>NC_085845.1:134554252-137334252 GCF_035594765.1 Anolis carolinensis
TCCCAAGTAAACCAGAAATCTTTGGAATCTCATGGTATAGCTACTGTTTGTTACCTTGAATCATTCAGTTACCTTGAATCATTCTTGCATTTTAATCAGGAAGCTTGGACTACTGCTTCTCAAGGACTTGTGTGAACACTTGAGTATAAGATACGTGCAGCTCAGGTTTTATTGGAACCTGTTTTGAATTTAAAGGGGATTTTCACAAATAATATTTGCATATTCTATCATGTTTTATCAATACATAATTGATTGGTGACATCTCTTTCAGGGCGTCAGATTAGGATGCTTTCAGGTTTACAGGTGTCTATAACTGAGAACAACTAGTAAAAAGTAATGCTTCAAAGCTACACAACCAGGTGTTATATATGCCAGCTTATCACGTTATGAATGGGGTCTTTGTTGAGGCTTTATGTTTGATAACCAGCTAGCTATACAAGTGGTTGTTTTTTTTAAAAAGAATTGCAAAAAAAGCTTCCCAAGACTTTCTTATTCAAACAATCCTTTGCATTGTGCAATAGTCCATGACACTCCCGGAAACATGGAACCGATTTTTCCTTCTCCCAACCTATCTGGATGTCTTGGTTCCTTACACAATACCATGGATTTATACTTATACAGCCTTATGTTATGCTGACTTTCAACAGGATAGTGATCAATATTACAAGAATGAAGGTTTTAGTTGTTTTTCTCATCTCCATGATATTCCAGAAGTTGTTGTGTGCCTGGCTAGATGCCTTTCTACAAGCCACTGAATGATCATGGATAAATATTAGGCATTTGCTAATTTGTAAGAACACTGGAAATTTTGTAAGTCAGAAGCCATATTCAAAATGTTTCCATGGCCCACACCAAATACTTTAGAATCGAAACTTACCTCATACTTTTTTGTTTTAGTTTTGTAAATCTCAGGAGGCTCCTAATGTCAGTTTCATATTCAGTGCAAGGAAGTAAAGCCATTAAGCCAAAAAGGCTGCCTGCCTGCCTTCCTTACCATTCCTCTCCCTGGAATTAATGGTGTCTCAGCATTAGAAGCAGTGAAAAGAGAGAACAGTGCATATTGGCAATGGCACAGAACTCTGGGAAATGTAGTTTGGGAAGAGGAGGAGCCCTGCGCCAAAGAATTCAAAAGGCTCTGTCCTAAACTACATTTCCCAGTATGTATATATAGCACATTTTGCTTTGTTGAGTCTCCACCAATTTAGCAAAGTTTTTGCCACAAAAGCCAAATTTCTGCAGTAGAACAACTACTTTCAAAGTAAGGTCTACACAATTAAACAGGAAATAACACTTTGAAACTAGAAACAGATTTTCTTTATTACTAAAAACATTGTTTATTAAAAAAATTGAAAATTCACCAAAAATTCATGGATAAGTGAAACATTATGAAAGTTGGTGGGTTAACAGAGGTAAATGTGTTCTACCATTGTCAAGGACAGAACGCCACAAGATTCAAAGTAACAGAGTTTATTAGATTACAGAACTCAAAAAATGCCCGTAAAACACAAGGGCCAGGCAGTTTTTGCCTTTAGGAGCAAAAAAGGGGCAAAAGTAAATGTTCAAAAGATAAACCGGATTAAACCGGAGTTTAATCCGGGTAAAAACAAACTGCTTGCGTCAGCCTGGGTATAAACGAAACGAAAGCCAAGGAACAAAAGATACAAAGAATGCAACTAATTGGCAGCAGATTCCTCTCTGCTGCCAACACTGTGCTTAGAGTAACTTGCGTCGCTCCCCCACACACACAGCAGACAGGATCTCCAACACGAGTAAAACAGCCAAGGATTGTAGCAGTTGAGTAGACCAGTTCCGTTCCGTAGATCAAAGCCAGAAGCAGACGTTTGTAGTTTTTCCAAGTCCAAGAAGGGGGGAAGACAAGCCGTGGTCAGTTCAGTCCGAGTTCTCAAAGCAGGAGATGGCGTCCGTCAAGAAGACGACGGAGGGTCAAGCTAATAAGAGTAAGCACAGGTTTGCACAAACAAATGCCCACACAATCCCTCCCGCCGTCTGACCCTGGATTCCAATCAACTTACGTCACAGCACAGGAAAGCACACAAGTCTTCAGGGAAGCGTCCCACACACACACGGATCCCAAGCGTTTGCCCAGATTACCTTGCCCAACGCAATTTGCAATTGCTCCCAAGCCCCATTTTATGCCAGTTACAAATCTTCATCACTGTCAGCTGTCCTCCTTAACCCGGGCGTTTCCTCATCACTTTCCTCGTCAGAGCTGGAACACCTCTGACTACGCCCAACAGCATCTCCAGCTGTGGATCCCGTCCCATCCCTCCAGCTAAACCATGGGTCTAATCCTGAAGGTCCCCATTCATCTTCTGTCCCATCATGGCCAGTGGCACCCACTTCCTCCCTTACCCGAGTCCAATCCATCTCATCCTCCTCTGAGCTAACCAGCCCCTCCTCCATTCTCTCCGTAAACCCTTCGAAAGACTCCTCGTCAGAAGGTGCTGCAAATATGTCTCGCAGTCTTTTTCTCTCTCGCTCCTCGAGAGTATCTGACTCTCGAGGAGTCTTACGCCCACGTCTGTCAGTAACAGAGCCATGAGGCTCAATCATAACACTATCCCCTCTCACAAAGGCCTCCTCCCCCGATGGCGGAGAAGTGGCAGTGATACCCTCCGCTATAGCACCACGACGACTAGAGGTATCAAGTTTCAACAGCGAACGATGAAAGACTGGATGAACCTTTAAACTAGACGGTAAACGCAAACGAAACGCAACAGAAGAAATCTTTTTAACGATAGGAAAGGGACCCAAATACCGAGGCGCAAACTTTCCCCCAGCCTGTTTAATATGTTTGGAAGATAACCACACCAAATCCCCTTCTTCCAACTCCTCCCCTGCCTGCCTGTGGCGGTCAGCCTGAGTCTTCTGCGTTGCCTTAGCTTCCAACAGTAAGCGACGGGCAACATCATGCAATGCAGCCATTTCCGAAGAGCGGTACACAGGGTCCGAAGAGACCACATTGGTCGACGGCGCCACACCTCCCCGTGGGTGAAAACCATAAGTTAGCTCAAATGGCGTATGCTGACTAGACGTGTGCACCGCATTGTTGTAAGCAAATTCCGCCACCGGTAACCACTTTACCCAAGCCGTGGGTTGATCTAAACAAAAACAACGCAGATACTGCTCTAAGAGCCCATTAACCCGTTCCGACTGTCCATCCGTTTGCGGATGGAAAGCTGAAGACACGTTTAACTTAGTCCCCAAACACTCATGGAAGTGTTTCCAAAAGCGTGACACAAATTGCGGAGCCCTATCTGAAATAATCACCTCGGGTGCTCCGTGCAAACGATAGATGTGCTTTGTAAATAGTAAGGCCAACGTAGGGGCCGCCGGAATGGTTGAACAAGGAATAAAATGAGCCAGTTTACTAAATAAATCCACCACCACCCAAATACAAGTATAACCCCCAGACTTAGGCAAATCTGAAATAAAATCCATGGAAATGATTTGCCATGGCCTCTCCGGAACAGGTAAAGACGATAACAACCCTCTAGGGCGCCCAACAGGCGTCTTACTCTGCTGACAAACGGCGCAACTGTCACAAAAGCGCAGAATGTCTTGCCGCATCTTTGGCCACCAGTAGCTCCTGGTGATAAGCTGTACGGTCTTGAACCTGCCAAAGTGCCCAGCCATGGGTTCGTCATGGTGGGCTCTAATCACCTCCAACCTGAGGGTCCCTACTGGTACGTAAACCTGCCCCCTACGCACCAATACCCCGTCTTGATCCTGGAGATGCGGCAGTATGGTACGGTTACCTGCAGAGAGCAGCATCAGTTGCTCCTGAGTCCACACATCATCCTTCTGAGCCTCAAGGATCTGGTCATGTAACCCAAGCTCATTATCTACAACACACAGAGAGGCAGTAGGCAAGATGGTCTGACATACTACCTGCTCATTGGTCTTAAATTCCGGCTTGCGGGATAAAGCATCGGCCCGCAAGTTTGCCTTCCCCTCCACGAACTGCACCTTGAAGTTAAACCTGGAGAAAAACAAAGCCCAGCGGATTTGACGCTGGTTTAACTTCTTTGCTGTTTGCAAGTGCTCTAAGTTCTTGTGATCAGATCTGACCACGATCTGGTGCCGTGCCCCTTCAAGCCAGTGCCGCCACACCTCAAACGCCACCTTAATCGCCAACAACTCCTTCTCCCATATGGTATAGTTCTGCTCGAAGGGTGTTAGTTGCCGCGAGTAAAATCCACAGGGACGCAAGGTCCCTGAGGAATCCTTCTGAGACAATACAGCCCCCAACGCGTAGCTAGAAGCGTCCGCTTCTACCACGAACGGTCTGTCAACATCAGGATGGGTTAGTATGTTGTCCGATTGAAAACTAGACTTTAGTTGTAGAAACGCCTCGTGAGCTTCCCGCCCCCACACAAATGGCTGTTTCTTGCGCAGAAGCTGCGTCAAAGGTACCGTGAGCTTTGCAAAATTCGGAATAAACTCCCGGTAGTAATTAGCGAAACCCAAGAACCTTTGTACATCCTTCTTAGTCTTCAGCTCCTGCCATGAGTTGACGGCGTCAACCTTATGTGGGTCCATTTTAAGTTCCCTACCTGACACTACATGACCTAGGAACTCCACTTCAGGCACATGAAAGACGCACTTGGAAGCCTTGGCGAAAAGCCCATTAGCCCGCAGTCGGTGCAGAACCTGCTTGACATGTTGACGATGTTCTTTCTCGTCCTTAGAAAAAATCAAGATATCATCCAAATAAATCACTAAAAATTGGTCAATTAGGTCCCTGAACACATCGTTCATGAACCTCTGGAATACCGCAGGAGCATTACAAAGCCCAAAAGGCATGACTCGGAACTCGTGGCATCCGAAACACGTGTTAAATGCCGTCTTCCATTCATCCCCTTCCCGTATACGGATTAAGTTATAGGCCCCCCGCAGGTCAAGCTTGGTAAAGACCTTAGCCCCTTGCACCCTTGATAACAGTTCCGAGATTAAAGGGAGCGGGTACCTATCCCGAATGGTGTATTTGTTTAGGATCCGATAGTCGCAGACCAGCCTAAGTTCCCCAGTCTTTTTGGCTACAAAGAATACTGGTGCCGCAGTTGGAGAACTAGATGGGCGAATAAACCCCTTGGCTAAATTTTCATCTAGAAACTCCCGCAAAGCTTGCCTTTCCGGTACAGTCAAGGCATACAGCCTCCCTGCTGGCAGTTTCGCACCTTCTGCCAACTTGATGGCGCAATCATATGGCCTGTGCGGTGGTAATTTGTCCGCTTCTCTTTTACAAAATACATCAGAGAACTCCCCATACTCAGCAGGCACTCCCTCCATATCAGAATGAGTAACATTTAGAGTGCAACACTCCTGCCTCTTTAAGATCACTTTACGTGTTGCCCAATCTACTTGTGGGTTTACTACAGCTAGCCAATCCATCCCCAGGATCACATCATATCTAGGCAAGCTCGTAATATCCCACACAAACGTTCCCGTTACTCCCTGCACCTCCCACGTTACTGCTGAGGTTTCATGGTTAACCACCCCAGTCTCCAGCAGTCTCCCATCTGCTCCTTCCACCCACACGTCGCATGCCTTGCGCACTCTAGGAATGCCATGCTTCTTAGCAAACTCAATATCTACATAGGAGACCGTAGCCCCTGAGTCCAGCAGTGCCAAAGTAGAAACAAGTTCCCTTCCCCCAACAGATAATGTAATGGGTACGAAAACATGCTTCCTCCCCTCAGTTGACTGCTTGAGGAGCCCTAGTGCGTTGGACTCACGTCGCACTAGGGCTGGCCTTTTCCCGAAAGCTGGGAAGGTTTCACATTACAATTTTTGGCAAAATGCCCAGCATTCCCACAGTACAAACACAAGCCCAGCTGCCTCCTACGGCTCTTTTCCTCTGTAGACAGCTTTTTAAAGACCCCAAGCTCCATGGGCTCTTCCCCCATCACCACAGGTGCCCTGGTTACATGCATGGGTGGCGCACACATTGCTTTTGAGTGTTTACGAGCCTCGAACCTTGCGTCTAAACGCAGCACCTTAGCTACTAAGGCGTCCCAGCTTTCAGCCGGCTCCAAGCGTGCTAATTCATCCTGGAGCATATCACTTAACCCGGCAGTAAATAAAAGCATGAATGCATTTTCCCCCCAATCCAGCTGGTGGCGATACAGGTTAAACTTATTTAAGTAATCCAAAACAGTCCCCTTTCCCTGTTTCAACCGATACAGAGCCCACCCAGCGTTCTCCGTGCGGAGAGGATCCCCAAAAGTATCAGTTAACAACTTTTTGAAATTATTCAAATTGTCCTTGACTGGGTCATTTCCCAAAATTAAATTAGTGGCCCATTGTCCTGCGGGACCGGTCAACAAACTCAAAATAAAGGCCACCTTGCTAGTGTCTGTAGGAAAAGCATGAGCACTGAGCTGAGAAAAATAAAGCTCCACTTGTGCCAAAAAGGTTGGCAACTTGCACCTGGTTCCGTCAAAGCGTTCAGGAGTCAAAACATGTCCTTTCACAGCCTGAGCTGTTTGGCTAACGGTAAAAGCCGTTTGCAATTGGTCTACTTTGGCCCGTAACTCATCCATCGTCTTCCTGACGGGTTTATTGCTGCAATAAACTTTTTATGGGCGTTGGGCAATCTGTCAAGGACAGAACGCCACAAGATTCAAAGTAACAGAGTTTATTAGATTGCAGAACTCAAAAAATGCCCGTAAAACACAAGGGCCAGGCAGTTTTTGCCTTTAGGAGCAAAAAAGGGGCAAAAGTAAATGTTCAAAAGATAAACCGGATTAAACCGGAGTTTAATCCGGGTAAAAACAAACTGCTTGCGTCAGCCTGGGTATAAACGAAACGAAAGCCAAGGAACAAAAGATACAAAGAATGCAACTAATTGGCAGCAGATTCCTCTCTGCTGCCAACACTGTGCTTAGAGTAACTTGCGTCGCTCCCCCACACACACAGCAGACAGGATCTCCAACACGAGTAAAACAGCCAAGGATTGTAGCAGTTGAGTAGACCAGTTCCGTTCCGTAGATCAAAGCCAGAAGCAGACGTTTGTAGTTTTTCCAAGTCCAAGAAGGGGGGAAGACAAGCCGTGGTCAGTTCAGTCCGAGTTCTCAAAGCAGGAGATGGCGTCCGTCAAGAAGACGACGGAGGGTCAAGCTAATAAGAGTAAGCACAGGTTTGCACAAACAAATGCCCACACAATCCCTCCCGCCGTCTGACCCTGGATTCCAATCAACTTACGTCACAGCACAGGAAAGCACACAAGTCTTCAGGGAAGCGTCCCACACACACACGGATCCCAAGCGTTTGCCCAGATTACCTTGCCCAACGCAATTTGCAATTGCTCCCAAGCCCCATTTTATGCCAGTTACAAATCTTCATCACTGTCAGCTGTCCTCCTTAACCCGGGCGTTTCCTCATCACTTTCCTCGTCAGAGCTGGAACACCTCTGACTACGCCCAACAGCATCTCCAGCTGTGGATCCCGTCCCATCCCTCCAGCTAAACCATGGGTCTAATCCTGAAGGTCCCCATTCATCTTCTGTCCCATCATGGCCAGTGGCACCCACTTCCTCCCTTACCCGAGTCCAATCCATCTCATCCTCCTCTGAGCTAACCAGCCCCTCCTCCATTCTCTCCGTAAACCCTTCGAAAGACTCCTCGTCAGAAGGTGCTGCAAATATGTCTCGCAGTCTTTTTCTCTCTCGCTCCTCGAGAGTATCTGACTCTCGAGGAGTCTTACGCCCACGTCTGTCAGTAACAGAGCCATGAGGCTCAATCATAACAACCATTCTATAAAGTTTCACCCAATAGCTTTTAAAATGATGGATATAGGGCCCCCTGAAATTTCCCCAATTATAGTAATTTAATTATATGCAATTACGGTAACAAAATAATGAAATTTAGTTAGCCTCATTATACAGTAGAGTCTCACTTATCCAAGCTAAATGGGCCGGCAGAAGCTTAGATAAGCGAATATCTTGGATAATAAGGAGGGATTAAGGAAAAGCCTATTAAACATCAAATTAGGTTATGATTTTACAAATTAAGCACCAAAACATCATGTTATACAACAAATTTGACAGAAAAAGTAGTTCAATACGCAGTAATGTTGTGCTGTAATTACTGTATTTATGAATTTAGCACCAAAGTATCACAATATATTGAAAACATTGACTACAAAAATGGCTTGGATAATCCAGAGGCTTGGATAAGCGAGGCTTAGATAAGTGAGACTCTACTGTAGTTACAAATTTTTCACTAAATATACTTTAGAAACACTTTAGAAATGAAGTGCCAGTTTTGTTATGACTTTTGAACCATTTTTTTAATGGATCGCACATCCCTAATATATATCCATGCTATATAAGGCAAGCAGGGAGCTAGGCAATATGGAGTAATTGTATTGGACCAAAACTTTACATTATCGCTAATCCTTCCCAGTCCTCAACCAAAGCATTTATTGGTATTGACCAAAGAACTAACATGATTGAGTAATACTGACAGAAAACTATAAGATTCAGGGCACAGAGAGCTTCATTGTCTCAACAATAAAGTAATGAACAGCTATCTTTTCCTCCCAGAGAAGAAATGAAAAAGAAATGTGCTGAGTTTGCATTCTATGTCCCCCAAAATCAATTTTACACTCTGAAACTGGCAGTGGAATGAGGAATGCTTTTATTCCAGGAAAATCCATATCGTACCAAAGCTTGGAAGGCATTTCAGTAAAGTAAAAGTTCACTCTAAACCACATACGCCTCAAAAATATGTTGATTTTTAAGAGTCTGTTTCAAAAAATACATACAAAAAGCTGCAATTAATAGGAGGATATAAGAAAAATGCACATTTTGTGTACCAAAATATTCACATTTGGAATGCAAAAGCAATTTTACAACTTTCTGATGCAGGATTGGGATGCAATGAGAAAGGCTGGTAGGATTATGTTAAATGCAACAAAAACAAAGCTTGCAGAATGCAAGATCCCTTCTAAGTATTACTCTTGTGTTAAGAATCATAATTTCAGGATTGCCAAGATCCCTTCACACATTTCACTTTTCTTTAACATAAATTAAACTTATCAAGAGAAAAACCCAACAAAACCTATCTGGGTTTGTATGTAGTGCCATTGTTTTGTTGCTTTTACCATGTGATTTGATTGTAAATTTGTTTAGTTTAGTTTATGTCCAGTCAAGGATACTAAACCTCATATCTGTTTTTCCACTTAGTGTTCAGGTGATGTGCATAACAACATTCATAGTATGAAACAGCTGCAATATTTTACACAAGATAATTCTAGCCATACTGCATCATTTGATTTCCATTAAAAAGAAATACTTTAGCAGAATATTTTCAATAAGGAGAATATAAGCAGTGGGGAAATGGGAGAATTCAGGATGTGAATTGAATGGCCTTCTGGCGTATGATAGATTGTAATGCATATTGCTTTTCTTCTGAATGTGATACACCAGTCTAGATGAGTTTCAGGGCTTTCTAGCTCATTTTGAAACATTGGGTCCTGGATCACCCCACACTGTGTTTTGCCATGATGGTATGAGTAGAGATAATGAAAGTTAGTATTGATTTATTTTTCCTAGTGATAGTTCATCTTTTCTCACTGTTAACAATTATATCAGAAGGAACCACAAACTTCTGATGCCTTCTCCTTATTATTAACACAAGACTATAGGCTTGGATTTTCACGGTATTTGAGTTGGGAGTAGGACACAACATAATTTCCCAAGCAATAAATCTTTAGGAATGGGGCAGCATGATTCACTTTGTACAGGATGGATGAACATTTTGATAAGCTTATGCCGCTGTTAGACAAGGACGCTACGCAAACAAATACTAGATATAAATACTAGCATTCTTACAACAGCATCAGGAACAGGTATGGAAATAAATGGCATATTTAATTACAACAAGTAAGCAAACTATCTTGAAGAATGAAAGGCCAAACCAATCTTAAAGCAGGCATCAGGAGTTCTGGAAAGAGAATAAAAGAAGCTAATCGGCTTGAATAATAATTTTAATTGTCTGGCGGATTTATTTCTTCCATCAGAGCTTGGCAAACAAAGACTATGTTTCAAAGGTCTGTTAATATTTTATATGCTTAAACAATGTAAGAAAGGAAAAGCAATCCTAAGGCTGAATAAGTAAAATACTCCTTCTCCCCCCCCCCCCCCCCCATCTTCCCTCAATCCTGTGAAGCATGTTTTCAAATTAAAAATATTATTGGAGTTCTCTCAACCAAACATGGTCAATTACAGAAACTTTTTCATATTCATCTTGCAAAAAGGATAGTATGACTCTCCCAACACTGGGTAGAGACTAGTCCTAGCTTGTGAATCCATGGGACTTGATAACTTTATATGTGTACAATTCTGAGTAGGGTTGTTTATTCATCCTCAGTTCAGCTATGAAAAATAACAGTCCATGAAGTTCCCAACCAACATGATGCAAGATAAAGAGCAATAAAGGACCATACTTTTTACCACTAGGGACACAAGACAAAAAATAGAGAAATCATGGAGGAACATGAAAATGATTCCTATCTCTCTATCTCACCAAGGCATTATCACAGGATGCCTACACCCTACATCGCTGGAGAAATTATACTGTTTAGCCAGTATTGCACCACCTGATATCCAATGGGAAGCAGCAGCCAGTAATGAAAGGACCAAGGCATTGACATCTCCAGCTCATCCTCTGTTCGGATATCAGCCAGCATGCCAATGTCTTAAATCAAGAAATAGCTTTCTAAGATCTATAGAAATACTCATAGGAACGTAGCAAGCGAGAGTCCAAAAGTGGTAGGTTAAAACTCAGAACCTCAATCAGTGACTGATACCAGATGAGAAACTCCCTCCTGGGCACACAGAAGACTGGGTAACTTGGAAAGTGTACCACAAAATGCAGAGCTAATTGTAAGAAATAGGACTACAAAGTAAAGTCCACAACATGTGAGTGTGGAGAAGAGCAAACCACAGGACCACTTACTACAATACAACCTGAGCCCTGCCACACGCACAATGGAGGACCTTCTCACAGTGATGACAGAGGCACTCCAAATGTCCAACTTCTGATCAAAGGAAATTTAGTATAATGTCAAGTTTTTAACTTTGTTTGTGTGTGTTTTTTTTTTAAAAAAATACATTATTACTGGATTCTCAATTTGCTTCTGACACAATAAATAAATAAATCTCACCAAGGGTTACCCTTTGCTTTCTCTTTATCTTCCTATGCAAACTTTTTGTTTCTTCAATAGCTCCTTCCAAATTACCACCTTTTTTCTCCACTGCCTCTTCTGACTCCCACTGAACTCTTGCCTTCTTCCTGAAAACCTTTTTCCTCCCCTCTTTGTAGTACTGTCCATGTTGCCTCTTGCTTGTATCTTGGGGTCCTGTTTGATTTGTCTTCCCACTTTTTCCTCTGCTTCCACCACCTCTCAAACAATATTTACACTGGGTTGTTGTATGTTTTCCGGGCTGTATGGCTATGTTCTAGAAGTATTCTCGCCTGACGTTTCACCCACATCTATGAAAGGCACCCTCAGAGGTTGTGAGGTATGGAGAAATTAAACAAGGAATGTTTATATATATCTGTGGAAAATCCAGGGTGAGAGAAGAACTCTTTGTCAGTTGGAGGCCAGTGTGAATGTTGTAGTTAATCAGCTTAATTAGCATTGAATAGTTTCATCTCCTGGCTTCTTCCTGCCTGGGGGCATTCTTTGTTCAGCGTTGTTAGCTGCCCCTGGTTCCCATGTCTGGAACTCTACCGTATACCCTGCAGCTGTGGACAAGTCTACATAGGGACCACCAAACGCAGCGCCCAAACACGAATCAAAGAACATGAAAGGCACTGCAGACTAACTCAACCAGAGAAATCAGCCATAGCAGAGCACTTGATGAACCAACCTGGACACAGTATATTATTTGAGAACACAAAAATGCTTGACCACTCCAACAACTATCATGTCAGACTACACAGAGAAGCCATTGAAATTCACAAACATGTGGACTTCAACAGAAAGGAGGAAACCATGAAAATGAACAAAATATGGCTACCAGTATTAAAAAAACTCAAAAATCAGAACAGTAAATAAGAAGCAACACTCTGAAAACAGAGGAGTTCCAGACATGGGAACCAGGGGCAGCTAACGACTCTGAACAAAGGATGCCCCCAGGCAGGAAAAAGCCAGGAGATGAAGCTATTCAATGCTAATTAAGGTGATTAACTACAACATTCACACTGGCCTCCAACTGACAAAGAGTTCTTCTCTCACCCTGGACTTTCCACAGATATATATAAACCTTCCTTGCTTAGTTTCTCCATATTTCACAACCTCTGAGGATGCCTGCCATAGATGTGGGCGAAACGTCAGGAGATAATACTTCTAGAACATGGCCATACAGCCTGGAAAACATACAACAACCCTGGAATCCCGGCCATGAAAGCCTTCGACAACACAATATTTACTTACAGTCTCACCTAGAAACACTTCTTTGCTCCCTTTTATGGGCGACAGTGGCAGGCATTCTGATACTTCATTTCATTATAAATACTGAAAGGGGGAAGAAAAGAAACCAGTGCATTGGGATTTCTCTACAATAAGTGGTAGTTACAAGCTGTATGAGAATGCAGACTGCATTTGCCACTGTCACCTGTGGTACAATTGTTTAGAAAATTGTCACTATTATAGTCGCAGGATCGCATCATATAATTATAACTATGTTGTGGTCCAGTTCATATGAACGGTGTGCTATATGCTGCACATCCCATATAAAATTGCTCATTTTCAGTGTACAGACTCAAAAGAACATAGAAAGAGCTGGTAAATCCATGATACTATGGTTCCATCTATATTGCCATATAATCCTGTTTCTGAATGCAGATTATTGTCTTTAAACTGGATTATATAACTCCATAGCCATATAATCTAATTTAAGGAAGATAATCTGCATTCAGAAACTGGATTATACAGCAGTGTAGATGTGGTCTAAGAAAAGAATTACCACCATGCATTACTAACAAGATGGCTCCCTTTTCAGAAAAAGTGGATTTACTACTCAGTGTAAGTAAGTAAAAAGGATGATTGCAATGTCATCAAAACATTAATTATTTATCATTAGTTCTATTGATTTCAATGTATTAAATTGTGGCCAACTTTGGAATCCATCCCAAGAAATTTAGAGAATACAAGAGCACTGTTTTATGGCATAGTGTAATTTGTTTACTTAATTATTACAATGTTTACATCTTGCCTTGTATCACAAGCTGTCAGGACAATATGCGTAATATTAATTTAAACACATTTTAAACACTAAAACCCCTTGCTGTTTTTCATTTGAAAAAAAATTAAAATACCAAGGGGAAAAAGACTATTAGACTTTAAACTGCATTTTGAAACTGCATTATATGGCAGTATAGATGAGACCAGACTTATTGACTCCATGAAACACCAACACCAAGTTTGAAAGATCTGAGCAAGCCTTTTACATAATATTATTCAAAGATCCACCATACATCAGAACTCATTTGGTGACACTTAAGAATAGCATGTACACTGTTTCCTACCATAAGCTTATAATATATTTACTATATCATGGTTCCTATCATTGCTCATGACATGAGTGCATGCAAAGGAGACAGAAAGCAAGGGGAAAAAAACATTCTGCTTTTCAAATCTATCCATTTCTATGTAAAATGGGTTTTGTCTATCCATTATAAGATAAGTTTAGCAGAGTGCATTTTAACTAGTAAAATAACTTCCACTTGGAAAACACTGGAAGGCTTAAAGTACCAACAATTCCAATTTCATCCTCAATACCTTTTCTTCTCTGCATCTGAAAATACCCTGTTAAAAATAAAATGCATGCTTATCTAGGATGATTGAGGATTGTGTATTATTTATATGGAGCTGTATAATGTAAGAACATCTGGTGCATGATGTAGAATTACAAGTCTTTTATTTGCATCTCTGAATGCAATGCACTTAGCATTGTCAGGTAAAAACAAGTTGTGTGGGTGTAACTGTATACATCACACTTGTAGTGGAAAACCTTTCACCAGAAATCATTAGCAAAGACCGTAAGGATGAAACATGAGTTACCACTATATAAGAATATTCTGCACAGTTTGCTGTTGACATCCTACCTTGTAAAGGAAGGGACAGAAGGAAGGAAATGAAAATCTAGAAAGGTGATGGAAAGTGAATAGATTTCTAGTTCTTGTCAGGTTTGCATGTACAGTGTTGCCTCACTACTTCGCGGTTCACTTTTTGCGGATTCGCTGTTTCTCAGCTTTTCAATAAACTCTAAAAGACTATTATAAATCATAAAAAATTACAGTTTACAGCCTAAGGAAGGGAGGAAGGAGAAGCCAAAGGGATAGAAAAAGGAGCCCAAGCGGCAATGGGAGAAGGAGGCAATTTATCAACACACGATTGGTTGATAAAGACTTAAAATAGTGTATAACTACTACAATAATGTATAAATATTAAAATAAATATAGTGTCCCTCCTTCGCAGATTTTCACTTATTGCGGGTGGTCCTGGAACCTAATCCCAGCGATAAGTGAGGGAACACTGTAGTCATTTTTGAGTCCAAGCCTTCTAATTTCCAATTTCTGCAATAAATGAAGTTTTGTGGAAAACCCACAACATTGTATATTTTTGGTACCATATAACACAACATATATGTTGTGTGGGCAACTTATTCTAGCACAGTGAGATAACTGGCTTTTCTGACATTTTCAACCATGATGCCCAGGAATCCCCACTATTATAGCTAATGGTCATGCATTTTGGAAGGTGATCTCCAAAACATTTCAAAGGCCAAAAACTGAGAATTCATGCCCTAATATACACAACTATGCACAACTAGGAGGGTTTTTAGATGCAGTCTTCTCTGCATCTTCATGTTTTTCCACTTGATGCAGGGCAACTTCCAATGGGACTCCTTGGGGCTCCGGTCCAGCAGTGTGAAGAAATGGAGGCTAGACTAGTTTTGGAGGAGTCGGGTGTTACCTGAATCTAATTGGACAACATGAAGAGGGAGTGGGGAAAGAATGGCGAAAGGACAGGAAACCAAAAAGGTCATCTCAGAAGACAGGAAAAGAGGGTAGGGGACGAAGGAGGATGGTTCCCTCTATTTTTCCCCTGCCCATCTGATGAGGTTCAAAGTCTAATGCTCACGCTTTTATATTCAACTTTCCATAAGGTACAATGCACATAATTTGTAACCTGAAAACTGAAGCACAAAGTTTGGAGATAAGTGAAGACAGGGTAGCATTCCAAGGAAGTGTAAATAGAAATGAACCCTTTAAAATGCTACATTGATAATCCTCCACTAGATTCCCAGAGACATCAAGCATTTCCTGAGGTAGTAGTTTAAATTTCACTTGATCAAGGGACCTGAAGAAAGAAAGTTCCTTCCATACATAGAATTAGACCTGAAGTTCTAGTGACAGATTAAGAGAAGACCAGAAGTAGGCAGATGTCAAAGAAATGAGATAAAATAACTGTCTCTGTTGCAAACATAATAGAAACACAACCAGTTTTTGAGCCACATCCCACACATGACCATCTGGATACCACAAGGAAGAGGGTATTTTCTGTGGGTGTGCCCATTCTTTGAAACACCTTCCCACACCAAATAAAAGATGAATCAACTTTACTGCTTATGTACAAAACATTTTTTAAAAAATCATCTTAGCATTTAATAATGTATGTAATCTAACTGGATTTTTTTTTTACTTATGACCACTGATTCTATCCAGTTTTGTTTTATTTCAGTTGCAAATACAGTAGAGTCTCACTTATCCAAGCCTCGCTTATCCAGCCTTCTGGATTATCCAAGCCATTTTTGTAGTCAATGTTTTCAATATATCATGATATTTTGGTGCTCGATTCATAAATACAGTAATTACAACATAACATTACTGCGTATTGAACTACTTTTTCTGTCAAATTTGTTGTATAACATGAAGTTTTGGTGCTTAATTTGTAAAATCATAACCTAATTTGATGTTTAATAGGCTTTTCCTTAATCCCTCCTTATTATCCAAGATATTCGCTTATCCAAGCTTCTGCCGGCCCGTTTAGCTTGGATAAGTGAGACTCTACTGTATACACATTTTCAAATAAATAAGTCCTTTAGCCCAGCTCTGGAAAGACACTCCTGATATATCACAACTCTCTCTCTCTCTCTCTCTCCCTCTCCCTCTCTCTCTCTCTCCTGCTACCTCTCTTTTTCTTTGACCAAGAAGAATGATGAAGTAATCTGTTTAGATGACACTGTGATTTTCATGGATATTGGGACAGATTTCCTCAACCATATATGTGGTGTAACATTTGTTTTTGAAGGATTATTTATAGTCAAGACTAATTATAGGTGCAGAGAGGACAAAAAGTAAAGTTCTTTATCTTTCACACTAGCATCCCAATCTAGCCAGCTTCCCCTATGTTTCATACTCAGGTACTAGCTTGATAAAAGGTAAAGGTTTCCCCTGACGTTAAGTCCAGCCATGTCTGACTCTGGGGGTTGGTGCTCATCTCCATTTTTAAGCCGAAGAGCCGGCGTTGTCTGTAGACACCTCCAAGGTCATGTGGCCGGCATGACTGCATGGAGCGCCATTACCTTCCCGCCGGAGCAGTACCTATTGATCTACTCACATTGGCATGTTTTCGAACTGCTAGGTTGGCAGGAGCTGTAGGTAACAGCGGCCGCTCTCGCTGCTCCTGGGGTTTGAACCTGGGACCTTTTGGTGCTTTAACACACTTCGCCACTGGGGCTCCTAGCTTGATACAGCCTTAATATAGCTTTTAGTTTGAACTTTGCCAGCTCAACAGTGGAGAACTGTAACACCCCCATTTGTTTTGTTTTTTTCCTGCAACTATAATCTCCTAGCACAGGCTATGTGGCCAGGGTTCATGAAAGTCATAAGCCAAATATTTCTGGAGTACTACACCACACTTTTCCAGCCCTGGTCTACCTGATACATTTTTCTGATTGTCCGTGGTCTTTCCAAACAAACTCAGTTCTACTCAGCTTTGCAAAATGAAAATTAGAAATGAGAAATCAAAGGTAACAAGTTTTAATTGTAACATATCTTACTCTGGAGCTTCCTAGAAGTTCCAGAGTGATCCCAGTGTTTTGGAGATATGGGTAGCTGGGTTGGGATGGATCTGCCCCCTCCAGGGTCCACACATTCAACAGAATCCATAGAAGCTTACAGGTGACATTGCTTCTGATGAGTTCACAAAAGAGTGCCCAGCTATGTAGCAGGACAAGCAACATCACCACCAAGCCTTTGCAAAGGAGCTATTTGTGCTTAGTGACACAGTTATAGCAGCCTCCAATGCACTCCCAGACTGCACAGCCATCTGGATGTCAAAATGGCTCCGGGGACTGCACTGGAGTAGCTTCGATGCAGTTAATGTGAGTATATGTAGATACAGCCGTATTTTGCACTAGATATTTTGTCTTATTTTGCACTAAATTAACTCAGCAGCAGGCAAAGGAAAGGAGGGGGAAGTATCTTGCCCTTTCCAACAGCTTCAGGCAAAAGTAAATTGCTACAGCTTTACCAGATTGTGTGTTCTTTCTCATAAATGACTCTTGCCATCTTGACCACACTCGGATATTGCTTGGCCATACATGTCCCAGTTTTCTTCTGTAAAATGCTAAACAGTATATTGATATACAAAGAGTTTTGAAATAACACAGAGCAAGTAGCTCATCCCAACCCAGAGAGATCTTTACAAACACAGTTAAAATGACAGTGATTGATTGATATAGCTTGAAGCTTTAATGAAAAGTTCCTCAGTTGTATCATTCATATATTCTCCATTTCCCTATTTGTTTTTTATCTGACTACTACTAAAATGTAGAGATTATATAACCAACGTGATGCTTTCTAATCATCATTTCATTCTTAATCTTTAGTGATTGTTACTGCTGTTCTTAAACCTGATGGCTTTTCTATTTTGTTTCCTGGCATTTAGGAAACATTTGTTATAATTCAACATTTAATTTAAAATAACAGCAGTGGAATACTTTTATCAGAACCAAATAAAAGTCACCAAAAAAACTGAACAGGCTTTCAAGTTAATCAGAAAGCTTCATTATGTACACAGAGAACAAAAAGAGAAGGGAGAGTTGTTATTGAGCCTAAAGAAACACTCCAAACACTTAACCACTTGAGATGAAAAACATGATAGAATTCTCTATTTTCCAAATTAAGACATCAACTGGATTATTTTATTTCACCATTAGCAATGAGCTTGTATTCCCTACTTTGACAGCAAGATACCAGTGCAAGGCATTCAGGACAGGCTACTAGAGGTGTGCAATTGGGCCAAAAGGCATCCCATTTTGGGGTCAATTGTTGGCTTACCCCTTATTCTGTTTACCGGAAAGTTACTCAAATGGGGGGGGGGGGGGTAATTGCCATTTTCTTTTGGCCAAGATTTCGCTGATTGGCTACAATGGGAAACATGAAAGGCTCAACCCTCAGTTATTTCAAGGCCTATCTGCATGAAATCTACCTCAGTTTTAGACCACATTTATAACTGCAGGCTTGCCAAGTTTCAAAACAATTCACCAATCTATTGATTTTTAAAGAATTATTTCAAGTTTTTACCATAACATTTTTAAAAATAAGACAAACCGCAAGAGAAGGTTCTGGGAATTGTGGTCACCAGTTGTGTCCATTCTCAGCCAATCAAAGCATGGACGCCACCAGGCTTTTTATTGGCTGAGAAACAGAGAGAGAGATAAATTTCAATTCCCATCATGCTCTGAGAAGAACTCAAAGACTTTTCAATGCCCACCCTATGCAAGTGCTGCTGGGAAATCACGTTCCCATCAGGGCCCTCTCTGGAGGAGGAGCCAGGGAACTTTCCAAAAAGAAATGGAGGATGCTGCTTCCGGGGAAGGAGAAAAGACAGATCCCTGCCTCAGTTATATTGCAGACTTAACTCTTTTCCTCTCCGAGAACTGATAAAATCCTGCTCCCATAATCTGTTTTGCCACCAGAATCACCATGCCACCGTGGGGGTGTAGGGAACCTGTCACCCCACACCCTGCATCTCCTGGCCTACGTTTAAGATGATCCCATGGAGGGGAGCATTGACTGCACAGCTTCCTCTCATTCCTACTCGTGCAACACAGGAAATCTTCCGTGTTGCCAAGTGGCATGTCCATTTCACCATCCCTTTAAGCACAGAGCCCCACCTGAAGTAGCTGTGTGTCGTGTAATGGTAGCCAGCAGGCTCCATGCTTAAAGGGGTGGCAAAGTGGAGCATGCTGCCGATTCTTCCTCCATCTGATGAGGTCGAATGAGTCTAGGAACCATAGCCTTATAACCATCTGTCATTTGAGGTAAATGGCTAATGGTAAAGCTAGTGAATTTAAAGTATAGTATTTTAAGCTGTAATGGCAGAGGTTTTGTGCAGCCTGTAATGTAATTAGCTTAGACTGTACTTAATGAAAAATGCATTTGGCATTAATGTGTGATCATGCAAGCTCCATACACCAGTACAAAAGCAAACAAACAAGATAAGAGGAGACCCTGGCATAACACTCTATATTCAAAATCCTTTTTACACAGTAGATTCAGTGTTGAATTGGCAGCTCTCATGTGAAATTATTATTGGTTCACCCTCCAAGAGCCACTTCATCTCCTTGTTTCCTCTATGCAAAAGTAGAAGAAAGACAGTCCTTGAGATAATGAGCCACTATTATTATCATAGCTTTGAGAGAGAGAAAACACAACAAAATGAGTGACAAGGGATCGAGGCTAAGAGAAGACAGCAGCAGTACAATCTGGTGCTTGTTTAGATAAGGGGAACATAGTGAAGGGCAAGTCCATATGGAAACATTTGCTACAAAATGCCAGAAACAGTTGAGTAGATCTTCAGAGATTTTTCACTTCCTAACAGTGATGCTGTTGGAAAATGGACAGACACCACTGAAGAGGCAGAAGTAAATGTGGTATATTTGCCCATTCAATGCACTCACAGAATACTGTAAGATGACTACAAAGAGAAGTTTTCTGGGTACAGATTTCAAGATGTCATTTTCCAATGAATTTCTGCCATGATTTTCTTAGAAATCAAACAATATCGCTATCCTGTTGGTGTTGTACACATTAGTAGGATCCTGTTTTTGGTCACAGTGTAACAGATATCTTCAGTTTGTGCAGTGCTTCATAAGTCTAACCATTCACATGAGTCTAAATCCCATTGTTAGTCTCGACTAGTGTAGAACAATTGAATCACCTCCCTTTACCTAGAAGTTTTACCAACATACACTTCTGCTTTTCAGATACGCATGCACAGATCTTTTGCTTGTGGAAAGGACATGAAGTAGAAGATATTTATAGGTTTTCTTCAATACATGCAGGTGGGAGAAGAAGGTTCAATTAATCTCCCATTTTTGTAGAATGAATTCACCTCTCTCTCTCTCTTTCTCTCTCTCTCTCTCTCTCTCTCTCTCTCTCTCTCTATATATATATATATATATATATATATATACAGTAGAGTCTCACTTATCCAACATAAATGGGCCGGCAGCATGTTGGATAAGTGAATATGTTGGATAATAAGGAGGCATTAAGGAAAAGCCTATTAAACATCAAATTAGGTTATGATTTTACAAATTAAGCACCAAAACATCATGTTATACAACAAATTTGACAGAAAAAGTAGTTCAATACGCAGTAATGCTACGTAGTAATTACTGTATTTACGAATTTAGCACCAAAATATCACGATGTATTGAAAACATTGGCTACAAAAATGCGTTGGGTAATCCAGAACATTGGATAAGTGAGTGTTGGATAAGTGAGACTCTACTGTATATATATATAAAATGTACGGAGGAAGAGTTGTTTAAAGCTACAGACAATGTGGTCGCTGCTGCCCGCTTTTGGTCTAAAACTATTTAGCTGCTTGTGATTCCTTTATTTTTATCACTTTGAAACTTATTTATTATGCAATGCTTTCGACACTGTATGTATATGTATATGTAAATATACATATGTATATGTGTGTGTGTAATTATTTTTGTCTCATTAATGAAGCATACTTTGGGTAACATTTTAAATCCTAAAATGAACCAAACAGAATTTTTGTTCATCCCAAGTACCCTTCCCTGCTGAACATCTTTAATTTCTCTGACAAATGCATTTCTTTCTTCATTTGCTATCGTAAAGGCCTTTCCAGTTCTACCATTTATTTAATCCAAACACACATTGAATTGAGATTTCTTCATCACAATGCAGGGCCTTTGCCCTAAATGGAGTTCCTTTGGCAACATTGCTGCTTTAGTTTCTTACAAAAGTGGAAACTTTCTTTTCTTTTTGACAGGTTGCTTAACTTCTTTTTCCTGTTTCTTTCATGCTAATCACTGGGAGCCTTCCTCAGCTTTACCCAATTGCAGCTTTTTGTGCTGTCCAATCTCCCAAATTGTATTGTTTGATGTTCTGTATTCATACCTCCTCATTTTCTGTCTCCCCTTTATCAGCTTCTCTGTTCCAATAGTTTGTCCTTGAATGAGTTCAAATGAAGGATGTACTACTCAGCTGCAGCTATGGCCTTGGAATTCTTGCATGACTTTGTCAGAGGCAAAAAAGCTATTACTGATTTTGCAGTGCTGGAGAAACATAATGACGGTGGGTCAGTCCTTACATTGCAAGTGCTCTATTCCATCCTGAAACAATTTGGGGAGACAGTGTACATTGCTAGATAAAATACTGCATAGTCACATATATTATTCCTCATCATATCCAGCCCAAGCTAAAGTGTATTCAAGAGTCTATTGTAGTTGCACTATGAATAGCATAGTGACTAAGCATAATAGTTCCTTGGAATTCAGCAGAAATGATTGAGAAACATTGAATCATATACTTTGTTCTCACATGTTATTAAAAAGGAAAGACTTTTCAGAAGCATATTTTTAGCAAAGGAACAATAGCATTTAAAAAAATGGAAAAGTGCATTAGTAGTTTATAATCCCCGTATGAGATTATGTGTACTAATGTTTTAAGTTCTTAAATTAAATGTCTTGCATATTTAATAGTAAATCTTCATGAAATCAGATATAAAGCATTGGCTCAACGTTTTGACTATATCCAGGTTTAGGCATACTTAGTAAAGGTAAAGGTTTCCCCTGACTTTTTCCCAGCCCAGGACAGAGATTTACTTACTAGAAGTATCAGTCAGTCCTCCTCTTTGCACATTCAACAATTTATTGGAACTCTGGCTGGCTAATGCTATGGAGAGAAAATAGCTCTCCCCTATCCTAATTGGGGCTTTTTGATGCTGAGAAGGATTCTGGGAAATGTAATTTAGGACAGAGCCTTTTAAATTCTCTAGCATAGGGCTCCTTGCCTTCCCAAACAATATTTCCCAGAATTTTGTGCTCTCTCAGTCTCTTTCCCAGCTAACTCTGCTTTCTCCCTGCTGCTTCCCTTTCCTAATGGTGAGAGGCCATTAATTTAAAGAGGAAAGGCAGCCTTTTTGGCTTGGCTTGGCTTTCTTGTGCTGAAAATGAAACCGACTTTGGGAGGTTTCCGAGATTTACAAAATTAAAATGAAAAAGTATTGAGTAAGGTTCGATCCTTAAGTCTTTCTCACAGGCCTTGCCCACGTGTCTGATATCGCATTGTAAGCATGAATTTAACAAATTTGATACGACTTACAATGACTAATGAAAAAATTGTATTCACTATTACCTAATAACTAAAGCATTCAAACTGGGGGTGGCTAGAGCTGTCTCCAAACAGCCCACCCTTTCTGTATATGTGGATTTATCAGAATCCATTAGATCTTTGTTCTCACACATATGTACCACAGTGAAACAGAAAAACTTTATTGTCATTGTAATTGTACAATGACATTAAATGCCTTTCCCCAGCATACATCACAAAACAACACACCCATCCTTCTACACTCCAACCACCACCGCACAGCCCCCAGTGCCACATCAATGTGAAATCACAGAGTTCAATATAGTTACAGCCCTAGGATAAAAACTATGTCTCAGTCTGTTTTTGTCATCCTGTACCATCTGCTAGATGGTAATAATTCAAAAAAAGAATATGCTGGGTCAGATGGATCCTTAAGAATGCTCTGAGCTTACTTAACTCTACAGGGCTTATAAAGTTTGGAAGAAGGGAAAGGGCAACCAGTGATTCTCTATGCAGTAGTGATGACCTTTAGAAGTGCCTATCCACCACTGTGTGGTTAACCAAACAATGTGCAAATGCAGTAGGTTAAGGCACTCTCTACAATACAATGGTAGAAAGTCACCAGCAGTTTTTCATTCAGTTGTTGGTTCCTTAGAAGTCTCAAATCGTACAATCTCTGCTGGGCCCTCTTAACCAATGCTGCAGTATTAATGCCTCAGGTCAGATCCACCTTAACAGTGACACCCAGGATCTTAAAACTGGCTACCAGCTCCACTTGGTCTCTATTTATGAGAAAGAGCTGGATTTCTGGTCTGCTCTTTCTTTAGCACACTATGAGCTCTTTAGTTTTATTGATGTTAAGAACCAGATCATTGTCCCTGCACCACGAGAGCAGACAATCCACCTCATACCAATAGGCAAACTCATCCCCTCCAGAGGTAAGTCCCAACCACTGTTGTATCATCCATGAATTTGGTAATGATATTGCTATGATATGTATACAAAGTATAAAGCAGAGGATTTAACACACAGCCCTGTGGCATCCCAGTGTTGAGAGTGAGAGCTGAAGAGGTATGATCACCTAATCTAACCCTCTGGCAACGTTCAAACAAGAAGTCCATAACCCAAGAACAGATCTAAGGGAATTCATCTTTTGCTTCCATCTTTTCACCCCTTACGGTGGTGTAACAAAGAGTAATAAACCAACATAGAGATAGTACCTCACACCTTATACATTTAACACTGTTACCTCTGAGACCTAGCTTCTGTTTTCTTTCCATTTTCCCTTTCTTTCTTTCTTTCTTTCTTTCTTTCTTTCTTTCTTTCTTTCTTTCTTTCTTTCTTTCTTATCCTCCAATTTCTTCATCCCTTGCCTGGACAGGCAAAAACAGCAACATTATTAAGCCTTAGATGTAGCACAATGCATAAATTATTGACCTTGACTTCTCATGAATCTTTATTTTTTATCACTACTTACCACCTGCGCTGTGATTATTCTTCAGGATTAACAGCACACAGAACACAATGCAGGAGTGCCACAGTGACACACTCTGATCTCTACTTATTTTTAGAACTCGGAACATTTATTTAATACGTGTTCCATAAATTAGTTTGAATTTTAGGTGATGCCACAGTTTCACTTGCAGTTTTTTAACCTTGGGTGTGACTTCACCTGCTGTTTATAGCACAAGGGTGTCAGATCAGTTCTGTGGCCATTAAACGATGCATAGACGTGATCTGGCCTTGACCTGTGTTAAGTGATGTCACAGGATTTGGTTTCAGTGTTACTGTGCAGCCACTGGGCCAGTTCTGGAGCATGCAGTCTAGTCTTCATGCACCTCCTGAACACCCCTTGTCCAACATTAAAAATAATCCTTAACTTTGTTAATATAAAAAAAGGTAAAGGTTTTCCCCTGATGTTAAGTCCAGTCATGTCTGACTCTGGGGGTTGGTGCTCAACCGAAGAGCCGGCGTTGTCGGTAGACACCTCCAAGGTCATGTGGCCGGTATGACTGCATGGAGCGCCGTTACCTTCGCGCCGGAGCGGTACCTATTGATCCACTCACATTGGCATGTTTTCGAACTGCTAGGCTGGCAGGAGCTGGAGCTAACAGGGGCTGCTCACGCCGCTCCCGGGGATTAACCTGGGACCTTTCGGTCTCCAAGTTTGCAGATGACACCAAACTGGGAGGGATAGCCAACACTCCAGAAGACAGAAGCAGAATTCAAAATGCAGACTAGAGAGATGGGCCGAAACTAACAAAATGAAGTTCAACAGGGATAAATGCAAGATACTTCATTTCGGCAGAAAAAATGGAATGCAAAGATACAGAATGGGGGACGCCTGGCTAGACAGCAGCACATGTGAAAAAGATCTTGGAGTCCTTGTGGACAACAAGTTAAACATGAGCCAGCGATGTGATGCGGCTGCTAAGAAAGCCAATGGGATTTTGGCCTGCATCAATAGGGGAATAGCGTCTAGATCCAGGGAAGTCATGCTCCCCCTCTATTCTGCCTTGGTCAGACCACACCTGGAATACTGTGTCCAATTCTGGGCACCGCAATTGAAGGGAGATGTTGACAAGCTGGAATGTGTCCAGAGGAGGGCATCTAAAATGATCAAAGGTCTGGAGAACAAGCCCTATGAGGAGAGGCTTAAAGAACTGGGCATGTTTAGCCTGCAGAAGAGAAGGCTAAGAGGAGACACGATAGCCATGTACAAATATGTGAGGGGAAGTCATAGGGAGGAGGGAGCAAGCTTGTTTTCTGCTGCCCTGCAGACTAGGACACGGAACAATGGCTTCAAACTACAGGAAAGGAGATTCCACCTGAACATCAGGAAGAACTTCCTCACTGTGAGGGCTGTTCGGCAGTGGAACTCTCTCCCCCGGACTGTGGTGGAGGCTCCTTCTTTGGAGGCTTTTAAGCAGAGGCTGGATGGCCATCTGTCGGGGGTGCTTTGAATGCGATTTCCTGCTTCTTGGCAGGGGGTTGGACTGGATGGCCCATGAGGTCTCTTCCAACTCTACTATTCTATGATTCTATGATTCTATTCCAGCTTAGTGCTTTAACGCACTTCGCCACCGGGGTTCCTTGTTAATATAGAGACAATGAATAGCATCCTATCCACTATTTTCAAGATTGTAAGCCAGATTTCATATTTACAGCTGTTAACAACCAAACCATATTTCTCAGACCTACATTCTCAGTCAGTCAATGACCAGCCAAAGTGTATCCAAGGTGCTGCCTGTCAGGGCACTGGAAATGAGGTTTCCTGGTCATGAGATGTGTTGAGTTGCCGAAGGGCCCAAAAAGTCTCTTTATCTACCTCTTCTCAATATGTCCCATAACCAAAAGAGTGTTTCAAACAGCATTTCCAAGCATCTTGATCTACAGTGCCTCAGAAATCTCTTGAGGCATCTTTGCTGAAAAAGTAGGCTTTCAGGCACTGACCTCATTTGCCACAGCCCCAGGGACAGAGCTCCAGTGTCCTAGTTACATCTGACAGTGGAAGATCTTGGACAGACTTTCTTTTTCCCCTCTTTTAAAAATTTTCTGTATTGTAAAGAACTCCAGGATGGATAGATTTTTAAAAGACTTTTCTGCCTTTCTTAGAACATTGCCGAAGGTTATTCTAGGTAAAACCTAAAGCTAACCCAGTACTTGGGCCAACATCCCCCCCCCCACACCTATATGTGGATTCAGTCACTTTAGTGGCTACTTGAATGTGAAGAATAGGTTGTGCCAAGGAACATCACATTCCTAGAGCTGCCAAAGCCCAAAATAATATGTGTTAATTGCCATTAGGATGGCATTATTTTGAAAAATGGGTGACAGATTGCATGTATGATTTTTCTAAATATGGGAATTTGACATCAGAAGAGACCTAGAATAATACGGAGAATGACATTTAAGAAAGAAGGGAGGGAAGCACAAACACGAATAGCAAGTGAGGAGGTTCAAGAACAGCAGTGCATGGTTGTTATGAAGTAATTAAGTTTCAGATTTGTGTCTTCACATCTTTTTAGATCTCGGTTATTTCTTTCTATTATATCTTTCCAAAATTTATTTTTAAAGATGTTTATATTTCACCATTTAATCATTATTTATTTTAAATAAGTTCTTAATAAAATAGCTTTGATTCATCAAGGGAAACGTGCAGAAACCTTCCCACATTTAGTATCTGCATTCTAAGCCTTATAAAAATAAGGCCCTTTCATTCACAGGGGGGGGATTAGAAAAGCTTCTAAATACATAGCTAATTATATCTAATTATAGAACCATACAATTGGAAAGGATGCAGAGATTTTTAGTACAAATTTGTTCAATTTACCTGTTGAATTTCCTACACTGTTTTCCTGACAGATTTCAATATATTGAATGTCAATATGTTAAAATGTCAAATATTAGTGCTTAAAGGGTATTAGTTTTCAGACAGATTGATTGGTTGATAGATTGAATGTATAATCTCATTCCTTCTTCCTGACAAAGTGACAGAGGAAAACTCTAAACAAGTCTCTAATGGAATAGAGATGATAGATGGATGAATAGATAGAAGGATGGATGGATGGATAGATAGACCGACAGACAAATAGATAGATGATAGGCTACATATTATTCACCCAGTACTGAGAAACTTACATAGTAAATCAGCCCAATTCCATGTAAAGTTTTTAAGGTAAAGTTTAGTCATGTCCGACTCTGAGGGTTGGTGCTCATCTCCATTTCTAAGCTGAAGAGCCAGTATTGTCCATAGACACCTCCAAGGTCATGTGGCTGGCATGACCGCATGGAGTGCCATTACCTTCCTGCCGGAGCAGTACCTATTAATCTACTCACATTTGCATGTTTTCGAACTGCTAGGTTGGCAAAAGCTGGAGCTAATAGTGGGAACACCCCCCCCCCCACTCTCTGGATTTGAACCGCTGACCTTTCAGTCAGCAAATTCAGCAGCTCAGTAGTTTAACCTGCCGTGCCATCTGGGGCTCCGGTTTTTACTAAGATTTTACTAAGTTTTTACTAAGTGACAATTTCCCCAATGGGACCTTGGCTGTTGCCAATTTTCTCTCTGAGATAGCAAGGATAAGACAACTTCCCATATTAGACAGGCTGAAACTTGCCTTGTATCTATTTGTAGTGTTGTATTGCATGTTGTATTGGGTTTGACTGATCTTACCAGTTTATGAATCTGTTTGCAATTGTGCACCTTTTACCGCTGAGCAAATTGGGTCTTTGGATCATAATAAAGTTTTGATTTGCTAATTTTGTCCTTGAATGAAACCTAACCTATAACTAGAGTAGACAATACTACATCTGCTTTGCTGTATCATGGTTCACTGAAAGATGTCCATGCCATTTGTCAGGGAAGCATGATCCAGCAAAGCAGACATTCTATGTTTTACTTTAACTAATAGGCTGTCCTCATTCAGAGAAAATGCTACATAAATGAATAATGGGATAAGCCATTTTTGATTTGTTATATTGTCCAAGACAAAAAGTGTTCTACTGTGAAAATCCACAGAATTGTGGTGCTTTCCCCTGTGATATATATTTGCTTTATAAATAACATAACTCTGCAATTGGCATGTGTAGAAAAGCTGGATGATTTGATTATACTGTAATTGTCTAGGCAACAGTGCCACAAACGCCTAAATTGAAAATTCTGTCCTGGCAGAAATGAGTTAAAATGTTTGGGAGAATAGATTAAAATGAGTTGATTTTGTATTTTTAGGGAACATGTTCCGAAATCAGACTATTATCACATGACTATCTTGAGTTAGCAAAATGCACTTTACCAACAGATGGTACTCATCTGAAGAACTCCATGCATAGCTTTGTAAGGTCTTAACAAGAAGAAAATGTTTGTTTCCCATGGCTCTCCCTCATAACAGTTTGTGGAATATGTGTGTGTGTGTGTGTGTGTGTGTATGCCATACTGTTTCTCTAAACTGTATTTATTTTTAAATTGTATTTAAATCTTCAAATCAGCAAAGGTTAATTTGTTCCACAGTTTGATTCCCCCTTGGGATCCAAAAGCTCTGCTTACTTCAGCTTTTTAATAAAATGAACAACTTAAGAGAATTATTGTAACCTGAAGCAAAGCGCCATCTGTTTAATATGTAACAAAATTTGGAAAATTTTCTGTTCCTGGTTTGAAAGTGTTATTTCCTGTTTAATTGTGCACTATTTATTTTGAAAGTACAGTAGAGTCTCACTTATCCAACACTCGCTTATCCAACGTTCTGGATTATCCAATGCATTTTTGTAGTCAATGTTTTCAATAAATCATGATATTTTGGTGCTAAATTCAAAATTTCAGTAATTACTACATAGCATTATTTCATATTGAACTACTTTTTATGTCAAATTTGTTGTATAACATGATGTTTTGGTGCTTAATTTGTAAAATCATAACCTAATTTGATGTTTAATAGGCTTTTCCTTAATTCCTCCTTGTTATCCAACACATTTGCTTATCCAACGTTCTGCCGGCCTATTTATGTTGGATAAGTGAGACTCTACTGTAGTTGGTATACTCGTTTTTGTGGCTGCCACAAACTATGTTGAATTGGTTGAGACTCTATGAGATATTCATTGAAAAACTATAGCAAAATGTGCTGCAGAATGTTTTTATGATAGAATCAATTGGGAAATGACATAATTAACCCAGGAAAAAAATCGTGTTACATAATGAATTTATTGTATTTTCATAGCCTTCAAGTTCAGTTTTCAAAGATCACAGCACAATGTGCATGAAATTTTGTATAGAACTCTGCATACATGTACACATACAGTAGAGTCTCACTTATCCAAGCTAAATGGGCCAGCAGAACCTTGGATAAGCGAGTACCTTGGATAACAAGGAGGAATTAAGGAAAAGCCTATTAAACATCAAATTAGATTATGATTTTACAAATTAAGCACCAAAACATCATGTTATACAACAAATTTGACAGAAAAAGTAGTTCAATACATAGTAATGTTATATTGTAATTACTATATTTACGAATGTAGCAGCAAAATATCATGATATGTTGACAACATTGACTACAAAAATGGCTTGGATAATCCAGAACCTTGGATAAGCGAGTCTTGGATAAGTGAGACTCTACTGTATGTATGTAGGGGGGAGGGGAAGTATTTCCTTGCTAAGAAGGGCATGCTTGGGAAAAGCATGCATTTTGCATTCACCAGCTAGTCTTTTGTTTAAGAGGGTCAGTTCAAAGGGAAGATTCTTTCCTCCAAGACTCCAAAATCCCTCTGCCAATCTGAATTCACAATAATGTACCAGATGGAGGGATAGCTTCACCTGCTAAATGTACTACCCTGTTTCCCCGAAAATAAGACATCCCCAAAAAATAAGACCTAGCAGAGGTTTTGCTGAATTGCTAAATATAACGCCTCCCCCAAAAGTAAGACCTAGAAAAGTTTTTGTTTGGAAGCATGCCCTGCGTCTGCCAAACAAAACACCAGAACTTGCAGGATTGGTAAATGTACATACCAGTTGTACATGGAAATAATGGTAATAATATATTAAAATGTTATATTATTTATATTTATACAGTAGTAACAAGAAATTCTTGACAGGAGTCATAGTTTGTCTGGTTTGGTTATGTTGGTTTGTGATGACAACTACTGTACAGTATATAATAAATGTTCATTTTTTTGTTCAACAATAAATGTGAATTCTTCTTCATGGAAAAATAAGACATCCCCTAAAATAAGACCTAGCACATCTTTGGGAGCAAAAAATAATATAAGACACTGTCTTATTTTCGGGGAAACACGGTATGTGAGTATCCCTTTCTCTTGTTCAATGGAAATTCAGACAATTTGGCCCAAGATGTAGATTTATAAGAATTGTTTATCAGATTTGTCTATTTTAATCCATTACGATCTCATCCCCGGCTTACACTTCTCATGTTTTAACCAAGACTCCATGCAGCCTTTACTTTGCTTTAATCCTTTTTGTTGATTGACAGGCTTTAAAATAAAATTGGATTAAACATGTTATCCTAAAAAACCTTGGAAATTTGGGAGGTTATGGTTGCTGAATTTAAAATGTTTAATCTTTTCATACCCCATAGCACCATTGCATTGTAACAATGTACTTACCTAGGCGATCCCTCATTGCCTGAGTATGATAGCCCTTGGCGGTGTAGTGTCTTGGCGGTGGGTACGTAGGTGACTATGGAGTCCTATTTTTGAAATGCATGTTCTTCCACAGTGAGGGCATCTGTTTCCAGGTGGAAGGAAGTCCCATCAGGATTGGCTTGATGTGCCTTCCTCTTGGCACGTTTCTCCCTTTCGCCCTCCATTCATGCTTCTTTGAATTCTACTGCACTGCCGACCTCCAGTTAGAGTGCACAAGGGCCGGACAAGATTCTCAGTATCTATGCCACAGTTTTTGAGGTTAGCTTTCAGCCCATCTTTAAATTGTAAGAATGTAGTACACAATTGACAATATAACAATGTAACACAATGTAAAAATGGAGTACACAATGGTCATATAGGATTCAACATACTGAATTTTGGCATGGCACATGTAAAACTCACCAGTAAGCAGAACTGGGATCAGCAGGAATCCTTTCCTATCTATTGAGAAGCAGTTTGCTGACATTCCTAAACCTTCCCATGAATGCTCTCTGATGAGATAGGCAGAAAAAAGATCCCTGTTGTAAATACCGTATATACTCAAGTATAAGCCAACCCGAATATAAACCGAGGCACCTAATTTTACCACACAAAAACTGGGAAAACATTGACTCCAATATAAGCCGAGATACCAATAAAATTACATTAATTGAGTCCTCAGTAGTTTAAGTGTTTTTGAATCTTTACATCAAAACTGTAATTTAAGATATGACTGTTCAACTCTGATTAAATCATTATTTTCATCTTCTTCAATGCAAATGTGCTTATGTATCCTTTTAATAATCATAGAGTGAAATAATAAATGTAATAATAATAATAATAAATGCACTAAAATAATAAATGTAATAATAAATAGAGTAAAATAAATGTAAAAGTAACAACAATAATAGAGTAAAATAATAAATGTAATAACAATAATAAATGCAGTAAAATAATAAATGTAATAATAAATAGAGTAAAATAAATGTAAAAGTAACAACAATAATAGAGTAAAATAATAAATGTAATAATAGAGTAAAATAAATGTAAAAGTATCAATAATAGAGTACAATAATAAATGTAATAATAGAGTAAAATAATAAATGTATTAATAATAATAAAAACAGAGTAAAATAAATGTAAAAGTAACAACAATAATAGAGTAAAATAATACATGTAATAATAGAGTAAAATAATAAATGTATTAATAATAATAAAAACAGAGTAAAATAAATGTAAAAGTAACAACAGTAATAGAGTAAAATAATAAATGTAATACTAATTAATAGAGTAAAATAATAAATGTAACAATACCAATAATAATAGAGAAAAATAATAAATATACCATATATACTTGAGTATAAGCTGACCTGAATATAAGCCCACCAGGACCCTCACCCGAGTATAAGCCGAGGAGGCTTTTTTCAGTCCTAAAAAAGGGCTGAAAAACTAGGCTTATACTCAAGTATATACAGTACCTCTCACATTACAGGCTTGTTCAAGATGGAGTGCCAGCATTAGCCAGCTGCTTTCTGATTAACAATCAAACAAGCCCTTCCCTAATTGATCTCAGTGGCTGCTTATAAACAAGTAAAGTTTTGCTATGTCCCAACATAGTTCCTAAACTAGGGACTACATAGCAATCATGAACACATACTGAATGTGAATACATAACTGTAGATTACATATTCGTAATTGTCCAACACAATTCTGCCCATCATACTTAAACTGAAGAAATGTTATCCAGGATTATAGAAATAGTGCCAAGAGAGTTCACCTCTGTTTGGAATCTGAAACTGATTTGCATACCAATTTTCAGAAAGCGGTTTAACATCCCTGACCCCAGCAAATGAGACCTCTGGTCCTCCTACCTTTATGAGTGATTGATGCTACTGAATTCCCCTTCCACTCAGATTTGTTTTTCACAAGTGCTCATGCATAACAAAGTTTGTTCAAGATGGTGATGTGGACAAGTTACAAGAAGTGAGGCCAATCACCTGGCTATGAAAAACATGTTCGTCCCGGATGATTAAAGATGCCAGAGAAAGTCCGGCTGATTTGCAGGTGATGTTATAACTAATTATTAAATTAGTACTTATTTAATTAGAGAGGATGAGCTCCCTCTATCAGCTCCAGCTCCATGTGGGGATATGTCTCCCACAAGGATGGTAAAACATCAAAAAACATCCGAGTGTCCCCTGGGCAACGTCCTTGCAGACAGCCAATTCTCTCACTCCAGAAGCGGCTTGCAGTTTCTCAAGTTGCTCCTGACACGAATTTTTTTTATTAGATATGTAGTCCAACTGCTTTTAAAGAAGCAAGTTGAACATACCTTTACTAGTCACCCTGAAGGATGATTTATGCTGGAGAGTAAATAGCTAGTGTGTTCATCTTGATTCTGCTGGACTTCTCAAATGAATGTAGTATCTTTGATCATGGCATACCTCTGGGCCTTTTGGCTGACATGGTCTTGGTGGCACTGTATTATAGTGGTTCTGATATTTTTTTTGCTGAATGTTCCCAGAAGATGGGAACGGGGGCCTGTTGTTCGGCTTACTGTTTATTAACTTGTGCATTCCACAGAGCCAGATATTGTTTCCAATTTTTATGGCATATGCATAAAACCACTGAGGGGTGCCATCTGGAGTTTTGGGGTCGTCAGAGTTTTATGGCTGGTACCTACAAGGCTGTGGAAGTCGTGAATTGTTGTCTAGAAACACTGAGGGACTGAATGTGGGTGAATAAACTAAGGATCAATCCAGACAAAATGGAATGCTGTTGGTGAGTAAGAAAAGTAACCTGGGTTCAAGGTCATAACCTGTTCTACATAGGATTGCACTTTGAGAGTTCAGGTTCATAATTTGCAGTGTTCCTGGATGCAGCACTGCCTCTAGAAGTTTAGGCTCCTTCTACTTGGTTGCATAAAATCCACATTGAACTGGATTATATGGGAGTGTCGACTTAGATAACCCAGTTCAAAGCAGATAGTGTGGATTATCAGCCTTGATATTCTGGGTTATATGGCTGTGTGGAAGGGCCCTCAGATAACTGTTGTGGCCAGAGATGCCTTTGTCCAGCTTTGCTTGATTTGCCTCAATCATTTCACATTTATACTAATGTAATGCATTTTATATGAGACTATCCTTGAAAAACGTTGAACTTACAGTGGGGGGGGAAAAGTATTTAGTCAGATACCAATTGTACAAATTCATGAAAAAATCAGATAATGTCATTTTCTTGATGTGTTTTCTCATGTTGTCTCTCATCGTAGAGGTCTACCTATTTATTTATTTATTTACATCACTTTTACCCCGCCCTTCTCACCCGTAGGGACTCAGGGCAGCTTACAACAGTCGGCAATTTACATTGCCCAGAACACATTCAATAAAATAAACTAGCGCAACTGGCTAGTAACCAGCTGCTATAAATCACTACTGACCGAGAGGTCATGAGTTCGAAGCCCAGGTCGGGTTAAGCCTCCGACCATTAATAGCCCCAGCTTGCTGTTGACCTATGCAGCCCCGAAAGACAGTTGCACCTGTCAATTAGGGAAATTTAGGGACGCTTTATGCGGGAGGCTAATTTACAACACCATAAAACTGCCAGCAAAACACGAGGAAAGGAATGAGGAAGTACAGCCACTACTGGATGGTGAAGCAACAGCTCCCCCTGTGGCCGGAATCGTGAAGCTGGAAAAATGTTAAAAATGCCTCTGAGTCTGTCTAATGTATGTTGTTTGTCTGTTGGCATTGAATTTTTGCCATATATGTGTTCATTGTAATCCGCCCTGAGTCCCCTTTGGGGTGAGAAGGGCGGAATATAAATACTGTAAATAAATAAATAAACATTACAACAATACCACATCAATTAAAAACTCTATGATGTCAATTACAGGCCTCTCTTATCTTTTTAAGTGGGGGAACTTGTACAATTGGTATCCAACTAAATACTTTTCCCCCCACTGTACATATATCAAAATATAGACAGTCATCAGATATGCATGGTTCAATGATACAAAAAAAAAAGCACCATGGTTTATTGTTGTTTGGTGAATCCTGTCTTATCCTAAAGTTGTACTATTTAAAGAATGGCCCTCTTCCTACACTACACCTATACCAGTGGTTTCATTTTTGGCATATGACTCTGCAGACCTGCATCTGTTTCCTTGCTCAGCCACTAAAACTCATATCATCATGACCAACACAAGATATGTCATGTCTCCAGACAAAGAACACCCTGATGCATTCTCTTTTTCTAGGTACAAAAGCCAACTGAACTAGCAGCTCAAACTTTTCATAATGCTGTCAAACTTACTTCAATGCAATCAATGCTTTCCAAATTAGGAGGCAAATAACTCCAATGCCTTACTTGTTCTTTCTCCCAAATCTGTTGTTTACACTGCTGTCTCATTCTCCTTGCTTTAGGCACCTGTTTCAATTTCACTCTCTCGTGGTACATTGTTAATTATGTGTGAACACAGTTTGTATTTTAAGCCTTCTTGAAGGTGGAATTGCTGCTGTTTTATATGTTCATGACATGTAGCTATTTGAAAGTAAGTTGTGAAGTGCCATCTCATAATTCAGCAACAACAAGAAAGATATTTAAGACTCATTTTGGTAGTCTTTGCAATGGCAGCATTTACAATGTTAGCATGGAATATGTATTATTTAAATGCATACTTATTTAAATGTTAGAAACGAGTTTTATATGTGGAATTTAGGACCTAATCAAAGCTTTCAGTGCTGAGTATTAGCCATGTGATTTTCTATAACTTTACCATTATTTGTCTTCTTTAAAATTTAAAGCCTATAGAACTACACTTTTCATCTCCTCAATGACGTTTTCATTTCACCAGGTTCCATAGTTCAAGTCTTACATTAATCCCTTTGTTTCAGGGTATTAGCAATTATAACCCAGTTAAATGAAATGTGGTAGAAAACTCCCAAAGGCATTTTATGCAAAAGCTTTCTTAAATCCAGGAGTGTCCTCCTAGCTAAGCAACAAAGCTTTGCAAGTCAGTCAGTCATCACAGCGGATTTAAAGTCTTCCCAAGTTTATCACCAATACTTTAAAAAATATACATCATCTAAGCAAAAGAATGTTTTCAAACAGTGTTCCTGAAGGTTTCAGGGAAATATTATGTGAACTTTGTCAAAATGCTGACAATGTAAAGCCATTTCCCTAGTAATCCTCCTAGTAATCAGAGCAGTTCAATTTGCCACTGGATTCCCTTAAATACCTTCCAGGTACTAGTTTGGTTTAGACTCCATTTACCTGTTCTTATTTTGCCATCACTAAGTAGCTTATACACTCCAGCACTTATGTTATCTCAACACTGCAGTTACAAATGTCACCTTTCTCCTACCTGAAAATTTGACCTTCTCATACAGACAAGGGATTAGCAACAGGTGCTTAGAGCTAGGCAGCTTTCACATAGCCTAAACATTTTCTAAGACTGGAGTATAGCAATTTATTTTAAAACACAATTAGTTATAGTTTCAATTTCCAACCGTTTTTAGTAGGACAAAATCCTGTACCAGTTACTCAGTAACTGGAAAACTGGGTTCCTGACTTAGATACTGACTTGCCACCTCATCACACAAGGGGAAATCGTCCCCTTGCTCCTCTTCAGCCATGGAGCCTGCCAAGTACCATCACATAATGCAGGCTATGCTTCCGCCCCATTGATGACAAAAGTGGCGAAGAAACATTTTGCAACGCTTCCTCACCAACAATGGAAGGTAAGTCGACTTCTGCATAACTCCGACAGAGCTACTTGCTATTCTCGCCCTTTCCCCCAACAGCAATGTGGCAGTGCAACAATGCGGGAACGTAACAACACCAAGGCAACATGGCAACCTACACAGATAAACTCCTACATACAGCCTTATTGCAAACGGCAATTGAAGTGTCCTAAGGCGCCCTGGTGGTGGCGCAGTGTGTTAAAGTGCTGAGCTGCTGAACTTGCAGACCGAAAGGTCCCAGGTTCAAATCCCAGGAGCGGAATGACACCCGCTGTTAGCCCCAGCTCCTGCCAACCTAGCAGTTTAAAAACATGCCAATGTGAGTAGATCAATAGATACCGCTCCGGCAGGAAGGTAACAGCGCTCCATGCAGTCATACCGGCCACATGACCTTGGAGGTGTTTATGGACAACGCCGGCTCTTCAGTTTAGAAATGGAGGTGAGCACCAACCCCCAGAGTCGGTCACGACTGGACTTAACGTCAGGGGAAAACCTTTACCTTTACTAAGACACTTCTGCCATGATTTCCCTATAAATAAACTTTATTTGGAGCCCCACGATGCTGATCAAATGACATTGGGTGACTTCTGGTGGGGCTCCATCGGCAAACTGGGGCAGCAGCATGGTGAGAGGCTGCTGCTGCCAACAAATAGGAACAACGGGGCTTTGATGGAGTGACGACACTTCCTCACATAGGATGAAGCAGACAGAGTGCTGGGATTGCCCTGCTACCACCATGATTTGCCACAGAGGCTGGTGAATCACAGCATTGGACCTCATCCATGTGATGAGGTCCATAGATACACAGGTAAATACACAGGTAAATTGACAGATACACATTGATGATACATATACTGATGATACACTGAGTGATAATGCACACAGATGATAATTGGGCAGACAACACACCCTGGACAATGCACCGTGGATGACGTACCTATCAGCCCAAGATCTGGTCAGGCTACAACTCTCATCAGATCCAGGTCTGGCCAGCTGTAACTCCCTTTACCCTCAGAACTAGTGGGGTAGGACTCTCACTACAATCAAAACTGGTGGTAATGTGGGTGGATTACAATTCCCATCATCCTCTGTCAATTTTCCTCAAACCCTGCCATTGTCTTAAGTTGGATCATGATGAGTATGCATACCAAGTTTGGTCCAGATCTATCTTTGGCTGGATTCACATGGCTCTCCTGATATGAATTGACTACAACTCTCATCATCCTCTGTCAATCCCCCTGAAACCTCACCAGTAGTGAATTTGGAATGCCATCAAGTATTTTGATGTAGTTACTTTAAATAGATATTAATATGTATTCTGTATTTTGCTGGAATATGATTAATCATTTATTTTTGAAATAGGTATTATACTTCAGAACATTTGCAAAGTAGGAATTAAGAAATAAGTAAACCATGCTTGCTGTTTTCCACAGAACAGCTCTTATAATCCTTTCCTTTATAAGTCTTCCAAACTATGTGCCTTCTTGGGGGATACTCAATTTCACTCTGGGAATAGCAGCAGAATAAAAATGAAATATAACTCCTATGTAGTACTTTTCACATATCTCTTCATTCCTGTGCCAAAAATAAGGTTAACAGTAATGCCTTCTGGTTGTTAGGTTATCCAGAAGAAATGTGTAATGACATTCTTGTGCATTTTCTGACTTGTGACAAAATTCATTAGCATGCTCAGAATTATTCTGTCAGCCTTTTGGGTAGACATTTAATTAGACTTGTCTTTTTTTAAAAAAACAACTTAAGTGACAGCAGGACAGCTGCATATCTACCTTGGAAATGGCATTCTTCATTTCTGCAAGCTGAACTGCTGCAGCTGTCTGATAAGTTTTCTCTTTTAAAGAAGTTATATTTAAGAACCAGACAAGGGATCAGCATTGGGCCAAAACCTGTATTCTTAATTATTTTTGAAAGTCAAGCAAATGAACAAAGGGATGTTTATATCCAGGAAAATGAAGACTAAAAGATGCTCCTATGCTTGTGAACTCCCATTTATTTCCCATAGAGGAAAATATGACATGCGGGATTATTTTGAAAGTTACAGCATTTGTTTAAATACTATTTGTTTAAATACTGAGTTTTTTGTAATGTTTTAAGTCTCACTGTGACACTGAAATTTTAAAATGCACCTTTGATACTAAAGGTGCGTTTTAAATTTTCAGTCTCATAGTGAGACTTAAAACATTACAAAACATTTTTGTAATCCACTTTTGTTATATTGTGGACTATAAGGCCTAATTTCCTTGGCCAAAGAAGTAAAATATATATACTCATAGAGGAATAGCTATCAACATCTGACCAGCAGGATTAGAATTTTAAACTATGTGCATTATTAATTATCAATCTTAGTACAGCCATGAGTGAATAAACAGCAACTGAGTAAAACTTCAAGATGAAGAGAGGTTAAATGAGGACAGGAAGGAGTGGAGAACAGATTTTCCACTACATTTTCTGCAGCAGACAGGACAGAAAGGATGAGCTGGCAATTTCACATGTCTTTTCAATTTGATTGATCTAGGCATTCAAAATCCTCCCTCATCATTCTCTACACAATGTATTATTCCCCATAGTAGTCAACTACAACTGTTGTGGGGGTTGCTGTTATTCTTTTGCTGACCATACCTCCTCTCTCTTTTGGAAATTCTTGGGATCCTCTGGGCCTGTAAACCATACATTTATACATGCCATCTAATCTTCTCTAATTATGGAAGCCAAGCAATTATTATTTGAACGGAGGACTATCAGGGAACACAAGAGTTCTTCAAGTAGAGCTAAGAAAGAATTCTGTCCGAAACTCTAGAGATCTGCTTCTGGTCACAGCTAACACTGTTTGGCTAGATGGACTAATGGCTTGACTTGATACAAGGGAGCTTCCTCTGTTCCTGAACTTTTATGTTCCTTTCTGAAGTTCTAAGGAAGCGGTTCCCAACCTCTGGTCCTCCAGGTGTTTTGGACTTCAGCTCTCACAGTTCCTAAAAGCTGGTAAACTGGCTGGGATTTCTGGGAGTTGAAGTCCAAAACACTTGAAAGCCCAAAGGTTGGGAAACACTGCTCTAAGGCCAAGAAAGTACAAAATGGATAGACCAGGAGTTCTAGAAACAGATTGAATGGGGCTCTCCAGAGATGGATGTAGTAGCTCTTTGAATTAACAGCTTCTATAGTCACTCAGAGACTTTCTTTTGCCCCAATTCTCATTCATTGGCTCCTATCTGTTCATTTCATCAGTACGACATTGCGTCTTGACCAATCAAGCAGTGTACAACTTTGATAAAGAGTTTGGCAAACATTTTATAACTGCTTTCATATATATGTTACATCTACCTTTGGAAGGGGAAGGGGAAGAATTTAAAGAAAGATGGTAACCAGAATCCTGCATCACCTTTAACTGATATAGGGTGTTTTGAATGTGATTGCCTGCTTCTTGGCAGAGGGTTGGACTGGATGGCCTATGAAGTCTCTTCCAACTCTATGATTCTATGACTAATAAGAGGAGTCCCGGTGGCGAAGTGTGTTAAAGCACTGAGCTGGAGACCGAAAGGTCCCAGGTTCAAACCCTGGGAGTGGCGTGAGTGGCCGCTGTTAGCTCCAGCTCCTGCCAACCTAGCAGTCCGAAAACATGCCAATGTGAATAGATCAATAGGTACCGCTCTGGCGGGAAGGTAATGGCGCTCCATGCAGTCATGCCGGCCACATGACCTTGGAGGTGTCTACGGACAATGCCGGCTCTTTGGCTTAGAAATGGAGATGAGCACCAACCCCCTGAGTCAGACATGGCTGGACTTAATGATAAATACACACAAATGTCTATACTAGACAATGTCGAAGAGATAAACACTATAAAGGTTCAAAACATAAAAAGAGATGTGTATATTAGAGCATCTTGCAAAGGCCACAGAAATAGTCAGGCCTCTCTGAGTATAGAGCTATCTTCCTTCTATGTAAAAAAGATAAGCGAATACTATAAAGTTTCAAAACATAAGTTGCACTATGTAATTCAGAGCACCATATACATACAATATTACCTGAGAGTTAACAACAATAATGAAAATAATAATGAGCAGCTTACAACATATTAAAATCACATAAACAACAATCAGAATACATCAATAATATAAGCACAATAAGATAAACAGATTAAGAAAAACAACTACAGTATACATTCAAGTTCATGAGGCATCATATCGAGACATATATTGCACTCTACTCCAGTCCATAACATATGATGTTCCTGTCATTCCTGATTAATTTTCTTCACTAAATGCCTGTTTAAACATTACTTCTCTAAGGAGCAGAGGCACTAAGAAATCCTGTTAGTGAATTGTGAAGATGTATATTAGGACAATAGCAATAATGCTCAGTGTGTATTGGCCCCTAATATGCATTGCTCTCATTGTACAATATTCAGTTTGCCAGCTTTATAGTAACAGATCAGCAGCCCTCTCTTGGATACAGGCATTACAAAAGTACCTGATTTGAATTCCCTTATATGTAAGTCCACTTACAAATATATAACTTTCATATAGATTTCTTGCTGATGATGATGAAAGGTAGGAGGATGGAAACAGAATAATGGAGTAACTGGAGCTTTAGTGTGATAAGGCTGTTCCATATCTTATGATCTGTCATTGCCTAAGAAACAGTGTTTTTAAAGGTCCATAATGTAATTATGTCAATATCTCTGCCTTTGTATTTTTCAAGATTTGTCTTATTTAACATGAATGAGCTGGCACAAGAGTAGTTTAAAACATGAACAATTTTATAGCTGTTTGGAAACCCACATAGCATATTAAATATTTGATTTTGCTCTTATTGTTCTAATATTTTAGATTCCCTCTATCCTTTTCTTTTTGACAGAAATAATATAACATTTATGTCAGTCCATTAACCATATGTCAAGGGAAATATTTCCTTTTAGCTTTTGGAAATACTTATTTTTTTAAAAAAAATGTAAAAAGAACACAGACAAGATTAATAAGTGTGCTTCATTTCATTGGAGAAATCCATTATCTTGGCAAATGCTAAATAAAATTATATTTTATTTTATGGAGACAGGCACCAGCCAACTAAAACTCTACTTGAAGGAGTACACTGTCTCAAATGATCAAAGAGACCAACTCATATGATCAGACTGATTAGAAGAATGGATGTGTACTACATTTGGATACTTGATAACACAAACTTATATATGCATTTAGACAGATAATTCGATCTGCTTGGAGGTATCGATCAGATGTGTACCTAGCTTCATTCATGTTTTCTAAGTCAAGGATGGAGACATATAATATAGACATGCAGCTTATTTGTTTAGTCAATGAGAACATAGGTGACTGCCCATGTTCTCAGGGCAGCCTCTCAAGACACTGCCGAGATGCAGCCAAAATGGAGCCAGGACAGAACCCCACTGGAAGTAGCCCTACATCTTGGTAGCATCCTAGGATGGGAGTTTTTTGCCCATGTGATGAGGACCTAGATCTCAAATAGCTCATTGTATATTGGGCTTTGTTGATATTTGAAAATAAAGATTGGGTTGCGTAAAGTCGACCTTATTTCACCTATACAAATTCTAATCCTCAGAGGTGCAAAAGGGAGAGCTATGTGGGGGCAGCTGGGGTAGGTTGTCTCACCTAGACATTATTCCCAGCTTCTTCTGGACAAAATACCTGAGTCCCAAGGAGAATTCAAAGATGGGTTACTCCCCAGTCTGTCTGTTATTAGAAGGCCAACCTAAACATTCCTCCTAAGTCACATGAATTAAAACGAGGACTTAGACCCCAAGCCAACCCCTAGCAATTTTCCCACTCCCATCCGCTGAGTCCCATAACTCAAGAGGCAGATCTAGTTTTCTCCCCTCACTACCTGGAAAGTAATCATCTGTTTAAGACACCACCATGAGCCAACTGCCACAGTGTAAGGTAGGTAAAAGTCAGTTGCTCCAAAGGAATCAACAGTGCCGCTTACACTGTACTGCAGATGGAATAATGGAATCAAACTATGTTTTACCTTCTTCCTTCCATTTCTGCTATTTGTCATCACTTTCCACTTCCCTGTGAAATAGATAGTAGTCACTCTCAAGAGTCTTCTCCCCCTCCCCAGGTTTGAAGAAGTGGGATATAGCAGAGTTAGACCTAAATTGTCAAATTACTACATAACAAAAACAGATACATTGTTCAACTTAACATAAGTGAGTGAAGTGACCTTGCAATTATTTGCACTTTGATCAACACATAGATTCATGTCTGAAATGACCTACATTAGAAGTGAACATTAGGCCATGTTCTGTCTTTATATATTATGTGAGTCTCCAAAATGGGATAATTGAGCATGTCTAGGGTTCTGTTGCACATCATACTCTTGAGGGGCTTTTCAGTGAGTACTTATGCTGGTACAGACATATTATTTTTTACTCCAGTTGACTTTAGAGAGATTCCTGAAGTGTAAATGATCACTGAATAATGCCCTTTGGGTTTGGATTCATGTAGTATATCTTTGATAGTATTGCTGCACACACAAGTTTGACATAGATTCATCCTCTGGAATACTAGCATTTACATTGTCAGAGGATTAATCAGCTCCGAACCACCCTGATTTATTGGTGAGTCAGGCCTCTCACCAATCCATCCTCCATCAGACTGCTTAAGCATCCGGCTAAGCAGCACCGACAAAGATACCACAGTCGTAATTCAGCTGTTCATAGAGATTCCAAGGCTTTATTATATACAAACTATATACAAGTTACAAAGTCCATCGTAATAGGACCCATGCTTCCCTAAGCAAAGGCAAAGCATGTCCTTTCTCTTTGCTGATTGTCAGCGAAGCTCATCTGCCGGCAACTCCATAGCAGAAATTATGAACGTCCTGTCCGCCCTCTGAGACCGGAAGGCTTGACCTATTGACTAGGCAGGCTATCATTCAAGCTGGCCTGCCATTAACCGGTGTGCTGCTGGAAAGCATGCCGGAATACACAGTTGCAAAAACCCAATATCAGAAACACTTGATTCAACATTTCACCCTTACACCAAAATACACCAACATCCATTTGGTGAGGATCTTGGAAATACAATAGAGAATTCTAAGTGCCCTGCAAATCCCAGGATTCCAAAAACTGCAATCATATTACTTAAAAGATATCACACTGCTCTATGTATAAAAGCACTGTCTTCCCCACTTACATGCTAGACTTTTAATTCTGTGCACACCCATATTAAAAGTAATTTCTGTTGAGTTCTCTGAGACTTCTTTCTAAGTAAATATGCATAAGAGTATATGGTACATTGGCAAAGTTAAACAAGAAGCAGCATCAGAAAGTCTTTTCTACATGCTTTGATATAACTCTAACATCCCTACATCTGTACAAAGGATGAAAGGATTTTGATACAGGCTGATTCTATACTTCTGTCTTCCTCCTGGTTTCTATTTCATCTTCTGTTTTCCTATTGATTTTCCACTTAAATGCAATAGCTACTTTAACAGTGGAAGGAAAAAGCACACAGAAAATGTGTGGGTGAAAGATACATAGAGAATTTTACAGTGGGTTTATTTGAAGTCTGTAAACCAAGCTCAAATCAATTACAGATTTTCTACTTGATTATCACCAGAAACAGTTTGAATAATTGTACAGTTTAACTGTAGAGTTGAAGAAAATGCCTCTACATTTAGATGGTGAAAGAAGTCAAGCATCAGTGGATTGAATGAAAAACAAACAAACAAATAAAACAAAACTCTTTTATTCATCTAGGCTACAGGAAAGCATGCTTTTAAAAATCCATATAAAATATTAATTTGAATATATAACCAATGCAATATATGTGCTTTATAGTTTAGATTATGACAGTATTTAGTGCTAAAGCAAAGCAGCATCACAAGCTTGAATCACAAGCTAAAGTAATCCAATTAAATCAGAGGGATTTATATACAGTAGATAAATTGTAATATTTCACACATGATTTAACTATTGCTTCAAAAGACCTAACCTGGTTGGAACTACCAATAAGATTCTGGTCGTTTGTTCCATGCCATTTAATCCCTATATTTGTGTGTACATTTGTCTTCAAGTTGCCTGTTGACTTGTGAAGGCCCCAATAATTCCATAGTGTTTTCAGAGGGTTTTTTTTTTTTTTGCATACCTGTTTTTCCAAATGGTAGAAAGTTCCTGAAGTAGTAGCCCTATTCAGATTTGACACAGAGACCATCTCTTTCCACCCCCTATATTTCAAAGAAAATCATATGTGATAAGAAGAGGTTCCTGCTCACATAGATCTGCACGATATGTTGAAAAATTATTTGTGTGGAGAGCTTTCATATGAAAAGCAACGTCTTCACTTCGGACCTATAGCTATCTGTCTGAGAAAAATAACAATGAAGGGCCTGGGCTTGAGATCTTCATATATTGACTCCAACTGAAGAGGCAATACCTGAAAAGCTATGATGCTTACTAGATCTGATCTTCTTTAAAACACATGAGACTTACATTATTTTTGCAATGCATAGTTTATTTACAAATATACAGTTAAGCACAGATTGAGGCAAGCAGCACAATCCATGTACAAGCAATAAATTCACTACTGGTATCAGATTAAATTTCATAGCTGAAGAATATAGTCCTGCTCTACTAAACTGTTAACTGTTATATTGCTGTCTTTCAACAATATAAGAATAATACATTGGCTCTCCAACTTCTGTATGTCTTCAGTTTGAGCATGTTGCAATTCAACATGAGAAAGACATACAGTTGGCTCATCACTTTCATGGAGTTAGGTATACAAGACACTCACAAAAGTGGGAAAACCATGAATATCTCTCCCCCGCCCCAACCATATTTAATGCACACAAAAAGTGCAGGTAATTATGTGGTTGCTGAACCATTCATTTATTCCCCTACTCACTTGTTCACTACCACATGAAGGTGGGAAGAAATGGATGGAACAGGGGGAACAGGGGGAAGAAAGGTAGGTGGTGTGTGTCACTCCAAGTTGGATGGAAGGAATTCAGTTACCATAAAAGTAGCTGCCACGGTTCCTTCCTACTCTTAGAATAGGAAGAGTAGCAAGGGGCTGCTGCAGTCCCTTCCCACTCTTGTCACCATTATCCCACCTACCTGCCTTGTTCTCTCCTTCTTGTTCAACACCATCCATCTGTTCTGGAGACCCACACATAACTTGACTATAGGTTAAGGTTTCCCCCTGACATTAAGTCCAGTCGTGACTGACTCTGGGGGTTGGTGCTCATCTCCATTTCTAAGCCGAAGAGCCGGCATTGTCCGTAGACACCTCCAAGGTCATGTGGCCGGCATGACTGCATGGACTGCCGTTACCTTCCTGCTGGAGCGGTACCTATTGATCTACTCACATTTGTATGTTTTCGAACTTCTAGGTTGGCAGGAGCTGGAGCTAACAGCGGGCGCTCATTCCACTCCCGGGATTTGAACCTGGCACCTTTTGATCCACAAGTTCAGCAGCTCAGTGCTTTAATGCACTGTGCCACCAGGGGCCTATCCTTACACCTCCCTCGCCCACTTGTCAGAGTTTGCAAGTGAATGCACAAGGGACTCCTCCCCCAATTTATACCACAATACCTACCAGAAATGGTAATACATCCTGGGAACATTTATCATCCAACACACTGTAAGTATTAATATGGTGTGGGCGAGCCCTATGAAACTCCTTGACTTTTAAGATCTCTATGCTGCCACCCTCAGAGGTATGTTTGGTGAGGATAAAGAATAAAGCCTTCTCAATGGCTGCTCCAAACTTAAGGAATTCTCTCCCAGGAAGGCCCAATTGTTCTCTGCCTTCTCTCTTTCTGTTCTCAAGTAAAGACTTGTTTATTTAGGTGTCAAGTGATTTGAACTACCACAAAACCATGGGTGTAGAACTTTTCTTTTTTTAAAAAAAAAAAATTCTATCAAGAAGCTTTATAGTGTATTTTGTTTTTAACTTTATGTGTGCTGCCAGTGCTAGGAGAAAGGCAGCACAGAAATGAAATGAAATAAATGTTATTAGTTTGATATGTCTATGCTGAAATAAGCTCAAGGATCTTCAGTTGTACCAGGTTGGAAAATGTGCAACTCTATATATGTTTGAGAAATTAACTCGTACTGTACTATTCTAACATTGCTGAAAAGGCTACCAGATTAAGAGTCAACCATTTGATGGTGCAGAAGTACATTCCACATTGTAAGATTTCGTATAGATGAAGCCATGTAATCAAGAGAGAAATGTAGTTAGACTGTAATTACCACTTTGGAATATGGCCAAGACATCATAGTTTGTGTCTTTACTCCAGAGAAAATTGTCATTTACCCTTCTGCAAATTAATGTAGTGCTTAATGAACCATTAGTCTTTAGAAACACGTCTGACTTGTTCTTGACTAAAATATAGAATTAGGTAGGCATTTATTAAATTTAGCTATAGTACCCTGAGCAAAGAAAATATTCCATCTTCAGCAGACTAAGAATTTCAGAAAGCTATTTAAATGGGTCAAGACAATTGTCTGAAAAAAGAGGAGGTAACTTGTTTGTGGTTTAGTTTAATAGCCCTAGAATATTCGACAACTTGGGTTTCACCTGCTCTTTGCATGAATATGAATTAGCATGAACAAAAAGCAAAGTGATTCTCAGCTTTTGGTTGCCACAGAAATTCCTGTTTTATTTATTTCTGTATATAATTTTTACCATGTAGAGCAGGGGTCCTCAAACTTTTAAAGCAGAGGGCCAGTCCACAATCCTTCAGACTGTTGAGGGGCCGAATTATCATTTGGGGGGAAAAAAACCAAACAAATTCCTATGCACACTGCACATATCTTATTTGTAGTGCAAAACCACAACAATAACAATGAAAGAACAATACAATATTTATAAATGAAAATAATTTTAACCAACATAAACCTATCAGGATTTCAATAGGAAGTGTGGGCCTGCTTCTGGCCAATGAGATAGTCAGGTTAATTAGGATTGTTGTTGTTGTGTGTCTTCAAGTCATTTCAGACTTTGGGCGAGCCTAAGTCCTAAATTATTTATTTACTCATTTACTACATTTATTTACTACATTTATATCCCACCGTTCTCACCCCGGAGGGAACTCAGAGCAGCTGTATGTACATACAATATATTATATTATTAGCATAGCACAATATTAGCATTATACTATATTGAACTATACCACTATACTGTAATATTATATGTAATATATAACATATAATTATTATTATTATATGGCATTATTGTTAGTATTATATTATATAAAATGATATTATTATCAATATTATATGTATATACAATATATTATATTATTAAAACTGATATAAAAATATTATATTATAAATGAGGGCGGGGGCCAGGTAAATTACCTTGGAGGGCCGCATCCGGCCCCCGGGCCTTAGTTTGGGGACCCCTGATGTAGAGGATAATGTATTTGTGTAAGACATCTTGATAAATCCTTTAAAAGATGTCTATGTTCTGTACTTCGGGTTGATGAGAGTTCTGCTATTTGAGACACACTACTTTTTGGGGCCCTTCCACTCAGCCCTATATTCCAGAATATCAAGGCAGAAAATCTGACATTTTCTGAGTGTAGACTCAGATAACCCAGTTCAAAGCAGATATTGTGAGATTTTCTGCCTTGATTTTCTGGGATGTAGGGCTGTGTGGAAGGGCCCTTAGTATTAATGTGTTGTTTTAACTTCCAAGAGTATTTATTTCAAGGTAAGACCTCTATCTTAGATATGTAATTCCTCACTAATTTGTATGTGTGTGTGTGTGGGGGGGGGGTGCCATTTTTTGCATCAAAAGTGATCTAGCTGGGAACTTTACAGAACATTTTCACATGGTATTTTTGCACAAAAAAGCAAGCAAGATTCTGCACTGTCAAATGTAGCCATGGCAGCAGAATTCCATCATCGTAGCTATTTGTGCCAATCCCATCCACATGCAAAAAAATATGTTAAGCTACACAATCCCTCAACTAAAGGGGTTTTGAAGTGCTACAGATCAAGGCCTGGGAAATGACTGTAACACTCTCCTGGTCATGGAATATAGTGAGTTGGGCAACTGGAGAAACTCTCTTGACCCTGTCCTAGCTGTTGGTCTGAATGTGACTTGCAACCAGGTATCAGAGCACCTGCAATTCTTTGGGTAGGGTCACTGGCTGTCTTGAGCAATTTGGGCTTTCGAGTTAGGGTTAGGGTCTCTCTGCAGATCAGGACCACAGTATAATGGAAGGTTTAATTCTCCCTTCCTCAACTTCAGTCCTAATTTTGCCATCCCATGTAACATGTAGGGTTAGGAAAACAGTTCTGCTTGAATTGAAGCTTTATTTCCTTACCTCTGATCATCATGTTAAGAAGCTTTGCAACTCACCCTGAATTGGAGGTTGTTTTCATACTTTTCAGTTTTAAAAGTGTGAATCCAAATCTACATGATGCATGGTAAATGTGCCAAGGAGTCTGACTTCCAGCTAGCCAACTAAATAACCAAGCAGCCAAATGGTCTGTGAATCAAATGTCTCTTTAGGCTTTAGGTCTGGGTGCTAAAAGTAGACCCCACGGAATTACTTAGTTAGCTAATTTCAGAAGCCAAGGGAAACTTACTAGGCTCTATAAAAACCAGTTCCTCAATCTCAGTAAAAAAAAATTTGAACAGTGAAGCAGACTGCTTTTTCTTGCTCAACTACAATGTGTGAGTTTGATACAGCCTGTCTACGGCCATACTTCTAGTTTTAGTTTCTGTTTGTCTGGTTTATTTTTTGAGACCCCAACCGCTTCACTTGACTTTGCTGTTGTGTGCTTTCAATTCAAGTTTGACTTCTGACCTTAAGGAGACCCTATCAAGGGGTTTTCTTGGCCAAATTTTCTCAGAGGGGGCTTACCTTTTATCCTTTTCTGAGACTGTGTGAATGTGATTTATCAAGGTGAGTTTCTATGGCTGAGCTAAAATTCAAATCTTGGTCTCCAGAATTATAACCCAATGTTCAAACCACTCAGCTGTGCATCTGATTACACATCAGCTAGTGCTCTTTTACAATGTGCCGAGCTCCATGTGTGACCTGTTGCAATGCAAGAAACCCAGTGCACCATTTGGTTTTATGTTACATGCAAATAATGGCCAATTGACTGTTGTAACAAACTAAGGCATTACTTTTCTGTAAAACATTGGACAAGGTGAAACTGGAGGTGAGACTCCAAAAGGTTTTTCTTGCAAATTGGTTCACAAATTCATAGGAAGAAAGGTGAAGCAGGGCTGCCTCTTCAATTGGGCAGAATGAGGAAACCACCTTGTGGTTGATACTGGGAGACTGAAACAGCAACCCCCCCCCCCCCCAATTATCTCCTTAAGATTCCAACAATTTCTTCTGGGGGTGTAGGAAAGAGGGGTCAAAATGAAATCATTGTCTCACCAAGGTGATTTTACCCCATTCCAGTATATTTTCAGTCTACAATTTTTTAGCATTGGTAAGAGTGAGGCAGTAAAACCTGTTCATACCTTGAATATTTATAACTATTGTATTCATGTTCTCTTGATTCCTTTGCCTGCCCTTTTTCTTTAGATGCATACATTATATTTATAAATAGGTAATTGGTGTCTTGAGGTACTTAAATGCTAGATGTTTATGGTCTCAATGAAAAATTCATTTGGGGATCAGAATCCTTAACAGGGTGAACAGTGCCTTCATTTCTCCCTTCCCCTCTTTCTGGTCTCTTCTGTTCACAGTGATGTGATTCTTGAAAGATCTAGAACTGCTGAAATTGCCTCACTAATCATTGGTGTAAGCCAACTATAAAGTAAGTAAGTAACTTTATTTTTCTGTCCCGCCACCATCTCCCAGCAGAGACTCAGGGCGGCTAACATGGGACAAAGGCCCGAAAACAAACAAATACAACAACGCATATTACAATAAATAAAACACAATAAGATCAACATTATAAAAACAATACATTACATTAATCATAAGAACACATTAAAAGCATAAAATGAGTAAAAAAAAATAAAATAAAATAAAATGAAACATCAGGTTGATGGAGGGGGATGGTATGAAGGGGACAGGAGGTTGGACTGGATGGCCCATGAGGTCTCTTCCAACTCTACTATTCTATGATTCTATGACATTTGAAATAAAATGCAGTAGTATAGTTATAAAGTGCTTTGGGGCAAAAGACACAACGGAAACATTTCTTAAGAGTGTGTAAAAATATATTAATTTAATTTTGGACATGGGGACTAAATTATTCAAATGTGCAGCGAAAAATCCAGATTTTTAATTGCTTTTTAAAGGATGCAAGTGTGGGAGCCTGCCTAACCTCCCTAGGGGGGGAGTTCCAGATCCGGGGGGCCACTACTGAGAAGGCCCGCTCCCTGGTCCCCACCAACTGAGCCTGTGATGGTGGTGGGAGCGAGAGAAGGGCCTCCCCTTCGAAACGAAAAGATTGTGTAGGTGTATAGGGGGAAACATGGTCAGGAAGGTAGGTGGGTAGAGGTAGAGAAAGAAAGAGCTAAAAACAAAAGACTGATGACTCCCCACCCAACTCAAACCCTCAGATTTCCTTGAGGTAAAGGATCTAAATTCCTTTGGGAGTTTTGATCATGTCTAACATCAGAACATTTCAGACAGGTGGCTCACATTGCACATTTAATGACTTTCCATGTTTTAATACCATTTTCTAGTCTCTGCAGTCAGATTTCCTAGGAATTCTGTACTATGTTATTTATGGTGTTTAACCTTTTTCTTTTAAATCCTAATTAATATTTAGATTCACATTTAATTGAATTTGGAAATGGTTGTCTACAGGCAAATTTGTTTGTAGAGTCCAACCATCTACATACAAATGCTGCATCTGTACTTAATAATTAGCAGAGATGGGACTCGTATTTTATGTTTCCTTTCTTTCCTTTCTTTGATGCTTTGTTTCAGCTGATGAAAAAAAGCTGAACCATAACTAAAGGACTAGATAGATGGCTTCATTTTCCCACACTGCAAATATGTACTTGTATAACCATCCCAATATATTAGAATAGCTACTGCAGGGAGTTCAATCTCCATATAATTTCTCCATATATTGCTAAGCTGAAAAAAGTTTGCATTGTATTATATTATTCTGAGAAAAGCTTGACATTCACGATGCATCTAAACCAGAATTTTTCTTGCTACACTTCATTTTTATTTCTATACCTCACTAGGCTGATGAAGATGCAACACTAGTCCTAGAATGTGGTTAACAAAATTGGAATGCTGTGTTCTCCCTCCTACTCTCTCTCTTCATAAATAGTTGCCGCCCCGTCCAAAATAATGATATCAGTTTTATGCAATTTCATTATATCTTCTACATCCCCTTGAGAAAACGTGTTCTGAAAGCTGGCTCACATATTTCTCAAGCAATGCATCAGGAGATGGGGCATAAAGCTCTATCCACAGGTGCATCTACATTGTAGAATTAATGCAGTTTGACACAACTAAAATTGCCATGGCTCAATGCTCTGGATTCATGGAAGTTCTATTTTTACAGTATCTTTAACATTATCTGTAAAAGACTGCTAGTGCCTCACAAAACTACAAATCCTGAGATCTGATAAAATTGAGCCATGGCAATGCTATCAAACTGCATTATTTATAGTGTTGTACACCGCAAGTAGAGTTGCAACATGCCTGCTCTGCCTTCCTTTAAAGCAGTGATTCCCAAAATGGGTGCTACCGCCCCCTGGTGGGTGCTGCAGTGATCCAGGGGGGTGGTGATGGCCACAGGTGCATGTGCCATATGCATTAATAAATATATCTTTCTGTTTAATTGCTATTAAAATTAAAAAAATAATTTCCAGGGGGCACTGAGTAATATTTTTTTCTGGAAAGGGGGCAGTAGGCCAAATAGTTTGCGAACCACTGCTTTAAAGCATATGTCAAATCAAGGTTTGCAGGCCAAATCCAACTCACCATGTCATTTTATATGGCGCATGAGGTTTTCACTGTCAGGGCAACATAGTTACATTTATACAGTCTTACTATTACAAATGGCCCTTTGAAAGTAACCATATGGCTAATGTGGCCCTTAGTGAAAATGAGTTTGACATCTTGTTGTGTTTTCTTGGACTCCCTTTTAATATAGATTTGCAATTAGTTTTCCCCACCAACTAACACTTGAACTCTGGTGTTGGAGGAAAATTTTGAGACTGCCTTGGATCGTAAAAAGATCAAACCAGTCCATATTCCAGGAAATAATGCCTGACTGCTTGCTGGAGGAAAGAATATTAGAGGCAAAGATGAAGTACTTTGGCCACATAATGAAAAAAACAGGAAAGCTTGGAGAAGATAATGATGCTGGGGAAAATGGAAGGAAAAAGAAAGAGTGGCCAACCAAGGGCAAGATGAATGGATGGTATCCTTGAAGTGACTGGCTTAACCTTGAAGGAGCTGGGGGTGGCGATGGCCGACAGGAAGCTCTGGCCTGGTCTGATCTATGAGGTCGCAAAGAGTCGGAAGCAATTGAAAAAATAAACAACAACAACACCAGCTAGCTGCTAAAACTAGAATTAAGCTGAATTAGAAAAAATGGCTTTGGAACAAGGAATGGGATCAATGGGGAAACTGTTTTAGATTGACCAAATAAAATAATCATGCAGTTCTCAATTCAAGAAACCATAGCACCCATAACAGACCAATGTTATGAATACATTTAACTAAGTATTTCATTTAACAAAGGCCATGGAAGAAGGTATTAAAACACACAGTCCTAAATACTATACTGTTCAGTGGTAAATGAATAATGGTAACAAACATATAGAAAAATAAAAAACTACAATTCTATATAATTAATTTTGTTGTGTGCTTTATCATTTTTGACATATGGTGGCCCTAAGGCAAACCTATCATGGAATTTTCTTGGCAGGATTTGCTCAGAGTGGATTTGCTTTTGCCTTCCTCTGAGTCTGAAAGAATGTGACTTGCCCAAGGTTTCAGTGACTGTGTGGCAATTCAAACCCTGGTCTCCAGAAGCATAGTCACAAACTGCCACATTGTCTTGGTTTTTACCCAAATAATAATATGAGGAGTTAATTCATCTCTGCTGTTGAATGTCTGGACTTAAAATTCACTATACATCTTACTACTTTATTTTAACCTGATCTCTTTTTTAATATACAACACGCCAGATTTAGATTCCAAAACATGCTTTGCTCTTTTGGCTTTGTACACTAACTCAGTGATTCATATGTATAATGCGATTCTCCCATACTGAAATAGAATGGCATCTTTCATTCCAGAAGCCTTTTCTTCCATACGTAACCCAGTGTTCTGCATTACTCTTCAAAATGAATTCTAATAATATCAGTATAGGCAGGAAAAAAGCTGCTACACTCTTAAGTACTGTTTGATTATAAAGAGTATTGAAATATTCTCTCTATCTGGCATATCCCTCCGTCGTGTCTATAATCAGTTCTGCTGCATTGTCCTCTTTCACTGAAGTGACCTTTATTGATTTCTCCCTTAAGGTTCTTTACTTCAGCATAAAAATCCCTCTCTTTTCAGTGTTCTGTTGACTTCAATCCTATATCATCTTTGACATGTAGCTTTTATAATAACAATCTCATGGCATTTTCTACCTGACTCATCCTTTGCTCCTCTTTAGTTTTAATATTACAATACAACTAGCTTGTGACAACAAAAGCTACAGTGTTTGTAGACTGCAAATAAGAAGTTAAAACAAACCAGGATGAATTAGACTGAAGAACTATTGAGTCTAGCATTGTGTTCACATAGTGACCAATGAACTGCCCATGGAAACACCAAAACAGAACACTCAGGCCCCTTCCACACAGCTGAATAAAATCATACATTTTCTGCTTTGAACTGGAATATATGGCACTGTGGACTCAGATAACCCAATTCAAAGCAGATATTGCGGAGTTTTCTGCCTTGATATTCTGGGTTATGTGGCTGTGTGGAAGGGTCCATAGTCTGCCATGATTGTAATCTTGGACTACTTCCAGAAGACCCCACAAATCATCACCAATGGCTGGTTGATTTTTGGAAGTACTTTTAAAGAATTACTTTAGTAAATTCTGTACTTTTTATTATTTTTGTTACAAAAGAATATTTTAAATAATTGTACTTTTGTTGTTAAATGCTTTTTTTTAAAAAAAAAATCACTACTTCTTGTATGTTTTAACAGAACAGTTAGTTCTCTGCAGCCACAAACTCTGCATCCGGGCAAAATTTTTAATTTTGATGTCACTTGAACTAATAAGGATTTGGATCTACCAGGCTGAAAGAGGTAAATAAATATACCCTGTTTAGACATTTATGCCACAGGTATGGTGGCGGACAGATTTGGAAGACTTTTTGTAGCATGAAAAATTACTTGTTGCCTGCTTTGAGAAATAATTTAGTGAGGAATTACTTCTCCACTAGCTGACAAACTGTGACAGACAACCATAACTGTAACATAACCAATATCTAATAAAATACCATAAAGCTATCATTACAATCAAGAGAAAAACAAATAAAGCTGTTACTTATACTACAAATAAATATGTGATTAACTGGCATCTAAATGTGATCAGCATGGAGAAAATCAGTTTTCTACAAAAGGCATGGGCATCACATTGGACATTTGCTATGTACTCTTTTTTTCTCCTCTTTTTCACCACCAACCACCCCACTATCAGCTGCTATCACCATTATACATGTTATCAAAATGCTTATGGAGAATTCACTTTCTCACATTTCCTTCCAGTCAGACAGGAGAATACCCCTGTCAATCTCTTTCACTTCAGAAAATGCAGATAAATGTTGGCAGCCACTACAGAAGCAAATTCAATTTTCGACAACAACCAATACTGCTGTGGTAGTATTGGTGCACCCTCCACTTAATCTCAATAGATTTCCCACTCCTGTTGTATCAGCAGGAAATTACATGGCCTCAATGAAGTAATATGCCTTTTGTGCTCCATTTGATACAATGTTGGGTCAATGATGATTGTCATGATGGTCATGAAGTTCTTACTCACTACAACACAACTAATGGCGTTCTCCAAGACCTCTCTCCTGCAGTTTGCAAACATCATATCAGAAGTCATCTTTTCCTGTTCAGTCAGGAAAACTAATAAACATCTAAATGGTATTACATTTGTAATATCTCTCTTTTGTCATCTATCTCCAATACCAGCTAAAAACCTCCACATTCAGTTTCAAGGTGTGTTGGTTTCCTGATGAAAAAAAGATGTAATTCACTTCATATCAACCACTGTTCTAATGTGTCCTATACTCCAATCATCAAGTGATTCAGGAACTAGGTGGTTGGAGCATAAGAGCTGTCAAGAAGTTAATTCTTTCCAGGTCAGTCACAGAATATAGAGTGGTTGTCAGCTATTCCAGATGTTGTTCACCAGGTCAATACATAGTTCAAGTAAACAAAGCCACCAAGAAATAAAGCAGATTCATAAATCATAGCCAGTCCAAAGGCAGGAAAACACAAATAAGTGAAAAGTACTGCTAACCTTCAAGAAGGAGGGCTGCCAGAATGGCTGGGAGATTTATAGAAAGGTATTTTAAGACTCCAGGGATCTAGTTAGTCCAGCGTCTCATTTCACTTGCTTCTACAGGCAAGTGGAAATACCCTACCTTACTCTTAAAATGCAATTCTCAGGATCACAGCTGGATGGTGGTTCCATCTAGCTGTTGGCAGGTTCACCCTATATGTCAAATGAAGGAAAAGGATGCAATTGTGATCTTTCCACCTTCCTGGAGGCTGTGCTGGCTGTTTCCGGAAATAGATGGCTCTGTAGACTTGGTCTATGAAATGGTAAAGACATAGAAGAGCTGTTCATACTCCCCTATCACAAAGTGGATGTGACAGCAATATTGTCTCATTTCGGGGAAGGGGGCAGGAGCGTATGAAAACTATAGCAGTGACTTCCTCTTCTTTCTGGGACAGCAGGGAAGGTGGTATCAAAAGCAGGACCTTGGAGGTGGGAAAACAAGCATCATGGCACCATATTTATAATTTGGAGTGGTTTGCTAACAGAAGTAACCACCTCACTGAGCCAAATGGCAACACCAGATTGACTTTCATCCAAAAGTCATGACTCAAATGGGAAATACAGCAAGATAGATGTGCAGAATCAAGTATAATCGGCACTACTATAATTGATTAATTGGTCAAGTGACTGATTGTAAATCCAATTCTACTGTCTCAGGGCATCCCAAAGACCTTTTAAAAAAAGGAAAACAAATATCTGTGCTGTGCCAGTCTTGGCAACAACGCCTTCCATTAAGTGTACTGTCACTGTATTGGCAATGCTTCAACAACAGCTCATTGCTTGGATCTCTGTAGCAGCATTTTGGAAGTTTTCCCTTTTAAAAAAAACGAGTGTGAGCTTTTACCTTCAAAAGCAAAAAAAAATAGTAAAGTGAAATTTATAGCTAGTTTTATGCAAAGTCATGTACTGTGTTATGCTTGTATAACTTTATGCATACTATATGAGAACCATAAAAATTATCATTTCCACCTTTAATGTTGACAGAATTTGGAATTTCTGGCAATTTCACACATATTTTTTAACCCAGTTTGTTGCAGCAGGTGTCAGAAGAAAGTCGTTGCGACAAAATATAAGGGCAGGAAAAGGAAGCATGGCACACTACAAAGCATTTGTAATGCACGTTCTTTATACATACTCTGAAATGCTGTATATCCCTAGAATGGAAGATATAATGTATTTTCTGGATACTCTCAGCCTACTAGAAGGAAGGCTTTATATTCAAGCAGACAGATTTTCCTACTCATCCTCTTGGCCTTAGAACAGCATGACAGAGGGAAAATCTGAAGGTAAAACCAGGAATCATTTGCAAAAATGGCAATGGTGCCCACTGAAAATGTCTTACCTATTGTTTCCTTTTCAGTATTGGGCCATTTAAACACAAGGATTAACAGTCATTGTTTCATTCTATGGAATACTGCTCTGCTGCTAAGTCACACAGTCATTTCCAACTCTTCGTGACCTCATGGACCAGTCCACACCAGAGCTCCCTGTCAGCTGTCACCGCCCCCAGTTCCTTCAAGGTCAAGCCAGTCACTTCAAGGATACCGTCCATCCGTCTTGCCTTTGGTTGGCCTCTCTTCCTTTTCCTTCCATTTCCCCCAGCATTGTGATCTTTTCTAAGCTTTCCTGTTTCCTCATGATGTGGCCAAAATACTTCAATTTTGCTTCTAGTATCCTTCCCTCCAGTGAGCAGCTGGGCATTATTTCCTGGTGGATAGACTGGTTGGGTCTTCTTGCGGTCCAAGGCACTCTCGGGATTTTCCTCCAACACCACAGTTCAAAAGTGTCTATCTTCCTTCGCTCAGCCTTCCTTATGGTCCAGCTCTCACAACCATAGGTCACTATGGGGAATACCATTGCTTTGACTATGCGGATTTGCAAATTATTTTGAAGTCTAGCATCTCACCAAACTACCAATCTTATTCCATAGAATGTTTCTACATGAGTTAACATGAAACATAGAGTTATAATTTTTAAGCAAAGTATATAATGCTTCATGACTTACCAATAGCAGCAGATCAGTTTCACCAAATAGATAGGGCCAGGCATAATTCTCTGTGCTGCATTCAATTCCATTTTAGGGGGGGGAAAGGGATATAGATTCAATGCAGACACACGTATATTTATATCTGTATATGTACAGACACATATTTTGATTCTGTTTCAGTGTAGATTTATAAATGTGTACTAATGATTGTGTGTAATGAAGAAAGTAATAGAATGTGTGTGGGTGGATCCAAGAGAGAGAAGGAGATCTCATCAGACTGGGATGTAATAGGCAGCATGCACCAGTTCGCCTTCCCTTTCACCATGAAGCCCACCAGCTCCCATCCCACAAAGCACTGTAACTTCCAGTGGGCTTGCATCATCATCATCATCATCATCATCATCATCATCATCATCATCATCATCATTTAATTACTTATTAATCGCCCTCCATCCACGATGCTCTAGGCGATTTACAAAATAAAATTGTAAAGGATAAAAATACATACATACAAATATTGATTAAAAATATTAAAATAGATTAAAAGCTCTAGTAAAGAGCCATGTCTTGAGTGCTAGGGTAAAAGGCCCCAACTCATGCATGGCTCTCATATAGGGCGGCAAGGCATTCCATAAGGCAGGGGCAGAGATAGAAAAAGCTCTGCGCCTGGTCCTCTCCAAATGCACTTCTCTAGGACCCGGTACATAGAGTAAGTCTCGGTGGGATGGTCATTGCAACCTCCGATGATGGGAGAAGGAGAGACGGTCCCTAAGATACGATGGGCCCTGGCCGTAAAGAGTTTTAAAAGTCAGGACTAGCATTTTATATAGACCACGGTAATCAGTTGGAAGCCAATGCAGATGTTGCAGCACTGGTGTTATGTGGCATTTCATGGGTGTTCTTGTGAGTAGCCTGGCTGCCGCATTCTGAACAATACGGAGCTTCCGGGTCGTGGACATTGGAAGCCCAACATACAGGGCGTTGCAATAGTCCAGCCTAGATGTGACCGTGGCATGAATGACTGTTGCCAGTGCCTCATCAGATAGATAGGGTGCCAGTTGCCTCGCTTGTCGTAGATGGAAAAAGGCCTGTTTGCTGGCAGCAGCAACCTGAGCTTCCATTGTCAGCTGCGAATCTAAAACGAGACCCAGGCTCTTAACGGTAGGCGAAGGAGATAGGGCAGCACCATTGAAGGTGGGTAGCAAGTGGGTCAGACCAGTTGAACGGCCATGCCAGAGAATCTCAGTCTTTGCCGGGTTCACCTACAGTCTACTAGCACGTAGCCAGTTCGACAGAGCCTCCAGACATAAGGTGAAATTTTCTGGTATTGACGTTGCTCCAGGCTCCAAGCGCAGAAGGAGTTGGGTGTCGTCCGCATATTGGTAGCAGTCTAGGCCGAAACTCCGAACCAAGCTAGCAAGGGGTCTAATGTAGATGTTGAAGAGAAGAGGGGAGAGAATTGCACCTTGGGGTACCCCACATAGGAGGGGAGATCTGTCAGAGACTTGATCCATATACTCCACGCATTGGCTCCGGTTTCGCAGAAATGAGTTGAACCAATTGAGGGCCTGACCGCGAACTCCGGACATGGCAAGACGGTGAATCATTAGATCGTAGTCAACAGTGTCAAACGCTGCGGTAAGGTCGAGAAGTACCAGTAGCGCTGATCCGCCGCTATCAGACTGGCGACGAAGTTCATCTGTAATGGCAACCAGGACTGTCTCCGTCCCATGGCCAGGGCGGAAGCCTGACTGGAAAGGGTCCAGTCCGGCTGTATCATCCAGAAATTGTTGCAATTGTCCCAGCACAGCCCGCTCTATCATCTTACCCAAGGATGGGAGGTTGGAGACAGGACGATAGTTGGCAAGGGTCATGGGATCCAAGCTAGGCTTCTTTAGCAGGGGACGAACCCTTGCCTCTTTTAGGTTGTCTGGGAAGACCCCCTGTTCAAGAGAGCCATTGATGATATTACTCAACGGATGTTCAAGAGAGCCATTGATGATATTACTCACCCTTGCATGGTGAAAGGGAAGGTGTACTGGTGCATGCTGCCATTTCAGCAACACAGGAAACTTCCTGTGTTGCCTTGGATTAATGGAGGAAACTGGGTGGCGGATGCTTCCCCCATGGGATGGACTTACCAGTAAGGCAAGCAATGCAGGGCGACGGGTTTCCCATGCCCCCTGATGGGCACGGCTGGAATCACTATGATCTGTGGTGATTTATTTTTTATTTTATTTTATTTACAGTATTTATATTCTGCCCTTCTCACCCCGAAGGGGACTCAGGGCGGATCACATTATACACACATAGGGCAAACATTCAATGCCCATAAACACATCAAACAGAAACCAAGACAGACAGACGCAGAGGCAATTTAACCTTCTCCTGAGGGGATGTTCGATTCTGGCCACAGGGGGAGCAGCTGCTTCATCATCCACACTGACGGCACTTCCTCATTCCAGGTTGTAAATTAGTTAAACTTGCCTCCCCACTTTTTTATAAGTGGTACCTTATTTCCTACTTGATAGATGCAACTATCTTTTGGGTTGCCAGGTCAGCAGGGGCTATTTTTTATTTTTAATTGACGGGTGCTCACCCTGCCACGGGCTGGCCTCGAACTCATGACCTCATGGTCAGAGTGATTTATTGCAGCTGCTCAACAGCCTGCGCCACAGCCCGGCCCCATATGTTCTGGTGGCACATATGAGGAGGTCCTCTAGTAAGAGTAATGAGTATTTTATTTATGTAGGTAAGATGGAGGGGCAGAGTTACTGGTGTAACTAAGTACTTTGACTTTAAAATAAGGAATAATATGTAACAGAAGGAGGTAGAGAATAAATGCAATGCTGCTGGAAATGGTGTGTATTTGTGTGTGTGTGTGTGTGTGTGTCAGAGAGAGAGAGAGGGAGAGAAGGATGCTGTGGCGCAGGCTGGTAAACAGCTGCTGCAATAAATCACTCTGACCATGAGGTCATGAGTTCGAGGCCAGCCCGTGGCGGGGTGAGCACCCGTCAATTAAAAATAAAATATAGCCCCTGCTCGTTGCTGACCTAGCAACCCGAAAGATAGTTACATCTATCAAGTAGGAAATAAGGTACCACTTATAAAAGTGGGGAGGCAAGTTTAACTAATTTACAATGTTGGAATGAGGAAGTGAGGAAGTGCCATCAGAGTGGATGATGAAGCAGCTGCTCCCCCTTGTGGCCAGAATCGAACATCCCCTCAGGAGAAGGTTAAATTGCCTCTGTGTCTGTCTGTCTGTTGTCTCTGTCTCGGTTCGATGTGTTTATGGGCATTGAATGTTTGCCCTATATGTACATAATGTGATCCGCCCTGAGTCCCCTTCGGGGTGAGAAGGGCAGAATATAAATACTGTAAATAAATAAATAAATAAATAAATACATGTGAATTGTAGGGTGAGGTTTCAGACCAGCAACAGCTTCACTATAGCTGGTGCCTAACATCGTTTTGGGGCTTCTCAGCTACAGGTATGCAGCCTAATCCTACAAGTCAAAGTCTTCAGATGAAAAAAAAATCCCTACAGCTGAAGCCTAACCACATTTACTTGTATAACATATGTCTGTGAGAGTGCATGTATCTTTCAGTTTAACTTCTCAAAGAGCTTCACAACAGATTAATTTTCAGTTAACCTTCAAATAACTGTGAAGTTGGTGAATGCTATTGTCAGTGTGTAGATAACAAGGCAGAAAGATTGGCTGAGTAGTTGTGGCATGCCTAAGGACCCCTCTAGCTGAGCTTAGATTGGAGAGAAATCTAGGTCAGAGCTCAGCTTCTTAATCAGTCCAGCTCCACCATCTCAGCATAAGTACTGACTTAGTGCTTGAAGCCAGGTAAGCAAGGGTATGTGATCAAGATTTCTTCACACTGTCAAGACACAAGAGGTGCTGTTTTGAGGCAATAACTTGTCCACAGGAATGAGAAAATCTCTGGCATTACAACTATACTCTTCTGATCTTTCTGGTGGATACCAAGGCTCTTTCTGTTCATTCCAAGCCATGTCTCACTCTTGAGCATAAAGGAAATGCAAGGCTGGAAAACATCAAAGGATCTATATATAAAATAGAAAGGGCATGAGTGAAGTGTCCATTCAGTAACAGCTGGTGTCTATCTGAATTTTGTCACATAGTAGTATATAAAGAAAAGAGAACTTTTTACTGTCTAAAGAAAGCTTATACTGCTTTTGGGGGACTAGAGACCCCTTGGGAAGCTCATGAAAGCTGTGCCCTTCCTCTAAAACGTACTTAATTTTCAAACAAAAAGGAAATAGAAAGGGAGAAATTATGGCTTGTGGATGGTTCACGAGCCCTCTGGTGCCCCTCTATGGACCACTGGTTAAGCCCTACTAGGACACACATAATTCTCTCAAGAAAGTAGACTCAAAAGAATAAACGAGGGCCACTACTATGCAGTTTTCTCACTCTGCCTGAAGATCAGTCTACTAAAGAAGTTTATGAATAATACTTATATTAAGATGCATAACCATTATTAGGAAAGTCCAAGACAAAGTGCCATATATACTCGAATACAAACTTACCCAAATAAAAGCCGAGGCACCTAATTTTACCACAAAACAACTGAGAAAACTTATTGACTTGAGTATAAGATGAAGGTGGGAAATGCATCAGCTACTGGAAAATTTCAAAAATAAAAATAAAAATAGATGCCAATAAAATTACATCAATTGAGGCATAAGTAGGTTAAATGTTTTTGAATATTTACATAAAACTGTAATTTAAGATAAGACTGTACAACTCTGATTACCTATATACTAAAGTATAAGCCAACACGAATATAAGCAGGTCAGGACCCTCACTCGAGTATAAACCGAGGGGGGGGCTTTTTCAGCACTAAAAAGGACTGAAAACTCAGCTTATACTCGGGTATATATGGTAAATTGTTTTCATTTTTGCTCTTTGTTGTTCTTTCCTTTTATTTCTTGTTTTTTTCTCATTGTCTATATTTTTCTCCTTTCAACATATTAGAAAATATTTAATAAAATATTACTTAAATAATTACTGTAGGGTAAGTTCCAAGCCTACTAAGGTAGGGTTGGTTTTTTTTTGTCATTGAAATCATGCAATCTCAGTGAATGTCAGTTGGAAGATTTATGACATCATAATTGCTAAACAGAATGCTAGCCAGACATTTTGGACCTGCTTATCGAGTAGCTGTTCAACATGAAGATCCTACCGGGGGACCGGGGGCGGCATAGATATTCTGGTTTGATGCCACAGACATAGGTGAATGCACAAAGATTTAAGCCTATATATTTAAGAGATAAGTGTTCAAATCATTTTGCCTTGATGGGTGAAACAGCAAAGCTCTCTGCTTTCTTTTAAATTTTTTATCTTTGAAAAAACACATGTGCATTCAATACAAATGGAAATAAATGCTTCCTTATACAGCTCATATATGTTGCTATCATAATACATAGTGACCGGGGAAAAAATGAAAAACAAAATGGATAGTGATCAGTGGCTCCTAGTCATGAAAGATATGAACTTGACCAAATACTGATTGCTAAGCTAATCAATCAGGAAGAGCTAATATACGTGTGCATGTCTCAGTGTGGGCTTCCATTAGAAATCTGTTTGGATAAGCTGTTGGTATGATTGAGCATGGCTTTTGCTATGAGGCTCTGCTTTTAATCTTGAGCTATCCTATTGCCGCTGGTATATTGTTTTAAAAAAATTCACAAATCATCATCATCATCACCACTCAAAGTTTGGTCATTCATTTGGTCAAACCTTAGTTTGTCTAGTTTAGCTGCAACAAGTATGGTTTACTTATATGGTCCCCAGATGCTTTTTGGCCTTCAACTCCTAGAAATCTTAACAGCTGGTAAACTGGCTGGGATTTCTGGGAGTTGTAGGCCAAAAACATCTGGCGACCCCAGGTTGAGAACAACTGGTTTAAAAGAAATTCAACACAGACTTAAAACATTGTGCTGCATGAAGTAAGGGGAGGAAAGATGGTGCAGGAGAATGGGAGCCCAAATATTTATCTCTGTCTGTCTGGGCTGGTTCTCACAATACATGTCTGGCTACCCCAAATTATGGAGGGAGTAAACAGCCACAGATCTTTCTTCATAACCATCATGCCAGTTCTAGAACCATCATTATCATATGTACATATGTGGGAAGATAATGCAATAAATATGTGCACTAAGGTGAAAAAACTGCAGCCTTCCAGATGTTGGACTACAACTCCTAGAGAATGTAAACACCATGGGCAACAGTGATGAATTCTGAACGTTTCTACCTGCAACCTCTAGAAGGTGACATTTTTCTTTCCTTAGACATATAAATTAGAAATCGCTAATGTATTCAGGAAAACTGAACATGTCATCCATGCAAATTGTCCAATCTATCTAAATGGGCCTAATTTCTTACCAAGTGCAAATGCAGGATAATGTTCAAATTGCATGGAAGTTTGTACTTGCTCCATCCCACTAATTAGATCAATTGTTGGGTGAGTATCCTAGGGCCAGACTGAATCCACTGGTCACCAGTGGCCAAATTCCAGAGAAGGTCTTGTCTAATAAAACTTATATTTTAATGAATATATTAGTTTTTATATCATTACTTTGTTTTCTGGAAACACTTGTTATAGGGTACTGCTAATGTGGATAGCATGTTTGTATTGTCTGTGCTTGATAAGGCCAACTGGGTAATCAATAAATTGTTGTTGTTGTTGTTGTTGCTAATGTGGATAGCATGCTATCCCTCTCAGATTATACAGAATAAAAGCTGCACAAAATGTGGCCCAATATGTCTTGCTGAAAGAGGCACCATGCTATCACTTGCCAACACTCTTATGAGTATTTTCAGATTTGATTCATTGCATATGGCAGGATCACACAGACAGACAGACAGACAGACAGAAAGACAGAAAGATAGAACAAGACTTAAAATCAATTCTAAAACTCAATTCCCTATGGAATTTAGAATTCAAATTCAGGAATTTGGACTAGCCCATCCCCAGTTTTTTGTGTCTGGCTTTGAAAGATAATATATAGATAATACATAAAGATGGAGCTACTTGGCTTAACTGTTTTCATTGAATAAGCCACATTACATTTCATGGATTTATCAACTTTCAGACTCCCTCTGCTAATAAAAGGGAGACTGACTGATTAAATATATTTGGCATCCAGAAAACAGGCCAGCTAACATTTACTGTATGCAAAAACAAGGGAAGCTCTAAAGAGGTTTTACAGAGTATTCATTATTTATGTTTTTTAAAAGACCAAAAAGTTGGTCTTTTTTTACGTTTGAGTATATTTAGCTTCATTATTTGCACCATTCAGTCACCTTAAGCCCTTCCATATTCTGTGCTTTATTATAAACATTTTGTTGGCTTATCTTCTGTGCTTCCTGACCCACACCCACATCTCCATTGGGAATTGAAAATAATATAATAGTGTCTCTGCTAGAGTACTTATTTTATGGTAAGCTGGTAGTAAAATGAGTTTCTGAATCATGAAGTCAAAACCCCTATTTCAAATGTGTCCAAAATTCAGAGAGCCCAGCAAGAATAGTGATCGAATGCTATTTTTAAAAAAATACAAATACAATAAATGTGGAATTGTATTGGTTTGTCAGCATTATTGAGGGATTCCCAGTGTGTGTTGTGGGGCACATTCACAGTACATGTATCCTGTCAATATTTATTCTATATCACCCATGATCTAAAAGCATGCCTCTTGCTCGAGAAAAATGTCTCACTACAAGGATGCTATAAATCACCAGCAAGAGGATATTCAATAGGCACATATTATGAATTTTGCACTCTCTCTCCCTCCCTTTCCATCTCTATCCCTTTACTTAAAGTGAACAACAGAGGGAGGCTGTTCCCCAGGGAAGTAGGAATTGCAGGGAATATCAAGAGAAATCTGACTCAACTAGATAAAACAATTGTCAAGCAACTTATTTGTATCTCACAAAAACATCCAACCTCTGAGATACAGGTGGCTCCTGGGGTGCTGTTCCCCTTCCAGTAAGGTAAACGGTAAAGGTTTCCCCTGACGTTAAGTCCAATCATGTTTGACTCTGGGGGTTGGTGCTCATCTCCATTTCTAAGCCAAAGAGCCGGCGTTGTCCGTAGACACCTCCAAGGTCATGTGGCCGGCATGACTGCATGGAGCGCCGTTACCTTCCCACCAGAGAATTCCAACCTTTGGTCTAATTTGCCATCAAGTCTCTGGTACAGCAACAGCAACCTCACTCCTTGGAAATATCTGTGTGAGAAGCATAGAGAAGTACATGCTTTATCTTAAAGCAGAATTGTGTTCCTGAAAACTTCCCAGAAACATGAATCTATTTTAAACATGGTGCATGCTCCCCAAATGGCTTGTATCACAATGGAAACTTGGAGAAGAGACACAACTGCCCCCTAAAATTGTGTCACATTGTAGTGATGAGGGTTTGGGGTAAGCAAGGAATTAGTCAAGGATCTCATAGTATGTTGCCATGTCAGCTAAAATAGAAACACTGTGCTATAATTATGCAGTATGAAATGACCTCAGGACTCGATTATGAAATAATGGAGTTCTTCCACATTACATGTATGTTGAAAGACTGCACCCTTTGTTACAGTTTTTCTATAATTCCCTTTTATATGACACACTGAGATTTCATGCTAAGTAGAAAATACAAGAGGTGCATGCTATAAATAAGAAATAAATGTACAAGTTACAAGCCTAGTGCAGAATGAAATTAGGATGACAGCTCTTGATTCAATGAGACGTACTTCTCAATCAACAACATGTGGAGAATGTGCTACAACATGTTGGCTGTTTTTCTGTCTCTCTGCAGACCTTTTTTGCCATAGGTCATGGTCTTTTTTCATTTCACTGAGTATACCCTACATTCTCCATCACATAAAGTAGCTGACCTCCCAAACAGAGGGAATAGATACTGAGGTTCTTTCTGTTCAGACACTTTCTTCTGTAGACAATGTGCTTGGGTATCTTGACCCTACCATCCATTAGCGACTGGGTAGATAATTATTCTGCTTTTATAGTTTTTGACAGGAAGACAAAGCTCTAATCACAAAATTCTCATTTACAGGGGTGGAGGGAAGGGAGAGATCATCCTTCCAAAGGCTACTTGTTGGCTGCATTAAGGAAGAAGGAAGCCTCCATTTAATCAGTTTTGCCCTCATTACTACCGTCAGTGAAAATTATTATAGTTGGCTGCAGGGTCCAGGCAGATAATTTGTCCAACCAAGAAAAGAAATTAAACACAAGGAAAAAAAGAAAAGAAATACCAGAACTGTTTGATTTGATGACAAGGTAATTATACCAAAAGTTTTCTAACGACATTGTCTAAAATTACAGAAATATTAATAAACCACAAAACTGAACAAAACCAAGGATGTGCACACACTAAAAAGGTCAGGATTTGCATAATCTTCTCAATCTGTGAAGTAAAACTGTATACTTGTTGCTCTTTTTTCCTTTTTGCAAGATGCTGTGATTTTATTATGAACTTTCATTTTTTTAAAAATAAAATGCTCTCCATCTGCTATCTTTTGTTTTGTGTTGCCACCATTCAAAATTCTATTATGAAAAGCATTTACCAAAAAGATACTCTTTGCACTGTTTTCAAACAAATGAAGATGCCTCAAGCACTGAACTCTATTCTCGTATAATAGGGTCTTTCTAATTTTTTTAAAAAAAACATTCACACCCTCATCCAAATAATTTGACATGATATTGTGATAATTCTGTTGTTGAAATATCCACCTTTTGGAAAGAACCACCAAACAAATATTTGTGCCGTATAAACCAAATACTTCATGATATGATACTGAGTTGTCAAAACCCAGCTTGAAGTTTGCAAAAAGAATATATATATAAGAACTTTAAACTGATAACTCCACATATATCTTAAATGCTTCTGATTACAGAAGGGTTATGCTAAAACAGAAATAGAGTAAAGTGCTAGAAAACAACTTATTTAAGATCATTGGGACCATCAAAAAAGAGAAGCTGTGTATAGCAATTGCTTCAATATACAGAAGTAATCCATACCCTTGAGCTTCATAGAATTAAAGTTAAGTTCCTCTACTAAAAGAGTGGGGAGGCGGCCATTTCTAATACCTACTGACCTACAGTATATTGCAATGAAACAGTCACTGGGAACCAGAATTTACATTCCCAGTGGTCAAAGTGAATTCTTCTTACTTTTAGAAAATATTTTTGTTGTTTCTTGATGGAGGCTCCTGGAAAGAATGTATGAGACAAAATGTGCCCCTCAGAGGGTCTTTTTGGACAAAAGAATTTGATGAGCCTGCCTTAGATTGAATGACCCAACCAAAGCCTCATTTACATAGATCTCACTACTACGCCGGGACCTCCCCGCCACAACTGATACAATGAGAGAACTTGAGACTCCGTGGCCACTTGCTGGGCCCACCCTCGACCAGTTCATCCCACTGGACGCAGAGGCTCTCGATAGGCTCATAGCTGCAGCTAGACCGACCACTTGCTCCCTCGACCCGTGTCCCTCTTGGTTAGTAAAATCCTGCTTGGAGGGATTACGTGACCCGCTGCTGAAGATAATAAACAGCTCCCTTGAGCAAGGAGTCTTTCCAGAGGGATCAAAAGAGGCAGTGGTCTCTCCTCTGCTGAAAAAACCAGATTTAGATCATTTGGTTCCCTCCAGCTACCGCCCAGTTTCGAATCTTTCATTTCTGGGCAAGGTGATTGAGAGGGCAGTAGCAGTGCAGCTGCAGCAGTTCCTAGACGACACAGCCGGACTGGATCCTTTCCAGTCTGGCTTCCGTGCGGGGCATGGGACAGAGACTGTATTGGTTTCCATCACAGATCATCTCCGATGCCAGCTTGACCGGGGCGGGTCGGTGTTGCTTGTGTTATTGGATCTCACAGCAGCATTTGACACAGTCGATCACAATCTTCTGACCCACCGCCTTGCCGTTGCTGGAGTTAGGGGGACAGCTTTAAATTGGCTGGCCTCCTTTCTTCACAACCATGGACAGCGAGTGGAGAGGGGGGGCCTGGTCTCTGAGAGGTCCCCTCTACATTGTGGGGTTCCTCAGGGGGCCATTCTCTCCCCTCTGTTATTTAACATCTATATGCAACCACTTGCTCAGCTGGTCCGAGATTTCGGGCTCGAGTGTTATCAATATGCTGACGACACTCAGCTTGTGTTAAAGATGGAAGGCCAACCGGAGTCTGTACCCGACAGTTTTCACCAGTGCCTCGAGGCCATTATTGGATGGTTGCGTTCCAGTAGGTTGAGGGTGAATCCAGCAAAGATGGAGATCCTATGGCTGGGCCGACTGGGCAGTGGGGATATCAAGTTGCCAACCCTGGATGGCGAAGTGCTATGCCCGTCTTCGCTAGTAAAGAGTCTGGGAGTCCTCTTGGACCCTTCATTGACGATGCAGGCCCAGGTCTCCGCCGTTACCAAAACTGCCTTTTTTCATCTTCGGCAGGCTAGACGGCTAGCCCCCTATCTATCTAGGGACAACCTGGCTACAGTGATCCAGGCTACAGTCATCTCGAGACTGGATTACTGTAATGCCCTTTACATTGGCCTTCCTGTGTCGGTGATCCGGAAGCTCAAATTGGTGCAAAATGCAGCTGCCCGGCTCCTTGCGGGAGTCCCGATAAGATGCCACATAACACCAATCTTACGGCAGCTGCACTGGTTACCAATTGAGCACCGGATCACTTTCAAAGTGATGGTGCTTACCTTCAAGGCCTGTCAGGACCCAGGCTGCAGAGCACCAATAACCATGCACAGAGACCAGAATCTATCTAATATCTTTATTAAAGGAATATATAAAGTCAATAAAAACAAGTGAAGAATAAAGTTCAGAAGTAGACCTTTCAGGAAAGGTCAAATATAGTCCAGGAAAACAATGTCCAATATGAGATATTAGAGTCCAAAGTTATAATCCAATAACCGAAACACACACTTTGCCAAGCAAAGTGTGGGGAAATGACAAGGTCCTTTAGTCCAATGGAGCTTGACAACAAGGCTGGAGAGCAAAATAGATTCTTGGCAAACAAGGCTTGATTCAAGGCAACAAGAAGCAAGAGACGAGAACAGGGTCCGTGGCGAGGTCCGTGGCAAGGTCCGGGGAAACAAGGCAGGGCTGGAACAAGAACAAGGTCCTGGAAACAAGGAACTGGAATAGCGAGTCCACACACGATCTCGCTCCCGAAGCTGACGAATTGACTCCGCAAGGATTCCCTTGCGGTTAAACACCTATATAGGATCTTGTTTTCCCGCCAAGGAACACTTTCCCTGGGGAACAAGAAGTGAAATCCATACTGTGTCCAGATGCATGACTCCTTAAGATTTCCCAAGGGAAACAGGCTTAATCAGCTAATTGTCTGGCAGCAATTCTGGCGCTTCTGCGATTCGCCTCCCTAGCGCCTCTATCTCGATTATAATTATCCCGGCGAGAAAACGGGGGAGATTTCTGCTCAAGGCTTGTTTGGCTGACTTCTTGTGGGCAAACATCTTGCAGGTGCAAGGGCTCCAATTCTGGCTGAAACGGTGGGAAACCCAAGTTGTCCTCTTCATCTGCCACAATAGTACTAGGAACGGAACTACATGGCCCATGAGTCATCACAAGGCCTTACATGGTCCAGGGCCGATGTACCTGAGGGACCGCCTCAACCCCTACAAACCCCAGAGATCCCTCCGTTCTGAGGACCAAGACCTGCTGGAAGTCCCCAGTTTTAAGACCTTACGTCTAACTGCAACTAGACGCAGAGCCTTTTCAGTAGTGGCGCCATCTCTGTGGAACACCTTGCCACCTGAAGTTCGTGCCTTGCGGGACTTGTTGGCCTTCCACAGGGCATGTAAGACACACCTGTTTCGGCAGGCTTTTGAGTTCTGTTGCTGATGTTTTAAAAGGTGCTTTTAAGATGTTTTAAAGATTTTTTTTAAAGATGTTTTTAAAATGTTTTTTAAATTGTTGATTTTAGCCGGTTCTTGTAAGCCGCTCCGAGCCCTAGGGGAGTGGCGGCATATAAGTTTGAAAAATAAATAAATAAATAAATAAATAAATAGGCAATAAAATCCGGATGATGTCAAATTGGAGCCAGGGTGCCCAAATTTTTTTCCCCAATGTGATCTCCAAAGCAAATCCAGTAATTACCAGTGTCATTTTTTTAAAAAGAAAAAAAACTCACCAGGTCCCAGATCTAGCCATAAAATATGCAGAATTTATCCTGTGTATAAACAATGCTCATGTAAAAAGAAAGCAATCGGCAATGAACACCCATAAGAATGCTTGATTTTACTACCTTGCCTTGTTGAGCTGAAAGGCAACTGCTGCTGGAAATCTGTTTGTCTCTGTGGGAAAGTTAAAAAAAAGAAGAAATAATCCTGGGTTTTAATTAATCCAATTAATCCAGAGCAGAATGTGGATTAAGAGATCTGGTGGATCTGTGTGGACACTCTTGTATTTTCCAACCAGTTTGTGTGGTGCTTGTGTAAGCACTCTGGAGTGAACCAAATCTCTATAATCAACATTATGTTCCAGATTAATTGCCTATGTAGAAGCACCTCCAAGATGCTACCAACATGTAGTAGAGAAATAAAAAGAGTGGGAAAGGATCTTGCACCTCTGTTTTCTGTGTATAGGAATATGAGGAATATTTAGAAATAGTCAGCTTCTCAATTATTAAGAAAATCTTCTGTTAAGGCATTCTGATTGCCAACCACTGCAAGGTTTTTCACATTTCTGGATTCTGTTTTGAAAACAAGTCATATTGGGATTTTTGCATTAAAAAATTATTCTATTTTGTACAAAAGAAAGTCGTAACACAATTGAGACTAGTTTTCACAGATGCAATATGCTCGGTTAGATGTAGACCTGTGTCTCCAGCATCTTATGCTACAAACTTTTTTCTCTCAGTTAGCCTCAATGGTACTACATATATGCACATATAGATTAACACAGTTGTAAAAACCAACTGGAAAATGTGCAGTCAGGGTCATCTTGAGTATAACACTTTTTTCTTGCATGTAAGAATAAAATAAGCAAAGATTTATGTCACTTATTGTCTGTGTCACTGGTAGGACATACTGATTCTTTACATCAGATATGGAGAAAGTGAAGCTGATGGGGCCACATTTGGCTTTGGGCCACATTTTGCAGTCCATAGAAGTCCTCCAAGTCCACAGAAGACCTCCCCATCTTTCTCTTTTTTGGTATAATGAAAATATCCTAGCTCTCCTCTAATGCAAGAAAATGCATGACAATAGCCGCACACACACCAACCTCCCTAGTATTCTTACAACCTAAAAACTCATTTTCCCTCTCAGAAGTGATAAAACATCATTTCTACTTGTTATTTTGACTGAGCTAAAGCTGACAAAAGAGGATATTTTGTAGCATCATCAGGAGATGAGGCCCATAGGGGGTCAGGGGTGAAATTGGACCACAGCCCTATCACCTCTGCTTTACACAGATATCAGGAAGCTACTATATAAATGATGGAGAGTTTGTTCCTGTGCATCCATGCATGCTTCCTGTGCAAATCATCCATCTAGCTCATAGCTAGAAATACAGAAATACATCCTTAGCATTTCTGTGTTCTGACCTGGTGCAGGAAAAAGAAACTGAGACTGCATACACTACAGGCTGATAGTCCCAATTCAAAGACCATGAAGTGAATTGGGAAAATTGCACTGAATATATTCTGGGTTCCTTTGTTAAAATTGCAATTAATATTCTGAAAAGCAAGAGGGAACAACAATGGAAAACATTCTCAAAGTACAAAATGTTTTGTGTGGCTCTGAGAATACTTATATATGCATACAAGCAAAGAAACGGACCATAATTTAAATAGGTACTGGAAGTAACAAATTGAGAATCATTCATCCTTTAAAAATGCAAGCTAATGTAGCTCAGGCAAAATAAACTGAAATACAACTATTCAATGGGATGGAACTTGAAATGCAACAGAGCAGTAAAATGGCTTACTGAAATAATGGACATCTAGATAGATATCATTAGCAGCCCATGTGCTGTGATAAAAGGAAGCTGAAATTATTAGGAGCTCTACAGGAAGACATGAATGATACCATTTTTACTCTATTTATGGGGAATTATGGTCACAAATTTAAAATCGGCGTTGCAAACCAACCAGAAAAATGGCTTAGGTGTGTTTTAGAATATCTTTTTTTATTTTCTGTGCCCATCAATGCTGTGCCTTCTGGAACCAGTTGCCAGATAAACAAGTGTCAAAATTAAATTGTTTCTACCTTTTTGTTTTCACCTATTGTATCTCTGCTTTGATTACAAGATGACTTATAATTAAGGTCACAATATTCTAACTTTATTTTAAATAAAATCATAACAGGTTATCAGGATCCTCATCATAGGTTGGTTGGGTTTTGGTGGCCCTCTGATAAGAGTTGAATCAACATTTCAGACTTTGGAGAGATGCAAGCTGCAGATGTTATTCCTACTTGCTACTTTAGGTAGATTTTAGAAAGCTGAATTCCATCCCTACATTGTCCCCCAAACTGCTCCATGTTGCTCTTTCACTCCAGCACTAAACCTGCTCTTTTCCAAATTTTAAAAATGTATTGCAAGAGTATGTAACAACTTATTTAAAAGTTGGGGAACAATCCCAGGTCTTCAGATAACAACTTGTGTTTTATTTGATTTTACTTATGTATTTAATGTAAAATACATAACTGGGGGCCCCTGGTGGCACAGTGTGTTAAAGCGCTGAGCTGCTAAACTTATGGACCAAAAGATCCCAGGTTCAAATACTGGGAGCAGAATTAGTGCCCGCTGTTAGCCCCAGCTCCTGCCAACCTAGCAGTTCGAAAACATGCAAATGTGAGTAGATCAATAGGTACTGCTCCGGCGGGAAGGTAACAGTGCTCCATGCAGTCATGCCGGCCACATGACCTTGGAGGTGTCTTCGGACAACACCGACTCTTCGGCTTAGAAATGGAGATGAGCACCAACCCCCAGAGTCAGTCACGACTGGACTTAAAGGAAACCTTTACCTTTACCTTATTTAATGTATATTCTATCATTTTCCTAGCAGATGGCTCAAGGCAGATACTATAGAATTTTATTTACAAGAGCTTTTTGCACTGCATACAAAACCTTGAATGGCATCTATGGAAATACTTAGGGTGAGTCTACCTGATCAAGAAAAAAGGGGTTCATCTTGGAATCCATCATGGGTGTCCCCAAAAAAATATGCCAACTTAGTGAGTATCCCAGATTTTCTTGCCTTAATTCAATTTTGCCTAATCTCAGGCAATGTCTAGGGATACTCCAGAATTTTCTAAGATTTTGCAGCAACCTAGGCACCACAATTGTGTCTGTGATGTTAGAACAGGCTGCCCAAGCAACCAGCAAGAAGGAGGGGTTGATCTACTCCTTTCTTGTTTACTGCACAGACACCCCGTTGATAGTCTATGGCCTTTTCTACACTGCCATAACATTTATATTATTTGCTTTGAAATGGATTATATGGCAGTGTAGACTCATATAATCCAGTTCAAAGCAGATAATGTGGATTATCTGCTTTGATCATCTGAATTATATGGCAGCGTGGAAGGGGCCTATAATGTGACAACAAGCCAAAGTCAGAACCTGAACATTTTTTTGGAAAGGCATCTTCCACAAAGATATCGCGCTTTCTACTGAAAGCTGGGTTTTATTTTAATACGTTCTACATTCATGAGAATGGTTACTCAGATTAAATCCTTCAAATGAAGCAATCAGTTACAGTAATGAACATGAGTGAACAATGCATGACCCTTCAAATGTTATACTTTCAAATTGTTTTTGATTCAGTTCTTTCTAATATAATCATTTGTTGTATTTTTAATTGTTCTTTATGATCGCTTTTGGATGCAATCTGTTTTAATCTGTATTGTAACCTTCATTAGATCTGCAAGTCAGGAAACAGTGACCAAAGTGTTGAGTGTAGCCAGTCACAGGGAATATAAATTCCCTTGTTACAACATTCTCAGCAGTTATTAATTCATTTCCAGGCACAATTCAAAATCAACCCATACAGCACTATATAGATTAGATCTATATTATCAAAGTTCATGTCTCCCCATGTGAACTTGCTAGTTTTAAAATCAATTTCTCTCAGTTCATCACTTTCACCGGAATGTTTCATTCAGTCATGGAAGGCAGTGTTCTCAGTGTTGGCTCCCAGGTTGTGAAATTTGCTAGGTCAAGCCAACACAATTCTATGGCATGGTTCTTCCAAGAGTTACTATGGAGTCAAATTGGAAAGGATATCTTTCTAGCTATATCTAGAAGGCCTATATAAGCAATGGGAAAAAAGGTTCCAATTCTCATTACAAAATTATGAGGTTGGGGAATTGTTTCTAAAGTGTTTCTGAAATTGGATGGGGTCTGTATTGTAACTATAATGAGTTAATTCCTTTTCGTTACTTTTCGTTAAGCAATTAATTGTGCCAATTGGGAAATTTCAGGGGTGCCTTACTCCCTCATTATTAGAGCTAGTGACATGAAACTTACTAGGATTTTAGAACACATTTACCACTGTTAGCCCATCAAATTTCCAAACGTTTCACTCATCCACAGACCTTTGGAGAATCTTCTAACTTTTTACAAATATTTTTTAAAAAACACTACAAGAGCTATCTCCTTGAATTTTCTGTACAATGACACAAGGTAACAGGAGATTGTTCCCCAAGATTCAGAAATATTTATAGATCTATTGATTTTTGGGATTTTAAAAAAAGTTTTGACAAAAATGTTTTTTTATTCTTTTTTAAAGCCACAACAGTTATCTTATTGAATGTCTCTCATAAAACTTCAATTTAAGGATTTCTTCCCAGCCCAGCACTGATTTACTTACTAGTATTGAAGTATCAGTCAGTCCTCCTCATTGCAGATTCAACAATTTATTGGAACTTGGGTTGCTGCTTGCGGGGGGGGGGGGGGGGATCTCTCCCTTATTCTAACTGGAGCTTTCTGATTCTGAGCTGAATTCTGGGAAATGTAGTTTAGAGCAGGGCCTTATGAATTATTTGCCATAGGGCTCCTCGCCTTCTCAAACTACATTTCCCAGGATTCTGTGCTCTCTGTCTCTTTCCCAGTTCACTCAGTTTGTCCTGCCCTACTGCTTTCCTTCCCTCATGGCAAGAGGCTATTAATTTAAAGAGGAATGGCAGCCTTTTTGACTTCCCCTCACTTATGCTGAAAATAAAACTGACTTTGACAGGCTTCTGAGCATTACACAATTCAAACTAAAAAGTCTTCGGCGAGTTTTGATTCTTAAGTCTTTGTGTGGGTGTCGCCTCCCACCTCCCAGTGTTCTTAATATGTGTTTGTATATACAAAACTTACAAATTTGATACGACTTACTACAGTAAAATCTCACTTATCCAACACTTGCTTATCCAATGTTCTGGATTATCCAACACATTTTTGTAGTCAATGTTTTCAATACATCGTGATATTTTGGTGCTAAATTCATAAATACAGTAATTACTACATAGCATTACTTCATATTGAACTACTTTTTCTGTCAAATTTGTTGTTAAACATGATGTTTTGGTACTTAATTTGTAAAATCATAGCCTAATTTGATGTGTAATAGGCTTTTCCTTAATCCCTCCTTATTATCCAAAATTTTGCTTATCCAACATTCTGCTGGCCCGTTTACATTGGATAAGCGAGACTCTACTGTAATTAGAAATGAAATTTTGCACACTTCTAATATCTAGTTTTTCCAGCATAACTTTATGATATAGTGGAAGCAGAAGTTAGGAAATTTAATAGCATTCAGTTGTATCTGCAGTTTCAGGTCACCACAGTCCAGCCAGAACATATTTTTTGTGGATATGGAGCTTTTAGTGTACCAGAATGGGAAGGAACCATATTATTCACTGTGCAGATCCTGTGTCCCATTTTGGGCACCACAGTTGAAGGGAGATGTTGACAAGCTGGAAAGCGTCCAGAGGAGGGCGACTAAAATGATTAAGGGTCTGGAGAACAAGCCCTATGAGGAGCGGCTTAAAGAGCTTGGCATGTTTAGCCTGCAGAAGAGAAGGCTGAGAGGAGACATGATAGCCATGTACAAATACGTGAAGGGAAGTCATAGGGAGGAGGGAGCAAGCTTGTTTTCTGCTGCCCTGCAGACTAGGACACGGAACAATGGCTTCAAACTACAGGAAAGGAGATTCCACCTGAACATCAGGAAGAACTTTCTCACTGTGAGAGCTGTTCGACAGTGGAACTCTCTCCCCGGGGCCGTGGTGGAGGCTCCTTCTTTGGAGGCTTTTAAACAGAGGCTGGATGGCCATCTGTCGGGGGTGCTTTGAATGCAATTTCCTGCTTCTTAGCAGGGGGTTGGACTGGATGGCCCATATGGTCTCTTCCAACTCTACTATTCTATGATTCTATGATTCTATGATCCCTCTCCCATTTTAAAAATGTTATTAGTGTGGTAGAAGATTGGATAATTAAAAAATCGCTGCAGCACTACAATGGTCACATAACAATTAATTGGGCCACTGACAGTAAAAATGAACTTTAATATTTTTATTTTAAACAGTAATTGGTTCCTGGAAATTTAAGAACATTTTCAAAGAACAAAACTGATTTGTACTCTTGTTATTTTTTATCTTTTCTTAAGAGGAGAGAAAGATCCCTCCCTATATTGTCATGGCAACAGTTTCTTGAAAATATAATGTCTGCTATTCTGCAATCTCCTTATCAGATAGACAGAGGCTGACATAAACTCTGGATAACAAAGAGAAAAGGGAACAGCAAAGAAATGCCAAGTATGACATCTAATGTCTCGGCATGGCAAACTGATAATTGTCTCTGAATTGCTACATTGATACAAATGTCACAGAGTCAATTCAAACATCAATCTTATATCCACTTGTCTGATAGTAAGCCCCACTGGACAGAATAGGATTTACTTCTGAGTAGGCCTCTGTTGGTTATGCTGCAAATCTTTCAAGTGAATGTCACCCACATCCTTCGTGCAATAACTCATCCCATACATGATGTTACTTGTAAACAATGCATAGCACCAACAAAGAAAGACCAGAGACCATGTTGTGGATGACCCCAACTTCGAAAATGTATCTACTAGTTTGATACATTAATACAAATTATTCTGTAGATACAATGTGTAGAGAAGTGGGGGGAGGATGCACTGAGTCCAATGGTTTCCATTACAACACATGCTCAAGCAAGGCTTTATGCAACAGGCATCTGGTAATTATTGGTGTTTGACTGGATGGCCCTTGTGATTTTCTCCAACTCTATGATTCTATGTGATAATGCTTGCTTTAAATTTCCAGTGCCTTCAGAATATGGCTGTAGGGTCCTGGAAACTTTAGATCTAGAATAAAAAGGTTAGAGCTGCCAAACAGCCTCTGTTAGTTATAGCAGCCAGGCCAGACTCCTGGACTTTACTGCATACTCCAAATCTCTTGGGAAGACAGGCGGACAAATGTCAGCGTTCTTGAGGAAGCAAAGACCACCAGTATTGAAGCGATGCTCCTATGCCATCAACTTCGCTGGACTGGCTACGTTGTCCGAATGCCCAATCACAGTCTCTCAAAGCAGCTACTCTACTCCGAACTCAAGAATGGGAAACGGAATGTTCCCATTGTTCCCAGGAAAAGAGATTTAAAGATGGGCTTAAAGCCAACCTTAAAAACTGTGGCATAGACACTGAGAACTGGGAAGCCCTGGCGCTTGAGCGCTCTAATTGGAGGTCAGCTGTGACCAGCAGTGCTGCGGAGTTCGAAGAGGCACGAATGGAGGGCTTAAGGGAGATATGTGCCAAGAGGAAGACCCGTCAAGCCAACCCTGACCGAGACCGCCTTCCACCTGGAAACCGATGTCCTCACTGCGGGAGAACATGCAAATCAAGAATAGATCTCTTCAGCCATCTACGGATCCATCCCCAAGATAGCGAAGATGGAGGACCATCATCCTCGAACTATGAGGGATCGCCTAAGTAACTGCATACTGCAACATATCCTTGGATTCCCACAAGCCATCTTGCAGCAACTCCCTTCTCTCCCTTCCTGGAAGCTTCACAAGACATGAAGTATCTTCCGGTGAGACGTGAGAGTTGAGAATATTAAGGAAAGAAGGACTGCCCAAGGGACGTCTATGTTTTTCAAAGGTATGGTAGGAACTTCTGAGGATGTTGAGAGGCTCCTGGTGCTAACTTCCGGAATCTTCAGAACATCATGTTGCTTGTAAACAATTTGTACTGCAGTTTGGGGGGTTTGTTGCAAGAAATGTTCCCTGCCAACACAAATAGCAGTACATAGTATGCTGCCAGCAAGGGATGTGCTTGATAACCCTTGGTGGCAATCTGTGGCGATAAAATAATGCAAAGTATTAAAACACCACCATGCTCAAACAATCAAAATCTCCACCTCATTCGAGGACAGGAAAAGGGGAGACAACTGCACATTCTAGTTTGTAGATTTATTCCTTTAAAAGGTGATATCTGCTTGATAATCACAATAAATTGCTCTTTACACCTTTCTCCTCTCCCCTTGAGAAGGAATGAGATGAAGCACCAAGCAAAATGTATCTCAAAGGCAATATCAGACTGTATCATGTTTAATTCTGTCCTCTTCATCCTTACCCTTTAGAAAATGTCTGAGAAGAGAATTGGATTTCATTGTGAAATAAAGAATGTTCTACTAAGCATAATTCTGCCTCAGTGCATTTGTATTATTTTGGCCACTGAAGAGGATGGTATTCCAACAAAGCTACCCCCCCCCCCAAAAAATCAGGATTCACCAGGGCTGTAGCCAGAAAAAAAATGGGGGAGGGGTTGAACACCCCCCCCCCTTTCCCGGCTACACTGGGGTTCACTATGTGGCTGAAATAATGGCCCACAATAATCATTCCATTATTGGTGGAGAAATGGAGGAACTTATTTATTTATTATTTATTTACAGTATTTATATTCTACCCTTCTCACCCCGAAGGGGACTCAGGGTGGATCACATTGCACACATATAAGGCAAACATTCAATGCCTTAACATGGAAAAGAGACATAGACAAACGCAGGCTCCGAGCTGGCCTTGAACTCATGACCTCTTGGTCAGAGTGATTTATTGCAGCTGGCAGCTGGCTGCTCACCAGCCTGCGCCACAGCCCGGCCCTTAAGAACTGATTGAGGTATCCCTTATTCTTCATTTGGCTATGACAATGGCAACATGGTCAAACATTTAAATTTCTCTTCACTCTCCCATCATAGCAACACTATGAGCCCTGAGAGTAGTGATGAGGAAATGTACCAGAAATCTACATGTGGAAGTTTTCTGCTGTGCAAAACCATTTAGAATCTTGCCATTGTGCTGTATTTTGCTTCTTTTTCAACCTCTTGAACACAAAAGCAGATATTGTGGTGACTACTCCCAGGCTCTGGAACTCCCATCTGAGACAAGAGAGACTGGTAATTTCTTTGTTATCTTATCACAGGCAGGTTAAACCTGTTTTGATTTTGCAAGCCTTCAAAGAGATAATGTTCAAGGGTACTGGCCATTGACTAATTGTGCTCTACTGTCTATCTTGTGTTTATTTATGATCAGCTCTTCATATCTATATTCTTTATCCATGTATTCAACCAATATTTTAAAAGTTCCTCTGGTAAACCTTGATTTTGCCATTCCATTGTATATAATGAGACTTGTATATAATAATCCATGGATTTTGGTATCTTTTAAGGGAGGGTGGCATAGACCTAATTCCCAGAGGATACCAAGGGCCCAATATATTTTGTTTCTAAATTACGAATGGAACTCCTCTATATTATAATAGGGTTAATGTTAACAAGAATAGATAAATTGGCTTAAAGGCTTCATAGTGCTTCACGGTTGGAAGTCATGGTGAAGGGTGCACGGGTCTGGGGAAGGGATTTTATTTTGTGTGGGATAGGGGTTTGGGGCACGTGCAGGGTCTGTTGTGTGTAATACATTGTATGTCTTTGTTTGAATGTTAGGGTGAACTCTTATATTTATTTATTTATTTAAAAAAATGAGTAGAAACCTAGATTGAAAATAGTGGACAACATGTAGAAAGAGCAATTCTATATGTTTTGAGTTACTGATAATAATATGTAATCAATGGTAGAATTAACCGGTTGATTGACTAATGTAGATATGCATGTACATTTCAAAAGGATTGTCATCTGACTTTATCTGCTATAATTTGCTGTTTTGTTATGTAACATATCATTAATAAACTGTTTACCCACAAAAAATATATTGTTTCTTTTAATAGTAATTATTGTAAAATTTTGAATAGTTTTTTTGTGATATTTCTAATTTTTGTAATTAAATTTTGTAAGGCTTCTTGAGTCCTATAAAAAGTGAAATATTAATAATAATAATAATAATAATAATAATAATAATAATAATAATAATAATAATAATAAACATGTTAAGCTACTCTGGGACTTCTGAATTCAGTCAGAGAGAGTGTTGGAGCACAATACTCCTGACCTCACAATCATGTTAAAAAACAAAGTATGGATTGTCGATGTTGCAATCCCAGGTGACGGCAGAATAGAAGAGAAACAACTAGAAAAGCTGGCACGATATGCGTATTTAAAGATTGAATTGCAAAGACTGTGGCACAAGCCAGTCAAGGTGGTCCCAGTGGTGATCGGCACACTGGGTGCAGTGCTTAAAGACCTTGGCCTGCACTTGAACACAATTGGTGTTGACAAAATTACCATCTGCCAGCTGCAGAAGGCCACCTTACTGGGATCTGCATGCATTATTCGCCGATACATCACACAGCCCTAGACACTTGGGAAGTGTCCGGCATGTGATCCAGTACAACAGCCAGCAGAGTGTCTGCTGTGGACTCATCTTGTTGTGTTTTAAATAATAATAATAATAATAATAATAATAATAATAATAATAATAATAGTAATAGTAATAGTAATAATAAAATTATAATAGTAATAATAATTTGCTGTTGAATTAAAGAATGTTTTGAATGTGTACTCAAATATGCATTCTATCAAACCTGAAGAAATTGCCTTTCTGCTGTGCTTTTCTCTCTGTCTTCGTATTATGTTACAAGCACAGTATTGACACCTAGATGTTCTTAGTGTACACACAGCTACTGCTACTGACAATAGCTAATCCTGGGAAACTGCTCTGAAATCCACATCTATATAAACTATCACAAAAGGATGAAAATGATTGCATTGGTAATAGCAAATATTTTAGTAGAGCTTTATAAAAGGCAAACAGTAAATGGATGACAAAAACATATAATATAACATAGTTGCTTCAGAGTGGGAAAAGGCTAACTGAAGAAAGCAAATTCATAAGGCAGACTATATGTTTAAAAAAATGAAGGTGCTGTTCCTGAAATAATTGAGGGTGCTGTAGATTGAATCATAATAGAAGATGTGGCAGATTTGGGGGTTAAGCAAGCAGAGGCTCAAGGATCACTGAAAAGAGGAGGGGAGAGAGGAGCATTTACAAAAATGGGGAAGGATATGATAAATATATTTCTTTAACTCGTAGGTACATACCACATACCTGGAAAAGCAAATGTAAGAACTGAGAAAATTCTACCTGAAAACTAGATTTAAAGTGATCTTAATCTCACATCAATTCTCAGAAGAGATGCTGAGAAAGATTGTGATTCTGGATGGTGCAGTGGATGAGATCAGGGCTGAAATCTAAATGAAGACAAATCTGGATTCTTCTGGCATAGAATCCAGATTTCAGGCAAGAGAACAGATGATTGTATCTTTATGACTAAAGATTTGATTTGTGTAGATTCAGGTGGATTTCAGCTTGAACTGAAGTAGACAAAGCTTAGAATCATAGAATCATAGAATAGTAGAGTTGGAAGAGACCACATGGGCCATCCAGTCCAACCCCCTGCTAAGAAGCAGGAAATCGCATTCAAAGCACCCCCGACAGATGGCCATCCAGCCTCTGCTTAAAAGCCTCCAAAGAAGGAGCCTCCACCACGGCCCTGGGGAGAGAGTTCCACTGTCGAACAGCTCTCACAGTGAGGAAGTTCTTCCTGATGTTCAGGTGGAATCTCCTTTCCTGTAGTTTGAAGCCATTGTTCCGTGTCCTAGTCTGCAGGGCAGCAGAAAACAAGCTTGCTCCCTCCTCCCTATGACTTCCCTTCACGTATTTGTACATGGCTATCATGTCTCCTCTCAGCCTTCTCTTCTGCAGGCTAAACATGCCCAGCTCTTTAAGCCGCTCCTCATAGGGCTTGTTCTCCAGACCCTTAATCATTTTAGTCGCCCTCCTCTGGACGCTTTCCAGTTTGTCAACATCTCCCTTCAACTGTGGTGCCCAAAATTGGACACAGTATTCCAGGTGTGGTCTGACCAAGGCAGAATAGAGGAGGAGCATAACTTCCCTGGATCTAGACGCTATTCCCCTATTGATGCAGGCCAGAATCCCATTGGCTTTTTTAGCAGCCGCATCACATTGTTGGCTCATGTTTAACTTGTTGTCCACAAGGACTCCAAGGTCTTTTTCGCACACACTGCTGTCAAGCCAGGCGTCCCCCATTCTGTATCTTTGATTTCCATTTTTTCTGCCGAAGTGAAGTATCTTGCATTTGTCCCTGTTGAACTTCATTTTGTTAGTTTTGGCCCATCTCTCTAGTCTGTCAAGATCGTTTTGAATTCTGCTCCTGTCTTCTGGAGTGTTAGCTATCCCTCCCAGTTTTGTGTCGTCTGCAAACTTGATGATCGTGCCTTCTAACCCTTCGTCTAAGTCGTTAATAAAGATGTTGAACAGAACCGGGCCCAGAACAGAGCCCTGCGGCACTCCACTTGTCACTTCTTTCCATGATGAAGACGACGCATTGGTGAGCACCCTTTGGGTTCGTTCGCTTAGCCAATTACAGATCCACCTAATCGTAGTTTTGTCTAGCCCACATTTTACTAGTTTGTTTGCCAGAAGGTCGTGGGGGACTTTGTCGAAGGCCTTACTGAAATCCAGGTACGCTACATCCACAGCATTCCCTGTATCGACCCAACTCGTAACTCTATCGAAAAAAGAGATCAGATTAGTCTGGCATGACTTGTTTTTGGTAAATCCGTGTTGACTATTAGCAATGACCACATTTGTTTCTAAGTGTTCGCAGACCACTTCCTTAGTGATCTTTTCCAGAATTTTGCCTGGTATTGATGTGAGGCTAACCGGACGGTAATTGTTTGAGTCGTTCTTTTTTCCCTTCTTGAAGATAGGGACCACATTCGCCCTCCTCCAATCTGCTGGGACTTCTCCCGTTCTCCAAGAACTCTCGAAGATAATTGCCAGTGGTTCTGAAATAACTTCCGCTAGTTCCTTCAGTACTCTTGGATGTAGCTGATCTGGCCCTGGGGACTTGAATTTGTTTAGAGTGGCCAGGTGTTCCTGGACAACTTGTTTCCCTATTTGGGGTTGGATTTCCCCCAATCCTTCGTCCATTCCATGTTGCTGAGGTTGAAGATGGCTTTCTTTTTGTGAGAAGACCGAGGCAAAGAAGGCATTAAGTAGTTCTGCCTTTTCCCTGTCCCCTGTCGCCATCACCCCATCTTCTCCTTGCAATGGCCCTATCGCCTCCTTTTTCTTCCTTTTTCTACCAACGTAAGCAAAAAAGCCTTTTTTGTTGTTTTTTATGTCCCTGGCAAGCCTGAGCTCATTTTGCGCTTTAGCCTTGCGAACCTTTTCCCTACAGGTGTTGGCTATACGTTTGAATTCTTCTTTGGTGATTTCTCCCCTTTTCCACTTCTTGTCATGTCACTTTTGAGCTTTAGCTCAGTTAGAAGTTCTTTGGACATCCATTCTGGCTTCTTTGCACTTGTCTTATTTTTCTTCTTTGTTGGCACTGTTTGCATTTGCGCCTTGAGTATTTCACTTTTGAAAAACTCCCATCCATCCTTAACTCCCTTGTTTTTTAATATCGGCGTCCATGGAATGCCGCTCAGTAATTCCTTCATTTTTTGGAAGTCAGCTCTCTTAAAGTCCAGAATGCGTGTTTGACTTGTCTTAGTTTCAGCATTCCTTTGTATTGAAAAAATGGAAATCAAAGATACAGAATGGGGGACGCCTGGCTTGACAGCAGTGTGTGCGAAAAAGACCTTGGAGTCCTTGTGGACAACAAGTTAAACATGAGCCAACAATGTGATGCGGCTGCTAAAAAAGCCAATGGGATTCTGGCCTGCATCAATAGGGGAATAGCGTCTAGATCCAGGGAAGTTATGCTCCCCCTCTATTCTGCCTTGGTCAGACCACACCTGGAATACTGTGTCCAATTTTGGGCACCACAGTTGAAGGGAGATGTTGACAAGCTGGAAAGCGTCCAGAGGAGGGCGACTAAAATGATTAAGGGTCTGGAGAACAAGCCCTATGAGGAGCGGCTTAAAGAGCTGGGCATGTTTAGCCTGCAGAAGAGAAGGCTGAGAGGAGATATGATAGCCATGTACAAATATGTGAAGGGAAGTCATAGGGAAGAGGGAGCAAGCTTGTTTTCTGCTGCCCTGCAGACTAGGACACGGAACAATGGCTTCAAACTACAGGAAAGGAGATTCCACTTGAACATCAGGAAGAACTTCCTCACTGTGAGAGCTGTTCGACAGTGGAACTCTCTCCCCGGGGCCGTGGTGGACGCTCCTTCCTTGGAGGCTTTTAAGCAGAGGCTGGATGGCCATCTGTCGGGGGTGCTTTGAATGCGATTTCCTGCTTCTTAGCAGGGGGTTGGACTAGATGGCCCATGTGGTCTCTTCCAACTCTACTATTCTATGATTCTATGATTCTATGATTCTATGAAACTGCAGGAGCACATGGTCACTTGCCCCTAAGGATCCAACCACTTCAACTGTATTGATCAGGTCTTCCACATTTGTTAAGATTAGATCAAGAGTTGCTGATCCCCTTGTTGCCTCTTCTACCTTCTGGACCATAAAATTATCTGCAAGGCAAGTGAGGAATTTGTTGGACTTTGTACTCTTGGCTGAGTTTGTTTTCCAGCAGATATCGGGATAATTGAAATCGCCCATGACTACTATATCTCTTCTTTGTGCCTGTTTGGTCAGCTGTTGACAGAAGGCTTCATCAAGTCCTTCATCCTGACTCGGAGGTCTGTAGTAGACACCCACGACAAGATCTTTTTGAGTCCCGGTTCCCTTGATTCTTATCCAGATGCTTTCAAGCTGGTTTCCCGGATTACAGTCTTGCATTTCTTCTGCAACGTAACTGTTTTTGACATATAAAGCTACTCCCCTCCTCTCCCCTTTGTTCTATTTCTGTGAAAGAGGTTATAGCCCTCAATGGCTAAATTCCAGTGATGGGAGTCATCCCACCAGGTTTCAGTGATGCCTATGACATCGTATGTGTGGTGCTGTGCTAGGAGTTGGAGTTCGTCTTATTTCCCATGCTCTGAGCATTAGTGTAAAGACATGTAAGCCCCTGTGACCTCCCCTCGAACTGTTTATTTGGGATTATTGTGCTCTCTGTACTTGGTCCTTGCTGTGTTTGTGCAGCCCTCCGTTTAGCCTTTTGGCGGTTCCCTGTGGTCGTGGGTAATATAGTGTTCACCAGGCTGTTGTTCCCCTCCCCCAGTGGATCTAGTTTAAAGTGCGCCTGATGAGGTTTGTGAGTCTGTGTGCAAAAAGATGTTTTCCTACTTGTGTGAGATGCACCCCATCGCTTGCCAGTAGTCCATCCTCTTGGACGAGTAGACCATGGTCAAGGAAGCCAAAATGCTCCTCTTGACACCATTTTCTGAGCCAGTTATTGACCTGTACTATTTTTCCGGCCCTTGTAGAGCCGTGTCCTACAACGGGGAGGAGGGATGAAAAGATCACATGTACATTGAACTTTGAGCTTTGAACCTAGGCCAGCCCTGAAATTTCAGCAAGCCAGAATTTCTTGCAGAAATCGCCAAAAAGGAATCAAATCAGGAAGCAGAAGAACCAGCCAGAAACTGAACAATTACCTTTCTAGTTTGGAACCTCTATATAGTTTTGTTGGCAAAGAAAGCCTTGTTTCCCTACACTTTCTTCATACTCTTGGATCTCTCAAAATCCTATACTGTCAGAGTATCTTCCAACAATTTACAAAACTAAGAGTAACTTAACTATGACTATGACTCACCCAATAACTATGGTTGTATTCTGTCTGATAACACAAAATAAAATTATCTGTTGATCACCAAAACCCCAAAGGTGATTTCCATTGACCATGAGATGTCTTGAGCATGAGAGATCTCAAGCAGGAAGCCATACACAAAGTTAGAACTCTTTGTTTGGGGTATACTCTCATACAGGAGCCAGAAGGTAGTGGTTTGAGTATTGGACTATGACTCTGGTGACCAGAGTTTGAGTTCCTTCTTAGACATATAAACTCACTGGGCAACTTCAGGCAAGTCACACTCTTTCAGCCTCAGAGGAAGGCATTAGCTAATCCCCTTTGAACATATCTTGACTGGAAAACCCCATTATAGATTTGCTTCAGCGTCATCATAAGTGGGAAATTTGAAGAGATACAACTGTTCTGTTATATGTAACCAAGATTTGTCTCCACACTGCTATCAGCACTTGATGAAATCACATTGAAGTTCATGCTGGGAGAAAGATGGAACTTTAAGTAAATAAATAATTGTTTCCAATATGGGTATTGACTTGACAATTTGGCTTAAGAAACCTTCTTCCTCGATTATTGTATGTATAGACCTCCTCAATCCTGTGACTCTTGAAAGTAGCAACAATTTCAGCTATTTTCTTCTCACTACAAGAAAGTCTTGAAATATCATGCAGTTTTTAAATTTTACTCACAACTCAGGACTCATCTGTTGATAATTTTGCATGTTGTTGTTTTGCACAGAACAGATTCCAAACTGCAGAGAACTTCATCTGTCCAGGATTCTCATAAGTATTCACTACTGACTTTTGCTGACATACAGCATTGATGGTGATTTGCCTTCCATCACATCTCAACCTGATCCTGAGGGTGCCTATGTTCATCTCCGGTGAGAGAACTTTTTAATGCGTTTTAAACACTCAAGGTATTACACTAGTCCACTAATGTAGCCATGATTGCACTACAATGTGGTTCATAACTCATTGAGAATTGTAGGGAGGTAGGGAAAAGAGAGTATGGCATATTCCTCCCTATGGAGATGGTGTTATGTTCTACAGCAGTGGTTCTCAACCTGGGCTTCCCAAATGTTTTTGGCCTTCATCTCCCAGAAATCCTAACAGCTGGTAAACTGGCTGGGATTTCTGGGAGTTGTAGGCCAAAAACATATGGGGACCCCAGGTTGAGAACCATTGTTCTACAGACAGACCGACCAATTTAAGCAGAACTTTCCACTTTCCACAGAACATATCCATTTGTAAGTTTTAGCAGAAATGTGGTACAAATACTTGTAAGTGTAACATTAACATCAACAAGCTGCCTTTCATTAAAATAAATTACTTTTAGGGTAAGATATGATAATCTTTGAAAACCATTTTGGTGTAATGGTTTGACCATTGGACTATGGTGTTGGAGACCAAGATATGATTCCTTGTTTGGCCATGAAAATCCACTGAGTGACCACCCTCATTCCCAGAAAATGTCATAATAGTTTATCTCAGGATCTCCATAAATCAGAAATAACATTAAAGCACACATCAACATTCAACACTCTTTACATTCATGATATATTTTGGCCAAAATATCTCCAATAAAAATGGTATCTGCAGACAGAAAATAAAATGAGGCAGTAAACTATGAAACAATAACTCTTCAATCAGCACCAATAACAAACTGTAAACATGACTGCCAGTCAAATCAGATTTGTTTTTAAGACTACTATTTTCAGCCTAATTCATTTTTTCAAGAAAATTTGATTGTTGCCATTTTCCCAAGGATAATAAACAGACAACACAAAATCTATCTTGTTTTTACAAAAATCCGGTGTAGTATTTTAACCAAAAAGAGATTCATTTATCTGTGAATTTCGGGTCTGATGGGATTCGAATCTGACAGACCTGTAGAGTTCCTTTCTTCTTTGTTACTCTGCTGTGATCAAGCAAAGACAAGTTTATTCAAACAGGATTTTGGATGTTCACTGGGCTGAGGTTGAAGAATTCAAACCAGTCAGTTTCTATGTACATCTTTTATTGTTGTGCAGGGTGTGAATAAAGTAAAGCACAATACAACAAAGCAAACCCTCATTTCCCTATCTCAATTCAAGATAGTATTTACTACTTTCTCCACACTGACATTTGCCATAGGTAGATATAGTTTATATAGTACCTCCACTGATGTTTCCATTCTTGTTTCAACAATAGTAGAAACAAATTACTTGTGCATTTCTTAGAAAGGAATGATGCTGTGCCTGAAGAAAAACTTGTGTCTTTTTTCCCTTTGACAGTTGACATATATGCTTGCTATTCAGATTTAGAGACACTCCACTTCTTTATCTCATTTCTTTACCATATCCATCAGATGAACTTGTCAGATTCTCCAAAGTATTAGGATTAATGTACTGAAACTGACATATTTTATCTGTTTCAGTCTTGCCCTCCAAAAGAGCAAGTTTCATTTGATAAGCAACTTATTTCAATAACTGGCCTTTCAAACACATTCGTTCTTTCATATCTCCAGCAATCAAGTGATGTTTTCAGTCCTTAGTGCTTACCATTACCAATCACAAAGGCTGCATTTATCTCATGGTCTTTGTGAATTTCCACTAAGCTATTCCCATGGTGTGCACCTAGTTCTCTATGTAACAAAAATATAACTTGAATAGCCTAATCTTCATCTTGAGACACCCTGCCATCTTTGTGGTTGGTGTTTAATATTTTAAATGTAAAATAGATGATTGATCATGATGCAGTTTGTTTTACCAATGAAGACTACTCATAAATATGATAATAGCAATAGCAGCAGTAGTACTTTATGCATTTACGTACCACCTTTCCACCCAGATCTGGGGCTTAAAGTGACTAAACTTCTACTTTAGATCACTGCTATAGAATCCTGCGAGTTGTAGTTTGGTGAGGCACCAGCACTCTTTGGCAGAAAAGATTAATGACCATGTAAAACTACAGCTCCCATGATTTCATTGCACTGAACCAAGACAGTTAAAGTGATAATAAACTACATTAATTTTACAGTATTTATGCTCCCTTAGTTATCAATAGAATTTCAAATAATTTAAGTACTTAGCTATTGAAATAACTTGTTTTTATCCGCAGCGATGACTGCATTTTATGAATTTTAATGTTTTGCATTTTAATTATGTATGTGTGTGATTGCAATTATGTGGTTTTTATCATTTCAGATTTATGTATTATCTATATGCGGCACTTTGCTGTATTTTGTTGGCCACCCCGAGTCCCTTTGGGGGAAATGGTGGAGGGGTAGAAATAAAATTTATGTGTGTGTGTGTGTGTTTAAAGAAGAACAAAAAAGCAGTGCAGTACAATTATTAAAAGTCCGTTCCTCATAACCAATTTGTTTCCAATAATCTGTTGAAACTGAAACGTCTTCATCTACTTCTAAAAAGATGCCATAAAAGGAATCAGCCTAGACTCTTTAGGAAAAGAATTCCAGACTCTTGAAGTAGCCACTGCGATTAAATAGATATGTTTCTGGCATCCAGATTATTCATTCAAGAAAGAATAAGGAAGAAGAATTGGAAGAGATTAGAAGTCAATACTACCCTTGTTTGTTTGATCCCTTTTGTTTTTACCTTCCTCTTTTTTTCTATCTTTCTTTACTATTTTATTCTCAATAAAAATTATTTTTTAAAAAGAAAGAATAAGGGTGAAGTGATCCCAAACAAAGTGTATGCACTCTGTGCCTTTAAGTCACCATGTTGACTTATGGCAACCCCATGAGTTTCATAGGATTTTTAAAAGCAAGGAATAGGTGTTTTTGCTAGTTCCCTCCTTTGAAATATAGTCTACAGCACCTCATATTCACAGGTGGCCACCCATCCAGGTACAGGATCTGGTGTCTTTAGGTCAGTCGTTACCAACCTTTGGGCTTCCAGGTGTTTTGGACTTCAGCTTCCACAGTTCCTAACAGCTGATAAGCTGGCTGGGATTTCTGGGCGTTGAAGTCCAAAATACCTGGAGGCCCAAAGGTTGAGAAATACTGTTTTAGGTAATTTAGGCAAGTCAAACATAAAATGCCTGGATAGAATATAAAAATAATTGTCGACCACAATTCTTTAGAAGAAAGAGAGGGACAAATTGAGGCAAACAAACTACATTTTCGTACCTCCCTCCATCTCCCATAAGTAAGGTGGGAAATCAAGTATGCAAGTTTCTCCACCCTTAAAAGTGCCTTTTTGTAGACATTTAAGAAAAAGTCCATTCCAATGAGAAGTTAATGAACTGTGCTATACCTAGGTGTGGTGTAATTTTCATTCATTTCTAGGACTATGTCAAGGGAACAGTAGGTTTTGAAACATATCGATCCACAATATCTCTAGAAAAGAAACATGCCTTCCTCCTCTCTTCCTTGACATCAGAGTTGCAATATCATAAAAGTAAAAATTGTAAACCTTTATGCAGCAACAAGTAGACGGCTTGCAAGATTGACTCTCTCACCCTGGGAGCAACCTTTTTTTTCACCCACAGAAAAACGAAATCTGAAAATATTATTACTGTGGGATACACTCATGGGAAAAATTGAATGGTGACCCTCAAAATACAGGGAAAAAAACATTTCATGATACCATGCAATTAACTTTCTGAATTTTTTGAGCTTTTGATTATGAAATGGGATAATTTCTTTGAGGCAACAATCTACTTTATCAAGAGAGCAAGGGGAAAGCAGTGCCATTATTTGGTGTTGTAAAAGAAATTGTGGTTTCTTCCACACAATATGAATGGTCTGCATGATATGTATTGTTACATTTATAGTCCATGTAACATACTATGAGAACTTTATAAAGTTCCTTTCTGGCCAGATTTTAAGTAACTTTTCCTACCCTTCCTCTCATTAGCTCTTCCTCAGTATCTGATGAAGTAACTATTGCAGTGGTTCTGTTGTGACTGCGCCTTCGGGGATTATGGTTGATGGGGATGGAATTCGAAGAGGAAGAAAAAACCCTCGTGATGAGAGTTCATTGGAGGAGTTGCGCAGGAAGCGACTTAGAGAGCTATATGGGGGATCTTCTGAGGAAGATTCAGGTGGGGAGATGGATGCTGAGGAACAGGTGGTGGCTGGGGAAGCGGGCACTGAATGGGCACAGCCACCGGAGATGTCTGGGGATTTGGGGTCTATGGATACTTCTGAACCTGGGGTTTCTGCAGGAGCTGATCCCAATTGGGATGCTTGGAGAAGGGAGGATGGTTCTTTAAGTGTTCATGGGGCTAAGTGTGGGCAGGATGATTGGGACTCCGACGAATTGCTAGGTACTCCAGATCCACGAGCTCTAGCTGTGTGGAGCTCAGACTCTGAGTAGATTTGGGACACCTGGCGTTTGGGTGTGAGTGTTTGGTCACCCAGGAGGAAGGGGAATAAAATGGGAATGTTTGGCCACTGCACTTTGCGTGTGGCAAGGTGTTGCTGAGGCGCCATTGGGATCTCTGTGTTTCCATGAAGATTGGACTTGGACTATGATTTGAATCTGCTGTTATCACCTAGCTTGGCTCTCGCTGTGTCTTATCGTGGACCTGTTTTGGATGACTGCACCCTCTTCAGACCTTGGATCGGAATTTGACCTTGCTACTGCCTTCGCCCTGTGATTAATGACTACTATCGGCTTTTGACTCCTGGCTTGCTCTTTGGACACCGCTGTTATCTCCTGACCTGACCTTGGAATCCCGGACGACGTCTTTTCACCATCCTTTTGGAGCCTTCGGCTTTATCCACATTGTGGAAGCAGTCTACTGCATTCTTAGTTTGTTTGTTTGTTTCCTGACCAATTTGGTGTTTTCTTTTGGGAACTGTTCCTTTGAAAACTACAGAGCCGGCTGGCAGGGCTTGGACTCAGAAAGTGCAGTTTGCACTAAGTTTGTTTAGCTTTGTTTTTACCTGCTTGTGTTGCTGAATTACATTTTTGTTTGAACTACTCTTGAAGCACTGATAGTGAAGTGTTTCAAGGTTTTTTCTGTGTTAACATTACTTTTTGGCTTATCTGCTGAATAAACTATTTTTGTTCGCTAATTGGCGTCTGACTCTTGACAGGTTCTCAACTTGTGGGTCCCTAGGTGTTTTGGCCTACAACTCCCAAAAATCCCAGCCAGTTTACTAGCTGTTAGGATTCCTGGAAGTTGAGGGCCAAAACATCTGGCGACTCACAAGTTATTACAACTATTACTTATGAAAATGTATGTCAATGTGAAATAAAATAGTCTTAAAGTATCACAAACGTCTTGTGTGAAGTACTTTCAGGCTTTTGGAAAACTAAGGGTATCACAATACTGTTAACATTCATAGAAACTGTATGGAGTTTAGCATGTGAGAATAGCATTTTATCTTTTAATATGCTGTGATTTGCCCAGGGAGAGTTAACCCTGAAATGTGGAATATCCAAATCCCTGTACCCTGCAATTCAAATGTAAGTACAGACACATTATGAACTGAATTTCACTTCCATGGTGTCAATCCTTCAGTCGTTTCAAAGAATGTCAAGAAGCAGCTTAAGGTAAAACCAATTACAGCAGATTTCTTTAGTCTTGGATTAATTGCATGGTTTATTATTGCATTCATATAAAAAGCTTATCATGTTAACAGTTACTCTTCTGTATAATCATCAATACAGAGCCTCTGCCTGTATTCCAGGCATTTAATCCCCTTTACCACAGATTTCTAGAGTCCTACATGAATTGCCCACAAAGCTTTAGTAACTCACTGTTCTTTCCCAATTCATCATCGGAGAATTGCTGCTTCATTTAAAAGCCAGGTTGCTTTAAAGATGAAATTACCAACCAAAATTTCATTACTGCTTAACCTAGTTTCAGTAAGAGCAAGAGACCTGAACACAAGAGGTTATAGCTGAAAGTCTTAATTAATACTGTAAAAGTTGAAAGCTCGGTAGTGCCAAACCTGTTTTGGAAAATCCTGACTTTGCTGTTAACAATAATTATTATATTGTATTGTGCTCAAGGCAGAGTAAGACAAAAATGAAAGTGGGAAAATAACAATCTCACTTCTAAAAAGGGAATTATTGGTTGTATTTAACTATTCTTTGTAAGACAGGTCATCTTCAGAATGACAAACTAAGATTTTCCTTGGCCAAAGATCTTTGTAACATGCTTAAAGGAAAGAGGGTGCAACTGAAGAAGTCATACAGCTTACTAAGAATGAAATTACAAGTATCTCTTTTCAGCTGTGCCACATATTCACCTTTCTTGGCAAACCTCTCTTTTTGTCTCTAGTATTTACTGTTATTTTTATGGAAATGAAGGTACCCCAGTTTGACATATTTACTTGCATTATTAAACTGAACCCCCAAGGACTACCTATATCAATCTCCTTTCACTGCAAACATCCACAGTTAAACCATTCCTGACAGATGGCCAATAAACCTTTTTCAAAGCTTCCAATGACGAATAATCCACAATGTTCTGAGACAGCCTTACATCAGATGGTTCTTTCTAATGTTTAGTCTGAATTTCCATTTTTGTGACAATACTCTTATCTGAATCCTATTCTTTGGAGGAGCAAAAAAATAAGTTCAGTCTATTCAGTCTATTACCTCACAACCTCTGAGGATGCCTGCCATAGATGTGGGTGGAACATCAGGGGAATGCTTCTGGAACATGGCCATACAGCCTGGAAAACTCACAACAACCTAGTTCAGTCTATCTTCCATAAGATTTCAGATATTTAAAGGTGGCTATTAAATGACCTTCTCTTCTTTTCACATAATCATATAGATGAAACCTATGGATTAGATCAGGACCAGATTCATGGGCTGTGTCTTATTATCATTTTCAACCCCATTCTTGAAATCTAGACATTCTGCAGACTGTCTGAGAAAGGTCTTCATAGATACATACCCATAGATGCTTCTTTCAAGCCTGAATGTTGAAAATAATGAGAGGCTGGCAAGCCTCTCATTACCAGGCACCAGAGTGGTACAGTTTTCCCATTGGCCACTATTGATGGGTAGATTGGCAGCTGAATGAGTGGAAATGAAGGTCAGAGCTCAGCTGAGGGATTGGAATGGAGAGGACAATCCTTGCTCACTCACCCATGGCTAATCTCATCTGCAAAAGCTTTGCTGGAGTTGAAGAACTAATTTGGAGGTTACATCATCTCACCTTCCCTTCCTTTCCTTGGTCTCCACCCCAAAGTAGCTGCTAAAAGCAGGAATCAGAGCTAGTCACATCCAAACTGCCTTCACCACCTGAGTAGTGCCCAGGTGCTCTCCATTTCACCTCCCAGTTTGAATGGCTCACTAGACACCATGGGCTGATAGTGAGCAGGTAAGAAACAAGGAAGGCTAATAGCTATCTCGTTACATTGTTTAGGGGAAGAAATGTTATATTTATATAATACTTCTGTTTTCCCTGAGAATGGTTCAGGAGATCCCTCAAAGGCTCTAGAAAAAAAAAGACATAGATTTTTACCCCTTAAGAACAGGTTTTGTTAAAAAAAAGAATTTGCTTCTGGAACCATGTGCCAAGTCCAGCACTCACCATTCAGCAATTTTGACTGAGTTTAAATTGAAAGCTGTTAGTTCAAATTTGGGACTACAAATAAGGACATGGTGAGAGATAATACTATTTCCAGCATGAAGGGGGAGAATTTGAAAGAAGGACTTTTGAAAAATGTTGGTCTTACTGCAGAGAAGGCTGTTAAAATGTGTTCTGTTGATGAGATAACAAGAGTTCAGCTATGGACCATGGTAACAACATCTAAGGAGTTGTATGAGCTACAAGAAGGTCATAAAAATAAAGGAATTTCAATTCAAGTTTCAGGAGCTAAAAATATCTAATACGAATACAAACAGAACTGGATAAAAGTAACAAGAATTCTTGAAGATGCCCAGAATTTGGAAAAAAGGGTATAGCAACAAGTATGGCAAGAAAAATCATTATGATGTCTTATATAAATTAACACTATTCAATCCTGAAAGATTCATGAGCTTAATATAAGCAGTTTAGTGATAGGAAAGTTGGGTCAGGAGATGAGTGGTGCAGTTGTAAGTAAGTTGTAAGTTAGGTGGCATGATGATATTATTATAGGATATTCAATTAATTTTATATTAAATGTAAAATGTCTTGCTGTTTGGAATATTCTGTAAAATAAAACCAAAACCTTACCACATACAGAGAGGATTGTCTGCTCTCTGCTTCTTTCTGCTGTCCGAACTGAATCCCATGGAGTCCATCACATGACATTGAGCAACTTCCAGCAGAACTCCATGAGGCTCCTTTTCAGCAGCAGAGTCCAGAGTGCTCATGGAGGAATCAGGTGTTTACCCAACTCCTCATTGAAGAACATGAAGAGTTAGCAGAGAAAGAAAGATCTGAATGGGGAAACAACATGGGAAGCCAGAGGACAGACCCCAACGAGATGGAACAGAGCCTGACACTTTACCCCTGCCCATCTGATGAGGTCCTAAAAGTGACTAAGAGTGATATAGTTCTAGTGGCTTATGATGGGGCAAGAATACAACCACTGGGAACTATTGTGTTTGAATTTTATATGTCCAAAGGAATGGCTACAGAGTGCTTAGTAATTCCATTACTAGGTAGAACAGCTTGTTGGGTTTGGTTTATCAGGTTGATACAGAGCATACACACAGTTAAATTCAGAAAAACAAAGATATTTCAAGATTTAGGTGAATTTCAAGATCATCGTCATGTCACTATTGATCTGGCAGTTGTTCCTGTTTTAAAGGGCGTTGGAGAATATCTTTTATGATATATCATAGGTTAAAGGATACTTTGGGTCAAATGTAAACTAAAGGAGGTACAGTTTTCCCTCACGTATCACGGAGGTTACATCCCAGGACCACCCGCGAAAAGTGAAAATCTGCGAAATAGGGACCCTATATTTGTGTTGTTTGCAAGTAGCATCTCTGTCCACTCCTTGCCTCTCAAGCACGCACATGCGTGCTCCTGTCACTGCCACTGCCTTGCAAGGCAAAAATAAAGCTGCTTCAGCCTCCTTTTCTCTCCCTTCCTTAGGCTTCTCCTTAGGAAGGAAGTAGAAAGAGGGATTTATAAGGGATTTATAATATTTATGATTTATACTATTATTTTAGTGTTGTCGAAGGCTTTTTTTCCATACCTCACAACCTCTGAGGATGCCTGCCATAGATGTGGGCGAAACGTCAGGAGAGAATACTTCTAGAACATAGCCATACAGCTCGGAAAACATACAACAACCCTATTATTTTAGTGTTTATTAAAAACCTGTGAAACAGTGAGGGAGTGAAAAGTGAACCGCGAAGTAGCGAGGGAACACTGTATATCTAAAGTTGGATGAATAGGCTTGTTACTACAGAAAAAGGGGACTTTGTGTGTATGTCTTGATCCATAAGCTCTTATTAAGGCAGTTTGGAAACAGCATCATACAATTCTTACAGTTGAAAATTTGAGTCATTTGGCTGCAAAAAAAACAAAAACTTTACAATCATACATGAGAAAGTTGGTTATTGACAGATGAAATTGTGAAGATTTTCATCATGATTATGTACATCCAATATACCCTGGGGAAGATAGTATTTTAATCATCTATCATTTATGTTTAAGTCATCAAATGAAGTTTATGAACAAAAAAAAATTAAGCCCTCTCAAGAACAACAAAGTGTGCTAGGATTTTAAGGTTAGTACAATATCGACAAAGTACATTCTGTGGGAAGCAATGATGAGATTATCACTAAGAAATTTATTGGGGGGAAATGATTTCACAATGGATAGTGGAACATCAGGAAGCTTTTAACATTATCAAACAATACTTGTGCCATGCACCTGTACTTCAATATTTTGATGTGCAAAATGACTTGTTGTCAATGCTGATGCATCAAAAAATGCAATTAAGATGCTTCATCAGTATGTGATGTTGTTTATTTTTTATCATACCTTTCTCCTTACGTATCTTAAATCCAGATTACCATAAGCCTTTGGAAGTGACTCAAAAAACCACTGATTGCATTTACTGCTTCAAAAGTATCAACTTAACATAGTATATATGCCAAGTAAACTTAAGTATCTGGTACATACCCTTCTTGTGAGTTAATGTGGATTTTTCCTTAAGTGAGGGGGATTCTATGGAAGATGACAGAAGTGAGCTCATTACCCATGCATCCCGATGGAGTGTATGTAATGCAAGAGTAATCCAAGCATATGTAGTTATACAGGGTAGAGGGAGCTATGGAAATGGGACATGAATTTACGCTCTGGATAGGGTCAAGGGAGGTTGGCAACAGGCTCCTTCACCCCTTACCCCAGTGTTGGCTAAGGAGGAATGCAAAGGAGCCTATAAGCAAGCTCCTTCGCTTCCTTCTCAGCCAAGGCTCTGGTGAGAAGCAAGGAAGGCTGGTGACAAGGGGTGAAGAAGCCTGCTGCTGGCTTTCTTCACCAGCCTCTTCCACCTTGGCTGGGGAGAAACAGCTAGCTCGACCACTCCCCAGCTGACCACCACTGCCCCGTTTGTATCTATGAGTTGTTCGTAAGTCAAATGTTCATAACTCGGGGACTATCTGTATCTCAAAGACAGATTATAAACTCATAGATTCATGAGTCTCATTAAAGTGTCCAGAAAACTAAAGCTTGGAGAAGAGGGTTAATGTATTGGTCTGGTATGTCAACAGTCTGTATTCAGTTTGCTCCAAGATATATAAAAAACAGCCACTTAAATCACGTGAGATCCATGACGAACTATGAGAGAAGGTGAGTGTTTGAACAGGACAATTTCTGGTTTTGTCTGGTAGTTGATTATTTCTCAAAATAACCGGAATCATTCAGTTTACCTAACAAGAAAATAAGGCTTAAATCTGTGTTTGCTCACCATGGAATACCAAGGACAGTTGTAACAATATGCTCATTGGTAGTCAAGAATTTCAAATGTTTGCCAAAAACTTGGGGGAAGGATGTTAATGAATGTTTTCATAATCTAATTCAGGGGTTCTCAAACTTTTTCAGCTATGGATCCCTTTTTGAAGCAAAGGTTTATTGTGGAGCCCCAAGAAATGTTTATATTATATACAAGGTGTTTGAAAAAGAACTCCCTTTAGTTTTAATTTGTGTATTAAATATATATATATATATATATATATATATATATATATATATATATATATATATATCAGGCATGGACAAACTTTTGGACACAGGGCTACATTGTGTTTTTAAATTTGACAGACGGACTAGACCAGTGGCAGATGTCTGGAGAGTGTTTGTGTGAACGGATTAAAAAAAATGAATTCCTATGCACACTGCACATATCTCATTGTAGTGCAAAAAGAAAAAGAATACAATATTTAAAATGAAGAACAATTTTAACCAACATAAACTTACCAGTATTTCAGTGGAAGACCCCAGGGGTCATCCAGTCCAACACCTTCTGCCATGCAGGAAAAGCACAATCAAAACATCCCCAACAACAGATAGTCAACCAGCCTTAGTAATAGTAGTAGTATCAAAGCACTCCCTGAGAGGTGGGAGGGAAATAGGATTTTGAAAGCAAAGACGTTGAGGGGGGGGAAGGGTCTGGGCAGATAGGAAAAGTGTGGGCAGCGAGGGATGTGGGGGAGAAAGGGAGAATACTGGATGCTGTTTCAGCAGCTCCATACTTTAATTTCCCTGCATTTCCCAGGAGAAGGAAGAGGAGGCGGGAAGCAGGATGGTGCTACGGAGACCCTCAGTATCACTAGCAGAGCCCTAAGGGCTTCACAGAACACAGTTTGAGAATCCCTGATCTAATGGAATGGCTAAATGAGCAATATAAAGAAGGAAAGAGATGCATTTGTGGATCTGCATTTGGCATTACAGGAATATTGGAATACATCAGTTACAGGGATGCTATACTTGTCTGCAGAAATGCTAATGGTTTGGATGTTAAGAAATATATATATAATAGATCATGTATACATGGGAGTATAATTACCACCACCACCACTCCCATTATGAATAGCTATCTGCAACTACTGGGGTTAGAACCTGGAGACGTTCATTCCATGGAGATTTATCAAAAACAAACCTATATATTTCTAGCAATACGGTATCGCTAAAATCTGTACAGCCCTTTCTGCCCATTGAACTCTCATGGATGAGTGGGGCTATAGGAAAATTTAGTCCAAGCCTTTGACTGCAAAATAAGTTCTTTGTTTTTTCCGTGATTTTATGTGTTATGTGGCTCTGATTCTTTGGATTGGTCAATCAACTTCTGGCTGGTGATTCTTGGCTCCCTGCTTACTTTTAACAAAATGTGACTGGTCAGCATGACACCATTCTTTTGTAGAAAATAAATAATTTGAGGAAAAGAAAAATTACCATGATTCTAGATGTTCCTTCAAAGTATGACCATTTTACTTCTATTCATGCAATGATGTATATGGCCACTCTTTCTCTTTCCTGTGTTAATTAATATGAAATTCTAGCACTTCAATGAATATGATGGAAATCAGAGGCGTAAGTAAGCAAGCAGCAAATAGCAATATTTTGGTCCTGCAGATCAATTAATCACTGAAACCTTCTTTCTGATTTACCTGTGAAGCTTTCCTTTTGAAATGACTGTCTGCAATTTAGAAGCCCTTGTGAAAATAAATCTACTAGATGGAGGGATTTTTGAAGGACTCATTGGAATCAGAATTCTCATTCATTTAAAATGGCAATGTCTTGAAGCTAACCTCCTATAGCACTGAGGAGAAAATTGCAAATGTATATGTGAGAAAATGAGCTATCTCATATCATTACATTTGCATATGAGGAAAATGTTAATGCTATTATCTCTTCTTCCTTCTGAATCTGTGGAAATTCCATAAATCAGATTACTTTCTCTAATCTATGTTAGCAGGAGGCTTTAAGGAGAGTAGATAAAAGATGGTTTTTACGTACGCTCCTTGCATAGTACTGCATTCTTAGAACAAGTGCTCCCCAACCAGCTATCAATTAGGTGAAAACATGAGAGACAAATATATAAAGCTCAGCTCTTAGCAATCGCTAAATGTGTCAGAGATTCCGTAATATGTAAGCACTTCAGACATGTACAAAGGAATTAGATTATTTTTATGAACCTAATCAGAACTAAGGAGTTTTCCTGTACAATCACCAGACACATCTTCATCCTTCCTTCTACCAAATTATTTTAATTTATTGAAAACCTGAAGAACATCGAGTTATTACTACTACATCTTTGAAACTATCAGAATAATTCTTATTTTGGAAACAAAAATTATTGGATGAAGGCATTGTGCACTGTTTTTTATTTCTCTTTGTCAAATACTGACAAGAACAAGAAATACTGTGGATATCTAAATAAAAATGTAACTCTTTATTAAATTAGTTCTCAAATAAAGAAATACCATATTTACTCAAATCGAATGTTCACTTTTTTTGGCAAAATTACCTTCCCAATATTAGGGTGTGCATGAGATTCATGTAATATGGTAATCTCTCAAAGCAAAAGCGGAAGCTACTTCAGGAGTACCTGGTGCTCCTATTTGAGGGATGTCGTTTCTAATTTAATTGCCATGGCTCAATGCTATGCAATGCTGTGATTTGTAGTTTGGTGAAGCATCAACATTTTTAGCAGCTCCCATGATCCCAAACTATAGCTCCCATAGCATTGAGCCAGGGCAGTTACAGTGGATTCATTCTACGGCATAGATGCACCCGAAGATTTTATTTTCCATTGCTGAAAGCTTTGGTGTTTTAACACTTTTGTTTTTAAAGAAGGAATTATAAGCATGCAGCCACTGTAATGAGCACTTCTGACCAATTACAAAGAGTGCACCTTTTGCCACTGCACATTACATTTGCCAGCAAACTATTCACAGTTCAAAATCTATTCTGCACAAAATTTGCATGTGAGATTTATGTTTATATATATACTAGAATTTTCTTAACAGAAAAATGTTGGGTTTTGCACAGAAAAATACTGTATTCTGCAGAGAAAAATATTGTTTTCTCCACAAAAACCCACATGTGAATTTTGTACACAGCAAGTCCCAAATGGTGAAAAATTTCATCAGTTCAGTATACCTCTTCTTAATATTTCTCAATATGTGCCTGAGCTATGTAGCATATGATGTCGTAGCCAAGGTGCTGTGCTTATTTCACAAGAAGATATCATGTAATGGGGTGAGAAGTTAGGTTATTTAAGGCCTGAGTAAATCAATTGCATTAATGACAACTTAGTTCATGAACACTTATCTAAGGTCCATTGATTTACTGTGTCTGCTTTAATAGAGACTAAGGTGTCTATCACACCAGGATCCAATCCTACTTTTAAAAACCTTGAAAAAACGCTTTGTAACTGGGATCTCTCTCTCTCTCTCTCCTAAAGCCCCTTCAGAATCATCCCAGCATTGTCGCCTTCATTTGCATGAAAATCTCATCACACACAGACCACGTACTATTATCACAATTAAATTGATGGGGTTCTGTATGAAACAACAGAAACAGACCCCCTTGCAGCAGAAATACTCCCCCTCTGGTAAAGGAGAATACATACACGTCTTTGTAGTAGATAAGACTTTATACAAGGAATATTTACCATATACTGTGGTTCTTCTCAAGTTCTTCTTCCAGACACTCATAGTAGCTGAAACCTTATTTGCCAAAGGTCTTCTGTATTTTTGCAATTTTCTCTCTAACAGCAACTCTCAACAATAGTGAAGTTTTGTGCTAATTTAGTACCTTTTACAGCTGCTCCACCCTATCTGAAAATTACACAGGTGGCTTGATTCTTAATGCTTACAATATGGTTGGGCTCAATCCTTACAGTTACTTACACTTTCTTATTCTTACTTAAGAAATGACATCCTGAATAATTCTGACAATTATCACTCATATCAACCCTTTTACTAAATTTTCATATATGTGCACACACAGAGAGATGCCCTACAAAAATATATAATGAAATAAAAACAGTCTTATATTTTGAAACACAGTTTTAACCTTTTGAGAGGAGGAAGTTTAAAATATATATATATAACCCAAGAAATTCGGAACCTGTTAAGAATTATTTAAAAGAATCTTAAACTATTAATCTGAGGGCATAGAGGAAGGAGATAGAGAAGAAGAACGACTCCGGCATGAGAAAGAAAGTGATGCCTGCATCAGAAGAGTTGATATTTGATGAACTGAACTTTATATACACATACCATGCAAATAGATGGAAGTCATTTTATTAATTTTTCTTTTTGCTTTCTTTCTTTCTTTCTTATATTTTTTGTACTTATTTTCTTTTACCTTCCTTTTTTACCCCCTCCCCATCCCCTCTGTAAGTCATTTGTATGTGTTTACCCCCCACCCCCAGTCACTACCTACCCTATAGTTGCAGTTTAAGTCTTTGTGTTTGTTAATCACAAGTTTGGCAAATAATAAACATTATTTTAAAAAATCTTTTGAGAGGAGGAAGATTCATGATTTGGGATGGGCTAGATTAATCACATAAGATTAATCACTACTTTAGATATTGGCATTCTCTCCAGTGATTAATCTGCCAGCAATTAACCAAATATGGAGTTTAGCAAGAAAAACAAAAAGGGGGTTTAAAAATTAATACCTTTTTTAAAAAAACCTGTAAGATTCATTTACATTTCCAGGTGACTGTGTGTGAGAGAAAGAGACTCTAGTATTATAATACATGACTGCAAAAGGGGGTGCAGGGGACTATGAGCAAAGTTCTGACTTCTCAGTTTGACAACTTTCCATTGAGGGGAAATATTATCATTTGCCAAATGGAATTTTCAATAAAAAAAAGAATAAAAGTGTAAATGGAAATTTCCAACATTCTCACCACTACCTTGGTCCATTGTAAGCCAGGGACACCTAAGCCACACCTAAAGCCTGACTACTAACCACTATTGTGCATCTGTATGGAATTGCTAACTGTTTCTGTATGTCCCATTCGTATGGTTCTGTTTCCATCCACCGCTTCCAAAAACGGGCACCTGTATAAATGAGCTTTCCCACCCAAGTTAAAAAATACAAAGATTTTCAGACCTTGGGTGGCAAAGCGCCAGGGCCTGCCAGGGCCTACATCCGAATGGGCCCGGTGCCTGGCACTCGGCTGTAGGCCTTGCCTGCTGGGCTTATGTGCATCAAGCATTCTGCGCTCGACTGTAGGCCCTGCGAGGAGGTCCTACAAGTGTTGAGCGCTCGGCTGTAGGCCTTGCCTGCCAGGCCTACAAGCATTGAGTGTTCGGCACTTGACTGTAGGCCCTGAGAGCTCAGCCTACAAGCTTCAAGTGCTCGACTGGTGGTCCTGCCTGCAGTTGGCTGTAGGCCCTTCATGCCAGGCCTATGAGCATTGAGCACCCAGCACTCAGCTGTAGGCCCTGCCAGTCAGGGCCTACAGCTGGCACACTGAAAATCAGCCAACCGAATGGCTACCATTCCCTCTTTTTCATTTCACTTCTCTTTCCGTTCTGGAGGGGGTTGTACCATTCCATGCCATCCAAATGGCTGGAGCAGTATGAAAACATGGAAGAAACAAATGAAACTGTATCCGGGCCCAGTTCTACTAACCACTCAAAATTGGCATTAAAGTTGGATTGAATTATAGCAGTGCAAATGGTAAAATGGTATTGGGAACAATATCATACATGGAGTTTTTGTGGTAATAAAAAGAAACACTTTCCAAATGTTCTCCCACTAGGGAATGACAGAGAAAGGCTGATGTTGTGTGATAAGCCCCAACCAAAAGTTATTATCATGATCCAATTGTGATTTATTGCCTCATGTGTTAAAGCCCTAACAATCAGTTTTATTCCACAATAATAATTATAGCATAACACATAATAGTCAAGAAAATACAGAGTAAATTTTGGGCAGGATGAGTCATTTAAATGGAAACACACAGAGAGAGGTTTGGATCCCAAGTTGTGCTTTGCAGAAAGAAAGCAAATAGACATTTTTTTCCAATTTCAATAGATTGTCAACTTATTCATTTGATACCTATAGGAAAAATAATGATTATAATAACTTACATTTTTCTAAATATGCATCTTGGAAGTTACCTACAAATTTCAGTCATGGCATTGGCTATACACCATGAATATAAACAATATTCCCCTACTACTCATTCTGGTTATTTTCTGCAGAAAGAATAATAGTTTTTAAAACAAATCCCCAAAATCTCCCTTGAAGAAAATGACATTTTCTGTTTTAAAAATCCACATTGTTTGCAAGTTTAATTCATTGGTTTAATGCTAGCAAGAAGTTGCACAAACCCCTTAGTGCACTTCAGCTGAGACAAGAACACAATTGGTCAGTTATTATACTCTAGTCAGGCATTAAAAGTGAATGTTCTTAAAAACTCTAATAGCTACACTGACTGTTCTTGCTCCCCTATCTAGTTAGTAAGTAATTGAATGCAATTAAGAACTGACAGTATGCATTATAGTTACGTTCCTGTCTAAGGCAATAGATGATGGAAATGGGTGCAGGGCCCATTATTTTCAGTATCTGTGGGAAAGACAAAAATAGTATTGAGCAGTTCAAGGCAGATGAGGGTCAAAGATTCAATTTATTCAGTTTTTGTCCAACCAACCTAGGCCCCCAGGCTTGCTATTCCAGTTTTCCACTGTGTAAGATCTTGCTTTTTAATTCCAGGTCAGTTATAAGAAACACAAAGGCAATTCAAGATTTTAATTTAGTGGCCCTTACATACCACCAATTATAGCGCTATAATTCCACTTAGTTTTAGATTTTCACTGAATAATTGTCTCACTGAGCCTAGTAATCTACAAAAAAATACTACTGAATAATATTTCCTGGAAACATCATACATAAGGCTTTCTTCCTGAGCTGAGAGTGTCTGTAGACAAGCATCACTGATAGAAAGTGGGGTATTGCTAGAACCAAGAACTGGGGGCCTTTTGCACTACATAGTGATGTAGTGATGGTACACATTATAATTCTACTTTTTGCCATGGTTCTATTCAATTGTTGTATTGGGGAGAGGTAGATAAAAAATGCTGTTGGTGGTGTTGTCATTTTTCCTCCTCCCACTGAGTACTCAACAGATTGTTCAATAATGCAACAACACAGAATCAATGGATGTGCTGTAGGCTTTCTAGGAAGCCTGACTGTTAACCTCCTATGCTTTAAAAAATAAACTTCATGATGTGGGGAGCTAAAAGATCTGGAGCAGGATGATGAGTCTATTGTTTATTACTTGACCCATTGCCTCCTGTTTTTGATTCCAAAGTTAATACAACTGTGTCAAGACGTGGTAATAGAGACCCTAGAACTTATTAGAAGAATTTCGGCATCCAAGAGCAATCTGATTTGACTGGAATGACTCAGGAATTCGTGGTAAATAGTAGCTTACCTGTAAAATAAGAGAGAAATAACTCCAGATTTAGAATTGACTTTTAAAAGGAGCAATCCATAGTACCGAACATATTTTGGTGATGTCTCTAATCTTTGGACAGCTCTCCTGATCTGTAGTGGTATCTGGTCCATAAATACTTGAAGGACCTAGCAATTTGTTGTGGGTTTATAGAAGCTGGATTACACATTCTACATCAGTGGTTCTCAACCTGTGGGTCTCCAGATGTTTTGGCCTTCAACTCCCAGAAATCCTAACAGATGGTAAACTGCCTGGGATTTCTGGGAGTTGTAGGCCAAAACACCTGTGGACCCATAGATTGAGAACCACTGCTCTACACGATACTGTCTTTGAAAAGTGTATGGAAACTTCATATGGTACAAAGGATTGGGGTTCATTACAGAGATTATACAACTCCTCCATTCCAACACTTCCACTTATTATTGGTCTGATCCTTGACACAATTTAGGGTGCTATGTAGCTTGGGTCCAAGCTATCTGGCACTGCATTTTCCCATATGAACCTGCCTCTATCTTGAGATCCTAAGGAATGGGTCTATTTTTAGTCCCTTCAGTTGTTAGTAACATGTGATAGGTCCTTCTCAATGGTTATCCCTAGGCTTTAGAATTCACTTCCTAAGGAATCTAGAATAGCCCCCTTCTTCTTGTCCTTCCAATGACAGGTGAAGATTCTTGTTTTCCTCAATACAAGTTTTTAGAACTGAAGACTTGTAAGAGGCTATTACATTGTTTGAATTTTATTGGTTTAACACCTTTGTACGCTTTTTGAAGGGGATGTTTTATTATATTTTGATGTCAATGATTGCTCAATTTTGTTTTAATTGCAATCTTTATGTTTTAACTATATCTCAATCATTTTATTTTGTAAATGGTCAACATTTTGCAGATGGGACTCACTCTGCTGTTTTGATATGATATATTTTAATTTTGAAGTTAGAAAAAGTGCGGATCCATATTTTCACTGTTATTTTCTATTTCTTTTCTTTTTTAAACATCATGCAGCAAACCTTAGAAAAAACATTGAGATAAATTACATGAGGAAAAATGTTAAAAATAATAACAAATTTTCAGAAATTCATTCTTTTTGTGTTAAGGTAAAGATAAAGGTTTTCCCCTGACATTAAGTTTAGTCATGTCTGACTCTGGGGGTTGGTGCTCATCTCAATTTCTAAACCGAAGAGCCAGCGTTGTCCATAGACACCTCCAAGGTCATGTGGCCAGCATGACTGCATAGAGCACCGTTACCTTCCTGCTGGAGCTGTACCTATTGATCTACTCACATTTGCATGTTTTCACATTGTTAGGTTGGCAGAAGCTGAAGCTAATAGCTGGAGCTCACCCCGCTCCCTGGATTCGAACTGTCGACCTTTTGGTCGGCAAGTTCAGCAGCTCCGCGGTTTAATCTGCTGCACCACCAGGGGCTTTTTGTGCTCCTTTCCCCATATTTAATAGTAAAAAAATAGTCTTTCATGTAAAGCCAATATGCTTAAAATGCCTGCAGGCATACCAACTTTGAATGTCCCTCTTAACAAAATTATTGTTGGCATGTGTCTCTCTAATCAGTGGGAAACTGTGGAAAACTGCACAGGAACCCACACAATTCTGCATTTCATAAAATGTTTGAGCAACACCCACAGGAATTCAACTCCAAGGTGGAAATGACATTTCATTTGATCCTAGATTAAGGTGGAACATATTGGTATTAAAAGCATACACAAGCAGTTACTACTCCTGTCAACCAAGTCTGGAAGGCAAAATCCACAAGGACTGTATAGACCTATATTGCTCCGAGCCAGCCCTCTTTGATAAAAATCTCATCATCTTCCACCTGTCCACAAAACTGTATATACACCAAGTAATTTCTGTTGTCTATTTTGAAAAATCACTGTTTCAGAATTGATGAAGTTTGGTTTTTTGCTTGCTTTCCCCCCTATTCAATGATGTTTGCTCAGGTGAGCCAATTAGCACCATTGAACTAGGAATTGAATTGAATGGGAAAGGGATCTCTGTTTTCAGTTCCATTTTTGTTTCATAGTTTTAAAATGAAATTAGATTCCTTTTCTAAAATGTGGATTGCTGCAAATTACCTGTGCATATGTTCATAGATGATACATAATAAGGCATATTTATATGTATAGTGATTACAGTAACCTTCTATTATAACAAACACATCTTAATAAACTCCTATTTCACCCCTTTTTTCCGTAACACAGTCTCTTCTTTAAATCAGTTTACTTTTTTCCTTAGCTTTCCGGTTTACTTGCCAAAATAATCAGACTAGATAGAATCATATTCAGTGATACTTCAGACTTGCAGCATATTAAAAAGAATCTTCATTATCCTTCAGGAGGAAATGGAATGGAGTCTTAATAACTAGGTTTTTACAGTTTTCAATCCAATTGAACTTAAATTTTTGATAGAAATGGAAATAGCTAAGTTATTATATATTGGTCATATCACGATATGGGATAACTCACTGTAAAAGGCAGTAATGGTGACCAATTTGTTAGTTATGAATAATCTCAGTATTCAGTATAAAGTGATACCTTGAGTTAAAAGTTTAATTTGTTCCATGACTGAGCTCTTAACTCAAATTGCTCTTATTTCAAAGTGAATTTTCCCAATAAAGTGCACTGGAATACTATCAATTCACATAGAACAATAATAAAAAAAAGATCATCTTTAAAAACTCGAACTATCCGAGACCTACTTGCCTTTCGGAAAGCCTGTAAAACCTTTCTCTTCCAACAAGCTTTCGATGGGTGAAAAACTCGGAGCTATGTCTGTTTTTATTGTTGTTTTTATTGCTGTTTTTATTGTTTTTATTGTTATTTTAAAGCTAATTGTATTGTTTTAATCTATTTCTGTAAACCGGTCCGAGCCAAACTGGGAGTGGCGGTATACAAGTCTTATAAATAAATAAATAAATAAATAAAATGGTAGAAGCACAAACTTGTGACAAGGAAGCATGTCTGAGGCAACAAAATGTGTGTTGGCCAGTGTAATACCATGGCAAAGCCTGCACATGAGCATGGAACAATAAAAAAGAAATATCAACTTTAAAGTGGTAGGAGCATAAAGTTGTGACACAGAGGTAGAAGCAGAAAGTTGTGGTAAGGAAGCACAAAGCAAAGAGGCAGAAGCATCATTTTCTTCATATTGTACTCAATACAGCCCCTTTCCTCTCTTGCTCTCAGTCCCTCCCTCTCTTCATAAAGCCAAACATACCAGCAATAAAAAAATCACACAAAATCAATTAATCCAAAGTTTCTTAAAGCAGACAAGAGCAAAGCAGACGACAATTTCCCGAGCAATGGCTCTTCACTCAAAAGTGTACAAGAGCACGAGGCACTGAGGTGGCTCCCTTTAAGCCTTAAAGCCCTGTACTCTCACACTAGCCCTCCCTCTGGCTCTAGTTTTTCACTTAAAACACTGCTCATATGTCAAAGTGAAACCTGGCTCTTAATCAAAACACTCTTATGTAGGGATGCTCTTAAGTCAAGGTTCCACTGTAACTGTTTCAATGTAGTTGTTTCTTTGTTCCTCATCATCTTCACCACTCACTCACCGGTCACTCAAAGAGAAGAATAGGTCTGCAAAATTAGAACATTAGAACATCCCATCTATTTTTCGGTAGATGTGTCATGCAAATTACTCATGCTCTGGAGCTTCAGTCACTAGGACAATGAGGAATGCAGCAATGATGAAAACAATTTATTTTTAATAATTATTAAATATGTTTAATATATGAACACATTTAAAACTGAAAATATAGAGAATGCCTAACACAACCACAGCAAGATGTAAGTAAACAAAAAAGAATTACTCAGAAATAAATTGTACTATCTGACATACGAAGGAGCCCCAGTGGCGAGAAGGAATCCCGGTGGCGCATTAAAGCACTGAGCTGCTGAACTTGCAGACTGAAAGGTTTCAGGTTCAAATCCCGGGAGCGGCTTGAGCGCCCACTGTTAGCTCCAGCTCCTGCCAACCTAGCAGTTCGAAAACATGCCAATGTGAGTAGATCAATAGGTACCGCTCCGGCACCTAGGTAACGGCGCTCCATGCAGTCAATCCGGCCACATGACCTTGGAGGTGTCTAAGGACAATGCCGGCTCTTCGGCTTAGAAATGGAGATGAGCGCCAACCCCCAGAGTCAGATATGACTGGACTTAACGTCAGGGGAAACCTTTACCTTTATCTGACATAAATCTAACCTCTTACCACTATTAAAAAATTACCCACTACTCATAGAATCATCGAATCGTAGCCATCCAGTCCAACCCCCTGCCAAGAAGCAGGAAAATCGCATTCAAAGCACCCCCAATAGATGGCCATCTAGCCTTTGCTTAAAACCTCCAAAGAAGGTGCTTCCACCACACAAACCCACCCATATCTCCCAGCTTAAAAAGTTGAGTCATTTGCTAAGAAAATAGTGATTCACTTTATGCCTTCACATCTTTTATTCCTATATTTAGTTCATTCTCTATTCTTCCTAACTTAAACAAGAAAATAGAAAACAAACATTTCCCTTGCAATTCCATTTCATTCTTAAAACTAAATAAAAAGTCAATTCATCTTGAAAATCTGCTGACATCAGCAGGCTTCTCTTAGTAGCAAACACAATGTATACAATGTTCCAGTCTTGTGAAAACTGTTCAGTAGGTTTATCCTTTAAATAGTTTGATTTAACTCAACTATGAACAAAAACAAATACATATTCATCTCTGAAGTCTCAACTGATTTGCTTATCTGTTTGTCCTCAAGTGGGGACTTTGGTATTGAGAAGGAAAACAAGATTAGATAAAGTTGATAAAGCATGTGTGATTATTTGAACTGTCTGTGACGTGTCTGGATGTCCATGCTGGTAGGTAGATGAGGTAGAGCCTTATAGGAATCAACACGTTTTGGATTCAGCCTTCACAGGCTAGGTGGGGTGAAGGTAAGCTATTCTCAATGTTCATAAATGTATATTGGATCATTATTTTCCAAAAGCATCCATCCTTACTTCATTATACCACTTTCCCTCTCATGACCAGAGTACTTAACAAACCACAGAAAAGAGAACACTGCATAGGCAAATGATGGTAGGAAGACGAGAAGGAGAACATGCTTTTGCAATTAGTAAGTTTGAAAACGTCAAGACATTTGCCACTCAAAGTGGAGACAAGATGGAATCTTGGTGCTTTCATTAAATCGGTGTCAAGGTATGATAAAGGTAATGCTCATTAAGGGATACTATTACTAATGGGAAGCCCATTTAATGCAGTTTCATTTCTGTCTTAAAAATTAATTTCATTTTAATTCATTCAATTGAATTTAAACTTTCTAAGACACCAAAGAGCTGTAGGGATCTGCATTATGGCCTATCTTTTTAACATATTCATGACTATCTAAGAAGCGAACGAGTGAAGAATGAAGTCTTTAAACCTGCAAGTGACACAAAACCATTACAAGTTGGTTCCTATCAGTCAAAAAGATTTTTTTTGCTGAAGAATGGGCAAACCATGAATTTCATTTTGGACTCTAAAGCTTAAACATCTTGGGATGCATTAGTGAGAGGGATTATAGAACAGTAATTCAAAAAAGAGCTTAGTAAAGGGGAACCGTAATACTAGATCACAACATACCATATGCTAATTATACAAAAAGCTGTAGCAATAAGGATAGTTTGTGTGGGGGACATAATGCATAAATGATATCGGTTTTAGGTGTAAATAGCTTCTTAAAATTTGCAACTGCCCAACTGAGTTTTAAAGCTAGCCATGGCAGCTGGTAAAGTGAGATCCCACAAGTATGTGCATGCATATTTTACTCTGCTTTGTAAGTCTTTTATGAAATCTCCATTTGAAATGTTTTCTGCTGTGATGCTGGTTGTATGTGTCCTCTAGGGTATAGTCATATATTCCCTCTCTTGAGTTGGCTAATGCACTACTCACTCCACTATTTCTTTGAAATCTTATTCTAAGTCATCGGATCGTGCGAGTACCTTCTGCCTATAGAAGTTTACTAGCTGTGCCCGGCCACGCGTTGCTGTGGCAAAGTATGGTGGTATGGGAAATAAAGTCTTGAGGAATTGGTGGTAGTTAAGGTAAAGGTGAAGGTTTTCCCCTGACATTAAGTCCAGTCGTGTCTGACTCTGGGGGTTGGTGCTCATCTACATTTCTAAGCCGAAGAGCCGGCGTTGTCCGTAGACTCCTCCAAGGTCATGTGGCATGACTGCATGGAGCGGTGTTACCTCCCCGCCGGAGCAGTACCTATTGATGCACTCACATTTGCATGTTTTTGAACTTCTGGGTTGGCAGAAGCTGGGGCTAACAGTGGGGGCTTTCTCCGCTCCACCAATTCAAACTTGCAGCCTTCCGGTCCAGAAGTTCAGCAGCTCAGCGCTTTAACACGCTGCGCCATCAGGGGATATTATTTCCTAAAGGTTGTGAATATACAATATTTCTGATTGGTTTTTTGTCTGTTGGAGGCAAAATGATTAGGATGTAATGGCTTGCAGCTTTAAAGCCTGGCTGTTTCCTCCCTGAGTGATTTTTTGGTTGGGAGGTGTTAGCTGGCCCTGATTGTTTCCTGTTTGGAATTCCCTTGTTTTCAGAGTGGTGTTATTTGCGATATTTTATGTGCTTCTACTGTCTGTGGCCCTGAGAAAACAGAGGATTTGCCAGACTTTGATGATGGGAATACTTTGTTGGGAGGTGTTAGCTGGCCCTGATTGTTTCCTGTGTGGAATTCCCCTGTTTATTTACTGTCCTGGTTTTAGAGATTATATTGTTCTGTATTATTCTATCCCAGTAATTATTTCATATTAAAGTAGAATCTCACTTATCCAAGATTCGCTTATACAATGTTCTGGATTATCCAACGCAGTCTGCCTTTTCATAATCAATGTTTTTGTAGTCAGTGTTTTAAATTCATTGTGATATTTTTGTGGTAAATTTGTAAATACAGTACAGTAGAGTCTCACTTATCCAACATAAACGGGCCGGCAGAACATTGGATAAGCGAATATGTTGGATAATAAGGAGGGATTAAGGATAACCCTATTAAACATCAAATTAAGTTATGATTTTACAAATTAAGCACAAAACATCATGTTAGACAACAAATTTGGCAGAAAAAGTGGTTCAATACACAGTAATGCTATGTAGTAATTACTGTATTTATGAATTTAGCACCAAAATATTAATGAAAGCATTGACTACAAAAATGCGTTGGATAATCCAGATCGTTGGATAAGCGAGTGTTGGATAAGTGAGACCCTACTGTAATTACTACATAGCATTACTGCGCATGGAACTACTTTTTCTGTCAAATTTGTTGTATAATATGATGTTTTGGTGCTTAATTTGTTTAATTGGCTTTTCCTGAATCCCTTCTTATTATCCAACATATTCACTTATCCTGCCGGCCTGTTTATGTTGGATAAGTGAGAGTCTACTGTATATTGATAACCTTATATTATCTGCTTAGAAGTGGATTATATGAGGCCCCTTCTTCACAGCTGTATAAAATGCACACTGAAGTGGATTATATGGCAGGGTGGAGTCAGGATAATCCAGTGCAAAGCAGATAATATAAGATTCTAAATGGGTAATATAGCTGTGTGGAAGGGCCTTGAGTCTACACTGCCATATAATCCAGTGCAAATTAGATAATCTTTGGAAGAAGCCTAAATTAGGCCTAAATCTGCCTGTCCCCTAACTGAACCCTGGCTGTCCCTTTGCTGACAGGCTGGTTGCTAGGCGACCAAGTGGGCAGAGATTAGCCCTCTAAACTGGCAGCAATTGGATAAAAAACAATTATTGCTCTCCCTCTAATTAGGACTTTATTTTTCTTTTCTTTTTGTTGTATCAACCTTGAGGCATGGATGATGGGTTGTGTTGTCAAATTTTGAGGTTGGGGGGCCTGTACTTTTGTTGTTTTGTGAATTGCCGTGATGCCATCACTCTTTTATATATATAGATTGATTTATTCTATTAAAATGCCGTGGTGGCACAATGGGTCAAACTGCCGACCTGACGGTTGCTGGTTTGAATTTGTCAGATGGGTTGAGATCCCGTCTGTCAGCTCTAGCTTGCGGGGACATGAGAGAAGCCTCCCTGCTAACACATCCAGACATCCCCTGGGCAACATCTCTGTAGACTGCCAATTCTCTCACACCAGAAGCGTCTTGCAGTATGTTCTCAAGTCACTTCTGACACGATAAAAAAAATAAAATGCAGGATCCCAGGCTGGAGGGGGTGGATGTGAGGGGATCATTTTGGTGTCATTTATAAACCTATATTTATTGTCATACTTTCAAAAAGTAATGTTTTAATACATCTTTTTTAGCTGTGCTTTCACTATTTTGCATCATGTCCTGCTCTGCCCAAACTTCAGAAGCCATAGAAACAAGATGTATCCAAAGAAGCCAGGGTCAAGAAGCTGTAAATCAGAACAGAGTCCAAACAGTCAAGGTAGCAGAGTCCGTACAGTCTAGTCAGTACTTACAATAAAAAGTCAGGTGATCAGGCAATGGATCCAGTAGAAAGGAAGCTACTGACTTATAAAGGCAGCTAGCTCAGCCAATACCAAGGCATCTTCTACATCCACTCTTAAGGAGAATAAGTAGAATTGATAACAATGGGGCTAGTACGTGTGTGTATCTGTGTAAAAGCCCATTCATGTGTGGGCTTTCCATTCCTTTGCACAATATTGTTAAGAGGAAATATCATGGAATCATAGAGTTGGAAGAGACCACATGGGCCATCCAGTCCAACCCCTGCCATGCAGGCAAAGGACAATCAAAGCACCCCTAACAGATGGCCACCCAGCCTCTGCTTAAACGTTTCCAAGAAAAGAGCTTCCACCACACTCTGAGGCAGAGAGTTCCACCGCTGAACAGCTTCAAAATGGATAATTCCATTTTGAAAAGATGAAAACAAAATTTAAATTTGGGACACCTTTGTTATAATAACATAACAACCGGAACATGCAGAAAGACCCTGTTTTGAAGCTATGGTGAGTAAAAAGAAGAAAGTTCATAGAAAGAAAGTTTTCCGTGCCCTGTAACTTCTCACAAGCTTCCTAAGAGGAACAAGCCTCCTATCTGAAGTAGATGGAGTGAATCCTCTGGAAAGAAAAAGCAAACTGAGAAAAACAATCTTTTCATGACTTTCACAGCCTGGAAGCGCTGGTCCTGAATGGAGAGAATCTGAGATGGGGACAGTTGTGGAAAAGGAGGAGGAATTGGGAGCAACGAAGAAAATTGGGAAAACAACAACAACAACAACAACAACAACAACTTTATTTTTGTACCCCGACTCCATCTCTCCAAAGGGACTCGGGGCGGTTTACATATGGCACAAATTGCCTAAAACAACGCATACAATAGACAGTACAATACAAAACAAAGCCATGAGTATATAAAACAACAATTTGAACTCAGGACAGCACCCAATAACCTATAGACAGGAAAACAGGATCTTTACAAATACAGTAGAGTCTCACTTATCCAACATTCACTTATCCAACGTTCTGGATTATCCAACGCATTTTTGTAGTCAGTCCTTAATCCCTCCTTATTATCCAATATATTCGCTTATCCAACATTCTGCCAGCCCGTTTATGTTGGATAAGTGAGACTCTACTGTAAATGAAAAATGATGAGTGAAAGAATGAGAAACTTATAAAACTTTACTATGTTTAAGGGAATGATGAGGCTAGTGAATGCTTACCCACATTAGATATGACCCATTATTATTGACTTAGTTAAAATGACCCATTTTAATCTTGATTGGCAGCTCCGTCCCTTATGAAATTCATTTTCATGCATCTCATTGGGATTTTATATAACTAACAGCTTTAGCTTCTTTTTCTCCCTCCCTTTCTCTTTCTTCTGAAGCATTCTTTTATACTGTCATCACATTGTACATTTCAACTGCATATTGAAATATTAGATACACCCCTGAAAGCGATTACCTTTCTTATTTCCTTTCCCAGCCCACACATTAGTCTGTCTCTGGGAAGCTTCCACAATTTTTTTTAAAAAACCTTCCATCACAAGTTATGAGAAATTGTGCAATTTTTTACTTTAAAAATAAAGTATCTATGCAGCTTTTTGGCTGCTTACTTTGGAAATTGAAATTTTTCAACAAAAGTCATAGGTCTGAAATGAAAACATAATGACAAGCTCTCCCATTAGATCCTTCTGTGCGATTTTCTTACAGTATCTTGCATTAATGTGCTTGTTTTGCTTCCAGTAAAAATCACATAACATTATTCTTTGGCCATCTGTAACTGTTAAGGATTTCCATTCCTTTCTTTCAAAATTTTCTTTTTAAAAGCTCATAATCAATTCCATTTCAGAAGGTTATTATTTCTCCTTCAGGATAGCAGATGATTTGTACAATATATCATGCCTATGTCTTCATAGAGGAAAATAAGACATTTCCATAAAACACACACATCACACGGGGCTGTTGCTTTATTGCCATGAAACACAAAGGTGACAAAAAAGAGGTGTCGTATAAACAATGAATCATATTATTCATAAAAGAAAAAATCAAAATGTCTTTGAATGCCCATTAAAGCCACCTCTCAAGAGACTTCATTTTCACATTGAACTATGAAATGTATAGGTCTCTGAGCCAGAGATAGAAATTTTGTGAAAATGTATTATGATGAAAGAACAAATAATCTCTATATGTTCTATGGGTTTCCCTTTCCGTTGTTCCTTCCATCTCTCCTGTTCTTGTTGGTCAATCAGGATTTTAAATATGCCCTTCTGACAAAAAAAGAGGGATAAATACAGAAGATACTTAAAATATAACCATGGCCTTGGAATTCACATTAATATAAACTAGTCTCATGCTCAAAATATCTTTTAGGCCACAAAATAGATTCTGTAGGTTTATTTGTAAATTGAATTTGAATGCAAGTCAGAACAGGTACACCTTTTAAATGTAAATTGAGCTAACAAAAATAATGGAATCCAGAGACTGCCTAGTTTCTGACTTGTGAAGCAAAGGAAAAGAGAGCTGAGCCAAGTTCTCTCATGGTGAGTCACAGTTGCCCTTCACTGAGATCTCCTGCCCTTCATCAGCAGCCATAATTTAAGGCAAGGGAGGTTTGTTCCAGCCCCTGGGGAGTAGCTAAGCTCCCTTGCCTTTTGCCAGCACCAATGACTCCGGGCATGGGATATTGTTGACAGCACCCAGGAGAATGGCTGAGGTCCCTCGCCCTTTGTCAGCATCCATGGCTCAGGGCAAGGGACCTTTGTTCTTTGTCTCCAAGAAGGCGAAAAAAGAGGACACAGACAATTACCATCTAGTAAGCCTGACATTAACACTTTCTCAAAATAAAGTCATGCCAAACTAATTTTATCTTCTTTTTTATAGATTTACAAACTTGAAAGATGCAGGGAATGCTATGGATGTCAGATATCTTGATTTCAGTAAGGCCTTTGATAAGGTTCCCCATGATCTTCTTGCAAACAAACTAGTAAAATGTGGACTCGACAATACTACTGTTGGGTGGATTTGTAATTGGTTGAGTGATTGACTGCAAAGGGTGCTCACCAATGGTTCCTCTTCATCCTGGAAAAAAAGTGACTAGCAGGATGCCACAGGGTTCGGTCCTGGGCCCAGTGCTGTTCAGCACCTTTATTCATGATTTGGATGAAGGTTCAGAGGGCATGCTTATCAAGTTTGCAGATGACACCAAATTGGGAGGGATAGCTAATATTCCAGAAGGCAGGATCAGTGTTAAAATGACCTTAAAAATTTGAGCGCTGAGCCAAAACTGCCAAAATAAATTTCAACAACAACAACAACAACAATAATATATTTTTTTTCGTGTCAGGAGCAACTTGAGTCGCTTCTGGAGTGCGAGAATTGGCCGTCTGCAAGGACGTTGCCCAGGGGACGCCCAGATGTTTTTGATGTTTTTACCATCCTTGTGGGAGGCTTCTCTCATGTCCCCGCATGGAGCTGGAGCTGATAGAGGGAGCTCAACCGCACTCTCCCCGGATGGGATTCGAACCTGGCAGCTTTCAGGTCAGCAACCCAACCTTCAAGTCACTTAGCCCACTAGGCCATCTGGGGGCTCCTAACAATAATAATAATAATAATAAAACTTTATTTATACCCCGCCACCATCTCCCCGCGGGGACTCGGGGCGGCTTACATGGGGCAGAGGCCCAAACAACATAGAACAATATATAGGCAACGTAATACAAATCACACTATAAAAAGATAAAACAGTAATACGATATATCAATTAAAACAAAATACAGGATAAAAAATGCATTTAAAACACATAAATGGTAAAATTGTAATAAATACAGGATAGATTACAAGGAGAAATGTAGAATGCTACATTTAGATAGAAAAATGCAGAGGTTAAAGGATGGGTGACATCTGGCTCAAGAACAGCACAAGAGGTCTTCAGGACTATAAGTTGAACATGCACTAACAATATTATGAAGTAGCTAAAAAAGCCAATAGGATTTTGGGCACCACAATTCAACAGAGATATTGACAAGCTGAATTGTGTACAGAGGAAGGAAACTAAAATGATCAAAGGTCTGAAAATCATGCCCTGTGAGGAGTGGCATAAAGAACCAGTATGTTTAGCCTGAAGAAGAGAAGATTGACAGCCATGTTTAAATATTTGAAAAAATGTCATAAGGAAGATATAGGAGGTTTGTTTTCTGCTGTCCTGGAGAGTAGGATTCGGAGCAGTGGGTTCAAATTACAGGAAAGGAGATTCCATCAGAATATTAGGAAAAAGCTTCCTGACTGAAACAGCTGCTCAACAATGAAACTCACTGCCTGGAGTGTGGTGGAAGGTCCTCTTTCAAACAAGGCTGGATGGACATCTGTCAGAAGTGCTCTGATTGTAATTTTTCTGCATTGCAGAGGGTTGGACTGGATGTCTCGTGTGCTCTCTTCCAACTCTATGATTCTGTTACTCTACTTCTTTTTTCACATTCACCTTGACTTTTGCTTTAGGCAAGCTCTTTGTGCTGGGGAATGCATAAGGGAAGAAAAAAGAATTTTCTGTGAGATAATTCTGATGTGGCATTGTTAACTCCCGCATGTGCTTGCCCAAACAATCATAGGAGACATATAATATAATTCACAATATTTACATATGTAGGTATCACACAGAAATTGCAGTGTTAACCTTTTAACTCTTCTCTGACATTGCCAAAGGACAGCATAATGTAGTATTTTTTTAAATGTCATTCTCTTAAGCTAGGAGTCCTTATTGATATATTTTATTCTGGTCTTCTCCTGATCGTTCCCTTCTTGCCTCCCATATACAAAACATAATGAACAAACTATGAAATATTAAGATTGTATAACTTAGATGCTTTAGTCTAATGGTTAATTACAAACTGACTTTTTGTCTCTTATAAAATAAGTGTCAAGGACAAAGAATCAGTATGAGCAAAATATTTTTGTTAACTTATTAATACTTAATTTATTTTAAATTCAGGAATAGGGTGGGGTAACTATCCAACAGTAAAACAAGTCCTCTTTTCTTCTTCTTCTTCTTCCTCCTCCTCCTCCTCCCCTTCCTCCTCCTCCTCCTCCTCCTCCTCCTCCTCCTCCTCCTCCTCCTCCTCCTCCTCTTCTTCTTCTTCTTCTTCTTCTTCTTCTTCTTCTTCTTCTTTTTCTTCTTCTTCTTCTTTTTGGCAGTACAGAAACCATATAATTTTTTCCCAGAAAGGCCAGACATTTTCTTACTCTGGGGCACTCAAGAAAATAAAATGACTGCTATGAAGAGGCAGTAACTAAGAAGAGTTCTGTTATCAACACAACCTCAGACAGTAACAGATAGTATAGTAAAGATGAAGAAAAGAACAATATCATGACTGTGCCTTTAAGTTATAAATAATGAAACAGCTGTGATTTCCATGGATAGATAATGAAATGGATTAGGTCTTTAATTTTTAAAATGAACTGAATTGTGAAATAATAGAAAGAAAAAAATACACCCATGGAATCATCTACCTGGATTCTCTACTTATATGAAAGAATAATACTTTTGTTTTGCTCCTTTTTAACAGATATTTTATTCATACATCAAAGAAGAAGAATTTGTAAGTTTAGGGACAGCCATTGTGTATTACACAGTGCTGAAAATGCCATCTAATTTCCTCATTTTTATCTCATATATTTCATATATGTGGCACAGGCTGGTGAGCAGCCAGCTGCAGCCAGCTGCAACAAATCACTCTGACCAAGAGGTCATGAGTTTGAGGTCAGCTCAGAGCCGGTGTTTGTCTCTGTCTTTGTTCTATGTTAAGGCATTGAATGTTTGCCTTATATGTGTAATGTAATCCGCCCTGAGTCCCCTTCGGGGTGAGAAGGGCGGAATATAAATACTAGGCTTGAGAAAATTTTTTCGTTAGTTCGTTAAATTCATTAAAAATTCATTTCGCAAGTACTTTTGAATTGATATTTGAACCATCTGCTCACTGCCTTACAAATATTATGAATTTGAATAATAAAAGTACCTTTTTTCGTTTGTTTCTGATGTCTTCGGATGTAGCTGTAGCCCCTCTGAGAGGAGAAGCCATGTTGGCATGCCTCTCAGCCAATCAGAGCGGAAGAGGGAGGGAGGGAGAGGCATGGCCATCGATCTGCTAGCATTTTAAAAAAAATGTTGCTTCAAAAATCCCCAAAAATCAGTGGATGGGTCAAACATTATGAAACTTGATAGGCTAAGAGTGGTTAATTTTTGCTTCCATTCTGGCAAATTTCATCATAATGGCTTTCAAAATGCAGGAGAAGGAAGCCTCTGAATTTTGACCATTTATAAAAGCATTGGGCTGAAGCAAACGTTTCTCCAATAGTACTATGCCCACTTACAAACTACAATTCCCAGGTGTTCCAGGCCCTCTCTCCTCTTAACATTCCCCACCCCCTTTTGTCCTCACTTAGAATCATAGAGTCATTGAACAGTAGAGTTGAAAGAGACCTCGTGGGCCATCCAGCCCAACCCCTTCTGCCAGGCAGGAAGACACCATCCAATCCCTCCCAACAGATGGCCATCCAGCCTCTGCTTAAAAGCCTCCAAAGAAGGAACCTCCACCACAGCCCGGGGAGAGAGTTCCACAGCTGAACAGCTCACAGTGAGGAAGTTCTTCCTAATGTTCAGGTGAAATCTCCTTTCCTGTAGTTTGAAGCCATTGTTCCGCATCCTAGTCTGCAGGGCAGCAGAAAACAAGCTTGCTCCCTCCTCTCTATGACTTCCCCTCACATATTATACATCATGTCTCCTCTCAGCCTTCTTTTCTGCAGGCTAAACATGCCCAGTTCTTCAAGCCGCTCCTCATAGGGCTTGTTCTCCAGACCCTAGATCATTTTAGTTGCCCTCCTCTGACCATCTTGACCAAACTTTCATACAGGATGTGAATTCTTGGAAGGCATGAGAAGTTTAGAGAGAAGGAGGGAGGGAGAGGTTTGAATTTTGGACTCCAATTGTGGCTTGATTCCCCACTCAGCCACCCACTTGGGCAAGTCACACACTCTCAGCCCAGAAAAGCCAATGAAACAGGAAATAGCACTTTCAAACCAGGAACTAATTTCCTTATTCAGAGGCTGATGGCCATCTGTCAGGAATGATTTGATGGTGTACTATGATTTCTGTTCCTGGGTGATAAATGTCATTTCCTAGTTGGTTCTGTCATAGAAACATGGCAAAATCTATGACACTGCCTGAACTTTGTGCAAGCGACATGGATGGAACATATTATGGTTTGGTCCACCAATTTAACAAAGTTTCAGCCACAAAAACAAAGTTTCTGAAGTAGAACAATGACTTTCACAGTAAAGACAACCCAATGAAACAGGAAATAAGACTTTCAAACCAGGAACAGATTTCTGCAATTATTAAAAAATTGTTTATTATAAAAGCTATGAAAATTCGCCAAAAATCAGAGGATAAGGGAAACGTTCCAAATTTTGGTGAGCTATCAGTGTTAAATGTGTTCTACCACTGTACCAAGGTTGAAGAAGATCACTCAAAAAATGAGGGCGGGAGAGTCCTGTAAAATCTCCTCTCGTGCTGTTTCTTTTGCTACTGCGCATGCGCGTCCGCCATTAACGAATTACTTTTGAAACTAACGAATTTTCGTTAAATTTCGAAAATTTTTGAGGGCAAAATTCGGAAATGACATCAGAAACGAAACGCTGGCGCCCCCTACTTTTGAAACGAGTTTAGAATCAATTTTTTCATGGATCGCTCAAGCCTAATAAATACTGTAAATAAATAAATAAATAAATATATGGAGGAGGAGATAATTTGGGAGTGAATGAGAGAAATGTTACTGTGAGCATGAATAGGTGTGTCAAGATGTCTAAGTAGCCCACTGCCAATGACACCACAATTAGCCTGCATGACTCACGTTGAGGAGCCATTGCGAGACTGGTGGAGTACATGTGCAGACTTTCACATGGTAGCCATTAAACTATCTCCTTTCCAGCAAGCCTGATCATAACAGCCTATTCGCGAAGGGGTGGAAACCCCCTGATTGGGAAGGGCTGGGAACACAGCAGCCAATGAGATTAAACCGAGCACTGCTATGTTTAATCTCATTGGTTAAACTGCCTGTGACACCGCAATATATTAGGACTTGTGTGGCAGCTAGATACAACAGGATCTTTATTCCTATTCTTGCACTGTGTCACCACAATGTCTAGGTTTACAGAGCATGCCTACTTATGGCCCTAACACAATTATTTGTCCGAACGTATATCCCGCTACGATCCACCTCGTAGTTTAAGATCTTCAGCAGAGGCCCTGCTCTTGATCCCGCCAGCCTCATAAGCGTGGCTGGTAGGGACGAGAGACAGGACCTTTCAGTGGTGGCCCCCGATCTGTGGAACGCTCTCCCTAATGAGATCAGACAGGCTCCTTCTCTTTTGTCTTTTCACAAAAAGCTAAAAACTTGGCTGTGGGACCAGGCTTTTGAGCGATAGTTGCAGCATCAACCACAATGAACCCTTGATAAAGTGACAGACCTGGATTGTGACTCTGAATATGCCTCTGATTGTATATTTATATGGATGTTTTAACTTAATTAATTTTAACTATTATTATTGTTGAATGTAATTGCAATTGTTTTTACACACTGTTTATATTCAGTTGTAAGCTGCCCTAGGGGGTGAGAAGGGCGGGACAGAAATGATGTAATAGATAAATAAATATGTTACTAAATTATGTGGCCACCCTGGGCAACATCCTTGCAGACAGCCAATTCTCTCACTCCAGAAGCGACTCAAGTTGCTCCTGACACGAAAAAACCCCCACAAAGCTTCAATTCCATCATTGTTATTCCCTTCCATGTTTCTCATAGGTTGGCATTAGTGGGCAAAACAGATGAGAAGTTGCAGTAGTATAGTATACACAAACTATCTTATATACAGAAATCACTGGTGGAATTTTATAAATACATGCTATACTCAGTTGTCAACCTGTGGATCCCCAGATGTTTTGGCCTTCAACTCCCAGAAATTCTAACAGCTGGTAAACTGACTGGGATTTCTGGGAGTTGTAGGCCAAAACACCTGGGGACCCACAGGTTGAGAACCACTGCTTTAAAGGATATAAGATTATTGTCACTTAAGGGAATATTCCTAACCAACCAAAAGTCAATTCCTCTATCAAGTATAAACCCGGCTGATTCACGAGCCTCCCACTAATTAGATTTAACTGTACTCTGAAAACCTGCAGTGCTGCTCAACTTCTCTTAAAGTTTTCAATATTGTCTAGATAGATACGTCTTGTAGTTGGGGATGCTGCCTCAATTTTTAAAAACTGTTTTGTGTTTAATCAATTTAGTGATTGCATTACTGATAAAAAAAGTTATCAATGTTCCTGTAGCATATGATCTTTCTCTTTTACATGCTCTTTTTATTGTTTCACTTCTTACAAACTGAAAGTAACTGTGAATAACACTGTATGATGATCCATTTTCACCTGCTGTAAATCTGCCCTTGTTCGGAACTGGATTTAACTGAATCTGACCCAAGAACCACTGTGCTATCACCTTCTTCATGCAGCTATAGCCACACACACTGGCCACTGACTTCCATTCAAGCTCCTGGTCACTAAGAACAGTCCATTCTGACACCAGCAGAGGCCCCAGCAATGACCATCCGCCTGATCAGGAAGAAGTAGGGAGGTGGAGACATAGGCATGATCCATCCCTTTCCCCTATGTTGATGAGCACAGGGAAAGGATGGTGGTGCCAGTGTCCAATCTGGACAGTGGATGGACTTGTGGTTTATCTAAGGCTAATGAGTCAACTGAGTCCTAAGTGGGATATGATCTAACTTTACTATTCACTCTGATATACCAATGAAGTAATGCAGTAACCTAAATATAAGCACATAATTCAATAGTAGAATTCAACTAACATATTTCATTTGAGTGCTGCTCACCTTTGTAAAATAAATGATTAAGATCTATATAATTAATTTCTCATTTCATCTAATATCAGCTTTATATAATCAAAATTGTGATAGATCTCATCTACTGTGGCTAATTCAAATAGACCTAAATTTTCATTGGCTTGCCTATTACACTAAAGGCAGAGCCGGCCCAACACAATGGCCAATGTAAGCACCCGCTTGTGGCGCATTGTCCCCAGGGGCGATGTCAAGGCACCCCCGCGGTGGAGGCAGAGGTGGGAACCATCGGCTCCCTCCTCGCCGAATGCGGAAGGCCTCAACTGAGGCCTAGCTCTTCTCGCGAATCTTCGTGAGACCTCGCGAGCAGAGCTAGGCCTCAGTTAAGGCCTTCCGCGTTCGGCGAGGAGGGAGCCAATGGTCCCCAGCGCCACCGTTGCTGCTGCCAATGAAAGTATGTGCAGGGCTTTGGGGGGGGTGCAATTTCGGGGGGGGCACGGCCACTAGATTTGCCTACAAGGCGAAATTACCTAGGGCTGCTACTGGCTAAAGGCACCAGATTCAATCTTGCTTAGTAGCTGGATGGGAGATAGTCAGTGAATAACAGGTAAAATCTGCTATGTTTCAGAGGAAGGACCTTCCAGAATCACCTCTATGAATCCCTTTCCTAAGAAGACACTATGAAATTCATGGGGTTGCCATAAGTCAATTGGCATTTTGAGGATGTGCACACACATACCTTCTTTTGGATACTGAAACCAACTGGTCATTGCAGCAAGCATGTAGTGGTTTCTTGTGTCTGTATCTATAAAAATTCTCCTTGAGATTTTTTTTTAAGGAGGGGTTGCATCTGCAGCATCTAGACATATATCAAGTCAGCCTCAAGACTGTTCAGCCACATCAGATTTTATGGCAGGTAATCAGTAACACACATCTCCCACAAGGTACAGATAATGCAAGTTCTATTTCTAAACAAAAAAATTAGCAGTTGGTCAAAACAGCAAGGAATCAGAGCATATCAGGGAAATAATGGTTATAATGTGATGCTGAAGGATGTTACAAGGAGGAAGAAAAACATTACAAGTAAAATTTCACATGTTTACTGCAATAGATATTTTTTACTACAAGACACCTGCTGCCATCATAATGTGGCAAAAAATGAAACACATGTCTTTATGATGGTTCTAGTACTGCAGATATGAACCTGTAGGTAATGGTAAAGGTTTCCCCCTGACATTTAATCTAGTTGCGTCCCACTCTGGGGGTTGGTGCTTATCTCCATTTCTAAACTGAAGAGCCAGCGTCGTCCATAGACACCTCCAAGGTCATGTGGCCGGCATGACTGCATGGAATACTGTTACAGTACCTTCCCACTGGAGCAGTACCTATTGATCTACTCACATTTGCACACTTTCGAATTGCTAGGTAGGCAGGAGCTGGGGCTAACAGAGGGAGCTCACCCTGCTCCCCAAATTAGAACCGCTGACCTTTCGGTCATCAAGTTCAACAGCTCAATCGTTTAACCTGTTGCATCACCGGCTATCGGCTATGAACCTATAGGAAGTAGAAATTCCTTCCTCAGTCAGGGAGAGAAAGCACAATCTAGGCATGGTTAATATCTACACAGAGTGCAACCAAATAAAGTATGAAGGAGAAATATGAGCTAAAGCCCTGGTGGTATTAAGAATTAATTAATTCACCCAGTGTTTATTATTTATTTATTCAGTATATTTCAATCCCGCTCGTCTCACCCCGAGGGGGACTCGAGAGTGGCAGTAAAAATGCATTTCCTCCCAATATCTACAGCAACAGTTTCTCTGAAGTATGCTTGATCAACAAGTGATAAACTGTAGAAAGAAATAATGGTGTTGATCTCCAGATACAGGAAGAAATAGTAACAAAGGAGTCTACTAAATTCTAGAAGTAAGTTTTAAAACATTAAAAAAAGAATTGCAAAAAGACAAGCTTTATTGTGGAGAATTATAGAAAGTTTATAGCCATTAAACATTATTTATTATTATTATTTATTATTTACAATATTTATATCCTGCCCTTCTCACCCGAAGCGACTCAGGGTAGCTTACAACACTGGCACAATTCGATGCCTATCCAAAATCAATCAAACAATACATAAAACTATTAAAAACAATATAAAATTACAATATATAAATTTAAAAATACGTTGGCTACCCCTAAGCTTATCTATAGCCTATTTCAGTGCTTAGCTGTTAATAAATAAATTGCAGACACAAATTCCATTTTTTTCTCATGGCCGAGGCATATAGTTGAAAATATACATTGGTGTAGAAGATAGAAAGGAATAGATGAGGTATTTTTTAAAGTAAATTTAGAAACCTATTTTTCCTCAATAGCCTGGGTGACTTATAGACCCTTTTACATTGTGCAGTCTATTTTGAACTGTGGGGTCTAAAAGAGGTCCTTCACAAGATGGACGCATGCATTAAAATATGCAGGAAAGTCTTTGCTTGCTATAATGAAAATAGCCTTGACTGAGCTCATATTTGGAAAACTTTTCTAGGATGCCGTCTGAGGGCTGACTGGCTCTTTTCATTTCCACCTATTTCCTACATAATTCATCATGCACAAGGCACAGGGCCACTACTCTTTATTTTTGTTCCTGTTCATCAACTCAACTGACATAGATGAGATAAGAGAGTTGATGACAAGAGCAGTCACAGGTCAAACATTATTGAGGGCCTAACTCTTGCTCAAGGATGTTGGTCATTAACAACACTTCTAGCTCTGGTGTCCCAAAAATACTATTTCATTAGACTGTTTTAGTCCTTGTCATGCTAGAAAACTTATTTTCATTGCTGTTTCTATCTTCCTACATACTAGCATTTCAGGGCGGCCCTACCATCTGATGAAGGAAGATAGAAATAGTAGATTTGAGATGTCATAAAAGAGAAGCAGAATGTTAATTGTCTATAAAATTGTACTCCTTGTGTTTGTACCACCAAGAATGGAGATTTTCTATCTCATTGCCAAACACTTTTGGATATTCCACAGCTTGAACTGCAAGGGACACCATTTGCTTGCAGCAAAACGTCTTGGTTTCATTCTTCCAAGTACAGTAACTTTTTTAGCTTCTGTAACAAGACAAAAGTATGCAACATTGGGAAGTTCTGCAAAATGTTCTTGCCTTGAAAGAAAAGGAAACGTTCAATTAACAGGAGAAACTGCTTATTTTAATTTATACCAGCTTGGGTACCTGGCAATGCCTGGGTTATTTGAAAAGGACCTTGTTTGTTTTTGGATATTAGGTTATAGCAGTTTGGTCATACGTTATGCTATTTCTTAGGAAAAAAACGCAGTCTTTAATTTTTGTTTTTTATTAATGCTCCCATTAGAAAATGTGAAAGGATGTGGGTGAACTACAGTTCCCAAAAATCTTGGGTCCCCAGTATTCACAATTGGCCATGTTGGATATGTGTGCCAAGTTTGGCCCAGATCCGTCATTGGTGGGGTTCAGAGGGCTCACGGAATATAGGTGAACTATAACTCTCACAATTAAAGGTCAATCACCCCCCAAAGTCCACCAGTGTTCCCAGTTATCCATGCTGAATTTGTATGCCAAGTTTGGTCCAGATCCATCATCAGAGGGGTTCAGTGTTCTCTGAATATGGGTGAACTATAACTCCTGGATGTCATGGTCAACCACCCCCAAACCCTGCCAGTATTAAATTTGGCCATGTTGGGTCTGTGTGCCAAGTTAGTTCCAGTTCTATCGTTGGTGGGGTTCAGAGTGCTCTTAGATTGCAGGTGAACTATACATCCCAGTTCTTACAAACTCCAAGAAATCATGGTGAATTCTCCCCACACCTCTCTCTCTCTAGTATGTTCAGTTGCTGAACAGTTCCTCTGTTTGCTGTGTGCCATAGAAAAGAGTAGGAAAAGGTTAAGGGAAAGGCAGTGGGTGGGGTCATGAAAATGGAGAGAGAAAGGAACACTGGGATGTGCTCGCTGTAACCTGCAATGTCCTGGGAGGGAGTGACTTGGTGGCTCCTCAGCACTGCGAACTATAACCTGTCTGTGGAGGACAGAGGCTGTCTGTTTGAGCCATGTCACATACATGCATACAGATTTTCACTTTTATTATGTGTATATAGATATAGATAACTTTGACATATTTGGAAGCTTGGTTTTGAACAAGATTAGGGTGATACTGTGCAATAAAAAGTGTTTTTATTCATGTTTAGGAACCCTACAACAAATCTTACTGGAATGATAATTGTTAGTATTTTCTGTTAGGGCAAAAACTAACCAAAAATACAGCAGAGCATCCAAAAATAAGCAAACAGGATACTAAAAGTGGGTTGCTGTGAGTTTCCGCCATACAGCCCGGAAAACTCACAGCAACCCAATGATTCAGGCCATGAAAGCCTTCAACAACACAAAGATACTAAAAGTTGAGCATTCAGTTCACAGCAAGCAGAGTGTGAAGTGCCATGTGGCTGCAAAAAAAATATAGTTTAAGAGGCAATGATCCAGAGTTCAATCTTTAAAATTGCAAAAGGGTTATTTACAATAAAATAAGAACTTCATTTCTTGCAGTACAAGGCTTGCGGTAGAAAAGTATCAATTCAGCACAACCAATCAGAATGAGAATAGAAACAGAGAGAAGAAATAATAATAATATAATAATAACTTTATTCTTATACCCCGCCCCATCTCCCCGAAAGGACTCAGGGCGGCTTACAAATAGATACATTCCAACTGTCATTCAGGACATGAGGGGAGGAATTCCCTCAGCCTATTCTAAAGCTACTGACTACTCCTCATTGAGAACTGCAGACTTGGGCAGTGTGGGGCTGAATTCCAACTATAATATCCTTTGCAATCTTATTATTCACTTTTCCACCTGCAAGAAACCACAGTACTTTTGTTTCTTTTTCTAATGTGCATCATTCTTAAAAAGATGTACAACATGAACATCTTTCCTTTTCATCTCTACTTAAACACTTGAATTCTTTTACCTTTAATTGATATTTTTTCACTTCTTTCTTTTTTTTTCTTTACCTTTCTCTACACACACAGTCCTGCAACTCCTGGATAAATTTTTCCTTTTTTCCTTCTCTACCTTTCTCATTCTTTTTCTCATTCTTCACTCACAGTTTCTGCCAACATACTGTACAGCTTATTCCTGTTATATTTCCTCTCTTTTTCTCCTCCCTCCTACAATGCCTACCAAATGCTTCTTCTTTTCGGGGCTTATCTTTTCCCACACAACTTTCCCACACAAGTCTTTCCCCCTCTCTTTTTTCTTTCTCCCAATTTCCCACACATCTGAGCAATACTTAACTATTCCCTCCTTCTCTAGCTTTATTCCGCTCTCTTGTCTTCCTTCCCCTTCTCTCTCCTCTCCATTTCTTTGGGCTGTATTCCTTTATGGTCCCTTTTTTTCTCGTCATCCTCTTACTTCTTAGCTACACTAATTATTTTCTTTTCTTTTCCCCTTCCAATCTATTTTTCAGAGGGTTCCTCTCAAGAAACCTTTTAAACCATTATTTGGTATGTTAGATTTTCAGCAACCTAAAGTTGGTAAGTCCCATTTAACTCAATAGTGTTTACTTCTTAACAGACTTATAGAAATACAATTCTCATAATTATCATCAATGTCATTATAATCATGATTATCATAACCCTGGGATAAAATGACAAAACAACAATAAAAACAAAATAAAAAATAACCCTTTCTCTCATTATTAGTAGCATTATTATGATTATAGTTGAGAGACCGAAAGAGGATTTTCACAACTTGTATGTAAAAAGGAAAACAAAGGTTGGGAGGAAAATGATTAATGGGAATTACCATTAAAAGCAGGGTTTGGGTAAAAGTCTTTTTCCTAAGGGGATTTTATTTGTTTATACCACTACTCCCATGTGGTTAAACCAGCTTTGCAAATGTGTTTTTAGAAACAGAAAAAAATCATTTTCTGTCAAAATGTAGTTTGGAAAGCTTTCTTAGGTTACATTTTTGAGTCCCATATGTTTCTAAATACAACCCATGCAATGGTTTAAAAACAGAGATAGAAAAATTGTATTTTTCTCTTTTAACGTTGGTCTTAAAAATCTAAACTGATCAAAGTTACAAACAGCAGCTACATGACAATAGTGTTAGCCAAAATAAAGGTGTTATAGGCATTATTTAGCTTCTGGACCTTACATTTCCTCATATCTCAGCCTAAGGGGGCATTTCATTTGCAGAGCATCTGGCTGGTTGGCTGGCTGACTTGGCTAGTTGAGGGCCAAATTCCTTGTTGCATTAAATATGTATCATGCAAATTTGCATGTCTATGTGTATGTGCCTTCAAGTTGCCTGTCAATTTATGGCAACTCCGTGAATTTCATAGGACTTTTTGGGGGCAAGGAATACTCTGAGGTGCATTTGCCAGTTTCTTCCTCTGAAATACAGCCTACAGCTATATCATTAGCAGTCTCTCATACAAGTACTAACTAGGGTTGACCCTGCTTAGCTTCCAAGATTTGGTAGCTTTAGGGTATTCAGGCCTCAGTTTCTCTCTTATTTCATCCTGACGCTATATTGAAAACTATTAAATATGATATGAACTGGTTCACATGATACATTCTTTCAGCTTTTCCACATCTGCCTATATACAAAAATACACAACTATTATATTGGAGAGCTGTGTGAATTTCAATTCCTTGCCAGTATATATGGCTTTTGAATGAACAGCAATACATGCATGGAACAGGAAGAAATGATTATCAGAAATCAAAGCATATAATTAAGGATTACACAATTTCCTGCATCAGACATACATTCATGTAAGGAGAGGCGCTCCTTACAATTAAATGTGACTGAATAGAGAAAACTACTGTTGTCGAACTCCTCTGAGAAACATTTCTATTCTTATCTTTATGTTTCCCTGAAAATAGCTTAGAAGTTTTGCCAGAGCACAAACCCCCACATTTGTCTTGAATATTGCTCCAGACAAACATAGGAGGTAACTTCAAGAATGTGTAGCTAAGAATTCATTCATTCATCAGGATGACAGTGAACAACTTTCAATGTTACTACCTCTCTTTTCAAACCAATTTCAATTAATATTAAAGCAGAAAAATCCAGCATAGTATAGTAGTTTGAGTGCTGGACTACAACTCTGGAGAATAGGGTTCAAATCCCTCCTCAATCATGGAAAACCACTAGGTGAAGGCAAAGGTAAACCTCCCTCTGAACAAATCTTATATAAAACCTCATTATGGGTTCACCATAGGATTGAAAATTCCTTGAGGCCACACAATAACAAAAGGACCTGTAGCATATTGATTAGGGCAAATTTCACAATTTGGTAGTATTAATTTCAAGGAGAACATTGGGCCCTTCCACACAGCCATATAACCCAGAATATCAAGGCAGAATAACCCACAATTTCTGCTTTGAACTGGGTTATCTGTGTCCACACTGTCACATATCCCAGTTCAAAGCAGAAAATGTGGGATTTTTTTAACTGTGTGGAAGGGGCCAGTGAGAGCATCCATGCTGTGTATATTTGGAGATGGACTGATGCGTGTATCCATTAATTACAGGACTGGCCCAATATATCTTACTGCTTGAGGCCAATGATAAGGTAGCAAATGCAACCCATATATGCAAATGATTACACACCTGACAGTTGAATATTATTCACTTACTGAAAATGACACAGTATCACTTGGAGGCAACAGGGCATCTTACAGGTTATAATACAAATCATATAACTTACATAAATTTTACTCCAACATTGCCACCACACTTTTTGTCCTACCATATGCTGATGAAGCTGCTGCTTCATTCTGACTAATGGTGGCCCTGTTGTTGTTGTTTGTTCCGACTCTTTATGACCTCATGGACCAGCCCACGCCAGAGCTCTCTGTCGGCTGTCACCCCCCCCCCCCCCCCAGCTCCTTCAATGTCAAGCCAGTCATGATGACCTTGGTTCTCCTGAATTAAATCTGCAATCCCACCCTCACCTCAAATAAACAGAGGCAGAATGGCCTTCTGTAAGGGATATCTTGATTGTGCTTTTCCTTATGGCAGGGGGTTAAACTAGATGGTTCATGTGGTCTCTTCCAACTCTATGATTCTATTATTCTAAATTAGTAAAATGATGTCCCCATAGCATTTTACTAACAGTAGCTAAAGGAGTCATTGTAAAAAGTCACCAACCTCTATCAACTTCAATGCCCCCATATTATATCATGCTAATAAGCATCATCTTCTATATATGATATGAATTATGCTCATTCTTCTATCATTATTATCATCATCCCACCCCCACCCACCACTTTGGGTTACTATACAAAAAGAACAATACTTCTTTCTGTTTTAAAAGCATATGGCACTTTATCACTGCTACTTATTTCCATGATACAGCACTTTATGAAACCTGTCCCCACTGGTTGGTTTTAATTACTCTGATTTTATCTGCTTGGATTTTAATGTATTTGTCCATTATTTTATTTTGTGTATTGTTGGAATGTTTTAAGTTTATGTTAAATATGTTGTTGTTGTTCGGGCTTGTCCCTGTTGTGAGCCGCCCCGAGTCCCTTCTGGGAGATGGGGCAGGATAAAAAAATAAAGTTTATTATTATTATTATTATAAAAATATTACAATATTATAAAAAAAACTTTTTTTAGATACATCATCATCCTGGGATGTGGTAACACCCCTCCCAATACATTCTTTTCCTCCCAAAAAGAAACATTTCTTTCTCCAAATTTCTAGCTTTGCAGAGGGTGAAACTTTGAAAATTATCTGCATCTAGAACTCATTTTTCTGTGTTCCCACTACTTTGGGAATGGGAAATTTTTGCTGTCTTCTTCTTTGACTGCCTAAATTGTATTGCTAGATGCTCACCTGAAGTTTTAAGTTACAGCAATGCTAGAAATTGGAGAACTAAAGGAAAATTTCACTTGGTGAGGCATAATTCTTCCCAGAGTGTAACAACACTCTTATTTCCTACCGTCATACTAGTAACTGCACCCCTGCACCACAATAAACAACAATAGGTAAAATATCAGAATTAGAACTATCATTTGATAACTGATCAAATAGGAATTTAGAAAAGTTATTTTTTGACTGTAGGTTCTGCAAACTCCAAATCAGATTAAATGGGACATATTATAGGATCATAGCATTTTCTGCTGCTGATATTCTTTGTGGCCAAATGTAACTTTGCTTTCCATTGTCGCTGCTTATCCAAATACTATCTCAATTTCTGAACTATGTTGAGCTCTGACACACGCTCATACAAAGATGTATTGAAAATGTTGGCTAGTTCTCTCTTTATACATATTTTCTAAATCAGCCCTTAAGACTATAAATCCAACTTCTTCACAGCCAATGCATTAATTAAAAGCATAGTCCATAATTCTAAAAAAAATGTAATAACTAATGTGACCTAGCACACTAAATTTTAATACTTTTGAAACATTAATATAATAGGCTGAAGAAACACAGGACAACAATGCCATAACTCAATTTAAAGAGCTTCTGATATACAGCCTATTAATCAAAAACATACCTAATCTTCAAGTGCAAGAGAAGTTGCTACGGGTATTAGACACAGTTTTGCTACTCTTGCTGATTTGTTTCTGAAGCCCCCAAAGATGGAACAAAATGTTTGTATCACATAGATTTTTTTGTAGTAAACCCAAGACTTCAGTACTAAATGCATTAATATTTCTGATGCAGAAAAATTGTCTATGGCCTCCAGTGTGAATCCCACTTTTTGGCTTTAAATCAAATTTTCCGCATTAGGCCATGGTAGGTGGTAATCTGTAATTTGCTTGAAACTCTGAAGTATTCTGGGGCTTCAGGGCAATCTGGACAGCTGGTTTCTGCCCAATTTGAATCAATCTCAGTACAGATTGCCACCACCACCACCACCACCACCTTGTCCCCAAACCGATCATCACTGGGAAAGGAGGTAGCTTATCTCAGTGTTACTTTCATTGCTGTTGTAGCTAGCCACAAAACTCCATGTAATCAACTTGCTCCTTCTTGCTAGTCATCCACAAAGTCCCATTTTATCATCACAGACATGGCAGGTAATAGCCATGCACTTGCATGGAGTTCATGGCCCACTAGGAGTGTCAACATGAAAGATGAGGTGACAGCTCTGTGGAGCCAAGACCCATACAGACAGCAGCTTGATTCAGCACTTATGTGATCTGGGTCTATTCCAAGTCAGATTTAAACCAAACGAATCTGCCCCAGCTAAGCAAGCCATTGGTTAGTAATGAGTCAGTTTCACCTGAGTATTCTCAAAGTCCACTTCTATTTTGTGATTTTCCCTCCTGTGCCATTCGTAAAAACAACAAGCAATATTACTATATTTCTGAATACTTATGAGAGACTGCAGACAGGAGGGACCTTGCTGATGGTTTAGACTCCCACGTGAATGGGAGCTTAATTACTGTATCAAAACACCTCTATCTTAAGAATAGATGAAATGTAGATAGGGGGTCATGCAGGGAGATAGGGGATCTTGGAGTCCTTGTGGACAACAAGTTAAACATGAGCCAACAATGTGATGCAGCTGCTAAAAAAGCCAATGGGATTTTGGCCTGCATCAATAGGAGTATAGTGTCTAGATCCAGGGAAGTCATGCTACCTCTCTATTCTGCCTTGGTCAAACAACACCTGGAGTACTGTGTCCAGTTCTGGGCACCACAGTTGAAGGGAGATGTTGACAAGCTGGAACGTGTCCAGAGGAGGGCAACTAAAATGATCAAGGGTCTGGAGAACAAGCCCTATGAGGAGCGGCCTAAAGAACTAGGCATGTTTAGCCTGCAGAAGTGAAGGCTGAGAGGAGACATGATAGCTATGTATAAATATGTGAGGGGAAATCATAGGGAGGAGGGAGCAAGCTTTTTTTCTGCCGCCATGGAGACTAGGACGTGGAACAATGGCTTCAAACTACAGGAAAGTAGATTTCACCTGAACATCAGGAAGAACTTCCTAACTGTGAGAGCTGTTTGGCAGTGGAACTCTCTGCCCCAGAGTGTGGTGGAGGCTCCTTCCTTGGAGGCTTTTAAGCAGAGGCTGGATGGCCATCTGTCGGGGGTGCTTTGAATGCGATTTCCTGCTTCTTGGCAGGGGGTTGGACTGGATGGCCCATGAGGTCTCCTCCAACTCTATTATTCTATGATTCTATGATGGAGGGAGGGAGGGAGGGAGGAAGGGAGGAAGGAACACAGTATGAAAATGACTGATCTGATTAATTTATTTTTATGCTCTTTGTGGAATCCCCTCCCCCAAGGTGCCAAATTTGAAAGCAAAGATAAAAAAAATGAGTTATAGGTGACAGCACATTGCTGGCTAGAAGTAGAATATTATGTACAGATCAAAACTATCAAAATATATCAAATCGCTTTGGTACAGGGCTTAGAAAAGTGCATTTTATAGCAAAATAATGCATATCCTCAGACTTTTTTATTACTGTAAAATTTGTTCAGATGGATTTGGTACCTTTTGGAAATGAGCCTCACGTGTTCTTCCACAGAGTCTTTTCAAAAACTAAAAACAGCTTATAACACCCAAGCAATCTTTTTGGACTGCAACTGACCATGTTCACCTTGATTTGTTTTGGTAGAGGATAGCAATGAAGTACATGAGATGATGGGAAACATGGGAACAGTCTACCAAAATGTGAGTGAAAATAGCCTCCCAGATCCAGCAAATCTTTGATCCTCGATGCTAGGATAACATTTGCATTGTAATATTTAAAGGCAGCCAGCTCTGTATAGTGGTGTGAATGACTGAATATTTACCTCATCACATTGGGCTAAAATCAGCAACATGCACCGATTCAACCTGTCTTTCTTTTTTCTTACTGCTTCCATCCTATCAAGCAGTATAATCTTTGTAGCAAGTCATAGTGTTTCACAATATGTTAATAGCTTTGTAGACCTGTTGTCTTCTAGGGAGAATTTGAGTTTGGTTTACTCTCAAACCCATTTCTCTGTCCTTTTTTACTATCTATTGCAAAAAAAGAGAGACATTAATGTGAGTTGGTTCTTTACCTTCTACTTTTCAGCTCTGGAGAAAAGGATTCAAATCCCTGCTCAGCCATGGAAATCACATCTTACAAAGATGAAGGCAATGACATATTTTATCTAAATACAGTGGAGTCTCACTTATCCAACTTTCACTTATCCAACATTCTGTATTATCCAACGCAGTCTGCCTCCCACCCGGATCCACAGCTGTTTCTCTAGGCAGCAATGCTCAGCAGGCCAACATGCCCAACAACAACACAAGTGCAGTCACACTCCCAAACAAGTAAAATCATAATGTCATTTGACGTTTATTAGGTTTTTCCTTAATCCCTCCTTATTATCCAACATTTTCACTTATCCAATGTTCTGCCAGCCCGTTTATGTTGGATAAGTGAGACTCTACTGTACATCTTACCAAGAAAATCATGGACAATGAGCACCTTGTATTAAAAAAAGAATCACACTTCCAGAAGGCTCAGGCACACATCATTTTCAAAGGAAACTCTGGGTGGTTTTCTTCTTATTTCTCCTTTATGCTGTTGTTAGTACTGACCAGAATTTATTCTGTCACTCCCCTGCAATGTTGCATAGAATTTTCATTCTGTTTTCTCTCAAGTTTTCGCAGCTCCTAGGAAACAGTCAGTGATCGAATCACCATTCCCTTTGGAACATTTTTGTTCTTAGCTATCAAACAAAGATAGCACAAACAAACCTTTTTATGCTTTGACTTTGAACCATGTAGCACCAAGTCAGCATTCAGACCTGTCATACACTTGAGATGTCAAGAAAAGAGGTCTCCTCTTTTGTTTGATTTTACAAAATAAAGATGTTTACATGGGGCTATAATGCACCTGAGTATTCTAAAATCTAAAGCATATAATTCAAGATCTCTCTCAAGTCCCTGCTGCTCTGCAACAATCTTCTCTTTTCTCTTTTTCATATGTAAATTTTTAATGAATTCACAATTTTGTAATAAGAGTGCAAAAATTACTTCTTCTTCTTTTTTTTACGGAGGATGAGAAATTTTGAAAAATGCTTTTCAACCTTATTTTGTTTTGCTTTTGGAAATTCCTGTCATTAAGGGTCAGTCTAGTCCAGTGGTTCTCAACCTGTGGTCCCTAGATGCTTTTGGCCTTCAACTCCCAGAAATCCTAACAACTGGTAAACTGGATGGGATTTCTGGGAGTTGTAGGCCAAAAATATCTGGGGACCCCAGGTTGAGAACCACTGATTTAGTCAATATGCTTAGCACATATTTAGCAGATATACTCCCTAAAGTAGCCATGTCTCTTACATTTAGCACACTTTGCTTTGTGATTGGTCATTGGAATGTAAACTTGGGTTTCATTTGCAAGTCTGACTGCTGAGACACATATCTTTGAAGAAAATTGACATGTTTCCCACAATCAAACCCACAATCTCCTATTGTGATCTATTCTCACTAACCATACTAAACCTTGGTGATATGATACTCAAGGCTGTGTATAGAATCATAGAATCATAGAATACTAGAGTTGGAAGAGACCTCATGGGCCATCCAGTCCAACCACCTGCCAAAAAAGCAGGAAATCGCATTCAAAGCACCCCTGACAGATGGCCATCCAACCTCTGCTTAAAAGCCTCCAAAGAAGGAGCCTCCACCACACTCCGCAGCAGAGAGTTCCACTGCCGAACAACCCTCACAGTCAGGAAATTCTTCCTGATGTTCAGGTGGAATCTCCTTTCCTGTAGTTTGAAGCCATTATTCCGCATCCTAGTCTGCAGGGCAGCAGCAAATAATCTTGCTCCCTCCTCCCTATGACTTCCCTTCACGTATTTGTACATGGCTATCATGTCTCCTCTCAACCTTCTCTTCTGCAGGCTAAACATGCCTAGTTCTTTAAGCCGCTCCTCATAGGGCTTGTTCTCCAGACCCTGGATGATTTTAGTTGCCCTCCTCTGGACGCTTGTCAACATCTCCCTTCAATTGCGATGCCCAGAATTGGACACAGTATTCCAGGTGTGGCCTGACCAAGGCAGAATAGAGGGGTAGCATGACTTCCCTGGATCTAGACGCTATTCCCCTATTGATGCAGGCCAGAATCCTGTTGGCTTTCTTAGCAGCCGCATCACATTGCTGGCTCATGTTTAACTTGCTGTCCACAAGGACTCCAAGATCTTTTTCACACGTACTGCTGTCGAGCCAGGCGTCCCCCATTCTGTATCTTTGCATTCCATTTTTTTCTGCCGAAGTGAAATATCTTGCATTTGTCCCTGTTGAACTTCATTTTGTTAGTTTCGGCCCATCTCTCTAGTCTGTTAAGATCATTTTGAATTCTGCTTCTGTCTTCTGGAGTGTTAGCTATCCCTCCCAGTTTGGTGTCATCTGCAAACTTAATGATCGTGCCTTCTAACCCTTCGTCTAAGTCATTAATAAAGATATTGAACAGAACCAGGCCCAGGACGGAACCATGCGACACTTCACTCGTGACTTCTTTCCAAGATGAAGACGACGCATTGGTGAGCACCCTTTGGGTTCGTTCTCTTAGCCAATTACAGATCTACCTAACCGTATGCATCATGTAAAATACTTTGGAGTAGCCTCCTCCAGACATACCAATGGTAGGTCACATCTGCTGGTGTAGGAAGCCCTATTGTAGTTCACATGGCCAGGTGGACCAACAGAGTATCCTGCCCTTGTGAAGCCACTGCTGCTATTTTTTCAGTGAGAAATAGCTGCCTAGCAGAGTTTTTCTGACAACATCTCTTCTGGTAGTGTCTTGGCGGCGGATGCATAGGAGGCTGTGGAGGCCTATTCTTGACCCGCATGTTCTTCCGCAGCGAAAACATCGGTTTCCAGATAGAAGCCGGTCCCATTCACAGTTGGCTTGACACGCTTTCCTCTTGACATGTTTCTTCCTTAAGCCCTCCATTCATGCCTCTTCGAATTCCGCAGCACTGCTAGTCACAGCTGACCTCCAGTTAGAGCACTCAAGGGCCAGGGCTTCCCAGTTCTTGGTGTCTATGCCACAGTTTTTGAGGATGGCTTTAACCCCATCTTTAAATCTCTTTTCCTGTTCACCAACATTACATTTTTTATTCTTGTGTTGGGAATATATTAACTGGTTTGGGAGATGGTGATCAGGCATTCGGACAACGTGGGCAGTCCAGCAGACTTGATGGCGTAGGAGCATCGCTTCAGTGCTGGTGGTCTTTGCTTCTTCCATCACACTGACATTTGTCTACCTGTCTTCCCAATATAAATCAGGTTAATATAGAAATGATTACTCCCATGTTACTGTATAACATAACGTATTACATCCAGAAGCTTCTTTGTAAGATTTTAAATGTCAGAGTAAACAAAATACATGAGAGACATGGATCAGTGCATTTCAGTCAGTGATCAAAAATAATATGTTGATTTTTCACCCTGGACCATTTGGTGTTATTGTTCAGTGTTTTCACATGGTGAACAAATGTCTGCAGATGAGAACAAAACCCAAGAGGAGAGTGCTCTACAAAGCCATTTCTGCCTAATTTGGTTTGCATTCATGGAAGAAGCAAGAGCTAATCTAATTTCCAATAAGCATTTACTCACTTATAGCCCCTGTTATTATACAGGCTTTATGGCTGGTTCCTCACTCAGGGTGTGCGTGATGAAAAAAGATTCTCATTTCATTCACTAATGAGGAAAACAGGGTGCTTTGATATGACCTGACTTCAATATATTGATGGGCAAATTCACGCTTCAGGAAGAGGAGCCTCACAAGTTGCATTCACAGCAAGGGTGTCAGTTCCGAATGTTAACAAACAAAGGGCTTGACAACATCTGTATCTCCTGGAATGGTCCAATTTGTGCACCATCTGGCTGTGAACAGATAAACTACTTTGGAATCATAATGGAACTATTCTGTCTCCCTCAGTCAATGAGCAGTTTAACAACTATGAGATGGTTTAAAATGCTTAGTACAAATGTCCTAATAGAATTATATAGCACTACAGGGGTGAGCGCCAGTTGTGGTCTGTTGACTAGATACACATATTGTCAACTAAGATCTACACATAAAACAAATTGAGAGCCTGCCCCTTCACCATGATGGAGCAGTCTGGCAGTTCATGTTTTTCATATTTCTCTCTTAGACTGAACTCATATGTCTTTTTGATTTGAACCCCACAGATGGGATCTGTATGGATTTAAAACTCAAAAATACCTGGAAAGTGTGCTTGCCCAAAAAAAGACAGCACAGTATGCTTCTTAAGTAACAGGAGGAAATGACAGCCATTAGGATTCAACAGTAAATTCTCCCCCCCCCCACCCCTTCATTTTAACACAAATTAAATCTGATTTAATGTACATAGTGCATTGGTGATAATCATCATCACTATGAAAGTTGTTAAAATTTTAGTTTGCCTTTCATTAGAACAAAAGATGTTTCCACTCTTGGGTGTTATCTCACGTTCAGAGCTTTTATTGAAAGAAAGCATAAATGCAGCAATTAAGCCGAGATTTTGACAATGTTGACCAAGCTCCTGCTATCTTGACCAATACAAGGTGTATCCCCCACCCCAAAAAAACCCATTGAGCTAATAGTAGCTCTGGTTATTATTTGATGTGTGATGCATTTATATTAAAGAATAAATATTATAATACCAATTTAATCTGTGTTACAAATTTCATCTTAAATTACCATTTTATGTAAGGTGTTCAAATTGCTGTCGTTAACACAACGATGCTCTGCTCGCATTGTCAAAGCAGAAAGTTGCAAACTTACTTAAAGTTTCTCTGTTAATTCCATTTCTCCAACATTGAAAAAGTAATGCAAAAATTTCCATGTTAGCATATATACATTTCTGAGGATGTACTGTATTTAAATTTATTTATTTATTATTTATTTACAGCATTTATATTCCGCCCTTCTCACCCCGAAGGGGACTCAGGGCGGATCACATTGCACATATAAAGGCAAACATTCAGTGCCATAACATAGAACAGAGACAGAGACAAGACGTAGGCACGGGCTGGCCTCTAACTCATGACCTCTTGATCAGAGTGATTTGTTGCAGCTGGCTTGCTTTCCAGCCTGCGTCACAGCCCAGCCCAATTTAAACACTAATTTAAAGCAGATACAGCAGACATCAAGGAGCCCCAGTGGCGAAGTGCATTAAAGCACTGAGCTGCTGAACTTGTAGACCGAAAGGTCCCAGGTTCAAACCCCAGGAGCAGCGTGAGTGGCTGCTGTTAGCTCCAGCTCCTGCCAACCTAGCAGTTCGAAAACATGCAAATGTGAGTAGATTAATAGGTACCGCTTCGGCGGGATGGTAACGGCGCTCCATGCAGTCATGCCGGCCACATGATCTTGGAGGTGTCTACGGACAACGCCGGCTCTTCGGCTTAGAAATGGAGATGAGCACCAACCCCCAGAGTCAGCCATGACTGGACTTAACGTCAGGGGAAACCTTTATCTTTTACAGCAAACATCATTGTCTGATGATATAATATGTTGATGACATTGGTTTGGTTTGTGTCAACTAAAGTGATCTGTTTCATAACAAAAAAATGAATCACAGCATTGGCATTTGTCCAAGATACTAAATTGGATTGAGCAGTGTAAATCTCCACATGAAGAGCTATGAATCGGTTGTGCTATGCAACCTATGTGTTGAATAGCAATGTTGCATGACTGAATGCACCCCCAAACTAAATTTGTAATCAAATGCACAGATAACCACTCATCTGAACATACAATCCACATTTTCAACCTTGAATTGAACGCAGATATGCCATGCCAAACAAAAACGTCCAACTACTTCAGTACAGGGACTTACTCACATTAGCAGAATTACACACAGTGTTATTAAAGTCCCATTTCCTAATTTGAGTGACACAGAAGGCACACATTTTAATCAATTCATCATGTAGTCATTTTTCCACAGGCTTATTAGCAGGTCATGAAAAAGCCAGCACCATGTGTTGCACTCTAGCTTGAATTGGCTTTTGGCTGGAGAGGAGAAGACATCTTGCCAAATTACCCACTCATTGGTCCTGTGCAATTTCCTGACTCCAACACTGTCACTAAGTGTTAGAAAAAGAGAAATGTCAGCCCACTGATTGATCAAAAAGATTTTTTGTGTGTGTGTGTCAGCAACGACTTGAGAAACTGCAAGTCACTTCTGGAGTGAGAGAATTGGTTGTCTGCAGGGACATTGCTCAGGGGACACACAGATATTTTATGTTTTACCATCCTTGTGGGAGACTTCTCTCATGCCCTCGCATGGAGCTGGAGCTGATAGAGGAAGCTCATCTGTACTCTCCCCAGGTTGGATTCGAATCGGCAACCTTCAGGTCAGCAACCCAACCTTCAAGTCAGCAGTCTGCTGGCACCCATTGCGCCACCAGGAGCTCAAAAATGCAAACAATGATGCTTTTAGTTTTTACATGTCTACACAGCAAGGTGCTGTAGTTAAGCTACACAGTTTGTGTAGTTTTTCTGAGCATAAAAGTTCGCAGGATAGGGAGAAAATCTTTCATAGGTGCTGTAGTGAAAAATTCAAGTTTCAAAGTTTTGCATATAGCAGGTGAGCAGAGGCTGGCCTCAAACTGGTTTCAGGATCCATAGAATCCATGGCTTGATAGATTTAGAGAATTTGCATTTTTAAAAATCCCTCTTCCAGAATTCATATGTGCACATCAGTGAAGTGTTTTGGCTGTGTACATATCAATTCAATTCTTGTAGACCTCATTTTGCCTTGCAATGTGGTTTATATCAGAATGTTCTAGTGTGCATTAAGGGCTTTTTTGGGGAATTTTCACCCAACTTTGCTTGTCTTGGTTTAGAGGGCTTAAAGTACACTACAACATGCTGTTGTATCATGCATTATATAGCTGTGACACTTTGAAATTGCCTTCAGCCTGCATTAAATGGTCAATGTAGATGGAGTTAATGTTTTGCTCTGGGAGATGTCCCCTTGGAGCATTGTATTGGGTGAATGTTCCTGAGTTGGGCAGATGACAACGGAAGTATCAGACCCAAACCCAGTTACATTAAGACATGAAAACAGAGTTGACGGGCAGCCTTTCCAACAATAAGTAAGGATCCCATGTGGGATCGGAAAAGGGGATCATGCTGGGCCCCAGGACTTTGCTGAAGGGAACCATGGTGGCGGCGTGGGAGATCCCTGCCCAGTTTCATCATCTTTTGCTATTGGGCGCAGACAACATGATGGCACATTCTATGATTTCTGTATTGTTAAGCCAAGCAAGATGGAAGAGTTTCTGGATCTGACTAGTCAAAACATCCACTTCTACACAGCTCATTCTTCCATGCTTGGCTACTGGACTTTGGAGTTGGGAGGACTGGAGAAAACATTCTATATTTGGAAGTATGAAAGCTTTGCCCAAAAAACTGCTGTCCGGACAGCGTTAGCCAAAGACCAAGCCTGGCAAGAAAAATGTTTGTCTCAAATGTTTCCCTTGTTAGAAAGACAAGACAATGAGATTGCCTACCTAGTTCCTTTGGTGTGAACTTGGAAGCTCTGAAAAGGATGGAGTCTATGAGTTGGTTAACTTCCACATGAAACCTGGTGGACCAGCAATGTGGGGACAATCCTTTAAAAAGACAATTTATGCTCATGTGAAGATGGGATACACTAAGCTGATTGGCGTCTTCCATACAGATATGGAAAACTTAACAGAGTTCATGTACTCTGGTGGAATGAGAGCCCAGATAGTCAGGCATCCAGAAGGCACTATGTACACAAAGATCCAAGAGTAGTCGTTGCTGTTCATGAACATGTTCAGTTCTTGGAAGCTCAGCAGACCTGCCTTCTGGTGCCTACTGCATTCTCACCACTAAAATGTTATATTTTTTGTACATAATAACAGGGAATTTAAAAGGAATTTTAAAAATATGGAACTCCCTCCCCAGGGACATTAAATCAACCCCCGCCCTCCTGATCTTTTGTAATAGAGTAAAAAATCTCTTGCATCTGAGGTGTTTCTGGATTTGTAATGTGTCTCTCCCTCTCCCCCAGTGCCCCCTTAGTATTTTGACCCCTCCTATCAGATTCCCCCCCCCCCACCCTCGGTCCCATAACTGTTTTGTTAAATATGTCTTTAAACAGTACTGTTTTTTTTCTTTTTTAAAAATAACTGTTTTCTAATCTTTTTTATGATTGCCTCCCTAGGGAACTGTGTTTCCCCATCCCAGGGCATTTGTGCCCTTTCTGTGCTGGTCATGGACCATAATAAAGTCTTGATTAATTGAGTAAAAACATTGCTCTGTGACCAAACCTTTGGAGAACCTGTGCAATAGACAGATATGGAATGGCATGTTATAACTATAGGAACGGTCCAGTTTATGCTTGTGGATTATGCGATCAATTGTGATTGTATTGGTTTTTAAATGCCTCTAAGTGTGTTAATTGTATTTTATTATTCTATTTTAAATGTCCATTTTAATTTTGTATTGTTGTTAAGGCAACAAATAGCTGCCGATATGTAAAGCTGCCTTGAGTCCCATTCAGTGTAGAGAACGGCGGGATAGAAATATTGTAAATAAATAAGTGAATAGGTAAAAGGCTGTGTGATTTGCTTCCCTATGTCAACCAATCACCAGAATCATGTGGCTCAGTGTAGATCATGAGACAACCAACTTTATTGATACCACATAATGAAAATATTACTGAGAAAAATCTGTATTCTAAAATTTCTAGAAACTGTCTGATAGATCATATTGATCTATGCCAGACAGGTTATTATTCTGACACCATATGACAGGTCCCAAATTTAATTATCTGAAATTTCACATGACTGAGAAAGCCCCCTGGTTGAAATCCTACAGAGTTTAAGATGGTTTAAGTCATTATAAGTTTCTTCCCTTAAGAAGGTATTTGCTTGACATTGGCAGATCTAGATGAAACCAGTCATAGATTATCCCTATGGTCAATCCAAGTCACTATACTCGGCTAATACAGTGATCCATCTAATAGTCCATGCATTTCAGAAAGGACATTCAATACCTTGAAGTTACAGTTTTGCATCAAGAAAATTTCCTCCTTTAAGAAATCTAATATGTGGCACAACTTCAATTCACTCTCAATGACTCCAGCATTCCCCTAACAACTGATGTACACCCCTTTAAACCAAGTTCTCATTTCACTGAAGATCTGCGATTAGATGCTAATGCAGCCAATAGCACAGGCGCCTGCATTAAAAGCCACTGTACCCCTTTATCCCACAAACAAGTCACAAAATCAATATCCCTTTTTATATTTCATTCATTTTACTTTTTTCCTGAAAAAGGAAAGAGGCATCTCGATCTCTGGATTCTACTCTGAAATTAACATTTCTTTAAAGATACCTGTACTTTAACTGCCAGAACATTTCAGTGCTGTTTCTCTATTAGCTAATGATGTTATTGATACAAAATTCAAAGACTCAAAAATATTGCCGAGGAAAATCACAAGCTGCCACAATATTGTAGAGAAAAATCACAAGCACTTTGATTAATTGTGGTATCTAATTATTGGTTTTGTCAGTTTTAGCATCAAGAGACATATCCTAAAGTTCTTTATTTGTCCTGAATATATTTGGGGGGGGGGAGCTTTTGGAAGAGTTAATATAAAATGGGCATAGTTAATTGCCCATAAATGCAGCATCAAAACATCCTAATCATAGCCCTGTATTCAAAGTCCAATATTGCTGCTAACTTAAATTTTAAAACCCTCCTAAATCAAGATATAATTGTTTGAAATCTGATTGCAATCAGATACATGACTATATATGCTCCATTTGAGACTAAAATAAATGGGTGCTTCAGTGCTCTGACAAGACAGATGTTTACCTATTAGCAAAGGATGAAGGAGGAAGCATTAAGTGGGATTTTGTTCCATTTGTGTTTGCTGCTCTTTGAAGGCAAGGAGGGCTTAAAAGAGAAGTGTCTTGAACTTAATCTCTCTGCAGGTTCACAGCAGTTTCAAACTCAATATGGGTAACATGATTTTGAAGCAGTGTTCCCTCAAGTGATGAAAGGTGTCTGCCTGTCATAACATGACATTGTCCACCCCATGCACCTTGCAATTAGTGCATTTTCTTTTGTGATTGCTTCTTTGTAGCATAGAGATTTGGAGGTGGACTGCCACCGAAACTTTACCGGAAGTAAAAATTCAATGTGTAATGAGGCATGGAAGGTTTTTCAAGTGAGACATCAAAAATATGATTGAAACTAAAAGATTTTAAATATATCCAGCAAATACCTCAGAGTCAAGGGCTTCCAACATTGTTCATGTGAGATGGGCTAACACTAGTTTCTGGTTTCTTTGCTGAAGTTTTCCTTTTCATTGGTCTTGTAATGCTAGGAAGTAAGCATGTCTTCACTCCAGTAAAACCATATTTTTGTTGTATAGGTTGCTGCTGCTCAGTCGTTTAGTCGTCTCCGACTCTTCGTGACCTCCACGCCAGAGCTCCCTGTCAACCGTCACCACCCCCAGTTCCTTCAAGGTCAACCCAGTCACTTCAAGGCTACCGTCCATCCATCTTGCCCTTGGTCGGCCTCTCTTCCTTTTTCCTTCCATTTTCCCCAGCATCGTGATCTTTTCCAAGCTTTCCTGTCTCCTCATGATGTGGCCAAAATACTTCAACTTTGCCTCTAATATCCTTCCCTCCAGTGAGCAGCTGGGCATTATTTCCTGGAGGATGGACTGGTTGGATCTTCTTGCGGTCCAAGGCACTCTCAGGATTTTCCTCCAGCACCAGAGTTCAAAAGCGTCTATCTTCCTTCGCTCAGCCTTCCTTATGGTCCAGCTCTCGCATCCATAGGTTACTATGGGGAATACCATTGCTTTGACTTTGCGGACCTTCGTTGCCAGTGTGATGTCTCTGTTCTTCACTATTTTGTCAAGGTTGGCCATTGCTCTCCTCCCAAGAAGTAAACATCTTCTGATTTCCTGGCTACAGTCTGCATCTGCAGTGATCTTCACGCCTAGAAATATAAAGTCTGTCACTGCCTCCATGTTTTCTCCCACTATTTGCCAGTTATCAATAGGTGTAGTTGCCATGATCTTGGTTTTCTTGACGTTTAACTGCAACCCAGCTTTTGCACTTTCTTCTTTCACTTTGGTGATAAGGCTCCTCAGCTCTTCCTCGCTTTCGGCCATCAGAGTGGTATCATCTGCATACCTAAGGTTGTTAATGTTTCTTCCAGCAATTTTAACTCCGGCCTTGGATTCCTCAATCCCCGCACGTCGCATGATGTGTTCTGTGTACAAGCTGAATAGGGAAGGTGAAAGTATGCAGCCCTGCTGCACTCCTTTCCCAATCTTGAACCAGTCTGTTGTTCCATGGGCTGTTCTGACTGTGGCTACTTGGTCCTTGTACAGATTTCTCAGGAGACAGAGAAGGTGACTTGGTATCCCCATACCACCAAGAACATGCCATAGTTTATTATGATCCACAGAGTCGAAGGCTTTAGAATAGTCAATAAAGCAGAAGTAGATGTTTTTCTGAAACTCCCTGGCTTGTATAGGAACACCACCTAAAACAGATTTCTAGAAGCACACTATCTCTGATATTCATGTTGGGAGACATAGTTACATAATACCACAGAGGATGAGAATACGAAATGACCTTAACAAATTAGAGAGCTGGGCAAAAACTAACAAAATGAATCTTAACAGAAAAAATATATGGTACTGTATTTTGGCAATAAAAATGAAATGCACAGATATGGGATGAATGACAATTAGCTCAAAAACAGTACATGTGAAAGGGATCTAGGAGTCTTAGTAGACCACAAGCTGAACATGAGTCAACAGTGTGATGCGGCAGCTAAAAAAGCCAATGCAATTTTAGGCTCTACCAATAAGAGTCTAGTGTTGAGATTGAGAGAAATCATAGTCTTATTATATTCTGCTTTGATCAGACCTCATTTGGAGTACTGTGTGCAGTTCTGAGCACCACAATTCAAGAAGCATATTGACAAGCTGGAAAGCATCTAGAGAAGTGTAAGCAAAATGATCAAAGGTTTGGAAACCAAACTCTATGAGGAATGGCTGAGGGAGCTAGGTATGTTTAACTTGGAGAAAAGAAAGCTGAGAGGGGACATGAAAGCCATGTTTAAATATCTGAAAAGATATCACATTGAGGAGCGTGCAAGTATGTTTTTTTGCTGCTATGCAGAGCAAAGTTGGATTAAGGAGGAAAACCTCAATATACTTACCAGAAGTCCCCATGTATAATGTAGACTGTCAGCATTGGATTCAAATATGGGTTTTTAATGTAGATAAGTTCTGAAAAAAATACTATATCATTAAAAAAGAAAATTTTGTTCTAATATGCTTATATAAACTTTTGAATTCAAGTTATGGGTTGTGGTGTGCTGCATCTACATTCACTACATGCAGAACTCTTTTATTCTGTCATTTTCACTTTTTCGTCCATCAAATTTGCTTTTATAACAGGCTTCTTTCCACCAAATTTATGACATCATTTGCATGGTTCTTTTAAAACTAATAAATTATGGTAATGTTTTATACTTGTATGAGTGATGTTATGAACTATAATTAATATGTTTTGATCTGTTTGCTTTGATTTTACCTTTTGGATTGTAAGTGTGATTGATACTATGTATATTGGTTTTTCTCTTGTTGTAAGCTGCCCCAAGGGGAGAGGGGCTGGGATACAAATACAGTCTTAATAATAATAATAATAATAATAATAATAATAATAATAATATGGCTCATGAATGGGACACTGAAGAAGGAGACAGAAGGCCTAATCCTTGCAGCCCAGGAGCAAGCCATCAGAACAAATGCAATTAAGGCCAAGATCGAAAAATCAGCTGGTGACCCAAAATGCAGACTGTGCAAGGAGGCTGACGAAACCATTGATAATATCCTCAGCTGCTGAAAGAAAATCGCACAGACAGACTACAAACAGAGGCACAACTATGTGGCCCAACATTGGAACTTATGCCTCAAGTACCACCTCCCAGCAGTAAAGAACTGGTGGGATCACAAACCTGCAAAAGTATTGGAAAATGAGCACGCAAAGATACTGTGGGACTTCCGAATCCAGACTGACAAAGTTCTGGAACACAACACACCAGACATCACAGTTGTGGTAAAGAAAAAGGTTTGGATCATTGATGTTGCCATCCCAGGTGACAGTCGCATTGACGAAAAACAACAGGAAAAACTCAGCCGCTATCAGGACCTCAAGATTGAACTTCAAAGACTCTGGCAGAATCCAGTACAGGTAGTCCCCGTGGTGATCGGCACATTGGTTATCGTGCCAAAAGATCTCAGCCAGCATTTGGAAATAATAGACATTGACAAAATTACGATCTGCCAACTGCAAAAGGCCACCCTACTGGGATCTGCGTGCATCATCCGAAAATACATCACACAGTCCTAGACGCTTGGGAAGTGTTCGACTTGTGATTTTGTGGTACAAAATCCAGCATATCTATCTTGTTTGCTGTGTCATACAAAATAAATAAATAAATAAATAATAACAACAAGCAAATGCTCAATCATTTGCACTGGCCCGATTTTATGGGTACTGCCTCATTCAGCACAACAAGCATGACCGAATAATTATTTATTCAAAGGCAACATAAAAAGCTATACATAAAGCCCAACTGGATGAATCTATTAGCTTTGTTTTCTATTTTTAAAGCAAGTTTTTTCTACCAATTTCAAGAAAGTTGTGAATTTGGGAACATCCTATTTGAAATGAATAAAACAAATATAATTCAATCTGACTTTTTCCCCATTTGCAACATGAAGCTGTCATCCACCCTCAGGGCCCACTGCCAAGCCAAGAAATCAGGATAAAGCTAGAGTTTCCTGGTGGCAATCTATTAAAACAAAGTCATATATCAGGCTGGCTCCATATCTTTCTGGAAAGCACTTCTAGCAAAGTACATGCTGGCATGTCCAGTCTTCCTGTGCTGCTGGATCTCAAAGGGCATAGCTAATGTCACTGCAGTTTGTCAGAGCCACAACCAACCATATGGAGTACTCCAGCATTCAAAACTATTGAGGTCAATACTCCTTTCTTCCTATTATTAAAACAAACTAGGTGTTTATAGCCTTTCGTATCAGATTTATAAGTGGTTATAGGGTTACTGGAAACAGAACAATGCCTGATTTTGGCAGAAGTGTAATACGCCACTGGGTTCTGATCACAATTTTAATTACGCAGAATGAATTGGGAGAGTGTACTTCCAAATCTGTTGGGATATTTAAATGACAGCAACTACCAAGAAGTGACATTTAATTTCCCACAAAGCCATGTGTAATATTCAAGTATCAATTCAAGAGGCTGAACTATCTGGACAAGGAATGGAGAATAATTTGCCCATTTCCAGCTCTAGTTCCTGTCTTGAACATGACAAGTCAGTACAATCGTCTTGTGCATTGAAGAGAAACTTTTCGAGAAACAATTTCAAATAAGGCTTCCTTGAAGTCAGCACAGCTGAAAATTAGTTAAAAGGGTAATTATTGTCTTCTGTTTTTTTCTTTTTCTTTTTTCTTTTTTTTCAAATAAAAGATTTAAAAGTATGTTTTCCTCCCCAAAGAAATCTTCAGTCACTCATTTTCATCAAAACAGTATTCATCCATTGCAGTGTAGGGCACACTAAGACAGATAACTTTTTTCATAGTGTGTTGATTTACCCAGCTCTAATGATTAATCTATTATGTTGTTTATGCATGATTTCCTTTTATATTCCAGTTAGCCCTACACTGCAAGAACTTTAGAAGAAGTCATTAAAGGGTCGTTTGTATGCATTACATTATATATGGGGAATGACATTGTTTGTTGCACAATGTTGTTAATGTCACAGAAAATGAATTGGTATGAACCACTATGTTTTATTCCCTGAGTTTGCAAATCTGTCCAGTAAAGTTTCTTTCACATATTTGCAAAAGGAAGCTAATGAAAGGGTTCTGGTAGTTCTACCTCCCTCTGCTTTTCCAACCTCAGCAGGGAGTTAGATCCAGTTAAGTCATGTTTAGAAGAAATCCCCTAAAATTAAGGGGTATTGCAATCATAATTAATTTTTGACACCGATTTCAATGAGTTTATTTTAGGCATTATTAAGTTTGGATCCAACCCAAGTGCTAAAACACTGAGATGGTTGATCCTGAAGTCTGAACACATCTAAATTATTATAGTCTTGAAACTATTACTGTGATCTGTGTTGACAGATTTCAAAGACATTAGATCATGATATAAAGGGATCCCATAGCACCTTTAACACTGAGAGAGAGAAGTTAGTAACATAAGCTTTCACAGACTTATGTTTTACTTCATCAGATGAACAGAGTGAAGTGCCTAGGGGCGCACATTTATACCTATGAATGAGCAAGCTGTGTGGGATTTTTTATGATGCCAGAAGCAAATTGAGAATTCAGTTATAATGTATTTTTAAAAAACCACAAACAATGTTAAAAACTTGGCATTATGGTAAATTTTCTTTGATCAGAAGCTGGCCACTTCAAGTGCCTTTGGTGTCACTGTAAGAAGATCCTCCATTGTGCATGTGTCATGGAAAATGTTGGTGTGTGGCTTGAGTCCACAGAAGAACCATGATTCCTTACTGAATATGGGTAGGCTTCCATGTTGGTTGTGGCAGTGTCTCTCCACACTGCCACCCCAGTTCACCCACAGAGCACCTCATCTGATGGGAGGTGTGGGGCTCCATGGATGAACTGGGGCAGAAGCATCCTAGGATGCTCTTTTTTGCCCCACTTGATAAAGCTGACAGATCTGCTTGTTCTTAGTTATAAATGTTTCTCCCTAGGCACCATGCATCTGATGTAGTAGAGTTCAGTCTGAAAATGTATACTATCAACTTCTTTCACTTAGTCACAAAGGTGCTACACAATCCCTTTCCATACAATCATATGAATATATATACTCAGTGCCCTTCTACACAGGCCCAAAACCTGAGACTCAATGCAGGTTAACCAAAGGTGTCCAAAAATCACTGCATGAGCTAAACATTCTGAAACATAGCAGGAACGATTTCCTACTCATGTTCTGTCACTGGGGGGAAATTCAAAAGGATACCCCTTTTGGTTTTGGTTTTTTATAAGAAAAATTCTGTGTAACAAACATTTAGAAATATCAAAAAAATCAGTGGTTGAGCAAAACAACCTGTATTTTGGCTCTTCTGCTGAAATTTCCTAAACAGCAAAGCAATTCTTGGACAAATTGCTTTGTTGGCAGATCTTTTTTAAAAAAAGTTTCTGCCATAAGAAGCACATATCCCTCCATATTTGTGGGTTTGATTTTTGTGAGTTTCATTATTCACAGGTTTGAATAAAATGCTCTCTCTGGGAATCTCTAGGTCCTCCATAAACAGGAGTGGCTTTTTATATTGTTTGTATATTTTAAGTTCTGTATTTTTAATTGATTTTAAAATGCATTACATGGTAGGCTACATGCTTTTAACTTACTGTTTTGGGGGCTTGTGGATAATAGCTGAAGCTTAATCCAGACAAGACAGAGGTCCTCCTGGTCAGTCGTGAGATCAATCAGGATATAGGGTGGCAATCTGTGTTTGATGGGGGTTACACTCCCCCTGAAGACACAGGTCCGCAGTCTGGGGGGTCCTCCTGGACTCCACACTGACACTTGGTGCTCAAGTGTTAGCAGTGGCAGGGCCTTTGCACAGTTAAAACTTGTGTGCCAGCTGCAACTGTACCTAAAGAAGCCTGACTTGGCCACGGCGGTCTATGCCTTATTTACATCCAGACTGGGTTAGTGCAATGCACTCTACATGGGGCTGCCTTTGAAGCTGGCCCAGAAACTGCAACTAGTGCAGAAGTCAGCAGTCAGGTTGCTAACTGGAACTAATTATAGGGAGCAGGCGATGCCCCTACTAAAGCAGATCCACTGGCTGCTGATAAGTTTCCAGTCCGAATTCAAGGTGCATGTTATTACCTACAAAGCCCTAAATGGTTTGGATTCTGCATATTTTCATGGCTGCATCTTCCCCTATGAACTGGCGCAGACCCTAAGAGCTGCCAGAGAGACCCTCCTCTTCCTCCCGTCCCATCGCTGTCACAAGCACAGTGTGTGGGGACGAGACAGAGGGCTTTTTCAGTGGTGTCCCCCTTCCTCCCCAGGGAGATTAACACCCACTCTGTCTACCGTCCCCAGGGACCTCAAAACATGGATGTTTCAATGTGCATTGGATAATGGCTAGACCCCTGTCCTTGAATACCCAGCCCTAATTTATCATTAGATTGAACTCAGCACTTTACCCTCAGTCCTGGCCCAATAATCCACTTTTTGCACAAGCCCATGCCCAGCCATCTCTAATTTCTGATTTGCCCACCATATTCCTGGTTCTGGTCATTGAGGTTTGTTTGATTCATTTTAATGATGTTTTTAATTGTTGAATTAGATTGTTATATGTTTATTATGTTTTTAAATGTTTTTAGTTGGCTAACTCTGTTGTTGTTGGGCTTGGTCCTGTTTGGAAGCTGCACCGAGTCCCTTCGGGAAGATGGTGGAGGGTTATAAAAATAAAGCTATTATTATTATTATTATTATTATTATTATTATTATTATTATTGACACAATGACAGCAAACAAGATAGATATTCTGGATTTCATATCACAGAATAACAAGTCGAACACTTCCCAAGTGTCTAGGACTGTGTGATGTATTTTCGGATGATGCGCACAGATCCCAGCAGGGTGGCTTTTTGCAGTTGGCAGATCGTAATTCTGTCAATATCTATTGTTTCCAAATGCCAGCTGAGATCTTTTGGGACAGCACCCCGTAGGTGCTACCTTATCCCTCCTGGTAGGTGCCACCTTGTCGTGGGGGGGGGGAGGGGCTTGACTGCTCCAATAATGCTGAGAGCTGTGCTGGTGGTAGTGTAACTACCGGCAGGTCCAACCAAGCCAGAGAGGTCTCAGCTGAGGAGAGGAAGTAAGAGCACCTAACCCATTAGCATTATGGAGAATCAAAGCAAAACGAAGTCTATATTGGCTCGGTCGTCATCCAGGATAAAAAGGACCGCAGTGGATGCTGCTGATTCTGGACATCCATCGACAAGTGGGCTACGGAATCAAAATACAAATGAACAGTCACAGAAGCGGCAGAAATTAACAACGCCAGAAAACCGCATAATTGTTGTTGTTGTTGTTGTTGTTGTTGTTGTTGTTGCTATTATTTTATTGTATGACACAGCAAACAAGATAGATATGCTGGATTTCGTATCATAGAATAACAAGTCGAACACTTCCCAAGTGTCTAGGACTGTGTGATGTATTTTCGGATGATGCGCGCAGATCCCAGTAGGGTGGTCTTTTGCAGTTGGCAGATCGTAATTTTGTCAATGTCTATTGTTTCCAAATGCCGGCTGAGATCTTTTGGCACGGCACCCAATGTGCCGATTACCATCGGGACCACCTGCATTGGTTTCTGCCAGAGTCTTTGAAGTTCAATCTTGCGGTCCTGATAGCGGCTGAGTTTTTCCTGTTGTTTTTTGTCAATGCAACTGTCACCTGGGATGGCAACATCAATGATCCAAACCTTTTTCTTTTCCACAACTGTGATGTCTGGTGTGTTGTGTTCCAGAATTTACGTGCTCATTTTCCAATACTTTTGCAGGTTTGTGATCCCACCAATTCTTTACTGCAGGAAGGTGGTACTTGAGGCATAAGTTCCAATGAATCATTTGGGCCACATAGTTGTGCCTCTGTTTGTAGTCTGTCTGTGCGATTTTCTTACAGCAGCTGAGGATATGATCAATGGCTCCGTCTGTTTCCTTGCATAGCCTACATTTTGGGTCATCAGCTGATTTTTCGATCTTGACCTTAATGGCATTTGTTCTGATGGCTTGCTCCTGGGCTGCAGGGATCAGGCCTTCTGTCTCCTTCTTCAGGTTCCCATTTGTGAGCCATAGCCAGGTCTTCTCCTTATCAGCTTTTCCTTCAATTTTGTCAAGGAACTTTCCATGCAATGTTTTGTTGTGCCAGCTGTCAGCTCTAATTTGTAGTGCGGTTTTCTTGTACTGGTTTTTTGTCTGCTGTGCTTTGAGGAGTTTCTGATTTTTGACTTCAATCAAAGCAGGTTCTTCACTTTGCTTTACATATTCTGCCAGGGCATATTCTTCTTCTTTGACTGTTTGTTTTCCTTGTAAGAGTCCTCTGCCACCAGATCGTCTAGGCAGATATAGCCGGTCAACATCACTGCGAGGCTGCAGCGAGTGATGAATGGTCATGAGTTTTCTTGTTTTTCTGTCCAAATTGTCCAGTTCCGCCTGTGTCCAGTTTATAATGCCAGCAGTATATCTTATGACAGGTATATGACGTGGTGGGGAGGGCTTAACTGCTCCAATGATGACTGAGGGCTGTGCTGGCGGTAGTTTAACTACCGGCAGGTCCAACCAAGCCAGAGAGGCCTCAGCTGAGGAGCAGAACTAAGAGCACCTAACCCATTAGCATTATGGAGAATCAAACCAAAACAAAGTCTATACTGGCTCGGTCGTCACCCAGGATAAAAAGGACCGCAGTGGATGCTGCTGATTCTGGACATCCATCGACAAGTGGGCTACGGAATCAAAATACAAATGAACAGTCACAGAAGCGGCAGAAATATACAATGCCAGAAAACCGCACAATTATTATTATTATTACTATTATTTTTTATTATTATATAGCCTTAAACATATATAGGACGGTTTCTTTCCCACCTTTGGGCTACAGGACCTAATAGATTCTGATACAAGGCAACATCATATGTTCTTCAATATATGAAGTTAATACCAATGAAAAATAACACAGGAGCTGGCATTCATTTTTTTCCCGTTGGTATAATTTAGCTTCCATGGAAGTCGATTATAGAGTCATGCTGGAAGATCCATAAATTCCTAGAGAGATGTTCTCTCAAGTAAGAAAAATAGCAATGTTCTCTTTCAAGGGGATCCTGTGCCCCTAACCCCACTGATTGCATATGGCAGCAGAAGAGAATGTCTGCCACAGTGAGCTTTATAACTAATCTTATCCTCCTACAGCTGGTGCATTTTTGAGTTCAGAACACAATCAAATAGAATTTTCTTACCAACAAGAAAGTGATGAGATCAGACAATGGGTATTGCAGTACTAAAGGGACATTGTCTTAACAACTGAAATCTCATCTGTCCTCCCCATTTTCTATTTTACCACTGCTTCAGATTGAAAGAATTATTTAACTACTGCAGACGTTATGCCCTGAGCAGTGTAATTGGGTTCAAATTTCCATCTGCAGTCCATGCTGTGTTGTTTTTTTCATCACACATGCACAAAGACAAACCCTCTAGTGTGAAATCAATCTTTCCTGTAAATAAACATTCAATTGCTACACTCTATGCTATAAATATATATATGGTCAACTGAGTTATGGCAACTCTGGCCATAAAAAAACAGCAGAGTGATACTGTAAATCAGCAGAAGTGGTTGTATATGCAACAGGAAAGATACTACTTAACAAAATATATATGGAGTATTTTTCAACCCAAAATAATCCAGAAGGACTATAATAGACTGAAAGGGCAGCAGTTTGAAATATAAGCACTGAGAAAATTATTTCAAGGCTATAACCCATCTAGAATAAAAGAAATGATCCAAAGGCTGTGTGGGGAATAATGGATGATTGTGTGATACAACACAGTTGCGTAAGTGATTGCACTTGGAATGAAATTCACAACCAACTAATAAATGGATAATTCCCACTTAGTAGAAAAGCATTTTTAATAGTCCACAAGATTGAAGAAATATGAGCAAAAATGGCCTTTAATAGCTCAATAATGAGAGTTGGGTGCACGTACATGTACATCTTTTTCAGTGTTTAAAAACCCTTTGTGTTCTGTAATGGTTCTGTCATTCAACAGTAAATTTAAAAATATTTGCCAGCTCCCTCTCCTTCTTTTTCACTGATATCAATTACTTCTATTGATGGACATAGGGTGTTGCCTTGTTTTAAAGTCAGGTTCTGTAGCGCAAAGGTGGAAAATAAACAGTCCTTAGGTCCTGTAGCACAAAGGGGGAAAACAGTCCTTTGTATGTTTTGGGATACATCATCTGCAATTTCCAAAAACAATAAGTTAAAAAATGTAGCATACCACATGAAGTTAAGTAAAATCATACGATATATTTTAAAATTAATTACAACACAAAAAGTTAAAGATTCACAAAACATAAAAAGTCACCCCTGCACACACATACACACACACACACACACACACACACACACACACATATGTATATATATATATATATGTATGTGTGTGTGTGTGTGTGTGTGTGTGTGTATATATATATATATATATATATATATATATATATATATATATATATATATATATATGGTCTTAAATAAAAATGTGCATTTGAAACATTTCTGTTTTTATTTAGACTGGAAAATATGCTCCCCCCCCCCCCAACAAAAATCCTGTAGTTGGAATTGTGGTCCCTTTACAATGTGCATCATGTAATTTATGAATGCAGCTAATATATTATTTTTAAAGACTAATACATGACTAATGAATTAACTGAAATTAATACTTCTGTTTGATATTGCAGTAGAACGCATGCTTTTCATAGCTGATTGTGAACCCAGAATATCATGAATTTTGACTGCCCCTTATTGTTGCTTTAAATTCAGCAATAAGGTAACACAAATGGGAGTAGTAGACCAAAATATAGTGTATATTCTTATATAATGAGATAGCCCAACATTTCAGTTCATCCCCCAACATTTAAGGTTTCCCCTTTTCATTTTCTAAACCATTTTATTTCTGTTATTTAAATCTTGTAAGTATTCATTTTCATTGAATAATGGTTGTGAATCTTTGTTGGGAGGACACAGGGCCGGTCCAACATGGAGGCCAATTACGCCCCCGCTTGGAGCGCATGGTCCCCGGGAGCACCGTCAAGGCACCCCCCCCCCCGGCAGGGACCATCGGCTTGTTCGCTGCTGAAAAGGAAGGCCTCACTTGGCGGCAAGCGAGCTCTCCAAGAAGAGAGGTCTCCCAAAAAGAGCCTGGCCTTCCTCGTTCTGCTGTTTGGTGAGCGATGGTCCCCGCCGCTGCTGCTTGGGACCATCACTCGCCAAATGGCCGAGCAAGGTCCCGAGAGGTCTCCCGAGAAGAGCTAGGCCTTTCTGGAGCCTGGCCTTCCTCGTTTTGCCATTTGGTGAATGATGGTTCCTGGCGGCGGTGGTGGTGGGGACCATCACTTGCCAAACGGCAGAACGAGGAAGGCCAGGCTCCAGGAAGGCCAGGCTATACTCGGGAGACCTCACGAGACTTCCTGGAGCCTGGCCTTCCTCGTTCGGCCGTTCTCCAGCTCTCAGCCTCCGGTATTGGTTTGTGTGTGGGGGGGGGGCAAATTTGGGAGAGGGAGCAAAGATTTGGTTCGCCTAGCCCCCAAAATTACCTAGGGCCGCCTCTGGGAGGACAATAGCACTTCCTAAAGCGAAGTTCCCCAATCTTTCTACCAAATCAGTGGTGGGATTCTGGGAGTTTTGGGGGCTATATAGGCAACATATTGCCAATGTATATACTGGGTATAGTGGAAATCAATAGTGCATGAATTCTATTTCTGAACTATGGCTTCATCATAGTTTCCATTCCCCTTGTTGTTTGAAACTTGATTAAAAACTAAATGCTGGAGATATGCTGCTCATGAAACAATTAGATTATTATAAACTTAGAGTCATCCACCCAGAACATCATCTATATTCAGTTCCCACAGATACAATTTGAGTTAGGCTGTGTTGATTTGTTTTTAATTGGGATGCCTGTGTACGACTGTTAATTCTACTAGAATTTCAGGTAAATTTCACTAAAATTAAACTCATTAACATTTTCATTGAGTAAAGTTATTTTGTTTCCAAATTAATTATTTCATCTTTTTATCACCTTTTCTTTTCCCTGCGATGCCTTTCAAATTTCTTTTTAATTCCAGCAAATGCACCATGAATTTAAGACACTTTAAATAATGTTTTGGGTCATTGTACATTACAGACATACAATAAACTGCCAAAGGGATATTTCTTTCACCATTGTACTTCTAAGTAAAGATGTACAGCAGATGAAAGACCATTAAGCTCCTGGCCATTTTACATTTTGTGTGTGCATTTTTTCATATATAACTCAGATGTGTAATCTACAATAGCTTAAATGTAGAATCATAGAATCATAGAATAGTAGAGTTGGAAGAGACCTCATGGGCCATCCAGTCCAACCTCACAACCTCTGAGGATGCCTGCCATAGATGTGGGTGAAACGTCAGGAGAGAATACTTCTGGAACATGGCCACACAGCCCGAAAGACATACAACAACTTGGGAAACTGTCCTTTGATGGGAAGCAATTAAAATAAAATCATCAGATAATATTCTGTTCCTAATAGTGTTTTATTTTGCATGCAGAGTGGTTCAAAAAAAGAGGCAAATATATGATAGTTACATGAGTTATAGGCTCAAGTTGTATATGTTTCCAAGAGGGACTGGGGCCATGATGCTAAGGCGTCATCTTCAGTTGCTAGTTAATCCATGGCCAATGTTTGCGTCTGGCAATGGAGGCAGCCACACACACTGCGATAGTGGCAGGTTGTAGTCTAGACAGTCCTGCCAGGTTGAGACCACAGCAGCCCCTTCTTCCAAGTCATACAGACACCTCTACTGATGTCAGCACAGGGTGACCATTACATCCGGGAGCCCTCATGAAGTTCTGTGGCTATCTGTGAATGGCAACACTGACAACACAGCCTGAATTGAACCTCTTTTCTTTGCACCAATAAGCACAAGCAAAAGGTGCAAATGGTCCATATGGACAGCGAACCAGACTGAATTGGACCAGTTCCTGTTGCCCACACTGCCTCAAAACTATGGAGTTGCGCTGAAGTTTCAGGCAAACTTTGGAGCATCCACCAACTTTAACCTGAAGTGGGGTTAATCCAGACTGACCTGGTTTGCCCCATGATACCCTCAAGAGGTTCTGTATCATTGTGAAGACAGTGGAATCATCTGGTGAGTATGGCTTATAAGGCTCACATAGCTCTACATATGTTAGGCCTATGAGATCTACACAAGTAACACAGTCCTTGTTCATTTCTTCCATAGTAGTTCACATAGCAATTTGGTTCTGTCTGGAACTCAACCATACATCCAACAGCATTCAATATACTTTTGCTTTAGAGAGAGGACATACCTCTTCCCAAACTTCTAGTTTTACTCCAACATGAGAATGTAAGAAACTCTTGAGTTATGATGCTAAAATGTAACATCATGCCCACAAAAGACTGTAAGCAAGCCAGAGGCCCCAATAGTTGTGGTGGCACTCCAAAAATTTCAAGTCAACCAGGATGTGTTACCAAAGGCATTGTAGCTATGAGACTCATGTTTCTTATCTTCACTTTCGAAAGGACAACTTACCCAAATCTCTTTAATTAGCTCCAAAATCTGTAAAGCCTGTATTCAGTTGTATATTTCTATTCGGGGTTTCCCAAGGTCTTCCAAATCTACTTTAAAAATCACACACACACAAAATATTCCATCTCCCAAATGGAATGTTGCCCATTATGAAATTGAAACAACACCAAAATACTATGAATTCCCATAAAAAATATTCACTTGATTTTAAGGTTCCAATGAATGCTTTTCTGACAGTGCATGGTGACATTTAATTTCTGCAGAGAGTTGAAAAGTCAAACAATCTCAAACAATCTTGGCTTTAAAACAAAACTATTTTGCACAAGTGTTGAATGAATTTCCTTCTAATTCAATCAAGGTTCTTGCTGTTGCTACTCAGGAGAACTCAGCTCATGTCTCAAGCCATTGTGATTTTAATATACCATTTGCAAGAGGCCTGTCCTTTAAAATTATTGGTAAAGCACATGCCAAGGAACTCTGAATTGTTTTATTGATACATATCCTTTCAATCAATCCAGCACATCTCATGCAATATATCCTACTTGATCCTGCTCTTTGTTTGTGGTCATCTATAAAGATATTGTGGGCTCATCTGTATCGTATTGATGTGGGCTGTGGATATTAAGAACCTGTCAATACTAAGATGGTGTCAACATAGCTATAACAAAAAAATTATCTTCCCCTCAAAAAGAGCTGTACACCAGTATGTACAGTAGTAGTTCTGGCTTTCTTCCTCATATTTTTTTTATTTCAAATGTCTAGTCAAGGCAATAACTACACTTACTGGTAAATTTTGAAGTAAGAAGTTATCAGATAATTGAAAATAGTTCTCAAGACAGTTTAAGTGACCCAGCTAAGGATAAACCATATGGCCTATCAGCTTCTGAAACAGAATTTCAGTATTTCCCCCTTCACCTCCACTCCTTTACCAAAGCAGAATTTCATCAGAAATTAAGAAGAATTTTTGATGTTAGTTGCCATTTCCTGCCATCAGATCTATTCATCTGTTGATCTATAATCCTTCTTGGAAGGAGAAAACCCTATTGATTGATCCATTAAATAGGTTAGTGACCTGAAGGTAATATCTAGACAAAGAGTCAACCAAGACCTCAGGAAATGCCAAAAGATGTTTTTGTAGAGAAAAGTTAGATGTTGCCTAAGAAAAATAGTCACTTTAGATCTGGAAGAGGGGTATGGATTAGGAATATATTTGATAACATGGATCTCAGGCCAACTGAATGGAACAAAAATGCTCACTGAGCTACAGGGTTGATGTTCATGTGGAAGTTTGAGAGTTCTTTTTTTGTTATCTGCCTTGATTTACAGTTTTAGAACAGACATGGTGATGATGATGATGGTGATGATGGTGGCAGTAATAGAACTGTTATTACAAATACGAATAAAGTCTTCTATGTATTGTTAAAAGATTTCACAGCTGGAATAACTGGGGTGTTGTGCGGATGGCAATATTCTAGCAGCATTATCTCCTGATGGGCTGTGGCGCAGACGGGAGAGCAATGAGTCACTGACCAGGAGGTCATAAGTTCGAGGCCCGCTTGGAGCTATGTTTGTTTGTCTTTGTCCTGTGTTAAAAAGGCACTGAATATTTGCCTAATATGTGTAATGTGATCCGCCCTGAGTCCCCTTCGGGGTGAGAAGGGCGGAATATAAATGATGTAAATAAATAAAAATAAATGTTTCACCTGTATCTGTAGCTATCAAAGCCATGACATGGGACAAGCCTTACGATGGAGAACATAAAGAGGTGCCAAAGCAAGGCTTCCCTATTTGCTCTTTTCTTTCCGATTCTGAAGCTGATTTGCATCAGGTATATATGGGTGCAAGATCCCTGACCAACCCATCATCCCAGTAGACAAAGTAAATCATGCAACCTGCCTCATTGTCTTTTGTGTCACTCAGACTTTTGACATGGCTTATTAGCTGAGAAGAAAACTTATACATATGAGTTGAGATCTCGTACATCCCAAATTTCAATTTTGAAAACTTGCAATGGGGTAGAATCACACTACTTGCAATATTTTCTATCTCTATGGCACCATTAGGAGCTTTGTGGTCTGCCCTCCGAGAAAGCAGAAAATGTCAGAAAGTAGTGTATTTCCAGTCTCCCTCCTTCTGTTCCTCTGCAGTACATATCATATGGCCTTCTTTCACTGTTATTTGTGCATGCTAAGAGGAAAACTGCAAGCTAGAATTATGTGATAAGTAACATCTAACACCAATGGCTTCCTGGTGCAGTATGTATCACAATGTTGTGTGGAAGATACTCTGGAAAAGTGGTGGTTATTACACAGCAGGAGTCTGAGTTAGCTTTGTCAAGTGTTCCTGCTCAGTTTAATGGAAAGTATTTTACTGTCTCATGGGAAAATTCACTTGGAAAGGGTCAGAGAACCCACATGGAGGTTTTCAGAGCAAAAAAAATTTCACTGTCAGCTACAAAATATATACAGTAATTTTAAAATTTTCTCTGTCTAATGAGAGACAAAGAGAAGTTCTGAAGAGATGTACAGAAGAACCATTTTCTGGCCTTCACGATCTGAATATATATTGCTGCTGTGTCATTTATGACTTATAGTGACCCTAAGATGAACTTAATCATAAGATTTCCTTGGCAAGATTGGTTCAAAGGGTGTTTGCCTTTGCTTCTTTGTGAGGCAGAGAGAATATGACTTGCACAAAGTCACCATAGCCAAGCAGGTTATTTCAAACTCCTAGTCCCACATTCAAACTACTACGTCATAGTGGCTATTTTTGAATATATACTAAATTAGGTGGACTGTCTAGTTTATCCTTCTCTTAATTCAAACATTGGTAGAAGGCCTTCACATGTACAACTTTACACATGGGTGAACTGATAAATATGTTTGAATGAATTTATTAAAGCCTGGGCATAATTGAAATAGGTATGATATGAAATCCTGAATGATCTCATCTCTACTAGAATATTTCACGCAGTACATTCCAAAGCCTTACTGTTCCCTAAATGAAGGGCAAGATGGAGTCGTATCCCCATTCCATGCTGAAAAAGCCATATGGGCTGGCTGTTGAGTAATACATTAATACAAGTGATGATGAGACAATGTCCTCACTACATTGGCAATTTGGAAGATTTTGCACTGTTCTGTCAATCTGGGATAGAAAAGACCAGAGATGCCAAAGAAACAACCCTCTGGGAGCTGTTGCCTGAGGCAATTGCCTCATGCAGTCTAATGGCAGACTTGGGTCTAGTCGTCTCATCTCATAACATAAGAAGAGCCCTTCTGGAGCATAATTTCTGTGATATCTTCCAAAATATGCACTCTATCTATCTATATATATTTATATAAAAGGAGAATGGCATCGCTCCACTGGGCAAGACAACAAAACTGAAGGCCCCCCAACCTCCAAATTTGACAACAGAACCCATCATCCACGTCTCTAGGTTCATACAACAAAACTAGGCATCCCCAACCTCAATGGGGCCTAAAAAAACCCCAAAACTGGAATTCTCTCTCAGTTACTTTCACTTTCTCCTTCTCTTCCCCTCAATTTACCCCTCAATCATAATAAAAACCAAAACAACAATAACAATAAACAGCTTCACAGGCAAGAAGCAGCCAGGCACTGAACCTGTGAGGCCATTCAGTGCTAATCAAGCTCACCAATGCCAACATTGGCACTTGCCCTCCAAACAGACAATACAATACAGTCTCACTTATTCAAGCTTCACTTATCTAATATTTATTAATACATAACATTACTCTATCTCATATGTAATAATTAACTCTGGTCAAATAAGAAAACAGAACAATAGCATCTCTAAAATCTGGACACTAAATACAAAACAACACTCAGAAGACAGGGCAATTCCAGACAGGAAACAATCACACCAAGATAACACCTCCCAAAAAGGATTCCCTCAACCAGGCAACACCCAGGCCTCGAACCTGCAAGGCCATTCAATGCTAATCAAGGTAACTAATTGCAACATTCATACTTGCTGCACTCAGACTATTCATTACTATTCCACCTCCCAACCAACAATTCCACAAAGTAGAAAGCGCCCAGGCTTCCAAGCAGCAAGACTATTCACTCCTCTTCAACCTGCCCAACCAAGATTTCCCCTACATCAAAAACCCTCACTTTTGGAAGCCAGCAGGGCACTCCGTCCCATTCAACCAGTCCAACCAAGGAGGCCCATATAGAGAAAGCCCCCAGGCTTACAAGCAACAAGTCTACTCACTGCAATTCCAATTGGCCACAGCAACGCATGGCAGGGCACAGCTAGTATACAATAAAAGAGCTAATACAGAGCAACCCCACAACAGTGGTTGCTGATGATTCTAATTTCATTAAGTTCAACAATTTGCTTCAGGTTTTAATCTGAAATTTTAAGGAGCTACTAAAATCTGCTTTGAGGAAAAGGCTCAATATACTTCCCTTAAAGTCTGGAGTAAAACCTAGAAAAAAATCACTGACACGTTAATATCAGAACTTAATATCTAGGGAATAAATTCATTCAAACATACATAAATAGCTTTATTTCTGGAATGCGGCTTGTTGATAAATGAGAACATTGTATTTAAAACCTGCAAAGGACTCTTGTCCTCCCTCCAACTCCTTTTGCTTCCTTGATAGTTGTATTATTTTGTGCAAGATGGAGATAAGAAATCTTAGACATGACTCACAACATCCTTATTAGGATGACAGGCTATTTTCCTTTCATTCTTTCTGATGGGCATCCACATTGGAAGAAAAGTGGATTTGAGAAAAGCCAAGCAGAGACTAGTGGATTTTTGACAGGCTTATGAGGCTTTTCTAATATTTTATAATGATTGCTCCCAGAGCTTTTAGAAAATCCCCAAGGTAAGCAGACCACCTCATTGCTTGAAAGACAACTTTATGTTTCTCTCCAATTTCTTTCCTCTATGCTTTTATATGGGATATATCTCCAGGACAATAATTTGCTCCCCGTCTTCTGATGAACTGTACCAGATGGGTTTCATGATGCTACTAACAAACAATCATTGCTACAAGAATGCTAGAGATATTTAGCTTAGCAAGCATTTGAAAATCACCCTTCAAATGCTTTTGGGTTAAAATATGTGCAGAGTTTAAACTGACCTGCTTAATACTGTCTGATTATCTCATTTATTTATATGCATTTTGATCATGAATGTCACTATATATAATTTGGAGAAAGGCAGGATATCCATCTAAAATGCATAAATAACAAAGAGCTCTCTGATACTATTCTTGTTTTCTAAGAAAAGAAAAGAAAAGAAAAGAAAAGAGAAAAGAAAAGAAAAGAAAAGAAAATCCTTCTGAAATGTGTTTTCTTTTGTATCCTTCTTCATAGATACTGATTCTCACTGGTGCTACTCTATCTATGCTGCATCTTGCTTTCTCTGCCAGAGAGCAGCTTCAGCAAGAAACCAAGAACAGAAGATTATACACAGGTTCAGTGATATATATTAAACTGGCAGAGCACAGAATGGAACAGAGGTTGAATTCAAACTCAAGAAGACGTTACCACACACACATACAAACACATACATCTCTAATGATAATGTTACCAAGTCATTGTTTAACAACATGCCATAAGTGCAAAACAAAAACTAAAAGTAGGAGCAAAACAAATAAATGAAGCACACTTTCTCATCCACACACATACTACACACCAAATCGCAAAACATACAGGGCCTATAAAGGGCGTTATCAAGGAATGAAACATCTGTATACTGTTCATGTTTATGTCCGAATTCTTCCCCCCTCCCTTTTTAACCATAAACCACCATAGCTATTTCAGGAATGTTGTTGTTGGGTTAGTGCAACCCCCCCCCCCCCCCCAGGTTATGTTTTAAATCATTTTAAACAGTTTTGGTTCAATGGTGTTTTAATGAGACCTAATTATTTCCATTCTTTTTACATTATTGGTCAGTTGTAATCTATCCTGTGAGAATGGTGAGATTATAATAAATGATCAACAAACAGGTTTTACAGAAAAAGAAAAGTAGTTGACAATTAACAATAATTGTAATTAATTTTAAATGTTTTTTAATGTTTAATATTTATTTATATCTTATTTCTGGATGTTATTATGCTTTGTGTGATTTTTGTTTTGCATTTTATGTTAAATGTGTTTTGATTTGTATTGTATTATATTTATACATGGTGTATTTGCAATGTGGAACTGAAGTGGCCAAGCTGTAAGCTGCTCTGAGTCCCCTTCAGGGTGAGAAGAATGGGGTAGAAATACAGTAAGTAAGTAAGTAAATAAATAAATAAATAAATAAGCCTATCTTTACAAAAATCAAGACATTTTGCCCAAGAGAAAATATATAGGTTTTTTTTCCCTCATGTGGTATTTTTGATTGAATTTTCTGGACAGCCATGGGAGATTAATAAAGGGTAGAAGATGATGGCTGGAATTCTACTTGAAGTACTTAGTTACATGACTAGTCATGGCTTTTATATGTGTTATTCAGTTACATTAAGTAGCATCTTCCATCCCAACTCCTCCAAACCTGAATTAACAGGAAGCAGCCACTGTGAGCCACAGAGGTCTGTTCTCCTGTCAAACAGGACACAGTAGACCAGGCCTACATAACTTGGCAGTAGAAAGAGGCCAAAATTAAATAGGCTAAACATATTTGTGAGAGAGCATCTTTTCCTCAAAGCAAGCAGCCAAGCAAATTAGCTTCCATTTCCCCACCTCTCTTCAGTGTGGTGGAGAGTTGCAGATCCAGAAACGTTTACACTTTTTCCTTTGGCCCCAAAGCACTTTAGAACGGTATTATTGCATTTTAGTTTAAGTGCCCCCCCCCCCCACATGCCATCCCCTCCACCAACTTGGTGATCCACTTTATCCTACTTTATTTTTAACTGATTTATATTTTAACTGAGTTTTATGGTTTAATGTATTGTTTTGTTTAAAGTAACTATTTTGTATAAATACTGTTTTTACTGTGTTTTAATTGCAATATGTTTTAACTGATCTACTTGTTCTGTATCTTTGGGCCTGTGTCCCATGTAGCCGCCCCAAGTCCCTGCTGGCAGATGGTGGCGGGGTAGAAAAATAAAGTTCCATACCTCACAACCTCTGAGGATGCCTGCCATAGATGTGGGCGAAACTTCAGGAGAGAATACTTCTGGAACATGGCCACATAGCCCGAAAGACATACAACAACCCTGTGATCCCGACCATGAAAGCCTTCGACAACACATTAAAATAAAGTTACTTACTTACTTACTTACATGGGTTGCCCCTGCCTTTTCCTTCTCCTAAGGAAGAAACTGCCAACTATGTGCTGTTTATTTCTCTCGTTTATGAAGGAGAAACATAGCTTTGCCATGGAGATCCCATAACAACTTCATGGTGAAACTACTTTTGAGGGAAATGAATGGCACAGGGTTGGCAGTTTTTCCCTCTGTAGGAGAAGGAGATGACAGAGGCAACCCAGAGGCAAAGAAAAAAAGAGCAGTGTAGCTCTGCATTGTTCCTTCACGAGCAAATTGTGTGGAGTTGGCAGTTTTGCCAACAGATGAGAAGGAGGCAACAGAGGCAAACAGAAAGGAAGAGCAGCAGAGGCAAGAACATCAGGTCTTCCTATTTACTGCCTATGTCACAGATTAGTTGGTAATTTTGGTGCATCTAGAAAGGAAACATGTAGAGGTAAAACACTTGGGGGAGGAATTGGTGGCTTCTGATTGCTCCTTTGCTGCAGTGTTCAGAGCCTCTGCAGGCTTCTCCCAATTCTTGTGAGGGCTACATGTGGCCTCTGGGCCACATGTTGTGCAGGCCTGCAGTTGACTGACATTTCCACAGAGATTTCAGCAATCTCCAATGGGACAGGGGAAAGACTGAACAGAGTTATGTGTCCCACTTTTTGCAGTTGGATTTCTACTACATTCCCAAAACTATACGTAGGAGAACACACACATATTACACAAGTGAATTATAAAGCTAGCATAGAGCATTTGCCAAAAAGAAAATAAAAAAGGCACAAGTATTGGATTTTGCAAACTTGTTAAGGAAACATGAAGAGGAGTGAGGAAATATGTGCTTCTGGAGAGTTTCAAATGTAGATCTTACTTTTTGTATAGATGTCATTTGTAATCCCTGAAGGTTAGCACATACATTTAGACTAGAAACAGCTTCTTCTGTAAGCTTAAGCTATCTGCCATGCAGGAGAAAAACATTATATGTTAAATTTAAAGGCTGTGGTAAAGAGATCACAAAGCAAGGTATATTACAATAAAACTGTGATAATGTAACATTAAATATTTGACATAAATCCAGCTAAATGAAGCCATTTAGAGGCAAACACTAGATATTAGGTATGGCATTGTGCCATTATCTCAATTTTCTTTGTGTGTAGCAGCAGGTATTCAGAGATATCCAAACAGTCAAATAGTTATTGGTACATATACAATAAATTACTGTAAGTGTTGCTTTAGTTTTTCACTTCATGCAGAGCTTGGCTTATATCTTTAGTTATGTGATTGATGCCACACACACAAAAGCTTTGCAACAAAGAACAGTTCAAGTTATATGTCCTTTGTCACATGTCAGTAATATTTGATATCTGTCATGATGTATTGACATAAAAGATATATGGGCAAGCAGATGATCTTCATGCTATACTAAGTTTCCTACCATGTTGTAGAATGAGAGCTAATCAAAAGTCCTGGAGCTAGAAATGGCACCCATTGAGAATCACCAAGCTCTTTTGAGCAGATTTCTCAATTGTGATCTCTCCTAGATATTTTGGACTACAAGTCACAAAAGCTCTTGATGATCTAATGTGATGGGAATTGAAGCCCAAAGCTTTTAGAAGTTGGTTTGTCACAGATATTTCATTCAACAGACTCCCCACACTCCCAGTTTTTAAAATCTCATTGGAGAAGATAACACATAGGTAACGGGCTTTGTTGTATGATTGATTTTGAAATTAATTCTTTGTATAGTTGGCCCGAAGATCACTGCAGATGCAGACTGCAGCCAGGAAATCAGAAGACGTCTACTTCTTGGGAGGAGAGCAATGGCCAACCTTGACAAAATAGTGAAGAGCAGAGACATCACACTGGCAACGAAGGTCCGCATAGTCAAAGCAATAGTATTCCCCATAGTAACCTATGGACGCGAGAGCTGGACCATAAGGAAGGCTGAGCGAAGGAAGATAGACGCTTTTGAACTCTGGTGCTGGAGGAAAATCCTGAGAGTGCCTTGGACCGCAAGAAGATCCAACCAGTCCATCCTCCAGTAAATAATGCCCGACTGCTCACTGGAGGGAAGGATATTAGAGGCAAAGTTGAAGTATTTTGGCCACATCATGAGAAGACAGGAAAGCTTGGAGAAGATCATGATGCTGGGGAAAATGGAAGGAAAAAGGAAGAGAGGCCCACCAAGGGCGAGATGGATGGACGGTATCCTTGAAGTGACTGGCTCATCCTTGAAGGAACTGGGGGCAGCAACGGCCGACAGGGAGCTCTGGCGTGGACTGGTCCATGCGGTCACCAAGAGTCGAAAACGACTGAAAGAGTGAGACGACGACGGTAGTTGGCCCTCCACATTTGTGAATTTTATTTTATTCCCATTTAATTATTTGAGGAATTTATTATTGCCGCCTTTATAGGAATTTGCATCTTCTCCAGTGCAACTCTATGGTTAGCCTTTGTTGGAAATTAACCATAAAGTTGAACACCTAGGAAGAACACTTCTCTGAGTGTTTATAGGTTCTCCAGTGCAGTTTTATGGTTCTTCACCATCTGACTGAAGTTGGTTTTAGAGTTTGTGATGCAAGTCCTAGAAATTCCTAGGGAGGTGTTTTCTCAGGTTAGAATAAGGTTTCATTGTTTGCATTTTTTCGCTGTTGCCCAAGTCCTGCATCGCTAGCCCCAACAAATGTGAATAGATGCCTGTAATTAATGTTGTATGTTAGAGAACATTTACACATAATGTATGACTTATTAAACAGATCCTGAAATGTGGGTCATCAACACAAAGGAAAAGCATTTACTATCATGGTGGAATACAGTTACGTATATCATCTGTGCAGTCACAGATGAAGTTTGAACCTCCAGATAGTTTTCAGCTGCCAGTAACTCCAGTCAGAATGACCATGTTAAAAGATCATGGAAGCTGAAATCCCCAAAGACTCAAAGTTCCTTATCCCCATTTTATTCAATGCATAACCTTTATCCAATGTCTTTGTCAATATTTTCCCAGTGGATCTTCTGAATGTGGAGAAAATTAAGGGGTAGATGTCTGAGTCAGCCCTAATTTCTCCTACTCATCGGACTGAAGTGAACGCTCTTTGTTTTAATCCTAGTTAGTTCTTTGCACCTCTGAAGCAGTTCAGTCTGTCCTTCCTTCCTTCCTTCCTTCCTTCCTTCCTTCCTTCCTTCCTTCCTTCCTTCCTTCCTTCCTTCCATCCATCCATCCATCCTTCCTGTTCCAAGACTGTAGTACCAGAGAAACTAAAAGAAATTTTGTTTCCCTATGAATTGAGTCATTATTTTAACACTTCATCAGCTCTTCTTCCAGTCAGCTGCCAAGTCAAATTCAAAATATTATCTTTGAATATAATTTAATTACCAAAGATATAGTGCATGTTCTACATAAGCATAATGGGAGACCACATCTATCCAGGGACATCGATCCAAACAATACAAATTAGATAGATTATGATTAAAACTCATGACAAATATTAACATTTAAAACATCTTAATTTCTTGCATTGTGGTTTTGTCAACAAAATTTCTATGTTCTATTTATTTACTACTATTATAAATTATGAGAATAAAAAAGGCATCGTTTATATAACAGAGACACCCACTTGTTGCTCAAGGATGGTTTCCATAATACAGCAAAATCAAGCCAACATTCATATAATACAATCAGCTCATTTACGCCTGATTTTTCTACTTTCAGGTTTCATCCATTTTCTCTTTGCAAAAGTCATTCAAATTGATGAATTTTTATGAGGATCTGGCAGGAGCTAAAAATCAGAAATATGAAATGAAACAGACACCATGCAGCCCTCCCTCCATAGTTCTGCAAGCTCTTTCTTAGCCTGACCTACTTACCAATTTAAAAGATTAAATCCCACAAAGGAAATATTGAATGATCAGAAAGACTAGGCTGACCTTATGGAGGTTAATTTGCTTGTTTTATGTGGTCTGAATAAATTCAAGCACTTGAAATGACACATATCTAACCCCAACAATGAATTTGGCTTATAAAAAGTTCTTTATGAAATTATTAAGAACATCATGTGAAACTTCATGTGAAAAGAATCCCTTAATCAGCTAATATATAATGGTCAGATAGAATGTTATTACTGAAGGTGAAAACATAACAAAAGGAATGCATACACATTACAGGAACGTCATGAATTCTCAGTTACTTTTATGATGCAACTCAAAACTGGTGGCTGTCTCTAATGTCATGGTAGATTCTCATGAGACCACATCACATGTTATTCACAGCAATGGGATAAAGAAGTGAAGTTGGAGTGATCTACCACAAATTCATTCTTCTATTGAGATACTATCTGTAGCAGTCTCCATCATTTGTGTGTATTGACTGTTGAAATAAGATGGGATTCATTTACTGTATACCAACCTGCTTGAGCTGCTAGAGGTGATCCCAGATATGCTGTTGATTCCACTTCCAAATCCTTATGTCCTGGTAGAATATTTGGTCATCTGGCTCCTGGAAGTTATGCACCCTGTGATCTAAAAAAAAAAAAAAGCACAGAGTTGAGAGACTTTCAAGGTTTAATCCATTTCCTCAATTGCAAATAATAATTGATTAGGGTTTGCTATATTTTTTTAAGATAAGGTTTTACAGCAGGTTGTGGTATCACAATACCACACAACAAAACATCATTATATGTATCTTTTCTAACTTTGATAACGTACAACAGGATTGTTACAGGATAATGTGTCTATTCAACCAACACAGAATAATTCTTTTCCAATTATTATGGTCCTCTGCTGGGATATTTGGCATACACAGTAGAGTCTCACTTATCCAACATAAACGGGCCAGCAGAATGTTGGATAAGCGAATATGTTGAATAATAAGGCGGGTGTAACGAAGTGTGATTTTTTATTTATAGATGCCATGTTTAACTGTGTTTTAAAAAGGGTTAATATTTCAGTTACTCAGCACTCAGAGTTGGTTGCCATGGAGAAGGGGGCGGAGCCAACTGGGTTAGCTGAAGAGAGAGCAGAATTTGGAGGAAAACTCAGTCAGTCAGTGTGTGGTCAGAGAACCCACAGGGAAGGTTGATTTTAGTCTGGGCTCTGTTGAAGCTCAGGGAAGGCTGATCCTAAGTTAGGGGATCAGGGATAAAATAAGTTTGGTGACTTATTTTAGGTAGTCTGTGCCCTGATAAGGTAGAGGGATCTGATTCTCAGCTGAGAGAATCAGGGTGGCTCAAATGGTTGGTTTTTGAGTCAATTCTAAAATAAGTTTGGTGACTTATTTTAAGGTAGTCTGTCTCCTAACTAGGAACAGATATTCTGTGATTGAAAATCACCGAGTGACTGCAGTTTTAGGCAGTGGAGGAAGAAGTGACATTTTAGGAAGTTTGATTCACCTCATTCTAGCTTTGCAAATGTTAAGCAAAGTGCCTCTAAGTGAGAATTGTAACTATTAAGCTTGTGCCTGAATAAACGTGTTATTGTTCTTTTCCTTCAAACATCTCAGTCTCTGTCATATATACACACATCAAGAATAAAGAAGAAGAAGAAAGAAAAACCAAGATTTAAAAGTCTCCTCTCTAAGTAGCCAGTGGCTAAATCTTCCAGTAGTGGTGGCAAGAGTTGATAATCCCCTTAACATTTGGTGGCAACATTATAAGACCTCTATAATTTGGTGGCAGTTTTTAAATAAAAACATCTTTATATTGGTGGCAGCAGATATATAATATAAATATAATTAATTAATAGAAACTCCTCCACATCTCCGAAATCGGTGTCAGAGATGGGATTTTTGGAAGGATTTCTCCCCCTTCTTGACATCTCCACAAATTGGTGGCAGTGGTGGGATCTAAAAGGTTTCCCCCCCTGCCTGAAAGAACCTCAGCCGGTCATAGATTTCCACAGAGGGATTAAGGAAAAGCCTATTAAACATCAAATTAGGTTATGATTCTACAAATTAAGCACCAAAACATCATGTTATAAAACAAATTTGACAGAAAAAGTAGTTCAATACACAGTAATGCTATGTAGTAATTACTGTATTTACAAATTTAGCACCAAAATATCACGATGTATTGAAAACATTGACTACAAAAATGCGTTGGATAATCCAGAACGTTGGATAAGCAAGTGTTCGATAAATGAGACTCTACTGTATGTGGATTAAAGGGGCACAATTTTTCACCTTTTTAAACATTGGTCTATGAGAATTCTCCAAATTTTGTTCTGCCTCTGTACTTTTTAACATATGCATGTAACTGGTTGAGGATATCATCTGGATCTTGGGGTTCAGAGTCATAGTTATATCAGTGATACACAGCTTTGTCTCTATGAGTAAATATTCAAAATGACCAGAAGATCAAAATAAGTTGAGCTATGCTTTGGAAAATCTTATAAGCTCTTAGGAATTTCAAGTTAAACATAGGGTGTTCCTGCCCATGTCCTCAAATCTTGACACATTCCTCCAATAAGGATAACAGTTATCTTTACCACTGAGGTTCATTTCATAGCACTTTCTAAGGAGAGTTCTACCTATTGAATATTTCTTATGTGGGGAAGGGGAAGAAATTTTCATTTTGTTCAGTTTCTGGAGAATTTCCCAACATGTACACATTTCTTGATGTTTGAATGTAAAAAGAAATGAGATTTTAAAAGTTCAACTGTGGTAGAAAATGAAACTAATCCATTTCCCCATCTGTAATGGGTATAGTAGTACTTTATCAATACTTGAAGAACGACAGGATCTCTAACTCTTTGTGTACTCTCAGCTCATTCCAATCAGAACATGGATCTCCTTTAAGACTTTTTTTTCCCAATGCACAACATAGCACTGTTGAAGTCTTTGGCTTGAAACAGTTTACAGTAAACTCAGTTAACCATAATTCAAACAACCAGAACTCTTTAAAAAAAAACCCAGCAAAAAACCTGAAGAAATAATACTGCATTCAAAAGCCCGTTTTTATAATATAGTAAAACTGTGTTACATTAATTAAAAGTTTGTCTTTATTTGACTTTGTTTGCTTTTAATTGCTGTATTTCAATATCAAGTCATTACAGAGTTTATAGCATAGCATAGTATGGGTCTATTTTTAATACTATTTCTCAAGCAATCAGAAATTACATTTATCTGGCATCTACCAATTCTTATGGGTGCTGGTTAAATGAAAGTCAACTGTACAATGAACTGGCAAAGAGACTAGTATTCCTGCTCTCCATCCATGGTTGCACATCAGAGCTGCATACCATAAAGGAAGTCCTCACAAATGGAGCAGCTTCCTTCCCATACAGAGGAGGCTCTCAAATTGTTACTGCTAGTAAGGCAGATCCAGTAGAATCTGTGGGGTGAATGCCATACAGGGCTTATTTTTCACTTTTCAGAAATACAGGAATGTGGATAGATTCTGCATGCAGTTTCTTAAGACTTTAATGACAACACAGGATTCGAAAAACAAAAGGAAACAGATCCAGTAAGAAGCATGCTGATGTGCAGCATCTTAGTGATGTAGACTTCAATGACTCTAAATAAATAGATCACTCTGCAAGGAAGAAAAAGTGCATTCTAAGTTCTTACCCTATTAGTATAAATAGCACAAATCTATTGTCATGAACATAACCAATGAAAGATGTGGAAATAATGTCTTTATATTATTCAAATGAGGAAAATGTGTATACTTGGCTCATGAAACATAACAATATGCATCTTCGCCCATTTCCTATGCATATGCAGATAAATCTGTCCCCCATGTTGAGATATAGAACCTTGAAAAGTTTTTTTACTTGAGGAAACAATGGTGCTAAAATCCTTTTTACTACATAAATTCCTTCTCTGAGAGAGCTTATGATACGTTTGCAAAATACAGTCAGAATCATAATAATGGTTAGCAATACAGTAGAGTCTCACTTATCCAACACTCGCTTATCCAACGTTCTGGATTATCCAACGCTTTTTTGTAGTCAATGTTTTCAATATATCATGATATTTTGGTGCTAAATTCATAAATACAGTAATTACAACATAACATCACTGCGTATTGAACTGCTTTTTCTGTAAAATTTGTTGTAAAACATGATGTTTTGGTGCTTAATTTGTAAAATCATAACCTAATTTGATGTTTAATAGGCTTTTCCTTAATCCCTCCTTATTATCCAACATATTCGCTTATCCAACATTCTGCCAGCCCGTTTATGTTGGATAAGTGAGACTCTACTGTACTACAAAAAGAAAAAAAGGTCAAACACATATGATAGTTATTTTTAGACAGAGTAGTTCCGTTCCATTCACTACTTCCTTTGTCCAATCAACTATTTGCCCCAACCAGGAAAGATAGGTGTCCAGTGTACACATGGTGAAATACATCTCTCCCATTCATAATTTGAGGTTGGAGAAGTGTAAAGTATTCACTAATGCTTGACAACCAGGATCCAAAGTTACATCTACCTGAACTGTATCAATGGCAGTCTCTAAGGCAAAGCTCATCCAAGTGATTTTATCTGCAAAGCATCATGCAGATTATTCCCAGTGAGATGCCAAATGGTCTATATATTTTCTTCTCATTAATTGAAGAAAAACCTTGATCGCTTGAAGGAGCTACTTAGATGAATCTGACCAGATGCAATAAGAGGAGAAAAATCATGTCAGCATCACCATAGGTTGCTTCCTATGTGCTTTAGTCCATGTTTAATTGGATTTATGTTGACATTTCCAACAGTCACTCTAGTCAATGTCCTGGTTCCAGCACCAGCAGCATCTTGGTAAAACAGGAGGCAAATTTCATTCTATACCAAAGCAGGACACGCTCAAGAGCTCAAGCATTTACTGCTCTAGTCATTTTATTATAAAGTAATGCTACTTTAACTTTCTAGTTCCTGGCATCAGTTCAATCTGGCATGGGGAGCACTTTCCAGCCTAAAAGTATTGACTCACTGTCACACACTTGCTCCCGTAAGTGAAGAAAACACAACTAAAAGCAGCAGTGCTAGCTGAATGATACACTTGACTTCCATTATTTTCTTTGTAATGATTCCTAGGGAGCTACTTTTGCTTGCAGAATGTAGTGGAGTGTTGTTTTGCCAAAGGCGAGTGGTTCTTTTAGGATGTAGAAACAATAAACACACCAGTGGGTGAAAGATTTTAATACATTTATTGTTACAACAGGCAGTTCTTAAGATATAAGACAGCAATGATGGCACATACTCTATAAAACCAAGCTAAGTGAAATTACTTCTCTATTAGTTGCATGGAGCAACAGTGGTTACAACAGGTAACAACAGTGGTTATGCCCGAGGCTATCAATACCCTTGCTAGCTGTACTGGTCTGCACTGAGCTTCCAGCAACTGAATAGAGAATACATGACTATCCAAATGCTTTCTGTATCCTTGCTATATATCCTTTTCTGTGCAATTGTCACAGTGAGCAGAGTACAGGCTTGAGTCATATTCCAGAATGGCCATGAGGTCCTGCTTAGTCCCCAGTGGCTCACATATTGAACTGGGTAACCCCATCACTGTTATGGAAGGCTGAGTTGGTTGTGTCTGGAGGCCCTACTCTCAATGCTATAGCAAAGTGTCAGCAATTTTGAAAGTAGGGGAGAAAAGGACAGCAGAAGACTAGCAAGGCTAGGATAAGTCTTGCTTCTTGAACTCTGACGTGTATGGGAGAAATATGAGACCACTCATTGGCAGATATAATAGCAAGCTGATGATAAATGGGCTATCAAGAAACCTGCAGGAGATGCACAGGAGAGGGCAGACATTCCAGAATAGAGAGCTGCTATAATGGCTGTGCAGTTTGCTAAAGTAAGACACACCAACAGCAAATCATATTTAATCCATGCAAGGTGAAAGCCCTGATTACATCCAATACCTGAAATGCAAAAACCTGAAATGGTCATATGTGAAATGCTAGTGATGCAAAAGCATTGACTTAAGGAGAGGAAGGGAAGAAAGAGCAAGTAACTGACCTTAATCACTAACAAAATGATTATCCAGGATTCTTGGTATAACTCAGGGTGCTTCCAGATTACAGTTAAACCCACACAAAGGAGCAGGTTTAAGAAACCTGTTTCAGCACGGGTTTAAGTGCCCATCCCACCCCAAAAAAGGGCTTTCCCAGTGCGGTGACTACATACCTCACCAGTAACTACCGGGATGGTATCCATCAACCCTTCCCCCCAAAAAAACCCCCAAAAAACTCTTTAAAACTTACTAGGCCATCATTAGACCTCCCTGCATGCCTCCCGGGATGTACCAAAGATGTGTGAGGAGGCAGAAGGGAGCTATTTCACCCACCACCTCACTTCCTAGTGCATCATTGGTACAGGAGGCATGCAGGGTGTCCTAATGGTAGCCTAGTACGTTTATAACAGTTTTAGGGCTTTTGGGAAGGGGGTTGGTAAGTGATGGGTGACATCTCACATCTTTGGGCTCCAGGAGCCCAAAAGGTGCGAGATGGGTGTGAGGTATGACCACCGGGTAGTCCCAGGACTATCCGTAGTCTATTCCCACAGGACCCATAGCCCATTTGAACCGGGCCTTTCAAGAAGGCCTGGATCTAATGAGCTATCAAATTAATCCAGGATAACGCAGAGTTTTCCTGTTTTGTTTCAAATGAATTCACTTTTACTGGAGGACTCATTTGGATGCCTACGGTAAAAGTGTGAGAGCACACATATTTTGGGCCCTGTCTACCCTGTTTCCCCGAAAATAAGACATCCCCGAAAAATAAGACCTAGTAGAAGTTTTGCTGAATTGCTAAATATAAGGCCTCCCCTGAAAGTAAGACCTAGCAAAGTTTTTGTTTGGAAGCATGCCCAGCGCCTGCCAAACAGAACACCAGAGCATGCAGGATTGGTAAATATGCATACCAGTTGTACATGGAAATATTGGTAGTAACAAGAAATTCTTGATAGGATTCACAGTTTGTCTGATTATGCTGGTTTGTGATGACAATTATTGTACAGTATATAATAAATGTTCATTTTTTGTTCAACAATAAATGTGAATTCTTCTTCATGGAAAAATAAGACATCCCCTGAAAATAAGACCTAGCACATCTTTGGGAGCAAAAATTAATATAAGACACTGTCTTATTTTTGGGGAAACACAGTAGGTGGGCCCTCAGGCCACAAGATCATGGAAGGATTGTATAGAGAAATAATCTTTTTCTGACTATTCAAGAGCTCTGAGAAAGACAGATATTTCACACGTAAAGTCATATACTGCACAACTGAAATATTAAAATTTGTAGAATAAAAAAATATATAGTGTCAAATAGCCTCATTTTATCCAGCAAGTTAAAGAGGACAATATTGTAAGGACAGAGGCCTGGAGTGGAAAAGATGTTTAGTTATGAAAATGCACTTCAAACTTTATTATTTCTATAAATCCTTGACATGGTCATTGTTGTTCTTTATTCTATTATGCCACTCACTTTTAAGGTTCTACATCCTCCTTGTCTATCCTCACTGTTTGTTTTTCAACCTCCTCAACCAATCACTGACTCAAGACTTCATAATCTTGACCATAACAAAGTTCTTTGAAACCTTTCAAGCACTATTTGCAGTCAAAATCTCACAGAAACTAATGATTTTATTAATAGGATAATGCAATGGTGTTTGTCTCCCCCCCCCCACTTGCATTCTAGTTATCTATGTTCCTGTGATTTGATCATCCATCCATTATAAACCAAATTAATTCCAATTCCATACGCAATAGTGTCTTCCCATCATAAAATCTATATGAATATTTTTGGAAAGAAGAATTTGTCAGGTTTTTAATATATTTAATTTTATAAACCATGCTTAAAGTAATTGCTTTAATCTTTCACACTGGGCTGTGGTACAAGTAATTTGAGAAAAAGGAGACCATCTCAGCTTACACTTGTACACTTCATATTTCACCTTGCCAGTTTCAGTGGCTGTGGCTTGCCTTGGCAATGGATATCAGAATTTGCTGCTATTAAATCCTTGGGGTAATTCAAATGGAAAGGAAGAAAATGTGTCTATGATGTGTCTATTTTTTTAGAGGCAGTTTAGAGGTGTGAGAAAAAAGATATCAGGGAAGGTGATCTCTTTGAGACATATTATTTTCTAAATTATAACAAAAGATATTGGAATTTTCCTCCTGGTTGTCTAATGCTGATACTAAGTGGATGAAATCTTGTTCCCTTGTGGCTGTGGAAGATTCTCCTGGAAACTGCAACTAGCATAGAAGTGCATTTTTTATATATATTCTCACATCATGAGAGAGGGAGGGGATAATTAGGGGCAAGGGTTGTCGGCTTTCAGAAAGACTTTCAATGGCAAAACTAGAGGAAGCATTTCTACCATGAGTCCACCTTTGTATGAAACAGTCCAATTCAGGGGGCTCTGTTTCAGTCTTTTCCAATTTCCACCTATACTTCAATTGCAGTCTTTCGGTGTGGACCAGAAATTTCATGAAAAGCACAAGCAACTTCACTGCTTGTGAAAAATGTGTATCCTCCATTGCTAAAGCACCCAGAGTCATTTTCTTTTTTTATTGTCAATGTAACTTGTCACTTGTCAAAACTTCGCTTTGTGGGGCATGGTTGACACTGGGCAAAATCCATGTATTAGAAGTAGGCAGTCTTATCTGTTCTCAGATAATGATCATCATAAGGGATCTAGGAGACAGACCAGCTTTAAAAAGGTGTTTGTTGATTTAGTTCCCAGATGTGGGTGGGAAGTACAGAACAGTGAAAACTGCAGTGGTATTTCTATTCCACCAACCCTAAATGGTTTTCCAAGCAAACAAGTCAGGATGGATATGAATTTGAAGTGGCCCATACTGTTCCAAATTATTCATAAACTATGATTCAATAATGCTATAGGATGGTGCAATTGTTTGAGCACTGAAGTGTTTCGCTGGATACCGGGGTTCAAATCCCCACTTGATCATGGCAATTAACTGACCTTAAGCAAGTCACGCTGTGTTAGCCTCAGAGGAAAGCAAAGGTAAGCCCATTATGCACAAATTTTGCCAAGAAAAACTGCATTCAGGTTGCCATATGTTGGAAATTACTTCAAAGCACCCAATAGCTTTTAGTAAATCATGCTAGTATTTTCTTCCATCCCACATTGCTTCACCTTTGCTTTTTATCAATACATTGTTAATTTCTGGACATTGGGAAGCACTCCAATGACAACGCAGTAGATTTCTTTTAGCACAGATTTGGGGGAGGGAATAATGATTGATATAGAGCTATCTGTACATAAAACAATTACATTGTTTTAACTGTAATTGTTTTATTATTGTTGTGGTTGGCCTCTAATTGTTGCCAGTTGTGAAGCTTCCCTGAGTCCCCCTCCGAGGGTGAGAAGGACAGGATATAAATGTATGCAATAAATAAATAAACAAACAAATACATGGCACATGTGTAAAATTTAAAGCAGTTGTTAACCAGTATGCAAGTGAAACCACCATAGAATACCTATATTGTGTGTCTGGTGACCTCTTCACATGGGCCCTGCTTTACCTGTCTTACTTTTAAGCCGATCCCAGAAGCATTGACCACGTGTCTTCCCCCCATTCCTTCTGGTACAACAAAGGAATCCTCCCATGTTGCTGCCATGGGGCATACATTAGTTCTGCGATAGTTGACCAACAGAGCCCTGCCGGAACTTCCTTTGCACCGTGAGATAGGAGCCAGTTGGCTCAGTGGGTCAACTAAGTTTGAAATGTCATGTTGGTTTCTAAAACATTTTAAGTATATAGAATGGAATGATATCCCCTACTTTAGTGGTTCTCAACCTGTGGGTTCCCAAATGTTTTGGCCTTCAACTCCCAGAAATCCTAACAGCTAGTAAACTGGCTGGGATTTCTGGAAGTTGTAGGCCAAAACACCTGGAGACCCACAGGTTGAGAACCTACTTGTAGATTAGTTTATTCACTCTAGATTTGATACAGATGTAATCTTACAGTATATGGAACAGACCTATTGAGCTCAACAGTATTTCTAAGGAATAACTTCAGCTCCATTGGTTCTACAGTACACATAATGAGGTAGGGATCCATTTCTTTGTGGTGCTGGTGATTTTATTTTAGGAAATAGATTTTGTTTCGAGGAAAATAATCCCTCAGAAAATTAATAACAACATTTTAAAATATGACAAAATAATTTAAAAATACAACAGAAATTACTGTCCTTACTTGTTCCCCATTCTACCTTCCCATATTTTTCCAGGTCACCTGACCAAGTGAGCCATGATACTAAATAAAGCAGTCTAATACTTTGAATTGTAATTCATTAAATCGCTTCTCAAAAGAAAATTCAGATAAAGTCAATGAGATTTCTTCCCAGCTAGGTATATGTAGAATCACGGTCACAATTCAATTTCTTCATTTTTATTTTGAGACCAGGTGGAGAGAGAATCCTTCCAATCCTTATTTATATTGCCATACTATGGTGTGCTGTTTTGAATTAGATCCACACCCACACAGTCAGTATGGTAACACTTGTCTTAGCCTTTCACTATTCTGTTGAAAAAGTGTTCAATAAAAATGAGAGGACAAAAACAAGGGAGTGAAGCTTTGCAATCTTATTCACATGAAGTTAATGGAATGGAACTATGAGCAAGGACTGGATCAGCTGCATAAACTTAGAAGTTATTATATTCCACATAAACTTCAGCTTTTAAAATATGTTCAACAAAATGTCAGACACTGTGTATATCTCTGAAGTTATATTGCTTGCTGTAATTCTTGTCACCATCATCAACACTATCACCATTGCATTAATATTCTCATACCCTTCTTTGATGTGATTCAGGGGAATGTGAATTGTATTGTCTTCATTCTTGCACTATATAAGATGTAACTACACGGGAAGAAAACACGTGGCCCTTTTTTATGCTGTTAGACTTTTATTTCCTATTGGCCATGTTCAATATAGCTAATGCTGAAATCAGATAAGAACCATAGCTCAACAGGATCTAGCAGAGATTGAGTCTAAGGCTGGATCTACACTGCCCTATATCCGAGAATCTGATCCCAGATTATCTTCTTATCCCATTATCTGGCAATGCCTCCAGTTCAAAGTAGATGATCTGGGATCAGATCCTGGGATATAGGGCAGTGTAGATTCAGCCTCAGTGTCCAGAGTCCAACATTGTATAAATGATAACACACAGGGTTGTAGGAGCATATTACCCCCAACACAACCTACTCCCAAGTGTGAACTGGTTTAGAAAATTATTGGATATTTCTTTAGGGCTGTGGTTTTCCTATTTAAATTAGACATTTTTTACCATTCTACTGAAAAAAATGAGGATTTGATGCAGATCCCAGAATCATGGGATTGGAAAAAATAGTTTCCTCACCCACCAAAGTTGCCCAGCCCTGCCTTCAATTATTTTGCTCCCAAGGTTAATGGGAAGGAAACAGCGTGTGGAGGGGAGAGAAATGGAAGGAGAATAACAGATGTTGCTCCTGCATTGATGGCAAAACTTTGGAAATGTCAGAGCACTGACTCTAAAGCCAGTAGCAGCTGGTGGCTTCCATCATAGTAGGGTGGTAAATCCATTCCAAGTTTCAGTTTGAACTTCCACAGATACATCCCTAAAATTGGTTGCTGAACTTCATTCCCAAAATGCATTTAATACTTTGGATAATTCCTTTAAAGTTCAGACTAAAACTAGGGCTGAGTCACCATCTGCCATTGCCCAAAATCGTGTAATTTTCCCCCAAATTGAACTGTACGATGGCTTTGCCAACATTTCAGTTTCATTTCTGCTGTTTAAACCGACCTGTTTCTACTGTGCTGAATGAGTATATCAATTAAATACCTAGTTCAGAAGTTTTCAAAATCCATAGAAGGCATTCTATTTACTTTGGAATTAGTGTCAGAATTAGACAGCCAGGAGGGGGAAAAAAGCTTTTAAAATTGGTTTTCCTTTTTGATCAAATGTAAGCAGCCATATAAATTATGTGGAGACAGAGTGGGTTGCCATAATACCTGATTTATACATTTTATTGGATATTACGGATACACCTTAAATTATGAAAATAATATACACTCCAGATTTAATGCCTAGCCTAGATAAATGAATGGAACTTTCAGCCAAGTGCTACAAGAACTGGGGAGGGTGGGGTGGGGGGCATAAAACACCTGAAGGGAAAGAAATTTAAATGTCTGTTTCACAGATGACTTATCAAGCATCATTTGTCTTAAGCAGAAACAGCTTTAACCATGAAAAATTCTTCATGATGTAAACTCCTGTCACATACTAAATTATAAGAAAATCTACGGGGGAATAAGACTAACAAATTTATATTTTGTTTTTATATAGCAATTTGTTATAATTTGGCCTCACTTTCAGAGAGGCAGAAAAATGTGCTCTTGGATAATGGAAGGCAAACAATGCCTTCTCACCAACAGAAACTGCATCGGTTCCATTTTTGCCTGTATTTCTTCTTCTAAAAGCATGGAGCTCCAATCACACTTTTGGCCAGAGAACTAAACTAGGTGAAAAATGAACATTGCTAAGGGATGACAAATGCTTGCACCACAACCCAGTTATTCTTCTTCTGTCTTTAAGTTTTGTGTTTTCAACCTGGGAAATAGTCCAGGATGACAACAGTCCAATAAACAAGATCTAGAAAGCATATTTCTGAACAGACTTATGTTTAGATGAGGGACCATGTACTTCTCAAATAAACAAATACAGAGAATTTACGACCATGTGGAATTTTCTAAATCTTTCAATTTTAACATTTGCATTTTCATAAAAACCACTGAAGCATAAAATCCTGGGGTTTTTTTTGCTGCATATTTTGTTACAGATTCACTTCAAACCAAACTCTAAACTTGAAATATGTATTGGTCTCTCCTGATACTTCCTACATTGATAGGTTCAGACATGAAATCTCATTTTTTTTCACTGCAAGTTCTAATGAACATTGCATGCTATGTGTCAAAGTCTAAGAGATAACATTGGTGCATGTCAGTTATCAAAAGCTCCTGAGTATTATATATTCTTGAATCAAATCAAGTAAGCTGTCGGACATTAAAAAAAATATGACATGGTTCTCCTGGTATTTTGTTGCTTTGTGGGGTTTTAGGGGGAAGCTTATTAATAGTTCTTCATGGAGAAGACATTCATTATTTATCTTTTTTTGCCACAATCAACATGTGGAATATTGGATATATTCTATTGCACACTCATAGTTCACAATGAACAGCTGATAAGCCAAACTCTGATTTCATCCGAACGAAAACTCCAGACTCTAAATTTCAGGTAAAATCTCTTTGATAGACCCCTTTAGAAGAGAACTCTTAGAAAAATAGTAGAGTCTCACTTATCCAACACTCGCTTATCCAACGTTCTGGATTATCCAACGCATTTTTGTAGTCAATGTTTTCAATATATCATGATATTTTGGTGCTAAATTCGTAAATACAGTAATTACTACATAGCATTACTGCGTACTGCGTACTGAACTACTGTCCAATTTGTTGTATAACATGATGTTTTGGTGCTTACTTTGTAAAAGCATAACCTAATTTGATGTCTAATAGGCTTTTCCTTAATCCCTCCTTATTATCCAACATATTCGCTTATCCAACGTTCTGCTGGCCCGTTTATGTTGGATAAGTGAGACTCTACTGTAGTATGAAAAGTAGGTATGCAAAGAACACTTGCAAATTTTCATGTGACTTAACACAGTGAAGCACTCTTGATGGTCATTTCAGCTTTGTACATGAAATTGAATGCAGTTCTGATATTTTCCTTTTTCTCAGGTGATTAAAAAAATTCCTACATCCCAAGGCAAATTCCCATTGTATATGAAAGCACATCCAGCTCAAAGAAGAGAACCGGAAATGTATTAATTGCCTAAATTCCCAGAATTTTGATTTGCATTAAGTATGTCATCCCATTGCTCCTTTAAACACAACATTTTATGTGTTAAATGAATTCCCGAAACAATCCCATTCTGCTAGGAAATGGAAACTCCATTAGCAGAAACGATATCCTGACAATTGTTTAGTTCTGTGGGGCTTTATTTTTCTCAAAGAAATCAGAACAAGTATCACAGCCGAGATCTATTTTCAGAGCAGTATCTCACTGAAGCCCATTAGAAGCTCCTCATGGTCAAGCATGAACTGTTGCTGCTTACGCTGTGGGAAATAAATAAGAGGATTTCAGTCTCCATCGCTGTGCTTCCATCATACCATTCACTAGCAATAAATTCACATTTACAATATAAATATAAAGGGAGGGAGACCCACACTCCACATGAATTTTTTTTCAAAAGGAAGCAACATAAAGAAAGATGGACAAGGAGATTTAATAAGCGATTTTTATATCTTAAGTGTGCTCAAGCCTTTCCAAGACATATTGCAGATAAGATAAAAGTCTTGGATCTCTGTAGGTCTGTAATATTATTTCTCACCCCACCACAATGCATTGCAAATTTGGCATATCTCAGATTTTTAAAAACTCCATCTGAAACAGTACACTTGAGCCTTGAAATGAGCCTAGCATTCAGCACAAATGAAAATTAATCTGCCAGGCTTTCTTATTATTGTGCTTCCCAGCATCAGCTAAAAAGTCTATAATGCTATTTTCCACGTACATTTTCCGTGGGCAACGAATATATTGAAATGAGGGAGACAATACATTCTACCTCAGAGCAGCATCCACACAGCATGACTTCAACTAACCAGGTCAGTGTTTACATTTATGTACCGGAAGATGCACTATAGAGAAGGCACTTTACTTACCACTTATTGTCAATTTGCACCTTGGGAAAAGCTGTCCTATGAACAAAATGGTTTCAATGAAAATGTCACTGTTCATTACTAGAACCCAAAGCAGCACAATGTCTCCCTAGTATTCATTAGAATAATAACTACCTCATCATCATATATAATTGACATATATGTTATAAGTACACATACACCTAAGGCATATAGCTGAGGGAAAAATATGTAGTTCTTCCCACAGAAATCCAGCATACAAAAATGTGCCAGCATCATTATTCTTCATTGGGCCACCATTTTGTTACTCTGCAGAGGCTGTTATATATACATAGTGTATTCTGCTTATGAAAACATGCAGCACATCAGATCTCTGTTGCTCTGTCTATCTTCATTTCATATTTGAGAACCTGTTAACTGGGGGTTTAGTATAAATATTTCTATGACAGTATGATTATTAAGGTTATTTTTTCAAAGTACTGTACACATATTGACTTCCAAAACATTTTTTACTAGTTCCAAGATTAATTTGAATTTGTTGCCTGCCTAGAAAAAGCCATCATAGTTAGAAAAAAATGTAAAAGATGGTGTCATTGGGGGACACCTGCTCGACCCCACAACCATTGTCTTGTGGGGTCCCGCAGGGGTCAGTACTGTCCCACATGTTGTTCAACATATACATGAAGCCGTTGGGAAAGATCATCCGGAGTTTCAGGGTGAGGTGTCATCTGTACGCAGATTATGTCCAGCTCTGTCACTCCTTCCTACCTGTCACTAAGAAGGCTGTTCAGGTCCTGAACTGGTGCTTGGCCGCTGTTTTGGACTGGATGAGGGCCAACAGATTGAAACTCAAGACAGAGGTCCTCCTGGGCAGTCGCAGGGCCGAACAGGGTATAGGGTTACAGCCTGTGTTGGACGGGGTCGCACTCCCCCTGAAGACACAGGTTCGCAGTCTGGGGGTTCTCCTGGACTCATCGCTGAGCCTGGAGCCCCAGGTTTCGGCAGTGGCCAGGGGAGCTTTCGCACAACTAAGACTTGTGTGCCAGTTGCGCCTGTACCTTGGGAAGTCTGACTTGGCCATGGTGGTCCATGCTCTGGTTACATCCTGTTTGGATTACTTCAACGCACTCTACGTGGGGTTGCCTTTGAAGACGGCCCAGAAGCTCCAATGGGCGGCAGCCAGATTAATAACTGGAGCGGCATACAGGGAGCATACTACTCCCCTGTTAAGCCAGCTCCACTGGCTGCCGATATGCTACCGGGCCCAATTCAAAGTGCTGGTCAAAGCCCTAAACGGTTCCAGTCCAACTTACCTGTCCAAACATATCTCCTCCTACAAGCCTGTGAGAACTTTAAGATCATCTGGAGAGGCCCTGCTCTCGGGCCCACATGCCTCACAAGTGCGGCTGGTGGGGATGAGAGACAGGGCCTTCTAGGTGGTGGCTTCTCGGCTGTGGAACTACGTCCCCAGTGATATCTGGCAGGCTCCATCCGTTCTGAGTTTTAGGAAAAAAGTAAAGACTTGGCTTTGTGAGCAGGCGCTCGATGAGTGAATTCTGTTGGCTCTACTCGGTCTGGATTAAGGTTTATGTACAAGGTCTTGCGGGTGAATGGCTTAAGTATTTTATAATGTATGGTTTTAAATCTATTTATTGTATTTTGTTAAATTATCTAATTGTTTTAATTGCTTATGTTTTATCTTTTTGTATTGTATATTGGCATTGAATTTTGCCAGATTGTGAGCCGCCCTGAGTCCCTTCGGGTGAGAAGGGCAGGATAGAAATGATGGAAATAAATATACCCTCTCCCCACCCTGGTATCATAATTATGAAGTTTCTACATCACATACACTATGTCTGAAGCTCGATGAAGTAAGAGGACTCTATGAGGGAGTGATTTTTATTGGTCCTCAGACATGTGGATGGAGAAAAAAGTAGACCTCAGAACTCAGAAAATAGACAGCTAAAGCAATTAAATTTTCTTTTTGCATCCAAACACAAAGTTCTTTCATCTCTTACACCAAAACATCTGCTACAATATTGTTGTAGTAAACTATTCTGATGTGTAAAATACTTCTAATTGGCAATACCTAAACAAAACTCATTTGAGGCTCCTGAAGCCATTCTTGACAAAAAAAAAATCCTGTTGATGTTTCTCAAAGAAATGAGGAATTGCACATTATTTTCTCATTGAGGGCATCTTGTTTTCTGCAGCCATCATAAATAGGATTGGGTGATATCTAGAATGAAAGAATAGATTTAAGCTGCTTTTATCATGAATTCTTCTTAATTGCACATATCTTCTAATCAGAACTGTTTTTTGTTGCAACGGGTTGGAATTGGTTGCTTTCTCCTTGTAGTTGGAAATGCTGGTATGGTTCCATCTGTCTTCATTTGTGTTCCACAGCATTACCAAGCTTAGCTGAAATAAATCTTCAAAAGAAGGCACATAGTTTTTTGTTTATTTATAGCATTAGATTGCTTTTTATAATAATCAAAGGATGGATGAGTGTTTTTCTGCCCCCAAATCCATACTTTTTGATATTAAAAAATGAAAGATGTCTGGCAAATAACAGAAAGGCAATCATGAACCAAGGGTGTTAGCAAAAATCAGAAGAAAAATACACGAGAATTGTTGTTGTTTTTTTATTTAAAAAAGGTTTCAGTAAAAACAACTTTTAATCAGCATTAATACATCCAATTCAGCCAGAGCAATCTATGAGCACAATCAAGATTCCACCAGAACTGTCTCCTAGTCTGGATCCTGGGAATAGCATACATAGATTAAATGACTGCAACAACTTTATATCAACACACAGAGCTCTATACACAGTGATTTTTGTTTTGAACTGGAGGCAACACATGCTTCCTATATAGTGTTTGTTGTTTTGTTGTTTATTATTCATTTCATTTCTCAGATGCCATTTTCTAAGACTGAAGGCGTGATGAGACTTGAGCCATGTCCTGACTGAAAAGCCAGCTCAAGATATTCTGCCTCCTCTGGTGGAACAGCCACTCACACCCACATCAATCAGTTTGCACAAAGCCAACTATGTTTTGTGTGGATATAAGGTTGATTACCCTTCAAGTATTACTCCCCATCCCTGGCACCACAAAAACAATAACAGAAAAATAAATAAGTAACACTTGGTACATTTTTCAGACACCCATAATTTGATGTCTCAGGTGGCTACTTCATTCCAGCTGGCTCTACACTAGAATTATTGCAGTTTGACACCACTTTAATTGCCATGGTTCAATGCTATGGAATCCTTGGATGTGTAGTTTGTGAAGACATCAACACTATTTGGCAGGCTGAATATATGACCTACTGACAGACCCCACCTGGACATGGAAAGCGCCTTAAATGTATATTTAAATGTATAATTATGTATATTTTAATGTATATTATTAATTTTATTGTAATTTTTAATCTTGATGGACTTTTAAATTTGATGAAAACTGTTTTTTTATGTGCATGTTTATATTGTAAGCTGCCCTGAGTCCTCTAATGGGTGAGAAGGGCGGGGTAAGAAGTGATGTAATAAATAAAAATAAAATAAATTATACTTCTGAGTAGTAATATAATAAATGTCATTTCTTGTAGAAAAATGTGTGTAAATTTACACACAATTAATCTCAAACTGTGAATATCAGTGCCGTTTTCAAAGATTTTCTCCCAGTGATAGGAAAGTTGTGAAAATGTCTTGTTTCTTTATTTGAGAATAAAATTAGCAAATTATTTCATCCCTGTTCTTCCCCTTCATCTTATTAGGTCATCAGTGCTGACTGTGAAAAAATGATAACGGGAGGTTCAAATAATGCATATGCATCCCTACATCCACCGTATGCCTGTAGTGCTATTTCAAAACTTAAAGTTTCAGCAATCACACTGTAGCAGCATTGAAATATAAACACCCAAATACACAACTTTCATTCTATGTTTCAGCTGGAACATAGAGAAGGGTAGAAACTAAAGGCAGACACCCAAAAAAGATTATTTTAAATTTATGTTTTCAGCTACATGTGATCATATTTGTGTGGGTTTTTTAATCTTGTAAATCTCTTGAGCAATAGGACCTTATCACACTAAACTTTATAAAAATTATTATTCTACTTTAATTAATTAAAGGAAGAGCTTGAAAACCTGGCTCTTCACTCAGGCCTTTGGATAAAGATTGCTCATCCCCATAACAATCCTGTATCCGCGACCATTTTCGTACCGGTTTGCACTTTTTACCTTTGTCAACTTGATATAGACACAGGGTCTATTCCCATCCCAATTTGCACTTCCAAGAATTTGCAGCACTTTATCAGTTACCTCATTTTTACAATATTTATATGGTGCACTTTATCCAGTCTATTTTTACAACCTCTCCGTTTTAATCCATGTTTTTATTAAGTTTTTGTCATTTACTTTATTGGTTAATGTTTAAATTTTTAATTGTGCATGTCTCTTGTCTATTGTGTTTTATATTGTTATTGTTTTTATTCAGGCTTGGCCCCATGTAAGCCGCTGTGAGTCCCCTTTGGGGAGATAGATGCGGGGTATAAAAAATAAAGTTATCATTATTATTATTATTATTATTATTATTATTATTATTATTATTATTATTATTATTATTATTGTATGACACAGCAAACAAGATAGATATGCTGGATTTCGTTTCACAAAATCACAAGTTGAACACTTCCCAAGTGTCTAGGACTGTGTGATGTATTTTCGGATGATGCGCGCAGATCCCAGTAGGGTGGCCTTTTGCAGTTGACAGATCATAATTTTGTCAATGTCTATTGTTTCCAAATGCCAGCTGAGATCTTTTGGCACGGCACCCAGTGTGCCCATCACCACCGGGACCACCTGCAATGGTTTCTGCCAGAGTCTTTGAAGTTCAATCTTGCGGACCTGATAGCGGCTGAGTTTTTCCTGTTGTTTTTCGTCAATGTGACTGTCACCTGGGATGGCAACATCAATGATCCAAACCTTTTTCTTTTCCACAACTGTGATGTCTGGTGTGTTGTGTTCCAGAACTTTGTCAGTCTGGATTTGGAAGTCCCACAGTATCTTTGCGTGCTCTATTATTATTATTATTATTATTATTATTATTATTATTATTATTATTATTATTATTATTATTTACATCATATAGAATGCCAGGATTTGTAGTTTAGGGAGAGACATTTAAAATTCTCAACCAGAGGGCTCTTGGGCCTCACTAAACTAGAAATCCCAGAATTCCACAGGATGCAACCATAGCAATTAAATTGGAATAATAGCACTAGAATAATGTAATGTGATGACACCCCAGTCTTGGGGAAATGGTGAGGTACAAACAAAGTGATTGCTTGGGTTAGACCAGCAGTTCTCAAAATGTGCTCCATGAAGCATACTGAGGGTCTCCATGGTCCCTCCTCCTCCTCCCTCCTCAAAAAGTTTGCACATGTCTGACACAAACACACATACATGCATGCACGCACACACACATTTCTTGGGGCTTCACAAGAAACTTTTGCTTCAAAAAGGACTCTGCGGCTGAAAAAGTTTGAGAACCCCTGGGTTAGACAATTGAGATACCATTGAGATCCATACCAAATTCATCTCTTTTCCACCATCAGTTTGAGCTTAAATTCCCATCTCCTTGGTTTGTTGTAATCTGGAAAATGTCCATTTGAGTATTTCTATTTGGCCCAAAGTTCTCCTTTACAGTAATTTCCTATCTTATTCCACACTTACTGTCAATAACAGAAGACTGTCAGAAACTAGAACTTTAAACAGCCCACAATTTCCACAATGGAACCTCTGAGTCCAGCTTTCAGAATGTTTTTCATTTCCCTGGGTGTGATTCTTTGCTCAGATGTCAAAGAAATCTTTTGTTGCTCAAAATGAATTACATCTGTGATAGGTTTCCACATCTCCAATCTCTTTCTGCATGAAACTACTCAGATCTCATTTTTAAGAAATTTCCCCTGACTCTCTAATATCAATTTAATACATTTACTCTTAGGCATCGCCTAAATTGCTGTTTCTTTCTTTGGTTCTGCTACAAAATCCACATCTTGTTCAGCTTTTAGGGGCTTTTTCTATGTTTTCGTGCAATTTTCTTGCATATTGGTGGTTGATTTATGACTATATCATCAAAGAGGAACCTATATTTATGAACAGACTAATTTCTACTTATTTCAGCCTAAACTTGTGACAAAAGGGTCAAAATTATAAAAACCCATTTTTGTAAATAGACACTCTTGTAGTCCAAAATAAGCACAAGTAAACAAAATACAGTATTTGCAGTTAAAATCATCAACAAAGCTTTCCAATAATATTTGTATGCAAAAGGCTGCTCTCTGATATAAAAAGTTAACTGAAGGAATACTACTTCTTATATGAAGTCAATCCTCTCCAAACAGCACCTGAAGAAGAAAAAAGCATACAAAAATGACGACTCATTTTAATGCATGACACATATTTGAAGATGGAATCTGTAGTCATCTTGGTACTTTGCACTACACACTTACAAATAAAATTTTCTTGTTCTTTGTTGAGGAAAGGAATAACAATTGGAGATGGGGAATGTTTTACAACAAATCCTTTGATAATAAAGACAATATTTTTGGGGTCTCTGCTATATTTCCCCCTATATTCTTCTGTCTCATTGACATTTCCCTATTTCTAGCTTTCGCGAGACCTTGTGAGAAGAGCTAGGCCTCAGTTGAGGCCTTCCACGTTCAGCAAGGAGGGAGCCGATGGTCCCCGCTACTGCCACTGCCGCTGAAGGTATGTGCAGGGCCTTGGAGGGGGGCGCGGTCACTAGGTTTGCCTACAAGGCGAAATTACCTAGGGCCACTTCTGTCTGGGAGCCACCCTGAACACTCAGGATTTCTCTCAGGGGCTATGGTGTTTCACCCAGTGGAAGCTGGGTTGTGTGGTCTGGGTGGGATCCCACAATAGGTTGCTCTCCCTTTGAATTTGCTCATTGCCAAAGAAGAATTAAAGAGATAATAACAAAAATTGTCCTTATTTCATCCCATATCTTGTTTCTAGTATTGTTATTCCTGTGGTAGGATAGCAAAAAGCAATAATGTAGTGAGACATGTGGAGGTTGTAACTTTGATAGTGAAAGGAATTTAAATTTAGATAATGAGACCCACAGAGACCTAGGCAAATTTCCTTTAATTTACTTTAAACCAAGTTTGGAAAAATACACTTTGTTGGAATCCAACTTCTGGAATCTCACAACCAGTGGCCTAGGGTGTTATGACAGTTATACTCTAAAAAGAGAAATGCCCCAGGTTTTGAGGAGAAAAAAGAAGAAAAAGAGAAAAAGAAGGCTTAGATGCAACTATTACTATTCAAAAGCAAGCCAAAAAAAGGTTGTTTTTCCACCATCTGCTGTGATCAAGGCTTTGTTTTGTGAAATATTCCATAAAGATGATAGATTATGGATTTTCTGACTTCAAAAATGCCAATGATCTATGATAGAGAATAGAAACAGTACCGGTTAGTAAGCCCCATGTCAGTGTGATAATCCCACTCTGGTTTTTGAATTTTAAAGAAGTGATTTAAAATGCTGAATTTGTTATGGGAATAAGGTTCAGTACATTGAGCACCTTTATGCTTTGGACCAAAACAGAGGTATCAAACTCATTTTCATTGAGAGCCATATTAGCCTTCAACTATTCCTGTCCTACCACAAGACCAGCCTTCAACTTGTAATTGTAAAACTGTATAAATATAACTATGTTGCCCTGGCTTTGGAAGCCAGGGCTCACATGAAATGTTATGGTAGGCTGTATTCCACTTGCAGGCCTTGCATTTCACATGTGTGGACTAAAATGTAAAGGAAGTTCACTGTCTTAATCTGTGAAAGCCACTAACCACCACGACATTGAAAGCTGGATATCTCATTATATGCATTATATGGTCAGTGTAGACTCATATAATGCATTTTAACTGCATTGAACTGCATTATATAAGTCTACACTTCCCACATAATGCAGTTTCAAAGTGCGTTATATGGCAGTGTAGATGGGGCCTTGTTCCCCTTGAGACTTAACTTTTTCTAACCACTGTAGCTCTGAACGGATATAGATGACTGCGCAGTTGTGCCAGTTAAAGATAATGTCACCTGGACATATTGCCTTTTATCTATTACATGTTCTAACTATTTTCCATGAAAAGCCTTAATTAGGTGCTACTCTTCCCCATTCCCAGGGGAATATTTATATTTGCAGCTAAATCAATTAGCCAGATTAACATCCTTTTAATAGCAATTTTAGCTTGCTATTGTTGGGGCACATCATTAATACGATATGAAATGTCCTTATCAATCTTTTTTGCTAAAGACCTTTCATGAGAAGTTGTGCTGATCTTTACATAATATACCGTTGAAGATTGTTTCCCTAAATTATTCTGTTTTACCTGTTTCTGTAATTCAAATTGCCTGTTGCATTACCTTTATCAGCAGGAAATGGTAGAATCTGGCTGGGACATTGCTTGGAGCACTTCTTTTTATCTGTAGCAATAATGAATGTTGCAACATTATGTTTTAATATCATTTCAAATCTTTTTGATAGCATCTCACTGTGTTCCATTTTTTAAAAAACACTGTTTCCTTTTTACACTTTCAAAAACCTGATGGAAGACAAGGACACTATATGAAGAGCATATCAAAATCCTCTCAAAATTCTTTTCTTATGATCACAGCCAGATCCATCATACACAAAAGCCTGTGGATCCAGATGGTATTTTAAACTCCACCCATCAATTCCAAGATCAACAATGTTCTGAAAAGCCACTGCTTCCCTTTCTGTATGATTAAGTAAAAAAGAAAAATATTTTTGCAACAGCAAGATAAAAGAGAAACAAATGGGATTAGAATCCTTTTTGTGAAAAGATACCTAGACTAAAATCCTATGCAGCTTTGGGCTCATAAACCATTGAATTTATTCCTAGATAAATTGATTTGGCAGAAAGGGGAGAAAATATTCATTCTTATCCATTTCCAGCATGACAAAAATGGGTATTGGGGAGGTCAGAGAACCCTGTCAGAAAGGATAACAAAATGGTGAGAATTTTGCAGATTTTTTTTCATCCAGTATTCACACTTGCAAAAGTGTTTCAGTGAAATATTCTGTGCAGAAATTGATGCAGGTTTTTGGCATGCCAATTATTTTAAGTATTAGTGGGAAAACATTGTTTTGTTTCCAGTCTTTCCAGAATTTTTGGAGAAAGGTTGTCATTTTGTTTTGCAGGGAAAAACAACCTTCTTGTTCAGTCTTCAGTGTTGTTCTATTGTCCCATTGATCATTCAGAAGGTCCAGCTGCTGCTCATTGATCATGCTGCTGCTGCAGTTCAAAACCCATGAAGCACACAGCAGTAAGGAAGGAAAGAAGGGAGGCAGGAGGATTTAAATATCCTCTGGCTTCACTTCCCTCCATTGGCACCCAGCTGCAATTGTGTCTCACAAATTTACACTTGGACTCCTCTTCCCATTTGAAGGTCAGCAAGAGCAACTCCACCCCTCACAGAAATGGAGCTGTAAAATTCAAAGTTATATCCCTCATTATGTTACAATCACAAGGTATGTCAGTTCATTTCTCATTATATCTACTGGTCCCATTCCTATTGTGTGGACACAATATTCAAATTATTTAAATTCTTAAACAAAAATCTCTATGTCTCCTTGAATACCTATAGTTTTATGAGACAATTATTTTCATTAAAGTTTCCATATCATATATCCACACCATGTTCTAAATTATCTGACTGAAAGTGAAATAAAAGTACGTGGAATTTATATATTTCTCTTGTTGATGTGGAATCCAGCACAGAAGGATATAAAAGAAAGAAACACGGGAGAAAATTGTAGTTTTTAATGGCCTGATCCATTGTTTAAATCCCATTAGGGAAAGATATCTTGATGTACAGTACGAAAAGCCCATGCAAAGTGAAATCCATTTGCTTTGATTTTCCTCCAAGTTAATCAATAACTTCTTTAGGTTTTATGTCAGCGTCATGATGCACGGTTAAATGGGCTAATCCAACCTGTCTTTCTCTATTCCTTAGATATTTCTATAAAGATGTTAAAATGACTAAGAAATATATTGCAAAAGAAGGTTATGACAAGACAAACTATGGAAACAGAAGAGAATGGAATATCCCTGGAGAAAAAGAAAGAAAGCAGATAATATAATAAATGTTTAATGGCAACTGACTCCACACATTAGGGCTAGTTCTCTTAAAATATCTGTTGCAGATCTTGGGAGTGTGGTTTTAAGTAGTATAAAGTAGAAATGTTGATATGACAGTGTAAAGATGCTAAAGAAGGAAATCACAGGTAACCCACTGTAAAGCTGAAGCTAATGCTCTCCTCAAGAAAAAGAGTCTTTCTGTCTTCGACCATTCTGCTGGCCACTGGGTGGGAAACAGCCAGCCAGACACAAATCCATCATGTTTTATTTATTGCTGCTGCTGCTTCTTCTTCTTCTTCTTCTTCTTCTTCTTCTTCTTCTTCTTCTTCTCCTTCTTCTTCTTCTTCTTCTCCTTCTTCTTCTCCTTCTTCTTTTTCTCCTCCTTCTTCTCCTCCTCCTCCTGTTATAGATATAGATTGTAGGTCTGTGCACAGATCCATTTTTCAAAATGGGCTCCGGCTGTTCCAACTATTTTGGCCAGTCATAATGGCACAGACTCCACCACCATTTTTTTTCTCGCCGCAACAGACTACGTGGCTGCCAAAAACGACTGCTTTTGGTTTCTTTTGGCTACATGTGGTACATGGAGAGACAGCTGTGAGCATCTTTTAGCCAAGCTGGGCTTCCATTTTTCTGTCGTGTGCAGGCTTCTGAGAGACCCTTCACACGAGGCAAGCTTCAAATGTGGAATAGAGATATTTTACCATTTCTAAAGCCGCCATAAAATGAAGAGACAAATTATATCTTTTTTTTTTTAGGAATGGCTAATGCTCCTTCAAATGGTGTGGCTCCCATTGACATACATGTTTAAAAAAGTACCTTAACAGCTTATTGAAAGGATGTTGAGGGCAAATGGTCCCAGAAATGGTGGTTTCTTAAGTCTGATGCATTTAATCCAGGATATACTGAAGGATCTCCTGCCAACCTAACAGGTTGAAAACATGCCAATGTGACTAGATCAATAGGTGCTGCTCCAGCAGGAAGGTAACAGCGCTCCATGCAGTCATGCTGACCACATGACCTTGGAGATGTCTATGGACAACGCCGGCTCTTTGGCTTAGAAATGGAGATGAGCACCAACCCCCAGAGCCTGTCACGACTGGACTTAACATCAAGGGAAACTTTTACCTTTTTTATATTGAAGGCTATAAGGAGAAGGGATCCCAGAAAGGGTAGTTTCTTAAATCTGATAATGGAAATAGAATGAGGTTTAACCAAATTGCACACCCCTAATAGATTGTAAGCCTGAAAGTAAATTAATGCTTTCTAAGGGGCTCTGAAAGCCTTTGTGGCTGAAGAGTGGGATATAAGTACTCTAAATAATAAATAAGTAAATGGATAACAATGATTGACCACTCCCAGGCTTGATCTGAAATTAATGTATCTAATTTTATGGTTGTGTAAGGTGATGTGTGAGGAGTGCCCGCCCCCAACTTTAATTATGCCATTCTTCCCGGATGTGTAAATACCTCTGCCTTCAGTGGGATTGATGCATTCTTGGCCTGGTTGGACCACATAGACTCTACCCCCCTGCCACAGTGAGTTTGGGAGGATGCCTGTAACTGTCCCTGTGACTGATCCAGAGCATTTATACTCCAGATTCGTCCCAATTTTACTAGACACATTAGGCACAGCCTTAGCTGAGAGATGCAATGTCTTTTTGTCAGATGATATCATTGGAATGTAACTTGAATTCTTTGCTGATAAATTGTTTTTCTGGGAAAAAAATAAGTTTCTGAAAAGCCAAATTCATGAAGAAGACATGTACTGTTTTGATTACCAAGATTGCATTATTATAATTTTTTTATTGAGAAGTTAAGAACCAGTTGTTCCTGAAAATGTAGTTTTGCTAAATGATTTTCCATGGTTCCTTTCAGTCTTGACCAGAAATTAAAGATAAACAGACATGGCTTAATGAGTCAGGGCTGTGGTCCTGTCTCTAACCCCAAGGATTGCACCAGAGTATACTGTAGAGTTCCTAAGGCAGTTCTTGAAAGGAGAGGTGAAAATTAAGATAGAAGAATGCTATAAGGAAATTTTGAAATTAGCAATAAATGATGAATTAGAATGCAATCTAAAGGTTTAAAAGGCCTAAGGAAGAACAATGATTTTGAAAATTATATGGGAAAAAATTGAAAAAACATTAAGGAAAGAAGATGGGAATCAACCCCCACCAGAAGAAATGAGGTTCTGTTGGGATCATAAAGAAGGACTCCGGAGATGGGTAGCACAATGGGTTGTACAACAGGGAAAGGAGAAGAAATAAGTATATGAATTGTAGAGATGGGTTTTATTGTAACGAAATGAATAGAAATGTAATAAAAAAATATTAAGACAGTTCTGAAAATTCTACTCTGGATGCCATCCAGATGTGTAATAACTCAAAAGTCCCAAGTCAATTTAACACCTGCAGCTGGAGTTTCTGCTTAAATGCAAAACTGGGGACACCTGCCTGCCTCCTGTGCTACAGCAAAACTTAAAAATTGCACATGTAAGTTGCTCAGCCTTGATCTTGACCTGTGCTTGACAAGAGCCAGAAACAGCCAAAATATATCCAAGGAACAATATACGGTCACTTGTTCTATCTTATTTTTCCCAATACTCCCAATTGTGCTTTACAGTTCTATCTCTGAAGACTACAACTTTGGTCTTGTCATAATCATTTGACAATTTGTTGGCTGAACAATATACATCAAGTTTAGCCAGGTGTCTTCTTGGTGAAATTTGAGTATGAGAGAGAAGTGCAAAGTTACAGTATGTGCTTCTAAAAGCAGAGGTGCAGATGTGAAGATGGAAAGGGAAAACATTTAGAGATATGAGCTTTATTGGGCTATTTGGTCCTATTTGATTAAGATGTGTTTTGTGCAGTTTAATTCTTCACCTTGGCAACAATCATTTGTCCTTCAATAAAGTTTCATTTGTTGATTTTGTCATCAACAAATTTAGAACACTTGGAATTATCACAGGTTCTGCAAGGCACCTTTTTGTTTTGAGAAGGTGCAGAGGAATTTAGAGCAAGTTGCAGCAATGACATCTTCCTAGGCACATATTAGGTTTGATTATCTTGCCAGATTACTTGGTAGAAGGTAAACCATTCAACTAACAGTTATATTGGATGGAAATATCTCAGACTTGTTAGAAGTTGTGCCGTCCAAGAGCCTATAACAGTATATGACACAATGGACTTTTAAAATATGGTTTTATACATTAGGCGATTTTTATACCTATTTGTTTCAGCTTTTTTTGACAACACCTAATCCCTGGTTACATATGCCCAGTCCCTATGTTCAGAAGATTATGCTGCTATCTCACTTCATCCAATCATCGTCGTCTCACTTGTTCAGTCGTTTTTGACTCTTTGTGACCTCATGGACCAGTCCACGCTAGAGCTCCCTGTCGGCCGTTGCCGCCCCCAGTTCCTTCAAGGTCGAGCCCGTCACTTCAAGGATACCGTCCATCCATCTTGCCCTTGGTCAGCCTCTCTTCATTTTTCCTTCCATTTTCCCCAGCATCGTGATCTTCTCCAAGCTTTCCTGTCTTCTCATGATGTGGCCAAAATACTTCAACTTTGCCTCTAATATCCTTCCCTCCAGTGAGCAGCCGGGCATTATTTCCTGGAGGATGGACTGGTTGGATCTTCTTGCGGTCCAAGGCACTCTCAGGATTTTCCTCCAGCACCAAAGTTCAAAAGCGTCTATCTTCCTTCGCTCAGCCTTCCTTATGGTCCAGCTCTCGCATCCATAGGTTACTATGGGGAATACCATTGCTTTGACTATGCGGACCTTCGTTGCCGGTGTGATGTCTCTGCTTTTCAGTATTTTATCGAGGTTGGCCATTGCTCTCCTCCCAAGAAGTAGACGTCTTCTGATTTCCTGGCTGCAGTCTGCATCTGCACTGATCTTCATGCCTAGAAATACAAAGCCTGTCACTGCCTCCACGTTTTCTCCCTCTATTTGCCAGTTGTCAATCGGTCTGGTTGCCATGATCTTGGTTTTCTTGATGTTTAACTGCAGCCCGGCTTTTGCACTTTCTACTTTCACTTTGGTGATAAGGCTCCTCAGCTCTTCCTCACTTTCAGCCATCAGAGTGGTATCATCTGCATACCTAAGGTTGTTAATGTTTATTCCAGAAATTTTAACTCCAGCCTTGGATTCGTCAAGCCCCGCACGTTGCATGATGTGTTCTGCATACAAGTTGAATAGGTAGGCTGATAGTATACTTCATCCAATACCTGGCCTTTTCTATGTTGCTTGTACTATGCCATGCCTTTGCCCGGCCCTTGTATACCCTGACCACTCCCATTGAACTATGGCAATTTCACTGCACGCGGCTGTTTGATATGCTTATGTTTTACTGAAACTGTGTTTTTAACTATTTTGTTACTTTTATTGTTTTATTTTATCTGTTTTGTTTTGATGGATCATTTGTATTGGTATCTAGGGGCCATGTGTAAGCCACCCCGAGCCCCATTTAGGAGATGGTGGTAGGGTATAAAATAAAGTTGTACCTCACAACCTCTGAAGATGCCTGCCATAGATGTGGGTGAAACATCAGGAGATAATGCTTCTGGAACATGGCCATACAGCTCGGAAAATGCACAACAACCCAAAGTTGTTGTTGTTGTTGTTACCTGCATTGCCGTTCTAATCTATTTCTAGGTCTGGTCTTAGAAGAAGAAAAAGATATAGAGTGTCAGGCAAATTTCTAATATTGAAATCAAGAAACAGAAATGTGATTGTGTATTCTTTCACACTATATGTCTGTTGCATTCTTAAAGATGCCATGAATAAGACCCGGAGGCCTCTGTCTTCAACTGTATGCTATCAAGGGAATGTGATAACCTTTCCAACCCTATTGCAAGCCATTCTTGTCTCCTTCTCTTTTTGATCAAAATATGTTGTACAAGAATGACAGGAAGACTAGTGACTGCTGCTGCAGTTTTAATGAAAGAGCATTCTGGATGTTTGAGAATTAAAAATTTTAGGGCTTCTGTGTCCTGGGACTTTAAAGAAACTGCAGTTCTCAAAAATATTGGTTCTCAGAGTTTATATGCTACCGATTTCTGAGAAATATAAAGGATGGACTTTCCAAGATTTTTGATAAAGATTCAAGAGCTCTGCGAAAATACAGTTTTGGGATATTTGCTACCCACAATGTAACTATGGAGGCCAACAATTCTCACTTTTTCACAACTTTTCATTTTTCAGGTTCATTTTCATATTCTCCAAGTACTTGGAATACCAGCAGCATTAAATAGAGCCAGAGTAACAAGTTGGGGCCATAATAATCCAGTTCCATATTATTAAGAAAGTCCTGTTCTATCAGAAATATAAAGCCTTGACTGTTTCATCCTAATATGCAAGGATACTCTGTTTATGTATGAGGGTTGAATTAAAAGTAATGCCTCCACCTTCATTACTTCAGTTTGGATGGGAATATTTTAAGAAATCAAACGCAGAAATAATCCTTAGAATGTGCTTTTTAACTACCACTATTTACTTTTCCATATAATCACCAGACAATTGGATACATTTCTGCCAATGATGAACAAGTTTTCTGAAGCTGTCATGGAAGAAGTCAACACTCTGTTTCGCAGCCAGCGCCTCACAGTACCCATCGTGCACAGATCTTCCGATAGCCAAGAAAAGCAATAATACAACCCACACGTTCTTGTGAAATGCTGATTATGCTTGAAATTTCTCTCTGAGTGATACGATGATCATCCTGAATCAATCTGTCAACCTTTAGCTTGTGAAACTCGGTGGTTGCTGTCACAGGATGTCCAACTCTTTGTTTGTCACGCAAGTCAGATGTTCCCACCTCAACATCTTTAAACTTACTCACCCAGCGATGCACAGTACTCACATTAACACAATCACCATAAGCAGCTTGCATTCTCTGATAAATCTCCTTTGGGGTGACACCTTCTGCTGTCAAGAATTCAGTGACTTCACGTTGCTTAAGTCACATTGACCGACGGTCTGCACAGGGTCTAAACTTTAGCAACACAACTGTTCAATGCTAAGGCTTCCTGCCAAATGGAGCCGTAGAGAAGAGTCTACTGAACAAGCCAGTACCTGCCACATGCCAGTACTGCCATCTGTTGAGGAGTTACGAAGGTGGAGGCACTACTTTTCATTCAACCCTCGTATATGTGCCTTCAATGTCAATTTATGACAATTCAATTAATTTCATTTCTTAGTCAAAGAATACTCAGTTTTGCCAGTTCCTTCCTTTGAAACATAGCTTACAGAACCTGATATATGTTGGTGGTCACACATCCAGTTATTAACCAGGGCAAACCTTGCTTATCCTCCAAGATCACATGGGATTTGGTGCTGTTATGTTCTATAGTTGCTCTCTCTCTCACACACACATACACTATAGAATAAAATGAATATTCCTTTGCAGGATATTTTCTCAAGCAGAAAACAGAGGGTTTGTGCAATTCTTCAATACATATATGCACACAGGCACACACAGACTTGTTTTGTCCACAAAATATTTCTTCCACAGTAATTTAAAATATTGGAATACCAGCAGAAAATTGTGCAAGATTCTTGATGCTCTATTATTCTTAACTATTGAGAACGACATTTTTCAACCTGGTCACATTAGAATTATGTTTTCCATCCCCAGTTCCATACTGTCCTGTTAGTGCTGTACCTCAGAAGCCTATTTTCTTGGCATGCTCCCCATATTAGGAACCATATCAATCAAAGGTTTATATTAAAATTGATGTGTGTGCAACTATCCTGGTGACAGGAGGTAAAAGAAAGCCTTGGTGAGGACTATTCTAGCAATGAATTCAACCTATATATGTATTCAAGAAAAAACTGTAGTATTGTCAAATACATTAATATTCCCAAAGAGAGCATTTTCATCTGGCCAGATCCCTAAAGAAAAGGACCATGTATATACATTGCCATATGTAAACTGAATGCAAACATTTCCATCTTTTTTAAAAAAATCTCAATAGAGAAGATCATTATTATGCAAAACTCTATATGAGCAAAATGTCTCTGCCCACTTTTTGCATCAGCATTTTTTCCTCAAATGTGTGCTTGCTATTCATTTTTGTTGCTTTTATTTATCAGCTGAAGGGAAACATTAAAATGGGAATAATTTACATGCATTTCATCTCAGATTTGAATCTGAAATATAATGAAAGTTTGGGAGTCATTGAATTCTCAGCAAGACACACAATGAGCTCCTAGACTTTAGTTAGGAAAAGCAATTCATGTAGGTCACCCAAATGCATGGTTTTTTAATACAAACATTTTCAGCTTCAATGTCAGCATAGAAGAGCTTTTATACCAAAAACATGCAAGGTCAGATTACTGTTCCTCTTATTATGCAAGATATGAAGGTGAAGGAAGACCTCCTACAATCCAGCAATGGTTTGATAAATTGGCTGTTCTGAAAAGACACAAAACCTTTCAAAAGCTTGCAGAGAAAATGGTGATGTAGAAGAGAAGAGACTTGTGACTTGTCTGTGTCTGCTTGTTTACTTCTGAAAGGGAGGAAGCCAGACAATTTGGTACTGACTGTTGGTATGTGCCTTCGTCTTATGCTAACTCTAAGAATTTCACAGGACTTGTGTGTTTTCCAGGCAGTATGGCCATGTTCCAGAAGTATTCTCTCCTGATGTTTCGCCCACATCTATGGCAGGCATCCTCAGAGGTTGTGAGGTATATGGAGAAACTAAGCAAGGAAGGTTTATATATATATCTGTGGAAGATCCTGGGTGGGGGAATGAACTCTTGTCTGTTGGAGGCCAGTGTGAATGTTGTAATTAATCACCTTGATTAGCATTCAGTGGCCTTCCCAGCTTGATTCATGTCTGGCTACTAGTATTAAAAAATTACAAAATCAGAACAGTAAATAAGGAGCAACACTCTGAAAACAGAACAATTCCAGACATGAATCAATCAGGGGCAGCTAACGACTCTGAACAAAGGATTCCGCCAGGCCAGGAGGTGAAGCTGGGAAGGCCATTTAATGCTAATCGAGGTGATTAATTACAACATTCACACTGGCCTCCAACAGACAAGAGTTCTTTCCCCAACCCAGGATCTTCCACAGATATATAAATCTTCCTTGCTTAGTTTCTCCATATACCTCACAACCTCTGAGGATGCCTGCCATAGATGTGGGTGAAATGTCAAAAGAGAATACTTCTGGAACATTGCCATACTGCCAGGAAAACACACAACAACCCTGTGATCCCAGCCATGAAAGCCTTCAACAACAAATTTTTCAAGAGGCAGTTCTGGCAGTTCTTTCCTCTGAAATAAAGATATTAATGCTATGCAAATTGTCAGCAAAGTTTTTTCCCAATTTTAAACTAATATATCTTCACTAAAATGGGGTAAAAAAAGGTGTTGCAATCAGCAAAGGGCAGAAATTTCCTAGCATATGCATTGAAGCAAAAGGTCCTGATACCCTTCACCTACTTACAGAAGTACCCTTATTTGTAGACCCTTTTTTCCTATACCACTTTATATTATGTTTTTGCATATCTAATTTAATTAAAGTGGAATAAACAGCACAATAAGGATATGCATTCAGAGCACACGTGCCCATTCATATATGAATAAGCAGAATGATACAGAAGACATTTGTCAAAGAAATGAGAGAGGAAAACCTTTCCAAATGTGTGCTCTTTAAGCAAGGATAGATACAATATAGGGGCCCCCGGTGGTGCAGTGGTTAAACCGCTGAGCTGCTGAACTTGCTGACTGAAAGGTCAGTGGTTCAAATCCGAGAAGCAGGGTGAGCTCCTGCTGTTAGCTCCAGCTTCTGCGATCCTAGTAGTTTCAAAACATGCTAATGTGAGTAGCTCAATAAGTACTGCTCCGGCGGGAAGGTAACGGCACTCCATGCAGTCATGCCGGCCACATGACCTTGGAGGCGTCTACGAACAATGCCTGATGTTTGGCTTAGAAATGGAGATGACCACTAATCCCCAGAGTTGGACACGACTATACTTAATGTCAGGGGAAAACCTTTACCTTTACCTTAGGATACAAAATATGGGAAATGGCAACATCTGAGAAATACAGAATATGCATTAATTTCTTTAGCCATTTCTTTAGTTATGTGTATTTTTCTAATTTGTTGACTGCTATTGGAGTTATTTCAAAATAAAATAAAATTCATTGTTGGTGAAAAATAAATAAACAAGCAAACAAATACTAGACTCCCCTAAAGGGTCAACCTCATTATGAATTTTGATACAAGTATTTTGCTATCTATGTTTCTGTCAATATCGTTTTGGGAAAAGGTCATGATGCTTCTATGTACATGAAGTAATGATCACCAGATAATATAGTGTCTTAATGAGAAGGTCATTGATGGATTGCTACTGGATGAACAGTTGCCAGGTAACTCATTATGACGTTTAATGGATAAGAAAGGTAAAGGCAGACTTTCTGGTTTGTATTTCCAGATATGATTTTTCACTTTAAGTATGTATTTGCCCTAGATGTTGAGAGTATTATCCCAGTTGCCCCCCCCCCGAAATATCTATAATTTGCAATACATTAAATATATTTTGCCAACCCTGAACAGTTTCCCGTGTCAGACCAGATAAGCCAGAAAATATTTGTTTAGTTAAATGTTCCACTTGAGCTGAGAGATTGCTGACCATGGAAACGGAGGCTCAGAGTATGTACATTCATTAAGCTTTTTATTGAAAACCCAACCCTTGATTGCCAAGATTATCACCTTTTGTCTCAGGAGCCTCACACCTTTGTTAAGTTCGGAACTCGACAGAAAAGTGACAAGTAGAAACAGAATTGTAGGGCTGGTTTCCTAGATAGATACTTTTTTTGAACTTTTAAAAAACTTTTTAAAAATCCCAAAAATCAGTCGATGTATGGATACTTCTAAAACTTGGAGGGAATGATCCCCTGTTATCTTGTGTGAGTTGTATTGAAAATTCAAGGAGATAGCTCTTGTGGGGTTTTTTAAGTTGTTTATAAAACCTTTGAAAATTTCCCAAAAATCTGTGGATGAGTAAAATGTTCTGAAACTTGGAGAGAATGATCCCCTGTTATCTTGTGTGAGTTGTATTGAAAATTCAAGGAAATAGCTCTTGTAGGGTTTTTTTAAGGTAAGGTAAAGATTTTCCCCTAACGTTAAGTCCAGTTGTGACCCACTCTGGGGGTTAGTGCTCATCTCCATTTCTAAGCCGTTGTCCATAGACACCTCCAAGGTCATGTGGCCGGCATGACTGCATGGAGTGCCATTACCTTCTCGCCGAAGTGGTGCCTATTGATCTACTCACATTTGCATGTTTTCGAACTGCTAGGTTGGCAGGAGCTGGTGCTAACAGTGGGCGCTCATTCCGCTCCCAGGCTTTGAACCTGGGATCTTTCGGTCTGCAAGTTCAGAAGCTCAGTGCTTTAACACACTGTGCCACCAGGGGCCCCCAGGGTTTTTTTTAAAGTTGTTTGTAAAATCTTTGAAAATTTCTCAAAAATCTGTGGATGAGCGAAATGTTCTGAAACTTGACAGGCTAACAGTGGTACATGTGTTCTATAATTGTAGTAAGTTTCATGTCAATAGCTCTAACATGAAGGAGAAAGGCACCCCTGAAGTTTCCCTATTGTCACAATTAATTGCTTAATGAAAAGTAATGGAAAAGTAGTTAAATTGTTATAGTTATGATACAGACCCTGTCCAATTTTGGAAACCCTTTAGAAACATTTTTCCCCAACCCCTAATTTTGTAATACGTATTAAAATATTTTTTTCATTGATCACAGCGGCTATATATCTACACCATTCCTTTAACTAAATGACTGCTTTATTTAGATTTAAGTCTCTTTTCCCCCTGAGCTCTTTGACCTTGACACCATGGAACCCAAGCACCCATGTATCAAAATGTGATATTTCAGGAGTTTGCAATCTTAATCACTTTCCTTTTTCAATTGAATGTCCTAGACATTTTCTTACAGAATTTCTTAAATGGTGAGTACTGGCTTTTACAGCATTTCCTAGGCAAGGTTTGCCAGTATGGCAACTCACTCTCATTTGTATCTGTCACAGTCAATTTAAAAACTAACCATGAACTTGGGGTATGTTATTTTCAAATACAAGGAGCACTTTGCCGCAGTGTAACAAACCTTTATCATAAAGGACAGTCTGTGCGACACTATGAGCCATTAGATATATTAGATGTATCAGAATAAAATGAATTATGAATACAGTAAGCCAGAAATTTAAATTTACGCTGCAAATGTCTATATTGTTTAGACTCATGATTCCAAAAAATATATCTGGGAGCACATATCTTAATGTGTGTTCCCCCATGACAAATTAATCAAAAAGAAAAAAGCTTCACTTACAGCCTATTCCAGTATATGTCTACTCAAAAATAACACTCTTTAATTTGAATGAGGCTTACTCTCAAGTAAGTGGGTGCACCAAGTCTTTGGATTATAGCACCTACAATCCCTTACTTTTGCCCATGTGAGTTAAATCTTGTGAGGACAGTAGGCTAAAACTTTTCAATAGTCAACATGCTTCCACTTCAAGGTCATAGAACTGCAGCTATGGAGTAAATAAATGCAACAATGAAAGGAAGAAATTTCAAGCAAAGTTCCTAAAACGTTACTATCCATGTAATAAAAATAAAAGATGCCATAACAACCCATAAAGGATTGTTTAATCACTTGAAAGTACACACAGAAATATTATTGGATATACTAAGCAGAGATGGCGGATGGCAGCAGATCTATGCAGTCATCATTTTCCACCATCACCCATTTTTATACTTAGTCACCCTCTAATGTTCATGGGCTTTAAAAATTGTTTGGGTAATACAGGAGAGGGCCTCCAGATATTGAAGGATTGCAACTTTTAGAATTTCTCATTGACTATGCTTTCTAGGGCTGCTAGAAGCTGCTATTCAACTACATCTGGAGAACTACAGCTTGCCTATCTTAATGTAATGTAGTTTTCCCCCAGACATATTTAGATATTTTCAACCAGGAGAATGAAAGTGATTATAATGATTTCTATCATGCCTTTTCCCCAATTTCAAATTTAAAGTAACTTACAACAAAATGGCAAAGCACATTGTTAAAAATGCACAAAATCCAAAAGAGATTAAACAATTCAAAAGATACAAAACAATCAAAAGTTTAAACCAGATTAAAAATACATCATTGAACACACACACACGCCCCACTGCAATTTACCTAATCCTGTTTAAGTGAAAATAACTGTTCTGACTGAGGCTGGAATTAACTTAATATTAGTGGAGATATAAACAATGTTAGTCATTAACCAAAGGAGAGAAGAAGAAAATAGTACAACTGACAAGAAACTTGGATTAAGAATTAGCAAAGTGGAAAAAAAAACATGAGAATGTAAAACATATTCAATCAATATAAATATCTTGGAAGGATCTATTCTCACAGAGTGGTATAACAAGAACATGGAGGAAAAACTCATTTGCAATATGGTAATCAATCCTTTTTGGTGTTGAAGTCATGTTTTGTCATTTGCAATTGTTAACAAGGAAAATAAAACTGAAATCTACTTTTGCAAGTGTGTTCCCACCATTGTTTAAAAGAAAAACATATGGGAGAAACAAGATAAAATTTCAAAGTAAAAAATGTTCCTATTTTATTTTAGGGCAGCTTGTTGTTTCATAGCCAATAATATTTCCATTCATTTCCAGGTAAGGAATACTGTGGCACAAAGACTCACAGAGACAACCTCTGAAATCTTTACTGTACCACTAATAACAAGCTTTTTCCATACAATTTCCCCCCTAAAATTGTACATTGACTCATAATATTTGGATGTGTGGATGTTCCCTCAATACCCCTTTTCAACTCTCTACCTCTACCTCTATTCAGCTTTATGACATTCCTGTTCATCATGGATCTCTGTGCGTCGCTTCATGGTTCCCAATTGGCTGCTGAGATACAGAAAAGTAATATTGAGCTGGCTCATCCAAAGGGAGAAGATGATGCTTCAGGCTAAGCAACTTCTCCAATTGTGGTCATCATCTGCTCACTCTCTACCATAGTTTCTATACCCTTGTAGAAGCAGAACCCGATACTAGTAAAGGTTAGCATGAGTTCCCAATGGAAGTAAGAATCAGCAAGTCAATCGTGGAATTTTGAAGGTACTATCCCCCATTTAACACAAGGAAGATATTGACATCTCCTTTACCTATTTCAGTGCATTGAAGGTTTAGGTGCATCATGTTATTACTAGGAAGGGAGGTTGGAGTTTCTGGTTCCAGTCAGAATATTGGACACATTACAAACTTTTCTCTGGACAAATGCAAGTTTTCCAGTTGCACAGAAGCCTAGGTTGCAGTGAGTTACAGTATTTATTTATTTACTTTATTTTTATACTACCTTTCTCCCCATAGGTACTCAAGGCAGCTTAAACCAATGTCTCACTTGGCTAGATATCTACTTTTATTGATGTGAAGGTATCTTTTAGGATTAAATACAAGATCTTTTTGAGAGTAACTGAGGGACCTTCCAGACAGGCCCAAAACCTGTGATGGGTTTTGAATTAACCTGAGGCATCCAAAAATATCTCAACAGATCCGGACCTTACTGCAAGGTCTGGAACCATAGAGATGTTGGGCTTGTGGGGATTGATTCTTGAGACTGCCATTCACGATCCCAAGGGACAATTCCCATTGCCATCCCAGTTCTTCAGACTCTAAGAAGCTGAGGGAGCTTTCTCCGAGGGGTCTGAGGATGCAGCCAGCCCCCTCCAGTAAATTTAGATGAGAAACGAGAGCTGGGGGCTGGCTAGATACCCTCCTGGGTTGACCTATAGTCAACTTAGGAGAGCATGTAGCCACCACCACCCCTGCAAAATTCCAGGGTTTGAGGTTGCTGAGTGGCCTCAATCCCGAAAGAAACTGGGATTTAAAATCTCAGTTCCTCTCAGAATTTTGGCCTGTCTGGAAGGGCCCAGAGTGAATTAATAGACAGCTGGACAGAAAGCCAGCAGTATCCCAATTATCAGACATTGAATAAAATGGAGGCTTCCTTATCAATTAAAATGCAACCAAAAAGAAACACGGAGAAATTATCATTGAAATCAAGTTTTGGGTTGATGGAATCAGGTTTTGAATCAGATTCAAAACCTGATTCCATCAGCTCAAAACTTGATTTCAATCTTAGCTATATAAACATTACAGCTGGAATCCTATTTTAGTATTACGCTAGTGTAATTGTTTATTACACTAGCAATTCCACTTTTTCATGCTTGTACACCTTCTGCTTGTGCAAGGACATCCTAGATAGCTCTTTGCACAAACTCCTGCTATGGATCTATAAGATCATGGCCATTAGTTGTAAACTTCATCAACATTATTGCAGGCAAATGCTGACATTTACTGGCGGACCATGAAAATAATAATGAAACTGGGTTAGTTAAGTTCTTTAGCACTTTATGAAATTTGCTACTGAATCACAGAAACAATTTTAACACAAGAGTTATTTGGGTTTTTTATACCCCTGACATAAGAAATGTCATCCAATGCAAATGAAGGCAAAATATCAAAGATGCTTGATTGACCATATCCACTGGCCATCTGCCTGCAACAGTAGCATAACAGCATTATAAATCTTTAGTAATATAATAATTTCTTATATATATCACCATTACTCCCCTTTCTCTTCAGGAGGTTACTCAACTATAGTGTAGAATATTCCTTGCTACTCCCCATTAGATTTATGAGGTCTTTGAACTCAGTTCTGTCTGTCACAGTATAAAATAGCTGAAGTTACTGTCCCAAGCATAATTACTTCTAAGTTCATTTCCCCAAAATCAATTGAGGTTAACATTTCAAAGGAATGGCAGCAATCCTCATTAGAGTTCACTGGTGCTAGAACTTGACTCGTTTCATATATTCCTGTTTGGTAACTGAAACAGGAATACCTTGAAATAAATTCCATGGTGCATGAAAAAACTGCAACATATTTGTTTTAAACATTCTATTCAAACCAATGGAGTTTATTTCTGACTTGCTGTAGTTCCCAGTCTGGAACTACAGAATAATAATTATTAGGCATGTGCATGATATATGTTTCCTTTGTTTCCTTCATGCATTTGTTTCGTGTCGACTGTTCATCTACACAAAACGAATGATGACATTTTAGTAGGAAAAGAGAGGTGACACGAAAATGAAAGCCACACAGTCATCATGCTTGCTTTTGTCTTCCTTTCGTTTCGGCCACATAACAATAAGCAGGTACTGACAGAGGGCTGCTTTCCTATTAGAGCTGATGTGTACCAATGGGTGTTAATCATAATATTAATACTAATAACAATAATTACTCTGGGACCCTAAGCTGGGTCTGAGAGAGGTCTGCTTCCCCATGACAGCTGATGTGTGCCAATGGGTGTTAATAATAATATTAATATGAATAACAGTAGTACTTTGGCGAAGACCCAAATGTTTTAAAAATTGGTTGGCTAAAAGAGGTCGAAATACCCTCTGTGTGTGGCTATTTTCACCCCTCTAGCCGAAAAACCGAGCAGGGAGGGTGAGCCTCAGAACCCCTCCCATTGCTGCCAATGGTCCAAAATTTTTCTTTCTTTTTTTTCGTAAGGGAGACAAAAATTCTATTTGTATAGGCACCCTGTTTTTGGAAATGGGGACAAATACAAAACTGATACAAAATGAATGAAACTAAACAAAACGAACAGTAATTCCATACAAATGCACAACCACTAATATTTATCTATTGTTAATTATTTTTTCAGTTTCAATAGTTCTGGAGGATGAATACTTATGTTTCTGTGTGTTCAAATATTCTTCAGTATGAAGACCAGTGACATTTGACTGTGAAATAGAACATCTTTTCAAATTTCCTAAAGTTTCCCAACATAATATTGTTGTTTGTTGGTAGTTTCCATCATGCTGACTTTTGGTAAACCTATGAATGACCTTATTATCAAAAACCCTGCTCTGCCCTTGAAGCTTCAGAACTGTGGCTTCCTTGATTGAGTTTATCCATCTGAAATGAGGTCTTCCTCTTTTCCTGTTGCTTTCTGCCTTGCCAAGCATTACTGCCTTTTCTGGGGAGTTTAAAAGATTAAGTTGAGAAAACGTTAAACTATATTTATATAATTATGTCTAAAAAATTAAACTTGCATAGTTTCTTACTTTCATTTATTAAAATAGTTATGTCTTATCCTATATCCAAAGGTTTGAAGATAGCATAAAATAAAACCAATTAAACAGCTTTAAATTGTTTAAATCTTTCAAATGGTGTTCCAAACTACTCACAATGATAATTTTAAATAACTTCTAAGCCCCATTCCTCAAGGCAACTAGTGAATTTTATGGATGCTGCACAGGCTACATTTTATGTGAGAACATCTGAAATATACCCTTCCCATTTTGTGGCAATCCAATGAAAAATAATAATAATAGAGGTGTTCAATGGTTTCTCCTGAGAATTATATGTATATCATCAAGTCTATATTTTGTACCTGTGAAAATCTGCAAAGTCATTTTGGGAGGATTTTTAAAAAATGAAATAGATATATTTATCTTTATATTTCTGGGCAGCATAGAGGTAAGTGAATAGATAACCAACTGACAGAAACTTAATGTTATGTATATAAATTGTATTTAGGATTGTGACTATCCCATACAAAATTAAAGTAAGCCACGATGGACTAATGTCAGAGGATATATTCAAATAAACAATGATTTCCTATATTCTTATGGAGATATACTGAGATGTAAGTCCCACGGAACATAATGAGTATGACCTCCAATTAGTTTTAAGACAACTGAGAAATGTAATAAACTGGACTGAGAAGTTATTTATGTTTTATTTTATTTAAAAAAATTTTTAAAGAATAATGAAAATTTGCTGAAGTCAATTCAATTGACTAGGATATTTAACTTCAAAAATTATAAGTATGCTTTCATTTGTTTTATTGTATACATACTAAATCCCTGTTTTTATATTCTGAATACCTTTTACTATTCCATTATAATTTTTTCCATGCATCCAGAATCTAAATGGGAGCTTAGGAAAAATAATAATTTGAAAGAGCTTCTGCTTCACATTGTATAACCATTCTCCAGAGTTCTGAGAGTACAAATAATCAACACATCTTTCAAGAAGTATCTGAAAGAAACTTTTCCCCACTTGTAAAAGAAAATAAACAAAAGAGCAAGGATAACAGCAAGGGTTATGCAGAAAGTATTTCAATTATTTCAGAAGCCACGTAGTTGTGACAGAACATGCATAAATAAATAGAGTTGCCTTTAGATAAAGGCAGTAACTGAAAAAGAAATAGCATAATGGAAAGAAGCAACACAGCAATGCCCATCAAATACTCTGTTTTAGCTACTTTTTTGTTGAGAAATAGCTATTCTTTTGTTTCAGTACATGACGAGTATTTCCTTCTTTTTCTTTTGAAAGGACACACTATTGTATAATCTTTTGTGCATAAAACTGGTTTCTCTAGGATTCTTCTTTATCCATTTCCTCCATTCCTCATTTTAATTTGTGCTGAGCTGAACTGAAGCATGGTGTTATATGGCTATTGTCACTGAATGACAGAATCGGTCGCTTAGGGTTACTCAGTAATTTCTTTTAAACTGTTAACGTTCCTACACTTCAGCTTGTTTGTGTGTGTGTGTATGTGTGTGTGTGTGTGTGTGTGTGTGTGTGTGTGTGTGTATATATATATATATATATATATATATATATATATATATATATGTTCTGACCATTTCTAATTTAATATAAACAGCGAAACTACACACCCCAAACCCACGAAACTTGGCCACAAAAGACATGGTCCTCCCCCGCTGTGTTTATACAGCAAAACGGGGGGAAAAAATTAAAAATGGAGGTCCCTCAAAATCCCCCCAAAAAAACGGAAAACTGTCCTGTGCGCATGCGCTGAGCAGCCCCCACCCTTGGAAAACAGACATGCATGAATGGGAGCAGTGTGCGACCATCCCAACATTTTTAGCCATGTTCATGACAAAAACATTTTTGTCATGAACATGGCTAAAAGGACATATGGATGTAGGGCGAATCACAACTCCCACAATCCCTAACCGGCTACTCGGGACAATGCGACTTGATTTGGATTGTGGGCGTTGTCCTTCAAATACTTCCAGAAATCATGACGCAGCCCTTCCAGGGCCATCTGGGGAGCAAAATTATGCATTTCTACAGTAATGGTGGCGTGGGTTCTAACACACTGAGGCGTTTAGGCAGTAATGGCACCGTTTGAAAAGTAATGGTGGCAGAGCTTTTTCCAACCCCTCTCATCCCCCGTCCCTCCCTCCTCCCTCCCTCTCTCAAACTCCGTTTAATGGTGGCGTGACTGAGGCGTTTAGGCAGTCCTCATGGTGGCATGCCTTTTACATACCCCTGTCTTCCGCCCTCCCTCCCTCCTCCTCCCTCCTTCTCTCAGAGTCCATTACTCAGATCAAAGAATAAAAGAATTCAAAAGCTGCAATAGGGGAAAGCAACGCTCCCAAGGTAACAGAGAGAGGTCTGGGGAGAATTCACCATGATTTATAGGAGTTTAAGGGACTGGGATGTATAGTACACCTCCAATCAAAGAGCACTCTGAAATGCACCAATAGTGGACCTGGAACTCACTTACCACACAGACCCAACATGGCCAAATGTACATACTGGTGGAGTTTGGGGGTGATTTACCTTGACATCCAGGAGTTATAGTTCAACTGGATTCAGAGAACACTGGGGCCATTTGGACCAAACTTGGCGCACAAATTTAACATGGCCAACTGGGAATAATGATGGACTTAGGTGGTGATTGACCTTTATGTCTGGGAGTTATAGTTCACCTGTATTCTGTGAGCCCTCTGAACCCCACCAAGAACAGATCTGGACCAAACTTGCTACACAGATCCAACACAGCCAACTTGGTATACCAGCGGGGTTTGGGGGTGGTTGAATTTGCTATCCGGGAGTTGTAGTTCACCCGTATCCAGACAGCACTGAAGGTAGCCAACATCAGATCTGGACCAAACTTGGCACACAGACTCAACATGCCCAACTGTGAATACTGGCACAATTTTGGGGTCTGGGAATTATAGTTCACCTGTATTCAGAGAACACAGAACCCAGCAAGTGATGGATCTAGGCCAAACTTGGCACACAGACCCAACATGGCCAACTGTGAATATTAGGGGAGTTTTGGGGGGATTGACCCAACATTTTTGGGGAATTGTAGTCCACCCACATCCTTCATATTATTACTGAATATCACTGCTATTGATTACAGCAGCCTAGGGCATGGGCCTTCTACTCAGCCGTGTCTTCTCCTGGTCCTTCTGCGAGGACACTACATGCTAATCAAGGTGACTAATAACAGCATGCATACCTGCCATACTGAGACTATTCAGTGTATTCCAACTCAGCTAGGATTCCATTAGAAGCTAGGATTCCATTAGGAAGAAAATGGCCAGGCTTTGCGACTGCAATACTATGCACTGCTAATCCACCTGGCCAACAAACGAATCCAAAAAGCCACACCAACATGAATACTACTACAAAGCTTTCTATCAACAGACCCATCCAATCCTTATCTCCCAGGAGGCCGCAGCCAATGCAAAGAACTGTGTACACACACAACCACAATAAAGGGACAGAGCAACACCAACTCAGACAGGACAACGACATTAGAAAATTATAGCACAAACAACAAATACCCAGACACATATATCTGGACACACGCTTACATCCCAAGAAAAACACGGACGCTGCATGTTTCACGTCCTCTTGGACCATGTCCCACAAATATTCCCTCCTCGTATTGCACCCACATCAATGACAGACATCCTCACAACCTGTTAGGGAGCCTACCATAGATATGGGCAAAATGTCCAGATAAAATACTTCTGAAACATGCCCAGGCAGCCCACAAAACAAATACAACACCCAAAAACACATATAAAAAAATATACCGACTACAAGCATACAACATATATTCAATACCACCACTTTCTCAACAGTTTTTAGACAATGCCACCAGACAACGTCACAGCAACGCATGGCCAGGCACAGCTAGTGTGTATGTGTGTGTGTGTGTATACACACACACACACACACACACACACACACACACCGTTTCCCCAAAAATAAGGCATCCCCTGAAAATAAGATCTAGTAGAGGTTTTGCTAAATTACTAAATATAAGGCCTCCCCCAAAAGTAAGACCTAGCAAAGTTTTTGTTTCACCAAACAGAACACCAGAACATGCAGGATTGGTAAATGTATGTACCATAGATTACTGCACATGAAAATAGTGGTACAGTAGAGTCTCACTTATCCAAGCTAAACGGGCCGGCAGAAGCTTGGATAAGCAAATATCTTGGATAATAAGGAGGGATTAAGGAAAAGCCTATTAAACATCAAATTAGGTTATGATTTTACAAATTAAGCACCAAAACATCATGTTATACAACAAATTTGATAGAAAAGGTAGTTCAATACGCAGTAATGTTTTGTTTTAATTATTGTATTCATGAATTTAGCACCAAAATATCACAATATATTGAAAACATTGACTACAAAAATGGCTTGGATAATCCAGAGGCTTGGATAAGTGAGACTCTACTGTAGTAACAAAAAATTCTTGATAGGATTCACAGTTTATCCGGTCATGCTGATTTGTGATGACAACTACTGTACAGTATATGATAAATGTTCAATTTTTTTGTTCAACAATAAATGTGAATTTTTCTTCATGAAAAAATAAGACATCCCCTGAAAATAAGACCTAGCGCATCTTAGGGAGCAAAAATTAATATAAGACACTGTCTTATTTTTGGAGAAACAGGGTATATATATATATATATATATATAGGTTGAGCATCCCCTGTCTGACTGAGACAGTGACAACTTTGCTTTCTGTTGGTTCACTGTACACAAACTTTGTTTTTATAAACATTATTGAAAATATGTTTAAATTGCCTTCAAGCTATGTGTATATTAAAAAATAAATGAATTTTGTTTAAAACTTGGGCCCCATCTCCAAGATAACTAATTAGGGGGTTGATGATCATCTCCATTTCTAAGCCCAAGAGTCAGTGTTGTCCATAGACGCCTCCAAGGTAATGTGGCTGGCATGACTGCATTTGCTACATATATGCAAATACGGGTATTTCAAAATTTAAAAAACCAGAAATCCAAAACACTTCTGGTCCCAAGCATTTTGAATAAGGAGTATTCAACCTTTATATTAACACATTTCATTTACACATATAATTGGTTGAATTGTAATCACCTAGAGAGCTGAAAAAATTAAATCAATGCTTGTTCAGTGCTAGTAAACATGATTTCTTCTTTTCCAAGCCCAAACTCAGAATGGATTCCATCAAAAATGTATTTGAGTCTTTGAGTTTAGTGTGCAACAAATAGATGTATTGTCATATGTCTTTTCCAATGAATCTATTTTGACATGTCCACATTTAAAAAAAATGTTTATAACTCAAAGCGGGGTGGCTAGAGTGAAAACTAAAGAAAAATTCTCTGCCTTTAATGATTTGTAGAAGAGCAAATTTTAGCAGGTCTTGCTTGTTACTTGGTTACATGAAAAACAAATTTTTCACACATCATTTAATGCTTATATCTTTTCACTCTTTCCATTTTCAAGAATTCTCCAGCCTGGTCAGACCACAGAGTAGATTTATTTATAAAACCTTTTCATCAGAACATTCAAACATGGAGAATAACCATGGAACTGCAGAGTAAATTGCCTAAGATAGCAAGTACCTCTTTGGGGTAATAGAACCTGTAGAATACGGTGCCCATCCTTACATACCAAGTTACCACGTGGAAAAAAAATGGCTTTCATGTACATGACAATATCTTCCTTCTTGGGCTGTCCATAACATTAGCCTGCTGCTTGATTTTTGATGAATTATTGTTCCTGGCCCCTTCTGCGTGTAAATACCTGAGTTCTATAGGCTTCTTTTTTGGTTGGTGTGATATTATCAGAAGCATAAAGACAAAGAAATCTTCAGGGAAATTGAGAAAATATGGAACAAAAATAAACTGCATTCTCTCTAAACCACAGCTGACAGAGCATTCTTCCATTTCTCTATAAAAAACATAGGTTATTTCTCACAACTCCTTGAAGAATACAACAATGATAAGAGTCCCATGAACAGCAGTTGCATTCATCACCAACTTATTTTCAGCTTGTGCTACTTTCAGACAAACCTCCACTTGAAAATAGATTGCTACATGATACAATTGCTGATTATGTTAGCAAGGACATGAACCAGCCTGAGAAGCTGGTGAGAACATGATTGTAGCAAAACAAGGAGACAAGAGGGAGCTGATGAGGAAGGCTTATCTGTTTACTCCTTTTGCTCTGTTTTTCTATTGATTGATGCTCAGTTAGGGATTCTTGATGCAGCTACTGTTTACTGTGCCTGTTTTTTGGCAAGTGTCCATCGATATAGTAGGACTATCAAGAGTAGAATCCCTTACCAGGTTAATTCTACTGCATTATTTATTATAGAGACAAAATTGCTACTAACCTTTAAAGTCTGTATTTCCCCAATCCTCCACCATCCTCATAGTGAAAATGTTGTTTTTCTTTAAAAAGAAATCTTCTAGGTGGACAAAGTATTAAAAGGAAAAGAGGGACCGTTGAGGTGTAAAAAAAGATTTTGTTTCTTTATCAGAGGCTTTGTTAACTAAGGTTTTTTGGTGTGTGTCAGGAGCAACTGGAGTTGCTTCTGGAGTGAGAGAATTGGCCATCTGCAAGGACGTTGCCCAGGGGACGCCCGGATGTTTTGATGTTTTACCATCCTTGTGGGAGGCTTCTTTCATGTCCCCGCATGGAGCTGGAGCTGATAGAGGGAGCTCATCCACACTCTCCCCGGGTGGGATTCGAACCTGGCAGCTTTCAGGTAAGCAACCCAACCCTCAAGTCACAAGGCTTTTATCCCCTAGGCCACCGGAAGCTCCTGTTAATTAAGATATACCTCTGTCTTCTATAGGTTGAACACCTTACATAGAGTATATCCTGCACATTCACAGGGGTTAGGGTTAGGGTCTTCCAAGACAATTATATAGTCAACCTCCACCAGAAATTGACCATAGAATCATTCTGCAGGACCTCGAGATTCCTACAGAAGTACTTTATCTAGGGATCGTAAGGCAACATGGAAAGCCACTTGCTTTCCCTTTTCACCACGGAGCCCGGCCAAAAGTACATGTACGTTGTGTAATGTGCTCCGTGGCAAAAGTGGAGAGCAAGTGGGGTATGACGGGCAAAGTAGCCTATCCGATGAGGTTGTAAGTATGTGCTGAACAGAAAAGACTTCTCATGGGAATAAATATGAAGGATAAGGTGGTTGGATCTCTGTCACTTTCATTCATTCTGAATAACAGAAAACCACCTGCATTATCTGCTCAGAGCTAATGGTCCATAGTGCAATTATATTTTATTAAGCAGAGAAATCAGATGGTTTGCTTCTTCATTTTTGTCAGTTTCCTTCTTGTTTGTATGCAAAGTGTGGTTTTGTTTTTCTCCCAGGGCTCATTAACCTCTGCCATTTCCAGAGGCACAAACAATTTCACTTAGGGCAAGTGGACATATTTTTCTTGGAGTCAATGGCAGCTGGCTCGAAGCCTTCCTGCCTCACCATTAATCTTATTTTACTTACTGCTCAGATAAACCACCTCCATCCATTTATATAGCATTAGCAAATTTTCCAACATAAATGGGGTTTTTGGCAGGGAAGGTAGCAGATTGTGGGATCAAGCTGAGAAGTTGACCCCTGTTCTGTGTTTTTCTAAAATAATTCACATGAGTTCTAATTAAGAAGTCCTTTCAGGAAATTTCCTTTCCCCATCTGTCATCAGCAGAACAAACATGAATTGAAATGTTATTGGAAGTAATCTTGAAGGCATTGATATAGCATGAAAGATATGAATAACAATTGAAAATACGTGCTAAATAAATGTAGATCCCACTTTTCCTCTAGTACAGAACTCAGTTAAAAGGATAAGAGCATAACATGGCTCATTAAGGATGCATTTACATTGAAAAATTAATGCAGTTTAAGACTACTTTGACATATTTTAATGCTATGAAGATGATTTAATGTTGAACTGTTTAATCTTTTCTGCTCAACAGTGTAATTCCCTCACCAAACTACAACTCTCATAATTCCATAGCATTGAGCCATAGCAGTTACAGTTTCTCTTTGATGTAAGTTAAAGTACAGTATTAACCCATGGATACATTGATTCAGGTCTTTGAGGTTGAATTTTGACTAACATTTCTAAATGTATACATAAGTATATAGCAGGCAAACTTCGACCCTTCAGGTGTTTCGGACTTCAACCCTCACAATTCCTAAAAGCTAGTAAACTGCTGGGATTTCTGGGAGCTGACGACCAAAACACCCAGAGGGCCAAAGTTTTCTCATTCCTGGTATATAGGATATTTATATATACTCTATTCACCATCCCTAGGAATAAGTCTCAGATGTTAAATTTGAGTCCCTTCCTTTTTATCTTTATTTTAAATTTATTTATTTATTTATTTATTTACAACATTTATATCCCGCCCTTCTCACCCGAAGGGACTCAGGGCGGCGTACAAATTGGCAACAATTGTGCCCAAATAAATGGACTCAGCTTAAAACATTTAATTTGGAAAGGGACACAAATACATTTTAGTCAGTTGAAAATGTATAGAAAAAAATGTTCATTCAGATAAATGTGTTTAAAAGCATGTGGGTTAAAAACACACTGCATACCAAGAGATGCATTTGGTATACAAGGGGAGTCAATGAAATGGAGAGTGAGATACTTTCACAGCCCTAGAATAAGTCCCTTTCTTAGAAAATTAGCATTAAGTTCTGTCCTGATGGAACTATGTCCCATCTTCCTTCCCTTGAAAATAAGCTGTTCCACACTTAAAGCCCTGACCCAGCCATTTAGTGGCCTGTGGATAATGAGAATATAGGGGGCGGGGGCAGGGAAGGATATTTCCTCTGTGTGTATGTTGTTGGATATACAATGATGATGCCATCTGCAGGATGCCAAGGAGGTACCAGAAGATGTCACTATTGTGTGACCAAATATAGGCATATAACAGAAGATTCTTTTTCACCTCACCATTGTCTACTGGCCATTGAACAGTTGAGTCTGGAATCAGGGAAGGAAAACATGGGAAAGTAAGGTTTTGTCATTTAAGGCACCTTGGATCCTATATAAGGAGAAAGGTGTCATATAATTTAATAAATAAATAACTTGTGCCAGACAGAGTGAATTCGTTCCTCTACACACACACAAAAGACTGAGCCATGAACTGGACTTCCAGCGGCATATGTCACTAATAGGCTGCCATCCCTTCTGAGCATCTCCTGATTTTGACATTTTCATATTTGCTGGTTTAATTAGCTCAAGACTAAAAAAATGGATAAGAATTTAGTTTAGTTCAATATTTGATCAGAACTCATCCAAATTTGCACATTTACTCATAAGCATAAGAAAGTTGATCTGGCTCACAATGTGTATACAAAATTAAGCCAAGCAGGGCTTAAAACAGATCTTAAAACTTTTGATCATTTGAATCCCTGCATGCCAAATCAGGTGCTGAATTATGGTTACTACATAGCTTGTTTCTGAAAGGCCTTTTATTTTTAACAGCTACGTGGCAGGCAGGCATTGTCTTTTCCATACATCTAAGAAGAAGGAGAACTGTTATATATAATGAAACTGATTAGTTCAGTTGTTCATTTTTAATCAGAACTAATAATGATCCACTGTTTCAAATATAAGTATGATAGAAAAATATGTGTGAGAAATTTTTTTTTTGATCATCCATGCTTGAGACTTGTGAACACATATGCAGCCTAAACCTGGGGTGAAATGGTGGAAATTGGAACAAACATGCTCCTCAGTGACTGAAGAGCTTTTTTCCAATAACTATATAGAAAAGTAAAGTAATCCACCTGGGAATTGACAGGAACACAGAGATGTATCTACCCCATGGAGCATCTCTCCAGAGATCCTCACAATATAAAATATGTCTTTCTAAATACACATCACACAACATAATAATGACACTCTGCTAGAGAAGATTGAAGTTCCAACTATACCGCTCCATGGCATTGAACATGTTTTAATTGTTTTTAAATTGTTGTTGTTGTATGCTTTTTTTGATGTATTTATTGCTGTGTTTGGATTTGTTTTTACTGTTGTATTTTTATATTGTTTGGGCATGGCCCCTTTGTAAGCCGCCCCGAGTCCCCTTGGGGAGATGGGGCAGGATATAAGAATAAAGTATTATTATTATTATTATTATTATTATTATTATTATTATTATTATTATTATTATTAAGTTCTTTCAGTTTCCATTTTAATAGAAACCTACATCATTACTAGGGGTGTGCATAACAGCCCCAAACCTGACCGTTTTTGGATCTGTTTTCGGCTGTCCCCCATTTTGTTTTCTGAGCCATTACTGAAAATATTCAAAAATGATATCCAAAATAATATTTTGATTTTTTTTTCATATCATGTAAGGACCACCATTTTACTACACCGTCGTATATAATGGGATTTAAGCATCCACAGATTTTGGTTTGGAGAGTCCTGGAACCAATACTAAGGGGTCACAGTACTAAGGAAAACACATACTCATTTTATAGGGTATAGTAGAAGAAATGTGCATTAAAGGCATACATATTTAATGCCAGCTTTTTAAAACAGCAAATTGCTGTAAAAACAAAACAGGAAAAACGTAGAACTGTAAAAATGAGAAATTGGTAGAAACCAAAATTAACAGATTACTCCACTTATGCATTATGCTAATGTTTACTAAAAGTTGTTTTCAAGAAAGAGTTTTATTTTGTGGCTAAGTGAGTTACACAAGTGCATTGCAAAATGGTATTTTATTTTTAACACATCTACTTCAATCTGATCATAACACTTTGAAAGAAAAGCTTTTAACCTTTGACAGTACTTCAGTTACTACTGAGGCATTAAATTTTGGAACTGCTGTCATCATTGTATTACTATAAATATTGGGATATGCTTGTGAGAGCCCTAAGGATAGAGTGGGTTATATATCTTAATGAATAATGCGATAAAAGCATTGCAGTTAGTACAGGCAATAATGTGACAGAATTTGGATTCTGTGTTCATTCTCAAAGGACGCATTCAGTTCATATGTGAGACACAAAGTAGGACTAAATGCTTTTCCTATTATTCATGCTTGACAACTACAATGAATGCTTGTTGGAGAGAATTATTACATTACATTCGGGTCTCTATTAACCATGGAAAAGCTGGGGATACAATCTTGTGAACTGGCTGTCAAACTGTTTGGACAAATGTGGTCCAGAAGACTGTCGCATGTCATGAGAGCTAGCATACTCGTACAATTCTTTTGTTGCTTACTGGCAAAGCCAACAGTAAAGGCCATAGTTGACTGACTGAGGTGGACCCTGAACTTAAAGATTGTCATGTGTGTTGTCTTAAGCTTTCATGGCTGGAATCACTGGGTTGCTGTGAGTTTTCAGGACTGTATGACCATGTTCTAGAAGCATTCTCTTTTGATGTTTCGCCCACATCTATGGCAGGCATCCTCAGAGGTTGTGAAGTATATTGGAAACTGTTTCTGATATGTGGCAGATTGATGATGATAAATGGAAGCTTTTACTTGTGCCCATGACCCAGAGTCAGCTGCAGAACAATAACATGCCATGTAGGTTTGCAGAACAAAAATTACTGATTCCAAGATATCAAAAAACAGTAGTCCCTTTGATCACTTACAGAAATCCACAGTCATAAATAGTCCTTTCTCAGTCCACAAATCTGCTTCAGAGAAGAAAACAGTCCTGGTTATTCTCCTTTTTTCTCAGCAGCAAAGAGGCCTCAAAAATAGCAAGGCCTTTCTGAGTACACTGCTCTCTTCACCTGCAGTACTCAGTCAGCACTGAAAACTTGTTCAAACAGGTTCTGCAGCAGCAGAACAGAAACAGTATCAAATCAATCCCCAGGTCTTTGCAGGCTCAGCCAATTGGCTTCATGTACTTCATTTTCCAGTTAAAACACACAGCACAGTGCCTTTGCAAACTATGGCACAATATACCTCACAACCTCTGAGGATGCCTGCCATAGATGTGGATGAAACATTAGGAGAGAACATGGTCATACAGCCCAGAAAATTCACAGCAACCCACCGATTATCATGTGTTCAAAAATCATACCTGCAATGGAGAGAAATGTTGCATACCTGTTGCACAACATCAGCTACATAGCATTGATTTCTTAGAAATAAATCCCTTTTGGCCTTTCTTATGAGTAATCAAGGAAAAATGGTTCTTTTTGTCTCCTATTCTTGTGTTTCAGCATGCACCTGTACACATACAACTTTAGCTGTTAGGATGTTGGGTGTGTGTGTTTGTGTACACACATACAAATGCAGACATGCACACAGAATATCTGTAGTACATGGTAAATATGTCCTTATGGTAACTTTGCTTTCTTGTATTGAACAGCCTTTGTTTTGGATACAGAAAAAATGGGAAAGGAAGTGAATTAAAATATCTCGTTATTATTAGGTCTGTTCCATCTCTGGCTTGTTGTTTGCTTACTTGTCTAAATAGCAAACTTCATCTACAGATGGTCAAAGCAAATACCATATGGCCAGCAGCTTTCTTCCGGCACTATGATCTGTAACTTCAACTAATGTCTTTGTTTTGTAAAAACAAACTAGCAAATGGATCCAAATGCTCACTTACAGACTGCATGAACCACAATGCTAAGCAACCCGCCGAAGAGGAATAAACCAAACCGGATCTTCATTGCCTGAGAGTTTCCCAATATGGAGAAATGTACCTAATTCTACAGGGGCAGGAGAAATTCAGAATTCTTCATTCCAAGGAACAGTCACATGTATAGTTATGGGAAGAAATATTAGGTAAGATTAGTCTAAGAAGGTGAAGAAGAACATACTTTATTTTCTGTACAAAGCTGACCAGACTGACCATTAAATCAAAAGTTATACTCCACACAGCAAGGAGCTTAGCTAAGAAAATACTTTCCCCCAGGCAACTTGCTTTGTCTTTTCCGCATCTTAGGAATCCCTTCACTCGGTTTAATGATAGGCCCTGAACCACAGGAATCCAGCAAACATGAAAACCACTACAAGTATGGGGGTACAATCCTCTGTATTTGCAAAGTGTTTCTATAACAGTGATGACTTGTCCCTCCAATATTCAAGAATAATCAGAAAAATGATTGCTAGTGATTCCAACCCACGTTTTATTCCAACATTAAGGATAGAGAAGCTATGGAAATAAGTCAAAACTGGGTTGGCTGTAAGTGTAGTATTAACAATGTTCTGACATTCTCCAAGCCAAGCACAAACACCCAATTTGTTGGCCAAGAGAATATACACTTTTTTTTAGTATAAGTACAAACTGGATCCAACAGATGGATAACAAAGCCTCCAGTGGCGCAGTGGATTAAACCTTTGTGCTGGCAGGACTGATGATGTGAAGGCTGGGTTGCTGACCTGAAGATTGCCAGTTTGAATCCAACCCAGGGAGAGCGTGAATGAGCTCCTTCAATCAGCTCCAGTTCCATGTGGGAAAATGAGAGACGCCTTCCACAAGGATGGTAAAAACATCAAAACATCCGGACATCCCCTGGGCAATGTCCTTGCAGACTGGCAATTCTCTCACACCAGAAGTGACTTGCAATTTCTCAAGTCACTCCTGACACACACTAAAACAGTTGGATAACAAGTGCCATGACCGTGCGTGCATTCATTGTTCAATGACACCTGCCAACGTAAGAGTGGGCTGTTTCCACTTGTAAAATGAGTCACTGCACTAAAAACTGCAGCCTCTTGGGAAAGTGTATCCATGTGCACAATTATTTTTACACAAGAGTAGTGACCCATCATAATTCTGGCCAAGGTTTTCTGTAAAGAATATCAGGGACTTTAAATGAAAGGCAGCATTGCACAGGTGTTTTGGGTATTGGACTAGGATTCTGTAGACCAAAGTTTGAATGCTCCATGTCCAAGGAAACTGCTAGACTACCTTATGCAAGCCCCATTGTCCTCAAAGGAAAGCAAAGGGGAAAAATGACAAAAATCTTCACTAGAAAAGCCCTGATATGTTCACTTTAAAAAGGTAAAGGTTTCCCCTGATGTTAAGTCCAGTCATGTCTGACTCTGGGGTTTGGTGCTCATCTCCATTTCTAAGCCGAAGAGCCGGCGTTGTCTATAGACACCTCCAAGGTCATGTGGCTGGCATGACTGCATGGAGCGCTGTTACCTTCCCACCGGAGCGGTACCTATTGATCTACTCACATTGGCATGTTTTCGAACTGCTAGGTTGGAAGAAGCTGGAGCAACAGCAGGCACTCACTCTTCTCCCGGGATTTGAACCTGGGACCTTTGGGTCTGCAAGTTCATCAGCTCACTGCTTTAACACACTTTGCCACCGGGGCTCCTATGTTCACTTTAGGAGTGTCATAAATTCAAAATGACTTGAGAGCAAACACATATACGCACACATAGTCACATACTTGTTCACAACAGCAATTCAAATTGAATATGCTTTCAATCTTTGTATATAAAAAATAAGGACTTAGAAATAAATACAGGGCAAGATAACAATTATATGAGAAAGTGGAGTTAATTTGTGACATGTTCCACAGACTTAATAAAGGTTGCTGTTTGCACTGCCTTTATAATGCATATTTAACTGCATTATATGCCCATATAATCCATTCAACACAGTTAAACTGTATTATGTGAACACACTGATAATTCACATATAATCCAGTTCAATGCAGTTAAAGCACATTATCTGAGTCTACACTGACCATGTAATAAGTTCAATCTGCATTATAATGGCAGCGTAGATGGGGCCAAAGATCATGTTTTCTACCTGATCACTGTGGTGTCCTATTATTTACTTTCTTTTGTTGCAGTTGTGTGCTTTCAAGTTAATTCTTATGTCAACCCTAAGGCAAACCTACCATGAGTTTTCTTGGCAAGATTAGTTTAGAGGAGTTGTGCCAAGGCTGAGAGAGAGTGAGTTGCCAAACGTCACCCAGCATATTTCCATGGCTAAACAGGGATTCAATCGCTTTTGTCCAGAATCATAGTCCAATGCATCCTATTTGCTCTTTACTTAGGCCTAATAATATTAGAAAATCTTTATGGCTCATGTCAGAAGGTTGCAATATTTGTTGATTTATTTCTCAAGGTATAGAAACACAGATCAACACCTACATGTATATCCAAACATTTCTGTGATTTTCAACTATATTCTAGACCATTGTGGTCCAACCTTTAGTTACGATTTTTTTCCAAATGTTAAATTAAAATATTTTTCCAGTAAGAAGGGCAAGGGCCAACAAAAATGAATTGGTGGGCCACATGCAGCCCATGGGCCACAGGTTCGACCACACTGTTCTTGACATTACTCATAACAGCTGCAATTCCTACCCTCAAGAGGGGTTGCCTCTTATTTCTGAGACAAAAGTGAAGAGAAACCCTTTTTCTTTCTCTATTTTTTTTAACAATTCAGAATTGAAATGCTGTAATATGCCCATTAAATATCACTTTTACACTATAGCACTATAATTTGGGAGTGAGGGGGGAGAGAAAAATGTCTTTCAAGTTATAGGATTACCTCAGCTAGTGGCACGCTGTGTTGTTGTTGTTTAAAACCTTTGGATGAACCTTGGTTCCAAGAAATCACTTTAAGCAACCTGTGAAAGAAGTTGAACCAGTGGATGCAATGCTATAGAAATGCAAAGAACTATATCACAAAAACCCATGCTTCTATAGACCATCTGGAACAGCTCTTAATTAAGTTGCTCCAGAGTTAATTTCATTCATTTCTTCCACTGTCACAATCTGAATGCACAGCACATATTTTCTTAACATATCAATCCAGTCAACTCCAAGCTTCTGAACTATAATCTCTCATACTTTTTGTCCCAGAATGGAAAAGGCTAGACTTTCATGTGCTGGGAGACTTTGATAATTTGATATGAAGGGGATTTCAGACAAATATGTATTTATGTTGTGTGATTTCAGCTACTGCAAGTACTGACATGCCACAACTGAAAATACAGAGCATTTTTATTTCACTTGACAGCTATTCAAGAAACTGTCCGGCAAAGATCCTTACTCTGAGTGGCTCAAGACTTCATGGGACGTCGCTGTTGGTTGGCTCTTTGTGGTGGCAGAAAATTCAATAAACTGTCATTAGAGCATTTGAAGTGTCAGTCCATTTAATGATCCGCCTTTGAAAGGGGTGTATTTGGAAAGGTATGCAATGTAGCAAATATGAAAAAAGCCCAGGCTGTGGCACAAGCTGGTGAGCAGCCAGCTGCAGCTAGCTGAGATCAATCACTCTGACCAAGAGGTCATGAGTTCGAGGCTAGCTCGGAGCCTGCGTTTGTCTTCTATCTTTGTTCTATGTCAAGGCATTGAATGTTTGCCTTATATGTGCAATGTGATCCGCCCTGAGTCCCCTTCGGGGTGAGAAGGGCGGAATATAAATACTGTAAATAAATAAAATAAATAAATATCTGATGAGCTTATTGGGCTGATTCTGGTGAATGCAATAGCCTTAGTCCATGGCACACTATGGACACTCAAAAATGATGGCTGTTTCCATAGCTGACAGATATTTATTTATTTATTTATTTATTTATTTATTTATGACATTTATATCCCGCCCTTCTTACCTCAAAGGGGACTCAGGGCAGCTTACCTGGGTGGCATTATTTGATGCTCGAACAACAACAATTAAGCAACAATTTAAAACAACATTAAAACAACGTATGTAAACATTAGACAACTATTGTGCATAGATTCAAAGCCAGATAATCAGATAATCTTATTCATCAGTCCAAAGTCAATTCCAACTATATTGCACAGGTAATTATGCTGGTCCAAATGCTTGCTCCCAAGCCAAGTTTTCACTTGTTTGAAAAAATGACAGGAGAGAAGGGGCCAATCTAATCCCACTAGGGAAGGAGTTACGCAGATAAGGATCCACCACAGAAAAGGCCCTGCAGTTGTGCCTGCAAAGGTGGTTGGACCGAGAGCAGGACATCCCCAGAAGATCTTAACCTTCATGATGGTTCATAGAGGGAGATGTGTTTGGACAGGTTAGTTGCGCCAGGACCATTCAGGGCTTTATAGGCCAAAGCCAGCACTTTGAATTGTGCTTAGTAGCAAACCGGTAGCCAGTGGAGATGGCACAACATGGGGATTGTGTGCTCCCTGTACACCACTCCCGTTAACAATCAGGCTGCTGCATGTTGGATTTGTTGAAGCTTCCAAACAGTCTTCAAAGACAACCCCACATAGCACATGTTGAAGTAGTCTATACGAGATGTAACCAGCACATGTACCACCATGACCAAGTCTGACTTCCCAAGGTATGGGCACAACTGGCGCACAAGTTTTAATTGTGCACAGATTAAAAATTGTGTGCCAGTTGCGCCCGTATCTTGGGAAGTCAGACTTGGTTATAGTGGTACATGCACTGGTTGCATCTTTCCACAGATAACCCTAACCATGTCAGTAGGAATAGGAAACAGACTCATGGAGCTCTGGCATACATTCATTAATGGTTTCCTCCCACGTCTCCCAGTTCATTGTGGTGGGAAATTTTAAAAAAGAGGATTTTCGTGCAACTGGACAACATTCCAAAGGCAATACATAAAAACGTTTTAGGTGGGGCATGGGCACACTCTCTCTTGGTCTGCTGAAGCAATAGTTTCTGTTTTTAATACTTTTATATATCTCCCTATACATTTCATCATTATTGGGCCCAATTCATCAATATCATTTGGAAGTGTTACCTTTACCAATGAACATGATACATAGACCCGAATGTTATAACCAGCTTTTGCTTCAAGATCTTTACTCTAGGGAAAGAAGGATGCAAATATTGCGAGCTAGAGAGGTATTTTTGTTGTAAGAATGAAAATGTAATAAAGTGAGAACTATCAGAAGAAGAATAATGAACATAAGAAACAAATATTGGTCTTATGTATGGCATAGATTTCCCGTCTTCTTTAGGCAAGAAGGAGCATGTTCACTGTTCAAAAGGACAAGATCTAGGATTCCCAGGTAAGGCTATTCCAGACCTTGAGATTTCAGGTCCAAAACATAAAACCAAGCAGTGTTCCCTTGTAATATCACAGGGAGGGATAATGTGAAAATATATGTGTAACTAAACCTGTTTCTTAAAGTCACTGGCCCTGCACACACCAGACAAGTCTTGAGTATTGTGTCAAAAGTAAATATTACTGATATAACAACGGTCATGGTTTTTACTGCCCTTTTTCTATAAAAAAAAAAGCTAAAGAAAACAAAGGGAAAATCAGTATTCATTTTTTTGGCCAAGTGTAAGGTAATCAATTTTGTTCCAAAATTTTTCAGGCATTGTTAAATAAGATTGCCAGTTCAGAGTTGTTCAAGGATCTACGGTTTCCCAGCCAAATCCTGAGGCATAGGTTTGATGATGTTAATAAGTGTGATGTGTTAAATACCTACTGCAGTTGCTTTCAGCTTATCATTCAAATACATACAAAGATGACATATTTTCCATTTTAGACATTCAGATAGGTATCAGTTAAGGAGATACTTTCAGATCAAAGTGAAATCAGAGAGCCATCCCTCCACATTTACTTGGTGAGACCAGATAAGGAATGTTTACCCCTATCCTACTTGCTTCTACTCAGATATATTTAGTTCCTACCAGCGGGTAAGCCTTAGAATAAAAACTATGAGGAAAAGGAGGATTACTAAGCAAATATACAGCCTCTCTGGGGAGTATTTGCAAGTTGCATGACCAAATTAATTAAACCTTGCAAATTGTAGCAAGATATTGCTCTACTAGCCGAACTGGAAATTTGCATACTTCCTGTTCTTTTTAATTAGAGCTGAGTGCACAAAAATTGAGAATTTGCACCCTTGTCTCCCATCTGGAGGTGACCCAGGAAAACGGAGAATCAAAGCCATGTTCTGAAATCTATTAAACCATGGGAAAATGTAGAAAATGGGGGAAATGTAAACCATGACATTTGCATATGACTTCAACTGAGGCAACAGCAGATCTGAAGCAAAGTCCCTGTCCAGTCTTCTTTAACATGTACAGGAGTCCCAGTGGCGCCCAGCAACACCTTGCCACATGCAAAGTGAAGTGACTAAACATTCCCAATGTATCCCAATTTTCCCTGGGTGTCCAAACACCAACGCCCAAAGAGCAGGTGTCCCAAATCCTTAATCTGAATCAGAACTCCACACGGCTAAAGCTCGTGGGTCGGGCGTGCCTAATTCTTCATCAGAATCCCAATCAACCTGCCCACGCCCAACACCGTGCACACCTGGGGATCCATCCTCACTCCTCCAAGCAGCCCAAGTGGGGTCTGCTTCTGAAGACACCCAAGCTTCCCCAGTGTCAGCAGTATCCATGGGCCCCGATTCCTCCCCAGGCATCTCCGGTGCCCGTGCCCAATCAGTGCCCACTTCTTCAGCCACCACCTGTTCCCCAACATCCATTTCTTCCACAAACTCCCCATCTGAATCTTCCTCAGAAGACTCCCCATTGACATCCCTAATTCTCTTTCTGTACAAATCCTCCAACGAGCCCTCCTCGCAAGGGTTTTTCCTTCCTCTCCTGATCCCACCACCATCATCCACAGTCCCGAAGGCGCAGTCACAACAGGGTATGCTCTTCCAGGAAATGGAAATATCTTCCAAGTGTTGGGGGAGGGAGGATACAAAAAGATTGATCTGACATTTTTGAAAATAATTTTGTCACTCTATCTTTGGAGACTTCTTTTCTCTTCTGTTTTCTCATCTCTATTTTTCAGCAATATGCCTAGGTTTGTGGACAATGGAATGTGAAGTAGAGATAAATTAGATAGTTCTTTTATTAGGTAAAGGTAAAGGTTTCTCCTAACATTAAGTCCAGTCATGTCTGACTCTGGGAGTTGGTGCTCATCTCCATTTCTAAGCCGAAGAGCCGGTGTTGTCCGTAGACACCTCCAAGGTCATGTGGCCGGCATGACTGCATGGAACGCCGTTACCTTCCCACCGGAGTGGTACCTATTGATCTACTCACATTTGCATGTTTTCGGACTGCTACGTTGGCAGAAGCTGGAGCTAACAGTGGGCACTCACTCCGCTCCCCGGAATTGAACCTGGGACCTTTCGGTCTGCAAGTTCAGCAGCCCAGCACTTTAACACACTGAGCCACCGGAGGCTCCCAGTTCTTATATTAACATGCTGTAAGTCGTGGTGCTGCTGATGATTTCATTTATGTCCCACCTTTTGCTCCTAAACTGGGACTCAAAATGACCTACAAATATTCAAAGAAATGCAGATTTTTTTTTTTTTTAAAAAAAAGATGTAGCTTCAAAATAGTATAGTTCTACCTAGTAGTTGGGAAAATATTATTCCTTCTTTTCCAAAATATAGGTTTGACAGTCTATGGATCACTAAAAAAGGAAATGCTATCACAATACAAAAAGTGAATCAAATCATCATGAGACACTTTGCTATTGTCACATTTACAATCTTTCAAGTTTAGGACACCGATGACTCATTCAGTAAAGCGCTGCATTTTATCCCAACTCAGACAATGCAAGTGAAAAAGCATTGCAACATGATAGGCACCACTACAAAAATTCCCAGTGAATCAAAGGAGATCCTTTTTAGCCTGTTTGTGGGTGGTTTGGCAGGTGAGTGCTATTCAATAGTACCATTGTGTCATCCTGTCTCGCATGTCAGATGGAAAAGGAAAAAATTGGTGATCTGGGTCAGTAAGTTACTTTTGCTGTTGTCTTGCAATGAGATAGATGTGATTCATTCATCCCTCTCTGAAATCTGTCTCTTTATGAGCTGAATAATAGCCTGTCTTCCTACTCTGGATTGTAGCTTTGGCCTGTCTGACCTTGCTTACCTTGATGTCTTCAAAGACCCCATTGCCTTAAAACTGATCTATTGAATGAAATGGTTCAAGCAACAGATGAGATATGTTGTTTGGTCAGCATGAAAAAAATGTCTTACAGAACAGGCTGTCATTACACGTGATGATATTATATAAATTTTCTCCTGCAAAGAAAGAAAAGGTGCTACAGAAAGAACATAGAAGCCAGGTAAGTACCAATATAGCAGAAGCTATGTTTGCTAATGTCTGAAAGTTTCTTATGCCTGAATGGCACCAAGGATGTGTTTTTCTTTCTGGTGGCCTCTAAATCAATGTTGCTATCTTTGGGAACTTCTTGTGTCTCCATTTTCCCAAAATGTACTCCCCACCAAAGGAATAGCTAACAGATGAAAATGACAACACTGTCTGACTGAACGTGATCTAAAAAAGAACGTTAGAAACAAGTAAACCAAGAAATGAAGTTAAAAATTCAAAATGAAAGTACAGTTCATACCAACTAATGTAATTAATTATTCTAGAAGTGGGTTGTGTTATCACAATAATAATGTTATAAATGTTAGAATAGAGATAGTCCAAGGTCACTTCTTTAAAATGAAAAATGTTGCGGACAATTCACCGGGCATCTACTCTGTAGAAGTATTACAATTTGACAGCACTTTAACTGCCATGGCTCAATGCAATGGAATTGTGGAATTTGTAGTTTTGATGTTCAAAATCTCATTGTTTACTTTTTCCAGCATGCTGCTCCAAATCTGTTTCCAACGGAGACATTAAGAGACTGAGGGCAGGATCAGAAGTTGATTTATTATTCTGTTGGCCACAGCAAGATGTCAGGGGAAATCTCTCAAATCTGACATATTCACACCAGAGCATGGATCCAATTAAATCCAGTTTCTGCCTCCTTAAGAATTCTGGGGTTTGTAATTTACTAAGACCCAGTACCTGCCTTGTTGGGCAGTTTATTTATTTATTTATTTTATTACAACATTTATATCCCGCCCTTCTCACCCAACAGGGGACTCAGGGCAGCTTACAATAAAACGCATATATAAAAATTATACAGTGCAATATAAATCAGTTAAAAATATTATTAACTTACATCAGTATTCATAAAACACATTATAAAATACAGGTAGGCATGTTCAGTTCAAAAAACTGGGTCTGTCGATTGAGTTCCAGCGTACATGATAATAATTAATGCTGCCAATTATTATTCAAAAGCCTGGCCCCATAACCAAGTTTTAACCTTCCTACGGAAGGATAGGAGGGAGGGAGCCTGCCTGACTTCAATGGGGAGGGCATTCCATAGGCGGGGAGCCACTACTGAAAAAGCCCTGTCTCTCATCCCCGCCAGCCGCACCTGTGAGGCTGACGGGACCGTGAGTAGGGCCTCATCTGATGATCTTAAGCTTCAAGGTGGGTCGTAGCGGGAGACACGTTTGGACAGATAAACTGGGCCAGAACCGTTTAGAGCTTTATAGGCTAAAGTTTAAAGCTCCTCCCCTAAACTACTAACCCCAGAATTCTGCAGGAGGTAGAAACTGGATTTAAAATGGATCCATGCTCTAATGTGATGAGGTCATATATCACAGGTCATATATCACATGGGCATTTTATAGATATTTTGCAGACACTTGGAAAAGTGGACATTTCCAGTGATTGGTGAAAATTATAATCCACAATCTCATTGGTTCAAAAGTACATTTATTTATAGTTTGTGATTGGTGCATGGTATGGTGGGAATTTCTGGAGTCCATCTCCTATATCTGTAATGCTCTTTTTTTCTCCCATGGAGCACATCAGGTTCAGGATGGGATTAATTTGACAATTACAATGCTTGTTGATTGGCATTGCTGGCAAAGGGAAAGGCTACTTTACTAGGACAATAGATAATATTTTCAATCCAATGGGTTTAAGGTTTCAAGGAAAAGTTCCATTGTGTGAAGAGGTGGGAATGTGCATTCCTTGAGCCTATTTGGCCAAAGGCTGGAGCTGCAACCTCCTTGGTATTTATTAATTATTGGGAAAGGAGTGAGGAGTTGGCAGTGCAGTCAGTTATAGGTAATTCTTCTTGGGTTTTTCAACTGAGTGGGGTAACATGTAGTTATTCCTAGACCTCAGCATTTTTGGGCTCTCTATTCCAGGGAATAGTTTTGTGAGGCACCCGAACTCTTTGGCAGAGAAAGTTAAAGTCCTTATAAAAGTACAAATCCCATGATTCTGATAGTGTATTTCTGTTGTTAGATTGAAATGTTATATCAAGTTAATCTGTTGGGTGTTTGCAACTGTGTGTTTCTGGCAAAGCATTCCAGCAGCACAAGGGTTAAGCACAAGCCTGCTTGATTGATTGCCCACAGGACCAATAGGTCAGGGCTTCCGTTTGAACTGTCTGGCCGGAACTCATGAACTCAGGAATGCAAGAGGTGCCAGCCTTGTAGAGATAACAGCCGAGCCGAGCGGAGAAGACAAGCCATGTGTGCAGAGAGCTATGGCTTTCAGCAACTGTATATATTTGTATAATAAAGTATTTAGACCTGCTGGGATCAGCAGTATATCAACGACTCAGCTGTAGTTTTGTTGGTGTCACTTTTTCTGCTTCATCAGGTGGTCCTTCGGGTGAGCAGATAGAGAGAACTGACTCACCAAATCAGTCAGGGTGATGGATGATCGATTCAACTCCCCATCCCATCATCCACACCACCCTGACAGATTCCATAACATTGAGTCATTACAATGGTGTCCAACTGCATGGAGTCTAAAGTGTACATGCACCCAAAAACTTAAAATTGTTAATGAGAAGGTACATTGGATGCATGAGGTATTCCACATTCTGCTCTGTTCCAGCTCATATGTTAGAATCAACAGGCAAAGAATGAAGTATGCTAGCCTCACCCCTCTGCTTCTAATGCCATTCCTCTTTCCATATGCATCAAATGCCAAAAGTGAAAATAATTTTGTTATACAATGAAAAATGCATGCGTGTGTGTGTGTGTGTGTTTAAAAACTGTAGGAAGAACCTTCTGGCTGAACATCTTTAAAATGGTTTGGGTGTAATACAGAATTTTGTCTGTATTACACCCAAATATAGCAGCCACATAGAGTTTAGCTATCATATGCCCTACCGCCAAGAAGACAGAAATGAAAAGAAAGCTTCCTTTCCTTCTTTTCTAATACTAGTAAGGAGTGGGTAATATGAACCCATAAACCTAATTTTTTCAACCTCCATTTTTAAAAAAGAGTGCTTAGTTTTGGAACAGTTTAGTGTGCTCCCTAGTTGCCGCAATCTGCTACAATTTGCCCCTCAAAAAATTGAAAAATCTAAATTATTGAAGATTATGAACAGAAGGAAATTACTAAACTTCTGCTGCATCTGAATGTACTAAAAAAAGCCATGAGACCAAAAATTTGACCCTGTTTCTCATGTGGTTGCCCAACCCTGCTAAGGGAGGTATAGTCCAACATTTGAAAGACCTGGGGTTCCTCTTTCAATGCTCGTCTTCATATGCTGATCCATATGGCTTTCCCTGGCTACTTCAAGTCTCCCTCCCACTTCTTATTGCGGCCAGGCCTTTTACTTATCTGAAAACTATTTATCATGGAACATGGCATATGGAGATGTACTAGGGGAAAATCAATGACCAGTCGACTTCCTCAGCCACCCTCACCTCTTATCTTTGTACAGGAGGAGTTTCTGCTCAAAGCACGGAGTTATTTGAATTATAGTCCATATGGAAAAGAAGCAGTTTTACTGCACCCTCAGAGGAAAATAAGGTTTTCATTGACTATGAAAGATGATAGCTAATTAAGCCAAGATTTCATTTTTCCTGAGCTGGAACCATATTAGTGAGACTGAGCTTCTAATATTGGGTTATTTCTACACGAACACTGACCATTGGTCATTTTAAGAATTATATGTTGTTTAAAGAGGTTGCTGAATATGTTTTATGTTTTTTAACTTCCAGACTAATATCTCAGTAGTTTATGGTGACAAATCTCTATATATGTTTCTTTATGCTCTGTGTTTTATTGCACTAAGAGATTTATGGTTTTGTTTTATATTTTAGTTTCATGTAATTCCATTGTGATGGTAAAAGCTGAGCAATAAAGATTTACTGAACAAGGCTCGCATAAGAGACCTTAAGAAGATAAGTGCAGGAAAGCATCCAGAACATAATGATTTTGGGTAGTGGGATTTATTTATTTTTATATGTGGCTATCTTGCAGATAATATTTCTACACAGAGAAAAAAAAACCTCTCAGTATTTTTAGCTTGAAGATTCATCAAATGTTGCTTATTGTAAAAACAAAGAATTGAAAATAATAGTTAAATTCAAATGCAGTGATATTTGCATTAGAGAGGACGCACAGACATCAATGGGATGAACTGATTGTGTTTAAGGGTAAAATTAATGCAGTTCGACACTTTTTTAACTGCCATGGTTCAGTATGGAATCATGAATGTTGTGGTACAAGATCTTTTGCCTTCAAAAAGTGTTTCACTGAAGTATATGTCTTAGGATTCAATTCAAATGGTGTCAAACTGGATTAATTCTACAAAGTAGATTCAGCCTCAGGTGAGTTCTTGGCAATTATCTGGCCCTCTATGGAGGTGATTTTAACAGGAGGAAGTACACTTTCCTTTTTGTGTTGATGCATATTTCACTTTATGTATATTTTAGTTTTATAATGCATTTGCTTTTCCTTGTAACTTTTAAAATCTATCTGTAAACCACTTTGAATGCCAAGTTTGGGATTAAGATGGGATATAATTTAAATGAAGGAATAAGCACGCTGTATTCTAAACTCTGTATTCTAAACAAATCCAGAAAACTTTGCCTAAGTTCAAAATGGTACTGTTGTATGGTTGTCTGATCTACTACACCACTTCCAAAAACAAAGTGGCCTCCTAAAACATACAGTAGAATGATTATGCATGTGGTATAATGCTTAATTTAACAGATACATGAAGTGCTTTTGAAGATCTGGACTGGCCTAAAATTTGAAGTCTAGGGATGATTCTATATGTCACAAGTAATGGTCCTGGTAATCAACCACAGTTGCACTTAATAGTATGCCAAAACTAAAATACCAAATCTAATAACAAGACCCCCATTATGGATATCATCGATAGAAGCTAAACACAAAAGGGAATTAAGTACAGAAAATTGGCTAACCTAAAATAAAATAAAAGGAAAAAGAGAAATTGGCTAACCTAAAATAAAAGGAAAAATGAAATTTTTTAGAAATCATTACATAAGAGCTTCATTAATCAAGGTGTGGGAAAAAAAATATAAGAATAGACTTTACAACAAGACCCCATTATGGATATCACCGATAGAAGCTAAACACAAAAGGGAATTAAGTACAGAAAATTGGCTAACCTACCAACAGATTTTTAAAAAGGAAAATAATGATTTAATAATTAAAACACACTACGAAATTAAACAAAAACATGAAAACATATCCTGGTTCCAATACTATCAAATAAAATTGTGCTATAAAGAAGATGCTAAAAGAGGATTTAATCAAACCCAAGGAATCTGGGAAGCAATAATGCAAAAAGAAAAGAAAATAACAAAAGTGTTATATCAACAAATTCTACTCTGGGCAACAGAAGATGAGCACACAAAAGAATGTATGATCAATTGGGCCAAAGATGTAGGACACAATTTAAATCTAAGGGATTGGGAGGAAATTAGGAAGAAAAAATAAAATATACGGCCATTATAGACATTTGAGAAAATTGGTACAAAATGCAGTTCAGATGGTACCTCACTCCAGAAAAATTGGAAAAATCAATAAAAATAATTCTAATCTATGTTGGAAATGTGGAGAAAAAATAGGAACTTTTTATCATTTATGGTGGTCCTGCGGGAAATTTTTTTTAAAATAGGACAACAATACACCAACTCATACAAGAAATATTTGGTAAAAAATTTAAAATGGAGCCAGAGATGTACCTACTTGGATTCACAAATCCTTTATTAAACAGAAATCAAGATAGAGTTCTATTTTACATATGCATGGCTGCAAGATTAACATTGGCAAAAGTATGGAAAGGGAAGGAAATCCCTTCCATGGAAGATTGGATATTGAAAGTATTGGACAAATGGATAACCTAACTCAAAAGATAAGAGAAGGGAAAAACAGAACGGACTTTCATAGTTTCATAGAATTTGTTATAAAAAAGGAATGGACTTTAAGATAGATCTGACTCATATATAAAGAATGTTCTTTCTTGGACCACTCCTCCCCCTTTGATATGAGGAGGGGGGAAGACAGAGAGAGATCTGGAAAATAACAACCTTCTAAAGAACAAAAGAAGAAATCCTAAAGTGCTGATGGGAAGTCTTTCACTGTTTGTGTGTATGTGTGGGTTTTTTTTCTTTTTCTCCCTTCTCTCCTTCCTCCCCCCCCCCCCACCCCCTCACTGCCTTAACCTTTCCCAATTCACACGATCCTATTTTCCAACTGTCTCTTTATTTTTTATTGTTCTCTCACTATGACTGTACCTTTGATTCATAAAAGAAATAAAAATTATTTACAAAAAATTAAAAATAAAAATAAATAACATAGCACTTTTACCCTGAGATTTCTCCCTCTTGTCCTGAAGTTCAGAGAAGAGATCCTAAATCCCAAGACCCAGGGCCAAGCCTAAAGTTCTGAGCACTCTATACATAAGTATGGCTGAGTGTAGGCAGAAACTAAATTTAAAAACACAAAACTTATAGATCTATTTGGCTCATACTAAAAAAAAGTTAGTCCTCTGGATATGTAGAGTTATGTAGAATTATCACTATTGGATAAAACATGCAGAACTAACATACTAGAATATGGCTCAATCGCAATAGAGAGAAAGACGGAACAGAAAGGAAGTGTATCAAAATCATTCAAAAGAACAAATGCATCTAAACCAGTGGTTTTCAACTTGTGAGTCCCCAGATGTTTTGGCCTTCAATTCCCAGAAATCCTAACAGCTGGTAAACTGGCTGGGAATTTTGGGAGTTGTAAACCAAAACATCTGGGGACCCAAAGGTCCTGGAGGTAAGAGCTGTTCAACCATGGAACGCTTCCTTGAATTGTGGTGGAGTCTCTTTCTGTGGAGGTTTTTAAACAGAAGTTGAATGGCCTTCTCTTGTGAGTGGTTTCTGTATTTTTGCATGATAGGGCGTTGGACTGGATGGTCACTGTAGTTTCTCTCAACTCTTTGATTCTATAAAATCCAATTCAATTCATACTCTGCATGATCATGTTACAGATAAAATCAACAATTTATGCCACTGTTAACAATAGACTGCAGTAGTGAGTCTAGGCCAAATTTGTACTTTGGCAGAAGTTGCCCAGAGAGTCACACTGGAGGACCTAGAGTTTCTATTTTAGTCAAATCCACAAAAGTCAGCTCTTCAAAGTTGGAGGACCAACTGTAGTATAATGCAAATTTAACAAGCTACAACTAAGCTTATAAATTATCTAGTTAGGTAAAAGTCTGGATGCAGATGCTCACTATGCTTGAAAACTCAGCCATAATTGTAATGAGCAGCAGCCTTTCTCTCATCTGAATTCTTACTTGATTTTTAATGATGTTGTGAACATGTTTGCAGTTTTCAGATGAACATAAGAAGTGGCCCATTTTAATTTCTCAGGTATGCTTTGACTACAGAAGGATGATGTCTGTGAGCTGAATTTTGCAAGAGTTGTTCTTAGATATTATATTTGTACTTTCTGGAATCCAACAGAAAGATCTCAAGAGGTGAGGAATTTACTCAGGCTGCGAAATCGTTTTCAGAAACTCATCTCATTAAACCATAATGAAAGAAGGAGGATGATGGAAGCAATAAAACAGCACTTTTATCCCTTCTCCTTAATGCGTTCAAATTTCTTGGAAATGCAAAGGGTTGATGATTTCTGTTGTTGCTTTTAAGGGCATTCTGTTGAATTCAGTTATCAAACAAAGGTATGAGGAATACTGTTTTTAAAATGGTTCAAAGGGTGAATAATCATGACCTGAAAAGGCTGGTAATGATTTGTTTAAGCGCTGAACTTGATTGCTGAATAAGGATTTGAATCCAAGTCTCATTCGTCCAAGCTTTCTAATATCTAATATGCTAAAGTAGATTTTAGGACAGGTGTGTCTAAAATAAAATATTTTCAATTAGAAGTATTCCAATAAATTATTTTAGCAGACAGAGCTTAGAAAGAACAATATTATTTGAATGTTGCTGACTTAATGCAGAATGATATATGGTAATCTATATCTGAGAAGTCATTTTAATGGAACATGAATTTCAGAGGGTATGACAAGCCTGAATCAAAATGAAACATAGTTGGAACTTATACTGAGAGCATCACAGAGTTGGCTAGACTAAAACAAAAGAAGCATGTCGGGACCAAAAGTTTCAAACCAGACTGGCACAATTTGGTGCAAACCAACCTGAAACAGAAAAAAAAAATCTGAAGCTAGAAAAGCTAGGATATCTTATTAAATGTCTTTAGGTCATGAACACTTCTACATATTAGACAAAACCTTACTAGTGTATACTCTGCCTGCTCACAAAAACTAATTTGCAGAGTTATGAGCTGGTCTTCAGACTTTATCGCTCAAGGATGGCAAACCACCATTGCATTCCTATTGCATGACAGTGTGTGCATCCTGTTGCCAACCTGCATTTCCTTGTAATACACCCACAAAGTTCCCATTTTACCTTGGTGTGATGGGTCTCTTCCATGTCTGTGCCAGTATATTAGCAGTAAAGTGTCATCAGGAGATGGGATTCTTCCTCTCTTCTCCCTCCTTCTCACTATTCGCAAGCTGGTTGTTTTGCTTTTATTTCATATTTTATATTTATATTTGTCTTTTTCAGATCTGGAATTTTCCTTCAATATGAAATAAAAATATATTAATGAAAACTAGGGTGGGAGGTAGAATGTGAAGAAGCATGATTGCAGGACCATGAACTGGTGAAACAGCACAATTGGGCCATTAAATGCAGGTGTTATATGGAAGGTGTTCAGTGCAGTACACATCTGTTATCAATAACAATGCATTTAACCCTATTACATGCAGAGTGTTAGACCCAACTTAAATAGACATTTATAATAAGGACACAAACTTTGTAGTTTGTTTTATCATTGTGTCTCAGAGAACATGCATGTTTAACATATTGGATGCCATTCACTGACTTTCTAGGCTTTGCATATATGACAACCGGAGAATGACATTTATTTTCAAGAATTCTGTTTCCATAACCATTGCTCCTTTTATTATCTAGGGGAAAAGCTAAACAGCAGCACATTTTTCTTCTACTGATTCCCTTAAATTCAGTCCTTTTATTTCTTTTTAACTACATTGCTGTAGTTAGAATTACATCTTGTTGAAATGCTTCTTGGGTCCCTTGCTAGTAACAACCAGGTTTTTTGGAAAGGGGTTTATAAAGCAAGATAATTTATCTATCATTGTATGTACACCAACCAAAATAATCCCAGAATACTGTGCTCTGGAACTGTCCCAAATACAGAACAAGGGTATCCTCAAACCTTTTCAAGTCCAGATGGCCACCTGGATGAACAGCACATTAGTGGCATCACTGCTGGTGTTTCACTGACCAAAAGCAGTTCCCTGGCAGAACTTTGTTAGTGATGTCACTTGGTCAGATGATAACAAAGCATTTGAGCATGTGATCAGCAGAAGTGATGTCAGCATAGTTCTACTGAGAAGCTACTTAGAGCTGCTTATGATTGGCAACACAGCAGGTGAGTTGTGAAACTTAAAAATGTATTCTATATATTTGCAAAGAAATAGAAGTGGATGGAAGTCTAAGATGATACTAAACAAACTTCTCCTGCTTGTTCCAGGTATTGATGGTTCACCCTTGCACTGGCATGCTACCTAACATTAAAAAACAAGCACATAGTGTAGAACAAGTACAAAAACAGCACTCACCTACCTGGAAACCTTGCTGCTGATTCCTAGGTGCTAAAATATGTGCATATGTATAATTTACAAGTGCCATGGGGAAAGGCTGCCAAAGAAAAGGTCATGATAGATATGTGTGTGGCCTGCAAGTGCATAAGTTACAAAGAGCACATTATATTCTATTGTGGAATTGGAAATGGCATGAAAAGTATCCTATAAGGGCACCGAGACTGTGAAAACATCTCCGTGTATGCAATGAAAACCCTAAAATTCATGAATCCAGGACTTCCCAACTTGGTTTAAGTTCAATACTTCATCTTGTGGATATACACTGACAGTCACAAATAAAAATGTTCACAATCAGTTGTCGAAGGCTTTCATGGCCGGGATCACAGGGTTGTTGTATGTCTTTCGGGCTGTGTGGCCATGTTCCAGAAGCATTCTCTCCTGACGTTTCGCCCACATCTATGGCAGGCATCCTCAGAGGTTGTGAGGTATGGAGAAAACTAAGCAAAGAGGTTAATATATATCTGTGGAAAGTCTAGGGTGAGAGAGGTCAGTGTGAATGTGTAGTTAATCACTTAAATTAGCATTGAAAAGCTTATCTGCTGTCTTCTTCCTGCCTCTGGGGCATCCTTTGTTTAGAGTCGTTAACTGCCCTTGGTTGATTCATGTCTGGAAACCCTCTGTTTTCAGAGTATTGCTTTTTATTTACTGTTCTGATTTTTGAGTTTTGTAATACTGGTAGCCAGATTTTGTTCATTTTCATGGTTTCTTCCTTTCTGTTGAAGTTGTCCACATGCTTGTGGATTTCAATGGCTTCTCTGTGTAGTCTGACATGATAGTTGTTAGAATGGTCCAGCATTTTTGTGTTCTCAAATAGTATTCTGTGTCCAGGCTGGTTCATCAAATGCTCTGCTATGGCTGATTTCTCTGGTTGAATTAGTCTGCAGTGCCTTTCATGTTCTTTGACTCTTGTTTGGGCGCTGCGTTTGGTGGTCCCTATGTAGACTTGTCCACAGCTGCATGGTATCCGGTAGACTCCTGCAGAAGAGAGAGGATCCCTCTTGTCCTTCGCTGACCGTAGCATTTGTTGGATTTTCTTCGTGGGTTTGTAGATAGTTTGTAGGTTGTGCTTCTTCATCAGCTTCCCTATGCGGTCAGTAGTTCCCTTGATGTATGGTAAGAACACCTTTCCTCTGGGTGGATCTTTGTCTTGACTCTCATGGCTTGTTCTTGGCCTTGCAGCTCTTCTGATGTCTGTGGTGGAGTATCCATTGGCCTGTAGAGCCCAGTTTAGGTGGTTGAGTTCACCTTGGAGGAGGTGAGGTTCGCAGATTCTTTGTGCACGGTCTGTCAGGGCTTTGATTGTGCTCCTTTTTTGACTTGGGTGATGGTTGGAGTTTTTATGAAGGTATCTATCTGTGTGTGTAGGTTTTCTGTAAACTGTGTGGCCCAATTGTTGATTGGGTTTGCGGATGACCAGAACATCTAGAAATGGCAGTTTTCCTTCCTTTTCTTTTTCCATGGTGAATTGGATGTTTGGGTGGATGCTGTTAAGATGGTCCAGAGAAATCAGCCATAGCAGAGCATTTGATGAACCAGCCTGGACACAGAATACTATTTGAGAACACAAAAATGCTGGACCATTCTAACAACTATCATGTCAGACTACACAGAGAAGCCATTGAAATCCACAAGCATGTGGACAACTTCAACAGAAAGGAAGAAACCATGAAAATGAACAAAATCTGGCTACCAGTATTACAAAACTCAAAAATCAGAACAGTAAATAAAAAGCAATACTCTGAAAACAGAGGGTTTCCAGACATGAATCAACCAAGGGCAGTTAACGACTCTAAACAAAGGATGCCCCAGAGGCAGGAAGAAGACAGCAGATAAGCTTTTCAATGCTAATTTAAGTGATTAACTACACATTCACACTGACCTCTCTCACCCTAGACTTTCCACAGATATATATTAACCTCTTTGCTTAGTTTTCTCCATACCTCACAACCTCTGAGGATGCCTGCCATAGATGTGGGCGAAACGTCAGGAGAGAATGCTTCTGGAACATGGCCACACAGCCACACAGCCCGAAAGACATACAACAACCCTGTGATCCCGGCCATGAAAGCCTTCGACAACACATTGAACATCTCTACGGGGAGAAATTGTTCCAAGACACACGGAGATTGGAAAAACTAAGGACCAGGAAAGCACATCTGCTGTGCTCCCTGACCTTCCTTCTACGCTGCAGAGACACAGATACCATCCCACAATTTCTTGCAGCCAAAAGGACCTTCAAAACACCACAGGCTCATCGCATTTACAACCGCCTGGAACGCAACCTCTTGAGAGAGAGAATCCACACCATCCGTAAAGAACTCGCAAACACAGACAAAGAACTGCTGCACCTCCACATCAACATCAGCCAAAAGATGAATACCCAGGACTGGGATAAAATAGACAGCCTTACCTACAAGAAAATGGAGAAAGACATGGTTCTCCACACCAAGAGACAAAAACAAAAATTTGACAAATGCCGTAAGCAACAGCCAAAGCCAGAACTGGATAAATCACGGACCATCATCAACCTGACAGACAGACAACTCACTGAAGACCAAGTATCCATTCTAGAAAAAGGAGGAAATTTTGCAGTCACCACCACCAGGATCCCAGTAGAAAACATCATTGCCAATGTTGAATCAGCAATTTACCAGCTCCCTGAGGAAGAAGCAGAGGAGGTAAGAATTGAAACAGCAAGGATCCTGAGAAATGCAAAACTCCCCCCCAGCAACATAACGAGAAAAGAAAGACAGGCCATCAAAGATCTCAACTCAGATCCTGAAATCATCATTCTTCCAGCTGACAAGGGGAATGCCACAGTAATCATGGAAACAAAACAATACAAAGAAAAAATCAGGCAACTTCTAGATCCCACAATTTACAAGAAACTGAAACAAGACCCCACTAACAAAATCACCAGAAAAACGAACACTCTAATCAAGAACTCCTCCATTAACTTTGACATACGCCAACAGCTGTGCAAATCAGAAGCCCTCCCACCCAGGCTTTACGGACTCCCCAAAATCCACAAGGACTCCATCCCACTCAGACCCATTGTAAGTGCCATTGGATCGCCGACTTACAACCTGGCAAAATTTCTGGCTACACAGCTACAAACCCACATTGGGCTCACTGCACATTATATCAAGGACTCTACACACTTTATAGAAAAGATCAGCAACCTCAATCTAAGCACCAAGGACATCCTGATCAGCTTTGATGTGGTGTCCCTTTTTACCAAAGTCCCAGTAGCTGACACCCTCACACTAATCAAACAAAACTTCCCAGAAGACATCACAGCCCTGTTTCACCATTGCCTCACCACTAGCTACTTTCAGTGGGACACTGGATTCTATGAACAGAAGGATGGAGTGGCCATGGGGAGCCCTCTCAGCCCAGTAGTAGCAAATTTCTATATGGAATACTTTGAAAAACAGGCCCTAGAAACAGCACCAAAAAAGCCAACTGTTTGGTTCAGATACGTAGATGACACCTTCACGATTTGGAGCCATGGAGAGGAAGAACTCAGCAAGTTCCTGGACCATCTTAACAGCATCCACCCAAACATCCAATTCACCATGGAAAAAGAAAAGGAAGGAAAACTGCCATTTCTAGATGTTCTGGTCATCCGCAAACCCAATCAACAATTGGGCCACACAGTTTACAGAAAACCTACACACACAGATAGATACCTTCATAAAAACTCCAACCATCACCCAAGTCAAAAAAGGAGCACAATCAAAGCCCTGACAGACCGTGCACAAAGAATCTGCGAACCTCACCTCCTCCAAGGTGAACTCAACCACCTAAACTGGGCTCTACAGGCCAATGGATACTCCACCACAGACATCAGAAGAGCTGCAAGGCCAAGAACAAGCCATGAGAGTCAAGACAAAGATCCACCCAGAGGAAAGGTGTTCTTACCATACATCAAGGGAACTACTGACCGCATAGGGAAGCTGATGAAGAAGCACAACCTACAAACTATCTACAAACCCACGAAGAAAATCCAACAAATGCTACGGTCAGCGAAGGACAAGAGGGATCCTCTCTCTTCTGCAGGAGTCTACCGGATACCATGCAGCTGTGGACAAGTCTACATAGGGACCACCAAACGCAGCGCCCAAACAAGAGTCAAAGAACATGAAAGGCACTGCAGACTAATTCAACCAGAGAAATCAGCCATAGCAGAGCATTTGATGAACCAGCCTGGACACAGAATACTATTTGAGAACACAAAAATGCTGGACCATTCTAACAACTATCATGTCAGACTACACAGAGAAGCCATTGAAATCCACAAGCATGTGGACAACTTCAACAGAAAGGAAGAAACCATGAAAATGAACAAAATCTGGCTACCAGTATTACAAAACTCAAAAATCAGAACAGTAAATAAAAAGCAATACTCTGAAAACAGAGGGTTTCCAGACATGAATCAACCAAGGGCAGTTAACGACTCTAAACAAAGGATGCCCCAGAGGCAGGAAGAAGACAGCAGATAAGCTTTTCAATGCTAATTTAAGTGATTAACTACACATTCACACTGACCTCTCTCACCCTAGACTTTCCACAGATATATATTAACCTCTTTGCTTAGTTTTCTCCATACCTCACAACCTCTGAGGATGCCTGCCATAGATGTGGGCGAAACGTCAGGAGAGAATGCTTCTGGAACATGGCCACACAGCCCGAAAGACATACAACAACCCTGTTCACAATCAGATGCCAAACAATAACTTTTGCACAATACAATGAAACATTCTTTGAATGATCTTGGGGGAGGGAGGGGGATGTAAATGTGTCAAACCCAAGAAGGAAACTAAATTAATTTGGAGTTGTACACTTTTTAACATCTCTGTGCTAGTTATGGATCAGCTGTAATGCATGCTGTATAACAGCATGGCATAACAATGTTAACTAATATAACTGATTTAAGTTAATATTTTTTAACTGATTTATATTGCACTGTATAATTTTTATATATGCGTTTTATTGTAAGCCACCCTGAGTCCCCTGTTGGGTGAGAAGGGCAGGATATAAATATTGTAATAAATAAATAAGTCCCAAAGTTTTAGTCAAAACATTGACCTGCAAATATCTGGGTGGACTTATCCACAAGTCAATGTAAATAATGTACCTTAACTCATAAAAAATAGGAACCACCCCTTCTCTTTTATTTACATTGATTTTTTTTTGCAGATATGTAAAACTAAACTACAACAGCTAACATATGGACCTCATCACATTAACTTCTTTCTCAGCCCTAGGAAACTTTCAGGATGGAGACTGCCAGAGCCCTTCACATGACACATGGCTACTTCTAGCTGGGCTCCATCATGGAGGTGTCCTAGGATGAAGCAAGAAGTTAAATCAGAGTATGAAACCTTATATATTCTGGATGATGGTCCTAGATATAGGACCTCATCACAAAGAGGTCCAAACATGGGTAACAGTGCAGGGGAGGGATTTGCCAGGCAACGGGCAAACCATCATTCTATATCTAAAACCATCATCCAGAATATAATAAGCTTTCATACTCTGATTTAACTGTTACAAATCCAGATAAGTGTTTATCCATCTTAAACCATTCAGTAATTTGTATATGAGCAAACCATTTTATTCTAAAGCACTCTGACTTTAACTCTTTTCTTGTCTTTAGCCTGGATTGAACATTGTATTATAGTAACAGACCTTCAGAGAACACCACAATCAATTTTTGAATAAAATCTCTCTTTCCCTTTATTCCATACTAGCAATAGTGATCTCTTCATGAAATAATTATTGGAATTTGAATCTGCTTTTATTGTATCATTCCAAAAATATGCATGCACCCCAGATTTCAGACTATCTTCTTCTAACTGCAATAATCTTTTGGGGCACAGGGGAAGTTCCAGACAAAGCACAATTCGAAGACCTCAATGACAGATCAGGAAGAAGACAATATGATACATGTTACAATCACTGTGAAGGCAGAAGAAGGCTGAAACAGATTGAGATGCCACCATTGTTGTGTTAACCACACCACTGGTTGGGACCCTCACTCTGTGAAAACTATGTGTTGATCGGTTGTGCAATGACTTCCATATTTTTTTTTTAAAAAAAACTCATGCACAGGTGTCTTCCAAAAACTTGGAAGATCATGATACTCGGACAATGAGGGATCACCTAAGTAAACATTCAGAAACCTTTTCCTGTTCCCAAGTTTTTCATGACCCCATTTATAACATGGGAAATTAGTTTTTCAACGCTTTTTATAACACTTTTTAATATGCTTTCCATTCCTATTGTCAACACAAGTCTGGATAGGAATGAGTCCATTATTTGCTAACAACTAAAACATTATTCTAAAGAGAGAGAGAAAAACAATAGTGTTCAAAGAATTGTCCCATATTCTATAGATGTTAAGAACATAATGCAAACCACAGTCTATAAGGTGAAAATGTTCTCCAGTGAACATCATATTGCTCTGTAGTTAGGAGGACATAAAAAGACATAAAATGATATAACAATAATTACTAACTGCTGTCGTGCTAAAAAGGGAGGTTGCTACATTATAGGAGGAAAATAAAGTCAAATGAGCATATGTAGTAGGAGAAAAATCTCTGTACTTTCTCATTACCATTGTAGTTTCCTAAGGATGAAACTAATGGGGCATGGAAATCATGTAGAAATGAGCAGTTAAAAAAGAGATTGAGTGAAACAGGAAAGACCAAGAGTTCTACTATTACATCTTTTTCTAAATTTTAATGTCTCTTTCCTACTTCTCAAGTATCTTTCCATATTTTATGTTCTCAAAGAGTTTTCATCAGATCTTAATGCTAGCTAGAATTTAGAAGTAAAAGTCACAATTAACAAAATTTACTTTTTGTATATAATGGAGACATAATGCATTTACTTAGAAAAGAAATACAATGTATATGAACAATATTTTTAATATAAAAATATTATTTTTACCTGCCTTTTGCTACTTTATAGAACTTTTTAAGGTGCAGTCAGTCCTCCTGTTTTGTGGGTTTCACTTTTGCAAATTTAATTATTTGCAGATTATTTGTTCCTGCCTGTGCTACTGCCCTTCACAATTTTTAAACTGGGACTGCAAACCTTGTAAGACTGAAGAGGTTGGAAATGCATGATCAGGCTTGTAAATCCTTATTTAAAAATGACATAAGGTGGCAGCAGAAGCAGCAGTTGCAGAGGAGGGGATGAAGAAAGGCATTGAGAAATTGAGGGCCTGGGTAGAGGGATGCAGTGAAGAATCAAACAGGTGCAGAAAGGAAGGGGTGCCCAGTTCCTCTACCTTTTGTTTTGCCCAGGTCATAGAATCATAGAATAGTAGAGTTGGAAGAGACCTCATGGGCCATCCAGTCCAACCCCCAGCCAAGAAGCAGGAAATCGCATTCAAAGCACCCCCGACAGATGGCCATCCAGCCTCTGCTTAAAAGCCTCCAAAGAAGGAGCCTCCACCACAGTCTGGGGGAGAGAGTTCCACTGCTGAACAGCCCTCACAGTGAGGAAGTTCTTCCTGATGTTCAAGTGGAATCTCCTTTCCTGTAGTTTGAAGCCATTGTTCCGTGTCCTAGTCTGCAGGGCAGCAGAAAACAAGCTTGCTCCCTCCTCCCTATGACTTCCCCTCACATATTTTTACATGGCTATCATGTCTCCCCTCAGCCTTCTCTTCTGCAGACTAAACATGCCCAAAACAAACACACATGCTACATAGCAATAGGAAGAGGAGAAGGAGCAGTCTCCATATGAAGCTGATGCCACCTTAGATCACTTCTAGTCCCCATCCTGTGAGGGTCTTGATGACCGTGGTGCCAGCTTTCAAATTGATTTGAACCCGCAGCGGAGAGTTCCGCAGATCCATCACCAAAGGAACGGAGCGGGACCGCAGCAGACTATTATTAAAAGATCTTTTTTTTCTTCACTTTCCCCTTCCCTGAACTATGTAACAAATCCCCCCCAATAAAAGTAGCATTCATTTTTAACAGTAACACTCTCTATCTGGTTATTTTGTGTCTTTCCCTGACTCCTTCTTTTGCATGCAATCCTCTCTCTCTCTCTCTCTCTCTCTCTCTCTCTAACCCCTCCGACCTTCAAACCCTGGCGGAGGCTTCCCCGCCATAGGTTAATACGGCGGACGATACAAATTGGCTCATATCTTTATCAAAATTACCCCTAGCACGCTCCTCTTTTAGTCCTAACCCTTCCTAAGGCTCCTGACCCAAGGACCACCAGCGGAACCAAAATCGGTCCAGTTCTCGGCACCTCATCAGCTGACTGTCAAACGGAACCGACTGCTCTTTTCAAGCCAGACTGCTCTTTTCCAGCCTTATCCCGGACTTTCCTCTCCCCGCGACCCGTGGGATGGTTTTAAGAGATCACTGGTCCCTTTCTGTGAACTGTGGATGGGGGATCGCTCTCCCGCTGGGGAGACATAGTTCTCCAAGGACCTTCACCCTCTCTACAGCTGCCAGGAGGGTGCCTGAACGGGCGCCCTCCACGTTTCATTCACACCTTCATAATTTTATGAATGAGAAGAACACTCTTCCCCAGACCTACCCCTGAACTTATGAAATCCTATACTTCCAAAGACTGCAACCCACATGTACCTCTTCCCCATGCTATTTCTATGAATTCCTTCCACCACAGATGAACTCTTTTCCCAATGTATCCGTGAATTTTCATATTCTATGTACCTGGACACCCTCATGAATCACTGTTGTATGAATTTCTAATCGTTGGGCTAACTTCATGAATTGTAAAATCATGCTGCTAAAACTCCACTTTTATGAATTTCCATATTGGGTTCCCCAGATGTTATGAACTTCGTTCTTATCAAATATTTTCAATTGTTTATATCATTCATGATTCCCCTTTACGCAATGTAACTCACTTTTATGGATTCTCCCTTATTTCCATGAAATCTATCTGTCTGCCTATATGTATTTGTACTCTTTGGGATCCCCGGAAAATATGTATTCTTCCCAGCAGGGTTTATATTCCAACTTTATTTTATTTTTCATTTTATTTCATATAATTGTCAAGTCATGAAATCAAATAGGAAATATTTTGAACTCAACCTGAACCCCAGAACCTATCCCATTTCCTATGACCCAGGCTTCCCTTCCCAAAAACAAAAGGATAATCTGCCACCGCTTAACCCAATCAAATTCAGATTGCATGGACAATATAGGGCTTGAGTCGCCGAATTCGGAGTGTTGTCCTAAAGGTGATTCGCCTCAAGGCAAACATTGTCATATCTCACCCAAAGAAAAAAAACCAGGACACCTCAGGAAGGCGCCCTGCAGAGCCTGTCAATATGGCTCATCACCACCCCTCTTTACTTCCACCTCTGACACCCCAAGGCATATCTAAAATCTGTATACGTGACAGAAACCCGGACATCCTTGATTGCTGCCATTTATCCCTTTAGAAATCGGTCTAGCAGGAATTAATCCGATATTTCCTGCCCTGTCACTTCATTGTTTCAATCATTCCCGCCTTCTCCTTCCTGATTGGCTCGAGTAGAGACAAAAAGCAGCTCCCTATTGGGCCAACAGAGCAAGGGGGGAAACGAAAGCCCGCCTCGTTCAACCTTCTAGCCTATCAGCGATCAGATGGGCGGGGGAGCGGGGCGGGAAATTCAAAGGGCTGTCAGACTGAAACTTTGTATAAATATGGCTTTATTTTGATTATGTGGTACCCTAGTAGACTGAATGATCGCTACTAGAGTCCTCTTCAGCTGAATTGCTCAATAAAGACTCCTTGGCGGAATTTTCCTTCAACTTTGGTGGACCTTCTTCATTTCGGCTTCAGGTTGTATTGCGGCTCATATTTTCCTATTGGCTCTGCCAAGGTCCGTTCCCTCAGGACCGGATCGGGTCCCTCCTTAAGGGCCCGACCCCCTAAAGCGCGGTCGACAACAGTCTCTTCCTGTTGTTTGGTGTGGCATGCGTCTGTATTGCCCAGGCAAAGAAAAGGACAAACAAAGCACCCCCTCTCTTCTCTGCCCACTTGCTTTCTCACTCTTTTCTCCCTCCACATCTGGTTTGTGAGAAAACAAGATTATGATGACAGTGATGAGCTCGAAATATTTAGTTTTGACTTTTTATTAGAGATGGGCTTTTACTTTGTTCTGTTTCGTGTCCTGGCTTTCGTCAAGGCCCTGATCCATTTTCGTCTGACCTCCCAAAATCGGGAGGTCGAACATTTGCTTTGTTTTTGTTTTGTTTTGTGTGTGTGTGTTTTTTTTTGTTTGTTTTTCAGAGGTGGGGGAGGCGCCGGCCAAGGCCACAGCACCAGCCAGTGCCGCTCAAATACCCGGTAAGGAGCTGGGCAAAGGGAGGGGGGACAGGGCCGGCCCTAGGTAATTTTCAGTGATTTGGTGCCCCCCACCCCACCCAACCAATCACTGAAAAATAAAAGCGTTGGATAAGCGAAAATGTTGGATAATAAGGAGGGAATAAGGAAAAGCCTATTAAACATCCAATTACATTATGATTTTACAAATTATGCACCAAAACATCATATTTTACAACAAATTGACAGAAAAAGCAGTTCAATACATGGTAATATTATATAGGAATTACTATATTTGCAAATTTAGCACCAAACATTGAACTGGGATATAGGGCAGTGTGGACTCAGATAACCCAGTTCAAAGCAGATATTGTGTGTTATTTTGCTTTGATATTCTGGGTTATATGGCTGTGTGGAAGAGCCCTGAGGGTTGTTGTATGTTTTCCAGGCTATATGGCCATGTGATCCCGGCCTTCCTCACAGCCATATAACCCAGAATATCAAGGCAGATAATCCACAGTTAAAAGGCCACCGAAAGGGAATCTGGCCCCCGGTATTAAAAAAAACTCTAAAATTAGGACAGTAAATAAAGAACACCACTCAGAAAACAGAGGAATTCCAGACAGGAAACAATCAGGAAAGGGGGGGAGCTATCTGGATGAAAAAGGAGGGAATGTTTTTAAAAGGAGTTGAATTAGATTCATGTTTCTAGTGAGGGAAGCTAGAGGAAAGACTTGTGTGTGTCTGGGGTTAGTTATTGAAGTTCTCTAGCCGGTGAGCTAGAAAGAAGATGTCTGAAGTAAGTTAGGTTTAGGTTTCCAGTGAGATAGAGTTGAGGAAAAGGAATACTGTTGAGACAAAGTTTCAGTCAAGTTGTAGATGTTAAAGAATGAAAGATATTGTCTATATTGTGTACAAATGAAACTGAAGAAGTAAAACTTTGCAACAAGTTATGCTTTTTGGACTAGAGAAACCATAAATAAATAATTCTTTGTTTTTAATAAAGACGGTGTTCCTGAGTGGTGAATTGCTCTACTTAGAGTCAGCGGAAGATTCGTCTCACATACTTTCCCTCAGTGTCACATTCTCTCATACATGCACACGCACAGACTCAAGTTTTATAGCTGGCAGTGGCTGGGATCCTGAAAGAAGGATTTTCCCCTGTCATAGTGGGATTTGAGAGATCCCATATTAAAAAGGTGTGGCAAAGGTGTGGGATATTAAGAAAAAGATTCCCTTTGCCTAAATGTAAAGGGGCTTTGGGCAGGATGTCCCACATTTAATGGTGGCAGTGGTTGGGATCTTGAAAGAGAGATTTCCCCCTGCCTGTTTGAGAAGCCACTATTGTGCCTTTTTTTGAAGTGAACCCTGCAGCACTCGACTAAGTTCTGAGAGGCCTGGGTGCCTAGGCCCAAAGCCTGCACCCATAGGCCCAAAAGCTTTGGACCTGTGGGTGCAGGTGTTGAGCCTACACACCCAGGCCCTGCAGAGCCTACAGCTGATCAATCCAAAAGGCAGACTTGAAACTGATATCAGCTCCTGCCTGCCTTTTGTTTTGAGTCATTTTTTTGTTTTGTTAGGGTCTTTCTGTTTTGTGCCATCCGAATGGACAATGAAACAAATGAGACAAATACCATGCACATCTCTACTTTTTATTTACAGAAAGAAGCTTGGAAATAGGTTTACTGTATCTGCTGGTCTACTAAAATCCAGAAGGAAACCCAGAAGTCTAGCCTCATTAATTATACTTCCAATTGGCACTTCCAGCATCACTCTAATTGTCAACATCAATCAAGGGACCTTACCTTCAAGGTTCCATTGTAGCAGCTTTAAATTCTGTTATGAACCACTAATGATATTCCAACCTTGACTGGCATCTCTAGTGTTCAGGGTTCGGAATTTCCAATTCCATGAAGGTTTCCTATACTTCCCCACATTCTGTTTCTCTAGCATGCCTATTATCACTTCATCCCAAGTTACATTCTAAAATGCTGAGAAGAATATTGATCATTTCTTAAAGCTTCCTCTGCCTAACCTGGGTCTCTCCAGATGTTTTGACCAGCAAATTTCATCAGCCCTGGAAAGCATGTCAAATGTTTATGAATGATTGAAGTTCTTGGCAAAAAAAAAAACCCACCCAGAAATGAGATGAAGAAGGCTGTTTTGAACAATGCAGCTTGAACTTTGAAAAAAAAATCCAGATATTACAGAGTAAAAATGTACAACTGCCTTCTGTCGGGATGTAAAATTCTCCTTCAAACTATAATTGATAGAAAAAAAATTCTAGCTTTTTAAATTATCTGTACTAGATTTGTTCTTTTTCAGAAAAAGAAACGTTTTTTTAAAAATAAGGCAAGTTGCTACATGTTAGGGCTTTGGGGGGAGGAGAAGGTGAGAAAATGTGTGCAATTTCTGCATGGTTTCTACTTTTCTGAAAAATGTCTATTTCTGGCAAATATAACTGTTGCATTGCAGTAAAAGGAGTAGCACTGAATGGTTATTTGTGTCTTGTGATCCATCAGTTTGACCTGCTGTGCTTGCTGTGCTTGTAGGTTTCGCTTCACAAAGTTACAAAAAGACACTAAGTTTGTTCAGTGGCAGAAATTTTTCAGAGCATAGTGAAAACTGAAGAAATGGGGGTGAGGGGGATCAGTCTTACTTGACTATAGATCTCTCCATATGCTGTCTCTTTCTGCTGAGATAGCCAATCTCAAAGAGAATTGCAGAAACAATGAGATTTCTTCACATACCTACTTCACATTCAAAGCATGAGAAAAGTTTGCCTCTATGTCCATGACATTCCTAGGAAAGAGGATATTAACTGGAATTCAGCATAAGTCATGTATATTTGTATTGCAAGGACATTAGAAATGTCATCCTCAACTTTTTGGACACCAGATATTTTGGATTTCAGCTCCAAGAACTTCAGTCGCCGTGGCTAATATTTAGAAATCTTGCTGGACAATGTCTGGAGGGTCAACAGTTCAAAGCACTATTCCTAGGGCAACATGGGCATGGTTGTCTGTGATTTAATTAGAACCCTGACATTCACCAAAGACAGTTGAACACAACATGTATTTTGAGAATTGCAGAGAGAGAAAGAATTTGTTTTGAATACTAGTATCATCCCTTCACATAAAAGCCAACTCCCTGGCTCTCCCAACATTTCTTCATTTAAACAACATAGTAGAGTAAGGATAATTTGTTTCATTAAGAGAAAGAAATAATTGCATTTATATTACAAATCAATCAATCTAGTGGAGGACTTGGATGTACTGTCTATTCCCACCTAGCTAAGGAGCCTTTATAACTGCATCAAAGAGCATGAGAAATAAAAATCAGATATGGTACCAAAGGCATGTCTATTCTTGCAATTCTGTTCACATAATGAACAGATGCCTATGGGAACCACTCCAAGACCACAGTACCCTGTAATCTGCTCTGTTGTTGATGCTGCTGCTACTGCTGCTGTTGTTGTTACAGCTATTGCTGCTGTTGTATACTTTTATGTATACCTTCCTATACGTCTGCAAAACATGGACTATCTACAGATGTCACACACAACTCCTGTAATGATTCCATCAACGTTGCCTCCAAAAAATCTTGGAAATCTCTTGGGAAGACAGGCCGACAAATGTTAAAGTGCTGGAAGAAGCAAAGGCCACCAGCATTGAAATGATGCTCCTACGCCATTAACTCCGCTGGACTGACCATGCTGTCTGAATGCCCATTCACCATCTCCCAAAGCAGTTGCTATACTCCCAACTCAAGAATGGGAAATGTAATGGAAAAGATATTTAAAGATGGGCTTAAAGCCAACCTTAAAAAATATGGCATAGACACTGAGACCTGGGAAGCCCTGGCACTTGAGCACTCTTACTAGAAGTCAGCTGTGACCAGCAGTGATGCAGAATTCGAAGAGACATGAATGGAGGGTGAAAGGGGAAAACATGCCAGGAGGAAGGCGCATCAAGCCAACCCTGACCGGGACCACCTTCCACCTGGAAACCGATGCCCTCACTGCGGAAGAACATGCGCATCAAGAATAGGTCTCTACAGCCACCTATGCATCCACTACCAAGACACTACTCTTCAAGGGCCATCATCATCAGGCTATGAAGGATCGCCTAAGTAAGTAAGGCAGTAAATAAGTAAAGTATACCTTTATGTCATTTCTGACTTATGGCAAAACTAAAACAAACCTTTTACTGAGTTTTCTAGGGCTGAGCATGTGCAACTTGTCCAAGGTCACCCAGTGGTTTTCCATTGCCAAGTAGGGAACTGAGACTTGGTCTCCAGGATCATAGTCCAATGCTCAAACCGCTACACTGCACTTGCTCTCAATAAGCTGTTCTATAGCGACTACTACATAGCAGGGGTGACTAGCAAACTGACCAATGTGTAGGGAGAATCCACTTGATTTTACTTCTGCTCTGAGTTGTAAAGGATTTCTTCATGTAGTGGTCACTATCTTTACAACTTAAAAGAGCTGTGGAAGTAGTGGTAGTACAATCAAAATGAATTTTCTGCTACCACAGAGGCAGATCCATGAACTGACCCCAGTATATACATACATATCTCCTCTAGTAGTGGAGAGAATATATAACTATCATGACAAATAATACTGCTAGACCAATCCTCCATTACAGGGAGCGGTGAACCCTCCTGTTTATGGAGCTCCACTGGCTGCCGTTCATTTTCTGGACCCAATTCAAAGTGCTGGTGATTACCTATAAAGCTTGGAACAGTTTGAGGCCCATCTACCTTCAGAATTGTCTCTCCCCCTATGAACCTGTATAGTCTCTTCGGTCATCAGGGGAGGCCCTCCTCTCGCTTCCGCCAGCATCACAAGCATGGTTGGTGGGGATGAGAGAGAGGGCCTTCTGTGTAGTGGCCCCCCGGTTATGGAATTTGCTGCCTGGGGAGATCAGGCAAGCCCCCACCTTGATGGCTTTTCACCCAGGACTTTGGTTAAGATCGCCTTTCCCCATCACAATTATAATTATGCTCCTCAACCTTTTGTACTGGTCACTCTTTTCCTGATTCCTGATTGTTTGGTATTATTCAGGACTCCTCTCTACCTAATGTGACCTAAATGACTCTATTGCACTTTATCTATTTACAAATTTGTTATTCATAATGTGCACCTTGCTTATCCACTATTGCAACCTCATTGTTTTTAATTGGATGTTTAATTCTGTGTTGTGTTTTTTTGCCTATTGTGTATATTTTATTATTGGTTTCTGTTTTTGTCCTTGATGTTTCATATTTTATCATTGCTTGTATTTTGATTTTGCTGTAAGCCGCCCCGAGTCCCCTTCGGGGGAAATGGAGGCGGGATATAAATAAACATTATTATTATTATTATTATTATTATTATTATTATTATTATTATTATTATTATTATTATGTTATGACACAGCAAACAAGATAGATATGCTTGATTTCATATCACAAAATCACAAGTCGAACACTTCCCAAGTGTCTAGGACTGTGTGATGTATTTTCGGATGATGCGCGCAGATCCCAGCAGGGTGGCCTTTTGCAGTTGGCAGATTGTAATTTTGTCAATGTCTATTGTTTCCAAATGCCAGCTGAGATCTTTTGGCACAGCACCCAATGTGCCCATCACCACCGGGACCACCTGCACTGGTTTCTGCCAGAGTCTTTGAAGTTCAATCTTGAGGTCCTGATAGTGGCTGAGTTTTTCCTGTTGTTTTTCATCAATGCGACTGTCACCTGGGATGGCGACATCAATGATCCAAACCTTTTTCTTTTCCACAACTATGATGTCTGGTGTGTTGTGTTCCAGAACTTTGTCAGTCTGGATTCGGAAGTCCCATAGTATCTTTGCGTGCTCATTTTCCAATACTTTTACAGGTTTGTGATCCCACCAGTTCTTTGCTGCTGGGAGGTGGTATTATTATTATTGTTATTATTATTATCATTATTATTGTTTTAATTCTTCTTTTAAAGCTGTCAGATATCCACCACCACTACCTTTTTGCTGGGGAATTCCATAGTTTAACCAAGTCCTTTGTAAAGAATTTACTATCATATAAGGATTTGTTCACAGAAAAATAATTTCATTGGACAAAGATGATGAAATAGCTAAAATGTCACTTTACCCCAAAACTCTATCATTTTCAAAATGTGGGCACAAACCTATTCCCAATTTCTGTAAGTGAGAATCAGAAACTTGAGCTTCAGAGGCTTAATGATGTTATATTGTTAGCAAAACTCCATTATTTTTTCCCATTCCACCCCATTTTTCAGATGTACATCTAAGTATCTTGCTTCAAGTCAAGTCCACCATATGATAGAAATCTAATGTAGTGGGTTATTGGTAAGTGAACAATTCAGAAAGAGTTTCTTTGAAATGAAGAGGTCAAATGAGCAGTGTCAATAGCGAACTATAGATCTGTCACTTAGAAGAAGAAAGATGCTTTGTTGTGCAGAAGGCTGGCAGGAGCAAAGCTTCGCTCACACCAAGGGACCCAAGTCATTCTGCATTGACTTCAATAGATATTGGCGAAGCTACACAGTACAGGAACAAATTGCAATCATAGCAGTGGAAGTGAAGAAGAGACTGAACATCTTTAGGGGATAAAAAGGCATTGCTTGGGAAGAAGCAGGGATGGAACCTCCCACTGATATTAGCGCTATTGAAGTATTCTTTATCTACAGTATATGCCCACTTTTGCAGAGTGAATCATCCTTTTTCTCTGCAACTTTCTACAGGAAGGATTTTTTTGTACTACTTTCAATCTATCAGTCATGCAGGAGGGAACTTAAATCCACTTGTAGCCATATTTTAGTTGTAATCTTTACCGATAAAGACAAGTGAATGACACAAATCAATCCCTTTGAAGTTCTCATATGATACATGCTTATTTTTAAAAAACCTGGGAATATAAATGCTTAAGGTGGAGAACCAGAGGAAAGGAAATAATAAGCCATCTATTGAGTATTCTATCAACTGGGGTAGAGGAAGGGAAAACATTCTCAAATAAATTGGTTTTGCAATACTACCAAAAGGGATTAAATAAATATGACTTATTGATGTGTTCCTTAAGCTAGAAATAGCAGTTTGTGGATATCACTGAAACCCAATGCCTTCATTATGCTTTTATACCAGTATCTTTTTGCACAATCCCTGCCCTCTCCCTTACAAGGTATTTAGCTACTTCTCATTCTGATGTTCATGGATGGATTTTATGACTCTGTGGTTTAAACTGTTTTAATTTACTGTTGTTATGTATTTTATTTTATTTTATACCTTGTATATTTGTTTCAGACTTGTTTCCCTATGTAAGCTGCCCCGAGTCCCCTTGGGGAGATGGAGGCAGGTTATAAACATAAAGTAGTCATTATTGTTGTTATTATTGTTGTTGCTGTTATTATTATTATTATTATTATTATTATTATTATTATTATTATTATTATTATTTTATTATTATTATGACACAGCAAACAAGGTAGATATGCTGGATTTCATATCACAAAATCACAAGTCGAACACTTCCCAAGTGTCTAGGACCGTGTGATGTATTTTCGGATGATGTGTGTAGATCTCAGTAGGGTGGCCTTTTGCAGTTGGCAGATCATAATTTTGTCATGGAGCCCCCAGATGGCGTAGTGGACTAAGTGACTTGAAGGTTGGGTTGCTGACCTGAAAGCTTCGAATCCCACCTGGGGAGAGTGTGGATGAGCTCCCTCTATCAGCTCCAGCTCCATGCGGGGACACGAGAGAAGCCTCCCACAAGGATGGTAAAAACATCAAAACATCTGGGCGTCCCCTGGGCAACGTCCTTGCAGACAGCCAATTCTCTCACTCCAGAAGGAACTCCGGTTGCTCCTGACACGGGGGAAAAAAAATTTTTTTGTCAATGTCTATTGTTTCCAAATGCCAGCTGAGATCTTTTGGCATGGCATCCAATGTGCCCATCACCACCGGGACCACCTGTACTGGTTTCTGCCAGAGTCTTTGAAGTTCAATCTTGAGGTCCTGATAGTGGCTGAGTTTTTCTTGTTGTTTTTCATCAATGCGACTGTCCCCTGGGATGGCAACATCAATGATCCAAACCTTTTTCTTTTCCACAACTGTGATGTCTGGTGTGTTGTGATCCAGAACTTTGTCAGTCTGGATTTGGAAGTACCACAGTATCTTTGCATGCTCATTCTCCAATACTTTTGCAGGTTTGTGATCTCACCAGTTCTTTACTGCTGGAAGGTGGTACTTGAGGCATAAGTTCCAATGAATCATTTGGGCCACGTTGTTGTTGTTGTTGTTGTTGTTGTTGTTGTTGTTGTTGTTGTTGTTATTATTATCTTCTCAAAAGAGATGTTATTTATGGCAAGAAAAGCTACACTAGGTTCTATATGTTGTCACAATTTTACAATCTCTCTTATCTTTCACCAATGTTTTCCTCGCTTTCACTGTATACATTTCTTATATATTACAATAAAAATCACTATTAAAAAAACAATTTTACATTTCAGTGTGAGTACAAAAGACATGTGGAGAAAGGATATATTTAAAACAAAGTTTCAAATCCCAGTTTGGGATGTAGTGGTATTTAGCATCAAAGGGCAACAAACTATTCTGAAGGATGTAGAGATTATAGGATTTTTACATTTTCATTAAAACAGTGACTCTCAAACTTGGATGTTTGGGGATTTCCAGTCCCTCTGTCCCTGAGCATTGGCCATACTGCCTGGGGCATCGGGGAGTTGAAGTTCAGTAATTGACTTTGTATGTAAAAAGGTAAACTGGGCAAAGGAGAAGTAGATTCTATGATGCAAGACCGCAAGAAAGAAAAAACAATAGGATTGGGCATCAGGGATTAGGTTTTTCAGTTTTGCTGAGGTATTTAGATTATTGATATTTCTATTTTCTTCATGTACAGCGATATGACTGGTATAAGATGAAACAGTTTCATGTGGCATTTTTATATACCTTTCTAGTTTACATTATCAACTAAAATCCTATAACATTTTGGATGTCATTCAGATCACATTAAAAATTTAGCAGCTTCTCATAGTACCCACAAAACTTAGTTGAGCAAAATCCAATGAGTAGACAAGACTAGAGCAGATCCATTTGGATGATTGGGTTCTGTTAAGTATGTATTTCTTTAATTCCACTTGTTTCAGTAAGGTAGGTTTGGGACTAATTACTGATTTAGATCTTCATGCAGAGCAAAAATATACAGTCTGTTAAATCAGTGGTTCTCAACCTGTGTTTTGACCTTCAATTCCCAGAAATCCTAACAGCTGGTAAGCTGGGATATCTGGGAGTTGTAGGTCAAAACACCCGGGCACCCACAGGTTGAATATCTCAACCTGTGGTTCTCAACCTGTGGGTCCCCAGATATTTTGACCTTCAATTCCCAGAAATCCTAACAGCTGGTAAGCTGGCTGGGATATCTGGGAGTTGTAGGTCAAAACACCGGGCACCCACAGGTTGAAAATCACTGTGTTAAATGGATACTCTATTGTCTATGATATCATTGAGGCAATGAATTCCATACATGCCTGCATGTCACTGGCCATTCCCTTGAAAGCTGTTTGCAAAATGATAGATTTCCTGGTCCTAAGACAAGGCTATGTTCATATTTGTGTGTAAAGTATAAGATGAGGAAGAAGAAGGAAAGATATGGCTATGCTAGGGGAAGAAGAAAATCTAGATACCTGGGAAAGAATTTAGAAAGGAAAAACTGGAGAGGTAGGGGATAAGACACAGGAACTGGGAGAAGGAAGGAAGGGGAAAATTCTTACACTAGGTTGAAACCCTTACAAAGATAAGAATCAATTATGCATCTATTTCTATATAGATGGCTACATTACACTTTTGATAAGCACATACAGTAGAGTCTCACTTATCCAAGCTAAATGGGCCAGCAGAAGCTTGGATAAGCGGGATTAAGGAAAAATAAGCGGGATTAAGGAGGGATTAAGGAAAAACCTATTAAACATCAAATTAGGTTATGATTTTACAAATTAAGCACCAAAACATCATGTTATACAACAAATTTGACAGAAAAAGTAGTTCAATACGCAGTAATGTTATGTTGTAATTACTGTATTTATGAATTTAGCACCAAAATATCATGATATATTGAAAACATTGACTACAAAAATGGCTTGGATAATCCAGAAGCTTGGATAAGCGAGGCTTGGATAGGTGAGACTCTACTGTAGTTGCATATCTATCCATTCTATCTACATGATATATACTTGATAGATGTATGTGTGTATCTCCAGAAGCGTTCTGATGCATGAAATTGAATGCATACATCCACTGGTAGGAGAAACATGACATTGACTAAGAAGCTGTAAATGTATGTGCCTTCAAGTTATTTGTTGGTTTATGGCAATTTCATTATTTTCATAGAATTCTCGAAGACAAGGAATATTCAGAGATGATCTTGCCAATTCCTTTCTCATAAATATAGCCTGATATTCATTGGTGACTACCTCCCATCCAAATGCAAACAGTCCTCTATATGCATAGATTCTGTATCTACAAAGTCAACCATCCATGTTTTGAAAATATCCTCCCCAAAATATCCAAAAATCAAACCTTGATTTTGCTATGTTATGTAAAGAACATCATTGTGTATCAAAGGACTTCAGCAACCCCAGATGTTGGTATCCATAGGAGTCCCTGGAACAAAACCCCTCCAGACACCAAAGCTCACCTAATAACCAGAGTTCGCTCTGGTTAACTTCCAAGATCAAATTAAATTTGGTGCCTCTGGGGTATTTAGTTCCCAGGGAACTAGGCAAAAATTCCCTTGCATTAAAATGGGCAGATTTGTATTTCTCCAGCCCTTTACCTGTTTACTTCTTTCAAGGGTTAATTTTATAGTTGTTTCTGTTGAACCCCCCCCCCTTTTGTTTGTACAATTTTTCATAAGAAAATGTGTGCCTATGAAGATATCAAAAAGTGAAGCATGCTTTTAATTAACTAAAGTCTATTTGTCATATTTAAGAACACTTTTTAAATGACTTCAACATAATGGTTAATAACCAAAATGTTCCAAGTCAATTATTTCCAAATTATGAGTGTTAAATGGACCAAAACATGGGGCACTTGAGCTTTGTAAATGGAGGCCTGATGCAGTAGCTGATGATAGGTCTGGAACAGAAGTGGATAAATACCTCTGTTTTAACCTCTTTCTATTTCTCATTTCTAAAGCCTTGTTTGGTTTGTTTTGAACAGTAGCCATTTCTTTAATCTTAAATTCCTTTCATCCTCAGCTTTGAGTCTGTTTGTGAACATTTGTATGCTTTTTCTGTACATTCCTTGATTGCATATATTTCTGTGCGCACATTCAATGGCAGCCAATGTTTTCCATGTCTGGCAAGCAGGGAATCTATCCTAGACTTTATTTTACAAAGTGAAGAATACTGTCCGAAAATAGATTCAGCTATCCAAGATGTTGAACCCATTTGGGGACAATGTCCCACATCTTCAATAGTTTTTTCAAAGTCTTGCATTTAAACCCCCAGAGCAGATAGATTGCACCTCTAACATGAAAGCCACATAGATATGCACACACAAAACTAACACAATTTCACACCAAAACATTTTAGGGAGGTATTCACTGGAGCTAGATTTGATCAGCTTGAGACAATGGTCAGATATGGGAGATTTAATAGCATCCCCTATAATGAATGGATATGTATCTGTGAAGCACCTGAAATTGAGGATATAGCACATATATTATTTGACTGTAAATTGTACTAGAAGGCGAGAGATTTCTACCTTGGTTCATATATCAAATGGACAATGTACAGGGAATCTCACATCAGAACAACATATTTTATGTGTGGCCAAGACCCAAAAAATAACATATAAGACAGCTCTGTATTTAAGCAAAACAATATGTTTGAGGACCACATATGTGGGTTTGATCGGGGTAAATTGTAGGGGTGTTACAGAAACATGATGTATATATTCAGCTTTATCATATTTATTTACTGTATTGTTATAAGTGCCTTATTTTAACTTTCTATATAGAGTGTAATCAAGTCCTATCAAGCTTTGTTATTTAATTTGGTATTGTGATATGGCCTAAGGGCTAATCAATAAAATCTATTCTATTCACAATTTGTGCAATATAAGCATTTTTGCAAACAATGTTCACAACACAATCCCTTTATTTATAGATGCCTGGTTCAGAACATCCTTTCAAAGACTGGTTTTATTTTCGGGTATTGGTCAAAACATGCACTATTAGGAAAGTATGCAATACAATGCACAACAAAGAGTTTTCCACTACCCCTTGTTTGGGTGTAGTACAACTGAAATAAATTTATTCTTATGATCATTGGAGATCAGTACATAAGTTGTGAACAAACACAAAAAAAACTATTTGAAAAAAGCCTTTGGATTTCAAAAAACCCATAAAGTCATATATCTCTGCAACACTACTGTTATCAGTTGTGTATCAATTAAACTGTTTCATGATTTCTCTCAAGCATCCTGCAATACGTACTTTGGTGATGGTGCTAAGAAATGTCTTCGAGATTGTGAGTCCCTTTTACCAGATGAGTTATTCCCAAGATGAGAGTATGAGAATTAAAAGCACAATTCTATTAATCTTTATAGTAAATTCCACTGACTTCCATATAATTTGGTTCCAGATATGTAGATACAAGACATATTTAAAGACTGCAGTTATGGTCATATATACTTGGGATAAAACACATTGAATACCTGTGAATATTTACTTCTGAGTCAACATGCATAAGATTATTATTGAACATCAATTGACAAAACTATACTACAGGAAGTGTATTCCATAGACCTTGAAAAATTTGTTACTGGGCATCTAAACAAAGAATCAATGGCATACTGGATGTTTCTGCTTTATTTTAGAATCTGCCCGTCTGACCCTTCTGCAACTCTCTTCCCCCCCCTTGGGTCTGGAAAATGTTCTGGATTGTGTTTAGCCACCATGAAAGGTTGCGGATAGAAGAGAAAGAAAATCCTAGTTTCATTTATATTGGGATTTGGCAGTTTTCTATTGGTCTTGTGAGCTGTAACTAATATAATATATTCCTCATGGATCAAAATATATAAAACTTTGAAAGTAAGTACATGCCACACACACTCCAATATGCATGGTCGGTGACAGGAATTTCTGTCCAATTAGAAACTACTTTATCAGTTGCTTACTTTGGGTTGCTTGAGAAGATAATTTGAATATCGTGTTTTGCAATAGAGTGAGGACTTTATGGATTCATCTACATTACACATGTCAAATGCAAGGCCAGCATGATGAATCCAATCCGCCATGTCATTTTATGCGGCCCTTGAGGCTTTCAATGGCAGTACAACATAGTTATACTTAGTCTTACATTTACAACCAATCCTTTGAAAGCAACCATGTGGCCCTTGGTGAAAATGAGTTTGACATCCCTGATCTACACTATAGAATTAATAATGTTCAACACCGTTTTTAACTGTCATGGCTTAATGCTATGGAATCCTGAGAGTTGTATTTTACAAGATCTTTAGGTAAAGGTAAAGATTTTCCCCTGACATTAAGTCTAGTTGTGTCTGACTCTGGGGGTTAGTGCTCATCTCCATTTCTAAGCCGAAGAACCGGCGTTGTCTGTAGACACCTCCAAGGTCATGTGGACGGCATGACTGCATGGAGTGCCGTTACCTTCCCACTGCAGCTGTACTTATTGATCTACTCACATCTGCATGTTTTCAAACTGCTAGGTTGGCAGAAGCTGGGGCTAATAGCGGGAGCTAACCTTGCTCCCCAGATTCGCACCGCCGACCTATCAGTCAGCAGGTTCAGCAGCTCAGCAATTTGACCCACTGCACCACCTGGGGCTTCACTTAACTAGAAGTCCTAGGATTCCATACCGTTCGTTTGTTTATTTATTTTCTTCATTTTTATTTTGTCTTTCTCCTGATATAAGGATTGAAGTTGGCTAATAGCAAACACGACACAGTGCAAATTAAAAACAAAGGATTGAGCATTGAGCCATGGCAATTAAAGTGGTGTCAAACTTTACTAATGCTACAATGCAATGCACCTTTACTCTTCCTTTTCCTCTTTGTAATGATTTTAACAAATACTAACTTCAGATATGGAACTCAACAGGCAACAAGAAACAATACTTGTTGGATAATTTTGAGAAGCTTTAGGCAAGAAAAGTACAAAAGCCACTGCAATTGAACAAATATGAGAATATGAAATCATAATACCCTGAGGCAATGGTATGCCCACTCTTCTTGTCATCATTATGTATCGTCACTTATGGAGCTTTTGGAGTCTTGTTGAGCTTCCTGGCATCTGTCCATCAAACTCATTTACTGTTAAGTAAATATGCTCTAGAAAGGATTCACGGCTGCTGCCTACACACTATAACGTGTGGCTTGTAGTTGAAAGTGAAAGGGGAAAAAAAGAAAAAGCAAAACTCAGTAGAAAGGTGAACAGAATTACAGGTGACATTTTTGTCCTCAATGTAACATTCATTTTCAACTTTAAAAGATGTGTAGACTTCAGGTTCTGAAGTTTGGGTACATTGTTTCTACAATATGAAAGGAATAAAAACAGGTGAAATATGTCATGGCTGCTGCTCAAGCACTAAGAACAGTTCTTGCAATCTCAGGGTCCCGTCTAAATGAGCATTTATATCAGGGGCCTCTCAAAAATATTGACCCTCTTCTTTTCCTTTCCTTCTCCTAAGTCACACAGGCACTTTAGCTGATATCAGCAAAGGTGGCAAAGATGGCCAGGAGTTCCTGCAGTGATAAATAACAGGAAAAGGCAAGTTTTCTGATTTTCTGCACAGGGTAAATGAGATGGTAGCACTGGACCATGCCAACAAATTGGAACAGGCCCAGTTGTTCCCATCAATGTCAAAGTGCAGAGCAGGTCTGAAGTTTCAGGGACATCTAGGAGCAACATCTGGGCTAATTTGGTGTATTTGGCCCATACAGACATGTCCTTATTTTGCAGCTTTTAAAAAGGAGAAGGTGAAGGGAAATGTTGACATGGGCACATCCCATGAAAAATAAGATACATTTGCTCTTAAGTGCATATAAATTATGTGCTATAAAGTCCCCTGTTGTGTACTTGCCAGTCTGTGTACTACAGAAGGGGCAGAACAATGGAGTCATTGACATGTGTGTTTATTTATTTATTTATTTACAGTATTTATATTCCGCCCTTCTCACCCCGAAGGGGACTCAAGGCAGATTACAATGAACACATATATGGCAAACATTCAATGCCAACAGACAAACAACATATATAGACAGACACAGAGGCATTTAACTTTTTTTTTCCAGCTTCACGATTCTGGCCACAGGGGGAGCTGTTGCTTCACTGTCCACTAGTGGCTGTACTTCCTCATTCCTTTCCTCGTGTTTTGTTGGCAGTTTTATGATGTTGTAAATTAGTTAAATTAGCCTCCTGCATAAAGCGTACCTAAATTTCCCTAATTGACAGATGCAACTGTCTTTTGGGGCTGCATAGGTCAACAGCAAGCCGGGCTATTTAATGGTCGGGGGCTTAACCCGACTCGGGCTTCGAACTCATGACCTCTTGGTCAGTAGTGATTTATTACAGCTGGTTACTAGCCAGCTGCGCCAATATTTTCAAATATTCTTTCCATCTCTAGTTCACAATTCAACTGGAAATTCTAAAGTGGAGGAATCTGTTCCTAAATCATTCAGTCTCAAAATTCTCTCCCAAAATTCACTCCCTTTCAGAGGTTTGCTATATCAAATATGGCAATCTTACTGAATACAAGTTTTTTAATTTTCTGCTGTTGAACTTGGGAAATGTTTGAAAAATTGGCCCAATTTAAGGTAATTATTAACAGAAATATTATATACATTTATTACTTCTTACTTCAAAATAAAAAATAAGGGGAGTTAAGAGGTAGTGTATGCACTCATGTATAGCTTGATCTCATGTATAAGTCAAAGGCAGGAATTAGGGTCAAAAGTATTGGCCTGACCTGTAGATAAGTCAAGGGTCAATTTATGAAGACAGGGAAATGCCTAGGAGACCAGCCCTTTTTTATACTCAGGCATTCAAAATGACTGAAGCTGCATCACAGAGAAGAGAAGAGGTCAATGCTTCTTTTAGTTTTTCCCAGAGCAGACTAAACTCTTGCCTTTCACCATTCTATCCCAAGAAAAGTATAGTTTCTTTCTTGTAATATGAGTTAAAATATAGTATTGACCTGTGGATAAATCAGCTCAGGGTTTTTCTACTTGAGTATATACCATATGTACATGAGTATGTTGTACCATAGCTCTGGGATGTTAAAGTTCAAATATTTTGAGTTGACTTTACAGTGCTCACATGGGATTGTAGAGTTTTTATAATCGTGTATGTCAATTTTCTTTTATTTGTTACATCTTGCACAGAGATGCATGGAGATGAGATGGGTTAAAATATTGTAATAAATAAATAAAACACATCAATCAGAATTTCATTTCTCGAACACACTGTTTTCAAGACAAATTGAGATTTAGTTGCTGCTGTTACTGTAACATTTCTGCTTGTTTCAGTAGCAATGGGCCTGCTGTCCCATCTGTTTCCAAACATATGTAGGCATTTTCAAGACTGTTGATACCATGTTTTGTCCCCCTCATCTTCTTCCTTCCTCAAGTAAGGAAATCTGATCCATTCACCACTTCTACACCACAAAACATGGCTGAAAAAGGACTTATCACAACCAGAAAATCCAAAGGATGCTTTAAAAATAGAAAATAATATTATTTAACTCGTGTTTGGTCAATAACTGTAATGTGGCATAAAATATTTGTCTGTAAAGCTAACAAAAAAAACTAGATGATAATATATAAATATTAGGACTGTGCAAAATTATTGTTCGTCCTTGTAAGTTGGATCAAATTCATACTTACTGCACAATGTCCAATGTGTTGATATGGCCTGCTCCAAAAACTTAAGAATCAAAACTTACCCAACACTTTTTCATTTCAATTTTTTAAACCTCAGAAGTCTACCAAAGTCAGTTTCATTTTCAGTGCAAGCAAGCAAAGCAAAGTCTTTCCTTTTTAAATTAATGGCCTCTCACCATTAGGAGAGGGAAACAGCAGGAAGAAAGGAGAGTTCGCTGGGAAAGAGACTGAGAAAGCACTGATTTCTGAGAAATGTAGTTTGGGAAGGTGAGAGGCCCTGTGCCAGAGAATTTAAAAGGCCCTGCCCTACACTACATTTTCCAGAATTCCCAATCAGGATAAAGAAGAGATTTGTCCCTCCATAGCAGCAGCCAGACAGAGTTCCAATAAATGGTTGAATCTGCAAAGAGGAGGATTGACTGATACTGCTAATATGTAAATCTCAGAGCTGGACAGGGAAGAAATACCTAAATGGAAGTCCTGTTGGTTAATATGAGAGACATTCAATAAGATGTCTGTTGTAGCTTTTTTAAAATTTCCCTAAAATCAGTAGATGTATGAATATTTCTGAAAGTAGGGGGAATGATCCCCTGTTATCTTGTGTCATTGCATAGAAAATTCAGGAAAATAGCTCTTATAGTTTTTTTAAACAAAAATGTTGCCCTTTAAAAACTTTGAAAATTCTCCATAACTCCATGCATAAGTGAAACATTCTGAAACTTGATGGGTTAACAGTGGTAAATGTGTTCTGCCACTGTAGCAAGTTTCACCAAAATAGCTGTAAAAATGAGGGAGAAAGGAGCCCCTGAAGTTTCCCCATTTGTGCAATTATAACAAAAAAGTAACAAAATTTCATTACTCTCATTATAGTAATGAAATTTACACTAACATTAATTTAGAAATGAAACACTGGCACCCCCTAATTTTCTAATAGGTTTTGATTATTTTTTTCATCCATCACACATCCCTACTGAATATATACCACCTGCATTGTCAAAATCTGTTTAAATTACGCACCGCTTTAACAGTTTTGTAGCTGATTCTTTATTCATCCCCTATATCATCAATATGAATGATATACACTTCTGTATCTGATTTTAATTAGCCAGCACTTTAGTGCTTGAAGATGATACATATACAAAGATTTCAATTAGGACACTGGAAAGGTCATGAAATTGTGCAAGTACAAAATCAAATGTCACAATGCAACTTTAATATACTTACCATAGAAACAGGAAACCCTATTGGAAATAATGATTTCTAGAAAAACATACCATAACATCCCATTGGTTTCCTCTTTTAGGAATTTGTTAGGTCCTCCAGAGAGTCTTGATGGTAACCTCTGGAAGAAGTATACTATAGAATCACCTGGAGGGCAATGGTAAGGACACATTTTGCCAGATATGGGATAGTGAAACTGCAAGTATCAATCCAGAAGGTGTGGAGGGTTATACCAGACATCCTCAATCTCCAACTCCTAGATATCCTGACCATTCAACTAGCTGTCTAAGGCTTCTGGGAGTTAGAGGCCCACACAGCCAGAGGACCACAGTTAGAAGATGCCTGGGTTATATCGTAACAGTGATTTCCAAACAATAAGTCCAAGTGGGTTGTTGTGAGTTTTCTGGGCTGTATGATCATGTTCCAGAAGCATTCTCTCCTGATGTTTCACCCACATCTATGGCAGGTATCCTCAGAGGTTGTGAGGTACCTCACAACCTCTGAGGATGCCTGCTATAGATGTGGGCTAACAGAGCCAGCCCTAGGTATTTTTCAAGTGTAGGCAAACAGAATTTTGGCACCCCCCCCCCAAACCAATCACTGAAAAATAAAAGTGTTGGATAAGCGAAAATGTTGGATAATTAAGGAAAAGCCTATTAAACATCAAATTACATTAAGATTTTACAAATTAAGCACCAAAACATGTTTTACAAGAAATCAACAGAAAAAGCAGTTCAATACATGTTAATGTTATGTAGGAATTACTATATTTGCGAATTTAGCACCAAACATTAAACAGGGATATTGGGCAGTGTAGATAACCCAGATAGCCCCCGGTATTAAAAAAAAAACCTCTAAAATCAGGACAATAAATAAACTCTGAAAACAGGAGAAAACCAGACAGTAAACAATCAGGGACAGCTAGCACCTCCCAAAAAAAGATTCTCCCAGGCAAGAAGAAGCCAGGCCTTGAAGCCATAGGGCCATTAAATGCTAATCAAGGTGATTAATTAGAGTTCTTTTTCCCACCCTGGACCTTCTACAGATATATAAACCCCACTTACCTCACAATCTCTGAAGGCCCCAAAGGCGGGCCTGGCGCGGGCACCCGGGCAGGTGAGTGCTGGGCAGAATGGGAAGGCCTCACCAGAAAGGCCTCACCAGGAAGGCGTTTGGCGGCTTCTCTGCTCTGCAAAACCCTGAATGCCTTCCTAGCGAGAAGGAAGGTGTTCAGGGCTTTGCGGAGCAGAAAAGCGCCACTTCTCTGCTCCTCAAAGTGCCGTCCTCGGCTCCTTCCTTGCGCAGGGAAGCGTGGCGAAGGAGGCAGGCCGCAGGAGACAGGAGTTGCCTCGATGGTGCCCCCAACAAGATGGCACCACAGGCAACTGCCTAGTTGGCCTGGTGATTGAACCGTCTCTGTGGGCTAAGCATCAGGAGATAATATTCTAGAGCATGGCCATACAGCCCAGAAAACTTACAACAACCCAGTGATTCCTGCCATGAAAGCCTTCAACAATAAGGCCAGGCTTTATATCTCAAAATTAAACCCACTGGCTGATTTATTGCGGTATCATCAGGATGTCATATTAGGGTCTCTAAGTCTTGCTTACAATATTAAGCAATACGGTCAAGCAAGCATGAGAATACTAACTTTGCCTACCTTCTGCAGCCATTCATGCCACCCTACCTGTGCCAGGAGAAATCTATGGTAAAAATACATTTAACCATTTAATCGCATTGAGAAATTTCCCAGTCGTAGAACACTTCAGCCTTTTTTCAAGCATGGAAAGGTACTGAGCTCATCAAATGAGTTAAACTACTCCTGACTATCAAACATAGTCCTTCTTGGTTGAAATGAAGCAGAAGTGTCCTGAACGGAGGGAACTCCGGCAATCAACCTCATCACATTGAGAAATTTCCCCCTTGTAGGACACTTTAGCCTCTTTTCATGCATGGAGAGGCACAGAGCTAATCATATGTTCCAGGGTCAAAAAGAGGCAGAAATGTCATGAAAGGAGGGAGCTGTGAACACAGGCCAACAATCGGGTTCAGAGCTCCACCTCTTATTGCGCTTTACTCCCAACTGAAAAACAGGTGGGATTGAAAGCATCAAAGTTTCCTGTCCTGTTTCATTTCCCAGTCATCAGCAGTCTCTTGTATCCTATGGGGTTTGATGCAGATTGCAGAACAATATAATCCCATGGAAAAAAATAGTTTTAACCTGGATCACTGTCTTTTGTATCCTATGGGGTTTGGGGCAGAACAATACGATCACATGGAAATAAGTGGTTTTAAACTAGATCACTGTCTCTTGTATCTGATGGCGTTTGATGCAGAACAATATAATCCCATGGAATAAAATGGTTTTAACCTGGATCACTGTCTCTTGTATCATATGGGGTTTGGGGCAGAACACTTTTATTCCATGGAAAGAAGTGGTTTAAACCTGGTGTCAGTCTCCTTTAATGTAAGGGGCTTTGGGCAGGGCAAGGGATGTTTTGTTTTTCAGGGATTGTTGTTTCTCCTGATTTTTTAAAAGAGTAATATTGACCTTGTGATGAATGTAAGATGAATGTATTGCCAGCTCTTACGTTTCCAAGTGTGAGTGTGATGGGGAAGCAGTACTTGAAATGGGACTGCTCATGATATGAGAGGGGCAATTCCCTACGCTAAAAGGATGGCCATTCATGCTTTCCCCTCTCAATGTGATGAGGTAGTAAATCTGATTCTTTGTGTAATGCAGAACTCATGAGGTGGAGGGGGATAAGGATGGAAATAATGTAGGAAGCAGCTAATGCTCTACTCTCTTCCAAATGTGTCCATTGAACTTCCTTCATCAAGGAAACAGTGATTGACAGAGCATCACAAATAATCCAGTGTTTCAAACATGACAATTCTACAGCCATCTACAAAAGCTTTGGTTCTTGTTTAAAGGCCAACTCATACATACAAGATGGCTTGCAAATATTAAAAAAATCCCATTGTCTCCAAAGTAATGCTTTTAAGTGGAACTGTATTCCTTTCCATTCACCTGGATGTTTGCCTTCAGTGAGAAAGAGTGAATACATGAGAGAGAAAGAGAGTAAGAGAACTCTGCCCTGTGACCCTGAAAGCCTTTCTTATAATTTGAAACACTAAGAAAACCCTTGTGGACATCCTATAACAACATTTATCATGTTGAGATTTATAAACAGATATAAGTCCTGATTTTTGGCTCAAAATGAACGCAGCGTGTTGACGATCCTAGGTTTTGTCATCACTTCCAAATTCAGCATAAAGCTCTTGATTTAACTTACTTCCACACACAATATACCATAAATTGAGCAGGGCCATATTGTTACATGGCAGGAAAGGAAATAATCAATGGCATAAAACTAAAAGTGATATATAGCCTCATACACTGAACATGTTAAAACTATTTTCTTGGGTTTAGAGTAAGCCTAAGCAACTGTGACCTGTTTTCAATATTTTCAGCTCCAGGGGAAAACAAAGCATTTCTTTGGAATTTGCAAGGCATTGTAACTTGTCTGCAATTTCCTTCTAAAAGCTATTTCAGCAGCGAAAGCTTATTAATAGAGCTCCATCTTCTGGTTCCTAATAAGAATATGATTGGTTTATAGACTACAAAGGGAAGTGCTCAAATCATTTGGGAAACCTAATGGAAAATTGATCTTTCTCTGGCAAGTTTTTTACAGCTGACCTTTGCACGGACCAGATGGTGTAGTCATAATTTCCCAAATTTTGATACTGCTAATTTGACCTTCAATCTATTGGAGTTAACTGAATTTAAACAAGTAAGCAACGTTTTTATGAAAACAACTGCACTTCTTACCCAGGTCATTTTATGTCTGGACAGAAGGAAAGCTTAAATAATACAGAGAAGAAGTTAAGCTAAAACAAATGTACAAATTCGATTTTGCTATTATTATTATTATTATTATTATTATTATTATTATTATTATTATTAGTAGTAGTAGTAGTAGTAGTAGTAGTAGTATTTTATTATGACACAGCAAACAAGATAGATATGCTGGATTTCATATCACAAAATCACAAGTCGAACACTTCCCAAGTGTCTAGGACTGTGTGATGTATTTTCGGATGATGCATGCAGATCCCAGCAGGGTGGCCTTTTGCAGTTGGCAGATCGTAATTTTGTCAATGTCTATTGTTTCCAAATGCCGTCTGAGATCTTTTGGCATGGCACCCAGTGTGCCCATCACCACTGGGACCACCTGCACTGGTTTCTGCCAGAGTCTTTGAAGTTCAATCTTGAGGTCCTGATAGCGGCTGAGTTTTTCCTGTTGTTTTTCGTCAATGCGACTGTCACCTATGATGGCAACATCAATGATCCAAACCTTTTTCTTTTCCACAACTGTGATGTCTGGTGTGTTGTGTTCCAGAACTTTGTCAGTCTGGATTCGGAAGTCCCACAGTATCTTTGCATGTTCATTTTCCAATACTTTTGCAGGTTTGTGATCCCACCAGTTCTTTGCTGCTGGGAGGTGGTACTTGAGGCATAAGTTCCAATGAATCATTTGGGCCACATAGTTGTGCCTCTGTTTGTAGTCTGTCTGTGCAATTTTCTTACAGCAGCTGAGGAGATGATCAATGGTTTCGTCAGCTTATTATATACCTGTTAAGTCCTATATATTTTTTGTTTCTTGAAATATTCATTGTCCACACTATTAGCTGTGGCTTAAGAAATGAGATAGGAGTTTCATACCCACCTGTTTTTTTTTCTAGGAAGCATCTGGCTCCCCAAATAATGTAGGCAATCTGGTTTTAGTCATGCTTATGTTCTTTCATTAAATAGATATGCTTATCTAATTTAGTATTACTAATGAATTAAATAAAATCACTCTAGTTCATCCAAAGCCTTGGTTCCATAGCTTCACCCTCAATTTCTAGTCCTATAAACAGTCTTAAAAATCTAACACGTTCACTGTAGCACATCTTTCAAACTTTGATAACACAAGAGTCCTTTTCTGTCATGTGCAAGAAGTAGTCACCTAAGGAGATAAAATGATATCTTATGAGTTAAAACATGAAATATAATGTCATAATGTTTTCAGGAAAACCACAATATGGGAGATTAGTAAAAGCTGATATGGTTTCATATTCATGCAGATGAAACTTTGTCTTAAGTTTTCCCTCAAAATTAATTCTGAAGCCAAATTTGAACAAATGCGCGAACCACTAGATTCAAGAAGAGAAGAGGATGCAACATTAGAGAAGGGAGGGGAAGAAGGCAAAGGGACTTGCGCTGAAGGAGAAAAAAAGAAAAGTAAAAAGGGAAATGGATAGTGAAAGTTTTTGGAATGAAGACTGTGGATAAATTGGCTATGATGAATAGGGAGGAAACAGAGAAGAACATTGTTAAGGAATGGAAACTATCTTTGAACTGTGTGGGAAGAAGGAAAAACATTTTAGAATAAGCTCCATAATTTAGTCTTTGTTAGGATTTTTGCTTATAATTTTTAGATGATGATTCTTGTGGTAGAAGAAAGAATAGGTGAATGTTTTACTGGGAAGAAAGGGCAAGGTTGTATATGAATGTCTTCAGTCCAAAGTATGGGCAGTCACTGCAACAGGAGGGTGGAAGGGGGGAGTAGTATAAGGTAAAGGTAAAGGTTTCCCCTGACGTTAAGTCCAGTCATGTCTGACTCTGGGGGTTGGTGCTCATCTCCATTTCTAAGCCGAAGAGCCAGTGTTGTCCGTAGACACCTCCAAAGTCATGTGGCCAGCATGACTGCATGGAGTGCTGTTACCTTCCCGCCGGAGCTGTACTTATTGATCTACTCACGTTGGCATGTTTTCGAACTGCTAGGTTGGCAGGAGCTGGAGCTAACAGAGGCCACTCATGGCGCTCCCGGGGTTTGAACCTGGGACCTTTCGGTCTGCAAGTTCAGCAGCTCAGCGCTTTAACACACTTTGCCACTGGGGCTCCGGGGAATAGTATAATGGGGAACAATTGTTGTAGGCACTATTCAGAAGTGTATTCTTTATGTATACATGTATGTGTAGATTTGGGGAAAGGGGAAGGTGGTTGAGCAATCATGTCAATGAATTGTATTTGATCATGATTAAAAATGAAATTTCTGCAATATGATTGTAAAAATGAAAAACTTTGGAGATTGACTGAACAAATTTGGGGAGAGGTGAACAAGTGAAACAAGAAAGACAAGTAACATTCCCCAGAGCAGGGAGATAAAAATAAAATCCTTTTTAATCTCTTTGATATTTCCATAGTTCTCTTCTGAATAGCTTAGAAAAGAACCAAAGCCAAGATTACCTTTTTTTTCCAGAAAATTCCCCCCTATCTGTAGAAATTTCTATTTTTCCTTCACTCTTTCAAAAGAAAACTTTGCATATTTATTTCTAAATATCCACTATTTAAAAAATAAAATATGGTCTGAAATATCCCACCCCTTTTCTCTGCACAGTCAGGACCACCACTATGTCCCGCCATGTCTGAGGCACAATAGAAGATGGAAAAGAATACCCAGGCTGCTGGCACAATAGCAATTGTTGCTACTTGCAGAAACACCATAAGAATAGCAGCAACAACAGATGGAGGGAGGGAGAAAGAAAAGAAGGAAGGAAGGAGGTGGTTGTCTTTTTATCTAAGGCCTTTCATAGCCATTAGTGTAGTTTATGTTGGAAAACATAGGTGTACAAAAACAATTCACCCAGGGGGAGAAAAATGAAGATATCAAAAGGAGGCCTGCTGAAGTTGTCATTGACTTGTCAAAATCCCCACAACGGTGCAGACAGATCTTTTCTAGGAAATTCCCATTGCTCCCATAGAGGGAAAAAGCTGAAGAGAATTGATGCAGATATTATTGCCCTTCGGCAAACTCCATGGCGTCTTGATAATTAATTTCAGACTACTACTTACTGTACTGGGAGTAAACATTAGCATATTAGCGCCTGCAGGTTTCCACTCTGATATCCTACTGCAGGAAATGTAAATTTGCTCTATTGATTTTTGTTAGCATTGCCATTTTATTATTACTGGATTATTGCCCTTTCATCATTACAGACTAAGTGTGTGAACCGACAAACTGCTTGTGTTTCAGAATAATGATTATTGATTATTTTGTTGATAATGATACACTTAAGGAAAAACATTTCCTTCAACCACTTGTTTAACTTCTTAGATTCTAGTAATTCTGTCCTATCAAGTCAGCGGCTAAAGAAAGGCTTCCGCCAATCATCAATCTTATTTTCAGCCACATTGGTGTTTCTCCTTTCTTCTTATCACTTTTCACAAACAAACATTTGATGTTGATCCTGTGTATAGATTGTAGAAGTACTGAAATCATTAGCTTTTTAGTTCTCACATCTGCACTGTAGAAGTAATGCAGCTTGACATCACTTTAACTGCCATGGCTCAATACTATGGAATCCTGGGAGTTGTAGAGTGGTGAGGCACTAGTAGTCTTTGACAGAGAAGGCTAAAGATCTTGTTAAAGATCTTGCCTAGTTTATTGCCAAAACATTTCCAGGGTGAGTCATAGCTTTTGAAACCTAGGAAGGGAGTGGGGGTATCCTCCCAGAAGATACCGATACATACTGGGCTTAACACTCATAATTGACTCCATTGTTTGCTTTCCTACTCCTGAGAGGCATCAATGATGATGTGTTGGATGGAAGGGGAAGGTGTTCCGCCTTTCCTATAGAGATTCTACTTTGAATGCCCTTCGCTAATTCCATTTCCTGAGTGAGGAGGAAAGCTTGTTCACTTACTTACACTTAGGCGATCCCTCGTAGTTCGAGGACGATTGTCTTCCATTTCTGTTGACTTGGGGGTGTGTCTGTAGGTGGCTGAAGAGACCTATTCTTGACCCGCATGTTCTACCACAGTGAGGACATCGGTTTCCAGATGGAAGGCGGTCCCAGTCAGGGTTGGCCTGTTCACACTACACCAGCAAGAACAGAGCAGAATTGGTATGGGCAAATGCTGACTAAAGGCAGGGCAAAGAACAAGTCATGTAGCCCAGGAAAATAATATACATTATCCTGCAAGTCATGTAACCTAACCACATAAAAGCCCCATATGCAGAGAATTATTGTCCCATCCAGAGGGGCCTACAGACATAGATGTTTATCAGCATGGTTATGGCTTTGTCTTATCCTCAGTGAGGCAGTTGCCAACTAATATTACACATTGGAGCTTTATAATGCTGAATTCTGTACGATTTATCCAGCTGCGCTGTCAACCTTACTTTTCCTGTCACTATTGCTGCTGAATGGCCACAAAGCTCCAGAAAGCTCCTGGCCTTCACCAAATGTCTTTGCTAACATCAGCAAAGTTGTCTGCAGATGGCCAGGAACTCTCTGAAGCGATGTGGCCATCTGCCATGGTGACAGGATTGGCACATGCCCAATCCATCTCCATTTCCTTGCACTGATAAGTCAGGCTGTTATCCACTCTCCATCTGAAGGTGGGGCTGCTCAGAATTGTGGTGAAACTTCAGAGCAGGCCCCAAATTCTCTTAATGGGGGGTTAAAATGGGCCCCTGGTGGCACAGTGGATTAAAGTGCTGAGCTGCTAAACTTGCAGAACAAAAGGTCCCAGGTTCAAATCCCGGGAGTGGAATGAGCTCCCGCTGTTAGCCCCAGCTCCTGCCAACCTAGCAGTTTGAAAACATGCAAATGTGAGTAGATTAATAGGTACTGCTCCAGCGGGAAGGTAACAGCGCTCCATGCAGTCTATGGACAACGCCAGCTCTTCGGCTTAGAAATGGAGATGAGCACTAACCCCCAGAGTCAGTCACGACTGGACTTAACGTCAGGGGAAACCTTTACCTTTACTTAAAACAATTCTCCCTATTTTACCCTGCATTAAGGACCAGAAGTTCCTGGACCTCATGTGAACTTCTAAGAGCAATTTCTGGTCCACTTTGGGGTTTGGGGCAAGTGTAGACAAGAAACTTATTGAGAACTTTCAGAGTTAGGTGCTTTTGCGTATAGAAAATATGCTGAATTACTATAGTGATATAAAAAGACCAATATAATCATGTTAAGCAGCTGCACAGATCTTTCATTTTCATGCTATATCCCACAATTATCTATCAAAGATGTGTGAATAACAATATCCTTTGATGTCTCCAAGAGACGTTCTGGGGTTTCTAAGAGAAGTTCTGTAGTCAAAGTGGCAAAAATCAAATTGCCCAAGCGCTTCATCCTTCACCCACTTAACAGTGAGTTGCTTGAAAAAAGTTCATAAATTATCAGCCAAAAGGTTTCACCATTAGAGATTGCAGAAAATAAAGGGGAGGGAAAATTCTAGATGCTTTTCTTGCTGTATTTTTCAATTCACTTTTCCCTCTTCCCAACCCATTTCTCTCTAATCTTTAGAACAATTCTTTCCGTCAGGCAGGTCAATTGATTAGGAATACACCAAAATTTGACAATCTGAGCAAAATAAACATAAGACATGAGCCAAGAGAAAATATTAATTTGTCAGTAAATGTGTAATTGCAACAACCCACACATTTGGCGAGGCACTCAGAAAACATTTGCTTTCTAGAAATGCATGCCAAAAAAAGAAATGACTGGCATAAATAAGACAAATTGCATGCTATCAACAGACTGGCCAGCTGCAGAAGCATCTTGTATGGTGACTCTAACAGGAGTCCTAGACCAACGACAGTAGATTCTATTTTTATCAACGCAGCACTTTTTATCATGAATTCAATTATATATAAAGATAGCTGAAAGTTGAAGGAGAAAAAAATAATCTGACCAAAAACTCCTTTATCTTGTCTTCCCCGCCCCTCCCCCCCCCCAAAAAAAAAGAGAGAAAGAAGCATGGTCTGATTGTGAAAATAATATCCTAGGGTTAAGCATGGTTCAAAGAGATTACATAAAAATAAAGAATAAAAGGTCTTTACAATATGCTTCTCATTTCTCCCATGTGAAATCTAGCTTGGCCCTTAAAAGTCCACAACAGCCTGTCTGGAGAATGACCATAGCTCAAAGGAAGAACACCAACTTTGCAGACAACAGGTCACCCATAGTATCGCCAGGTATGGCTTGGAAAGACTCCTTAGTGAATACCTGCAGAGCTTGTGGGACTTGAAAACAGGAGGGCTTGAGGGACTTAGGAAGGATCAATGTTCCCCACCCCAATGTTGGTTATGGATGCATTCACACTGAAGAATTAATACAGTTGGATACCAGTTTAACTGCCTTGGCTCAATGCTAAGGAATCATCAGAATTGTGGTTTGATGAGGCATCAGCTCCCTTTGTCAAAGAATGCTAAAGACTCTGTAAAACTGCAACTCCAATGATGCCATCCTTTATTGCTTGGTTAAATCTCACACTATGGTTGTTTTTCTTTTATTAAAAGTGTGCTTGAGTAGGTGGTTGGACAGATCATAGATGTCTACCAGGTTCATAAAAAGAGATACAGTTCTTCAGATAACCTGGACCAGAACCATACAGGGCTTTATAGGTCTAAGCAAGCGCTTTGAATTGTGCCTGGAAATGTGTCAACAGCCAGTGGAGCTGTTGCAACAGAGGAGTTATACACTCCCTGTAGCCAGTGAACCAACTGAAGTCTCTGAGCACTTTTCAAAGACAGACCCATGTAGAGTGCATTACAGTGGTCCATCTGGCTTCATGAGAACCACCACTCCTCTTGATGTTCCTCCAGCAACAGCAAGAGTGTCCCTCTGGGCAGATAAACCAGGCAATCCCAACTGGATGGCCCCCCATGAGGGTCCTCCTCCAGGGGCAAACCAAGAATGGGCAACTTGGAAGTCCCTAAACAGACTCAGAAGTAGAGTGAGTCTAAAGAGAACTTGGCAAGATGGCACTACCTGGAGGAATCATCCACCTTGTGTAACTGTGGAGCAGAACAAACAACTCCGCAGATGTATGCTTGCCCACAATGTCCTGCCTCATGAACGGAGGAGGAGTTGTTTAAAGCTACGGAGAATGTGGTTGCTGTTGCCTGCTTTTGGTCTAAAACTATTTAGTGGCTTGTGATTTCCTTTTTTTTTCATCATTTTAAAATGTATTTGTTATGCAATGCTTTTGACATGAAATAAATGAATAAATCTGGGATGTAACCAAGGCACATACCACCATGGCCAGATCTGACTTCTCCAGGAATGGGCACAGTTGGTGCAATAGCTTTAACTGTGCAAAAGCACTCCTGGTCACTGCTGATATCTGGATCTCCAGGTTCAGAGCAGTTTTGAAGGAACCACATATTCCAGTACCTTACCTAAAAATGGGAGATTGGAGACTGATCTGTAGTTGTCTAGTAAAGAGGGCTATAGGAAAGGGTTTTTTTTTTTTTACAAGTAGTTTTACAACAGCCTTCTTGAGGTCTGCGGAGACCCTGCTATGATGTAAGGAGCCATTAATCACTTTCCTGACCCACTCCACCAGTCCTCCTCTGGCTTGTTTTATGATTCAGGAAGGTCAAGTATCTAGAGTAGGCATGGGTAAACTTCGGTCATCCAGGTATATTGGACTTCAACTCCCACAATTCTTAACAGTAGGTTGTTAGGAATTGTGGGAACTGAAACCTAAAACACCCAGAAGGCCCAAGTTTGCCCATGCCTAGTCTAGATGTACTGGCTCTTACCTCTCCAAAAATCCTATCCACATCCTCAGGCTGTACAAACTGAAAAGTTATCCATCAACACTGGACAAGCAGGTGCCAAGGTTACATCCACTGATGCTGTATCAACTGTGGTGTCTACATCAGTGTGAATCCGAGTGATCTTATCTGCAAAATGGTGTGCAAGTTCCTCACAGCATGCTGGTGTATGGCCAACATTCTCTTTTGCGTCAGGTTGGATTAGACTTCTAACCACTCAAAACAGCTCTGCTGGGTGATTTTGTTCTAGCCAAGCCATGCTAGCTGGGAGATTCTGGGACTTTCCATTCTCTGCACTCAACAACACTAGTATAGATGGGGAAGAGACCTGAAGTATTTGAGACAAAAGATCTCCATTTGGTCTCCAGTTTTCCCTCTCCAGCTTTCAGAACAAATATTCACTCTCATTTAGGCTTAAAAGAAGCTTAGATGGCACACTGCAGTATCTTGTTGATGGTGCTTCTTTTAATTTAAAATATAGTACAAGAGCTGCTTGGGGGGAAACTTGACTAATCTTGAATGTGTGTCACTCAAGCTCTTGAAATGAAATCTTGGATTTTTTTTCTTCAGACTATTGCTCTCAGTCAGGAGTAAAAAAAAGATTATGTCTCATCATGAGTAGAAATACATAGCACATGAAATGAAAAACAATTATTTACAGAACACTGACCAGCAATAAAAGGCTTGAAGTGTCACCTGTTTCAGATTTGCAAAATTCAAGCCATGCTATGAAGAAACAAACAAGTGATTAAATTGTCTACCTTACACTTTAGCGTAAATAGTCTTTATCATGCACCTTGCTTTTTCATATAATAGGTTATCATGCCATATTGCCTCAGGAATTTCCAAATACAATGTATTGAATGTCTTCCAAGCAGAAGCAGGTGTGGGGCCCACAGCTGTCACAAAAATCAATCTCTAGGAATATATTAGCATCTTCCTATACCATGATGCTTAACTGAAGTTCAGAGAAAGCTTCATTTCTCCATGATTTGTCCTTTTTGGTGACTAAACAGCACCTATATGTGTGATATAGATTGGGACTTTTTCATAGAGGCATGGGGATTTAATTCTTTTCTTCAATATGGTCTGGAAGTTCTTTCAATTCACACAATTATAATTATGTTTTCATTCTGGCCATCATGGCTGCCTCCTTTGAAATCCTGAGATTTGAATTTGAGATCCACAGGATTCTACAGGAAGCAATAGTAGTTAAAATAGAATCATAGGATAATAACTGTGTTATGTGAATGAATGAGTCCTAGGACTGTATGTGCAGAACTACTTATGTTCTGAATTTCACTGAGGGTGCTTCTACACAGCCCTAAAATTACCAACTTTGGCGTTGGTTCTAGTCTCCACCTACTCACCCAAACCCCAGGTTTTCTGGGGGGGGGGATTGGCTACATGGCATCCCGATTAAAATCAGGATGGCATGAAACTACCCCAAAACCCTCATCTATACCCTAAAGCTTAAAAAAGATCCCTTGCCACTATAAATCCTCTCCTTGTACCTTCCTGGCACAAGAAAATGAGGCCTGAGGAGATGGGAGGGGTGAAGAGGAAAATCCCACCTCACCCTTATCTCACCCCCCCTCCCCCCACCCACCCAAGAGAATACAAAAAGGATTTATGATGGCAAGGGACCTTTTTTCATAAATTTTAGGGGGAAATTGGGGGCTGGAGGGAGGCGGTGGGTGCCCTCCCGCACCTTTGGGCTCCAGGAGCCCAAAAGGTGCAGGATGACCCCCGGTGTCATGGAATGCAACTCCAGAAGTCAGTCCCCACAGGCCCAATACCCCCATGAGACCCAGCCTTTCAGGAGGGCCCAGATCTAATAAGGTATTTAATTAATTCAGAACAAACCAAGTAAACTGTCAAGAATCTATATAGGGATCCCTGCCAAAGCAGCCACTCACCAGTCACAATGTCAGTTAGTCATAACCATTAATCAATTCAGTAGAGGTAAAGCACAGGAATAGTCAGAGTTCAATCCAGAGTTCAAGCTAAGCAGTATCAACAAATCCAAATAATCTTTCAAATCATAGTCTAATTTTGCAAGAGTCAAGGTTCAAGGCAAGCATAGTCAATCTAATAAGAATACAGGTTCAAGGCAAAAGTTCACCCTCAGAGATTCTGAATGTGCAGTTCAACAAACATTGCTCCCAACAAAGAACCAGTCCAGCCTTTCTCTTTTTATTTCCCTGTTGAACCTGCCAATGAGATCTTCTCAGCTGAATGCCCTCTGTTCTCAATTACAGCTGAGCTGGGATACTCAACTCCCACTCTTCTACTGGGAGTGCCTGATCCTGCCCTGACTCATTCTCTTTATTTGCTTAGGCCCCTGAATCATTTCTGCAGAGCTAGTATTTCCAGGATCAGTTTACTGTTCCAACCAGAGGCGGTCCACTGGTGAGGCCATTTAGGCGGTCGCCTGTGGCGCAATCATTCCAGGGGCCACCCCCTGTCTCCTTCTTCGGGCCTTGCGGGCCTTCTTTGGGCCTTGCAGGCCTTCTTTGGGCCACCTGGGCCACTGAAAGGCCCGACACAGATTCCAGAAGGCCCAGCACAGGCTCCAGAAGCCTTCCGGAGCCCGTGCTGGGCCTTCTGGAGCCTGCGTCGGGCCTTCCGGAGCCTGCGTTGGATCTTCCAGAGCCTGCGCTGGGCCTTCCAGAGCCCGCTGCCGTTTGTTGAGAGCAAGGCAAGTGGGGTTTATTTCTCTGTGGAATAATGTACAGGGTGGGAGAAATAGGTCTTGTCTGTTGGGTGTGGATGTTGTAATTAATCACCTTGATTAGCATTTAATGGCCCCCTGGCTTCAAGGCCTGGCTTCCTCTTGGCTGGGAAAATCTTTTTTGGGGAGGTGTTAGCTGTCCCTGATTGCTTCTGCCTAGATTTCCCCGGTTTTCAGAGTGTTGTTCTTTATTTAGGCTTTTCCTTAATCCCTCCTTATTATCCAACATTTTCGCTTATCCAACGCTTGTATTTTTCAGTGATTGAGGGGGGCGGCAAAATTTCTGTTCGCCTATACTTAAAAATTACCTTGGACCTGCTCTGGTTCCAACTCTGCTGTAGATTCGGAGAGACCCTTCATCTTCGTCTTCAGAACCAATTCTAACAGAAACCTTGGTTGATCCTGAATTAATTTGTTTTTACCGGAGGCATCGTTTGGATGCCTCTGGTACAAACCGAGACAGGTCCTGTGTTTTGGGATTGTCTGGATGGGCACTGAAATAGCCAGATTAAATTTTGATATGGATGGGAATAATGTGATAAGAGAATGTGAGTACAGCTGTACTCCAGATTCTAAATATTAAATAATTGGGTATTTGTCTTGTTCATTATATTATTGTGTGTCTCAATGCAGAAAACACCTGGATGAACCTCAATTGTCACTTGTATATAGATAGGTTCTTCGCTCATATTTCAAAAGAATGCATTGAAAAAAGCATTGCATCAGAAAATAATTTGGAAAAATTAATCTTTTGGCTGCTTTATATTCATCCATTCCACAGTACCTTGAAATCCATTTGTTCCAGGTATTTATTCCTTTTATTTTCTTGGAGGATGAAAGAAGTACAAGTTCTGTTCTACTATGAGTAAAATGTTTCTTTGTGAATGCAATTTTTTTCTTTCAAAAATATAGCGGTATAGCATTTTCTTTAGTCATAAATCCCTTATTTTTTCTGCACTGACTTCATACATTGTTTTAAAGTTCTGGCAGACAGATTTTAAGGAGAAAGTATGTTTTTCTGAACCAGCACGTGTACTTTCTTTCTGACTCTATGGGAGCCATAGCATCAAAAACTTACTAACATACAAGAAACAACCTGGTTAGACCAACTGACAGGCTACATTTAGTATCACTATTCCAAAGGCATGAGCCAATAAACTCTTGAATATACCTGCCAGTAAAAACACCTTAAATGTCTCCCTGGATAGATTCATACACCGCATCAACTGCTGTAACCATTAAAGACTTATTCTTAATGTCTAACTAAATCCTTTCCTTCTGTAGCTCTAGGCCACTGCATCTTGTCAGACATCCTTCTGAGACTGAATAAATCCCAGCATTCATTTTTTTCTGTTACCTTGAATATATTTATAGACTATGACGATTTGTCCCTTGAGCCTTCTTGAGTTTTATCTATTAAATGTGCTTCCTCCTATTCTTCTCTCTATACTAGGATAGGGTATGTCCATTGCTGTTCTTCTCTGTAGATTTTCTGTGTGTTTCTTTCTACAGCTTTGGGGCTAGAACAAAGATGTTCTGCACTTTTAGCCTTTGCACAGTGTCATTCTGAAATCCTTTACTCTTTCTATATTTTCTTTTTCAAGCTATGAGTAAATAGCCATTGTGTATTTTCTCTGTGCAGTTTTTATCTGCTGTGATCATTTGTGGTGGTTGCAGGGGACACAGAGGACTTTTATATACACTGCTTCTGATACCAGTGTTCAGCAATATGATCCTAGAGTGGCTAAATATCCCTAGGAAAGTCCAATCTTTCCATGGGAATGGTTAGTTGAACCATAAAAGATTACATTCTAGGTGAAGGTAGCATAGTGATCCCACAGGTAAGAGAAATGGTTGCAGGTATGCAAACTGTTCACAGAAGTCTAGCTAATGGACTTGAAAGGAATACATTGCTGCATGTAAAATAGTCAAAAGCCTGTAAATCACCGTCCACTGTTAAGATGGTTCACACAGGGAATTTAATTACATTTTCATGGCAGGTTTCCATATCATAGGAGGAGCTTCTTCTCTTTCTAGTTTTTTCTGGCTGCATCCAGAAGGAATAGATATGCTTAAAAGTTCAGACTGTCCTGCTTACCCGCAGTTCTTTCTAAGAAGAGAGACCCATGTGCCAGCAAAACTTGTGAGCCTCAGTAGTTGTGCACTATGGATAGGGTCACAAAAGATAGAAAAAATGAAACTTATTTCTGCTATATTCCATCACGTGCATCCATCTGTACAATCTGCCCAGTACACTTAGATCCTTTGTGGGGCAGCTACTCCAGCCTGCTAGAACCCAACTGGCAACTGTCACCCAGAGGACCTTTTCATCTGCCACCCCAAGACTGTGGAAGGACCTGCTGGAAGAGTTCCAACAGCTAAATGAGCTGTTGGAATTTAAAAACCATCTAAAGACCTGTCTCTTCTGGCAGGCCTACCCAAAAAAATACAAGACAAAAATGCTCTGAATTGGCCCCTGATCCCCACTCCATCCCCGACCCACAGCAGTGATCAAAGCAGAATCAGATTGTCCATTTGGGCTAAAACCAAGGACTATCATCCTTATATGTTTGGTCATTCTGTTGCTGCAGTATCTGGTTGGAGACCTCTGGAAAAATTCTTGTTATTGCTGGGTGCCTTTGCTGACACCAGTAAAGGTGTCTATGATACCAGGGAGAAGAAAGGGGTCTTCTGAATGATAGGGCTGGTCCATGTGAACAGCAGACTGATTTATTTTGGACTCAGTCTACTGTCCACATTCAGTCTACAGTCTACTGTGGACAGGGCTGCATTTTCCTGACTTTCATTAATGGGCCCTTCTACACTAATTCCACCCACATTTTGCAGCCACGTTGGGGGGAGTGTGTGAAATTTTGCTTTTCTAGAAGGGTGTGGCTAGATACCCTCCAATGCCAATTTGCAATCAACATGGAAGGTATGCCCACTGTCCCCTTCTTTATCCCCTGTCTCATCCCAAAACGTACTGTTGAAAGCCTCAGTACTGAGACATGAGGCTTTTCTGGTGCATGAAAATAATGCCAGAAGCTTTGGAGGGAGAATTCTCACCTCCCTCTCCAAAGCAACATTATGATACATCAGGAGCTCTGACAAAGCCTCTTTCCAGATATTATTTTAACATGGAAGTATATGTCCCCTACACTGAATTAAAGGAGAGTATAGATGGGGCCAATATCATCGGGACATCCAAGTTTGACTTCTCATCTATTCTGGGCAAAAGGACTAGTGAAGACAAGCCTTGAATCCTGTTGTTATGATTTTAATCCCAGGGAAAGATCTGGGATTAAAGATCTGCATCTGATTGGGTTTGGAAAAATATTTTAAAATATCCACAGAATGGCTGAAAAACACATTTCTTGAAAAACCTAATAAGATAAATCTTGGACTAATGATAATCTTCACAGTTCATGCAAAATTCATGCATAGCAGTTTTGCACAGAAAATAAAAAAATATGCACTGGAAACAGTTGTTTCTGTGCAGAAAATGGTATTTTCTGCACAAAACAGCCATATGTAAATTTTATGTAGGAGAAGTCCTGAACAATAAATAGTGCTTGAAACTGCACAAGTTCAAAGACTTAGTCACAGGGAAAAGAAAATTGCTATATTAATCTTTCGTTTGTTTGGGATCACGGAACAGGAAGACCTCGCTCTCCACAAAATTAAGCTCAACATGAAAGCAAGCAGGAATGGGCTCAGCTTCTGGCCTACTTTTTGGCATCACAGAATAAGAAGTGCTCAACTGCAGGCCCTGGCAAGTGCGGATGCTCCTGCACACCACACTCTCCTTGGAAAGAGTGGCATGCAGGAGCACCAGCCCCTACCAGGGCTGCAGCCAAGCACCTCTTTCTCTAGAGTAGAAACAGCAGGTAAGAAGAAGCCTCCTTAAAGCATGCACTGGGAAGGGGAGCCTGGGTGGGAAGCCCTCTCCCCATAATGGGCTGATAGAAAATCTGCTTTCTCGATTTCAAGAAGCTCCTGAAGAATAGATTGGGGGCCCCACCGAAAGCTGGGACACAAAACAGGTCAGGGTTTACCCCAAATGCACAACCCCAGTGTCATTTTCTGTTCTACCTCAAACTCAGCTCATCCAATTTCTTCTCCTAAAATATTCCACATCTTGGATTATTATTATTCCCATTTTCTCTGATATGGAAATCTTAAATATGGGGGCGTAGGGCACTTATTGCATGCCTTTGCAATATACATTCACCTGCAATTTTAATGCATTCTTCTTTTGAGAAAGCTCCAATTATACTTCCTTTAGCATTTTATTTGAGGAAGTGTCATTCCTAAGGCAGATCCCTGGGTAGATTTAGAAGTCTTTTCCTATTAGCAATTTCTTCTCATGTCATATGAGATCAATTTCTAATTTATGCTAAAGTATTTTTTACTCAGCCTGCATTTATAAATTTATTATATGGCACACTATCTAACGTTATGCTGGAGGGTTATTATTGATCCACCAGGCTCCTATTATCAAATAAATTAGTTATTTGTTGAAGATATCACTAGAGGATAAATTTGTTTTCCATGGGTTGTCTTTAATAAACCTGTGCTGATGGTTAGCTATTTGCCTAGCTCTTCTAAAAGTGCACATAATAGAAACACTTTACATCAAATCTCCTGGCTTGATTTTGAATGAAAATTGGTTTTATCTTTATTCTACATTCATTAGCTAAGGCTTGTATTATGTACCTGCCCTGGAGACCATTCAAAGTGTGGAAAAATTTATCTCTCCAAATGTAGGACTGCAACTATCATCAACTCTATATACTGCTATACTGAGCAGAGATTATGAGCATAGCAACTGGCATAGCCCTAAAGTCTATCATAAGTAAGCAATTAACATTGTAATTGCATTTATCAGCATGTTTCTCAAAATGAAGGGTCTCTACAAATAAAAAAGTATATGCAAGTTTCATGTTTTGTTCCCATAGAAGCTGATTTTATTTTGGAAATCTTCATGACATTTCCCAATCCTGAAGCATTCTCAGGGAATTTCTGATATTACCAAGAACTTTTCATTCATGTTCCCAAGGTTAGTTTCAAGGAACTTAATATTTTCCTAAATGAAATGTACTTCTCCATGGTTGTCTATTTGTATTATTGAAGAAATAGCTAAAATGGCTACTGCCAAGAAAAATAGTGATTGTTTTCAAGGCCGAAATTCAATAGAGATCAAACGTAGGAATGATAAATTTTATCAACAGAAGAAAATGATCCTAATGCTCAACTAGTGTAATGTTGCTAAGGTACTTTAACACTTAGACTATAAATCCTAAATAATAATTTAAAAGAAAATTGGTGAAAGTGAATTTCGGAAAAGATGCATGGGTTAGGTAGAGAAACCCAAGAGAGTGAGTGAAACCCAGGATATTCGACAAAAATGTTTGGATGCAAAAGTATGAATATGCAAGAAAATACCAAAGCAAAAAGAACTGAAAGAATCTCAGTACTTACAGAGACTTTTCTTTTCATATAAGTTCTAATATAATTATTTTTCGTTACTTTAAAAATCTGAATGATATAAGCCATTAATGCAAAATATACTCTCATCCACATTGTTGAGATTTGCATACTTACAACAGAGCACAGACTGAATCACACAATAGTCTTCATCTATTTTTAAAAGGTCATTCATAGGGATTCAGGATGGTTGTCTGCACTGCCCCAACAAAGGGGAAATTCTGGAACCTGTAGTAGGATCTGGATTTTCCAGGTTTTTTAAAACCTGGGGTACAGGTGATTTAAGCAGCTTACACCAGGTTAACTCACATCCTGGTGTAAGCTGGATGAGTATTGTGTGGATGCAATTCTAAAAAAGGGGTAAAGGTTTTCCCGACTCTGGGGGGTTGGTGCTCATCTCCATTTCTAAGCCGAAGAGCCGGCGTTGTCCATAGACACCTCCAGGTCATGTGGCCAGCAAGACTGCATGGAGCGCCATTACCTTCCCACTGGAGAGGTACCTATTGGTCTACTTACATTTGCATGTTTTCGAACTGTTAGGTTGACAGAAGCTGGGGCTAACAGAGGGCGCTCATTCTGCTCCCGGAATTTGAACCTGGGACCTTTTGGTCCACAAGTTCAGCAGCTCAGCGCTTTAACACACTGTGCCACCAGGGGCCCCAGATGCAATTCTACACTGCATTAAATGGTAACGTGGAACCATCCTACGACCTGCTGAGAAACACTGCTAGCTATAATAAAGAGTTGGTTAAGGAATGCAGTGGAGACTGATTCAAATAATATTACTTTCAACCAGAGTAGATCCATTGTATGTATTGACTCACAAGTTAAGAATAGGTTCAATAGATCTAATTCTGATGAATAGTAACTGGATTAATGCCTGTAATGTGGCATAAGTATTTTCTCAACAGCTACCAGTGTAAATAGTGTATAGTAACAATTGTTAACTCCAACAGAATTTCATATGGGTTTATTATTTTGGCCAGTATAACCTGGCTGGCAGGGAAAGGTTTCTAAAGTGCCCAAGTTACTAGGGAGAAGAAATATGATCATACCGTCAAGCTACTATCAGAATACAAGTCGACCCACAGAGAATACTGTAACAGGCTTCCCAATTTCATGTTACTGTGGTGATAACCATGCTAGAGTGACATAAAACTTTGCACTGGCATATGAATAAAGACAGTGGAAGAGAAACCTGAAAACTGCCATTGACTAATTAACTCACTAGGGAAATTCCAAGCAAGATTCCATTTCCACCTATTGCTGCTCAGAACAGTCAGCTGAAGAAGCAAGGTCAATGGCTGATTTCCATTTTCCTAGAAATGTGGAAGACAAAAAGCAACAGAGGAGACCCATTTGACACAATGTATTTCTTGCTATACATTCATACTTCATAACGGGAGGGGGGGGGTAATTTTAACCAGTTTCCAGGTTCTCCTCCCTGGGTTTCGAGGTCTAGACAAAATTCACCATATGGAACAACTGTCAGAATACTTTGAAAATGACGCAGCACTTGCTTCTGTCAAGGCTGAGTACATAATGTGTTGTAATATTACACTATCAATTAAAAAAGATACTGAGGTACTTAAAGTGTTGGAACTGTGTGAAAAAACCTACTATCAGTCAATAAATTTGATTTTGACTGTGTTTGCTACTCTACCAGTAACGACATGCAGTGTGGAAAGATCATTTTCAACCATGAAGAGAGTGAAACGCGTATCTAGAAGTTAAATGACAGACCAGAGACTTAGTGGACTAGCAATGATTTCCATCCATTGGGACATCACTATCAAACCAGAAAAAGTAATTGACAAAATGGCCGGGGAGAAGAAAAGAAGACTGTTGCTGTAAAGCAAAAAAAAAGTCAAAATTATTCTAAACATTTGTTATTGAAAGTAAATAAATAACATTTATTATTTAAACTGTTATGTTTATTCATATCATGATCTGATCTCCATGCTCAATATATCCCATATGCATAGGGGTATTGGGATAACTATACAAAAGGTTTGCTAGGGTAGATCCTCCCTCACTCAGACTCAGCCCCCCCCCCCCCCCCCGAATCAAAATCCTGGCTACGGGCCTGCTTCGTAGCATTTTTTTTATTATTATAATACATGTGGCGGACATCTGGGTCATCTTCTGCATGGTCCAAATAGTGTGCATTTACCTATCAGCTTCTGTAGGAAGTCCAGATGAGACATGGCTGGATTCTCAACAGAGGTGCTGCATCCAATCATTAATGTGGCTCAGGAGCAAATTAAAGTTATTCGTGACCTTCCAGGAACTCTGGGGTTTCAGAGGTGCCAACAGTCATATAAAGTTGGATCTAGCCCAGGCATAAGCAAACTTCACCCTTCCAATTATCTTACCTGCTATTAGAAATTGTGGGAGCTGAAGTCCAAAACACCCGGAGGGCTGAAGTTTGTCTTACGCAGGGGTCCCTAAACTAAGGCCCATGGGCCAGATGCGGCCCTCCAAGGTCATTTACCTGACCCTCACCCTCAGTTTTAGACTTAGGCTCGCTCAAAGTCTGAAATGACTTGAAGGCACACAACAACAATTAACCTGACTATCTCATCGGCCAGAAGCAGGCCCACGCTTCCCATTGAAATCCTGATAGGTTTATGTTGGTTAAAATGGTTTTTATTTTTAAATATTGTATTGTAATCATGCCCTCAGCCAGGCAAGTCAATAGAACAGCCAAAGGGCTCTGGGAACCCTTCCAGGCTGCATCAGGGAAACTCCAGAGTGGTTTTAACCTGGATTATTAGGTAACTGAAGGCATGGGCCCATTTTAAGATCATTGCTTCATCATAAAGAACAAGTTATTATTTAGCCTCTTTGTGGAGCTGTTGTAAAGTAGAAATATTGTGCTGATTTTCATGAACAAGAACCCAGATGCTTATGTTATAGACACTAACCCAGTTTAAACAATTCACTGTGATAGTAGTTCCTGGACTAGATCCCCAGATATTGTTAAACTACAACTGCAAGCATTCCCTATCCAGCATGGGCAAGGAGAAGGGCAGTGGGCAATACACATTTTAGAACATATCTGAGGACCTAACATTGGAAACCATTGTTAGATAACTGTTATATTTCCGATTTGGAGGCTCATCACAGTCACATTTGAAAGCACAACACAAGCAGAAGAGGAGGCAATAATTAAGAGTTATACATATGCTTGATGATGAGACAACAACAACAACAATTTATTGATTGGCCAGTTGGCCTTATCAAGCACAGGCAATACAAACACAAAATACAACATACATCTGGTTCACTTAAAATAAGATACAAATATACAGGTATTTGCCAGCTTGGTGCCAATGTAACTTAGCCATAGATGTATGCATCAACTGTCCTCATCTCCCCTACACTGCACCCTAATCTGATCTATGTACTCCGATCTCCTTTTAGCAGCTTTAAGCAAATACAGGGCCACTTTTGTTGTCACAATGGGGTTATAACCGGCCAAACAAAAGGCCATAAGTATTGTTTCCTTTCTTTTCGTATAGGTTACAATTATGCAAAGTGTGGTTTAAATTTTCGACTTCAGGGGCGCCACAAATACATAATCTTTCTTCATATGAGATGTGGTTGAATCTGCTGTATCTCTCCATGGACTCCCTTTGTTTGAATCTTGCCCTGGTGAACACGATTCTTAGGTGTCTTGGCATATCTGCTTTTAGGTATAACGCCCGCTGAAAATTACATTTAAAACGTCCTAACCACTTCAGAGATCCTGTGTTTGACAGGGTAGCTATGTCTTTCTGGGCTTCAATATCTAGGATCCTTTGGGTTACTGTCCTTCTTTCAGTCTCCCTATTCTGGCCTAAGAAAGTAATTTGTAATTCACAGATGTGAAGATACCTAGTTAGTTGTTCTGCCCAGGAATCTTGGTTTAGACCATTTGATTGTTCTAAGAAGCACAATTTTGGGAGTCTGATGTTTTCGAGATTTTTTATTTTAGCCTAGTAAATAAAGGCCCTGATTTTGGCAAGTCCTTCAATAGAATATATTTCTAACTCTGCTCTGACTGCAGCAGCGGTGGTCTTAGTGTCAACGCCAAGGATCTGACTTGATGATGAGAAATAGGTACATGAGAATAAAAAGAAGAGACTGGGTTGTGCCCAATATGCACATAAGTTCTCCCTAGACCCTTTGTATATTCTGAAATGTCCTGTAATTATGTAAACCTCTATGCTAGAAATCAAATTCTGCCAACGTCAATTAACTGAAATATTCAATCAGAGTTGCTGGTTTTTGGTTCCTTTCTTCTTCATCTAAGAATCATTATGCTGCTTTTTAGAGGTTACATTTATGCCCCCAGTCTTTCTTTTTCCATTATCTACCCATGCAAATGATTTCAGCTGCTCCTATAATATGAGCAGTTTATGTTAGCCACAAAACTTAAAGCTGGAAAGAAAGCCACTCTTGGGATACCAGATAGATTCCAAGTATATTTGGGGTGAGCTTTGCCTCCCCCCCCCCTCTCTCTCTCCCTGTGCTGACTGGTATATTTCATTAACTTTTGGCTTTGTTTCAAACAAAAGAAGATTGATTTTCAGACTGTCTCAATGGCTTAATGTCTCTTTCTTTCGCTTATTCTCACATGTATTACTGTTTATTTTCTCCCTTTCTGCTGCTGACGACAATCTTTTTAAGCCACTTGATTGAAAAGAAACACACTTTCACAGGTTTGCCTTATATTTATATCTGTTTCCTGTCTGCCTTTTTTAAAAAAAAGAATGAAGGTGATCGACTTTACAGCTTGCAAGTCATTATAATGTGCAAATGCCAACGTCTCAGAGGAAGTCTACTGTTAGATATAACAAGGATCAAGTGTTTTTATTTGAAACACAGGATATTAAGAAAAGGCGTATGGGGATTAGCAATTCACTTTTCCCTTTTAAAGTTGTCAGCAGAGAGGAAAATCAAACAGCTCTCCTTTCTGTTCCAAAAATGAATAATAAATATTAACGTCAACCCAAACATATTTTTTCTGTGTAAGGGAAAGCTCAATGGGCACCCATTGGGCTTAATTATAAAGTGACGCTTTGACACTTGTGAGGTACTGTAGGACATTTCTTTCCAACATTTTATATATCCCATTCTGCATGATGGCACACAAGAGATTCAGCCAAGATGACCCTCAGACCTTACAGCTGTTGAGAAGTAAGCAGTTTGATTCCTACTATCATAATGATAGTAATTAGTCAGCAGTCTCCCTTTCTCAAAGCACCAAGCAAGACTGTTGGATTTTGCTGTGCTTGGCTGTGAAAACGGAAAAGGGGATGTGAAACAAAAGTAATCCCAAGGTACCTGCCCTGCTGCTCCTGCATTCAGAAAACTGCATCGATGTCTCCAAAAACATCAGGAGTAAAATTGGCAGGACAACTTCATCTGCAAAGCTGCCTCCCTTACTCTCTATGCCAAGAACCTGTACAGCTAAAGGACACTAATTGCCGAAATGACTTGTAATTAATGTTTAAATAGGTGTTATAATTTTTCTATTGGATGTGCATAGACTCTGGAATTCAAAATTATCTACACATTCTCACTCCACTAGTTCTTTACTTAAAAAAGAACTATCCGAGGGACATTCAATGAAAAGCACACCAAAATTTTGTATGTAATTACAGACAGTCCCTGAGTTACAAACATCTTGCTTACAAAGAACTCATAGTTAAGGGGTGAGACAACAGGTTGAGAGAAATCCACCCTTAGGAAGGGAAATTCACTCCTGAAAGAGTTATCATGGGAAAAAAGTGTCTCCAATGAAGTGTTATCACCAATCCTTGTTTCCATAACAAGCCTTTTTTTTTTTCAAAATCCAATGATCACAGGGATAGAAAGTGAGGTGAAATCTTCTGAACAGGGGTATAGACAGCAAAACAAATACCACAGGGGTGTTAACACTTCCTTATACTATACAAAGCTCTCTCTCTCTCTCTCTATATATATATATATATATATATATGGCTGGAGTTACACTGAAAATATGTACCTGTTCTGACTTACATACAAATTCAACTTAAGAATAAACCTACAGAACCTATCTTGTTTGTAACATGAGGACTGCTTGTACTGGAATCAGGTATAGCCTCTGATAGGGAGAAAGGACATAATCATTATGTTTCCCCTTCTTATAGATAGGCAACAATTAGAAGACTAAATCAAATATTTATGTCTTTACAGTCACCTAAGTGTCATGGCCAGCTGAGATAGCAAAGATGAGGAGTTGCTAGAAGTGTCAGTATATGGTTTTATATGAGGTGAAACATTGCTTATAGTTTAAACTGTGTGGATAAGCAATGCATGAGTTAATTCATAGAGTTGTGATGGATTGCTAGAGCGTAACTTTGGGAGGTTCCTGTACAAGACGGATGGAGAAGGACTGATAAGATTGGAATGTGCTCCTTGCAGCGTGCTCTGAGGTGAATGGATGTGTTTGATGATTTCTCCTGTGTACATATTGTATATATTTTTAAAAAGTTAAGAGCCACATTGAAAGTTGAACCAAGAAGTCCAGGGTATTTGTGCTTTTCAGGCAAGTGGCTTGAAAGGTCAAAGGAGAATTGAGATAAGAGAGGTGATTTATCTCAATTTCAACTGACAAGAAGGACCAGCAGAGGAGATGGAGGCCAGCAGCTCCCATCAGTCTGCCCAGCCTAGCTCTGTCACTGCTGCAGACTAATCTTCAAATGAAGCAAATACTCCCTAGTACATAGACCCCTTAGGGCTGCACAGAACATAGGTTGGGAACCACTGCTCTAGAGCAAGCATGGGCAAACTAAGGCCCAGGGACCAGATGCGGCCCCCTGGGGACTTACCTCAGGTCCTCTTCATTTTCCCTGTCCTCTCGGCATAAGGACACAGTGGCCTGCGGCATCTTTATGCAGAAAGGACAGGGGAGGAAGACATGTAGCAGCTAAGAGGCCGCTGGAGCACCCTCTCAGCCACCACATGTTTCTCTCTTCTCCCAGCATAAGAATGGTGCAAGTGGCCCTGTACTTATGCTGAGAGGAGGGCCTGACGAAGGCATTCAGCAGCTGAGAACCCTCCGGAGTGCTCTTGGCTGTCGCCTTTCTGAGAGGACAGCCCAAAGATCAGGGAAGGAGGATTGTAGAGGAGGATCAGGGCAGCCACTGTAAATCCCGTTTTCCTCCCAGCATAACGATGGGGTGAACAGCAGGACGACAACTTGAGGGTGGCCTGGGCCCTGCTGCATCCCTTCCCAGCCCCACCCTCTCACATGCCCTCTCCCTCCCAAGACTGTCCCACCCAGTGCATGCTCGGCCACCCTCCCCCCTGGCCCGGCTGTCTCGGTCAGGCCCACAATGCAGCCCTAAGACAAAAAAAAGTTTGCCCATGACTTGTCTAGAGGGTCTGCCATTTCTGTGAAATGAACTGAATGTATTCCCGAAAGAAAATTTTCAACTACTCCACCAATGTACAATTCCTATATAATTTTGGGACACAGCCATTTGAGTTGTCCAAAGAAGATACTGTTACAGTAAAGTCTTGCTTATCCAATCTTTGTTTATCCAATATTCTGGATTATCCAATGCAGTCTGCATTTTAGTAGTCAGTGTTTCTGTAGTCAATGTTTTCAATACATTGCGATGCTTTCGTGCTAAATTCGTAAATACAGTAATTATTACATAACATTACCATGTATTGAACTGCTTTTTCTGTTGGTTTGTTGTAAAGCATGATGTTTTGATGATTAATTTGTAAAATCATAACGTAATTCGATGTTTAATAGGCTTTTCCTTAATCCTTCCTTATTATCCAACATTTTCGCTTATCCAACGTTCTGCCTGCCTGTTTATGTTGGATAAGTGAGACTCTACTGTATTTAGTTATAGACAAGTCTTCAGAGTTCACCACAGTAGCCACATATATTATACAGACATGGAGAAATTATCTTTTGGAAAGACGATAAAGCACTCATCACCATGTGCTTCTATTTAGTCTGACTCTAGGTTTTAGTATGGTTTCCAAGTGGTATTTTGATCCTCAAAATTCCTACATATTGAAAGATATCCTTGAGTAATTGAAGGATCCATTTATTTTTCTCATGCTTAACTTAAAACTGGCCGGTTACAATGACTAATTCCTGAAATTGGATTATTGAAAGAATTGGTGTTATTACTGTCTTCCTTCTATGATCCTCTGAAACTGAAAGATGGCTTTTGCTGCTTTTTTCATGCGACCTATAAAACAAGTAATTGTCAGTGGTTTAAAGAAGAATATATACACTGTGTACTTTGCAATAAATAGATACATCCATCCATGTAATAGTTTTTCATCTTAGTCTCACTTCACTTGTTCTTTCTTTAAAAAAGGAGAGCCATCAGAGAGACCCGCTGTGAAAAAGCACACCAAAATTATGTACATAATTACTGGAATCACTGTTAAATAGTGAGGAATAGACTGCTCTGTATGATTTGATAGACAAAATACTGCCAAAAACTCTGTTAAATGGTCCCTACATAACATGAAGATACCTAATGACATGCCTCCTGTGCCATCAGATGCTTGCATCAAATTTCTATTTTATCTCTTCTGTTTTACTGTTGAAGAAGATGAAGCAATTCTAAAGACTATGCCTGTAAATATATGCATCTATGTGGAAATTTTTTGTCACTGGATTCAATAAAAAAATAATCTCATTGTGGATTGTCAAACTGAAGTAAAATTGTGTGTTTGCATTTCAGCAGCTATGGAGAGAAAAAACAAGAAAGGAAGAATCTATGCCACTCAATAGTCCACTGTGAACCATTTGCTAAGACCTTTGCAGATGAAATTGCTTGGATCTGCTCTGAATTGGATGCAGTAATTAATCCTGGCCCAGTGGATAAATCTTGATTCCTATTTGTCCAATACTAATGTAAACTTTTAATGGACCATTAAGGTAAATGGAAACTCGTGATAGTGCATCGATATTAATGGAACATTAATGGAAACTTTTCAGCTTGTACAGCCCAATGATGTAGAAATGAGCCTTTGAGAGGTGAGAACCATTACATGAGAGCTGGATCTCTGCCTGTCCTGGCTGAGCAAAAAAACCAGAAGGAGACATTTGAATGAGTACAAGAAATAATTAATGTTTCACCCCAGCAAGGCAAGGTTTTAAAACGCCTAACTTAAAAATTGTAAGACACCAGTTAAACAAGACTTCCCTGAATCCCATTCCATTGAATAATTTCATCAGAATTAAGGAATGATGGAACAATGGAGAAACACATCCATGGGTTTGCTTAGTTCTTCCATTTTTTAATGGAGTATCTGTAGCTTAACACTGGCAAAGTGATGAGTTTGTTAAACAAAATGCACTGACTGAGTGATCCTTTGTTTTTGAGTTTTAGCAATTCATATATATGTAGGCCTGAAATGCAGGGGCTATCAGCCTGAGAGCATTCTCTTAAAAGAAAAACAATTTAGAAGCATATCTACCCAAATCGGAATATATGTAAACGACAGGAAACTTTACCTGACTGAGGCGCATAAATGCTTAATGTATTCTAATGCAACACAACCTTTTTGAGTCAATGCCTGCTCTGAATCTAATACTTACTGGCAGGCGCTATTTGGGCGATTATTTTTTAAAGGTCTGTTTCTCTTCATTTTATTAGCTCATGATAAAAGCCAAGCCCCAAGGCATCCAATTTCTTAGCTAAATGATGAAATGCAGTAGTTATTGAAGAGGACCAAATGAAAAAGATAGAGGTGGGAAATGATTTTAGGTTGCCACATTTATGGTAGATTTTTTTATTATTCTGCTAAAGTAAGAAAAAAAGGTATTTTACATCTCTCTCAGTGTAATGATAATGGCTATTTTTTTTAAAAAAAAAACATAGCACCTAATTTCTAGTTTTAAAGAACACAACACCTTCTTACAGCCCTTTCTTTAAAAGCTTTAAGTCTAAAAGGCTGTCTAAGTGTTGGAGTGAGTCTGAGAGACTGCAGTTTGAATACTTTTCAGTCATAGAATCCCAGGGGTGATTCTGCACATGTCACATTTTCTCAGCCTGAGAGGAAGGCAATGGCAATAAATCTCTGAATGAATATTGCCAAGAAAAGTCAAAGGTAGATTCACAACCCTCATAAGTCAGAAATAACTTGAAGGCACAACAACCATAATCCATTTTTGGTTAAAGAGTGATGCTTCTCACTTTTCTGAATGCTAAAGGTATACACAATGTCTGATATTCTGTCAGTGACATATATAGGTGTCTCATGCCAGTTGATGTCTTATGCTGTCTTTGTGAAAGGACTCCCCTCCTGAATGACCGTTCCATGAATGATGGAAAATGTAGGCAATCAGGGAAGTAGCTGGCTACATTTCCATAGCAACATTCAAACCAATGACACAATCAACTAAGATTTTTGCAGGACCCAGCAGATCTTGGTGAAAGTCGTCCTTGCAGAGAACACTGGGGAGGCTTTCCATTTGGTGGGTTACGTATAAGACATTTACCCTCTGTATCGGGGTTGCTTGAGAGAAATGCTCACAGTTGATAGCACTGGTGGAATATAAGCATATATCTTCATATTTGTTGTAGGTAATTTTGGAATAAAAGTTGAAATCCCTATATGTCTCTGTCTTAGTTAAAATTGCTGGAAGAAACAGTAACAACCTTAGGTATGCAGATGATACCACTCTGATGGCCGAAAGCGAGGAGGAGCTGAGGAGCCTTATCACCACGGTGAAAGAAGAAAGCGCAAAAGCTGGTTTGCAGTTAAACATCAAGAAAACCAAGATCATGGCAACTACACCTATTGATAACTGGCAAATAGAGGGAGAAAACGTGGAGGCAGTGACAAACTTTATATTTCTAGGCGTGAAGATCACTGCAGATGCAGACTGCAGCCAGGAAATCAGAAGACGTTTACTTCTTGGGAGGAGAGCAATGGCCAACCTTGACAAAATAGTGAAGAGCAGAGACATCACACTGGCAATGAAGGTCCGCATAGTCAAAGCAATGGTATTCCCTATAGTAACCCATGGATGCGAGAGCTGGACCATAAGGAAGGCTGAGTGAAGGAAGATAGACGCTTTTGAACTCTGATGCTGGAGGAAAATCCTGAAAGTGCCTTGAACCGCAAGAAGATCCAACCAGTCCATCCTCCAGGAAATAATCCCCGGCTGCTCACTGGAGGGAAGGATACTAGAGGCAAAGTTAAAGTATTTTGGCTACATCAGGAGGAGGCAGGAAAGCTTGGAAAAGATCACGATGCTGGGGAAAATGAAAGGAAAAAGGAAGAGAGGCTGACCAAGGGCAAGATGGGTGGACGGTATCCTTGAAGTGACTGGCTTGACCTTGAAGGAATTAGGGGCGGTGACGGCCAACAGGGAGCTCTGGCGTGGACTGGTCCATGAGGTCACGAAGAGTCGGAGATGACTAAACGACTGAGCAGCAGCATTTATTTATTTACTACATTTATATCCCGCTCTTCTCACCCCGAAGGAGACTCAGAGCGGCTTACAAATCAAATGAACATACAATATATTATTAGCATAGCACAATATAGGCATTAAATTACTATATTGTACTATATCATTAGATGGTAATATTATTAGTAATATTACATTTAATATATAATATATAATTAATATTATATTGTATTATTAGTAGTATATAATTGTATTCCATTATATTATTATCAATATTATATGTATATACAATATATTATATATTTATATTTATATTTATTTGCCTTCATTCAATTCTTTACAGATGCTGAACACTAGTTTAGAACCTTAGTTTCCAGCCTTAAGTAGCCTAAACTTTTAATCACCCTTGTCCCAGACTAGAAGAAACAATAGTAAATGTGTTCCTCAATAATCCTGGTTTTATCATCAACATCTGTACAAGTCTTAAATCCAAATAGCAAAAGTTCAATTGGCAATCCAGTGTTCCCTCACTTATCATGGGGGTTACGTTCCAGGACCACCGCAATAAGTGAAAATCCGTGAAGTAGGGACACTATATTTATTTTAATATTTATACATTATTTTAGTAGTTATACATTATTTTAAGTCTTTATCAACCAATTGTGTGTCATTTACTTCTCTCCCCGTTGCCGCTTGGGCTCCTTTTCTCTCCCTTTGGCTTCTCCTTCCTCTCTTCCTTAGGCTGTAAATTGTAATTTTAATGATTTATAATAGTCTTTTAGAGTTTGTTGGAAAACCGCAAAACAGCAAATCTGTGAAAAGTGAATCACGAAGTAGTGAGGGAACACTGTAAAGTTTTACTTTACTTACTACTATAGCCAGGTTCAGCTTGCAGAACCCCATGCTTTGGCCAGCCAGGGAGAGACCTGCCAGCCCCTCTTTCATCATTGCACAGAGGGAAATTTACATCAAAGACAGGTGGCGCTCTCTTATTGGCCAAAGTGCGTCAAGCTCCCACCTCTCCAGGGGGCCCCTGTCAATCACAGCAAGGCTGGGTCCAGCCAGGGGCGGTGGGAAGTTTGAACCTGAAAACTGGATAAAAGTGCATGCTTTGCTATGTTATGTATCTCAGCTTATTTTGGCAAACTATTGCAGGCTGGCATCACTTTCAACTGAAATTAAATAAAATACCTCAGTGGTTTTCTGCTTCAACTTGGTGAGATCTATCCTGGAACTGTTGGCTTCTTTTCTCACCAGGCTTAACCCACAGCTTGGATCTCACTATCCAATGCTGCTCTAAATTGCTCGTTAACAATTGCTGGTACATAACACCAACGAAAATAGGAATCATGCACAAAAATACACTGAACAACTGTTGAAAGTGCAAAAAACAAGAGGGCTCTTATTATCATACTAGTTTTGCCTGCCCATGCATTGCTGTGGCTTATGGGGATCATTTGTTGGCCAGGTGGAATAGCAGTGAATAGCCTTGCAGTCTCAAAGCCTGGCCATTTTCTGGAGTAGCACCCTCAATCAAAGAGCTGCTTTGAAGCCTGGCTACTTCCTTTATAGGGGAATCCTTGTTTGGCCAGCTTAAATTGCACTGAATAGTCTTTCAGCTTAAAAGCCTGGCTGCTTTCTACATAGGGCATCCTTGCTAAGCCAGGTTGAATGGAACAGAGTAGCCTCGGGGCTTCAAAGCCTGAGTGTTTTCCATCTAGGGGAAATCTTGGCTGGCAGGTTGAATAGCACTGAATAGCCTCGCTGTTTGCAAGCCTGGCTGCTTTCTACCTTGCGGAATCCTTGGTTGGCCAGTTTGAATAGCAATGAATAGTCTAGGGTGTGGCAGGTATGAATGCTGCAATTAGGCACCTTGATTAGCATTTAATGGCCTTGCAGCTTCAAATCCTGGCTGCTTCCTGCCTGAGGGAATCCTTTGTTGGGAGATGTTAGCTAGCCCTGAGTGTTTCCTTTCTGGAATTCACAATTTCCCTGCTTTCACAGTGTTGCTCTTTATTTACTGTCCTGGTTTTAGAGATTATATTGTTCTGTATTATTATACCACCGTAATTATTTCATATTATCTTTATAATCTTACATTATCTGCTTAGAACTGGATTATATGAGGCCCCTTCTACACAGCTGCATAAAATCCACACTGAACTGGATTATATGGCAGCGTGGACTCAAGATAATACAGTTCAAGACAAATAATATAAGATTATAAATGGGTAATATAGCTGTGTGGAAGGGCCTTGAGTCTACACTGCCATATAATCCAGTTCAAATCAGATAATCTGTATTTTATAGGCAGTGCGGATGAGGTCTAATTGCCTGTGCCCTGGCACCATCTTATCTGAGGGAGTTGCTAGGATATGAAGGGGGTGGGGCCTAAAGTCATCAGGGGGCAAAGCCTACCTTTCTGACTGGCAGTTAGGGGAAGAAAAGCTCTTCCCCATCCTCTGTAATTTGGACTATTATTCTAGATTGGATGACTATGTCTTTTATGGCCAAATTTGGTGTGATTTGGTTCAGTAGTTTTGTTGTTTACTCAGTCCTGCAAACAAACATTTTATATATATATATATATATATATATATATATATATATATATATATATATACATACATACACACACACACACACACACACACACACACACACACACACGAGCGGGACCTGCAAAAAAACAGTGAACTATTGGAAAATGATACACGAGGAAACCCAAAAAATTCTAAAAATACAATATCCTATGGTGGCACAGTGTGATAAAGCACTGAGCTGCTGAACTAGCGGACCAAAAGGTCCCAGGTTCAAATCCCGGGAGCGGAATGAGCGCCCGCTGTTAGCCCCAGCTCCTGCCAATCTAGCAGTTCGAAAACATGCAAATGTGAGTAGATCAATAGGTACCTCTCAGGAGGGAAGGTAATGGCGCTCCATTCAGTCATGCTGGCCACATGACCTTGGAGGTGTCTATGTCCATAGACACCTCCAAGATCATGTGGCTGGCATGTCTGCATGGAGCGCCATTACCTTTCCGCCAGAGCAGTACCTATTGATCTACTCACATTTACATGTTTTGAAACTGCTAGGTTGGCAGAAGCTGGAGCTAACTGCGGGCGCTCACTCCGCTCCCCGTATTCAAAACGCCTACCTTCCTCTGGCATGTTTATCATGAATATGTTCAATTTATTATCATTTGTTTTGAGTAAAAAAAATCCACAGCATAAAAACAATATAACTCGTGCAAATACATTTGTTTTATACTCAATTTTTAAAATGTATATTTTTGTACCTTGGATTTTCAATGATGTTTCCTAGTTAATTCTAATAATATTTCATTTTTTCATGGTATTATTATTATTATTATTATTATTATTATTATTATTATTATTATTATTTTATTGTATGACACAGCAAACAAGATAGATATGCTGGATTATTATTATTATTATTATTATTATTATTATTATTATTATTATTGACACAACGACGTTGTATGACACAGCAAACAAGATAGATATGCTGGATTTCGTTTCACAAAATCACAAGTCGAACACTTCCCAAGTGTCTAGGACTGTGTGATGTATTTTCGGATGATGCATGCAGATCCCAGTAAGGTGGCCTTTTGCAGTTGGCAGATCGTAATTTTGTCAATGTCTATTGTTTCCAAATGCCGGCTGAGATCTTTTGGCACGGCACCCAGTGTGCCCATCACCACCGGGACCACCTGCACTGGTTTCTGCCAGAGTCTTTGAAGTTCAATCTTGAGGTCCTGATAGCGGCTGAGTTTTTCCTGTTGTTTTTCTTCAATGCGACTGTCACCTGGGATGGCAACATCAATGATCCAAACCTTGTTCTTTTCCACAACTGTGATGTCTGGTGTGTTGTGTTCCAGAACTTTGTCAGTCTGGATTCGGAAGTCCCACAGTATCTTTGCGTGTTCATTTTCCACAACCTTTGCAGGTTTGTGATCCCACCAGTTCTTAACTGCAGGGAGGTGATACTTGAGGCATAGGTTCCAATGAATCATTTGGACCACATAGTTGTGCCTCTGTTTGTAGTCTGTCTGTGCAATTTTCTTACAGCAGCTGAGGATATGATCAATGGTTTCATCGGTTTCCTTGCACAGTCTGCACTTTGGGTCATCAGCTGATTTTTCGATCTTGGCCTTGATTGCATTTGTTCTGATGGCTTGCTCCTGGGCTGCAAGGATCAGGCCTTCTGTCTCCTTTTTCAGGGTCCCATTCGTGAGCCAGAGCTCTTCTCTTCTCTATATCAGCTTTTCCTTCAATTTTGTCAAGGAACTTTCCATGCAGTGTTTTGTTGTGCCAGCTGTCAGCTCTAGTTTGTAGTGCGGTTTTCTTGTACTGGTTTTTTGTCTGCTGTGCTTTGAAGAGTTTCTGATTTTTGACTTCAATCAAAGCAATTATTATTATTATTATTATTATTATTATTATTATTATTATTATTATTATTATTATTTTACATATCTAACTCACCTTGTAATGCAGCCAGGGGCCCCTGCGTTCACTCTGGAGGTTCAGAATTTCACTGAAAAGCTTCTTGAGCTGAGATAAAACAGAAAATATATGACGATGTCTATCAGAAGACCCGGACTAGATGGCCTTTGGGGTCCCTCCAAACACTATAATGTTCTATCTATCAGAATACACGGACTAGATGAGCTTTGGGGCCCCTCCAAACACTATAAAATTCTATCAGAAGACATGGACTAGATGGCCTTTGGGGTTCCTCCAAACACCATAATGTTCTGAATATCAGAAGTCCTGGACTAGATGACCTTTGGGGTCCCTCCAAACACTATAATGTTCTATCTATCAGAAGATCTGGACTAGATGATCTTTGGGGTCCCTCCAAACACTATAATGTTCTATCTATCAGAAGACCCGGACTAGATGACCTTTGGGGTCCCTCCAAACACTATAATGTTCCATCTGTCAGAAGACCCGGACTAGAAGACCTTTGGGGTCCCCTCCAACTCAATACAATACAATATTTTGACGATGACCCTTGGGGTCCCCTTCAACTCTATAGAATTATTATTATTATTATTATTATTATTATTATTATTATTATTTTATTATTTTATTATGACATAGCAAACAAGATAGATATGCTGGATTTCATATCACAAAAGCACAAGTCGAACACTTCCCAAGTGTCTAGGACTGTGTGATGTATTTTCGGATGATGTGCGCAGATCCCAGCAGGGTGGCCTTTTGCAGCTGGCAGATCGTAATTTTGTCAATGTCTATTGTTTCCAAATGCCGGCTGAGATCTTTTGGCACGGCACCCAATGTGCCCATCACCACCGGGACCACCGGATATTATTATTATTATTATTATTATTATTATTATTATTATTATTATTATTATTATTATATTTATGCATTGCTTGATCTCTCCTGAAGGGGATTCAAAGCGGAATAAAATAGAAGATTTGGACTAGATGACCTTATGACCCTTGGGATTCCTTCCAACTTTATAGTATAGTATATATTAGAATAGTCTGTTAATGGATGAATTTAATTATACGCGCATTAAAATTTTTATAATTCATGGTTTTATAGAGTCTAATTAGAGTTTTAATTGATGTGGTCCTGTTTTATTGTTTATTAATATGTCATTGTTTTATTGAATGCATTTTGGGTAATAATAATAATAATAATAATAATGATAATAATAATAATAATAATAATAACTTTATTTTTATACCCCGCCCCATCTCCCCAAAGGGACTCGGGGCGGCTTACATGGGGCCTTGCCCGATAAAACAATCAAATATCAAAACACAGCAATAAAACAGTTATCCAATAAAAACATCAATTACAGTAAAAACAATCGTTAAAATCAACATAAAACATACAATATTAACACTGGAGACTAATTCATAGAACCTAGGCAACGTGCAACATGTGCCGAAATGGGCCGAAATGGGGAAGGTAATTTCACAGTTAAAATGGACAAAGTGCAATATAGCATTGGCAACACCTCAAGAATGGGGCTATTATAAAATGGGCAGATCGATCAGTCCGACACCAGATTAAGTATCAAAGGCCTTTTGAAAGAGCCAGGTTTTTAAGCTCCTACGGAAGGAGAGGAGGGTGGGGGCCTGCCTGATCTCTCTAGGGAGCGAGTTCCAAAGCCGGGGGGCCACGACAGAGAAGGCCCCCTCTCTCGTCCCCACCAACCGCGACTGCGAGGGTGGTGGGAGCGAGAGAAGGGCCTCCCCCGACGAGCAAAGAGAACGTGCGGGTTCGTAGGGGGAGATGCGGTCTCTAAGGTAGGTGGGTCCCAAACCGTTTAGGGCTTTGTAGGTGATAACCTGCACCCTGAATTGGGCCCGGAAAGTAAACGGCAGCCAATGTAATTTGCTGACTGTTGTAAGCTGCCCTGAGTCCCTCCAGGTGAGAAGGGTGGGGTAAAAATGATGTAAATAAATAAATAAATAAATAAATAAATAGACTAGAATAGAAGACTTGGACTAGATGACACTTGGAGTCCCTCCCAGCTCTGTAGAATAAAATGTAATACTTAGATTACATGACCCTAGATGACCGTAGGGTTTCCTTCCAACTCCATAATGCAATGTCTATCAGAAAACCTGGGCTGGATGACCTGTGGGGTCCCTTTTAACAGAAGAGAATAGAAGACCTGGACTAGATGACCCTTAATGACTGTTGGGGCCCTTTCAACTCAATAGAATAGAAGACTTGGATTAGATGGCCCAACTCAATAGAATAGAATGGAAGACTTGGACTAGATGATCCTTGGGGCCCCTTCCAACCATTCTATGGAATAGAAGAAGAGAAGACTTACACTAGGTGACCCTCGATGACACTTGGGGTCTCTTTCAACTCAATAGAATAGAAGACTTAGATGGCCCAACTCAATAGAAGATAATAGAAGACTTGGACTAGATGATCCTTGGGGCCCCTTCCAACAATTCTATAGACTAGAATAGAAGAGAAGACCTGGACTAGATGGCCCTCGATGACCCTTGGGGCTCCTACCTTGGCTTCCCTCTCTTGCTCAACCTTGGAGAGCTCCTTCACCTTCTCCACCATCTCCGCCATCTCCTTTATCCGCTCCTCCACCTTCTTGCCCAGGCTCTCGATGTTCTCCATCCTCGTGGTGTTCTCCATCCTCGTACACTTGCCCCTCAGTAACTCCTTGCGCTCTGCCATCTCCTTTATCTGCGCCACGCTCTCGAGAGCCTCCACCCTGTGCTTGGCTTCGCCCCTGGCCTCCTCAAATTTATCCGGGAGCGTGGCCAGCTCCTCGGCCAAGACCTGCTTCTTGGCCACGTTGTCCAGCTTTGAGACATTCTCCACTCCCGGCCATTGGATCTCTCTAAGTTGGCTCATTTGCTCCTGAGAAGACCCTTTCTCCTCCGTTTTCTCCTTCTCCGTTCTCTCTTTTCTCCTCTTGAGTTCTTTCACTTGTTCGGCCAAGAAGTTGAGATAGTAGTCCTCGTCCATGTTGTCCCGGCTGTATTGCTGGCTCAGCTCATTCCATCCGCGGCTCTCGCCATCTCTGTCTTGAAGGAGCTCGTTGATCTCCTGGACCTGGTCCCACACTCGTTCCTTCATGGTCTTGCTTCTTTCTGAAAGGGCCTCGCACTCCCTCTCCTTCTGGGCCAGCGCCAACTCCAGATGGATCACCTTGAGCTTTTCCTCTTGGTACCGGCTCTTCCACTCTTTCAACTCTGGGTCTTCTTCCTTGCTGTCATCTTTTTCGTTGTCTCCGTTGTTGTTCTGACCATTGAGGTTGAGGCTGAGACTGCTCACCTCAGTCTGTTTCCCGCTCTCCAATGGGATCTACAAACACAAATATTTTTATCTCTAAGTACTAGGCATGTGTGATCCATGAAAAAAATGGTTCAATACTCACTTTGAAAGTAAGGGGCACTGGCACTTTGTTTCTAAAGTCATTTCCAAATTTTGAAGCAAAAAGTTCAAAACTTTCCGAAAGTTCCAAGTCTTTGTATGTACCTCGTTAATAGCGGGTGCGCATGAAGGGAAACATTATTGTCAATGGGGAAAATTGAGGGGCTTCTCCCTCCCTCATTTCTTGACCTATCCTAATGAAATTTGCTACAGTGATAGAACACATTTACTACTGTTAGCTCACCAAGTCTAAGGACATTTGACTTATCCTCAGAGTTTTGGCTAATTTTCAAAATTGTTATGAAAAAACATTTTTTAAATAATGGTTTGGAAGTGTTATTTTCTGTTTCATTTTCTGCCCAATGGAGGGGCGTTCGGTTATTCCCATCAACGCAGACTTTGTTCGCTCCATGCTACAAAATAGATTTCTATATAAATATATTTGTGGGAAATTATGAGATTCAAAGGCCTGGATCCCACACTCAGTAAGGAAACCCCACATCTAGCAAAAGGAAGCAAAAGATATATTATTATTTACCTGCAGCAGGACTTTGACGCATTGAGGTTGGCAGGCAATGGTGGAGAGATGCAAGGCTGTGCTGCCTAGTGGGGAAAAAAGGAATATAATAATTATAATAAGGTCATATAATAATACAAATAATAATGTAATGTGATATAATAATAATAATAATGTAAAATAATAAGATTAATATAGTCATAATAATAATAACGTAAAATAATAATATGATTTATATTATTATTATGTCCATAATAATAATAATGATAATAATAATAATGATGTAAAATAATAATATTAGTTTACATTATTATTATTGTTATCATCTTAATAACAACAACATTATTATTATTATTATTATTATTATTATTATTATTATTGTTGTTGTATTCTTATTATTACTATATTATTCTATTATATTACAGTAGGACTATTAGTTGGACCCGGGGGCACCCCAGAGGCCATCTAGTCTACCTATTATTATTATTATTATTATTATTATTATTATTATTATTATTATTATTATTATATTGCATTACCTTAATAATTGTATTATTATATGACATTATTATTATTATTATTATTATTATTATTATTATTATTATTATTATATTACGGTAGGACTATTAGTTGGACCCGGGGGCACCCCAAAGACTATCTAGTCTATCTGTTGTTGTTGTTGTTGTTGCTATTGTTGTTGTTGTTGTTGTTCTATGATTCTATGAACAACAACAACAACAACAACAACAGATAGACTAGTTTTCAAGGTATCTTTGCACTCCTGTCACAGCTCCATTTCTAATTGAAGGCAAGGCATTGCCTTTGAGGCTTGTGGCATCACATTGCCAAACCAGAGTTCTTGCTTACAAATATAGCAAGGGAATTTATAGTTTTCAAGGCATCTTTGCACTCCGGTCACAGCTCCATTTCTAATTGAAGGCAAGGCATTGCCTTTGAGGCTTGTGGTATCACAAAGCCAAACAACATTGATTTCCAGAGTTCTTGCTTACAAATATAGCAAGGGAATTTATAGTTTTCAAGGTATCTTTGCACTCTGGTCACAGCTCCATTTCTAATTGAAGGCAAGGCATTGCCTTTGAGGCTTGTGGCATCACATAGCCAAACAACATTGATTTTCAGTGTCCTTCTTGCCTAAAAATATAACAAGGGAATTTCTAATTTTCAAAGTTTCTGTGCACTCCTTGCCAGGGCATTGGCCAGGTTGGTCACTGGTACATTAGCAAAGGAAGGCATTGAGTTTAGGGTTTCTGGGAGCACATAGCAAGACATAGCATTGAATTCCAGTGTCCTTTTTCCTAAAAAAATATTACAAAGGGAATCTCTAGTTTCCAAAGTTCCTTTGCACACAGTGCCTGAGCATTGCCTGGCTTGGTCACAGGTACATTTCCTAATGAAGGCATTGGGTTTGGGGCTTCTGGGAGCACATAGCAAGACATAGTATTGATTTACAGTGTCCTTTTTCCTTAAAAATATTATAAAGGGAAAATCGGACACAGAAACAAAGTTACACAAGTAGAAGAAGGACTTTCACATTGAAAAAAACACACAATTGAACAGGAAATAAAACTTTCAAACCAGGAACAGGTTTCTTCAATTATTAAAAAAATAGTTTATTATAAAAGCTATGAAAATTTGCCAAAAATTGGAGGATCCAGGAAACGTTCTGCAATTTGGTGAGCTAGGAGGGTTGAATGTGTTCTCCCACTGTACCAAATTTGATCAGGATAGCTCAAGAAATGAGGGCGGGAAAGCCCTGTAAAAGTCCCCCCCGGGTGCTGTTTGTTTTGGCGATTGCGCATGCGTGCCTGCCATTTTAGAAACCTTTAGAAACATTACAAATTTTTGGAAATATCCAAAATTTTTGAGGGAAAAAATTGGAAATAGTTTCTATATAGAAGCGGTGGCACCCCCTACTTTAGAAACGAGAATTCAAACATTTTTTTCATCGATCGGACATGCCTACTGTACACCATTAGTAAATATTAAAAATAAGAAAAATAAGACAAGGTAAATTTGCCATGCATAGAATAGATTAGGCTTCAATTGGAATTGAGAAGATTGAGAAGATTCTGAGCCAGATCATGGTTATGTTCATGTACAAAACTTTTTACAACATTTTACAATTGTTTTATTAAACTTTTACAGATCTTTGTCTCTTCCGTGCAACTTAAAACTCCATTTGAAAGGTGCCTAGAAGAGCTGGTGATAGCAACAAGGGAAGCTAGGTAACAAATAAGAGCAGTTCGTGTCAAGTATATACTTAGAATTTTGTATTTGGAGATGGAAGATAAACATTCAACTTCTATCCAGCTAAGCAACTCAGTTTATAATGAATCCTAGTCCAAACCTATACCACTAGTTAAAGATTTTGGCTACATTGGAATTGCTTCTTTAAGCAATTCCAAAAGTTATGCCATGTTTTTTCTCCCAAATCAGAATAAAATTAGATCATATATTCTCAATGGGAGAATTTCTAACATAATCCAAATCCTTTTTTACCCTTTTTTCTCCCCTTTCCTCTGAAAAATTGTCTTGGCCACCCCACATTTTCCCCAGCTTGATGTGTGGAATACATTTAAAATGCAAAACAAAAGCATGCTGGGATTCTAATATATTCATCCTTTCATCTGGAGATTTGCAATTTGCCCTTTTGTTATAATATATAATAAACATAAGAAAGTAATGCTTTTGCTAAAGCTTTTGTGACTCCTTTAAAAAAAAAACTCATAATTTTAGAAAAGCCATTTTAATATCATTCAGTTTTCAAGTGGCTATAAAAACACAACAGTAATGATCATCAACCCCTGCCTCCTACTTCATCTGAAAATCTGTATTTTTCTTTAGCCCTTTTTGGTAGATGAGTTCAAAGGGAATATTTAAACCAATAAGCAATAGAAACGATGCACAAACAATAGTTGTGAGCTACATAAACATTTAGAAATATATGAGGGAAAGCATTATCCACATAAAAGCAAACTCTGTGAAATTTGTAGATTTGCTGCTAGCCTCTAAACAAATATACCCAATCCAAGAAATTCACCCCAAAGCCTCTTCATGCATTCTATTAACTTATGCACACCGTTTGAGTTTTATTTGTAAACTAATATCCTGGTCAGGGGTTATACACTGCTGTGGGTTTGCTGACATATCTTGCTGTTTCTCTATCATTAGTATAATCTCTTTTTGTTCCTTTCTGTAGTTTCTCTTTATTTTGGATTATGCCTGTAGTGATTAGAAATTGCATCCCTCATGGATTTATTAGTCTGCACTCCAAATACATTCATACAGAACAGAAAGAGTGTGGGAGGGATTCTTTGTTATAGAAGTTTCTGCTTTATTATTGCAACCCTATTCCTGCTTGTCAGAGAATAAGCCCATCTGAATTCAAAGAGGTAGACCTGAGTAGAATTATATAGCAACAGTTCTATATGACCTTCTATTATCATATAACTAATTGCAATTGGCTTGTGTATTCTTGGATAAAGATCTTATCGTTATTTTAAAAGTTATTCGTTATCCAAAAGCAGCTTTTATCATATTAGTTCAGCTAAATAACTTCCAGAGCAATCTGAAGTTTATAAAATCACAACAAATATAATTCATGCAAGTCAAATCAAAACAAGTCAGAAAAAAAAGCTTTTAAGCATACAAGTTTCTGAAATCATACAGTCCCAGCTATTAAAAACAGCTGTAATAATCTCTCTCCTCCTCTTTGGCTATTTCTGATTTAAAAACAGTTTGTTTTGTCATGTTCTGCTGTGAAACTCTGGATTTGTTCCAGAGCAAGCTAGGATTTAATGAGTAATGGCAGACAAGATTTCCCGAAAAATAAATTTACTGACTCCTATCTAACAACTCACCTCAGAGTAGACAGCTGGAAAATTAAATCATCTTTTTCTAGGGCCGTCTTTCCATGCCAATGTGAGACACCACCAAAATTGTACCTACCACATTAAGCACAAACACCTCCGTAAATCACTTGCCTCCCATCTTTTTCATGGATACAACTTGTGACACATATTGCTCTCTACTCTTTGGTACTGAGTTATTTACTGAGTACTCTGTTATTTTCATGTACCACAGAAACACTGCAATTTTGATGGTGGAAGAATGTAATCCCTGGAAGATTTTGAAGAGTCTGGTGTAGCCCCCCCCCCCCACCTTGAAGACATTGTTCATCATAATATGTGGTATTCTTCTAGATTCCTCACTTCTCACTGTATTCTCACTTCACACACTTCAAAGCACCTGCCCATTGTAGTCTCATAATTTCAGAGTCAGAACATGAAGTGATATACAACTCTGACTGCAAAGGGCTCTAAGTGCACATCTACACTGACTGTTTAGGGCAGATCAGCCTGTGTGTGGCCACAAAATGCACATGGGCTGATCTGCAGTAATCTCGGGAAAGTTGTCTAATGTACTTGCACCCAGGGTTAAAATAACTCATTGCAGACACACAGAGACACTTACAGTTGATTCCAATTTGGAACCGGCTGCAGGTGCCCTTACTTACAGCCATCCTGTAGTCCCCAGGCTCAGGCAGCCTGGGGATGTGGGATGGTTGTCCCCGCCTTCCCTTTTGCCAGCTACAGCAGTGCCAGGGTCACCTATTTCATATTCAGGAGTCTACCTTTGTCCTTCTGCGCCCTGTCACTGTCAGAGGAGCCTGAGAAAAGTGATGAAAAAAGCTCCCTTCTCTTTTCTCCCAGTCTTCTTTGACAGTCACAAAGATAGACTCCCAAATATGAGGTAGGTGGGTAGCCCTGTCGCCATTGTAACTGGCAATGACAGAGATGGAGGGGGGTGGCAATTGGCCACTTGGCTAGTGGTGTGGAACTGGATTTGCCACAACTGGGCACTAGGGACACCCCCGCCGCCGCCGCCACCCTCATTGCAAGGCAGTTCAGGGTGCCCCGTCAGGCTGCAATATGGACCAGAACCAGCATTTTGGATGACAGTAATGACTCGCATTATGTGGCCATGTAGAACCAGCCTAAATCATGTAGGGAGTTGCATGAAGGAGTTTACTTATTTCTGGTCTTACTTCAAATGTGTGTACGGAATGTATTTAGCAAATATATGGCATCGTGTAAATGCAGCACTAGTCTCCCCTTTCGTTAACTGTAATCATGATGCACCTACTAAAAACTATAGTTTTCAAACGTTTTGTGAGCCAGACTTACCTTCTGTTAATCTTACCTTTTTCAGCATGTACAATTGCTTTCAATTACCACTAGCCTCAATTTTCCAATACCAAAGAGCAAGTGAACTTCACATATGAGACTTAATCACACAAGGCAGGCAATCTAGTCAAGACTTGATGCGCATCCCATTTCTGGTCTTCATCTCTCTCTCCCTCCCTCCCCTGTTGCTGTAATTATCCTTTTCCTCACTATTGACGGATAAAACACAACCAATCCCGCCAGGCCTGTAGCCAGGATTTTGTTTTGGGAGGGGCTGGGATTTTGGTTCAGGGGGGCTGAGTCTGAGCGGGAGAGGGTCTACCCTAGCAAACCTTTTGTATCCTTATCCCAATACCCCCATGCATATGGGATATATTGAGAATGATCAGATCATGATATGAATAAACATAACAGTTTAAATAATAAATGTAAGGCCTTCTCGCAGATCACCCTGAGAATTCCAGGGGGGGGGGGCTGAAGCCCCTCAAGCCCCCCCTTTGGCTACATGCCTGGATCCCGCAATGTTCCCATCACCTACCTTGATGTGATGGATCTCTCACACTTCTGTGCTAGCATGCAAGCAGTAAAGTGAAGTCAGGGGCTGGGATTCTCCTCTTCTCTTCATCACCCCCTTCTCCCACTATTCCCAAGCTGGCTGTTATCATTTTATCTTACTTTCTTTTATTTTTACAATAGTTTTTATTATAGTCAACAAACCTTTAGGCATTTGTGCATTAAAAAGGCACAGTAAAAATAAATTAAAAACAATTTTATCATACAGTTTGAAACAAAAATAGCATTTACTAGATACATTAGTTCTTACAGAATTGCATATTAAAAATGATTAAATATTTGTTTGGAAATTCCTTTGAAAACGTACATAATTTCTAATATCTCACTTTATTCTTACCCCATGCCACTATTTCACTAACTCAGAAGTGATATAGGCTATAGAAGTTATGGTTAACACTATGAGAACCTAAAAAGTTAGGGTGAGAGTCCAACCTCAATAAATCCTTGGGGCAGAATTCTCCTTCACGTTTCCCGTAGTGGTCACTTGGGGTTGTTGCAACCGGGGGCACAGGTATTTCATCTAAAGCAGCCGAGAGGTAGGCCAAAAGGGTCACTACCTTGGCTGTACCCACACCAGGTTCATTATACACTTTAGAATTAGCTGCAAGTTACAAAGTTACAAAATATAATTAGGTAACATTAATAAAATTTTCCCATAGTTAAACCATTTCTGTTGTGTTGCCTCTTCATTGCAGGGGTTGGGTGGCAAATGCATATTCTTCAGCAGGTAAGTCAAAGTAGAAAAGATTGTGCAAACGCAATGTTTTTGTGCAAACATTTTTTTTTTGCAAAAAATCATAAAATTCATATAAAGCCGAAAAACACACACAGAACTCTCAGAACTCTACCATGCGGGGAGATTTTTTTAAATTCCTTGTTTCCTGCAAGAACAAAAAATATAACAATTTATATCCGAATGGGAGCAAAGGAGTGAAAGGGAAGATACACTTTTTCTTTTTCTTAAGATTGCAAATGTCTATGTATAGTCATAAGTGCACCTGCCCATATAATAGGGAATGGGGAACAATGTACCAATATTTTGATCAACCTTTAAAATGTTTTCGTATGTATCATTTAATACTGTCAAAGATCATTTTCACTTATATTGGCCATTTAAAAGGAAATCTATAGCACCTTTCTATTTACTTCGTTTTGGATGCCTTGAAAAGAATCAATCAATGTCTGGACATCTCTTGCCAATTATTCTCCCTTTAGGAAATAGTACAGTAAAAATAAAATATTTTCAAAGAAGACTAAAAAGGTCTGTCACTTATTACTCACCTTTGCTATTTCATAAAAATCTATACCGGTTTGTAACAGCGGCAAAAATGCAATTTAATGACTAGAGATCTGTAAACTAAACATTTAAAAAACTGAAGCAAAATTCAGAAGGGAAGTGTCAGACTTCCTTATATGGTAGATCTGTGGGAGTGAGAGTCAGATTTCCATCTTCTATTTAAAATGAAACTTGAAGATGATTCTTCTTTTCCTTTAACATGTAAATGTCTAAACTACATCTAAGTCTGCAATAAGATGGTTTGATCCATGATCCAGTTCCAAAAATAAGGGCTATTTTGTGCATACGTGTGAATGAATACATGATAAATTGAATATCCTGTAATGTGAAGATGTGGCACATCTGCAATGAACAATGTACTACATGCTGCATACATGCATGTGCAATGGGACTGCAATGAGACTAGATGTTGGCCATCTTGAACAGCACATGGCCGTTCTGCATTGGATAAAATTGTTCAATCATTTCAGTAGGGGAGATTTCCTATGCATGAGACACCAACAGGATGCCACTGTACAACCTATAGAACAAAAAAAATTCATCAGAAGAAAATGCTTCTAGAACACAGCCATACAACTTGGAAACCATACAACATCCAGTGATTCTGGCTGTGAAAGCCTTTGACAATACAAATAAATAGTTTTCTTAGCCTGCAACTTTAGTGATATTAATAGCCAGATGCCAATTACACTAACTCAACTGTTGATCAGCTGATCATGGCTACATAGCTATGGCAATATCTATTTTCTTTATCCACACCTTTCTTGAATTTGACTCAATGAAGGAACTTTGCGATTTTACCCTACATTTCTATTTTCCTCTGATCTTCCTCATTTCTAGTGATCCTCATCTAAGGATGGATAAACATCAATATCTGAACATTTGAATATGCAAATTCCTGTCATTGCTATCATCAAACGTGGAGGCAGTGACAGACTTTGTATTTCTAGGCACGAAGATTACTACAGATGCAGACTGCAGCCAGGAAATCAGAAGACGTTTACTTCTTGGGAGGAGAGCAATGACCAACCTCGATAAAATAGTGAAGAGTAGAGACATCACACTGGCAATGAAGGTCCACATAGTTAAAGCAATGGAATTCCCTGTAGTAACCTATGGATGCAAGAGGTGGACCATAAGGAAGGCTGAACAAAGGAAGATAGACACTTTTGAATTGTGGTATTGGAAGAACACCACAGAGTTGGAGGAACACCACTGTGGTGATGAAGATGCATAGGAGTGCCTTGGACCATGAGAAGATCAAACCAGTCCATACTCCAGGAAATAAAGCCCGACTGCTCACTGGAGGGAAGGATATTAGAGGCAAAGAAGAGAGGAAAGCTTGGAGAAGATAATGATGCTGGGGAAAATGGAAGAAAAAAGGAAGAGGGACCAACTGAGGGAAAGATGGATGGATGGTATCCTTGAAGTGACTGGCTTGTCCTTGAGGGAGCTGGGGGTGGTGATGGCTAAAAGGAAGCTCTGGCCTGGGCTGGTCCATGAGGTCACGAAGAGTCGGAAGTGACTGAACGAATAAATAACTATCATCAAACTGTTGTCGAAGGCTTTCATGGCTGGGATCAAAGGGTTATTGTATGTTTTCCAGGCTGTATGGCCATGTTCCAGAAGTGACCTCACAACCTCTGAGGATGCCTGCCATAGATGTGGCCGAAACGTCAGGAGAGAATACCTCTGGAACATGGCCATACAGCCCGGAAAACATACAACAACCCTATCATCGAACTGTCTTTTTTCCAAGGATCCCTGTGCTCCACAGATTATCTCCTTTCCTATTTTATCCTTTTCAGGACACAGAGTCTGGTCAAGAGCACTCATAACTATATGGGGATTTAAATCTCAATTTGCTAGTTATCACCTGACTTTCATCATGACTACAGAAATCTATGAATGCTGCTATGCCATTAAAATATATGTCATTAGGGTAAGTTATGTCGAGGGATACTCTTTGGAAAGCCCTCTGCAATTTCCTAATATATTTTGAAATAACATTCTTTAGAAAACACTTCTTAAATGTCATACAGGTCAGCATAATTTTCTTGGTATATCTTCTGAACTTACCAGTTTCTGTACCTCAAGCAGAACAGAATCCTAACTAGGGAAGAAAAAGCACCAGTGTGGTTTCAGATGCAAGAAAATGGTAGAAACAAAGGCGGCCTCCAGAATGAAACCTGCCTTAATCATAGTGGATTCTAGTCAAGACAAGGATATATAGTCTGAATTGCTGAATATAATGTTCTCATCATTATATATTTCTCTAAAAGATCACTTCTAGTTTTGTCCTATGTAGTTCACCAAATGGTGTAGTCTGGAACAGAGATTAAAAAGCAATCAAAGTCTGTCCCAGCATTTGCAAGCCCTTTTCAACTCTCTGGGTGCTGTTGCTATAGCATCTGCATGCTCCATTCATAAGTCTGAGATCCTCATTTTATCCTTGCAAAAAATGCTATATGAGTAAAAATAACTGTTGAAAAAGCATAAGACTGCATGTCAGTGTGAATAATCCCAGGAAAATGAAATGTCAATTTTAACTTTCATGGTGGGCATTTTCAAAATTTGTCTTTTTTCTTTCTTAAGATTATGAAAAGCTTAGTTATGACTGTGTAGCTGTTTCCGATAAATTTCCAGGATAAATTCCCAAGATGAGTTATTGTGATGTATACTAAGTAACATTGTCATCTTCAGAATGAAAGTCAGCCATTTTCCAAGCATATCGAGCCATCCTGGTAATCATATGGATATTGACTCATTTGGGTTGTTGTGCATTTTTTGGGCTGTATGGTCATGTTCCAGTAGCATTCTTTCCTGATGTTTCACTTGCCTCTGTGGCAACCATCTACAGTATGTTGTTTGGACTTCTCCTCATGTAAGCTGCCCTGAGTCCCTTTGGGGAGGTGAGGCAGGGTACAAAATAAAATTCTTTTTCTTCTTCTTCTTCTTCTTCTTCTTCTTCTTCTTCTTCTTCTTCTTCTTCTTCTTCTTCTTCTTCTTCTTATCATTACTATTTATTGCTTTTCTCTGTTATTTGTTTTGTTATTGAATGCAAATAATACTAATTTTAAAAACACACACAAGGCACTGAGGAGCCAGACTTATAATTCCACACTTCATAAACTTCTGAAATGTATTACTGAAGCAAGACATGTACCTCAGAAGAATCACCATATGTGTAAAAATATAATATGTGCTGAAGTCTCCAGAGGATTGGCTCCTAGTCTCAAAGACGAAATGGTTGAAGTGGTTTTGTACAAGTTGTTTCTTTTGCTGTGGGTGCCATGAACCAAAAAGAGTCCTGTCATTTTTATTTTGTTTTTCATGACAAGGACAGAATGTCAAGCTTTTGGTATTTACAAAACCCTTGGGCAAAACAGAAGAATTGATTTCCAGCTCCCTGTGAAATATTTTGACCAAGAAATGGGTTGAATGTGTTAAAGCAAGGAGCTGTGTTGGGCTCAAAAGGGAAATGTCAGTGATGGTGGCACAAGTCAAAATGGCTGAAATAACATTTGCATAGCAGTAACAAGAGAGAAAGGATTTCATATGACATTTGGGCTTCTTGACACATAATTGACACAGTTATGCCAAGCGTGCTGGTTAATGCTCTGGCACTTGGGCAGAAACAATTGCGTTCAACATTGCAAGTCACATTTTCAGTTCTTGCGGCACTGCAAATCATTCAAGAACTGTGTTGATGTTTTATGGCTATCAAATGACATTTCTCTGAGGCCCTGTTTGAGAGTTTGCTATCTTATATTGCTGCTAAAAACAAAATGAAACTGTGAAAAGAGGTCTTCTTATAGTGTAAAGTTCACTAATTCAAGTTAACTCTAAAAACACTTAAAAGATGAAGCCAACTTGAACTGATTCTACTTTTGCACTTAGGGCAAAACATCTTTTCATACTTTTGGGGGGAACTATGGGTTGATTAGTCACACATGGAATAGAGACTTCAATCTGTTATGACTAACTTTAACGTTTGCAGCGGGTTCACTCTCTAACGGAATTCTCATACAGTCAAAATGACACAAAATCCACACATGGTAAGGAAGTATTGGCAGCTTGGGAGAGCCCCAAAATTTCCAGAATTATGAAGTTTTTAAACAAAAAATGTATTGTGAATGGGTAAAAAAGCTCAATGATGACTGAGGATACCCAGAGGAATCCTCAGAGGCTGCAGAGGAAAGTGGAAAACCTTGAAGGGAGGATCTCTAGAAGAAAAGAAAGTGATGGAATAATATGGGTAAATGACTTTCTATCCAGCTGGCACTCTGAACAAAAATATTCCACCACAACCTTTATACACATATGGTGAGTGGTATTAAAAGTACTAAAGTCACTGGAAACGGATGCTTCCCATCAGTGAAGCAATTTATTCACTTTGGATTTTAGTCTGAATATTAAAGGAGCTAAGATAGATGCTGAAATTAGATGGAGTAGGATTCAGCAATGTGATAGAATAGCTTCTTTAAAGTTCTGACTGAAATCCAGAGACTTTCACAGACAGAAGCTATTGGGAGCTGGTGCTTGTACCACTTCATCACAGGATGCTTCCTCGATGGAGTCAGTCATCATTGCCATCATGCAATGTAAGGCTACTTCCAGCAGGGCTCATAGAGGAAGTATTCTGGCAGTGTGCTAGGATGCTTCCCAGAGAATAAAGGAGGCTTCCCATGTTCTCATTCAGAAGAATGGGGGGAAGTTGGGCAGCGACGCTTTCCCCCATGTGATGGAGAAATCCACACAATGGGCAATATTGGGTGTGGGGTGTGCTGTTGCGCCTGGGGCTATAATTCTTACCGAAAGAGGCATGGATGTGACATCTTTCCCCCATGGGATTGCTTCTTGCCCTCCTTTAGGAAAGCTGGAACTCCCAATGATCAAAACACTGTAGATAACTCAAAACTGGTTTTATTGTTTACAAGAGTTATCCCTTTAAGGCAATAAGCTGGAAGTTTCAAAGGGGTAAAGCAAAATATACATTACAGTCTCTGGTTGTCTTGGGTCCAAGGAGCTTTGCAGCTGAGAAGCTTTTCCAGGTCCCTCTTTCTCAATGGCTGTGAATGCCAAAGCAATCCTCAACCCCGATCCAAATGGCCTATGTTTGAAGGCACAGAGCCTTCCTCTGGTGCCAAAGAGCTGATTTGAAGGCGCTTGAGACTTCTCAACGTCATCCAGGTTGGTCTGAACATGAAGCATAAGTCTCAAGGGTAAGAACCTCAGAATTGGTGCTTAGAGGTAACTTAAGCAAGGGCTTTTAGAGCCAAGTCTCTCTCTCACGTCCATCTGATAGAAAGCTTGATGGTGGAATGAAAAAGAAAACGCTGTCCTACTCCAGGAAGAGGTGGAGCCAAACAATTGAGCTGAGGGAGCAATATAACTGGTACAAACAACATTGATTGACAGCTAAAAATAACCAATCAATCCAACTACATTTACAGGGTAAAAAGGCAAAATCAGGCATGATACAACAATGTAAATCTTGCAATTTACAGTTCCACATATAGATGGCGCCACTCGCGCCGTCACATGGGGCAACTGTTTCTACTGCTGCCCACCAGATTCACCGTGCTGCGTGACAAATCCCCCCACTGCTGCCTGGCTTATTGACTTCAGTGTGATGAGGTCCTTATACTATAATGTCTTTTCACATCTAGATAAATAAAGAATAATGAAATAGTGCTGAGCTGTCCCACCACATTTTAACCCGAAGTGATAGACCATACCCAGCTATGTACCTGCAAAATCTTAATTAAAAATCTAATTTTGTATTGTTGTTGCATATGGAGTCAAGTTCTTGTTTTGCTGCAAATAAGACAAACATTTCTAATCTGGTTGTTGCTATTGTTTTAATGTCTTTCACCTAAGAAAACTGGCATCCATCGAAAAAAGTGAACCTTGAACCCTTTCCTATAACAATCAATCTGATAATTTAACGCACCCATATGTGTATGTAACTATTCAAATACCCTAATTTCACTCCAAGGACAAACATGTAGTTTGTTTTAAAAATATATGCAGGTAAAGAAAAATAATTGACTATTACAATGGTGTCATTTATCTCACAACCAGTCTACAACCTTTGCTGTCTCAAGTACAACACCAAATGTCTATCACAACCAGGGCCGGCCGGACATATTTTTTAATATAAAGCGGGGAGGGGAAATTGCGCCCCCCCGCCTCCGCCGCCCCACCGGCGGGCCCTGCCTCCCGTGCCCTGGCCCCGCCTCTCACGCAGCGTGAGAGGCGGGGCCAGGGCGTGGGGGGCGGGGCCAGGGTTGGCCCCGCCTCCCGCGCAGGTCGCCCTGGCCCCGCCTCTCACACAGGGTGAGAGGCGGGGCCAGGGTGTGGGGGGCGGGGCCAGGGTTGGCCCCGCCTCCCATGCAGCTCAGCTTGCCAGTCTGGCCTTTTCCAGGAGGCCAGACTGCAGCAAAGGTCCTTGCAGGCCACGATCGCGGCCTGCAAGGACCTTTGCTGCAGTCTGGCCCCCTGGAAAAGGCCAGACTGGCAAGCTGAGCTGCGTGGGAGGCGGGGCCAACCCTGGCCCTGCCCCCCACGCAGCTCATCCTGGCCCCGCCTCTCACGCAGCGTGAGAGGCGGGGCCAGGGCGCGCAGGCCGGGAGGCGAGGCTCCGCCCAGACGGGGTCTTGCCTCCCTTCCAGCGCGCTCTGGCCTTTTCCAGGGGGCCAGACTGCAGCAAAGGTCCTTGCAGGCCGCGATCGCGGCCTGCGAGGACCTTTGCTGCAGTCTGGCCCCCTGGAAAAGGCCAGGCCGGCAAGGCTGAGCTGCGCGGGAGCCTCCCGTGCAGCTCACCCTGACCCCGCCTCTCACGCAGCGTGGGAGGCGGGGCCAGGGTGCCTGACGGCGCCACCCCAGGCCTGCGCCCGAGGCGGCAGCCTCACGTGGCCTCCGTGTTGGGCCGGCCCTGATCACAACCCATTACCATTTGGCACTGGCCCATACACACTAAATCAAGTTACACAGTATCCATAGATAGTTAAATTGTCTTGATCTCATACGTGCCTCTTCCCTTCCTGGTATTAAACTTACAACCAAGATAGATCATTATATAAAATTGTTTCCTTAATCTATGCAGTTGTCCTTCCAGTCTAGTTCAGTCCCTATGTGAGACATTAAAATATTTTTAATATGAAACACAAAGACAAATGCTTCAAACACTTCCTTTCTGAAAAGAGTCATTATGGTGTAGTAGTTGGAGCATCTGGACAAGGACTCTGAGGTCCCTTCTACACTGCCACATAATCCAGATTATCAAATCAGACAATCCACATTATCTGCTTTCACCTGTATTATCTGAGGCCTCTTCTACGCTGCCATATAAAATCCAGATTATCTGTGTTGACCAGGATAATTTATTCTATGATAAACTCATAGAATCCAGTTTAAATCAGATAATGTGGATTATCTGTTTTGAAAATCTGGATTATATGGCAGTATAGAAGAAGCCTGGGTCTATATTGACATATAATCCAGATCAAAGTAGATACTCTAGATTTTATATGGCAATGTAGAAGGGTCCTGAGAAATCAAGGTTCAAATCCTTGCTTAGCCTTGGAAACCCATGAGTGACCTTGAACAAGTCAAATTGCCTTAATTTCAGAAGACGGCAATGACAGACTTCCTCTGAATAAACCTTGTCAAGAAAATCCTATGATAGGATTGCCATGAGTCAGAGTCAATTTGAAGATACATAGCAACAAACCCAATTTCTTAGGTATGGTCTTTTACTTCAGTCTGCAGACTTTGCAGCAGCATTTCACAAGCAAATGAACAAAAGCTACATGTGACCAGCAAGACAGAGAGAACTGAGCCATAGCGTTGCGTCAATGTTCACGCAAGTCACTCTTGTATATGAAAGTGTCACATTGAATGTGACACTTTTCCATCTAATTATTGTTCATGAATGTTATCTGCTCTAAGAAAGAGCCAGCAAAGCTGAAGGGATGGTTCATGTTTATTGTTGCTCTTTGCTGCCTAAATTCTCAGAGATATGTCAAGAAACTGCAAGTGGTTACCTGGAGACAACTAACTAGTGCAGAAATAGATTTCAGCAAAGAAATAAACATTTAGAACCAATTTTACAAAAACTGAGATGAGTACTAATTTTGAATTTAGTGTCGGATTCGTTCAAGTCATTTCCAATTTATTGTGGCCCTAAGTTTTTTTTATCATGTCAGAAGTGACTTGAGAAAATACTGCAAGTTGTTTCTGGTGTGAGAGAATTGGCCATATACAGAGACGTTGCCCAAGGGATGCCCTGATGTGTTACCATCCTGCTGGGAGGCTTTTCTCATGTCTCCACAAGCTAGAGCTGACAGGCAGGAGCTCACCTCATCTCGGATTCAAACTGGCAACCTTCAGGTCAGCAACCCAATATTCAGGTCAGCAGTCCATTCAGTACAGGGGTTTCAACCCATTGCGCCAACGCGGTTTATGGTCCTAAGATAAACCTATCACTGAGTTTTCTTAGCAAGATATGATCAGAGAAGATTTTACTTTTGCTGTCTTCTGAGGCTGAGAGGATATGACTTGATTAAATTCACCCAGTAAGTTTTCATGGCTGAGTGTGTTGCACTTGAACTTTCGTTTTGGTACTGCATTCTTTTTCATCCTTCTCTGATCTTCTATCCACTCACATTCCTCATGCATCAGATTGACCCACTTAAATCAATAACATATTTACATCAGATATTTCTCAGTACTGAACATACTGAATGACTGGAGGCTGGAAAAAGTTGCAAGGAAACACTACCTTCAGTAGAGAGAATTCTGAAAATGTTCCAAGCACCACAATCTTTTATAATAATACACTCCAGAGTCATAATCCAATGCACACACCACCACTCTAGCATAGATCTAAAATTGGTCCCTTGAGACCAGCATACATTGAGCATTTCTAGAAAGTGTGAGGATAAATCCACATTTTGAGAAACTAAGCTCCATATTTCAAACATGATATTTCATGGGACTTCAAAGCATTCACACATTTTCACTATGAAGGAAAGAGTAAAGCTATTCAACCTTGAATGTACATGAATAGCTGTTTTACTATTGTCCTCAAATCTTCCTATACTTTATTTTTAAACACTTAAATGATTTGTAGAAGCCTGCCTGTGACACAAAAGGCAATGTGGAAAGTGGTCTTTCTATAATCATAACTTATGACTGGCAAGTTGGTTTCATTTGTGGTAATATCTCAACTCCATATTATGTCACCAGAGATCAACCTGCAATACACCAGATTTGCAACCTTTGGAGGAATTGTACATTTGTTGCAACATCTACTTAAATAGAAGACTGTTAAGTATTTGTCTTCCTAGGCAATGTATACTTTTTATTTTGGGTTGAGGCACCAGGTTATTTCAAAACGGTCCAAAGTCCTTACAGCACATAGAATCATAGAATCATAGAATAGTAGAGTTGGAAGAGACCACATGGGCCATCTAGTCCAACCCCCTGCTAAGAAGCAGGAAATCGCATTCAAAGCACCCCCGACAGATGGCCATCCAGCCTCTGCTTAAAAGCCTCCAAGGAAGGAGCCTCCACCACGGCCCCGGGGAGAGAGTTCCACTGTCGAACAGCTCTCACAGTGAGGAAGTTCTTCCTGATGTTCAGGTGGAATCTCCTTTCCTGTAGTTTGAAGCCATTGTTCCGTGTCGTAGTCTGCAGGGCAGCAGAAAACAAGCTTGCTCCCTCTTCCCTATGACTTCCCTTCACATATTTGTACATGGCTATCATGTCTCCTCTCAGCCTTCTCTTCTGCAGGCTAAACATGCCCAGCTCTTTAAGCCGCTCCTCATAGGGCTTGTTCTCCAGACCCTTAATCATTTTAGTCGCCCTCCTCTGGACACTTTCCAGCTTGTCAACATCTCCCTTCAACTGTGGTGCCCAAAATTGGACACAGTATTCCAGGTGTGGTCTGACCAAGGCAGAATAGAGGGGGAGCATAACTTCCCTGGATCTAGACGCTATTCCCCTATTGATGCAGGCCAGAATCCCATTGGCTTTTTTAGCAGCCGCATCACATTGTTGGCTCATGTTTAACTTGTTGTCCACGAGGACTCCAAGGTCTTTTTCGCACACACTGCTGTCAAGCCAGGCGTCCCCCATTCTGTATCTTTGATTTCCATTTTTTCTGCCGAAGTGAAGTATCTTGCATTTGTCCCTGTTGAACTTCATTTTGTTAGTTTTGGCCCATCTCTCTAGTCTGTCAAGATCGTTTTGAATTCTGCTCCTGTCTTCTGGAGTGTTAGCTATCCCTCCCAGTTTTGTGTCGTCTGCAAACTTGATGATCGTGCCTTCTAACCCTTCGTCTAAGTCGTTAATAAAGATGTTGAACAGAACCGGGCCCAGGACGGAGCCCTGCGGCACTCCACTTGTCACTTCTTTCCATGATGAAGACGACGCATTGGTGAGCACCCTTTGGGTTCGTTCGCTTAGCCAATTACAGATCCACCTAACCGTAGTTTTGTCTAGCCCACATTTTACTAGTTTGTTTGCCAGAAGGTCGTGGGGGACTTTGTCGAAGGCCTTACTGAAATCCAGGTACGCTACATCCACAGCATTCCCTGTATCGACCCAACTCGTAACCAGCACAAATCGAGTGGAGTCATCTGTAAAGTTAAAAGTAGCTATAGGAAGGACTGTGAAAGACTATGGACAAGATATTAGATGGGGAAGACTTACAACGTCATAATACAGCTAATTTGCCCATCGTACTCCACTTCCTTGCCCTTTTTGCCATGGAGCCCATTACATGATGCACATCCACTTCTGGACAGGGACTGTGGTGAAAGGGGAGAGGAAGTGGTGTACGCTGCGGCAGCAACACATGTTTTTCATGTTGACTTTGCTACAGTTGGGGGGGGGGGCTGTGGGATGAGGTCAGCAGTAAGCCGGGCAATACGAAGCATGGGTTCTCTGTGCCCCTCGCCCCAATGCATAGTGAATCCCTTACTTAATGTGATAAGGTCCATAGTGTTAAATTCATCTCATAGTGAACTACATCTATCTCTGCTCTTCCTTCCCCAGATAGGACTTATTCCTGTAGGCCATTCCATACCCATTCAGTGGGTATGATTTGAAGTTGTACAAAAGCATTTGCCATGCCCCTATAGCCAGATGTACAACATCTTTTGGGAAGTTCCAAAGAACTTCTAACTGAGCTAAAGCTCAAAAGTGACATGCACAAGAAGTGGAAAAGGGGAGAAATCACCAAAGAAGAATTCAAACGTATAGCCAACACCTGTAGGGAAAAGGTTCGCAAGGTTAAAGCGCAAAATGAGCTCAGGCTTGCCAGGGACATAAAAAACAACAAAAAAGGCTTTTTTGCTTACGTTGGTAGAAAAAGGAAGAAAAAGGAGGCGATAGGGCCATTGCAAGGAGAAGATGGGGTGATGGCGACAGGGGACAGGGAAAAGGCAGAACTACTTAATGCCTTCTTTGCCTCGGTCTTCTCAGAAAAAGAAAGCCATCTTCAACCTCAGCAACACGGAATGGACGAAGGATTGGGGGAAATCCAACCCCAAATAGGGAAACAAGTTGTCCAGGAACACTTGGCCTCTCTAAACGAATTCAAGTCCCCAGGGCCAGATCAGCTACACCCAAGAGTACTGAAGGAACTAGCGGAAGTTATTTCAGAACCACTGGCAATTATCTTCGAGAGTTCTTGGAGAACGGGAGAAGTCCCAGCAGATTGGGGGAGGGCGAATGTGGTCCCTATCTTCAAGAAGGGAAAAAAGAACGACCCAAACAATTACCGTCCGGTCAGCCTCACATCAATACCAGGCAAAATTCTGGAAAAGATCATTAAGGAAGTGGTCTGCGAACACTTAGAAACAAATGCGGTCATTGCTAATAGTCAACACGGATTTACCAAAAACAAGTCATGCCAGACTAATCTGATCTCTTTTTTTGATAGAGTTACGAGTTGGGTCGATACAGGGAATGCTGTGGATGTAGCGTACCTGGATTTCAGTAAGGCCTTCGACAAAGTCCCCCATGACCTTCTGGCAAACAAACTAGTAAAATGTGGGCTAGACAAAACTACGGTTAGGTGGATCTGTAATTGGCTAAGCGAACGAACCCAAAGGGTGCTCACCAATGCGTCGTCTTCATCATGGAAAGAAGTGACAAGTGGAGTGCCGCAGGGCTCCGTCCTGGGCCCGGTTCTGTTCAACATCTTTATTAACGACTTAGACGAAGGGTTAGAAGGCACGATCATCAAGTTTGCAGACGACACAAAACTGGGAGGGATAGCTAACACTCCAGAAGACAGGAGCAGAATTCAAAACGATCTTGACAGACTAGAGAGATGGGCCAAAACTAACAAAATGAAGTTCAACAGGGACAAATGCAAGATACTTCACTTCGGCAGAAAAAATGGAAATCAAAGATACAGAATGGGGGATGCCTGGCTTGACAGCAGTGTGTGCGAAAAAGACCTTGGAGTCCTCGTGGACAACAAATTAAACATGAGCCAACAATGTGATGCGGCTGCTAAAAAAGCCAATGGGATTCTGGCCTGCATCAATAGGGGAATAGCGTCTAGATCCAGGGAAGTTATGCTCCCCCTCTATTCTGCCTTGGTCAGACCACACCTGGAATACTGTGTCCAATTTTGGGCACCACAGTTGAAGGGAGATGTTGACAAGCTGGAAAGTGTCCAGAGGAGGGCGACTAAAATGATTAAGGGTCTGGAGAACAAGCCCTATGAGGAGCGGCTTAAAGAGCTGGGCATGTTTAGCCTGCAGAAGAGAAGGCTGAGAGGAGACATGATAGCCATGTACAAATATGTGAAGGGAAGTCATAGGGAAGAGGGAGCAAGCTTGTTTTCTGCTGCCCTGCAGACTACGACACGGAACAATGGCTTCAAACTACAGGAAAGGAGATTCCACCTGAACATCAGGAAGAACTTCCTCACTGTGAGAGCTGTTCGACAGTGGAACTCTCTCCCCGGGGCCGTGGTGGAGGCTCCTTCCTTGGAGGCTTTTAAGCAGAGGCTGGATGGCCATCTGTCGGGGGTGCTTTGAATGCGATTTCCTGCTTCTTAGCAGGGGGTTGGACTAGATGGCTCATATGGTCTCTTCCAACTCTACTATTCTATGATTCTATGATTCTATGACTGCTGAAAGACTTTTTATTGCGTATCTGGATACAGTTAGTTAGACAATCCCTCAGTATGATGGCCTTCCAAGTTCTTGAAAGATGCCTATGCACGAGGGGGTTTTTTTAATGTGTGGAGGTCGGTGCTCAGCCAATCCTCTCAATGGATAGTCACCTTGTCATGGTGAGGTGGCTCATATGTTTCAATGAACCAGCGGGTGTAACCACCTCAGTCATGCACTCCCAGGGGGGCTGCAGGGAAGGTTCCAGACCGAGCACAATCCAAAGACCTCAATGGCGCATCAGGTGGAAGACAACAGGGCACACGTTGCAATGGCTGTGAAGGCAGAAGAAGGCTGCAATAGATTGAGAAGCCACTGTTGTCATATTAACTATGCTATTGGTTGGGACCCTCACTGTGTGATCTGGATACAAACACATAGTCAGACACTTGTCCACTGCCCTTATGCTCTCCGCTGGTAACTAAACCCTACAGCCATGAAGAGGGACACAGGTAGATTTTGAGGACTGGGAGTGTAATAGTAATATTCACAAACCACAGCTGCGTGAGTATTCCTTTCATTTTATTAAAAACCACAGGTTTGATTAAATCTCTGTAATGTAGGAAAGAGTTCTAATCCAATTAGCTGGATAGCTTGGGTGTCTCTTATTTCATTTATTTATTTACATCCCATCTTAGCTCATAGTTCTCTCCTTTATATTATCTTCACAACAACGTGAGGTAGTCAAGCTAAGATAATATGGATTTTATACAGCTGTGTAAAAGACATATTTCACCTACAGGAACACAATAGTTGTTGCTGTAAATCGGAAGTGTTCAACTTGCAAAATTTTGGAAATAAATTGGCCTCAGAACCCATCAAAGATCTCAAGCATCCCTGATGTCTTATCAAATGCACAGTGATAAAATTACATGGTGAAGATGATTAAGAACCAGCTTCCTTTTTTTAGTGAAATGTGGTAGATGAATATACACCTTTGGCCTGAAATGTGTTCCATGTGATATTTTTAATTTTACATATGTCCAATGCCAAGTTGTGCTGTTGTTTCACTTTTTTCAGTGCCTTTTATCTCATTTTCATTAAATGAAATATTAGTCATTGTCGTTCTCTTTTTATTTCTCTATTATAACTTGTTTTTTTCTGGATTTAGGATAATCAATGTTCTTTACCTTTTCCTTTGGGTTTCTCTTTCCTCCGCTGAATGAACCGAGAGTCTGACAGATGCTTTGGTATGATGCAGCCTTTATTTGCCATCAGTATACTGCGTCATAAAACGGCATACCAGAGTACAATTTAATATTGATTCACAAGTGGCATCTACTGGTTCCTTTGATTCTAATTCTCTGAGGCTGCAATCTTTCCTTTAATAGAATGGCATTACTTATAGCAAAGACCAAACAAAACATCGGCTCATTTCATTCCCACTAATCTTCACTAGCCCTCTATTGTCCTATAACTTATTTGCTTCTTACAACCTGAGGCAGAATACTGTATTTCTAAATAAGCTGTAAATGTCCCCAGCAGCATAATGTTTTTCCTTAGGGGCTTCCTAAGAGGAGTTGATCCTGCAGACTGCCATTGATTTGATGCACTGTGAAAACATGGGAGAAACTGCTACATTTATCAAAAATGAACTGGCACATAAATCAGATTGTTTGACAAAAGAAATCATGCGAATGCTATTTTCTGGGACATACACACATATATACATCCTGAAGATATATATATGGTGACAATTGCTTGAAAACTTTACAAGCTTTAGGAACGTTTTCTGAGCTTTGAGTTTTCTTTTCTAAATCCTGCTTCCCAAACTGCTTCAAAATAGAATTCTTCCTTTGTTAAAGTCCAGTAGATCCAACACCAAATGCCCTGCCATTTTCACTGGTTTTTAAAATTATCAGAAATGCTGTGTGTTGCATTGAGGTATTACATGGTAAAGATGAAATCTTAGCATACATCATGTAATAAGCCACTTCAACTAAGGACATAGTTACACAATCCACTTAATCCAAGGCTGGTCCAGAGTAGCGGTTCTCTGGATCAGCCCCAAGAGTGATGTCACCGCTTGTCTCTATTCTGCATTTGCAGCAAGATGGCATCCGGACCATCCATCTGGTTTAAACCTGTTTTGACCCTGCTGGATGGTCAGCTTGAATTTGGTGTCCCTGTCACCAAAGAAAAGGAATTCCTTGGCAGTCCTGGAGCGATCCTGGACTGTCAAGGAGCTCCTTTTCCAGGTCATGTAGATGCCTTTGCTGACATGAATATCTTTGCTACCTCTATCCTGCAGTGGCTGCAGGATGGAGTCCACACCAGCCACCTGGACTGACACCGGTTTGCAACCACTGGATGGTCACTTTACCTTGGATGCCCCTTGTCTTTGCCATGGGGCTCATTTCCCCTAATTATGTGGGTGCCTTTGCTGATGTTGGCAAAGACTCCCAAAAACAGCCAGTAGCAATGCGTGAGGGGATGGGGCAACATGGGATTAATCTCTCCACAGAGTGCATGAAAAAGGGACAATGGCACCAAGCTACTTGGATTGTGGATCAGCTGATTTCCCAAAACGCAGACTGTGCAGGGAAGCTGATGAAACCATTGATCATATCTTCAGCTGCTGTAAGAAAATCACACAGACAGACTACAAACAGAGGCACAACTATGTGGCCCAAATGATTCATTGGAACTTATGCCTCAAGTACCACCTCCCAGCAGTAAAGAACTGGTGGGATCACAAACCTGCAAAAGTCGTGGGAAATGAACACGCAAAGATACTGTGGGACTTCCTTATCCAGACTGACAAAGTTCTGGAACACAACACACCAGACATAACAGTTGTGCAAAAGAAAAAAGTTTGGGTTATTGATGTCGCCATCCCAGGTGACAGTCGAACTGATGAAAAACAACAGGAAAAACTCAGCCGCTATCAGGACCTCAAGATCGAACTTCAAAGACTCTGGCAGAAACCAGTACAGGTGGTCCTGGTGGTGATCGGCACACTGGGTGCCGTGCCAAGAGATCTCATCTGGCATTTGGAAATAATAGACATTGACAAAATTACGATCTGCCAACTGCAAAAAGCCACCCTACTGGGATTTGCGCGCATCATCCGAAAATACATCACACAGTCCTAAACACTTGGAAAGTGTTCGACTTGTGGTTTTGTGACTCGAAATCCAGCATATCTATCTTGTTTGCTGTGTCATACTATGTCGTTGTGTCAATAATAATAATAATAATAATACTTTATTTATAATCCGCTTCCATCTCCCCGAGGGGACTCAGAGCAGTTCACATGGGGACCAATTATTAGTAGCTGCAGATTTTGGGAGCAATAATGAATATGCTTTCAGTAAAGGAAAGGATGTTAACCTGTCTATTTTAGTGATCTATTTCTAATGAACACAAAACTGGAATTTGGCAGCCTTAGTCAAAATTGAAGCTGAGGTGTTTCTTTCTGTCTCTATCTTTCTCTTTCAATTCCACAGACACATATGAAGAATTTTTCCAGCACCACTGGAACACACTCCTTCACCAGGCAACGATGAGTTATAATGTCTTCAAGCATTATATGGGTCAGTTGTAGCCACAAGAAATAACAGGCATATGTCAGTGGAAGTGCCTTAGGTGATGGGGTACATTTGCAGTTATGGCCATATATATCTCTGAGACAGACAGAGGTTAAGGACATAGTCATACAAAATGTTCATCAAGCCAAGGGACACCTGCCAAGGCAAAGGAAGTAGGCAGTGCACACTGGGCAAGGAACCAGCCTCATGACATCTTTTATATGAAGAGAGAGAATGACTTCTTATTGTCATTTTGTTAGCTGAGCCAAAAGAGATGTCACAGTTGAAACAGTTTGTCAAGTCGCTCCTGACACACACACACACACAAAACCACAACAGAATGACTGGCGCAAAGACTATTTGTGAAATCATGCTCCCTTGGGATCTGTAGAAATTCTTCAATTGACTAAATGGAAAAAGATGCTACAAGTGTATTTATTTTTTATTATTGATTCACAATCTTTATATCCTGCCTTATGCCCAAATATCTCAGACCGGAGTGCAATAAAACAACACGATCAGTCTATTGCAATGTAAATAGTAAAGCTATTTCACAAGGATACAATATATCGTCACAAATTTTTATAAGAACAGATTTATTCCAGTCAAAATACTTAAAATGATTTAAAACTATGCACACTTCGGGATCTGTTTTTACCCTTTCTAAACAGCCACATTTTCACTTGGCACTGGAATGATAAAAGAGGATATAAGATAAGGCATGTAAGTGAGGTGCAACAACAAAGACCTTCTCTTACATTCTTTGACAACCATGGAACACTTTTTACTTTTCAATCTTGCTCTGAAGGGCTACAGTACTTTGAACATACTCAGTAAGAAGTATCTCACTGGCCTTTGTAGCAGGCAAGTTGAAAAAGTTACATATTTCTTTTTAACAAATACATACTAGAGGATCTACCACACCTTGCAAAATTCCATAAATAAAATTCCTATCTAGAAATCTAGTCAAAGGAAGAAATTTCCAAGTGGGAATTTTACAAAATGTGAAGTCATCTCCCATCTATTCATATTCAAAATGGATATAGAAGAGGGTTGTTGTATGTTTTCCGGGCTGTATGGCCATGTTCCAGAAGTATTCTCTCCTGACGTTTCGCCCACATCTATGGCAGGCATCCTCAGAGGTTGTGAGGTATGGAGAAACGGAGGTATGGAGAAACTGAGGTTTCTTCATATCTCACAACCTCTGAGGATGCCTGCCATAGATGTGGGTGAAACTTCAGGAGTGAATACTTCTGGAACATAGCCATACAGCCCTGAAAACATACAACAACCCTGTGATCCTGGCCATGAAAGCCTTCGACAACACATTGGATATAGGAAGTCCTTCTAATTTAGATGTTATGAGAACAAAGAAGATATTATAAAACTTGTGTGACTAACTCATGTAGATCCATTAATATGTAAATATCTGCAAATCTGCTTAACATTATATTGGTAATACATGTTTCTATAGCCATAGGGGATACTTACTTGAATGTACCATGGAAATAGGAAATGGTAGGAAAGAACGAGTTTAATTCCCCTCTAGGAATTGTCCAGGTCAGAGTTTTTCAAACTGTGCTCCTCCAGATGTTTTGGACTTCAGCTCCCACAATTCCTAACAACTGGTAAGCTGGCTGGGATTTTTGGGAGCTGAAGACCAAAAGAATTAGAATAATAGAATCATAGAGTTGGAAGAGACCTCATGGGCCATCCAGTCCAACCCCTGACAAGAAGCAGGAAAATTGCATTCAAAGCACACCTGACAGATGGCCATCCAGCCTGCAGTAGCAGTTTGAAAAACACTGGTCTAGGTCCTCCAGAACAATGTCACAGATTCATCTTGAAGACTTAGAACATTTCTGAAGATTACATAATTTGTCAGATGGGAGTCCCTTGGGTAAAATAGTAATACTGTATACAGACATATAGAATGTAAGGATTTCATCCCATGGAGCCCCTCCAAACATTTCTTATACAGTTAAAAGAGCCCTATGAAGCCCACCAAACAATGCAAGATCATTCCATGGGTTCCCTGTTAGAGCTCATTTTTTACGTGTAGAAATGCAATGATTTTAAATTCTCTTGGGAATCAACTCCAGGTGGTTCCCTATGCATGGAGAAGGTTTAAAATGGTAAAATGTAGGTGTGATGGAAATTGTTTTCTTTTCTTGTGTTGTTTGTGAGTTTTTCCTCTGGGTGATCCTTAAATGCACCCCAAAGATACAGTTTTTGCTGCTACTGTAAAGACAGCAAACAGAGCGGTAAATTATTATATTAATTTTATTTTTAATAATGAGCAATACCGAAGTAAGGGTATAGGAACTGAGAAGTCCGAGAAATGGAGAGGGGAAAGAAACTGGGAAGAGCTTGACCTCTCCGTGTCATGACAAAGCAAAGAGATAATTTCTGTAGAAACAGGAGAAAGAAACATGTGTAATAGGGTAAGTTCTCTGGATTTTTTGGTGACGAGATGACATAAAACAGCATTCTGAGAAGACGATTTTCCCCAATCCCTATAGACTCTCTCTCACACACACATGGGATGAAGTCCTAAGTCATTGCACTCAGGGACTACATGTGGTATCAATACAGCTTTCTACAGAGATTTCTGTGGAGAAAGCATAGTAACTTTTGTATACTAATGTTTCAATGCTGCAGTCGCAAATATGTAGCCTTCCAGACAGTGCTAGACCAGAAATCCAATGTTGGCTGGATCTAATGGGATCTGCAGCATGTCTATCCTAGCTGTGTTTTAATGTCTGATATGGCTTTATAATGATGTGTCTAGTGGTCTTGGCTACAGATAAATGTGGAAAGATGCAACTAACTCAAACAGCTGATTATGGTAGAAGTTCAAAGCCGTCATATACTCATTCTGCCATGAGCCATGCTGTTTTAAGGCAACCTAAAAGTTTACAGAACTCTTAGTAGGCAATTATAGGACAATAAACCTCCCATTCAGCCCCAGTGCCATGCCAGAAAAAAAGACTGAATTGAGTAATTAAGGGTAGGTAGTCTAACATCTTATCTCATCCACCTGCTTTGCAGCAGGGCAATGTGAATTGCCTTCTCTGGATCTTGGTGGGTATTTTAAAATGTAGTTAAGGAGAATATAATTACTTTTACATTGATTTAAAGGAAAGGTATTATCTCAGTCAGACTTTTAGTCCAGCTCTGATGTCTCACAAGGCCCACCAGCTGTTAACATCTTTTAGCTTTGATTCCAGCTTTATAAAATATTAAACCTTTACTATGGGGATTCTGCTTCCTAAATGATCAATACCTGTTCCTTATTGTTAATCTCTTTCCTTTAAGAATTTAATCATCCTAATTTATGCCTTCATTCATACGTGCTAGGGTGTTTATTCTTCACTTTCAGAAATATATATGTATTTAGCTATATCCATTACCTGCATAAATCTCACCCATGCACACATACACAATAGAACCCTAAAAAGATGTCTAACAAGAGTTTTATCACACCACATCCAAGGCAAAGAGAAGTCAACTCTGTTTTTTTTTTAAAAAAGTTGGATATTGTATGTAAAAGAGGCTCAGACACGAGGTTTGAAAACCCTCCAAAACCATCAAGAGGATAAATGGCACTACTGAGGTCAGAACTAAACGGTAATTGTTATTATTATTACTAGAAAGGAATTTTATAGGCAGAATATTTGTAACACTCCTTTCACCAAAAGATAGAACATCAACATATATAATAGAGGACAAGGACAATAAATATCCAACATTATAAATACACATGAATTGAAGTTGTTGTGTTTCGCTAAGTTTTAGTTAAACAAACAACATAAGATTCAAACAAATTTCCAATATAAACACATAAGACAGCTCAAGGGCTAAAGTCCTTGTAAGCTTATAGTTTTAGCATACACCAGCCATTGGAAGCAAGATAGCACCAAAGTTCAGAGTCCAAAGCCCCTTCTACACTGCTATATATTCCTGATTATCAAAACAGATAATCCACATCATCTGCTGTGAACTGGATTATATGATTATAATGGATTATGGATTATAATGCCACGTAACCCAGTTCAAACAGATAATTTGAATTTTATATGGCAGTATAGAAGGGGCCCAAGTTGCCATGGTCACACAGAGTCCATGTAGCAACAAATATCAACCAGAATTCCAATTCAAAGTCAACAAAGACAGTTCAAAGATAACAGAGTCCAAGAGTCACTTCAGATACCAAAACACATATAATCCAGAATCTTCAAGGCCAATAATTCAAAGACTCCAGATTTACACCGCAAAGCAAAGATGCTGCCACCTTCAACAAGACTGAAACTTTGAGAATCCTTAATCCTATTCTCAGGTGTTGTCTGTGTTGAGCCCATTTTTCTGCTAATCAGGCAGACTTGCAGGACATAGCACACTCTCGTATGTTTTCTAAAAGGGATGGAGCATTTAACTCTTCATCAGCCTGCCCTGATGGGCTGGCTTCTGCTTGTTCCACCGATAGGGAAGTGGTATTTACTGATGAAACCTCGTCTTCTGCAATAACTAAGCTGGGCTGGGAGGGCTGCTGGGGGCTGCTGGTCTCCAACTTCAACACTGGCCCTTCTGACAACCCTTCATCCTCACTGTCAGAGCTGACTAGGGCAGAAATCCTCAACCCCTTACAGAAATGAGTGATTTTCTTCGAGCTGGAGGTTCAAACAAGTCCTGGACAGGTCACAGTCTTGACCAAGCTGTGTGTGTTGATGAAGAAGACAAAAACCTTTTGCCTCGATGTTACATGCAAATGCAGTGGAGGATATTAAAGAGGAACTACTGGACTGTCAGCCTGAAACACCAAGATCCCTATTTATCTTAACATGGTGAATGGTCATCCATAAACATTTGACAGGCAGTACATCACAGGCTTCCACACAGACACATCAAGTGGTTTAAGATTCTAAGTGTCATATGCATAAATGTGACACTGAAAACCCAGGTTCTAAAATAAAAAATACAATAATATGGGTATACAATAAAAAAAAAAGAAGGGGACCTAAAACTGATTGTTTACACTGGGAAAGCTTTTAAAACAGTAGAATAATTTGGCATGAATTTCTCTTTTTTTCTTAGAATTCAAACTTTTTCTTTTGGCTAATATTTAACTCTTTCAGTTATCTGTGAGACTAGTATCCATGGTTTCATTTATCTATATCTGACAAAATATGTACCATATTTCTTCGATTGTAAGATGCCATCAATTGTAAGATGCACCCTAATTTCAGTACCACCACTACCAACAAAAATGCATATGATACCCTATTTCTAGAGATATTTATATATGGAAAAAGTGTGTCTGAAAAAGTGAACTGAATAAATACAGAAATATCTAGGCATTTTTCATGTCCTCAAGTGAGACTCAGCTGTATCCATGGACTATACATATAAATTTTATTTCTCCCCCGCCACCACCTCCCCGAAGAGACTCGGGGTGACCAACAAAATAGAAGTCCTTCATTTCAATAAAGTTCAATATTATCTGAAGTTTTGCATATCCATGCCAAGTCCAGGAATATAATCCTGCAGAACATGCTATATTTATTTGAATTACAGATTTTTGCCGATAACTATAGTTCTATGATCATGAAATCACATTCATTTTCAATATGCATTAATGCAATAGGAATGTATAAGTGGAAATGGTATTGTTAATACTAACTAGAATTAACAATTGAATTGAATATCTATGTGTTAATTCACCTTTCACCAATTTTCAATAGGTTTACTACACTTGAAACTAAACAACACTATTTCAGCCATAATGTGCAAAGTTCAGGAGATGGCACATTTGTTTTATTAGACACTTTCCCCCTTAAATCGCAGCAAGATTGTTTCCACATAGATTGTTCTCACATTCCCACATGTAGTTATAAGGAAAACATCTGTACTTCTCTTAAAGTTAGAGAGCCCTTGTCCTAGAAAAAAGTGTCAGTCCTAATCATATCCAATCAACTCTAAGTAAAACAACACACTTAGAAGCATGCAGAGTTCACACAGATGAAGCCAACAAGTCATCCGGAGTGGACCCATGACCCTATCCTCCAAATGTACCTTTCAAGTTAATTCTACTTTGAAGAACTCTACAACCTTTGCAGTTTCATCAGATTCCCAGCTGGCTGTTTTCAAGGACATAGCTAAAGTCAGGATGTTAAAGAAGTTAGCTGAAAAGCATATTGGGTTTGACCCAGCATAGCTATTATATTTGCAGAGATAAATCTCACACCAGTGAGCACCCTTTGAGTAAGAGGACTACAGATATTTGACACTTTGGGGACAGAAAATCCATAGAGGCTGAGCCGACATATCCGATGCCAAGTTAAATCTTGGGTGAATAATCCTCCCTTACAAGAAAACACTATATATTTCTACAACAATGTGGTTCAAACCACTGACAAAATTAAAGAACACTGAAACATGCAGATATACTTGCTTTAATTCCTTTGAGGTTTACTGAAATAGTATGACCTCATTGGAAAGTGGCCAAAAGACATTTATTCATATCAATTCCACTTAAATCCACCAACTACATCCAAGTCCAACAATTTTTTCCTGCAAAACTTAACCAGTGTTATTTGCAAAGTACTTCACAATGGATGGTCATATGGCCTGAATTGGGACACATTGTAAAAGATCCCCGAGCCCTCAAAAAAGGTCTGCTAGATGACTCTATGCTGCAGGAAAAAAAAATGTATTTTTGCACTCCACACTGCAAATCCATATTATCTGCTTTGAACTGAATTATATGAGTCTACACTGCCATATAATTCAGTTCAAATAAAATAATCTGGATTTTATATGGCAGTGTAGAAGGGGCCTTAGGCTGAATAAAATCCACACGGCTGAATAAAATCCCACATTTTCAGCTTTGAACTGAAATTTATGGCAGTGTGGACTCAGATATCCCAGTTCAAAGCAGATATTGTGGGATTTTTTGCCTTGATATTCTGGGTTATATGGCTGTGTGGAAGGGCCCTTAGACTCACTCCCAAGTTTTCTGCCATAGTGGCTCTGTTTACAATCTCTTGTTTAGGACAAAAACAATTAGGACCTTAGTAGTCACTTCTCTCCAGGATGAAGAGAAGCTATGGATGAGCAACCTTTGGGTTTGATCTGTTAATCAATCACAAAACTGCCTAATACTAGCAATGTTTAACCCACATTTTCTTAGCTTGTTTGCAAGAATATCACTGTGAAAGGCCATACTGAAATCAAGGTATGCTACACCCACAGCATCATACATACTACACCTACAGACACTAAAACAGTTTCACTGAATTCATACAAAACAAAGAGGTTTTCAGAGGCATTGCCTATCTACAACATGCAAATAAAATTACTCTAGGAGCCAGTCATCTTCAGCCTCCACCCGCAAATACACATCTTTATCATCCTGATGGAACATCTAACTGAAGAAAGGATCTGGAGACAGATTTTCATAAAAAAGTATAAGTATACACAGTAGTGAAAATTAAAAGTATTCTACTATAATACGTCCCCAACCCACAAAAGAGGAAAAGCAATGACACTGGAAACTATAATCAATATTGTTTTGTGTTCCATGTGCATAAAAACATAGAAGAAATTAGTAAACATAATGGGATCCCTGTGATTCATTTTTCAAACCTCAACCTAAACCTTTCATTCTAATCTAATCTCAGTATGCTTTTAGCTGCTTTTGTTGAATTGCTGAATCTTCTCAAGCCACTTGAAATCCTTCACAAAGGTTGTATTTTATAGGTCAGGGCCCAGGAGAAATAAGGACTCAATAATGGATATTGTCTACGAACAAGTCAAAACTGGGCACAAATTTGCTTAACCTAGAACCATCCATAACAATGTCTCTGATCATATGTCAAAGAAATAAAAAGGAAGAGTGTTTGCTAAGATCACCTGGCAGGTTAATGATGCTTTTACTGGTAGCACTGATGCAGACACAAACTCTAAATGAGATTGTGATAATGAGAATTGCTACAATCAAATATAAATGCCAAGGACATGCACGAATCACTTAGGATTAGATCCAGACTTAGCTATAAAACAACGGTAGAGTTACATTCATTACCTAGATACCAGCAAGGTAGAACTACATTCACATTTAGAACTCTAGATCCAGGCAATTTCTGTAAGGCCCCTTTCACACAGCTGAATAAAATCCCATATTTTCTGCTTTTAACTGGAATATATGGAAGTATGGACTCAGATAACACAGTTCAAAGCAGATATTGTGGGATTTTCTGCCTTGATATTTTGGGGCCAAGATCAGGTGCTTTGGGGCCAAGATCCATTTTTGAGGTGAGCCAAATGCCTTTAAACATTTTTTTAAAAAAAATTATTTATGTGATTTTTCAAAAGAATACAATGAAAGTGGGGGAACATTGTGATTTATAGTAAAGTGGGAAATAAAGTAGAAGAGAGAAAATAAAGCTAAAAGAGAAAAAAAGAAAAAAAAACAGTGTTGAGAGTTTCATTGACTTCCATCTTTATCTATATTGGATGAGACCACTGTTTCTATTGTTCATTGTTGTTGTAACTTCCCTATACTTCGTATTATTCTTGTTGTTATGTCGCTACCATTCTATGTTTGTGTTATTTTAATATACTTATCCTTTGCGAAAAAAGTTCAATAAAGGTTGCCAATCAGTACTTTTCTTTGGTAATCCTTGTTGTTTAGTTAGTAAATATGATAGTCTGTCCATGTTCTTTATTTCCATTAATTTTAATAGCCACTGATCGACATCCGGTATCTGTTCTTGTCTCCAATTCCTTGCGTAAACAATTCTCACTGCCATCATCATATAGTTAAGTAAGAGTTCGTCATTTTCTTTTAAGTTTTCTTCTGAGATTCCTAATAGTAGATGTTCTGGTCTCATTTGATATTTAATATTCAAAATTCTTTGTGATATCTCGTGTATCTCTTTCCAAAATTTCTTTACTTTTTCACAAGTCCACCACATGTGGTAGAATGATCCTTGTTCTTTTTTGCATTTCCAACATGTAGTCTATAAAGATTTATTTATGAATCCTAATTTTTTTGAAGTTATGTACCATCTATGGAACATTTTTATCCAGTTCTCCTTTAAATCATATGAATATGCCTTTAAACATTTTTTTTTAAATCTAAGAATAATTTGACAATTGATTAAAAGCATTTAACCTTCCCCCTCAGATGTATTATGTAAGCAAATACAATAGCAACAGAAATACCCACCTTCAACATATTAAACTCTCATTGTGTTTCCAATATTACAGTACTGCCAAATGATCTATTACACAATCAATTTCTTTTTATTTCATTGAATATTATTCAGTTCATTAAATTCATTATATCTCAGTAGTAAAATATTAATTCAGCCCCAAACCAATTCAGATTTAATTGCAATAATGAAATTTATTAGGCTTAAAGGATAAAATCATCCCAATTATTTAAAATCTATTAAAGATTACAGGCAATTATCTACTTTCTATCATTTTATTTATACCCCACTTTCCCCCAAAGCTGAGACTCAAGATTGCTCGTAATATAACAAGAAATAAAAGTAAAATGTAAATGTATTTAATTGATAAATAATGTATTTGAAGCAAGTTCAGAAAAGGGCCACGAGGATGATAAGAGATATGGAGAATAAATATATGAGGAGAGTTTGAAGGAGGTTGGGCATGTTCAGTTTGATGAAGCTGCAAGGGCTGTCATAGAAAGGAGAGAGCAGATCTATTCTCTGCTGACTCAGAAACAGAAAGTAGAACTAAGTGTAATGGTTTGAAGTTACAAGAGAGTAGATTTTGATTAAATATTAGAAGGAATGTCTTCACAGTGAGAGTGATTCTTCAGTGGAACCAATTGCTAAAGAAATCGAGGCTGGACAGCAACTTGCTGAGAATTCTCTACATGGAGATCCTACACTGGGGTTGGATCTAACAGGCCACAGGGCCATATCCAATTCTATGATTCTATTATTCAATATGGTTATAATTTATATGATGTTGGGTATGATATTCACTAGAGCTTATACTGTAGTGATGTTGACTGTGCTGTTGATGACAATGTATTTAGGGGGACTTTGGGATGCAAAAATGGAGTATTATCTAATCAATGGGTTGAAACTCCAATCTACTTTGAGTAAATGTGGATCCAAACCAGTTTTAAAATATCTCAGCAGCTTGTCAGTCTTCTCTTACTCCAAAACACTAATGTTCTTGTTAACCAATCATTGTTTTATTGATGTGCTCAACTGTTTTTGAATGAGTTTTGTCACTGTCACAGAGATCCAGGGCTTCCTAGAAGCCGTACTTGGAACAGCAATCCAGAAGAGACCTTTGCTGGTATAGAGGTCGACTTCAATGGTCGGATTTCCATGGGAGTCGAAGATTTCATGAGACCTTGAGGATGGACGTCTTGTTTGTTATTTGGGAAAACCAAGGACGATAATTGCAAAGGCTGCTCTTTCCAGCTGGCACTTCCAGGCAACTAGGGGTTTGAAAATATCATTTTAAAGAGCAAGATGGCAGCACTCTGGGTGCAGAAGTGGAAGAGGACCGGCGCCAGGGAGGGGCTGGTATTGGCCACCTTGCTCTGCCTGTTTATACAGATTACAAATTTAGGGGTTTTATTTCTAAATGCTAACCACTACTGATACTAAATTCTAACCACTACTGATACTACACTATAGCTAAAAACCTACAAAGCATAAACACAACGATAAAACATACAAATGTACATACATCCCCAAAACAAAACTAACCCACAAACAAAAACATTAATCTACAAACCTCATCCATTCCAACTGGATGGCCCCTCACAATGGCCCATCCAGGAGCAGAGCCCCTGGTGGTGCAGTGAGTTAAACACTTGTGCTGGCACGACTACTGACTTGAAGGTTGGGTTGGTGACCTGAAGGTTGCCAGTTCGAATCCAACCTGGGGAGAGCGTGGATGAGCTCCCTCTAACAAAAGCATGGGCAAACTAAGGCCTGGGGCTAGATGCGGCCCACTGGGCAATTATTTATTTATTTATTTATTTATTTATTTACAGTGTTTATATTCCGCCCTTCTCACCCCAAAGGGGACTCAGGGCAGATCACAATGTACACATACATGGCAAACATTCAATGCCATATGAACATAGAGACAGAGACAGAGACACAGAGGCAATTTAACCTTCTCCAGCTTCCTGAGGAACCTTCCAGCCACAGGGGGAGCAGCTGCTTCATCATCCACTGTGACACCGAGTCCTTGGATGCTTCCTCATTCCAAATGCTTCTGGATGATTTTTATGGTGTCGTAAATTAGTTAAATTAACCTTCCCACATAAATGGTACCTAAATTTCCTACTTGATAGATGCAACTATCTTTTAGATTGCTTAGGTTAACAACAGGCAGGGATATTTTTTATTTTAATGGTTGGGTGCTCACTCCGACACAGGCTAGCCTCAAACTCATGACCTCTTGGTCAAAGTGATTTATTGCAGCTGGCTAATAACCAGCCTAGGCCACAGCCCGGCCGACTTACCTCAGGCCCTCCTCATTTTCCCTGTCCTCTCAGCATAAGGACATGGTGGCCCACCACATCCTTATGCAGAAAGGACGGGGGAAGAAGGAACACAGCAGCGGAGAGCTCTCTGGAGTGTTCTCAGCCACCCCATGTCTCGCGCTCCTCCTGGCATAAGAACAAGGCGAGTGGTCCTGTCCTTATGCCGAGAGGATGGAGGAAGGCATGCAGTGACTGAGAACCCCCCAGAGCACTCTTGGCTGTCACCTGTCTCACCTTCCTTCCAGCATAATGCAGAGAGGACAGCCTGAAGATCTGGGGCGGAGGACTGCGGCAGTCACCACATGTCTCGTTTTCCTCCTGGCATGGGATGAGCAGCCCCATTCTTATGCCAGGAGGACAAACTGAGGATTACCTGGGCCCGGCTGCACCACTTCCCATCCCGGCCCTCTTGGTCGGTCCCACAATGCATCACCAAAGCAAAAAACGTTTGCCCATGCCTGCTCTATCAGCTACAACTCCATGCAGTGACATGAGAGAAGCCTTCCACAAGGATAGTACAAACATCAAAAACATCCGAGCATCCCCAGAGCAACATCCTTGCAGGTGGCCAATTTTCTCACATGAGAAGCGACTTGCAGTTTCTTAAGCTGCTCTTGACATGAAAGGAAAAATGGCCCCTCCAGGAGTAAACCAAGAATGGGCAACTTGGAAGTCCCTGGACAAATTCAGAAGTAGAGTGGGCAGATCAAAAGACAACCTGGCAAAATGGCACTGCCTAGATGAAGCCTCCACTTTGTGTGACTGTGGAGCAGAACAAACAACTCCATGTCTGTATGCTTGCTCACAATGCCCTGCCTCATGCACAGAGGAAGAACTGTTTAAAGCTATAGAAAATGCGGTCGCTGTTGCCTGTTTTTGGTCTAAAATTATTTAGCCATGTGTGTTCCCTCTATTTTATGTTCGTGCTTTTGACATGAAATAAATAAATCTACAAACTTCACACTATCTGATGGTTTTTATCTCTAATTAGTCTACTACCTTTAGATGCTATTATATAATCACACTCCTACTTTTAATAACATTTTATTACAGTAAAAGGTAAAGGTTTCCCCTGACGTTAAGTCCAGTCATGTCTGACTCTGGGGGTTGGTGCTCATCTCCATTTCTAAGCCGAAGAGCCGGCGTTGTCCGTAGACACCTCCAAGGTCATGTGGCCGGCATGACTGCATGGAGCGCCGTTACCTTCCCGCTGGAGTGGTACCTATTGATCTACTCACATTGGCATGTTTTCAAACTGCTAGGTTGGCAGAAGCTGGAGCTAACAGCGAACACTCACTCCGCTCCCGTGATTTGAACCTGTGACCTTTCGGTGTGCAAGTTCAGCAGCTCAGTGCTTTAACACACTTTGCCACCGGGGCGTAGAGTCTCATTTATCCAACTTTCGCTTATCCAACATTCTGTATTATCCAACAGCAGTTTGCCTTTTAGTAGTCAATGTTTTTGTAGTCAATGTTTTCAATACATTGCAATATTTTGGTGCTAAATTTGTAAATACAGTAATTACTATGTAACATTACCGCATATTGAACTGCTTTTTCTGTCGATTTGTTGTAAAATCATAATGTAATTTGATATTTAATAGGCTTTTCCTTAATCCCTCCTTATTATCCAACATTTTCACTTATCCACCGTTCTGCCGGCCCATTTATGTTGGATAAGCAAGACTCTACTGTATATGTGTATTGTGATCCGCCCTGAGTCCCCTTCAAGGTGAGAAGGCTCTTTGGGCTTGGTGTTTGGTGGGCACTTAAGTTCTGCAGCTAAGAATTGTAAACACCCCTCTGAAATACAAATCCAAGGATTCTATAGGATGTTGCCAAGGCAGTTAAAGGAAAATCATAGCATTATAATTGTATAATATGAAAGCACGACAGATGTGGACCGTATCAGAAATTCAGAGAAGATGTTTCTTTTTCTTTTTTATCCTGAACTACAACTCCATTGTTCATCAATGTTGGCTATGCTAAAACATAAATTCAACAATATTCAGAGGACTATACTATGGCCACTCTTGAACTAATGCTTTTTCTTCATGGCATCTAGTTTGTTGGAAGCATACAGGGGCTGGTTTCCTGTTACATTTATGTTTTTATGGTTATTATTCTTTGCACTCAATATGGGCCCCTAAAGTGACTTACAATGTAAATTTGCATTGGTAATATATACCCCATGTATGGGCTGTAGTTGAAGGAATATGTCACCTCTATCCACCATGACCCATATCTAAGTTATCTCCCTGTCTTCAGGTTTGACACCTCACTTCAACTGTCGACTAACCAGGAAAAAGACTGGGACCACCTAGCTGTTCTCCAACACCCCAATTTAGGAAAGAAAATAGATCCTTCTCAAAGATCGAAGAATCCTTTGGAAGTTTAGAGAGGTGAGATCACCTTCTTGCATCCAGCTGCAGAACACTGTTGGCTACTGTCTGGCATCCTACATCCTTTTTGGCCATTGAATGGTAGTGGGAGAGGAATACTCAGCCTGAAATCAGCTAGACTAGGATCTGGAAGAGACAAAATGCCAAGGAAGCATTCTATACTATAGAATTAATGCAGTCTAACACCAATTTAACTGCCATGGCTCAATGCTATAGAATCATGAGAGTTGTAGTTTTTCCAAGTTCATTAGCCTTCTGGTGCCTCACCAAATTATCCAAGGATTCCAGAGCATTGAGCCAAAGCACTTCAAGTAGTCTGCTAATATGACTTCATCCCTTTGTTAGCAATCTTATTTCTGCACAATAACTTTAGAATCAACCATTTCTATATAGTCTTGAGCATTTGATTATATAGACAATTTCTAGAGAAACATACAGCGTCTAGGAAGTTATTGATACTTTAACCCCTAAATTTTAGACATTGTTTTACATTTGGCTGTAGTTTAGAGCAAAATAGCTTTCTCGGAATATAGAATTCAGTTTATCACTTTTGATAGCAATAGTACATAACTTCAGTAGCCAAAGTGGAATCTAGATAGTGGTGACAAAGGGCCCTTCCACACAGTCCTACATCCCAGAATATCAAGGCAGAAAATCCCACAATATCTGCTTTGAACTGGGTTATCTAAGTCCACACTCAGATAATGTGGTGTTTTCTGCATTGATATTCTGGGATATAGGGCTGTGTGGAAAGGACCTGAAAACTCCCACATCAGTAGTGCAGTTAACTCACTCTGTGTTCTAGTCCCAACTTTAAAGCAAACTACCTAAACTGCTGAGCCTATTCTGGATATATGATTTAGCACCCTGGATAGCACCCTTAATTCTAGGATTCAATTCTGGAGCACATTCACCATTCCCCTGACACAAAGGGCATCAACCACTCATGGGGCTAACATAGTATTACTATGATTTTAACATTGATTATAACCTATTTCAAATTTTGACATAATGAGCCATGTTTACCCATTATTCCTGACACTACCCAGTGGATATTTCGCTGATAATTTGGGATCATATTCTAAAACTTCAGCTTCTATATTTTACATTATAGAATGTATACATGTATAGAATGGTAGTCTCTCTGAAGAATTCCTCTAATTCATTCCCATGTTTTTGCTGTTCTCCTGTTAAAAAGTTCCTGCCTGCCTTCCAATTCTTTTTAAAAAGCAAAACAAAACTATAGCTGAACGTACAAGGATAGCTCAAATTAGAGTCCATCGAAGAGAGTCCTACTCATAGCCTTATTAAATGTACCAGAATGGTATTGGTTTTGTGTGAAATAGATTCCCTGAGCCATTCATGGGTAAATCTTTATTTGAAACTTGGTTACAATGTTATTAGTTTAAAATTATTAAATAACATTGTTTTTGAACACAATGCATACTGTTATATTAGTACAAGAGCAAAAGTGGGAAATGATTTTGGTACTGCACAAAACACACCACAGCGAGAGCAAGGTAAGAGGGAAGGCTACATTTTGCTCTCCAAATTTCTGTACGCATTCCAATTTTCTCCCATTATGAAAAGGTGAAGATCAAATTGCCTAAATGAGATATGATCCTTTGCTCATTTCCTTCAGCACACTTCACATAAGCCAAAAGAAAAGGGGAAATGATTGCAGGGCAAGTATTTAATCATTTCTAGATGTTTTCCAAATATGTGCTCATACAAAAAAGGTCCCCATAAATATGCTACATGCATAATTAATAAATAACAATTTTGGCAATTATAGATGCTTCTAAACCACCAGACTCAATGTTGTGTGTCCTCCTTATTGTAAACAGCAGGAAAAGAAATTGAAGTTTGTCTATTTGCAAGGCTGCAGTTGGGTTTTCAATTGGTGCACTGAATCATGAGCAAGAAATAAAGAAGAAGCAAATATTTTCTATATTTCTCCTCATTGCCCTGAAGAAGACATTCAGAGTCACAGAAGATTCCTATACCTTTGTAGGAAAAAAAAAAACAATTTGCAAGAGTTAACCGGTGCTGCCAAAAACACTTTGCTGCATTTATTTATTTTATTTATTTATTATTAGACTTGTACTCCCAGTTTGGCTCGGAGCGGTTTACAGAAATAGATTAAAACAATACACTTAGCTTTAAAATAACAATAAAAACAATAAAAACAACAATAAAAACAACAATAAAAACAGATATAGCCCCGAGTTTTTCACCCATTGAAAGCTTGTCGGAAGAGCAAGGTTTTGCAGGCTTTCCGAAAGGCAAGTAGGTCTCGGATAGCTCGAGTTTCAACTGGCAAGGCATTCCATAAATGAGGGGCTACAAATGATAAGTCCATATGTTAGGAACTTCAAGCAAATTTTGGTCTTCGGACTGAGGTTGGTAGGGGTTGGTAGGGGGATAAGCGGGCCCTCTTTTTATAAAAAGAGTAGAAAGACATAAGACTGTATCGCACGTCAGAGGCAAACAGTCCTTTCCACCTTGCTATTCCAGAGCTTTTTTTTTTGTTTAATTTCCAATAATATTTTAGTTTTTAAATATAAAAATATTGGACTGTAAAGTTGCTTCTGAAAAATAATTAAAAAATACCAAGCAGTGGAAGTGCAGAAAGGTGGGGTTGTGAGGATATGCTGAAGTATGACTATGAATCATCAAATCAGTACTATTGCATGAATGGAGAGACAGAGAGTGATAGCATGGGTGTTCATGCCAATATTAGCCGCTATGGGTGGCTGCGCAACTGGCGTAGAATAGTAGTTTCGTATGATAAAGTTCTTCATCCACTCTGCTTGTTTTATCTTCGTAAACCAATGAGACGGAAAACTGAATCTGAATTCAGTACTTGATGAAAGCATCTTCCTTCTCCATACATGAAAAGAGCAAGACCAGCTTAGGACAAGTGTGGACTCCATCTGAGAAGTGCAGTCCTCTTTGTATCTCCCACTGGCTGCCACTGAGGTCAATGTCTCATTTTGTATTCTGACAAGAACTGGTCCTGGGCTGAATTCTAATTCCTCCTCCATCTTTAGGATGGCTTGAAGGACCAAGTGAGTTTTCTGGTGACATCTGATGTAAAATATCATCTTTAAAGTGTTTTTTTATCATTGTGATTTCTTCTTGCTCTAGGCATTTAGGAAGAGTTTTAGAAGACACAGCTATGGTCTGGGATACGTTAAAATGTCTTGCTTGTGACTACCTATTGTGTGTCATAGCCAAATGAAATTTGAAGGTGCCTTTCTCTTCCAAACAATTATCTTAATGGACTGGTGAATATCAATTTGCCTGCAGAAATGTAATGGTCTAGTAAATATTGGACATGAGTAAAACATACATTTTTAACCTATCAGAATGTAGTATTCCTTCTTGTAGTATTATAGGCAATATAATACTACTTATAGTAGTAGTATTATAATTGCTACTTCATAACTGTAATTTTGCTACTGTTATGAATTGTAATGTAAATATCTGATATGCAGGATATTTTCATTCATTGGACCAAATTTGTCACAAATTCCCAATACTTCCAAATTTGAATACTGGTGGGGTTGGGGGTGGGGAGAGGATTGGTTTTGCCACTTGGAAGCTGTACTTGCTGGAATTTACAGTTCACCTACAACCAAAGAGTATTCTGAACTCCACATACAACGGAGTTGAACCAAACTTGACACACAGAATTCCCATGACCAACAGAAAATACTGGAAGAGTTTGGTGAACATTGACCTTGAGTTTTGGAGTTGTAGTTCACCTACATCCAGGAAACACTGTGGACTCAAACAATTATGGATCTGGACTCAATAAGCCCAAATTTGAACACTGGTGGAGTTTGGGGAGAATATACCTTGACATTTGGGAGTTGTAGTTGCTGGGATTTATAGTTCACCTACAAAGAGTCCCCCCATGACCAACAGAAAATACTGGTTTTTGGTGACCCCTCTAACACCCCCCTTGCAACCCCCCCAGGGGTCCCGACCCCCAGGTTGAGAAACAATGCTTAAAAAAAAACATGTCATATAAGCTTGGGATCTTCCCAGTTCACAAAAACAAATTTCAAGGTATGCTAAATATGTGCACAGCATATGTGAAGCGGCTCTACCTAACCAACTCTCAGCGGCCACCATCCAAGCAAAGTCAAGTATCTCCAAGTCCCATTTAATTAAGTGGCAGAATATTAGGCATGTACTTCAAATAATTCTCCGGAAATCAATGGGATTTGACTGTGCTTCATTTGGGTTGAATCATGCTGAATACTTTTGAGATGCAAAAGCAGAAGGCATCTTTCCACTGAGTTTATTGGATTTGGGATCAAGCCCTTCAGGAAGGTTAGGAAACACTAATTTAAAATCTGAAAATGTTTTTCCTGTTGTACACTAAAACAGCATCAATGTCTTCGTTTAAAATGAGATATCTCCTTTGCTGAATTAATACACTTGCTAATTATCCTCCAGTTGCTGCTCTGTACTTGCCTAATTACTTTAGCTGTGTCATCCTATTGTCAAACTTGCAAATGATTCAATTAATCTTATCTTGTCCTCCCAATAGCCCTCTGCTAAAATGAGCAATCGCCTGGTATTTGTTTGCATCTATCTTTGAGTATAATAACTACTCTGCATTCTGTTGTAATATTCTCTTACTGTGAAGATATTTCTGTATAGCGCTTTGTACTAAAACTTCAGCTGTTTCAACAGTGATGGGAATTTCACTGATGAAGCCAAACACAAATGAAAGACCAATTGCCATCCCATTTTGGATCATTTCCCATTGAGCAAATGTATAATGCATATCCTCAGATTAAAATAACAGAAAGAAAATAATTTTGAAATAGGGAATTGTGTTGTTCCTTTCAGATTCAAAAATAAATGAAGCACTACTGTTGTGACTGCGCCTTCGGGGATTATGGTTGATGGGGATGGAATTCGAAGAGGAAGAAAAAACCCTCGTGATGTGGGTTCACTGGAGGAGTTGCGCAGGAAGCGACTTAGACAGCTATATGGGGGATCTTCTGAGGAAGATTCAGATGGGGAGATGGATGCTGAGGAACAGGTGGTGGCTGGGGAAGCGGGCACTGAATGGGCACAGCCACTGGAGATGTCTGGGGATTTGGGGTCTATGGATACTTCTGAACCTGGGGTTTCTGCAGGAGCTGATCCCAATTGGGATGCTTGGAGAAGGGAGGATGGTTCTTTAAGTGTTCATGGGGCTAAGTGTGGGCAGGATGATTGGGACTCCGACGAATTGCTAGGTACTAGGCTTGCTCAAATAATTCGATTTTCCCGTTACCCGTTATTAATTCGTTATTTTCGTTTGTTTTGAAGCAATATAGAACCTTGGTTGTCCACACGTCTGGATATCGTGGTTTCGAATCGCGAGAGGCCGTTTTTTCTTATTTCTTCGTTTTTTTCGTTAAGAAAAAAAAGCTTTTGCAAATCACCCAAACTCCTTTCCTTTTGCCCCTCAGCCAATGGGAGGCTCAGCCAATGGGAGGGGGCGAGGGGGAAGGAGGCCGAGGAGGAGGAGGAAGACGGAGGGGGGAAATGGCCGCCGCCGCCGCCTCGCCTCAGCTCAGGCCTGGAGAGACCGAGAGGGGCCCGGCGGTGAGGAGGAAGAGGCCCGGGATGCGAGGGGGTGTGGGCCAGGCCCGTCCTCGGCTGCTCCCAGGGGCCCAGATTCGCACCCTCCCTCCCCCCAATACAGGTCTCCAGTCCATACCACGCTACATGAACTTGAATGGATACTGTGGTTGTGTTGTCGAAAGCTTTCATGGCCGGGATCACACTGTTGTGGTATGTATTCCGGGCTCTATGGCCATGTGCCAGAAGCATTCTCTCCTGACGTTTCACCCACATCTGTGGCAGACATAGAGGTTTTGACGTCTGTGCGAAGCTAGGCAAGTGGGGTTTATATATCTGTGGAAGGTCCAGGGTGGGAGAAAGAACTCTTGTCTGTGGGAGGCAAGTGTGAATGTTGCAATTGGTCACCTTGATTAGCATTGAATAGCCTTGCAGCTTCAAAGCCTGGCTGCTTCCTACCTGGGGGAATCCTTTGTTGGGAGGTATTAGCTGGCCCTGATTGTTTCCTGTCTGGAATTCCCATTTTCTGGGTGTTTCTGGGAAGGTAATGGCACTCCATGTAGTCATGCCGACCACATGACCTTGGAGGTGTCTATGGACAACACTGGCTCTTGGGCTTAGAAATGGAGATGAGCACCAACCCCCAGAGTCAGACATGACTGAACTTAACGTCAAGGGATACCTTTACCTTTACCTACACACACACACACACACACACACACACACACACACACAAAAGCAGGGACTATATATATATATATATATATATATATATATATATATATATACACAATATATATCACACACACACCAATTTAACAAAGTTTCAGCCACAAAAACAAAGTTTCTGAAGTAGAACAATGACTTTCACAGTAAAGACAACCCAATTTAACAGGAAATAAGACTTTCAAACCAGGAACAGATTTCTGCAATTATTAAAAAATGGTTTATTATAAAAGCTATGAAAATTTGCCAAAAATCAGAGGATAAGGGAAACGTTCCACATTTTGGTGAGCTATCAGTGTTAAATGTGTTCTACCACTGTACCAAGTTTGAAGAAGATCACTCAAAAAATGAGGGCGGGAGAGCCCCCTAAGTCCCCCCCCTTCGGGCTGTTTTTGGGCCACCGCGCATGCGCGTCTGCCATTAACGAATTAATTTAGAAAATAACGAATTTTCGTTAATTTCGAAAAATTTTGGGGGCCATATTCGTTATTAGCAACAAAAACGAAAAACTGCCCCCTCTAGTTTTGAAACGAGTTTAGAATCAAATTTTTCATGGATCGATCAAGCCTACTAGGTACTCCAGATCCACGAGCTCTAGCTGTGTGGAGTTCAGACTCTGAATAGATTTGGGACACCTGGTGTTTGGGTGTGAGTGTTTGGTCACCCAGGAGGAAGGGGAATAAAATGGGAATGTTTGGCCACTGCACCTTGCGTGTGGCAAGGTGTTGCTGAGGCACCATTGGGATCTCTGTGTTTCCATGAAGACTGGACTTGGACTATGATTTGAATCTGCTGTTATCACCTAGCTTGGCTCTCGCTGTGTCTTATCGTGGACCTGTTTTGGATGACTGCACCCTCTTCAGACCTTGGATCGGAATTTGACCTTGCTACTGCCTTCGCCCTGTGATTGATGACTACTATCGGCTTTTGACTCCTGGCTTGCTCTTTGGACACCGCTGTTATCTCCTGACCTGACCTTGGAATCCCGGACGACGTCTTTTCATCATCCTTTTGGAGCCTTCGGCTTTATCCACATTGTGGAAGCAGTCTACTGCATTCTTAGTTTGTTTGTTTGTTTCCTGACCAATTTGGTGTTTTCTTTTGGGAACTGTTCCTTTGAAAACTACAGAGCCGGCTGGCAGGGCTTGGACTCAGAAAGTGCAGTTTGCACTAAGTTTGTTTAGCTTTGTTTTTACCTGCTTGTGTTGCTGAATTATATTTTTGTTTGAACTACTCTTGAAGCACTGATAGTGAAGTGTTTCAAGGTTTTTTCTGTGTTATCATTACTTTTTGGCTTATCTGCTGAATAAACTCTATTTTTGTTCGCTAATTGGCGTCTGACTCTTGACAACTACATGGCATGTATAGTTCACCCTTGCTATCTGCTGCGGTTTGGCTCAAGTACCATTATATACAATGGATGTTCAAGCACCATTATAGGCAATGACATCATAAAATGTGTCCCTTACATAAAATAACAAATCTAGGGGTTTTTTTATTTTATAATATCTTTATTGGAAATTTTATATTTGGAAAATAGAAAGAAAAAAACTGTATATTAATAAAAGATAATATTTTCACATCGAAAGTGGGGGAACACTTATTGTTATTAGAAAGTAGGGGAAAAAAGTAAGAAAAAGAGAAGAATATATATATCTATATGTATAAATGAGTGATGGCATCACGGCAACCCACAAAACAACAAAACTACAAGCCCCCCAACCTCGAAATTTGACAACACAACCCATCATCCATGGCTCCAGTAAGATACAACAAAAAGAAAAGAAAAATAAAGTCCTAATTAGAGTGAGAGCAATAAGGCCTCTTGGTGGCCTCTTGGCGGCCTCTTGGCGGCCTCTTGGCAGCCTCTTGGCGGCCTCTTTTAGGTCATGAAATGATCTTCTGCAAAACATGACATCCATTTACAAACTCTGTACAAGACCTCTTATTCTTTGATCATTTTAGTTGCCCTCCTCTGAACACCTTCCAGCTTGTCAATCTCTCTTTTAATCTGTGGTGCCCAGAATTGGACGCAGTCTTCCAGATGTGGTCTAACCAAAGCAGAATAAAGAGGCACCATGTTGTCCCTCAATCTAGACGCTATACTCCGTTTGGTGCAGCCCAAAATCCTATTTGCTTTTTTAGCTGCTGCAACACGCTGTTGGCTCACATTCAACTTGTTGTCCAGGAAGACTCCAAGATCTTTTTCACATGGACTGCTGCAGAGTTCAATTTGCAGGATGGCTGGAGGGATTACCGCGTCTGTATACTGAATTAAGAAAACTAATGCATTATAGTAACTTGACTTATTGGACTAGGACTCTGGAAGACCAAAATTTGAATCTTTCCTCTGCCACAGAAATTGAACGATGTTTTTCTAGATAAAGAGGATTGTTAAGCACCAATTAAGTGATTGAACAAAATGCATGCATAAAACATTCCGCAACAGAAAAAATAAGAAAGACACTTCTAGAAGAATGGGAAAGGCCAAAATAGTGATCAAGAACATTTTATTGCACCTAGATTGGATGAGTCTTTGAGTAGTAGTAACAACAGGGAGTTGGAGGTTAGGCAGGCAAAAAGGTCTACTCAGGAGCAAGACTCTATTGAAGAGCAACAGCAGAAGAGAATGCAGCAAATACTTACTGAACCCACCGAGGAAGGGTTTGATGTGGATGATGGGTTTGGCAATGAAGCAGTTTCTATGAGAAGTGATGGGAGTGACACTGATGGGACTGGGGATGAGATGGATTGGACAAAAGTAGCAGAAGTGAGAAAAGTGTGCGAGGAGCGTACAAGTAGTGACACATTCAGAGGGTATGTTGGGGATGGAACTTGGCGGGAGGATGATCTGTCTGCTGTTTGGGAAGATGTAAGTAGAAGCAGGAGAAGGGCTGCTTGGCAGACAAGGCAAAGAGAAGCTCAGGCAGCACAACTGGCAGCTGAATGTGGGGTGTTGTCTGATTCTAGTTTGGAGGAGAATGCAGGAGCAGCTGAGGGTGGGGCGTTGTCTGATTGCAGCTCAGAGGAAAGTTTGTAATATAAGGTGGGTTGGTTGCAATGGGGACTTTGCGACTAGCAAAGTGTATGCTGAGTTGCCTGCTATGCTGGGTCCTGGGATTCCTGAACTTTGTGGATCCTTTTGGGACATTGCTACTGTTTCGGCTGGGACTGTGATGTCACAGAGACCTTTGGGTCATGACCCTGTATTCGTTGTGGACCAGAGCAATGAGGATATAGGGGTTATGCCGACTCAGCAAGAGTCCGCTTCCTTCCAGATGCTCCCTGTTGACAATTCAAGCTCAGAGCTCATTAAGGAAGCCCTTGAAGCCGAGCCTGTTCCCAGCGTTTCCCCTCCTTTTCCACGGAGGATGTTTTGGGAATCAAGTCGCTCTGAGAAGGCTAGCTTGAGGAGAAGCGCGAGATTAGCTGCCAGAGAGAATGTTGATTAACCCATTTCCCTTGAGAGTTTCCAGGGAGGCTCACATCTGGTAAAGATGTTGTCTCTAGCCAGTTTGTTCCCCTGGGAAAATGTTGGACACCTGTTTTGAAGGGAGATTTGAAGTCCCTTAAAAGTTCTGCGTGCTGGCCAGCCAGCGCGGTGTCAACGTGTCAGTTGGAGCATTAACATCGCCTCTAGTCCTTGTGGTGTTCTACTCGTGTGTAGACTGGGCGCAATGCCTTGCCTTCGAGTCAAGTCCAGATCACGTTTGGATCTTCTACTTCCTAGCCTTGCCTTGTCTTGTTTCCTTGCCTTGCCTTGAATTCCTTGCCTTTGGACTGGTTACCTTGGAACTCTTGCTTAAGATCTGGATTATTCCCCACTCAAACCGTTTGGAAGTTTGAGTGTGTTTTGGTTAACTGGATTTTCATCTAAAAACTCTAATAATGGACATTGGACTTTATAATACTGGACTATATTTGATCTTTCCCAGAAGGTCTATTGGTGGACTATATATTCTGCTTATTTTTGTTTTATTTCTTCAATTCTTTAATAAAGATATTAGATTGTTTATTGGCGTTGGTGTCTGGTTTACAGTGCTCAGGCAGCCTAGAGTATCACAGGGACCTCGAAACACTTCTGGACCAGTTGGCTGTGTTTTGTGTTTGGAATACTATTTTGCTGCTGTTAGGCATTTTTGATTCTTTTGAGCTGTACCTACAATAACTCTGGCTACTTTACACTTGGGACTGATTCGTGGTATCCGTACCTTGACATAGATTGTGAGAACTACGAACACTATTCCTGTAATTTTAAAGAAAACTATATCCACACACACACACGCACACAGAGATATACATCTACATAACATCCTGAAGCAATCTGTGGATCCAAGTTCTAAACCTAAATCATAGCTAGAAGATATTATTTAAAAAAGTACATAGATAACATTTCTAAATCATAGGATTGGAAGAGAACAAAAGGGCCATCTGGTCCAACCCCCTACCATGCAAGAACACACAATCAAAGTACCCCTGACAGATGGGCATCCAGCCTCTGCTTAAAAATCTCCTGGGAATGTTTTTGTCAGTTCCTTCCCTGAACTATAACACACAGTACCAGTTATTCATTGGCAGTCTCCCATCCAAGTACTAAACAGAGCTGTAGTTCTTCCAAGATTGGTGAAATTTGGAACCTTTCGGGTATTTTACAACAGGAAAAGAACACCTCTTCCAGTCCCACTGCCTATTAAATGGACCTCCATCATTGAAGGTATTCTCAAGAGGGTCTTTCTTTAATATTTTAATATTTAATATTTTAACTTTTGGGTGAATTCACACCAGTTATTTCTAGAGAATTATTTCTTTGAACACATCATGTTTTCACAGGATACAGATGCAAGCACCTTTCCCTGCTGCTATTCCAATCTCACCTTACTTTATGCAAGTTATACATAAGACTTGGACGACTTTGTTAGCTGTTCCTTCCATGTGTGAAAAGACTGAGGCATTATACAAAATCATTGAACTTGAAACCAAGGTTGAGTGTTTGGGCCAGAATCCCAAACTCAATGCAATAATGGTTCACACTGTAGGAGCCAGGTACTTAGAAAGTGGCAGAAGATTCATTCTATGCCCATTAAGAAAGAGGGTAAGAAGCTACATACTATGGGCATAAAATATTACTTCTACTGCCTTGATGTGCAAGATCTCCAATTATGCAGCACATGCATGAGAGCATATTAGCCACTATTGTGAGAGGAAATGACTTCATACCTGCATGAACATCTAGGGTTACAGTTGTCCTGCAGACAGAAGCTCAAAGTACATATTTCAGTTGTACTTTGCAAAAAAGGAAAATCAGTCTTTTTAGCATGCCTTGCAAATGCTGATTACCACAAATGTTTGAGTTTTATACCTATTTTTATACCTATTTTTATACCTATATACCCAAAGTCACATAAACTTTTTTCAAGTGGAAAGGGGTTAGGAGTGGAAAAGGTTTAAGAAGCCCTGCTATAAATGTCCTTCCTGCAAAAGTAATTGTTGTTCAGATCATCATGAATCTCTCTGGGCTAAATCTACAAAAATAAAAGTAGGTGTTAAGACAGATCATCATCCTCCAGTAGTTGTATTGGTTTCTCAATCATATTCATTTGTACACGTAAGAAACAGGTTTTCTTTCTATTGAAGTAAAGATGAAAAGCCTAATTACCAAATAGGCCAGTGTGCTCTAGTATGAAATTTTAAAGGGCATTTCCTTCACCGAGTTTCCTTGAGAATTCTGTGTTTCACAGTTGTTGAGAATGGAATCGCAGTTGAATAATAACTTATTTGACCCTAGGCTCTCTATTTCCAGCATTATCGTCACAAACCATGAAACTGAAGTCCAGTGCTGAGTGAAAATGAATTGATTTAACTCCCAGCTTGTAGAAAAGTAGGACAAGATATAATAAATATTCAAGTTCTTTGTAACTATTGATACTGAGTAAAAGAGTTCAGCTCCCAAAAGATTCCATGCTGCAACATCCTACCAGCTATCACATATTATATTGACCCTAATGTTTAAAAAGAAAGTACAGGTTGAGTCTCCCTTATCTGGAATACAGTAGGTGTAACTATTATGTGAGTTCATACCTCTATGGACAAAGGTGAAGGTAATAGGGGACGAAGGACTTCATCCCATGGATTTAGGGCTCCATTTCCATGTGCTTCAGAAATAAAGTCCCACAAGAGTCCCACAGAGACCATCACACGACATAGGTGGGCACTTCTGGTTGGACTGTTTCTGCAGTGCATGGAAATGGAGCCCTAAAGCTGTCTTCAAGAGTCAGATAACATGGGGGAAAGTGGCAGAAAGTGGGGAAAATATGGATTTAGCATGAAAAGAACATGAGATGGCCGGGCAGAGCCAGCCCTAAGTATTTTTAAAGTGTAGGTGAACAGAATTTTGGTGTCCCCCCCCCCCCAAACCAATCACTGAAAAATAAAAGCGTTGGATAAGCGAAAATGTTTGATAATAAGGAGAGATTAAGGAAAAGCCTATTAAACATCAAATTACATTAAGATTTTACAAATTAAACACTAAAACATGTTTTACAACAAATCAACAGAAAAAGCAGTTCAATACCTTGCGGAGGCAGGCCGCAGGAGACAGGAGTTGCCTCGATGGCGCCCCCAACAAGATGGTGCCACAGGCAACTGCCTAGTTGGCCTGGTGGTTGAACCGCCTCTGTTGCCGGGCATCCTAGAAGACGAGGAAAGATGGAATGGAATGGGATAAGACTATTCCCTCAATTTTTCCACACTTTCCCCCCACTGATGAGATGAGGTCCTAGGTTGCTTTTGCTGAGCTCTTGAAAACAGCCCCCTTCTCCTGTGACTAATCTGGTGCTGTGTAGTTCCAAATTAGAATCAGCTCATCTATTTACTCATACCCGAAGTGTGGGTGAGCTTTGGGGAAGCTTTGGGGCATCTCTTAATTTTGGGTAAAACAGAACTAGGCTGCCTTAAGTGGCTTTGACAGGAATTATGGCAAATCAACCGTGTGTGTGTGTGTGTGTGTGTGTGTGTGTGTGTGTGTGTGTCATGGGATGTCACAAAGTCCATTCACTTCCACCCTGCCTCATTTGGCCAGTGTAGATGAGCTTTGATTGACACTACAGAATTATAGTGCTATGATTCCACTTTAACTGCCATGGTTCCACCCTGTAGATTCCTAGGGTGTGTAGTTTGGTGAGGCACTGGAGCTCTCTGGTTAAGCTTCCATTCCCCCAACTCCACTGGACAGAAAAATGGTAATTAAAGTGGGAAAATAGCACTGTAAATCTATAGGGTCAATGGGCCTCTGATTCCAAATCTAGCTTTAAATGCTAGATAATTCCTCTAAATTCTTGTTGTTAATGTCTTGCAGCATTTGCTTTAATGTTTACTGTATTATCAGACTATTTTGCTGCATCATTAAGCTACAATTTATTCATTATATGTATGTAGTACAGGAATTCATTTAATGGCCATTTTGCCAAAAAGTGGTAATAGCTGCAGTTCAAATGTAGGTTATTAACGTCAAATGCATTTATGCAACTCCCTTTTCCCACCTGCTTCTCACATGCAGATATATGCTAACTATTGGGCTTCTGTCCAGACAAACCCTTAATGAAAGACCTTGCAAAGTTTTCCAGAATTTTGCAGTTTCCATCCTGGAAGGTTTTAGTAATACAGAGTTAAGATTTTTATGCAAAAGCTTTTTTCTATCAAAGATGGAGAAAAGTAGTAATGATCTCTCAGATGGATAGCTTGGTCAACCACTCTATTAGTACCTTTCAAAAAAATTCACCTTAGAACATCATAACTACATATGATCCAATGCACTGGCACTTCTTTTAATACTTTACTGACTAGTAAGGCTTTATACCCAGGGACATTAATGGTATCTATTCCCGAGTTACATACAACAAAATAATATGAAAGTCTCTTTAAAAAAATTCATTTTTATTCTTTGACAGCTTTCTTTTTAATCCTGCTATGTTCCACGGCATGTCATTTTCTTCTGTCCTGACATTAAGGGTCTACTATCAAAAATGCCTCAACTCTGTCATTAGAGTAAATGGTGTCTTCATTTGACTCCCTGCCATTTTTCCTTTTTGGACATACTGTTCCTTAATCTGTCAACAACACAATTTCTTCTTGTGCCAGGTTAACACTGAACTCTGGAATGAAGGAGTCTTGAATTTGGGAATAGACAATCCTGTGTCTACCTTCTTTAAATCTGTGCCAGGAAGGTCAATACCATTTCATTCGGTGGTAACCAATTCATTTGAGTCTAAACCAATGACAACTTGCCAGTCCCGTGGCTAAATAGAAGCCTTTTGCTTCTGAAGCACAATACTCTGGAAGTTACAAAGAGGGTAGAAAGAAACTGAGGGTGGAAAGAAACATCACTTGGTCATGATTATCTATCAGATGCTTTGGGGAGTACTTAACAGAAGCCAATTTTTGATTTACTCTTGGAGCTAAAGACTTACCTAGAACTGATGGTGTCAGAGTAATTGCAGCGCAGCAGTAGTTGGATGGAATCAGTGGAACACAGAACGAAGTGACACCAAGAGACGTTAGTAAAACTATATACAAAGTTTTACTATACAAGACAAACAGATTTGCAGATGAACACAGGACATGACTCTCGCTCTAAGCAGACAGCACTCAACTCAGAACAGAACAGAACGCAATCAGCAATGCACACACACTTGTGTCTGGATACTCCCCAGCTCCAGCCACACATCAAGGTCATCACAGCTTCTTAGTAATTAACTCTTTACAGACTATAGTACACTCTGGATGATGCAATCAGTATGTAATACAGGCAAGACACAAATTTCATTTAAACACTATCTATACACAAATCCTACATTAACAGTTTGGAACAATTTGATGCCGCAATTCAGCATTATTATTATTATTATTATTATTATTATTATTATTATTATTATTATTATTACATGCATTTATACCCCGCCCTTCTCCCCGAGGGGACTCAGAGCGGCTTACATTCTGCCAGGAGGGCCAGCAACAAATATAGTATAAAAACAAAACAATTAAAACATGATAAAAACATGATAAAAGCATGATAAAAAGTATACAAAAATTAAAACGCTGCACAGCAGCGATATTGCACCATCCTCAGTCATTCACTACTGCTACAATTACAGATTTGCGACCCGATTACAACAGCCAATGAGCTTATTCGCTGAATGCCTGGGCGCAGAGCCAAGTTTTTAGTTTTCTTCTAAATCCCAGGAGGGATGGGGTTTGCCGGATATCGCTGGGGAGGGAGTTCCACAGCCGAGGAGCCACCACCGAGAAGGCCCTGTCCCTCGTCCCCACCAGCCGCACCTGCGAGGCAGGTGGGATCGAGAGCAGGGTCTCCCCGGAAGATCTTAAGGTTCTAACGGGCTCATAGGAGGAGATACGTTCGGATAGAACCGTTTAGGGCTTTGTAGGTCAAAACCAGCACTTTGAATTGGGCTCGGTAGCATATCGGCAGCCAGTGGAGCTGGCTTAGCAGGGGGGTTGTACGCTCCGTGTAAGCCGCTCCCGTTGTTAACCTGGCTGCCACCCGCTGCACCAGCTGGAGCTTCCGGGCCGTCTTCAAAGGCAGCCCCATGTAGAGTGCGTTGCAGTAATCCAGCCGGGATGTGACCAGAGCGTGGACCACCGTGGCCAAGTCAGACCTCCCAAGGAATGGGCGTAGCTGGCACACGAGGCGGAGTTGTGCGAAGGCTCTCCCGGCCACCGCTGAAACCTGAGACTCCAGGCTCAGCGATGAGTCCAGGATCACCCTCAGACAATATACAATTAATATAATATATAAACAATTTTAAAAAAACACACACGCACACACATATATACTTATCCAACATTTGCTTGTCCAACATTCTGTATTATCCAACGCAGTCGGCCTTTTAGTAGTCAATGTTTCTGTAGTCAATGTTGTGATATTTTAGTGCTACATTCGTAAATACAGTAATTACTACATAGCATTACTGCATATTGAACTATGTTTTCTGTCAAATTTGTTGTATCACATGATGTTTTGGTGCTTAATTTGTAAAATCATAATGTAATTTTATGTTTAATAGGCTTTTCCTTAATCCCTCCTTATTATCCTACATATTCACTTATCCAACGTTCTTCCTTATGTTGAATAAGTGAGACTCTACTGTGTGTGTGTGTGTGTGTGTGTGTGTGTATGTATGTATATATATATGTGTGTATATATATACATATATACCTTGTCCTGCCGTCACCCTTTATGTTGCTACATTATGCCGGATCCATACTGCACTATCCAAATTACTGATTGAATAACCAATTTTTCACCTTTTTTCTAAAGACCAGGAGGGAGGGGACCAGTCTGATCTCACTGGGGAGGGAGTTCCATAGCTGAGGGCCACCACTGAGAAGGCCCTGTTTCTTGTCCCCACTAATTGCACCTGCAACAGATGTGGAACCGAGAGCAGGGCCTCCCCAGAAGATCTTAATGTTCTAGCATGTTCATATGGAGAAATACGTTTGTATGGATAAGGGCTGGAACTGTATAGGGCTTTATAGGTTAACGCCAGCACTTTGAATGATGCCCATAGCAGACTGGCAGCTAGTGAAGCTGACTTAACAAGGGTATTGTATGCTCTCTGTATGTTGCTCCAATGAGCAATCTGGCTGCTGCCCGTTGGACTACTTGGAGCTTCCCAACAGTCTTCAAAGTCAACCCCTTATAGAGCGCATTGCCGTAGTCTATTCAAGATGTACCAAGAGTGTGGACTACCATAGCCAAGTCTGACTTTCCAAGATACGGGTGCAACTGGTGCACAAGTTTTAATTGTGTGAAAGCTCGCCTGGCCAACGCTGAAACCTGTGGTTCCAGGTTCAGGGATAAATCCAGGAGAACACTCAAGTTTCGAACCTATGTCTTCAGGGCAAGCGTAACCCTGTTCAGCACGGGCTGTAACCCTATACCTTGTTCAGCCTTTCAACTGACCAGGAGTACCTCTGTCTTGTCTGGATTCAATTTCTATTTGTTCGCCCTCATCCAGATCGTCACAACCACCAAACAATGGTTCAGGACCCGAAAAGCCTCTTTAGTAGCAAGTGGAAAGGAGTGATGGAGTTGGACATCATCTGTGTACAGATGACAAATAACTAACGCAGGTTCTCTTGAATTCTATTCTAGTCTCACTGTTCTGAATGGACTTACTTGACAAGGAGTGCATCTACACTATAGAATTCATGTAGTTTTACATCACTTTTACTACCATAGTTCAATGCTATGGAATCATGGGAGTTGTAATTTGTTGAGGCATCAGCACTCTTTGACAATGAAGGCTAAATACCTTGTAAAACTACATTTCCCATGATTCTATAGCATTGAGTCATAACAGTTAAAGTAGTGTCTAAGTGCATTACTTCTATAATGTGAATACATCCAAAGTTAGGTTAAAACCCACCAGCATATGATAGAAATTTTAAAGGGAATTTTATGACTTTAATTGCATAGTAAGCAGACATTATAGGAAAATAACGGTTCTATGGAAATCAACAGAATTTATTACAATAATATTTTAAGGATTATGACAGAAGTTTATTATATTGAGTTACAAAATTGATATCAAAATGATACATTTATATACATTAATCTGGCCACAGAACAAAATATAATAGGGATAATGCTAAGGTTTGTTACTTACAATAATGAAGAATACTGGCCAATAATGAACTGACATTTACATTTCATTCTGATTCTCTATTAAACCACAGAAGTTTTATCTCCTCCAATAAACTTACAATGTTTTTGTGTACATTTTCCATGAATATACACAATGCCTAACATTCATATTTTATTAGTGTTTCTCAAATTATTCTGTGTGGTATGTGCACATTTTTAAATCATAAACCTTTTAAGTGCATTTTTGGTCATGTATATTTTATTAACCCACAATATGGCTTGTAACTGTAGGAAAACAAACAATATGTGTTTTACTTTCTTGTATCCAGTTCAAATGGGCATTTTTGTATGAAAATGTAAACCTGCCCGTCACCTGTAATGGGGATTTTTCTCTAATCTCATAAATTGCTTTCAAATACTTCTCTTTCTTTATGAACAGCACCATCTACTGTTATTTTAGAATTGCACACAGAAGAGAATTACATGGGTAGATTTTTCTCCCAGATTTCTGTCTCCCTCTCAGTTCTAAACACAGCATATATTTTGGCATATTTTTTCTTGCAAGTGTGATTTGATGGGAAGGAGAGAAAGTTTTCACATCTGAAGTACGAATACAAATTCTTACCTTGAAAATGAATTCTTCTGAATGATGCAGCAGATCCTGATCCACTATTCTTTTACATGCTTATGTATGATGTTTGGGTTCAATGAAGCATCTGTACACTATGCTTTTGCTTTGCATAACAATTCTCTCCACGATTAAGGGAAGAGGAATTCATCTTTCTCCCTTCACTTAGTACACTTCCTTATTTACAGTGATATCCGTGTTAGGTGTGAATACACCCCACCAGTAACACCGTCAGAGCAGGTCACATCTAAATGACTTCTTAGCAAAATTTTGGGCAGTTTCTATGGGAATGTATTTTAAAAAATAAAAATATCCCTGCCATTAGATATAACCACAAAAACATTGTTTCTCAATCCAGTTTATGTGTACTGAGTCAGTATACCTACAAGGCTAAAACTCTCTGTGGATTTTATTTTGGAACCTTCTAATGAACATGTGCTCCTAACAGAGCTGTAAATATTACCCAATTGTTTTTGCATTGTTTGTGCATGCATTGTTTTTGTAGCTGGTGCAGGTCCCTGGGGGTAACACAAAGTACTGCACTGGGTGACACCAGCATTTATTTACACAATTGCAACAAGTTTAGCAATTTTTTCTTTATTCTTTTTTTAAAAAAGTAATGTACTCAGGAGCACTTTTGAGTAGAGGCAGCTGCTCACCTGTCAATCTAGTTAACTGCTGGAACAGTTAATGCAAAATCAGTTCGCAGAATCCAGAATAGGTTTAGCGATGCTGGCTAATGAATTCATGAAGTTGCTGATCAAAATAGCAACTTTTCCAAGTTCTGAGAAGAGAGTGTACACACCACTATCACTTGGACAGAGAAAGTGCTGAAGCCATCAAAATTTTAAAAAAGAAAAGAAATTATGGGTTTTGACGAATCCTTACATTTCTATATATAGATCCCCTTCTCTCTCCTGCATGTATGCTGTGAATCCTATTGTTAGACTCACCTACAATAGACCCATTAAATCAATGGGATTTACATTACTGTTGACTCACCATTCAACAATTAGATCCACTCGTCCACTCTAAATAAGACAATGAATAGGATTCAGGCCATCAGTGAAAGCTACTCATTTCAAAACATCATGAGAAGAGGGTACTGTGGCCCAAAACATGTGAGAAAGAGACAGCACTATCAATATGATTATATCAAGGGTTGGGAAAGTGAGTCCATGAGTTGTAAGCCATCTGCAATGACTACTTCTGTCCCCAAGTGGTCCTCCAAAGCTTCTCTTTTCTGGTACAATTTTCAGATCTCAAACATGATAAAGTCACATGAAATGCTCTTCCCCCAGAATACTCCCTCCTGGGAAGATAGATTCTTTATTAAGCAACATATGATTAGTGAAAATGAAAATATTATCATTTCCTTGTGGTTATATTTAACTACAGATATAATTTGGGCCAATATATTGGCACACATTGTAAATGAAAAACTAAACGATATAAAGTTGTCTGCCCCTGTATAAAGTCCATAGATGGAACATGACAAGGTGTTGAAATGCTAGGCCCCTACGGTGTGAATAGTCAATGGCAATTCTACTTGCAGTTTGCAATGAAAGAATCTTGTCATAAGAGTTCTCCATCTCCTCGGTTCTTATGCTGTATTTATTAAATCATTGCCACTCTACCTGGACCACTTATCCACAAACTTTTCCCTCCCTACCTCACATCATCAAATGTTCACCTGATGTTCAGCCATGACCCAGAAAACTGTGTATCTCTTAATAGATTCCAAAACTCATATGAGAGCAGTACTTTCATTAGATCAGCTCAGAGATCTTAATAGTGTGTAAGTCTTCGGGTCCATCTACAGAGACCTAAAGTCTATGGTTTTTTTCCAGAGTATCCTGAAGCATCCAAATAATGCTTCAGGCTAATCCAGTTTACTCCGGATTAAAAAAAAACACCTGCAAAGATCCAGACCTTTTAATCTTTACAGGTGTAGAAGGTTTGGAGACTCCACTTGAGATCGACATCCGTGATCTCAGGAGCAGTCTCCACAGTGATCCTGCCTCCGTGGGCTCAAGTAGCCCTTCTACCTTTAAATAACATAAAATTAAGTAATTACCAAGGCTGGAGACTTCAAAGTGCTCTGTTGTACCTGGCAATGATGCAGCTGACTTTTTTTTTTTTGGGGGGGGGGGGAAGAGTCCTACTTGAAAGCTCAGTTGCATCATTTCTAGACACAATGGCATGCTCTGAAGCCCCCAACCTTGGTAAGTACTTAATTTTATGTTTTTTAAAGATAGAAAATGTGAGGGAAGGCAGAGGGCCAGTGGCTATAGTCCTCTGGTTCGGCATATGTCTCCCCTCCCCCCAGATCTCGGGGTTTGGGGCCTCTGTTGGCCAAAAACCTGGGAGAAACCTGTATTTTAAATGCCAGTTTCTCTCAGGTCTTTGGACTGTCTGGATGGGTCCTTTGAGTTCCCCACTATTTTTCATTGGACTAACTGGACCAATTGCACAAAATAAGTGGATTAAATAAATAACTACAGCATATCGATCATTTTTCTTCTATTTTGAACTCGTAATAAATCTTAAATCTCACCAAGTGCAATTAAAATGTATTTCATATATATTTTGCTACTGCTTTAACTGAAATGAAAAAAGAATTTGATCACCATATTTCTTCTAGTTTAGTGGAAATGAGTTTTTCCTTTTCAATAGCCAACTAATTCAACTGATCTTAGCAGAGATTACTTCAAACTAGATTAGTTGAGCAAAATATTTTCAGTATACTGAGGGTTAACTATTTCAGCTCAATTTTAATGAATTTTGATCCAATAACTCCAGCTGTACTTTGAAAATCACTAACCTTTGCATTTGAAGAACAGGCTCTTTTAATGTGCTTTTTTTAATAGTTCCTGTATTTTGCAATTTCAGATTTTGGTTCCAAGCCCGATAGGGATAAAAAGATGTAAGCATCGGCATTTTTGAATGGAGGTCCAAAATGAAAACAATGTCCTTTTAACCTTTTCCACAAGGATTTTAAAAAATGTATTGTATGATGTGTGGATTTATTTTCTGAATCCATTTAAGAATTTCATTGTACTTGGAGATGGAAATACCCCATGTCCAAAGGAGTATTTGTGCGTGCACAGTCAATTTTTTTTACCATCTATATAACCAAAGGCATTAAAAGTAGAATAACATACGATATCATCCATTCGTCTACGGACTGATAGTCAGAGGTTTGTGGACCTTTCTAAGTCTTCCATTACTATTCTATGATATGTTTCCAGCCCAAGTATAGTCAAAATATGGTATTCATTATTATCAATTTCATGTATATATTCTTCCTGATCCAATAGAAATTAATTCCAACCTTCTTGTGTAGGGGAAAATATGTCAGCCTACTCCACAAATAGGCTAGTCTAAGCAATAGAACACAACACTACTTATTCTCTGTATCACAATAACTGAGACGTTTTGCCTTGAAATGCTGCACATTATCACAAGAAAGCAGCCCTCTTGCGAAAACAAATAGGTCTGTTGGGACAAATGGTTGTTCCAGCCATTTTGCGTTTATAGGGAAGAAACAACATAGCAAGTTGCTGAAATTTGTGGGACATTATTTACGATTGTGCACATGACAAAATGGAAGAATGCTTACTTTACAGATCAGGTTCTGTGTTGATTCCATAGCAAAATGTGACGATAGGGATGAAAATGCCCCATCCTGGTGAGACACAATCTGTGTCAACAGCAGGAGTCAAATCTCTTGTCACCACATTCTGCCCTAAGTAAAGTTTCCAAATTGTTTTCAGAAGCAGCCTTGCCTATAAGGAATTACAGCTAGAGTTAAAGCCAAGAAAGTGAAGCAGACAAACATCAGAAGAAAAACTGCTCCTTAAATGTTTAGTTGTGTTGTGAAAGGGATGATAAATCACCTCTGTCTTTGTGCTTAAGTCACCCCTTCTCCAGAGCTCATGAAATGCAGGATTTACTTCGACATGGGGCAGATCATTAGGGAGAAGGCTAAGCAGTTCTTTCAGGGCATGAAGGAGAACATTTGATTGCTTCTTCTATTACTACAATCAGCTATGAAGTGCAACGTAAAGGAGACTGCTATTTTATTTATCCATTTGTTTCTATTTTGGAAATAACTTAATCATTCACCTTAAATCAAACATCATCTGAAAGCCAGTAAGAGAGAATTTTGTTCCTCTTCTTTTCCATCTCAAAATCATCTCTGGAATATTTCACAGTCCCCAGGAGGAGATTTTAGGAATGTATGTTGGTCACCCCATTCTGTTTTCACTAATGGATATAGCGCCATCACTGGAAACACTGTTAGATATTAGATTTTATTACACTAGAGAGGCAAACCAACATTGAAGCAGGACTGTCACATCCTGCTATCAGTCTGCCTCCTTCTTGTGATTAACCTGTTCCCCATTATTGACGCCAGGCCCTCATGTAACATTTTTGGAGGAAATGGGGGGCTAGGAAGGGAGATTGGTGGTGCCATCCTGCTCTTTTGGGCTTCAGGAGCCTAAAGAACCAGGATCGCTGTGGGTATTGACCCCCGGGACTGTGGAAGCACTCCCCGGAGTCAATCCCCACAGAGCCCTCACCTGCAAAGATCTGGACCTTCGCTTAAGGTCCCGATCTTTCCAGGTGTCAAATTAATCCAGAGCAAACTGGGATATCTCAATTTTCTCTGGATTAATTCGGTTTTACCTCATTTGGACGTCTCAGGTAAAACAGATAGGCCCTGCATTTTGGGGCTGTCTCGAAGGGCCCTGAGTTCCAGTACATTTTTTCTGTTAGGAAACCATCCTCTAGCATAGGATTCAGGTTGTATCTTTAGTTTCCTTAACATATCTGACAAACATGAGTTGCTTTACAAAGTAATTAAGACAATACCTTGTGACAGATGAATTAAATTACCTGATATAGTCACAGATTTCTAGACCTAGATGTATTTACTGGTTTTTGGAGGGGGAAAAATCAACCCTAATTTATTTTATAAAAAGTTCCTTTGTTCAGCTGTGCTCATGTAACATTTGGCAATAATAATACATATTTGTTTTACTGTAATATTTCATTTGAAAGAGTGTCCCTTTATTTCTAGCGACTAGTAACAGAAAATGTGAAAATAGTGAGTTTGAAATGGGCTAAGGATGTCAAGAATATTCACAAATAATGATGAGGAAGCATCATGTTAGAAAATGAACACCTATAGGATTTTTTGCTACATGAAAATGAAAAGATGTAACACTTTTCCATCAAGATCTCTGCAAATCGCACAAAAAGCTTCTGCACACAATGATACTCTTTACCCCTTTGTTAAGTAAAGCACACACATGCAGCAAGCACAGAAAAAGGTTTATTGATTAAAAGGCAACAAACCATTCAATTCTCCTGCTTTTAAAAACAAGGCAGGATCAATAGTATCTGGAGATGAAGTTGTGTAACTACAGTAGAGTTTCACTTATCCAACATTCGCTTATCCAATGTTGTAGATTATCCAACGCAGCCTGCCTTTTAGTAGTCAATGTTTTTGTAGTCAATGTTTTCAATACACTGTGATATTTTGGTGCTAAATTCGTAAATACAGTAATTACTACATAGCATTACTGTGTATTGAACTACTTTTTCAGTCAAATTTGTTGTATAACATGTTATTTTGGTGCTTAATTTGTAAAATCATAACCTAATTTGATGTTTAATAGGCTTTTCCTTAATCCCTCCATATTAACCAACATATTCGCTTATTCAATGTTCTGCCGGCCCTTTTATATTGGATAAGTGAAACTCTACTGTACATATTTTCTGACCCCTGTGTGCTCTCCAAATCCATACCCATGTGCGCCCATTAAATGCCCCCCCCAAAGGACTAGTTTTCAGCCATTTTTCAGGTGAGGGGGCAAATCCATGGTCCACATTGTACAGAAAAATTAGAGCCCAACTGTGCTTTAGTTACCCTCTTCTGAATTGGATTATTAGTGGCAAAGGATACATGTTGTAGTAAGGAGCCATTTAGTAAGGTTAGATATTTTTCCTCTTGCAATACCTTTCTGTCCTAGAACTTTTTACACTACCCTAGGTATATAAGTACATAAAATAGGTGTAAAAATCAAACTAGCATGTGCAAGGTATGTTAAACAGGCCAATTTCCTTTTTATGAAGTACAGCTGAAGCAGTTTCTGCAGAGTCCACTGCAAAAACTGCACATTGCTGCCAATAGATTTGTGCAAATATTTAGATGGCGGTCAGAAACATTTTACTGGTGCCAATTTTTTTTTTTTGCAAACCCAACATTGAGCTAAGGAGACCCCATCTGAGGTTGGGACCCACAGTTTAAGAAGAAGTGATCTAGAGCTAAAGAGAAATAACCTCTTTCACTCTAAAGGGGAATAATACAGTGAGGCAGATGGAAGCAATCTCTCCACATGGTGATTCAAGCAACATGGAACAATTATTAATGGTTAAATTCGGGATTTGGAAATGCCCAAGTAACTAGTACTGCTAGTCCAGTGTCTCCATCAATATCGATGCAGCCTTGCTCTTCTGAATCGGTTTTAAATGTGTTCCCACAGATAATTTTGGAATCACTGCACTATATTGTTTTACTATTACTAGCAAGACAACATCCAACTGAAACCTGGGATTTATAGTTTAAGGAGGGAAATTAGGGGCTCTCACTTGTAATTATTCAGACCTTAGCTTAATGATATGACGATTTAAAATAAGTCATAATAAATGTCAATTTTTTACTTTGGGGAACATGTTGGTGTTTGTGGTGATTCATATCCACTTAATATTGACGGATGCAGGTGTTTGTGTTTTTTGTTTGTTTTTGCTTTGATCTAGATCTGGAGATGGATGTAAATTAGTTATTGCTGAACATGCACTGAGCAGTTGATAATAGGGGGGAAAAGACTGTTGCCTTTGAGCTCTTTGGCTTTTAGTCTGAATTATGATTATTTATTTATTTTGGAAATTTCTGTGCTGCCTTTCTGTTAGTGGACCCAAGGTGCTTCATAGCACATTCAAAATATACAGTATAACATAAAACCATTGGCTAAAACAAACCATAAGAGTTAAACGAATGCTCCATAGCCTCATCAATCTAAACTGTTAAAACTAAATTAAATTAAAATCTGTCTAAAATTCCCATATGAACCCGTATGCTAGGACTTGGTTAAAATTCAATTAAAAACTGTTTCAAACAAGAAAGTAGTTCACTTCTTTTCTAATAACTAATAACACTGTGGAGCATTTATCTTTGGCCCCACCTACACTGCCATATAAGACAGTTTGGAACCCCATTACAGTACAGTAGAGTCTCGCTTATCCAACTTAAACGGGCCGGCAGAACGTTGGATAAGCGAATATGTTGGATAATAAGGAGAGATTAAGGAAAAGCCTATTAAACATTAAATTTGGTTATGATTTTACAAATTAAGGACCAAAACATCATGTTATATAACAAATTTGACAGAAAAAGTAGTTCAATACACAGTAATGCTATGTAGTAATTACTGTATTTACGAATTTAGCACCAAAATATCATGATATATTGAAAACATTGACTACAAAAATGCGTTGGATAATCCAGAATGTTGGATAAGCGAGTGTTGGATAAGTGAGACTCTACTGTATATCAAATGCATATAATGCAGTTTGATGCAGTTAAACTATATTATATGAATACTGAGTATATATATTTACCATTTTATTTATTACCCGCCTCTCCTTACATACAAGTTCTTAAGGTGAACTTGTATGTAAGTCAAAACAGGATTCTCAAACAGAAAGTTTCATTCAATTGCAAACCTCAGAAATGTTGCCATGGCAGCTAAAGTGGAATCCTAGCACTATAAGGGTGTAGTGTGATGAAGGCTGCACTGAAGGAAGGTGGTTTGATCCCACTTTAACTGCCATGGTTCGATACTAGGAAATCCTGGAAGTTTCACAAGGGATTTCACCTTCCCTGTCCAAAAGTGCTTCAATGAATTACAAGTCTCAGGTTTCCATTGCATTGAAATAAGGCAGTAAAATCGGGTCAAATGGCTATAAGAAGAAATCAATGATTTCCAAATTCAAGTACAGTACTCCATGTATTTTTTTCGACTTCAACTCCCAGAATCTTCAGCCGCTTTGGGCAATACCAAGACTTCTGGGACTAAAGTCTGTCAACAGTAATGGACTGGATGAGGGCAAATAGATTGAAATTAAATCCTGACAATAAAAAGGTGCTCTTGGTTAGTCGGAAAACAGATCAGGGTATAGGGATACAACCTGAGCTAGATTGGGGGGGGGGGGTTACACTTCCCCTGAAGACACAGGTATGCATCTTGGGGGTGATACTGGATTCATTTTGATGGTCCTGGAGGCTTAGTTGCCAGATGTGGCCAGGAGTGCCTTTGCACAATTAAAACCTATGTGCCAACTGCGGCCATACCTTGAGATGCCAGATCTGGCCATGGTAGTATTTATTTATTTATTAGACTTGTATACCGCTACTCCCAGTTTGGCTCGGAGCGGTTTACAGAAATAGATACATGCCAGTTACATCCTGATTGGACTACTAACACACTCTACATAGGGCTGCCTTTAAAGACCACTCAGAAGCTTCAACTGGTTCAGAGATCATCAGCTAGGTTACTAATGGGAGCACTGTACAAGGAGAGAACAACCTTCATGCTGCGACAGCTCCACTGGCTTCCAGTTTGTTACCGGGCGGAATTCAAAGTGCTGGTCATTACCTTTAAAGCCTTAAACGGTTTGGGTCCAGACTACCTGGCTAACTGCCTCTCCTCATATGAGCCTGCATGGGCTCTGCGCATATCAGGAGAGGCCCTTCTCTCGGTCCCACTCCTGTTTCAGACCCAGCTGGTGGGGACAAGAAAGAGTGCCTCTGGAACTCCCTCCCAAAGGAAATCAGAATGGCCCCACTGCTGTCCTCCTTTAGGAAGGAAATAAAAGCTTTCCTATGCACACAGGCATATGGAGATGTGAATGTTTAAAAATCTGGCAGTATGAAATAAGGAATGTAACTTAATGTAATTTTTTCATTGTAGAATGCTCTGCTACATAGCTAGATGTTAACTCATTTAGGATTCTGGCACGCTACTGTACCTTGAGAAAATGAAAGAAGCCATGTGCATGTTTTTTAAATGGACCTAAGGACTAAGTTTGATCCCTTTCCGTATTAGTATGACCTGAGTGGGGTTAGCATGCCCTTTCTCATCCATATTTATTCCACACACAATTAAAATACCAGAATATGTCCATGTTGTAGCCCATAGATCCATATCAGTCTGGAACAATAATACTTGCATTCACACACACAGCATCACAGTAAGACTTGAGCTTTGTCTAAAACATGAGCCATAAACAACTACTCATAATTCAAAGATATTGTATAATGCTCTCCATGTTTTTTGTCATGGAAACTTAAGGATAGTGAATTTAAGCAAGAATAGGTGCCGTGCTTGAGGAAGCAGAACTATACTCTGCAGATCCTTTTTATCATAAAGCCAGTCATAGTTTAGATATGTTGACTTGAATTGTTTACAAAACCTGGATATAGTCCTGTCGTGACTGACTCTGGGGGTTGGTGCTTATCTCCATTTCTAAGCCGAAGGTCATGTGGCCAGCATGACTGCATGGAACGCCGTTACCTTCCCGCCGAAGTGGTACCTATTGATCTACTCACATTTGCATGTTTTCGAACTGCTAGGTTGGCAGGAGTTGGGGCTAACAGCGGGCGCTCATTCTGCTCCTGGGACTTTAACCTGGAACCTTTTGGTCCGCAGGTTCAGCAGCTCAGCGCTTTAACACACTGTGCCACCAGGGGCCCCTAACCTGGATATAAATGTGCAAATATTAAAGACTGAATGCTTTTTTCACCACAACTATTATCATAGTGCTTTGGAGATATATCCTAGGAGATGCTAAACTTCTGCAAACAACAACAATAATAAGCTTTGGGAGTAGGGTGTGGCTAAGACTGCAAAAGAAGGATTGAAGTGTTAGCAGTCAAGCCCAATCCATCTTGAATGGGCAATTTTATCACACTAACATCTGCAAAAAAATTAAGCTGCTTTTAATGATAATTATTTAAAGGTAATGTCACTGTCTTTTTACTTTATTGTACAACTAGCTTGGGTACCCGGCGTTGCCCGGGTTATTTGAAAAAGCAGTGTTTTAGTTGTACAAAATGCATATGGTTGTGGGTGAACTACAACTGACATCATGCCAAGTTAACCCCGAGAAACCCCATCAATGCTTAAAGTTTATTATGTTGGGCAAGTTTGCTCTGGATGCATCACAGATGGGGTTCAATGTGCTCTTTGGCTGTAGTGTAAACTGCAACTCCCACTATGGCGAATCAGTCCCCTCAAACACCTCCAGTAAGTTGAGTAAGTCATGGGGGTTCTGTGTGCCAAGATTGGACCAGGTCCATTGGTGTTTGGGTTCACAGTGCTCTCTGGATATAGGTGAACTACAATTCCCCAAATCAAGGTGAATTTTCTCCAAAGACCTTCAGTATTTTTTGCTGGTCATGGGGACTCTCTGTGCCAAGTTTGGTCCAATTCCATCTTTGGTGGAGTTCAGAGAGTTCACTGATTGCAGGTGAACAATACATCCCAGTACCTACGACTTCAAAATGTCCAGGCCAATTTCCCTCAAAACCCACCAGTATCCAAATTTGGGCATATCAGGTATGCATGCCAAGTCTGGTCCAGATCCATCATTGTTTGACTTCATAGTGAACGATGGATGTAGGTGAACTACAATTCCTATAAATCCCTCCAAAGACCTCCAGTATTTTGTGTTGGTCATGGGGATTCTGTGTGCCAAGTTAATTCCAGGCCCATCGTTGGTGGAGTTCAGAGTGCTCTTAGATTGCAGGTGAACTATACATTCCTGTACTTACAACTCCTATAAATCATGATGAATTCTCCCCCAACCTCTAGTATGTTCAGTTACTGATCAACAGTTTCCTCTGTTTGCTGTGTGCCATAGAAAAGGATAGGAAAGTGTTATGGGAGTGGCAGTGGGCGGGGTCATGCAAATTCCACACCAATGGAGAGAGTAAGGAACACTGAGATGCCTGTGGTGGAGGAAAAGCAGAAAATCTAGGATGAAAGTGTTCTTGTATGAAAGCCTCCACTTGGGTGGTGGGCAGTATGGTGTTTATGGAGAACATTGGCAGGGCTCTTGGACATGTTCACGGTGATTGCTATAACCTGCAATGTTATTGGAGGGAGGGCCATTGGTGTCTCCTTCATAGTTGGAGCTATTGCTACAGTAGAGTCTCACTTATCCAACGTTCTGGATTATCCAACACATTTTTGTAGTCAATGTTTTTAATACATCATATTTTGTTGCTAAATTCATAAATACAGTAATTACTACATAGCATTACTGAGTATTGAACTACTTTTCTGTCAAATTTGTTGTTAAACATCATGTTTTTGTGCTTAATTTGTAAAATCATAACCTAATTTGATGTGTAATAGGCTTTTCCTTAATCCCTCCTTATTATCCAACATATTAGCTTATCCAACGTTCTGCCGGCTCGTTTATGTTGGATAAGTGAGACTATACTGTATTTATGGAAGTGGGAGCTTATCTGTGTAAATGAACACCCCAGCCACACACATACATACATATTTTCACTTTTATTGCGTGTATTGATCTTGATTATTGTTATTGTTGATTATTGTTTTTGTTTAATTTTTAGTCCCTTTACTTATATAGACATTGAATGTTTGCCTGTTATTATGTTGGAAGCCGCTCTGAGTCCTCTGAGGGAGATAGGGCAGGATGCAAGTAAAAGGATTATTATTGGGTTGTTGTGCATTTTGGGCTGTATGGTCATGTTCCAGAAGCATTCTCTCCTGACGTTTCACCCACATCTATGGCAGGAATCCTCAGAGGTTGTGAAGTATATTGGAAAACTAAGCAAGGGAAGTTTGTATATCTGTGGAAGGTCCAGGGCGGGAGAAAGGACTCTTGTCTGTTGGAGGCCAGTGTGAATGTTGTAATTAATCACCTTGATTAGCATTAATGGCCTTGCAAGCTTCATTCCTGTCTGGGGGAATCTTTTGTTCGGAGGTGTTTGCTACGTTCAACAAAGGACAAAAGGGATCTCACTTTTGCAGGAGTCTACCGTATACCATGCAGCAGTGGATAAGTCTACATAGGGACCACCAAATACAGCATTGCCTAAACACGAATCAAGGAACATGAAAAGCACTGCAGACTAACTCAACCAGAGAAATCAGCCATAGCAGAGCACTTGATGAACCAACCTGGACATGGCATATTATTTGAGGACATTGAAATGCTGGACCACTCTAGCAACTATCATGTCAGACAACACAGAGAAGCCACTGAAATCCAAACATGTTGGCACATTTCAACAGAAAGGAGGAAACCATGAAAATGAACAAAATCTGGCTACCCGTATTCAAAAACTCTAAAATGGGAACAGTAAATAAAGAACACTCTGAAAACAGAGGAATTCCAGATATTACACAATCAGGGCCAGCTAACGCCTCTCAGGCAGTAAGCAGCCAGACCTTGAAGCTGAAAGGCTACTCAATACTAATCAAGGTGGCGAATTGCAACATTCACACCTGTCTCAGACAAGTTTTCTTTCTCCCACCCTGGACATCCCACAGATACATTGCCTACTTGCCTAGTTTCCAACAGACCGCACAACCTCTGAGGACGCCTGCTATAGATGCGGGCGAAATGTCAGGAAAGAATGCTTCTGGAACATGGCCATACAGCCCGGAAAACTCATAGCAATCCAGAAATAAAGTTGTACTTACTTGCTTACTCACTTACTGAAGTCCAGAAATGGGAAAACACTGATTCAAAACTAGAAATCCATCATGCATTTGGAAGAAAGCGCCACTAGATGTATACTGATGTAAGCATTTAAATAGGGCTGTCAAGCAGTACTGTCTCCAAAACGCTGGAAGACCATAGTTTGGAAATCACCGGTTTCCCAGAGTCTCCCCAAAGCAGCTGAGGCTCCTGGGAGTTGGAGTCTAAAGCACCCGCACAATTGGCGTTTAAGAAGCTCAGGAGATGCAATCCAAGCCGAAACGAGTTTCCCGCCCAACCCGGCGCACATAAGCGTCAGTGAGTTTACGGCGCATGCGCAGAATAAGCCGCGCGGGCACTTCCGCGTTGAGGAACTCTAGGAAAAGCCCGCTCTGAACGAGGCCCTTTTGGCACCTTCAGCGGTTTGGTCCATCGCTCTTGAGTGTATATTTTTCCCCAAGGCCGTCCTGCCTTTTGTGGGGACGCCTGTGCCTGTCTTCAAAGCCTTGGGTCCCGGCAGTATGCCGGTGAAAGTGGTGCGAGGCTCACCCAGGGTCCTCAAGAATTCTCTGCCGAAGAACCTGCGACAAGTGGGCCTCCAGAACCTGCAGTTGGGCCGCGACTACTCAGAGGCCTGCTTTGAGGTAAAGGCTCGCCAGTCATTTCAGAATAAACTGGGAGAAATTAAACCCTACTCCGAGGTTGGCCTTCTTCCCCACACAAACTTCCCAGGGGATGGACAATGGAAGAAAAGAGCAGAAAAGCCCGCTTTCCATGTATTTTTGTCTGCACAAAACAATGCCAGGAGGATTGCTCTCTCTCTGTGTCCTGCAGTCTTTAGGAGAGCCTTTAGACCAGGCATGGTCAAACTTCGGTCCTCCAGGCATGTTGGACTTCAACTCCCACAATTCCTAATAGCCGGTAGGCTATAAGGAATTGTGAGAGTTGAAGTCCAAACCACCTGGAGTGCCGAAGTTTGCCCAGACCAGTGATTCTCAATCTGTGGGTCCCCAGATGTTTTGGCCTTCAACTCCCAGAAATAACAGCTGGTAAACTGGCTGGGATTTCTGTGAGTTGTAGGCCAAAACACCTGGGGACCAACAGGTTGAGAACCACTTCTTTAGACTGAGGTTTGACTCCACTTTAACTGCCATGGCTCACTGCTATGGAGTCAAGGGGATTGTAGTTTTGTGAGGCCTCCATCAGAACTCTTTGGCAAAGACCTTGTGAAACTTCAACTCACTTGATTCCATAGTATTCCACCATCACAGTTCGAGTTGTGTCAAACTGCATGAATTCTACATTGCAGCTGCATCCTAAGTATGCTTTTTTAAATTTATTTATTTCCAACATTTATATCCTGCCCTTCTCACCCGAAGGGACTCAGGGCGGCGTACACAATTGGCAACAATTCGATGCCTACACATAATTAAAACGTAGCAATGAAAATTCAATTAAAACAATATAAAAATATAAACATATGGAACTGGAATCATGGAATTCTGTTTTCTTCTTTGGGTGTTTAGAAAAGGCTTTTCTCATCACTAGGTACTATAACTAAACTGGAATCATGGAATAAATGTAACATGGAATCATGGAATAAATGTAACAATTACAGCTTCAATGGCTCTGCAAATATCCAGCGACATATTTAATTTGGTTTAAAATGGATTCAAATAGCAGGAAAAGAGATTTCACCTTTTTTGGGTGCAATCCTTTGTGTTTCTCTTTATTCATATGCATTATTTTCAATTTACATATTCATAAAAAACAGTGAAACAAATTATATACATGTATATATGCATGGATCAATACAATACTTCTTAACAGAGGCATGAGCAGACTTCGGCCCTCCAAGTGTTTTGGCTTCCAACTCGCACAATTCCTAACAGCTGGTAGACTGTTTTCAATTTACATATTCATTAAAAAACAGTGAAACAAATCTATATACAGTGTTCCCTCACTTATTGTGGGGGTTACGTTCCAGGACCACCCACAATAAGTGAAAATCCGCCAAGTAGAGGCACAATATTTCCTTCAATATTTACACATTATATTAGTAGTTAGGTGGCCTTTCTTCCCTTCACAAGCCTTCTTCCTGCACATCTTCTTGGTGGCCTCCTCTCAGACGCCTGCCAGTTTCCCTTTTGTGCATGCGCTTCCCTCCCCTCGGCATCCAGAGTAGCCCGGCTGGACGCCATTGAGAGGGAGGACGCATGCGCAAAAAGGAAACTGGCACCTTCTGCGCATGCACCACCGCTCAGAAAAAACTTCAAAGCAGTGAGGGAGTGAAAAGCGAACTGCAAAGTAGGGAGGAACACTATACATGTATACATGCACGAACCAATACAATACTTCCTAACAGAGGCATAGGCAAACTTCATCCCTCCAGGTGTTTTGGATTTCCAATTCCCATAATTCGGAATTGTGCGAGTTGAAGTCCAAAACACCTGGAGGGTTGAAGTTTGCCCATGCCTGTCATAACATCTACTATACAATGCTTGTGTTTGGTTATACTCTCCCTTCAACCTGGCAAAATGATACTACCAAACAATCACAGAATCCTAGAGTTGGAAGAGAGCTCGTGGGCCATCCAGTCAAAACCCCCTTCCAAGAAGCAGGAAAATCACATTCAAAACACCCCTGACAGATGGCCATCCAGCCTCTGTTTAAAAGCTTCCAAGGAAGGAGCTTCCACCTCACTCCCAGGCAAAGAGTTCCACTGCTGAACAGTTCTTGCAGTCAGGAAGTTCTTCCTAATGTTCAGGTGGAATCTCCTTTCCTGTAGTTTGAAGCCGTTCCACGTTCTAGTCTCCAGGGCAGCAGAAAACAAGCTTGCTCCCTCCTCCCTATGACTTCCCTTCACATATTTATACACGGCTATCACGTCTCCTCTCAGCCTTCTGCAGGCTAATCATGCCCTGTTTTTTAAGCCACTCCTGGTAGGGCTTGTTCTCCAGATCCTTGATCATTTTAGTCACCCGCCTGTGGACACATTCCAGTTTCTCAACATCTCCCTTAAATTGTGGTGCCCAGAATTGGAAACAGTTTTCCAGGGGTGGTCTGACCAAGGCAGAATAGAGGGGTAGCATGACTACCCTGGATCTAGATCGGTGGTTCTTCACCTGAGGTCCCCAGGTGTTTTGGCCTACAACTCCCAAAAATCCCAGCCAGTTTACCAGCTGTTAGGATTTCTTTGGGTTGAAGGCCAAAAACATATTGGGACCGCAGGTTGAGAACCACTGATCTAGACACTATACACCTATTTATGCAGGCCGAAATCCCACTGGCTTTTTTAGCTGTTGCATTGCATTGTTGGCTTAAGTTTAACTTGATGTCCACAAGGACTCCCAAGATCTTTTTCACACATACTGCTGTTGAGCCAGGCATCCCCCATTCTCTATCTTTGCATGTAATTTTTTCTGCCTAAGCAGATCTTGCATTTATCTCTGTTGAACTTCATTTTGTTAGTTTTGGCTCATCTCTCAAATATGTTAAGATCGTTTTGAGTTCTGCTCCTGTCTTCTGGAGTATTGGCTGTTCCTCCCAATTTGGTGTCATCTCCAAACTTGATGATCATGCCTTCTAATCCTTCATCTAAGTCATTAATAAAGATGTTGAACAGAACCGGGCACAGGACAGAACCCTGTGGCACTTCACATTCATATATATAATTCTGTTATTCCTTCGTATGACATTGTTTTTTATTCTTTTTTCTGGCCTGGTATTTAAATGGTAAAGGTTTCCGCTGACGTTAAGTCCAGTCATGTCTGACTCTGGGGGTTGGTGCTCATCTCCATTTCTAAGCCGAAGAGCCAGCGTTGTCCGTAGACACCTCCAAGGTCATGTGGCCGGCATGACTGCATGGAGCACCGTTACCTTCCCGCCGGAGCAGTACCTATTGATCTACTCACATTGGCATGTTTTCGAACTGCTAGGTTGGCAGGAGCTGGAGCTAACAGCAGCTGCTCACGCCGCTCCCGGCCTGGTATTTAACAGGTTAAATTATGAAACTTTCTAAAAAATAACTTTTCCTTCTTTTTTTTTTAACATAGTTTAGAGATGGTTCACAGTCCTTGATAAAAGTTTTTTGTATTTTATCTTTGTTCATCATTGCTAATTTGTCCATTTCTGCTATTTTAAAGACTTTAACTATACTCACGGTGGCTTACAATAACATGACACAACCTGGCAAATACAAAAATTAAAAACAATTTCAAAATTTAAAAATTTGCATCATGGATAAAGTTAAAATACTTATACAATTAAAATTACATTTAAAACTAAAATATCATCCCCAACTCTCACCCACAGCCTCCTCAGCAGTGTGCCCTTCATCCCCCCAAAAATGCCTGATGGCAACAAAATGCCTTATCTTGGTTATCTAGGAATAACTGTGCAAAATCACTCCTAGTCACTGCTGATACCTGGACCTCCGGTTCAGAGCCAAATCCAGGAATACCCCCAAACTCCAAACCTGCATTTTCAGGGGGAGTGTGACCAGATCTGTCTTTCAACTGATTCCAAAACTCCTGATGAGTTCTCCCAGCAGTTTTATATAGATGTTAAATTGCATGGTGGGGGCAGGACTGAACCCTGAGACACCCCATAGTCCAGTGGTCAAGGAGTCAAATAGGGATTCTTCAGCACCGCCTCCTGAGAGTATCTCTTCAGGAAGAATTGAAGCCACTCAATAATAGTACCTCCAAGCCCCATTCCAGAAAGATAACTCAGAAGGATACCATGGTCGATGATATTCAAAGCTGCTGAAAGGTCTAGCAGCACATGCCCCCCTTTTCCAGTTCTCTTTGTAGGCCATTCATTAAGGCGACCAAAGCTGTCTCTATCTCATAACCAGGCCTTAAACCAGACTGAAATGGATCTAGAATGATAATCCCTTCAGTATATAAACGTAAACAACATTGTGATAAAAATGTCCAGTCTGGTAACTTAATGGATTTTTCTTTTTAGAGAATCAATAGAGTCTCCTAGATTTACGAACTCATGACTTTTTATTTCTTCAACATAAAGCTCATTTTGTTTGTAATGGTAATTTTCTGTAGTGATTCCAGTACATGGAATACATATTGTGTTGCTCCATCTGTGTTTAGGAGTATGTTCTCAGCTTTAGTAACTACAGTATATTTGAGATGACATTTAAACTTTCTTAATATACAGACTAGAACACAGGAGACTCTCAACATGTTTGCTTTATTTGATGTTGATGAACTTAATTTTGAAGTCTTTTAATCTCTGCTGGCACTTGGGGATGTAAGCTAAACTTTAATTTTGTTTGCTGTGAAAGCAATCTCTAGAGAGAAAGAGCGTGAAATCCAGTCTTCATTACTGTTTCTCTTATGTGTACATGTGCATCAAAGATTATGTGTTTGTCTTCCTTTATGATCACTGAAGCAAAAATTACAAATTTAAAATAGTTTATGAGAATTGTAGAAAGATTATTAGAAACAAATCATTTTTGTCAGCTTCTATTATAATTAAATGGTATCGCAGAGTAATACTTATGTATCTAATTAGAAGTACATCCTGCTAAGTTCAGTAGGATTTGCTGTCACTCATTCAGGTTAGGAAATGATAAGATTGTACCCTAAACAGTCATAAGGATGAATGGCTGTCTATGTTCTCCAAGTTCCAGTTATTATATAGCTATTGCTAAATAATACAATTCAAATATTGGAATGGGTAGTGTGAGCAGGACTGGAGAAAAAGAACCTAATTGTGGGCCCAAATGTAGCCCAGTAATGATTGGTCAGTGAACAGAAACTGTGGACTTGACCGTTGCATGATAGATAATGAATTGAAATTGCCTGACCAGGACAAGAACACAGGACACAGCTTTTGTTTTGTAAATCCAGTAGATCACATTTATTTGGCTTCTGCCTTTTCCTCCTTCTCCCCTACTCCCAGCTATGCTGTTGGACAGCAGCCCTGTCAAGGAGAGGACTATGTTTTTATGAAGGCATCCCATTGTACACCACAAACTTTGAACTTTTACAAGGTGTAGAATAAACATCACAATTAGTGATCTGAGAATGTGTTGGTTGTTTACTTGAAACCAAAAATCCAAGATATACTCTGTTTAACAAAAGATTTTGAATTCTGATTTTTTTGTTTTCCCTTTTTATTTTTGTTTAAAAATATATCCTCTCCAAGAAATCAAATTGGAGAGAGAGAGTGGGCAAAACAACTTTGCAGTAACATTGATAAAGACAGCAACAATTACAAGCTGTGCTTTTGTTGGGTACCTTCACATTTTTTCTGACTTATGGCAAGATTTCTTCAGAAAGATGCCTTCATCTAAGAGAGTATAATTTGCCTAAAACCACCCAGTAGGTTTCCATAGTTGAGTTTACCCTGGTCTGCCAGAGTTTTAGTCCAGCGCTCAAACCTCTATGTCATGTTGACTTAAACTAAGTCTAAAGATTGTGTCCAAATCAGTTTGAAGTAGATGATGATAGGATAGACATTCAAATATAGATATAATGAACTCTTGAGAACATTGACTAACAAGTGTTTTCTCTTTTCCTCACTGAAGTATGTGTTTTTTCACAGCTGTAAAGGCAGTGCTATTCAACATCGTTATCAATGGCTTGGATGATGGAACAAAGGGCATGTTTATCAAATTTGCAATTACAGTAGAGTCTCACTTATCCAACACTCGCTTATCCAACGTTCTGGATTATCCAACACATTTTTGTAGTCAATGTTTTCAATACATCATGATATTTTGGTGCTAAATTCGTAAATACAGTAATTACTACATAGCATTACTGCGTATTGAACTACTTTTTCTGTCAAATTTGTTGTATAACATGATGTTTTGGTGCTTAATTTGTAAAATCATAACCTAATTTGATGTGTAATAGGCTTTTCCTTAATCTCTCCTTATTATCCAACATATTCGCTTATCCAACGTTCTGCCGGCCCGTTTATGTTGGATAAGTGAGACTCTACTGTAACATCAAATTAGGAGAGATAGTTAATAACCCAAAGGACATGCTTGCAATTGAAAATGGCCTTAACAAATTAGAGAGCTGGACCAAAACTAACAAAATGAATTTAAATGGAAAGAAATATAAGGTATTACGCTTAGACTGAAGAAATGAAATGATATATGTAGGAGGCGTGATACCTGGCTTGACAACTAAACATGTTAAAGGGATCTAGAAGTTTTAGTAGATCGCAGCAGTGTGATGCAGCAGCTAAAAAAGCCAATGCAATTTTGGCTTCATCAATAGGAGTATAGGGTTTAAATCCAGTGAAGAAATGGTATCTGTTCTGCTTTGGACAGAACTCACTGGGAATACAGTTTTCAGTTTTGTACACCCATCTTCGTTTTTAAGACTTCCTGTCTTTATTTGCCCTGTGGAGTCATTTGTGAACCAGAATTTAATCTGCCACCAGTTCCTACCGATGAATTAGTTATGGAGACAGATGTGGGAGAAATGCAGTTGGAGCTGGTAACAACCACTGCCATAATCTGTTTGCATACAAACAAGAGAGCTTCATGGGTTGGCTATGACATCAGTGTAAAATATAAATTCAATATAGCCTTGGATTGTGTAAGATCATTTCTTTAGGAGAAGCTTGCCTCAGTGGGATGAGATAATTTAAACAAATGTCAACCTGTTGCCTAAAGAATCCAACCAACCAAGTAACTGTGAAAGCCTGACACAGAAGCACTGATAACAAGAAAACTAGTTCTTCTTAATTTGACATAAGAGTTTTCGGGGGTATCTGCTAATATAGCAGGCATTGCTTTGGAGGGCCCACATCTGGTTTCTGCTTAGAAACAGTTTTGAAGTATATTTTTATGATCACAGTGGTTGTACTGCATCCTTATTGTTGTTGCTGCACAGAACAGACAGAAGCCACTGCTTTCCCCCCAAATGTATGCCAGAAGAGAATATATTAGTTGCAAGTGGAGATGGTTTGACATATAGCTGGTTATGGCATCTAGTATCTCCTGTTGTACATAACATTTACATTTTTTGTACTTGAGAAACTCCATGGACCTGACATGAAAGCGATATGCTAAGTATTAAAGGAAGAAGCAATATGTTCATATCTGCTCCTCTAAACAATTTGTTTTTAATATTTTCTGTTATCTCTTAGAGCAGTGCCCTCCCAAGGCCCCTCATATAAACAATTGCAAAATTAAAAGCAGTTCTCTAAAATCATTATTCAGCCCTGTTCAGATAAAACCCAATTAGAAACAGGACATGGTAACTGTTAAGAATTAAGCTCAACACATAGTAGCACACCCAGATGTTTTCATCTGGTAAAACATCCAGGCGTCGCCTGGGCAACGTCCTTGCAGATGGCCATTTCTCTCACACCAAAAGCAACTTGCAGTTTCTCAAGTCACTTCTGACACCAATAAAATAAAATAAAATCTGGATAGTTTATTTTTATGTTGTATAGTGTACGCTTGATAGGCATTGGGGTTTGGTTCCAGGATTTCTCACAGAAACAAAAATTCACAGATGCTGACGTCCTATTGTATACAGTGGTGTAGTATACATTGGTGTTCTTTGCATAAAATGACAAAAATCTAGGATTTCTTTTAGAATTTTTTGTTTTGTTTTTTTTTTTTAAACCCAAACAATGAATACTGTAGTTGAATTTGTGAATACAAAATCCATGGATATGGAGGGCTGAGTAGTGTATTTTGATTATATTTCTACTTTGTATACTCTTTTTGGTAAATGTTTGAAGTGATATATAAATTTATTAAATACATTTTTAATTGTGCATCACCCTGGATATATGTAGTTAATGCATTATTTGAAGAAATAAATGCAAGAGTGCTGTGTGTCTCTTCCGTGCAGAAGAGAAATGAATTTAAGATCCCAATTCAGTGCCCAGTAATCACCAGAGCCCTGCTTCCCAATAATGTGTTCTAGAGCACAAAAATGATGCTCAGATTAATCTCCTGAATGCCATGCGGGGGGAGAGGGGGTCTCAGATTTCCTCTTACCAATGAATACTCTGTAGAATTTGTTACTATATCAGAAAACAATACTAGATATGTGTTGGCTTCCAGGGTGTCAATTTTTTCCTCTGATTCCCCATAAAAAAAAAGAATTGATTATCCTTTGTGGTTCCTGGCAGGTTGTCAGAAGGGAACAATGATAGGTTTTCAACACTAGATTATATGCTTTTATAGTATTTAGAAGTGCTTTCAGAATTGTTCTGCTACTACAAAACTCAGTATGTCACTGCAAGAAATTACAGGATGACATAGATAATGCTGGTACATTTATACTGGTTTGACATTAAGCACAGTACATAACCGACAATTTTATTGTAAAGATTTCCAATATATTAATTAGATTTTTTCTCCTTCATTTTAGGGAACAGTTGTCATTTTCTCTCAATTAACTAGACTTCAAAATGGAACACCTTTCTTCAAAATTGTACTCCAAGGTACCAGAGCATAGTTCTCTCATTTGTCTTATGTGCATAGAGAACCCAAATATGTAGTTGGAAAATCAAGGGTTCACAATAAAAGGAGGAGAGGGAACCACTATAACAGTGGTTCTCAACCTGTGGGTCCCCAGATGTTTTGGTCTTCAACTCCCAGAAATCCTAACAGCTGGTAAACTGGCTGAGATTTCTGGGAGTTGACCTACAAGTTGAGAACTACTGCACTATAAAGTATTGACAAGAAATGTTGGGGTCTCCAAATTACTTGGAATTTCCCTTTCCATAATTTCTTGTTCTTGGCCCACTTGGACCTTCTCAAAATAAACATATCAGGAGGGCCACAAGTTCCTCTCCCTCTCATCTAAATGTGCTGTGTTAAATGAGAATTGCTAATGAATCTTGGCTTTTGGTTTCTTCCCCTTTGTGGGTGATGTGAATTTCCTAATGCCTTGTACTTCATTTGTTGTGAGAGTGAGGCTGTATACCTTTCAAATATCAAACTGCAGCTCCCATCAGCTCTTATCAATATAGCTAACTGTCAGGAATCATGGGAGTTGAAACATACTACAAGCCCTATGAGAAGCAGCTTAAAGAGCTGTGCATGTTTAGCCTGCAGAAGAGAAGGCTGAGAGGAGACATGATAGCCCTGTATAAATATGTGAGGGGAAGTCATAGGGAGGAGGGAGCAAGCTTGTTTTCTGCTGCCCTGGAGACTAGGACGCGAAACAATGGCTTTAAACTACAGGAAAGGATATTCCACCGGAACATTAGGAAGAACTTCCTCACTGTGCGAGCTGTTCGGCAGTGGAACTCTTTCCCCCGGACTGTGGTGGAGGCTCCTTCTTTGGAGGCTTTTAAGCAGAGGCTTGATGGCCATCTGTCGGGGGTGCTTTGAATGCGATTTCCTGCTTCTTGGCAGGGGGTTGGACTGGATGACCCATGAGATCTCTTCCAACTCTTATTCTATGATTCTATGTTGCTGTACTGGGTATAGCTCGATAATTGATCTAGATCAGGCATCTTCAAACTGTGATCCTCCAACTGTTTGGGCCTCCAACTCCCAGAAGGTCTAGCTAGCTTGTCCAGTGGTCAAGAATTGTGGGAGTTGGACAGCTGCAGCTTGAGGGCTGATCTAGAATAAGGCTTTTATTCTATATCTGCCTGCAATTTATTTTGTTTGTCCATTTGAACACAGTACATGCAGAGTTATAGAATCATAGAGTTGGAAGAGTCCAAACCTCTGCCAAGAAGCAAGAAATTGCATTCAAAGCAATTGGGTCATTGATGAGAAAAATTGCAATCTGACATCTAGGATACATTAACAGATTGGGTTAATTGGTTAATGAAAAAACACAAGCTTGTACAAAGTGTATTTCTTTCCCAGCATCTCTGTTTGAGATGAAGGCTTCTCTTTAATCTGTCCACCCATGTTAACTACTGATGGTAATTTGATGGGAGAAGCTTATTGTTTGTTCTTATTGAAGCTGCTCCAGTGTCCCTGACCTCTTCTCAGCATTGCTGTACTCCCAGCACATTTAAGCTTGTGCAGAGCATTTTTGTTGTATTCTGTAAATATGACAATACAGTCAGATTTACAAAAATGGTTAAATGAGACCACAAGGGAGGGATTGTCAAGAAGCCTGAGGGATCCAGGCTTCTTCACAATCTCATTCAAGTGTAGACCCCACCTCTTTAGTAGTGTTAGAGGAAGACAAGTTTAGAATGCTCTCTTTCTCAGTTGTTCATTTACACACTTTTATGCACACTTGAATAGAACTTAACACTCACTAAATATGTATGTCTTCTTTCAGAATCGAAAAATTCATCTTCCATATCAATTACCATCAATACTTTATTGTTTGGGAAACTAGCAGAAGTCTGTGCCAGACTTGTACACCAAGGGGTAAATATTTTTTATTTTTCTTCAAGATGAAATCTTTTGAGTTGTTCTGTTGATCTTATATTGTTATTTTTGATTGCTTATGTAAAATAGAGTGCTAATATGTATTTAAATCTATCCGTTTACCTGCGTGCTTTTCCACATTGTATTTTCATGTTAAGATTCTGTTTCAATGTTTTCATTAGAATTTACTGAAATGATATTGGAAGAAACGGAATTTTGCCTAAATCCAGCCTTCTCCAACCTTGTACCTGTTAGAACTGATAGACTGAATCTCTATCATCCACCCGTATGATAAGATTTGCAGTAGAACACATTTGATGAATTAAGCTTTATAAGATCGTATTTTCAGAACGTTTTCACAAGTTACACTAGCTCCTGCCTCCAATTCTCCAGAGAAGTAAAGTTAATTATATCAGATGATCCAAAAATTGTTTTGGTAAATACTGGCAGTACAATTTATGAACATAAAAAGGACTTTCTCTGTTAAAACTCTTCAATTTTGCAATTCCCTTGGTTTTGAAACCCAATTTGTACTGATGCTGGCTTCGTTTTGACACCAGGTGGAAATTGTTATTCAAGAAACTAATAATTTTAACTGGTTTGTACCTGCATATAGTTTGACTGTTTTCACGTTGCTTATTTTGTTAGAGAGTTTTATGTGTTTAGAGTAATCATTAATTCTTAGTGCTTCACATTTTAAACAAGCAAAGAGTAACAAGAAGAGGACCTTCCCTGCAGGGGCATCTTGGTTACTGAGGACCAATTGACGTCAACAGTATTGTCATTCCTGTACCAAGTCAAAAGACATTTTTATTATTATTTCTGTTGCCTTCAGGACTAATTCATGTTATTCAGTTTGTACATGTGCTATGCTTGACATTATTTTAAATGGCTTTAATTGGTTTTAATTGTCTAGTTTTAACTAATCAATGATTTCATATATTTTAGACATTCAAAATATTGCTTCTTGTTTTGAATTAATTTTATTTAAGCCATCCTGAGATCTTTGGTTTATGTTAGGATGTACATATTTAAATAAATAAGTAAATAAATAAATAAACGTAATTGTATTACACACTGCCTTTAAATTGTGAAGTACAGGGATGTACAGAAATGTTGGGGTATTAAAATACAGTCATCTAATAGTGTTCTGCATCTGAGTAAGTTCAATCAAAGTCTTGCAACTAGCACCTCAACTGGACAGATAGCTCTTTTTGAACACCAGTATAAGAAAGTTTTAAAATGCCCTTGATCACTAAACATATCTTGAGGTTACATTTATCTGCCCACTTACACCATATGGTAAATGCCTAATGTGTTGTTACTCTAAAACCTTGATGCAAGTATCCTCCCATTTGGGGGAAGATCAAATCTGCTTGTCATCTTTGCCAGCGCAGCAGGAGATGAGCACAAAGCAACATGCTGTTCTGCTTGCCAGCATCATAATATAGACTGAGTGCTGAGAGGTGATTGTCATTATTGAATCCGCTCTTCTGCCACCACATCTTGCAAAGTGTCTGAAACTTAATTAGTGCCCTGTGCCTTTCTTGATAAAAGGAGAAGTGTTAAAATAAGGCCCCAAGCACCAATTAGGAGATCACAGAGATCAGTACTGGGGAGACTGAGTTGCCAGCTAAAGCCCATGAGCTGGAAACTTCAAACAGAGTGTGAGCATCACTGATGTGTTTGAATCCCCTTTGTGGTCTGGGAATCTTATTATCCTTTCTGTGCTTCTGAAATGTATATGTGATTTTTAAATTTGGAGAGGTGAGTAAAACTCCCATTTCCATTCTTTTTTTAAAAAAGCTTCCCAGCTGTATTTCTGTGACTTTGCAAATTTAGGGAACAAAATTACTATTTTGAGTAGGCAAAATATGGATGCCAGTAGTTCAGAGTGGTGTAAAGAGTTAAGGACTTGGCATAAGATGGATGAAACAGTAACCTAGAAAGAGGTCCAGTCAATCCTCCACATTTGCTATAGTTAACAGTGCAGGATGCCTGCCAAAGTGAGAAAAGTGAATTAAAAAGTATTTCTTTACCTGAGGGCACACCTCTCTAGAAATCTCTAAGTTCTCCAGTGCAACTCTGTAGTCAACTTCCATTTGAGGTTGACCATTGAGTCATACTGAAGGATGTAGCGTTTGCTATGGAGACTGTATTAATCAAATCTGTGAATAATCAAATCTTTTAAAATTAAACCCAAAAATGTGAGTGCAGACTGGAGAGATAGGGTGGGGTAGAAATAAAGTCTCATTCATTCATTCTATTTTCATACTATTTTAGCTTTCATTGTTTATATAATTTATTTATTCCATACATTTGTATCCTGTCCTTCTCATCCGGGGGGGGGGGGGGGGGACGACGACGACGACGACGACGACTAAGGGTGCCTTCACAACCAACAGTCATTAGATGCCAAAAACAAACAGTATATATAAAATATGGCTCCAGATGGGATGGGATATTGTGTTAGAGCAGTGGGTCTCAACCTGAGGTCCCCAGATGTTTTTGGCCTACAACTCCCAGAAATCCCAGCCAGTTTACCAGCTGTTAGGATTTCTGGGAGTTGAAGGCCAAAAACATCTGGGACGCCAGGTTGAGAACCACTGTGTTAGAGGCATGGATAAGAGATACATTTGTTATCAATTTTGTAATTTGTTTATAGGAATATCAATGTTCTGCTTCAATTATCAAAATGAGGAAGCCACATTGGTTTCTTGGAGGGAGTTACACAAAATGGGAGGTGTTATATTTTAAATGGTGGTGGTGATTAAGATGAAGATGCAATATAATACTAATGTAGCTAAATATATTCCAGCATAAATTGGATCTTGGGCTTGAGGAAAAGTATGAAGGCATTTGGAGTCTACCAGTTCAATAATGGGTTATTCTGGCATCCAAAGATCTGGATTAGAGTTTCTAGTGCCTGCTCTGGCCAAATGAATAGTTGTGTTCATTTGTGAAGAACGAAGCTGTAAAGAGAATAGAGTAATTGTGTAAAGAGGTATCAGATATCTTCCTGGACAAGCTTTGAGAACAATAACTGCTATAACTATTGATATAATAATATTATAATATGAATATAATAATAAGGTAATCCTGGTTTAGTTGTTCACATATTAGATGTAGGAAAATTGAACAGTGGTGCAATAAAACTTAAAGTTCCTTGGCCTATCTTCTTAACACTGATTTTGCACAAGGTCAAAATTTCTTCCTGGTCAGTTGGGAGATTATGATAGAGCATCAACCTGAGTCAACAACCAAGTTCCAGAATCACTTGTACATCTGATAATATCATAACATGTTGAAGCAGGAGTAAAACGATTTTAGAAACATGAACTTAAATTGCTGTTGGTGGGATTGCTGTTAAACAAAGACTCATTAGAGTAGCTTTTCAAATTCTCCCAAGTATCTAAGTTAAGTGCCATTTTAGGAACCACATTGAAAATCATTCACAAATCTTATAATTCTCCCATTTCCTTGTGTTTCATGTGTAAGAAACACAAACTATCACATATTTTGTTATTTTAAGGATTTATTTTGTTTTAAGAATTTTATTGAGAGAAATTTGATGTAACAGTAGGATAAATAGGATGTATATATTTTCCCATTTATGGTGCAGAATGCAATTCTCTACCCATTAAGTTTTGTTTTTACACTTTTTGGAAACGATTCAATCTGTCTGTATCACTTAAGTTGGAAGTCATTTTGCAACAGAAAACATTAAGGTTTGGGATTTTAAATCATTTACAGAAGTATTGTTGGAGAATGGTGAAGTAGCAAAAAGAGCAGTCATACCCCAGTATTTTTAAACAACTGTCAGCTTTAATCAAAAAGCTATTTTATATATTTTAATCAAATAAACTCATGAACAAAGGTATGGGCATAAAAAAAGCAAACAGGAAGGTTTTTGGTAGAATAGTGAATGCAAAAGAAGAAGCACAGAGCCTGCAAATGCATCTCAACATGAGCACATCCATCTCATGGTACTTAAAGAGACACAAACAAAATTGGGGCTGTACTTTAAAACTCAGCAATGCCAGAATTAACTAAAGTAAAGTAGCCTCTAAGTTACATTGCAATTCCCTGTACTCAATTTCATTTTCTCAGACATCTCTTTTAATTTTTCTGTCTGTCAGTAATGCAGCCCACCCCCCTTTCCCCCCCCTCCTTACCCAGCTTTTATGGGATTCAGCAGTGAAGTAAGATTAAAGATGGAGAAGTATAGATGGAGCAAATCTGCCATTTACTCAAACCAAGGTACATGAAAAATGTCTCCAATCAGCGGCTAGGCTTCAACACAACCCTTATCAATGCTAGGTCCCAGCGCTTACCAAACTTGGATCCCTACCTATAGCAGAAGCTTTAGCTGATATGGCCAATGATCAGGGCTTTTGGGAATAGTCTGATATTATGTGGACATAGATTTTTGGAAAACAGAACGAATATCCAGCTGCTTACTCAGAGAAGAAAAGGGGGAGAAATGTTTATCCCTCCTTTTTCTTTAACTGGATTTTCCATGGGCCAGTAGATGCTGATGTCTTTGGTGAAAGCTTATACTAGACAACCAATGTCCCAGCAACTATCTGCTCTGAGTAAGCAGCTGGTCAGTATACTGTTTTCCAAAAATATATGTCCAGATAATGTCAGCCTATTCCCAAAAACCCTAACCATTGGCAGTGTTAGCTAGAGCTTTTCGTAGCCGTAGTCCAGCTATAGCTGTGGATCCAAGTTTGAGAACAGCTGGAACATAGTGTTGACTCTATCTGCAAGAATCAAGGGGTGTGCTGAAATCTAGCTACTGATTAGGGAGGCATTTCATGTAAATTGATTTGAATAAGGGGCAAACAAAATTGTTCTGTAACTGCTAGGGGTGCATTTGAGAGAGAAGCAGTGTGGAAAAGGAAGACAGTATGTTTGGGTGTAACACACAATGAAGTAATATCTGGCTATGTGGTTGCTTTCCTAGAAAAGATTGAAATAAAAGTGTAATTCAGGTTAACTCCCAATAAATATTGCAAGGAGAGAGTCTTGTGTCCTGTTATGGATATACTGTATGTGTACAGTCATATGCAGTGCCGGATTTAGGATAAATGATGGCCTGTGACAGTTAAGTTATGAATCCCCTAACTTGGGCCCTGAAGGAAGCAAGCCCAATAGGCCTACACTGCCTGCTTTGTGGCACAGTCCCATAGAATATTAACTCTATGTCTGAAATCGTTCCAAAACAGAATACGTTCAAATTTTGAATTGCACCAGATAAGCAAAACCTATTATAAAAAATATTTTTGGCAGGAAAATCCCCCCCCCCCCCCACTAACTGGGCCCTGTGGTTAAGCACACCTAAGTACAATGGTAAATCTAGCACTCATCATTTGTATCTTGTTTTACCTTCTCATCGAAGGGGTGGGGCAGGGTTCAAGTGATATTTGAAAAACACAACATATAGGAAGAAGAAGAGCAATCAATTTCTATCTTATTTCTATCACTGCAGAGGGTACTTTCAAATCTAACTGCTGTACAACAGACAATTTCTTTTTAGGATGGAGTTTCTGCTTCCTAGTTATAGAACCAGTTCCCCATCCTCTTTGATAAGCAAATAGAACCTAAGGAAAGATTCCATTTTCATAAATGGAAGATTTTTTAAAACAATTGTAACCAATAGATATGAAGTGAAGGCCATGGAATGGAGTCTTAGTGGAGTGGAGGCTTAGCCCCTTTCCCTTAGTTTGAGTTGTAGTGAGATGTAGCATGTAGTGAGATGCCATGGTATACATAGCTTGTTTTCCATGTTAGCAGAATTGCCATTAGACAGAAAAATGATTTTCTGGATTCCCTTTTTATGTAGATATATGTAAAGGAGCAGGATAGCTTTTAATGTCATCCAGCAGAACTCTTTTTATTTTGTTATGAGACTGCTTTTGCTCCCTATCCTTGTCATACCCCATTCACGAGCCACCAAAAACTCTCCAAAGAAGACTTGAAGGCTGAAGGCTCCTCACTTGTTGCTCTGCAGCAAATCCTTTGTTCCAGCTATGTCTGTTTCACACAAGTATTATTCCATTTATAGCTTCTGGTAGTTTTCAGACCACTGACATTTAAAATCTATTTTAGCAATCCTTCAATGGAAAGGGCCATTTCAGAAGTCAGTCTTCACAAAATGATATCCCTTGGTTTTATGCCAGTTTGGTTGCTTGAGCATATTTCCTGTTGATATGGAAGCAAGAGGAGACTATGAATTTTTCCTTCCTGATTTATATCTGTTGCTTAAGAGAAGATTTTAGAATTAACAGTTATAGCAATCTCATAATTTTCCTCTGAAATTTATATTATTTAAACATCAAGTATTCACTAACATTGATTTCTGCACAGAGTGTGTGGGGTTTTTAATCTGTTTTCTTTTTAAAATAAGCTCCCCGACCCCAGACTAATCTTCCCAGTACCAAAAAGTAATTTTCTCATCCATTGTGGATATAAAATAAATAAAACCAATATAAATTAACTTTGGTTGTGCCATTCTTCTTTCCTTTTATAAAGAAGACTTGGAAAATAAGTGAGCATTAGCCATAGTTCCCAAACAGTTTAAAAAATATTTCAACAGGAAATCATACTTTTTGTGAAAGAAATGTATTTATTTTTTTGGAAAAGATAAAAATGTACTGGCAGTCCCTGAGTTACAAACATCTGACTTACAAACGACTCATAGTTTCACTCCTGTTAGAGTTATCATGGTGAAACTCCACTGAAGCTTTAACACCAATCCTTGTTTCCACCACAAGCCAAATTTTCAAAACCAAATTATCACAGGTGCAGAAAGTGGCAAAATCTTCTGAATAGGGGCACAGATAGTAAAACAAACACCACAGGGGTGTTCACTCTTCCCTTTACTATTCAAAGCTTTGTGTGTGTGTGTGTGTGTGTGTGTATTTGTCTGGGTTTACACTTAAAAATGTACCTGTTCTGACTTACATACAAATTTAACTTAAGAACAAACCTACAGCACCTATCTTGTTCATAACTTGGGGAATGCCTAGTTTGTCTTTATCTCCTCACTAAGCACAAAATAAAGAACTGTAGGACAAAGTGGAAAAGTAATGACATGTGAATTATTATGTGTTTGTAATTCCAACAGGACACTGTTGTGGTGGCTGGGTTTGGCTTGGCAAAATCCATTATTGGAGATGGCAGACATTGCTGTCATCTGGAAGCATCTGATGAAGTTGGATCAACTCTTTATGCAAGTTCATTTTTTCCTCCTCTCTTTTTCCTTCCCTGTAGTTTGTGATTACATTATACTCTTGTTACATAATAAATTCAAGAATACATTATAATAAGTCCAACAAAGAAAATAAAAGACCTCAGTCATACAAGGGACAATGCAGCATATTGACCTTTCACATTAGTAATTATGTTTTAGTTGGAATCCAAAAGAACAATGCAATTCATCATGTTTGTCCAAGGAGGATTGGGTGGGCATGGGAATAAAAAAATGGGCCATTATTCCATTTTGAAAGCCATTTTTTGGACAAGCAGTTTTCAGAGCAATTTGAAGCACTCAGGCTATTGTTTGGGGGGTAGGCAAAGTCATCATGGCAGAAACAAGGCTTGTACTTGCTAAAGCTGCTAGGAATTGGGAATCCCAAAATTATCCAGGGGGCTGTACTTTCCCCAACCCTGCTTTGTGTTTTAAAGCTGCACATCTATGATAACTTTGTCTCTACAAAAGTGTTTCTGTGACAGTTGCCTTCAGGGGTAGCCCTTTGGATCACATTTTTCCAGATTGCAGGTTTCAGTTTGAGCAACCAAAATTGGTGATTAAACAGGCCATTCAGTTTCTGAAGAATTCTCCTCTAATTTGTCTCGTTGCTCTTCTCCAGTAAAACAGGCTGTGAAGCCTATAGGTGTATAGAAGAGATGTATTTTTCCTCCTACCAGAGGTTTTAATTAAAAGCAGGTAATCTGAGAACGCTGAAAGTTTTTCAATTGCTACATAAAAATCATTGTCATTCAAGTGAAACTTTCTTTGATAAATTGATTGACAAATCAAATCAGCAAAAGTGCATGCAGTATCTGTGTTTTCACATACATCCCCACCCACATTACAAATACAGAACTGGTTATATTGGATGCTTCTTTTGGGGAGGATAAAATAAATACATAGCAAGTGACTTAAGTTGTAGAAATATATAGGGTATATCGGGTAACTCTGGGGCACTAAAATTTTAATCTTAAAAGTGATGTGGCATCTACTTCTTCCCTTATAATTTCATTTATATTGGTGGGTAAACTTTGAAATAAATGGGTGCCTAAAGAAAGCACATAAACTCTTTGTTCTTCATGAGAAAAGGAAATTTCAGACTGGAATTAAGTTAAATATTCAAACGCATTATGTTAGCTGTATTATTGGTACTTTAAGTGTAAAGTAATTTTTATAAGTACACTGCAGTTAATTACCCTTGTTTAAAGAAATGGTTTGGAAACTGGACATGGCATTTCATTTATTTTTTTAAAAAAATATGCTCAATCTGATTGAGCAATTGGCATCAAAAATTGAAATCATTTTGTTGCTTTATGTCACTTACTATCTTTTTTTGTTTGTTTTTCTCTCCAGATTTGTCCTAGGTCATCAAGCACAGGGAAAGCTTCAGAAACAGTAGCCGTGGTAAAGCTTCATTTTTGTAATTGGAAAATAATTACGGTCTTCCAAAGTCAAAGGCTAAAACATAGTTGATAAAATGTTCAAGAGAAATAAAGATATTTGCTATGGATCTCATCATACTACATTTACAGTTTAGTCAGGGAACCTCCTCTGTTAAAAAAGAAGAAGCTGAAAACAGCTATCCAGGAATTTTTATTATAGGGAAACATGGTACATTTTCCACAGTGAAGGCCAAAAGTGTTTTTAATAATGAGTTTAGTACTAGGTTTTTAAATTCACTTTTCTCTTTAAGTTGAGAAGCCGTCATTCAGACAGCATTAACATACGGAACTAAACCCAACCTTGGGACCCCGTGCTGTTAATTTCACGAGCTTCCTAATTTGTTGGATGTGCTCTTCAAGTAAGTGTTGCAGCTATACTAGGATAGCCATCAGAACAAGGTGGTGACAGGAGTAATCAGAATGCTTCTGGTACCTTCTGCTTATTGCTGGAAACAGTACAAATGTTTATATGCCTTTGTAGCCTTTCCAAAATATTACTGAAACAAATCTGTTGCATTGGGGAAAAGTCAACTATATACCTGTCCTTACTGACTTCAAGCCATTGGCAGGGGTTTTTACCATTAGAATTCACATGTGGCAATGACAATAGCAAAAAATAACTTTGGTTTTTTTTTTCTCATAACATATATTGAAAATGTAGGTTTTTTTCTGCCTGTGAAAGTGTCTTATATGCCTTCTTTAACCTTAACAGGTTCTGCAGATGATAATTTTAAAAACCACTTGTGAAATTGTTGGTGTTCCAGGACAATTGTATATTATCTACTAGGCTTGATCGATCCATGAAAAATTTGATTCTAAACTCGTTTCAAAACTAGAGGGGGCAGTTTTTCGTTTTTGTTGCTAATAACGAATTTGGCCCCCAAAATTTTTCGAAATTAACGAAAATTCGTTAGTTTCAAAATTAATTCGTTAATGGCGGACGCGCATGCGCGGTGGCCCAAAAACAGCCCGAAGGGGGGGGACTTAGGGGGCTCTCCCGCCCTCATTTTTTGAGTGATCTTCTTCAAACTTGGTACAGTGGTAGAACACATTTAACACTGATAGCTCACCAAAATGTGGAACGTTTCCCTTATCCTCTGATTTTTGGCAAATTTTCATAGCTTTTATAATAAACCATTTTTTAATAATTGCAGAAATCTGTTCCTGGTTTGAAAGTCTTATTTCCTGTTAAATTGGGTTGTCTTTACTGTGAAAGTCATTGTTCTACTTCAGAAACTTTGTTTTTGTGGCTGAAACTTTGTTAAATTGGTGTGTGTGTGATATATATTGTGTGTATATATAGTCCCTGCTTGTGTGTGTGTGTGTGTGTGTGTGTGTAGGTAAAGGTAAAGGTATCCCTTGACGTTAAGTTCAGTCATGTCTGACTCTGGGGGTTGGTGCTCATCTCCATTTCTAAGCCCAAGAGCCAGTGTTGTCCATAGACAACTCCAAGGTCATGTGGCCGGCATGACTACATGGAGTGCCATTACCTTCCCAGAAACACCCAGAAAATGGGAATTCCAGACAGGAAACAATCAGGGCCAGCTAATACCTCCCAACAAAGGATTCCCCCAGGTAGGAAGCAGCCAGGCTTTGAAGCTGCAAGGCTATTCAATGCTAATCAAGGTGACCAATTGCAACATTCACACTTGCCTCCCACAGACAAGAGTTCTTTCTCCCACCCTGGACCTTCCACAGATATATAAACCCCACTTGCCTAGCTTCGCACAGACGTCAAAACCTCTATGTTTGCCACAGATGTGGGTGAAACGTCAGGAGAGAATGCTTCTGGCACATGGCCATAGAGCCCGGAATACATACCACAACAGTGTGATCCCGGCCATGAAAGCTTTCGACAACACAACCACAGTATCCATTCAAGTTCATGTAGCGTGGTATGGACTGGAGACCTGTATTGGGGGGAGGGAGGGTGCGAATCTGGGCCCCTGGGAGCAGCCGAGGACGGGCCTGGCCCACACCCCCTCGCATCCCGGGCCTCTTCCTCCTCACCGCCGGGCCCCTCTCGGTCTCTCCAGGCCTGAGCTGAGGCGAGGCGGCGGCGGCGGCCATTTCCCCCCTCCGTCTTCCTCCTCCTCCTCGGCCTCCTTCCCCCTCGCCCCCTCCCATTGGCTGAGCCTCCCATTGGCTGAGGGGCAAAAGGAAAGGAGTTTGGGTGATTTGCAAAAGCTTTTTTTTCTTAACGAAAAAAACGAAGAAATAAGAAAAAACGGCCTCTCGCGATTCGAAACCGCGATATCCAGACGTGTGGACAACCAAGGGTCTATATTGCTTCAAAACAAACGAAAATAACGAATTAATAACGGGTAACGGGAAAATCGAATTATTTGAGCAAGCCTATTATCTACCCATAACATTTACAATGAACAACTTTTTTGTTTGTTGGATTTATATCCCCCCTGTCTCCTAGAATAGAATTCAAGACTGTTTACTGAAAATCCAGGAAATAACAGCAATTATTCTGATAAGAATACTGTTTGCGACCCAAGGCTCCCTTTATCCAAAAGTGAAAGAAGTCTTGTTATGTGGAAGCACATCTTTGTATCAGTCTCAGAATCTAGAAGCAAAACAGCTGGAGCGAGAAAGAACAATTTTGACAAGGAATTTTTAAAGCTAGTTTTCTATAGACATTCCTCTTAATGTGTTCATTTTCTCTTATGTCTTGGTAGCCTATTGCCCCCAAGTATTCATATACTCCTTTGAATAAGCTGAAAGGTGGTACTGTTGTCAACATATATGGTGCTGTGAAATTCTTCAAGCTTCCATATAAATGCCAAGGAGGAGGTATGTACAAATGAAATTCTTGACCTTTTGTTTTCTATCGATCTATATGGGCAATAGGCTATAGGACACTGGCTGATTTCTGATTATTCCTTTTTTTTCATGTGCACCCTTGTGTGTACACACAAACACTAGATGGAATTTACAGAAACAAGCAGGATGCATGTGACCCACTATCTTCTTTTTGCTCACCTCTGGTTTAAACTTAAGATAGACCAGGATGGCAATTGTGCTAGGCATGGGACCACTCTCCTTATACTAAGAGGACTTCACCATGCAAACATAATAAAAAGTAAAACATAAGGAAACATAACACAAGTCCCTGTAGAGCTTACAGCCATTTTCTGGATTTTGAAGGGAGTTGTGGGAGTTTTAGATGTTTTTCCTTTAAAATTGAGGGTCTTTTAAAAGTGGGAAAAAAAGTGTAATGTCTTATGGGAGTGTGTGTCCTGCAAGGCTCCAAGAGCCACAAAAAAGCATTAAGACTTCATATGGCCTATGAGCCACTCTTTCTCACTACTTAGAAAGATTAATGAAAAGTTTGATTATAGATGTTGGCTTTCTGTGACATAACTATTTAGAGAATTTGAATATGCCTGTAAATATGGCAGAGCAAAATATGCACTATGGAAGTTGTTTCCCTTTTCTTCACCATGATAAAATGTATAACCCGTTTACTTGCAAACATCCTGTTTATTTCAGTTGACAGTTCTTTGTTGGTGTACTTAATAGCTTTAAAGTGTGATGGTCATTAAAAGCGATGAATTCCAAACCACAGTTTGTGGATATTCAAGTGGCTTGTAAAGTGTATTTTGATTTGTGAAATAGCACTGTAAATACATAACATCCTGTGATGGTGTGCGTTCAAGTCATTACTGACTTATGACAACCCTAAGACAACCCTATGGGCTTTCTTTGCAAGATTTGTTCAGAAGGTTTGTTTTTTTCTTCCTCTGAATCTGAGAGAGTGTGAGTTGTCCAGAGTCACCCAGTGGGTTTCCATAGAGTCCTGTGCCCAGACTACTACACCACAAAGAATAAGTATGGCTAATTTTGGAAATAAAATTAGTTGTTATGAACGGCTTTTATAGTTAGAAAGGGGTAGCATAATCTCTTCATGCAGTTGGAGAACAACTATTAAAAGGCACTTTTTTGTGTATACCATTTGATGTATCAATGAGAGATTTAAGGTTTTTTCCCCCTCCCTTTCATTTGTGATGGGCTCATAGAGGAGCAGAGTTGGTTGTTCACCATAGTCTGGACCTGGACATAGGCCTAAATCTAGTTGCTAGATCCATATAATCATATTCATACTTCTGTGAATCCCAGTGGTTCAATATTTCTGCTTTAGTTGGAGCTGGCAATTGGGTTTAAGCTTTAGTTATCTATACATCATTCAGATCAGTTGCTCATGAATAATTTATCCAAGTACAATTGTGTCTAGATTTAAAATGTGGTTTTAAAATCTATCTTCTTCCTTAAGTTCAAAATTGCCAATGATTTGAGCTAAAATAGAAATGCCCACATTCAGAGTTTTTGTGATAATTGCTCTTAAATATAAAACTGTTGAAGTACACAGAGATGAAAGGTTTTCCAATTCTTTTTTAATGAGAAGTTCTGAATAAAGCACCATGAGTTACAAAAATTTATATGTCAGATGTTTTTTAAAAGGATATGATAATTAAATTTGGGACTGAGTGTTAGTAATGGTCCATCTGCTATTACAAATATTATACCATATGTTTTGACATTTTTTCCTGAAAAATGAAATTAAAATAAATAGCATTAGTTTCATCTTAAAATCACTGATAAAACTCAAATTATTCTAGTCATGCATTGACAGCCTTTTCTGTAGTAAATCTTTTTCAGTTTTCTATCCCAATGGAGCAGGTCTGCCTTTTAGTTATCAGTTTTTGCAGAAATGTAATGCTGGCTGATAGGCCATTTCTTAAAGGCTTGCTCTCATGAGATTTCCTAGAACAGTCTCTCTTTTCAGGTAATACTATACAATTATTATTGCATATCAAGACAGACAGACTGTCACAGTAACAAAAATTAATGTAATCTGCAATTTGCAAAAAGCATGAGGACTATTTTGTTTATTCTGGAGTAAAACTTTATCTGTGCTGAAGGGTTGAATTCTTTATCTGAACTTGTGAAATAAAGCACCAGAAGAGGAGAAAATAAATAATATTTTACCCAAAGATTGATAGCATTCCTAGAGTAAGTGTCTGACCATGCACAAATTTCTGAGAATTAAAATATGTTCCTTTCTATGTAAACTATAGAGGATGTTTAGCCCAAAGAAATCTCTTCAACAGCCACTCCCAGAGCATTTTGAATCCCTAAAGCGATACTGGTGGCACTGACATCTTGCTGGTATCCTATGATAAGAAGTCCCGTTAGCTTGGTAAATACGAGGGTTTAATGAAAAGTAATGCCTCCACCTTCATAACTCCTCAGCAGATGGCAGTACTGGTATGTGGCAGGTACTGGCTTGTTCAGTAGACACTCCTCTACAGTTCCATTCAACAGTTGTGTTGTTAAAGTGCAAAGTATGGAACCCTGCGCAGACGGTCAGTCAGTGTGACTTAAGCAATGTGCAGTCACTGAATTCTTGACAGCAGAAGGTGTCACCCCAAAGGAGATTCATCAGAGAATGCAAGCGGTTTATTGTGATTGTGCTGTTGTGAGTACAGTGTGTTGTTGGGTGAGTAAGTTTAAAGATGTTGAGGTGGGAATATATGACTTGCATGACAAACAAAGAGTTGGACGTCCTGTGACAGCAACCACCGAGTTTCACAAGCAAAAGGTTGACAGATTGATTCAGGACAATCGTCGTATCACAGAGAGAAATTTCAAGCATAATCGGCATTTCAGAAGAACATGTGGGTCACATTATTACTTTGCTTGGCTATTGGGAGATCTGTGCACTATGGGTACCCAGGATGCTGATGCCTGAAATGAAAGTGCACAGACTTGAAATTTGCCAGGAACTCCTCTCACGTTACGAGAATGAAGGTGACACCTTACTCCTTGTAAAGGGCCAATGCTAAAAAATATATATCTGTAGACCACTCCTTCTCACTGCCTACAGAAGGGGAAATAGTGCGAGGCTGGGGCCATGGAAGGGGCTGGGCTTCTCTACCTGCCTGCTTGCCTCTCCCCTCTGAGTTATGGAGGCAAGCCTCTGTAATTTGCATGTGGGCCCTGTAACTCTTGTTAGTAGGCATGCAAAGGGCTGACCAGTGAAGGAGAAGCCCAGTCCGGCCTGTGGGCTATAGAGAACATGTTTGAGGTGTATGCTGTGCAGGCCTAATTTACATATCAGTTTTATATGTGCTGTTGAAAGCCCTGAATGATCCATGTTCTTAGTTTGAAACTTATATTCACTATTTCCTATTTGTAGGTGATTCACAATCAGTTAGGTCAAGTATACAACAGAACTGTGCAACTGTGGCCTTGCACATTATTTTTGGCTATAACTCTCATCAGGAGTGACGATTGTGAAGGAGTTCTAAAAACCATTAACAGAACAATCTTATACATCTCTGTATGCAGTACAAACCATGATGTTCAGTAGGGCTTACCTCACTTTTAGTAGGCATTGGATTTCTGTCTGTCAAAAGTTAGAATTGGACATTTAAAAAGTAATTTGACATATTTGCCTGGCTTTAAATATATAATGCATAACATGGTTTATATTCCATTTCTAGAAGTTTGCATTGCACTAGCAAAAGTAATATATTGAATATGCTTGCATCCTCATATGAACTTTCAAAGCAACCATGACTTTGACCCTTGGACCATGGTGGTTTAACAAACAGAAAACAAGAAATAGCAGCTATACTTCAGTGAGAATTGTTTGCTTATTTATAGAGGTACTCATCCATTCAACTAAACCTACATTCAGAGCAATTGCCAGTGAGAGTTACAGGGCCCACCTGCCTGCCTCTCCGCTCCAAGCCAGAGAGACTTACCTCCATTGCTCAGCAGGGAGAGGCAATCAGGCATGGTTACTTCTCCTACTTTAAATAATAGGTAATATTATCACTATAGCCTTGAATAAAATAACTGATGATTATATTCTTATGGAGGCAATAGCCTTCTGACTGGAAGCTAGAATCCTGCAGTCTTGTCAAAAACCTCTGGTAATATGCAGGTATTGCAAAAGTAATTTGTGTATATATTTGAGTTCTGTTACAAATTGAGATACACCAACCCTACTCAGTCATCCATTATTCATTATGGCCTGCTTGGAACAAAATGACACACTACGTCAAATGTTGTGCAGACTTGATGTACATTTTCTTATTTTTTTTTTTCCTAGTAGAGTATTATAGAAACAATGCAATGGATGGAACTCAATCTGCTTTCAGTTCATGTACTTAAACTACTAGCCACTTATTGAAGCTAATTCCTAATATTTTTATCAAAAGTATGTGTAACTGAACTGTTAAAGCAGCAGTAGTTGTCTAGAGATCATAATGGGCAGAATCCAACAGCACATACACATACTTTCATTCAATTAATCAAACTCTTCTCCCAGTCAAGGCTTTGCATTTTTCAACAGGTATGTCCCCTACATTTCAAAGCAATTACTAAGGTTTTGGGAAGGCTGCAGAGGAGAATCCCCACACCATCAGTGGCACTGGCATATTCCATCTGAAAATAAACTGGAGCCTGCTCAGTATTTTTCATAGTAATACCTGATGTTAGAACTTGTTACATGGTGTTGAATTATTGGTAAATTTAACCGTTAGAGAAAATTGTTATATTTTAAAACCAAGGGCAGAAAAGATTTTTATTCTACGGTAGTTCCTTTAGCTTAGTTTTGTTTTATTTTTGGTGTTTCCCCCTCACAAGTAACATAATATGGCTGGAATTGTGTTGTGTTGGATTGGGGATTTGATGAACATTATTCTTCCTTCTCCCCATAATTTGAGTACTTATTAATCAAATGCAATAGTTGGTTTTACCGTTGCCCTTTAAAAGACAAGAACACTTTGGTCCTGAGAGATTTTGCTTGGTGACAATCTTTGGGACAAAAATAGATTAAAATTGTTGAGCAACAACAGCTTTCTTGTTAGAAGGTATAGCACATATTTTCTAATTTCCATTGTATTTTCTGTTTTTATTTCTTGCTAGAATTTACAAGATAGTAATACCTATCAGGTAAAAAATGAAACTGAATGAGCTTTTGCTTAAAAAGTTCAATCCCAGTTCATTTTCATATTGAATAATATTTTCTTGTCCTGTTTGTGTTGCATATGATTATCTAGTCATAGTTAAAATGAACCTTAGAATCATATTATTCATCACAGTACACATTTATTCTAATATGTGCTAGATTTGTAAAAATAAAACACTTGTGTTTATTGAGATTCTGAGCTCGCCCCTTATTATTAATATGAATCTTTTTTTCCCTTCTGGAAAGTTGCAAAGGTGAAAAGAGGATGATTTCCTGTTTATTTGTTTTTTTATTGCAGAAGATATGTCACGGGACAAAGAGATACCCTCTTTTTTCTCTTTTCTTAGTACTTACAGTCATTATTTTCAGTGGCCAAATCCCCAAAGTGTGTGCAATCAGCGAGTCACTTGGGAAAAGGGCTCAACTGATTTGAATACATGAAATGAAAATTTAATGTTGGCTGCCTCTTAAAAGATAATAGATGACTTCACAGCTAATTATAAAATATGTGTAATGTGAACCCCACAATAAATGTGGATGGACTGATATTTATTGGGTTCTGGTAACTGGGATTACACGCAATCCTAGATGGGACTGCACTCCTGCTGAAGATGGATAGCTCAGGAGTACATCTTTATTACTGGATATTCTAGTAGTTCATACTCTGGTAGCTCCCTATTAAATTGTAGTCTAATAATGCGCCCCCTCCTTCCTTAAGGAAGAAAGTAAAAACGTGGTGATGGGATCAAACTTTTGAATAGTAAGTTCTAGTGCAATAATATGGAATAGTGAAATGACAAATGGAATAGCCTTGTATCATGATTTTGGACTGTGATTTTAATAATTGGTTTTAATATTGATATGTTTATTTTGTTTTTTGTTTTAATGCATTTGTTTATTTTACTGTCTGTATGTTTATGGCATCGAATTATTGCGTATCTGTCAGGCTGTTCTGTCCCCTTCAAGGTGAGAAAGGCAGGATATAAATGAAGTAAATAAATAAATAGTGATGCTGTCTGTTTGAAGCTCTTCTTGAAGCTGCAGTTGGGAGAAGGACAGGATAATAATAAAGTAAATAAGTAAAAACATATTTCAATGTCAGTTAGACCAAATGCTTGTGGTGATAGTTCAGTATTTCTGTTGGTGCTATCCAATGTATGTGTGCTCAGCCCTATTGAATTCAGTGGGCCTTTCTCCTAGATATGTATGTATAACAGGCATGAGAAATGTCTGTCCCTCTCATACATTTTAAAAATAAGTTATTAAACATTAACATTTTAAAAGTTTTTCATTTTTTTATTGTGCAAAAGCAAATGTGAAACCCCTCCTGCAGGAGGGGTCTCACATTTCCCATGCCTGCCATCCATACTTAACTGAATGTAAGATTAACAGAATACAGTAGAGTCTCACTTATCCAAGCTAAACGGGCCGGCAGAAGCTTGGATAAGCAAAAATGTTGGACAATAAGGAGGGATTAAGGAAAAGCCTATTAAATGTCAAATTACGTTATGATTTTACAAATTAAGCACCAAAAACATCATGTTTTACAAGAAATTGACAGAAGAGTAGTTCAAAACACGGTAACGTTATGTAGTAATTACTGTATTTATGAATTTAGCACCAAAACATTGCAATATATTGAAAACATTGACTACAAAAACATTTGCTACTAACAAATGGATTACAAATAAAGATAGAATTACATAAAATGAACTTACAGTAGCCACATTGTTGGGAATTAAATCCATAAAAAGTTCAATCCTTGCTGCCTAGAGTAACAGCTGTGGATCGGGGCGGGAGGCAAACTGCGTTGGATAATCCAGAATGTTGGATAATTGAGATTCTACTGTATATCCAAAAGGAGAAAATCAGTAACTGTGAATGGAACAAAGCAATTACATTTTCTACTTTTTAAATTAAATGTCTGTCAAAACAGTGTCTTCATATGTATGTTTACTTGTTCCGATTATACATATCTGTATAAGTCTCTGTTTATCCCAGAATGTCATATCATTTGATTTTTCTTCTTTTTAAAAAGATTAGAATATGTTTACTGTTTAGTGGTTGAATGTTGTTATAGATCACCTGTATTGTTCATTTGCAGAGTTCTAGGAAATAGATTCCTATAACAATCCACACTATTTGACCATTCTATGCAATATGTGTGATCAGATACCTAAAACTTGGCTCCCAAGTAATTTTCAGTAAAATCATGAGATACATTCTTAAGTAGAGAATTAAGGCAAACTCCTCACACGTCTCGGGTAGTTGATTTTGGGTATCATTGAAAGGGTGGCAGGTTAAATATTTTATTTTTGTATTTATACGTTCAAAAATTAGGAGAGGCTTCCAGAACATTTTCTGCGTTACCTCTCAAAGTAACTTGATTGGCTCTGCACACTATAGCTAGCCCCACAGATTCACTGGGGTTAGGGCACAGAACCCTCACAAAAGCTAAAGTTGTCCATAAAGTTGCTCTGGAAGATGGTGAGATTCTCAGAGAAAACATTTTATTCAAATCTGCAAATAATGAAATGTGTAAAAATCAAACCCATCACAGGATTTTTTTGGCAAGAGTAGTTCAGAAGGAGTTATCCTTCTTTCCGAGGCTGAGAAAATGTGACCTGCCCCATCTTTCCCCAGAATTGAGTCTCAATGTGATTTATAAATTAAAATGATTACCATAAAGTTAAAAGAATACAAAAAGCCAACACTGGGATATAATTAGACAATTAACAATATTAAAACACTAGAAAATAATAAAAGATGTCAGGATCTCAACAGGCTCATACAACCTGCCATCCTGAATTTGGAGATCATTTTATTTTCTTTTGGTTTGTGAGCTTTGCAGGTGCTTTATTCAAGAATTTGCTTTTGCAGTTCCATATTCTAAAACAAAAATTGAAACCAAGGTTATTTAAGTGCAATACAAAGTCACTTTGGAGATTCATGCTACCCAACAGATTATAGAAGAATGTGTTAACAACTGTTTTTTTCTTAAGCATTAGTTGGATTCTTTTGTCAGATTCTAGTAATGCTTGAGAATGTTTTAGCATTAGCTTTGCACTGTTGAACTGTCAGAGTTTCTCTCCTCAACTGATGTGAGATCCCTTTTTAGTGGAAGTATTTTACACTGCGTGTTCTGAATTATTTGTCTGAACTGAGATAACCCTGTAGTGATGCGCAGTGATGCAGAACTGTAAATGTAATACATGTTTGTCTAGGTTTTAAAAGGAGATTAGATTTCAATTTAAGGACCTTTAAAACTTGTATATCTTACCAACATGTAATTTCCTCACCTTAATCATTACGGTAAGGTATATACGAACTTAAAGCTAGTTGTCAGCTTTTGATAATGTTGGTATAATTAATTTGTTTTCATATTTGCTCTGTGTCCCTCTCTGATGATGCATCTGTTGTACTCTGAAGTCCTTTACTGAAGATATTTTGCATAGCTAAACTGTTGGCTAATTCTGAATTCATATTTATTTGATCATGTTTCTCAAGACTATGCCTTTGAAAACAATACTTCAAAGTAATTTTAGTCATTGAAAAAATGGGATCTTTATGCTGTATGAAAGTTTCCTCAGGTTCACCAAACCTTGTTGTCCCCCATGCTCAGGAGTCCCAGTGTTATAATTTGCAGTGTGTTTGAAAATTTCCGTTGGCCCAAGAAGCCATCATGAGATTGTTAATGGGAACCGGCTGCAGGAAAAATGCAACATGCTGTTGCAACAGCTGCACTGGTCAATTACTAGTTTGTTTTTGGGCACAGTTCAAAGTGCTGGTTATGACTGATAAAGCCCTATATGGCACAGGCCCTTTTTATTTCCACCACCATTGCATATGCAGTTAGTGAGTACTCAACAGAAAACCTTCTCACTTGCTGCCCCAAGACAATGAAACTCACATCCCAAGGAGACCAGAATGGATCCTCCTTGCTGTCTCTCAGGTTGCAAGCTAAAACCTTTGTATGCTAGGCTACGGGGTGCTGTATGGTGCTAGTAAATTCTTTTTAACTACTTTATTTATTTATTTTAAATTTTATTTAACTTGATAGTTTTAAGAAGCCTATCTCAGTCTGAGAAGCACTGGTTTGAAGGTTAACTAATAAAGTCTGCTGTAGGAGTGCATTATGCAACACTGGCAGAAAACATTACATAAGTATGCATAATGGATCATTTAAATTATTGTATTTGTTAGGGTTTTGATTAAATACTTGGCTTGAAAGTCCTATCAGGCCTTACAATAAAGCTCCAAGGCAATTTGCACTTTATCATACAGAGGAAAATAGGTGAATTGCTCAAGATTGTTTTTAATATCTAACAGAGACTTTAATTTTTCATCTGCTATGTTTTAAGATCTACAGCAAGATTACACTATTTAATCTACAATTGTAAATGCTTTTCCCTATGTAATATAGCAAACTATTGAAACATTGTCACATTTTATGTAAAATATTAAGTTATTTCTTCTGTTTAAATAATTACTACCTAATGTGTTGTCGAAGGCTTTCATGGCCGGGATCACAGGGTTGTTGTATGTCTTTCGGGCTGTGTGGCCATGTTCCAGAAGCATTCTCTCCTGACGTTTCGCCCACATCTATGGCAGGCAACCTCTGAGGATGCCTGCCATAGATGTGGGCGAAACGTCAGGAGAGAATGCTTCTGGAACATGGCCACACAGCCCGAAAGACATACAACAACCCAATTACTACCTACTTAATGTTTTTTTTTAAAAAAAATAATGCCTATAGGTACAGTAGGCTTTTTTTCCTTTTTCATTACCTTTAAATTGCCTTTGCATTAGTAATTTAGTTTTTCAAAAGAAAATGTAGCCTGATGCAGACTTTTTAATTAAAAGAAATAACAGAAATTGGCATTTGACATTTCATTGTTTCCTCTGTCTAAAAATATTTTATTTTTTAAAAAGTGGCTTTTTTCATACATTGGAAAATCACGGAAAAAAATATATAGCAGAAATCAATTATTCATGTGTTACTTAGGCAAGAAAGGACTGCACAGGTCAAAGCATGCACATGAAATAATTAATTATACAATTAGCCTGTGTTTTTTGACAAAGATTTTTTCCAAGAACAAGTCACCATATTACTTGATAAAAACTGGACATAGATGAAACCAAAAAAGTACTTCTAGTTTTCAGGACGTGAATTAAAAGTTGGGAGACAGAAATAATTTCACATAAAGTTGAAGCAGAAGGGTGACTGATAGAGTAACAATGCCAAAACCGAGCAGTGAATTGTAAACAGTCATTTTAAACCAGTTAAATTCATGCTGGTCTTTCTAATAGCTCACTAGTCAAAATACCAAAGGGTAACTAAGTGGGTCTTTCTCACTAGCCTGAAAACTTGAAATTAGAAGGAAATTGAATCTCCCCATTCTGAGAGGATATACAGTAGACTTCACTGGCATGTGGTTACAGGATTCCCTGTAGATACCAAAATCTATGGACACCTAAGTCCTGTTATATACAGTAAAATGGCATGAGGATCTGTGAAATGGCGAGAGCAGGTTATATCTACCCAGAAGCATAGTGCTCAGCACAAAATCGGATTTTTCAAGCCATGGTTGGTTAAATTGTGGATGCAGAATCCATTGATGCAGGAGGCTTTGCTTCAGTTGTCAGTTATCTTATCAGCAGAGGCAAGACGATGTGGGTCTGTTGGTTTTTCTTTTCCCATGTTCTGGGTAATATATTTTACTCCTTGCTCTTCTTTCTTGCATCACGGGAAAATCGTTCTAGCCTTTATTAGAATTATAGAATCATAGAATAGTAGAGTTGGAAGAGACCTCATGGGCCATCTAGTCCGACCCTCTGCCAAGAAGCAGGAAATCACATTCAAAGCACCCCCTACAGATGGCCATCCAGCATTCATAAAACAGGAGCATCATTAAGCAAAAAATAAAAACTCAAGCCTACCACCAAAGTAGCCTACCACCAGTATACTACCAGTTGACATAAATGTTGAAATACTGAATATGAAAGGAAAATACTGAGCAAGGATCACACTGAATGTTTGCTTGCCATACTATAATTCCTCATCTCTTTACAGAAAATTGAGTGGCAGTGGCAGTGTTGACTAGTAATAGTATTGGCTGACCCATGTACTTGCTATCTTGTCTGTCTTTAGTTTATGTTGTATTAAACTCCTTGTTCTTTGGTGAAAAGTTTCATGTTAGTAATTTCATAGCTGTTTCACCTGACTTCACATCTGTCTACATGTCACAGTCAGAGATGAGATAACCAAGAACTCATGAATTTTGTAACAGAAGTTGGTGTGAAACTCCAGAACGTCTGACTTGTAACTCTTCTCAGGAAATTATATTGCCTTCCCAAAGGTATTTGGAAACCTATAATCTAGTGAATATATTTATTATAATGTATGTCCTTTCAAGAGAAGCAAGACCACAGATATCCTTCTGCATAATAATTTTATCCTGTTACCTTCGTTTTCATGCCTGCTTTTTTATTCACAGATCATTGTTTAGTAGTAACCATTGTGGACCAATCCAATACCAAGTTGATATGCACACTTTTTAGTGCAGACAGAGATACTCTTCCACAAATCTACAATAATGGCGACATTGTTCGATTTCACAGAATAAAGGTAATTCTGGGGCATTTCCTAATAAAATGCAGAGGGGATGTTTAGTGTTCCTGAAGAAATTCATGATCTACATGGGCTACCATTGCTGGTTATGGGAGCAGAACTTGCCTTGGTTTACATCTCTTTCCCATTCCATTCTGTCATTATAGTCACTCTCCAAATAGTCTTAACTTTGAAAAAGTAACTTTGTTGGACTATGACTTCCAGAATGCCTTAGCCAACATGGGCATTTATTCTCCTGCCTTCAAATGGTAACATTTCCAGATTCTTCCAGGCACTTTGCACAGCAGCCAGACAAACATTTATGAATGTTTGCCTTAATGTGTGCGGGCAGTTTTGTGACGAGTTGCTGACTGTTTTTCTCATAGCTCAAGTAGGTTCTATCCACAGCTTGCCAAATCCTACAGCCATGCCTGCTGGGGATCTAGGACCTTAGTCTAGAATGCAACCTTTCTAGGTTCTAAGAACCGCTGTAGTATATGCTAGGTCATATGTTGCTTTTAAGTGCTCTGTCGCAGCATGGGTTTGTGAAATGATTTCGTTTCCAAATCACAAACATCTCCAAACCACTGCAGGCTGGATAGCAAGTGTCCAGAAGCAAGCAAAATACAGCAGAGTCCTTTTACAGCAAAAACATATGCTTCAACCTGTCTATCGACAGAGCCCAACTGTTAGCATCTAACCTTATCTACACACTGTTTAGTGAACTCACAGATTCAGGTTTTCATCCAAAATATCTGGAGGCTTTAATCTTCACAGTTGCAATATATACAAAAATGTACAAACAGGATACACAGATTCACTTTCTGTCTAGTACTAGCAAAAAATCACCTTCCTCTTTGCTCTCATAAGAAAAACTTCACTGTCCAACTCTTCTGCTTCTTTTTCTCCCTTTCGACATATGCCAATTTTCAGTAGGCTGTTTATTGGTACAGTTTGTGCAAATTTTAGCTAGCAAAACCCAAAGAACAATTTTAAACACAAGTCCCTAAAGATTTGCGTGGAATTTGGTCCTCATTTTGTTCATTATTATTTGAGCCAAACCCATATGTTTTCCCTTTTTAGTAAAAACCACTGTTAGGGATGTGGATTTTTTATCCCCAGCCAGAAACCTCATAAAGTTATTACTGTTCACCAAGTGAAAGTCAGTGTAACTTGTACTCAGACTGAACCTATTGGGGAGTGATAGTTCTCTGTTACTAATGAAAATGCTTTAAGGCAGAGTGTAATGGCTAGGTCTCTGCAGATGCTGCAACAATTTGGTTTGTTACATTTGAATTTCCACTTTTAGGCAAGGCTATTTAGCAAGATGCTTCATTTTTCTCTTTCATTGCTATTCACATATTTGTTTTCTTTGCACAAACACTGCTTGAAGCAAAAATAGCCACAAAAGTAATAGACACTCCTAGTTTATCTCAAGATACCTATTTATTTCATTAGGAGTGTGTTGAAAAAAAGGGAAAGGATGTGCCAACTCTCTCACTATATTTCAAAATGCATAGGCTTGTTTACCAACAGGCATTTACAGTGGTATAAGTACATTGGAGCTGTTTATCTAGGAATCCAATTTAGCTGTGGTCAGGGTTCAATTGGCAAGCATATTTCGCATAGTAAAAGTTTCATTAAGCTACTAAAACATAATAGTTTTAAGCTGCCTGAGTAAATTATACCTTTTGTGTTTATTAGTGCCAACATGTTGCACGTGGAATGTGTATCCGTTGTTTTAATTAATTCATGGACCTCCAACTCAAAACCATTTTTGTTATAAGATATCATTTTATCCTTGTTTTTGTTTTTTTAAAGTAACAGGAGTACAGTATCTGGATTATATAAAGATACAAGATTTTATTTAACTTGGGATCTTAGGTCATGAGGGAAGTTTAGTATGAAGTTTTAGAAGTTATACTCTTATTTGGATGAAATGTGATAAGCTTGCAATCATCCAATCTGGAGACAAAGATAAGTCAGGTTTTATGACTGATCTTTTTTTATATTGTGCTCAAACATCATGCTGGTTCATGTTCTCAAACTGTTTCGATTTGGCAAGGATGATATTCTTTCTTTCATTCCATTTTTGCAGCTTTTTAAAATATCCCAGCTTCTCCTTGTCCCTCAGATTCTGGTGCTACAAACTGAGTTCAAAGGGCAAAAAAAGGCTTGAACTCAGTTACTTCAGCAAATGAGAAAAAGAGAGTAGCATAGAGGAGGGCTGGAATTATGCACTTCCCAGACAAAAGCAAATGGCTGGGGCCTCACTTAGCTCATATATTAATCCTTATTAATAGTGCTTGCCAAGCTTGTTGTTTAGCTACATGTGTCCAAGATTCCATCTGTGAAATTTTGAACATTATACCAAGTGCATGCTAGAGCCAAGAACATTGTTTCTTTCTGTTAAAATAAGCCAGGTTTATAAACCACGTTTTTGGTTTGTAACTCTGGTTTGTCTGGAGAAAGATAGACCAGAGTTTCCAGTCCATAAATAATGATGAACAAACCAAAACCAGAAGATGATAGATTGATTTAACTCACTTACTGGAGAATCGATAGATGGGCAGCATGCATGCCCTCCCCCCCAAAACTTGAATTTTTACAACTGAATATTCTTTTTAATCATGCATTTTGTCATGCTAAAATAGACTATCTCTAACAAAATCTTGTTACATTAATTTAACTAAACATGGTAAAATGTATGATTAAAAAAAACAATGACTGTGTTAATATAAACATTCTCAGTAGAATAGTATCTTATTTTACAGTGAAGTAACCAAACTGGAATTGGATTGATTTGCATGCTTCAAATTTGAGTTCATCAGTGGGCCTTACTGTTCACAATGAATAACTTCCTTTGCTACCAGTAATGCTCTTGCCAATTTGCCATGGTGGCTGGGGATGGTGGATGCTGTAATTGGACACATCTGGAGGGTGCTGCATTAGGGCAAGGATGTGGATTAAGAGTTCTGAGGAAGGATTTAAGAGAATTTGGGAAAAGGAAGTGCCATTTGAGAAAGAAAATGGGTGAAAAACGGATTTTCCAAACATTCTTGTTTCAAAAGCAATCTTTCTATAACTATTGCATTGGGTGAAAAGGGGGGGGGGGATAATCAAGGATCTTGGAAGACTACAGCCTTCAGGTATTTTGCTGCTTTCCCATCTTACATGGGTAAAAGGGCTGTAACCTTCCAAATTCCTTGCTGCCTTCCTCCCTCATGTTTCCAATATCACACAGAATAAATAAAGGGGAAAGTCAAATGTAACCTTCTAGATTCTCAGCTACCCTCTCACCCTCTGGGATGTCATTTATGGATAGGCCAAGATGAATGTCTGGGAGACGGGGAAAATGTTTTGGCTGTTTCTTCTACCTTGCTTGAATGAGCAAGGTCGAACACTGCACATCTCTATTGTGTTATGTAAATACACATAGGATCACAACATAATGCTGCAGTAGACAGGACTGAAACAATGGCCTGGCTTGCTGTTTCTTGCTTACTATATATACGCTTGTGTAAATTGACTTCATGTATAACTCAAGAGCAAGTTTGAGGGAAAAAATTAAAGATTTTGCTATGACCAATAGATGAGTCGGGTAAAACTTAAGGGCACACTTAGGAGTGTGCATGTGAGGAGATAGGTATTTTTATGGTGAACCTGGCCAACATTGCAGCTTAAGCGCCTGTAGCTGCCAGGGGCACCCATGAGAAAGAACAGCTTTCCCTCCTTCCTCGCTTTATCAGCCTGCTCAGCAGCAATGTCTGGGAACTTATAAAGGCTTGCACAAAAATCCCCTATAAAAATGACTACCAGTCTCATGAGGCTTATGCAGTAAGCTCCAATAGCCACCACTTCTTTACTCAACTGCACAAAATGGAGGGGAGCAAAACACATTGAGCTGTCATCATCATTTGTTTCCAGCATTGACCCATGGATAGTTAATTCAGGTTTTTGGGGTCATTTTTTATTTTCTCCAACTAATTTATGGGTATATATGGTGGTTATTACTTTTTATGTTTAGTTTAGAATTGGGTCTGACTGCTGGACTGAATAGATTGGATTCCACCTGATGTGCCCCAAAGAAATTGTCCAATGAAGGAATGTTGTTAGTCTCATGTGCTGAAAGCCAAGACTCAACTTTTCAAACTCAATATTGTTATAAAAAATTCAGTTCAATTTGTAATAATTTGTGGTATTTTGTTATTTTTCCAACTACTTTATTTATTTAATTTTGTAATTCTCTTTAGATTTGATTAAGGATCCAATTATACTTTGGCTTTTTAGATGATGGGAAAAAACTTTGCACTTATTTTCTATACCGTGTGTGATTTCTGTTCTTTGTCACCCAGATCAGAGAGTTTGGTGGCCAAATGCAAGGGATTACGAGCAATGGGTTTGCAGCACTTACATTTGATGGCACCATAGGGGCAAGTTTAGTTCCTCGTACAACTAGCAAAACATCCACATTCACAGATGAAGACAAGAAAATAGTAGAAGAGTTACGCATTTGGTTGGCACAGAATCTTACCATCTCTGCCCCTGCTGCTAAATTGTGTGACATTCAGCCACCAATGTTCTTTCAACTCACTTGTCAAGTGGTAGGAAAAGCAAAAGTAGATGGATCTTCCTATCTCCTCAAGGTTTGTGCTTCTTTTTCCCCAGATGATACAATTAAAGAGCTTTTACCTATTACAACTGAGATAGGATGTCACATTTTGTCTGTTCTCTATTTTTAAAATTTCCACCTCTTCGAGCTAACTAAATCTTATTTTCTATTGGAAGTTTTGTGTTCTAATCATGAAATTTGAACCTAGTGGCTCGGTTGGTAGGCTGGGCTATGGCGCAGGCTGGTTAGTAGCCAGCTGCAACAAATCACTCTGAACAAGAGGTCATGAGTTCAAGGCCAGCCCGTGCCTGCGTCTGTCTCTGTTATATGTTATGGCCTTGAATGTTTGCCTTATATATGCAATGTGATCCGCCCTGAGTCCCCTTCGGGATGAGAAGGGCGGAATATAAATACTGTAAATAAATAAATTGAGTATCATAGCTACTTTTGCATATTTTATTCTACGTCTCAAATGTTATTTTTAAATATTCAAAATGTTTCCCATTAATGAGTCTTAAGCAATATAATCTTTGCAACTAATCATACAACCAGGTCTCCCATCTGTAAATAGTTTTTTATTCTTCCCATTTTTATCTATTGAACATCTTTTTGATCAGACATCACAACAAATATAGTAAAAGAATGTAGAAACTTATATACTGGACAGTACTGCTCCTTTTCCTTTCATGCTGCCTTCACGTAACACCACACTTCTAGAAGTAAAATAACTGAAAAATGGCAATGTTTGGACACTGGGTGTGAAATTTAAGAACAGTATGAATATTCCTGTCTGAAAACTGATAAAAATTAGATACTCACTAGCCAATATAGCCAAGGGCCAGCTGAGCCTATATTTGACCAGCTAAAGCTGTACTGAATGCAAACTCCTTCCATTCTATGATTGATGGGAATGCTTAGGACCAGCATCATCCTGGCCTGTGATTTCTTATTTTGACTATGTTCCTGAAAGAGATTTTGAGCTGGTACTTGGGGGTTTTTTCTCAGCCTATTCCTTTCTTTATCTTTTTTTGACTCTTCAACTGGAAGTTATCAGCCACGGATTGCTTTGCCAGCAGATCTCTGACAAGAGGAATGTGCTGGCAGAGGAGCATTTCTGTTTGCAGAAGAGTCTTCTATCTAATCCCAATACCCCTACAGCTGATGTATCTTTGAACTGAGATTGCATTGTTGTGTAGGAAAAAGCTCGTTCAGTTACGCTGGCTGACACACATTTTGGTGCCTCAAATGTTAGATTCGTTTCTAGGTATATTTGACCTGCTGATTCCAGAAATGGCACCAGTTTCCCCCTATCACCTCTAGTCTTTGAGATACAGAACATATCGTATTTGCCATTCTTCATCTGTTCACCCATAGAAAACCATGGTAGCCATATCTAAGCAACTAAAACTGATGTGGTCTACCCAATACAATTTTCTGACTCAGTGCCCCAAATAACGTCAGGAACAGGCCTAAAACCCAAGACGCCAAGATTTTTCTTTTAGTTGGGCTGTGTTGTATGTGTCTGGTGGAAGGCAGAGATTCACGTTAGTGACTTTTAGGGCTCACCTGCTTTTATTTAGAAATATTGTCAAGTTTTAAAATTAAGTATAAAAATTTTATTTATAAAATTTTATATTAAATCATTTATGTGTGTGTGTGTGTGTGTGTGTGTGTGTGTGTGTGTGTGTGTATATATTCTGCTAATTCATTTTGACATTAGGTAACTGGTAGCAGTCTGATTTCTGTAGATTTGCACATTCCGCAGATACATATAGAATTGTGAGCTTTCCATGATGGCCTTACCAATTGTGTCATGTGCACACACAAAGTGAACATTTTTAATAAACATTACTATAAATGCAATATATTGTTCTGATCTTACTGCCAAAAGATGTAATACGTAAAGGGATGGAGCCCAGTATGTACTGTAATGGCAAAACCCCCCACTTCCGTTACTCTTAGGGATTTTTTTTGCTATTTATGCTAACAGATGTTTTCTATTCTGTAATACACCAATGTGTTTTGTTATACACCATTCGAAAGGATGCACAAAAACAGTCAGGAGAGCAAATGAGCAGCTGGCAGGTGTTAATCAACTGTTGAGATTTTTAAAAAGCATTTGTAGAAAGACACAGTAGTTTATATAAGTGCTGGAATTATTTGAAAGAGTTAAAATGAAAAATGGAGGTGGGAAGCTCGTGAAACATGATTAATTTTTGGTTTGAAAAAACAAACTGAAGGTAATGGGATTAAAAGGTTGGTTTTTTGAGTCTCAGCCCAGACATGTCACAGTGCTGAATAATGCTATCATATTTTGTTTGAACTGGAAAATTGAAATATTGTACCACTCAGGTAGAAGATAACCTTTCATCTCCTTTTGAAATGCAGCATATTGTGAACTAGCCTTATCAGTAAGAAACAAGATAAACGTTTTCAAAAAATGTTACATTTTTAAAGAATATATATATTCTACACATTCTCCCCGATTAGTTCCTTTGCAAGAAGGGATCCCAAAGGCCATAAATTTTCTGCCAGTGATGCTCTGGGGATTCTCCTACAGAAACATTTTACAATCTAGAAGTAACATTTTCTACAAGGGCATAGGAACTGATAGTCAGAAATGAAAATTCCTGTGTGCCTGAATGCACTTTAGGTATGTGTACATTGATGCCTTTGAATTCTGGCTATAGGGTTCAAACAGGCCACTGGAGAGATGATTCCCTTTGTGAGCCTTGACCTGTCATTATAACTCTGGAGATCCAAACATTGCCATCATTTACTATAATGGAATTGCAGTTTCATTGCTGTTTTTCCAGCATGGCTATTCAGTGAGTTCTGATTAGGAAAGTACTACCCAAAATATAACTTAATAGATAAATAAATGGATTGTAAAGCAGATGAAGTCTGGACTATCCCTAGAAGCCAAACAGATTGTAATACTTTGGATATACAGTAGAGTCTCACTTATCCAAGCTAAACGGGCCGGCAGTACCTTGGATAAGCGAATGTTTTGGATAATAAGGAGGGATTAAGGAAAAGCCTATCAAACATCAAATTAGGTTATGATTTTACAAATTAAGCACCAAAACATCATGTTATACAACAAATTTGATAGAAAGAGTAGTTCAATACGCAGTAATGTTATTTTGTAATTACTGTATTTACAAATTTAGCACCAAAATATCGCGATATATTCAAAACATCGACTACAAAAATGCATTGGATAATCCAGAAGCTTGGATAAGCGAGTCTTGGATAAGCGAGACTCTATTGTATCACAAAAATAGAAGACTCACTAGAAAAAATAATGATGCTTGGAAAGGTAGGGTGAGTTTCTGAGTGAGTAGTTGATCATGATGTGACTTGAAGGTCTCTCATTCATAGGGTCTCCAAAAGTCAAAATTGACTTGACAGATGGTAACAATAAAGCGTAATGCATTTGCATAGTTCAGAAAATTTGAAAAAATAATGCATTTATTAATTAAAACCAATTATAGCTCAGCGTTATGTTCCAACCCTATGTATAAATGTGATCTAAAATGTCAGGGCAGTACACATTCCTTTTGCCAGTCTTGTATGCAGTCTCAGGTAATCAATACTCATCTTTCATTGTTAACACCATGTTAACTATTTCATTAACTGGTGTGGCTGGAACATAGTTGGGGGATAGATCTAGTGAACCCAACATAAAGTAATGTGTAATCAGGAAGATGAATAACATTTTTCTGACTACTATATCATGGCAAGTCTATCAGAAGTAATTTATGATAGAACCATAGAACAGAATAAGATTTGTTCTTAAGCTTATGGACTTCATTTACAAGGTTTCATTCTCAGAAAGGTGAAAGATAATGAAAGAAGAAAAGGCTATGTTAACAGGCATCCTTTATACACACACATTCATTAGGCACTGCAGGTAAAATAGGGCAAATCCTTTTTGAAATATTTACTTAATCTTACCAAACTAACAGCTGTCTGCATAAATTCATGAAACAAAATGATATTGCTAAGGTGTGTGAATTTTAAGTACAGTAGAGTCTCACTTATCCAACATTCGCTTATCCAATGTTCTGGATTATCTAACACATTTTTGTAGTCAATGTTTTCAATACATCTTGATATTTTGATGCTAAATTTGTAAATACAGTAATTGCTAAGTAGCATTACTGCACATTGAACTACTTTTTCTGTCAAATTTGTTGTATAACATGATGTTTTGGTGCTTAATTTGTAAAATCATAACCTAATTTGATGTTTAATAGGCTTCTCCTTAATCTCTCCTTCTTATCCAACATATTCGCTTATCTAATGTTCTGCCGGCCCGTTTATGTTGGATAAGTGAGACTCTACTGTATAATCTTTTTATTGTAGCTACATTTTCTTGAAACTATAAGTCAAAAATCTAAGTATAGGTGGTTAGATTTACAGACCGAGTATTACAATTTGGCATCAATAATAAAAAGAATTGTATTTCTGCTTCTGGCAGCCATATATATTGGGACATAATGCTAGACATTGACAAAAAAAAATTAAAAAAAGAAATTGCCCAAATTACAATGATGAGTTCTATGTCAAAAATTTAAACAGAATTCCTTACATAAGTAAAACACTGAGGTCACCCACAACTGCTTAGAAATGTCAGTAGATGTTTGTTTTTTTTTCATCTAAATTACAATGGTTTCAAAATTGAAGTTCCAGAAAAAAAAAGGGGGGGGGGGCTGCAGTAAGGCATTAGGAAATAATGTTTGAGATCCTAAGCTAAGCTTCGGAGCAGGAAAAAAAGACTTTTTTAAAAGGCAGGAAAAAAGAACTTCTCTGAGGTTTTGCTGATAAGATTGCTGAATTTACAAAAATGGAAATGGTCAAACAGGAGGCTACAGTGACTTTTTGGGCATATGTTAGATACAGATCTGGGCATCTTATGGCAAGTACTATAGTGTTCCCTCACTTATCGTGTGGGTTAGGTTCCAGGACCACCCGCAATAAGTGAAAATCCGTGAAGTATGGACGCTATCTATTTGTACATTATTTTAGTAGTTATATACTATTTTAAGTCTTTATCAACCAATTGTCTGTTGATAAATTGCCTCCTTCTCCCGTTGGGCTTCTTTTCTCTCCCTTCGACTTCTCCTTCCTCCTTTCTTTAGGCAGTAAATTGTATTTTTTATGATTTATAATATTTTAGAATTTATTGAAAAACTGCAAAACAGCGAATCCTCAAAAAGTGAACCTATAATTTGGAATATTGCCTATTTACCAACTTTGTATTTCCAGTTTTAAAGATAAAATGAACTTTGTTTCATGATAGGTATGGGATGGCACCGAATGTCCCTTTCCATCCTGGAAAGTGTTCGTTAAAACAGATGACTTGGAAGGAGATGGCAATCTTATTCATCAGCTAAGAAATCTGACAGTGGACATTGTACTGTATGATAATCATGTGCATTTGGCAGAATCACTGCAGGTAATGGAACTCTCAGCTAATATGTCTTAGTTTTTGTTAAATGTTCTTTCATATTTGTGTTTTCCCTATAACCGTGTGGCCTACGTTTATTTAAATTTTGTTCTTTTCCATGACTATTCTGGGTTTTTTAAGAGAAAAACCACATACACACACACACACAAAATAAAGCTTCTGGGGGGGAAATGAAAATACTGTACTAATTGCTTTAAATTGCGGTAAAAGTGAGCAGCTGTAATACTCAGATTGTGGTGTCATGCAATTCTGAGCATATGCAGAATGAATTGTGCTTTTTCTGTCTTTGAATGCTTTTCTGTAAATGAGAGAAACCTTAGTTTAATTTGTAGTCCCTGTTATGGGCAATTTTTTTATACTCTGTAAATAGGCTATTGCCTATGAAAGCTACCATTAGTGATTGCTTCATTGAACAATCCATATCCTTCCCCGAGTGGCCCTGCAGTCTTCATTCTTCAGGGGAGAGAGAACAGTTTAACTAATCTAGTTAATGAATGCTTTTGTGCTTCTATATTGGGATCTTTGTAATCAGGAAAATTGGTCAAATGAGTCTTAAAGCAGTGTGGCTTGCTGTGATGAAGCCTAAAGCTCACTGTAAAAACAATTTCTACTGATAAAATGAATAACAGGTGGCAATAGGTAGAGGCTTTTAAATCGTATCATCTGGCAACACAGAAACATTCTTGCACAAGTTTTTAATCAGTGGATAGAGAGGCTTAAATTGTTTTTTTTATTTTTTTTACTATTTTGCAAAGTACATACAGTAGAGTCTCACTTATCCAACACTGGCTTATCCAACGTTCTGGATAATCCAATACATTTTTGTAGTCAATGTTTTCAAAACATCGTGATATTTTGGTGCTAAATTCGTAAATAAATTACTACATAGCATTACTGTGTATTGAACTACTTTTTCTGTCAAATTTGTTGTATAACATAATGTTTTGGTGCTTAATTTGTAAAATCATAACCTAATTTGATGTTTAATAGGCATTTCCTTAATCCCTCCTTATTATCCAGCATATTCGCTTATCCAACGTTCTGCCGGCCCGTTTATGTTGGATAAGTGAGACTCTACTGTAGTTTTATACCAAAGTCTCTGACATAAAGTTGCTAACATGTTGTAGTAGTTTGACTAGGGCTCTGGGAGACCAGGGTTCAAATCTCCTCTTAACCATGGAAACCCTTGGGTGACCTCTCTTTGAGGAAGGCAGTGGCAAACCTCCTTTGAAAAAATCTTGCCAAGAAACCCCATAATACATTGATTGATGTTTGAGTGCTCTCTGGATAAGAGTGAACTACAGCTCCCAGATTCCAAGGGCAATTACCCCCAAACCCCGCCTGTACTATCAGTTGGCTATGTTGGTTCTGTGTGCCAAGTTTGGTCCAGATCTGTCGCTTGCTGTGTCCAGTGCTGTGGATAAGGAAGAACTACAGCTCCCAGATTCCCAGGGCAATTACCCCAAAACCCTGCCAGTATTCACAGTTGGCCATTATGAGTGTGTGTGCCAAGTTTGGTCCAGATCCGTCATTGGGTGGATTCAGTGCTCTCTGTACGGAGGTGAACTACAACTCCTAAAATGAAGACCAATTCCCCCCAAACCCCTGCAGCATACTCAGTTGGTCACAGGGGTTCTCTGTGCAAGGTTGGTCCTGGTCCATAATAGATGGGGCTTGGAGTTTTCTTTGATTCCAGGTGAACTATAAATCCCAGTGCCCACAACTTCCAAATGTCAAAGCCAATTCCACCCCAAATTGTATTCAAATATGGGCATATTGGGTATGTGTGACAAATATGGTGCAGATCCATTGGTGTTTGTGTTCGCAGTGCTCTCTGGGTGTATAATTTATGGGAATTATAGTTCCTATAATTTATGTAAATCCAGGTGAATTTTCCCCAAAGCCCTCCTGCATTTTTGTTGGTTATGGGTGTTCTGTGTGCTAAGTTAGGTCCAAGGCCGTTGTTGGTGGCGTCCAGAGTGCTCTCTGATTGCAGGTGAACTATGCATCCCAGCAGCTACAACTCCAAAATGTCCAGGCCAATTCCTCTCAAAACCCATCAGTATTGAAATTTGGGCATATCCAGTATGCATGCCAAGTGTGGTCCAGATCCATCTTTATGCACTCTGGATATAGTGCGCTCTGGATGTAGGTAAACTACAAATCCTATAAATCCCTCCAGTATTTTTTGTTGGTCATGAGAGTTCTGTGTGCTCAGTTAGGTCCAGGTCCATCTTTGGTGGAGTTCCTACAATCCCAGTACCTGCAACACCTATAAATCTAGGTGAATCCCCCCCCCCCAAAATCCCTCCAGTATGGTCTATTAGTCATTTCTGGTGCCAAATGTGGCCCAAGTCCATTATCGAAGGGGGTCACAGTACTGTGACTTGATGCAGGATGAACTAAAATGCCCCTGCTGTTGAATTAGTCCCCTAAACCCCTCCAGTCTGTTCAGTTGCTGATGAATTCCTCTCTGTTTGTTGTGTGCCATAGGAAAGAATAGGAAAGGGTTAAAGGAGAGACAGTGGGCGGGGTCATGCAAATTCCACACCATGGAGAACTCTGGGATGCCTGCCTGTGATGGAGGAAACATGTAAAATTTAGGATGAAATGGTCCCAGAACGAAAGCATTCCTTGGGTGGTGGGCCGTAGTGTTTGGGAAGGACATTGGCAGGGTTTGGGCTACATGTTCATGGTACCTGCTATAACCTGCAATGTTCCTTGGAGGGAGGGCCATTAGTGGCTGCTCAGCACTGGGAGTTGGAGCTGTTTGTGGAGGCGGGAGGCTTTCTGTGTAAGCAGACACCTCTGCCACATACACGCATACAGATTTACACTTTTATTGGGTGTGAGTGTGTGTGTATGGTGGGCCAAAAGTCACGAAGGGGTTTCAATTGTTTTTAATTTACAGTACCATAGCATCATAGTGTATATGGAAATAAACTTACATTACAAGTGAAAAATCGAATTTTGTAAATGGCATCCAAGACATTAGCACCACATACAGTATATATAGAACTCCTCCGTGACTTTTGGCCCACCCTGTATATCCTCAAAAGGCACACATGTAAAATGCAAGGCTCAGGGACCAAATCCAGCCCGCCATGCCATTTTATGTGGCCCGTGAGGGTTTCAGTGCTAAAGCAACATTGTTACATCTATACAGTCTGACAATTGGAAATGGCTCTTTGAAAGCAACTATAAGGCTGGTGTGGCCCTCGATGAAAATGTCTTTGACAGCCCTGTCAAAGGTACCTATTGCTTTAAGAATTGTCAGCAAAGGTAGCAAAAGGTAGAAAGGATTAAGGTATATAGGGAGACATACAGTGAGAGAGAAATCCCAGGTTCCTTTTCTCAACCCACTACATCGCCTCTTAGCTCATTTCTTAGCCATTCAATTTCCTTAGAGTTGGGAGATAGGACTTTTATGTGTGTGAGAGAAGCTTTTTCTCTATAGTGTTCTCTGTCTAAGGGTACTCCAGTTTTTTTCTGTGGTAATGGAGTATGTTTTTCAAATGATGGGATTGCTTTGTAGCTAGTCTGCCATGCTTTTGCAGTTCATCACCTTCCAAAGTGAAATCAGTTGCAGTGAATTTACCAACTGAAATAAACACATTAAACTGTTCTTCTCTGAACGATGGCCAGAATTATGGGGTTGGTTTTAGCCATTAAGTATTTGGATGCAGTCAAGTGCTGTGTTTTTCACAGAAAGCTCTCCTCTGCTTTTGATTTTTCCCCCACAATTGTGTGTTATATAAATGCCTAATCAAATGGTAGGTTATTCTTCTGAATATCGCTATGTTCCCTCTTACAGTAACAGCTGGAGTTTGGAAATTGTGGTTTAATGTACAAATCCTTTTATACACAAATTCAGTAGCAAAAACTATGAAAACTAAATGCTTAATTTTATTTTTTTAATGATACATAATTGAAAATATGCCAGTGAGCACAAAAGCATACAATAGAAGAAAACATGGGGAGGCAACCTGCTTGGCAGAGGTACATTATGTTTCATTTTAAAACGGAGAGCATGGTGTGAAGTTATTTTGCAGTACTTTTGCCAACAGCAGTTTATCTAAAGTGGTGTGTTGTTTGAACTTGAATGTAATGCAGAACTTGAATGTCACATAATTTCAGGAATTACATTCTACTTGAATAGGAAATTATGATTCTGCTTTTATTTGCTGTTGATAAAAATAGGTTTTGCCATCTAATCTGCAATGGTGTCAATTATTTTTACAGGTAATATTGTACATTTTCCAAGCACATGTTGTGTTTGATGTAATTTAGTCACAATGACTCCTGCATGTGCTATTGACCAGAATATTTATTGATAGGTTCACTTCAGGGTCTCGGTAATTTGGAAATGACTTCAGGGCACACAACAAAGTCTAAGCTGTTCTTCAGCATGGACTTAGTTGATCCTTCTCTTGCTTGGGCAGAAGTAATTCTTCGAGAAGTTTTTCAGTTTCACTCCAGGAGCTGTTTTCCACATGAAATGTGTGTGATACAAAATTGTTTTCCCATATTTGCTGTGCCAAAACATCTCTGGATATCTCCATGATATTGGAAGATATCCATCCTGAAATTTGCCAGGACTTGTGTAAGCAGGCCTCAGCATATCTTAATACATAGCTTTAGAGGGATTTTAAGTTGAGAGTATGATAAAAAGTATATCTGTTACAAGTTTGGCTATGTTTTAGTGATAATTTACAAACAAATATTTAATGAGCAAGAACATACAACAAGCTGCTGCAGTATAGAGAGTAGTTGCCTTCACTAGTTAGTACGTATTGTGAATATTGTGTTCTAGACCCTTGCTTATTCGACTGTGAGCCCTGACCCCACATAGGCTCCCTTTAGTTTTAGTTGAATGTTGGAAAAATTGGCCATAGTAAAAGTTTTATGAACATCACCTAGTGGCTGCTTTAGACATTTACATGAATCTGTTGGTCAGTGTTTACAGTGATTTCTGCAGAAGATGCTTCAATTGGACTTCATAAAAAGGAAAATCAGCCTTGGAAATGTCAATTTATTATCAGTACATGATTTTTCTACCTATTTTATATACTTAAATACCTGGAGTAATGTAAAAAAAAAATTGGGCCAAAACGAGTCTCGAATGGAAAAATTTAAGAAACCCTGTTCTAGACTATGCTACTATTGGATGAATTGTGAATTGCTTTACTGGCCGAACCCAATGTCTCCTCCTTATCCTGGAAAGAAATGATCAGTGGGGTGCCACAAGGTTCAGTCCTGGCCCACAGTTCTATTCAACAACACTATCATTGACTTGGATGACGAATAGAAGACATACTTATCAAATTTGCAGATTACAGGATTAATCCTAAATGGCCTTAATAGAGAGCTGAATCAAAACTAACAAAATGAATTTCAACAGGAGAAATGTACAATACTACACTTTGGCCATAAAATGAGGAAATGTGGAGATGATAGGATGAGAGACACCTGGCTTGAAAGCAGCCCAGGTGAAAGGGATCTAGGAGTCTTCATAATTGTAGACCACAAGCTGAACATCACTCAACAGTGTAATGCAGCTTAAAAAAAGCCAATGTGATTCTAGGCTACAACAATAGAGGTAGGTATTGAGATCAAAGGAAATCATAGTCCCACATTTTCTGCTTTGGTCAGATCTCATTGGAATTCTGTGTCTAGTTCTGGACACCACATTTCAATAAGGATATTGACAAGATAGAATGTATCCAGAGGAGGGCAAATAAAATCATCAAGGTTTGGAAACTAAGCCCTATGAGCAACGGCTAAGGGAGCTGGGTATGTTTAGCTTGAAGAAAAGAAGTCTGAGAGGAGACATGAGAGCCATGTTTAAAAATTTGAAAGCATATTATCACATTGAGGAGGGGGAAAGCTTGCTTTCTGATGCTCTGGAGACTATGAGAACAATGAATTCAACTTTCAGGAAAAAGATTCCACCTCAATACTGACATCCTGACAGTAAATTCTGTTTGGCAATCAAATATGTTGCTTCAGTGTGTGATGGAGTCTCCTCTAGAGTTTTTTAAGCAGAGGCTGGATGGCCATCTGTTGGGGGACTCCTTCTCTGGACGTTTTTAAGCAGAGGCTGGATGGCCTTCTGGTGGAGGTGTTTTGATTGTGTTTTCCTGCATGGCAGAGGGTTGGACTAGATGGCCATTAAGGTATCTTCCAAGTCTACGAATTTATTCTAAAGCATTGTTAGTCTTCATTGGATGGCAGTGTGTATGAGGTGTGTGCAGAAGGGAATTCTCCTTTAAGTATTTGATTTTTTTTTTGTTACCAATCCTGTGAATGTCTTCATCGTAAGCAGAGATGATGTCATTTTGGCAGCATGAAGACTGGCACTTTCGAAATGAATTTGATATTGTTGTTTACATCTAGAAACCCAAAGTAAACTGTTTCAGTATTCCCCCCTCCCCCTGCCACACGCACACAAATACACTTCTCTCTGAACTTCTTTGGTATTTCTTCATCACTGGGCCAAACTAACAATTCATCTTACTTCATGTGCACAGTTTATTTTATGTTTAGTTTGTGAGCATTTAAATGTGCAATCAGTCTGTATGCAAGTCAGTGGAGCATGAGGCGTCTAAATGCAGCTGAATGTTTGACTTGATGCGGAAAAAAGCCCTGGGAAGGCAATTTTCAGTAGGCTGATTTTCACTGCAAGCTGAGCGGTGATACAGAGGATTGGGATTCAGTCAGATGCCTTAGTCTCACAACTGATGTACAATACAGCATTAACAATGAACTACAAGGCTGCAGCCATCTCCAACAGAGTTACAATAGTATAAACTATTCTTTCTGCCCAGTTAGCAATTTTCAAGGGAAAGGAGCAGATTATAGGCATATTGAGTTTAAAATATCTCTGACAAAGACACCAATTCTGGGCACCACAGTTGAAGGGAGATGTTGACAAGCTGGAAAGCGTCCAGAGGAGGGCAACTAAAATGATCAAAGGTCTGGAGAACAAGCCCTATGAGGACAGGCTTAAAGAACTGGGCATGTTTAGCCTGCAGAAGAGAAGGCTGAGAGGAGACATGATAGCCATGTACAAATACGTGAAGGGAAGTCATAGGGAGGAGGGAGCAAGCTTATTTTCTGCTGCCCTGCAGACTAGGACACGGAACAATGGCTTCAAACTACAGGAAAGGAGATTCCACCTGAACATCAGGAAGAACTTCCTCACTGTGAGGGCTGTTCGGCAGTGGAACTCTCTCCCCCAGACTGTGGTGGAGGCTCCTTCTTTGGAGGCTTTTAAACAGAGGCTGGATGGCCATCTGTCGGGGGTGCTATGAATGCGATTTCCTGCTTCTTGGCAGGGGGTTGGACTGGATGGCCCATGAGGTCTCCTCCAACTCTACTATTCTATGGTTCTATGATTCTATGATCTATACTGCCCTATATCCCAGGATCTGATCCCAGATTTTTTGCTTTGAACTGGTTTATACGAGTCTCCACTGCCATATCATCTGGGATAAGAAGAAAATCAGATCCTGGGATATAGGGCAATGTAGAAGGTCCCCAGTTACTGTGTTGTTTTAAGTCCACCTAGCCATCTTTTTACTTCTTTTCCTCTGTGTAACTGCATTTTTAGCAGCACCAGTTTAAGGAAAATGATGAAAACCATGGGTACATAGATGTTCAGTATCAGGTTGCAACAATGCCATAAAGCTTGGACTGGACAAAAATGCCTGCCCTAAATAAGCAAAATGAAAACAACCACTGCTTCAGAAACTATTTGGGCCCCATCTATACTGCTATATAATGCAATTTGAAACTCCACTATATGGTCAATGTAGACTCATATAATGCAATTTAACTGCATTGAACCAAATTATACATGTTTACACATTGACCATGTAATGTAGTTTGAAATATGTAGCAGTGCAGATGGGTCCATTGTGAGCACATGTGAACAGCAAATCAGAAAATTGAGGGAAACAGATAAGTCTTTCCCACCAGTTATATTCCACATGTTAAAAAAGCATCAGTTATAAATCTGACCATAAAAATAGAAATGATAAGAAAAGTAGAAATGTAAGGTTTAAAATGTATTTGATTACATAAAGCAGGGGTCCCCAAACTAAGGCCCGGGGGCCGGATGCGGCCCTCCGAGGTCATTTACCTGACCCCCGCCCTCAGTTTTATAATATAATATATTATATATATATATAATATTGATAATAATATTATAATGTAATATATATATATATATATATATATATATATATATATATATATAATGTAATATATAATAATATTATAATGTAATGCAATATAACATTAATAATAATACCATATAATAATATTAATGATATATTCTCTATTACATATAATATTACTAATAATATTACAGTATAGTGGTATCTCTTGCCAACCTAGCAGTTGGAAAACATGCAAATGTGAGTAGATCAATAGGTACCGCTCCGGCGGGAAGGTAACAGTGCTCCATGCAGTCATGCCGGCCACATGACCTTGGAGGTGTCTATGGACAATGCCGGCTCTTCGGCTTAGAAATGGAGATGAGCACCAACCCTCAGAGTCAGACATGACTGGACTTAACGTCAGGGGAAAACCTTTACTCTTTACCTTAACTACCACCAGTTCCTTTACCTTTACTATAGTGGTATAGTTCAATATAGTAATATATAATGCTAATATTGTGCTATGCTAATAATATAATATATTGTATGTACATATAATTTGTAAGCCACTCTGAGTCCCCTTTGAGGTGAGAAGGGTGTGATACAAATGTAGTAAATAAATGCAGTAAATAATAAATAAATAAATAAATAAATTTTAGACTTAGGCTCACCCAAAGTCTGAAATGACTTGAAGGCACATAACAACAACAACAACAACAACAACCCTAATTAACTTGACTATCTCATTGGCCAGAAGCAGGACCACACTTCCCATTGAAATCCTGAAAAATGTATGTTGGTTAAAAAATTTTATTTTTAAATATTGTATTGTTCTTTCATTGTTGTTGTTGTTTTTGCACTACAAATAAGACATATGCAGTGTGCATCGGAATTTGTATTTTTTTCAAATGATAATTCGGCCCCTCAACAGTCTGAAGGATTGTGGACCGGCCCTCGGCTTAAAAAGTTTGAGGACCCCTGACATAAAGGCTTAAATGCCTTCTTTTGTTTAATCATATGTTTATATTGTAAGTTTGGAAGTTTTTGTGCATTCATTTTGGCCTAGCCTGTGCTGGACAGCAGTACAGAGTTGTATTTTTTTTCTTCCAGAAACTGAACTGCAGTACTGCCAAGGTTATAAGCCATTTTTGGTTAGCCATATAGGTTAAGCATTCCTTTTCCAAAGTATCTGGGACCAGAAATATTTGTTTCAGATTTTCCCCCCAGAATTTGGAATATTTGCATGTACATAATGAGATACTTTGAAGATGGGCATAATGGCATACCTTCGAGATGGGGCCCACATATGAACACAGCATTCATTTATGCTTCATATATATCTTATAGAGAATATTTTTAATAATGTTGTGCATGAAACAAAGTATCTGTACACTGAGCCACCAGGAAGCAAAAGTGTCACTACCTTAGTCATCCACGTGAACAATTTTGGATTTTGGAGTATTTGGGATTTCCAGAGAAGAGATGCTCAACATGTTCTTCATTTGAATGTGAAATGTGGAATTGACAGAATTTGGTTTGGAATTAATTAGTAAGGTTTCTTCAACAACACGTTTCTAGAAATGTTTCACATTAAATAAGAACGAAATGGTTTGTTCTGTTATCTTTACACTAGTACCTTAGAGCTGTTTGAGGGGTGCCTTTTAAAAAAGGTTCTAGAGTCAATTCTAACCTTCTAATAGGACTAGCCTCTGAATTGTATTCCTAATCCTCCAGAACTTTATTAAAGATGTGTTGTAATCTTACTAGATAATGGGAACCAGAAAAAATAATGAGAGGATTTTAAGTTGCTCTTCCCACAAGAAATCATTTTCTATTTTTTAGGGTTAATCTGATTGCTGTCCCCAAACCAAGTAGAGGAATAAAGTCAGTTGTTGAACCCCCACATCATTGATTCAGTAAGTCAGTTTTGGCTAGGGTTAACATTTGGATTGAATCTTCTATTTTACATTTCATACTAGTAGCATGAAAAAGTGACATTCAATCTAAGGATGTTTTACTAATTGAATAAATTTGATATATCTTATTCTCTGTATTTCTGGCTTTAAACATCATTATAGCCAAAATAGGAATGCCCATGCTCAAAGGGATGAGTTTGAGGATCTGAACACAAGCTCAAGTCTTATTGGAAGTACTCGTGGTCCGATATGGACTGAATATGTTTGCTAGTTGCAGAAAACTGACTGTGGACATAGAATGCAGAACATATGTTTGCTAGTCAGAGAAGTCAGATGATTATACAGGAGACAGTGGAAACGGAGTTGGAGAAAGAAATCCAATACAGTATCCTGGATAAGAACATAACCAGTACTTGATTCAAACAGAAAGCAAGGAGCCATTCCTTTTAATCTTTTGTTTCAGCTGTCTCTAATAGTGTGCATTTCTGCCTAGTGCTTATAAAGAAATATACAAGGTGATATTATTGTTTATCGTCTTTTGTGCCTTATTCCTTAAGTCCAAACCCAACTTTTGTAGGTTTTTCAAGTTCTTTAATTTTGTACACTTCAAATTAATGATTGGGATTTTATTTTGACAAAAAAGCAACATAAGGATGTACAATGCTGCCCTCAAAAGGTAAATATTAAGATTGCAGTTTGTTACATGGATAAATTCCACATTCACCTCTGGCAGTAGAAAAAAATAAAGTGGCAACACCAGTTTTGTAAGATCATAGTATTAAAAATATTTGCCAGTTTGCAAAATCTATTCTAATGATTCCTTAGGGCTAACTAAGAATGTCAACATGCTATTTACATATATTTTTACAGTATTAGATTTCTATTTTATGTCTTTGATAGCCTAAATATACTCAGGAGCAGTCACGCTCTGCTTTTCATCTAGCATCACTCATAAGGAGCCCCTGGTGGTGCAGTGGATTAAACCCTTGTGCTGGCAGGACTGCTGACTTGAGGGTTGCTGGTTTGAATCCAATCTGGGGAGAGCACGGATGAGCTCCTCTATCAGCTCCAGCTCCATGTGAGGACATGAGAGAAGCCTCCCACAAGGATGGTAAAACATTGGGGTGTCCCCTGGGCAATGTCCTTCTAGAAGGCCCATTCTCTCACACCATAAATGACTTGCAGTTTCTCAATTCGCTCCTCACATTAAAAAATATTCATAAGGTCACCTCAACAAGTTCCAAGACTTGCTGCCAAACAGGATTCACATGATGGAAATGTATGAACCTGGGTTTGCATGCGGGAGTTATGGGGGTGAGCACTAAAATGTGCATTCACAACAGATTTCAGACCTATATGTTATGAAGCATTTCAGAAAATACATGTGACTTCTCAAGGGAACTAAGACAATTAAGTCATGACAAACATGAGAGATCAGTTTACACATATTTTATTAATAGCCACATTCATTCCTCAAGGATTCACTGAGGCCATAACGTAATATGAATCATGCCAGTTAAAACATTAAAACATGTATGTTAATATATATCCCGCTTGCTAATATTCCTAAGTTTATAATCTGATTTTAATTCTATGTGCTACTGTCTGGCATGGGCTGTGTGTGTGTGTGTGTGTGTGTGTAAGTGGGACTGTCAGGTTTCTCAAATGTATTATACCTTCATAAATAGTTTTCTGCCACACTGGAGTTATTGTTAAAATAAGGTATCTTAATAAACTAGTGTATTTACAGTTAATAATGCAATTCTGGGTGTGAAAGCAGTTAGATCCAGGCCAACCTCACTGTTGTGTCATTTATTAACATTACCATAAGCTTAAATTTTCAAAGCATGACCTGTTATATGAAGACAAGTGTTTCTTTTGTTTGCATTTTTCTATTATTTGATGAAGACATTTTCTTGTAAGATAGAAATCCTGATTTTTAGATAGTTTTTTGGGTTTATAGTCTCACTACAGTAAAAGACTTGTGATACTTTAACACAATCTAATGCAGGGGTCCCCAAACTAAGGCCCGGGGGCTGGATGCGGCCCATCGAAGCTATTTATCCGGCCCCCACGGCACAAGGGCAGAAGGAGGTTGGACTAAATGCCCCAAGGGGTCTCTTCTTCTCTTACAACCATTATTATTATTATTATTATTATTATTATTATTATTATTATTATTATTATTATTATTATATTGTGTGACACAGCAAACAAGATAGATATGCTGGATTTTGTATCACAAAATCACATTATTATTATTATTATTATTATTATTATTAACATTGAAGCTGGGTGGCCATCTGTCAGGGGTGCTTTGCTTGTGCTTTTGGTGCACAAAGGCAGAAGGGGATTGGACTAAATGGCCCAAGGGGTCTCTTCCAACCCTCTTTATTATTATTATTAGTCTACAGATCGCCATTAATAATAATAATAATAATAATAATAATAATAATAATAATAATAATAAACATTGAAGCTGGGTGGCCATCTGTCAGGGGTGCTTTGCTAGTGCTTTTGATGCATAAAGGCAGAAGGGGATTGGACTAAATGGCCCAAAGGGTCTCTTCCAACCTTCTTTTTTATTATTGTTGTTGTTGTTATTATTAACATTGAGGTTGGGTGGCCAACTATAGTCCGGCTCTCCAACGGTCCGAAGGATCGTGAACTGGCCCCGTGTTTAAAAAGTTTGGAGACCCCTGATCTAATGTATATTAAAGGAAGCAGAAATAGCTTTTACAGAGCAAAATTGGGGAGGGGAAACTGTTTTCCTGTCTTCCTAATTGTATCTTAAATAGCGTAAAAATCACATATTTGGAATATGATTTTGCTGCAAGAAACTTCCAAATAATAAAAGACTCCAAGGAGCAGCTACTCATTAATACAGACAGAAGGAAGACGTTGTTGCTGCTGTTGTTATTTCATACTATGATGAGTATTTATATCACAGCCCCATAACTGGGACTCAATTGAGACTCAAAGCAGCAAACGATTTTTTAAAAACATACAAAAGTGCACATGAAAGAGGAATTGAACTGTTTATGGTATTAAACCAGTTCACTCCTCATGATAAATACTGAAATTTAATATAAAATTTTGTGTTTTTTGTTTGAAATTAACAGATAATGAAACTGCAGTCAGTAAACTGTATAATCTCTAATGACTATTTGAACATTAGCAATTAGTTATTATAATGTATAGGAAAATGGGATACATCACCATTGGTACAGATTCACTTTATTCAAACATACTTGGGACAAAACTCATATGAAGGATAAAAGTCTATATACAGAATATTTTAAGCCTTGTTTGAAGAATTTGCTGTCACTGATATTTAATTCATTTAATTCCAATACAGTTTCATCTTTACATGGTATGCCTGACATAAACACACAGGATAAAATGTGTTGTGTAAATATGTGTTAATAACAGATTACTATATGTTCTACTCAAAAGAAGAGCAAGTTTTATTAACTAGCAAACCTAGAGATTACCACCGAGACAGAGGAACGGTTGGAAACTGGATTGATGATGAAAGGAAGTTTTATATGTGAATTTTATGAAAAGTGAAAAGATTTTGATCCTTGAAACATGTGATATACTTTCGATGAACTGCATCATCTTTCTTGCCTCTCACTTATATAGATTAAAATAATAGCCCTGTGTAGCTATGCTATCTAATATTCTTTTTATGTTCATTTAAGGTTGGAAGCATTATTAGACTGTACAGTTTGCATGTAAAAATCCACAGCTCTGAAGAAAAGCCTGATGTTTCATACCTACGGTTTGAGCTTCATGGTGGTACTGGCTATGGTCGTGGGTTTACAGTATTGTCAGAAAGCCACACAGATGCCGTGCAATTAAAGACGTGAGTAAATAATATTTAAGACAGATGTCATCTGGGAAAGAAAAAATGAGAAATGATGCTGTAATCATGGGGATTTATTGGTTGTTCTGAAAAACAGTTGATTTTAGGAATTTTGCCCATGTAATTTTGACTCCACAAGTCCTAAATCCCCAGCTGGCATCTTCATAGATCTATACCCCTGACCTCCCAAAAACTTTCCATCTTGGTCTGAGATAAACCTTACAGCATTCATATAAAGATTACATAAAGATAGTGTACAATTTTAAACAATATAGACAAGCTAAATACATGCTTATAAAATGCTATTTATAATTCTAGTAAACAAATATCCTTTAGCTCCACTCAATCTTTTTAAAAATGGCAAGGATAGATAAATTGGCTTAAAGGCTTCATAGTGCTTCAGTGTCAGAAGTCATGGTAAAGGGTGCACAGGTGTGAGGAAGAGGTTTTATTTTGTGTGAGATAGAAGTTTTGGGCTCATGTATGGTCTATATTATACATTGTGTATTGTTGTTTGAATGTTATGGTGAACTCTTATACAGTAGAGTCTCACTTATCCAACATAAATGGGCCGGCAGAATGTTGGATAAGCGAATATGTTGGATAATAAGGAGGCATTAAGGAAAAGCCTATTAAACATCAAATTAGGTTATGATTTTACAAATGAAGCACCAAAACATCATGTTAGACAAGAAATTTGGCAGAAAAAGTAGTTCGATACGCAGTAATGCTATGTAGTAATTACTATATTTATGAATTTAGCACCAAAATATCACGATATATTGAAAACATTGACTACAAAAATGCGTTGGATAATCCAGAACGTTGGATAAGCGAGTGTTGGATAAGTGAGACTCTACTGTATTAATAAAAAAATTAAATGAGAAAAAACTGAAAAACCAAAAACAAATATTCTTTAGCTCCACTAAATCTTTTTTTAAAAAAGGCAAGATCATTTTAGGATCTTTTTCAGCAAAAATGTTTTAGGCAAACATACTTTGTATGAACACAATGCAAGCATTGGTTCTCCATCATGTTACTTGTGTTCTGTCTTGCTGAAGGCATCCCTCTTCTTGGTTTGGTGCCACTGGGAATGCAACAAAGCTTTTCTGTAAGGGAGTGGGGCCCTGCTCCCTCAGTGACACAGAACCAGGAAGCGGGCAGCCTCCAGCAACAGTAAGGAGGCTTTTCCTTTATTTTTGGGGAGAATGGGGTGCAGAGAGGTTTGGGAGGCACTGCCATCCCACCTCCCTGAGCTGTCTAAGTCTGAGGAGTGTGAAATGGCTATGGGAAGGCCATCTGGGATAGTACACGGCAATCCCAAATTGCAGTCTCCAATGCCTCAGCACCCTCAAATATTCAGATATTCATGGAAGATGCAGATCTCTGCATGTTTTTTTTTAACTAGGGGCCAAACCTGTGGAAAAGGATTACTCCTGGGTTAAACCACATTAGCTTGGGTGCATTGTTTAAACTCCTAGGCTGATGCAAGAGTAACATTGCATTATCTGTAAGTATAAATGAGGCCTAAGCATGCCTGTTACAGAGTGAAATCTGTTAAGGACATCATAGGATAACTCTTTGCCATTTGCTTTAAGCTGAATATCCAAAAGCGTTGTTTTGACTATCATATTTTCAAGTCCAACGGAATCATTATTCCATGCTCTTGTGTAGCATAAGATAGATGAACATTGACTCAAAGAGTACCATAACCTTCCATTGCAAGACATATACTGTATTGCTTGTCAATTTTTATGTGTGTAACAACATTGCTTCCTCCTTCCCAAATATATTTTCAGCGCACCTAAGCCCTTTCATTCTTTCGCTATCAAGCATTACAGTTCCAAATAACTTGCATTTTTAAAACTTAGATCTTCAAACCCCACATTATATTGCAGTATTAGCTGGTGAATTTGGAGTGAGCTGCAGCATTAGTAGAGTCTTCATTTTTGAACAATGAGCCATTATCAGTATGCACAAAGTAGAATAAGACACACCGGTAATAGCTTTTATAGTATTTTTGAAATCTAGTATGCTCTCCTGATAACCTGTAAAGCCATTTTATTATTCATTTTCAGATTCTTGGACACTGTTGACTTGACATCAAGTGGTTATTCAGAAGCATCGTCTTTTCCAGAATTTGAGACCACTTATATTCCATGTAAGATATGTATTATTTTTCCCATATGAAGGAATAGCTTTCAAAAGATCCCAGAAATTTAAATAATGGCCTTAATTAGTCTTAAAACAGATACGCCTTTAGTCAGAGCTGCCAAATTGAGGATTTTGCATTTTGAATATATGTGTCATCTTTTGTATTGTTTGAAGCAGTATGTTAGAATAACTAAAAAAACCTATTCTGAGGAAAGTATTAATCTCTTCTGTACTACTTTGGGAGCCCTTTTAAACTGAGGGGTGACAAAGACATGTAATAAATAATCTACATATGGAATTATAGACAATGTCATCTAAAAAGAGATCAGCAGAAATGTTGTAAGACATTAGTATTCATAGATGTCACTGCCTAACCATGCCATGTCTTGTCTTCTTGAAATAAAAGCATGTTGGTCTTTATTATGAAATATACAATGGCATTTAAAAATATTTGTTTGTTTTGTTGATCATTTGGAAATGTGATGAATGAAAGAAAATGAATGCCTTTTGCTTTTATCTAAGTAGGATCCGGTGTGGACAGATGCCAACAATTATCTGTTACAGGTAGGGAATCTCGTGTTAAGTTTATCACACATCTATACTAGCGAAGGGGCAAAGATCTGCCCAAACAGTTGGGCTTCCTACTATCCCCTCTGAACTATAGTCCATTGTGTCACCTGGAAATTGTTACATCTGCAACAAAACTCCCCCTACAATATTATTATTATTAAACTATTATTATTCAATTTTGTTTGTATTCCGCCCTGTCTCCCCAGAAGGATGCAGGGTAAATTCCAAACATAAAAGATAGACATTCAGTGCCTGAACACAACAGTACACCCATAATAACAAAAATTGACAACCCTACATATAAAAACAAATTATGACTTAACAACTAAAATTACATTAAAAACGCAACCTGTTATATCAGACATAAAACAAAACATCAAACATCAAATAGAAGCATACAGTATCACAATGGGCAACCTTTAATGGAAACATCAGCCAAAATGGGAGCACACACAGTTAACAGTTGAAATTCCATTCTGTTTATAAAATCTATTTTCTCAGTAGCCTATTTCTTAACTGCCTTATTTCTTTCCTATCAATTGGAAGAGATTACAAGAACTATTTAATCCATTCCCACTGCACATGCAATAACATGCAACTAAAGCACTCCTGAAAGATGTCTATCTGACCTCTGTTTAAAGCCCTACAAAGAAGGAGTGTCCATTAACTTTTGAAATATCTATTCTACTGCTGAACAGCACTTACAGTAAATAAGGTTTTTCCTAATGTTTATATGAAATCTTCTTAATGTAAAGTCTATCCTCCATGTTTGAGGTTTTGACTTTTGCAGATTTGATTAATGTGTTTTCTCTCGAGGAATCTCTAGGTCCTCCAGTGCAATTCTGAGATCAGTTTCCAGGAGTTGTGTTGGAAGACACAGAAATTCACAGAGAGTGATTCTCACGGGTAAAAATATATGTGTGTGTGTGTATACACACACACACTCATAGTTATCAAGATTTCTATAATACCAATACACAAGAAAAATAAAAATAGGAAGATTTTTTTATTTCTATTTTAATTTGGTTTCTTTTTATTTTAAGGGGGTCCTGTGCCCCTAACCCCAGCAAATGTGGAGGGTTAACTGTAATGAAGCACTCCAGCAATGATTCACATACACACACACACACACACACATAATTAAAAGATTGTTTACTATTTGGGTTGTATAAGTGTTTGTCATTCTTTTAATATTTTACAGTGCTAACTGATCATCAGCACCTGGATATGACAGCACTGAATACTATTATCAACAGCAGGCATCCCCAGGAATATCGTGTCAGAGCTAAGCTGAGAACATTTGAACCTGAGAAGCTCCATCTGTCTGTTAAACTCCACTGTCCTCAGTGCCATTGTTTGTAAGTGCCTTAGCCAAGTTACGAACAAGATCAGTTCTGTAGGTTTGTTCTTAAGTTGAATTTGTACATAAAACAGGTACTTTTTTAAAGTGTAACTCCATCCAAAAATATATATTCTTTAGCTTTGGGTAGCCTAGGGAAGGGTTAACACTCCTGTAGTGTTTTGCTGTCTGTGTTCCTGTTCAAAAGATTTCACCTCACTGTCTTTAATTGGATTTTGGGGGGAAAAAAGGCTTCTTGTGGAAACAAAGATTGTTGATAAAGCTTCAGTGGAGACACCTTTCCCCTATGACAACGGCTAGATTTTTCTCACATCCTGTTGTCTCACCCCTGTTCCTAACTATGAATAGTTTTAAGTCAGTTGTTCGTAACTCGGGGGACTGGCTCTACATCTATCTTGTAATCTCATAGTGTTTTGTAGTTCAGCTAGGTTTTTCAGTTCACTTTCATCCCAAGATGTATGGTAAGATGAACCATCTGTTATTATTTTTTCCATGTCACCTTATCATGCATCCTAAATACTTTCTGAAGGACTTTCTATATTAAAAAAATAGTGTATCGGTGTCCTTAAAATTAACTATCATTAAAATGTGACTAAAAAAGCTTGATCATGATTAACTTCTGCTTCACTGTGTCACTGAAAAAATATCAATTTGTACTGGATGCCTCTACAAAATTAGAAAAAAAGAGGTTGTAAGAATTTGTTCTTAGGGAGAGAAAACTTCCACTTACAGATTAATGTTATGGTCCGGGGTAGCTTGGGAAATACAGAATTACTGGATTCAAGGAAAAAACAGATCCACTCTATACCTCCTCTAAAATATGGACTGAGCTGGCCTAAGACGTTTTGCTGTTTGAAATGAAAAGCAGCATGTTATGCCTAAAGCTGTTAGACTAGTAGAGCAATTATATTCAAAATTAATAATGAAACCGTTTCGTCCATTTTACCACATAGCAGCAATATTTTCTTGTCCATCATTTTGCTTGTGCCCTTTCAGCATCTTGTCACTTGAGACAGTTGCTTCATTCTGCCAACAAATATAATTTCTGGAAAAGTACATAGTCTGCTAAAATTCCCAGCAGATTGGTCATCTTAATCCATTGTAAAAAAAATAGCTTTGTAGCCACTGTATATATGCATGTATTAAATTTACCTTGTTTATAAGCTGAGGACGATTTGTGGGACAAGATTATGAATTTTCATGTCACTCATGGATATGTCAAGGGTCTTTTTATGGAGAAAGGAAAGCACCAGTTGCTGCTTCAGGGCCAGCCACCACTGGTCACCGCCACCATCATTTCTCTGTCCACGTATCCAAAAAGGCGCTGTGCCATAACAGACCGAATAGAGGGGGGTCAATGCTTCTTTTAGGTTTTCCTAGAACACTTTGAGCTCTCACCTCTCGCTCTCGCTCTGATTTTTTGACTAAATTTTTTAGACTAATAAACAAGTATATTGGGTAAATTCTAAATATGAGTGTCAGTCTCAGTTTGAATAGACTGATGAGAACTTAGCAAGTCACTGCTTAGATACCTGTCATTGAATTAATGGGTTTGTTCTCATTCACACTAGCAACTGAATTTAAGACTAATATGTTTTATTTGGTAAGCCATTGGGTTAGACCATGTTGAGAAATGACTGGCATCTTCAGTGCCTTTAAGAACTTAAAATGGCAACAGCAATGGCCAGGCCAGGCCCATGGCAACAGTAGAACTAGTGAAGAGTAAGTGTGAATCCAGTTGAAGAATCCGGTTGCTATTTGTCAAGTATGGATTTGGAAATATGTAACTATCTTTGTTCCAGTATTATTGTTGTTGGTTAGTTATGCTTATTAAAGTGCTTCATTTCACTCTGCCTTCACTTTGTGATGCAATTGTTTTCAGACAGGAAGTTCTGGATGAGTCCGAGCTCAATTTAATCATTCAAGAAACTTCAGCTTCATGCTCAGATCCAAAATTACAAAATATATCCTTCTGTACATCCTGTATGTTCGGCAGTGAAAACCAGGGGCAACGCCGTGTGCCTGTTTATTTTGTAAAGCATGCTGACCATCAGAATCCAGAAGACAGCGTGATTCTTCTAGAAGGTTAGCTAATTCCACTATTTGGTATTCTGAACTACAAAGTCCTTAAAAACCCAAAGCTTTTTGCAGCCACCCACCCACTTTCATTCTCCTCTATTTCTGCCAATGAAATAGATAAGAGAAGGAAAGCCACTCCTTGTTGTTGCGGCTGCCAGTGCCCCCACATTTTCTCCCGTCCCCTCTTGTCATAATTTGTGGCAGCATCTCCATGAGTCATCATACCAACAGCAATGAAAGGAGGACCATCCCATACACCTCAACTCAAGTACACAATGGACCTCTTCACACATGGCATTTTAGCCTTGTTTTGTTGCTTTTATTCGCAGCAAGGACGGGACCTGCCGTGCTTTATCACATGATGTACAATAGGCCTGCCCACTTTCCTCCCAAAGTGGAGGAGAAGCTCCAAAAGGAACTTCCTCCACCACTACGGGGTGGAAAATGTGTTTTGAGTAGTTCCGATTGAGCTATCAGTACTTTCCTCCTCTTTTCCCCATATGATGGGGAAAAGGGTGGTGGGGCATCACACATTGCCATCTGTTTCCCCTCTGATGGGAACAGGGATAGAGTGCCAAGGCACCCCGTCCTGTTCCCACTGTATGATGGTGTAAGGAAGGAAGGCACACGGAGCGCCATGAGCCATTCTGCATGCCTTCACTTTCGAAAGGGATGTGTGAAGAGTTCCCTTAACTGTACCTTGCCAAAGTGGTGGTGATGGCGATATAAAAGCAATCAGTTTGCTTCCTTGTTATCTTTCATGCCAGGGCTCCTCTTCCTTTGTCATCTCCACTGTTTCCTCCTCCTCAAGCATTGCAAAGGGCACAAAGGTACAGAGCATGTTTATGTGGAGAGAAGAGTAGGAATGTCAATTGGCAAGAGTGTCAAGCAAAACCTCTGCCATCACTACCCAGGAGTGATTTATGCAGGAAAGGGACCTCACACAACTTTAGCACCTCACATTTTTGTTTTATACCTTCCCGTGCTGTCTGGTGTTCCCCACTCTTTCAGATGCATGAGCAGGCAGTTGGCTATGAGGGGAAAGCACCTATGACTATGAATGCATCTACACTGTAGAATTAATTTAACTGCTATGGCTCAATGCTATGGAATTATAGGAGTTGTAGTTTCACAAGGTCCTTCCCTGGCAAAATATGCTGGTGCCTTGCCAAGCTACAAATCCCAAGATTGTATTGCATTGAGCCAGGGTATTTGAAACACCTTGAAGGTGGTGGTATTATTATTATTATTATTATTATTATTATTATTATTATTATTTGCAAATAGTTATTCCAAAATGTGGCAATATTTTAAATACTTCTAATCGTGTGCGTTTTGAACAAAAAAGACTAAACCTTTATTTAAAACAAGCCTTGATCCTAAAAGCATGAGTTTACTTCCAACTGTTATTTTTCAATATCTCTCATCAGTCAACAAACCATGAGAAGAGAAAATGTCTGAAACATTAAAACATGCTTTATTTTTCAGTTTTATCTTTACATAGGGCAGTTTTGAAAAACGTTGCTTTCTAGAAAAAAGTACTCTACCCATAGGGAATATAAGAATGTTAATTACTCCCCATATGTGAAGGGCTTCATTAAGTTTCACTTCATGCCTGTGGGTTCCATTTTTTTAAGGAAGGAGACCTATTAACAAGGATATATGCCCTGAAGTGTCTTACATATCCAAATCTCCTGAAAAACGCTAATTGCAATTAATAAAAATAAAATGAAAGCAGTAGAAAAAGTGGAATTTTAGAGTAGAGAAACTCAGATGTTCATCAATTGAATGTGTGTATTATATTTAAATAAGAGAAGCATCCGAAACTAGAATACAGTGAAAGAGAATGTGAGAAGAGAAATCCTATATCATGAATGTGAATTAGATACTAAAAAATAAATGAGCAGCTTTAATTTTTGCACGTCTTTCTAATACAATTTAACTTTCTTTCTGTTTTTACTTGAACATATTTTTTCCTCTAAACCCCTTTTCTTCTCTCTTGAGTAAAATATAAGCTGCAATGTCTTCCACTTTCTGTTTGGTTTTTAACTTAACCATCCTCTGGATGTCAGTATTTTCACATTTATAAAAACTGTATTAGTATGAGAATACTGGAGAGGAGCTATGGACTGTAAAGTATTTAAAGAGCCACAAAGGTTCTGCTAAAATGAGTAGCAGCAACCCAAGAATATGTGTTGTCTAGCTCCCATTTGTTTTGTGCATTGATGCAAGAAGGCTCCCTTTTGCAAAGTAACTTCCTTGTTGTTAGTGCCTATTTGTTTTTGTTTTGTGTTTTTTTGGTTGTTGTTTTGTTTTTGTTTTTTTGCTTTAATAGTTTTGATATATTGGGACGATTTCTTTGATGGCTTTTTTGAGATACAAATCAATAAATGATTTTTATGAAGCCTTTTTTAAAGGTTTGGCATGTCCATCACTGTCCTGTTTAACTGATTGCCGCAAAGGTTTGATATCAAAATAGTACTCTATTCTACATAGTTGAGAGATTGAGTCTGCATTGATATTGTATTTAGCTTTACAGGACCATACCTATATACTGAAACTATTTGCCTTAGCTTTTCTTTTTTTTTTTGACAGGTTGTTGATTTGGGGGGGGGGGGGGACAGAAAAGGGAGCGAGGCAGAGGAAAATGGAGTGATCTTGAGGTATGTTAAGGTGTCAAAGCTATCCTGATCTCTTAATTATAGCGCATTTTGAGATCAAAGCCAATCGCTTAAATTGGTTGATCATATCTGAGGACATTGTTTTCCAGACATAAGCATACACGTACTTCAATAAATCTAAACAGTCTAGCTTTTGAAATGCCCACTTCGTGTTGATTTTTATATCTACATGCTTGGGATATGGGGAAAGCGAGGTCATTTTTCTTTTTAGCCTGGAAGGATTCTAGGTAGCCTTGGGCTAATTGCTATGGTCACAGTTCATAAGCTACATGAAAACAGCAGTCCAGGTCATTTTTACTGTGCTGCTCTTTTTAGTTCCGACTATTGCATTTCATGGCAGTAAACCATGTAATCATAATTTTAAAATAACCTGGAACAACTTCTTTTGCCAACAGGTGGAATGGTAGATGAAATTTTAAAGTTATCAAAAATAGTTAAAGGAATTATACCTGTGAAATCTGCAGAGGACAGTCTTGTGTTACTAGATCTTTCAGCTCCATTTTTTTGGCAAGGAAATACTCAGTATTATGGGTAAGTCTTTAAAATAGAAGAAAAAAGAGTAGATTCCATTGAGTATGTACATGTAAATCTGTCTTTTTTCATTGCTCAGGTGCTGATGTTGAAACCTTTGAATAGTAGTTAGATATTTGGAAAATTGCATTATGTGTCCTAATAGTTGATACTAAAATTGAAAGGATATGAAAAACTATAGTCTGAATAAGAGTCACGTCCAAGATCACTTTTATTCTTCTTGTTGTTATTGTTTCTTTATGCTCCATTATGTTCCATGTCATAGAATTAATTATCCACAGAAAAGATCTAGCATAATATGGACAAAATACCATGTGTGTTATTATAGAAGCAGTTCATTCTAACCTGAAGTTCTTCCAGGAAGCTCCATGTGTCATATATAAGCTTGATTCTGCTTTCTCCCCACGACCCAGGCAGAAGGAAGCTGTTCAGAGAACAAGTGATTGGTCTGTTTTCACTTGGGAGCTTCATGTCAACCAGTCTATGTTCCATTCAATTATCTGCATTTGTTCACTTCATATGTACACTTTACTCTAAAGAGAGTTCCTTTCTTTGAACAGAAATGTTTTCTGATGTGCTCATGATGCTGATATGTGCAATGCATGAGCAGGAGTCATGGAAATGGGGACAATTTCAGCACACAAATTTCAAAGTTGTTTCCTCCATTCAGTGGTTTGTTTTATGCACTATAGTGGTATCTGTGCATGTTTCTTTTTTTAGAAGCTCTGGATTCAGTATGGCTGTATTGATTTCATGTCAATGAAAGCTAATGTACTCTGGAGAATAGGGTTCAAATCCCCATTCAGCCATGGAAACTCACTGGGTGACCTTGGCCTCGGAGGAAAGCAAAACAAACACCTGCTGAACAACCTCCATAGGATTGCCATAAGTCTAGAATGATTTGAGGACACACAATAACAATGACAAAGGTGAAAAAGACCAATTGTGGTGTAGACCACACAAATAGAATCAGTTCCCAAGTTTGGAAAACGTATAGATCCCTATTGAAGATATTCTAGGGCAAAATTGAAATGAGTTGTTTATGTGACGGTTCTGCTTTTACCTCATAAAAACGAGAGCATTAATGAAGACTCTGGTTAGAACTGCAAAAGCTGAAAATGGTCCATAGTGATTTCACATGACATTCTGATACAACTTCAGAAATCAGAAAAGATACCGAAAATAAGAACTGTTGTGTAGTAATCTAGTTAGTAAAACAGTTTAAAACCCTGATAATTTAGAATAATTTCACATCAATAAAAGCAAAAATAAAAAAAGAAAGAACCTTGAGGGTGCTGTCTCTGAATGAACTAAATGGCCATCTTTTATGTTTTATGTTGTTTTAATAATGACTTTAATTACTTCATTCTGTGATTGTATATGTTACATTGCTGACATTCAAACCGTTAGTACTGAGAGATTTGTATTCTGCTTCTAAAGAAGCAAGCAATAACTTCTATTCTGTTGGTTCAGTGCAAGATCCCATTTATAGCTACATATTGTAAGAATCAATAAAGCTAATGAAGATGTATTTGAGAGCACAATCCTAAATTTCTTTATTTACAACCAATTTTTAAAACATTAATCATTTCCTCTATGCTATAAAACCGTTTGTTGACTTTATGTAGTTATAAAAATATGCTTTATATTTAAGGCATGATACATAAATATTTACATGTTTTAACAAAAATAAGTCTTCTTTGAGACTTACAACTTTATGTTAATGGCGGGTTTCTGGCTACAGAAGTATTCTCCAATTAAGAAAGCACTTCATAGGCAGAGTTCTTCAACTTTGAAGGCTCTGATCCATACAAACCCCTCTGAGCTCTTGTCAACAAGGCAGGTATATTGCAGAGCCAATTTGGTGCCTCTTCTGGGATTGTTTTCCATTAACCCCCCCCCCTCCTCCCGAATGTCCCTCCTGTTATGGATTATGAGAGGTAAAGGAGTAAAAGCACTTTTACATGTTCTCTGCTATCAGAGGTTATACTCGGGAGATGAAAGGGCTGTGGATTTTCATTGATGATTACAGATAAAAGGCATTAACATTCTACTGCTTTCTGGGTCGTATAAACAGCAGGAACATATCCTTTGACATTTTGAGTTTTGAGAACTGCTAAATCAACATAAGACTTCATATCAGTTTTTGTGTTCCGAATGTTAGGTGCAAACATTGTTCAAAGCCAAAGACAGTGTCAAACCTGAGCTGCATTGCTGCACTGGAAAACCCATCATGGGATCCCACAACAATAGCACAAGGTGAGACTCGCCTCTTCTGCCATCCAGTCATATTGTGGTTTTATTCTGAAGTTTGAAGCTTCAGTTAAGCGCCCAAGTATTTTTTCCTCTGATGTGGTATTAGGGACACATAGACAAAGATCCATAAATAAAAAAACCTTAAAAATAACATTAGCAAAGGCTCCAATTCTCTGTTTTTGGAGCCCTCTTATGACTAGAGACATACCCGACCCATAAAAAACCTCATTCAAACAAACAAAGAACATTTGGAGTTGGCCTGAAATCTACCTTTTAAAAATGTGGTATTTTTACTTTTAAATGTTAAAGGAACTACAATTTACTTCAAAGATGACATGTTGTTCTTGGGGACTCGGTGGGTGTCTGGAAAGGTTGATGACTGCAAAAATAGGCCTTGGAAGCACATGCGGTGGCAGGACAGCACTTTGACCAGCCCTGATCTACATAAGAGTATCATCTCAAAAATGCAATGCAAAGATGTACTGCAGTATTGTATGAGCTGATGTTATCTGAATGTAGGAAAGAGGCAACTTACATAGAACTTGTGATCATTTTTGAAGGATTACACAAACTGACAAATTAAATAGCATTAAAATAATTTCTCCTTGCACAAAAGTGATGAAGACTTTACTTTCAAAAAATTGGATGCTCTTATAACACAAGCACAAGAGAGCTCTGCAATATTGCACCAGGAACAGAATCCTGATTGCCACTGATTCTTAGCTCGTAAAAGTTGCCTTAGAGCAGGAGTAGTCAAGAGCCTGTAGAAAATAATGTTGCTGAATCCCAATTTTTATGTTGCCTATCAAACATGGTCACTGGCAAGGTATGAAGGAAATAAGAATTAGGCAGCTTCCACAGGGCTCAAGATTCCACACACAAGACACAATACAGGGCTCACAGGAAACCCTGCTACCTCACACAGAAAAAGCACTTGCCCCTTTAAGAGCTTTGTATTTGAGCAAATTTTTAAAAAGCCAGTCTCTCTCCCCCCCCCCCCTCATCCCCCAGTTCATTTGAAGGGGGGGCTGGCAAAGGACCTATTAGAGAGATGTATCCAGTAGCTTTATAACAAGGATCCTACAGGTGTATACTGCTCACATTGGAAACCATTCCACTATCTAGCAGTTTTGAGGAGCTGGATGTGGAAATAAATTCAGAAATAATAGTCTCATCTTAACGTAGGACAAAGTGAATCTTATATTCTCCTTCCTTTATTTCACAAGGAGGAAAAGCATTGCCACTGCCTTAAGCAATAGGTCAGCTGTGTTGCAGGACAAGAACATCCCTGAGAATGAGTGTCAATCATGCTGCCACTCCCAGGCATGTTCTGTCCAGAAAATAGGCCAGGAAAATGGAAGTTCTGCTTGAAGCAGTGCCAAAAAACGTTTGTTTTGATAGAAAGAGGGAAAGAAATGAAAAACAAAGTAATCGGGCAGTCACACTGTAGATTATTATCTACAAAGCCCTATGCGGTTCTGGTCCAGCCTATCTTCACGACCGCATCCTCCCCCCCCCCCCCCCATGAACCAGCGTGTGGGCTCTCAGATATGCTGGGGAGGCCCTCTTCCGGTCCCACCTTTATCACAAGCATGGTGGGGACGAAGGAGAAGATCTTGGTTGTGGGCCCCTGGCCCTGGAACGCCCTCCCCAGGGAAATCAGGCAAACCTCCACAGTTCTGTCCTTTTGGAGGGAGCTGAAGACATGGGTGTTCCAGCAGGCCTTTGATAATGACAAAGCTATCAGTTAAATTGAATGACCAAGAAGTTTTAATCCTGTCTTTTAATGCTGTCTTTTTAACCTGTTTTATGGCTAGGTTGCTATTCAGTTGTATTGCCTGTTTTTAACTATAATCTATTGTTTTTTATTACTTTTTTACTTTAAGTTAGTTGCTTCTGTTAATCTTGTTAGTTATTTTATGTTAGTTGGTACTGTTTATTGATTTCTTTTGCAGATTTTGTTGTATTCTATGTGTCTCTGTGTTGCACTTGTGTATGCTATTTTGTAAGCCGCCCAAGTCCCTTTTGAGAGAAGGTGGCAGGATATAAATAAAGCTGCTGCTGCTGCTGCTGCTTCTTCTTATTATTATTATTATTAGGGATGTGCTCAGGAAAATCCATTTAAAACCTGATTTAATAAGAGCCTTTGCCTTCACTGAGCATTGTTTTAAGCATTTAACGTAGACAAAAAGTACATGTATGTGAACAAGTATGCTTATGTATGCATGTGTTTTAAGAGAACGTATGCTGCATGAAAGTTTCAGTAAGGAATCATTCTTTTTCCAAGAAACAAGTAGTGGTTCCCTCCTGACTTCATTAGAAAGAGCACGGTCCACAAGAAGATAAATCCATAAAAATGATGGCAGACTTTCAAACTGCATGATAAATATTTACTGGGAACTGTTCATTTGAATCCTGCTGCTAATGAGAATAGATTAGGATACCATCCTATAAGCAGGTGCTTTGGTGCAGCAATATTGGCCATAGTTGGGAAAAAATGTTATGAGTTAGCTCTGTTTCACCAAGTGAGCAGAAGTTTAATGAACATAAAGGATTATGTTGATTGATATAATACCTATGGCATTATCTAAAAATCTATGTGCAGCACTCTTGCCATGTGTTCATATGTTCTTGTAGGCTGCCCCTTTCAGGATGATTGGCAACTCTTTACTTTCTTTGCTTCGCTAGTTTGGGAAATTTTGCTAGGTCTGCAGGGACAAATTTCCCCTCCATCATCATAGAAAAAAATCACACTATAGCCTGCACTCATTGATGTAGCTGCATACCACCACAGTTAGGCAGTGCTCACCAATTGGTAATGGAGAAGTCCATATCTGATATGCCTAAACTAAATAATAATAAGCCCAAATTTTGCATTAGCAAAGTATTTGATAGATGCTTACCTTGTTTAAAAGTGATGTCACATTTCCCAGACAATTTGGTGAGCACCATCCGGTTCTTAGAATGAGAACTGAGAACTTAGGGGTGTCCTGAGTGCCTTGTTGTAGTATGAAAATGTAATTTATTTATTTTTTGCTTCCATGCTATCTTATTTGGTGGAGCCCCTGGATGGCTATATAGAAAAAAAGATAGCCTCCCTAATTGGGCTCTGGGCCACAGCCCCTGAGTATTTAATTCCAAGGACATGCGATCCACATCAGGAAAAAATGCCCATCTCTTCCATCCTGCAGCATGAATTTTCTCAAGTTGAAATGTTAGTCTTGTCTGTATTTCAGAGTGTTATTTTAAACAAAAAAACTTTCATTGCTTTCTTTGAGTATTAAGTTCTTTTTAAAGATACATGGTGTTTTCCTTTTGTTTAGCTTTAGGAGTTGTGCCACTCGAATATGTCTTTCTAATGAAGTTTACACTGGATGATGGAACTGGATCACTGGATGCATATCTCATGGATTGTGTAAGATACTAGATTACGCTACTCTTGAAATATTTAGTTTAAATATAAATGTGTTCTTGTGAAAGCCATCAGGCAAAGTCATGCGTATAAGTAAGAACTATAAACTTATTAAAAATACATTGGTTAACTACATATAAAATTGGCTGAGAACATATATATATTCCAACTTTGTCATTTTAAATAGACATACCATAGAGTCTCAGTTGTCAGACCTCAACTTATCCGATACTCCGTATTATCCGACACGCCAGCCGCATCTCACCCCTCCCCTCAGCGTTTGGAGAGGCCCGCTGCATGTTGCTGAGAAACAGCTGTTTGTCTAGACAGCAGTGCGCAGCAGGCCTCTCCAAGCATTGGGTGCCTGCCGGGATGGACAAGATGCAGCCAGCACAGACCTTTCCTTCCCGGCAAGCACTCAGCATTTGGAAAGATCCGCTGCACGTTGCTGAGAAACAGCTGTTTTTCTAGGCAGCAGCGTGCAGCGGGCTTCTCCATGCACCAGGTACTTTCCGGGAGGGAAAAGTCAGCGCCAGCCATGTCTTGTCCCTCCTGGCGGGCACCCAGTGCTTGGAGAGGCCAGCTGTGCACTACAGTACTCATATTGATCCATGAATAAGTCGACCCAAATTTGGTTTTCTGACTAACATTTCTAGAATATGAATATGTAGAGTAAGTAAAGTAATGCAACAAAACACAATATAATAGATCAGGGATTCCCGGCCTTTGATCCTTCAAGTGTTTTGGACTTCAACTCTTAGAAGCCCCAGCTGGCATGGCCAACTATCAGGAATTTCAGGAGATAAAGTCTGCACACCTGGAAGAGTAAAGTTTATGAACCATTGCAATAAATTGTCATTGATCAGTGTTAGAATACACGCTCTACATAGAATCATAGATTTGGAAGAGACCTCATGGGCCATCCAGTCCAACCCCAGTCCAACATACAGAAGTTATCCACCTTCAATCTCTACAATCTCCAAGAGTGTTAGGAAAGGATTCTGCTTGAAAATGTAGCGTTACTCCCACACACGTTTGAAAATACTAGCTAGATGGGTCTAGTCTGAGTGGATCTACCACCAAATCTGTATATTGCCTACAGCTAGCCACAAAGATCATCCATTCTTTTAGCATTGGGTGGTTACTGGTTTGCCTAATGCCTAGGCTAATGAGCTTCACACCCACTTTCTTAATTGCCCCACAGTGTTTCTTTGAACCTGCAGTAGCATCACTCTTGAGTTATAAAATGCATAGATGTGTTGTAGAGAATTAAAATGGTAGGCACTAACCTTTGCTCTTAGTTGTTGTCTTTCGCTGCTGCATATGCTGGCCACTGTCATCATAGCAATTATGGCAAAAAACAGCATGCTTCAAACATCTTTCCTAAGAAAAAATGCGAGAAAAAGCCTCCTTGTGAAAAAGAGCCCTACCACATATGGCAAGAAGATTCACTCATAGAGTATTGCTCATTCTTAAGTACTGAGCAATTTCTTTACTGATAAGGAATTATTTCACAAAATATCTAGCGTAGTTTACTGCAATATAATTAGTCTCAAAATGTTCACTTTGTAGTTAAAAATGATTTAAAATTACATTTCAAACTCCAAAATGATTGCTTCAGGGTTAATAACTGGGTCATAATACCCCAAAGAGTATTTGTGAGATAGCTTCATGTCAGCAGTAGAAATTATTCACTGTACATTTGAGTCTTACATGAGTAACCTGTTGTGAACTTCATTGTAAAGAGACAGTATATTATTTTGTATATCTTGATTGGGTTTTTTTTACCCTCCAAGGCAGGGTCATTTTAATTTAAGGTCATTTATGAAGTAAATCTAGCTTTTAACATATTTCCTTTTAATCCTTTAAAAAGGTGTGTGTGTGTGTGTGTATGTGTGTGTATGTATGTATATGTATATATATATATATATATATATATATATATATATATATATATATATATATATATATATCTTTCTTTTAAGTTGTATTTTTTTTTACTCTCTATAAGTATTATTTTATTTTTCCTTACTTGTATTAGTTTAAAAATGGAGACATAAACAGTTGACTTATTTTAAAATTTCAGGCTCAAAGTGAAATCTTTAGAAAAGCTTTTTTTTCTATTGGGTTGCTGTGAGTTTTTTCAGGCTGTATTTTTCTATTGTCCAGTTCAACTATATCTCTATATTATTTTTCCTGTCTCTTCTAGCAAAAATTCTTCCAAATTCCAGCTTCTGAAGTCTTAACCAATAGCATTTTTCAAGAGATTATGAAAAGGCTCATGAAGAAACTTTGCCCTGAGCACAATAATCTAGGTAAGGATTTTAAGCATAGATTAGATAAAATATTTAGATATTAGGTACCTCAGAAAAGCACTTCCATTAAAATGGAACAGAATCACCTAACATAGTGGTTCTCAACCTGGGGTCCCCAGATGTTTTTGGCTTACAACTCTCAGAAATCCCAGCCAGTTTACCAGCTGTTAGGATTTCTGAGAGTTGAAGGCCATAAACATCTGGGGAGCCCAGGTTGAGTACCATTGATCTAACGTCATCTTTTGGTATCAACCTGCTAAATGACAACAGACACATCATCTAGTGCTGCCATTAAGTTCCCGGTGGCCAAGGGGATAAAAGCCTCGTAACTTGAAGGTTGGGTTGCTGACCTGAAAGCTGCCAGGTTCAAATCCCACCCGGGGAGAGTGCGGATGAGCTCCCTCTATCAGCTCCAGCTCCATGCGGGGACATGAGAGAAGCCTCCCACAAGGATGATAAAACATCAAAACATCCGGGCGTCCCCTGGGCAACGTCCTTGCAGACGGCCAATTCTCTCACTCCAGAAGCAACTCCGGTTGCTCCTGACACGAAAAAAAAAAATTAAGTTCCAACCAGGAAGCAAACTGGGCAGTTCGAAATCAGCTGTTCCAAAAATATACCCATCAAATTTTGACTTGCTACAATCACATTAATTCAGTAGGTCTGCTGTTCAAGCTAACAATTAAATTTAGGCCTTAGAAATGCTACCCCATTGTATGTCCTATCATCTGTTAGGGCACTTGATTTCTACACCAAGCTGATAAATATGATATTTACTCGAGTCTAATGCTCATTCTTTTGGACTGAATTACATTGCCAAAATTGAGATGTGCATTAGATTTGAAGGTGCATTAGACTCATGCAGCTAAACCTATCTGCGTGAAAAAGCTCAGAGGAACCCAGGAACCCAGAGCCCGGGTGGGGAGGCAGGAAGCAAGAGAGAGGCTGTTCCTAGTGGTGGCAGCACCTCACAGCACCTGGAGAAGGAGAAGCACCCAGCTGGCAACTCAGTAATTCCAGCCTCTTAGTCACAGATCCTGCCTTCCAGGTGGCTCTCGAGGTCTCTTGCCTGCCCCTCCTACGCTCAGTCCCATTTGGTTCCCAACTGGCCTCATATACGGGGCCCTCAAAACCTAGGTTTGGAAAATCTCATGAATGAGGCCAGCTGAGGATCATGCAAGGCTGGTAAGTTTGTCAGCTTTGGCCTAACAGAGGGACATGGCTTCCCAAATGGCCTCATTCATTTTGCCTGCCTTCCTAATGTATGTGTATGTTCTGTTAGGTGCATTACATTCAAGGGCAAATCCATTTTTTATAATATGCACCTTCAAAATTGAGGTGTGCATTACATTTGATGGTGCATTCTCAAGTAAATATGGGTATGTTGATAATTCAGACTATATTTTGGATCTGAATCATCACACATTCTCAATTACCTGTACTTTTGTCCAAAACTCAAAGACCAAAAATAAAAATATTGTTTTCCTTTGATGCATTGAAATGTATTGATTTTTCAGCTTGAAATGCCTTACCTTACTACTGTTTCATCAACAGCTGCAAGTCAAAGCCTTTTAATATCATTTTCTTTGCCTGCAGGAAAAAATAAAAAACCAAAAAAGTCAGTAAAATCTGTGCGTTCTTTGCTAGCTTGCTGATTTGCCTTCAGACATGTTCATTTCAGTAGCAACTAGTGTGAAATGCTTGCGGCTTACCGGAATGATTAAATTTCCTGCAGAGATTCAGAGAGATTGCTTTGTTTGTCTGCTTTGGTATTAAAAGAAGAAAGCAGTCATATGGCATCTTTAATTTAACTATAAGTTTTCATAGACAATTGTCCACAAAAGTTTATGCTGAAATTAATTAATAAAGGTGCCTTATAATATCTTCTCCCTTGAACCAACTGCTTTCAAAATTCAGATGATACCAAGTTCATGAAGAGTAATAATTTTGTTACCACACTGAGCCTTGGAAGGAAAATGCAACCCTTCCCTCAGATGTATAATAGTAGCCAGGGATCTCCAGGGATTTCCCCCCATCAAAACTCTGACCAGTGACATATCAGAGCTCCCATCCATATTCCCTTTTTTCCACCTTCCCTGAAATTTTGAACTTTATCTATTATGCATGTTATTATACTGCACACTATAGTTAACATTAATATCATTAATATAATAGCACACTAGGGGATGAAGAGAATATTCAAAAATTGTGAATATGTTTTCCAAGTGTCAGAAAACCATGGCAAGAATTCGGGTCTTATTGTGCACAAACTTTGCATAATTTATGTTTTTTTCTATGTGGGTAAATATTGTTTCTGTGCAAGAAACACTATTCTTTTTTGTAAAAAACTATTTTTACTGAATCCCCAAGTAAAGGGATTCACAGCATTTTCTGTATGGGAAATAATTTATGTATTAAAAATGGCATGTGTATGTTTTATGCAAAATATATCCTAAACTTCAAATAGTCCTCCGAAATTGTAGTTTATGAAGGTATTCTCGCTGCAGAAGAAAATTGCTAAAATCATTCATTTCTTCCTTTAAGAATGAAATTGGCAAATAATTGCATCCCTATTGTACGTTGTAGTATGGGGATCAGGCAACAGACTTCCAGCTTCTATTTTGGAGTCAAATCAAAGATTTATAGATGTGACAGTGGAATCTTGGACTCCGCATAGAATAATTGACATCTCTGTTGCTATACCAAGAAATGGAAAATCAGCAATAGATCTTTTTCACTTAGGTCTCATTCAACTGTTGAACACAAGTGAGAAGTCTTTGAAGATTAAAGTACATAAACAGAATTACCACCTGTCAGGAATGTCTAAAGTCTGATTCATTGGAGAGGAATAGCTATGCTAATGTAGTCCACCAGTGTTGCAACTTGTGATTCTTTATATGATGCGTCTGCCACTTTGTTCAGTCTGAGGTTTCTGAGAGAATTATTGGATAGGAAGGCAGCCTTTTTACCAGCTCTAAAAGGTCGCCTTCAAATGAAGTCACAGATGGCATCACTTGCTGACCCATCAGACAAAGTCACAGATGGCATCACTTGCAGTCCCTTCTAATCTTTTATAATTGCTAACCTTCCCATAACCTCACGGAAAGATCTACAAAGCCTGAGTTGGTTTGTGCATTCACTAGATAAAGTGGGTCCAGTTTTGTGCCAAATTAGTTCAAAATGCCCTTTAACTAAATAAGGATGTGACTGCTTGAGTGTGTATATCGATAAATATTTCTGAATTAAATGCTTGCTTGTGTTCCCCATAGCAAAAGTTGGTTTCTCTCTGTGTTGTAGATAGACAGACAGATAGATTGATGAGCTTTGTGAGAAAGACAAGAACAATTGAAATCATGACTCACTAGCAGAGCTGTAAGAAATAGGCTTTGTCCTTAAGAAGTGTAAATGTCTGCTAGAATCAGTGACAACTACTAAAATTTATGGATTTTATGCTGAGTTTTCAAAAAAGAGCAAAAAGTAATATCTTCTATGCTGGTGTACAGGGGGACACTGATTGCATTTGGCAGTGGTTCCTGTATGAGCGTGTAGTGTTTTAGACAGAAACCAAACTGGATTGTTTAAAATATCCAAAATACAGGTTTTTGCTTTAGGTTATGTGGAGTGGGGGTGTTATATAATATGGAGAAGATGTATATTTCATATTGAGCTTGCCCTGAATTTATAAAACAGGTATGATCCATTTGCTTTGCTGTACGTTTTGGGCATATTTGTAGACCCCTAAGAACTGCCATTTCACCCTTAGGAATATCACTAGAGGCAACAGAATTGTGATTTGCGGGGTTTGCAGCAACAAAATTCAGCAGCAGGCCATTTGAAAAATCCAGAGTTTAGGTGTTTGACTGGTGTTCTTCCAAATAATAATAATGATAATAATAATAATAATAATAATAATAATAATAAATGCCTTTTTTATTTAATTTGTAAGAGTTTATCATGTGGTAAATGTGTGTGATATGTAATATGTTTCTTTAAGTTTGCTTTTTGATTATTTTTTGGTTTTATAATTTTGTATTGAAATTGTTTTATCCACTGTTTTGATCTGCTTGTTTGTTTTCAGCATTGAATGTTTGCCACTTTGTCACTTTTGTTGGAAGTCCCCTCGGGGAGATAGGGCAGGTTATAAATAAATTATTATTATTATTATTATTATTATTATTATTATTATTATTATTATTATTATTATTATTATTACAACATTAAATGTAGTACCCATCTCTCTCTGCGACTCAAGGTGGGATACAACATCATTGAAACGAGATTTAAAAAACTTAAAACACAGCAAGATACATAGAGTTAAAATACAAGTTAAAATCCATTGATGGAATGCAGATTAAAATTAACAACTTAAAACTTTACTTCTAAATGATCATCCAGTAATTTTAGCCCATAGTACATGAGGTTAATTAACCAATGATCACATTTTGATTAAATCACATAGCCCCCTCCCACCCCCACCCCAGTAAAAGCAGCAACCTGGAGAGTGCCCACTGCCCATCTCTGTTTTTGAGGGGAGACGGGAACATAATTGTGTTGTTTCTCTTGTCCCTTGTCCACTTGTTTGTCCCATTGTTTTCACTACAGTAGTATTGCACCAGGGATAACAAGGTCTCCACTGGGACTGAGTGTGGGTCATACCAGCCTAGAAGATGAGAAGAAAGGGGAAAATAGAACTGAAAAATGTTCACATGTTCACTTCCTTTCCTCCTCCCCTCCTCCCTTTAGGTTACTTTGAAGAACAAAGCAAGGTGCCAAATGGAGTACACCTCCTTTTATAGTGAGATTACTACTGCTGTGAGCTTCCAGGAATGAGAATAGATTATTATTATTATTATTATTATTATTATTATTATTATTATTATTATTATTATTTTGGTGGAGCAGGAGGCATATAGGTGCTGGTTGAAGAATTGTCATGGTCTGGGAGGTGCCTTACAGAGCTTTGTCCTTTAAGCTACATAAAATACTTACAAACTAAAGCTGTGTGTTATATGCCATCTTATCCATAGACTAAATTTTTGTCAATGTTTCTCTTCTATAAGACGTTTTTCCTGGTACAGTTAACTGTAAAGTACAGGAATTTACATATATACTGATAATGTGATTTTGTTTTGTAGATCAGTTGCCATGGCTGGAATGCTTCATCAGATCATATTATGTTGAGGATGAAACTGAAGAAAAACTTTGCTATCAGATTTTTAACACTACAATTGCTGAAGATGTCTGACATACATCTGATTACTTAGAAGATTCAGTGGTTTTAACTTTCTTTTAAAAAATCAATATATCAGATATGCTGATGGTTTATTGAAAGTGTGCTTTTATTAGATATGCAAATAGTTCCTTTGTACTGAATTAACATAGAGTTTTCACAGTTTAAATATCTGCTGTTCTGTCTATGTTAATTGAAAGTTCTTAGTGTTTCTTCAGGATAAGGAAGTGTGTTCAAAGGGATACTCTGCAGAAATTTCAGCTCATAATCCCACAAAATATTCTAATGAACCAAATGCATCCTGATGTGATAATCTTTAAAGAGTCTAAAGGAACTGCCATATGATCTCCCTCCCCCCTTAGTCATGGAACAAGGGTTATACAACTTCAGGCTATCATCCAAAAACATTGAGTCCAATCCTATGTTCAACTTTTTGATAAATGTTGATCATTATAGTGGTGCCTCTACTGGTTATAACCCTTCCTTCTGTATAGTTGTATAAAATGCTGCTTTAGTAGTTACAGTGCAGAAACACCATATGGTAGCAGACTTGAGATGTACATTGATGCAGTTAAAATTTTATATTTCCACAGTAACAGCATCCTATTTCACACAGATGAAAAATATCAAGCAAAATTTGTGGTCTTCTATTTATCAAATTTTTTATTGTAAATATAAACATGGAGAATAGAATATGGATATGTCAATCCAAATCTGTTAATATAAAATGAGAAATGACAAAATAATGCTAAGTGCCCTTTAAGATCAGTGTTGTATGTGATAGTACTTTCACACGTATGTATATATCCATTATGTAGTACATGTCTTAGCTACATTTGGTCTTGGATTACACTCCTGTTGATCTGCTTTTCCCTTTCATGTAATCAGATTTAGGTGCCTGTTTTAGAAATAGGGACTTCAAGTCAGTGTACTAATTAACTCCCATAGTGAAACTAATTACTTGGTTTTGTTTATCTGCACTCCAGTGACATGTTTGTTTTTAATAAAAATGCATACATAACAGTTTATATCCAAAGGAGAGAACAGTATTGTATTAAAATTAATGTCATGCTTGCCCTATTAACAGTGCATTCCAAGCCATGTCAAAATACTTAAATTTTTGCCTCTGGCTAAATTTGTCTCAATAATAAGATCATGAGGTTTCTGGACAATAATACATTGTTCTTGTAGTAGTCTCTTGAAATTGTCATTGGACTTCTTCTGTACTGCCCATCCTGATTTAGAGAAACATTTAACTGTAAACTTGGTAGTAGCCGTTTTAGCAATTACCTTGGACAGAATCCTATCAGAGTCTTTTGATTTCCGGTGCAAAATTGAGAGAACTATTTTCACAAATGTGAATGGGCCTGCTTCCTTTCCTTTGAACATGTAACTCTTGCAATAAAGTCTTAAAAACAGCTGTTTGTCTGCATTCTTAGATCAAGGGACTTTTAAAATACTAAAATTTAATCAGTGACATTAAATATTTGTAACAAAGATACTTTACAGACCAGCCCTTCTGCAAACACTTAATCTCTTCACTCCAATGGGATATAAGGCTTAACTGATTTGGATTAGTCAAGGCAAAGGCCCAAATCTCATCCTCCGAGAGAATCCAGCTGGCATTATTTACTACTGAAACTGTCCAGATTCACCTGGGTTCAAAACCTGTTTATCCCAGCTCAACCCAGTGCTACTTCTCTTCTATCTCCTCTACTCTGTTTCTCACTAGTCTTCCACATCTGCCCCACAAACCGCTGTGCAGATTCTCTTTCCCTTTGTCTTCTCTTTCCACTCCTGGTCTTTTTTATTTTTTTATTTTTGTTTTGCTTTATTTCAAAAGCCATTATGTGGTGCTGTTTTTAGTGATTGGGCTCTTTTAACAATTTGGCCCACAAGAAAACCTGGACAGTCGTCTTTGAAGAATTTGCCCAGCACTGTGCAGGTAAAATTGCTCAGGTTCATTCTGACCTGTGCATTGTAACAGATACATGTCCTATAATACTTGTCCTATAGGAAAAAGAGCAATCGGATCTTTGGAGGAAGACAGTGTCCAATATTCCAAACTGCTTCAAGGAGGCTTTTAAAGGTTTTTACTGATGAAACTTTCCTGGCCTCGGCTGTATTGAATAATTGTTGGCCAGGGTTCAGTATTCCATTTTGGGGCAAGTTGCTGGAGTACATGGTGGATCTTCGGCTCCAGGCGTTCCTGAAATATATAGATTACCTAGATCTTTTCCAATGTGGCATAAGATCTGACTGGGATGAAGACAGCTTTGATTGCCTTGAATGAGTTACACCACAAATTGGACAGAGAATACCCTATTGGTTTTGGTGTGGCTCATGGTGGCTTCTGAGACCATCCAATATGATACTCTTCAGAGCCACCCTGCTTTGGCTCCACCAGTTTTGATTATTGGAATATGCTATATGTGGGATTAACTGTTGAAAACTGCTCAGAATGTTTGTTTGGCCCAATAAGCTGCACCCATATTGTTAACTGTGGTTGACTACAGAAAGCATGCAATTCCTTTGTTGCTGTACCTTCACTTCCTTCTGGTCCATTTCTTGGCAAAATTCAGGTGCTGGTTCTTACTTACTGAACCCTATGCAACTTAGGTCCAGATTGCATATGAGCGTCAGATCTGCTGCTGCTATCGTCGTCGTCATTTCCCTTAAGACCTTCAGAAGAGGCCCATGTACTACCACCTTCCCAGGCACATTTGGTGGTAGCACAGGAGAGGACCTTCTAAGTGTCTTATTCCAGACTTTGGAACTCTCAAGGGAGGCTAGCCAAACTATTTATGCTGTCCTTCCACCTGCAAGTGAAAACTTTCTTGTTTCCAAAAACATTTAGGAAATAACTCTTTGAGTTTCTTTAACAATGTTCTGTTTTAATGACTTACTGTTCTGTGGATTTTTTTAAATCTTGTCTCATTCAATTGATTTGTTTTAAAGAGTTTAATTTCTAATGCGTGTTTATTTGTACTTAATGTACTTTTTTAGTGTTTGTAAATACTTTCACCTGCATTTGTTTTAACTTTTGTAAACTAGCTTTATTCCCAGCATTTGAAATAAGGTAGGATGTAAATAAAAGGATATGTTTTCACTTAAAAATATGTTTATTCTGAATTTCCATGGTTTTTGTTATTTTTTTTTCTGTGATCTGGGTTTATGATTTACAGACAAAATAGTCTGTAATAATTATAGAGTGATAATATGTGGAAATGGAAGAGCTTTTCTTTCAGGGACATCGTGTTACTGATTGCTAACATGACAGGTCAGCTATTTGCAAGACCCATTTTTTTTAATTAATCCTTATGTATTCATGTAAACAAAGGCATATGCACTACTAAGTTAAAGTGCATATTAAAAGTGTGTTTTTGGTGGTCACTGTACCCCACATAAGTTTTCTATTTTTCCTCACACACTGGTTCTCTTCAAATGGTCACATCTGAACTCCTGCAACCCACCTTTTTTCCCCAGTCTGTACTATTGACTTTTAGCAACAGACTGTGATGCGAGGGAAGACACACTTCAAAACAGGAACAACAATACACAAGTATACATAGAAGTAATAAAAGCAGACAGATGAAAGGAGGAAAATCTACCCAGCTATGAGGAGAATCATCCATATAATGCATACTTCATGATGAACAAAAAGGAACCAAACAACAAATTACTTTGACACAAAGAAGTATACATATATGTGATGTGAGGACGGGTGGAATTGCCACTAAGAATGCAAAAACTTTCTATTTATGGATTTTCACAGTACAAGATTATTTTGTAAGGTCACAGAGGATCACTTGAAAGACCACAGCTACAGGAGGACAACCTGCTATTTACCTAGACATACCTTGTAGAACTTTTTCAGCTGCAGAGCCCTTTTTGAAGGAAATGTTTCTTGTGAAGCCCCAAGATATGTTTATATAAATGGAGGGAGGTATATTATGCAAAGTTGAAGTATTTTGGCCACATCATGAGGAGACAGGAAAGCTTGGAAAAGATCATGATGCTGGAGAAAATTGAAGGAAAAAGGAAGAGAGGCCGACCAAGGGTGAGATGGATGGACGGTATCCTTGAAGTGACTGGCCTGACCTTGAAGGAACTGGGGGCGGCGACAGCCAACAGGGAGCCTGGCGTGGACTGGTCCATGAGGTCACGAAGAGTCGGAAACAACTATGCGACAGAGAGAGAGAGATTGCATTTAAAATATGACAGATAGGTTGGGCCAGTGGCAGATGGATGGAGAATGTGTGAACTAATTTTAAAAAATGAACAAATTCCTATATACATCCACATATCTTTTTTGTAGTGCAAAAAGGAAAGAGCATTTTTCTTCGTGTACTCTGTGAATTCACACTAATGGAGAACGCTGCGCCTGCGCAGGCTCCAACGGATACTCTTCCAAGCTAAAGTTTGAAATTTGGCGGTAACCCCGCCCCTCTCCCCAGAGGGTATAAAGGGCGCCCTCCTCGCCCGCTCTTCAGTTCCTTTTTTTCCGCCGCAAAGCTCACTTCGGACTCTTCGTTCTTATGTCGACCACGTGTTTTAAGCGGTGCACTCAGTGTGCCGCTAAGATTCCAGATTCCGACGGTCACGCTAAGTGCCTTTTCTGTCTCGGCGAAAGCCACGTCGTCGGTACCTGCCGCTTTTGCCTGGCCTTTACAGCTCAGGCCCGAAGAAATAGAGCTGCGAGACTCCGCGCAGCTCTTTACGAAAAAACTCTTGCTCCTGAGGCTTCTACTTCCACCTCAGCCTCGATGGCGTCCAGGCCTGCTCCGTCGGTATCATCCAAAACCTCGAAAACTTCGAGACCAAAACCGGCCAAACCGCCCTGCAGGGTGACCACCGCTACGGTTTCCACCCGGTCGGGCAAAATGGGCCCTTCATCGACTTCGAGTTCGGTGGCTTCGGCCATTTCCACTCGATCCCGCCTGGCTTTGCCGCCATCTTCTTCCGCCATGAAGATTGCCTTCAAGAGGGCTCAGGAGGAATCCAGACGGGCCCAATCTGACTCGGCAGCTGTGTGCCCGATCCCCCCGATGCCGGGAAAATCGCTGAGGGTCGCGTCGAAGCAACCTCCAGCAAAGAAACGAATGATCCAGAGGTCGTCCTCCTCAGCGTCTTCGAAGAAGGACGTCCCCTCCTCTGTGGCTTCCTCTAGGAGATCCTCTCCTATCCAACCAGCACAACGCCTCCGCTCCTCTTCCTCTCCTCATGGTCAGTCCTCGGATGCGGACGCTCAAGCCTCCCCCGACCGGTCGGTCAGGACAGTTATTAAGGCTCCCCAGCCGGCACCATCTCGTATTCCGGCTCGACAAGAACTTTTTCCCCCGGCTCAAACACCCGAGAGGGGTAGACAGATGACGCGTTTAGCCCGTGCCGCCCAGGCTTCCGCGTCCAAGGGCGTTCGTCCACAGCCAGCTCCCGCTGCTCCTGAGGTGATACCTCATCAGGACTCTGTGCTTGTTTCTCCTCCCCGGTCCCCTCAAGGGCCCAAGGAGGATGACCCCGATATCGAACACCCCGAATCGATCCTCTCCGCCTCCGTTGTCTCTCTCGGTCTCGACCTCTCCCCGCCTCACGACACCTACGAGGTCGACCCACCTTCCCCGACGGATAATATCCGGGCTTTCTCCAACCAGATGGTCAGAATGGCAGACGCTCTGGGGATGGAAATTAAGCAAACCTCAAAGGCTGTTACCGACCCCGTTTTCAAGAGGGTCCAAGCCCAAGCCCCGCCAGCCACCTTGCTGCCTTTTCTTCCATACCTCCTGGACATAATCCAGGCATCTTGGAAGACTCCATCTTCGATACCTCCAACCTCTAAGAAAATAGAGGCCTGGTACCGAACCGATGACGAAGCCTTGGAATGGCTCAAGCATCACCCTGACCCAAACTCCATGGTGGTAAAGGCCTCCCAATCGTTGGGTCGACAGTCCAACTCCCCTGCCGACAGGGAAGGTAAACGATTCGATGCGGTAGGCCGCAAGCTGTACTCCGGCGCTCTCCTCCTTTGCCGTATGGCAAACTACGGCGCCTGCATGGGCGCTTATCAACAGATCCTCTGGGAAAAAGCCCAACCTTTCTTCGCCAAACTTTCTGACGAAGACCGGTCAGTCCTTTCGACCCTCCAACAGGAGGCGGACTCCCTCGCACACCACCAAATTCAAATGGCTAAACATACCGGTGATACCGCCGGAAAAATGATTGCCCACGCAGTCGCGATCAGATGGCATGCATGGCTTCGGTCCTCAGGACTCTCTTCTTCCTCTCGACAAGTGATCGAAGACCTTCCTTTCGACACCCAGGGCCTTTTCAATTCTGGTACTGATGACAAACTGAAGTCCAATCACGACTTCAAGATTCTCGCAACAAAGTGCGGGACCGATCAACCTCAGACTCAGCGGACCCGATGGTTCCCGCAACGGTACCGTCGCTACCCTCAGCCTTTTCCTCACCAGCCGTTTCGACGCTCGTCGAGCTCGAGTCACCACAGTCATCAGCAACAACCTCGCCGCCAGCACCAGGTCCCGAAAGGTCGGGGCAAGGGTGCTGCAGCTATGCCACAACCCCAACGACGGGCCTGACGCCCACTCTCTCGGGGACTTTTCTACCTTCACTACTACTGCCACTGCCATGCCGTTCCTAGGCCCCGACCAGATCCTTCCTCTCTGCTCTTTCCTCGATCGCCTAGCTCCTTTCTACCGCGAATGGGAGTCTATAACCTCAGATGCCTGGGTTCTTCGCATTGTCAGAGACAGCTATGCCTTGGAATTCGAAACTTTGCCCCCCACGGGTCACATCCTCCACACCGACCCTTCACCGGAAATATGCTCCGAGGTCGACTCCCTTCTGGCGAAGGGCGCAATCCAGCCTTCTCCTCCCGAGCAGGACACTCGAGGTTTCTTCTCGAGATACTTTACGGTTCCCAAACGGGGCGGAGGTCTTCGGCCTATCCTCGACCTGCGAGCCCTAAACCTCTTCATTCTGCCTTCAAAATTTCGAATGGTCTCGGTGGCCTCCATTCTCCCGATACTCCAACACGGAGACTACTTTGCCTCTATAGACTTACGCGATGCGTATTTCCACGTCTCGGTGCGTCGATCCCACAGACGCTTCCTTTCCTTCAAGCTCCTGGGACAGTCTTACCAGTTCACAGTTCTCCCTTTCGGCCTCGTCACGGCCCCAAGGGTCTTTACGAAGGTGGTCGCCGTGGTAGCAGCGCACCTCAGAAAACAGGGCATAATGGTCTTTCCTTATCTGGACAATTGGATGATTGTCGCGTCCGACCCCTCATCCCTTCAAAACCACGTCTCTCAAGCTCTTTCTCTTCTACAACGGCTGGGCCTTCCGTTGAATGTCTCAAAGTCCCAGCTCCTCCCGACCACAGAGATCCGCTTCATCGGAGCTCTCTTCAACTCCATCGCGGAAACCGCCTCCCTACCGAAGGACAGGTTCCTAGCCCTTCAACAACACCTTTCTCTCCTCCGCAACCGCAGGATCCAAGCCCACTCTGTCCAAGTTCTTCTGGGTCACATGGCCTCCACGGTCATGGTTACTCCTTTCGCCAGACTACGTCTCAGACCTCTCCAAAGATGGTTTATAGACTCTTTCAAACCCCATCAGCATCCGAGCTCAATGTTTCTCACGGTACCGAACCAGGTTCACCTCTCCCTTCGTTGGTGGCAGGACCCAGCAAACGTTTGTGTGGGACTTCCCTTCCATCCCTCCCTCCCGTCAGTCACCATCACGACCGACGCCTCCAATTTTGCGTGGGGAGCCCACATGTCAAACCTCACCGTCAGGGACCTTTGGTCCATCCAAGAGAAGTCTCACCACATAAACTTTCTAGAACTGTTATCAATCTTCAAAGCCCTCCGGGCATTTGCTCGCTTTCTTCCCCACAAGACTGTTCTGATACAAACGGACAACGTAGTAGCTATGTACTACATCAACAAACAAGGGGGTACGGGCTCGAGAAAACTGATGACTCTCTCGATGGACATTTGGCTATGGTGCATAGCGAGACACATAACCCTGTCGGCGGTTCACCTTCCGGGGGCTCAAAACACGCTAGCAGACTCTCTAAGAATAACAACCTCCCCCCACGAGTGGCGTCTCGATCCTGAAATCCGTCTTCGACGATTGGGGCTGGCCAGCTCTGGACCTTTTTGCCTCCCCCTCGAACGCTCAACTTCCTCGCTTCGGAGCGAGACTACCTCCAAACTCGACTCCGGGCTGTCTCGGAGACGCGTTTCTCCTCGACTGGACCCTCGAGCCCGTCTATCTTTTTCCTCCCTTCCCTCTCATCTCGAGGGTAATAGAGAGACTCTATCTAACGCCAACATCGGCCATCCTGATCGCCCCTGCATGGCCACGCCAGCCATGGTACCTAACTCTACTCCAGATGTGTGCGGATCCTCCCCGCACTCTCCCAACTCTCCCTCATCTACTATCTTCACAGAAGGGACAGGTCCTCCACCCCGACGTCCCGTCCCTACACCTGACTGCCTGGAGGACACTTCCTTAAATTCTCTCCACCCAGACCTGCAGGCGATCCTTCGTGCCGCCCATAAGCCAGCCACGTCAAGGGCCTATGCTTACAAGCTTGCAAAATTCCAAACTTTCCTTCGGGACCGACACGTCGATCCCGCCTCTACTTCGATCCCGCTGGTCCTGGACTTCCTACTTTCTCTTGCGGATCATCAACTCTCTCTGGCCTCGATAAAATCCTATCTCGCTGCTCTCTCCTGGCATTTCCAACATCAGGAACAACCCTCTCTCTTTTCTAACAACCTCATTAAGACCTTTCTTCGAGGTTACAACAACCTGCACCCTCCAGTTCAACCTCCGACTCCCGGATGGAGCCTCGAACTCGTCCTTTCTCAACTAGCTTCAGCTCCCTTTGAACCTATGGCCTCTGCAGACCTTCACCTTCTCTCTTGGAAGACTGCCTTCCTAATCGCTATCACCTCTGCGCGCAGGCCTTCGGAACTGGCTGCTCTTCGGGTGGACGAACCCTACCTCCGTTTCCACCACGACAGGGCTGTTCTTCGCCCGGACATCACCTTCCTACCTAAGGTGGTCTCTGCTTTTCACCTTAACCAGGACATAATACTTCCTGCTTTCTTTCCTAATCCTTCTTCTTCTTTGGAGCGGAGACTTCATCTCCTGGATGTCAGGAGAGCCCTCCTTTTCTACAAAGACAGGACTAAGGACATACGTAAGTCACCTAGACTGTTTGTGGCTTACGCTACCCATAAGCTGGGCGAACCACTTTCTTCTCAAAGACTCTCACACTGGATTGCTCAGACTATCGAACTCGCTTACCAGCTGGCTAAACGCCAACCCCCCTCTTCGATCCGCCCTAGATCAACGAGGGGCCTTTCCACCTCTACTGCCTTCCTGAGGGGCGTCCCTCTCGACTCCATCTGTCGAGCGGCTATCTGGTCCACTCCATCCACCTTTGTTTCACACTACAGGATGGACTCAAAGAACCTCAAGGACTCGGCCTTTGCCAGGTCTATCCTTTCCTCCTGCCTTGCCTAACGTTGTTGCCTTACTCAAAACCAGTTTTTTTTTGGTTATCCTTCTTACAAGCTGACCGCTGTCATTCAGCCTTTATGTACACGATATGTTCATGGGTTCATTAACGTAGTGCTTGTGTACTATACTTACCCACTGCACTGAAATGTATTTCATGAATACCTCTACCTCTGTTTTCAGGAAATGGGTCTATACTTACCTCTATTTTCTTACAGACTATCGCTCACATACAATGTTGTGATTGTGTTTTGGGTCCTAATAACAAGGATCGGTTTTTTTGCACTATGCTGTTGCATCATTTTCTTTGACTGTTGCACTTGCTTGTTTTTGCACCTTGTGCTCAATAAATGTGTTGTTTGGACACTAGACTGGTTATCGGGTTTGCTATCCCACCTACCTACACCTCAGCTTGCTAGTCTCCATTAGTGTGCATTCACAGAGTACATGAAGAAAAAGGACAGGTTGCTTACCTGTAACCGTGTTTCTTCGAGTGTACTCTGAATTCACACAATCCCGCCCTTCCTTCCCCACATGCAAACCTCTCCCTTTCTTGCTGCCTTTGCGGCGTAGGAACTGGAGAGCAGGCGCGGAGGGCGCCCTTTATACCCTCTGGGGAGAGGGGCGGGGTTACCGCCAAATTTCAAACTTTAGCTTGGAAGAGTATCCGCTGGAGCCTGCGCAGGCGCAGCGTTCTCCATTAGTGTGAATTCACAGAGTACACTCGAAGAAACACGGTTACAGGTAAGCAACCTGTCCATACAATATATAAAATTATTTACAATTTTAACCAACATATAATAATAATAATAATAATAATAATAATAATAATAATAATAATAATTTTATTTTTATACCCCACCCCATCTCCCTGAAGGGACTCGGGGTGGCTTACATGGGGCCAAGCCTGGACATCAACAATATAAGAACAGCAATAAAACAATCAGCAATAATAATAATAATTAACAGTATCTCAGTGGAAGACCCCAGGGGGACATCCAGTCCAACCCCCTTCTGCCATGCAGTAAAAGCAGAAATCAAAGCACACACATCACACCAGCTGACCATCCAGCCTTTGCAGTAGTAGTAGTAATAGCAAAAACCTCAGTGATCATCCAGTCCAGCTCCCTTCTGCCATACAGGAAAATATTCTGGAAGCAAGGAGGGCATGTGGGAAAGGGTCTGCATGGCAAGGATGGGGAAGAAGAAGAAGGGAGGGAAAAGGAAGGAAGGAAGCCCTTTGCGCTGGGGTCACCAGCCTCATGTTCCAGCCCTAGCAGCGGCAGGGTCCAAGCACGGCTTCTCCATCAAGTTCTTGTTAAACAAGGAACCGTTCTCTCCAGAAAGGGTCCTGTGGCTGGCCTTGGGCTACCCACTACAGGTCTGGAGGCTACTTTCTCTGCTGGTGCTGCCCGTGGGGCCCCGGCCAACATGCTATGGGACTCTCATTGCCACCACCTTATGTATATAAAAAAATTTTTTAACCTTGACCAAGATCTCTTTTTTTTACAAATACTATAATCTTATTTGCCTTGAGTTCTATAAATCTCGTTCAGTATTTCATTTCAGTGATGGCAGTATTTCACTGGGGGTTTCACTAGAAAGAAAGCTCTCTCGGTTAGTTCAAAAAATATTTTTCCTTATTCTCTGAAAATATCAGTTAAGCATAAGTATAAGGGGAGGCCTGACAAAGCATACATATTTGAAGAGGCTTAAGGAAAGATGCTCAGCAGACAGGTTTCTTGAGATGTGATTTATTTATAATTATGGGGACAGGAAGTATCACGATTTAACCATTCTATCTTTTTCATTGATTAAAGTTTGGAATAAACATGAATGGTTGTAACTACATTTTGATTTAAACATGACATTTTAAAAATGCATGTATAAGTCAGATATCAAAAACAGCCATTTGTATTAAAATATTGATGTTCAAATAATATTTATTATATAGATGCCTGCCAGATGCCACTATAGCCATAAACCAGGATTAGTAAATACTATACTTTGAACAATAATGTATGAAGAGATTAATGTGGCAAGCAGAAAAGTTGAGCAATCACTGTTGCCTAGCTTCCTGGCTGCAAGATTATTGAACCTTTGCTTTGAAAGCTGCAATGGAAGACTACTTCTTGAGATACCTTCCTGTCCTTTGTTATGCATTATAGGAGTGCACAAATGCTCTCTAATTTTGTAATGGGTATTGAAACTTTTTTTTCATCAATAGCACAGGCCTGTTATCCCCATTATGGGAAAGAAAAAGACATGATTGAGAGCATTAATTTTTGGAAACATAATTTCTTAACTATTTCATCCCAGTTTTCATCCATCAAATACCATCTCTTATTTTCTGTTCTCCCCTTCCTCATAATCTCATTTTCTTACCTTCCAGCTTTCTATAGGTTATTGATTTCCATTTGAATCCCAGCAAAACTTCCAGAAGTCAGAGCTTCAAAATTATTATTTTTTAGACAGATTAGTTTGTTAGATCCCTGTGACAGTGTAGATGCGATGAGGACTCATCCGATTTCAACCTGTGTCTTGGTTTTAAATCTTTTCACTTGGGCACATAGACTTTGAAGGGATCCTATGGGATCCAACCCCCCCCCCCCCCAGTCTCTGAAAGCATGACTGAATGGTGGCCATCTAATCTGTTTAAAAACCAGCAAAATTCATTACCTTCTGAAGTTGGCTGACATTTTAAACTAAGCTATCATACTCTAATCATGAATGAAAATAAAATAAGATTCCCTACAGTAATATGCCTTTATTAAACCATTTTATGGGGAGATAATAATTAGGGACTCATGCAGTAAGATTTCATAACTCAATCTAGAGTTTCTTTAATCTTCATTTAAATGGAGTGGATTATATTTACAAAATGCCATAGATGAAATCCTTTTCTTTAGCATTCTTGTTAATTAATATCGTTATAGCTTATTTTGGAATTAAGTTAGTACTGCAATTCCAACATTAGTCATCCAAGTTGCCCTTTTTCTTAGGAGATCTCCAATTTAATTGATTTCAATTGGTTAATTCCTGTCACTGCTAGAAATAGCATATGTGAGTTTCATGCCAGCCCTGACATTATTGCATCAGGTAATTCAAGATGCTTACCTACATGAGAAGGGCAATTCCTCATAATAAAACCAGAGTCGTTTAATTCAGAACTGTAGCGCTTACTTCAGTATTAATATCAGTAGCACGTTTAAATAAGCTCACACTACATGATACATTAGTGATTATGGCTACATATTTTGAATGTATCCTGGGAAATGCAACACATTTTATTTCTGATGGCTTTCCAGGCATCTTAAAAGATATAACTGCACACCTGAAAGACATATTCTTCCTTTGGATAGCTGCCCATAATTTCACCTGGTGGACATTTGGCTTTAATAGGATGTAGACATTTTCATCTGAGAGAAAATGTAAAGACCAATTCCACAAATAATCCAGCTGTCTTATGCAACACAGCATAAGAAAGCCTGAATATTAAATCCAAGCTGTATAAATGAGAAAAACCTTTCACCATTATTTCTAAGCAACACTTCTGAGATGTGAGAAGTCATCTACTCTTGTCAGTCCAGACAATAGCAAAATCATGGAAAGGTGAAAAAGACGTATCTAAAAAGGATTGGAGAGAAAGGTTACTAGAATATATTCAAATATCTAATGGTATCCGGGGCGAAAATAATGAAGCTTTTGTTAAAAAATGGAGGCTGTCATTTGAATACATGGAAAGGAAGAAAAATGTGGACTTTAAAACAGCCGCAAGGGGAATTTATTAAAGTAGATATAAGGGTAGATTTTATGAGGTATGGGACTCACAGTGAGTAATTTTGGAAGTCATGGGTGATGGGATCATGGGTGAGGGTAGGAGGAGAAAGATTGAATAGAATATTGCAATGTAATAGGTTGAGGAAACAACATACTTGTATTAGATGTATTTGTTTATAGATCAGTGTTTCTAAACATGAGGGTCGGGACCCCGGGGGGTCATGAGGGGGTTTTCAGAGGGCCACAGAAAACACATATTTCTTATGATCTTAGGAACCCAAATCCCTCCAGCATTTCTGTTGGTCATGGGGGTTCTCTATAGGAAGTTTGGCCCAATTCTATCATTGGTGGGGTTGTCCTACCTAGTGTTCCCTGGCATTTCCCTGCTTGCTTACTTAGGCGATCCCTCATTATCCGAATATGATTGTCTTCCAGGTGTAGTGTCCTGACAGTGGATACGTAGGTGACTGTGGAGCCCTATTCTTGACCCGCATATTTTTCCACAGTGAGGACATCAGTTTCCAGGTGGAAGGTGGTCCCAATCAGGGTTGGCTTGATGTGCCTTCCTCTTGGCACATTTCTCCCTTTCACACTTCATTCGTACCTCTTCAAATTCCACAGCACTGCTAGTCACAGCTGACCTCCAGCTAGAGCAGGGGTCCCCAAACTTTTTAAACAGGGGGCCAGTTCACAATCCTTCGGACCGTTGTAGGGCCGGACTATAGTTGGCCACCGAGCAATAAATAATAATAACAATAATAATAATAATAATAATAATAGCAATAATAATAAAAAGAGGGTTGGAAGAGACCCTTTGGGCCATTGAGTCCAATCCCCTTCTGCCTTTGTGAACCGAAAGCACAAGCAAAGCACCCCTGACAGATGGCCACCCAGCCTCAATGTTAATAATAATAATAATAATAATAATAATAATAATAATAATAATAATAATAACAGCAATAATAATTTTAAAAGGGTTGGAAGAGACCCTTTGGGCCACTGAGTCCAATCCCCTTCTGCCTTTGTGTACCGAAAGCACAAGCAAAGCACCCCTGACAGATGGCCACCCAGCCTCAATGTTAATAATAATAATAATAATTAATAAAGAGGGTTGGTAGAGACACCTTGGGCCATTAAGTCCAACCCTCGTCTGCCTCTGTGCACCAAAAGCACAAGCAAAGCACCCCTGACAGATGGCCACCCAGCCTTAATGTTAATAATAATAATAATAATAATAATAATAATAATAATAATAATAATAATAATAATAATAATAATAATGGTTGTAAGAGAAGAAGAGACCCCTTGGGTCATTTAGCCCAACCCCCTTATGCCCTTGTGCCATGGGGGCCGGATGAATGGCTTCGATGGGCCGCATCCGGCCCCCGGGCCTTAGTTTGGGGACCCCTGAGCTAGAGTGTTCAAGGGCTAGGGCATCCCAGTTCTTGGTGTCTATGCCACAGTTTTTAAGGTTATATTTAAGCACATCTTTAAATCTCTTTTTCTGTCCACCAACATTCAATTTTCTTGAGTTGGGAGTATAGTAATTGCTTTGGGAGATGGTGATCGAGCATTCAGACGATATGGCCAGTCCAGTGGAGTTGATAGCATAGAAGCATCAGTTCAATGCATGTGGTGCTTGCTTCTTCCAGCACGCTGACATTTGTCCACCTATCTTCCCAAGATATTTGCAAGATTCTTTGAAGGCAACGCTGATGGAATCATTCCAGGAGTTGAGTGTGACGTCTGTAGACAGTCCATGTTTCACAGGTGTTTAATTGGGAGGACAATAGCTTTATAAACAAGCACCTTTGTATCCCTACAGATGTCCCAATCCTCAAACACTCTCTGCTTCAATTGGAAAAATGCTGCACTCGCAGAGCTCAGGCAGTGTTGTATTTCAGTGTCAATGTTGACACTGTTTCAGTGTCAATTTCCCTGCAGTCTTCTAGCCAAATAATGACCAAGCCTGACCTTACCTGCTTCCAAAACTGCCACAAATATTATCAAGGCATTAGAAGGAACTCTTGTCCTGTTCCTGCATCAGATTTCTTATATTTATCTTCTTCTAGTAATTCATTTCCACATCGCACACTTAGGTGGCATGCAGCCAGGAAACCATCTGATTGTATAACAACAAGCTGCACTATTTAGAAAAAGGGGAAAGTAAGCTAAATATGAACAATCTGTCAGCCAAGTTGCTGTTTTCTTCATAGTAACTCGTATCAAATACGTTCAGGCCCAAAAGGCTCAGGGGCAAATGTGTTGACAAAAGATGGAGTTGCATGTTTATGCCAACAGGGATTTTAGAAACTGTGTGAGTCCAAAAATGTTTAAAACTGCTCAGTTGGCATAGAATTCAGTCTTCCTTGGTTTTTTTTTTTTTTTTTTAAAAAAAACAAACTCAGAAGCAGACTCCCAAATATGGATGTTCATAAAATCATGCCAACAAATACATTATCAGAGTGAATGGGCTTATCTGAATTTGAATAATGCTTAATTGTAAGCAATTATAGTGTGCTGCACTGCTTCCTCATCAAATAATCTCCATTGATGAAATGGTGCTCCCACTGAAAAGTTTATTAGCAAGCCGCAGATGCCCCATCATCGGAAGCGAAGAGAATAGCTGTCAATTGTCAGCCTTTAATTTAGTGATTAAAATTGATGGAATGAACCTTCAGTCAAGTATCTAAAACTGGTCACTAATTTCCACTGTTTACAATGCTGTGATGCTTAGCAGGGCATGGGCTATTAAACTGAAAATAAATAAAATATAATGAGGCTAATCTAACCAGACATCCCACGCAGAGACCTCTGTGCCCTCAAACACCAAATGTGTGGTGCAGAAAGCCTTTTAAAAAATAAAAGACACTCTGGAAAGGAAAAGTCAAGAATGGTGCTGTTATTTAAATATATATGATTCTCACATTCTTTGCATAGAAAGGGGATTGCTGCCATAGTCAAAATACAATAAATACTGATTTAAATAATACGATGATTATTCTGTTTCTGACAAGTGGAATTTCAAAGAAAGAATGAGGACACTACTGATCTTTTATACATTTTTCAAAGCAATATACATTTCTGTTAATGCATAACATGATGTTGCTCCAAAGATTCTCTTCAGTGTCTGTATTGCTAAAACACCTGGCCAGAATTCTGCAATCTTATTTCAGCCAGATCCCTGTTTCCTCTTGTAAAGAAGTATGATGACAGGGATGGAATCTTTTTGGATCCCACCGCTGCCACCAAATGTAAAGAAGTATGATGACAGGGATGGAATCTTTTTGGATCCCACCGCTGCCACCAAATTGCGAAGGATTCAACTTCTACCTCTATGTATCCCACTTTTCAATGTTGTCGCTGCCACCACCTTTGAAAGATGCTTTGCTCAAATAATAAGCAACAATTGAAGAAACAGTAACTTGTTTATTTATAGCACAAAGCTTGATGGTCGCAAGAATGTTATATCTTGAGTTGAACGATGTTACTTCTGCACAGTAAGTGTTGCAAGATTTTCAATAGTTTCTCTGAGCTTAGTATGGTATCAGCTTTATATGACTTGTTTCTTTCAGTTAGGAATACTGTCCTTCTTGAACTTAGTTGATCTGTACCCGATCAAACTTGGACTGGGGAGTTTAACTGGTTAACCCTAGTCCTCCTTGACTTAGGGATGTAGCCTCAGCTCTTTAGTTATCCCTACTAAAGGCTCAGCAACTTTAATTTTAGCCCTTCTCTGCTAAAACTCTCTAGCTGCTCAACTTCCTCCCACAATCCCTTCTCTCGATCTCACTCCTTTTCCCACTGAACAGAACCAACTGCTCTGGTCAACCGTCAAACTCCAACTGCCCAATTCCAACTGCTAAATTTGAATTCTAAGGCTTCCACCAGCAAGGTGAAGCCACGCCCCTTTTCCTGGCCATGCCTTAGAGCAGGGGTCCCCAAACTAAGGCCCGGGGGCCGGATGTGGCCCATCGAAGCCATTTATCCGGCCCCCACGGCACAAGGGCAGAAGGGGGTTGGGCTAAATGACCCAAGGGGTCTCTTCTTCTCTTATAACCATTATTATTATTATTATTATCATTATTATTATTAACATTGAGGCTGGGTGGCCATCTGTCAGGGATGCTTTGCTTGTGCTTTTGGTGCACAAAGGCAGAAAGGGGTTGGACTAAACGGCCCAAAGGGTCCTTCCAACCCTCTTTTTTATTATTGTTGTTGTTATTATTATTATTATTAATTATTATTATTATTGCTCGGTGGCCAACTATAGTCCGGCCCTCCAATGGTCCGAAGGATCGTGAACTGGCCCCCTGTTTAAAAAGTTTGGGGACCCCTGCCTTAGAGGCTCCCAACTTCTGTATAAGAATAGCTGAAATATATAACCTTAAACAGTCAACCTAAACATAGCAATCATGAATAAAACACAATGATCATGACATCTTTACATACCTTCCAACCCGGAAAGATTATTTTTGCTTTTTCTAAACCCAGAATAAGCAAAAATAATAGAGAGTAACACAAAATACATATCTATACATAAACATAACATCATACCTTAAACTCTAAATACAAACCTGTGAGTCTTCCGATCAAGGTGCTCTGGATAGAGCATCAGCTACCACATTACATTTGCCCTTTATATGTTTAATATCAAATGTAAAGTCCTGTAATGATAAACTCCATCTCAATAATTTGTTATTGGTCCCTTTTACATTATCCAACCATCTTAGGGGTGCGTGATCAGTTTGTAACGTAAACTTCCTTCCCCACAAGTATGGTTTCAGTTTCTTTATGGACCAGATTATCGAGTAACATTCCTTCTCGATTGTGGACATGCTAAGCTCATTAGAATGCCACTTCTTACTGAGGAATAGTATGGGCCTATCCTCCCCATCTTCATCAATTTGACTTAGGACTGCTCCTAGTCCAGTGTCTGAAGCGTCACAAGTTAAAATAAATGGGTCATCAAAATTTGGGGCTTTCAAGACCGAATCAGAAGTAAGGGCCTTTTTTAAATTGTCCATGGATTCCTGACATTCGGAAGACCAAATTACCTGGTTTGGGTGTTTCTTTTTTGTAAGGTCTGATAATGGGGCAGCCAAATTACTGAAAGACGGAATGAACTTTCGGTAATATCCGGCTAAACCAAGAAATGATCTAATTTGTTTTTTCGTTTTCGGGATTGGCCATTGGTGTATATCTTTGACCTTGATGGGATCAGGTCTGATACACCCTCCACCTATAATATGTCCCAAATACTTAGACGTATGGTTTCCTAACTTGCATTTAGAAGCTTTAATAGTTAACCCAGCTTCTAATAACCTGCCCAACACAAAATCAAGATGCTTAAGATGGTCCTCCCAACAATCACTATAGATACCTATGTCATCCATGTAGGCTAAACAGAACTCACCTAAGCCATAGAGAACTTTGTCTACCAGCCGCTGAAATGTCGCAGGGCTATTTTTTAATCCAAACGGTAAAACTACGAACTCGTAGAGTCCTCCCTGAGTTCTAAAGGCCGTTTTGGACTGGTCTTCAGGTGCCATAGGCACTTGCCAGAACCCCTTAGTCAAATCAATACTACTTATAAATTTGGCTTTTCCAATCCTTTCTAGTAAATCATCCAAACGGGGCATCGGATACATGTCGTTTTGGGTAATTTTATTTAACCGCTGGTAATCTATGCAAAACCTTACGGTTTTGTCTGGCTTCTTTACTAACACTATGGGCGAAGCCCAAGGGCTGTTAGATGGCACGATTATATCCAAATCTAACATCTCCCTGACCTCTTGCTCTATGCATTCGCTTATCTTACCCGTTACCCTATAGGGAGGGGATGCTATCGGTGCGGCGTCACCGGTGCATATTTTATGTTGCACTCCCTGCACTCTCCCGGGTAAATCCAAAAACATGACTTTATACTTAGCCAAGATTCCTTTAACCTCTCTTTGTTGTGATGGAGATAAGTCTGAATTTATGGATACTTTATCCAAGTTTCTATGTATTTCCCTATCACCTTCCCAAAATGAAAAAGGACCTGTATCTTCCTCTGATACTATACAGTAAACATTTGCCGACCTATTTACATACGGCTTAATCATGTTTACATGCACCCGTTTCTCAATCCCCAATCGTTCATCTAGGATGTCACAGTTCACATGGTTCTGCTTCCTGACGATCCTCCACGGTCCAGTCCAGTCCATCTGTAGTTTGTTGTTCTTGTTGGGTGTTGAAAACAGGACCTCATCTCCGACATTGAAGTCTCGGGGTCTCGACGTTGCGTCGTACCGGGTCTTTTGTTGCTCCTGGGCCGTCATAAGATGTTCCTGGGCGATGTCCCTGGCCATCTTTAATGTTGACTGAAGATCTTTGATGTAGTTGTTGACAGGAACAGGATCTGGCGTAGGGCTTGCTTCCCAGTGCTCTCTGATCAAATCAAGGGGTCCACGAGCCTTCCTTCCGAATAACAATTCAAAAGGCGAGTAACCAGTGCTGTCCTGTGGGACTGATCGATATGCGAATAACAGCTGCTGCAACTTGGTGTCCCAGTCGTGGGGTCTCTTCTGGCTATAGGCCTTGATCATTTTCACTAGTGTTTTGTTCAAGTTTTCTACTAGGCCATTCGTTTGCGGATGATAAGGTGTGGACGTTAGGTGTTTAATTCCACACAACTCTAATAACTTCTTCATTAGCCACGAGGTGAACTGAGTCCCCAGGTCTGACACAAGCTCTCTGGGAAATCCAGTCCTTCCCCAAGCGCATTGGCTATGGTGGAAGTTTCAATATTGGTCAAAGCCACTGCATCTGGATACCTGGTTGCATAGTCTATTACCGTGAGGATATATTTGTATCCTCTCTGACTGGGCTTATACAAAGGACCAACTAGATCAATCCCTACTCGGAAAAAGGGTTCCCCAACAACCGGCATGGGAACTAAAGGTGCTTTGGTCTTATCTCTTCCCGTGCTAAACCTTTGGCAAGTATCGCACGACCTGCAAAACTCCTTGATATGTTGATACATGCTAGGCCAGAAAAAGTTCTTGCTGATTCTTTGGGCGGTTTTTCTGACCCCCAAATGCCCTCCTTGTGGATTGTCATGGGCCACATCTAACAGTTGTTTCCTGTAGTTTACAGGTACCACTATTTGGGTACGTGTTTCTGGTTTATTCAAAGTCTTATGGCTTGTACTTTTCCTGTACAAAACTCCCTCCTTAAGTACGAACTTAGGAGTTTTATTTTCTTCTGTTCCTGTGGCGCTCTGAGCTTGCAAGAACAGAGGTTGTAATGTTTCATCTGCTAGCTGCTCTCGCAGTATCTCTTGTTTTCCCTCTATTCCGCTGACCAACTCAGTGATGTTCGAACTAGACTCAGGAAGTTGCTCTGAGCCAGCTTGGATGGACAAACACTTGGCTTTTGGAGTGTGGACCTCCATGTTGCTTTCATGTTTATCAGCTTCTTTCTGCCAATTCCTAACTTTTCCATTTAAATCATTCCCAATCAAACATTTGTATGGGATATCCGCGCAGACCGCGAAGTCCCATAATCCTTCCCAGCCTTTGTACTTGATGGGTAAGGATACTACAGGGGTTGGTATCGACGGACCTATCCCCTTTAAATTTATCTCTGAAGAGGGATGTTGGTATCTCTGGGGGACCGCTTCAGGACGTATAATACAGACATCCGACCCAGTGTCTCTCCATCCCTGCGTGTGTATCTCATCTATGACAATAGATTCTAAATAGTCTTCAGAGATTTCTCTTGAAAGGATAAATAAACATTGATTTTCTTTTGGCCTCGCATCAGGGCTTCTAGACTTAACTTCAGGTTCCACTTCTTGTTCTATTGGAGCTCTATTTACAAAGAAAGTAGACCTGTCATTCCTGATTAAGTTACATTGATATCTAAGATGCCCTGGCCTTCCACAATGGTAACATTTTATCTTTTCCTCAGGCTTGGCTTGGCCTGCAACTGCCTCATGCTTCCTATAGGCGGTGTTTTCTCCTGAACCTCCCCTTTGCATCTGTGTGCGTGAGTGAGGGTAAAACGTCGGCTTTAGAGTTTTTTTCTCTTTTGGTTCTTCCTCCTTCCTAAAGCCTTCTTTCAAGGTAATTAGCTGGTCAATCATAACTGCAGCTTCGTTGGCTGTCTTTGGGTTTCGGTCTTGAATTAGCCATCTGTATTCTGAGGGAACTAGGTGAAAGAGCTGTTCCAGCTTCAATAGTTCCTTAAGTTGCAGAAAGGAATCTACTTCAGAAGTCCTCACCCAGCTGTCAAAGTATTGAGCTTGCTTTGAAGCAACTTGCGCAAAACTTTGGTGTCTGTCCCTCTTTAAAGTTCTGAACTTTAATCTGTAAAATTCAGGCGTCAACTGAAACTTTTGTTGTACCTGCAGTTTAAACATCTTATAATCTCTGTGAGTGTCTTCAGCCATATCACTATATATTTCCAGAAGCTTTCCACTAATTTGTGGCCTCAGATATAACATCCATTTGTCTTCACTCACTTCAAAATCTTTACAGCACCTTTCAAAGGATATAAGGAACTTTTCTATATCATCTTCCTTGTTATATCTGGGAAACCTTTTTAAAATTACATCAGGTGCTTCAGCTCTCAAATCCCCTTCTTGGGTATCAGCTTGAGGTTGAGAGTGTGTCAATCTTTGCTTCTCCAAATCTATTTCCATTCTCTTCAACTCTAATTCTGCCTGTCTGGCTCTCTCCTTCTCTCTTTCCTCCATCTTTTTCAATTCCAATTCAGCCTGCCTGGCTCTCTCTCTCTCCTCAATCTCTAATTTCTTCATCTCTAATTGATACTTGAGAGACATTTCAGACAAGGTTACTTGTTCTGAATCTGAGGAGGAAAGCTCTTCCGCCTCCTCTGCCAACTTTTTCTGTTTCCTGGTGGCCATTTCCAGACAAGTTTTACTTCAGCCCTTTTACCTAAAGCTGATCTCCGGCACCAAACTAACCTTTGCCAAACGAATTTCAGGCACTGAATCAGTTTTTGTTACACGGATCCTAGGCACTGAATCAGTCTTTGTTACACGGATCCTAGGCACTGAATCAGTCTTTGTTACACGGATCCTAGGCACTGAATCAGTCTTTGTTACACGGATCCTAGGCACTGAATCAGTCTTTGTTACACGGATCCCACCGCTGCCACCAAATGTAAAGAAGTATGATGACAGGGATGGGATCTTTTTGGATCCCACCGCTGCCACCAAATGTAAAGAAGTATGATGACAGGGATGGAATCTTTTTGGATCCCACCGCTGCCACCAAATTGCGAAGGATTCAACTTCTACCTCTATGTATCCCACTTTTCAATGTTGTCGCTGCCACCACCTTTGAAAGATGCTTTGCTCAAATAATAAGCAACAATTGAAGAAACAGTAACTTGTTTATTTATAGCACAAAGCTTGATGGTCGCAAGAATGTTATATCTTGAGTTGAACGATGTTACTTCTGCACAGTAAGTGTTGCAAGATTTTCAATAGTTTCTGAGCTTAGTACGGTATCAGCTTTATATGACCTGTTTCTTTCAGTTAGGAATACTGTCCTTCTTGAACTTAGTTGATCTGTACCCGATCAAACTTGGACTGGGGAGTTTAACTGGTTAACCCTAGTCCTCCTTGACTTAGGGATGTAGCCTCAGCTCTTTAGTTATCCCTACTAAAGGCTCAGCAACTTTAATTTTAGCCCTTCTCCGCTAAAACTCTCTAGCTGCTCAACTTCCTCCCACAATCCCTTCTCTCGATCTCACTCCTTTTCCCACTGAACAGAACCAACTGCTCTGGTCAACCGTCAAACTCCAACTGCCCAATTCCAACTGCTAAATTTGAATTCTAAGGCTTCCACCAGCAAGGTGAAGCCACGCCCCTTTTCCTGGCCATGCCTTAGAGGCTCCCAACTTCTGTATAAGAATAGCTGAAATATATAACCTTAAACAGTCAACCTAAACATAGCAATCATGAATAAAACACAATGATCATGACATCTTTACACCTCTTATTAGCAATAGATTCAAACAGCGTGCCTTGCATGGGATATTTTGCAAAATTGTCTTTTAGAAACAGCAATATTCTGATGTGGAGAATATCCAGCTGAAGTGAGACAACTGTGGCTGTAATTCTGTAATTTTTTCTTAATTTTTACCAAGCATTACAGCAAATCATGTATACCTATGAAAAAGTAAATCATGGTACTGATTTCTTTTGAAATGATTGCAAGGAACTTTCAAATGGAAAAGGCTAGGGTACAGGATTTCTTCTCCCATATGTATATATGGATGGTTTTGCACAAAACACAGTTTATGTGTTGAACCATCACATTTTCACCTTAGTCCTTTCATCAACATTCTGCTTATAGACTTAATAAATGTGTGAATGTGGCTGCACTCACATACCCCAGGATGAAACATCTTATGTGTTGACATAAATGTCTCTAGACGGGGACTTGTGCTTATACAGGAAAATCTAAAATACTCCAAAATCTGAAGCTGCCCAAATGTGTGGCTGTGATAGCGACAACTTTGATTTCTGGTGGTTCAGTGTACACACTATAATATTTAAAATGTATAACATTATCTTCAGGCTAAGTGTATGAAGTGTATATGAAACCTTAATGAATATCATGTTCATATTTGGGTCCCATCTCCAAGATAGGTAATTCTTTATGTATAAGCAAATACTGGCATTTAGTAATCCTCAAAAAAAATCCCAAATCCACAATGCTTCCAGCACCAAGCATTTCAGATAAGGGATACCCAACCTTAATCCTGAGAGCCCCCGGTGGCACAGCATGTTAAAGCGCTGAACTCCTGAACTTGTGGACCGAAAGGTTGCAGGTTCGAATCTGAGGAGTGGAGTGAGCGCCCGCTGTCAGCTCCAGCTTCTGCCAACCTAGCAGTTCAAAAACATGCAAATGTGGGTAGATCAATAGGTACCGCTCTGGTGGGAAGGTAATGGCGCTCCATGCAATCATGCTGGCCACATGACCCTGGAGGTGTCTAAGGACAATGCTGTCTCTTCTGCTTAGAAATAGAGATAAGCACCAACCCCCAGAGTCGGACATGACTGGACATTAAGTCAGGGGAAAACCTTTACCTTTAATCTTAATTCCAGCTCATCAGAGTTTTCACATAGTTAGGAATCCACAAAGGTTTCTATACAAATTGGAACTCCCAATTGTGCAACTTCACAAGGCTTCTGTGTTATAGTTTATAGAAAAAAAGATATCATTTGCAGATGTCCCTAGCAAAACATGTATATTAGGGATGGTATGCATTTTATATTTGTTGTGTTGACCCACCTAGTACTACTTGTGAACAGATTAAATATATGAACAGTAAGTTGTGGAAATTGCTTTTGGTGACTGCCAGTCATGCTACACACAGATCTTGGTAATATTTTTATCAATGCAAGGTATGCACAGTTTTTTTGGTAGGTTCTCTTCTATAAGAGAGTTTCTCTGACTCCACATAAACAAAGGGAAAAGGAAATCTGGGTTGTGATTAACAGAGAAGACAGCCTCTTCTTTAATTTTCTGTGGCTGTTTACAACACACATCCCAATTGACATTTTGAGTAAAAGTTATTTTGGTGGAATTCAGTTTCAGCTTGCACTTCGGGGTGAATCTGAGGAAAGCTAACAAGTATTTGATCAAATATGTGTTACAGTCCTACCTATCATGCGTAAAGTCCAAATTTATACACAGCATAATCTCATTTGTAGATTATTAAATGTACAAAGCAGAATGGGAATTTACCATGACAAGCCTACATACATTTTAAGGAACCACTAAACAATAGAGCAGTGCGTCTCAACCTGGGATCCCCAGATGTTTTTGGCCTTCAACTCCCAGAAATCCTAACAACTGGTAAACTGGCTGGGATTTCTGGGACGTGTAGGCCAAAAACATTTGGAGACCCATAGGTTGAGAACCACTGCAATAGAAGATTGTTGGTACCAGCATTTGTGCCATCCCAGCACCAATGAAAAACATGATTTTTACTGACTTACTTGATTTTACCCAAATCTGCTGAAGTGGACAGTTTTAAAACTGCCTTTCACTGTTTTATAACTGGTTTCCAACCATCTTGTTTTGACTTGTCAAATAGTTTAATATTGCCTAATATGTTTTCATGGTGTTTAAATGTTTTTATTATTTTAAATCAGCTAAGTTGATTTCCAGCCCTCTCCTGCCAACAAGCGAGCCTCTTCGAAAAATTGCAAGGAGGTTCTGCTTCTGATTTCAATTTTACTATCTAGTGGGAGAGAACTAAAACATCATCCCTCGCCATGATCAACAGCTGAATTGTGGCTGCTAGCTGGTAAGGTGGGCTATGGAGCGTGGCATTTATAATTGTGACAATGGTGCCACAATATGGAGATGTCGAATAGGTAGACTGGGGTGAGGGGGATCAGGCCAAGGAATGTTACTTAGCTACTTATATACATAACAAAGCATGAAATGCAAGATATCAGAGCATTATTGGACTTTGGCTCTGCAAACCAGGGTTTGAAGCCTTGCTTAGCCATAGACAGTCACTGAACTGTGCACCTCACAGAGGAAAGCAACATCCTTCTGAACAAAGCTTGCATGTAACACCAAATTAGATTTATTTTGTAGTAGTCATTGTTGAAATGCCTCTCAGTGGGTAGTAATAATAGAGTTATATAGTTTAAATGACCTGAAGTGTCTTCCTCTATTGTCTACCTATCCTGGCCTCTTTGGCCCCTTCCACACTGAATGTGTATAAAATCCACATTGAACTGGATTATCTGGCAGTGTGGACTCAGATAACCCAGTTCAAAGCAGATATTGTGGATTATCTGACTTGATATTCTGGGTTATATGGCTGTGTGGAAGGGCCCTTTGTGATGTAAACTGCTGCTCTTAGGGATGTTTCTCCACTTCTTCCTATTACTCCTTTTTTGATGTAGCTATGTAGCTTAGGGCCCTTCCACACAGCCATATAACCCAGAATATCAAGGCAGAATAACCCATGGTATTTGCTTTGACTTGGAATATCAGAATCCACACTGCAATATATCCCAGTTCAAAGCAGATAATGTGGGATTTTATTCAGCTGTGTGAAAGGGGCCTAAGATCAGCATCCTGAACAGCTTTCTTATCTTAGAATTGAGCTTCTACAATACAGCCTAGCTTCTTTCTCCAAGCCATTAGTGTATTTGCTCCTAAAATCAAGACCTCTACTCCCTGCATACACTCTTAACTGCCATAAGTTTGAAACACCTTTAAGGCAAACATCAACAGCAATAACAACAGGACAGATAACGTGGCATCATTTAGATTCCAGCTTGGGAAACAAGATGTCAAGTTGATACTTAGGTGTAAGAGTTGACTTCGTATGTAGATGAGCTACCAAACCTATATACAGTAGGGTCTCGATTATCTGACTTCCGGTTATCCGACATTCCGTGTTATCTGACGCCCTGGGGCCGCCCTCCCTTACTCACTCACCCACCCTTCCGGCTGGGTCCTGGTTCTGCGTGAGGGAGGGCAGCTTGCAGTGGTGGCAGAAGCAGGAGCCTGGCCTCCCCTTCCTGCCTCCTCCAGACCCCGTCTCCCTACCCTGCTCATCCTGGTGGCAGCAGCGGCCACCTTTGATGCTCTCCCTCACTCACTCACCGGGCCGGGTCCTGGTTCTGCTGCTGCTGCCAGGACCTAGCATGGTGAGAGAGCAAGGGCAGGCAGATGAATAAGAGAGAGGGAGGGTGAGCGACAAAGGCGGCAGCAATGGCAAAAGCAGGAGCCTGGTAGAGGTGGCCAAGCACCTTTGTCACTCACCCTCCCGGTGAGTGAATGAGAGAGCGAGGGAAGACAGTGGCTATTGTGACTCAGCTGGAACCTCAGAGTGACTCTGATGGGAATTATGGGATTCAGATTCAAGATGACTCTGATGGGAATTATGGAATTTAGGTTCAGAGTGTTCCTGTTATAGAAGATGAGGAACAGGGAGTCTTTCCCACAGCAGGGAATGGTGTTGATGTTACTGAAACTAGCCAGGTGCAAATTGACTCAGAAAAGGAGGATAGTTCTCAGTCTGATAGCCGCCAGTAGATTGATGCTAACGAGCATCATCAATTGATGAAATGGAATCTTTAGATCGAGCTGGCCGTTTGGAATTCAGGGTTTGCAGGAGTGTTAGAATAGCAAACAAAAAGGAGGTCAGAGGCCAAAGAAATGCTTTCATGCCATGCAAAGGGTATTAAAACAGTGTGTCAGGAGACAAACCTTTGTCAAAGCAACTTCTCGCTCAAGCTGTCAGAACCCTGGCTGCTGGGCACCAAAAACCATACACGGAGGCCAATCTCTTTCTAATATCTTTATTAAGGAAATATATAAAAGCAATAAAAACAAGTGAAGAATATAGTTCAGAAGCAGACCTTTCAAATGAGGTCAAATATAGTCCATAAATGTATTGTCCAATAATTGATATTAGAGTTCAAAGTTTTAATCCACTTGACCGAAACACACACTTTGCCAAGCAATAGTGTGGGGAAATGTCAGAGTCTTAGAGTCCAATGAAGCTTGATAACAAGGCTGGAAATAAACTTGATTCTTGGCTAGGTCCGTGACCAGGAACAGGGCAAAACATGAAGCGTGGAGCGTCCGTGGAACAGGGCAAAACATGAAACAAGAAGCGTCCGTGGTTACACAGCAAGGCCAGGCAAAGGCTTGGAAGTTGATCCGGGAAGCAAGGAACTGGGGTTACGAAGTCCACACACGATCTCTCTCCTGAAGCTGATCAATTGACTCCGCAAAGAATCTCCCGTGTCAACCACCTATATTGGGTCTCGTTTCCCGCCAACAAATCTCTTTCCCTAGAGAACAAGAAACGAAACCCAACTCTGTCCAGATGCAAGACTCCTTAGATTTTCCCAAGGGAAGCAGGCCTAATCAGTCTGTTATTTGGCTGCAATCCGCAAACTCCTCCGCTGGGCTTCTCTGACTCCTCTATCTTTAGAATAAAATTCTTTCCTGGGAAACGGAGGGGAGTTCTGCCCAAGGCCTGTTTTACTGAATTCTTGAGGGCAAACATCAATATCCGGCAGGTGAAGAGACTCCAGCTCTTGTTGAACCGGCGAAAACCCCATGTTTTTGTCTTCATCTGTCACAATAGTACTAGGAACAGGACTACAGGGCCCATGAGGCATCACACAAGCCAAGAAGCAAGCTCTCATTTTTCTGGATTATCTTGCAGCCTTTGTGTGTTCATGGTCATGGGACTTTGTCATGCCTTAATGGAACCTCATTTATTCCTTATGATTTCTTGGATTATTCTTTGAAGCCTTGTTTTGCAACAATCTTTTGGAACTTTGCTTTAGCTTTTTAAGAACTTTTTATTTTCTATTTCCTAATAAACTACAAAAGACTTCAACCTGTGCGCAGCCTGGTGTATTAAGCATGGTGAAACTAGCCTGAAGTGTGACAGCGGCGGCAGAACCAGGAACCGGCTGATGAGTGAGCGGGTGAGCAAGAGAGGGGTGAGCAAGAGAGGATGGCAAAGGCAGCTGCTGCCACTGCACCTTTGCCGCTGGGATGAGTGGGGTAGGGAACTGAGGCCTGGAGGAGGCAGAAAGGGGAGGCCAGCGTGTGAGCAATCCCTCCCTATTATCCAACATTTACACTTATGCTGCCCGCCCGTTTATGTCAAATAACTGAGACTCTACTGTAGTTGCATTTCATTATGTAAAACTTATTTTTAAAACAAACAGTAGCTAGATTTCAAAATGCTACTAAGATTCCCACAAGGATTTTACTTTTAACTTGTGGTTTAATGTATTGTTAAAGGCTTTCATGGCCAGAATCACTGGGTTGTTGTGAGTCTTTCGGGCTGTATGGCCATGTTCCAGAAGTTTTCTCTCCTGAAGTTTTGCCCACATCTGTGGCAGACATCCTCAGATGCCTCACCATCTCTGAGGATGTTTGCCACAGATGTGGATGAAACATCAGGAGATAAAACTTCTGGAACATGGCCATACAGCCCGAAAGACTCACAGCAACCCAACTTGTGGTTTCTTTTCCTCGCTTCAATAGCTCAGCCATTACTGCCAAGAGCAAGCTGCTTTCAAAATTCTCTGCAATTTTCCATGTTCCATAGGCAGAGCTTGCAAATGTAGCTTTAGAACAACAAATCCCTCAACTCCCTTGCCTTTCTGGCTGATGGGGATTATGAGACTGAAGTTCCCCAAAGGAACTTTTCCAAGCTCTGCTATACGAATTTGCTACTTAAGTGAGGGAAACAAATTTAAATTGCATTTGGACTCATGCAACTAATTTTGTGTATTTTGGATTGTAAGAATTGATTCTGAACTGAAATTTTTAGTCAATTGTGGGAATCCTCTGAGAAGTGTGAAGGAAAGTATCAAAGCCTGCCTATACCTCATGAGGTTTAATCCATTTGGCAGCCCTGGAATTGAAGAGTCACTTAAACTTGCATACTGATGCACACAAGAGTGAATGAGAACTGAGGGATAATGTAATATTTACATAAGCAATCAGCTGAATTGCAAATTAACTCTAAGAAGCCTCTGTCATAAATAAGTGTTCAGAAATTGTGAATTGGTTCGGCTTCTTTCATTCCCATGCTACAATCACGCGTGTACATGCCCAGACACATAGATATGCACATATTCCAAATCATGGGTTTTTTAGTATGTTTGTTGGCAGTGTGTCCCATATCTGCTAGTAAGTATGATTCAATCTGACATGCATGAAAAAAAAAACTGCCAGCAAAAAACCAGCATGAGCAGGGGAAGACAATTTCTATAAGGATCACATAGGTCACATTCATGCTATCTAGTAGTTGTTAGGGGCAACAGCAGTACAGATGATGGTAGTAATTTTAATAGGTGACTGCTCAATTTGTGTGTGTGTGTTTGTATATTACCTTCCCATTATTGCGCTATTGTACAAACTCATGTAAATAACTACTGCTTTTCATGGCAATCTATTTCTTTCCCTGATAAAGGTCTAAGCATTGCTTTATATTGTCTTAAAACCCTTCTTTAAAACTTAGCTTGCTCCATTATCGAGCATATTCAACAATGGGTGAGAAAACATCAGAAATGTGTCAGTGCTAAAAGGTTTTTATAGCTAGAAATAGGACCCTGTGACACTCCTGCCTTTTCCCAAGGTGCTAAATGCTATACGAAACAATGCTATGTAGTATCTACGTGTCAATACCTTCAATATTGCTTATGGCCTTGTAGACCAGATTCATATTCAATATAAAAATTATATTCTTCTTATGTTTTTCCTCCTTACAAGGATTGCTGCAATTCATTTGAGTTTTATGAGAAATGTACTTCAGCAGTGTTGACGCTTTCCTCCATTACAACGTGGCGTATTCTATTCTTCTCTTTTATTTTTTAAAGCTTTAATTTTAAAGCAGTCTATTTGACCTGAAACCAGTGGGGTTGGTACACTAAAAAGAAATTAAGCTATTTTTATTAGCAGTTTCCTTTTGAAATCTGTCCAGCCAGACTTCATAATAATAAACATTTTCCCTGTCTTTTTGTTGCAGTTCGGTTGGGTAACACGGAGAACAAAATAGCCTATTATTTAGTAATTTTTGCCATATTAAATTGCCTGTCACTCTGACCGCTGAAAAATGACACGTGGAGCTATAATGTGAAAAAAAATTCTTCAGGTATGGGAACAAAGCGGAAACCCTTTTCATGTTGCATAGGCAATACAGTTCCATGTATATATAGTAAGCTCTCAGTTAAGTGGAACTTAAGCAACCAGAACTCTCAAGTAACCAGCACAAAATGAAGAAATTCAAATTAAAATATATGTATAATATTGTAAAACTGGATTAAATTAGGTTTATCTTGATTTGTCTTTATTTGTTTTCAATTATTTTATTCCAATACTAATATCAAGTCAATATAGAGTTTATGGTATGATATAACATTAGGTATGCTTTTAGGCCTATTTTAATAATAACTCAAGCAACTAGAAACTACGTGTTGTCGAAGACTTTCATAACCGGAATAACAGGGTTGTTGTGTGTTTTCTGGGCTGTATGGCCATGTGTCAGAAGCATTCTCTCCTGACATTTCGCCCACATCTATGGTAGGCATCCTCAGAGGTTGTGAGGGATCTCACAACCCTCACTGCCCAGACACTTCTTCTTGCTGATCAACCCTCCCCCCGCTTTGCTTCCAAAACCGTATTTTCTCCCCACTGCTCAGAGGTTGCTTTGATTTTGCTTTTGCTGCTTGGTAGAAGGGGGTTGGACTGGGTGGCCCCTGGGGTTTCTGCTATTGTTATTGTTGTTGTTGCTACAAAGGCTGGATGGCCATCTTAAGGGGGTGTTTTTATTGTGTTTTTCCTGCATAGCAGAAGAGGGTTGGACTGAATAGCCCCAAGGTCTTGCACTGAAAGACTGAAGATTATGTTGGCTAAAATTGTTCTTCATTTTAAATATTGTATTGTTCTTTCTTTGCTTTTTTGGCACGGTGTGAATTAGTTCACACAAACACTCTCCTTCTATCTGCCATTCGCCCAGCCCATGACTGATATATATATATTCACTAGCTGTGCCCGGCTACGCGTTGCTGTGGCGAAGTATGGTGGTATGGGAAATAAAGTATTGAGGAATTGGTGGTAGTTAAGGTAAAGGGTAAAGGTTTTCCTCTGACATTAAGTCCATTATAAATGGGTTATATAGCTGTGTGGAAGGGCCTTGAGTCTACACTGTCATATAATCCAGTTAAAATCAGATAATCTGTATTTTATAGGCAGTGTGGAAGAGGCATAAGTGAGGCCTAACTCTGCCTGTCCTCTGGGCTGAGTGGGTTGCTAGGAGACCAAGTGGGCGGAGCTTAGCCTTCTAACTGGCAGCAATTGGATAAAAACAATTATTCCTCTCCCTCTAATTAGGACTTTATTTTTCTTTTCTTTTTGTTGTATGAACGTAGAGGCATGGATGAGGGGTTGTGCTGCCAAGTTTAGTGTTTCTGGGATGTGTAGTTTTGTTGTTTTGTCCTAGGCCGAAATTTCATTACTCTTTTATATATAGAGATTATATGTAATATAACGTGTAATATAATATATAAACATTTCTTGGAGCCCCACAAGACACCGTTGCTTCAAAAAGCACCTCAGAGCTCAATAAGTTTGAGAACTCCTGTCTTAGACCAATCCAATAAACATGTTTATCCCAGCAGGATGTTCACACATTTCTTCTCTGAGGAGGAAATTAATGCATGCACACTTATTTCATAATCTTTGTCCATTTTCTTTTTTTCCTCCCACGCTTTAGGGCTCAGTGGGTTACATAATCTACCAGTTGTGTCTTGCTTGAAAATCCTAAACATTGAGTCGGGGATTACTTTTCACTACAAGTATTTGTTTTCAGCACAGCGAAGACCAAGATGGATAGTTCTGCTATCTCTCACTGAAATCTTAAGGGAGACCCCCCTTAAACACCTTTTTTCCAGAGATATTAATTACAGCTTCACCTACACTGCTGCTTTTCTAAATCTGTGGGCCTTCTTGAATTTCATGACAGCTGTTGCTTTATAATCTAGCAGCATTTTAACTGGATGGCATGACTAACACTGAAGAGTAAGTTGCTCGTATATCTGAGGTCTGTGAAGCCCTACTGTAGCTGACAGTGTTTCAGAAGAATACTCAGAGGGCATATTTAATGGCCTATATTTTAGCCATTGTGAATGCATATCATGTATAGGCTTTAAACAAGGTAGTTCATACATAATATTGTACTGGATGAGCACATCTGTCAGATTTGCTTTTTCTCAGCTTTTTTTTTTAAACTTCACATTCTTTATTTCTTACCCTTAAAGACTTGTGCAAATTGTTCTCAAAAAGTACTGAATAATTTCTCATCTGGACAACTTGGCCAAACTCAATAGGACCATCTTGCAGTTCCTGCCATGAAGCTCTTAAATATGAGGAACATCTACAAGAAAGAGAAATGGCAGCTTTAATGCATTATCATAAACAGCTGGATGTTCAGAGACTCAAATCTAGTACTTAAAGCTTAACCCACCAATGAATACATCTGCCAGGTCCGCTTTGTCCTTCATTCACTATACAGTGTTCTTTCACTTATCATGGGGGTTAGGTTCCAGGACCACCTGCAATAAGTGAAAATCCGCGAAGTAGGGACACTTTACTTATTTTAATATTTATACATTATTTTAGTAGTTATACACTATTTTAAGTCTTTATCAACAAATCGTGTGTTGATAAATTACCTCCTTTTCCTCCCATTGCCACTTGGGCTCCTTTTCTCTCCCTTTGGCTTCTCCTTCCTCCCTCCCTTAGGCTGTAGATTGTAATTTTTTATGATTTATAATAGTCTTTTAGAGTTTATTGAAAAACCGCAAAACAGCAAATCCGCAAAAAATAATAGAACACTAAATTTTAAACCCGTGTTTTTTCTCCTTTTAAATTAAAGGAATTAATAAAGCAAAATTGTTCCCAAAAATTGTTGCCCTCTCTGATCAAGATTATCCAAAACAAAACACAAAATGTTTCTCCAATTCAATCTGCATTTACATAAATTTGTTAAAAGTCTTTGCTGTTTTCCAAATAGATGCAATAGGAGTTAGTAGATGTGTAAGACAAGTACAGTGGGCCCTTGGTATCCACTGGGGTTTGGGTCCAGTGTGGATAACAAAATCCATGCATGCTCAAGTCCCAGTATATACAACTGCATAATAAAATTGTGTTTGTTATTTTTAAAAATGGCAAAATCAATTGAGCTTTTCTTTTTGGAATATTTTCAAGCCACACTGTGGACACCATATCCATAAACACCAAGGGAAACTGTATGGTTGCTTAGTGTGTTCAAACCAGTTTATAAGATTTTCTTGATGGGATTTATTCAGAGCTGTGCTGCTGAGGCCGAGAATGCAACTTGTCCAAGGATAGCCATTGGTCTCTCATAATAAATGGAGATCCCATCCCTGGTATCCCAGCCCTAGTTTAGCTTTCAAACTATAACATCTCATTGGCATTCAAGGGGGACATATGAGCTGAGAAATTAATGACCACAGCAGGGATGAAATCATAGAGAATTGTGTAAGAAATGTGTATTTGTCTGTATAACAATGCAGTATTACTATACAGCTGCTGACTTCACATTAAGCTTTTACACATAAACTTCTGGTTGTGCCATCTGAGCGATTTATAATGTAAGAATCAAGCTCTTGAACACAGTACAAATTTCTAACCATCCAGTCAATGCACTCAAGATTGATGAAAAATAGAAGCCTCTTCTTCCTCCCAAGGTGCTTTAACATCCATCCATAGATGTTTATATTGCCCATTTGCTTTGTTTATTATTTCATGTTGTTAGCTGCCCTGAGTCCCCACGGAGAGAAAGGGCGGGATACAAATAAAGTTTTGATTGACTGATAATAACAAAAACATTTTGTGCAAATCTGACAGCTCGTATGTTTTTCTTTGGCTGGAGGCACACTTTAGTTCATTTGCCCAGACCTATGGATAAGATAGTAACATACAAATTATAAAAAAGTATATATGAAATGTGTATATTATAATGCATACAAACATTTAGACATTTAAATATAAATTCAGTATATGTCTTGGTTTTGGAACTAGCAGAGACCCTATCTCTACACCAGTGGTTCTCAGCTTAGGGTCTCCAGATTTCCGTTTCCCAGAAATCCCAGACAGTTTACCAGCTGTTAGGATTTCTGGGAGTTGAAGGCCAAAAACATCTGGGGAATCCTGGTGAGAACTACTGCTCTAGGTATTAATTGTAGTTCTTATCTTACTTATTGGGCGGGGGGGGGGGGGGAGTTGTAAAACTGGTCCAGGTTTTAGTCTAACCAATAGTAAAGTAGCTATTCAAGGCACTAGACCTGACCCCCAATTCATTTCAGCACCTTGGATAACTCTTTTAAAATTCACCATCCCAGTAAAATGAAAGCCACATGCCTCCTCTGACTGTTGATGTACAGTACCACTGCTCTCCCTTCTTAAAGATATGTGCTGATATTTTACATCCCCTTAGTTTCATATATGTAATTTCATAACTTCTCCTACCTAATCCAAACATACACCCCATGCACATTTAAGAGCAAATAGCTATATCCAACTCAGGAGGTTTGTTCAACTGATTTGTCCCTCTCCTAGCAGCAAACAAAGCTGCAACAATCCAAAGCAGGGCTTCCATAACAATTCTTTGTTATAGGGTACATCTACACAGTAGAATTAATGCAGTTTGACATCACATTAACTGTCATGTCTCAGTGCTATGGAATGATTAGGTCTTTGCCCTTCTCTGCCAAAGAGTACTAGTACCTCACCAAATTACAGATCTCTAGATCCCATAGCATTGATCCATGGCAGTTAAAGTGGAGTCAAACTGCCTTAATTCCACAGTGTTTAATTCCACATATTTCTAATGGCCCAATCAATAGTTGAATGGACCTCCTTCCTTCAATGCTGTTAATGTGGATGTGGTGAACATTAACAAAGACTGACATGAAGACGGTATAATCTTACTGACTATGGAGTAGTTAGGTAAAGGTAAAGGTAAAGGTTTCTCCTGACGTTAAGTCCAGTCGTGTCCGACTCTGGGGGTTGGTGCTCATCTCCATTTTTAAGCTGAAGAGCCGGCGTTGTCTGTAGACACCTCCAAGGTCATGTGGCCAGCATGACTGCATGGAATGCCCTTACCTTCCCGCTGGAGCGATACCTATTGATCTACTCACATTGGCATGTTTTCGAACTACTAGGTTGGCAGGAGCTGGGGCTAACAGCGGGCGCTCATTCCGCTCCCGGGATTTGAACCTGGGACCTTTCAGTAGTTTATTTCACTTTGTAGTTCAACTACAAAGTGAAATAAAAAGTTTTGGAAATTGGTGGCAATTACTAGAAAATACAGCAGAGCAAGAGAAATGCCACTTGGCGCTCACTCCACTCCCTGGGTTTGAACCTGGGACCTTTCGGCCTACAAGTTCTGCAGCTCAGCGCTTTAACACACTGAGCCACCGGAGGCTCAGTAGTTACAGATCTATAACTCCAAGTTAAAAGGTAAAAAGTAATATAGAATGCAATATAGAATGTCGGTCCTTTTCTTTAAAAGGAGAAAGGCTATTCTCTGATAGATTTACCAGTACAGGAATGCCTTCTGCAAAGTAGGGCACATGGCCACCTCAGGTGGAATTAGTTGCTGCAAATGTTCATATTTCTCTCTTCTCTATACCTTCAAATCATTAGTATTTAAACTGTATTTAAAAAGTAAAGTCAAGATGAGTGACAGCTACACTGCGGGCGTCATTTGTTTAAGCCGCTACAGCAGGAGGAATGTGTGCTTGTTTATATATTATATTCCTTATAATAACATTTTCTCTATTAAGTGCAAGAAGTTTTCAGATAATGGGAGGATCAATCCTTCATGGGGAGGATATCTCCATTGATATGCTTCTGAGAAATGCTATTAATATTTAAATACTTCAATTCACAATTCTTTTCTAAGAACATATTAAATAATCAGAACAGTCTAAGCTTCTATATGATTTTTAAAGAATCTCTTTGATTGATCTGTAAGTTATTAGAAAGTACCGTGTTTCCCCGAAAATAAGACAGTGTCTTATATTAATTTTTGCTCCCAAAGATGCGCTAGGTCTTATTTTCAGGGGATGTCTTATTTTTCCATGAAGAAGAATTCACATTTATTGTTTAACAAAAAATTTGAACATTTATTATATACTGTACAGTAGTTGTCATCACAAACCAGCATAGCCGGGCTGTGGCGCAGGCTGGAAAGCAAGCCAGCTGCAACAAATCACTCTGACCAAGAGGTCATGGTTTCGAGGCCAGCCCATGCCTGCGTCTTGTCTCTGTCTCTGTTGTATGTTATGACATTGAATGTTTGCCTTTATATGTGCAATGTGATCCGCCCTGAGTCCCCTTCAGGGTGAGAAGGGCGGAATATAAATTCTGTAAATAAATAAATAAATAACCAGACAAACTGTGAATCCTATCAAAAATGTCTTGTTACCATTATTTCCAAGTACAACACTCTATGGTATGTACATTTACCGATCCTGCATGCTCTGGTGTTCTGTTCGACAGCCATGCTTCCAAACAAAAACTTTGCTAGGTCTTACTTTTGGGAGAGGCCTTATATTTAGCAATTCAGCAAAACCTCTACTAGGTCTTATTTTCTGGAGATGTCTTATTTTAGGGGAAACGGGGTATGTGTTACTTTTTATTCATGCTTTATTAGTGATGTCATGCATTTTACACTTCTGTGAAACCTTTTAGCATGCAGGTAACCAATAAAGAAACAATAATGAACGGCAGAAATTCCCAGTTAGCCTGATTTTTAGTTCAAAAATTAATCTGATTCTTAATATATTGCAGAAGCATAGACCTACTACAAACCTTTTTACAGGAAACTGGAAGGTTTCAGATTTGTTTCCTTTTCTTTTTAGACGAGGCCTTGCAGCCACTGAAAGTATTGGAAAAGCTTTCATTATTTTTTGTAGATCAATAACCCCTGGTGAGTAGGGATGAGCAAGGAGATGCATTTGAGCTCTTTGGAAAGCTATTTGATTCCCCAAGAGGGAAGAGAGGGGGAAAAGTGGAAGCTTTATGCCATAAGCTATATTCCATTTTCAAAATATATATCTAAGTTTTTACTTAACAACCTACTTCCATGAAGTTGTGGATTTACTAACACAGTTTGTAAGCTGTAGAGAAAACTCTCCTGTTGTTCAACTACATGGTCAAAATTTTGCTACTACAGCGATGGGGCTTGGAGCAACAAGGACATTCCCCAGCAGGCAAGTACATGTTTACAACAAGATGTTAATCTGATTGAACTAGTATGGCACTGGAAGGATCTGGGCTTGCATATATAGCCGCATATTTATACAATATACAAACATCATACCTATACTGATTCATATGCATAGAAATCTTCCATATGACAACACACGCAGGGATGCCCAGTACCCATTCTGAATCAAAAAGTGCATTTTATTCAAGAAAGAAAGCATTACAACCTGAACCATGAAATAAGTCTGCTATCTTCTATTATCTTCCAGAATGGTATCTTGGTCTGTTTGGACAGTGCCTGCCTGGCTGAATTGCTAGCATGGGGCAAGTTCTGGATTTACCATTGAGCTTAGGTGTGCTTTTTCCTGCAAAAAAAAAAAGCAAACTTATTTCACAATGAATTTTGCTTATGTGGTGCAATTCTAAATTTGAAGATGTTCTGTTTTGGAGATTCCACACATAATTCTAAAATTGATAATCTATCGGAGTATGCCACAAAGCAGTTAGTGTAAGCCTACCAGGCCTACTTCAGGGTCCAAGTAAAGGGTCTCATACACTAACTAGCACAGGGCCCCATTTGTCCTAAATCCGGCACGGCATGGGACTCAGTGCTGTCATTATTTTTGGCCGAAATCCTAACCCATTTTTATTTAGTTATAAATAAATTAATCCATGGGAAATCCCCCCAAAGGAACCACTTGAAGAGCCGGGCTGTGGCACAGGCTGGTGAGGAGCCAACTGCAATAAATCACTCTGACCATGAGGTCATGAGTTCGAGGCCAGCCCGTGTCGGGGTGAGCACCTGACAATTAAAAATAAAAAATAGTCCCTGCTCGTTGCTGACCTAGCAACCCGAAAGATGCATCTATCAAATAGGAAATTAAGGTACCACTTATAAAGTGGGGAGGCTAATTTAACTAATTTACAACTCCATAAAAATTATCCAGCTGCCGTTGGAATGAGGAAGTGCCGTCGCAGTGGATAATGAAGCAGCTGCTCCCCCTGTGGCCGGAATCGAACATTCCCTCAGGAGAAGGTTAAATTGCCTCTGCGTCTGTCTCTGTCTTTGTTCTATGTGTATATGGCATTGAATGTTTGCCTTATATGTATACAATGTGATCCGCCCTGAATCCCCATCCGGGTGAGAAGGGCGAATATAAATACTGTAAATAAATAAATTTCATGCAACAGAGGTATGCAGCGCAGAGCCAAGAAAATCTTCTCCCATGTTCCCACCAGATATAAATGTATGGGTGGTGAGATAGAGAATAGTCGCCTGGAAAGATCTTAAAACATTGCCAGGCTCATTTGGAAAATATGGTCAGATCCCACCATCCAATTTGCTCCTAAAATGTTACCCCTCTCCCCTCCTTACATGCACAGCAATTAATGGCATTATTCATTCTTACATTGAGCCAAAACTGGGCATTGAAAGCACCACCCCCATCCCCAGTGTGTAATTCAAAGGAAGCAAGATAAAGAGAACCAGGTCTTTGAAGTGACAGATTGGACATTACCACCACCATTACCACTGTGGAACAAGAGGGTCATATATTCCTTGGAGCTGATCAAAAGATTCCAATTCTTTTTCAAGTTGAGCAGTCTGCTGTTCTGTATACCTACTATGAGTGGGCTGATAGTTATGGTTTGGATTAAAAAATAAGAAAAACCTCATTACTAGGATGATGTAAACAGCTTATTGCAGGGATAGAGAACTTTTAGCTTGATAACCCAGGAGCTTTGCACATTGCACAATTGTGGCACTATTAGTTATTTATTTATTTATTTATTTACAGTTTATATTCCACCCTTCTCACCCCGAAGGGGACTCAGGGCGGATTACAATGAACACATACATGGCAAACATTCAATGCCAACAGACAAACAACATACAGTATAGACACACACAGAGGCATTTTTAACATTTTTCCTGCTTCACGATTCTGGCCACAGGGGTAGCTGTTGCTTCACCATCCACTAGTGGCTGTACTTCCTCATTCCTTTCCTCGTGTTTTGCTGGCAGTTTTATGGTGTTGTAAATTAGTTAAATTAGCCTCCTGCATAAAGCGTACCTAAATTTCCCTACTTGACAGGTGCAGCTGTCTTTTGGGGCTGCATAAGTCAACTGCAAGCCGGGTTATTTAATGGGGGCTTAACCCGACCCGGGCTTCGAACTCATGACCTCTTGGTCAGTAGTGATTTATTGCAGCTGGTTACTAGCCAGCTGCGCCACAGCCCGGCCCATTATTCTACTTTAACTGACATATCTGGATCCCATGGAATCCTGGGGCTTGTAGTTGGTGGGATACTAGAGAATTGACATAGAACTGGCAGAAAATTGTAAATACTCTTCCCTAAATAGCAAATATCAGAATTCCATGGGCTGTAGCCATGGCAGTTAAAGTGCAGTCATAGTACTACAATTATGTAGTAAGAAAGGGCCCCAGGTGTAAAACCAATATTTTGCCCATCAAGCATACACATTATTAGAAATAAGAGGTGACAATAAACTGAAGAATTGAATTTGATTTATTGCATGGTTTTCAATCTGGAGAGCAATTGTCCTGAGGCAATTGTTCTAAGTTGACATGTATAGAATTGAGCCAGGTTTTCTCTGCTTGTCAGGAAAAGCTTTAAATTCATGTGAATTGCATACAGTCATGCCCATCTTATGCTGATCCAACCACATGCTCTCTTTCATGGCTGGATTGTGGGCCAGATTTCATTATGGCTCCTCACATTACTTGTTTTTGGAAAAATCATCACACTTACCCTGTTTCCCCGAAAATAAGACAGGGTCTTATATTAATTTTTGCTCCCAAAGATGCACTAGGTCTTATTTTCAGGGGATGTCTTATTTTTCCATGAAGAAGAACTCACATTTATTGTTGAACAACAAAATGAACATTTATTATATACTGTAAAGTAGTTGTCATCACAAACCAGCATAACCAGACAAACTATGAATCCTATCAAGAATTTCTTGTTACTACCATTATTTACATGTACAACAATCTATGGTACCTCTTGCAATTTAGGTTTCACAAGGTTTCCACGCTGATTTCTCTCTATTCTAGTTTCAATGTAGTCATGAATGATGAATAATATAATATACTATAATAATAATATGATAATATAATAATAATATAATTATATACAATATATTAATGAGATAATATAATATAGGATATAATAATAACAGAAAATGATAATAATATGGTATTAATAGGATAATGTGGAGCCCCCGGTGGCCAAGGGGATAAAAGCCTCGTAACTTGAAGGTTGGGTTGCTGATCTGAAAGCTGCCAGGTTCGAATCCCACCCGGGGAGAGTGTGGATGAGCTCCCTCTATCAGCTCCAGCTCCATGCGGGGACATGAGAGAAGCCTCCCACAAGGATGATAAAACATCAAAACATCCGGGCGTCCCCTGGGCAACGTCCTTGCAGATGGCCAATTCTCTCACTCCAGAAGCAACTCCGGTTGCTCCTGACACGAAAAAAATAAATAAAAAAAATAGGATAATATAATAATGGGATATAATAACAGAATAGCTTAATAATATAATAATAATAGGATAATATAATAGAATGGAATAGAATGATATAAAATATATTAATAGGATAATATAAAATGGAATATAATAATAATAACAGAATATGCTAATAATAATAAAATAATAATATGATAATATAATAGAATAATATTATAGAATATAATGATATAAAATATATTAATAGGGTAATATAAAATGGAATATAATAATAATAACAGAATATGCTAATAATAATAAAATAATAATATGATAATATAATAGAATAATAGTATAGAATATAATGATATAAAATATATTAATAGGGTAATATAAAATGGAATTTAATAATAACAGAATAATAATATAATAATATGAAAATATAATAGAATAATAATAGAATAATAATATAATGATATAATAATAATAATAGAAAAATATAATGATTTAAAATATATTAATAGGATAATATAATAATGGGATATAATAATAGTAACAGAATATGATGATAATAATATGGCAATAGAATAATAGTATAAAATAATCAGTTTCATGGCATAGGATAGGAAGATGAGAGGAGAATCCCAATGCGTCCTGTACCTTTAAGGAGCAAAAGCAGCAGGACGAAAGCCCTCTTCCTTCCCACCCTCCCTTGCCCTGGCTCCAGGAGCCAATCAGAAGCCTCTGGGAAGCAAGGGAGCATGGCCAGCATGGCCTTGTCTCCGAAGGAAGAAACGGCAGCGCAGCAGCAGCCACGGAAGGTTTTTCAAGCCGCGGCTGGGGGACAGGCAAGGCAAGGCAGGGAGGAAAGCAGGCACAGAAAGCAAGCACTTTCCCTCCCTCCCTCCGGTGTGTGTATGAGTGCTGGTTCTGCCCTGCAGCCATGCTTCCCAATGGAACTCTGATGCAGCCTTAGTTGCTAGGAAGACCTTAGTTGCTAGGAAGACTTTCAGGGGAGGCCTTATATTTGACAATCCCCCCAAACCCCTGCTAGGTCTTATTCTTTGGGGAGGTCTTATATTTGGGGAAACACGGTAGATTATTAAAACATTTATGAATCACCTTTATATTATGAGCAAGAATTATACAGACATCCAAATTTGTTGGACTGCAACTCCCATCTTTTCCAGTTAGCAGAACTAATGATAAATGCAAAGATAACAGAAGGACCACTTGATTTCTACCCTGATTTACATGCTAGGGTAGAGAAAAGGCCTCAGGCTAATAATAATAATAATAATAATAATAATAATAATAATAATAATAATAATAATAATAATTTTATTTTTGTATGCTGCCTCCATCTCCCCAACGGGGACTCCGAGCGGCTCACACGGGGTCAAGCCCAATACAATCATACAATATCATAAAAACTACAGTTAAGACATCAAAGAATACATTTAAAAAACAAATTAAACAAGCCATGATTTAAAATAGACATAATTAAAATATTAAACAATCATCCGAGGCTCAAATGGAAATGTTATTTATTGGCCCTGGAAAAACTCATGTCTCTCCATATTTTGAAAGCAAAGTATATCATAGCAAGTAAAATTGGGTATAATGTTTTCCAAGTAGATTGATGCCTTTTTTCTGACCATGTAGACCAAGAGCTCTTTCACACTATACAACTGTTCTTCTGTTATTCTTCTTTAAATCACATGGCTACATCCTATGAAATCCAAGGATATAAAATTGTTGTTTTTCTTCAACATCAAATCCCTGGATTCCATTAGCTATTATCATGTCAATCATTCAATTTTAACAAGTATAATTGTAGAACTATGAATGGGTTGGTATGAAGGAACCCCCGGATCTTAGTACCACCATTTCTTCAGCCAGCTTGGTCAATAGCCACAGTGGATGGCAATAATGAGAATTATGGCCAACACATTCAACAAGTGCACAATAAAAGGATGTTTTTGTATAGCCTAGGATTTTGTTGATGGTAAGCAGTGGAACTCTCTGCACCAGAGTGTGAGGGAGGCTTCTTCTTTGGAGGCTTTTAATCAGAGGCTGGATGGCCATCTGTCGGGGGTGCTTTGAATGTGATTTTCCTGCTTCTTGGCAGGGGATTGAACTGGATGGCCCATGAGGCCTCTTCCAACTCTATGATTCTAAAGACATATAGTTGAAGTTGTAAATAGTTGTACTATGGAAGGGAGAGGGTTAAGTTGCTACAGAGATGTAGAACTGAAGATGTAGCAAGAAAGATTTTGCTACAGAGGGGGATTTTCCCCTTCGCTATAATGAAATATCCAAGGTTGCAAATTATTGACCTATCCAGCCATAGATTTAAGAAATTGAATAGCAGGGTGTGCCCAGTCTCCATAGAAACAGATGGTTCCTGCTGAGTTGCTAGCCAGGAATCAAAACAGAAGGACCTTGAGTGAGCACTGCATAAACTGCCCTTTGGAAGTGTGACAAATATAACAAACTCTAAAGTTTAGAAGGCATATAAGGACTCCAGCTGTTCATGTTGTGTAATTCTGTTAAAAGTGTAAAAAGATAAGAATTTTGTAAAATGGTATGTAACAGTGACAAGACTCACTGTTGAACTATCCCATGATGAACAAAGGGGCCAACTGAGTAGACTTCTTCTGATCCAGAATCCAGTCAATGGAGGCTTTTGATAAAACTATGTACACCTTTATGATCTTTACCACCTACAAAACATATTAGAGAAATCCAAACTGTTACTGTCATTGATTCCCCTAACCCCCCCCCCCCGAAATTCAGCTAGTACAAAGAGAACTACAAAGAGAACAAATTCAGCTAGTGCAAAGAGAACTACCTGAAGCCTAACCCTGCCAAAACACATATGTGTGCTTTCCACCTACACAACTGTGAAGCCAACAGGAAACTGAAAGTTACTTGGGAAGGCCAAGAGCTCGAACACTGTTTCCATCCTAAATATCTTGATGTCACCTTCGAACACCAAGATATAGGAAACACTGCATGAACACCAAGCACAAAGTAGCTGCATGCAACAACATCCTGCGGAAACTGACTGGCAGTGCATGAGGTGCAGACCCGCAAGTAATAAGAACATTAGCCTTGGCCTTGTCTTTCTCAACTGCTGAGTACGCCTGTCCTGTCTGGCACAAGTCTGCCCATGTGAAGCAGGTGGACATAGCACTGAACGAAACATGCAGAATAATCGCAGGATGCCTTAAACCTACACCTGTTGATAAACTCTACAAGTTAGCTGGCATTGCCTCCCCAGATATGCAACGGGATGTTGCTGCTAACTGTGAGAGAAATAAGGTTGAACATTGTGAAAGCCATCCACTGCATGACTATCAGCCTCCTCCCACCAGACTCAAATCAAGGAAGGGCTTCATGAGAACCACCACTCCTCTTGATGTTCTTCCAGCAGCAGCAAGGGTGTCTCTCTGGGCAGCTAAACCAGGCAATCCCAACAGGATGGCCCCCCATGAGGGTCTGCCTCCAGGGGCAAACCAAGAATGGGCAACTTGAAAGTCCCTGAACAGACTTAGAAGCGGAGTGGGCAGATCAAAAGACAACTTAGCAAGATGTCACTACCCGGAGGATCCTCCACCTTGTGTTACTGTGGAACAGAACAAACAACTCCACATATATATGCTTGCCCACAATGTCCTGCCTCATGTACCAAGGAAGAGCTGCTTAAAGCCACGGATAATGCAGTTGCTGTTGCCCGCTTTTGGTCTAACACTATTTAGCTGCTTGTGATTTCCTTTATTTCATCACTTTTAAACTTATTTATTATGCAATGCTTTTGACACAAAATAAATAAAACTTCAGAATACTGGGCTGCCCTCATTAAAGCCTCAATGTGATGCCCTCTGCCTCTCTTTCTCTGGCCAATGCATGTGCCAGAGAGGCTTCTTCCTTGCCCAGCCATCCAGCCAGGCATCCTTCCCTCCCACCTGCTCACCCCCAGGCTTTTCTCACCACCCCTTTCGGAGAAAAATAAGGGCTTCTCCCTTGACTCCGGGCCTCGCCATCCTCCACAGGGCCCTTAGGAGGAACCAAACTCTGCCCTTTTGGGGGGAAGAAGTTGTACCCACAACTGAGACCTGGAGCCACTTATGAGACTTACATAACTCTTCTGAAAGTCATAGGTCAGTGTTTTGAATCTTAAGTTTTTTGAGTAGGTGCCCCTCGCGTTTCTAAATATCACTTCATATGTACAAATCTTACAAAATAGACACGGCAAATGAGTCACAAATGAATTTTTGCACAGCCCTAATATTTACCATGATCCACAGAAACTTCTTACAAGGTATAATACTGAATAAGAATTCTAAATATTCCAATAACCTGAGAATCTGCTTATCTTCTCATACTGGAACACAGTAGAACTTGCCTTCTGATTTTTCTTTGCCACACAAGTAGGTCCATCTGTAGCCACCAAGCCCTTCTGTGTTCCCAGAATATGCTCCCAGAACTTGAAAATACATTTGAAATGCAAAACCACCCACAGTGTAAAACATGCTTGTTTAATATTCCTGATTAATAGATAACATTGTAGCTACTGGTGATTATGCAACAGCAGCCCATACAGTTATATTCCCATGGAGCATATTTGACCCCAGATATTTTGCTACCTGGGGCAGAACAGCAAATATCAATGGTTCATTTTATTTCCCACACCAAAATACAGAATCCACTGTATTATTTCTGATATGGAGAAAATCCAAAATCACCGGAGGAAAAAATTCAGTAATAAGCTTGGGAAAGTTGCCTTTGTATTTTGTGTATTGTAAAAGACAGCTCCTTGTGGGAGACATTGATCCTGAAAGCCAAAAACAACTATAAAAGCTTTAAATGTTCTGTGTAGTCACAAGTAGTGGGCCCTTTGTCTGTGGGTGGTGCAAACGCTTGAAGTTTTAGTCTGTACTTCAAAGGAATTAAAGAAGATGCTGAACTTAGGGCCTGCACTGCGAGTTGTATTATGAAGTTCCACCATGGCAGAACTATGAAATATCTCTTCTTTTCTCTCCTACAGGACTCACTTTCCTTCTGCAACTTGCTCCTCCACAGCCATTTAGCATTTGGATATCTGACTATAGCCAGACTCACAATGATACTATTATCTTCCTAGATTTCTAGATATCCTGGGAGATGTTTTAATTGTAATGAGTAATATATCCAGATGTTTCTCAAGCTTCTTCCACTTTACACCAGATACGCCATGGTCATGGAGGGCAAGGCCCAGTCAATTTTAAATTGTGAAATTTAATCTGGTTATTATTGGTGGATTTTAATTTATATTTTAACTCTGTGTTTCTTGTTGTTTATCTTTTAACAATTTTTATTCTTTTTTTTAAATTATGTATCCTGTCTTGACCCAAAGGGAGAGGCAGGTAATAAATTTATTATTATTATTATTATTATTATTATTATTATTATTATTATTATTATTGACACAACAACATAGTATGACATAGCAAACAAGATAGATATGCTGGATTTTGTATCACAAAATTACCTGTTATTTATTACCTGTTAGAACCTGTTTATCTTCTAAAACCAGTCACTGTCTTCTTGGAGCCTACCCACCTGGTTAAGCTGGTGTAATACACTGTAGATTGCAAAATTAGCAGAGTTTTCCTGCCGGCCTGGCAAGAAAATTGTAAGACTGGTAATCTAGTAGAGTAATTTTGTGTTGACTGCAGTTCTAAAGAAGACTGCAGATGCGTAGAAACTTTCTGTTGTCCAATCAAGTGATGGATATCCATAACAAAGGAAAATATCTACAGATCAAAGTCTACCCCACCCAAAAGGTAGAACATAAATAAATGAAATAATCTAGGATACCTGTAGAAAATAAAATAACGTTTATCTTCTACTCTGGAAATATACAAGGATTTAGGATTGCTCAGCACAGCAGAGTCTTTGGGGCAAAGTATTTAGGAAGAGTGTCTATGTAGCACAGAATGATGGACTATCAAGGATTGGAGTGCCACAGTGGTCTACCAGGATATTCTCTAGGACACACACACACACATTTTGCTAAAGGAAAAACAGCAGACGTGAACATGCTTTGCCCCCAAATCCTTTCTGGTAGTTTCTAAGGTGCATGGGAGTACTTTTATCTGCCTTGGGCCATCTATCTCAAAAGACTTCTTTTAATAACAGGAAGCAAACAAGGAGTCACACCCAGTTCACGTCTTGTTCAAAGTAAAAAAAACCTACGCCCGCCATTGGGTCCCACCAGATTTGCCACAATCCGTGGCAAACGTAATGAGGTCCATAGGCAGCATTTGGAAACAAACATAAATACAATTGATCCCTGGGAGCCTTTGGATAATGTACTCTCCTGGACAGTGAGAGCATTATTTTGCAGTTTGCCAGGATGACCGCTAATGCTAACAGCAACAGGTTTCCCATCTTCTTTTGTGCAGATACGTTATGAACTGTTTCTTTGTGACAGTGTGTCCCTGGAGAAGGAGACTGAAAAAGGCTGAAGGTTGGGTTTTTTTCTCCTGTTTAGGAGTCTTTCATCCATTTCAACTAGTTGAAAGTCACTTAAGAATCACTGCTGTCTGGAGGCAGAAGAAGAAATGCTGCAGGAAATGGGAGCTATGTTCCTCCAAACTATTTTTTGAAATGACTTATGCTTCTATTTTGAGAAAGACAAAGATGCCATGCTAGGTAATGTCAGAAGAAACCAAACAATCCTACATCTGATCTTCAAACGGCTTTTCTATTTATTAGTAGGGACAGATATCTTTTTTTCTCTGTTATTGCAGGTTGCATCATTAGAAACATAAGACAGATGTGAAAAATCCCACCTACAGCCAGAGTGTTAACCTGGTGCAGGTTACAGGGACCTCACCACTAACTTTTTACAACAACTTCATTAGTTGCCAACTTGTTTTCATGCACCAGTCAAAGTGCTGGTTATGATTAAAAACCCTATATGATTCAGTTCCAAAATATTTCCCTAGACAAGGTACTGCTCTGGCAGAAAGCTAACGGCGTTCCATGCAGTCATACTGGCCACATGACCTTGGAGGTGTCTACGGACAATGCCGGCTCTTCGGCTTAGAAATGGAGATGAGCACCAACCCCCAGAGTTGGACACGACTGCACTTAATGTTAGGGGAAACCTTTACCTTTACTTTTAATAATATAATATTGTATGTAAATTTAATTTGTAAGCCGCTCTGAGTCCCCTTCGAGGTGAGAAGGGCGGGATATAAATGTAGTAAATAAATAAATAAATAAATAGTATCAAGTGTCTGATGAAGAGATTATTGCTCTGGAGCAAGGGTCCCTAAACTAAGGCCCGGGGGCCGGATGCGGCCCTCAGAGGTCATTTATCTGGCCCCTGCCCTCACTTTTAGAGTTAAGCTTGCCCAAAGTCTGAAATGACTTGAAGGCACACAACAACAACAATCCTAATTAATTTGACTATCTCATTGGACAGAAGCAGGCCCACTAAAATCCTGATAGGTTTATGTTGGTTAAAATTGTTTTTATTTTTATATATTGTATTGTTCTTTCATGGTTGTTGATATTGTTTTTTTGCACTACAAATAAGACATGTGCAGTGTGCATAGGAATTTGTTGTTTTTTTTTTTCAAATGGTAATTCGGCCCTTCAACAGTCTGAAGGATTGTGGACTGACCCTCTGCTTAAAAACTTTGAGGACCCCTGCTCTGGAGGAACATTCAAAGGATACACTGAACCCACCTTATGGATTCATATTCTAAAATGACAGACAGTATAAAGATAACCAAGTGTCTAAATGATTTAAGTACAAAATATCTGAAACATCGTCTCTTCCCATACAAGCCTCTGTGGAATTTGCAGTCTTCAGAAAATGCATTGCCCGATTTCCTGGGCCAGGATCGTTGAGGTTTGGGGGCACTCCAGCCCAGCATGGCGCCTGCAGGGGGTTTCTTCTTCCCAGAAGTCCTTTGTGCAGCGGGAAAGAGTCCCACCGCTCATCCAGCTGGCCAATTGGCGGCAGGCCCTGCGTTGCCTTCCAGTTGTCCAGGGCTAGGCACTGGCCAGCCCCAGCAGCCTATTTTTCCATCCTACCCACATAAATGTTATGTTTGTGGTTTCAATTAACTGTTCTTTGTCACAACTTCAGGTTGGTGTGTGGCATAAGCCCGGGATCTGGTTTGCTTACTCCCCCCCCCCCCAATTGGTAGTTGGGAGGAGCATCCGGGTGTCCCAGGGGTGCAGCGGTAACGTTGGCCCGGTTTGGTTCCAACAGCACCCCTGCATGGATAGTGGTATGGGTCAGCAGTGGGCTGCCCAATTCATGATCCAGGACCCATGCGTACAAGCCAACTCTTGTTCCTGTAATTAATAAACAAGTTGTGGCCATTTGTTATCCCAACCCTGTATTTCCATCATTCTTGGTTCTGCCAGCTAGAGGTGTATCGCCCATGCACATGCAAAAGCCTTGTTAGGTGTTCCTACTCTTGGGGTCCATCTACACTGTCATATAATATTTCAAACTGCATTGTATGCTTCGTGTAGATTCATAGAATGCAGTTCATTGCAGTTAAACTCTATTATATGTGTTTACACCAGGCATGGACAAACTTTGGCTCTCCAGTGTTTTGGACTTCAACTCCCACAATTCCTAACAGCCTATCAGCTCTTAGAATTGTGAGAGTTGACATCCAAACATCTGGAGGGCTGAAGTTTGCCCATGCCTGATCAACGCTTACCATATAATGTGATTTCAAACTGTATTATATGGCAATATAGATGGAGTCTCATTCTGTAGGTGGTACATAAACCAAACAGGACTTTCTGTATAGTAAGAACAGGACTACCTTAGAGACCGCATCTCCCCCTATGAACCTGCATGCTCGCTTCGCTCTTCGGGGGAGGCCCTCCTCTCGCTTCTACCACCTTCGCAATCGCGGTTGGTGGGGACGAGAGAGAGGGCCTTCTCCGTCGTGGCCCCCCGGCTTTGGAACTCACTCCCTAGGCAGATCAGGCAGGCCCCTACCCTACTCTCCTTCCGGAAGAGCCTAAAAACCTGGCTCTTCCAAAAGGCCTTCAAGGATTAATCTTTGTAGGTTGATTCATCTGCCCACTCAACAATAGGATGCCTGGCCATAATTACTTGCACTTTATTGCTTATTTTAGCCAACCCTAACTACCTCTCCCATGTGATGTCATTCTGCACTTTGGCCCAGATCTGTTTTTAGCCTCCCGTTTTTAGTATTTTATGCAGTATATTGATTTTATGACTGTTTTACTGATGTTGATGTCTTATTGATGTGTAAAATTGTTTTTACTGTTTTATCGCTGTTATTGTATTTTTATGTCGGGCATGGCCCCATGTAAGCCGCTCCGAGTCCCTCCGGGGAGATGGGGCGGGGTATAAAAATAAAGTTATTATTATTATTATTATTATTATTATTATTATTATTATTATTATTATTATAGTAGCCTCTCATTTGTGGACCTTCTTCCCAAAAGAGGTCAAACCATTTCCATCCTTGTTGACCTTCTGGCAGAAAGCCAAAGCTATATTGTTCTGTATTCCCTTTGATTCTTAAAACTGTTTTAACATTGTTTTTATGGAATATAATGTTTAGATACAGACAAATATTCATTGATTTGGGCCCTAGTGGGAAGAACATCAATTAATGGGCACCAGTTGTACAAAATGTTTACAAACCTTGCTGTAGTGATTTTTGTGGAGGAACCGTTCTAAAACTTGAGCAAGGTAATTCACTTTCATTCCCACCAGCAATGTTTTTGAGGCAATTTGCAGGACAATAGCACATGTCACAGCGGTATTCTCAGGCAAGAAACTGAAAAAAATACAAAAGAATAGAAGCAAGAGCTAAGAAAATATATTTCTTTTAAAAACCCAAACAGTTTAAGGCTTTTGAAATGGTAAACTACAAAGCAGTTGGAAGAATGGTCACCGCAAGGTTCCATTCTTATCCAGTCCTGGATACAGCAATTGGAGAATCTTCTTTAAAAGATTAAAAGGTAGTTCTGTTGCTCATTTTGTTCAAACCCATCTTCCATGCCCTTTGCCATTCTGGACATGTTTACAGAGAGAAATCTTAAAATACCAGGGAAGGGCTCCCTACGTCATCCTGAATCTTGAAAAGTTTTGACACAATATCATTTTCAGTTCTAGTAGCTAAAACTTGAAAGTACAATTTCTAATCAAAAGCACCGTAAATTGGCTCAGTTTCAGGCTTTTTCTTAAGGAGGTGTACTTAGCAATATCCTGCAGCTATCTATACCCTTTGACATCGGTAGTAAGTTATTTACTTATTCCTTGGTAAGCAATCATATCATTGTGGTTGAAATGTCCATGAAGAAAACAAATAGTGATCAATACTAATTTTGGGGAATTATCTTCAAATTCAGCTGCTGCTTCAGAGTGAGTCATTTGAACTGAAGGAAAACCCAATATATGCTGAAAAATGTCTCCCATCTGTACTGTACTGCCAAGATTCAGTGCACTGTGCAATAGCATATTTGTCCTCCTAAATAGGAAAAATGACCTATGAACTGAGAGCACACTTGAAGACTAGGGAAAATAAATGCCTGGAAAGGGGACAATGGAAGAAAATGGTTATTGGAGCAGCAAGGACCTCTCATGACTTTTTATATAATAAGAATACCGTAAATAAAAGGGAGAGTGCCAAACACTGGGACTTGAATATATGGATTTTCAACTGTGCTGCTCATGTTAGTGTAATTTTTTCTCATTGAAATTCTATACACCAGAAAATAGTATCAGAATCGAAATTCATCACTCCCAAACATGTATCATATACCATTACCTTGGTATTTCTATAGCACTTTCCATAGACTGAAAGCACTGTATATATAATATATTCTCTTAGATTAGTATTGTAGCAATTTCTACAGCAGGCTGGTATTATTATCCAGGTGTTGAAGTAGATGCAACAGCCCCATTTATGAGGCAGGCTATTTTTTTATAGTTTTATACCATTTTTCATTTTTCTTTAAAGAATCTCAAAGTAAAAATAGCACAACCAGTTGGAGGTGGGACGGGATGCAAGAATAAAGTTATTATTATTATTATTATTATTATTATTATTATTATTATTATTATGCATATTTCATAACAATGCATTCATTGGGTTTTTTATTTGTTTAGATAGTAACATTGATTGTATTTATATAGATTTATATCTGCTTCTTCAACCCTCACATGATTTTTAAAGCATCTAGAAAGTTAAAATACGGTAATTAAATTAAAACCATTTAAGATACGTACAGTGGAATGCATGGTGGTTACTCAGGAAACCTGTATGGTCTTCAGTGTATCTTAATACAGTAGAGTCTCACTTATCCAACACTCGTTTATCCAACGCTCTGGATTATCCAACGCATTTTTGGAGTCAATGTTTTCAATACATCGTGATATTTTGGTGCTAAATTCGTAAATACAGTAATTACTACATAGTATTACTGTGTATTGAACTACTTTTTCTGTCAAATTTGTTGTATAACATAATGTTTTGGTGCTTAATTTGTAAAATCATAACCTAATTTAATGTTTAATAGGCTTTTCCTTAATCTCTCCTTATTATCCAAGATATTCGCTTATCCAATGTTCTGCCGGCCCGTTTACGTTGGATAAGCGAGACTCTACTGTATATCCTAAATAGATTTAGAAATGCAGTCTAGAGTAATTAAAACACCATTATCTTTAAAATAGCAGCAGTTGCTAACTCTGCTTTATAGCCATGCTTGTAGAATGGTAACATATGTGAACAACATTTTACAAACCCATAGACTGTCCTGCACAAATCTCTCTGTGAGAGTATTCCAAAAATTGGTGCCACCACAAAACAGCTCACAACCTGCTTTGTCTTGAGGCTGGGAGAACTAAATGGATGTGTGAAAGCAGTTTCAAGGTATGTCTATTATTTTGCTTTCAAAAAAATGATCAGCATGCCCAGAGGATTCACAAAGGACAATCTTGTGCACATTAACTCTGAAGTTCTGTTGTATCTATTGGAGCCTATGCCCAGATAACTATATTTAGCACCACAGTCTTAGTAATCTTGTAAACAGCTTGTCAAAATAAAGGAAAACGTGTGAGTACTCACTACATGCAATACTTTATCTTTATTACTTAAGTATATTTTGTATTAGACAATCTATCAAGACATAATTTTTGCTGAGCTGTTGAGAAAAGAGAATGTATGGGATGCATACATGCAATTTCCAAAAGCACATTATAATATATTAGCATCTAATGGAAACAATTTTCTTCACATAGCTCAGGTTAGAAGAAAAATTCAAATGCAGAAGATAATGTTGATGGATTTGTTCTGACAGATTAGGCAGTTCTGCCCCCAATAAATCAACTCTCTTACAGTGATGGCTCATGGGATACTGACATCATTGCCAGGAGCAACTGTAATGTTGCAAAAGCAAAGATTTAATTTTGAAATGATTTTTCTTCTTATTTAATTATGCAAATATGCAAATTTGGAATACCAATATAAATTTCTGTTTCTTAGTATTCTTTTGCCCCCCTCCAGCTATGTCCCTTCTGCTTTCCAAGGAAGGAAGTCACTTCTCCCTTGCAAACAGCCCTCCAGATAAGAAATACCTTCCTCAACACATGCTCTGGGTACTTAGCATCTGCCTGTCGGAAGTCATTAATCAAGAGACCTTTAGCAAAGCCAAGGCATCCATTCCTACCCCTAAATGAAATGTAAACATCTAATTTTGGTTTCTCTGTCCATCTTAATTTCCTGTGATGTCTCATAGGAGATAATGGTGTTCTGCTAACTCATTTTCTGCTGTGGAACAGACACACACATAGAGGCTGTTTCACAAACATGTACTGCTAAAGATGAACCAGGAGGGACCTTGCAATCTTTTACACATCGGGCTTATGATCAGTACATCAATAACTGGAACATGTTCTTTTCGCATTTCCCTTCTTTTTCAATGAGGAAGAGAGATAGTGGGAGGAACATTTTCTATTCTCTTTTTTCTGTATCATTGTTTCTTTTACCCTTCATTCACTGAAGTCTATAATACCGGATCCATATATACACACATCTGTGGCCTAGGTCATTTGTGTTCATGTTATCCAAAATTCAGACCCTGGAAAGTCGGAGTCCCAAAATGAGGATGGATGACCTCTCACTACTCTCTCAGCTTTGGAAGCAGGAAACACCTCCCACTGAGAAGCTCCGGCAAATTCTTCTTCTTCCCAACCTCACGCAATAGACACGATTTTCCAAAGAGCATGGGAACTTCCTCTTCAGCTGAGCCACCAATTCAACAATAAATTCAGAATGCAAACTGTCAATTAGATGGCAAGCCCATCATCCAGGGGCACAATGAATTTCACCCAAAGGGGATCCAAACTAATCAACACAGCCCTGCTTTCCATTGTTTCATCAAGGAAATCCTTTTATTTATTCATATTTATTTATTTATTTATTTATTTGCAGTATTTATATTCCATCCTTCTCACTCCAAAAGGGACTCAGGGCAGATCACAATGCACACATACACATGGCAAACATTCAATGCTATTAAAGATATGACATATATAGACAGACACAGAGGCAATTTAACATTCCAGCTTCCGGCTTCATGAGGGTATGCTTGATTCTGGCCACAGGGGGAGCTGCCGCTTCACTGTCCACTTGTGTCACTAAGTCCTTGAGAGAGTACTTCCTCGTGCTGCTGGAAGATTTTATGGTCTTGTAAATTAGTCAAATTAGCCTCCCCACATAAAGTGGTACCTAAATTTCCTACTTGACAGATGCTACTGTCTTTCATGCTGCATAGGTCAACAGCAAGCTAGACTATTAGTGGTTGGGTGCTTACTCCAACCCGGGTTGGCTTCGGACTCATGACCTCTTGGTCAGTAGTATTTTATTGCAGCTGGCTACTAACCAGCTGTGCCACAACCCAGTCTCAGAACCACTCCTCCCTGATAGAATCATAGAGTTGGAAGAGATCTCACGGGCCATCCAGTCCAACCACCTGCAAGAAGCAGGAAAATCTCATTCAAAGATAATGATCACAACATCATTGTCCCAAGTGATCCTTACTTCCCTGCTCTGGAAACCCCCTTCAGGCTAAGGTGAGCAGACTCAGACACAGCAGTCAGGCTCAAGTTTTCATCCAATGCAGATTTTATTTCATTTCCCACCACATACTTTCCACCAATCACAGGCTGTAAAACATAACAATAGTGAACGTCCTTCTATCTAAAAAATAAAATAATGGATCATAATTTGTACCAATCAGAACAATGTCTGTTATTTACAAATGTCATTACAATACTGATGTCTGAAACTTGGAGACATGTCAGATTTGGATGCTGTCCTGGCATCCTTCTTTGGCCATCGAAGCAAGCTTAAAACTTAGTCAAGGGAAAGGCTTGCCCAACTAATTTCCAACATCCCTAGGCTGATAGGGGTGAGATTCAGCATAGCTGCAGCTGGTCTACTACTGAATCACTTGGCCCTTGGCCATGATCAAGTTAGGACTTCATTCTAGCAAGTCGGCAGGAGATATTTATGTACTGCAACCTGGTTTTCAGCCAAAGACTTCAAGGACAAAATAAGGATGGAATGAAGACAGTTACCAACCAATAACATAGAGCTGAAAAACATCTTTGCAAGGTTTGCCTTCATCAGAAAAATGAATAATCTGGCACTTGGAAATATTTGTGAGACAAATCCCTATGTGTCTTCTGAAAATACTTAACCATATAACAATTAGCTTTTGAAAAGACGACGAACAATGAATGCTATGATGAGGTATCCAAGAAGGAAGAGAATAGTTTATTCTCTAATGTATAGCCCTATTCTCCATTTCTTTGGAAACAATGGCAAAATCCTGGGAAAGAATTTTAAAAATATTTTCTCCCTATAGGCATCTCGAATACAATAAAAATTCGGCAGCAGGGATTCATAAAGTACATATCACCGCTTTTTAAAAAAAGTTCATGAAAAAATCAAAACAAGGGAAACACAGTGTGATTTTAATGAAGGATTTGATACAGCGTTTTAGAAATGAATTCAAATTGCACATGAGAGTCATCATGCCGGCAGATAGGAATATCATAAGTAAAAAATGTTGATAAATATGTGTGCTGTGTGTGCAGTTTATGGGAGATTTTATAGTGTAGTGCTGTGCAGTTCCTGAAGGAAAAATGGAAGAAAGTGGGTGGCGAGGTGGGGGACTCACACATGATTGGAAAATAACAACATGACTGGGTTTTAAAAGGAATCAGTTAAACAATGCTAAAATGTCAATAGGTAAGAGATTAGCAACATAGGCAGGTAACAAGAACAAAATATTCCATGTAGATTTTTTAAAAATTGAAGACAGCTGGAGATGAATAATAATCTGCATCTGAAAACTATGCTACCAAGGAGAATTATCTTTTAATGGCATGATATAAATTGACATGTGTGCAAGCACTGCATAATGTCTTATTAATCAGCTATAAAGGTAGTTGAAAAGGCTCGTGGAAAGACATGAAAATAGGCAGTTTCTACATGTGGGATTACTGTGCTGTTCAGATAGATTGTGTTTGGATCCTAGGTAAAGATGGGAGATAAATTTGGCTTCTAAGTAAAGATGGGGAATAAATTTGTTCAGATTTTATATGAATTTACCCAGTTCAAGCTTCTTAAAAGTTGCGGGTGACATCAAATTGGGAGGGGGAGCTAATACCCCAGAGGATAGGATCAAACTCCAAAATGACTAACAGATTAGAGAATTGAGCCATAGTTAACAAAATTAATTTCAACAGATAGAAATATAAGGCACTAAAATGCACAGATATAGGATGGGGGACACCTGGCTTGAAAATAGTGCATCTGAAAGAGATCTAGGAATCTTGGTAGACCACAAAAAATGAATCAATAGTCTGATGCAGTACTTTAAAAGGTCAATGTGGAACTGCAGCAATATGGGTATAGAGCCTTGATCAAGGGAAGTAATAATGCTTTATTTTGCTTTGGTCGGAACTCAGCTGTATCCATTTCCAGGCACCATAATTGAAGAAGGATATTGACAAGCTAGAATGTGTCCAGAGGATGGTGGTCAAAATGGTAAAAGGCCTAATACCATACATTATTAGGAGCAATTTAGAGATCTTGGTATGTTTAGCCTGAAGAAAATAAAATTAAGAAGTAACATGATAGCCATATTTAAATATTTGAAAGGACAACTTATTGAAGATGGAGCGAGCTTGTTTTCTGATGCTCTAGATCAGGGGTCCCCAAACTAAGGCCCGGGGGCCGGATGCGGCCCTCCAAGGTCATTTACGTGGCCCCCGGCCCTCAGCTTTGGACTTAGGCTCACCCAAAATCTGAAATGACTTGAAGACACACAACAACAACAATCCTACTTAACATGACTATCTCATTGGCCAGAAGCAGGCCCACTCTTCCCACTGAAATCGTGATAGGTTTACTGTATGTTGGTTACAATTATTTTTATTTTTAAATATTGTATTGTTCTTTCATTTACTAATATAGTGCTATGGTAATAATATAATATATTGTGTATACATATAATATTGATATGAATATTATAATGTAATACAATATAATAATAATAATAATACAATATAATAATATTTATTATATATTATATATCAAATGTAATATTACTAATAATATTACAGTATATTGGTATAGTACAATAAGGTAAAGGTTTCCCCTGGTTGGTGCTCATCTCCATTTCTAAGCCAAAGAGCCGGCGTTGTCCGTAGACACCTCCAAGGCCATGTGGCCGGCATGATGGCATGGAGCTCCGTTACCTTCCCGCTGGAGCGGTACCTATTGATCGACTCACACTGGCATGTTTTTGAACTGCTAGGTTGGCAGAAGCTGGAGCTAACAGCGGGAACTCATTCCGCTCCCCTGATTCAAACCTGCAACCTTTTGGTCCACAAGTTCAGCAGCTCAGCAGTTTAACCCACTGTGTCACTGGAGGCCCCATAGTACAATATAGTAAGATATAATGCTAATATTGTGCTATGCTAATAATATAATATATTATATGTACATAAAACTTGTAAGCTGCTCTGAGTCCCCTTCGAGGTGAAAGAGGGTGGGGTATAAATGTAGTAAATAAATAAATAAATAAATAAATAAATAAATAAATAAATAAATAAATGTTGTGGATTTTTTGCACTACAAATAAGACATGTGCAGTGTGCATAGGAATTTGTTCGGGGTTTTTTTTTTTTTCAAATGAAAATCCGGCCCCCCAGCAGTCTGAGGGACGATAAACGGCCCTCCACTTAAAAAGTTTGAGGACCCCTGCTCTAGAGACTGGGGACTTCATCCCATGAGACAAATAAAGCATTTAGGATTGTTGTTTTTCCCTTAAGCTTCGCAAAGCCTCATTTTGAAATTAAATTGATGATTTTCTTACCCCATCACATACTTTCCCTCTTTCTTTTCTAATTATTCATTTGTCTTCTGATCACACGAAGACATATTTCTCCTTCCACTGCCTCCTTCCCTGTTTTCTTTGGATATTACAATTTCTCTTTATAGATACTCAGGAAGCATAGAAAAAACCACACTTTAGAAATTGTGAAATACCTGGAACCCACTGTATGAGCTTGTATCATGTGATGAGCTCTGTCAGTTGCCCTTTCTTAAATGTACAGAAACACCAATTTGGTTACATGTGATGAAGTCCTAAGATATGAAGCAATGGTTTCAAACTAAGAGATAGAAAAGAGATTCCATCTAAACATTAGGAAGGATTTCCTGACAGTAAACTACAGTGGTGTAGTTTCCTTCTTTGAAGGTTTTTAAACAGAGATTGGATGACTCTATATCAGGAGGGCTTTGATTGTGTATTTCTGCATGGAGGGGGTTGGACTGTATGGCCCTCTTTTAACTCTGTGATTCCATGGAGAAAGACCATCTAATTACATTTGTCCATAAATATGCCTCAACATATATTTTATTTAGTATAAATTTCTTCAATTTACATCCCATCTGTCTCCTAAAATAGTATTCAAGGTGGTTTACATCACAATACCAATGCATGCATCAGAGGGATGCATGCATGCATGCAATGCTCTTAGTTCATGTAGTCCTCCCAATGCAGTGGTGAATAATGGACGAATACAAAAGAACCGAGTAACAGCTCTAGAAGTGATCTATTGAAAGAAATTGGAAAAAAATCAAAGCAAAGATATATCAGAATTGGCAAAGCACTTTCATATCGGAACCCCCGGTGGGATAAACCCTTATGCCGGGAGGACTACTGACTTGAAGGTTGGGTTGCTGACCTGAAGGTTGTTGGTTCGATTCTGGGGAAAGAGCAGATGAGCTCCCTTTGTCAGCTCCAGCTCCCCATGAGGGGGCATGATAGAGGCCTCCCACAAGGATGGTAAAACATTAAAACATCCGGGCATCTCCTGGGCAATGTCTTTGCAGACAGCCAATTCTCTCACACCAGAAGCGCAAGTTGCTCTTGACACACACAAAAACTTTCATAGCGAACATAACCATTACATTGAGTGAAATTATTTTCTAAGCAAGTCCCATTGTTTGATGCATTTACTATTTTTACAGCTCTCCATAGTCTGGATTGAGAGATTTTATATGTGTGTTCCCCATGTGTAAATTTTTTATACTGTAATGTACAGACACCTTGGTTTGATGCATTTGCTGTTGATCCGGACTGAGAGACTGTATATGTTTGTTCCCTGTGTGCAAATCTGTTAGGCTGTAATGCAGAGACCTTGCAAAACTAACCTAGCATTTGTCTGGTTAGAGCCCGGAGGGAAGACCACCTGGAAACCCTGTACAAAATTGACTTTAGTTCTCTCACAGTGGGATAAAAATGTTACCAAGTAACTAAAGGATAGAGAGCAATTTATCCAAGTGGACTGAAATTTTTTGCACTATGGGTTTCGTTGTTTTCTTTTCCATACAAGGTGCTTTTCCTTGGGAGTTTTCAGAAGGATTTTGATTGTGGGTGAACTACTCGAATTAGGACTGACAATAAAAGTTTTCTGTAATGTCAGTGCCACTATGGGTTGTTAAAATCCTATAAACACATATCACAGAATGAATTTTATATTTGAAGAAAAATGTACAGATTTGCATGGCAATGCGACACTTGTATGCTCATTTACCGGAGACGAAGTGCTGTTAAGTGCAAAAGAACTTACTCTGAGTTCTCATTTGAAGGCCTGCTAATAAAATAGTCACTTGATGAATTAAAATAATACATTTTCTTTCTAACTTACCTATAGGAAGGTATTAAAGTTCGGAGACAAATTCTTTTTCTCAGACTTAGAATGTCTATTTTCACAGTCTTCTAATTAAATAAATGGCCAAAATCATATATCCCTTTAGCATTGTGTAAATATATGCCAGCATAATTGCAATGGATCTCATAGTTGTAGGATGAACACCAGGGCTGTGAAATCACCCATTGTGCATTGGTCGATTAGCTCCCCATCTGCCAATTAAAAGTGTGAAAGAGAATGGCCTATTTGCTTGCGAAATGACTGGCAAAATAATTTACACAGCCGCTTGTGCAACTATTTCAATGTAGCATAGTGCCCCAACAGCATTACAGCCAATATTTATTGAATTAGAATTAGTATAGTAATATGCATGAATTAGCCATCAGAGTGGAAAAAAGAAGACTTCCTTTTTTTTCAAATTGTGCTGGTACAGATTTGAAAATTAATCAGCAAATTTGGTAAAAGGTGATCGAATATATGTCTTTGCTTTACATAGTATATTGAATGGATTTGAGGAACCAAACTATGGCAAGAACCAGTATATTTAGATTTTGAACTACAAAAAACAATCCTTTGCCAATGCAAAAGAAAGAAAGGATTGCTACAAATTCAGTCTCTATGCTACTATTTAAGATTATTTCTTAGCTATACAGTATTGAGAATTTTATTCCAAACAATTACTAGGAACTCTTGCTTTATTATTGTTATTATTGACATCAGATCAACTTTGACTTATGGCAACCCTATAAATAAGGCTGGAGCTACATTGCTGTATATCTCAAAATCTGATCCCAGATGATCTGATTTGAACTGGATTATATGAGTCTCCACTGCCATAGAATCTGGGATAAGAAGAGAATCTGGGATCAGATCCTGGGATATAGGGCAGCTTAGAAGGGACCATTGAGACTATTTGAGCAACTATGCTGCTCAAATCTTACAAAGTGGTTTTTTTTTTAATTACTTGAATCAATTACACATGAGGTTTTATATATATAATAAAATTAATCCACAACCTGGGTAATCCCATGTTGAAGAACTCCAAGCCTGGAACCCAAACATATCCAGAATTAGGCTCCTTTTGACATGGCAGATATAAAGTTGGAGAACTATTTTATTCCTTTGGTTCGGGGTTGCTGCTGTTAAAACTATTTTCCTTTCTGACAGAAGGGCGATTTATCACAGTAGACCTTGGCCTGGTGCTACATTTTTGCTCTTTTGTCATAGTCAGGGACTGAAAGTCCTTCAGACAAAAAATCTCCCTCACTCGATCCATGGAGCAACCAAATCCTTCCTCATTCCACCTCCTTTGGTATTAGAGTTGTACAATCAGAGGAAAAAGCTGTGGATCTTTCTACAGAAGCAGAGCTGGGGTGATGGTGGAACTTTTCCTACAAAGTTGAACCTTTCCACCCTATTTATACCATTTTCAAAAAAGTGAAGAAAAAAACCCAGTGATTTACTATTAAGGAACAGTACCTTAAACTGAAATGTGTCCCTTAATTAAAGTGTATAAGGCTTAGGTAAAGGTTTTTCCCCTGACATTAAGTCTAGTCGTGTCCGACTCTGGGGGTTGGTGTTCATCTCCATTTCTAAGCAGAAGAGCCAGCTTTGTACGTAGACACCTCCAAGGTCATGTGGCCAGCATGACTGCATGGTGTGCCATCACCTTCCCACCGGAGTGGTACCTATTGATCAACTCACATTTGCATGTTTTTGAGGTGCTAGGTTGGCAGAATCTGGGGCTAACAGTGGGAGCTCACCCCGCTCCCTGGATTCGAACTGTTGACCTTTCGGTCAGCAAGTTCAGCAACTCAGCGGTTTAATCCGCTGCACCACTGGGGGCTCTACTTAAAGTGTATACTATCCTTTAAAAACTATTTTGAAGGAAGTATACATAATGTGTATTTACTGATCATGGAAATACAGATAATAAAAATTAAATTACATCAAAATTGAAGATTAATGAAAATTAAAATAGTTCTGAAAACGATGGGGATGGACAAAATACGAGTATTAAAAACCATCATAGTAGCATCTACAAGGAGATGAGATATATATTGGATTTTTTTTTTACTTTTGTGAAAGTCAGCAGGGTTTTTCTGGCCAAAGACAAGGTTTTCATTTTCCATGGATAGGGGAAAAATGACAAATGGAGTATTTCTGTGGTAATCTGAATTTAGAACAGCAATAGGCTGATCACACATTCAGTAAATCTATGCAATCTGTGCCTTTTATCTCTGAAACACTGCAGCATATTGCATGAAAAGCAGAGAAATTGAGAATAGAGTCTAATCTATGACCACCCTATTTCAATGTGTATAGTTTTCTGTCATGTTCTCAAGTAACAAGAATTCAGATTTTCAGTTAAATTTTTCTTCAGCTCTTCAAAAACAGTCTGTTCATGGGAATTAAAAAAAACAGTGTTAATGTTGCAACTAGTGAATTAAGATAAATGAGAAGACATTTAATATCATAAGCAGTCATAGTTGAGCCACCCACTTTGAAGGAGCCCTATGGGAAATTAGAGAAGTTACTTCGAAGGACTGTAAGCTTGATATTCCAGTTCTGGAGAGAGATGAGAAAAATCTCTAGGATAATTTGGCATCTATAATACAGTAAAATAGGACAGCTGGGTGAAAGAGAGATGTCAATAAAAAGGATCTAGTAAACAAAGCTAGCAAGGTCAATTTGTCTGATTTTGTAGCCAAAGTAGAACAGGGATTATGCCAGATAAAATGCACTTCTCTTCCTTTGTATTCTTGCCAATTAGTTCTTAGATGGGAACAGTGAACAGATTTCACTGAAAAACATAAAGGGTTTCTTGCTGCTTGATAAACACTTTACTCATCTATCGCTCATCAAAAGGCAAAACAACTGAAATGTAAAAAAAAGCTCTTTATAGTTTGTATCTAGAGAGATCGAATTGATTTCTGGCTTTCAGTATGAATCAGATCCATAGATAAGAGGGCAATGGTATAGATCTTTAAAAATGTATTCATTATTCAGCTTGGGATTTTTTTTTCATAGATGCCTGTTAGTACAGGCTTTAAACCTCAATATTTGCCTGTGAAAGCATTTCCATGTTACAAAGCAGTGTTTAAAATAGATAGGAGACTGCAATGTCCTGTCAGATTACCTTCAAGTTCATAGGAATAGTGTATGGGTGGAACATCTGGAGAATGAGAAGGATCTTCCTCTGGATCATCATAAAAGGTTACCTGTTATCAACAATGAGTGAAACTTTATTGCTTTTCCAGGAGAAAGACCAATCCAATATCTGACAACAGCTGTAAGAATATTATATATGTGCATATATATATATATGTGCAGAAATGGAAGAACGACTTAATACCTACTAAAGATGAGTGGTTATTAAAACTTAACGACCTAGCAGAAATGGACAAACCGTCTATTTTGATTTTTTTTTTTTAGTCACTAGTAATGTTTTTGAAGGACTGGAGCTCCCTCATTGACTTTCTGAAATAAAACAAATGTGATTTTATTATTGTTGTTTAAATTAATTAATATGAATTAAGTACCGTATTTTCTGGAGTATAAGACTACTTTTTTAACCCAGGAAAATCTTCTCAAAAGTCAAGGGCCATCTTATACGCTGGGTATCACCTTATAGGGCGGGTGCTGAAACTTCCGAGCCAGACTGGAGAATCTGCGGTCACCGCATATGGTGAGGGAGCTCAAAAACGGCGGTGGTTGCATCCCTGCCATATGTGGTGACCGTATGAAAGCCGCAAGGGCGGCGCTGTACAAGTACGGTAGAAAAAAATCCACTCACCAGGATTTGTGGAAAGAAGTGACTTAAAGCAGTCCCAATGACGAGGTGAGGGGGTGACTCACCAGGAAGGTGTAAGCGAACGGCCGAGCAAGCTGCAGGTGGGGATGGAAAAAAGAGATAGAGCAGCGCTGTGCCCAGAAAAACATGTCTCTTTCACCCATCTGGCCCACCCTTGTATCCTATTACCATACCTCCTTCTCTGCCTCTCAGATCTCACTCCTGAGGACTGCAGTGAAGCGGCACATTCTCGCATGTGCGAGATCAGAGAGGCAAAGAAGGAGGGACAGTAATAGAATACAAGAGCAGGCCAGACAGGTGAAAGAGGCATGTTTTCGCTATCGCTCTGATCATCTTTTTATTTGGTGTGCGTTGGAAGAGGGGGCAAGTATATCCCAAACTCTATATTTTAACTGGAAAAGTTTGGGGTTGTCTTATACACCCAGTTGTCTTATATACCAGAAAATACGGTATATAGATGGCACGCTACCCACAAATAAGATAGAGGTAGATTTTAAGTGTTAACTACAACTGCAGAAATGATAACTGGAGGGCATCCTTTCTCCTTCTTATTGTGATAGTTATAGTTTTTGCTTTATATAAATTAGTTAAGGTTTTGTAGTTTGTAGTTTGTTTTTTATTATTTGGGCGGCTCAGATAAACACTGCAAAATGTAAAGAGAGAGAAAAGTGTGGCACATTTTTGATCACCCAAAAAGCTTCATTACTCATCTAAACGGAGCTCTCAAACAACACTGTCTAAATTTGTAATTAGTCAAAAGCAATTTTGAAGGGACAATAATAGGTAAAACCACCACCTGTCAAATTTTGTTTAGAAACTATGCTAATAGTTTCTACTCTCCCTCAAATGGACTGAAAACCTTTATTCAGGGATATCTCTCTTGTTCAGGACTTCAGCTGGCCAGCTAGGTTTTACCTGAATCCAGTCTCTAGAGAATTCAGATTACTTAAAATAGGATGGTTTTTAGGTTAGTAATCCTATTACTCACATTTCCTTTTAGGGAGGGGACACACAGGTATACTTAGTTGATGGAGTAGGAGCCCCTGGTGGCACAATGGGTTAAACTACCATATATCCCAGATGAGCTCCCTCTGTCAGCTCCAGCTCCCCATGCAGGAACATGAGAGAAGCCTCCCACAGAATGGCAAAACATCAAACATCCAGGCATCCCCTGGGCAACATCCATGCAGACGGCCAATTCTCTCACAACAGAAGCAATTTGCAGTTTCTCAAGTCACTCCTGAAATGAAAAAAAAGTTGATGGGGTAGAAACATTCTATGGCGTGACTTCTTTAGTGGAAAATTTGTTACCAGAGACAGAAATGACTTCACAAGAAAACAGAGCAATGCCTCATATTTCAGCAAACTTCTTATTCAGAACTAATAACCAGTACATATGAAATGAATTGACTTAGGCAAGCCTTGAATAAATGAACAAATATGATTTGAACATTTGAAAGCTTATTTCCCACCAGCTTTTGGCTCTCTTAAGATTTCCATTTTGGTGGCCAAATGTACAGGTCTATGCCTTTACAATATGCTGGGGCAGCTGGTGAAACAGACTGATCTGCTTCTTGCTCTTCTATGTTTTGCTGTTGGATGTGCTTAGTAAGTGATTCTGGAGATAGTTACTGTGTCTTTGGTAATGAGAGCATACTTCTTGCTGCACTCTATCTCCATCTGATAGTATATTTCCAACCATCTTGACCTCCATACCTAACGGGATCATAACAGCTGGTGGAAAGTATAGAGGGGTAAAAAAAGTGCATAAACTCTGCGAGGATTAGTGATGGAAGCCAAAGTGGTGGGTTGAACTGGGGGTGGGATGAAGGGTAATGGTACTGTGGGTGGCGGGATGCCTATGTATGTGCATATGGGCATCTATATGTGTATGTGTATTGTGGGTGTACCACAATTTTCAAATGAAATGTATTTAAAATTAAAAAAATAACAGCTGATAGAATGAGGTCATCCCACACATTAAATAGCAGATAAATGCATACCTATCTTCCTTGAAAACAGTAAGGTGGGATAATCTATTAATCATAACCACATAATTGATGGCCCCATATATAGTATGACCTTCATCCTTTTATTCATGGGAAATATCTTGCAAGACCCCTCATGGATACCTGAAAAATTGAATAATAGTGAACCCTATATTTTACTACATTTGGATCAGAAGCATACCACAAAATTGTACTGGAGAATGTGGAGAGTCTACAAATACTTTCAGGAGGGTGGGTGTATTTTTTAGAGTATAGGTAAGTGAAACTGTAAATATTGAATCCATGGATAAGAGTGTTGTACTGTATCTTCTTTGCACAAAAACATTGGGGAGGTGAACATCTAAATGCAAATATAATAAAGTACATCCAGGTGCCCCTTAAAAGTAGGCTAGCAAAATCTCTCTTTCTATATTTGAAAGACTATCCTTTTGTAAAAAGGCATACATTCATAATATCTATTTGCAACCCACCCCTTGGGAGTCTTGAAGAGCAGAATTGTGAGTGCAAGCTCATTATGATCATTACCTCCTTTCATACCAGCTGAGCACAAAGAAACCGGCAGCAATACAAATAACGCTGTGTATATTTCTGTCGCTTTCTTTTCTTGTAAGTTTTTTTTTCAGAGAATGCAAATGGAAGGACTGTTTGTTTTTTTAAGAATAGAGAAGAAAAACAATTTGGTGTGCAAGCCAACTAAGCTATCTTGGCATGGAAAAAAATCTGTGGAAAAAATTCCTATCATTTTTATTAGTTCTATTGCATCCTAAATCATTATAGATTTCATTGAAACTTGTTTCCAGGTAAGCATGCTAGGGCATTTAGAATATTAAAATATTTGAATGGCAACTTCTATACTTTGGGAAAACACAGTAAATGTTTATCACTGATCTGTGGCACAACTAAGGCTCAGCGTCTGTAGACTAGCCATGAGCGTGTTGCATAGACAAAACACAGCCATGACAGGAACTGGAAATGGCACTTCTGGGTCATGTGCCACCAGAAGTGATGCTTTGCACTATGAGTCACGCAATGCTAATGTTGCATTTGGCAATGTTTAGCCCAGGAAACTGGATTGATGGACACAGTTCTAGGGTATGCATTGAAAGTCCAGTCGTATGATGTAGGATAGGAGATGAGCATGATCCAGTCCTGTCAAAAGAGAAGGAAAAAGCATTAGATAATTATTTATGAAGCAATTCATTCTGGAGGATTTTCAAAAAGAGAGGGCATGGAAGCTTTGGAACAATCTTGAAGTGGAAATCTTAGCATACTTTCTTAGTCCTGTTACTTTTAGAGAGCCAGAGTAGTGTAGTGGTTTGAGCACTGGACTACAACTCTGGAGACCAAGGTTCGATTTCCCAGTTGGTGACCTTGGGGGAGTTAGCTAATCAGCCCTAAAAAAAACTGCGATAAGCTCACCTTGGAATCATCATAAGTCAGAAATGACTTAATAGCACACCACCACTACCACAACAATTCTGTTATTTATTCACACATAAATTTCCTTCCGAGAATAATGTGGTAAAGTAGTTGGCATGTTGAACTAAAACTCCAGGAGACAAGGCTCAGCCATGGAAAACTACTCAGTCAATTTGGTCAAAGCATAATCTCTTAGTCTTAGAGGAAGACAATGAAACACCACCTCTGGATAAATCTTATCAATAAAATTCTACAATAGGGCTGCCATAAATTGCAGTTTATGAGAAGGCACTGAAGAGTAACAAAAAATATTTTACTGGCTGAAGCACTGAGTAGGTAATGATATGATTAATTTTCCAGTTGGGCATAGTATGACTCCCATAACTGTGATATCTGTGGTTTCATTTATCCACAGCTAAAAAAATATGTTTCTCTAGGAAGTTTCCATATGATATTGCCACGGCATTTAAAGTGGAATAACAGTGCTACAACTGTGTAGGACTTTATCACACAAGGCAGACAAACTGGCATCGAAGTGCCTTTGCCATGCATATGCTGCAACCTGTCTGGGTCAACCCTGGGGTTACCCTATCACTTACTATTAATGGGCAAAACTCATCAATAACTTGCAATCCTGCGACATTCCCATCACCTACTCTTTGTGTAATTCCCTTTGGCTCTTGTGTCAACATGCTGGTAATAACATGATGTCAGGGGATGGGATTCTGCTCTTTGCTCCCTCACTATGGCCAATCTGTCTTTAAAAAAGATTATATCTGTTTTCTTTTGTTTTGTAAAAGTGCAACATTGCTTTAAAGGAAAAAATAAAAAAAATGTGGAACAATGAAAGTGCAGTTACAAGGGCATGCGGAAGTGTAACTGCAGGATTTCAAATTGCCAAATTAGTGCTCGTGCCAAAGAGGTGGCTTTTCAGAGATGGTTATCTAAGGCCCCTTCCACACAGCTGAATAAAATCCCACATTATTGACTTTGAAATGGAGTATATGGTATGGTGGACTCAGATATTCCACTTCAAAGCAGATGTTGTGGTTATTCTGCCTTGATATTCTGGGTTATATGGCTGTGTGGAAGGGCCCTAAAGCCCCTTCTACTCTGCCATATCAAATGCAGATTATCTGCTTTGAACTGGATTATATGGTAGTGAAGACTCATATAATCCAGTTCAAAGTGATAATTTGGATTATATGGCAATATAATGTATACTACAGTTTTAACTTTTGTAATTCCAACCCTGTTGGGCTTCAGAAAAGCCCTAAAAACATGGCTGTGTGCCCAGGCTTTTAATCAATAAATGGTGAAGATGACACGGACTGAAGTATGGACAAAGCATGAGGAAGAACAGATCTGATTTTATGTTTGAAATGTATATTTTTAATGCACAATGTATTTTAATAGTTTTAACTGTTTTTTGTGCTGTTTTAAATTGGTTTGTATGGGCATCTAATTGTTGCCACTGTTGTAAGCCGCCCTGAGGCCCTTCGGGTAAGAAGGGCGGGATATAAATGTGAGAAATAAAATAAATAAATAAAAAACTTTTAATCCTTTGCTGTCTTTACTATTCATTTTATTTTGCTTTGATGTGTTTTATGTTAAATTTCATTTGTTATATTTTATTTCTTTTGGTGCACATTTGTATTGATGTAGGTTAATTGCTGTATAGTTTATGTTGTTCTTGTTTGCATTGTTGTGGCTTTGTAAGCCGCTTTGAGTCTCCTAGGGGAGTTGGAGTGGGATATAAATAATAATAGTAGTAGTAATAATAATAATAATAATAATAATAATAATAATAATAATAATAATAATAATATTATTATTATTTTTATACCCCACCTTTATCTCCCCAAAGGGGACTCAGGGCAGCTTACATGGGGCCAAGCCCGAATAAAAACAATAGCATTATAAAACACAACAATAGACAAAAGACATGCACAATTATAAAAATTTAAATAAAGTTACAATTTATTGTGTTGTTGAAGGCTTTAATGGCCAGAATCACTGGGTTGCTGTGAGTTTTCCAGGTTGTATGGCCATGTTCCAGAAGCATTCTCTCCAGATGTTTCACCCACATCTATGGCAGGCATCCTCAGATGTTGTGAATAATATTGGTAACTAGGCAAGGGAGGTTTATATATCTGTGGAAGGTCCAGTGATAGAGAGAGAACTCTAGTCTGTTGTAGGCAAGTGTAAATATTACAATTAGTCACTTTGATTAGTATTGAAGATCCAACCAGAGGAAAAGTGTTCTTACCATACATCAAGAGAACCACTAACTGTATAGGGAAGCTGATGAAAAAAAACACAACCTACAAACTATCTACAGACCCAGTGTCAAAGACAGAACGCCACAAGATAAAAGATAACAGAGTTTATTGGAGTTACAGAACCAAAAATGCCCGTAAAAGACAAGGGCTAGGCAAACACTGGCCTTAAAAGTAAAAGAGACAAGAAAAACGTTCAAAAGATAAACCGAATTAAACCGGAGTTTAATTCGGACTAAATCAAGACAGCTTGCTTCAGCCTGGGAATAAACAAACAAAAGCTGGTGAACAAAAGGTTCAAAAGAATGCAACTAATTGGCAGCAGATGCTTCTCTGCTGCCAAAACTATGTTTGAGTAACTTAAAAGTTACTCCTCCACACAGCAGGCAAATTCCCAATACAAACACAGCAGACGAGGGTTGAAGCAGTCAGCGTAGTCCCAGTCCGTTCCGAAGGTTGTAAGGCAGATGCAGACGTTTGTAGTTCACCAGTTCCAACGACAGACACAGGTAGGAGAATCCGAGGCCGTAGTCAGTTCAGTCCGTAAATCCAGAGTAGCAGATGGCGTCCGTCAAGAAGACGACGGAAGGTCAAAGCTATTAAGATTAAGCAGAGGTTGCACAACAAAACCCCACACAATTCCTCCCGCCGTCTGAGCCCAATGTCCAGGATAACTTACGTAGTCAGCAAACGAATCACACCCGTCTTCAGGAAAACTTCCCACACAGATCCCAAGCGTTCGTCCAGATTACCTTGCCCAACGCAATTTGCTATTGCTCCCAAACCCCATTTTATGCCAGTTACAAGTCCTCATCGCTATCAGCTGTTCTCCTTAGCCCGGGCGTTTCCTCATCACTTTCCTCATCAGAACTGGAACACCTCTGAGTACGCCCCACAGCATCCCCAGCTGTGGATCCCGTCCCATCCCTCCAGCTTGTCCACGGGTCTAATCCTGAAGGTCCCCAATCGTCTTCCATAGAATCATTGCCAGTGGCACCCAAATCCTCCCTTACCCGAGTCCATTCCATATCATCTTCTTCCGAGCTAACCACCTCTTCCTCCATTCTCTCAGTAAACCCCTCAAAAGAATCTTCGTCAGATGGTTCTGCAAAGATATCTCGCAGCCGCTTCCTTTCTCGCTCCTCGAGAGTATCTGACTCTCGAGGAGTCTTACGCCCACGTCTCCCAGTAGTAGAGCCATGAGGCTCAACCATAACACTATCCCCTCTCACAAAGGCCTCCTCCTCCGAAGGCGGAGAGAAGGCAGTGACGTCCTCCGCTACAGCACCACGACGACTGGAGGTATCTAGCTTTAACAGAGAACGATGGAAAACTGGATGGATTTTAAAAGTAGAAGGTAAACGCAAACGAAAAGCTACGGAAGAAATCTTTTTAACAATAGGAAAGGGACCCAAATACCGAGGCGCAAACTTTCCCCCAGCCTGTTTAATGTACTTAGAAGCTAACCACACTAAATCCCCTTCTTCCAACTCTTCCCCTGCCTGCCTATGACGGTCGGCCTGAGTCTTTTGTGTTGCCTTGGCTTCCAATAGTAAACGACGGGCAACATCATGCAACGCAGCCATTTCAGAGGAACGGTACACCGGGTCAGAGGAAACTACATTGGTCGACGGCGCCACACCTCCCCGCGGATGAAAACCATACGTCAGTTCAAATGGGGTATGCTGACTAGACGTGTGCACAGCGTTGTTGTAGGCTGTCAGAACCCAGGCTGCAAGGCACCAATAACCATACACAGAGGCCAGAATCTATCTACTATCTTTATTGAAGGAGTATATAAAGTTGGTGAAAACAAATGTAAAAGTTAGTCCAGAAGCAGACCTTTCAGGAAAGGTCAAAATTAGTCCAAGGAACAATGTCCAATATGCAATATTAAGGGCCAAAGTTGTAATCCAGTAACCGAAACACTCACCTTGCCAGGCAAGGTGAGGGGAGATGACGAGGTCCTTTAGTCCATGAACTTGAGCAAGGCTAGGAATTAACTTGATACTTGAAAACAAGGCTTGAATCGTGACACAAGGTAACGAGGAACAAGAACAAGGTCCGTGGAATTACTTGGTAAAATCCGTGAAACAAGGCAAGGTTTAGTCCTGGAAGGCGAGGCAAGGTCCGAAGGTAAACAAGGCTGGGAAGCAGGAGCGAAGGCTTGAGAACAAGGACAAGGCTTGAACAGGAACGAGGCTTGGAACGGAGCGCGCTGTCCAGACACAACTCGCTCCGGAGGCTGACGAATTGACTCCGCGAAGTTACTTCGCGGTTAAAACACCTATATAGAGTCTAACTTTCCCGCCGAGAGCAGTTCTCTGGGAACCAGAAACGAAAGCTAATCTCTGAGACCAGATGTTTGACTCCTTAAAGATTCTCACGGAAAGCAGGCTTAATTGGCTAAATTCTTAGCAGCTATTCTAGCACTCCTGCGCGAGGCCGCTTCCAAACCTCTCTGTTGTTTACAAAACTCATGGCGAGAAAACACAGGAGATGTAGGCTCAGGGTTTGTTTGACATACTTCTGGAACACAACTCTCTTGCAGGTGCAAGGTTCCCAGATCTGGCTGGGAAGAGTCTGGCTGGGAAGATTCCAGTTCTGACTGGGGAGGTAAAAAACCCAAGTTTTCTTCTTCATCAGGCATCACAATGTCATGAGCAGGACTACAAGGCCCATGACTCATCACACTATCCCCCTCCTCAAGCCCCCTCCCAAACCGGGACTCTCTCCCCGAGGCGCGAGGTCGTGGCTTGGCGGGATAGGTCTGATGAAAGTGACGGGTTAGATCAGGAGCATGGACTGTGGAGGCGTCTTCCCAAGAGCGTTCCTCAGGGCCAAAACCCACCCAGTCAATGAGATATTGCAGGCGGCGGCGGTGAAAGCGAGAATCCAAAATGTCCTGAACCTCGAACTCGTCCTCTCCATCCACCAAAACAGGGACGGGGGCCGGCCGGTTTACATCTGGCCGCACACCATCCGCCGGAAGGAGCAGGGAACGGTGAAACACTGGGTGAATGCGCATTGAACGCGGAAGTTGGAGTTTGAAAGTCACGGGGTTTAATTGTGCCACCACTGGATAGGGGCCAATGAAACGGGCATCTAACTTCCGGCAAGGGCGATGGGAGGGCAGAAAGCGAGTGGACAGAAAAACCCGATCTCCTACCTTGATTTCGGGGCCCGGCTGGCGATGTTTGTCCGCGTGACGTTTATAGTCCTCCTTGGCTTGGTCCAGTTGCTGGAGCAAAAGTTGTTGCACCGCTGTGAGTTCCTGCAGCCAATCCTCTGCTGCGGGAACTTCTGAAGTTTCAATGACAGGGGGAAAGAAACGTGGATGGAAACCGTAGTTTGCAAAGAACGGCGTTTCTTTTGTAGAAGCCTGGACTCCATTGTTGTAGGCAAACTCCGACAGTGGTAACAGAGAAGCCCAATTGTCCTGTTGGTAGTTTACATAACAGCGAAGGTACTGTTCTAAAGTGGCATTAGTGCGCTCCGTTTGCCCATCTGTTTGGGGATGATGAGCGGAAGATAAACGAGAGTCTATGCCCAATAGTTTTTGTAGTGCCTTCCAGAAACGAGAGGTGAATTGGGACCCACGGTCTGTGACCAAACTCTTGGGCAACCCATGCAATCTGAAAACATGTTGAAGGAATAAATCTGCAGTCTCTTTGGCCGTGGGGAGGCCATTGCAGGGAATGAAATGGGCTAACTTGGTAAAAAGGTCCACCACCACTAGGATCGTGGTAAATTCACAGGAAGGTGGTAAGTCAGTGATAAAATCTGCAGAAATTATTTCCCATGGGCGAGATGGGGTAGGAAGGGGGTGTAAAAGCCCTGAGGGCTTCTCCCTTCTTGTCTTGGAGCGCTGGCATACTGGGCAGGTGTTGACATATTTTTCCACATCCTTGCGGATCTTGGGCCACCAGAAATCTCTTAGGATCAAATGCATGGTTTTAAATAGTCCGAAATGCCCTGCTGGCTTGCAGTCATGACACAGACGAAGTGCTTTTTCCCTGCCCGGTCCTGGTGGGATATAAACATGATTTCTATAGCAAAGCAGTCCATCCTTAAGCGAAAAGGGAAAATGCAGTCCTTGACGAAGTTGGTCCTGCGCCCAGGCATCTGCTTGCTGACTAGCCCTGATTTCTTGGGCACAGAGGGGCCCTGGAGTAGAGGGAGTTGAATCAATGAGAGTGGATTTGGTGTTCCCCACTGTGAGCGTGGCAAAGTTCTCGGGTTGTAGTAGTTGGGATTCAAAGGTCTCCTTGCGTCCTGCAGCGTATTCCGATTTACGTGACAGGGCGTCTGCTTGCTTGGTTTGGGCTGGGGTTACATAATGAATCTGGAAGTTAAAACGTTCAAAGAATAAAGCCCAACGTTGTTGCCTCTGATTTAGCTTGCGGGCAGTTCTTAGATGTTCTAGATTCCGATGATCAGTATGGACTTCAATGGGAAATTTGGCCCCTTCTAGCCAATGTCTCCAAGTTTCAAAAGCTGCCTTTATGGCTAATAGTTCTTTTTCCCAAATGGTATAGTTTCTCTCTGGTGCGGTTAGTTGACGAGAATAAAAGGCACAAGGATGAAGGTGATCTCCCACCGGTTGTAGGAGTACAGCTCCAATTGCCACATCAGAGGCGTCCGCTTGCACAACAAAAAGGGTTTCAGGATCTGGATGCTGAAGGATTGGCTGGGACGTGAATAATTTCTTTAGTTGTTGGAACCCTTTCTCTGCTTGATCAGTCCAGCGGAAGGGCTGTTTCCCACGGATGCAGCTGGTGATTGGGTCAGACCAGCGGGCAAAATCTGGAATGAACTTGCGGTAATAGTTCGCGAACCCCAAGAATCGCTGCACCTCTTTCTTGTTGGTTGGCGCCCGCCATTCCAATACTGCTGAAACTTTTGCCGGGTCCATGGAGAGCCCTAGAGGCGAGATGCGGTACCCCAGGAAATCTACCTCTTGTAGATCAAAAGCGCATTTTTCCAGCTTGGCATAAAGCCCATGATCCCGCAATCGTTGTAACACCATTTTAACGTGGTTCTCATGTTCTGATTGTGATCTAGAAAACACCAAAAAATCATCCAGGTAGATGATCAAGAACCGATCTAGATAATCCTGAAAGATGTCGTTGACAAAATGCTGGAACGTTGCGGGAGCTCCGCATAAACCATAATTCATAACTCGGGACTCGAATAATCCGAATTTAGTCTGGAAGGCGGTCTTCCACTCGTCCCCTTCTCTGATGCGAACTAGGTTATAAGCCCCCCGTAGGTCCAGCTTGGTGTAGACCTTGGCTCCTCGAAGTCGGTCTAGTAGATCCGAGATTAAGGGCAGGGGGTAGCTGTTCCGCTTAGTGATATTGTTCAATGCTCTGTAGTCCACCACCAAGCGTAATTCCCCTGACTTCTTCTTCACAAACATCACTGGGGAGGCGGCTGGGGATTGAGAGGGTCTGATGAATCCCTTGCGAAGGTTTGTCTCTATGAATTCCCTGAGAGCTTCTTGCTCCGGTTCAGTCAGGGAGTAGAGATGCCCTCGCGGGATCGGGGCCCCCTCCACCAAGTCAATGGCACAGTCATAAGGTCTATGTGGGGGTAATTTTTCGGCTTCTTTTTCATTGAATACATCCCAATACTCGGAGTACTTCTTTGGCAAGGTGATAATGGGCTCGGTGTCTGTGGCATGGCAGACCTTGGCTACGAGGCAATGGTTTTGGCAGTACTTTGAAGCAAACTGCAGTTCTCTGTTGGACCAGGAGATGCTTGGGTCGTGAAGTGTCAGCCATGGAATCCCCAAAATCACAGGGAAGTGGGGAACCTCAGTAACAAAGAAGGAAATCTCTTCCATATGTTCCCTTATCCACATCCTGGTGGGTTCCGACCACTGGCTTACGGGGCCCGTCTTGAGAGGGCGGCCATCGATGGCTTGCACCACACGGGCATTCTTGAAGTCATGATATTGTAATCCCAGAGAGTCGGCATACTCTCTATCAATGAAATTGTTGGTGGCTCCTGAGTCTATCATGGCGTGGATCATGACGGGTCCCTTTTTTGCTGACCATAAGGTGACCACTAGAAGGAACAGGACCCCGGTTGGCGGCTCTTGAATGGGTTTTTTGACCGGGTTGGCGAGCCTCTCTACGCCCGGTCGTTGGCTTCCCCTGCCGGCTGTGTGCCAGCCGCCTCAGACGCCTTCGTCTCCGTGGAGGACGCCGCCGCAAGACGGGCGGCGGGCTTCCCTTTGGCTGGGCACTCTCTGGCGAAGTGGCCCGCATTCCCGCAATACCAACAGAGGTTTAGGCGTTGGCGGCGGGCCTTCTCGGCGGCATCTAATCTGGGACGCACATTGCCCAACTGCATCGGCACCTCCTCGCTCCCTCTGGGGTATGGGGATGGTGGTGGGGGTCTCCACACTGGACGCGGCTGAACGCTGGCGGGAGCGGGGGGTTTTGCCCCAGCTCTACCGCTCTGGCCTCGTACCCACTGTTTCCTGTTGGCAATCATGACTTCAGCCCGTAAACATTGATCAATGAGTGCTTCAAGAGTGTGGGGAGGATCCACCTTGGAGATTTCCTCCAGCATTTCAATGTTGAGACCCTCCCGAAATTGTCCTCTGAGGGCTACATCGTTCCAGCCGGTGTTGTGGGCCAGCACTCGGAACTCGGCTATGTACTGAGACATGGGTCTGTCTCCTTGAAAGAGGCGGCGGAGTTTGTGACCGGCTGCCTCCAAATTGTCCTCAATTCCCCAGGTCTCCTTAAGGTGGTCCAAGAAGTGTTGCGCTGATCTTAGGTGTGGAGAGGCTTGATCGAACAGTGCCGTCGCCCAGTTGGCCGCTGGCCCGTCTAGAAGACTGTAAACCCACGCCACCTTGATGTCTTCTTGGGGAAACTCGGCGGCACGGGCCTCTAGGTAAGCCTGGCACTGGCGGCGGAAAACTTGGACCTTGGAGGCTTCTCCAGAAAACTTGGTTGGCAACGCCATGGCCGGGAGGCGGATTCCGCGCTCTCTCAACCCTTTTATTTCTCCATCCTGCGCGTTGAGTCTATCACGGATGCGGTCCACTTCGTCCTTGCTGATGGTGTAGCTAAGTGGCTGTCCACCTGGCACGGCTCCGGTAGACATTCTGGCCTTGGTTAATTGGTGCTTATGGTGGCGGAGTCAAACTGTCAGAACCCAGGCTGCAAGGCACCAATAACCATACACAGAGGCCAGAATCTATCTACTATCTTTATTGAAGGAGTATATAAAGTTGGTGAAAACAAATGTAAAAGTTAGTCCAGAAGCAGACCTTTCAGGAAAGGTCAAAATTAGTCCAAGGAACAATGTCCAATATGCAATATTAAGGGCCAAAGTTGTAATCCAGTAACCGAAACACTCACCTTGCCAGGCAAGGTGAGGGGAGATGACGAGGTCCTTTAGTCCATGAACTTGAGCAAGGCTAGGAATTAACTTGATACTTGAAAACAAGGCTTGAATCGTGACACAAGGTAACGAGGAACAAGAACAAGGTCCGTGGAATTACTTGGTAAAATCCGTGAAACAAGGCAAGGTTTAGTCCTGGAAGGCGAGGCAAGGTCCGAAGGTAAACAAGGCTGGGAAGCAGGAGCGAAGGCTTGAGAACAAGGACAAGGCTTGAACAGGAACGAGGCTTGGAACGGAGCGCGCTGTCCAGACACAACTCGCTCCGGAGGCTGACGAATTGACTCCGCGAAGTTACTTCGCGGTTAAAACACCTATATAGAGTCTAACTTTCCCGCCGAGAGCAGTTCTCTGGGAACCAGAAACGAAAGCTAATCTCTGAGACCAGATGTTTGACTCCTTAAAGATTCTCACGGAAAGCAGGCTTAATTGGCTAAATTCTTAGCAGCTATTCTAGCACTCCTGCGCGAGGCCGCTTCCAAACCTCTCTGTTGTTTACAAAACTCATGGCGAGAAAACACAGGAGATGTAGGCTCAGGGTTTGTTTGACATACTTCTGGAACACAACTCTCTTGCAGGTGCAAGGTTCCCAGATCTGGCTGGGAAGAGTCTGGCTGGGAAGATTCCAGTTCTGACTGGGGAGGTAAAAAACCCAAGTTTTCTTCTTCATCAGGCATCACAATGTCATGAGCAGGACTACAAGGCCCATGACTCATCACATAGGCGAACTCAGCCACCGGTAGCCATTTTACCCAGGCAGTGGGTTGATCCAAACAAAAACAACGTAAATATTGTTCCAACAACCCATTAACCCTTTCCGATTGACCATCCGTTTGTGGATGAAACGCTGAGGAGACGTTCAATTTAGTACCTAAACACTCATGGAAGTGTCTCCAAAAGCGTGACACAAATTGCGGAGCCCTATCAGAAATAATCACCTCAGGAGCTCCGTGCAAACGATAAATGTGTTTAGTAAACAATAAGGCCAACGTAGGGGCCGCCGGAATGGTCGAACAAGGAATAAAATGAGCCAGTTTAGAAAATAAATCCACCACCACCCAAATACATGTGTAACCCCCAGACTTAGGCAAATCAGAAATGAAATCCATGGAAATAATTTGCCATGGTCTCTCAGGAACAGGCAGAGACGACAACAACCCTCTAGGGCGCCCAACAGGCGTCTTACTCTGCTGGCAAACAGCGCAGCTATCACAAAAGCGAAGAATGTCTTGCCGCATCTTTGGCCACCAGTAGCTCCTGGTGATGAGCTGCACGGTCTTATATCTGCCAAAGTGCCCAGCCATGGGTTCGTCATGGTGGGCTCTAATAACCTCCAACCTGAGTGCCCCCACCGGTACATAGACCTGTCCCCTGCGTACCAATACTCCATTCTGATCTTGCAAGTGAGGCAGTATTGTACGATTCCCTGCTGACAACAGCATGAGTTGTTCTTGAGTCCACACATCTTCTTTCTGAGCCTCTATGATTTGATCATGTAACCCGATCTCACCTTCCACAACACATAAAGAGGTAGTAGGCAAAATGGTCTGGCATACTACCTGCTCGTTAGTCTTGAACTCAGGCTTGCGGGACAATGCGTCGGCCCGCAAGTTTGCCTTCCCTTCCACGAATTGAACTTTGAAATTAAACCTGGAGAAAAACAAAGCCCATCGGATTTGACGTTGGTTTAACTTCTTGGCCGTTTGCAAATGTTCTAGATTCTTGTGATCAGACCTGACCACGATTTGGTGCCGCGCCCCCTCTAGCCAGTGCCGCCACACCTCAAACGCCACCTTGATCGCCAATAATTCTTTCTCCCATATGGTATAGTTTTGCTCAAATGGTGTTAGTTGCCGAGAGTAAAATCCACAGGGACGCAAAGTCCCTGATGAATCTCTTTGAGACAATACAGCCCCCAACGCGTAGCTAGAAGCGTCTGCTTCTACTACGAACGGCTTGTCCACATCTGGATGTATTAGTATGTTGTCTGCCTGAAAGCTAGACTTTAATTGTAAAAACGCATCGTGAGCTTCCCGCCCCCACACAAATGGCTGTTTCTTACGCAGGAGCTGCGTCAAAGGCACCGTGAGCTTGGCAAAGTTTGGGATAAACTCCCGGTAGTAATTTGCGAAGCCTAAAAACCTTTGAACATCTTTTTTAGTCTTGAGCTCTTGCCATGAGTTGACTGCGTCAACTTTATGGGGATCCATCTTGAGTTCCCTTCCTGAAACTACATGACCTAGGAACTCAACTTCAGGTACATGAAAGACGCATTTAGAAGCCTTAGCGAAGAGCCCATTAGCCCGCAGACGATGTAGTACCTGCTTAACATGCTGACGATGTTCTCTTTCATCCTTAGAAAAAATTAAGATATCATCCAAATAAATCACCACAAATTGGTCAATTAAGTCTCTAAATACATCGTTTATGAACCTCTGGAAGACCGCAGGCGCATTGCAAAGTCCGAAAGGCATGACACGGAACTCGTGGCATCCGAAACACGTGTTAAATGCCGTCTTCCATTCATCACCTTCCCGTATTCTAATTAAGTTATACGCCCCCCGCAGGTCAAGCTTGGTAAAGACCTTAGCCCCTTGCACCCTCGATAGTAACTCCGAGATTAAAGGTAGCGGGTACCTATCCCGAATGGTGTGTTTGTTAAGGACCTGGTGTTTGTTAACCAACCTGAGCTCTCCTGTCTTTTTGGCGACAAAGAACACAGGAGCAGCAGTTGGAGAACTAGATGGGCGAATAAACCCCTTAGCTAAGTTCTCATCGAGGAACTCTCTTAAAGCTTGCCTTTCTGGTACTGTCAAGGCGTACAACCTTCCTGCTGGCAATTTTGCACCCTCCGCTAGTCTAATGGCGCAATCGTATGGTCTATGCGGCGGTAGCTTATCCGCTTCTTTTTTACAGAATACGTCTGAGAATTCCCCATACTCCGCAGGCACTCCCTCCATATCAGACTGAGTAGGGTTGAGAGTAAAACATTCCTGCCTGCTAAAAGTTATCTTACGCGTCACCCAATCCACTTGTGGATTTACTAAAGCCAGCCAATCCATTCCAAGGATCACATCGTATCTAGGTAAGCTCGTAATATCCCAAACAAACGTTCCCGTTACTCCCTGTACTTTCCACATTATTTCTGAGGTCTCGTGGTTAACCACCCCAGTCTCCAATAGTCTCCCATCCGCTCCTTCCACCCATACGTCGCATGCTTTACGCACTACAGGAATGCCATGCTTCCTGGCAAATTCAATATCTACATATGAGACCGTAGCCCCTGAGTCCAGCAGTGCCAAAGTAGAAACAAGCTCTTTTCCCCCAACAGATAACGAAATGGGTACAAACACATGTTTCTTTCCCTCAGTAGACTGCTTTAAAAGCCCTAATGCGTTGGACTCACGTCGCACTAGGGCTGGCCTTTTCCCGAAAGCTGGGAAGGTTTTACATTACAATTTTTGGCAAAATGCCCAGCATTCCCGCAGTACAAACACAACCCCAGTTGTCTCCTACGATTTTTCTCTGCTGTAGACAGTTTCTTAAACACCCCAAGTTCCATAGGCTCGTCCCCCTTTACCACAGGTGCCTTAGATTCAGACATAGGTGGCGCACACATTGCTCTAGATTGTTTACGGGACTCGAACCTGGCGTCCAAACGCAACACTTTAGATATTAAGGCATCCCAATTTTCTGCCGGCTCCGAGCGTGCCAATTCGTCCTGGAGGTAATCATTTAAACCAGCAGTAAACATAAGCATAAATGCATTTTCCCCCCAGTCTAACTGATGCCGGTATGAATTAAACTTATTTAAATAATCTAACACAGTCCCCTTTCCCTGTTTCAACCGGTACAGAGCCCAACTAGCATTCTCCGTACGGAGGGGATCCCCAAAAGTATCAGTTAGTAGTTTTTTAAATTCTCTCAAATTGTCCTTGACTGGGTCATTTCCCAAAATTAAATTAGTGGCCCATTGTCCTGCAGGACCAGTCAACAAACTCAAAATAAATGCCACCTTGCTAGTGTCCGTAGGAAAAGCTTGTGCACTAAGCTGGGAAAAATAAAGCTCAATTTGTGCCAAAAAAGTTGGCAGTTTGCTCCTAGACCCATCAAAGCGTTCGGGAGTCATAACATGTCCTTTAGCTGGCTGTGCCGCTTGCACAGCATAAAAAGCAGCTTGTAACTGATCAAAGTGAGCTTTTAACTCCTCCATCGTCTTCTTGACAGAAAAACTGTTTTATGGGCGTTGGGCAATCTGTCAAAGTAAAAGTAAAAGAGACAAGAAAAACGTTCAAAAGATAAACCGAATTAAACCGGAGTTTAATTCGGACTAAATCAAGACAGCTTGCTTCAGCCTGGGAATAAACAAACAAAAGCTGGTGAACAAAAGGTTCAAAAGAATGCAACTAATTGGCAGCAGATGCTTCTCTGCTGCCAAAACTATGTTTGAGTAACTTAAAAGTTACTCCTCCACACAGCAGGCAAATTCCCAATACAAACACAGCAGACGAGGGTTGAAGCAGTCAGCGTAGTCCCAGTCCGTTCCGAAGGTCGTAAGGCAGATGCAGACGTTTGTAGTTCACCAGTTCCAACGACAGACTCAGGTAGGAGAATCCGAGGCCGTAGTCAGTTCAGTCCGTAAATCCAGAGTAGCAGATGGCGTCCGTCAAGAAGACGACGGAAGGTCAAAGCTATTAAGATTAAGCAGAGGTTGCACAACAAAACCCCACACAATTCCTCCCGCCGTCTGAGCCCAATGTCCAGGATAACTTACGTAGTCAGCAAACGAATCACACCCGTCTTCAGGAAAACTTCCCACACAGATCCCAAGCGTTCGTCCAGATTACCTTGCCCAACGCAATTTGCTATTGCTCCCAAACCCCATTTTATGCCAGTTACAAGTCCTCATCGCTATCAGCTGTTCTCCTTAGCCCGGGCGTTTCCTCATCACTTTCCTCATCAGAACTGGAACACCTCTGACTACGCCCCACAGCATCCCCAGCCGTGGATCCCGTCCCATCCCTCCAGCTTGTCCACGGGTCTAATCCTGAAGGTCCCCAATCGTCTTCCATAGTATCATTGCCAGTGGCACCCAAATCCTCCCTTACCCGAGTCCATTCCATATCATCTTCTTCCGAGCTAACCACCTCTTCCTCCATTCTCTCAGTAAACCCCTCAAAAGAATCTTCGTCAGATGGTTCTGCAAAGATATCTCGCAGCCGCTTCCTTTCTCGCTCCTCGAGAGTATCTGACTCTCGAGGAGTCTTACGCCCACGTCTCCCAGTAGTAGAGCCATGAGGCTCAACCATAACACCCAGCAAATGCTACGTTCAGCAAAGGACAAGAGGGATCCTCTCACCTCTGCAGGAGTCTACCGCATACCAATAAATTGTAACTTGGCATTATTTTGAATGTCTTTTGACGAGTAACTGGCCACTTGGAGTGCCTCTGGTGTTGCTATAAGAAAGTCCTCCATTGTGTATGTGGCAGAGCTCAGACTGCATTGTAGCAGGTGGTCTGTGGTTTGCTCTTCTCCATACTTGCATGTCGTGGACTCCACTTTGTAGCCCCATTTCTTGAGGTTGGCTCTGCATCTCATGGTGCTTGACTGCAGTCTGTTCAGTACTTTCCAAGTCACCCAATCTTCTGTGCGCTCAGGAGAGTGTCTCCCATCCAGGGTCAGCCACTGATTGAGATTCTGGGTTTTAGCCTGCCACTTTTGCACTCTCGCTTGCTGAGGTATTCCTGCAAGTATCACTGTAGATATTAGAAAACTATTTCTTGATTTAAGGCATTGGTGTGCTGGTTGATACCCGAACCAGCTAATAAAGGAGTCCCCCACTCAGGAATCAGCCAGGCCATGAAGCTGCATGGCATTTCAATGCTAATCAAGGTGATTAATTGCAGCATTCACACTTGCCTCCAAGACACAAGAGTTATTTCTCCTGCCCTGGACCTTCCACAGATATATAAATTTGCTTAGTTTTCAATATACCTCACAAACTGTGAGGAGTTCTGCTTAATTAACAAGACTAGCATATTTTGCTGAGGGTGCCTTCAGTGTGGTTCCTTTCCTGTGCTCTGAAGAAAATTTGAATATCTAGTTAATGTCAATTTAATATGCTTCCTTTTAGGTCCTTCCTGAACCTTATCCTTGGCAATTTAAAAAAAAGAAGAAAATCGCATTCATTTCAAGATTATTTTTTCCCCGTGTCAGGAGTGACTTGAGAAACTGCCATTCGCTTCTGGTGTGAGAAAATTGGCAGTCTGCAAGGATGTCACCCAGGGGACGCCAGGATGTTTTAATGTTTTCACCATCCTTGTGGGAGGCTTCTCTCATGTCCCTGCATGGAGCTGGAGCTGATAGAGGGAGCTCATTCGTACTCTCCCCTGGCTGGATTCGAACAGGAAACCTTCAGGTCTGCAACTTAACCTTCAGGTCAGCAGTCCTGCTAGGAGAAAATACTTCTTGAACATGGCCATACAGCCCAGAAAACTCACATCAACCCAGTTATTTTTTATTATTTACTAGCTTGGGGACCCGGCAGTGCCCGGGTTATTAGAAGAGGGCATTTTTTGTTTTGCGATGTTAGATAATATCACTGAAATTTAGTCCAGATCCATCGTCGGCTGGGTTCAGGGCTCTCTGGATAAGGGTGAACTACAACTCCCAGATCCGAGGTCAATCACCCCCAAACCAGGCCCATATGCACAGTTGGCCATGTTGGGTCTGTGTACCAAGTGTGGTCCAGATCTGTCGTTGGCTGGGTTCAGTGCTCTTTGGATGCGGGTGAACTACAACTCCCAGATTCAAGGCCCATTCCCACAAACTCCTGCAGTATGTTCTGTTGGTCATGAAGCTTCTCTGTGCGAAGTTTGGTCCGGATCCATTGTCGGTGGAGATCACTGTTTCTCTGGATGCAGGTGAATTATAACTCCCTTTTCCCCAAACTTGTCCAATATGTTCTGTTGGTTATGGGGGCTCTGTGTGCCAAGTTTGGTCCTGGTCCATCATTGGTGGGGTTCATTGCAGGTGAACTATAAATCCCAATACCTACTACTCCCAAATGTCCAGGCCAATTCCCCTCCAAACCCACCAGTATTCAAATCTGGGCATATCAGGTATGCATGGCAAATTTGGTCCAGACCCATCATTGTTTGAGTTCATAGCGTTCTAGGTGTAAGTGAACTACAACTCCTCTAAATTCCCCAGTAGGAGTCATGTTGCTCTGACTCAATGCAGGGTGACCTACAACTTCCAACATGTGGAGTCAATCCCCGAAACTCCTCCAGTAAGTTTAGTTGCTGCACAGTTCTGGTGTGTTTGTTATGCAGACAGATTTGAAAGGGAAGGGAAGCATTCCTTGGGTGGTGGGCCATAGTGTTTGGGGAGGACATTGGCATGGTTTGGCAGAGGAAGGAAAGCGCGTGCGGCACGAAGGAGGAAAAGGTGTGTGCCTGTCCCTCCTTCCTTGCCCCACGTGAACCTTTCCCACCATTGCTAAGGAAGGCACACACGAGGCGAGGGAGAGTAAGGCGCATGCCTTTCCTACCTCCTTCCTCGCCCAGTGTGTGCCTTCCAATGCTTTGCTTGTGTTTATTACGGTATTTTAATTTTTATTTAATTAATAATTATTATTATTAAGGGGTGCTTTGCTAGTGCTTTTGGTGCACAAAGGTAGAAGGGGGTTGGACTAAATGGCCCAAGGGAGTCTCTTCCAACCCTCTTTATTATGATTATGATTATTATTATTCACATTGAGGCTGGGTGACCATCTGTCAGGTGAGCTTTGCTTGTGCTTTTGGTGCACAAAGGCAAAAAGGGGTTGGACTAAATGGCCTAAGGGGGTCTTTTTCAACCCTCTTTATTATTTTGATTTTGATTAGGTAAAGGTAAAGGTTTCCCCTCACGCTAAGTCCAGTCCTGACCGACTCTGGGGGTTGGTGCTCATCTCCATTTCTAAGCCATAGACATCTCCAGGTCATGTGGCCGGCATGACTGCATGGAGCGCTGTTACCTTCCCACCGGAGCAGTACCTATTGATCTACTCACATTTGCATGGTTTCGAACTGCTAGGTTGGCAGGAGCTGGGGCTAACAGCGGGCGCTCATTCCGCTCCCGGGATTTGTACCTGGGACCTTTTGGTCCGCAAGTTCAGCAGCTCAGCGCTTTAACACACTGTGCCACCAGGGGCCCTCTGATTTTGATTATGATTATTATTAACATTGAGGCTATATTTGTTCCCGCTTTGTTTTGTTTTTTTTTTACTTCAAAATAAGATATGTACAGTGTGCATAGGAATTTGTTCATAGTTTTTAAAAACTATAGTCCGGCCCTCCAATGGTCTGAGGGACCATGAACTGGCCCCCTGTTTAAAAAGTTTGGGGACCCCTGGTATAGATAATATAGGTAAAGGTAAAGGTTTTCCCCTGACGTTAAGTCCAGTCATGTCTGACTTTGGGGGTTGGTGCTCATCTCCATTTCTAAGCCAAATATCCGGTGTTGTCTGTAGACACCTCCAAGGTCATGTGGCTGGCATGACTACATGGAGCGCTGTTACCTTCCCGCCAGAGCGGTACCTATTGATCTACTCACATTGGCATGTTTTCGAACTGCTAGGTTGGCAGAAGCTGGGGCTACCAGCGGGCGCTCACCCTGCTCCCGGAATTTGAACCTGGGACCTTTTGGTCCACAAGTTCAGCAGCTTAGTGCTTTAACACACTGTGCCACCAGGGGCCCTTTGATTATGATTATTATTAACATTGAGGCTGTATTTGTTCCCGTTTTGTTTTGTTTTTTTTACTTCAAAATAAGATATGTACAGTGTGCATAGGAATTTGTTCATAGTTTTTTTATAAACTATAGTCCGGTCCTCCAATGGTCTGAGGGACCGTGAACTGGCCCCGTTTTAAAAGTTTGGGGATCCCTGGTATAGATAATATAAATCCAGCCTAAAGTGCTCAATCTATATTGTTCAGCTATCACTGATCATGTCACTGCTATGGCATAGCACATTTGTGTGATAAACTCTGAACAGAGTTTTGACAGAATGTGGTACAGTAAAAACAAGCACACATATGTGCACCAAAAACCCAGATTTATTCAGAGGTGGTTTTTATCGTCTTTTTAAAAGAAAGGTGTGACACCAAAGGTGCTCAATTCTCTTTCAGTGATACTGTGTGCAGTCCCTGTTTTCAGCTGTTGTGGGTGTGGTGGATTGCTATACAGAGCTCTCCTTCCACTGAAGGGAATCTCAGCACTCTTGAGGTAGGTTGGGAATCATCAAATAAGCTCCAGAAGCTATTGAAAGAAATAAAAGAAAAAGGGGGGAAGGCAAAGGAAATGCTTCTCCCTCCTTGCCCTCAACCCGCAGTGGTTGCTACTGTGAGGTGTTCCTTTGAGGGCTTGTTTTGTAATCCTCTGAGCAACGCCTGCAAGCCACCTTGGCGCGTTTTCCCTCCCTCCCGCCCTCCGCCTCAGAACTGGGGCAAGTAGCGCAGAGAGAGGCAGACGCGTCGCGGAGGCTGAGGCGCCCCTGGAGAGCCGCGCCTGCGCAGTGCGCACGCCTCCCGCCTCTCCCCCCTTTCCACCCTCGCCTTTCCCCTTCTCTTTACTCGAAGCCGCCACAAAGCGCGAGCCGGAGGTCGCGAGAGGGGGCTCCGGGGGACGCGGAGGAGGAGGAGGAGGAGGAGAAGGGAAGAGGAGGAGAAGAAGCAGGAGGGAAGGAGGACAGCGTACCTTCTTCGAGGAAGCGCAGCAGCGGCAGACACCTTGCGCGCCTGGTCCTGCCTCCCGCCTTCCTTCCCTCCCTCCCCGCCTCCTTTCGGTGCCCATCTGTCTGGCAAAAAGGCAAAAAAGGGAGCAACACGTTGTTGCCTTCTTTCTCTCGCCCCTCAAGTTGCTGCGGGGAGTGACAATACAACTTCGACGGCCCTCCCTTGAGGGAGAAACACAACAGGAGTGGCTCGTCATTCCGTTCTTTCAGGCTGTGTTTGTGAAGAGAACTAATAATAAAAAGGACAGTTTTTTGCGCGCTTTGCCTCGACCGTTTCTCTCGATGGCCACCGGCTGAGGGAGGGATGCTGGCCAGGATGTCAAGCGGGCCACCCCATGGCCAACGGGGGCGAGTGTGGGATCCTCCAGCCCCGCCGGTGCCTCTCGTTTCCTTCCTGGATCTAACTTCCCAAGCTCTTCTCCCGAGAGCCTGCCTTGCCTTCGGGACCCGAGGGGAACCTGTATCCCTTCATCGGATATCCAGGCCCTTCGTTGCCTTGCTGTCAACATGAGATTGGATTTGGTTTTGCTCCCCTTCAGGACTCCTGGAAGCCTGGATGTGACTGGAAGCTCCAACCTCTTCTGGAAATAAAAGACATTATTTATTCATCACCCAAGTCGCCTTTCTCTTTGCCTCCAGCCTTGGGGGACATGTTTGTACCGGGCAACCTCGTCTGCTGCAAATAAAAGGGCATCATCACAGAGCCATGGCTGATACAGAATGAGAACCTCAAGCTGATACCAAATGAGAGACTCCTTCCTGGGCACACAGAAGACCTGGCGACTTGGAAGGTGCTTCTTGGCAGGGGGTTGGACTGGATGACCCATGAGGTCTCTTCCAACTCTATGGTACTATGATTCTGTGACCAGACTGCGCTCTGGCACCACAAGATACAGAGCAAGCCTTGAGAGATGGTGCCACAAAGTGGAGTGCACGACATGCGAGTGTGGAGAAGAGCAAACCACGGACCACCTATTCCAATGCAGCCTGAGCCCTGCCACATGCACAATGGAGGATCTTCTTATCGCAACACTGGAGGTGCTCAAAGTGGCCATTTACTTGTCAAAGGACATTTAGTATAATGTCAAGTTTTTAACTTTGTGTTTTTTGAATACAAGTGTACCCTTGGTTTGCTTCTGACACAATAAGTAAATAAATCACAGAGCTGTACTCTGAAACATGCATCCCATCAAGGCACTCTTTGGCTTGGCATGGCTTCTAGGCAGCCTTTCTGCCCCGGCAGCTCTGCCCCAGACACCTTTCAGAGGAGGTGACCCTCCTGTTGGCAGAAAGGGCAAGGAGTGTGGAGTATGGTGCCGGGCCTCCCTGCTGCCCCTGCAGAAAGAAGCAAATGGGCAAGAAGTTGTCTGGGCCGTGGGAAGCATGGCTCAAACTTCTGTTCAGAGCGAGCAATCCAAGGACACTGTAGCTCCAACTCCACAGCACTGGGCTCCATCTGAGGATTATGACAATACCAAGGATTGGAGTATCAATGGAGAAGCTATACCACAATCTGTTGTCCCTTTGGGAAAACATGTCCAGAGTCTTTTCAACAAAGACACTTTTATAGCCTTGGAGGCTGACAGAGACTTTGATCTCCTGCAGGAGACGGAAAGTAGGTGGCATAGTGTAGGGACTAGCCCGAAGAGACATGCTAGACTTAAGCGAGGTGCCACTGAGCTCCAGGACCAAGGACGAGTAGGGAAAGCCAAGGTTTTCAAGAATGTCCACCCCACGAGAAACGTTTATAACTCCACAGACAACCAAAGAACTCATGAGGTAGAGAGCGATCTTCCTCAGGCACTGCCCTTAAATGGCTCCACAGTTGGTGCTGTGGAGAAAGATGCTGGTGCCCTACGCAATGGGACATTCCGACCAGGCCGGGTCAAGAATCCTTTCTACCCCTTGACAGAGGAGTCATATGGTGCCTATGCGGTCATGTGCCTCTCAATAGTGATCTTTGGCATTGGGATCATGGGCAATATGGCCGTGATGTGCATAGTGTGCCATAACTACTACATGAGGAGCATCTCCAATTCCCTGCTCGCCAACCTAGCCTTTTGGGATTTCCTCATCATTTTCTTCTGCTTGCCACTGGTGATCTTTCAAGAACTCACCAAAAAGTGGCTGCTGGATGATTTTTCTTGCAAAATTGTACCATACATTGAGGTAAGTCAAAGAATGTGATATTAGTGTTCACATGCTGGGATCTTGGTTCTTTTTAATTAACAAGATTAGCATATTTTGCTGAGGGTGCCTTCAGTGTGGTACCTTTCCCGTGCTGTGAAGAAGTTTTGAATATCTAGTTAACTTCCATTTAATATGCTTCATTTTAGCTCCTTCCTTAACTTTATCCTTGGCAATTAAAAAAAAAGAAAGAAAATCACACTCATTTCAAGATTTTTTTTTCATTTTAGGAGTGACTTGAGAAACTGCAAGTCACTTATGGTGTGAGAGAATTGGCCGTCTGCAAGGACGTTGCCCAGGGGACGCCCGTATGTTTTGTTTTACCATCCTTGGGGGAGGCTTCTTTCATGTCCCCACATGGAGCTGGAGCTAATAGAGGGAGCTCATCCACACTCTCCCCCAGGTTGGATTCGAACTGGCAATCTTCAGGTCAGTAACCCAACCTTCAACTCATCAGTCCTGCCAGCACAAGGGTTTAATCCACTGTGCCATCAGGGGCTCATTTCAAGATGTGAAATATAATAACTTCTAAAGAAATGGTGGCATGTGAAGTTGACATAATTTAGTCCCACTGCTCTGACTGCATTTTAGGTTTGGTCCTCTTGACTTCAGTGAGACTGATTATGAATTATACCAGATGAATTAGTTGAGATAGGATTTACTGTAATATATTGGGTCTAATCTACAGATCCACATGAATGTGGGTTTTCTATTCTTGTATGCATGAACCCATCATTCTGCATTAAGAAAGACTATAAGTGAATGGACAACTGTATCTGTATGTGATTAATAATTTTTGGTTATAGATAACACAAACAAAATTTGAAAAAAACTTCTGTTCCTGGTTTGAAAGTGTTATTTCCTGTTTAATTGTGCAGTGCTTACTTTGAAAGTAGTTGTTATGCTTCAGAAACTTCATTTTTGTGGCTTTCTCAAACTATGTTGAATTGGTTGAGACTCTCGTCATTGAAAAACTATAGCAAAATGTGTTGCAGGATGTCCTGCAAAAAACAAAGTTTTTCCAGTTCAATAAACTTTCCCCATATTTTTTATGGTAGATCCAATTAGGAAATGACATTTATAACCCAGGAACAAAAATTATGTTACATAGTGTAATAGGGCTAAGACTCAAAATTGTATCCCTATCTATATTTCCCAATTTTGATTTTGAAATTATTCCTACTTAAAGTAAGTTTCCTTGAAAACAGTAAAACTTATTTCCAACTTTTGAAGTATACTTCTACTTATAGAAATTGGTTTAAATTTGAGTATTCTCTTGTAATTGGTAGACCAGACTATCATAAGAGATTATGGTCAAGCTCATGCAAACTTTTACATATGTCTGTAGTTGGATATATTGTGAAGTCACACATGGAAAGAGGGCTTCTTTATTGCTCTTGCTATTGCCCGGTTTACTTAAGAAACAGAAGAAAAACGTATTTTCTTTTTCATGTGACTTGATAGTTTGAAACCCATCAAAGTGATTGATGTATCATTAATGTAACTGATCATTTCCAAATACCATACTTTTCCATATTTTTAAGTGCCTTGGGTTTCCTTTAAATCTAGTTTGGCAAGCACACCAGTATCCTGCCAGCCAAGCTTTCAGCCAGCTGGCCAGAATCTTGCCATTATTCAGGTTGTCTGTTTTATTTATTTACTGAGGAAACCAGAAATCACTAAAGCTAGTGGGTGGTATGGAGTAATTCTGGCAAGCAGTGCTACTTTGCCTGTATGACAATATGTTCACTATCACTCATTTAAGTAACATAAATAAGGGGAGGGAAGTTTCTCCTTATCACTAGAGAAGGACATTCTGCTTTCTAGATAGAAGACAATTGCTGGATTCTTTCAGAATTACATTTACTTCAGATGTTGTTTTGACAGTCAATGTAATTCTCATGATGGAATTTCTGAAGATAGAGATTGGGCCCCCAATCTCTATCTTCAGAAATTCCATCATGAGAATTACATTGACTGTCAAAGTAACCTCATGTAGTTTGAAACTGCATTATATGGTCATTGGTCAGTGTAGATGGGACCTGGGTGTGAACTCTTCTCTTTTCCTGGTTTTCTTGTACAAGAAGGTGCACTATCATATAAATAAATTGCTTTGATTTGTGTCATTTACATGTTCTCCTTTAGGTTATGATGCTCAACTGTGGAACTCATTGTGAAACACAGCTGTGCTAAATAAATGTGTTGTTTTATCAATCCCGCACTCCCCGCTCCCATTGTAAGCTTGTGTGTCACTGTAACAATGCAGTATTACTTTACTGTAGTTTTCTACTTGACATGCAATTGTACCATTAAAGTGGCCATTGTGCAAAGATCTGAGTTTGACCTACAAACAGAATAAGTGATTGCAACTCTCATCAACCTCTGTCTAAGGCCCCTTCTATACTGCCATATAATCCAGATTTTCAAAGCAAATAATCCACATTATCTGCTTTGAACAGGAGTATATGAATTTACACTGCCATATAATCCAATTCAAAGCAGATAATTTGGATTTTATATGGCAGTGTAGAAGGCACCTAAGACTATGCGGGCCTTAAATCGTCACAGGTTACCCACCTATAACTGAAGGGATTGTTCTTTTTGAAAGGTAGATTTGTGATGCACAGAACATGAGAGGGAACCCTTCTGGATCTAACCAAAGGCTCATACAAGGGTATATTAACACTATAGAATTGCCACTTTTACTCCCATGATTTAATGTGTTGGAATTCTGGGTGTGGTAGTTTGGTAAAGTACCAGTACTCTTCAGCAGAGAAGACTTGAGACCTTATAAAACTACAATTCCCATCATTCCACAGTAATTAACAGTGGAAGTGGCAGCTAGTGGCATTTACAGTAGAGTCTCACTTATCCAACACTCGCTTATCCAAGGTTCTGGATTATCCAAGCCATTTTTGTAGTCAATGTTTTCAATATATTGTGATATTTTGGTGCTAAATTCGTAAATACAGTAATTACTACATAGCATTACTGCGCATTGAACTACTTTTTCTGTCAAATTTGTTGTATAACATGATGTTTTGGAGCTTAATTTGTAAAATCATAACCTAATTTGATGTTTAATAGGCCTTTTCTTAATCCCTCCTTATTATCCAAGATATTCGCTTATCCAAGCTTCTGCCGGCCCGTTTAGCTTGGATAAGTGAGACTCTACTGTAATTGCATTCATTTTGCAGGGTAGTTGCACCCATAGTCTTTCATGCTGTTTCCAATAGTGTCCAGCCAGTTGCCTCTAGAAAAAACTGGAAAGAGAATGTGAAACAAACTCTCCTACTCTGGTGTCTGATATTTAGAGCTTGCGAACGACAGCTGTCAGAATACCCAGCAGACATAGTCATCTCTGTCTGGGGGATTTTGGCAGATATAGTCCAAAAATAGTTTTGATATACAAATCAATGGCAACCCAGTTGCTCAACTTGTGTTTGGCAAATCAAATAACTTCTTCTCATGGCATTTGGACATGGAATGGATGAACACAAAAATAGTTCATATTATGAAAAATGACTTTTTTTGAACAAGCTAAACAGGTTTTAATTTGGGTGAAGTTTTCTATTGACAAGAATACAGATATAAAAGTGCTAAAAAACGAGGAGGATATAGGACACAGAATGCTTATGAATTAAATGAGAACTCCTCATAAGTACAAATAACAATGTGAAATAACAATGTGAAATTAAAAATACACAAGTTTTGAGAAAATGGCCTTGTCTTTTTCCCTACTAACATGTGCAGATATGAAGCTGCCATCTCAATTCTACTACCCTTTAAAGGCCCATCCATACAAGCCCATATTCTGGGACCTATCTCAGTTTTGTCCAAATGTCTTCAGTTGATGAGTTTTTTGTGACCTATACTATTGATTGACCACATTCATAGCTTTGTTGGGATGAATACGTAATAACAATCTACGAATTTACGAGAGAGGCAATTCTCTTATTACTTGCAATGGTCCTTACTGATATAGATCTTACTTTGCTATGCTTAAAGAATACTTTGAGGCTAATTTCATACTTTGTTCATTGCAACTTCTGGCCAATGCCATACAATTTATAACACATGGATTTGTTGTTATTATATTCATGTGGGTAGACAAATAACAAATGCTTCCCACACAGGCATCATGGGTTGGACTTAGTGGAAGAAGGATGATAACCATAAAAAATCAATAACTTACTGGAATGGCATGGATACTGGCCAAAAAAGGGAGAGAATGAGTTCTTTTAAGAGAGGAAACACCCCAAAACAACTTCAAAATAATAAGATTACTTAATACTTTAGAAGCATTGAACAAAACTTGGATTGATATTCTCCATGTGTTATTCATCACAAAATGAATTGCATATTAATTGCATGCCATGAAATCATGGAGGTTTATTAAGGCCCTTGGGCTTGTGGCATACTTCCAGTGTGAAACTACACACCCCATCTAGTTTAATGAGTCCTAACTGAATATTTGGGAGTGGTTCATTTTGTTTCATTAGGTCTGTTAGATCTCCATGCTGTAAACAAATAATGTTGTTGGGAGAGTCATTTTAAAGATTTTAGATTTCAAACCATTGTTAATTCAACAAGAAAAGACCAGCAGAAATCAATGGCACATAGGTAAAGGTAACATCAAGTCCAGTTGTGTCCTCATGAGTGGTGCTCATCTCCATTTCTAAGCCAAAGAGCTGGTGTTGTCCATAGACACCTCCAAGGTCATGTGACTGGCATGACTGCATGAAGCACTACTACCTTCCTGGCAGAGTAGTACCTATTGATGCACTCACATTTGTGTGTTTTTAAACTGCTAGGTTGGCAGAAGCTGGGGCTAACAGCGGAAGCTCATCCCGCTCCCCGGATTCGAACAGCCAACCTTTTGGACAGCAAGTTCAGCAGCTCAGCAGTTTAACCCACTGCACCATAACTTATATATAACTTATATAACTTATTGCTTATATAGCTATAAGCAATAACTACAAAGTTTCTGTCCTTTCAGTGTGTTTGTGAGATGGGATTGATAACTAGATTTATCCTTTAAAATCCAATGTGGTGTTAATTTTCATGTAACTGATATAAAAGATAAAGCAATTAAGTAAAAGCAATGTAATTGCTAATCATACTTCCTGGTTGCATTCAAAAACATTAATTTGCTTTGGATATAATTATATTCCTATAGTACATTTTCATTGTTTTTTGACATCTCTTTTTTAAAACCATTATTCATGGATGGGTCTGATATTTTTATGCTTAGAAAATTGAATGTAGTTTAAATTGTGCATAAAAAAAGAAATAGTCACCCTGTTCGGAAAATGTTTTGTTTTTTAAACTAGTAATTCAGAAGCCTATACTGTACTTTAAATTAGTTATTGCAAGAAATTGCTTTTTTAAAAAGTGGGCCCCACTAGAGGATGAAATACAACTACACTTGTTTAAGACTTTTGTTTTGAAATAAAGTCAAAGTGAACAATATGTAATTTTTAAACTTGTGAGCTGTAGTCCTGTGATAGAGCAGCCACAGGCACCTACTTGAGGTAGTCAGGCTGCAAAGAGTCTTTATTGGACCTTAGAGGGCCACATTTTTAAAAAGTGAGAGCAAAATGGTATATTGGCTTGGGTGTTCAAGCCCTCACGAAGACTTGGAAACTCACTGGATGACCTTGGGCAAGTCATACTCACCTCAAAGAAGGTAATGTTAAACTGCCTTTGAACATATGAGTATCTTGCCAATAAACCATTAGGAGGTTCACCTTAGGGTTGCCACAAGTCAGAAATGATTTGAAGGCACATCACAACAATATTTTAAAACTCAAAATGCCATTCCAATAAATACCATTTGAGTACCATGGGGCACTTTTGGCATATCTGTGCACATTCCTGGGTAGTTCTAAAGTAGATAATAAAGTAGGCGTTACCTTTAGCTCCAGTAAGAGGTAAAGGAATGTAAAGGTTTTTCCCTGACATTAAGTCCAGTCATGTCCGACTCTGGGGGTTGGTGCTCATCTCCATTTCTAAGCTGAAGAGCTGGCATTGTCTGCAGATGCCTCCAAGGTCATGTGGCCAGCATGACTGCATGGAGCACCGTTACCTTCCCTCCGGAGTGGTACCTATTGATCTCACATTTGCATGTTTTCCAATTGCTAGGTTGGCAGAAGCTGGGGCTAACAGCGGGTGCTCACTCCGCTCCCCGGATTCGAATCTGTGACCTTTCAGTCCGTAAGTTCAGCAGCTCAGCACTTTAACATGCTGGGCCACCTTTTAGACCTAGTAAGTGCACATAAGTGCCTCAAAACATTCTTGGAACTACCTGTGATTTCAAGAAGCACAATTTTTCCATTAATTTCTTCACCGGCATCCATTTTTGTGGCTGCCAAGTCTTCCCATAAGTCTTTCAAAGCTCCCTGTATTCTATTCTTTTTTTTTAAATAAATACATGCAATTTTCAGACAAATGAATCTCCAAAAGTCCTTCATTAAAGCCACAAATGTCTGCAAGTGTTAAAAGGGGGGGGGGGGGCAGAACTGTCCAGTACCAATAGCTGCTTACATCGATATAGCTCAAATGACTCAAGGCCACATTAACAAGAATTGTCTGTAAATTATTATTTTGGCATGAGTTACAACATGTATACTAAATATTTAAAACTATTCAAACACACTTCTTCCATATCAATCTTAACCTACCTGACAGAAGTGTTCTGAGGGAAAAACGTTGGACAGAGGACAGTCTGTACTTCCTTGACCAATGTGAGATAAAAAGAGGATAAAAATACAGTAAACGAAATCCACCCCAGACATTGTTACCATTTATTATTTGTTTTTTATTTCCTGCCCTATATTATGGGATCTCAGGTGTACTGTTTAACCAATTTACACAACACAACACAGTAAAACAAAACACTGAAAGCATCACAGCATAAACAATGTAACAAGTTAAGTCAAAACAGCTATAAACAACTGAAAGTCAGAATGCAAGTGTAGACTTTGATCAAATCAATTTGGCCTCAAACTCTAATAAAAAGACATCTTAGTAGTGTTGATGTTTTGCGGGGACATGAGAGAAGCCTCCCAGCAGGATGGTAACACACTCAGGCATCTCCTGGGCAATGTCTCAGTAGATGGCCAATTCTCTCACACCAGAAGTGACTTGCTGATGTTAAACAGACCTCCAAACCATTGGACATTTAAGCCATATTTGATTATGAATTGATAATATGTTACAAATCCAGGCAGTCCCCAAGTTACAAATAATTGACTTACAAACAACTCCTAGTTAAGAATGGGAATGAAACAACAAGAAGTGAGACACATCTTCCCCATGGAAGAGAAATCCACTCCTAAAAGTGTTATAATGGAGAAAAGGGGTCTCAACTGAAGCTTTATCGCCAATCATTATTTGCAAAACAAGCCAAATTTGTCAAAATCCAATTATCACAGTGAAATGAAATATTCTGAAGAGGGGCACAGACAGCAAAACAAACACCACTGAGAAGTTTACCCTTTCCTATGCTATCCAAAGCTAAAAAATATATTTGGTTGGAGTTACACTTAAAAAATGTACCTCTTCTGACTTACAAACAAATCCAACTTAAGAACAAACTTTCAGAACCTTGTTCATCACTTGGGGATTGCCTATACAGGGCATTTATATGCTTTCTGTTTTTAAATCCTTAATATCTCCCAACTATTCTCCTCCCACAATAGAATATAAATCATACTATTATTTTCCCTCATCTTAACCTCATGCTTGATTTTTTGTGTTTGAAAGATTTTGCATATTAGAGAAACGCTTAATACAAGTATATAGGTCAAGGCTTTGAAAAATGGCTGAAGGACTTACTAGTTTAAATAATATTACATAAACGCCATACTTAGGGTGCTTGAATATTTTATCTTGTTCACATACAAATGAATCTCACTTTCCTAAGAAATAGGCACATTGGAATATAATTTTCCTGCTTCTTGCAGGGGGTTGGACTGGATGTCCCACGAGGTCTCTTCCAACTCTACGATTCTATGATTCTAATAATCTTTTGGCTATTATAACTTGACCATCAGTATGGCTCTGGAGATCAGAATTTGAATCCCTCTTGCCCAAGTAAACCCTCTGAGTGATCTTGGTTAAATCACTCTCTCAGCCTCAAAAAAAAAGCAAGGCAAGCCTGCTCTGAACAAATCTTAACATAAGTTGGAAACAACTTGAAGGCAAAAGAACAGTAAGTTGTCTGAATTTATGCAGTAGCATTCTTGAACCAATAACAACAAAACATCCAGTTGTGTATTTTAGGAAAGAATGCAGGCAAAATGCACATAATAAGTTAAAATGGATGCTAAAATACATCATATTATATGGAGAAAAAATGTGAAAAGCACATCATTTTCTGTATTTGATGCAGTCACTGATCTATGTGCTGCAGGTGTGAAGGCTTATGATGGGACACATACAAAACTGCCATGAACTTCAAATAGATTGGTCTGCTCAATCCTAAATAAAAACAAATATACACTAATAAGCAGCTGTAAGCATCTTATCAGAGGCTTTTCCACACTGTACAATTGTAATATTTGAGTGCCTTGGCTATATCTTATGGAATCCTGAGGTTTTTAGTTTGGTGAGACACTAAGAGCTAAATACAGTCAGTCCTCAAAGTTATGAACAAGATAGGTTCTGTAGGTTTGTTCTTAAGTTGAATGTGTATGTAAGCCAGAACAGGAACATTTTTAAAGTGTACATACATACATACTTTGGATAACATATAGAAGGGTCAACAACCCTGGGGTGTTTGTTTTGCTGTCCCTAATCAGAAGAGTTCACCTCACTTTCTGTTTCTGTGATAATTGAATTTTGAAAAATGTGGTTTGTTGTAGAAACAGGGATTGATGATAATGCTTCAGTGGAGACACCTTTTCCCCATGATAACTCTTTCAGGAGTGAATTTCACTTCCCAGGAATAGATTATTCTCACTTTCTGTTGTCTGACCCCTGTTCTTAGCTATGATTAATTTGTAAATCGGATATTTGTAACTCGCGGTCTGCCTATACTCTAATCTGAACTTCAACTCCAGGGACTCAATTGGATGATGCCATGGACAGTAAAGTGGAACCATGGCTCTCTCTAAATGTATAGTGCAAGAGTCCAGGGTTGCAAAGCATGGCAGTATCCCGTCAGTCAACATTCTAGCTCCATATCCTCCTTTCAGTAGCACCTTTGTGGTGTGGGAAATGTTGAAGCATAGTCTACCGGCAATGAAAATCTGCAATAATATTGTTGTAAGAAAGGACAGGAATTTAATTTCTTCATGAATTTGACAGAAAGGATTCAGGAATCAGAGTTGGAAGAGATGTCATGTGCCATCCAGTCCAACCCCCTGCCAAGAAGCAGGAAAATCACATTCAAAGCACCCCCGACAGATGGACAGAAGATTTCAGAATATGAATGTAGGATAAAGCAAAACCACCAGATCTGATTTCAAGCAAATCTGACAATAAAGGGCTAGAGTTTTAATTACATATCTGCAGATTTTGTGTATTCTAGGACTGATAGATGTGCTATTAATGCATCTTGTTAATTCTATACACCACATTTTCTTCTTTTAAAAAGCCTCAGGTTCTATTTAAATCCTTGCTTTCTGGCAAGCATACACATATTCTGCCAGCCGAGCTTTTGGCCAGCTGGTCAGATTTGCTTTTGATCATTCCAATATTAGAAAGGCTTGTCTCTTTCATTCTTTATTCCCTAGTTCCTTCCTTACATCTTAAAATATGCACACAAGTAGAGAAAAGTAACCATTGGAACTGGCTGCAAATTATCCACAAATATTTGTATCTGCCTTAAATTCTGCACACGAGATATCAAAACAGAAAGGGATTTGTCTTAGACCTGGCAGAAAGCAGCGGTCAGCAATACTTGGTGGTTTAAAAAGCTACATTTGTTATCTTGGTGCTACAGAATTAGTTCTGCCTGTTCTGGCCTTCACATTAAGCTCTCTTCTATGTTTGCACAGTAAAGTATGACAGAACTGCTCTTTAAATTTGAAGAAGTAGAAGAAATACTGTAGTGTTATTTTGAAGGACTCTAGGTAGCAACAGTCGAAGTGAGTTAAATACTATTTCTGACATTAACATGACAGTGTTTTGTTTAGGGGTTAGTACTTGCACTCAGTCAGTATACCATCTGAATCATCAGTCAAAGATACCTTTTGAACGTCTCTCCAGCATTGTGGAAACTTCATGACTATCCCTTCAAAGGATGGATAACCTAATTACCTGAGATGCAATATCCAATTCTCAACCATAGCACATCTTGGTTTTCATACTGCTGAGGATATATTTAAACCTTTGACCCTCTAGATCAGTAATTCCTAAACTTTGGTCCGCTGAATATTTTAGACTTAAGTTCTCAGAATTCCTTACTGTTGGCAAGTCAGCTAGTGCTTCTGGGAGTCCAAAATATCTGGAGCACAAAATCATTGCTCTAGATATTTCAGATTACAGCTCCTATGATTTTCACTAAAGGCCAGGTTGAGTGAGACTCGTGCGAGCTGTGGGGCAATACCTGGAAGGCAAAAGGTTTCCCACTTTTGAGATGAAAGGTCTAAATTGGTCTGAAACAACAATATTTATTCACATATGAGTTAGACATTGTTTTTTCTTTGCATACATGCCCTTTCTCTGCAGCACTTATTGATGTGTTGTTACCCATTGGGAACCCTGTAAATAAACACCAGGTTAAGATTTTAACTAATCTATTTTATGTTTTTATAGTCTTCTCAACTTGCTGTTAGACAAGAGTTCTGGAGGGGGGTGCTACAGCAGATTAGGCACTTCTTCCATGTCTCTCAAATGCATATTTCCCTACTTAATGGGAGACATAAAAGGATGCCTCCTGGAGACATCACATCTCAATTACATTCTTTATCAATTTTGGTGAATGTGTGTATGTGTGTGAGAGAAAAGCTTTGCACCCTTTCCCTCCCTCATCAAATGGCAGAAACGGCAGCAATGCTCGGCAATATGCATTACCCTGCCACCCTTTCTGCCATCACATGGCAAAAAGGGGAGGAAAGTGCAGGTAGCTCCATCAGAGCTACCCAAACTACACTTTTCTCCCTGTAGTGAAAGAGACAGTGCCTTTCAGCGCTTCCCCTCCACTTTGGGAAAAACATGGCCGGGGCCTGCCATGCTTTATGTGATGGCGCATAGCAGGCCCCGTCCTTGCCGTGCATAAAAGTGGCAAAACGGGGCAAAAATGCCCCTTGTGAAGAGGTCCTAGAAAGCAGTATGTTGGCGTAGGCTAAAAATGATTTTCTTTGTGATCATCAAAATGTTGTTTCTCAGTAGATTGAAAGTTAATCTTATTTGAGATGGATAAATGTGTTTATGTAGGTTTAGGAAACTTGTAGGGATGGCTTGAATGTTTTACAGTCAGGATTTAAGATTTATTTTTCTTTTTGACACTTCCTAGCTTTGATGTACAAAATGCTTATTTGTTAGCTATTTTAGCATTTCCTTCTTACTTTGCTTTAATCGTTACTACCCCACAAAAAGTTTTTCCATTTATCTGCATGTTTGTTTGTGTTTACTAAGCTTTTTTCCCCTCTGAATGTATTTCCGATGGCTGAACTCACCAAATTAATAGGTTTCCTTTCTAAAAATATTTACAGTACTTCTGTTGAGTCATAAACAAGCATGCATACTATTGCAGGTTAATAAGGGTCTACATAATTAAATATGACTTCTATTACAGGTTAATAAGGGCCTGAATGTTCCCCAAGAAGACATTTAAAAGAATCACTTGTTAAGTCAGGGATTTTTCAGTTTTATCCAATGTGCCCAGCTTTTTCCAATGATATTGATGTTTAGCAATCAGATATGCTCATTAAATGCTGAAGGCCAATGTGTGGGATGCATTTATATAATTGCACCCTCCATTCTTGCATAACTTTTTATGATATGTACATAAACAAGAGTATTTCAAATTTATGATGGGAATCAAACTATATTAAAACCTGTTGTTTCATAGAATCTTGATTATCTCAGTGCAAATTAAGTAAGCAAAAGTTACAATCAGCGGTCCGATAATTCATAGCAGTTTTTGAGGTGGATGTACTAAGCAGATACTGAACTAATTTATTATAAGTCACCACAGGAAGCAAGAAGAAAGAACAGAAAACTTTCTGTTAGTATTCCTTCAGGGATGCAGTGTACAGTGAAAGATTTATTTTCCAAAGCAAAGTTTTGGGAATATCTCCCTTTCACCATGAAAACCTGCATAAAATTTTGCAGTAAAGAAAGCTGGAACAATAAAGGTGTAGTCACTTGTGAAACTCTAAAACATGGTGCAGTTTGAAACCATGCAGTAACAGGGTATGTAGTTTCTCCTGAACACTGGTTTGTTCTTTGCTGGAATTCTCAGGCTCAAGACAGCAATCTTATTGAAGTCAGTAATATGAAACTGATTTGAATGCAATTGTTTATGTGCACACAAACACATGCATGCCTTCAAGTCATCTGTTAAGTTACAATGACCTCATGAATTTCTTAGGCAAGGAATCCCCAGGGGCAATTTTGCTAGTTTATTCCTCTAAAATATAGCCTATGTCATCTGGTATTTGTTGGGTTTCTTCCATCCAAATACAAATTCGTGCTGATCCTACTAAACTTCTACGATCAGATAGTGTTCAAGTAAAAGCCCACGTTTTCACCTGAGACCAGAATCCCCAAAGGAAAAATCTGTTTCTAAGAGATTTGTATAGGCAGCTATTGCAAAGAAGGAGTTTTCCTTTATCATGCCAGATTGGTAACAACCAAAAGAATCAAAATTTAAGATCAAATTGTATCTATCCCATCTGAAGTACGTTATGAATCACCACAGCTAAACATTTTAAGCTATTTTTAATCTGCATCTCATTACTATTTTTTTTCATGTCAGGGGCGACTTGAGAAACTGCAAGTTGCTTCTGGTGTGAGAGAATTGGCCATCTGCAAGGATGTTGCCCAGGAGGCACCCAGATGTTTTGATATTTTGCCATCCTTGTGGGAGGCTTCTCTCATGTCCCCGCATTGGGAGCTGGAGCTGACAGAGAGAGCTCATCTGCGCTCTCCCCGGATTCGAACCAGCAACCTTTAGGTCAACAACCCAACTTTCAGGTTAGCAGTCCTGCCGGCATAAGGGTTTAACCCATTGTGCCACCGGAGGCTCCCTCTTTATTACTGCAACACGGGGAAGGCTTTCAGAGGAAACCAGGGTAGAGAACAGATAACTGGTTTATAGTGTGGGCATTCCTTCCTTATTTTGAAACTCAGTCTCATATTTTTCCTTCTTATCCAGGTAGCATCACTTGGAGTGACCACCTTTACACTGTGTGCCCTCTGCATAGACCGCTTCCGTGCTGCCACTAATGTGCAGATGTATTACGAGATGATTGAAAACTGTGCATCCACAACTGCCAAGCTGGCTGTTATATGGGTTGGAGCTCTACTGTTGGCACTGCCTGAGGTGGTTTTACGCCAATTGGCAAAAGAAGATTCTGACATCAGTGGGAACCCTCCTGTAGAACGGTGTGTGGTAAAGATCTCTCCACATCTACCAGACACAATCTATGTCTTGGCCCTTACCTATGATGGTGCAAGGCTCTGGTGGTACTTTGGCTGTTACTTTTGCTTGCCTACCCTTTTTACCATTACTTGCTCTTTGGTGACTGCAAGGAAAATCCGAAAAGTGGAGAAAGCTTGTACAAGAGGAAACAAGCGACAAATCCAGCTAGAGAGCCAGATGAACTGTACTGTGGTGGCTTTGACCATTTTATATGGCTTTTGCATCATTCCTGAAAACATTTGCAATATTGTCACTGCCTACATGTCCACAGGGGTGTCGCAGCAGACTATGGATCTCCTGCACCTCATCAGTCAGTTTCTGTTATTCTTCAAATCATGTGTGACTCCAGTTCTCCTTTTCTGTCTTTGTAAACCATTCAGTCGGGCCTTTTTGGAGTGTTGCTGTTGCTGCTGTGATGAATGCATTCAGAAGTCTTCGACAGTAACAAGTGATGACAATGACAATGAGTACACTACAGAGCTTGAACTCTCCCCTTTCAGTACTATACGTCGGGAAATGTCCACCTTTGCCTCCGTTGGGACACACTGTTAATTTAGGGTTTATACCCCTCCCGCCCCGGTTGACTTCAGTTGCATTCTGGATTTTGGTATTTAATCTTATTTCCATTTTTTATTGAAAAATGAAAATCAGCCAAAATCCTGTAAGATTTACTGTAAACTGGTGTGCATATTAACATATCCACTTTTGAGAAAGAATTTTTAGTGACTGAAAAAAATACATTTTCAGCATAGTTTTAAATAAGTATATTTCTGGTGCTAGCATTTTATGTATTAAGCAAAGACGGAAGTTGTCTCTGCTTCTTCTATTATTAAATTAATTTAGGATGGATTTTTGTGTGAAAGTTTTAAAATAATTGTTGCACATAGCTTACATTGGTAATGATCCAGCTTTCAGTAAACATAGTCCCTAAATGCAGCTATCTGAAAGTAAGCTCCATTGAACGTGGAGTTATGGGAGTCGTATAATGGTTGTTCTGAACTGAAGTTTGTTCTTTTGATGGGGTACTCAACAAATACTAATGACTCATTGATTTCAGTGAAAGATAGGAAAGTACATGCTTAAATCTCCTGTTAAAATCAATGGGACTATAAATTGTTTAATGTAGGCTGAATCATTCTCAGTATTTTCTCCTTCCCTCCCTCAAATAATTTATGAAAATGTGTGATTCAAATAATTTGAAGAGAGATTTAAGTCCACTTTAAGTAAATTAAAGTGGAATTATTTAGGGCTTTACAATAAATAACTAATAAATAAATTAATAAATAGCATAAATTAAATGGGTTTTTATTATTGGGCCTGCATTTTTGAAAAGCCTATCAGCAGTTGCATCAAGAAATATGAGAACATTTCTATAACAAGGAAAACAGTTATTTCTCCCCTTTACACGGTCCAATTACAAAATGATTAATTACAAAAAAAATATATCCTTGGACCTATAGCTTTGTAATGAGTTGTTGCAGAATTAAAAGCATTATGTTCCGTCGGTGCACTTCATATGCATAAGGCCATCAGGTTGATGTCTCCTCCCCAAATGACATACAAGAGAGAACAATTTGAGCACAAATATACAGTAAGCTATGTATTTGTATGGCTGCCTGATTGATTTTAAGCATGAAATGCTGTGGGATAGTGAGGAGGAAGATAGTAGCTGCACTGAATTGGAAATTAGAGCATATCTGCACAGTAAGTTTCAATCTAGTATACCTAAAAATAAAAAATAAAATTCCATGATTTTGTAGTGTAAAACATACAGTCAGAATATTTGATATTTCTCTTAATAGATACTTCCTTTTTAACCTGTAGATATAAGATAAGTTATTGCGTTCTGTTTGATCCAGTGGGATCCGTTCACACCAAGGTGTAATACCTGTGATTCTGATACTTTCTTTTTACAACGTGTTCTACACTAAGGGTTTGTTCTCGGTCTGTGTGTAATACTCCTGCTGTAAGTGACAGTGCCATTGTAGGGGGAGAGATGTAAGAACGTGCCACAGAGTTTAGTGACAATAAAATCTGAAGGCTTAAAATGTGTGGTCCATGCTTTCTTCCCTGATTTTTGTTTGTCAACATTGTGCAAACTTTGGTTGGAGTTAAATTTCAGCAAATTTGATTGACTATTTTTGTGGCTGTCTCATGTTAAAAGTCTATTAACTGCTGTCATCTATTTGCACTGGCTAGAATAATTATATTTCTTCCCTGAACACGAGAGAAGGCAAATCCACTTTTACCTTCACCAGTCTTCCCTGCCACTCAAGAGGGTAAGGTTTTCAAGTCCTCTGGAATGTATCTTGAGAAGCAGTGGAAGGTAGATCCAAGTTTTATTGAAATGAGTGCTTCCATCCATCCAGAGCAGTATAATTATGGAACTTGTTTCCAAAAGGTACCAAATCCATCTGGACAAATTTTTACAGGATTTCTTTTTAAAATGTGCTGATGAGATTCTTTTGCATTAAAATGCAATTTTCAAAGCCCTTTAATCTGATACACTGTGATCATTTTGATCAGTATACAATAGTATTCTAGAACAAGCCAACAAAGTGCTGTCACCTATAACTCATTTTTCATTTGGGGGGGGGGGGGATTTGGTACCTTTTGGAAATGAATTTCTCAATTGGACAACAACAATAACGAATTTATTATTATACCCTGCCACCATCTCCCCCGAGGGACTTGGACAGCTTACAAACAGGACCAAGCCCAGGACATGCTACATTCACCAACTAAAAATATAATAAAATTATAATAACATGTAACAGTCCAATAACACAATTAAAATAGCAAAATATAAAAGCAGCATTAAAACAATATCAAGCAAAACTCAACAAACCTGCAGCCAGGAATACGATGGATCCTGGACTATGACTTTTGTAATAAGAGATGGGAGAAGTCAGGTTTTAAATAAGTAAGTAAGTAAATAAATAAATAAATATTGACCATCTGAAGTACTTCAGCACACCTGAGACTTTGAAAATATCATTTCTGCATTTGGGGCTTTATTATATATACTTCACTAAGGGTATGCTTTTGGTCTGTGTGTTTAACTCCTGTAAGTGATAGTACCATTGTAGGAGAAGAAGTGCAAAAACTTGTGCAGAGATTAGTGACAATACAGAAAAGTTTCCTAGATTTCCTCATACATAACTTCCATATTTACAGTTGCTACTTAATCACAATTGTGGCATGATTGACACAATTGTAATTCCACCCCAACCTATTTTATCAGGCATCAACTGCACAGAGAGGCAGAGATCCATTCTGCTAGTGATCGAAGCAGAAATACAGAATGTAACAGGCTTTCACGGCTGGAATCACTGGGGTGTTGTGTGGTTTCCGGGCTGTATGGTCGTGTTCTAGCAGCATTTTCTCCTGATGTTTCACCTGCATCTGTGGTTGTGGATCCTCTGAAGGTGCCAGCCACAGATCTAGGTGAAACGCCAGGAGAAAATGCTGCCACACCACATCCAAGAGATGAATGTTTCCATCATGATCGAGGAACAGTTCCTTAGCTAAGTATACTTACCTGTATGTTATGTCTACATTGCACTAAGCCTGTCCTTACTGTGCAGTTGCTCTTGGCTATCTTCATTACGTTCTGCCACACTGGGTGCTTATTTTGGGGTAAACTGAGTTAATACAGTGTAGCCCTGTGTTAAGAAAAATTGGAGGATGCTCTGGAATTTGACCAAAACTCCAGAGCAACTCTACAGCTTTCCGTTCAGTGTGGATAGCATGACCTGGCATGATGAGGACTGGTTCATTGTCTATATAGGTCACTGCAACTGTCATTTTCTTTTCCCTACACTGATGAGTGGAAAGAAAAGGAGATGAATGAGACCTATGTCATCAGGTGGTCATGAAGACAGCACCACCAAAGCTAAGATTCAGTGGAGCCAAAGAAGTCTTGGCATGGCTGGACCATCTAGACTCTGCCCTGACACAGGTTGGAGAATAAGTATGCGACTACTTCTGGAGTTGGTCCGGAGCATTTCTGTTCCAGGCCAGCCTCAGATTAAGCAGCCCATATAGATGCGGCCTAAAAAAACAAATGCAGGATATAGCCCCAAATCTGTTTTTTCCTGAGGTATGTTTCAAGGAATGAAAAATCATTCTCCTTGGCATTTAAAACAAATCATTAACACATTTTATATATAAGCTCCCTACCCTTTCTTTGCACAAACCTTTTACTCACAAATAAATTGTCTCCATTCTTGACACATTGTTAGAAAAACAGCACATGGCTAAATAACAGCCAAGCAAGTCCAGATTGTGCAACTAAAAATTAATCAAAATCTTGTTTAACACTATGCTTGTGGTTAGAAGGCCCACTGTTTTACAAATAGTTGTCATTTTCCTTTCTTCTTGTTTTTAATTGCACATTCTGCTCTACTGCAGAGCCTTTTTAATAGCCACTAGATGTGTAATTTACCTCATGGTGTCAGTGGATCTACCCTAATTGGGACTTAAGAAATGCAGTTCGGCCATTTATCCTAGATAATATCAAATCTACAGATCTGTTCAGTTTTATCAGAATTGTTTAGGTTTCTCCCTGGAACAAGAAAATTATTCAAAATGGATGCAAGTATGCTTAATATAAATAATTGACAGGATGTGCTACTTCAGGAAGTTGGTGAGTTTCCGTACGTCAGGCTGTCATAAAAGCAAATACTAAGACCTGTAAAATATAGTCAATACAGAACAGTGGTTGGAGTGGTGGGGTAGTACTTGTAGATTCACTGAAGATGTACTTGTAGATACACAGAATGTGCATCTATACTGTAGGTTTAATGCAGTTTGACATGCATTGAGACTGACATGATTCAATACTATGAAATCATGGGAGTTGTAATTTGATGATACACCAGCACTCTTGGGCTAAGAAGGTAAACTATAGTTTCCATGATTTTAGCCAGATTATTGTGAAGAAAGAGTGGGGAGAAGATGTAGACACTATCTTGAATGCATTAGAGAACACGCAGGACTTGATATCTATTTTATCTCCTACTAATAAATAATAGGAAACAAATCAATATTGGAACAAGTCAAAATAGTAAATCTATCCAACCAAGAAGAGCTGTTGGAAATACAGATAAACTTTCAAGCTACAGTGGAAATATCTCTCGTAAGTGATAATCATGGACCCATAACTCTTCAACTTGTTTGTTGTAGATAGGACTGTAGAGCACAACTTCACATATTTGGAAATGGGGTTGTTTAGAATCAGTGTGTATACATATGCCTTTTGTGGCTGGAAATAGACCATTAATGCCACATATAACTTCCTTTGTCCTGTTTCTTTATAAAGTAAGAGATAACATTTATGTTACAATTTCTTTGACCTAAACCCAATGGTCTTTTAAAATTTGAGTAAAACCATTGGTTCAGTGATACAAACATCACCATTGACCTGTGAAATTACTATGGTTTCAATTGATCTACTTGAATTGGCCCTGACAATTGGATTTAGGCAACTGCATGGGTATATGTCAAATCTGGATTTATTCAATTTTATAAATAGATTTTAAAGAAAAAATGCAAATTTTTTAATTATATATGCTATCTTCTCTGAGAATATTTGGTTGTTCTTATTGATGATACCGCTTGCTGCATAAGACTGTGTTATGTGTTGGTTTATTTTGAGGGGGGAAAACCCTCTAAACTCCAAATTAAAATTGCTGACCTTTAAAGCTTTATAGTAATGTGACATTTTCAAAAGGAAGGAGGCCAGTCTCCAAATCGCTGTGAGCTGTTGCATCACCATTTTGTTAACTGAAAACATATAAGTAGGGAGTCTTGATGCTTATAATTTGCTTCTTCTGCCTTCCTGAGTGCTTTTTATTTGTTCCGAGTGAAAAGCTTTTCTGTTTTTTCCCCTCTTAGCACATAGTGTCTTAAAAAGGCCTGAAACAAGGAACTTTTCACTTTAGCACAGTTCATTAATCAGAAAGCACATACAGTTTCTCATTATCCAGTGTAGTTACAAGTACATCACCAACTACATTGTTTCCACCTTAGTGAACAGGGAAAGTAGAATGGTTCAATACTGCTCAGCCAAGCTGTCCCTTTTTTTCAGTGATGGCTCTCAACTTAGATTTATAGGAAGGGGTCAGCTGCTAGGGTGATTTATCTGTTCTTTGTCTAAAGTTAGTTGAAATGAGTCTTCAGCTTTAACTTATGTATATCAGAGGTTGTTAGCTTGATGCCCTCCAGATCGTTTGGCCTACAATTCCGAATCATCATGGCCAGTGGAAATAATATTCAAGCCAAAATCTCAATCTCCCCTCTTCCTCCCAAAAAACTCCTCATGGGAACTGAGGTTCAAAATTTCTAGATAGCACTAGTTTGACACTCTCTACCACCTAAAGACTGCATCAAATGAGGGCACCATAATGTCCTGGGATGCTTTCATTCCGGCTGTGTGACTTCTGTGGAGGCCCTATCCCAGCTGGGATGAAAGCATCACCAGAGGCTTTCCCCATAACACAGGAGGCTTCCCTGTGGGTCCACTCTGGGAGGGTGATGCTTCTCCCACGTGATGAGAAAAGCGTTGCTGAAAGGGAGCTGTGTGTGGGCCAACAGATTCACTCTGCTGCCCCCTACTTTCACTGCAATGCCAGGCAAAACGTGACACTTCGCCTGGCCTTTGTGATGAGGCCCAAAATGAATTTAAACTGGGTTTGTCCAGTCTCAAGTTGCAAAGTGTGCAAGGGAAAGTAAAAGCTGTATATTTAGGGTTTGAATGAGGAAGTGACGGAAGATCTAACATTACTTTCATTTAAGTTAGAGGAGCTGGCTGTGAGGAAAAGATAAACGAGACTTCTACCTTTAAATCAGTATAATTCAACCCTTTGGCAGATCTACAATGACCCATAACCTAGGGCATATCCGGTGTGTGCAAGGGAGCAGAAAGAGGAGGGGGAAACACTCCCCTCTTCCTGCTGCTGCTCAGTCACATAGTCGTTTCCGATTCTTTGTGACCTCATGGACCAGTCACCGCCAGAGCTCCCTATTGGTCGCCGCCGCCCCCAGTTCCTTCAAGGTCAAGCCAGTCACTTCAAGGATCCCATCCATCCATCTTGCCTTTGGTCAGCCTCTCTTCCTTTTTCCTTCCATTTTCCCCAGCATCATGATCTTTTCCAAGCTTTCCTGTCTCCTCATGATATGGCCAAAATACTTCAACTTTGCCTCTAATATCCTTCCCTCCAGTGAACAGCTGGGCATTATTTCCTGGATGATGTACTGGTTGGATCTTCTTGCGGTCCAAGGCACTCTCAGGATTTTCCTCCAGTACCAGAGTTCAAAAGCGTCTATCTTCCTTCGCTCAGCCTTCCTTATAGTCCAGCTCTCGCAACCATAGGTTACTATGGGGAATATCATTGTATTGACTATGCGGACCTTCGTTGCCAGTGTGATGTCTCTGCTCTTCACTATTTTGTCAAGGTTGGCCATTGCTCTCCTCCCAAGAAGTAAACGTCTTCTGATTTCCTGACTGCAGTCTGCATCTGCAGTGATCTTCACGCCTAGAAATATAAAGTCTGTCACTGCCTCCACGTTTTTTCCTTCTATTTGCCAGTTATCAATATGTGTAGTTGCCATGATCTTGGTTTTCTTGATGTTTAACAGCAACCCAGCTTTTGCACTTTCTTCTTTCACCTTCGTGATAAGGCTCCTCAGCTCTTCCTCACTTTTGGCCATCAGAGTGGTATCATCTGCATATCTAAGGTTGTTAATGTTTCTTCCAGCTATTTTAACTCTGGCCTTGGAATCGTCAAGCCCTGCACGTTGCATGATGTGTTCTGCATACAAGTTGAATAGGGATGATGAAAGTACGCAGCCCTTCCTTCCCAGCACAACACATTGCCCTGCTCTATGTCACATCGCACAATGGCTGACAGGACCTGTGCCATTATCATAGGCTACAATGGGGGGGGGGGGGCGGTATCCAGGCTATCCAAGCCCAGGAAACACAGAATGTAGTACAGACAACTGCAGCCAGTTTCAAAGTCGGGGGATATATCCAAATTCTAGGCAGAAATTCAGACTTTCCTCCAATTTTATGTAACATGGGATGAGACCACAGTAAGGTAGCCTTCCCCCCCCCCCCCGCCTTACCTGGATCAGCTCTGTACAGCATTTGGTCACCATGGAAATGATTCCAAGTTGTTCATGTAAATGTACATCGAGAAAGGAAGAGGGTAGAAGAGATCACCAATCAGTCACTGGATTGGAAGGCACAAAAGTCAGAATTCATAGTTTAAAACCAGTTTCATGATTATAACCCTGAAACATCAATGGGGGTAGTTCTTTCTATGTGTGAAGCCCCAGTTAGCAATCTGGCCACTCTCTGAACCAGCTGAAGCTTCTGAACTATCTTCAAAGGCAGCCTCACATAGAATGCATTGCAGTAGTCCAGTCAAGATGTAACTAGGGTGTGTGCTACTGTAGCCAGATCTGGCATCTCAAGGTATGGGTGCAGCTGGCGCACAGGTTTTAATTGTGCAAAGGCACTCCTGGCCACTGTTCACACCTGAAGCAATGCACCTGTGTATTCAAGGGGAGAGTGACCCCATCCAACACAGACCGTATTCCTATACCCTGATCTGCTTTACAACTGACCAGGAACACCTCTGTCTTGTCAGGATTCAACTTCAATCTGTTTGCCCTCATCCAGTCCATTACAGCTGACAGGCATCGATTCAGGACCAGAACGGCATCCTTGATATTAGGTGGAAAGGAGTAATGGGTGTGGTCTGCACAGATATGATACTGAACTCCAAAACTCCAGATGATCTTACCCAGAGGTTTAATGTAGATGTTAAATAGCAGGGGTGACAAGATAGATTGCTGAGGGACCCCACAGGTCAAAGGCCAGGGGGTCAAACAGGAGTCACCCAGCATCACCATCTGGGTTCGATCCTCCAGGAAGGTATGGAGCCACTGTAAAACAGTGCCCCCTAATCCCATCCCAGAGAATTGGCCCAGAAGGATATTATGGTTGATGATATCAAAAGCCGCTGAGAGGTCCAGGAGAACCAAGGAACACACACTCTTCATTGATCATCCACCAAGGCGAGCAATGCCGTTTCAGTTCTGTAACCAGGCCTGAAACTAGACTGACATGGATCTAGATAATTGGTATCTTCCAAGAAACTTTGAAGTTGAGAGGACACAACTTTTGTAGCCTGTGTACATAATCATTTTACCACACATAGACTTTTGGTAAAATGTTTGTGGTGTGTTTTTAATTGTAATCGTTGTATGTTGGCATCGAATTGCTGCCTGTTGTAAGGCTGCCCTGAGTCCCCTCCGGGGTGAGAAAGGTGGGGTACAAATATGGAAAAAATTAATTTAAACTCTGCTTATTGTTTTATAGAATGGAACAGCTGAATTTTGAGAGTAATAGAATTTATTTGGGTATTTTTAGAAGGAAACAATCCTTAGAAAAAAGTCTGTCCACAGTGGTTACTGGTAGGAAAATAGTTAACAAAGCTCGTATTCAATGCTGGGGTCACTGATATTTATAGATGAATAAGAGTAATTTATGATTCCTTCAGTTCTATTGTTTTACTCTTATATACCCAAGGCAATGTTTAGAACAGTACTGAGGCTTCCAAATTGAAGAATGGTGGAGATTTTTAAACTATATTTTATTTCCAGAGGAAACTTAGCTAGGCAGTATATGTGGACTTTTACCAGTGCAATTAGACCCAGTGACCATTTTATTTATTTATGCCGGAAAAGAATTTTTTCAGCTGTATTGTGCATTTTATTTATTTATGAAATTCCTATTTGTCTATTTATATATATGACTATCCCCCAAAAGTCACTGTAGTATATATTCACTGGGGAAAAAACAACTGTGCCCCATAAAGTGGCTGCTGCAGGGCCCCAACATTTCTACAAACCTTATTTAGTAAACTGGATAGAAATAATATTTCATTACACTGACAATGGTTAGCAAGGAGATTCATGCATTCTAAAATGGTCTTAAAAATGAAAACAATGTGTCACAGTGTTCTTTGAAAATAACTTTAAAATGACTTCAACCAATGGAGGCCAAAGGCAGAATGCTTATTTAAATTCAGACTAAGTTTATGAATGGTGACTACAACTACAAATCAAATGTGTATCTAAGATTAAAATGAGCACCTCAAGACATAACCTGGTACAGAACCTGGTAGTATTATCTTTAGCAATAATATTTTAATATTCAATCATTAAAAATAATGTATTTATTAAACATAAAAGCATTAAAATGTTAATTTGCTGCATTACTCTTCAACATTAATCATTAAATGGCACTCTTTATCGTTACTAAAAATGGACAAAATGCATGAAATCCCTCATAAAAGTAACAAATGAAAGCAACATGGAAAGTTAATCGTTGTTCTAAAAAACTAATGGCACTGACAAAAAAAATTAACAGCACAGAATATTTACTGTGAAAGAATGGAGAAAGGCCAAGAAATGAACTTACTTAGGCACCTTCCACACAGCTGAACAAAACCCCACACTTTCTGCTTTGAACTGGAATATATGGTAGTGTGAACTTAGATAACCCAGTTCAAAGCAGATGTTGCGGGATTTTCTGCCTTGATATTTCTTTCTTTATTTATTTACAGTATTTATATTTCGCCCTTCTCACCCTGAGGGAACTCAGGACGTATTACAATGCAAATATACATGGTAAACATTCAATGCCATTATTCGACATACAACATATAGACCAGGGGTCCCCAAACTAAGGCCCGGGGGCCGGATGTGGCCCATCGAAGGCATTTATCCGGCCCCCACGGCACAAGGGCAGAAGGAGGTTGGGCTAAATGACCCAAGGGGTCTCTTCTTCTCTTCCAACCCTTCTTCTTCTTCTTCTTCTTCTTCTTCTTCTTCTTCTTCTTCTTCTTATTATTATTATTATTATTATTATTATTATTATTATCATCATTGAGGCTGGGTGGCCATCTGTCAGGGATGCTTTTCTTGTGCTTTTGGTGCACAGAGGCAGAAGGGGGTTGGACTAAATGGCCCAAGGGGTCTCTTCCAACCCTCTTTTATTATTATTATTATTATTATTATTATTATTATTATTATTATTATTATTATTATTAACATTGAGGCTGGGTGGCCATCTGTCAGGGGTGCTTTGCTTGTGCTTTTGGTGCACAAAGGCAGAAGGGGATTGAACTCAATGGCCCAAAGGGTCTCTTCCAACCCTCTTTTGTTGTTGTTGTTGTTGTTAATTATTATTGCTCATTGGCCAACTATAGTCCGACCCTCCAATGGTCTGAAGGAACGTGAACTGGCCCCCTGTTTAAAAAGTTTGGGGACCCCTGATATAGACAGACAATAGAGGCAATTTACCATTTTCCAGCTTCCAGCTTCATGAGGGTATGCTTGATTCCGGCCACAGGGGGAGCTGCTGCTTCATCAACTACTGTGACAACGAGTCCTTTGATGGTAGTACTTCCTCATTGCTCTTCTGCATGCTGGCAGTTTTATGGTGTCGTAAATTAAGTTAAATTAGCCTCCCTGCTAAGCAGTATCTAAATTTTCTACTCACAGTAGCAACTGTTTGTGAGCAGCTTAGGTGGGCAGCAAGCTAACCTGTTAATGTTCAGGAGCTTAATCACGACCCGGGCTTCGAACCAATGACCTTTCCCATAATTCCCATCAGAATCATCTTGAAAGTCATCCTGAACAAGAATCCCATCATTATGCACTTGCATCCCAGAATCCTCATCAGAGTCACACAAAGGCTGAGTCACAACAGTGCCATACACTGGCAAACAACATGTTTTCCATCTTGAGGTATGGTGAAATGCTGAAATACAGCTGACTTCATGGGAAGCCCCTTTAACATTGTGAATATACTTTTAAAAATAAAAAATAAAATTATGATAAAATATTATACAATTATATAATACAATTATATTGTATGGCCAGAGTCAGTTCATGTTTATGGAGTCCAACTGTTAATCTGTATAAAATTGCTTCCAACTGACTCCATAATCCTGTCTTTATGGAGGCTACATACTGCAGAACTGTGGAATTTTCTGGCATCTTTTCTCTCTGTATTAAGGGTAAAGCTTTCCAATTTTATCTGCCAGTCCTATACAGGAGAAGTTTCCAAAACTTCACACAAAGGATATCCTTTGTGTGAATGAAAATTTGGTCGGCAATAGTTGCAAGAATCAAGCAACATAAATGACATTGGTGGGAGAGATAAAATGAAAGGAAGGAAGGAAGGAAGGAGTGAAGCACGTGACATACGATGGATATGGGGAAATTGCAATTGTATGTACCTGCAGCTTTATTTTTTCAAAGGTTAATTCATTTTAATTACTTAATTTAATTTATATCCCACCTTTCTCCCAATGCAGGTCCCAGATGAAATGCATTCATAAGCAATTCCAACAGACTTCACTGAAACCTAGTCAGAAGTCAACATGTATAAAACTGAAATTACAGAGCTTGTTTCAATTGCCACCTTATTTCCAGTTACAGCTTAAATAAAAGATTTAATATTCTATTTTATTTATTTGGCTTTTGTAAGATTATTGTTTTGAAGACCCTCGCTTTAAAATCTCTTCAGCTGTCAGTGAGCAAGTTAATACAAATACTCGACAGATATTTAATCTCTTTAGACATTCATTTTTATCTTGCATAGGTTTTAAAATGTAAATATGTATCTGCTCCAAATATCAGTATGAACACAAATTAAAAACATTTTTCAGTACTGGAAACAGTGACAATAGATTATGATATCTCTTTTAACACGAGTGTAAATCTTATCCAAGAGAAATGCACTGTGTTTATGGGCTGAATCGGAGGAAAGGATTATAGAGAGATGTTTGCTCATGAATTGTGACTATTATTCCATCCAGCAATGTGCATGACTGTCTGCGGCTGTGTAAATTATATATTGGCGAACAGAGGGCATCAGAAAAGCGTGTGTTTCTGCTGAGAATATAATAGAACATTGTTCTGGGTGACAAGGGTCCATTCAGAAAAAAAGAAGGGCATGAGTAAATTTGGTACCAGGATGAGATATACACTCCTTTTCCATGAAATCTCATATATCCCAAATGGAAACTCCTTCCACATGGTTCTGCTCTCATACTGCAGTAATTAGGAAAAAAATACACTTTCTGTGCTGTCACTTGTAGCCCTTTCATACTGAATGTTGCCATAGAGGTGGAATTATAGTGCCCTTAGTGTGTCTACATGACAGTGGGCATTTTTCAGCATTCATTCATTCATTCATTCATTCATTCATTCATTCATTCATTTGATATGCCATCTTTCTTTTAATATGGGACCCAAAGTCACTCACGTTGTAGGTTAAAACATAATAATCTGACAAAATAATCCTTTCTAGGAATATTCTAAGTCCTTCAGATGATTGTATGGCATGTTCCCATTGACAAGTTAACAGAGAATCTTCCTAGAGGACCTAGCCACCTTTAGAGATTATATATCTCTAGGAATTTTCCAGGTCCTCCTGGTAACTCTTTAGTGAAAGTCATTCATTTCAATAGGGTTTACAGGCTCCTGTTTCCATGGTAAGTTCAGGAATGTTTCCTCCATGGATATGAAGTTGCACTGCAATACGCACACATAGTCCATATTTAAAACATTTGAAATCGCATTCAATCCGTAGTACAAAGTACAGCATGCCCAGAAACAATATTCTTTTTTAATGCATTAAAAAAAACTTAAGAACTGTTTAAATAAAAAGATCTTTGTCTTCTAGCAAAACATAGGTCCAGCAAAACCTCATGTATTGGGAAGTGTTTACCACAGCTAATTGTTGGAGCCTCCGGTGGCCTAGGGGATAAAAGCCTTGTTACTTGAAGGTTGGGTTGCTGACCTGAAGGCTGCCAGGTTCGAATCCCACCCGGGGAGAGCGCAGATGAGCTCCCTCTATCAGCTCCAGCTCCATGCGGGGACATGAGAGAAGCCTCCCACAAGGTTGATAAAAACATCAAAACATCCGGGCGTCCCCTGGGCAACGTCCTTGCAGATGGCCAATTCTCTCACTCCAGAAGCAACTCCGGTTGCTCCTGACACGAAAAAAATAAATAAAAAAATAGGATAATATAATAATGGGATATAATAACAGAATAGCATAAAGAAAAATGGGAGGGAACAAGGTAATATAGTTTCCTCCACTTTCTTCTGCTTTCCTGCCACTCATGGGATAAGGTAAGTTAAGTCAAGTCAACTGTATTGTATCCCATCCCATCACCCCTTTAGGGACTCAGGGCAGCTAACAACATTAATAGCAGCCATTTGACAGCCAATAGCAGACACAAATACACAAAAATAAAAAATACACAATAAATTAAAAGCAAATAATTAATACAACATACTATTATAACTAAGTCATTATAGCAATCAATGAAACACAGTTAACAACAACATTTAAAAATAGTATTAAAACCCATCAATCAGGGCTTATTAAACTTTTTTCTACTTGCAACCCTTTTTCACTCAAGAAATTTTTATGTTACAACAGGAATATAGGTTATAAAACAGATCTGAAAATCAAACATTTATTCATAATACAACAGCATCTGCAAGAATTGTGGGCTGATTTTCCTTTTTGAGGAATAGAGCTGAAACATTTTCTGTATTTCCTCTAGGCTTGTTCACAGATTCGGATTGGTCAGTTTTCTTCGACTAATCTGGCTGTTTTGATTTGTTTAGATGGCTGTAACAGTAAGAGCTCAGCTGCCATGTTTTTTTTGCCCGAAACAGCCCATGTGGCTCTTGAGCGTGGCTTCTTCCCTTCAATTTGGGAGAATGTGGCGCATGATTTCTTAACCCCATTCCTCAAACCCAGGCTTCCTCGATAGGAAGAAAGAAAAGGAGCTCAGGAGGGGTGCTTCCTTAACTCTACTGCTTAAACTGAGGCTCCCTTGAAAGAAAGAAAGGACAGGATCCCGGGAATGGAAAGAGGAGCCTCATAAGTTCCCCATTCCCACTTATGGGCTGATCTTCCCAGATCTTTCAGCTATCTGGGCGAAAAAAGATTTTTCAACTTCTGATTTTCGGGAGGCTCATGAAAAATGGATCTGGATACCCAATGAAATTTGGATTGCCCTCCAGCCAAATTGCACAAGCCTAACATCCACTGTAAACACTGTCAAGATTTGTAAAATTACTTGGCATACTAAAATGGTAAATTACTGAGCTATTCAGGCTCAGCCGCATGGTAAATTGCTGTGTCACTCAGGCCTAGGCCTGGCCACCCAGTAAAGAGCAGTGTCACCATCACCAGGCAAGTGGCTAATGCAAAGGGGAAGAGTATAAAAGCTCAGTGGTTAGGAACTGATGACGATGTTGATGTGAGTGGAGTTGTATATAGAGAGAAGGTGTGGATTGTATATAGCTGTACAAATCTTCTGCAACTATTGAAGATAAAGCCTTCCTACTTGAGCAAAGAATAACTGTGTTTGGAGACTGTGTTGTTCTTGTAGTGCAATTCCTACATCACACAGAGGAAGCTTGGATCCTAGCTGGATTGAGGCTTGGAGATGCTTCCATCACTCTGCTAAGGCCTTGGAAATTTACCTGACAAACACTGCATTTTGTTGCTATTGTATTTGTGTAAATGGGTGGAATTCAGAAACATTTTATTGTTGCCAAATTTTCCATGGCCCCAACATTGAACTAAGGGTACTTTATTTGGGGTTGGGACCCACCGTTTAAGAAATGCAGAGAGATGGAGCCCTGAAGGGTCAACACTCAACACTTCATAGAAGAAACTGGGGAGGATGCAGGAGGAAGCCAGAGACAGCGGAGAAACATTGTAGGAAGGGATCCCACAACTAACCACTGTAAGCGGACAAAGCGGTATGCTGCCCCACGGTGTCCCCTGCTTTCCCCCAGCTTTTTTGGCCTCCATGTGATAAGGTCCAGAGATGCAGAAGGATTCAGAGCTGTTTGTTCCAAGCTTATGATTTAGTTCTAATGCTTGCACTTGGCATGTAAGTTTAAAGAACCCATAATTTCTTTAATGTAGTTCTGGTTGCTGCAAACATCAAACTGCCTATTAGATTAATTTTCAATGATCTCTTGGCAGCTCTTATGTGGCACACCATCTCTTATCTTCTATGACCTTAGGGATATTTTAGACACCTTGCCACAAATCCATTTCTTCCTTGAACAAAGTTACCAAGTGCACTGCCTTACATCCGTTTGTCACAGTTGATTTCTCTGCATGCCTTTTTGACCCCCTCAAGCTATAGATGCAGGGAGCTGGTGAAATATATGGGAGACTGTTTTGCTGAAGTTATTGATGATGAAATTTTCGATCTTACAATGAGCAGCAATGTTGACTCTAATTGTTTTTCAGCTGATTTACCCTGTTGGGTCAGTAGACTATTTTGATATCAGATGGCTGTTAAACTTTCATTTTGTGATATCTCAAAGATAAAGTTGTATTTGATATTCTGTTTTAAGATGCCTGTTACTCTAGCATAATTTAAGACACACTAATACTTCCTGACATAAAACTGTCAAGTCAACTCTGTCAATGTGTGTGGATTGTTTTTTCTCCTTTTAGCGCTGCAGGCAATTTCATTATTCAATTTCAGCAGTACTGTGCACCAGAGTCCTTTATTTTGGTGTTGTTTTCATTTCTCTAATAATCCACATATTCAAGCTATTTAGCCAGTATAACAACACAAATGTAATTTTGCTTTTTGTTATTTTGTGTTCCAATCCTATGAGAAATACTACATCACTCAAATTGCAAAGAAGCTGAATTCTACTGTGTTAATACTAAATTGCTGCTCTGCAAAAGTAGTCAGACACAGGATAAATTGAAACCAAATCTGCCAATTTTGATTAATCCAGTTAAGAAGACTTCTACTAACTTCCATGACATACTAACATTGTCATACTTCTTTGTAAATGTTGGAGGATATGAAATTTAAATACCTGATTGGGGTTTTATGTTTTATATTGATATAGTGGAATTCTTTATTTGTCTTTTTATTACAAACTGTTTTGAACCATAACCTTGGCTAATAAAATAGAGGATAAACATAATAAATGATGAGAAAATCTCCATTAATTACATGAGGAATTTTGTCAACTGTGAATTTCTTTTGTTAAATTTTGATTGCCATAAGTAAACTCTGGTTGGATGAGTGCATCCAAGGAAGGGATATTTATTTATTCATTTATTTACTATACTTTTACCCCGCTCTTCTCACCCCGGAGGGGACTCAGGGCGGCTTACAACATGGCAATAATTCAATGCTGTTAAAACAATTACAAAGAATTACAGAAAAGTCATTTAAAATACACATTAATTTACAATAAAACACAATTAAAACCATCAGCATCACGTGATCCAAGAGCAAGGTTCGGGCCATTCCATTGGTCAAATTCCGAGTCTTTCATGTCTACTGCTACACCAGGTTTTCAAAATCTTCATTGAAGAGCCATATCTTCACTTTATTGTGGAAAATCAAGAGGGAGGGGACTGATCTGATCTTCCTGGGGAGGGAGTTCCATAGCTGCGGGGCCACCACCGAAAAGGCCCTGTCTCTCATCCCCGCCAGTCGCACCTGTGAAGCAGACGGGACCAAGAGCAGGACCTCCCCAGACAATTTTAAACTCCGAGAAGGTTGATAGGAGGCAGAGCTGGCCCTAGGTATTTTTCAAGTGTAGGCGAACAGAATTTTGGCACCCCCCCCAAACCAATCACTGAAAAATAAAAGCGTTGGATAAGCGAAAATATTGGATAATAAGGAGGGATTAAGGAAAAGCCTATTAAACATCAAATTACATTAAGATTTTACAAATTAAGCACCAAAACATCATGTTTTACAAGAAATCAACAGAAAAAGCAGTCTCAACTGTGCCCCCATATGTTTTGCGCCCGAAGCGACTGCTTAATTCGCCTCATTGTTGGACCGGCTCTGATAGGAGGAGATACGTTTGGACAGGTAAACTGGACCAGAACCATTTAAACAATGATTATATGATTATGTAAGCGCAGGACCAATGACCTGAAGTGACATCTAGACCATTGGCAATGCTGCCCAACACAACAGGAGTAACTAATAGCCATGAGTGATTATGAGTCACAGAAGGTAAACCCTCACTAAAGGGCAAATCCCTGCTAAAGAAATCTTGACAAGGAAACTTCATGAAAGGTTTTCCAAAATACCTATGTTGGAAATACATTGAAGACACTTAACAACATAGGTGTTACTTATGAAAATGCTGAAGGCTCAAGCGACCTCGTATTTTGAGATATTATGTCTAGAATAGTAGCAGGTCGGAGGAAAGCAAGATGTAAACTAATGTTATCTATGTGTGTTGCAATTCACCATATGTTTACTGGGATTCTGCACTGTTTCAGGCATTCAGGTGGGATGTGATCTGAATGAAGTATTTAAAGTACAGCTGTGCTATTTATTCCCAGTAAACTGGATTGCCTTTCTTTCCTTGAAGTTACAGGTGACCTAGCAATAATTCATTCACTCATAAGCAGCTTTCAGCTGCAGTGGTCCTTGAATATAAAGAGAAGAGGATTTGAGGAATGGGCAGCCTAAATCTTGCTAAACAGACAAGCATGTTCATTTTATTAATCTTAAGTATGGAATGGGTACTTTTTTGGCTAATGATATCTCCAAGTCCCAGATAACAATATATAGATAAAATTACAACATTAACATTAAAAAGCAATAGTTAAAACTCTTTCAAACCAGTTGCCATTTCCTCCAAAATACTGCAGTAAGATAGAAGCATGTCCATGACTTGCTAGGCACAGATCTAGAAGAACTTCATTGTACCCCCTTACCTAATTATAAGTATTGTTTTTCTTGCATTTGTAGGGAAAAGCTACTTTATGTCACAGTAATGCAATTTGCTAAGTCCTGTTTGTGGTTTATGTTCTGTTGAAATTCATGGAGTACCTTAAAATGATGCCCGTCTTTTCCAAATGTTGCAAGATTCTACACTATTTTCATTTGTCATTTAAGGAATTATTCATGAACAACCCATATGGCTGGAAGGAACAGAAACTCTCAGTTCTGTATTGTGCGTTTTTTGACTCCCCCCCCTTTCTTTGACTCCCTAGCCTTCTGTTTGTGTATACTATTAGGAAATCCCATTTGCTTCATATTTTCATTGCAGCAGAATAGAAAAAGCAAGTCTTTGAAAACTGCCAACTATCCTGAAGACAAATGTACTACAATTACACTTTCTGACAGGTGCCCTCATTCCTCTCAGGTTTCATTCCCACATAAACGCCTTTCTTCTTTGAAAATAATTTTAAAAAATATTTTCATTCCAAGTAAACAGGTCTCCATTCAGTCTTTCACTTAGCTTACTCAGATTGGTGGCTGTAGAACAGATTCCCAGGTATGTGCTTTTTTCAGTGCTTACCGTTACATTGCTGCCACCTGTTTCAGTTTGATTTTGGAATCTAAGCAGGGGCAGCTCTGGTTAATACCTAGATGAGACACTGTTGTCCCAAATCTCAGGGTCCGTTCCTTGTGTGCCAGGCTCTGATCATTCCAATAGAAACATGCAGAAATTGAGGGAAGAATCAGAGATCTTTTATTGGTTCATCGGTCAATGAAGGATATCAGGGGAAGTTTCTCAGACTGGACGTGTTCTACATTTACAGACATGTACCTTTTGTAGACATTTGAAAATAATAGACATTGCTGTGACTGGTACAAATTATGATCTTATTGGTTCAAACTACATTGGTTCAAACTACATTCATTGTCGTAAGGTTTACAGTTTGTGATTGGGCACTCTGTCACAGAATTCAAGGTAGCCATATTTGAACTATGGAATCTCAGAGGTTGATTTTGTCAGAGTATTTTGCAGCGCAGCAGTTGGATGGAATCAGTGGAACGCAGAACAAAGAGACATCAGAGACAGTGGTAAAACTATATACAAATTTTACTGTAAGCAGTAATAATCAAGACAAACAGACTTGCAGACAAAAGATGAACACAGGACTTGACTCTCACTCTAGGCAGACAGAACTCGACTTAACTCAGAACTGAACGCAATCAGCAATGCACACACACTTGTGTCTGGATACTCCTTGATTCCAGCTGCACATCAAGGACACCACAGCTTCTTAGTAATTAACTCTTTCCATACTATAGTACACTCTGGATGATGCAATCAGTATGCAATACAGGCAAGACACAAATTTCATTTAAACACTATCAATACACAAATCCCACATTAACAGATATCAAGATAGATCTTTTGAAATTATATCCCTATGACATGGAGTTTAATATGGGCTGTGTGGGAATCTGTGAACTTTTCCTGTTGCTAAAAGACATATACTCCAAAACTGAAAAGATGAACATTTGACAGTTATCATTCTATAGTCAGAACATCTCAGGTTAGCCCTATCTAAGAGTTTTCTTGGCAAAATTAATTCAGAAAAAGTCTTCTAAGACTGAGAATGTGTAATTTTCCCAAGATCACCCAGAGAATTTACATGGGTGAGTGGGGACTAAAACCCTGGACACCTGGAGCCCTAGTACAACACTCAAACCACTAAGTTAACTTTTTCTCTTTTTTTTCTAGGTTGGACAGAAAGAGGTTCATAATGCTTGATAAGCTTATTGGTTTTTAAAAAGGATGAAACAGAGATGGTCATATGAAGACCATGACAATTAAAGTTCATAGGGACAGGTTTTATTAATGTGCATGATTTCCCCCTTCTTGGTATTGTATACAGAAATCCAATACATTTAAAAAGAAAATACATATCTCAACATAAACAGGTGAAGAATAATTTATAATTTATAATTTATAAAGCAATTCCTCCTGAGGTATGATGAAGGTAATGATGGTGGCCATCACACTATGATCTAAATTATAGTGATAGTTCCAGATATAGCATATCTCTTGAATGGTGAGTCAACACATAGGCAAATCCATTTGATTGGATAAGTTTATGCTGTTTAGGACTACCAAGCTTATTCAGACCTCTCTATATTGTTAATTATCTGCATTTCATTTCTCTCTGATCTCACTGTTTAAAGTTCCTTACCTACAGCACCATGTGTGTATATCCCTTCTAGTTCAATATAACATCATCAATTAAAGGCAATTTTGAGTGTTTTAATTGTATTTTAATTCTGTTTTAACACACTGTTACTATTTAATTGTTTTTAAACTTTTGTATTGCACTTTTAAAACTTCTCTAGTGTGGGATTGCCTTGAGTCCCCATGGGGAGAAAAACAGGGTATAAATAAAGTTAATCATCATCACGAACAATCACACAAACAGTGAGTATCATTGTCTTCCAGATGTAGTCTTAGTGGTGGATCCATAATCTATTCTGGATTCATATGCTCTTTCACATTGAGAAAATAGATTTCTAGATGGAGGGTGGTAATGACAAAGGTTTTCTTGACGTGACTTCTATCTCTTGGCATATTTCTTTCATCCTCTATTCATGCCTTTTCAAAATTCATAGCATGGTTGGTAACAGCTGACCTCCAATTACAAAGCTCAAGTGCTAGGGATTCCCAGTTCTTTATGTTTATAACACATTTTTAGGGTTAACTTTAGGCCCATCTTTAGATCTCTTTTGCTGTTCACCAGCATTCCATTTTCCATTCATTCTTAAGTTGAGAATAAAATAACTGCTTTGGGAGATGATGATAGGAAATTTGGACAATGTGGCCTGTCCAGGAAAGTTGATGGTAGATAATTATCATTTCAATGCTGTTCTTTGCTTCTTCCAGAGCACTGACATTTCTTTGCCTGTCTTCTCAAGAGATCTGCAGGATGGAATCTTTCCAGAAGTCGAGAATGACGTTTGTAGATAGTCCATGTATAACATGACCAATACACGTTTCATCCAATGCTCATCAGTCTCTTTGTACACTTTACTGACTTCCCTAAATAGTAAGGTAAGAGAAGTGCTTTATTGGAATAGATGTTATGGAGTTGCCAAATTTTAATTCCTGGAAAGTGGAAACATAGGTCCACTTACAAAGATGTGAGTCCTCAAGACAATTCCAGTTCTCATTTTTTTAGGAATAGGCCATTTTGGGCATATGGTGAAACACAGCCTAAGATATAGGTTGATTAGTTACTATTGGAACCAGCTCAAAACATTTTTTGCTTAAGGCAGAAAATTTAAGAAACATCTCTAATGAAAATGGGGTTTAATCTGCAAGCCAAATTCCATGGAAATGGGGGCCCCTGGTGGCACAGTGTGTTAAAGCACTGAGCTGCTGAACTTGTGGATCAAAAGATCCCAGGTTCAAATCCTGGGAGCGGAATGAGTGCCTGCTGTTAGCCCCAGCTCCTGCCAACCTAGCAGTTCGAAAACATGCAAATGTGAGTAGATCAATGGGTACCGCTCCAGCAGGAAGGTAACGGCGCTCCATGCAGTCACGCCGGCCACATGATCTTGGAGGTGTCTATGGACAATGCTGGCTCTTCGACTTAGAAATGGAGATGAGCACCAACCCCCAGAGTCGATCACGACTGGACTTAATGTCAGGGAAAACCTTTACCTTTACCTTACCATGGAAATAAATAAGAGTTGCATCTTTTTAAGCACAAGCTAGGTAAACTTCAATTTAAGGACCCAGATGACCTGATAAATATGATATAATTTAGAACTTCAGCAGGTCCTAATTCAGCCCTGCATAGGACAGGGACAGCGATCTTGCTTTTCTCCCAGTAAATTCAATGAAGCTTGGGCAAGAGGGCTGCCTAAAACAACTGCCTCACCTTTCCTCATGGCAGGTCCTGTTCTAGATTTGAATCATGTCCTTCTGAGCCCCATTATTATTTCTGACAGAGGAGAATAACCACAAAAGAGTGAAAAGAACAGAGGCAAAGAAGTGCATGCAATACATAACTACTGACATTTCATTCTGTGCATGCATGAGAATTTCCAGCCTCTGCCTCTGTTTGGAAAAAAATATTACTGTTCGTGCATTGAAAGAATATTTTCAGAATGTGGTTTAGGCTGCATGAAGTGGAAAGAGGTCTTCACAAAGTTCCCTCTGTGAGCTAATGATGGTCAACCTTCCATCTGGAGTGGGCTGGTTTCAATTAAGCTCATTTGGGGTCATGCCAGAATTAGCTTATTTTAAATTCAGACCTAGACGAAGCTCCAGATCTTGACAATGCTTTCAATAAAATCATGAGAAAGCAAGATCTAGTTTGCGTGTGCATGTGTGCAACTTCAAGTTACCTGGTGACTATGTTGACTTCATGATTTTTTTCATAGATTTTTCTTAGGTGAGGAATACTCAGAAGTGGATTTTTTAGTTCCTTCTTCTGAAATATAACCCACAGCACCAGGTTTTCATTGGCAGTCTCCCAACTAAGTACTAACTAGGACTGACCCTGCTTAGCTTCCATGATTAGAGAAGATTTGGAGCTGTTGCTTTGCTGTGTATCAAAAGGGAAGGGATGCTACTGCAGCATAGATTACATTCTCAGTATGGGCAAAAAAGTTTATCCCGGACTGGTGTATTTTCCTACCACATTTACAAAAGAAATAAGGCAGATGACACTGGGGAATCTTCATGAAGTCTGCAGCAAACAACTCCCCTTCTCACCATCATTATCAAATGCTGCAAGTCACTTCTGAGATGCCAAAGGCACTCCAAGTGGCCAGCTACTGGTCAAAGGACATTTCTTATAATGCCAAGTTTTTAACTTTGTTTATGTTTTTAAATACATTACAACTGTACCCTCAGTTTGCTTCTGACACGATAAATAAATAAAAATCTTCAACAAACGAAGCATCTCTTCTTGATGTAAGAATGGCTGAGTGTACACTCACTGACTAGTAAGTTCATTTAAACATAGGCATCCCAAATGGTCATGGAAAGCCTACAATATGGAAAGATTTTGCTCCAATCACTTCTTATTGAAATGAGACCCTGATTCAGTTAAAAAGGAGAGGTAAACCAGAGGAGGCAGGCTAGGGTGAAAACTATGGATTGATTTAAAACTTTGAAGAGTGATGGTCTCAGTTTATAATTAGCCACAAAATGTTAAAGGGTGGAAGTAAATAACAGTCTGAATGCTTCCGCTCTGAGGTTTGTTTTAACTGCTCATTTGGCATAGAGAATGATCTTTCTGACTTTTTGCTGTTCATCAGAGTGTGATTTTCTCCTCCCTTTTCATTATCTCAGTTCACACGTTTTTGTTTTTAAAAAGTGCATTAGTTAATAAAAGGATTTGTCTAGCACCATTCTACTCCAAGTGGAACTGCATAATTTCTTAGGCTGACCCTGAATGCAATGTTTTTCCTTCCCTGTTAAGGATTATAAATGATCCCCAGGGAGAAATTTCATCTCCCATCTATTTGGTATTACTGCATAGTTGTTTCAAGCAAAATCTTTGAGCATGATGTGAACTCCCTGGTTGGTTCTCTTTTAGATCTTTCATCCACAAATCTATATGGACCCTAATGTATCTTTCTGCATATGCACGGCTCTGTTGTTAAGTATGCGAACTTCAAGTAATGAGAAGAGTTCGGCATAGCATTAATTTCCTTTGCCACTTCTGACAAACAATTTCTCAGAAACACCCTACAGACCATAATTTGTTAATGAGATGAACCTCACTCTCATTCCATTTCGAGCAATTTCTAGTCAGCAGAAAAAAATCTAGTTAAACATGAACCATGCATAAATAAAATGGTGGTAGTTGTGATATTGATTTTAGACTCAGATTTTGTAATGAGTTAAATAATTCTGTCCAAATTATTTGACTGCTTTGGTTCTGATTTAAAGATTAATTACACTGAATCCATTTATAACTTAAAAGAAGGGTAGTAAAATTCATGAAACACAGAGAGCTGTGTTGCACTTCTTGGCTGCTGCATTCACCACTACAGTTGATATAGAAAAGGGTCTACGTCAATAATGAAGAATTGTCAGGGGCTGGGGGGGACACCACACTGCCATTCCTGGGGATCTCAGAGTTGTGTACCACTCCTCCCACTACCCCTCTCCCAAATACTAAAAACAGTTGGAGGGGCTTGCCAGTAGCATCACTGGGAGTAGTGTCATTCAGTTTGATAACTTATGGTTTTACCCCCCAGTGACCAGACCTGAGCACCTTACAATAACTAAGTATCAAAAATTGGACAAAATCAGTGATTATATCTATTTAAAGGCAACAAAATGGCATTGTGCTTGTAGTGCATAAAACCAACACCACATAATTTGAAGCATCATTGTAATTGGATGATAATGGCAGCTCTAACTGGAGTGCATGTGCACTAGATGGTTCAAAAAGTAAATCAGCATAGTTTTAGCATTAAGGTAATTAACATATAAGCTGGGTGTCGCACCTCAGGATAGCTTCACCTTGCTAGAGACACCAGGCTGCACACAAGATGTAGTCTTTTATAGTTTATTGAGAAATAAGTATAAGAATAGTTCAAAAGAGGTAAGAGTTCAGTTAGTTCAGTATAGTTACAAAATGAAACTGTAATCCTCCAATCCATAGAAGCATAGGCATGAAACAAGATCCTTTTAAAGAAAGCCAAAGTCCCAACCATAGGAATATATCCAGGCTACAAGGTAATACAGGAATGCAGACTTGAAACAGGAAAACCGACTTGGTTCTTGACTCAAGCTAAGAAGTTGCTTTTGACAAAGATCTCCCTTTCAGCAACCCCCCCCCCCTCCTTTAAAAGCATAGCATGAAATCATTCCTTCGCCCTTTGGCCTCTCTTTTGTTTGCTATTCGAAGACTCCTTTGCACCCCCCGGAACTCCAGACGACTAGCACGATCAAGCTCAGCAGCCCCATTGTCAAGGCCGTCAAAGCCGCTGAGCCCGTGTTATCAGAGCTACTTTCTGTTTCCAATACCTGAATTCCATCATCAGAAATAACCTCATTTCTTCCTATGGGAAAAACTCCTCGCCCTTCATTTCCCACAGCAGGCACACTCTGCAGCTGAATCCCATCAGAGTCATCCTGAAACTCATCCTGAATCTGATCCTGACTCTGAATCCCATCATTATGCACTTGCATCCCAGAATCCTCATCAGAATCACACAAAGGCAAAGGCTGAGTCACAACACTGGGCTTACTAGAAATGTGTTCATAACTATGTCTAATAATAGGGATATTTTAAAAAATAAAAATAAATTTATGGAATAGTGTATTTTTATGGAGTCAATTCTTCTGATGGTGACACCTGGTGTGGCTTACTCTGCATCCCCCTAGTGATGCCACTGGGCTTGGCATAAAACCATCCTGTGACCACATGCAGCCTATGGACCAGACTTCTCCATCACCACCACTTGCCCTAGGGAGACAGAGCTTGTTCTTCACCACACAAGGCAAGATTTAAGGGAAAAGACTTCTGCCAGCAATGTGTGTGGGGAGAGGGGAGCAAGGAAATCACAAGGAAAGTTCAATTTTTGTGCTGTCTGATGCTGCAATAGTGGACCATTTTGTTACAGCATTAGCCACTCTTTGAATCTCTTTCAAAACAAGAACTAAAAAATCGAAAGCCTATTTTTGGTTAATAGAGTAACCTTCAAATGGCAATCTCAGGGTCATTTGAAAAGGGTCTGCTGGCCATTTAATGCCAATTTTAGACCTTAGAGATGTTGTGAGGATCCAAGAACTAAGAGTCCCATAAGGCTTCACAGACTTCTCTTTGTCATATCAAGGTACTATAGTTTCAGTCATGGTACTTAGGATCTACAAACAATTATGAAGAAGCAACAACAGGTTGAAAACTGAACATGTATCTCAACCCAAAAGATATTCATTAATGAATAGCACACCTGAATACATGCTACATATGATTATGGGAGAAATCATATTTTAATTAAATCTTCAGAATGTAAAGTTAGAATCTTTGAAATGTCAATGTTTAAGACTAAGTTATTTTTTCTTTATACTCCCCCCCCCCCCCCCAATAAAGCCCTTCTGCTGCTGCCACATTTTAAATTGTGGTAAAATTAAACAAAACAGAGACGGATCAAACTATTCTTTCCAGTGAATGTCTTCCCTATATCAATTGTATAATTAAGCATAAAGGGGTTTTTAAAAAAAGATAAAAAGATTTAAAAGTTATTACTAGGTTTTTGACATTGCTTCCAATGCTCTAATGCTATACAACTGCAGCTAGGTCATTTCCAAGGTAATCCATCTTGCTTGCTGGAAAGAGGCGCATGAGAGCTCATGAAAGTACAAAGACTATAAGGCAGGCTAGAGAAGTGAGACAATTGAGTACCAGCTCCCCTTTTGTATTATTTTTAGTTAATAGTGATGAGAAGGTGGTGGATGAAACCAGGACTATGACACTGTGAGAAGGGACAAGGGTTAAGCTCTTTCTCCTGCACCATGTTCTGAATTCTTTTTTGAAAAATTGCTTTCCCTAGTATGCTTGCAGGTCAACACAACACAAGTAGCATTTGAATAAGTTTTTCCTTATAGGGCTAATAGTGCAGATCATATAACTGCTGTTAGAAAAAACTGGCATGAGGGGAAGGGTGAGGTGAGGCAGATTACCAGCAGTGTCTGTCTTATCAGCATAGTTGTCTGATTTGATTCATGGCCACCCCATTATTGCTATGCAATAGCTTGGGTAATTCTAATTATGTATCTATTGCAAATCTTTAGTTCAGCCAAGGGTTATGAAAGATTAACATGGCCCTATATCTATATTCATGGGCATAAGCCACATTGTGAATCCGTGGACTCAGTCCAATTGTTAATTCCAGCTGGGGTGGACCCATTGCATTAATGGAAATTTGGAAGGTCAACTTTTATGTATATTCACTTAATAGACAGGAAAGTTCAATTGTACAATATGGTGCAGAACAATCCAAGATGTTGAATGTGATTTGGGAGTTGGGTTCAGCACCTTGGATAGCTCATTTAAAATTCACTGTATGTATTAGGCTTGAGAGGTCCATGAAAAAATTGATTCTAAACTTGCTTCAAAAGTAGGGGGCGCTAGCGTTTCGTTTCTGATGTCATTTCCGAATTTTACCTTCAAAAATTTCGAAATTTAATGAAAATTCATTAATTACAAAAGTAATTCGTTAATGGTGGACGCGCATGCACAGTGGCCAAAAAAAAGCACTGGGGGGGGGGACTTTACAGGACTCTCCTGCCCTCATTTTTTGAACTGTCTTCTTCAAACTTGGTACAGTGGTAGAACACATTTAATTCAGAACATTTCCCTTATCCTCTGATTTTTGGCGAATTTTCATAGCTTTTATAATAAACAATTTTTTAATTATTGCAGAAATCAGTTCCTGGTTTGAAAGTGCTATTTCCTGTTTCATTGGCTTTTCTAGGGCTGAGAGTGTGTGACTTGCCCAAGTGGGTGACTGAGTGGGGAATCAAGCCACAATCAGAGTCCAACACTTAAACCTCTCCCTCCCTCTCTCCCTCCCTCCCTCTCTCTCTCTAAACTTCTCATAACTTCCAAGAATTCACATACCGTATGAAAGTTTGGTCAAGATGGTCAGAGGAGGGCAACTAAAATGATCTAGGGTCTGGGGGACAAGCCCTATGAGGAGCGGCTTAAAGAACTGGGCATGTTTAGCCTGCAGAAGAGAAGGCTGAGAGGAGACATGATGTATAAATATGTGAGGGGAAGTCATAGGGAGGAGGGAGCAAGCTTGTTTTCTGCTGCCCTGCAGACTAGGACGCAATGGAACAATGGCTTCAAATTACAGGAAAGGAGATTTCACCTGAACATTAGGAAGAACTTCCTCACTGTGAGCTGTTCAGCTGTGGAACTCTCTGCCCCGGACTGTGGTGGAGGCTCCTTCTTTGGAGGCTTTTAAGCAGAGGCTGGATGGCCATCTGTTGGGGGTGCTTTGAATGTGATTTCCTGCTTCTTGGCAGAATGGGGTTGGACTGGATGGCCCACGAGGTCTCTTCCAACTCTACTATTCAATTACTCTATGATTCTGAGGACAAAAGGGGGTGGGGAATGTTAAGAGGAGAGAGGGCCTGGAACACCTGGGAATTGTAGTTTTAAAGTGGGCATAGTACTATTGGAGAAACGTCTGCTTCAGCCCAATGCTTTTATAAATGGTGAAAATTCAGAGGCTTCGTTCTCCTGCTTTTTGAAAGCTATTGTAATGAAATTTGCCAGAATGGAAGCAAAAATTAACCACTCTTTGCCTATCAAGTTTCATAATGTTTGACCCATCCACTGATTTTTGGGGAATTTTGAAACAACATTTTTTAAAAAATGCTAGCAGAATGATGGCCACGCCTCTCACTCCATCTCCCTTCCACTTTGATTGGCTTACCGGGAGATTGAGTTTTCTGTAGGCAATGGCGACTTGCTTCATTTCCACTTAAATAAATGGTGAAAATTCAGAGGCTTCTTTCTCCTGCTTTTTGAAAGCTATTCTGATGAAATTTGCCAGAATGGAAACAAAAATTAACCACTCTTTGCCTATCAAGTTTCATAATGTTTGACCCATCCACTGATTTTTGGGGAATTTTGAAACAACATTTTTTAAAAATGCTAGCAGAACAATGGCCATGCCTCTCCCTCCATCTCTCTTCCACTTTGATTGGCTGAGAGGCATGCCAACATGGCTTCTCATCTCAGAGGGGCTACAGCTATATCCGAAGACATCAGAAACAGACAAAAAATGTACTTTTTGATTCTAATTCGTAATATTTGGAAGGCAGTGAGCAGATGTTTCAAAAATCACTTCAAAAGTGCTTTCAAACCGAATTTTAAATGAATTTAATGGACTAATGAAAAATTTGCTCAACCCTAGTGTGTATGTACTTTCAAGTCACCTGTTAACAGGGTGACCCCATGAATTCCATAAGGTTTTCTTAGGAAAGGATTTGACAATTCCTTCAACCCATAACTATATTTTAAACCATGTATATTACAAAACATATAAATACTCAGGGCTTCTTGTAGGCAGATAGACAACAGGGGCATGAAAAGTATTTAGAAGAATATAAATTATGTGAGTTCCATCAAAAGTTAGAGCAGACTCACTGAAAGTAATGAGTTTTTTCAGATATGATTGATTCTGGATCTAATTGTGTGTGTTTGTGTAGTTTTAATGTGCAATCCTAAGTAATCTCAATGGAACTGAAGTGGGACATCTAAAGTGGTTCACACTGGAAAGTAGCCTTCATAATTCTGCTGAAAATGCTAAAATAATTTATTGTAAGCATCTTATTTGAGCATTGTATTTTTTACTTCCTTTAAATGGCCCACACTAATTTAGAAACAAAAAGTCTGTGGCCTTGAATATCAACAGAGGAATAAATATGCTAATAGATTTATTGATACTGGTTCTCATACACTCTCCTTGGCTTTTTTTTTTACTATTATTTAAAATGTCTTTAGAACAAGCATTTACAAACTTACATTTCAAACATCTATATTAGATCACTATTTATGTGTTCAGTTATATTAAAATATGTTTGTTATGGTTGTGTATATTATGTTTGCAAATGCTTAGATGTAATTTAAGTTTTTTTAAAAAATGCAGTGCAATATTGCTCTTGAATATGTTTATAAAATAAATTCCTTACTCTTTAAGTACCTTTGAAGGGAGTATTCCCACACTCATACATGTGGGAGTGACCTCCATTAAACTCAGTGGAGCTAAACTTTTCTGAGTAAATATGGATAGACACTCCATGCAAATTTACTAACTAACATTGATTGATTTGGTTTATATCTTGCCTTACTTTCCAGGTTTGCATAAAAGCACAATTGTTTATATATTATATATGTTAAAAATGGATTAATTGTGCCATTGAATCACTAATTAAAATGACCCACTGGAAATAAATAAGTAGCATAATATTAAAAATTCTAGCATATCCATTTAAATCCTTTGGCTATAGCAGACCAGCCATTCCTGAAGGCCTAGCAATTGGAAATGAAAGGATGTTTTCTGCCAACATAAGGAAAAAAAAGGAGATATGTTGTCAAAGGCTTTAATGGTTGGAATCATTGGGTTGCTTTGAGTTTTCTGGGCTGTATGGCCATATTTCCTGACATTTTACCTGCATCTATGGCAGGCCTCCTCAGAAGTTGTAAGGTCTGTTATAACATCCCTCACAATTTCTGTGGATGCCTGCCACAGATGCAGGTGAAACATCAGGAAATAATGCTTTTGGAACATGGCATACAGCCCGAAAACCTCACAGCAACCTAAAAAGGAGATAGGTGACTTTCATAATCTGGGAGCTGTCACAAAGAAGGCTCTTTTTTGTGTCTGCACCAAACATAATTCTAAAGATGATAGGGCCAAGAGAAGGACCTCATATTTCATTCATATTGCACATATTGTTTTCATCAGTTCATAATATCTTCACGGAGATAACACTAATTAATGTTATGTGAGAACAGAAATCATTATATGATCAGATAAACAAAAAACAAACAAAAAAGATAGCTTATTCCTTACCCTCGCCCCCACCTTAGTCCTAAATAGCAAAGATACAACAGTAATACCATTTCCATCATGTGTGGCTTTCCTTAAGTTTCTCTTCCTCTATTTAATGTTCACTGGTTCTGTCTAGTGTGGTGTGAACATAGGCAGCTGGTTGGTGTTAAATGTCCAGCAATATTTGGGATAATCTCCAGGAATTCTCTCAGACAGATGGTAAGGGAAAAGAATGGGAGTTCAGGGGGAATTAACTGAGAAAGGTAGTCTTGACTGAAGATAACCAAAATTCACAGTTCGCTTTCATGCAGGAACCTTCCAATTTTTAATTATGCAACTTCATAAAGACAGAAAGTTGTCCTTGTTTCGATTACGAGCCATGTCATATGAGTGTCCCTTCCCCTACAATTGCATTGCCTATAAAACGTTATTTGAGCAGGATTGCTTTCTTTCCTACTACTGCATCTTCATAACCATGAAGATGCAGAGCATTTGTGCTAAAATTGTATGATACGCAGTATTTTGGACTGTCTGCTACAGATCTGTTTGGAGACATTATCCATGCCCCTCTAGATTGTTTGGCACACATACAGAGATTGTCCCCCTCCCATGTAAAATATTATGGTGTTAAATTGCTGGTGTTAGAGCTCCTGGTGTTAGAGCCTCCAGTGGAGCAGTGGGTTAAACCGCAGAGTTGCTGAACTTGCTGACTGAAAGGTTGGTGGTTCGAATCCGGGGAGCAGGAAAGCTCCCGCTGTTAGCTTCAGCTTCTGCCAACCTAGCTGTTCGAAAATATGCAAATATGAGTAGATCAATAGGTAATAATAATAATAATAATAATAATAATAATAATAATAATAATAATAATATATTTTTATACCCCACCTCCATCTCCCCAAAGGGACTCGGGGTGGCTTACATGAGGCCAAGCCAGATAAAACAGCAAACCAAGATAAAATAACATCAAGAAATACAAATACAAAAGATACAAAAGAATAGGAATACAAAAGATGCTACTAATTAAGATCGATCTGGAACCTAAATTTTTTCTACTTGGCATGTTCGATATAGAAAAAGATAAAAATAAAGAAACTCTGTTCAATTATTTGATCTCGGCAGTGAGAATGACGTATGCCAAAAACTGAGGGGAAAAAATAGACCAGACATAAAAACATGGCTCAACAAAATTTTAGAAATTATGAACTTAGATAAGTTAACATACCTGCTATCAAACACACAAGGAAAACCCAAAAAACAAACACACTGGGAACTAATTGAGAATTATTTAAAAAAGGAAAATTACAAAATAATGATATGAGGCAGTCTTAGTCTGAGATAGATGAGGAAGAACAAATAATGGTACAAACTAGCGTACCAAACACACCAAGAGAATAATGTAAAAACACAACACAATAGATGGAAGTCAATTTTATTTGTTTGTTTTACATGTAAGTTGTATTCTTTTGGGTCTTTTGTCTTGTTTTGGTTTATTTTGACTGTGTTGTATTTTGATTTTGTTTCTTGTTTCTGTTTTTTGTTCTTTCTTTCATTCTTTTTTTTTTTCTTTCCCCAACCCCCTGGATGCTGTCCAGCACCCGTCACCTCTTTGTGGGTGTTGTTTATATGTTTTGACACATTTGAAAATAAATAAATAAATAAATAAATAAATAAATACAAATACAGGCATTAAAATTTAACACTCTGAACATAGCAAAAACATAAAGTGATAATCATAGTAAAACATGGATTTGGCACCCAAGTAGAGGGGCCAAAACAAACTGGGCAAAGTGCAACGAGTGAGAATTGTAACATGAGGTAGTTGATTAAATGCTACTGTCAATGGGAGAGCACTTAGGGTACCACTCTGGCAGGGAGATAACATGACCTAGGAGATGTCTACAGACAACACGGGCTCTTTGGCTTAGAAATGGAGATGAGCACCAACCCCCAGAGTAGGACACGACTAGACTTAATATCAGGGGAAAATGTTTACCTTTACTTTTAAAGTGCTGTAACACTATAGAATTGCAATTCTGCCCTTCCCCTGAACTTTAATTTGATCCCAACAAAGAAGAAAGGGCTGCCCAGAGCACACAGGTTGTTTAGCAGCTCCAGCTCATCCACCTCATGCCCCCATTCCCAGAGTTTTCTCTAACCCTCAGAGGAAAGGGTTGGCCTTTGGAGCTGAGTATCACTCTCTGAGAGTCACCACTGCTATTCATATTATAACGTTTCTGTATCCAAAGTGCACCCACTAGACCACCCCTGACCACCTAAATTGAAGTGCAATTGAATTTTTGCAAATGAAATTATTGTACAATATAAGTGGGAAAGGAAGTCATTAATGATTTTTTTCAGTTAGAAAAGGGAATTGCTTTTAAAATCACCTCCCACAGAACAACTGCAGGGCAATGACGTCAAGCAGTAAGCCATTTCCCCTGCCTCATGCAATAAGGCCCCATGAGTATTAAAAAACATTTTCTACAATAGGAATTTATCTCACAGGCACACAAATTTGGATGGCTGTTTTGTGGATTTCTTGTAAGAACATCTCACTGAACCGATGAAGTAAATTAATGAATAAAACATCGTTAAATACAATGCCGATGAGCTAATACAGCACCAAATGGTGCCAGGAATTGATATAAAGAGGTTGAGACTGAAACTGAGTTGTACAGACAATGCAAAATAATTTAGAAGCATTGAAATTCACAAGGCTAATTCTGCCAAGACAAAACAAGATGTCTTTCATGCACTGAGAAGTTACATGATTGTCTTTACATAAGTAAGTAGGACAAGTGGGTGATCTGATCCAGATGAGGAAACTATCACATGGTTTAGCTTTTCATAGAATCATAGAGTTGGAAGAGACCTCATGAGCCATCCAGTCAAAACCCCCTGCCAAGAAGCAGGAAAATTGCATTCAAAGCATCTCCGACAGATGGCCATCCAGCCTCTGCTTAAAAGCCTCCAAAGAAGGGGCCTCCACCACACTCTGAGGCAGAGAGTTCCACTGCTGAACAGCTCTCACAGGTATGAAGGTCTTCCTCATGTTCAGGTGGAATCTCCTTTCCTAGTTTAAAGCCATTGTCCTGAGTCCAAGTCTCCAGGACAGCAGAAAACAAGTTTGCTCCCTCCTCCCTATGACTTCCCCTCACATATTTATACTTGGGAAGCGACCATTCCTCATGGCTATAGGAATTTTATGTTTTTTCATAAGGCCACTTCCATCAATTCCTCCTTTGGAAACAGGGCCTTGAATTGTTGGTGCACCAAAATAGTGTGAGCTGTTCCGTGAAAGAAACACAATACTGTAGACATAAGACACTCAGAGATGGCAGATTTTTAAAAATTATTTTTTATCAACAAATATAATTTACAATATATAGAACAATATTTGGGGCACAGTTACACAAAATCAACTACCAACTATGGACTAAACTAACATGATAAGCAAAACTTGGGCATATCTACACACACATGCTCACATTCAGACAATCTAGGAAAATTGTGTGTGTGTATACACGGACAGGCAATCCCTGAGTTACAAAAATCTGACTTACATAGTTAAGAACAGGGGTGAGGCAACAGGAAGTGAAAAAAATCTCACTTAGTAAGGGAAATTCATTCCTGAAAGAGTTATACTGGAGAAAGTTTTTCCACTGAAGCTTTATCACCAATTCCTGTTTCCACAGCAACCCAAATTTTTCAAAATCCAATTATCACAGGTATAGAAAGCAAGGTGAAATCTTCTGAACAGGGGCACAGACAGCAAAACAAATTCCACAGGGGTGTTAACCCTTCCCTATGCTGTTCAAAATATGTCTGTGTGTGTGTGTGTGTGTGTGTGTGTGTGTCTATATCTATATCTATATCATCTATCTATTACAGTTACGAAATGCACCTGCTCTGATTTACATACAAATTCAGTTTAAGAACAAAGCTACAAAACTTATCTTGTTCCTAACTTGGGGACTATACACACACACACACACACACACACACACACATACACATATATATACACACACACATATTGTAATTTATATTTCCTAGATTGTCCGAACATGCCATGTTGAAAATGAAATCCTTCTTCTTGGTCCTGTCTACTCCATTGTCTCTGATGTAGTGATGTAAATAAATTAATTTGACTTGACAGTCTTGACAAAGATAGCCTTTTCACACCTTTTGATATTTGTGAGAAAATGCACACATTGCTTCCAGCATTCACACATCTGCAAAGTTTATTGAACATTTCAGAGAAAGAAAGTTCACATAATGTGTGTTTTAAAATGTGAATGGATAAACTGTGCATAACAGAAAACTATTATATACAAAGGTGTACTTTAGTCAATGAGGAAAAGTTGTGCAAATTAGATGCAGAAAGTGTATGTACATATGTGCATACCCAGAAAACTGTGCTTATTATGAATTTCAATGTGGGGAAAAATGGCAAAGTCTTACAAACTGGAATGATCTGATGGTGGAAAAATAACAGAAATGTGGTTAGAGAAATTATGTAAAGTCAACACCAGGAGATGTTCACAAGGCTAAATCCCCACATGGAAATTTACCAAAGGGAGATGCATTTTGTAGAGATGCAGCTAGACTTGGATCTGTAGACTTCCATTCAACAGGAGTCCTTCTATACTGTCCAAATCCCCACACTATGGAAATCTTCCCATAAATTTAGAGCCTTGATTGCTCTCCTTTGGGAACCTTGATAAATTCTCTTTAACATATATCCATGCTCAATGCACAGACAGCAGGACTGAGAAAAGAATAAAGGCTGTGTGAGCTGCCCTGAGTCCATCTGGGAGATGGTGTATGGTATAAATAAAGTTGTTGTTGTTGATGATGATGATTATTATTATTATTGTTATTATTATGCCATTGTTGTTATTGTTGTCTCCATGCTCTCCATATACTTAGTCATGCTCATGGAGTGCAACATGTGAGAAGGACCATTTTGCATCTGCTTGTTTAATGCACAATAGTTTGCTGCTTTTGAACCTGGCATGGCACAAGGCCATTCAATGGGAATTTATTTAGGGCAACAACCCATCCATTTTTATAAGGTAAGAAGGGACTTAGCATTTGATTCGTCCAAGAACTCCGTGAGTCAGGTTATGCTGAGAATTAGGGGCATTCTCTTTGTGCTCACAGAAACCATGACAACCTGTTATGGGTCCAAAAGGGTTATGTTAGTGCATGTGAAATAGAGTTGCGCTTCCTACCCTGCATATAGGCACCCCAGGGATATGGTAAACTAATCGTGAATACTTTCAGATTCTTTATTCTGCAACCACTAGTTTCCAAGCTGCAGGAGAGGGTTGGAGTCATTTCCTTTCTTTGGTTATTCTGGTTGTTTCTAGAAAAGTCAGAGAAAAATTTTAAGGCCTTGGTCATTCTTCCCAACCGTAGCTTTCTTCCAATTTAAGAAATGCATGAATGTGTGAAAACTTTTTAGGTCTCCCATGCCATTTGGCATGGACCAGAAAAGCAAAATAAAAGTGAAAAGCTTTCATCTGTTGCACAACATCATCTGCATCCTTTAATCACATTATCTAATAAACTGTTTCACCTGAATGCCTGGAACTAAACTCAGCTTTTGTGTATCTGACTGATGAGCCTTTAGTGGATCAGATTTCAGATTATGAAATCTGGAAATACCCGTATTAGGTACCTGGGAATATTGTCCAATACAACACTTCCAAGCAAGTTACGCATAATGGAATCATTTTGTTCATATCTGAAGACAAATCTATCTAATTTGACTTTTCCAAGTCATTTTCCATATCGTTCATATCTTAAGTCTTCCAACTTGCCACATCTGGCATTCTGATTCAGATCCTCAAGTCAAAAGCACATTCAAGAAAACATAATAGGGAAACATGGGCACAAAATGTGCATGCTAGTGAAGAGAGCATGCAAAATGTATTTCTAGCAAAACTGCGCATAAGGCAAAACCATATATGGTCATCCTTTGGTATCCACAGATTTGATTCTCCATGGCTTGAAAATATTGCAGAAATAAATTTCAAATAGCAAACCTTGGTTTGGCCATTTTATGTAAGGGACCCCATTTCACTACATCATTGTATATTATGAAATATTGTTATCCATGGAGTGAAGAGCAGAGTCCGGAAACCAAGGGCCCTCTGTATATGTTAGAAATGTTAAGGAATCATGTTCACAAACGTATACACAAACCAGAAAATTTCCATCCATATATATGTGTGTGTGTGTGTGTGGACAAATTTGCTTTCGGGTGCTAAAAGGATAAAACATTCCAATAGCCATAGACAGCAGCATGAGACAAGGAATGTGCAAAAACTATGTTTTGTGAACTTTTAAGGAATTTAAAAGTCTATTACAAGTTTCATAAGAGGGAGAATGAAGAGCAGAATTAATAAAAGCAATCCAAAGTAGCATTAACTCGCATGACCTGCTTTCTCCTTGGATCCACACACTGTCAGGGTGCCTAGCAGCTCTGAACCGTTTTGTGAAGATCCATGCTAGATGACAACTGGCTTTTCTTTTCCACTTGGTACATAATACTCCTTTTTCTCTGTTTGAAGATTCTGCATGGAAAAATGTCACTTCGTATGAATGGCTCAGTTCACTTGACTTCCTCTGTTAAAGGATGTTAAGAGGGTGGAAAAGCAGGGAAAGCAAAGATTTTCCACACAAAAGGGGAAGGGAGGGGAACGACAAGCAGAACTTAGCTCAAGAATGTTATTACTGATTTTGTGCTTCAATAAATCACAAGCTGGTGTGGAGTTTGGTGCATTTCACCCAACTCCTTCACTGATTTCAGTGATTTTAAGCATACCTAAATTAGGTTCCTTTCATTATTAATCTCAAACCTTACCTTTCCATTTACAGAAACTTTGCCAGGGGCTTACATAAAATGATGAAATATCAATAACTCCAATAGAACATAGTATTAGAAAGAAGTCACAAGTTGAGTGCCACAGGGTTCTGTCCTGGGCCCAGTTATTTATTTATTTATTTATTTATTTATTTATTATTTAAACTTATATGCCGCCACTCCCCTAGGGCTCGGGGCGGCTTACAAGAAAGGCTAAAATCTAACAATTTAACAAAGTTCTGTTTAACACTTTTATTAATGACTTAGATGAAGGGTTAGAAAGCACGATCATCAAGTTTGCAGATGACACCAAACTGGGAGGGATAGCCAACCCTCCAGAGGACAGGAGCAGAATTCAAAATGATCTTAACAGACTAGAGAGATGGGCCGAAACTAACAAAATGAAGTTCAGCAGCGACAAATGCAAGATACTTCACTTCGGCAGAAAAAATGGAATGCAAATATACAGAATGGGGGACGATGCCTGGCTCGACAGCAGTACGTGTGAAAAAGACCTTGGAGTCCTCATGGACAACAAGTTAAACATGAGCCTACAATGTGATGTGGCGGTGAAAAAAGCCAATGGGATTTTGGCCTGCATAAATAGGAATATAGCGTCTAGATCCAGGGAAGTCATGCTACCCCTCTATTCTGCCTTGGTCAGACCACACCTGGAATACTGTGTCCACTTCTGGGCACCGCAATTGAAGGGAGATGTTGACAAGCTGGAAAGCGTCCAGAGGACGACAACTAAAATGATCAAGGGTCTGGAGAACAAGCCCTATGAGGAGAGGCTTAAAGAACTGGGCATGTTTAGCCTGCAGAAGAGAAGGCTGAGAGGAGACATGATAGCCATGTATAAATACGCAAGGGGAAGTCATAGGGAGGAGGGAGCAAGCTTGTTTGCTGCTGCCCTGCAGACTAGGACACGGAACAATGGCTTCAAACTACAGGAAAGGAGATTCCACCTGAACATCAGGAAGAACTTCCTCACTGTGAGAGCTGTTCGACAGTGGAACTACTCCCTCCCCCGGACTGTGGTGGAGGCTCCTTCTTTGGAGGCTTTTAAGCAGAGGCTGGATGGCTATCTGTCGGGAGTGCTTCAAATGAGATTTTCCTGCTTCTTGCAGGGGGTTGGACTGGATGGCCTATGAGGTCTCTTCCAATGCTACGATTCTATGATTCTATGAGGAACCCAATAAAGCACAGATTAAATCCTAACAAAACAAATACAAACTGATTAAGCAAACGGTGTAAATCAAGTAAAAGCAAAGTGCATTCACATGTGTCTCTTATTATTAGGCATGGCCTTATTTAATAGCTGAAAAACTTATCATTAGGCAGCTCCACTGTTTGAGATCTGGAAAGCTTTTTCATTTTATAGCCTACATGTGCACACACACATACACATTGGATTTTTTATTTAGTGTGGGCCCTTCATGAATCCAGCAATGTCTGCATCATGTTATTTATGAATGTAGACAATGTGGCTGGCATCCCACACTGCAGTGATGAATCTATAACACATTGTCATGGTTGTAAATACCTGCTGGGAATTGTACCCCAATGCATTTCTTATAAGACCAGTGTTACATGGTCTCTGAAGTGTACACTTGGTAGTAGTTTCGCTGCTGCATTTGACACCAGCTACAGCTTCCAGATACTGGATGACAGTTCCATGTAGACATTATTGTGGCCTTATTAGGAGGGAACTAAGCATGAACCACTGTGGCCAGATCTGCCTTCTCCAAGAAAATATAAAGCTTATAAATTAGCTGAAGCTGGACAAAGGTTCTCCTGCCCTTCTGAAGCTGGTGTGGCTTTTCAGAAGGATAACTGGGTTCCAAAGCACCCTTAAGCTATAGATCTGACCTTTCAGAGGAAGAGCAGCCCATCCAGAACAGATTGTGATCTCAATCCCAGGGTGATTTTCTTTATAATCCTTTATGGCATCCAGACAACAGTTCAGTACTACCACAGCCTCTTTGGCATCAGTTGTAAAGGAGAGATAGAGATAGATGGCATCAGCATGCTGATGATATTCAACCTCAAAGCTCCAGATGATTTCTCCCAGCAGCTTAATGTAGATGTTAAAAGCCTAGAGGACTGTATTAATCTCTGTGGAATCCCACAGACTAATAACCAAAAGGGAAGAAATCAGTGACAAAGCTGTAAGAAAAGAAGACTGTCACTCAGTCAAAGAAGCCACAACCCCAAGCCTGCAAGACCTGAGCAGGACTGTTGAGGATAAAGTGAGCCAAAAGTCTTTCACTCATAGGGTCTGTTGTAAGTCAGCCTTTGCCTTTGTGAAATTCTGATGTGCCTTTGCATGACTCTGATGAAGATTTTAGGTTATATGTGCATAATGATGGGATTCAGGATGAATTTGAAGATGACTCTGATGCTGGGAATTATAGGAGTGTTCCAGCTGTGGGAAATGAAGAGCAGGGGGTTGTTCCCATGGGAATAAATCATGATGTTGTTTCTAACCAAGAATTTCAGGTGCAGGATGTCGAAAGGAAGGATACTTTTATGGCATGCTTTTAAAACAGTCTACTCGCAGAGAGCTCTTTGTCACTGCAACTCCATCGCTTGATAGAAGCAAGTCTGCTTTCTTGTGCCAAGTTTGCGTGCCTGTAATACCTTGGATTTATCCTGTTCGCTGGGACTTTTGGCTTCCATGAAAAGGACTTTGTCTTATGCTCTATGTTTCTATGGACTTAATACTTACAGCCTTGGTTTTGTACCTTTCCTTTGGAACTGAACTTTTATCCTTTATGAACTATCTTTTGCCTATTTTCTTAATAAATGTCGACTTGGGACCTCTTCACATGGCCCGCGGAGGCTGGGCCATTGTGTCTCATTGCACATTCCCTCCGTCCTTCACTCAAAACATGGTGGGGACGGGACAGGGTGACAACGTGCATTGCTCCACTGCCCTTTATCCGATGGGGAAATGGGGAGGAAAGTGTGCTAACCTCCCCCCCCCCAAAACCCACTTTCCTCCCCATGGTGGAGGAGAAAGTGCCTTCTGGTGCTTTCCCTCCACTTTGGGAGGAAAGAGGGCAAGGCCTGCGATCCTCCCGTCTGATGGTGCTCGGCACGCCCTGTCCAAGCCGTGGCTAAAAATGGCAAAACAGGGCTGTTTTGCCCCATGTGAAGTCGTCCTTGAAGACAGTTAATAACAGCAAAGAGTAGACATGGGCCTTTTGGCCTTTTTTACTGCCACACCTTTGTGATCAGTAATATACATGTGAATTATCGTAATCAGGTATTCCTAACTACTTGCTGGCTTGTTTTGTCAAATTTATAAATAGAAGAGTTTTTCCTTCATAACCACTTTTCACAATATCATTTAAACTGTAATTACATAGAAAATGTAGGTTAAATGTCCAGTTCCTTAGAAATATGCATTGCCTCTTGCCAATGTTTTCAATCAAAGCAAATTAGATAAAAATGCTGCTCTGGCAGGCAAGAACCTATGATATATAATAATGTTGTCTACCTACTTGGCAAATCTCCGCATCCCACGAAACAGATCTTGCAAATTTATTAAACAGATTACAAAATCAGACCACCTTGCATGTGGTGATTAAAAGGTTTTGAAGGGGCCCTGTCACTTTATCTATACCTTGAAGGTATAATTTCACACTGTGAATTACTAAAGCATTAAAATTCAGATGTTGCATGGTTTTAAAAAATGTATGAGAATAAGAAAGAGGAGCTTTTAAAAAGTAAATACAGTCTCTGTGTTTCATTAAATATGAGACAGCCATATCGGCTGTCTTTCTTGTCCTTGGAAGGAGAAAGAAGTGCTAGAACAAAAAGAAACGTAACCAGTAAAATTTGGAATCATTTACTTTTTGTAAAATTTGTGTAAAGCATTAAGGGCATAGTGTCATTGTTTTAATCAGGTCCCTGTATGACATTAAGAGAATCCAATAGATCTCCTTCACTAGGCAGCGTCAAAAGTCTCCTCAATCGTGATATATCATGTGATTCTTTTAAAAGAACATTTTGGAACTTTTTAAAGTATTTAGTTACGTTACTGTGTATTGAATGCCCTTCACTAAGCTTCTTTACAATATTTTAAAGGTACTGTGCAATGTTTTAAAGGTCCTTTATCTTTACAACATTGCAAAGATCCTTTAATAAGCTAGCCAGGAGAAAAAGCAAAGGAGGGCTTTTTCAGTTGCTTCGAAAAAGGAATGTTAATAGGCCTGTCTTATGTGACATGCTGCCTCTGTTGAAACTCCCTCTTCTATTAGCACCAGGGCAAATGGTAGGCTTGATCGATCCACGAAAAATTTGATTCTAAACTCGTTGCAAAAGTAGAGGGGGGCAGCGTTTCGTTTTTGAAGGTATTTCCGAATTTTGTCCCCCAAAAATTTCGAAATTAACGAAAATTCGTTATTTTCTAAATTAATTCGTTAATGGCGGACGCGCATGCGCAATTCCCAAAAACAGCACAGAGGGAGAGGACTTTACAGGACTCTCCCACCCTCATTTTTTTAGTGATCTTCTTCAAACTTGGTACAGTGGTAGAACACATTTAACACTGATAGCTCACCAAAATTTGGAACGTTTCCCTTATCCTCTGATTTTTGGCGAATTTTCATAGCTTTTATAATAAACCATTTTTTAATAATTGCAGAAATCTGTTCCTGGTTTGAAAGTCTTATTTCCTGTTAAATTGGGTTGTCTTTACTGTGAAAGTCATTGTTCTACTTCAGAAACTTTGTTTTTGTGGCTGAAACTTTGTTAAATTGGTGTGTGTGTGATATATACTGTGTATATATATATAGTCCCTGCATATGTGTGTGTGTGTTTGTGTGTGTGTGTGTATAGGTAAAGGTAAAGGTATCCCTTGACGTTAAGTTCAGTCATGTCTGACTCTGGGGGTTGGTGCTCATCTCCATTTCTAAGCCCAAGAGCCAGTGTTGTCCATAGACATCTCCAAGGTCATGTGGCCGGCATGACTACATGGAGTGCCATTACCTTCCCGCCAGAGCGGTACCTATTGATCTACTCACATTGGCATGTTTTCAAGCTGCTAGGTTGGCAGAAGCTGGAGCTAACAGCGGGCACTCACTCTGCTCCCGGGATTTGAACCTGGGACCTTTCGGTCTGCAAGTTCAGCAGCTCACTGCTTTAACACACTTCGCCATCGGGGCTCATGTATATATAATATACATACACATACACACAATGTGGAGAATATGTGGAAAGGTAGATAGATAGATAGATAAGTTGGGAGCCACAGCGAAGGCACCTTCCTGGGAGCAAGGTCTAATAATAATAATAATAATAATAATAATAATAATAATAATAATAATAAATCCCTTACAATATCCAAGATGGGTACCATTATTGGCAGAGAAAGCCAAGCTGTAGGAGTTGAAATCCAATCATTTATCCTCCCTATAGAATCAATTTTATATGCATTTTTAGCTACAGAAAAGCTAAAATCAGGACAGTAAAAGAACAACACCCAGAAAATGGGAATTCCAGACAGGAAACAATCAGGGCCAGCTAATACCTCCCAACAAAGGATTCCCCCAGGTAGGAAGCAGCCAGGCTTTGAAGCTGCAAGGCTATTCAATGCTAATCAAGGTGACCAATTGCAACATTCACACTTGCCTCCCACAGACAAGAGTTCTTTCTCCTACCCTGGACCTTCCACAGATATATAAACCCCACTTGCCTAGCTTCGCACAGACGTCAAAACCTCACCGCCGGGCCCCTCTCTGTCTCTCTCGGTCTCTCCATTCCCGGCTCCATCCGCCGCCTTCCCGCCTCACAGAGAGACACCAGGCCTGAGCTGAGGCGAGGCGGCGGCGGCCATTTCCCCCCTCCGTCTTCCTCCTCCTCCTCGGCCTCCTTCCCCCTCGCCCCCTCCCATTGGCTGAGCCCGTGACGCCCCTTTTGCTGAGGGGCAAAAGGAAAGGGCCTGAATGGTGGGAGTTTGGGTGATTTGCAAAAGCTGTTTTTTCCTAACGAAAAAAACGACGACATAACGAAAAACGGCCTCTCGCGATTCGAAACCGCAATATCCAGACGTGTGGACAATCAAGGTCGTATATTGCTTCAAAACAAACGAAAATAACGAATTAATAACGGGTAACGGGGAAATCGAATTATTTGAGCAAGCCTAGCAAATGGCTTAGCATTTTACTCACAGCACCACTATTTTGCAGTATTTGTACAATTTGCGATTTCCATCCATTTACTGCAATGTTCGTCCCAGTATTACATGTCTTCTACTCATGCAATAGCATGCTGCTGGAGTCAGTCTTCTTGTTGTGCGATCGGAATTATCAGCATAGGTGATAATCCTGCTTCTATCCCATTTTGTCACCTTCATATGCTAATGTCCTCAATTCTGTTTTGGTAAAATTGACTAAAATAGGCTTCTTCCAATCAAATAGTGTTGCAAAGAAAAACTGATAGACTTGTCTATACTAATAGTGCAATCATTTGAATTTTTGCTGAGAAATAAGCTGTACAGTTTTTATTTGAAGTCATTTTCAGTAAGTAGGTTCAGGACAGCGGTTCTAATGAATCAAACAATGTTGTTTTGTTATTTTAATGAATTAGAAAATCCAAATTATGGCTGTTTCCAGACCTGTTATACAGGTAATCCATTAAACAGGTCTTTGTTTAATGGCTAGAAGATCCAGAACCTTAAAAAATGATTCTAGGCTGTCAGCTCACCACAGCCGCTCCTGAATGAACACACGAGACTCTCTGTGGTATCACCAGGAACTTTTACTGTAGGAAACATGAACATCAGAAAAGCCAAGAATGGGAGGCTCCGGCCAACCCTCCTTTATATACCCTCCCCCTCATTTGAACAGTCTCTTCCCGCTCAGTAAAACCCCGCGCAAATTCCCCGCCAAGTCCATCAGCCGTTTCTCCTCCGAGTCCTGGGACGCAGGTGTCTTATCACTGTCAGTGACCCTGAAACTCAGAGCCACATCCAGGCTCTAGTAGCAGGGTTCTGACATGGCGTCCTCCTCCCCTTCGTCCTGGAAGGAAAAGATTAAACACAACTATTGTTCTCCGCTGTCCAGAGTTCCTTTATACTTTTTTAACAGGCTGCAATGGAATACCGGGTGTACCTTTCCTAGGTCCTTTGGTAGCCTCAGCTCATAGGTCACTTCGTTTATTCTTTTTGCTACCCTGAATGGCCCTATATAGCGTGGAGCCAATTTCTTGGATGGGAACCCCAATTTCAGGTTTTTTGTGCTCAGCCAAACCAGATCTCCTTCGCCCAATTTGTCCCCCTCTCGGCGCCTACGATCCGCAAAGAGCTTGTACTTCTTTTGTGTTTCCCGCAATGCCTCTACCACGGTTTGCCACCCTTGCTTGATTTTGGCCGGCCATTCCTCGTCGGTCTGGCCCTCCCCTTCCTTCCACTCGGGTAGCCTGGGGAAAGGTGCCACCTCCTGTCCGTATACTATTTCGAATGGGGCACGACCTGTGGCCGAATGTACGGCCCCGTTAAAAGCCATCTCAGCAAACGGAAGAAGGTCCGCCCAATCATCCTGTCTATAATTGGTGTACATCCTTAAGAATTGGCACAGTGTCTGTTGGGTACGTTCGACCCCCCCGTTGGTCGCGGGATGAAAGGCCGAGCTCAGGTTCCTTTCTGCTCCTAACAGCTGTAAGAATTTTCCCCAAAATTTTGCAGTAAATTGGACTCCCCGGTCACTAATTATCTTGTCGGGACACCCATGTAGGCGATATACATGCTTCACATACAAATCAGCAAGTTTTTCAGCTGAAGGGAGTTTTGGCAGAGCCACAAAGTGTGCCTGTTTTGAGAATAGGTCCAATATTGTCCAAATGTATCTGTGGCCTCTGCTGGGGGGTAGTTCGCCTACAAAATCCATGGCTACGCATTCCCATGGCCTCATGGGCTCCACCACCTTCTGCAATAGCCCCTGGGGCTTCCCCGGTGGTGTTTTTCCCTCTGCACATAATTCACACTGCGTGACGTACCCCCTGGCGTCTTTCCTCATTCCGGGCCACCAGCATTGTCTGGCCAACAGTTTAATAGTCCTGGTGGGGCCTAGATGACCCGCACCTTTGTTATCATGGTACTTCCTTAACATTTCTCGTCTTAAACATTCAGGGATATACAATTTCTTATTTACAAACACCAAATCCCCACACAATTCTCCCTTTTCTTTGTTAGTTTGTAACCATTTGTCCATTCCATACGCTCGCTTCAACTCTTCCTCCCATATTTCTCCTCCCCCCGTGGAAATGGCAGTACGTTTGTTTTCTTTGGCCGCTTGTGCTCGAGTTAGTACTGCCAGGCCCCATTGCTTATCTAGGAATAGGCTCCCTTCAGATTCCTGAATTCCTCCCCCGTGCTGAGGCATCCGAGAGAGAGCGTCAGCGAGTATGTTATGTTTCCCCTGGAAGAATCTGAGTCTGAAATCAAAACGGCTGAAATATTGGGCCCATCTAATTTGCTTCGCTGATAGTTTACGAGGGGATCTTAGATACTGTAAATTTCTATGATCAGTCCACACCTCAAACGGTGTTCCACTTCCTTCCAGAAAGTGTCTCCAGCACTCTAGTGCTTTTAGAATCGCTAAGGCTTCTCTCTCCCAAATCGGCCAGTTTTTTTCTGTATCGCTAAACTTTTTTGACAGATAGCCACATGGCTTCAGGTTCCCCCCCTCGTCTTTCTGTAGCAGAACTGCCCCATATGCCCGGTCTGACGCATCGCAATGTAATACAAAGGCTTTAGACATATCAGGGTGCTGTAGGACAGGCTCCTCAGTAAAACGCTTTTTAAGGGCTTCGAAAGCTTCCTGGCATTCTATTGTCCAGGTCAGTTTGGCCCCTGGGGCCTTCACTTTGGCTGTTTCTCCCCTACCTTTAGTCTTTAACAAATCCGTTAATGGCAAAGTGAGGCGCGCAAAGTCCTTGATAAATGTTCTATAGAAGTTTGCGAACCCTAGGAAGGATTGCAGCTGCTTCCGTGTTTTGGGGGCTTCCCACCCCCTCACGTCTTCTACCTTCGCAGGGTCCATCGCCACTCCCTGGGAGGAAATCCTATACCCCAGAAAGTCTATCTGGTCTTTATTGAACTCGCACTTGGCAAGCTTCGCATACAGTTTTGCTTCTCTCAACTTTTGCAGGACTTCCCTGACTAGTTCTATGTGTTGCTCCTTAGTCCGAGATACTAACAATATGTCATCTAAAAAAACAAAGACTCCCTTGTACAACAATGGATGCAACACTTCGTTGATTAATTGCATGAACGCGGCGCCTCCGCCGCACAAACCGAAAGGGAGCACACGATAATTGAATAATCCGAATGCACAGGAGAAGGCCGTCTTCCACCTGTCCTCTGGTTTAATCTGCAATTTATGGTACGCTTCAATTAAGTCCAATTTAGTGAATATCTGTCCCTCCGATAACTGGGCGATCAAGTCCTTCACTAAAGGTAGGGGGTATTTATTTCCAGAACTGATTGCATTCAGGCCCCTGTAGTCAATGCAGAGCCTCAGCGTTTGGTCCTTTTTGCGCCTGAACAACACAGGCGCCCCTAGAGGGGAATTTGAAGGCTCTATGAAACCCCTCGCTAGGTTTTTATCAATGTATTTTCTCAGTTCCTCCTTTTCCCTAGCCGACATTGGGTATATTTTTGCCTTAGGAAGCTCTGCTCCTGGGACTAGCTCTATCTTCACTTCAACTCTCCGCTTCGGTGGGAAACTGTCTGCTTCCTTCTCATCGAATACGTCCACAAAATCCCGATACTCTGGGGGTAATTTATCTGCCAGTTCTGCTATCCTGATAGAGTCTTCCTCCCCCCTTTTCCCCGGCTCCCTTTCCACTTCCTGGCTCCCTCCTTCCAACTTCATCCTGAAGATCATGCTCTTATCCTCCCAGTTGATTTGCGGGTTGGCCTGCCCCAGCCATGGCATGCCTAGTATAACATTATAGCTGGCTATTTGTGATATCACAAATGACACCTTTCCTTCCCAACTCCCTATCTTACACTTTACATCTTCGGCACTGTACTTAGCTAATGATCCCGATGCTGTGGATCCGTCCAACTGCGAAAAAGCTATTGGGGATTCTAGGTTCGTTCTTTCGCATCCCAATCCCTCGGCTAATTCAGGGGAGATGATGTTCCTGGAACATCCACAATCCACAAATGCTTTGCAGGTTGCTTGTTTGCTGCCACTTTCCAGCTGAATGGGGACCACTATCATGGCTTTGTCCTGACTTACCAACCCCCCCGAGTGGTGCCTCATCGGTGGTTCTTCCTCGGCGCGTTTCCCTGCCACGGCTCTTGGTTTGGGCGGGCCTCCGCCTTCCCCTTTTCTCTGCCAGCACTCGGCAGCCCTGTGGCCCAAACGGCCGCACACGAAGCAGCCCCTCCTGCTGGTGCTCACGTTCCCTGTCGGCTCCGTTCTCCTCCCGGCTGGGGTTGATCCCTCCTTCCGGCTCCCCTCTTTCATCCGCGGCCGCTGCTGTAGCCCTCCTCGGTGCCTCCTCGCCTGGGCCAGCGATGTCTCGATGCGCCCCGCCAGCTGAATCCATCCGCGCAGTGTGTCAGGCTCATCACGATGCACCGCCCAGGAGAGGATCTCCCGCCTGAGCCCCTCTTTGAAGAGTTCTATCTTTGTCACTGCAGACCATTCCGGCACCTTTTCAGCGAGGCATTGGAACTCCTCCGCATACTCAGATACCGACCTCTGCCCCTGGGAGACGGTCTTCAACTCCTCCCTCGCCCGGATCTGCTCCAGTGGATCTCGGAAACGGGTCTCCAGGGCCCCCATAAAGCGTCGGAGTGAACCCAGACATGGGTCGCGCCGCGCGTGTAGTTGAACGTACCAGCTGGCCGCTCCCCTCTTCAACACTGCACCAATGGCCCGTACCCGGCTGGATTCCGTTCTAAAAGTGTGGGCATTGTCCTCCATATAGCCCCTCACCGTGGTCAGGAAAAAAATCCAGTTCAGAGGACTCTCCCCCAAACTCGATCCTTAGTTCCTCTCGTCTCGGTAGGGGTCCCTGTGGTGGCAATCCCCAATTCTCCGCCCGTCGCAAGCCCCCTTGCGGGCCAGTGGGCCCCGCTGCTGCTTCCCTTTGTCCTGTGCCACGCCCGGCATTCGCCAGGGGCACCAGGGTCTCAGTTGGGAGCGTAGCCGGGATTCTCGGAGGCTTTTCCCCTTCGTCGTCACTCTCCTCCACCCGCGTCAGGCTCGTTTGGATCTTGGGCCGGGCACCGGGCTCCTTTCGCATTTCCCTTCCCTTCGGTGCTGGGAGGTCTGCAAAGCCCTGGCTGCTTCCCATGCTCACGTCCCACATTGAGCTAGCCCGGAGTTCCCTTCCTCGCTCCGGCTCCGCCAAAACCGCCAGGCGCTCCATCGCCCTCGACATCACTGCCAGGGTGGTCTCCATCGCCGACATCCTCTCCTCCAGAAACACCATCTTTTGCGGGCCTGGGGAAGGTGAACCTTCCTCTCCTCCGGTGCTATCTCCCCGCACCACTCCGCGCCTCTGGGTTACCCCATTTGGCTGGGCATAAGCGGTGGATGACGCCAGGGCCGCCAGCTGGTGGAACTCAGCGTCCGTCTCGGGAGTGGCCCTTTCCGACCTTCCTCCTCCGGCGCCCAAGAGCTCTTCATCCTCCACTTGCATGTTACACCTCACCGCTACAGCGGGATGGTGTCCGTATTCTTGGCTTAGTGTCAGCTCACCACAGCCGCTCCTGAATGAACACACGAGACTCTCTGTGGTATCACCAGGAACTTTTACTGTAGGAAACATGAACATCAGAAAAGCCAAGAATGGGAGGCTCCGGCCAACCCTCCTTTATATACCCTCCCCCTCATTTGAACAGTCTCTTCCCGCTCAGTAAAACCCCGCGCAAATTCCCCGCCAAGTCCATCAGCCGTTTCTCCTCCGAGTCCTGGGACGCAGGTGTCTTATCACTGTCAGTGACCCTGAAACTCAGAGCCACATCCAGGCTCTAGTAGCAGGGTTCTGACACTAGGCTGTATGAATAGAAATGGAGTATAATGCAGTGGTTCTCAACCTGTGGATCCCCAGATGTTTTGATCTTCAACTCCCAAAAATCCTAATGGCAGGTAAACTGGTTGGGATTTCTGGGAGTTGTAGGCCAAAACACCTGGGGACTCACAGGTTGAGAACCATTGCAATAAAAGAAGGGATGTAATAGTACCACTTTAATTTGCTTTGATCAGACATCATCCGGAATACTGAGTTGAGTCCAGTTCTGGGCACCACAATTCAAGAAGGATATTGACAAGTTGGAATGTGTCCAGAGAAGGTCAACCAAAATGAACAAAGGTCTGGAAGTTATGCCCTATGAAGAGCAGCTTAGAGAATTGGGTATATATATGTGCTGGTGAAGAGAAGGCTAAGAGGATAACCATGTTTAAATTTCAAAAGATGTCATATTGAAGATGTAGAAGGCTTGTTTTCTGACACTTCAGAGGCTAGAACATAGAGCAATGGATTCAAATTACAGGAAAAGAGATTCGACCGGAACATTAGGAAGAACATATAGACTGTAAGAGTTAATTGACAGAGTGATTATCTTGCCTTGGAGTGTGGTGGACTCTCCCTTCTTGGTTTTTAAACCAGGACTGGATGACCATCTGCTGGGAGTGCTTTGATAATATGTTCTTGGATGGCAGGGGATTGGACTGAACAGCCTTGTGGTCTTTTCCAGCTTTGATTCTAAATGTTGGGGAAATACAGAAGGATTCATATGTAAGACAGTGCTGTCTGTATTCATCCCCAATCTTTGTAAATGATCCAGGGAGATTTCATAAAAACTCTTCACCTGAAATAACCTGATGTTGATAATATACAGTCCTGACAAAACCATTCGGGATATGAATTACTTGGTTAGAATCTTATTTCTAAAATTTATTTATTTTTTATTTATTTCCAACATTTATATCCCGCCCTTCTTACCCGAAGGGACTCAGGGCGGCTTACAACAAATGGCAACAAATTCAATGCCTACACATAGTTAAAAATCATAACAGTACATAAAATCAATTAAAAACGATGAAATACAATATAAAAATTTAAAACATATGGTTAGATCCAGTCGTCCAAAAAACATCATGATGTAGCCATAAATCAGTCCATGTCATCTTTGTCATTTATTCATTAAAAGCCTGAGCACATAAACATGTTTTTAGGACTCTTCTGAAACCCAGTAGGGATGGGGCTTGTCAAATATTTCTGTGGAATAAAGTACTGTATATACTCGAGTATAAGCCTCTTTTTAAGACTGAAAAAGCCTCAGGTGAGGGTCCTGGTTGGCTTATATTTGGGTCAGCTTATACTCGAGAATATATGGTACATTTATTATTTTTCTCTTTTATTATTGGTATTATTACATTTATTATTTTTCTCTATTATTGCTGCTACTATTGCATTTATTTTACTCTATTTTTATCATTATTAATACATTTATTATTTTATCTTATTATTATTATTGCATTTATTATTTTACTCTATTTATTATTGCTTGTATTATTTTCCTGTATTATTTATTATTATTATTATTATTATTATTATTATTATTATTATTACATGTATTATTTTACTCTATTATTATTAAAAGGATACATAAGCACATTTACATTGAAGAAGATGAGAATAATGATTTGATCAGAGTCGGACAGTCTTATCTTAAATTAGAGCTTTATGTAAATATTTATTTTATTTACAGTATTTATATTCCGACCTTCTCACCCCGAAGGGGACTCAGGGCAGATCACATTATACACACATAGGGCAAACATTCAATGCCCATAAACACATCAAACAGAGACCGAGACAGACACAGAGGCAATTTAACCTTCTTCTGAGGGGATGTTTGATTCTGGCCAAAGGGGGGAGCAGCTGCTTCATCATCCACTGTGACGGCACTTCCTCATTCCAGGTCGTAAATTAGTTAAACTTGCCTCCCCACTTTTTTATAAGTGGTACCTTATTTCCTACTTGATAGATGCAATTATCTTTCGGGTTGCTAGGTCAGCAATGAGCAGGGGCTATTTTTTATTTTTTATTGATGGGTGCTCACCCTGCCACGGGCTGGCCTCGAACTCATGACCTCATAGTCAGAGTGATTTATTGCAGCTGCTCAACAGCCTGCGCCACAGCCCGGCCCCTCAATATTCAAAAACATTTAACCTACTGACGCCTCAATTCATGTAATTTTATTGGTATCTATTTTTATTTCTGAAATTTCCACCCTCGGCTTATACTGGAGTCAATGTTTTCCCAGTTTTTTTGTGGTAAAATTAGGTGCCTCGGCTTACATTCGGGTCGTCTTATACTCGAGTATATACGGTATATATAGAGTCAGAAAAACACACCTAAAGATGAGTTGAATTTCTGTCTGGTTTCTGTATTATGCTTCCAAACACTAGTTCCTTACTGGTATCCTATTTGAATATAATTAAGGTCTTCTCTAGTAGGATTATTACAGAATGTCACTACATCATTACATAAGCTGTCATTGTTAAATACGCTTAAGGCTCGTTTGTCAACTTTAAAGATTTTCCTATTAAAAGTTTTACTTGCAGAGTACTTTAATAACTTTTAACCTTAACAAAAAGAGATGCAGAGGCTACAGAAACTTTCAAGTTTTCTCCAAACTCTTCATCAGACATGAAAATGCAGTATTTGGAGGTGGGTAGAGGAAGAACAGATGACTGGCAATCTGACCCAATGGACTGGCCATTTTCTATGTGTCTGTGTGCAAAATGGTTACATCAGGCTGCTTGAACAGAAAAGGTGTGAAAGTATCAGCTTCCAGCTGGTTGGGATGAGAAGTTAATAACACACTCCGTCACCTCTGACTGGAGATCGCTGGCAGAGAGATTTACCTTTCCTAATCGCAGGGTCTGCTGTAAGCATCATATAACATCAGAAACACAACAGACAATTCACCCATCCAGATTTTACAACTTGTTCTTTCTTTCTTCCCCATCTTCTATTTTTTGTACTACCCTGACCAAAAAAAGATTGTGGGGATTTTATTTCATGAGAGAAGCAAACCAAGACTGAATGATCAAAACCTGTTGTGTGCATCCTCCCCATGATTAACCCACATCCCACTATTAAGCCCCATTAAACCCCATCAATAATCTGCAATCCCACAAATTTTAAACTGAACTGGGAGACTAAAGTCTGGGGGGTTGGTAAATTGAATGTGTGGGTTTTTTAAAAAAATACACTCAAAACAGTATCTTTAACAAAGATTCAACTCGGATTGAGAAGGAAACAGCTCTAGATTTTCATTTTCACTTAGGGTCTGAAAGAAGTAATTTTTTCTCATCTTTCTCTCAACTCCTTGAAATTAAAGTTTCGACAGTTCTGTTTCTCAAAGATAACACATAGAGTTCACTGTCAACTAGGACTGTAGCAAATTGCTATGATTGTGCCTGAACAAAATGATCCATGGATAGCCTTGTTCCATCACTTTGTCTTGATGATATGGTCACTTGGTGAAGTGGTCTTGGGAATATTCCAAAATTTGACAAGATTTAATACAACTTTTCCCTTTGCAAGAAAATCCCCTACACCAGAGCTTTCTAAACATTTCATGTCGGTGACACACTTTTCAGACATGCATCATTTAACAACACAGTAATTCAGTGTTATCAGCAAACCAGAGGTTAAATCGGTGGTTCTCAACCTGGGGTCCTCAGATGTTTTTGGTCTTCAACTCCCAGAAATCCCAACAGCTGGTAAACTGGCTGGGATTTCTGGGAGTTGTAGGCCAAAAAACATCTGGGGACCCCAGGTTGAGAACCACTGGATTAAATAAACTGTAATAACAAAATTTATGCGAACACAATATATCTAAAAAAATCTTTTCACACACACACATGTTTTAATGATTATTTCACATAGAAGCAGAGGTTTCTCATTACATTCACATAACACACACACTGCAGCCGACACACTAATGTGTCACAACACACAATTTGTGAAGTTCCATGTTCATGTTTTCATAAGCTCCCTGAATTCAAAAGTTCCTCAGATCCTTCACTCCCTTTTTCTAATCTATAACATATAGATACAAATGCATGGTGGGATCCACATAGCAAGCCATGCCTGAATTTATGTTTGCTGTAGTACTTATGTGTTTTGAAGTTATTTCTAATGGTGACCCTAATGTATCATGGAGTTTTCTTTTCAAGACTGGTTCAGAGAGGGTTTCCCTATTCCATCTTCTGAGGTTGAAAAGGTGTGACTTGCCCAAGCCAATGGGTTTCATAGGTTGAGATTCAAACCCATTTTTTCAGAGTTAATGCTCAAACCATTACACTATGCTGACTTTATCTGAAGAGAAATTAAACATTTGTACACATCACTTGTACTCATGTCACAGGTGGTCGACTAAGGCAACTGCTTCTTGGTGTCATGAAAGGACAAAAAAGTCTAAGCTAAATGGCTCATTTACAATAATATTTAAATCAGTGGTTCCTGATCTTTGGGCCTCCAGGTGTTTTGGACTTCAACTTCCAGAAATCTTACCAGCTGTTATAAACTGTGGGAGTTGAAATCCAAAACACCTGGAGGCCCAAAGGTGGAAACCACTGATTAACGTGGATAAAAGCTTTTATTTCTTCCATTGTCAAAATAGTATTGGCACTCCTATTCTTAAATTCCTTTACAAAAGTGTAAATACATGTAAGCAAATGCATATAAGATTAAGGCAGAGAAACAAGTTCTACAATGTCCCCATCTGCCCTTATTTGAACCTACCTGGGATCCATCTACACAATAGATTTAATGCAGATTTGACACCACCCAAGGTGCTATGGCTCAGTGCTGTGGAATTGTGAGGCATCAGCATTCTTTGTCTAAAAGGCTAAAGACCATGTAAATCTACAGCGCCAATGACTCCATAGTATTGAGCCAGGGCAGTGAAAGTGGTGTCAGATTATATTAATTCCAAGTGTAAACTCACCTTTAGAAAAGCTATAAGAGGATATTCATGTATTTCAGAACCTGGCAAGAAAGCCCCGTCGGAATAATTTTGATTTCAGTGCTGTTTTCATTACTTTCAACTGCATTGCATTGTCATTTTAAAAGTAAGTGTATGTGTTTTATGCACACATGCAGAGATTATCTCTGTCTTTCGGTCTATTATTTATATATAACTGAATCTGGATTATCTTCACATGCCGGTACTCACAGTGTGGGAGGTTGGAGCTCAATACAACTTACACCATAACTTGCAAAAATATATATATTAAAAATCCCAAAACTGTAGACAGACAGAGAGAAAGCTGAATGAAAGCTGTCTTGTTACCTTGGAAACAGTACCATTAGCCAGATTCCACTCTCGGTTCCCAATCCCTCCCCCTTTCAATGAACACAGTCTTTTGTTTTGTGACATTTTTCTTTTTTTGTTCTCCTTTCTTACAATGTTACCATCTCCTGCCTGTTCGGTGGCATGAACTGAAATGCCTTCTTCCTTGGCAAAAGCATTCAATGGATAACAAAGAATGAGTGAGAAGGGGGAGAAATCCGAATATTTCAAATTACAAAAATCTGTGAGGGTATGGGTTGCTATTAAAGTCAAGCTACTATTCAGGCTTAAAGTCTTTTCTTTAGAAAAAAAATCTTAGGAGGATAGTCATTGTGTAATTGGTCTGAGACATAAAAGAAAAAAATGCATGAACAAAAAAACTAGAATAAAAAACCTGTTTTTAGGACATCCCCACTTGTCTGTTCTTATTCAAACAGCAATTGCTTTAGTACAAGAGTATATATTTAGTAGAAAGAATATGCTAATCCAGGGTGGGCATATCTATCATTTTTGCTTTGTTCTACATTAATATTCTATGCATTTTTGGTGAGTTCTGATCAAAATCATACAAAGGGAAATAGCCACACTTTTCTAAGAATGAAGCACAAAAGCTTTTCCTGTATAGCAGTGGTTCCCAACCTTTTTTTGTCCAGGGCCCACTTTGACCAGAGACCACTTGACCAAGGCCCACTTGAACAGGGACCACTTTGACCAGAGACCACTTTGACCAGGGACCACTTGACCAGGCTCCACTTTGACCAGGGACTACTTGAACAGGGACCACTTTGACCAGTTACCACTTGGCTAGGGCCCACTTTGACCAGGTCCCATTGAAGAGAGACCACTTTGACCAGAGACCATTTGACCAAGGCCCACTTTGACTAGAGTCCACTTGACCAGGGACCACTTTGACCAGTAACCACTTGATCAGGGCCCAATTTGACCAGGCACCACTTGAACTGGGACCACTTGACTGGGGACCACTTTGAGCAGGGACCACTCCCCAACATTAGTACCAAAAGGGTTACAAATCAGTTTTGGGTCAACTTTAGATTCGGTTTGGTTATTTGGGGTGCTGATTCAGAAAATTGCATTGGATAGACCACATCAGCTCTAGTTTCTGATACAGAACATATGCCATCCAGTAGTCGCCATTTCCTCGCCCACAGAAAACCATATTTAATAATCCAGAGCTGATGTGGTTTATCCAATGCAATGGTCAGCTCTGTGGAAAAGAGCAGAAATAAGATTAATAAAATAAAATAAATAAAGAGGAAGGAGGTTCGTGAAATGGATTTTTGTTCTCGCGGTCCACTGCTGGGCTGTGGGCCACAGGTAGTGCTGCTGTATAGACATAACTGAAGTTTCAGGAATGGGTCAAAATAACATCAAAGGAAATTTACTTTATCAGATTTAAAACTCTGGTCTGACCACACTGTTGGTTCTATGGAAATCTTATGTACAGAGTTGGTGTCTTCCATTAAAGGAGTGCCATAGCTGTTGTACCTATTTATGGTGCACAATCTTGAATAGCTCCTTTAAATTTAAACTAAAATCTATACAAGATTTACTACCGAACTGACATGGAAGCCAGCAATGTCCAGTGGTTGCTCTGCTTGCAAGCTTTCCAGAGAGAGCTGCATTGACACACTTCCTTCTATTGCCTGTCTTTATGTGGACTGCAGAAAGAGATTGCTTATATGACCAGTTTAGCACAGTAGTGAAATGTCTATAGGACTTCAGTGTCCACTTAGAACACTGATCTCATTTCAATACATCTATATATATTTTTCGTGTTAGGAGTGACTTGAGAAACTGCAAGTTGCTTCTGGTGAGAGAGAATTGTCCATCTGCAAGGATGTTGCCAAGGGGACACCTAGATGTTTGATGTTTTACCATCCTTGTGGGAGGTTTCTCTCATGTCCCAGCATGGAGCTGGAGCTGACAGAGAGAGCTCATCCACGCTGTCTTGGATTAGAACCGGCAACCTTCAGGTCAGCAACTCAACCTTCAAGTAACCTGTCCTTCCAGCACAAGGATTTAACCCACTGCACCACCTGGGGCTCCATATTCTTCTTAATGAATTTCTTTTTAAAAGATTTTAAGTTTATGATTACTTCAATTGCATTTTAGCAATATAATCTGCTTCCCACATACCCTTAAACTAGGGGCGCAGGACCACCCAAGAAAGTTGAAAAACAGCAAACAAGAAATTGCTTTTTAAAGCTGAAGAGCACCTCTCTCAGGCACTGGAAGTTGGCCATAGAAGACCAAAGATTTTTAGGGAGAACGTGTTAATCAACTATGTGAATAATCAAATCTGCAAAAGCTAAACCTGCAAATGTGCAGGCCTGACCGCATTTTGTGTGATTTTATTTGTGTCTTTGCATGTGCTTTTTTATCTGCATATGTTTTAATTTTGTAATCCACCTTGAATCTCAGTTTTGGTGAAAAAGTAGGATATAAATAAATAGCTATTAGAAATAGCAATAGTAGCAGTAATATTTATCCATACATGCTACCCTGTTTCCCCCAAAATAAGACAGGGTCTTATATTAATTTTTGCTCCAAAAGATGCGCTCATCGACTGTAAAGGTATCCTAGAATCCTTGTCTGCTAACTCTAAATCTAAACACATTTTCCTATTTTCTGCTTTCTTTGTAGCTATTTCATGCCATAATGATACAGTTTTTACAGTCTCTTCCAAGCATAAAGGTGAATGCCAATTGATTGCTCATCAATAGCCAAACGATTAGCTGCCTTGATTTTCCATTAACTAGTAACAATGGTTAGCAGTCAATCTATATTTATCCCAAAGTGAGACTTTGGTCACTGTAGCCATTTAACAGGACAACATTTATTGACACAGATAAACAGATTCTCAGAATAATGTATGTATTTGTGTGTTGTGTCAATTCTAGGACGTCATTGTATGAGTGACGAGGCACATGTTAGGATTAACTCAGACAAACCATGAACCTTAAATCCGAAGGCTTAAGTGTTATATTGCATCAGATGGCATGGCTAAGGATGTGAAGGTGGGTAGAGGTCAGATCTGGTTCTCTTACCTGTCTGTCATTTCCCAGCTAAGACATTCAATACACAACATGTCATCATTTATACTCAAGGAATAAGCAGTTTAGTTCCATGCAACAATTTTCTTTCCTAAAAAAGACAATGAGATGTGTGCACTGGCTTGGCTGATTCTTTTTTCCTGTCTGAGAAGCACCTTCCATAGTACAGCTTTCCAACATATAAATCTCAGATCAGCTCACTGCTTTAAAAGTAATTTCCTAATTATTACATTTTTGAGTGACAATAAGCAATTGCATTTTATTTATGTTGTTTTTATGTGCCTTCATGTTATTCGAAGTTCTATAAGGTGAGCTTTTCTTCTACAAGATTTGTTAGAATTTGCCATTGCATTTTTCTAAGGTGTATGACTTGCCCAAGGTCACTCAATGAGTTTTCAGTGCTGAGAAATAATTGAACTTGGGTCTCTCACAATCTTAGACTGACATTTAAACTATCCCACCATAATGACTCTCTGTGCAATTGTTTTACTTACAAGCAATTCATAGCAAATGAGAATAGGAGGTAAAGGAAGCCAACAACACCTTTGAAACTAATGGCCCGTGAAGACAGACCCTATATCTCAGAATCTGATCCCAGGTTTTCTGCTTAAAACTGGATTATACTAGTCCACATTGCCAGATAATCTGAGATAAACAGTAAACCTGAGACAAGATCCTGGGATATAGGACCTGTCTGCAAGGGCCCTAACTGGTTTATTTCAATGTGAGTTGTTGTAGATACTAATCTACTACTTTTATTGACAATGCCCTTCTGCTCTACACTGGGTAAATGGGTCGCTTTCCGTGTCAGAGGATAAATGGACATAAATCAAACATTAGGAATGGGAATACACAGACAAGAGTTGTAGAAAACTCCAGTCTTCCTAGACATTGCATCTCTGATCTGAAAACAGCTGCCCATCAACAACAACAAAATTGGAAAGAGAAATAGCAGAATTAAAATATATTCACAAACTCCAGTCCATTGACAGTGGCTTCAATAGAGATAATGATTTCCTAGCATACTATATGTAATATAGGTAAGGTAAAGGTTTTCCCCTGACATTAAATCCAGTCATGACCGACTCTGGGCGGTTGGTGCTCATCTCCATTTCTAAGCTGAAGAGCCGGCGTTGTCCGTAGACACCTCCAAGGTCATGTGGCCGGCATGACTGCATGGAGTACCTATTGATCTACTCATATTTTGCATGTTTTCGAACTGCTAGGCTGGCAGGAAATGGGGCTAACAGCGGGTGCTCATTCCGCTCCGGGGATTTGAACCTGGCACCTTTTGGTCCGCAAGTTCAGCAGCTCAGTGCTTTAACGCACTGTGCCACCAGGGGCCCCATATGTATATTATATGTAATATAATATATATTATATGTAATGTAATATATATTATATGTAATGTAATCTATATTATATGTAATATAACACTGGTTAATAACCAAGCCACATGGGAACCTCTCTTGGCCAGTTTATCGCATTTCCTTTCTGGCTCCCAGCCAGCATCACACTATGGACCTCATCATATTGAGGTCCAGAAGCCGGGGGACAGCCAGGGAAACTGTGGGGTAGCAGAACACTGTGCCTTTACTATTGGTGGTCATGGGATCCCTTCCCACAATGTTCCCCTGCTGCCAGCATGCTGCTGGCACAGAGCCCTGCCTCATTTGATGGGCTCCGGGCGACTCTTTTCTGGTAGTATGCTGGCAGCGCTGAGAAGCACAGAGAATATGCTTCTGGGCTTAAATGTGATGAGGTCTTACATCTCAGCAACTCTCTCCACCATTAATTATGACTTATCTTCTCATCTTGCCTTTAGGTAACATCTTCCCTCCTGTCTTGTCCTTCAACAACCATCATTAATACTGAACTTGTCATTTTACTACCATACCCACAAGTTTTGCAATTCTATGGTTATTCATACACAAAATGTGACTATAAAGGTCTGTTCATAGGCACTTCATTCCATCTATTGAAAGATGTAGATTTAGAGCCCATCTACACAGACTGACCACACTGTCTACCTCTGTTGTACTGTGATGGTGGGGTGGAGTCTTGATAGTCGAGTCAAGCCAAACCTAGTTGGGCGCCTCTGAATAGTCACCCGTATCTTTTGTCATTTGTCATTTCAGAAGTAGCCACAGAGCTCCAGAGATCTCCGGGCCTTTGCTGATGCCATCAATAGTATCTGTGTGACCTGGCAAAGGGGGTTCCCATTTATTTCCCCAGTTTGAGTGAGTGTATCTACTGACATCAGCAAAGGTGCCAGACAATGGTTGAGCTCTTTGGAGCTCGAAAGTTAGCTGCCATAGCAACAAATGAAAGAAAAGGTGAGTGGTGTCCCCTTTTCTGTGCTATCGACCTGAATTAGAACTGTTCATACCAACCACAAAGTGCAGGGCTGTTTCTGCTAACATGGGGTAATATTGGGTTAGGGCTGGACACATAGGAGTGACTATTGACCCAATGCAGCATATGTAAATGAGCCCTTAGTCTACAAAAAGGGTGCTTACCAATGCATCGTCTTCATCATGGAAAGAAGTCACGAGTGGAGTGCCGCAGGGTTCCATCCTGGGCCCGGTTCTGTTTAACATCTTTATTAATGACTTAGACAAAGGGTTAGAAGCCATGATCATCAAGTTTGCAGATGACACCAAACTGGGAGGGATAGCCAACACTCCAGAAGAAAGGAGCAGAATTCAAAACGATCTTAACAGACTAGAGAGATGGGCCAAAACTAACAAAATGAAGTTCAACAGGGACAAATGCAAGATACTTCACTTCGGCAGAAAAAAATGGAATGCAAAGATACAGATGCCTGGCTTGACAGCAGAACGTGTGAAAAAGACCTTGGAGTCCTCATGGACAACAAGTTAAACATGAGCCTACAATGTGATGTGGTGGTGAAAAAAGCCAATGGGATTTTGGCCTGCATAAATAGGAATATAGCGTCTAGATCCAGGGAAGTCATGCTACCCCTCTATTCTGCCTTAGTCAGACCACACCTGGAATACTGTATCCAATTCTGGGCACCGCAGTTGAAGGGAGATGTTGACAAGCTGGAATGTGTCCAGAGGAGGGCGACTAAAATCATCAAGGGTCTGGAGAACAAGCCCTATGAGGAGCGGCTTAAAGAGCTGGGTATGTTTAGCCTGCAGAGGAGAAGGCTGAGAGGAGACATGATGTACAAATACGTGAGGGGAAGTATAGGGAGGAGGGAGCAAGCTTGTTTTCTGCTGCCCTGCAGACTAGGACTCGGAACAATGGCTTCAAACCACAACAAAGGAGATTCCACCTGAACATCAGGAAGAACTTCCTCACTGTGAGGGCTGTTCGGCAGTGGAACTCTCTCCCCCGGACTGTTGTGGAGGCTCCATCTTTGGAGGCGTTTAAGCAGAGGCTGGATGGCTATCTGTCGGGGGTGCTTTGAATGCGATTTCCTGCTTCTTGGCAGGGGGTTGGACTGGATGGCCCATGAGGTCTCTTCCAACTTTACTATTCTATGATTCTATGATTCTATGATTCTAAAAGCCTAGGCTACCAGCTTTGTTCTCTTAAGAGCTCATCACATTGGGCCCTCAACCTGGGGGACAGCAGAGGTATTCATGGGGTAGTGGGGCAAATCTGCCAGGCAATGGGGAAAACCATCATCCTCTGCCCCACATTGCTGCCTTTGCCATCACACAGGGAAAAGCATCACCACCCAACTTCCCCCTGCGTAGTCAGCCAGTTGCCCATGTTCTCAGGGCTCCGTCCTGGGATACTTCCAGGATGGAATACTGCTGGAAGTAGCCCTGTGTCATGTGATGGGCTCCAGTGGGATCCATCCCGGAAATGTCCTAGGATGGAGCCCAGGTCTCATGTGACAAGATCCTTAATCTGTAAATCCTTTACATGTTGATATTCCAGTCCGACCTGGATATATCTTTGAATTATCTTTCAAAGATGTTACTTTATGGGTGCCACTGGAGGGATTTTGTTTTTAAAAGGCAGTAGTTTTAAAGTGATTTTTTTCAAAGTCAATGAAAAACATCAGTTCAGTAGTACACTATTAATTAGTAATGCTCACGTTCTTCTAATGCACTCAAATAAGACTAATGTATCCTTTAATTTTTAATACTTAGTTTTTTGTGTATGTTTCTGAAGTGTTGGAGATCAAGAAGCCTTTGGAGACTCTGAAAAATTTAACTTCATAACTACAGGTCTAGGAAAAGGGAAAGAGAGGTTTAAGCTACATATGGCAAAGTATTAAAAAGTGAAAGGTTAGAAGGTCAGTTAACATTGATTACAAAGGCTAAATAAACGGTATAAAAATCATCCTTTTTGTTTCGGAGTTCTGGTCCTTTTCATTGTCATGCTACTCTGAAAAATTGAGGCAGGAAAGAAAGTGAGTAGAGACAGAGTACAAATTTCAATTCTCCATGCACACGGAGGAATGTGTTATTAAAATGCCACGCATGAAGAGCAGTTCGGAAAGTGTCGCAGCAGAGTTATGAAGCAGAAAGAGACTGAGTCAATCTGACAAACCTATATTTTAAGGGCACAGCACATAAATTTCTTAAGGAGCCAGTTCTGTAGGCCATGCTCATGTGTTCAGTCCTCATTGAGATGATTAGCAATTTTATTGCCACACGTAGAGTAAGAGTGCATCTACTCTGAATACGTGGGTCCTGTTTGGGTCATTTCCTACTGCTCTGATACAAGATAAAAGTGGTGAGGTGTGAAAAAAGGCAGAGCATTTCATCCACCTCAGCAGATGCCTTATTATACCGAGCAAATAACTTGCCCTGCATATATGTGACTGGAAGCATGTTTAATGAATGATGGGTTATAATGGAGCTGTAGCTGCAAATATGAGTGATACTATCTGCTTAATTCTAGCCTGCTGTCAGCCTAATAGCTGGATCACTAAGGCTACCAAATTACCACACTTTTTTTAAACAAAGATTTTCCCCAGAATTCTAATAAATAATGCTCACAAATCTAGTCACACTGTTATCAAATTGTCCTTGGGTTATTTTTTCAGGTCTACTGTTTTATCAATTTTTCTTTTCTTTCCCCCCTCCACCAAAGTGGTCTGAAACATAAAACAAGCACAGAAAGAACAGGTCTTAAAATATCCAAACCAGATAAATGCATGCTTCAGGCACACACCCACTGGCGCAACCAGTTGTTCGGCAAGGGAGTTCATCAATATGACAGATTGTGTTGATTTCTAGGCTGCTTAACTACTGCTCTCCAACTTTCGCCTACCCTTAAATTATTATCCTTGTTAACATGCAATTATTTGGTTGTGCCATGAACAAGTCCCCACCACCGATAAACTGGTGTGTTTCTGCACAGAAAAGCAAACAAACACTAGTGTCCTGATCAGAAGGCCAGATTTAACTGGCTGATTTGCAGTGCAATTGATCATGGTTGATTTATTCTTTTGCACAAAACCAAGCCACAGCTGAAAAGAAAAGATATATGAATTAAATCAAACCATCTCGCTAAATTCACACCAAGTGAGTTTCAAGCGGTAAGAGTGCAAGCTGGGGCTGGAACGTAGTGCCTACTGTGTCTGATTTTGTAATCTTTCCTTTGAATAAAATGTCAGGGACATTTGCCAGGGAATGTCTTCTCATTTAGAAATGCATAACCTGCCCATTAGAAAATGTTTGCAGGTCTCATGCTGGAACTTTAATATTTTAGATAACTGTCAGAAACTGGAAGAAAGTTTCTGAGATCCAGAAAGAGTTGCAGTCCAAAATCTGTAGGTTTTTAATGGATTTGAATTATTTGGTAGATTCAATTATTTTAAATTCCCTGTTTAAGACCAGCTCTTCGAAGTCAAGGCTGACGTTAATACTTTTATTCTAAAATAATGTTATACACATTTTACTTGCACATAATTTATTCTCCATCAGATTTATTATGCGGAAACTAGGACAGAGTTTCTGTAGCTTTAATGGTTGTGTCAAGAGAGAAGTTCAGCCATGGAACTTGCCTGCCAAGCAGCACCTGCAGAAATTCCCTCTCCTGTACAGTTGTAAAAGGTACAACCCAATCTTCTCTTTAAGGATCTTTGAGACTGAACTCCAGATTGAGAAGATGGTGTGTGTAGTACCAGCATTGCTTGGTTCTATAGTGCTTTCCGAAGCATTATAGCAGTGGTTCTCAACCTGTGGGTCCCCAGATGTTTTGGCCTTCAACTCCCAGAAATCCTAACAGCTGGTAAACTGGCTGGGATTTTTGGGAGTTGTAGGTCAAAACACCTGGGGACCCACAGGTTAAGAACCACTGCATTATAGGCTTCTACACAACCACATAATCCAGAGCAGAATGTGGACTAAAGAAATCTAATTCCACTCCAGCAAGTCTCCACATGCACCCTGAGAGCCACAAAAAAAGTTCCTGATACATCCACATAGCTCATCTCATGCGTAATCGATCCAACTCGATGGTAAATCAATGGAGGACTCCTGAGTAAATGAATAAATTGAAAAGTGTGTGATGAAGGTAGGAAAATAATCCATTTAATTTCAAAACAGAAAATACCTAAGCTGAGTGGTAAACCTACACTTGACCTGTTCAGTGGGACGAAGTCTTAAGTACTACTAAACCTTCCAGCTTTGTTAAACAAAATGGGGAAAAGGCCACCATCACAATGCATTGATGCTGGAACTGGTGACTTCTCACATTTCTAAACATGCAATGCAATTTGACTAATGTAGTAAGGGCAGGACATTTGATAGTGAGAGCTTTCTTTAAAAGATTGCTGTTGTGTGCCTTCAAGTGTTCTCTGACTTATTGTGACCCTGGGGCAAACCAATCAGATTTTCTTGACAAGCTTTATTCATAGGAGATTTGTTACTTCTCTGATACTGAGAGAATGTGACATATTCAAGTCCACCCAGTAGGGTTCCATGGCAAAGCGGGAGTTCAAATCCTCCCCTCCCAGAGTCAAGCTACCGCACCATGCTGGATCTCTTTTTCTATATACTGCATTAATATTAGACATTCACTTGTGCAAATATAATGCCACTATTCCAAGAAATGATAATTAGGAAGATCCAATGATTCTCAAACCTATCTTCCCCAGAGACTAATTTCACCAACATAAAACAAATATATGATAATTTCTCTTTATGAGATTTGCATTTTGAAAATAAATTACGACAATATTCCTGCTGTGATAATTCTTTAGATTAGATGCATCATTTCCCCGCTTGTATCAAACTCTTTCATCCCAATACACCAAAACTGAAGAAAAAACTGTTGTCCTTTGAAATATAATATGAGCTCATTTTGCTTTTCTTCTCATGCTGAAATACCAGTAAACTTTTTTATATTATAACAAATATCCAACTTAAGGCATAATGAGGTGGAAATTAACTTCTGTCAAGGTTTCATTAGAGATAGTTTTTGGTGTTGGACTATGAAAGGGTTAAAAACAAGATATGCCCATACCGATTGGGTGTTGTAAAAAGTAAATTTCCCAAACTCTGGATTTAATCCATGAAGATTAAAAAGAAAACCTGCAACCTTTCTCGTTATAGAAATGCAAAGGAACCTATGCTGGCATCAAGATGATGAAGTCACAGAAAAACAAGAAGTTTAATGGGCTCCCCAGGCTTTGTTTTACACGAGACTTCTTCAGCTCCTTTATTTTGCTCTTGCTGACACAAGTTTATATTCAGAGGTACACTTCTGGAGTGACAGTTCAAGTTTTCCACAAAAACTTTTCTGTGACTGTCCCTTGTTCATGAGTTGGAAATGTCAACTATAAGCAAACAAAAGGAGGAATTCAAAGGCATCTTTAGATACTATAACATTCAGGACTTCTAAGACTACCAGTCTGAGCCAAGAGAAGAGGAAGCTTTGTGAAGCTCAATGCGGTGGATTAATTGGACTCCTCATGAGAAACAGGAGTGGTGTTCCTGTTTTCCAATCTGTGAACAGGAATTAAGGTTTATAGCCAAGAACAGTGTGTGCTGGCTACAATACAAACATATAAAGGCCAAGCTGTATATTTCACTCTGAGGCCACTTGTCTTTGAAAGAGATTATTTCCACCATCAGCAGTGATGTCCTAGCTGAAATATTCCTAGGCTCAATGAGTTCTTCAAAGACATGTTTTAAAACTGAAATTGATTCCTCATTAGCAAGGTTTTTTTTAACCTAAAATAGTTGGTATTGCAAATTACATTAGAAGAAACAAACAAGTTTCAAAAGTTTGATTAATTAAAACCTGAAATTTCTGTTATCTAATAATTGCAAATACAAAAGGTAAATTTCATTTTAAATGGAAATAGAGGAAACTGTATGAAAGTTTCCTGCCTTGTTTTTTTCCCCTGCTACCCATGTAGCCTTAACACTGAATTGCAATGCAGCACCACTGAACAAAGACACCAAATGTGTAACTGGCTGCATAACCAAATGCCCATGTGAATCCATGTATAATGGTGCTGCATTCACAACTCCACTTCTGTGACCTTGAACTGAATGGAACTACATTTATTATAAGTAGAAATTACAGTTGTCTTTCTATAATGAAAGAAAATTGTGAACAATTAAAGCTTACTGTCTAGCAGTGGCATCATTAGCTTTGGTTTCAATATAGTGTGATAATTCAAAGTATCAATCCAAGGAGCCCCACAGGAGTTCTGATAATGGGGAGATGTTATTGGTGGAATGGATCCTGTTGTTGTGGTTCCGTCTGATGATGATGAAAGGGGATTTGTGGAACAGCAGTTTGTTCCTGGGGATGTTGACGTTTCTGAAATGCAGTTTGAACAGCAGTGTGTCCCTGGGAATGTTGACGTTTCTGAAATGCAGGTGGATTCGGAAAGTGTTGCTATCTTAGAAAAACAGACAAAACAGAGAACTGTGGATGCCTCTGAGTTTAGTCGAAGTTTGTGATAAGGATGACCTTTTACTGGAGTCTGAAAATTGTCAACAAAGTCCAGATGGGAACAAGGGGGATGAATTTGTGTTAGACAGGGATTTCAGATTGAAATTGAAATCGGGCCCCAGACGCTCTGTGAGAATTGGAAGCAAGAGTGGGGGGGGGGGGGGCTAGAGCTCAAAGGAATGTGTTTTTTGGTTGCAAGGAGGTTTTAAAGAAGATGTAATTTGGGAAAGATTTTAGTCAGAGTAACATCGCTGTTGAAGATACAACTCTTGCTTAGTTTCGGTTCAGGCCTTGTCTCATGTGTTTGGATTATTCCTTGAAGCTCATGTTTTCTGGTTTCTTCAGAACTGCCTAGTTACTCTTGTGACTCTGTACTTTTATCTACGAACACTCTGAACTATGTTTGATGGATTGCACTCTCAATTGGATTATTGCTTTCTTTACTGCTTTTTTTAAATTAAGTTTTACTATTCTTTACCAATAAACTAAAAAAACTCAAGCCTGCTGTGGCGCAGTGTGTGTGTTGTAGAAAGTGCTGAGGTGCGACACCTGTCTTGGTTGCCGGCTCCAACCTTCCCTGGAGCAAAGCAGCCAGAGAAGAGCCCCCAGACAGCACCAACCCGGGGATCCTCCCAGCACTTCAGATGTATGCGAAGGAAGACTGTGGAAGAGGAGGCAGATGCTGCCATGCTCACCCCATCAGCCAGTGCCAAGTGCTGAGTCCTCCCCCATCCAGTGTCTGTGGTCTACAAGCTTAGAGAGAGAGTGAGGGGAGGATAATGGAAGGAGAAATGACAACAAGTAGGGAGAAGCATCTTACCCTCTTGCCTGCCCCCCTCTCTATCCCAGTTGCCTGGCACACTGTTGCTTGTCTTCCTTTTTTCCTGTAACTGCAGCCTTGTTTTCCTGACCTGGTCTCATCTCTGCCAGATTTGGACAGGGGCTGCCTGGCAGCAGCAGCAGCTCACCCCTACCATTGGCTAGAGCAGTTTGATGGCAGAGGTGCCTTGGCTAATAGAGGGAGGAGGTAGTGTGTGTGTGTATTGAGATGCTCAGTGAGCAATACCCCATTAAATTAATGGACTATTTAATTAAATAGGAGCCCCCAGATGGCGTAGTGGACTAAGTGACTTGAAGGTTGGGTTGCTGACCTGAAAGCTGCCAGGTTTGAATACCACCTGGGGAGAGTGTGGATGAGCTCCCTCTATCAGCTCCAGCTCCATGCGGGGACATGAGAGAAGCCTCCCACAAGGATGGAAAAAAATCAAAAACATCCGGGCGTCCCCTGGGCAACGTCCTTGCAGACGGCCAATTCTCTCACTCCAGAAGCAACTCCGGTTGCTCCTGACACACAAAAAAAAAAACCATTAAATGTCACCTAGCTCTCATGGTGTCACACACGACCTGTTCACAAGCAGCTAAATTTGGCGACATTTGTCGATTTAGCCCCTGTCACCCACCGAGCTGGCTGGCTCCCATCAGATGCCAGCATAGCTCTGTGGGTGAAGGAGCCGGCACATGCTACTGCTAGGGCAACATGACAGGGCTCCTGTGTTACTATTATAATGCATAGAGAGAAGCTGTGCACAACATGTGTCCTCACACTTCCCCCAATTGATTGCCCTTGACTGGAGCCCCTCTACAAAGCGGAGCACCTCTGGCAGCTGACTGACGAGGTCATCAGAGCAATCCACACTCATCACAGCCACCTAAAGATGACACTGTTGTCTAGGTTTTAATGATTTACCATTTGTTTTAAAGCAGTGGTTCTCAACCTGGGGTCTCCAGATGTTTTTTGGATCCCAGAAATCCTAACAGCTGGTAAACTGGATGGGATTTCTGGGAGTTGTAGGCCAAAAACATCTGGGGACCCCAGGTTGAGAACCACTGTCTGAAAGTATTTCTCATCTTTTACCCAGCTCATGCTTTGGTGGTTGCATGTCATTATTTGCAGAAGACAGTGTTCTATTTAAAGGTGCATTTATCTTTAACCTGGTTTGGACTGGAGAATACTACATACCTTCAAATACAGGTTTAAAGGCATGCCAATTGTCCACTCTTTGGTGGACTATCAATTTCAAATCAGGTGTAAATTATCTCCTGTGAAGCAAAACATTTGGCCCAAGAAGACCATCAAAATCCCCGCCAAGGCTCTGAAGCAAATTCACTTTCCATTCTAGACAAATTCAATCTAGAATGGGAAGTGCTAAAGTTACTGTTTTTAATTGTGTTTTTTAAAAGCATAATTCCATATTAATAAAAACTTGGTTCACTGAATCTGCTTTGCTTTGAAAAAATTTCTTTGCAGCCATGGCTTCTTAGAAAGTATCTGTTAGGTTCCCTGTCATTGCAATATTGGCACAAGCTAAAGCAGTCTCCCCATGCAGCACAAATTACTTTGTCACATCTAAGGTACAAAGAGTTTGTGATTCTTTGATTGTGAAAGATATTATGACATTGATATTGCTGTTGTCCTCTTTCTTAATACACAAGAGTGCAAAAGCAAGAAGAATGAGGGACATTACATTTAGTCTCAAAAGTGGAGAAAGAATTTCTTAATGGGTTATTCTGTTCTAACATATGTTTTTTAACTTCTAAATTTATGTACATTGCCAGCATTATCAAGGAGTACTGTGTATGTGCACATTTGCACATATATGTGTATGCGCTTTCACACATATAACTGATTTAACATGACTTCATAGTCTATAATTCTGCATTCTTTATTATTTCCCTCTGTTTCCTTTATCACCAAGCAATAACTGAAGAATATCTGGAAGGAAATGGAAAAGAAACAGCTTGGCAGCATTAGCTGGGGCTCATCTGCCTTTATTATCCCTTACAGTCATGTTCTCTTTGTTTTTTCTCCTTCTCCCAAAGGACTGTGTGTGATCTTATGATGCTTTTAATCAGAGCTACTACAAGATTGTTTTTAGGGGATTCCTTTCAAGAACACATTTTGTGCCCAGGATTTTCAGCTAGAATTAAACTTCTGAGTCTCCCTCTTATTAATAGCCCCAAATTATGTAGTAATATCTTTAGCAACTCAACATCTGCGTGGAAAAAGGTCAAGCATTTGAATTACATAGAACACTTCATCTGATAAAATGAAAAGAAGTTACCAGTTGTGGCTACAAAAAAAGAAAAATTAGGCTAATCGTTATGAGATCATGAAAGAACTTTATGCCATGGTCTTCTTTTTTGACTTTCTGGAAGGAAGTCCCATTCATCTCATTGAAACTTAATCTGAGTCTAAATGTAAAAAGATTATGCTGTGATCATCAATATTCTGCTTCACTAGTGTAGAGCCTTAAGCCATGCTGTTTAGAAAACATGGAAAATGCAATCCAAAACATAATTTATCCAAGGGATTATGGCAAACTACAGGCCCTCATTATCATAACTCATCTAAGGAGACACCAAGACATGTGAGGAGATTCCAAAACTGCCGATATCTGTATTGATTCCTAAATGTTTATTTATTTATTTATTTATTTATTTATTTATTTATTTATTTACAGCATTTATATTCCACCCTTCTCACCCCGAAGGGGACTCAGGGCAGATCACATTACACATATAGGCAAACATTCAATGCCTTGACATAGAACAAAGACAAGACAAATGCAGGCTCCGAGCTGGCCTCGAACTCATGACCTCTTGGTCAGAGTGATTGGTTTCAGCTGGCTGCTCACCAGCTTGCGCCACAGCCCGGTCTATGTTTAACTGAATTGGATTTTTTTGTGTCAGGAGCGACTTGAAAAACTACAAGTCACTTCTGGTGTGCAGTGGGTTAAACCCCTGTGCTGGTAGGACTGATGACTTGAAGGTTGGATTGCTGACCTGAAGGTTGCCAGTTCGAATCCAACTCGGGGAGAGCATGGATGAGCTCCCGCTATCAACTCCAACTCCATGCGGGTACATCCTCCCACAAGGATGATAAAACATCAAAACATCCGGGCGTCCCCTGGGCAATGTCCTTGTAGATGGCCAATTCTCTCACACCAGAAGCGACTGAATTGGATGTTATACAGGAAGATTGCTCAGTATGGAAGTTGGACAAGACCTCCACTTCTCAATTTTAACATAAACACTTTGTTATAAAGTGACTCCACCGCAAACCTTCAATTCACATTTTTCTGGTTTGTATTAGTGATCACATTAATGCCACATACATTTCTTTTAAAGTGAATAGAGAGCAACATTACCAGCCATATGTTTCATCCACGTGAACTCACTTTGGTGTTAAAGGGCAGTCCTGCAATGATCACATGTGCTACACTTTACATAATTTGTTTTCACAAGGCTGTGGTAGAAAGATCTCCTATCCATTCATTCAAAACTCCACCCTGCCTTAAGACCGAAGCCTTTTTGACTGCAGGCAACCTGGATTTTCAAGAAAAGGTTGATCTTGATATTGGAAAATAATTGCACCCACTCTCTGGGCACATATCCTTTTGGAAAATGTGAATCTCCATGAACTTGTGGAGACCACCTTTTGAAAACCACTAGTCAAGAAAAGCATAACCTTGTTAGATGTCAACTCTTTGAACAAGTGATATTCACAAGCATTCATGTAATGGGACACAGGTAACTCATCCGTTAAACTGAAGAACCATGTTTTTGAACTGCCAAGGACTAAGACATGCCAGTACAAAGATATATTTGGCTAGCAGAGAATGGTTGTTGAAATTGCAATTGTAATTGCCCAAAACATATACACTCCCTTTAAAAACCTACTTATACTAACTGAAGTCTATAAGCATACATGTATCCACCTCCACTAAGGTCTAAAGCAGACGTATAACATTGAAGTCCAAACAGATACATCTGCTTTCATTGAAGACCAAACACATACTGAATACAAAAAGTCCTGAGTCTGAATATGCTCAGTACAACCACACACCAAAGCTCCCATATCAAAGAGGTACAGTCAAACTGGTAAATCAACATACACATAGAATACAGGTTAGCAAATATATCCATTAATAAATAAATAGTGAAAGGCTTCGGAGGTTCCTATTTCCAACACTTTAAACTTGGATTCAAGCCCATAGGGGTGAAAAAGAACTGAATTAACAGATTAACTCATGTTTAAGTTGACCTCATATATAAGTTGAGGACAGGCTTTGGGGCCAAAATGATGGATTTTGCAATGTTTCAGAGAAAAGTCAAGCGTTATTCCATAGAGAGGGGAAAGCAAAGCACCTATGCCACCCCTGACTGTCCAGGCATTCAAAAAGGTTAGGTTCAATGCAAAAACTGGAGAGAGTAGAGAGGTTAATGTTTCTTTTATGTTCTCCAAGGGTTGACTAAACTATTGCCTTTCATCACTCAGAGAAGGGGGTGGCTTCAATTTCAATAAGAATTAAAGTACTAAAATTAACCTGTGGATAGGCAACCAAGGTTTTTTTGTGGTTGATTTTTTTCCTGCCAACCTAGCAGTTCAAAAACATGCAAATGTGAGTAGATCAATAGGTACCGCTCCAGCGGGAAGGTAACGGCGCTCTATGCAGTCATGCCAGCCACATGACCTTGGAGGTGTCTACGGACAACGCCGGCTCTTCGGCTTAGAAATGGAGATGAGTACCAACCCCCAGAGTCAGACATGACTGGACTTAACATCAGGGGAAACCTTTACCTTTACCTTTTTTTGACTAAAAGTTCTAGACTTTTAATACTCAGCAAAGCTATGTGATATACCAGCACTGTTATATATGTGATATACCGCACTGTTATACCCTTTTCTGATTTTTTAAAATTTTCTGTCATATTGTCAACATTTTATAACATGTCCTACTGTGTATCATCATGCTATCGTAGCACTACTGCAACTACTTTTTAAAAAATTGGTGCACCAGTCATAAGCAAGGGGTAGGATACATGTCAGCATTGACATCACTATGCAGATAAAGAAACATGCAAATTATGACCTTAAAGCACAAATGCAGCAAGGGTGCTATACAGAGCATCAACAATGAGTTAACCTCATGAGACTGGCTCAAGCTGGTTTCAAATGGAATAACATGGCATAAAGGAGTGGTGTGATAAGGCCGTCAGGCCAGTTGCACTCTCTTAGACTAACTCACATTCACAGGGCTGTTGAGAGGATTACGGAGGGAGAAGAAGGGCACTAAGATGATTAATCCAAGGAATTATTGTTGTAAAGGTGAAAAACAAACAAGGATAGTGAGGACAGAAGCCTGCAGAATGTGAGTGAAAGAACAGCTCTATGTAAGGGAAAGAGCAAGGTCAGAATGTTAGGCAAATATAAGCTAATTTTGATTACAGAGTGTTGAGTAGCCTGAAAAGAGTCAGGATGCAAAAGATATAGATTGCAATTGATGAAGAGAAACACAGTGAGGGGAATAACTAATTCTTACCACCATTGTTTCCTGAAAGGACTTGTCAGGTATTATGCATTGAGAGGAGAAGAAAGAGAAGGGAAGACACAGAAGAGCAAAGCATGCATTATTTTACTCATTTACATAGACTACATGCATACTCTTTTCTGGCTTACATGTCTGCTAATGAAAAGCCCCTATTAACTACAGCATCTCCATGTGCAATTGGGAATACTAATGTTTTATTTTTTCACGTTGCTTAGCAGAGATCAGAGTTCATCATTAGCAGAAGGTTTCATGTGTAAGTGTAAAACAGCAGCGATGGAAACCTTGCAGCAACTCATTTTTCTATGCTAAGTCAAAGGGCTGTACATCTTCTTGGCGTGGAAAGAACTCAACAGTTGGATTCAGCTATGAAGAAAACACAGACAATAAGTACACAATCCACCTTCACAGTAAAATGATCTTCTCTCAGTTTGTTAAACAAATATAATAATTTTTCAGAACATTCTTAGGCTGGATCTACACTGCCAAATAAAGCAGTTCAAACTGCAGTATATGGGTCTAGTAAAGGTAAAAGTTTTCCCCTGACATTAAATCTAGTCGTGTCCAAGGTTGTTGCTCATCTCCATTTCTAAGCTGACGAACCACCTCCAAGGACATGAGGCTGGCATGACTGCATGGAACATCGTTATCTTCCTGTCAGAGCGCTACCTATTAATCTACTCACATTTGCATGTTTTTAACTTCTAGGCTCGCAGAAGCTGGGGCTAACAGTGGGAGCTCACCACATTCCCCACATTTGAACTGCTGACCTTTTGGTCAGCAAGTTCAGCAGCTGTTAGGGATTCCTCTTCTTCAGAAGAGGAAGGGGAACAGGAAAGTGTTCATTAATCTGAGGGTGAATTGGAATCTGAGGAGGAGACTTTGCAAGTACCCACTTTTCAGGAGAGGTGAAAGGAAACAGAGCAGAGATGTCGTTCAGCTAGAGTAGCTGCCAGAAATGCAGCTAAGTAATTAGGAACTGCCCTAGCAGCTGTGAGGGGACTCAGAGCTATAAAGCAGAAGCAGGTGCAGCCAGCTCTTGCTGGTAACAAACTGACTCTAATGCTTTCGCTCCCCGTGTGCCTGCTCTGAGTCTGTATCTGGATTTATTGCTGTTTCTTTGTCTGAAGTAAGACTGCTATTTGTTTTGGGACTGTATCAGAAACTAAGAACTGCATTTGCCCTAAGACTTCCTTGCTTCCTTTTGCATTATTCCACTGAGTATGCTGTACTTTATGTTTTGCTGAAGTAAACCAGTTTAACCTGATGCACCAGCAGGGGCTCAACGGTATCTACACAGAAAATAAAATGAAGTTCAAAACACTTATATGATCCATCCTCAGATCATATAAGTCAGGGGTGTCAAACTCATTTTCATTGAGGGCTGCATCAGCCTTATGGCTGCTTCAAAGGGCAGTTGAATCCATGGACAGAGAAATTGTGGATACAGAGGACCAACTATAATTATGTTACATAGTGATGTTATTGAATGACTCCTATCATTTTTTATTATCTGCCATGTGGAGTGGGGATAATGGGAATTGCAACCCAACAGCACCTGTGGCTCTAAGGTTGAGGAAAGCTTAAAGGACATTTTAAGGTCAGACATCATATCCAAAAGCCTTGTATCTAATTTCAACCCCTCTGACTAAACAGAATAAACTGTTCTCCCAGATGTTACTGTATAACAATTCCCAGCAGCTCAGATCATGATGTCTAATGATGAGAAATACAGGAATTATAGTCCAGCATCTGGAGGGACACATAAATGACATGGTGGGCTGGATTTGGCCCTTGGGCCTTGTGTTTCACCCGTGATATAAATTCTTCTGCTTATATACTTGTACAATAAATGCATGGATTGTAATATACATTGCACTATTATGTCTGTTACTCTAATTTGAATTACTTGTAATGTCTATATTACTGAATAAAACAGTATTTAAAAAAATAGTTTAAAAGTCCTGGACACTAACAACTATAAATGGAATGGAACAAAAAAACTGAACTGGATGAAATAAGAAAATAAAGGAAGTTAAATGAATAGGTACTGTTCTTTTATGTCCAGTTTGTACACTTTTGATATTTGGTTGGGTGACGGCCAATAGTTGGGAAGTGATTTTAGAGAGCATTTCTGGCAGCCACTTGCTTGCTTGTTTACTTGCTTGATTGCTTGTTTGCTTTCTCCTTCTCGCTCTCTTCCTGAATTGTGTTCCAAAGCACTGTATATAAGAAAAATCAATGGCTGTAAGTTAAATTCTGCCATGGGATGACCACCAATTTTCCTTCTTTTGTTCTAGCCAAAACTGGGGATGTATATTTTATTCTCCTCTACATAGATCTTATCTTATTTCATGTCAAAAGCATTGCGTAATAAATAAGTTTAAAAGTGATAAAATAAAGGAATCACAAACAGCTAAATAGTTTTGGACCAAAAGCGGGCAACAGCAATCGCATTGTCCATAGCTTTAAACAACTCCTCCTCCGTGCATGAGGCAGGGCATTGTGGGCAAGCGTACATATGAGGAGTTGTTTGTTCAGCTCCACAGTCACACAAGGTGGAAGATTCCTCCAGGTAGTGCCATCTTGCCAGGTTGTCTTTTGATCTGCCCACTCCGCTTCTCAGTCTATTTAGGGACTTCCAAGTTGTCCATTCTTGGTTTGCCCCTGGAGGCAGACCCTAATGGGGGGCCATCCAGTTGGTTTAGCTGCCCAGAGGGACACCCTTGCTGTTGCTGGGGGGACATCAAGAGGAGTGGTGGTTCTCATGAAGCCCTTCCTTGATTTGAGTCTGGTGGGAGGAGGGTGATAGTCATGCAGTGGATGGCTTTCACAATGTTCAACCTTTTTTCTCACACAGTTAGCAGCAACTTCCCGTTGCACGTCGGGGGGGGGGGCAATGCCAGCTAGCTTGTAGAGTTTATCAACAGGTGTAGGTTTAAGGCATCCTGTGATTATTCTACATGTTTCGTTCAGTGCTATGTCCACCTGCTTTGCATGGGCAGACTTGTGCCAGACAGGACATGAGTACTCTGCAGTTGAGAAAGACAAGGCCAGGGGTGATGTTCTTACTACTTGTGGGTCTGCACCCCATGCACTTCCAGTCAGTTTCCGCAGGATGTTATTGCGTGAACAAATGGCATAATAGTGTATAACATTATAATTGATGTAAGCTTCATTGAATCAACGAGCCTACTCTGTTTGGGATAAATAATTGCATTAAAAGCCATGACATTTATATGAAGTGTACAAAGATCGAATGGGTGACATGTGGCTTGAACATGTGAAAAGATTCTAGGAGTCTTAGTAGAATGCAAGCTAAACATGACTCTACAGTGTGGTGCAGCTGCCAAAATCCCAATTTATTTCTAGATTTTTTTTTAATTCTCATGTCAGTAGCGAATTGAGACTAGTTGCTTCTGGTGTGAGAGAATCGGCTGTCAACAGAGACGTTGCCCAGGAGACGCCTAATATGTTACTATCCTCCTGGGAGGCTTCTCTCATATCCCCTAGATTACATCAACAGAAACATAGCAAATCAAGTGAAACAGTAGTACTACTCAGTCCTGCTTTGGTCAGACCTCACTTGGAATACTGTATCCAGTTCTGGAACATATCCAGTTAGAAGAACATATCCAGTGAAGGGCGACCAAGATGACAAAAGTTCTGGAAACCAAACTTATGAAGAATGATTTTGGAAATGGGATATGCTTAGTAGAGGTGTGCACAATACCCATTTCATTTGTTGTTTCATTCCTTTTGTTTCAGTCGGGAGCACAAAATGGGAACCCCTACCCCACAATGAAAATAAGCTTGGCACGAAAGAAAGTGGGAGTGGATACCATTTCCTTGCTTGCTTTTTGGATTACGTAGCGCTCCTCATGTGGGCCCGTGGATAATTGCTATTTCCCTCTGAGCCCTGCCTGTTGGGCCTATCAGAGGAGATAAATGCCATCCACCTCACCTGCCTTGCCTTTCCCACTACCATTCTGCAGACAGAGGGGAAAGCATCACAAAAGAGTGGAATCTTAAGCCCTATCATTAAATTCAGTTTTCTTCTGCAGATGGAGGGGAAAGCATAACAGAAATAGTGGTATCTTAAGTAACTCTGAAGCTTTTAATCCAGCTCATAATGAAGGATATAAAGACAAACCATGCTATTGCCAAAAATGATGGGAAGGGGAGCGGAATCCCCCCCTCCAATTGCCACCAGTTAAAGAAGTGAAATAGTGGGGTTGGGCACTGGGCTGTGTGTGTGGTGTGTGGAGCATCTTTGACATTTGACAGGAAGGAATGGTGCCCTGTCCAGACTCCCTCCTGCTGCTGATCCTGGAGAAGTTAGAGGGTGGGGCCAGCGGGGAGAAAGGGAATGTTTTTAAGGAAATTTTATTTATAGAAAGAAAAAATCCTTAAAAATCAGGGGATGACCCAAACGTTATAAAACTTGGTGGACTAAGAGTGGTAGATGTGCCCTCCATGTGTGGTGATTTTCACCCTCTAGCCCTAAAACTGAGGGGAAGGAGAGCCTGGGGAAGCCTGCCCATTGCCTCTAATGGACAGAATTGTTTCGTATTTTTGGATGTGGAACAAAAACACCAATTCAGAAAGGCACCCCTTTTCAGAAGGCACTAAAAAACAAAAACAGAGGCTTTACAAATGAAACAATCAGAAACGGATAGTAATTCTATACAAATGCACAAGTCCAGTGCTTAGCCTGGAGAAGACTGAGATATGACATGTATAAAAGAAATGGGGCAGGGGGGAATCTTTTATAATATCCCACTGCTGCCACCAATATAAAGGGAATGAGTGAGCAGGGAGAGGCTAATTATAACAGATTTTCTTTTAAAATGGTAGCTGCCACCATCCTAAAATGTCTTTAGGATTTTTGTTGTTAAATGTGTCTGAGGCAAACTTCTCCCATTCCCTGCCCACACTGTTTCTACCCCTGGCTACCAAACTGATGTTCACTATGAGGCTTTTCTGTGGAATTTTATTGTTGTATTGCTGGAACTTTTATTAAGTCTTCTTGATGAAAAATATACACTGTGGAGGCTCTTGAAAGTTGAAAATAGAATAACAATTTATTTTCTTAAAAACAGGTAAATGATTACTTCAGAGAGGTTCATAAGCGTAATCGGTTACAGACGTTCTTCAGCTTAACTTAGTTGTATGTTTCAGATTTACTTCACTTAGTTTCAAACAGTTCCAACCAACCAATCTATCTATTGGTCACAAAAGCCCTTGCTCTATTTGCTGACAATAGTCACGAGTTCCCCTGGGTTGTCAATTAACTCTAACCTAGAGTCCTTCTATTAACCAACCCAGTAGGGAGAGACAATCCCTTGAATTATCTTTCCCCCAAGAGATCCAAACTGCCTGACTTAGCCTGTCCATTTCCACAGCTTTCAGTTCTCTCTCACACACACACTCTCCCAACTCCAAAACCAAACTGCTCTCTTCAAACCCCCAAACAGAACTCTCTGGAGCTCTTTTTTTCTGCACTCTAAGATTTGGCTCCTCCCATCTGCTCTGGTTGGCCAATCCTAAGAATCTCTCTCTAAGCTCCTCCCCCTTTCTAACCACACTCAAGATAGCTGCCTGGCATTCCTCAACAAAATGGAGGCTGCCTCACTCACTGTTACCAAGGCTTCATCCCAGGCCTAATAGGTAAGGTTCACTACAACATGATAGCCTTGCATATCTGAAGGGATGTCATGAAGATGAATTTAATTACTTACTACTTTATTCCAATAACCTCTCCTTTCAGCATAACTCAATTGCACCCCATTATATTGCTATACTTTGCTACCTGTTTGTTCTCTTTTCATGTCACAAATGGAGTATGAGATGTAAATGAAAGTATACAACTTCAAGAATGTATTTAAGATTAATTCACCTTTAGAAAAATGAGGATTATGTGATCTTCCAGATGTTGTTGGATTGAAAACATTTTTCACTATTGACTTTTCCACAAGGCCACATGACTCCTATATCTGTTGTATAGTAAAGTCACCAGCATTCATAGCTAACGCAGCTACTGGCATCTCAGTCCAACAACATTTCTAAAGCCACATGATTCCCACCCCTGCTTTGGAACTTGCAAATTAACTTGTCTAGTATTTCCACAAGACTCCTGAGAATCTAATGTTATTATATAAGGTGTTTGTATTATCATTGAGGTTTGGGTCAACTCTATCACAGAGGGTGTTTTTTCTTGGCAAGATTTATTCAGATGGAATTTTGCCTTTCCCGTTCTCTGAGGCTGAGGGACTGTAGCTTGCCAGCAGTCATCCAGTTGTTTCAAAGGCCAAGCAGGGAGTTAAACCTTGGACCCCAGAGTTTTAGTTCAACATTCAAACCACAATAGGCACAATTTTGAATAGGTGAGCAAAGGAATATATCTTAAATTTCTAATCCCTTGGCTCTTCTACATATTTCCTCTACTGAATAAATATTGAGTGTAGATTTTTTTAAAAAAACATACACATGCAAAGACACTTATGATGCTGTAGGCAGACATGCCAGCTTTGTAATTCTTTGGCATAATTGAAAGTGATGAAGTGGAAAACTGGAGATGTTTATTTTAGACCTATATTCTTATATCAAAGTGCCATAGGACAATGAAAATCAGTGGTTTGTTGTTGTTTTTAAAAGAAAAGAATGGGATGAGGGGAAAATTATGTTCCAAAATAATCACAGTCATAAATGGTTTAAACATGCAGTTGTTTTCTTGTTCTAGGTTTTATCTCTTTATATAAAAGCATTCAAGGCATTTGAGATATTGCCTGAATCTGAAAATGCAAGAAATTAAATGACAGTCTATTTAACTCAACACACACAGACACGTGTGTATGTTAATATTAATATTACTAAAGGCTAAAGTCTGTTCTCAATGACAATGTTTTTATCGCAGACTCATCAGAGAAGAACAGCAATTTTTTCCTACTGCTGCTATTCTATTGGCTGGGCTTTATCTCTCTGGCTGGAAGGAGAGTTTATTTTTATTCTGTTTAAATTGTGTTATATACTGTTATGTGTATGAGAATTCCTAACAGTTCATTTGAGTGGATGCCAACTGTTCTCAGACTGAAGCATAGTTGGCAGCATGAGTGAGGACTACATGGATCCACCTAGATACAAGGCTGCAACCTAGAATGAATAGGGTTCTGGTGGACTAGCCAGCTGATTGGCACAATTGATTGGGAATCACATCCATTGACTGGTAGGATGTGTTAAGTATTGTTTTATTTTCTTATTGTCTTGTGGTAAAAAACAGTGCATTGGGTGGAGACTGGTTGCTCCAGGACTGTTACACCAGCTTTTTGTGAGAGAGCCAGCTGGAGGACTGGGTAGTAGTGAGAGAGCTACTCAGAACAATGTACTAAGCAGTCTCCTGGTGGGAGTAGGATGCTGTTGGACTAGCTAACCAATCGTCCTGGTCGATTGGGAATATGCCCATTGACTGTGTGTTAAGTGTTGTTATATTAGTGTTGTTGTGACTCAGCTGGAACCTCAGATTGATTCTGATGAGGATGATGGGATTCAGGTTCACAATCAGGTTCAAACAGTCTCTGTTTTAGAAGATGAGGAACAGAGAGTGCAAGTTCATTTTCCCACAGCAAGGAATGATGTTGCTGATACTGAAACTAGCCAGGTGCAAATTGACTTGGGAAAGGAAGATAGTTCTCAGTCTGATAATGTGGCTCAGCAAACTAACGAGCCGGCTGACCTTGATGAAACAGAATCTTTAGATCGAGCTGACAGTTTGGAATTCAGGGTTCGGAGGAGTGTGAGAATTGCAAACAAGAGGGAGGTTAGAGGCCAGAGAAATGCTTTCATGCTTTGCAAAGGGTATTAAAGCAATGTGTTTGAAGACAAACCTTTGTCAAAACAACTTTTTGTTTAACCAAGAAGCAAGCTCCCGTTTTCCTGGATTATCTTGCAGCTTTTGTGTTCATGTTCTTGGGACATTGTCATGCTCTAATGGGACTTTGTTTACTCCTGGTGATTTCTTGAATTATTCTCTAAGGCTTTATTTTGTAACCATCTTTGGAACTATACTTTTGTTTTTAAAGAACTTTTTATCTTTTATTTTTTAATAAACTAAAAAGACTTCAACCTGTGTGCAGTTTGGTGTATACAGCAAGGTGAAACTAACCTGAGGTGCGACAAGTGTCTTATAATTTTGTTTTTGGTTGTCTCTTTGGCCTTTTCTTGTTTGTTTTTAATTCTATGTATTTAGAACCTGGGGTGGCATTACAAGTCATACAGGGCAGAGGGAGATATTTGTGATCTATAAAGACCATCTTAACTTGACCAGATTACCTGTTAGGGAGCTGAATCACAGTGAGTGTGTATACTTGAGTCTGAAAACCAGGGATATAGACTGGTAATTCTGTTAGTGTACTGTCCACCTTGCTGCCTAACGAATTCTCTGGACAAGCTCACTGTCACGACCCAGGCTGCAGAGCACCAATAACCATACACAGAGGCCAGAATCTATCTAATATCTTTATTGTAGGAATATATAAAGTTAATAAAAACAAGTGTAGAAAATAGTCCAGAATTAGACCTTTCAGGAAAGGTCAGAATTAGTCCAAAAAAGCAATGTCCAATAAGAAATATTAAGGTCCAAAGTTGTAATCCAATAACCGAAACACTCACTTTGCCAAGCAAAGTGAGGGGAGATGACAAGGTCCTTTAGTCCATGAAACTTGAGCGAGGCTAGGAAATAACTTGATACTTGAAACAAGGCTTGAACGTGGAACAAGGTAACTAAGAACAAGAACAAGGTCCGTGGAATAACTTGATAAATCCGTGGAACAAGGCAAGGATTGATCCTGGGAAACAAGGCAAAGTCCGTAGATAAACAAAGGCTGGGAAGCAAGGCGAAGGCTGGATAGCAAGGCAAGGCTTGAGCAGGAGCGAGGCTTGAACCGGAGCGCGCTGTCCAGACACAACTCGCTCCGTAGGCTGACGAATTGACTCCGCGAAGTTACTACGCGGGTAAAACACCTAAATAGAGTCTAGCTTTCCCGCCGAAGCAGTTCTCTGGGAATCAGAACCGAAAGCTAACTCTGAGACCAGATGTGAGACTCCCCAAAGATTCTCACGAGAAGCAGTCTTAATTGGCCACATTCTTAGCTGCAATCCTCGCACTCCTGCGCGAAGCTGAATCCAAACTTCTCTGTTGTTTACAAAACTCCCGGCGCAAGAATACGGGAGAAGTAGGCTCTGGGCTTGTTTGACATACTTCTGGGAGACAACTTTCTTGCAGGTGCAAGGTTCCCAGATCTGCCTGGGAAAGATCTGGCTGAGAGGAATCCAGTTCAGACTGGGAAGGTAAAAAACCCAAGTTTTCATCTTCATCAGGAATTACAATGTCCTGAGCAGGACTACAAGGCCCATGGGTCATCACACTATCCCCCTCCTCAAGGCCCCTCCCAAACTGGGGCCCTCTCCCCGAGGCGCGAGGTCGTGGTTTGGTGGGATAGGTCTGATGAAAGCGACGGGTTAGATCAGGAGCATGGACTGTGGAGGCGTCTTCCCAAGAGCGTTCCTCAGGGCCAAAACCCACCCAGTCAATGAGATATTGTAGGCGGCGGCGGTGAAAGCGAGAATCCAAAATGTCCTCAACCTCGAACTCCTCCTCCCCATTCATCAAAACAGGAGGGGGGGCCGGTTGGTCTGTATCAGGTCGCACACCATCCGCCGGAAGGAGCAGGGAACGGTGAAACACTGGGTGAATGCGCATTGAACGCGGAAGTTGGAGTTTGAAAGTCACGGGGTTTAATTGCGCCACCACTGGATAGGGACCAATGAAACGGGCATCTAACTTCCGGCAAGGGCGGTGGGAGGGCAGAAAGCGAGTGGACAGGAAAACCCGATCTCCTACCTTGATTTCGGGGCCCGGCTGGCGATGTTTGTCAGCGTGGCGTTTATAGTCCTCCTTGGCTTGGTCCAGTTGCTGGAGCAAAAGTTGTTGCACCGCTGTGAGTTCCTGCAGCCAATCCTCTGCTGCGGGAACCTCTGAAGTTTCAATGACAGGGGGGAAGAAACGTGGATGGAAGCCGTAGTTTGCAAAGAACGGCGTTTCTTTTGTAGAAGCTTGAACTCCATTGTTGTAGGCAAACTCAGACAGTGGTAACAGAGAAGCCCAATTGTCCTGTTGATAGTTTACATAACAGCGAAGATACTGCTCCAAAGTGGCATTGGTGCGCTCCGTTTGCCCATCTGTTTGGGGATGATGAGCTGAAGATAAGCGAGAGTCTATGCCCAATAGTTTTTGTAGTGCCTTCCAAAAACGAGAGGTGAATTGAGATCCACGGTCTGTGACTAAACTCTTGGGCAATCCATGTAGTCTGAAAACATGTTGAAGAAATAGATCCGCAGTTTCCTTGGCCGTGGGGAGGCCTTCGCAGGGAATGAAATGGGCTAACTTGGTGAATAGGTCCACCACCACTAAGATCGTGGTGAATCCACAGGAAGGTGGTAGGTCAGTGATGAAATCCGCGGAAATTATTTCCCATGGGCGAGATGGGGTAGGAAGGGGGTGTAAAAGCCCTGAGGGCTTCTCCCTTCGTATCTTGGAGCGCTGGCATACTGGGCAGGTGTTGACATATTTTTCCACATCCTTGCGGATCTTGGGCCACCAAAAATCCCTTAGGATCAAATGCATAGTTTTAAATAGTCCGAAGTGTCCTGCTGGTTTGCAGTCATGACACAGACGAAGCGCTTTTTCCCTGCCCGGTCCGGGTGGGATATAAACATGATTTCTATAGCAGAGCAGCCCATCTTTAAGCGAAAAGGGGAAATGCAGACCTTGGCGAAGTTGGTCCTGCGCCCAGGCATCTGCTTGCTGACTAGCCCTGATTTCTTGAGCACAGATGGGTCCTGGAGTAGGGGAAGTTGAACCAATGGGAATGGATTTGGTGTTCCCCACCGTGAGCGTGGCAAAGTTCTCAGGTTGTAGCAGTTGGGATTCAAAGGTCTCCTTGCGTCCTGCAGCGTATTCCGGTTTACGTGACAGGGCGTCTGCTTGCTTGGTTTGGGCTGGGGTCACATAATGGATCTGGAAGTTGAAACGTTCAAAGAATAAAGCCCAACGTTGCTGCCTCTGATTTAGTTTGCGGGCAGTTCTTAGATGTTCTAGATTACGATGATCAGTGTGGACTTCAATGGGAAATTTGGCCCCTTCTAGCCAATGTCTCCAAGTTTCAAAGGCTGCCTTTATGGCCAGTAGTTCTTTTTCCCAAATGGTGTAATTCCTCTCTGGTGTGGTTAGTTGACGAGAATAAAAGGCACAGGGGTGGAGGTGATCTCCCACCGGTTGTAAGAGTACAGCCCCAATTGCCACATCAGAGGCGTCCGCTTGCACCACAAAAGGGGTTCCAGGATTTGGGTGCTGTAGAATTGGCTGGGAGGTGAATAGTTTCTTTAGTTGCTGGAACCCTTTCTCTGCTTGATCAGTCCAGCGGAAAGGCTGCTTTCCACGGATGCAGCTAGTGATGGGGTCGGACCAGCGGGCAAAATCTGGAATGAACTTGCGGTAGTAGTTCGCGAACCCCAAGAAACGCTGCACCTCTTTCTTGTTAGTTGGCGCCCGCCATTCCAATACTGCTGAAACTTTGGCTGGATCCATGGAAAGCCCTAGAGGCGAGATGCGGTAACCAAGGAAATCTACCTCTTGTAGATCAAAAGCGCATTTTTCCAGCTTGGCATAAAGTCCATGATCCCGCAATCGTTGTAACACCATTTTGACGTGGTTCTCATGTTCTGATTGTGATCTGGAAAACACCAAAAAATCGTCCAGGTAGATTATCAAGAACCTGTCTAGATAGTCCTGAAAAATGTCATTGACAAAATGCTGGAACGTTGCGGGGGCTCCGCATAAACCGAAATTCATAACTCGGGACTCAAATAATCCGAATTTGGTCTGGAAGGCGGTCTTCCACTCGTCCCCTTCCCTGATGCGAACTAAGTTGTAAGCCCCCCGAAGATCCAGCTTGGTGTAAACCTTGGCTCCTCGAAGCCGATCCAGTAGATCCGAGATTAAGGGCAGGGGATAGCTGTTCCGCTTGGTGATATTGTTCAATGCTCTGTAGTCTACCACCAAGCGTAGTTCCCCTGACTTCTTCTTCACAAACATCACTGGGGAGGCGGCTGGGGATTGAGAGGGTCTGATGAATCCCTTGCGAAGGTTTGTCTCTAGGAATTCCCTGAGAGCTTCTTGCTCTGGTTCAGTCAGGGAGTAGAGATGCCCTCGCGGGATCGGGGCCCCCTCCACCAAGTCAATGGCACAGTCATAAGGTCTATGTGGGGGTAATTTTTCGGCTTCTTTCTCATTGAATACATCCCAATACTCGGAGTACTTCTTTGGCAAGGTGATGATGGGCTCGGTGTCTGTGGCATGGCATACCTTGGCTACGAGGCAATGGTTTTGGCAGTACGGTGAAGCAAACTGCAGTTCTCTGTTGGACCAGGAGATGTTAGGGTCGTGGAGAGTCAGCCATGGAATTCCCAAAATCACAGGGAAATGGGGGACCTCGGTAACAAAGAAGGAAATCTCTTCCATATGTTCCCTTATCCACATCCTGGTGGGTTCCGACCACTGACTTACGGGGCCCGTCTTGAGGGGACGGCCGTCTATGGCTTGCACCACACGGGCATTCTTGAAATCATGATATTGTAATCCCAGAGAGTCGGCATACTCTCTATCGATGAAATTGTTGGTAGCTCCAGAGTCTATCATGGCGTGGATCATGACGGGTCCCCTTTTTGCTGACCATAATGTGACCACGAGAAGGAACAGGACCCCGGTTGGCGGCTCTTGGATGGATTTTTTGACCGGGTTGGCGAGCCTCTCTACACCCGGTCGTTGGCTTCCCCCGCCGGCTGTGTGCCAGTCGGCTCAGACGCCTTCGTCTCCGTGGAGGACGCCGCCGCAAGACGGGCGGCAGGCTTCCCTTTGGCTGGGCACTCTCTGGCGAAGTGGCCCCCGTTCCCGCAGTACCAGCAGAGGTTTAAGCGTTGACGACGGGCCTTCTCGGCGGCATCTAGTCTGGGACGCACATTGCCCAACTGCATCGGCACCTCCTCGCCTCCTCTGGGGTATGGGGTTGGCGGTGGGGGTCTCCACACCGGACGTGGCTGAACGCTGGCGGGAGCGGGGGGTTTTGCCCCGGCTCTACTGCCCTGGCCTCGAACCCACTGTTTCCTGTTGGCAATCATGACTTCAGCCCGTAAACATTGATCAATGAGTGCCTCGAGGGTCTGGGGAGGATCCACCTTGGAGATTTCTTCCAGCATTTCAATGTTGAGACCCTCCCGGAATTGTCCCCTGAGGGCTACATCGTTCCAGCCGGTGTTGTGGGCCAGCACTCGGAACTCGGCTATATACTGAGACATAGGTCTGTCTCCTTGGAAAAGGCGACGGAGTTTGTGACCGGCTGCCTCCAAATTGTCCTCGATTCCCCAAGTCTCCTTGAGGTGGTCCAAGAAGTGTTGCGCTGATCTTAGGTGTGGAGAGGCTTGGTCGAACAGTGCCGTCGCCCAGCTGGCCGCTGGCCCGTCTAGAAGACTGTAAACCCATGCCACTTTGATGTCTTCTTGGGGAAACTCGGCAGCACGGGCCTCCAGATAAGCTTGACATTGGCGACGGAAGACATGAACCTTAGAAGCTTCTCCAGTAAACTTGGTTGGCAACGCCATGGCCGGAAGACGAACTCCGCGTTCCTTCAAACCCCTTATTTCTCCATCCTGTGCATTGAGCTTATCACGGATTCGGTCCACCTCTTCCTTGTCGATGGTGTAGGTAATCGGCTGGCCGCTCGGCCCAGGTACGACTCCGGTAGACATTCTGGCCGAGGTTAATTGGTGCTTAGGGTGGCGGAGTCAAACTGTCACGACCCAGGCTGCAGAGCACCAATAACCATACACAGAGGCCAGAATCTATCTAATATCTTTATTGTAGGAATATATAAAGTTAATAAAAACAAGTGTAGAAAATAGTCCAGAATTAGACCTTTCAGGAAAGGTCAGAATTAGTCCAAAAAAGCAATGTCCAATAAGAAATATTAAGGTCCAAAGTTGTAATCCAATAACCGAAACACTCACTTTGCCAAGCAAAGTGAGGGGAGATGACAAGGTCCTTTAGTCCATGAAACTTGAGCGAGGCTAGGAAATAACTTGATACTTGAAACAAGGCTTGAACGTGGAACAAGGTAACTAAGAACAAGAACAAGGTCCGTGGAATAACTTGATAAATCCGTGGAACAAGGCAAGGATTGATCCTGGGAAACAAGGCAAAGTCCGTAGATAAACAAAGGCTGGGAAGCAAGGCGAAGGCTGGATAGCAAGGCAAGGCTTGAGCAGGAGCGAGGCTTGAACCGGAGCGCGCTGTCCAGACACAACTCGCTCCGTAGGCTGACGAATTGACTCCGCGAAGTTACTACGCGGGTAAAACACCTAAATAGAGTCTAGCTTTCCCGCCGAAGCAGTTCTCTGGGAATCAGAACCGAAAGCTAACTCTGAGACCAGATGTGAGACTCCCCAAAGATTCTCACGAGAAGCAGTCTTAATTGGCCACATTCTTAGCTGCAATCCTCGCACTCCTGCGCGAAGCTGAATCCAAACTTCTCTGTTGTTTACAAAACTCCCGGCGCAAGAATACGGGAGAAGTAGGCTCTGGGCTTGTTTGACATACTTCTGGGAGACAACTTTCTTGCAGGTGCAAGGTTCCCAGATCTGCCTGGGAAAGATCTGGCTGAGAGGAATCCAGTTCAGACTGGGAAGGTAAAAAACCCAAGTTTTCATCTTCATCAGGAATTACAATGTCCTGAGCAGGACTACAAGGCCCATGGGTCATCACACTCACAGAACTGGTCTTAGAAGTGTTGTTGGAATCACCCAGACTTTTGCTTCTGCGTGACTTCAACATACCACTGAAGGCCAGTTTGTCAGGTGCAGCTCGGGAGTTCATAGTATCCATCAAAAACATGGTCCTATCCCAGTTGGTTTCTGGACCAACACATTCAGCAGGTCATACCCTTGATGTGATCATCAGCTCAGAACGTACAGATCTGTGGGTGGAGGTGATCAATACTTTCAAGTTGTCATGGATAGACCACTCTCTGGTCAGGGCTAGTATCACAGCTACAACCTACCCCTGTAGGGGTAGAGATCCACACACAAGTCTAGTAGAAATGTTGTCCAGTCATTAAAAATGGCAAGTTAATGCAAAAACCAATACAAATGACCTTAAGGTCAGGGGTGAAATGAGAAGTTGAATCGAAGAAAACAGATTTTCCTACACATGGTACTTTGGATGTGTCTTGTTTAACAAGGATTTCAACTCTGCAGTTTTATCTGTAATTCTCTACAATTAATATAATATCAAACCCAGTCCTCTGTTTATTGCAAATTAGACATGGAAATCCCATCACCCAGAACATCACTTTCCAAAAGGTCATTACAAAATGAATACATTACTGAAAAGTTACACTGTTTATGCAAATGTTATTTGATAATTTGTGCTAATAAATCCATTCAATTATGTGTGGCAGGCGTTTGCTAAAAGGAGATATGGAGCAAAATGCTAGAAGGAGCAAGGAGTAAAATGGAAAGGAGTAGGGGATAAGAAAATGGAGACAGGTACAGAGATGTAAACACTAAAGACCTGTTCAAAAAGCCATTAGGAATGTCTTGGTAGCCACATGCAAGATGTTTCAGAAACTACAATAAAACACCTCCCAAACACTAATAGTTCAGAGAAGAGTGAACATTTTTCAGCATCATTTTCCTTGCATTTCTCAAGATCCACCCTGTGTCATTCTGCATGCATTTCATTACATGATTTCTTCCCGTCCTGCATAGAAAATAGTGTTCATTTTCAGAAGTACATTTTATGTTGTATTTATCTTAATATTTGCATTATACTCAGTAAATAATGAATTTCTCCATTACTTAAAATGTGTTTATGCATATTTGAAATATGCATATTTATTTACATAAGAATCCAATTGCATAATAACAATTTTCTATTATGATGGGAAACCAAAATATGTCTTCATTATACTCTTGCAGACCACAAATGGGATATGCTAGTTCTAAAATCTTGGTCAATGAACATTTATTTTCTGTTCCTAGTTAGGAGACATGCATTCACGAATTGGAAAGAACTCAACTTGGGCAGGACTCAACAAGTGTCTTTTTTTGGCACACAGAGTTAAGAGTGACACTCTGAAACAGCAAAGATTTAGGTACAGTTCCCATGACACTGCTTAGAAGAGTCTCAAAAGATATTCTCAAAACTAGATCAAGTATATGTTATTATTGACGCCCATCATCTATCTGTCTATTTATCTATCTAGCTATCTATCTGTGGAAAGATATACACTATAGAATGAAAGCAGTTTGGCCCCATTTTAACTGCCATGGCTCAATGCTATGGGAGCCTGGGATTTGTAGTGCGGCACCAGCATTCTTTGGCAGTTAAGGCTTATAAAACTACAACTCCCAGGATTCCACAGCATTGAACCATGACATTTAAATTGGGGTCAAATTGCATTCATTCTAAGTGTTGATGCATCCTGTGATGTCTTGTTCCATGATGATATTACAACTGAAAAGAGATAAATTTATGAGATCCGTCGAAAGCACATTCTCCAGGTGCTCTTTCGACTTCTGTTTTTTAAATTATTTTAATTTACATATTCGTAAAAAAAAATGGAACAAATTTATATGCATGTATATATACATAAACCAATGCAATACCACCTAACATCTATCCAATATTCATATTTGGTTATACCACACCCTTCTCCCACCCCTCCTATTTTGGTGACTTCTCATCTTTTTCCCTCTTTCTTTTTAAAACAAAGTTTAGAAATGGCTCCCAGTCTTTTATTGTCCAGATGCTTTAAACTCTTACACCTCAATAAACTGTCTCTGGTAATTTAAAATTCAAATAACTGACTTATCATAGACCTTGAACGTTATCTAACATATTTGCAGTATATGCTCAAAATGGAATCAAGTACAGTATAATCTCCAAATTCATGGGATCAGTATCTTAGAATCATCTATCCTCATCTGACAAAATATGTCCTCCCTGAACATTTTCTAGGTCTAAAGATAAGGTAGGGTTTTTCCCTGACATTAAGTGTAGTTATGATCGACTCTGGGGGTTGGTGCTCATCTCCATTTCTAAGCTGAAAAGCCAACGTTGTCCGTAGACGCCTCCAAGGTCATGTGGCCGGCATGACTGCATGGAGCGCCGTTACCTTCCTGTCAGAGCGGTACCTACTAATCTACTCACATTTGCATGTTTTCGAACTGCTGGGTTGGCAGAAGCTGGGGCTAACAGTGGCCACTCACTCTGCTCCCCGGATTCGAATCTGTGACCTTTCGGTCAGCCAGTTCAGCAACTCAGTGCTTTACGCATTGCGCACAATATTGCATTCTTAGGCCAGAAGTCCTTTCTTTCAAAAAGGTCAGCTATCTGTGGTTTCACATATCCATGCAAAATTTGGAAATGTATCCCCTGCAGATACAGGGATCATAATGTACTGTTCTGTTATTTATTTTGTCTCCCTTTTTTGCTCTGCAGAAATCTTACCACTGATTCTTTTGTTCGGTGATGGCGCTTGTCTCACCAAGTAGCTGTCCTTTTCAGCCATGTTACAATGACATTACTGTATACATATTTGATGTATAAATTACAGCATGCATGCAATGTTAATGCCAGTTATGCTATCTGGCACTTTAATGCTTGTAGACCTGTATGTACTAAATTCCATATATTTCATTTTTTGAGGGTACTGCAATTCTATAATGCTGTTGTGATTCCCCTCCCCCTCCCCCCACTTAACAACTAGAATGTAACAACTAGGCTGCCACTGGCTGCCAATATGCTGCTGAGCCCAATTGAAAGTGCTGGTTTTGACCTATAAAGCCCTAAATGGTTCTGGTCCAACTTATCTGTCCGAACGTATCTCCTCCTATGAGCCTACTAGAACTTTAAGATCATCTGGGGAGGCCCTGCTCTCGGTCCCACCTGCCTCGCAAGCATGACTGGTGGGGATGAGAGGCCTTTTCAGTGTTAGCTCCTTGGCTGTAGAACTTGCTCCCCAGCGACATCCAGCAGGCTCCATCCCTTCTGGGCTTTAGAAAGAAGCTAAATACCTGGTTATGTGCACAAGCATTTAACAAATAGACTTTTATGGCTTCAACACGGTCTGGACCAAGGATTATGAACAAGGTTTTTGGACGAATGGACTTATGCATTTATATGTTTTAAGTTTTGTATATTGACTCATTGGAGCCCCGGTGGCAAAGTGCATTAAAGCGCTGAGCTGCTGAACTTGCAGACCGAAAGGTCACAGGTTCGAATCTAGGGAGCTCCAGCTCCTGCCAACCTAGCAGTTCGAAAACATGCAAATGTGAGTAGATCAATAGGTACTGCTCCAGCAGGAAAGTAACGGCGCTCCATGCAGTCATGCCGGCCACATGACCTTGGAGGTGTCTACGGACAACGCCGGCTCTTCGGCTTAGAAATGGAGATGAGAGCCAACCCCCAGAGTCAGACATGACTGGACTTAATGTCAGGGGAAACCTTTACCTTTTTAAATATTGTCTCATGTGTTTTAATGTCTAATGTACTTGTTTTTTAACTGCTTTAGGTTTTACTGTATTGTATTATTCTTGTTTTTATTGGCATTGAATTTTTGCCAGACCTGTTAGCCACCTTGAGTCCCTTCGGGTGAGAAAGGTGGGATAGAAATGATGTAAATAAATAAAAATAAATGTACAATCCATATATATATATATATATATATATATATATATATATATATTGTATTGGTTCACAGAGTTTAAAGGAGCCACAAAGAAAAAAAAGTCCCTCATTATTAATAACAATTTTTTAAAAAAAATCTCAAAGAAAAAAGTCACTGGACATTTGTTTAGACTGTACCCCGTTCAATAGTTACGGTGTACGTCTGTCTTGCAACATCACAATTCACTATTAAGGTTGCGAATGCATCAACCAGGAGTCTCCTCAAACTCCCATTTTCAGTATCATAAGACTTTATCAGACCAACCCACCATGCCACAATAGTTGCATCACTGCAGAATCTATACTGTAGATGATGGATCCATTCCAAATTCAGTGCCTTCAATATTGCCCCTCTCTTTATCAGTGAAATTGTACTGGTTTGCTAAATTGTGTTCTTGCAATCAGTGTTTCACATACCCTCTGTCTTCCTACACTATTCCCTAACTAGTATGGTTTGTGGTTCACGTAATTTTAAAAATTATTTTCTTACTAGCTGTGCCCAGCCACTTGATGCTGTGGCAAATTTTGGTGGTGTTGGAAATAAAGTAGTGAGGAATTGGTGGTACTTAGTATATGTTATGTTTAATAGTATGTGAATATACAGTATTTGTGGGTGTTAGTTGTTTTGTGTGTTGGTGGTAAGTGTGAAGGGCGGCATTTTGTAGAATGATTTGGATGTAATGGGGTTTAATGTTTAAAGGGTGGTTGTTTGTTCTTCAGGGCAGGTGTTAGCTGGCCCTGATTGGTTCATGTGTTTCCACATGAACCAATCCTGTTGTTAGAGTGTTGTTCAGTAGGAACCGAGTTGGAAGTAGGATGGGAGGAATGGCATTCTGTTGTGTGGAAGGGACCGTAGAATGTCGAGTTTGGTAAATTACACTATCCAGTTTGTGCTGGGTTATCAGAGTGTAGGCTGCCATCTAACTCAGTGGAATGGGGATTTTATTGAACTGTGGAAGGGAGTTTACCCCCCCCCCCCCCAAAAAAAAATGTATTATTTCCTTTGGTTTGAGAGTATCCCCATTAGCCTTTGTTTTGAGGAATGTTTGTTGTTCGTGTATTATTATTATTATTATTATTATTATTATTATTATTATTATTATCAGCGTTGTTATATTTTTTCCTCATCCCAAAGTTCCCCATGTTTTTCTGTCCATTGGCCATATGTTGTTGTTGTTGTTGTTGTTGTTGTTGTTGTTGTTATAATTATTATTATTGTTGTTGTTATTGTTAATTTTTGTGGTCCCCTCAGTGACCCCCCATTTCCCTCACCATTGCTTCCTTATTATTATTATTATTATTATTATTATTATTATTATTATTGTTATTATTATGAGTATTCTTATTAGTATTTTGTGTTCTCCGCAAAGATCTCGGATTGACTATTATTATTATGATTGTGTCCTCACCAGAATGACGTCTCCCATTGACCTTGCCCTCTCCATTGGCCCCATATTATTATTGTTATTATGATTTTTGCTCACCCCAAAGGCCCGTGGTGGTATGTGGTGGATGGAAGAGGGTGGTGATGATGGCGGCACCCTTTTGAGGCTCAGGCCAGTTTCTTCCGTGGCATTGGAATTGGTTGTGTCACATCAGTTTTTGATTTTTCTGACTTCCTCTTGTGTCAGCTCTGTTGTTGGAGTCTCCAGTGGCAGAATGGGTTAAAGTCTTGTGGTGGGAGGAGTGGTGACTAAAAGGTCAGCGGTGGGAATCAGGGAGTGTGGTGAGCAGTTATAGGAGGAAGAGGAGGAGGAGGAGGAAGAGGCGGAGGCGATCTCGGGCTGGCCAAAGATGAAGAGCCCGCGTGGGGAGGGAAGGCGGGCTGAGCAGCCAGAAAAGGTAGAGTAGAGAGAGGATGGCTCACTTCATGTTGGTCAGCGATGGTCAGGCTGTTGGTTGGTTGCTTGGTTGGAGGGAAAGAGGGAAATGTGGATAGTGGGTACAGCGGTTCTGTTCCTGGTGGGGAAAAGATGGTAAGAACAGGTGAGGGTGAAGTGCGTCTGCAAAATGTTGGCAGCGGTGGCCAAAGGAGAGAGCGTGGGAGTGACGGTTGAGGAGAGGGGTTGTGGGATGTGTTGGGCGCGCGCCTGTCCTTGTGTGGAGCATGCACAAAGTGTTGTTTTCTGTATTTTGGGTTTTGTGGGTCCTGGTTCAGGTCCAGATGTTTAATTTTGCTGTAGGAACCTAGAGGCAAGGATGCTGAATTGTGTTGCCAAATTTCTAGGTTCTGGGGCTTGTACTTTTGTTGTTTAGCGGCAGGGGAAGACACCATTAGTCTTTTATATATATAGATGATAGTACAATTTTAGCAATTAAAAAGATTGGCAAAGATATATATTTTACAAAAGCAAAGCAACCATCTTGGGAATAGTGAAATAGACGGGAAAGAGATGGAGAGGACAAGAATCAGAGCATGCTGCCCACTAATATCATGTGATTGCTGAAATACCAGTACAGAAACATAATGGACCCATCATGCTAAAGTAGTATCTCTTGACAGGGTCAATAGCTAAGGTTGGGAGATTTGGGAGGGGAGGAACTGGCAGCAGCATGCACATGGTGCTATGTGATAGTAGCTACCAAAGTTGACAGTCCAACTACAATGCTAGTTTACTTGCATCAAGTGATAAAGTAATTATCCCCCACTCCAACATGGACACTTTCTCATTGTTGGAGAGTAGATAGATGACCAGAGATCCATCCAATTCTCTTCCTTTATCTGGACATACCCAATAGTCATCTGCAAAGAGTCAATTCTTCATCCATCACTCTACTCTCTGTGAAAAACTCAAATTTTTCAAAGGGGCACTACACTGCTGAAAAGATAGGTTTAGTTGTGTCTCATTGGGAGATATAGCTATGAAGATGTAGCTAGAAATCTCCAGTTATGTCTCCTGATGCAGGCTCTCAGCAATTCAGGTTACAGTGGACAGTTTCAAGCTACAAACTTTGAAATTCCAAAGAGGAGGAAGCAAAAAAGAGGTCCCACCACAACTCAATAAGAAAATAGTATTTAATGTCTTAAATTCTGAATAAATTTCATTTGTTCGCTGTAAGTAATGTTTTTAAGAAATATTTTGAAGAAATATAGGAAACTATGTTCTCCTAGAAAGCAAGAGAGATCTTTCTGAGAATGCTGAGGAAAAAAAGAGAGTTGGAAATTAATAAGGTTGCTAACAAGATTCTTCAGATTGAAAAAATAGAGAAATGAGAGAAAGGAATCTTGTGGTATCCTTAAGACTAACCTATTTATTTCAGCAAAAGCCTTTTCGGGCTACAGCTGCCATGAAGAATTATATAGCTGAAGAAACAGACCATAGTCCATGAAATGTTATAGTGAAATAAATTGGTTAGTCTGCAAGGTGCTCCATGACTGCTTTTTCCTTCCCTCTTTTTATAAGACATCAGTGTAACATATGGCTCAAATATCAGGAAAGGACAAGAACCTGTCTGATTTTGGAAGCTGTGTTTCAGTCAGTTCTGGTTGATATTTCAATGGGAGAACACCAACTGAATATCAGGTACTGTAGTATATATTTCAGAGAAAGGAACGGGCAAAACCACCTCTGAGTATTCCTTGTGTGTGAAATTCATGGGATTGCCATATGTCAACAGACGGGTTGTTGTATGTTTTCCGGGCTGTATGGCCATGTTCTAGAAGTATTCTCTCCTGATGTTTCGCCCACATCTATGGCAGGCATCCTCAGAGGTTGTGAGGTATGGAGAAACTAAGCAAAGAAGGTTTATATATATCTGTGGAAAGTCCAGGGTGAGAGAAGAACTCTTGTCAGATGGAGGCCAGTGTGAATGTTGTAGTTAATCACCTAAATTAGCATTGAATAGCTTCATCTCCTGGCTTCTTCATGCCTGGGGGCATCCTTTGTTCAGAGTCGTTAGCTGCTCCTGGTTCCATGGTTCTCCCCCTGGGGGAGAAGGGCGGTATATAAATAAATAAATAAATAAATAAATAAATAAATAAACAAATAAAATGTCTGGAACTCCTCTGTTTTCAGATTGTTGCTTCTTATTTACTGTTCTGGTTTTTGAGTTTTTAATATTGGTAGCCAGATTTTGTTCATTTTCATGGTTTCCTCCTTTCTGTTGAAGTTGTCCACATGCTTGTGAATTTCCATGGCTTCTCTGTGTAGTCTGACTGATAGTTGTTGGAGTGGTCAAGCATTTCTGTGTTCTCAAATAATATACTGTGTCCAGGTTGGTTCATCAAGTGCTCTGCTATGGCTGATTTCTCTGGTTGAGTGAGTCTGCAGTGCCTTTCATGTTCTTTGAGTCATGCTTGGGCGCTACATTTGGTGGTCCCTACGTAGACTTGTCCACAGCTACATGGTATATGGTAGACGTCAGGAGAGAATACTTCTAGAACATGGCCATACAGCCTGGAAAACATACAACAACCCTGTGATCTTGGCCATGAAAGCCTTCGACAACATTATTTAGAAGGTGTATTAGCACAGGAGACGAAGAAATTTGCCAATATTGTTTTGTTGCAGCAAGACTAATAATAGCTAAAACATGGAAGGGGGAAGAAAAGCTAGGTATTAAAGACTGGAGAGATAAACTGGGGGAATATATCCAAATGGCCAAGCTGACAAATAGTAACAGAGGAGGAAATAATGAGGATTTTGTAAACAAATGGAGGCTGGCACTTGGGTATCTGGAAAAGAAGAAAAAGGTAGATTTGATGACTGCCATAAAGGGGATTTAGCGAAAGAAGATACATGGGTAGTTGATGGTTAGTTACTTGATACTTACTGAGGGGTATCGAAAGTCTAGGGGGTTGGGTTCACGGGTGAGGGGTTTGGGGGACAAGGATAAGTTAAGGTATAACAACGGTACAGCCACTCTGTGAATATCCATTAGTTTAACAAGCGCTGGCTGTACAGTACAGTGCAAATCTTTATATCTTTCTGTATTTTTTTCTCTTTTTTATATGTGTGTATTTTATTTTACTTCTTGTTTTTCACTTTCATGAATGTCTGTTATAATTTCTAAAATAATAATAATAAAAAAAGAAAGCCTTCGACAACACATTGTCAACAGGAGACTTGAAAGCACATACAGTAGAGTCTTCCTTATCCAACCTTCGCTCATCCGACACACCATATTATCCGAGGCACCTAACCCCCCCAAAAGGCACGCACAAATCAGTGCCATCCACCCAGGATCACAACTGCACCCGCCCTTGCCACTCCTGGCAGCGAGATACCACAGAGCAAAAATTGAACCCTGCCCCTCCTGACAGATGCCAGGCTCCTCGTTCTGTTGCCACTGCCACCTTTGCCACTGGGACCCAGCCTGGTGAGTGAGCAGGAGGGATAGAGTGGGGTAGAGAACTGGGGCCTGGAGGAGGCAGGAAAGGGAGGCCCCAGAAGGAAGGGAGAGTGCTGGGCCCTGCTCTCTCTCTCCCAAACAGCAACACGCAGCAAACCCCTCCTCCCTCACGAACCAAGCGCCACCCGGGAGTGCTAAATTTTAAATACAGTAATTACTACATAATGTTACCATGTATTGAACTGCTTTTTCTGTCAATTTATTGTAAAACATGATGCGTTGGAGCTTAATTTGTAAAATCATAACATAATTTGATGTTTAATAGGCTTTCCCTTGATCCCGCCCTATAATCCAACGTTCTAATCCAGCATTCTGCTGGCCCATTTATGTCGGATAAGCAAGACTTTACTGTACATACACACTGATTAACATGGATATCACCTTGAAAATTAGTAAAATGGAAGAAGGCATTTTATGTATGGTTTCTGAAGAAAGAAAATAAGAGTGGGAAAGCAGGAGGTCACATGGATTCTGTCTGGAATATTAGTTCTGGGCAGCTTTGAGTAGGTTCACCTAGTAAACAGCACAAGAAGGAATTAAATAACAAACAATTTGATGCCGTGCTACCATAGCTTCCCTGCATAAAGATATGCTTCCTTAAACCAGCCTTTCATCTCCTGCAGCTCACTTTTAGGGGATTGTCACAAATCTTACATGTGCATTCATCCTGGATGATGTAGAGTTTAGTGACCTTCAAAGTGTTTTCTTTCATTTACAGACTCTTTACCTGTATTTTAAAGAGTTATTCCCACCTCAGTTGTTGAAGGTGAATGCTAAGTCAGCAGTGTCTTTATTGGCAAGCATAATCAATGCTTCTTTTAATGGAAGAAGGATAGCAGCTAGTCTTAAATATGCTCAAATCTATTGTCTTTACAAGAAACAATCTCTAATAATAGAAGGTTGCCAATTATTGCTCCATTTTCAAGCTCACATATTCAGGTATGATTATAAAGAACTCCATTGGCTCAAATCTCTAAGAATAATCCAGAGTTCAATGGGAGAAAGGATGATCACACATCAATAGGAGAGGTGTGTTTATCTGATTTGATTTTTCTCTTCTCCTGTCTGTAATTCAAAATGAATATGCATTGGACAGAATGTGCATTTGATGTAATAACAACCCTCCTGGCGTTTCAACAATATTGTCCGTCATGTGAGCAACAACAGCAAAAGAAAACCTCAATGGTTCTGTTTAAATCATGAACCAAAAATGAAAACGGGAAAACAGAAATCAGGAACACGGGAACAAAGAAACAGAAAGGCATTTTGAGCCTGTGACTTGTTTTAGAGTCACAGAAACTGGTTTTATCTAGCATGCATCTAGGTAAAAGGTAAAGATTTTTCCCTGACATTAAGTTTAGTCGTGACCAACTCTGGGGGTTGGTGCTCATCTCCATTTCTAAGCTGAAGAGCCGGCATTGTCCATAGACACCTCCTAGGTCATGTGGCCGGCATGACTGCATGGGGCGCCGTTACCTTTCTGCCAGAGCGATATCTATTGATCTACTCACATTTGCATGTTTTCGAACTGCTAGGTTGGCAGAAGCTGGGGCCTAACAGTGGGAGCTCACTGCACTCTTCAGATTCGAACCACCAACCTTTCAGTCAGTAAGTTCAGAAGCTCAGTGGTTTAATCCACTGCACCACCAGGGGCTCCCAGCATGTATCTACACTGCACAATTATAGCATCTCGTTTCCACTTTAATTGACATCTTCAATTTATGGAACCCAAAGATTTGTAGTTTGGGAAGATACTTCAGAGAGAATTCCAGGTACTTCACCAAACTTTAGATCTCAGAATTTCATATGATTTGAGCTATTGCAGTTATGTTGTAGTGTGGATACAGGTTAGCATCACTGTTAAAAGAAGAATAGTATGACCTCTGTATCTGTGCGACTGATACCTCCGGGGCATTAATCCACCTTTGACACAGCATGGCCTTTCTAGACATTTTCAAGGTTCTCCAGTGTGACTGTATTCTATTCTCGGGCCAGAAGTGTTTCATTTCAATATCATTCGTGATTTCATGTATCCAAGTAAAATCCAGTAATGTATTTCCCGTGGATACAGGGATTGTATGGTAATGTGTCTATGTTATTTGAAAGCATCAGCAGGCGCTGGGCTGAAATGGGTTATTCTGGGTCAAGCAAGATGCCAGTGAAGGTGAACATTTGCTGCCAATATTCTATAGTCAAGTATTAACTCCTTCTTTCTTCAGAAGCTCCATTTCAAAGCTGGGCAAGAAGAGTATTACAGCAGCCTTAAGCAGCATCAGATAACCCAGAAAGTTCACTACCTGGTGTAATACAGGGATATAGTGTTGTGATTTATATGGAATTGCTGTTCGTTTTGTGTAATTTCATTCGTTTCCATTTCATTTTTGTATTTGTTCCTGCTAACAAAAATGGGGTGCCTATACAAACAGAATTTTCATCTGTCTTACGAAGAAATGAAAATTTTCGGACCATTGGCTGCAATGGGAGAGCTTCTGAGGCTCACCCACCCCTTGGTTTTTGGGCTAAAGGGGTGAAAATCACCACACACAGAGGACATTTCAATCACTTTTAGCCCACCAACTTTTACAACATTTGGGTCTTCCCCAGAGTACTACTGTTATTAATAATATTATTATTAACACCAATTTCCTACAAAAATGTCATTACTCATTTTGTGTAGACGAATGGTTGAAACAAAATGATAGCACAAAGGAAACGAAGGAAATTTTTGTGCACATCTCTAATATGCATGCTTTTAAAGGTGAAATATCTAGATTTTCTCTATTTCACACATCCACATGCTTTCCATTTCAAGTTTCTTCATTGTCCTCCACCTTCTTTAAATTGAATACCTTCTACTTCTTCATTTCCTCCTTTTCCAAACATGTGGACAGTTGTGTGATGCTTTTAGATGATGCCCATTGCCTGAATGTGCTTCCATGGTACAATGTGTTCCTAAAAGACTTAACCAATTTAGGAAATTTCTTGTCTGCATCTTCATTATGTATTGAATTTAAGTAAACCATAATCTGCCCAAATCTACACTACCATATCATCCAGATTATCAAAGTGGATAATCCAGATTATCTTCTTTGAACTGGATTATATGAGACCCCATCTAAACTTCCAGGTAAAATCCAGATTATTTGCTTTTGACCGGATTATATGGACATGAAGACTTGTTTAATCCAGTTGAAAGCAGATAATCTGGATTTTATATGGCACTGTGGATGGGGTTTCCATACCTTTCCATCTGCAGTATGAGACCCCATCTACACTGCCAGATAAATTTTGAATTGGATTCTATGGTAGTGTAGACTAATATAATCCTGTTTAAAACAGATAACCTTGAATGTTATCAAGGTCAGTATTTAAGAAGTCTTTGGTTACAAGTTAATCCTTTATAAAGTATTAAGAAACTTCTAACACAGAGTATTAAACCAAATTATTGCTTTCTAGTCCTTTGTCTTTATATTGACGAAAATTAGTAAGAGAAAATTATTTTATTCATTTACACTTTTATTTCTGAAACATAAAGTACTGATATCAAAATGATAAAATAGCATGCATATGAAAGACTATTTTTAAAATTTTCCTCTAACGCTTAGTTTCCAACCAATTTTATACTGATTCACATAAATCAAATGCAAATAATAAATATAATCAAATCATACTGCACAATTATAACAGTATGATTCCACTTTAACTGCTATGACTGCATGCTATGGAATCCTGCCACTGGAGCTTTTCGGCTAAGATTTCCAAATGCCCCTCCCTAAATTGCAAATCCAAGGATTCCATGGGAAGTTGCCATGACAATTAAAGTGATATCATACTGCTATAATTGTATAATGTGAAGATACCCAAAGCTTTCTCCAATAAGCATTAGTTCTTTTAATTTCTTCTCAAAAGAAGGCAGAAAAAATGAAATGCAAAGGTACAGAATGAGGGACGCCTTGCTCAAAAGCAGTACTCAAATCTTGGAGTCCTCATGGACAACAACTAAAACATGAGCCAACAATGTCATGCGGTAGCTAAAAAGGGCAATGGATTTTGGCCTGTATAAATAGGAGTATAGTGTCTAGATCCAGGGAAGTCATGCTACCCCTCTATTCTGCCTTGGTCAGACCATACCTGGAATACTCTGTCCAATTTAAGGCACCGCAATTGAAGGGAGATGTTGACAAGCTGGAATGTGTCCTGAGGAAGTGACTAAAATGATCAAGGGTTTGGGAAACAAGCCCTATGAGGAGCGGCTTAAAGAGCTGAGCATGTTTAGCCTGCAGAAGAGAAGGCTGAGAGGAGGCATGATGGCCATATTTATATATGTGAGGGGAAATCATAGGGAGGAGGGAGCAAGCTTGTTTTATGCTGCCCTGGAGACTAGGAATCGGAACAATGGCTTTAAACTACAGGAAAGGATATTCAACCTGAACATTAGGAAGAACTTCCTCACTGTGAGAGCTGTGCAGCAGTGGAACTCTCTGCTCTGGCATGTGGTGGATGCTCCTTCTTTGGAGGCTTTTAAGGAAAGGCTGGATGGCCATCTGTCGGGGCTGCTTTGAATGTGATTTTGGCAGGGGGTTGGCCAGGATGGCCTACAAACTTTCTTCCAACTCTATGATTCTATGATTCAATGCTGTAAGATGGTTCTCTTTATACTGAGGTATCATTAATCCATCTGCTTCCCTTTTTGGCACAGTTTCATAATATTGAAGGTTATTAAAATGTTATTTCATATAATACTATTTCATATAAGAAGAGAGAGAGAGTGTGTGTGAAAGAAATCTTGACATACTCTCAGATACCCGGCTGAAAGGCAGCTAGAAGTGGTGCCTGACAGCTTATGCATCCAATTACAGATATGTCACAAGAAATATGTAGAAAAATAGTAATGAGATGACAGGCTTGCTAACAAAGGGTAACATTGTCTTTTTACATCTGGATCACTTATAAAATACAATGTATAGATCTACATTCTCCGTTAACTCCATACTGTTAAATTTGCATTTTAATAAAGAGTAATTGTGAATTTAAAGGACAGTGAGATACTCAGTCAGTAGCAAAAGATGAAAATGAGTTGGATTGTGGGTCTGTCTTGCTCAGGAATAGGCATTTCAAACTTGGATTTGATCATATAGGTACGATCAAAAACGGATCTCAAAAGACATTTCAAATGCTAATATAATCCTGCCTGAATTCTCCAAGCCATCTTCATCCTCAGTTTTTTGTTACAAATGTCAAATTCAGTTCTGAAACTGTAAAATATTTGGCAGACACTTTATTCAATCATTAGGTCCTTCCTTAACTGTTTTCCATCTCACTGGATCCCTTGTGGTGTTCAGAGATGAGTAGGGATATTATTTCTATTCCCGAATCACTGTGCTCTTTGTATGTTCAATAATTTGTATAGTTCAGCATTGAATGTAGGCCAGATAATGTTGGAACCCAGAAATTCTTGGGGAAAATCTTATTCTATCAGTGTGTGATTTCAGGCATGTAAATCTAGGTTAACAATATGTTCATTCTTTTTCTTTTGCCTTTTTAATGACTTATTTGCAATATCGTAAATGGAAACTTGGGAACACACTTCTTTGTTGGGCTGACCATCCATTAGAGACCCACAAGTCCTCAGTTAAGATATTTCAAAGGTCCATGAAAAGAGAATGCATTGTTCACACAATGGTCCTATCCTTGGCAAACCACGCAAAGAAACTGCAGGATTACACACCCCAGCAGTACATGCCTTAGAGCTGAGAGATTAGATGGGATAAGGAGGTTAATGCTCAAAGGAGTGTGCAGGCAGACTTAATCTATATTAATTGCAGAAAGCAAGACAGGTGGCATACGTTGGTTTGCAGATATGCCTGCAAAGAGAAAGTCTATGTCTGTGAGATTATCATTCTGAAGGATCTTTTAGCAAAAGTGAGCCTAGAAATCATAAGTTGCTGGAGCTACCAAATATGCTCATGTACAAGTCTAGGGACCTCTTCACACAGCGCAAAATTTTGCAGTGACAACAGATTTTTTGGACTTCTGCCATGGAACCCACTGGCTTCCATCACATACATTAAAAGTACTTCCATAGCAGCTGGGTGGTGGAACTGTTTCAAAAATTCTTCCGCCCCCAAAAACTTGTGGATGCTTTTTGTCTTTCCATAAGGAAAGATGGGTTTAGCCAGCTTAAAGAGACTTTCCTCCATGTGATGAGGTAGGGGGAAGCCAGGACAGTGTGGGGTGACAGGTCCCCATGTCCCCTGGGCAGGCGCCACCAGAATCATTGCAATCCATGGAGATTCTGGCAGCACATATGATAAGGAACCAGGGCAGGTTTGGGGGCAAAAATTATGGATTTTGATATAACCCTTGAATTAGTTGAGGGTCATTCTGTTAGAGGGGAAAACACCAATGCGACCTTAGGAGGCCAGCTGCCCCTGGTCACCACCACCATTTCCCTGGCATTCAAAACGGCAGAAGCAGCACCACAACAGAGAGCATATAGAGGTTGGTGTGTCTTTTTGGTTTTCCTAGAATGGGCTAAGCCAGTGATGGCGAACCCTTTAGAGACAGAGTGCCCAAACCATGTGTGTGTATTGGGTACTCTAGGGGGGGGGGGGGTGAGGTGAGTGGGAGGTGAGTGGGGAGTGAATGGAGGGAGGAATGAGGGTGGGCAAGTGGTGAGCAAGCAAGTGGGTGAGTGAGCGGGGGGGGCAAGCAGGTGAGCGGGCAGAATGGTAAGTGGATGGGTGGGCAAGTGTGGGGGCAGGCAAGTGAGTGGGCAAACAAGGTGGGCAAGAAGACGAGCAAGTGGGTGAGGAAGCGGGAGGTAAGATGGCGAGTGGGTGGGCAAGCGAATGGGAGCAGGTGAGAAGGCAAGCGAGCTGGGGTGGGATAGCAAGCAGGTAGGTGGATGGGCAGGCAAGCAGGCGAGCGACCGGGGAGGGGGGGCAGTGCATGTGGTAGAATAGAGGGCACTGTGTACCCCCTCTGGCACCTGAAGAAATGTTGACACAGATTTTTTTTTTTGGGGGGGGTGATTCTTTTGACAACTGTCTAGACTTATACATGTGTATATGGGATATAGTGTTCCCTCACTTATCACGGGGGTTAAGTTCCAGGACCACCCGCAATAAGTGAACATCCGTGAAGTAGGGACACTATACTTATTTTAATATTTATACATTATTTTAGTAGTTATACACTATTTTAAGTCTTTATCAACCAATCGTGTGCTGATAAATCACCTCCTTCTCCTCCCGTTTCCACTTGGGCTCCTTTTCTCTCCCTTTGGCTTCTCCTCTCTCCCTTCCTTAGGCTGTAAATTGTAATTTTTTATGATTTATAATAGTCTTTTAGAGTTTATTGAAAAACCGTGAAACAATGAATCTGCAAAAAACGAACCGCGAGGTAGTGAGGGAACACTGTACTTCTTTTTAGAACGATAGAACCCAGATGCAGTCTGCAATGCCTCTCATGCCCTGACAAGTTCCCAATAGATATCTCCTTCACCTTAAAACCCCCTCCTGTTCTCAAGGCTTCATCCCTTCAGATAAACTGTTCTCTTTCTCTATGGCAAGATTTCTTTGTGTGCATGAAGTAGGGGGGATTTGACTTTGAATGCCCGTCCAATGTTGTCATACAACCCAAAACAATTCCAGGATTCCCATGTAGACTTCAGGATTTTTTAAAAAATGTCCCATCCCTCTTGCCAGTGTGGTGGTATTCTGGAACCTTTCTCCGCATTTCCCTATGTCCAGGTCCAACCATTCAGCCATCATCTCAAAACTAGAGCATGTTTCTGTTGCTGAACTCTTTGTTTTTATTGGGAAGCCTTTAAACAAAGCTTCCTTTCAGTGGGACCGTACAATATTTGAAATAGTAATTACTGAATGTCAGAATTAATTTTTCTCTGATAATTATTCCTCAGGCAAAATTGACAATCCCAGTCATTTACCTCACTCATTAAAATTCAATAACAGTTTCTCCAATGGCTTTGACTCACGGTAATGACATGCATTATTATGCCTCACTAATTTCCATGAAGAACAATAAGGGACTATTTTCTTGGCATCTGCAATTACTCTCCTGAACTATCAAGTTTAGTGTTTTTCTGCTGCTATAGTATTTTGGTTGGTTATTCAAACAGCAACATAGCAATGTATTTCAAGACTAGTGAAAATGTTGCTTTTTATAATAGATCACATCAACCCATTTATATCCCTTGCTATTACCCCAAACTACATTATCAGTTGGGAAACAGCACTTGATTTTTTTTTTTAAAAAGAGAGGTATTATTTATTTTCTCTTGTGGTTAATTACTTTTCCCCCCATGGAATCAGATGGCACAAGCATCAAGGAGACTAGGCTATGGCAAGGAAAGTTGCGTATCCTGTTGATGCACTTTTGAAAAACAAATCCAGTAGCCTGTTAATTGGTTATAAATTTGTGGCATTGTGGTTTTCTGTTCCCAGAATGATTGTATTTTCTCCTCATATTATTTTGCATACATTTATTAATAATTATAAATCATGTCGGATACATAGCTTTGGTCCAATGAGTTCATCACATTATATTTTTCTTCTGTTCATTTGAATAGATAAGACTAATTATTATCACACTGCATTGGCCCTCATGAGAGTTTTCTTTCCTATGGGTCCCTGGGATCTATACCATAATCTGTGTACAAGAAAGATGAATATAAGGAAATGCAAGGGGGAATTCTCTCTCCTGCTTCTTTGCTGGCTAGTGAGGGATTTCTGAGCTGTAGTAAAGCACATTTCAGCTTCTGCCTACTAGCCAGGAGACCAAGGGCATCATGTAGTGATAAAGAACAAGTTTAAATTTTACAACTGAGACATTTTTTCTCATTACTAGAATAATTTTTGTTCAAGATTTTTTTTTTAAAAATGCCATTGCAGGCCTATGTTATTTGCTTTGGCTAATAAATTATAGGTGGAATAACTGACACAAGTAAAAAGAAAGGAAAATAGAAAAGAAAAATTAAATCCATGCTGTACCATGCTAATATAACTAAAGAAACAAAAGCTTAGACTGTGTAGACAGATGACTAGGTATATGAGAACTGACTTGGGGTGATTGTATACAATATGCTATGCCATGATTGGGAGAGTTCCAAATTCAGTTTACAACTTACCAGACTGATAAACTACTATTTTGAAGAACTCAGTCCTTAGATCTCCAAGCTAGGAGTAATAATATTGACCCATACTACAAGACTGAGTTAGGGAGATGCTATATTCAATGTAGCATTTTGAATATTTTAATTGTTTGATTATAGGTAGTGTGGTGCAATAGATTGACAACCTCATCAGACGGCAGCTGAAATCACTCCGCTTCGTAGAGGGGTATGGGAATTTGGTGCCCCACACCCCACATCGCCCGGCTCCAGCTGAGGGTGATCAGATGGAGGGAAGCGCGAGTGTGCGTGGTGCATACAGCTTGCCTTCATGCATTAAAATAGCAACATGGGAGCTCTCCTGTATTGCCTTGCTGGAGGCTTGCACCGGCTCTGCTCTCCTTCACCCACAGAGTTGGTGTAATGTTATGTGATAGGAGCTGGTTTGGTGGGTGACCGGGGATAAATTGGTAGGTAAGGTAAATGTTTCCCCTGATGTTAAGTCCAGTCATGTCCGACTCTGGGGGTTGGTGCTTATCTCCATTTCTAAGCAGAAGAGCGTTGTCCATAGACACTTCCAAGGTCATGTGGCCAGCATGACTGTATGGAACACCATTACCTTCCCGCCAGAGTGGTACTTATTGATCTACTCACATTTGCATGTTTTCGATCTGCTAGGTTGGCAGAAGCTAGAGCTAACATTGGGCGCTCACTCCGCTGCCTGGATTTGAACCTGGGACCTTTCGGTCTGCAAGTTCAACAGCTCAGCGCTTTAACACACTGAGTCACCAGAGGCTCCATGCTAAATTGGTACATGCTGCCAAATTTAGCTCCGTGTGATGAGGTGGTGAGTTTTAGAGAAGACTCCAGGAGACCAGAGCTTGAATTCTAATTCAGCCATAAAAGTCAACTGATGGTTATATAGATGTTGCTTAATCTCAACCTTACAGCAAAGCAATTGCAAGCCCACTTTGAATAAATCTTGCCAAGAAAACTATGCCGGGGTTGGCATAAGCCAAAATATACTTAAAAGTATCTGCACAACATCATCATTGGAACTAGAACATTATTCATATTGTCTGACTCTGGCAAAGATAGCCTTTCTCTTCAAAAAATATTTGTATTTGAGTTTAGGTTGAATTTATATACTTGAACAGACTTTGGGTTTGCAGGAATTTAGTTTTGGTTTTTAGGAATTAGGATGTTTTCTGTTGTTGTACCTACATTGTGCAACAGCTAACATGAGATCTCTCATATGAGAAATGCTAACAACAATTCTTAACCCCATGCAGTACCCCTTGGCCTGTCCTTAAAAACATCCTGAGTTCCCCCAGAACAAATCTCTAGGAATTTCTAAATCTTCCAGCATGATTCTATGGTCAGCTTCTGCTGTAAGCTGAATATACAATCACATTGGAAGACGTTGAGACTCCCATGCCCCTTCTACACTGCTGTATAAAACCCAGTTTATCTTCCTTGAACTGGATTATATGGCAGTGTAGATTCATATAATCCAATTCAAAGCAGATAATGTGGATTATCTGTTTTGAGAATATGGGCTATATGACAGTGTAGAAGATGCCCTTGAGAGATGTTCTCTCTAGAAATCTCTCATCCTCCAACATGACTGGAGGAGGTTGGTCATAGAGTCATACTGAAGAACCTATAGATAGTTGGAGAGAAAAGATTTATCAAATCTGTGAGTCAAATCTGCAAAAGTCAAAACCGCAAATGTGGAGGGATGATTCTACACACATTTTGAAAAGATAAGTAATACAGAAAAGTTAGCCAATGAAGGCTTCCCTCTCCCCAGACAATATCTTAACATATTAAAAGAAATTGTGAAAAGGCTAATTAAGGGGTAAACTTTATTCTTTAAGACACCAAAACTCCATCTGCTCTTCTTTCTTTTAGCTGAGTGTTTTGGGTATTGCTGGAAAATATTACAGAATATTCTGCCCAAGATGAATTTTTCAAGGACTGTTTCATATTACTCCTTGTCAGATAATCAAATGGAGAGAATCCTACAACCAGAGCTTTTTGATGCAGCAGAGTAAAAGCACATGAGAAGAAAAAGTAGGCCTATTTTAAGAACTGTAATGGTGAAAGAAATGTAATTAGCAGAAATGCATTGAACTTACTATTATTTCCAGAGGCAGAATAATGTATGCTGTATGTTTTATTAAATGTGCAATTACTATATTTGCCTTCTTTCTGCCTGCAGAGTAGCCCCGGGTGAACCAGAATATTCCTTTTCCTTGATCTGTTTTATTTTCTGTCTCATATCAGATATCTCCTCAGAGAGAAAAGAAAAGATAATTAGGATACAGAAGCCCTCAGTCAAGTAGACCTTCCAAAGTTTAGTAGCCCCAGAAAGTTCTTTTTTGAAAAGAAGGAGGAAGGAGAGGAGGGGGGAAAAGAAAGAGGAAGAGGAGGAGGAGATTGAAGTACTGTGAAACCCACACAGATCATACACATTATGAAGGTTTTTGGAGAGGGTGTTCCAAAGATGGGTGCTGCCATACACAAGTCCCTTTCTTATACGAGGGTTACCCAGAAAGTACATTACGTTTTGGAATTAAAAAATGAACAAAGTATAGGAGAAAACATTTACCATATGCAGTTGAAAGCCACACCCAAATATCACATCTCACGTAGTCGCCATTCAAATCTAGGCACTTATCATAGTGATAAATGAGCTTGGAAACTCCTTCCCTACTAAATTCTGCCGCCTCCGTCGTCAACCCTTCCCCCTTTCCGCAGCTGCGCAGCGTCACCAAAATGCTGCGTTGCCAGCCACGCCCCCATTGTTGGAAACAAGTGGTTGACGACGGAGGTGGGAGAATTTAGTGGGGAAGGAGTTTCCAAGCTCATTTATCGCTATGATAAGTGCCTAGATTTGAATGGCGACTACATGAGATGTGGTATTTGGGTGTGGCTTTCAATTGCATATGGTAAATGTTTTCTCCTATACTTTGTTCATTTTTAATTCCAAAATGTAATGTACTTTCTGGATAGCCCTCATATGTTTCAGTGAACCACGTCTCTCTTGATAGTGAGACCTGTAAAGGGGCATTGAAATGGGTAGTTAATTATAAGGAAATTCACAAGGGAAGAAATGGTCTGATTAAGGTCCCTTCCACACAGCTGTATAAAATCTGCAATGAATTGGATTATATGGCAGTGTGGACTCAGATAATTCAGTAAAAGCAGATACTGTGGATTATCTGCCTTGCAATCACTGTTGCCCATTTTTGGTCAAAAGTTATTTAGCCAATTGTGCTCTTTCTATTTTTTATCAGTTTTATACTAATTTATACAATGCTTTTGATATGAAATAAAATCTGCTTGATATTATTGGGTATATGACTATGTGGCAGGGCCCTAAATGTGTGAGAGAGACCTTATCTACACTAACCATTTGATGCCATTTGAAGCTATCTTCAAAATCCATTCAATGATCTCCCACAAAAGTACACAAAAAAATCCCTTAATGTGCATCAGTGTACTAATCAATTGGGCCTCAAATTTGTTACAGGATTTCCTAAGTAATCATCTGCACAGTGAAACCATGTTCTTCAATACCATTTTGAAACTGCATTAAATGTTCAGTGGAAATGGGGCCTCAGTAAACATGGGTATGAAAATGTAGACTCATCTCGAATCCACTATGGGTTGTTCCCTCAGTGTTTTCTGGCTTATGGCACGTATCACAGGGATTTTGGAATTAAATTGACTTTGCTCCACTTTGGGCAAAGTCAGTGGCTACTCTGGAGCTTGCAGGAAACTTCAGAGTCTTCAGGGTCCGGACAACTGGATCAGGGTCCCCATTGTCGCCTTTCCCTGTGCTGAATAGCTCGTCCCATGTCACCATCACTGCTTCCAAGTGGCTACAGAGATCTGTCCAAGCTTCTGACTATTGTTAGTGCCTTTGTTGATGTTAGAATGGGCAGGACCATAGCCAGAAAAAAATTCAGTCCTGGGGGGGGGGGGGGGGAGGGTGTTGAACTCCTAACATGCCCACCCCACCCGAGTTCATGGAAGTCCATCATTAAAGTCATTCTATGAAATGTCAGGGTTTGCAAAAATACTATATGTGTGTTAACTGGAAAATCAAATGCATGGAGCTGATTAGCTGAGTTTGCATGGGCCTGGGAATTGGTTTGTTACTGTTGCTATCCTGCTGCTGGAGAACCCAGTTTGAACAGGTTTCTCTGTGTGAGAGAGAGTCTTCTGAATACTGGCTGGGAAGAAGATGGCGCTGTACTCAGGGAGGCCTGACTATTTCTGAGGCCTTGTTTGCTGCTGATCTTCACTGAAGCAGATTCATGGACAAAGAAAGGATTGCCTATAAGTGCTGATTTCTTCAAGCAATCAGAGAGGCTATTGTAAATATCATTGTTCTGTTGATCTCTTGGATTAAGTAAAAGTTCTGTGTTACTTTGTTCTGCAAAGCTGAGTGGTGCATCATTCTGCAGGGTGTCTCTGTGTCACGGGCACACGTAAGAGCTTCCATCTATCATCCACAATCCACAACACGAAAGATCCATGTCTAGAGATTGTGGTAGCTAATGCTTTCTGAACTATTACTTCTGGGGTTGATGCAGTGTATGGAATGTGGGGAGAGTAAAATAATGGATCCACTATAGATGTTATTTTAAAACTTTAAATGACTTATTCAAGTTGCTGAACACATTTTTAAATCTATTTTTTAAGACTGAGATAGACCTCACCTTGAAATGTTGTTGAGAGACCCTTGTCATTGTTATCCACAGGCTGCCTCCAAAGGCATATATATATACAAATGCCTCTCCCCTTCCTAAAATTTGATTTGTCTCAGGGTAAAACAAAACAGAAAGGAATATCAATATAAGATTTGACTTAAATATATCACTTGTATAATTTCATTACTGATCACAACTTCTTTGAAAAGGGGGCTCAACATTTCCTGAAATATAAGTATCAGTTTTGAAAATCTAAAACAACAGAATATTACACTGTTGGTAATCGGTTTGTTCGATTGAGGAAAGTCCATGTGAGATTTTTAAAAACTCACATGACCTTGACTTTCCTTTGTGGGACATCTGATTGATGAAGGTATTAACACAGTGTTCACTTGACTTGTATGAAATAATTAATTGTGGGTAGATTATACAATTCTGTTACACACTAGAAAATATTTGACGTCATATACATAAAAGCCATCTAGTTGTGTCTTGTGAAGTCCCCAGTGACACATACACAGTTTTCATATTCTGTTGAACACTTGGCCTTTTTCTTTCCCACAGTGTTGATGAGTGAACAGAAACAATGCTTTCTGTTGTTTGATAAAATTTACATGGTGCTTTTGTTATCAGACATTCATATTTACAGTATTGCTACTTTGGTCAAAGAATTTCTTCCTCAAATGAGTGATTCTTAGTTCTTGCTTCACAACGCTCCTTCCTTGTTATTGCTATGGTGTAATACAATGATTTCAAATGGGGAAAACAATAAAGCTATGTTTCAGACTTGTTTGTCAGATGCAAGTGATGACAAGTGAATATTAATTGGGTGGTGAAGCATGGCTCCATAATTGTTCTGTATGGACAGCAGAGACATTCCTGTTAATTGGCTGCGAGCCTTGTAGCAATGTGAGGACTGTGTGTCCTTGCTTACTTCGCATCCCATTTTCACCCACACACCATAATGTGTAACTCCAAAATGTTGGATACAAGATGTGTGTAGAAGACAGCAGGCAAAGAAATACAATGTGTGGTTTGCTGCTCACTAATGTGCTTTCCAAACCAATTTTAATATAAGAATGTGCTTATGATTCAAAGTGCTTGATATATTTCTGGCATTGAATGTTTGTCATATACACTGGAAACCGTCCTGAGTCCCTCTGGGGAGATAGGGCGGTCTACAAATAAATTATTATTATTATTATTATTATTATTATTATTATGAGCCCCCGGTGGCACAATGGGTAAAATCTTTGTGCCAGCAGGACTGCTGACTTGAAGGTTGGGTTGCTAACCTGAAGGTTGCCAGTTTGAATCCAACCCTGAGAGAGTGCGGATGAGCTTCCTCTGTCAGTTCCAGCTCCATGTGAGGGCATGAGAGAAGCCTCCCACAAGGATGGTAAAACATTAAAAAAAATCTGTCCCCTGGTGTTAGGGATTCCCCTACTTCAGAAGAGGAAGAGGAGCAGGAAAGTGTTCATGAATCTGAGGGTGAGTTGGAATCTGAGAAGGAGACTTTGCGAGTACCCACTTTTCAGGAGAGGCAAAAGGAAACAGAGCAGAGATGTCATTCAGCTAGGATAGCTGCCAGAAATGCAGCTGAGTAATTAGGAACTGCCCTAGCAGCTGGGAGGGGACTCAGAGCTATAAAGCAGAAGCAGGTGCAGCCAGCTCTTGCTGGTAACAAACTGACTCTAATGCCTTCGCTCTCCTTGTGCCTGCTTTGCATCTAGATTTATTGCTGTTTCTTTGTCTGAAGTAAGAGTCAAAGAAACTACCTTTTGCATTATTCCACTGAGTGTGCTGCACTTTATGTTTTGCTGAAGTGAAGCAGTTTTCATTTACTTACCACAGTGTTTTAAGGCTATTCTTGAAAGACAAAACAGGACACCTGGGCAACATCCTTGCATATGGCCAAGTCTCTCATGCCAGAAGTGACTTGGAGTTTCTCAAGTCGCTCCTGACATGAAAAAAATCATCATCGTCATCATCATCATCATCATCACCTTTAAGTTTCTATATTGCTTAGATCCAGGAGATCTACAGACTATATATCCTGAAGTTAGCTTGCCTGCAAGGAATCCACAGGTGAGGACCTTCTCTCAGGGTGCTTCTATACTATAATCTAGTTTGGAACTAGTTAAAAGGAGACCAGTTTCACTGCAGGTTGATCAGATTGCCATGGCTGGAACTATTTTGAGACCAGGAAGTTGATTGCATTGAACAAAGAGCTTGCCTCAAATTGCTTTGCAGAGTTTTTTTTCTTTCTATTTCATGGAAAGCACATCAGTACACAAGAGGCATACGGGATAAAAAAAAGGAAAGTGACATCAGTGGAGATAATGAATTAACCCTCACAGAGGGTTGATTGGACTTCTGTTGCCCAGCCATGTTCCTGGGGCTTTGTCAGCAGCCCTCCATTTGGGATTCTTTACTGTCCTTCAGTTAGGGTGGATGTCTAGTATGTGCTCTACATTTTGTGGAGTTGACTCACCTGGCATCTGGGAATACACTGGCATCTGCTGCAGTACATTTTTGTTTTTACAAAACTCTGACTTTCCTGGGACATTTTTAAAAGTGCTGTATTACCGCTGATGTGCATTGCAGTCTGCATTGGTGATATGCATTTTGTGGCCACTGCGGCCTTGAGTCAGCTTCAAACTGCATTTTATGATCAGACTAGAAGTGACTTCTGCTTCACCACCCTTTGAGGTATACCTGGTAAGAATACAAAGTGTTCCTGCACTTTGGGAGCCATGAATACATAACAGTTTCACATTTGTCACTGCTATACAGCATTCTGTCCATAAACTATTAAAAGATTTTTAAACAATCAAGCATTTACAGTCCTTTTTTCATGTCAGTTTCTCAAGTCGCTTCTGGTGTGAGAGAATTGGCCATCTGCAAGGACGTTGCCCAGTGGACGCTGAGATATTTTGATGTTTATTTATTTATTTATGGTATTTCTATCCTTCCTTTCTCTACCCTGGAGGGGACTCAAGGTGGCTTTACATAAAAAGGCCTTGACTATAAAAAAATAAAAATAAATAAAAAATGAAAAGGCCTTGACAACAATACAGCGTTAAAATACATTTAACAATAATAAAATTCAAGTAAAACAATTAAAACATTTTAAATCACACTACTAATTAATCACATGATCCATAAGCATAAACCAGGCCATTCCTATAGTCATAACATATCGATCCACATCTGTTTGTTTATTGCACAGGTTCTCTAAAGACTTGGTCACAAAGCCAAGTTTTTACTTTCTTGTGGAAGATCAAAAAGGGAGGGGGCTGATCTAATGTCCCTGGGGAGGGAGTTCTAAAGCCAAGGGGACACCACTGAGAAGGCCCTGTCTCTCGTCGCCACCAGTCACGCGTGCGAGGAAGGTGGGACCGAGAGCAAGAACTCCACAGATGATCTTAAACTACGAGATGGTTCGTAGAGGGAGATATGTTCAGACTGGTAAGCTGGGCCAGTGTCAGAACCCTGTCTGCTGGGCACCAATAACCTTACACGGAGGCCAGTCTCTATCTAATATCTTTATTAAAGAAATATATAAAAGCAATAAAAACAAGTGAAGAATATAGTTCAGAAACAGACCTTTCAAAAGAGGTCAAATATAGTCCAAAAATGTATTGTCCAATAAATGATATTAGAGTTCAAAGTTTTAATCCACTTGACCGAAACACACACTCTTGCCAAGCAATAGTGTGGGGAAATGTCAGAGTCTTAGAAGTCCAATGAAGCTCGACAACAAGGCTGGAAATAAACTTGATTTTTGACTAGGTCCGTGACTAGAAACAAGGCAAAACGTGAAGCGTGGAGCAGGGTCCGTGGTTAAACTGCAAGGCAAGGCAAGGCTCGAAAACTTGATCCGGGAAGCAAGGAACTGGGGTTACGAAGTCCACACACGATCTCTCTCCTGAAGCTGATCAATTGACTCCGCAAAGAATCTCTCGCGCCAAACCCCAATATTGGGTCTCGTTTTCCCGCCAACAATCTCTTTCCCTAGAGAACGAGAAGCGAAACCCACTCTGTCCAGATGCATTACTCCTTAGAATTTCCCAAGGGAAGCAGACCTAATCAGCCAGTTGTTTGGCAGCGATTCTTAAACTTGTCCGATTAGCTTCTCTAACTCCTCTGTCTCTAGAATAAGATTCCTTCCTGGGAAACGGAGGGGAGTACTGCCCAAGGCCTGGTTTACTGAATTCTTGAGGGCAAACATCAACATCCGGCAGGTGAAGGGACTCCGGCTCTTGTTGAACCGGCGAAAACCCCATGTTTTCATCTTCATCTGCCACGATAGTACCAGGAACAGGACTACAAGGCCCATGAGGCATCACAGCCAGAACCATAGATATTTTTACCATCCTTGTGGGAGGATTCTCTCATGTTCCTGCATGAAGCTGGAGCTGATAGAGGGATCTCATCCATGTTCTCCCTGGGTTCGATTCAAACCAGCAACCTTCAGGTCAGCAACCCAACCTTCAAGTCAACAGTCCTGCTGCCACAAGGATTTAACCCACAGCACCACCAGGACTCCTATGGAGTCCTTTGTTAAAAACCTTCCATTCCAAAAACCTATCTGAAGGGGATGGAAACAGCAGGCAGCAAGTCCCAATCTTGGAGAAAAGTTGGGATATAAAGAAAGAGAAGAAGGAAGAGTTGAATGAAAGTCTTTTGGTCCTTTTAGACAAGACCAAAAATTTTGCCAGTGCACTGAGGCAACTGAGCTGATAATCCAAAATATTGTTAATTTGACAGTATGTTGCCTGGAACATTTTGTGCTTTTCTTAAACCAATGTTATATTTATGAAGAGCAAACACAGTGAAGACTTCAGTTCCTGTTTCTTACTTTTGCCAAGCTCTCCCACTTCGTTTGCCATTTGTGAGTTAACCAATTTTATTTCCCATTCTATCTGTTGATTTCCTATGTGACTTGATTCAATGGTGGTTCCACTGGGATAGTTAGCCTTCTGGAGCCTCCGGTGGCTTAGGGGATAAAAGCCTTGTGACTTAAAGGTTGGATTGCTGACCTGAAGGCTGCCAGGTTCGAATCCCACCCGGGGAGAGCGTGGATGAGCTCCCTCTATTAGCTCCAGCTCCATGCGGGGACATGAGAGAAGCCTCCCACATGGATGGTAAAACATCAAAAAACATCCGGGCGTCCCCTGGGCAACGTCCTTGCAGATGGCCAATTCTCTCACTCCAGAAGCAACTCCGGTTGCTCCTGACATGAAAAAAAAAGTTAGCCTCCTATAGTTTTTAGCGGAAACATTAAAGGAGCCGTCCAAAGTTCTGAATCACACTGACCAAAGTTTCAAGAATTTGGACAACTCCTTTAAAATTCAGACAACCTAAAACAAAGTCATTACCCCACAGACATAGAAGCTTCATACCAGTGCCCCAGGAACATGTTGTGCTTATTATATTGATTTTTATTTTATCCTAAATCACCCCGGGAACTAAAGGTTAGAGGTGGAAAACATATCAGATTCAATATGAGAATGAGGAATATGAGAATATGAGATTCAGTATGAGAATTTTCTTGTAAGGGAGACCCTTGTGATGGTGTTATTCATTGTGTTGATTTCTAGTGGGTTTTTTCCATATAAGTTCAGTTCATTGGAATTACAAATACGTGTCCAGTGCACCTGGAAGCAGCATTGATTTTTGGATATCCCAGTTTCCAGTACGTGCTACGGTTTTAGAGAGAAACAGTTACTTAATAACATGGGATGGGGTGAGGTTTAGATGCAAGATTATGTCTTATTTTGCCTTTTTTGCTCCACCTTTATGACAATGACGTTAACTTTAATAAGCTTAACTTTGACAATGGTTGAACTGACAACATTCTTAAATAATTTCGTTATAACTCCCTAAAGAATAAAAACTCAAACTTTTGGCTCAATGACCGACAGGAAGTTAAAGCCAAAATGATGGACAATCACTCATTTTTGACAGTTATGTCAAAAGGGCAAGATGGAGACACTGAATCAAATTCTTCACTGTCTCTGTACATTCTGTTTTCAAGGCATCTGGCTTTCAAACACTTCTTCAGTAACCCTTATTTCATGTGGATCCTTTATGCTCCCTAAAATGTGTTGTAGTTTAATTATATGAGACCTGATCCTAATGCTCCACCCCAACCCATTTAGAATTGCGCTATTATCATGATTTTGTGCAGTATTAATGATTGATATCTATGTAGTGTGTATATATTCATTGCAGGTTTGTGAAAGGAGTGGAGGTGGTGGCTTTGTAGGAAAATGGATTGTGTTGAGCTGAGTGCCGTGATTGAGTACCGGCAAAAGAAGGAGATGGCTCTTTAGGGGAATCTGTGTCATATGATATTGTAAAAAGATGGTGATGAGAATTTAAATGTGGAAGAACATTGTGTGAAAATGTACATGTGGTGATCCATCAAAAACTGTCAACACAGGAGAAACTATCAACAGAATCCATCATATAGTTATGCAAGATTGATGAGTGACCATCAAGGATATAGCAGAAGAAACAGGTATTTCATACCATATGGTATACACAATATTGATACAAGAATTGGACATAAAAATTATTAGCAAAATGCATACCTCAAACCTTAACAGCCACATACAAGGGTGATTCTTTGCAGGCAACATTTATGATGATTTTGGATGGATAAACAGAAATTCCTCAACAGACATGTGATGATGGATGAATTATGGTTCCACCACTATGACCCTGAAACCAAATTGCAAAGTCAGCAATGGAAACAACATGGTTTTCCACCTCCTAGGAAATTCAAGATCATGTCATCACCAGGCAAGGTTATGCTGTCAGGTGTTTTGGGATGCCAAAGGTGTTCTCCTGGTGGATTATTTACAAGGTGGAGTTACAATACCAGGTTCTTACTATACAGACTTAATTACAAAATTATGTGTTACAATCAAAGAAAAACATCATGGAAAGTTGAGACAGGGAGTGCTCTTTGTCATGACAATGCACTCAGCCACAGACCTTGCATTGTGTGACTGCCATTCATAAAGAAGGCTTTGAATGGCTGGAATATTCAGCATATTCACTGAATCTGACTCCCAGTGACTACAGATTATTTCTAAAACTGCAGGAACACCTGCATGAGAAGAGATTTCAATTGGCTAATGGGGTGATAGGGGCTGCCGAGGTTGGACAAATTGTTTTCCAGGCATTGGTTGAAATCTTGTTTTGAAACCAACTTCAGCTCCTCCACTGAAGTGAACGAGTAACCAGTGGCAATGGAGTGAGATAGAATGTCAGACAAGAACTTGGCAGACCCAGTTTTAAAAAGGGTTTCCCAAAATTAAGGTTAAAGGTTTTCCCCTGATGTTAAGTCCAGTCGTGACCGACTCTGGGGGTTGGTGCTCATCTCCATTTCTAAGCCGAAGAGCCGGCGTTGTCCGTAGACACCTCCAAGGTCATGTGGCCGGCATGACTGCAGGGAGCGCCATTACTTTCCCGCCGGAGCGGTACCTATTGATCTACTCACATTTGCATGTTTTCGAACTGCTAGGTTGGCAGGAGCTGGGGCTAACAGCGGGCGCTCATTCCGCTCCCAGGATTTGAACCTGGGACCTTTTGGTCTGTAAGTTCAGCAGCTCAGCGCTTTAACACACTGCGCCACCACCAGGGACCCCATGAATTCCCTAAATTACTGACCTAATAATTTAGCTACATACACAATATTGTAAACATGCCAGCTAGAGAAAAAATCCAACTGATAGTATTACATACTCTTTCTGCACCCCTCATTTTCCCCTGAAGAAGAAAGAAAAAAATCTGCCTCATGGTAACAGCCTCCTTTTCCTTGTTCCATGCCATGTAACTATCAAAAGAACCTGGAAATAGTAGGAGGGGGTTAAATCGCATTAGCCCATGTGTGTTGTGTAGATGCACACAGGTGAATGCAACTCTATATGACAATGTAGATGCACCCTCAGCCAACTCCTTTTTCTTGCTCTGTGTCATATGACTAGCAAATGAACCTAGGAAGAATAGGAGATAGATTAAGTTGCATTGTCTCGGCTACCTACTTCTCCACTAAATATAGCTCGCACTACTCACACTTTTGGCCCAGTTCGTTTTAGGTTCTTTTCAGGATTTTATCAATGTATGATTTTTGTATATGCAGTCTTATTAGTTTTTATTGATCTGTTTTTATACTGTGAGTTTTATATTGTCTGTTTCGCCTGGCGTGGCTCCATGTAATCCGCCCCGAGTCCCTTCGGGGAGATGGGCGGGGTATAAAATAAAGTTGTTGTTGTTGTTGTTGTTGTTGTTGTTGTTGTTGTTGTTGTTATTATTATTAGCCTGCATGTGTTGTGTGATCCTAAAGCCTACTGCAATAGTAGATAGATAATTTATCAATCTATAGAAGTTTCCATGGAAAAGGTCAGTGTTTAATATGTTTTTTATTTTGCTTGTTTGAATCCCATTTTTATACTAAACCAGACATTTTAAAACAAATAGTTGAAATCTGTATTTATTACTTGAAATCTATGATTTTAGGCATTTGTAATTCATTATTTTAACTGGAATTTTGTTTAGGTTTATAGCCACTCTAAGCATTCGTGAGTTCATATGGGGTATAGATCAAATACATTGTCATTTTAATTTTTTTATATTTTTATTACATTTTTACAATATAACACGATATAACAATACAACATCCTTCCCCTCCACATGATCACCATAATTTTAAAAAAATGTTATATCAGCTTATAAAGATTTTAAAAAAACCCTGATCAGTTAGAGCAAAAGCCTAGTATCTAATCCACCATTCATTTCCTATGTTGGCCAACCAGCTTCCTTTGAGAAGCCCACAGCAGGATAAAATAATGCAATTCCCTCCTCCCACTCATGTTCCTTAGCAACTGGTTTTTATACACATACTGAGGTATTCGGTAGCATATGGTAGCACATTTAAATAAATTATCACAAGATGTGAATGTTCCAGTTACAAGCTTTGTGTTAAAAGGCTTTTAAAGTATTTAATATTACATGGGCAGACAGCATTGGCATTACATTTAGGGATATCGTTTTCCCCCTTATAATTGGTCAGCTGGTTAAGGTTTACCTCTTTGTCCTTTTGTAATGATTTTTGTCATCTCCGGTTGTGAAATATTACAGATCTTCACACCTATATTCCCTCCCTGCCAGACAGTGCATTCCTATTCATGTCTACTCCAAAACCAATGTCATTTAATTACATCAGTATGAGATTGAATCCTAATTATATATTTTGCTACTACTACCTGGAAACCATGGACATATCCCAGTTCGCATTTACTGGGAAGCAGCTATTGTGGAGAGCAGAGATCTGTTTCTCTGTTGATTGGGAAGCAGCTGATATATATGCCCACCTAGCCTCAGTAAAGTGATCTCTTATGTGAGGAGGAATTACAAAAGGGACCCTGCTTCTGCCTGTTGTAATGGAGATTGGTCATAAGGGTTGAAAATATTGCTTTTTGATTGATATGGGAATAGATCCCTGTCACTGAGTGGGAATGGAGGAATTGGGCCAAGAAACACTATGTGGCTACATAGTTATGGAGGTTAGATCACTACGCAACTTTTAAAGAGTTCTGGCCCTTATTTTGATCTATTAATGGACAAAAATGGTCAGAGTAGAAATGGGTAGATAGTTTGAAGAAGAGAAAGGGAGAAGGTATGCAGATGCAATGTAGGGAGCCAGAATGTGAGGCAGAGGACAGGAGTTTGTGAAATCCAAAAAAAATGGGAAAGAAACACAGATATATATATTTTAATGCTTTAAAGCCATCTTAAGTCTCAATCTGGAGAAAAGAAAGAAGCAGAAAGGGAAGAGCAGCAGTGTCAGCAGTTCTTGGAGAAGCTCAATCCTTCTGAAGTTAAAAGCAAGTAGACCCACATCAAACAGACAAATCACAACTCCATTCTACTTTAGTTTTTATTTTTTTTATTTACATACATTAACAGCTTACAGTGTAAAGAAACACAAAACAATGAACATTTTACAAATACATAACCTCACCACCAAGATCTGAACAAGTATGCTTTCCATTGCCATACATATAGGAGTCAACCAGTAAACAAATGTCATATCCAAAAATTCCTGATCAACAAAGTTGTATTGCTTTCCTTTTTCAGTCTTTAAAACAGATTTAATAAAAACTGACCAGTATAAATCAAAATCAGATCTATTAATTTCCTCCCTGAACACCCTCATTTCAATTGATGGTTTATCCTTTAAGGCTATGGTTCATACCTCCCCATACCATGCTTCCAATGTGAGATTGGTTACTATCTTCCAATTCCATGCAATTATAAGTCTTGCCACTGTGACTAAAATAATCACCAATTCTTTCTTTTCCATTTCAAAATTGAATTTTGTGACATCCATTAATAATGCGAACCTAGCATCCAGGGTGATGTTTAATCCTATAATGTTACCTATTTCTATAAATACGTTGTTCCAAAAACTCTTCAACTGGGGGCATTTCGACCATAAATGAAAATATGTCCCTTTATCATGCCACATCTCCATTCTACTTTAGTTGAATTTCAGGATTGAAAATATTTGTGCTGCCTCTCAATCACTTTCATTTGGCCACTTATTCACTCACAAAACCTCAGGTTGGGGGAAAATATAATCTGAATAATAATAATAATAATAATAATAATAATAATAATAATAATAATAATCCCCTCTGCTTTTTATTATTGCCATGATCCCTCTGTCAACAATCTTACAAAAAACAAACCTCGACTATCAAACATCTAAAAAATCTCACAAAATTTCGCATCTGTTGTACATGGATGACCTGAAGCTATATGAGAAAACGCAAACTGAAATCTAGTCTCTGACTAACACTGTCCGAATTTTTAGCACTGATATCAGCATGGAGTTTGGTTTGGACAAATGTTTGACAGTGGCATCGAAGAAGGGAAAAATCATTGAAAGTGAGGGCATAAATATGCCTAATGGCCAAACAATAACCGCACTACAAACTAGAGCTGACAGCTGGCACAACAAAACATTGCATGGAAAGTTCCTTGACAAAATTGAAGGAAAAGCTGATAAGGAGAAGACCCTGAAGAAGGAGACAGAAGGCCTGATCCTTGCAGCCCAGGAGCAAGTCATCAGAACAAATGCAATTAAGGCCAAGATCGAAAAATCAGCTGATGACCCAAAATGCAGACTGTACAAGAAAACTGACAAAACCATTGATCATATCCTCAGATGCTGTAAGAAAATTGCACAGACAGACTACAAACAGAGGCACAACTATGTGGCCCAAATGATTCATTGGAACTTATGCCTCAAGTACCACCTCCCAGCAGTAAAGAACTGGTGGGATCACAAACCTGCAAAACTCTTGGAAAATGAGCATGCAAAGATACTGTGGGACTTCCGAATCCAGACTGACAAAGTTCTGGAACACAAAACACCAGACATCACAGTTGTGGAAAAGAAAAAAAGTTTGGATCATTGATGTTGCCATCCCAGGTGACAGTCGCATTGATGAAAAACAACAGGAAAAACTCAGCCGCTATCAGGACCTCAAGATTGAACTTCAAAGACTCTGGCAGAAACCAGTGCAGGTGGTCCCGGTGGTGATCGGCACATTGAGTGTCGTGCCAAAAGATCTCAGCCGGCATTTGGAAACAATAGACATTGACAAAATCACGATCTGCCAACTGCAAAAGGCCACCCTACTGGGATCGGCGCGCATCATCCGAAAATACATCACACAGTCCTAGACACTTGGGATGTGTTCGACTTGTGATTTTGTGAAACGAAATCCAGCATATCTATCTTGTATGCTGTATTATACAATGTTGTTGTGTCAATAATAATAATAATTAATAATAACAACAATTTTATTTCTTTTATTTCTTACCCATCTCTCCTTATCGCTAGAGGTGGGTTACAACATTGCTAAAACACATAATCATTTCAAAACACTCAGTAAAATAAACTATTGTTAGAGCCAGCAGCAGCAGCAGGAGAGATCAGTGGTCTCATTCAGAATGTAAAAACTTCCTATATATCTGGCAGTAGTTTAGTCTTTACCTCTGCCATTTCTTTCACTATTCATGTTCACAGCAATACTTGCTGCATGTGTGTGCATATATATGAACACACACTTCTCTGTACTTTGGGCCCTGAAGGGAGGGTTGTCTGAGGATACAACCCTCCCCACTGTCAAGGCTATTTCAGTTCATTTTGCTGGCAAATTGAATCCCACTCCTCATCAACTTCATTGCACAAAATATTCAGAGCCAGCCAAGTTATTCTGGCTGATGAGGCAGAAACTCCCACAGTCACCTCTCCTCATCCTGGTCATAAAAATGTAGTAAGCACTATGTAAATATCTGACCATTTGTGGGCCTTTCATGGCACCCCTTAAATCTGCTCCCTGATAAGTTGACTCATTCTGCTTACGGGTAAAGCAGACCCTGCCTTGTCCACTGCAGTGATTTGCATTGCATTTCTGTCAATATTAAGTAATTATTTCAAGAAGTGCATCTATTAGAAGTAATTAACACACACATTTATGTATTTTTCTCCTCATGTTTGGCAATGGAAGCCCACTGCTTTGCACTGTGGGCCACTCTGTTTGTGAATTGTAGTTTTGCCATATGTGGGGGAAAATATTTCTATTTTTCATTGATTCATGAGTATAGGAAATGCATGATACAATATTCTGAAACATTTGAAATGGTGCAGAAGATAACCACCTTAAAATCACAGCTAACTTCTGAAATGATCTCTGTGTATGTTTGCACTGTCTAAGTGCAGAGACAGGGAAAAGATGCAGTCTCTGGCCTGTCCATGTGCAGAGCTGGGAGAACAGCTGCCATGAAAAAAATATAGTTAGACAAGAACTATTTGTTCTATAGTTCCTATGCCCCTCTTGTCATACGAGGGTTATCCAGAAAGTAGATTACGTTTTGGAATTAAAAATGAACAAAGTATAGGAAAAATATTTATTATATGCAGTTGAAAGCCACACTTAAATACTTCTTTTAAACATAGTCCCCATTCAAATTTAGGTACTTATCATAGCGATGAATGAGCTTGACAATTCCTTCCTCATGAAATTCTCCTGCTTGCGTCTTCAACCAGTTGGTCACTTCTTCCTGCAGTTGCAGCTGTGCATCGTCCCTCGTGGCACCGGGGTGTCAGGGAGGGCACCAAGGGCTCACCTCGGAGAGCTTCTTCCCCTTGGGGAAATCAGGAGGGCTTTGTAATATAATTTTCCATGCTGTGGTTATACATATGGTTTGGTGGCTGCTATCAGTGGGGAGATGGACCCACTCTGGATTTTTGGGCTCATCTACAGGAGCCCCCAGTGGCGCAGCATGTTAAAGTGCTGAGCTGCTGAACTTGTGGACCAAAAGGTCACAGGTTCAAATCCGGGAGCGGGGTGAGCACCCGCTGTTAGCCCAGGCTTCTGCCAACCTAGCAGTTCGAAAACATGCAAAGTGAATATATCAATAGGTACATCTCCGGTGGGAAGGTAACGGCGCTCTATGCAGTCATGTCAGCCACATGACTTTGGAGGTGTCTACGGGCAATGCCGGCTCTTCGTTTTAGAAATGGAGATGAGTATCAACCCCCAGAGTCGGATATGACTAGACTATCATTGGAAAACCTTTACCTTTACTATATCAAGCAGTTTACTTTGGGGTAAATCTTCTGTGGAGCAGCCCTGGATTCAGCATGCATAGGAGCACATCAGCTCCTCTATAATGTCATCTCCTTTTTTTTGCTCCCTCCATTCTGCATGCTCCACCACTATTACCACCTCCCCTAGCCTGCCATGGTGTTCCAGTAGTAGTTATGTGAGCATAATCAATCCTTCTTTCCCTGTGTTGTGCCAGTGTCCAGTTTAGACCCAATCCAGTTGGCTACACTTCTTCAAAGCCTTGGGATGCTCTAGAGTTTCCAACAAACTCTTGAATATCCAATGACTTTGAAAAGGTGGGACAAAGTCAGTTTAAGCAAACAAAGAAACAAAAACCAAAATGGGTTGTTGTATGTTTTCCAGGCTGTATGGCCATGTTCTAGAAGTATTCTCTCCTGACGTTTCGCCGACATCTGTGGCAGGCATCCTCAGAGGTTGTGAGGTATGGAGAAACTAAGCAAGGAAGGTTTATGTATCTGTGGAAAGTCCAGGGTGAGAGAAGAACTCTTGGTCAGTTGGAGGCCAGTGTGAATGTTGTAGTTAATCACCTTGACTAGCATAAAAACAATAATACTCACCAGAAGCCACTGTGCCTCATGAAGACCACCAATGGTCTGTTTACAGTGAGTATGAGATTTTTTAGTAATATGGGCAAATCCTTGGGCTGAACTCTAATATAAGAATTTGGGAGAAAGTGTTCCTTGTCTTGGATAATTCCACATGTATAAATGAAAACACAAAGTGGGCCCACTGTCTCACTGATATGGAATCCATCAGCAGTCACTGTTGATGATTTACAGAAGAAAAACCAGGATACAGCACTTGATAAATGCCAGTTAATTTGTTATGCTTTCAAGCATCTACAGAGTAGTTATGTGAAGTCAACCACTTGTGACAGACAGACTGATTTGATAACAGTGGAACATACTGAGAACTATTTTCCTGAAATTCAATGCTAATAAATAGAGTAAAAGGGGCTCTAACTGGTTTTTTTCTCTGGGGAGGCTGAGGAACATATAAAACATATAAAAGCTGTCTGTCCACTTCTAAACACATTTCCAGTACTTGGAAGCAAGTCTCATTTATCATCAAGCAGTTTGCTTATGTCTGAAACCTGTCACAGTGGCATCTCATGGCTGTGAATGAATTCAACTTGAAGGTCAAGCCAGGGCACGACTGTTTACACCTGCATGTTTCTTTTATCGTTTCTGATATCCTGGAAACCAGGGATATTCAGAATGTTCTATTAGTGTATCATATATGTTATGGGCAAAGCTTGGAAAAATGCAGGGAATCAATAGTTAATTCATTCTCTGCCTCACTGAATGAGTCAAAAGAGCATAATTTTTCCCTTAATGCTACTTTAAAATTACTTTATGGGATGAATAAAAAAAGGTTTGCTTCACTATAAAGGTCAAGCAAGAATCCTGGAACAGGGTTGAAAGAATATTTGAAAATATGTAAAAAGGGGTTTTTAACATGTCAAGAAGGCCTGATGGGAGCAATTTTGGACTGAGGAGATTCTTCCCAGTTTGATGCTTATTCTGTGCAAAATTCACACATGGTGGTTTTGTGCACAAATCAGCATTTACTAAAACTACTTCTGCTTCCTTTGGTGGGGAAAAGTAGTGAAGAAAGACTTACCTATGGTTGCTGCTTCCTTCCTCCTATATTTATCTTGAAATCTGCTTCCTATAGGCAGGGGGAGCAATTTGAGATTAGCAATAAGAAGCAATCGAATGCCCTGGCAGCCCTTTGCATACGGCAGGAGCTCTGGATGGACGAATGGCAGGGTTTGCATTCCTGAAAGCTGTAGCACTGACAGTTCAATATAATTTACATATTTCAATGCAAAGGCTTGAAGAACAAAAATATATCCCTAGTAGGCAAGGATGAAAACCAAACATGTCATTCCTTGCAGATCTCTTTATCTCTTTTAAAAATCTCAGTTTAATACAATAAATTTTTCAAATGTTAATTTGAATTAAGTGATCACAGAATCATAAAGTTGAAAAAGACCCCAAGGGCCATCCAGTCTACTGGGACCATCAATGCTCACATGATTCTCCTTCTCTGACGCTAGATCAGTGGTTCTCAACTTGGGGTCCCCAGATATTTTTGGCCTTCAACTCCCAGAAATCTTAACCGCTGGTAAACTGGCTGGGATTTCTGGGAGTTGTGGGCCAAAAACATCTGGGAATCTCAGATTGGGAACCACTGTGTTAAATGATTGGCATTTTGGCACATACATGGAAAGGTCTTATCACACGAAGTGATGGAAAGATACTAGAATTGGGAGGTTTAAGTAGATCGCTAAATGGAAGGTATCTAGATGCACATGAGATCATGTGTTGGTAGGCATGCTTATCTTGCTGCGGTTCTAATTTGCCAGCCTTGTGTGATAAAGTCCTTTGTTAATAGATCTCATCTCTAGTTTTTTTCCCTAAGGACTTAATTACTTGTGCCCAATTTACATGGCTGTTTATAAGTAATTATCTTCATTTGGTTCTGGACAGCTAGTTGCTTCCCAAGTATTAGCAAATTTTGGTTGCTATCATTTTAATGGCATTTTAAGCTCACCAGGGCTAGGACTTATTTCTCCATTTCTTATTGCTCTGTAAAGGAAAAATGATGCTGCTTAAATACTTGTATAAAGATAAGCAACTTTAGTTTTGCAATGTTCTCATCTTGTGAACACAGATAACGTGAAATTTGAATTTTCAAACAAATCTTTGTTTAGTGTAATAAATATGGGGGGGGGGGGGGGGAAGCAGAACAATTGACTTAAAAAAAAACCCTCATAACAAAAAATCCTATCTGCTGAACTCAGGAGAAACACCAGACTTCTAATTCTCTCTTGTGCTGAACTCATCTTGACACCAGTGGGAGCTCCATCCACAAAAGCAAAGCAGCAGTATGCCCCAAGTCTTGACTGTGCCAATTTGTTTCCATGTTGGTTGCCAAGTTGCATTCTCAAGGGAAATCTATCAGTACTTGTTCATTCAGCCAGTTGAAATAAATATCACTAGTTTGCAAGAGTCGAGTTTCCACATCAATTGAAGAAGCAACAGTTTATCCTCAAAGTGATTTCATGATAGTGGGAAGCTGGCTAGAGTAGGAAGCAAAAGAGAAGTGGGATCAATGATGACATGTTGGATCATGTAGTGTTGTTTTTCAGATTCGGAACCTTTCCTTTCCTTTCTATTCCATTCCCACCCCAGTTTTCTATCCCATACCCTCACAGTGTACTAGCATTCTCTAGTCCAGCACTTCTCAAAGTGTGCTCCACAGTTTTCTCCTCCTTCACCCTCCAAGATTTCTCTCCTCTTTCCTGCTCCTCCCCTTCCCTCATCTCTCCTGTGACCAAAAGCCTTTTCCTCCACCTCCCTCATGGCAAAAATCCTTTTTCTCTCAGCCCCCTTGCCATCAAAAGCATTTTCCACTTTGATTGGCAATGGCAGAAGGAAATTAAACCAGATGGCCCGTGAGGTTTCTGTTGTTGTTGTTGTGGTTGTTATTATTACAAAGGCTGGATGGCCATCTGTTTGTAGGTACAGTAGAGTCTCACTTATCCAGGCTAAACGGGCTGGCAGAACCTTGGATAAGCGAATATCTTGGATAATAAGGCGGGATTAAGGAAAAGCCAATTAAACATCAAATTAGGTTATGATTTTACAAATTAAGCACCAAAACATCATGTTATACAACAAATTTGACAGAAAAAGTAGCACCAAAATATCATGATATATTGAAAACATTGACTACAAAAATGCCTTGGATAATCCAGAACCTTACTAGAAGTAACCGTCAGTCCACCTCTTTGCAGATTCAACCAGTCATTGGAACTCTTGCTGGCTGCTGTTAGGGAAGGACAAATCTCTCTCTCTCCGCTACCCTGATTGGTGCTTTCTGATGCTGATGCATTCTGGGAAATGTAGTTTACGGCAGGGCCTTTTGAATTCTATGGCATAGAGTTCCTCCCTTCCCAAACTAAATTTCCAAGAGTTCTGTGCTATTCCCAGCAAACATTGATCTCTGGATTTCCCGCTCCTAATGCCAAGATTCCATTAATTTAGAGAAAAAGCTCTATAATGTAGGAAGCCTGTTCCATCCCCCAGAGGTTTGGTTTGCATTTTTTCATAGTTGTAGAAAATAGCACCTGTTTGCATTTCTTCCAGGGCTGTTGCAGATTCTGCAGCACTCTGATAGTCAACCATTAGCAGAGTTTATAGCCAGTTTGCAAAGCCTTGCTGCTATAGGCTTGTAAAGTATCTTTTTGTTCTGGAGACCGCCCCTTTTCCTGGGGAAAGATGGCTCCATTTTGAGAAGCCTCTTGCCTTCTAGACTGAAGAAGAAAGAACTTAGATGTGCTTGTGTGGCCAAGCCAGGTCAACTCTGACAAAGCCATCGTAAGTACTGACTTGCCTTTAAAACCAGTGCTGAGCATAAATAGGGAAAGACCTGCTCTTTCTAAAAATAGTAGCTTAGACTGGGGCAGAGAATATCTCAGGATTTCTCTGCCACTGGAAGAAGTTCTACCTACTTTGCTTCAAAAACTAGCTTTGAGCTTAGATAGTTATAGACCTGCTCTTTCTGATAGCTCAGGGCTAGGGTAAAGAGGATCTCAGGATCTCTTCGCCTTTTGAGGAAGTTAAACCAGCAAATAAAAGGGAAAAGCAAGAAAGGAACATCTGCAAGATTTTATAAGTTGACTATATTTGCAACCTTAACTACGTGTGCCAAGTCTGCCATGGACTTCGTGAAAATAAAATTTTGTTTGATTGTTCAACTTGAAGTGCCTTTGGTTACTGGGATTTCCAGAGCTTCTAAGTAAGGCCCCTGCAGTTCACCTGGGCAAAGGAAGAAGCACATCTTAAAACTTTAAAAGGTGCCTGGGTGTGACACCATAAAGCCTTTTGGCTTTGCTTTGCCTCCTTGTGCTGAAAAGGAATCTGACTTTGGGAGCCTTCCGAGATTTACAAAACTAAAACAAAAAAGTATGGGTTAAGTTACAATTCTTAAATTTTTGGTGTGGGCCATGTATCAGATATCACCATGTAACTACAAAATTTAACACATTTCACCCGAATTACTAGGCAAACAAAAAAAATGTACACTTCTAGTACTTAATTTTTTATATATATTTTCCTACATAGTTTTAAAACAGGTTAAGAAAAATGAAATCAGTGCCATCTTGTATTCCTTAAAAGCCAGGGTAGGCAACTTTCAGGGTTTAAGGGCCTGTATTTGCCACCCCGGATCTGAGAAGTTTGTCTCCCCACCACTCACCTCTGTAAGGCAATATATAGGCAACATGAGGGGCATTTTCAATACAATCCTCCCATTTGTACCATTTTAGGTTCAGAAAAGGGATTTTTTTTACAAGGAGTAACATGAGCATCAACATCCAGTTCACTTTATCTTATGAAAGAATCCTAAAATATCCCAGTTCGCCCCAAACATGATAAAATAGCTCCTTATGGTATTTGACACCAATAGGCAATTTCAAAAGAATCCCTGCGATCCTATATTGGAGATGCAACTACAATGATATTAGTACAATCCATTAACCAGCCCAACTCCCTAAACCCACCTTTAAAACCTGACAGCTACTGATAGATGGCACATCAAAGACCTTCCAGCAATGAGTCACAGTGGGACTGGTAGTGGATGACCACTAGTCCCTACTAGTAGTGTATGGCTATTAGTATGGCACATTGCTGACAAGGAGCTGGTTGTATCATCCTTCAGTATCCTGTTCACTAGAACTACTCTCTCAAGTTGGTGTAGCTATCTAAACCATCACCATCAATGTGCAATGTAAACAAGTGTAAAATGACTCAAATTCAATGAAAAAACTTAACTGGGATCTCAGCTGAGGGAGACTGAATGAGTTCTGAGAGTTGTGTGAAAATGTCAACCCGGTCTACAGCTAGTGTGAAAAGACTAGAGTATAATTGGAAAAGGAATAAAAAATAAAACTGATGATATCATATGCCCTTATAAAACATTTTGTACAACCACAGTTGAATTACTGTGTCTAGTTCTGGTCACAGCACCTAAAAATGGATATGTAGAACTTGAAAAAAGGAAGAAAAGAAAGAGCAAAATGATCTAGAATCTGAAGAGACTCTTCTGTGAGGAACTGTTCCAATGTTCAAGGGCTATTTTAGAAAAAAGGCTACAAAAAGACATTATAAAATTGTATAAAATTATACCTAATATGGAGAAAGTGAGTAGGAAGAACATTTTGTTCCCTTTCTCATAGTGCTTTACCACAAATTATCCTCTAAAGAAAAAAACATGGGAGTTATAGGACAATTTTTTTCAGATAATACATACTTATTGCCATTCTCTTTACTTGATTATCATTTTTTGTTTAGATTGTGAATTTGAAGATAGAATTGTCAATGTTACCAATTTGTAATCTGCTCTGTGAGCTTTTGTGGTTGAAGAGTGGGGTATAAATTTATCTCTGGATTTCCCGCTCCTAATGCCAAGATTCCATTAATTTAGAGAAAAAGCTCTATAATGTAGGAAGCCTGTTCCATCCCCCAGAGGTTTGGTTTGCATTTTTTCATAGTTGTAGAAAATAGCACCTGTTTGCATTTCTTCCAGGGCTGTTGCAGATTCTGCAGCACTCTGATAGTCAACCATTAGCAGAGTTTATAGCCAGTTTGCAAAGCCTTGCTGCTATAGGCTTGTAAAGTATCTTTTTGTTCTGGAGACCGCCCCTTTTCCTGGGGAAAGATGGCTCCATTTTGAGAAGCCTCTTGCCTTCTAGACTGAAGAAGAAAGAACTTAGATGTGCTTGTGTGGCCAAGCCAGGTCAACTCTGACAAAGCCATCGTAAGTACTGACTTGCCTTTAAAACCAGTGCTGAGCATAAATAGGGAAAGACCTGCTCTTTCTAAAAATAGTAGCTTAGACTGGGGCAGAGAATATCTCAGGATTTCTCTGCCACTGGAAGAAGTTCTACCTACTTTGCTTCAAAAACTAGCTTTGAGCTTAGATAGTTATAGACCTGCTCTTTCTGATAGCTCAGGGCTAGGGTAAAGAGGATCTCAGGATCTCTTCGCCTTTTGAGGAAGTTAAACCAGCAAATAAAAGGGAAAAGCAAGAAAGGAACATCTGCAAGATTTTATAAGTTGACTATATTTGCAACCTTAACTACGTGTGCCAAGTCTGCCATGGACTTCGTGAAAATAAAATTTTGTTTGATTGTTCAACTTGAAGTGCCTTTGGTTACTGGGATTTCCAGAGCTTCTAAGTAAGGCCCCTGCAGTTCACCTGGGCAAAGGAAGAAGCACATCTTAAAACTTTAAAAGGTGCCTGGGTGTGACACCATAAAGCCTTTTGGCTTTGCTTTGCCTCCTTGTGCTGAAAAGGAATCTGACTTTGGGAGCCTTCCGAGATTTACAAAACTAAAACAAAAAAGTATGGGTTAAGTTACAATTCTTAAATTTTTGGTGTGGGCCATGTATCAGATATCACCATGTAACTACAAAATTTAACACATTTCACCCGAATTACTAGGCAAACAAAAAAAATGTACACTTCTAGTACTTAATTTTTTATATATATTTTCCTACATAGTTTTAAAACAGGTTAAGAAAAATGAAATCAGTGCCATCTTGTATTCCTTAAAAGCCAGGGTAGGCAACTTTCAGGGTTTAAGGGCCTGTATTTGCCACCCCGGATCTGAGAAGTTTGTCTCCCCACCACTCACCTCTGTAAGGCAATATATAGGCAACATGAGGGGCATTTTCAATACAATCCTCCCATTTGTACCATTTTAGGTTCAGAAAAGGGATTTTTTTTACAAGGAGTAACATGAGCATCAACATCCAGTTCACTTTATCTTATGAAAGAATCCTAAAATATCCCAGTTCGCCCCAAACATGATAAAATAGCTCCTTATGGTATTTGACACCAATAGGCAATTTCAAAAGAATCCCTGCGATCCTATATTGGAGATGCAACTACAATGATATTAGTACAATCCATTAACCAGCCCAACTCCCTAAACCCACCTTTAAAACCTGACAGCTACTGATAGATGGCACATCAAAGACCTTCCAGCAATGAGTCACAGTGGGACTGGTAGTGGATGACCACTAGTCCCTACTAGTAGTGTATGGCTATTAGTATGGCACATTGCTGACAAGGAGCTGGTTGTATCATCCTTCAGTATCCTGTTCACTAGAACTACTCTCTCAAGTTGGTGTAGCTATCTAAACCATCACCATCAATGTGCAATGTAAACAAGTGTAAAATGACTCAAATTCAATGAAAAAACTTAACTGGGATCTCAGCTGAGGGAGACTGAATGAGTTCTGAGAGTTGTGTGAAAATGTCAACCCGGTCTACAGCTAGTGTGAAAAGACTAGAGTATAATTGGAAAAGGAATAAAAAATAAAACTGATGATATCATATGCCCTTATAAAACATTTTGTACAACCACAGTTGAATTACTGTGTCTAGTTCTGGTCACAGCACCTAAAAATGGATATGTAGAACTTGAAAAAAGGAAGAAAAGAAAGAGCAAAATGATCTAGAATCTGAAGAGACTCTTCTGTGAGGAACTGTTCCAATGTTCAAGGGCTATTTTAGAAAAAAGGCTACAAAAAGACATTATAAAATTGTATAAAATTATACCTAATATGGAGAAAGTGAGTAGGAAGAACATTTTGTTCCCTTTCTCATAGTGCTTTACCACAAATTATCCTCTAAAGAAAAAAACATGGGAGTTATAGGACAATTTTTTTCAGATAATACATACTTATTGCCATTCTCTTTACTTGATTATCATTTTTTGTTTAGATTGTGAATTTGAAGATAGAATTGTCAATGTTACCAATTTGTAATCTGCTCTGTGAGCTTTTGTGGTTGAAGAGTGGGGTATAAATTTATTTATTTATTTAGGCTATTTCTACCTCGCCTTTCTCCACCCCAAAGGGGACTCATGGCGGCTTTACATGTCGGCAACTTTTCTTAGCGTATTTATGTTTTTTTTTCTAGTAGTTCTACAAATATTAAAATACAGAGAGACATTTCAGCTGGATAAAAAGAGCGTGGGATTCTTATTGAATTTGACAAGACCACTGACTCTTCCATTCCATGCTTTGCCATCTGGAAAAATGACACACACACACCTTGCAACCAGGCGATGCATTGCAACCAAGTATTATCTTCCCTCTTCCCTCTGACTAGCTGGACATCTTTAAAATTAGATTTCAAAGAAATGCATATCCTTGTATTAATGTCGGACATTTACATTGTATGTAGTGACTAAACTAAGCTTCACTGTGTTATTTTATGATTCAATATTTTATAGGCTAGTCTCGAATATATGTGTTCAATCAAACACAGCCAGAGGCGGTTCAACCATCAGGCCAACTAGGCAGTTGCCTGTGGCGCCATCTTGTTGGGGGCACCATAGAGACAACTCCTGTCTCCTGCGGCCTGCCTCCGCGAGGTATTGAACTGCTTTTTCTGTTGATTTGTTGTAAAACATGATGTTTTAGTGCTTAATTTGTAAAATATTAATGTAATTTGATGTTTAATAGGCTTTTCCTTAATCCCTCCTTATTATCAAACATTTTCGCTTATCCAACGTTTTTATTTCAATGATTGGTTTGGGGGGGGGGGGGCAAAATTCTGTTTGCCTACACTTGAAAAATACCTAGGGCCGGCTCTGAACACAGCCTATTGTCTAAAGCTGGTATGATGCTTTGCTTCTAAAATTCACACAGAATAATCTCTTTAAATTAAGCCAGTAGATAGATATACAAATCTATGGGTATCTATGAAAATTACACAGTAGATTCTTTAAATAAAAACTAAAATCAGAGAAGACAATTTTAGCATATCCCCCTCCAGCAGAGGATTGTCATTGTATACATGAAGGCTTTGTGTAACAGAAGCAAGAGTGATATATTAATAGAAAACTTGTGAAGAATTGTCTACAAATTACTCTCTGGGTCTGGAGTTTGTGAAAGTGGAGGAAGGTGAGATGTACTTGTAGATTCAGAGGGACTGATTAAAAGTTATGTAGCACAAACCACTTGAAGCTTCCTTTGTTAAGGGAATGAAGATGAGATTCTGTGATCCCAAGATTTACGTTGTTGTTGCGTGCTTTCAAGTTCATTCTAAGGACCCTTCCAGACTTGGCTAAATCCCGGGGGGAAGTGGGATATTATATCCCAGTTCCTCCTGAAATTTAGTCCCCACACCCACTGCAAACTCTAGGCCTTCCCTGGGGGGGTGAGGAATGCCCTCTGGGTTGACCCAGGATGGCATGGAGCCAGCCCCAGCTCCTCCATTTACCCTATAAACTTACCTGAGGGGGCCTTGCTGCATACTCAGGCCCCTCTGTTGAAAGCTCCTGGCTTTCATCAAAATGGCATGTCAGGAGGTAAGGAGTGGGGAGGAAGGATTAATGTTAGTGTTGTGAGTCAGCCTTTCTGTGACTCTGATGAGGATTCTGGGATGCAGTTTCTAGATGATGGGATTCAGGTTCAGGATGAGTTTCAAGATGACTCGGATGGGAATTATGGGATTCAAGTACAGAGTGTTCCTGCTGTGGGAGATGAGGAGCAGGGAGGCTTTCCCACAGGAAGAAATGATGTTGTTACTGATGATGGTTTTCAGGTGCAAGAAGCAGAAAGGGAGAGCAGTTCCCAGCCTCAGCCTGATAACACTAACGAGCCCTGTGGCCTTGAAAGAGATGAGGCAACTTCTCTAGATCGGGCTAGTCGTTTGGAATTTCGGGGTTTGCACAGAAGTCTCAGAATAGCAAATAAGAGGGAGGTCAAAGGGCAAAGAAATGCCTTCATGTTATGCTATTAAAACAGTCTGCTGAGAGGAAAATCTTCATCAAAGCAATTTCCTTGCTTGAATCAAGAACCAAGTCTGCTTTCCTGTATGATCTGGTAGCCTGGATGTATTCTCATTTCTGGGACTTTGGCTTCTTTTGAAAGGACCTTGTTTCATGTCTAATGTTTCAATGGATTTGTTTCTTACAGCCTTGTTTTTGTAACTATCTTCTGGAACCGAACTTTTACCTTTTATGAACTATCTTTTCCCTATTTCCTAATAAATTACAAAAGACTACGTTCTGTGTGCAGCCTGGTGTCTTTAGCAAGGTGAAGCCAATCTGAGGTGCGACAGTAAGGTCCAGATTTTTCTAGGTGTGGGCCCTTTGGGGATTGACTCCCAGGAATGTTTCCATGATCTGGGAGGTTTATCTCCACAGTGATCCTAGTTTCGGGTTCGTGGGGCCCAATGGAGTGGCATGGCACCCTCAATCTCACCTCCCAGCCTCCTCCCTTTTACCCTGTAAATTTACCTGAGGGGCCTAACTGCAAGCTTAGGTCCTTCTTCTGGAATCTCCTGATGTGTCGAAATGACACGTTGGGAGGTTGAGAGGGGGGTGAGGAAGGGAGTTATTTTTGTCTTTCTCTGAGGTCAAAAGAGTGTGACTTGTCCAAGGTCACCCAGTTGAATTCCATTGTCAAACTGGGATTAAAATTCTGATCTTCACCATCATAGTTTAACACTCAAACCACTGTGCCATGTTGTTTCTGCTGGGTTGAGATTTCTCCCTGGAAAGGAAAGTTACATTCACTTTCTCAAGTTTAGTTAATTTGTTTCTGTACAATTGCATTTCACAAAGGGTACCTTTCCAATTTTGCAGTGCTGCAGTTTCCCAAGGCTATCCTCCATATTCAAAACATTAAGACCTAAACAATGAATGTAGTCCCTTTGGAAAGAACAAAAAGATCGCCGCAGTGCCTGTACTATCAAATTATGATTTGCAGTTTGCATAGATTTTTAATGCCTGGTTGCTTTCAACACTTTATGCTGCCTCGGTGATAAGCATTTTGTGTTATCAGTAGAATAAAATAGCTTTCATTGGATGACCCCATTCCCTCTGCAACCCCCCCCCCCAAAAAAAACCCTCTTAAAGTGAAGCTTAAGAAACTCAAAAGAAATTCTCATCAATGAAGTAGATTTTTGAAGGTGAAGGTATATATTTCTGAACAATGCCAATTTCTATTTTGTTAAAAAAAAGCACCAGCAAATGGGGAAAAAGTATGAAAACATGAACATTTAATCTGGAAAACTTCCCAACACTTTTAGTAAATGAGAATACCATTTCCTCTTTTCTCTCTCCCCCTCCCCATCCTCCTCAATGCCTTTCATTTGTGTCATAACAATTTCTGAGATAATGTAACTGAGATGCTTAGCCATAATGATTTTTATGTTTAGTTTGTTGATATCATCTTACATTTTGTCTAAAATATCTTTGACAAGGCTGAATGTCTGATATTCATGGCAGCTAGCAGCAGAAGGATCATCATATAGTCGCTGTCTATCTTTATAACCATTTTGTGCCATACTTCTCTAATTTGACACACTCAATGCCAATTCTGGGTAAATATAAATGACTGTCTAAATCCAGATACATTCGAACACTCAATATACTAACCTACACACTGACCAGTCTGAAGTCTTTTGAGGTCAAATTATTTTGTTTCAAAATCCCATAACTTCTCAAAGTTTTATAAGTCTACTAGCTGTGCCCAGCCACCTGTTGCTGTGGCGAAGTATGGTGGTATGGGAAATAAAGTATTGAGGAATTGGTGGTAGTTAAGGTAAAGGGTAAAGGTGTGGAGTCCAGATAATCCAGTTAAAGCAGATAATATAAGATTATAAATGGGTTATATAGCTGTGTGGAAGGGCCTTGAGTCTACACTGCCATCTAATCAAGTTAAAATCTGATAATTTGTATTTTATAGGCAGTGTGGAAGAGGCCTAAGTGAGGCCTAACTCTGCCTGTCCCCTGGGTGAGTGGGTTGCTAGGAGACCAAGTGGGCGGAGCTTAGCCTTCTAACTGGCAGCAATTGGATAAAAACAATTATTCCTCTCCCTCTAATTAGAACTTTATTTTTCTTTTCTTTTTGTTGTATCAACCTAGAGGCGTGGATGATGGGTTGTGTTGTCAATTTTCGAGGTTGTGGGGTGTTTAGTTTTGTTGTTTTGGCGGTCACCAGGATTCCATCACTCTTTTATATATATAGAAGATAGATTCATAAGCATGCCATGGGGTCATCTAGTCTCTTCTATTCTGAGAATCACTGCTTTTTGCCCTCATGGAATGCTCCCCTGAACTCTTTTCCTGACCCCTCTAACTATTCCAGTTTTTTCAGAAGAAATGAAGAACTTCCCATTAATGACTTTCAGTTTTCATGAGTTCCAACAAAGCTCTGCCAGAGTCAAAGCCCCTTTCCTTTCTCTTTTTTGGAATCTCCTGTCCAGACTAAGTTCTGGCCCATGCTGATTAACTGCAAGCTCCGTAATTTGATTCCCTCCAAGCAATCATGACAAATGCAGCTGCTTCCTCATATCATCATTTTCCTTCATGATCATTCATCCCCCTGGTCATTGGAAGTTTGCCATCTGATTAAAGGGGACACCTCACCTTGTCACTATGGAGTAAGTCACCTTCAATGTCTACCCAATGTCTACCCTCCAACCTGAGCTCCTGTCAACTGGGCTTTCTATTTGTATATTGAACTCAGACTTGGCAGAAGTTTCACAAAAATATATGTAGGTATATGAGTGGCCATCATTTGTCATAATTGAGTAGTACTTCCATAACAAGATGTAACAAGTCATTAAATATCAGTTGCTGGATGATGAGGATATTAACATTAGACTCTGTTCCTGACTCGCCACTCTGAAAAGCAAGATACTGAACTGGATGGACTTGAGTCTGATTCCTATATTTTGATGATTGCTTCAAAGATTTATGAGAAAGCAAGCACGTATAAGCATCATTTCAAATATTGTTCTCATTTCCCCCCAGTATTCTGTCATTCTTAACTTTTCCTGTCTAAATCTTTCAGCAATAATCTTTTGGAAAATGGAAGTTTTGGAACCAGGGTTAATGTCAGATCATCTCTGTGGAAAAAGCTGATTCCTTCTCTACAGTCATTGTCATTGTATGCCTTCAAGTCATTTCAGACAAAAGGTGAATCAGTCATTAGATGTTCTTGGGAAGATTTGTTCAGGAGGTGCTTGCTATTGCCTCTCTAGTACTACTTCAGTGCTCAAACCACTTCACCATTCTAGTTCTCAAAGCTCTATTATATATTGCACTCCCTTCCTTCCTTCCTTCCTTCCTTCCTTCCTTCCTTCCTTCCTTCCTTCCTTCCTTCCTTCCTTCCTTCCTTCCTTCCTTCCTTCCTTCCTTTTTCTCATTCACAGCAGGGGGGAACTATGCCTGATTATCTGAATGGCCACTTTCCACTCTTTGTTCACTGACTTCAATTTTCAAATGATGTGATACATATTCAGAATTAATGTTTTAAAGTTCAAAGCACAGAATTCTAATGATTGGATTAAATCCCATTCTGCCTCATATAAGAGTGGTGTAGAATAAAAATGCAATGGTAAATGGACTGTTATGAACTGATCAAGTACATTCTAATTGTGTTTTGGCACTCCATGCTAATTTTACAACTTACTTCATCTTGACCTTTGACAACACAATGCCTGATATATGAAATCTTACTGAAATTATTTTGTAACGTACTCTGTTTCATGTGCATAGATTATACCATTGCAAAACTCGGCCCAAAGAGAAAGTACTGCATATGAGAAGCATGCAACTGAAGAATTTTTTTTGTTTCAAATTAGAACTCAGGTATCTAAATCTGCCTCCTGCTGGCTTCACTATGGGGAAGGTGATATTTTAACATGGCCCAGACCAGCAGTTGGTGTACTTGAAACTGATGAGTTCCACCAGCTCTAAAACATTTAGTATATATTCGAGTGACCCTTTATAAAAGCCAGATTCGATGCATTCATCAGTTTCAACTAAGTCACCTTATTCTCAACTAGTTTAAGAGTTTCCTTCTGTGTCAGACAAATTATACTTAAAATTGTCTATGGATGCATATTTAGTGCATTGATTATAATTCAGAATCCCAATAAAGGCAGAGAGAGGCATCTGCCTCATGCAACAAAAACCAAATTAATATAACAGCAGGCAGGCAATTCTTGACCATTCCTTCCGAATCCTTTCAACATTCACCCTGTTGGAAGTCCTTGATATAGGTTCCATATCTTCACTCCTTTCAACTCGTCTGCTCTCCCCAGTGAAGGATGCTATTTTATTTTCAGTTCCAAGTTAGGTTCTTCATATGGTGTATAATGTGAGATTACCTTCTCTGCATGGTATGGAGATAAGGAGGTCATCTTTTCTTCAAACAGCAATCCATCCTGAGCAGGTTCTGAAACACATAATAGCTCCTAATGGAAGAATACAATTCCCTAGTGGTTGGATACTGAATAGCTAGCTGCTCTTTTGTAAAGAGAGAAAAGGAAACATGTCCTGAAAGAGAGATCTTCCTGCAGATGTTCTTCCATGGGGTCTTTCCACCACTGCCATTCAGCCACCCATGCTTAAAGCATAAAGGTGGCATTGTATATCCATCCAATGTATCTGAAGCCCCCCTTTTGTAAAACACTCTCCCAGAATATGTGGCAAAAGATACCATCTAGAGCAGGGGTCCTCAAACTTTTTAAGCCGAGGGCCGGTCCACAACCCTTCAGAATGTTGAGGGGCCGGATTATCATTTGAAAAAAAAAAATAGAAACAAATTCTGATGCACACTGTACATGTCTTATTTGTAGTGCAAAGACAACAACAAGAACAATGAAAGAACATTACAATATTTTAAAATTAAAATAATTTTAACCAACATATATTTATCAGGATTTCAATGGGAAGTGTGCTTCTGCTTCTGGCCAATGAGATAGTCAAGTTAATTAGGGTTGTTGTTGTTGTTGCTGTTGTTGTTGTTGTGTGCCTTCAAGTCATTTCAGACTTTTGGCGAGCCTAAGTCTAAAATGTATTTATTTATTTATTTATTTATTTACTGCATTTATTTACTACATTTGTATCTGTGATGACTTATGGGCCATGTAGTCCCGTTCCTAGTACTGTTGTGACAGATGAAGAGGAAAACTTGGGTTTCCCACCGTTTCTGCCAGATTTGGAGCCCTTGCAGCTGCAGGATGTTTGCCCACAAGAAGTCAGACAAACAAGCCTTGAGGAGAAATCTCCCCCATTTTCTCGCCGCCTTTATTATAATCAAGATAGACACGCGCGGGAGGCGACTCGCCGAAGCGCCCGGATAGCTGCCAACAATTAGATGATTAAGTCTATTTCCCTTGGGAAAGTTTAAGGAGTCCTGCATCTGGACAGTTTAGGTTTCGGTTCTTGTTCCCCAGAGAAAGTCTGCTTTGGCGGGAAAACAAGATCCTATATAGATGCTTGGCCACAAAGGATTCCTTGCGGAGTCAATTCGTCAGCTTCGGGAGTAGATTGTGTGTGGACTACGCTACTCCAGTTTCCAGGACCTTGCTCTCGTTCCAGCCCTGCCTTGTTCCCCGGACCTCGCCACGGATTTCGCCACGGACCCTGTTCTTGCTCCTCGCTTCTTGTTGCCTTGAATCAAGCCTTGTTTGCCAAGAATCTAGTTTGCTTCCTAGCCTTGCATTAAGCTCCATGGACTAAAGGACCTTGTCATCTCCCCTCACTTTGCTTGGCAAAGTGAGTGTTTCGGTTATTGGATTACAACTTTGGACCTTAATATTTCATATTGGACATTGTTTTCTTGGACTAATTTTGACCTTTCCTGAAAGGTCTACTTCTGAACTATTTTCTACACTTGCTTTTATTAACTTTATATATTTCCTCAATAAAGATATTAGATAGATTCTGGCCTCTGTGTATGGTTATTGGTGCTCTGCAGCCTGGGTCCTGACAGTATCACACCCTTCTCACCCCAAAGGGGACTCAGAGTGGTTTACAAATTACAGTAGAGTCTCACTTATCCAACATAAATGGGCCAGCAGAACGTTGAATAAGCGAATATGTTGGATAATAAGGAGAGATTAAGAAGAAGCCTATTGAACATCAAATTAGGTTATGATTTTACAAATTAAGCACCAAAACATCATGTTATACAACAAATTTGACAGAAAAGTAGTTCAATACACAGTAATGCTACGTAGTAATTACTGTATTTATGAGTTTAGCACCAAAATATCACAATGTATTGAAAACACTGACTACAAAAATGCGTTGGATAATCCAGTATGTTGGATAAGCAAGTGTTGGATAAGTGAGACTCTACTGTATAGGTACATACAATATATTATATTATTAGCATAGCACAATATTAGCATTATATATTACTTTATTGAACTATACCACTATACTGTAATATTATTAGTAATATTATATGTCATATAGAATATATAATTAATATTATTATATGGTATTATTATTAGTGTTATATTGTATTACATCTGGCCCCCGGGCCTTAGTTTGGGGACCCCTGATCTAGAGTCCTGGCATTATTTTCCCACCAACTGAGCAACAAAAGGACAAACAAGGGAATGTTCAAGACCAACAAGAAAAGTGGGGAGACAAGGAACTATTTTTAAACAAGCAATGCATGGAAGTGGAAGAAGACAATAGAACAGGAAGGACAAGAGACCTCTTCCAGAAAATCAGAAGCATCGGAGGCAAATTTCAGACAAAAATGGGCAAGGACCTAACAGAAGCTGAAGAAATCAATAAAAGGTGGCAGGAATATACAGAAGATCTGTATAGGAGGGATAAAAATATAGAAGATAGCTTTGCTGGTGTGGTGAGTGAATTAGAACCAGACATCCTGAGGAGTGGGGTTGAATGGCCTTAAGAAGCACTGCTAACAACAAGGCAGTAGGAGTCGATGGGATCCCAGCTGAACTGTTTAAAATCTTGAAAGATGATGCTGTCAAGGTGATGCATGCCATATGCCAGCAAATATGAAAAACACAAGAATGGCCATCAGATTGGAAAAAATCAATTTACATCCCCATACCAAAAAAGGGAAATGCTAAAGAATGTTCAAACTTCCGTACAGTGAGACTCTACTGTACCATAGAAATTACTGATATTATGATATCATTATGATCTGTTCAAGGTGTGCTTTTTTAACTTTGTCTTTTTCTTGTACTTAGTTCACATTTATTAGAATCAATACAGAATGCCCAGCTTGTTTTCTTTTTTAAACAGTTTATTGATGTGGTTCTATTAAAATTTGCCAACCTGACCTCTTCCAGCTCAAGGCTGTACCTTAATAGCCTAAAGCGGGTGTTAAAATTTCTAATCTCTAATTGATACATAGCTTTCAAATTCTTAATATAAAATTTAAAAACAGGCAAAGAGCATGCTCCTATAAAAGCAAGAATGCTGCACAGTAGATATTTCAAAGGACTTGATGTGTAGCACACATCTTAAAATAGAGTGTTCAGAGATATCTGACTTCTCTCCTCCTCCTTTCCAGTAATCTAATCTGGAAAGATTACATGATATTTCCTTCTCTGATCTTATTTTCAAGGTGATCAATTCAATTTCAGAATGGTCTACTGACTTTGGCAGTTTTAGCTGAAATAGTCTCCATCGACCATTAGCTTGATGGTTCCCCAATTATAAAAGAAGTATCCAAGATGTTATCAACTATAACCTCTCCAGGATTTTGTTGATCTCTATTAAGCCCTCAGTGGCACAGCAGGTTAAACTGCTGGGCTGTTGAACTTACTGACCAAAAGATTGGCGGTTTGAATCAGGGGAGTGGAGTGAGCTCCCGCTGTTAGCCCCAGCTTCTGCCAACCTAGCAGTTCGAAAACATGCAAATGTAAGTAGATCAATAGGTGCCACTCTGGTGGGAAGGTAATAGTGCTCTATGCAGTCATGCCAGCCACATGACCTTGGAGGCATCTACGGACAACGCCGGCTCTTCAGCTTAGAAATGGAGATGAGCACCAACCTCCAGAGTCGGACATGACTAGACTTAATTCCAGTTGAAAACCTTTACCTTTTACCAAGTCTGACATTACTTGACAACTCAGGTTTAGACACTATCAAATGTAAAAGAAAACCAACATGGAATGGCTGCAGCACTTTCTCTCTTTTTTTTTTTTGTAGAAATGTGACTGGATATTACAAAAGCATCTGGTTACTGCCTTACTTTATAACTTCCCTTTTCTCATGTCTATGTTCCCAAATATGGTGGGTGTAACATACAACAGGCTAATTTCTTGTTGTATATACACAATCAATTATGCTGGTTTTTAATCATGGTCCTTGCACAGGCTATGTACAGACAGTGAAAGCAATAATATGTTAAAATCATATGATGCAACACCTTCAATATAATAAACTTCTTAAATTTGTTTATTTGGGAGACTCAATTAAAATGGTTCTGATTTCAAGTGAACTTTAATTTTAAAAATATCTTGCATCATTATATGTACTAGCTTCCAATTGGTGAGCCAATTCTTACGCTTGTAGTAAAAATATATATAATTTCAGCATACATAGACATTCAAGTGGACAATTAAGCTCTAATATACAAACTGCAAATTCAATAACCATTGCATTTTGCAGTTGTGTATTTTAGGATCATGCCATCATTCTTATATTATTTTACATATACTTCCTCAGGGTCAGTCCTACATGAGACAGAGGGTGACAGGCGGGGGAGTGGTGAACTATTTAATTTGTTATTCTTGCATTTTTTTCTGCCAGTGATGTGAAAAGACAGTTTTAGGATTTTCTGCCTCATATGCCAGAATAATTAGCTAGCTTTGGGTAATATGCCCCATAAGTTGACTGTGTGGGATGTCGTGTCTGCAGCTTCATTTCAGGCAACCAAGTGTCATGTGCCAGCCCTGTTTGTCTAATGTTATAAACTTCGATGAAATTACACACTATAGTGTATTCTAGCTATATTCATCTACTAAAATAAACATTTGGGATGTGTTCCATCTTACAATACATTTCTCCTGTTTGTTGCTTTTAAATGGGTTGGACCTTGGGCATATTTTCAGTGCCTGAAAGTCTTAAAAGATTGTTAGAAATATGAAACATTTTCAGGAATACCCTGGAGTGCAGCGTTTTCTCTGAACACCCTATCTTCTCCATGTTTTGTTTTATGTGAGTGGTGACCTGGCAAGTACAAAGTACTATTGAATGCAGAACATTTATGTTGTTTACATTTCTTTCATTTTAGTCTCATCGACCAACTTCTTCTACCCAGACATTTTGTACATCAAAATACTATCTGTAGCTTTATGATACTGTGATTGCGTCTTGTACCACTGAGTGATTACTTGGCAGAATGTCTAGAAGGATGCCAACTTCTTTTTCAACACTTTACTAGGGACTACAGGTATTCATTGCATCTTAATAATGCATATCAGCTGATCAATCAATCAATTAATTAATCAATTTTATTTATATTCTGTCCTATCACCCTTGGGGGATTGGGGTGGCTTACAACATAGATGGAAACCATTTGATGCCACACAAATACATAATAAGCATACAAATACATAATTAATTAAAAATACAAATAGTTAATATAAACAATTTATCACAACTAAACATAATAACAAATCAATAAAACACGATTCACAGCAGCAATTAAAAGCCTCTCATCTTTCATCTCATCTCTGCTGTTCACTTATAGTTGGGGGGGGGGGGGGAAGGATGGTGAATAATATGCTCTTCTGAAGTAGAAGTTGCCAGTTTTGTATCTAGAAAAGTTGCAGCATGTACTGTAATTTCAATTTGAAAAATGAGTACACTGGGAATGGAAAGTTGTTCAAGGCCACAGTTGAAAACATGCAATTCATAGAATATGGTTGCTGTTATATGTAACAGCTGTTGACTTCCATGTCAGTGTGGCATTCCATCCAACTGATCCGATTTGGCAAGGACCATCCCAATTAATATTCTGTTGTCACACCTTCCATCAGCTGTTTTTGTCCAAGTTTCTTTCTTTGCCTTTCTCCATTTGTCTTCATCTTCCATCAGTTGCTGCAAACTGAGTTCAAATTTCAAAGTAATTTGTACTTAATTAACTTAGTATGAGGGAATGGAATCTTCCCTTCCCAGAAGGCTCAAGCAAAAGCAAACTGCTGCAGTCTCTCCTAGTGTGTATATTCCTGATTGCTAACTTTTCCAATCTTGAGCCACTTTCATATTGACTAGTTACATATCTTACAGTTTCTATCTGTATGGTGTAGTGAATAATAATAATAATAATAATAATAATAATAATAATAATAATTGTGCGGTTTTCTGTCATTATATATTTCTGCCACTTCTGTGACTGTACATTTGTATTTTGATCCATCCACTTGTCGATGGATGTCCAGAATCGGCAGCATCCTTTTTATCCTGGGCGACGACCCAGCCAGTATAGACTTTGTTTTGGTTTGTTTCTCCATAGTGCTAATGGGTTAGGTGCTCTTAGTTCCACTCCTCAGCTGACACCTCTCTGGCTTGGTTGGACCTGCTGGTAGTTGCACTATCACCAGCACAGCTCTCAGCATCATTGGAACAGTTAAGCCCCCCACCACAACAAGGCGGCACCTAAACGCTTGGGAAGTGTTCGACTTGTGATTTTGTGATACGTGTCGCGCCTCAGGTTAGCTTTACCTTGCTGTATACACCAAACTGCACACAGGTTGAAGTCTTTTTAGTTTATTAGAAAATAAAAGATAAAAAGTTCTTTAAAAACAAAAGCAAAGTTCAAAAAGATCATTACAAAATAAAGCCTTAGAGCATAATTCAAGAAATCATCAGAAATAAACCAAGTCCGGTTAGAGCATGACAAAATCCCAAGAACGTGAACACAAGAGCTGCAAGATAATCCAGGAAAACGAGAGCTTGCTTCTTGGTTGAACAAAAAGTTGCTTTGACAAAGGTTTGTCTCCAAACACATTGCTTTAATATCCTTTGCAAAACATGAAAGCATTTCTTTGGCCTCTGACCTCCTTATTGTTTGCTATTCTCACACTCCTTTGAACTCTGAATTCCAAATGGTAAGCTTGATCTAAGGTTCCCGTTTCATCAAGGTCAGGCTGCTTGTTAGTGTCAGCCTGCTTGCTATCAGACTGAGAACTGTCCTCTTTTTCTAAGTCAATCTGCACCTGGCTACTTTCAGTATCAACAACATCATTCCTTGCTGTGGGAAAATGAACTTGCACTCTCTGTTCCTCATCTTCTACAAACAGGGACAGTTTGAACCTGATTTTGAATCTTAATCCTATCATCCTCATCAGAGTCAATCTGAGGTTCCAGCTGAGTCACAACAATACAAAATCCAGCATATATATCTCATTTGCTGTGTCATACTGTGTCTTTGTGTCAATTATTATTATTATTATTATTATTATTATTATTATTATTATTATTATTATTATTATTATTTATATCCCACACCATATCCCAAAAGGAACTCAGGTGGCTTACAAAAATATGTAGTAGTGCAACAGAATACACAAGGTACAGTGAAATACATATAACAGTGTCAATTTACATATAACAAATATATAAAAAACAGTATGGAAAACCCCTTCTAGTTTAAATAAAATACTCAATAAAATGCAGCAAGCTGAGGATTAAAATAAGCCACATTAATTTCAGTCACATAAAGTGCAGGAGTCAAATAATTTGCTTGTAGAAGTTGTTCTAGGTTTCAGTCACAGATTTATAGAAGCTATCCAAGATGTTGATCCCATCCTAAGTATTGGTTTTTGTTCTTGGACAGTTCCTAAACCTAAAACAGACTCACCACTCCACTGCTATGGACACTACCAGTCACTATGCTGCCCAATGTATTGCGTAAAAGTATTCATTTACTTGAAAAACATTAAATGTCCTTCATCAATTACTTCAGATTGAGTTTCTAATGGGTAAACTCTCTTTGTCTGTTCAGAGCAGTCTTCAGAAAGTCCATTCTGCTAAAATAACTGAAATTCCCTTAGACATAGAAATTCTACTTTACTCCTAATAGCATAAAGAATATAAAGGGGGCGTCAAACACTTCTTCAGTCCAACTTGTTCTGAAACAAAAAAACCTCCAAAACATGTCCCTACATTCAATTAGTTGTTGAACATTGTTAAAATGTCTATAGAAGGTTCAGTGCAAAACCCAGCTTTTCCCTTCCTAACTGCAAGTGAAACAGTACCACTAAAAGCTACATTTCTTGGAAAATGCGTATCTCCAAGGCATATAGGTTCAGAGTAGGGAATCAATTATTCTGACGGATGACAGTTCTCAAAGCTTCTTGTGTCTGGCTATTATTGAACTATCCTAGGTAACAAGGGGAGAAACTCAATGTAAAGACATTTTTTGTCTTGTTGCCATGTTACAGCCAGTTAATGTTTGGGGAGGAAATGAGGATAAAAGTATTTGTGCTAGGAAATGAAAAGAAAGTGGCTGGTAGATATGTGCAGGCTTGGCTATTGGTTACCTTTGCCATGGCATTTCTTTTTCATGTTATTCAGAGAAAGGTGAAAGAGGTCAGAGACAAACAGAAGTGCTCAATACACCAACAATAATCCAATAAGCCTTTATTGGCATATATAACAAGACAGTGTAAAATGCGGTATATATTATACAATAACAAACTTCACATTTGTCATACATTCAATTGTCATACATTCAATTTGCAGACTTCCTTCAGAAACCTTGCCACTGTGAGGCAACAGTTAAAATCTTGGAAATTTAAAAGCATGATTACTTTATCTGGCTCTGTTTGGTGTTTCATAAAATCTATAGCTTGCAGTAACCAGCTTGATCTTAGTTCTTCGTAGAATGGGCAGTGGAAAAGAATATGTAGGATGGAGTCCAGCTTCCCAGAGCTGCAGGGACAGAGCCTCTTGTCACTTGTTGAGTCTTCATCTATGAAGCGGGGATTGCATAATATTGAATCTAGCCGGCATATAGGCTCTCCTGTATATGGGATTAGTGAGGACTGCAATATAATAGGCTGGGTTTCCCTGTGTGAATGGAATTGCCATGTTCGTTGGCGAACAAGATTTATTGGCCAAGCTCTGCAGTTATTGTTGGTCCATTGCTAGCAACCTCTCTTTAATGAAAGTAAAAGTCTCAGTGAAAGTTAGCACGTTCAAGGAGTCACTATCGTAGCCCAGTTTCCCGATCTTTGCTAGGACTGTTGTGCACCATTTTGAGTGGTGGTGGTCACTCAAGGTGAGTTGGATCAATGAGTTACTGGAGCTGTGGAAGTGGATGTGTAACCAATTTTTTATTATTGTTAACCAAATAGTGACCTCTATAGAGCATTGGCCAGATTCTAAACATAAAGCTAAGTACGGAACACAGTGTGAGTGCTCAGTACACATTTACCTGACAGTAAACTGAGTAAACTGAGACAGTAAACGATATCCTTCTATAATTTTGTCAGCAACTATCTACTTATTAATATTTGCGTTATGGACAGACCTAACTCCTGTCAGGTTTAATAACATTGTGCTCCTATCCTGTTAGGAGAATCCTTCCAACTCTACAAAAATCACATATCATAGCTGTGTGTCTCTGCATGTGGTATCTGAGACATTGTTAATAACTGTGCAGGTGAAATTATCACTGATTTGTATATAATTCTTCTGTATGGAGTTTGCAATAAAACATGTATCTGTTTAACTCTAATATTCTAGTTTAGAGCAAGAGAGTTAAAATATATTGAAGTTTCTAAAGATGCTGAAGGGCTATCGTCATACAACAATGACAAGGCCCGAACTGCCACATGAATGAGGAGATTTTCAGGGTAGGTTATTACCTTTCTAACAGAACACAAGGATACAAATGTATGAATGATCATTATTACAGCATTTACTGAAGAGACCTGTCAGCAGATCTTGGGAGAAGTGATTTTCTCTTTCTTTCATAGTTGACATGTGCTTGCAATAAGATATTTTCCTCTCCCTCCCTATGCAGCCATCCATGCTACTCAAACTTCTGGAGAGTCTTCTGAAAAGTGTAGAGGCTGTAAAGAAGAAGGGGAATCCACATCCTTTAAAAATCTCTTTAGGGAAGTGGTTCTCAACTTGTGGATCCGCAGATATTTTGGCCTTCAACTCCCAAAAATCCTAATAGCTGGTAAACTGGATGAGATTTTGGGAGTTGTAGGCCAAAACACCTGGGGACCTACAGGTTAAGAACCACTATTTTAGGGCTTTTCCCATCTGTTCAAGGACCTATCTGGATGTTTGCTTAAGTCAAAATCTGATAGTATTAGTTATCTTATTTGTTTGCTTATCCATACTTTTTGATAATTATATTGTTGGGAAGGTCTAAAACAGCAATCCTATTGAATCCCCCCCAGTGGGGCGCAGAGCAAGAATTATACCTAAAACTATGCAAGAAGGAAAACCAATAACAATAACTTTGAAGGATCTGCTTTCAGTCAAGCCTACTTCCAAATCTGTTTGAGGTAGATATAACTTATTTTGAACATCAAAATTTCATAGAACTTCAAAGTTAGGTAAGACAACAGTAAAGTAAACATGAACAATATCTAATGCATAAAGTCTTTTTTGAGGTCTATGTGATTAGGATAGCATGCATCAAGAGCAGGCCCGGCCCAACACGGGACGCTAACCACGCCCCTGCGTTGGGCGCCATGTTCCCAGGGGCACTATCGAGTCCTGGCCCTGGCTCCCGCAGTGCACGCCCTGTCCCAGCCAGGCTGCGGCGGGAGTCCTTCCAGGCTGCGGGAGGCATGGCCGCGGGAGGCGGGGTCAGGCCGGGCACGTGGTACAGGAGGTGGGGCCAGTTCTGGCCACGCCTCCAGCGGCGCAGGGCCACGCCTCCCGTGGCGCAGCGGGGGGGGGAATTTTTTGCATACCCTTTAAATTTCCTCGGGCCGGTCCTGATCAAGAGTTTGCTTAATGTATAAGAGGATGTTCTCAGGATCTAGCACTGTGTGGAACCATTAACTTTTGGTAGTTAGTCCTGGGCACATAGTACTGCAATTATAGCATTTCTAGAATAGCAGAAATGACAGAGCTCTGCAAACATTACTGGCCATGGGGAGATGCCATATAGATGGAGTTGATCAAGCTTACTAAAACAGATCTTCACACAACTGAATATTTAATTCTCATTTTTCACCAATGATGTTTGTTGTTTATTGGTTCAGTCGCTTCCGACTCTTCGTGACCTGATGGACCAGCCCACGCCAGAGCTCCCTGTTCACCATCGCCATCCCCAGCTCCTTCAAAGTCAAGCCAGTCACTTCAAGGATACCGTCCATCCATCTTGCCCTTGGTCAGCCCGTCTTCTTTTTTCCTTCCATTTTCCCCAGCATCATTATCTTTTCCAAGCTTTCCTGTCTTCTCATTATGTGACCAAAGTATTTCATCTTTGCCTCTAATATCCTTCACCTCGGGTGGGCAGTCGAGCATTATTTCCTGGAGTATGAACTGGTTTGATCCTTTTGCGATCCAAGGCACTCTCAGAATTTTCCTCCAACACCACAGTTCAAAAGCGTTTATCTTCCTTCGCTCAGCCTTCCTTATGGTCCAGCTCTTGCATCCATAGGTTACTATTGGGAATACCATTGCTTTAACTATGTGGACTTTTGTTGCCAGTATGATGTCTCTACTCTTCACTGTTTTATCAAGATTGGTCATTGCTCTCTTGCCAAGAAGTAAACGTCTTTTGATTTCTTGGCTACAGTCTGCATCTGCAGTAATCTTCGTGCCTAGAAATACAAAATCTGTCACTGCCTCCTCATTTTCTCCTTCTATTTGCCAGTTATCAATCAGTCTGGTTGTCATAATCTTGGTTTTCTTATGTTTAATTGCATCCCAGCTTTTTCACTTTCTTCTTTCACCTTGGCTATAAGGGTCCTCGGTTCCTCCTCGCTTTCAGCCATCAAAGTGGTATCATCTACATATCTGAAGTTGCTAATGTTTCTTCTAGCAATTTTATCTCCAGCCTTGGATTCATCAAGCCCTGCACGTCGCGTGATGTGTTCTGCGTACAAGTTGAATAGGGAGGGTGAGAGTATACAGCCCTGCCGTACTCCTTTCCCAATCTTGAACCAGTCTGTTGTTCCGTGATCTGTTCTTATTGTTGCTATTTGGTCATTATACAGATTCCTCAGGAGACAGACAAGGTGACTTGGTATTCCCATACCACCAAGAACTTGTTACAATTTATTATGATCCACACAGTCAAAGGCTTTAGAATAGTCAATAAATCCATAGGAGCCTCCAGTGGCTCAGTGTGTTAAAGCGCTGAGCTGCTGAACTTGCAGACCAAAAGGTCCCAGGTTCAAACCTGGGGAGCAAAGTGAGTGCCCGCTATTAGCTCCAGCTTCTGCTAACCTAGCAGTTCGAAAACATGCCAATGTGAGTAGATCAATAGGTACTGCTCCAGCGGGAAGGTAACGGCATTCCATGCAGTCATGCCACCCACATGACCTTGGAGGTGTCTACGGACAATGCCGGTTCTTCGGCTTAGAAATGGAGATGAGCACCAACCCCCAGAGTCGGATACGACTGGACTTAACGTCAGGGGAAACCTTTACTTTTACGTTTTTACTGAAACTCCCTACCTTCCTCTATTATCCAGAGGATATTTGCAATTTGGTCTCTTGTTCCTCTGCCTTTTCTAAACCCAGCTTGTACATCTGGCAACTCTCGCTCCATGTATTGCTGGAGTCTATCTTGCAGGATCTTGAGCCAAAAGTGGCAGACATCTATCCAGTGAGTGAAAAAAAGACCTGGATCTGACTGTAGTTCAGATCACCAATGATATAACATGGCAATATTTAGTTTCTCTGAATATTCTTCCATAGATTTTTGAAATGGTTCCTCCACAAAAGAAAACAAATTCTAACTTCAGCCTGGTATGTGTTTACTTTTTCAAGGTATTTGCAAAATCATGCACATATTCTCTGACCCTGACGATCCCTGTCACTGAAAGAGGTTTATGAGTTTCTATTCTTTCAGCAAAACACAGCTAAGAACTGTTTTAACCTTCTTATTCATTCTGTACTTTGATGGTCTTGTACCTGCTCTGCTTCCAGACTTGGCAAATAGTTGAAAAATCCAGAATATACAGCCAATTGCATCAGTAAATTTTTAAAAGATGAATGCTGCTAATGTTAACTTACAACTTTCTTACATAAAGTCAGGTGAAGATATACAGGAAAAAGGAAGATATGGCAATAGCTGAAGGGTGAAGCTTCTTACTCACACAGTTTTACCAAGACACTACAACTATCCATACAGATGGCATGCTTATTAGGTAATAATCTTCTATCATGGTTCCCTATCATAAAGCACCATCACTGACTTCTTAGCAGAGCTGTTTTGTATAGAAAATGAAAAATGTGCAGGCTTTGGAGAATCTGAATAGCATGTACTGCTTTAATGCATTTAAATAAGCATCCATTGAATTTCTTTCCTTTGAGTTTATACTTAGTTTATTAATAAATGGCTTGGTCTTCTAAAAATATTTCCTTGAAAATGCCATGAGATTTAATGTTGAGGGAAAGGAAATAAATCTCTTTGTTCTTTGTGTATCTACTAAAGGAGCCCTATCTTCCAACATCCTGTAGAAATTAATCCCTGCTTGCCTATGGTTTTGATGTATTCAGTTTTTATTCTAGCCTTTTGTGAAGGATTCTTGATAGCACAGAAGGTTCCCTTTTACTATTTTACTCCCACAAGAGCCCTGTCAAGCAATCTCAGATAATGACTGGCCTAAGGTCACCCAATGACCTTCACACCTGAGTGGAAATTTGAACTTGGTTCTGTTGGGTCTCAGATCAGCCTTCGAAATGCTACACCAGCAAGGGGCAAATGTGCTCCACTGAAGGTTGAAAATGAGGACATTCAATGTCTTCTTAACAAAGCCCAGATCTATCTGTCAACCAATTAAAGTCTCTTTAAAGTATGGGTAAGAATTCTTTTTAAAGTATTTTCTTCATGATAAATTAGCAAAATCCTCAAGTTTAGTCGTATCTGGCCAATAAAGAACTTGGAAATGTTTCATTCAAATGTGAGAGAAACCAAAGGGTTAAATTTATCCATACAAGCCCAAGGCCTTTTAATCCTTAACTTTTCTCATTTTTATACCTGGCAGAGATAACTTGATTTTTTTTTTGGAATAAAAGTCTCCTTTTTTAAATTGAATTTTCCAAAATTCACACATATCTTTTCCATTTTTGGGCTGGAAACACTTTGTCATTTAAAAAAAATACAAACAAAAGATAGCGACATGGATAAAGTCATCAATCCCTGCTGTCTTGTTAATCAATTAAAGTCTGAGAGATGAATTAGCATCATTAAATCAAAGTCCTATTTATAATACTTCTCGGGATAATTTAATGAGATGTTCAAATATACTTGGAGATATTCCTTTGAACTGTGACCGGATAGAGTAAATCATTGAAGAGTGTTGTGACAGCAGAAAAGCTGAAGGGGATTTACCTTCATGGCCAGCATTGGCTGGATACCTTTCTGCACATATATTCTGCCAGTAATTGACAAGGACCATAACACATTGACCTTGCCCTGGCTACCTTGCACAAGAAAAATGCCCCATAGCTATCTTAGTTTAAATCACTCTGTGCATTGCAGCAGTCATCTATCTGATTCCAGGAGAATTAGTGACCTAGACAAGTATAGACAATATATTTAAAATACTGTTGGACCTTTAGTCCAAACAGCTAGCATTAGATTGACATGTGGTTAGCAGAGTGTAGGAAGCAGTGATAGAGCGATGCACATAAGGAGCCCATATGTCAAAACTGTGAGAGGCTAAATGTCATTAAGGCCGAGAGATAAAGATAGAAACCTACTGGGGTGGGTGGGGGAAAAAGTGAGGGTGAGATGAAACTGCATGAAGCATAAGGCTCATTAGTCAGACAGAGTTCTGGCAAGGGCAACGTTCATGCAGAAGGTTATTTTGAAATGCTGGATCATGTGGATCTGATAGAAACAGAGAGGTCTGGGATGTCATGAGATGATACTAGGAACACAACTTGTAGTGCTCTTCTGTGTAAATGATTGAAAGACAATAAGAGAATTTCAGAAAGAAATGAAGAGAATGGTCAAAGAGCAAATAATACAGCTGCACTCGTACATAATTAAACTAGAACAAAGACAGGGAATATGTGGTCCTCCAGATGTGACAGTGCTATATCTCCCATCTCAGACTCTTCCATTTCTGGTGATCAGAAGCAGGTTTACAGTGTTCCCTCACTTATTGTAGGGGTTAGGTTCCAGGACCACCCGCAATAAGTCAAAATCCACGAAGTAGGGGCACTATATTTATTTTAATATTTATATATCATTTTAGTAGTTATACACTATTTTAAGTCTTTATCAACCCATCGCGTATTGATAAATCGCCTCCTTCTCCTCCCGTTGCCACTTGGGCTCCTTTTCTCTCCCTTTGGCTTCTCCTTCCTCCCTTCCTTAGGCTGTAAATTGTAATTTTTTATGACTTATAATAGTCTTTTAGAGTTTATTGAAAAACCGCGAAACAGCGAATCCACGAAAACTGAACCGCAAAGTAGTCAGGGAACACTGTGCTACTATAAGGCATGAATTTAAAGTATATGTTAGAGAGGGAATTTTATGGTCAGGAAATGTCCTGAAAGTCATTTTTCTTTTTTAGGGTGTGTGTCAAGTGACCCCCTCAATGGTTCTTCTAAATGCTTCTTTAAAAATGTTTCTTCAATAAAGGTTATGGCTTATCAGAGGAAAACATGGATTTGCGACAGACCCACCAAGAAGGCCTAATATGCACTCTCATTCAATTGTCTAACATTTTACAGTCCAGTCATAAGAATATATTGGATCATACCTGTGGGTGTCCCGCTCCCATCCGCACAGGGTATGGGAAGCAAATTATCCTTAGATTCAGATAATGACGAATTTAGAAATTCAGAAGTATTAGGAATCAACAGTGACCATCTCTGAACCCCAACAAGTGAAATATCTATCAGAATTTTAAAAATATCTCATTACACTCAACCCTCCACATTTGTGAGTTAATGTATGCTTATGGATTTGTTTATATGGTCTCATTAGGAATCTCTTGTTCAGTGGTTCTCAACCTGTGAGTCCCCAGATATTTTGGCCTTTAACTCCCAGAAATCCTAAGGGCTGGTAAACTGGCTAGGATTTGTAGGAGTTGTAGGCCAAAACACCTGGGGACCCACAGGTTGAGAACCACTGCTCTAGTTCTATGGTCAACTTCCACCAAGAGAGATCACCTGTTTGGTCCTCCAGTACAACTTCCAGTGTAAGTGGGTCATAGAATCATGCTGGAGAACCTAGAGATTCCAAGACAGGTGTTCTCTGAGATATAAAAGGGTATTTTTAATTAACATTTCCCATTTTGGTGGTGAGCTTGTGCCCCTAATCCTAATGAATGTGGAGGGCTGACTGTACTTTCAAGGAGACTAAGTGTGACCAACTTTCTCCCATCAGGTTCTTCTTTGCTTCTTTCTTTCAGAGAGGTATCGGATTATTCTTTGCATTCTGTGCTACTTTGGAGGGTGTTCGCCTTCCAACAGTATTTGCTTTCTAGTTGTGTTTCTTATGATTTTAAATCATATGTTTAAACGATCATCAGATGTCATTGAAATGGATGGTGTTCAAGAACTGAAGCTGAAATGTGCTTTTTAAACAGCCTATAAAAAGAATTTCTCTTCAGTAAGGCTCATTGAGTCGAGTATATTTTGCCTAGGTTTTTTCTCCAGTCGTCTTTAGTATGATAGATAAACACAGCAAAAGCCAAAAGAAAGGGATGCTTTCAGGAAACCAATGAACAACACAGTTTGTTTCCTGCCTAGACAAGAAAGTCTATGACATTTTTGTTCCTATTTTTCTTAGTTTTCAGAAGCTTTATCTTCCTTTTATTTAGCTGCATCATCTTTCAAATATACCCCATGTTCCAAATATACAAAATGAAAAATATGTAAGGAATGGAAATTCAAAGACCCGTTTTGTTTTGTTTTGTTTTGTTTTGTTTTGCCAAAGCCTTTTTCTGTGTCCAAACAATTGAGAAAATAAATGTCATAGCAGAGGAGCATAATTCCTGGACAGACTAAATAATCTCTGCAATCCCATTTCCATTTACTTTGGAGTAAGACCTATTGAATTCAGTTGGATTTACTTCTGAAGCAGCTATCAATTTTGAAGTGCCAGCATTTTTCATGGCAATTTTCCCCACCGTCTGGGCCAAAACAATTTGTCTTAAAGCCAACAAACCATCCAATCATTTTTACTTATGCTTGGATAAAGGAATACAAGAGTCTGCAATTAACAGCAAATTGGAAGGTGTTATTAAGACTCCAGAAGAGACAACTGAGTTTCCAGATTGGCAAACTGAGAGGAATGTTTACCAGGAAAATCAGGTATACAAATATAGAATGAGTGACATCTGAATTGACAGCAGTACATGTCAATCCAATTCAAGGTGCAGGTTATCACCTACAAAGCCCTAAATGGTTCAGGGCCTGCTTATCTCCACAGTTGCCTCCACCCCTATGAACCTGCACAGGCCCTAAGATCTTCTGGGGAGGTCTTCTCTCGCACGGTTGGTGGGGATGAGAGAGAGGGCCTTCTCGGTAGTGGCTCCTCAACTCTGAAACTCGCTCCCCAGGGCGATTAGACTAGGTCCTTCGTTGTCCACCTTCCGTTGGAGCCTAAAAACATGGATGTTCCAGGGCACTTTTGAAGAGGCCACCAGCCATGTATCTTGTTTTCAAACAGTGCTGCACTTTAATATTGCCTCCCATTTTACAGGTTTTAGAGTTTCAATGCGATCAGTTTCTTGTCCTCCCCCACTCGTCTCTATTTTACTCATGGACTTTACTCAGAGTTTTGCACTAAAAACCGTCTGTACATAGCAATTGATTCTTGGCTTTAATAATTGTTATGTTGTGTTGTTTTATAACTATGTTTTTATATTGTGTTTTATGGTTAGGGTTAGGGGTTAGCCTAGTTAGGGTTAGAGTTAGGGTTAGATTTAGTGTTAGCGTTAGCCCAGTTAGAGTTAGTCCGGTTAGGGTTACGGTTAGGGTTAGGGTTAGCCTGGTTAGGGTTCGGGTTAGGGTTAGGATTAGCCCAGTTAGGGTTAGAGTTATGGTTAGGTTTAGCTTAGTTAGGGTTAGGGTTATGCTTAGCCGGGTTAGGGTTAGAGTTAGGGTTAGCACGGTTAGGGTTAGGGTTAGCCCGGTTACGGTTAGCATGGTTAGGGTTAGCCCGGTTATGGTTATCCCATTTAGGGCTAGCCCGGTTATGGTTAGCCCATTTAGGGCTAGCCCATTTAGGGTTAGGGTTATCCCAGTGAGCTTTAGAGTTTGGGTTAGGGTTAGGGTTAACCCGGTTAGGATTAGCCTGGTTAGGGTTAGGGTTAGCCCGGTTAGGGTTAGTCCGGTTAGGGTTAGGGTTAGGGTTAGCCCTGTTAGGATTTGAGTTTGGGTTAGGATTAGCCTGGTTAGGGTTAGGGTTAGCCTGGTTAGCGTTAGGGTAAGGGTAAGGGTAATTCTACTTTGCAGATGCACCCTTAGTCTCCTTTCATATCCGGGAAACATATTTCCCATAGAGAAGGGTGTCCCACAAAAAATGTTTCCAAACAGGGGTTTAAATACCATATTTCACCATGTAATAATCACACTCCTTTTTGGGGAGGGGATTGGGAGAGGAGATGTGACTATTTTGCAGTGAAAAAGCCCCTTTAAGGGACATTTTCACAGTGTAGTACCATCTTCCCTTTGAGGGCCTGCTGGTATAGCAGCACCAAAAGGGAATAAAGGCAGGTGAGTGTGGTAATGAATTCACTCTCTTGTCTTCCTGCCTGCCCTCTTTCCTTGGCACTACAGGGCTTGACTCAGCTCCCAGCAAAATCAAGCCCCATAGCACCAAAAGGGAAAGATGGCAGGTGGGCAGGGGATTAAACTTACCAATTTTGCCTTCACCCAAAAGGGACTGCGACTATTATGCAATTATGACAATTAAGCGATGATAACTTACATTCTTTAACTTATTTCATTATAGATGATAAAATTCATAGTTATTCTCACTGCTCAGTAAAATTGCAAGAGAGTTTGCAAATAATTAACTATTTTATATACTTTGATACTTTCTGCAAACATTTCCCTTATATGAAATTATATTATATTTCACGAAAAATACAATTTTTTGCAGAAATGAATTTTTTACTACAAAACTCCAAAATGTGAAAAATTATCAGAAAAACGGACAAAAAGTCTCATAAAATTAAAGTTGTGTCAAAGGATCCTTTCTTGTAAAGGAGAGGATATGTGATAATTATTTTGTCTTTTGAGGGCATGCTCATATAATAGAAAGAGTCTGTCAAATATCCTGATCTCTGTGCCAAACTACAGAGCATTCCCTTTAATTGCCCCTAATTAAAGTTTGGTTGCAGCTTTTATTGAATTGCTTAAATTTCTGAACTCTTTACAAAAGTTTTGTGTGTGTGTGTCAGGAGCGACTTGAGAAACTGCAAGTCGCTTCTAGTGTGAGAGAATTGGCAATCTGCAAGGACATTACCCAGGGGACACCTGGATTTTTTGATGTTTTTATCATCCTTGTAAGAGGCTTCTCTCATGTCCCCGCATGGAACTGGAGCTGATAGAGGGAGCTCTTCCACACTGTCCCCTGGTTGGATTTGAACCGGCAATCTTCAGGTCAGCAATCTAGCCTTCATCAGTCTTGTGAGTGGTTTAAACAAGGGTTTAACCCACTGCACCACCAAAGGCTCCTGTAACTCTGTACACAGGATTTTAAAGCGAGTTGAATAATGTTCAGATTGCAATGGGCACACAACGCAGAGGTAAGCAAATACACCCCATATACTTCCATAACATGGATATTGAGTTTCATAGCTAATTCTAAACTACACCAAAATTACAAGCTCCTTAAGGTACATGGAACCCCGGTGGTGAAGTGTGTTAAAGCACTGAGCTGCTGAACTTGCAGACCGAAAGGTCCCAGGTTCAAATCCCGGAAGCGAGGGCCCGCTATTAGCTCCAGCTTCTGCCAACCTAGCAGTTCGAAAACATGCCAATATGAGTAGATCAATAGGTAGTGCTCCGGCGGGAAGGTAATGGCGCTCCATGCAGTCATGCCGGCCACATGACCTTGGAGGTGTCTACGGACAACGCTGGCTCTTCGGCTTAGAAATGGAGATGAGCACCAACCCCCAGAGTCAGACATGACTGGACTTAACGTCAGGGGAAACCTTTACTTTCTACCTTTAAGGTACATATTAACCAATTCAGTACTGCTTGAAGATCTATTCTTTGAGCAGACCCCTTACTAATAAAGAATGATCCTTTCTTGATCAAACTCCCATCTTCTTGATCTCAGACCAAGAAAAACAGAATTGGGTGCCATCATTTTTATATTGGTGACTAAGGTGATATGTGCACAATCAATAGAAACCTAAAATAAATCTGAAATTATTTTTTATAAAGTTTATGTTTATTTACTATTTTAGTAAAGGCAATCTGTTGTTTAGCAACTTTACTAATTAGGATTGTAGCTATAGCAACAAATGCAGAACTACATAAATCTCCACCACCAGTACCTTCACTACCAATAATAGATTAGATTCCCAAGCAACTACAATCTAGGATTATCATATTAATGTCAAGAGTTGGCCATACTGTGTGGATGATTAATTCAGCAGTTGTGGTCCCCATGAGGTGGTGAATAGTTTATCCTCATCTGCAACCTCCTTAATCTTCATGCTTCTTCACACACAAAAGAGCCTTTGTCCTCTGATGACCAATGCATTATCTGAGATGGATTAATGATTTCTTTGTGTACAAATAAGACCAGATACAGAACTTATTGCCAAATAATTTTGGTTACTGTCTATCTCAGCTTTCACAAGCAATGCAAGCAATTGTTTTTCAAAGGTAATTCTCAGACCTATTTTGAATTTCAGTTCCCAGAAGTTTCAGTATGGCCAACTGTCAGGGATTCCAAAACATCTGGAGAGTGAGAACAACTGCACTAAAGGATTACTTTTTCCCATATGTCCCTGCCATTTCATTAGGATCTTCTAAGAAGATTGTGTTCAAAGTTTTATTTGAGTGCCTCCTGCTGGTGGTACCCTGATGATGGGCCTTTCTATCCATCTCATTTCTTCCCGACTACTGAAGCAATGCACTTGTTTCCTTTAAATGGCCAGTAGCCATATTTTCCCTATGGAGATATTGTGCCCGGGGGTTCTTTTGGTGTAATCAGATTAAAAATTAGTTAGTTTTTTGTTTCCCTGTGGGAAGGGAGCACCCATAAGACTCCCATCTCAGGAAGGCCTGCATGCACACATAAGAGCCAGTTTTAATGTCTCTTCTCCTTAAATCTATGCAATTTTCTTTTATCTATCTCCTACATTATCCCAAGAGAGATTTCCTGGAACACCCACTCAGAGTGGGGAGACCCATCACATATTCCAGTACTTTATCCAGAAACTTGAAGTTGGAAGCTGTCCAGTAATCATCCAATATGGTGGTGTTCAATCTCTATGAATACTGGAAGGTAAACTTCAACAGCTATATTCCTATACAGTTACAATGCATTTTAAGCACTATGACCTTTTCAATAGTAAAGAAGACGGCAGCACATAAGTCTCTCCTGTTGTATCTCAACTCAATTTGCAGTACTCATCATAGTTCAGAGAAGGTGTGGGAGGATTTTCTCAGCATCACTATATTATTACCAGTTTTTCCTTTGTTCTTTAATGGCCAATTCAGTCTCATTTGCTTTAATGGTGAGTTGGCATAGCTATCAACCTGTTGACATTGACTAAATTAAATTTGTTCTCCAGAAAATAAAAACACATTTTATTTCAAGTGTAAAGCAGCTGCTGTCTTTTAATTAAATTCACATGCAAATAAAGAAGGGCCTGCTATCTACTTAAACAACTCACCATGAAGAATTGCTTTCAGAAACTGTGCATGCATTTCACCTTCTACCCTTGCAACAAAAGCAAACAGTCAAGTAACTCAGAGGCATCCTGAGTAACTTTACTCTTCCCACTCTAAAAAGTCTGAATTCCTGAAGGGTGAATCTTCATTAATGTGTGAAGCTGGAACAGAAGACCCAAAGAAGTCCCAGCTTACCCTACCTGGTTACAGCACTATGTATCCCATGATAGTTTCTGCAAAGCAAATATGAATTCTTCAGTTTGGGGGAAAGCATTTAGAATTCTTTTTCAGAGAATTCTAATGCCTCTCCATAATGTAAACCACAGGATTTGATAAAATGAAACAATGACAGTTAAAATGTAAATATAGTGCTATACGTGGACAGAGTGGAAGGGTTTCTGGGGTTAGATTGTGCCAGCTTCTTTATTGATTAGGATACCTTCCTTGAGAACAGGAGTGTCTTCTTCAAACCCAAGAAATAAAATACTCTTAGAGCTATAAGGGTTGTCTAATCCACCTTCATGTTCTGTAAACATCACTATAGTACCTGAAAAGATATTCCTGTTGGAGTATATAACCCTCACCTATTAGGGAATTCCCTTGTCTCCGTCCCAGAAAGGGGAATGTGATGCTTTGTCTGGGAGATCTCCCATGTATACATTGAGCAGTGCTGAAGGACTATAGAAACATATCATTTGCTTTTATTTTTCTTCCTGTATCATTATTTCATCTTCTCAAATCAATAAGGGCTAAGGATTGCTTTTTTCTTACAGTAACCGTGTGTGGTACATTAACTGAGAAATAGTAGCAAGCTTGGGGTTTTTCAGGGACCTTCATAACTTGAATGATGATTTCAACCCGGAGCTTTCACTTAGTCTAGCCACATGCCTATGCTTAGTCCCAGATGACAGGGAGGGGCTGCATCTGAGAGACATCAAAACTTTGAGAAGTTAATTTTGGAATAATGACAATTTCACTGGGGTAACTTTTCCAAGCTCTCTGAGAGTAAATCATCTGATTAACATATGGCAGAAGAAAGATGCAACTGCATTATGCTTTCACTTCTCCCCTACAAACCTTCATACCTATTACTATCTATTGCATCTCAGAGGTTATAATGGCATTTGTAAAGGCATTGAGAGATCTAATGTTCTGCAATTTTTCAGTCCATCTTGCTGTAGGTAATTTTCTTTAATCCTGGAAAAGGTGATGGTGGGGTGATAATGTACTTTTTGAATTAAAGCATACTTTTTTCTAGTTATAAAACCCAAATCAAAGGTGAAGGTTGTATTAGAAAAACCAAAAGAAGACTTCTAGAGAAACCCCATGCTGTTCACTCAGCTTAATATTTCATAGTTTCAGTGGAATCTTTTCTTATTTTGGATCTAATATTCTGCACAGGATATTCTAAAATGAACACGTGTGTTTGGTGTTTTTTTTGGGGGGGGGGGGTTTAAAAGAATTTTATTAAATTTTTTATACTACATCGAAAGAGTGAGAACAACCAAGGTATAGAAAAGTAGGGAAAAGAGAGAAAGGTAAAAGTCTACAATCTACAAAAATATACCCACACACAAAAAAACAAAAAGCAAAAAAAAAATGACTTCCATTCCATCTTCTTGGATAATATTTTCTTATTATTCAATAATATTTTTTCTTGCTAAAGAGAAAAAAATAGCAAAATTGTCTCTCTTAATCTTCACTTTCTCAAATTATCCAGATAGTCCAGAAGATCATCCCAATTCGTTCTTTTCATTATCTTGCCTGTATTTTTCTTCAACAAAAAAGTCAATTTGTCCATATCCTTTATTTCTCTTATCTTCTCCACCCACTCCTCAATTGGTGGGACTGATTCCTGTTTCCATTCTCTAGCAAAAACAATTCTAGCGGAAGTCGTAATATAAGTAAAAAGTTTATCTTCTTGTTCCGTCAATTGTAAGTCTAAATCTGTAAATCCTAATAGATAATACTCTGGTTTTCTTATAAATGTTCTTTTTAAAATCTTTTGTGATTCTTCATGAATCTTCATCCAAAACTTTGTTGCTTCTTTGCAAGTCCACCACATGTGATAGAAGGAGCCGACTTGTTCTTTACATTTCCAGCACTTATCAGAAACTGATTTATACATTTTTGGCCAAGTGTGTTTGTTACTGATACTTGATAGGGCATGTATAAAAAGAAGACAGCCCATAGTTTTTCCAAAACTAATACTGATAGTTGACAAGAACAATACAGGTATCCAGCATTTTTGACAACTTATTTTGGTGGACATCCCACTATTTCTCAAAATCTAAATTATAACCATGCTCTCCACTTTCAACCCCTGGTTTGTTCTGGAGCACACTGGGTATTTATCTTGCATTTGCAAAAAAGAAAAAGGTACAATTTTTCAACCAATTCCATTTTCTGACAATGGTCCAGTTCCTAACCTGTCAAATAAGCAAGGACTCCCCTCTACTACTAGTTTCCTCTTTCACTGTACTGCCAAAAGGCAACTATGATGGAGAAGACAAGAGGACCACTTGCTGCCACATCTCAGCATCTACTATATGTGTTGGCAAGTGTTATAAACCATGTTTATCTCCAATGATATATACACAAAGGATTTTGCAACCAGCCGTTTCAAAAGACATTCCAACGAAGTGACATCTGTTCAGAAATGTTTTGAGATATTCACTTTCCATTATGAGAAGAAAGTGGGACAGCATGAAGAGAAGAAACATGAAGAATGCTTGAATAGTTGCAATTCACCAGGGTTTATGAGTTCCATTAATATAAAAAGTTAAAAGGCTTCAAGTCCAGAAGTGGGAATTCCTTGCCTGTTTACATTAAAAAGAAGTACACCTCTTGCTTTCGGCTGAGGAAAGCACAGCAAGCACTGGTCTTAGTCCAGCTTCTTCAACAAATTCAATTTCATTCTGCTGCTCAGGAGACTTGAAATGCTCAGCAAGCAGATAAACAATTCTGGGACATGCCCAGGAAGCCTTTGAAAAACCTTTCCATATAACCTAGTATATTAAACTATTCAGAAGGAGATGTATTTTAATTGCTGTTATTGTAGATTGGTTTTGCGGTGTCTTGTGAAATTAAAATCACATTGAAAACTATTTGGGGATTTTAAAAAAGAAAAAAGGAATATCTATTTTCTAAAATAAATAATGTGCTATGCAAACCAGTAAGATAAACAATAGGACAACTTCAAAGGGTGGATCCTAATTATGGACAGATCTTTCTGAGCCTTCCATTCTTATTCATTCTGGTTTGATAGCACATTTCATTGTCTTCATGTAATTCAATTTTGTTACCTGATATTGTTTTCTTCAGTGCTCAGAGGAAGGTATTTTGAAAAATAAATTATTAATAAAGATCTCCTTATGCATGGAATCAAACCAGCAGCTTTCACGAATTACTACTTTTTCATACTGACTGATCATCTGGGGCAGTGATCACGTGCAGTTTTATGTCAGGGTTTGAAAATCTTTACCTTTCAGTCATTGCTGGCCAGCAGGCCTGTAGCGAGGGGGTGGTTTTAGGGGTTCAACCCCCCCCCCCCAAAAATTTCAGGTTATAAAAAAAACCTGGTTTACTCATGAATTTTAACTGGTTAACCAAATCCCCATGCTAAGTCTATGAGACACAAAACATTAAGAGCCCATCCAGGCACTATCTCAAGCAGATATTGACAGGTTTGTAGTGGGGAGGGGTGTGTGCTAGGGGTTAACCCCCCCCCCCGAAATTTTCAACACCCCCCCCCCCCGAATTTTTTTTCTGGCTACGGCCCTGCTGGCCAGTATCTATAATCCTTACAATTAACCATGCTAAGTAGGGCTGGTGTGAGTTATAAGCCCAAGTAACAGAAAAGTCAAAGATTCCACAGTTCTGGTTTCAATAGTAGAATATAAGAAAAATTGAGCATGGAAAGCACATATCTAGGTAAATTTGGAATAAAATTCAAATGGACCCAGCACAAGACCTGCTGTCAACCAAGACTACCTTAAATGGTTGGCAAAACAATTTTAACTAAATCAATAAAGAATATGTAAGACATATCTCTTTGAGAGGGGAGCATTTATAATGATGGTACTGCTGAAGAAAAGATTTTCTGCTTTGTTCCTTATCTGTATATCCTTTTTTCAGAAGGAGCAGAGATTGCATTGCTAAGCTGTGGAATTCACTGCTACAAGATGTGGTGATTACTTTCACATTGGAACTGTTTAAAAGAGGATTAAATATATTCATGTAGGATTTGGTCATTAATGATTGCTAGTCAGGAGGATTGCGATATATTACCAGTAGTTCATTTCCAAAACATTTGAATCGGCATTTAATTATTGGTGCATAACACATGCTGGTCCCAGGTCTGGTTCGCTTGTGTTTAGACAAAAGAGAAGACAGAAACACAGTTCGGCTACCTCAAGATATTTATTTAATTCTATACAGAGCATTTTACTTTTGCTGTCAAAACAAATACTGCTTACCACCACCAAAAAGTGTAATGCAGCCAACTGTGCTTGCAGGAGCACAGGCTACGTTGCATGTGAACAAGATGAGACTGTCGAAAAAAGCCTCGCTCTTTGGTGTGTAAATAATGCTACACCTCCTAAAAGCCTGTCTCTTCCTATTAGTTAAGGTTGATTACATTTGCATAGAAGGTATTGGATGTGTTACATAGATACACAGGAGACCCCTGCATAGTTTTTAGCAAGGCCAAAGGTTCTTCACTAGTTTCCATAAAGGCCACACCAAGGTTGAAGAGAATGGTGGTTCTCTACTGAGGAAAAACTGTACAGTGAGCAGTTTTGTTAAGTATTCATTCAAGATATTCCCTTTCAACTGTGGCTCCATTCCACACCATTCACATTGTCATATAATGCAGTTTGAAACTGTATTATATAGCAATGTAAATGAGGCCTCAGAGATTCTATAATTCTACTTATTCTTCTTTTGCCCACCAAAAGCTTCTCAAAGGATCACATACGTGCACATGAAAATAAAAATAAAATACAAGCTAAACATTCTCATGCTGAAGAACCATATTTAGACTCTGGTAACTTTATAAATAGGCATTTATGCTTCCTTATGTTTTCACTAAGTCTCATTAAGCTATATGCCCACATACAGCTATGCTTACCAGGGGTGTTGTTTTAGTCTTTATCACAAAACAATTTGCAGAAAGACTGGAGGTCCAGCAGGTCAAGATACATCCTGCAAAAATAATTGGTGAGATTTCCAATGTTGTGCTTTTTAAACAACTCAAAGATAAAGGTTTTCCCTTGACATTATGTCTAGTCGTGTCCGACTCTGGGGGTTGGTGCTCATCTCCATTTCTAAGCCAAAGAGCCGGCGTTGTCCATAGACGCCTCCAAGGTCATGTGGCCGGCATGACTCCATGGAGCGTTGTTACCTTTCCACCAGACCAGTACCTATTGATCTACTCACATTTAGATATTTTCAAACTGCTAGGTTTTGGCAGGAGCTGGGGCTAACAGCGGTAGCTCACCTCGCTCCCTGGATTCGAACCACTGACCTTTAGGTCAACAAGTTCAGCAGCTCAGCAGTTTAACCTGCTGCACCACTGGGAGCTCCTTTTAAACTCATAGCACCTATTTTTTTTCTTTATTTACAGGATAAATCAGTACAATAAGCCAGCATATAAAAATAATAAAACATCCATTCAAAAACCATGAGCCACTTATAATGTTAATGATCAGGAAAATAATCAGGTAACTGTCTGGACTTTATTAACCTTCCACTCCTGTAGGAATATGTAACTGGTAACATCACTGGCTTAAACTGAATGACTAACTAGCTCACAGTCACTGAATCAAATGCAAAAGGGTAAATTAACATTTGTGCAAACTCCATAAATTCAAGGGCTGAATTTTTGCTGGAACTAATAAATGGATTCAGACTGCTACTTGTACAGCATAATTTCCAAATTGAGGTACCTGAAGTCAACTACATTAATACCGTGAATTAGATTTCATTCCTGTGTTTAATCCTTATACTTTAAGTTGTTTGAAATATTCAAGCCAGGATAAAAGGAAGGTGGTTAAATCTACCTAGCTCTTCATCACTAGTTTGTTTCAGAGCTGAAGTTAAAATGATTCATATAAACCTGACAGGAGTTCAAAATCCAATCCAGATCTTGTATTTTGGTCTTCTGCTGAATCAAACTGATCTGGTGAATGCAATAGCACCCAGTAAATGGAACTCTTTCTTTGGGGAATCTATCCAAGTCATTTCCAACCCTTTGCCATACACTTACGCACCCATCAATTAGGAGAGCTTTTAAAGAATCATTTGAATTTATAGATGGTAACATGATGTATGTTTTCCCGGCAGTGTTTTCTTGTGCTCTTTTGTTATGCGTCTACTTTTTCTGACTTGTGTGTGGGGAGTTTTAAATTAGGGTTTCCAGCAATCCTGGAAATAATTAATCTAGAAATTAACATTTAAATAATTTTATTATTTACATTATTGTATTCCTATAAAAAAAAGGATAGTATTGCTATGGAAAGTGGATTATATACATACAGAAAATGAACTATTTGCCCACATTGGGAGAATCCCCAGGAAAGAGTCTGATATTTATCAAACAACGTTCCTGATATGATCAAACAGAAGGAACCAATATCTGGGGGGAAATGACTGACATATACAATAAGAGTCTCTTGATCCTTAATTTCATGGTGTCAGAGATTCAATTACATAAATTGGATATTCTCAAAAATTAAATTGGCTCTGGAGTGGGTACATATTGGCTCTCTGGTTATGTCAACACAGACAGCAAAGATCTATGGAATTTAGCTACTCACATCTAGCATTATGGTCCGATTCTCATGCCAAGCTTGTTTTCTTTAATTAAGTTCTAGGTATAAACAAGCAATTACAATGTATCTCCATGGAAGGCTACAAGACTAATAGGTGCATTTCAGACACCATTTACGTGTCCTCATCAATTGCACATGAAATATTAAGAGCTCAGCCTCAAACAGACTCAAGGGGATAGTGTGCAATTGAAATAAAGGAAGCGTACATGCTTTCGTGTGTAAATGTGTTTGCATGCGCAGAATTAGGGGTGTTTAGAAAATATATAATCTTGTCTAAATCATAGAATCGTCTGGAAATATTAACTGATTCACTGTTGCTAAAGATGAATTTTGCTAATAGTGTTTGGAAGTGTGACGTGATGAATAGCTTTTGATAATGAATCAATTCTACTTCTCCACAACACTTATTTAGCACCAACAATATGTTAGCTACAGAATAAATTACTGGTCGTAATTAGATTTTTGCTACTATCAAAAAGAATTAAAAACAGAGTTTTCATCCCTTTCCTTCCTGCAAATCATTAAATGATGTTGAGCCATGTTGGCACACTTGAGTCAGATAATATATTTGAGTACTAAATGTGTAAATTCGCATATTAGTCCCATTTGTTAGAAGATCCACTAAATCAGTGTGATTCATGTGAGTTTAATCTTGGCACTCAGCAGTTGATTCAGTGGGTGTACACTTACTGGAACTAGCAGTTGTATTTATGCAATAGTATATTAGTCAACATTTGTGATTTGTATTAATCAAGGTCCTGCAATCAGATTAACACAAATATTATGAAATAGGAGGTGAGATTTTATATGGGAGGGTGTAGCTGTGATCTGACTCCTGATCCAACCTCTTAAAGCCCATCTTAAAATCTAGACAGCCAAATCAACTGATAAGCAAAGCACTTAAGGATGACATTTTTTTTTACAGTATTTATATTCCGCCCTTCTCACCCCGAAGGGGACTCAGGGCAGATCACATTATGTACATATAGGGCAAACATTCAATGCCCATAAACACATCGAACTGAGACAGAGACAACAGACAGACAGACACAGAGGCAATTTAACCTTCTCCTGAGGTGATGTTTGATTCTGGCCACAGGGGGGAGGAGCTGCTTCATCATCCACTCTGATGGCACTTCCTCACTTCCTCATTCCAACGTTGTAAATTAGTTAAACTTGCCTCCCCACTTTTTATGAGTGGTACCTTATTTCCTACTTGATAGATGCAACTATCTTTCGGGTTGCTAGGTCAGCAACGAGCAGGGGCTATATTTTATTTTTAATTGACGCGTGCTCACCCCACCACGGGCTGGCCTCGAACTCATGACCTCATGGTCAGAGTGATTTATTGCTGCGCCACAGCCCGGCCCCTGACATGTCCCACCCTTTCCTACTAGTAAGCCACAGTGCAACTAGGAGGTTTAATGTCTTCAGGTAGGTCTAGGAAAGTCTCTTCTCTATAACCCTGGTGAGCTACTCCCAGTATGGGCAGTACTGGATTCAATGCAACAATGGACTGATTCAATATAAGGTAGCTTTCTATATTACAGACACCCCAGCTGAATTCATCGTGTATTCTACAACAGAAGCCAGAATCAATGATAAAGTGCAGGGAAATCCTTGAAAGGCATCCATAAGGGAATATTCCCTAAGAAAAAAAATCTAAAAATGTCAGTATAATCAAATATTAAATAAGTCTTGTAATAATAAGCACTATCAAATATCAACAGCAGACATTAAAACCAAATGTAACTGGAGATTCATATCAAAGACAGAATCTAATTTTAAGTAAATCTTGGGGTCTTCAGAAAATATATGGAGGAATGTTCAACAATTGACAATTTTAAATTGTAATGTAAAATTCAGAGTCAACTCATTTTGGTTCTGTTTACGGTGCTTGGCAACCCTATTGGGGATTCCAGTGAGAAGCTTCCCTGGTAGTCTGTAATTTTCCTAAGCTGTGTGCAGCTGCAAGAAAAAATGCACTCTTAGAGATTTGCACGGTTGGGGAAGGTACAACCTCCTTGTGGTCTTGGATTGCAACCATAATAATCACAGGAATTACTCAGAAATAGTATCTAAAGAGTCACACCTTCTCCATCTGTGCTGTCCAATGTTGAGATTCAGTTTAGCATATGTCTTCCTGCTTAGTTGCCCTGTCTAAGAAGCACTCTAGCATTTTGAGCATTTTCATGGGATGTAGAAACATTTGGAGGATCTAGATTGGTTCTGCCCACTTGGGCTGGTCATTTGTTTTCTGAGGACTTCATCTATGGGCTTCAGGCTCTATTTCCATGTGCTTAAGAAAGGGAGTCCTACTGAGACCATCGCATTATGTGAAGGAACGTCTGATGGGGATTCATGGGACTCCGTTTCCACAGCACATGGAAACAGAGCCCAAAGCCCATCTTCAGGAATCAGATGTTACCCAACAGATTCCAGAAAGGAGAAAGTGGGGGAAAGATAGGTGAGAACGTGGGATGCCTGGCCATCCCTCAAGATCAGGGAAGGTGGGGAAAGATAGGATGGAAAAGGTTAACATGGTTCCCTCCACTCTCCCCTGCTTTCTCCCCCTTTCGCCTAGCTCCATCTGATGACCTTCTTAGGGAAGATGAACTACAGTTGCTGATGCCATTCACATAAGTGAATGTGCTCAGGAATTCAAAGAAGTTATTAACCCACAGAACACATTTAGGAGGTAGAGGTCAGCAATTTATAAGCTCTTTTAGTGTCTATGCATTAACCCCTAGAGGAAATTCATTACACATCTGGTGCGGAAGCCATTGGCAACTACTGGTCTAAAAAAGATTTCTATATAGACTAGGTCTTTGTTGAGGCAGCAATGAGCTTTCTGGCTCTCAGCTCTAAATCTCTGACATAACTCCAAATTCCAGGCTCTACTCTAGTAGCTGCCAGTGACCAGATCAGTTCATACAGGACACAGTGCGGCCTAACAAGTTTAAAAACTGCGGCATGATCCCCTTGAATTTGCTGTGGAAGGGTAAAGGTTTCAAAGTACACTCACCTAATAAAGAAAGCATTAAGTGATGGTATATATCATTTTGTCACAATATTTCTAATTTGTCTTTCAAGCTGCATTACCCCCTTTAAAAAACATAGACCATAACAAACATACTATCATTTATTTATTTATTACAAACATTTATATCCTACCCTTCTCACCCCCTGAGGGGGGACTCAGGGCGGCCTTACAATTAGCATCATGAGACGTTGAACAAACTAGTATAAAACATAATATATAAAAACAATTACAGTTAAAATAGATAACAATTAAAACATCCATATAAACATACATAAATATACTTTCAAGGGCATGTTCCAAATCATAATCCAGGTCTGTCCAACCTAATTTCATTTTACAGTTAGTACTGCTTCTATTAGGGTGAAGTGTGTTAAAGTGCTGAGCTGCTGAACTTGCAGACCGAAAGGTCCCAGGTTCAAATCCTGGGAGCGGCTTGAGCGCCCACTGTTAGCTCCAGCTTCTCCCAACCTAGCAGTTCGAAAGCATGCCAATGTGAGTAGATCAATAGGTACCGCTCCGGCGGGAAGGTAACGGCGCTCCATGCAGTCATGCTGGCCACATGACCTTGGAAGTGTCTACGGACAATGCCGGCTCTTCGGCTTAGATATGGAGATGAGCACCAACCCCCAGAGTCAGACATGACTGGACTTAATGTCTATTGCTCAAAGGCCTGGTCCCATAGTCAAGTTTTGAGATGTTTACAAAAAGACTGGAGCGAGTGAGCCTTCCTGATCTTGTTAGGGAGGGCGTTCCACAGACATGGGGCCACCACTGAGAAAGTCCTGTCTCTTGTCCCCACCAGTTGTGATTGCGACGGTGGTGGGATCGAGAGAAGGGCCTCCCCCAAAAATCTTAAACTACGAGGTGGGTCGTAGCAGGAGATACCTTCGGACAAGTAAGCTGTGCCAGAATCATTTAGAACTTTATAGACCAAAGCCAGCACCTTGAATTGTGCTCGGTAGCAAATTGGCAGCCAGTGGAGCTGACACAACAGAGGAGTGGTATGCTCCCTGTATGCTGCTCCAGTTAGCAACCTGGCTGCCACTCGTTGGACTAATTGGAGCTTCTGAACAGTCTTCAAAGGCAGCCCCACATAGAGTGCATTGCAGTCAGAGCCGGCCCTAGGTAATTTTCAAGTGTAGGCGAACAGAATTTTGGTGCCCCCCCCAAACCAATCACTGAAAAATAAAAGCGTTGGATAAGCAAAAATGTTGGATAACAAGGAGGGATTAAGGGAAAGCCTATTAAATATCAAATTACATTAAGTTTTTACAAACTAAGCACCAAAACATCATGTTTTACAACAAATCAACAGGAAAAGCAGTCTCGACTGCGCCCCCGTATGTTTTGCGCCACAGGCGACTGCCTAATTTGCCTCATTGTTGGACTGCCTCTGATTGCAGTAGTCTCTTCAGGATGTAATAAGAGTGTGGACCACCATGGCCAAGTCCGGCTTCCCAAGGTACTAATAAAATAGCCAATCACCCTATTATAATTAAAAGCAGCAATTAACTTATTTTAAATACAACAAATTCCTCACATTAAAATAAACCAAATGCAAACTGAGGGGTAAAAACCTTTAAATGCCTTTTTGGATTTATGTGTATTTCAATGTGAGTGGAGTTGCAGACACTCAGGGCTACCACTCAAAATCTGCACTTAGTACCCATGAATTTAAAAACTTGACCAGGGAAGCTAAAGATCAAGACGTCTGATGAAGCTCTTAAAATTTTAGATAAATTTATATAGGTGAAGATGGTCAATCTAATAAGTTGTCCCTAATTACCAAAGGAAATAAATACCCGCAGACCAGCACTTCAGACTGATATAACTAAATTGGTCTGATTTCCTGGCATTTATAAATATTACTGACATCTTCTGTTTTAAAACCAGTGTAGTGGGTGATCTTTGATCCTTTTCTAATCTATATAATATCGTGCTTTCCAGTATTTATACACAATCTTTATTCATATCGGGATTTTTCATTTTTAAAAAAGTATAAACCAATTCACAAAAAGAAATTTTGAAGACAGCCTATTGGTTCATTAACTACCATATTTTCTACCTCTTTAAAATAATTTATATTCTGCAGCTAAGGTCTCTGTGCTTCAGGAAATACATTACTTCTGATTCACTGTATTCATTAGAGTATTGAAAATGAGTAACAAGTTCTCAATTTTGTCGAAATTGAAGTTGTCAGGGCACTGCCTTTGGGAATCGGTTATGAAAAGTAAAATGATTTTACCTTTAATGAAAATTATGTGATCATTGGTTTTGTTCATAAGAGATGGAGAAATCACCTTTAATAGATTGCACATCTAAGCCAATTTACATAATAACATGCATTAAAAATACATTGTCCTTGCAATAGCACAGTGCGCAAGCTGGGCATCAATTTCTTAAAAATAAGAAGAATACAATGAAGCAAACGAATTATTCCAGACTCACAGATCTTCAGTGTGCACAAATTGTCATTAGACATTGTCTTCAATAAACTTCAGTATAAAACTCCTTCCCCAAACTGCATAATCAGATTTTTTTTAAAAAAAACAAACAAAGCAAATAAAATATATTTCCTTTTTGAAGCATATAAAAGAGTTAAGACATTTTATTATAGCAACATATACTGCATGTTATGATCCCAAATAAATAAATAAATATATTTTTAACCCGCCCTCTCTCCTCAAAGTGACCCAGGGAGGCATACAGCAACAAAAATGGAAAAACATTAACTGCAGTATACATTAATAAGAGCTCACATGGTGAGCATTGATACCTGTAGAATACTTATCCATAAGACCAGTGATGATTTTTATTGTTTTAAACCAATTTCAATTCAAACATAATTACATATTATCCACTCCGCACAGAATAAAGGGAAGATGGTTTATCTTAATATGAAACTTTTGTCAGGATGTGCCCGTCTCAGCTATTTCCAACAAGCTGAATCTTTCACACCATGCCAGTTAATTGGAATGGGAGTCAAGGAACTGCTTACTGATAACAGCCATCTGGACTGAGGAGGGAACCATTGATTGTTTGCTTGTTTGCCTGGGAATGGAATGTTAGCCATTGGGAGTTGAGTAAAAGGGGGACCATGGGGTAGTGGTTTGATATAGTAAGGATTTGGCAGTACATACTACATAGTCAGAACTGGCTTGTTTTTCAACTTGGTAAGAAGGATCAATAAAGTTGTTTCTAAGGAGTTATCTTTGTGAGCCTGCTTTTTGTCCGAGATCTTCCACGGTCTGACAACTTTTACATGAAGGAATCTTTGAGGTTGATCAGATGGAGACAATGATCTCAGGCAGCAGATGTAGTTTCAGCTTCTCACTTTCAGCTGTTTCTTTAGAGTCCCTCACCAAGTTCGCTTTATTACGATCAATGACCATTTCGAGAGAAGAAGGACATAGTCCCGTACAAGCGTATCTGACTTATTGGTTAAGAGATTTAAAACTTTAAAATAGGTGTATCATTGTTAGGACATTAAGATAATTAAGCATATAAGCTAAGCTAAAAGCCATATACAGATTTATATTGAAACCCAACAATATTTATGGAATTTAGAGGAGGGAACAGGGGTGCTCATGTGGGACAGGGAACAGAGGAGTGAGCAACATCCATACTATATTTAAAAGACTGTAATCCCAATTATCTATTAGTATGAAATCCCGACTTGTACTAGCTTGTGCTTTCAGTCCCTCACCAGTCTTTCCTACACTGTGGCTGGCATTCTGTTGGTTAATCCCAAAAAGAGGATAGGCATTCAATAGACTGATGAATGATGGGAAAAAACATAGGTATGCCTCATTGATTTAACGGGTTAACTCTAATCAGAACTCACAACAGAATTTAGGTCAACTTGTCCTGCATGACCTAAAGTGGTCTTTTGCCTTGAGATGTAAAATAGTGAGATGTCACCTCGGCCTCAGCCTCTAGCAGCCAAATGTCCTACTGGTTTCATGAACCAGTTCACCCTAGTGGAAGTCTACCTATTTATAAGGCGATCCTGATCCAACCAAGATATGACTCTTGCTTACAGTTCTCTGTCTATTTTTAGACATGACTGCACATTTTGCTTTGACATTTTCTTTTAATGAACTGTGATGGCTGGTGCTGGGGGATGAGTGGGTTCTGATATAGAGAAAGGAGAGGGAGCTACGAATGTTGGCAGTTAGTACAGAAATGTATCTTTATTCCCAAGATGCCTGCTAGCAGCTGTCTTCAGGGTCTTCTCTAGAACAGAGTGAAATCAAAGGGCAAAGAAAGCTTCCAGGAAGATACAAACCTTCACCTTGACAACCGTCAACCATCATTTTCCCCAACTATACAGCTACATGAAAGACTCTCTCTTTTTCTTCTCTTGCATACATTTTCTGATCGCGAACATTGCGGTGTAAGACTCTGAGCTTAATGTATTCAATTTATTTGAAGTTTCCTTAAATAAATAAATAATGTTGTTGAAGATTTTGACAGTCTTTCCAATGCCTTCTGTAAATTCTTTCTGTTCAAAAGGGAATGGGGTAGAGAAATTGCAGGAAGGGAGTATCTAAAAAAATTGAGATAGATGATAGATAGATAGATAGATAGATAGATAGATAGATAGATAGATAGATAAGTAGAGGTAATCTCTCTGAATAAGTGGCAAAGTTTCCATAAATTCCAATAAGAATTACAATGTCAAGTGCCATTGTATAGAGCCATCTAAACAAGGTTAAAATTGAGGCAACTGAAATGAGTGGTAACATAGCTAAAGGTAAAGGTTTTTCCCCTGACATTAAATCTAGTTGATTGGTACTGATCTTCATTTCTAAGCTGAAGAGCCAGCATTTTTTCGTAGACACCTCCAAGTTCATATGGCTGGCATGACTGCATGGAGCGCTGTTACTTTCCAACCAGAGTGGTACTATTGATCTACTCACATTTGCATGTGTTCGAACTGCTAAGTTGTCAGAAACTGTAAACAAGAAGAAAGGAAAGGGATAGTGCAAGTTGTAGCTAAGGAGCAAGAGCATGGGATGAAAGTGCTGTGCTGTATCATAATTGCAGACCATTGGGCTAGACATTCTCAAAGGCTTGTTTAAAGATCCAAGTCTTCAATTCCCTCCAGATGGAGGATAGGGTGGGGCCTGCCTAATCTCCCTGGGGAGGGCGTTCCAAAGCAGGGGGACCACCACTGAGAAGGCTCTGCTTGTGATGGTGGTGGGACCATGAGAAGCGCATTCCCAGCAGATCTTAAAGATCATGTAGGTACATAGGGGAGGATGACATTTAACCTTGGAAGTATCTTGATACCGTGCATGTAAGCTGGCCTAATTAAGATGCTTTTGTGGTTATATCTGACTACAGTATAGGGATTTTTAAAATAAAATTATGTTTTTTTCTGAAATATTGCATTAAAATCTTATAAACATTCATATTGGTCACCCCTATGGTTTCCAAGGGGATGACATTACATAGATTGAGTGCTACACAAGAGAAGGCCATCTCTCACATCTCTGCACAATGTGTCCTTTGTGGATATTTGTTTTGGGGCAGGTGCAACGTCCTACTTCTGCCAACCTAGCAGTTCGAAAACATGCCAATGTGAGTAGATCAATAGGTACCGCTCCGGCAGGAAGGTAATGGCGCTCCATGCAGTCATGCCGGCCACGTGACCTTGGAGGTGTTTACGGACAACGCTGGCTCTTCAGCTTAGAAATGGAGATGAGCATCAACCCCCAGAGTCAGACATGACTGGACTTAACGTCAGGGGAAACCTTTACCTTTACTTTACCTTTACAACGTTCTAAACACTATTTATTTGCAAGACTTCTTGGAATTGCCAACACTAATCAACCAACTTTATCAACAACTTCCCTCAGACAACTGCTAAACAGGCTTCATTTCTAAGAGTTTGATTTACTGGATTATCTTTCAGGAAGGCTTCTAGATGACTGGAAATATGTGTGTTTGTATGTGTGTGTATTACTCCATAGTCCATTTTATTATACTTACATTGCCATTCCAAAGTGGTAGCATGAATGTGAACCATTTTGGCTCATATTATTGCCTAGTTCTAGAATTCTGAAAGAGGACTCTGTGAGATGAGGATGCAAATCCCCATATAGCCATGGAAACCTACACTCTCCTTGTCTCAGAGGAATGATAAACTCTTCGGAAGAAATCATGTCAAGGAAGGCTTATGACAAATTTGTCTTGCAGTCACTATAAGTTGGAAATTACTTGAATGCATAACATGAAGGAAGAGGAACTGATATAGAAAAAGTAGTGTGCTATCATCCATATTTTGGATTAAATCATCTTAGTCCTGATTGAAGTAGAACCATTGAATCATTAATGTTGACTTACCATTCAACATCTGATTCAATAGCATACTCTAGGTGGAAATAACCCACAGGATTTCTACCCCTATTTCCTTATTCTTGTTTGCACATCTTGATTGTTGTAAGGCAGGGTTTTTTTGTTTTGTTATTTTAACCAACAAGATAAAGAGATGAAGAAGCTGGTGACCACTGTCTTTCAACAAGCATATGGCTCAAAGAAAAGGATTTTGTTTATGAATCTTATCAAATGGACCTTGAAGCTGTCTTGATCTGATTCAATGAGTCATGTTGGCTGTCTTACCTCTGTTTGATGACAAACAATACAGAATGAACTCTGCATTATAAAATGAGTGTTGACCCAGGAATTAATGCACTGTCTTGCTCCACGTGTTCATTGTTTAAGGAAACTGAGAATGCTGTATCTCCTAAACTTTCTTTCTCACAAGTAGCATCCTTGACAGCATACAGCATGAGACAAAAAAGTTGTTGTTGGGTTGTTGTTATTGCTGTTGTTGTTCAAGGGCATGGCCTTCCATATTCTCCTAGAGAGCTAAAATGGTCCTAGGTTTCAACATTTGTCCACCCTAAGGATAACATAAGAAAAATATGTGTTTTTCTGTAATTTTTACAGGAACTGGTGAAAGACTAGGGCAAGTTTAGTTCAGGGGTAGAGAAAGTGCATTTCATGAGCCACATGTAACTTCTCTAGCTTCTGAAACTCTTCTGAAGACCTCCAAAGCCCCTAGAACCTGCCTAAAAAGTTGAGTTAATATCCATGCATTCCCCCCTTTGCTCCCAAAGCAGCTGACAACACCAAATACCAACTGGCAATATGACAATTTTACTTGCCTTTTCCTCACTAGGGTTGCCTGATCCCAGAACCTGTCTCTGCAGTTTTCATGAGTAATCTCATGAGTCATCAGTAAAAATTCTCTAGTTTTGGGGATTATGTGCAAAGTTTCAGATCAACTAGTACAAGTTTTGGTCTGGAAATGTCAGAAGCTGGGGTAATCTTAAACTGCTAACCCTACCTCAGACAGAAGTCTTCAACATGCCAGAAATCATAGTCAAAATCACCAGACAACTGGAAGTGACATTGCATGACTTCTGGATCTCCCAAAACAAGAGGGGGGCAACCATAGGAATGCCAGTTGCCCACTTATGATCTAGATAAAAGGGCTTTTGGACAAGGATGAGAACTTGCCATTGAGCAGACCCAAACTTTAAATGTAATTAGAAAAATAACCAGAAAAATATTACTAATAACAGCAGAAAAGTCTGGCATTTCCACTCATGCCAAAAATTTACTCCAAAAAATTTACTAGGTACAGGTAACTGTATGATTTGTAAATCTTTACTTCCATTTTTGAGTGGGAGAGCCCTCTGCCTATATAGACATAAAGAAATTATTTGTCAGAGAATCTGTGGGACAAATATAATTTAGACTAAACACATAGCCATGTTGGTAGTGATTTTTCTTACAAGGCTTTTTTGAGCTTCCCTGATCCCTGATCCCGACGCCATGGAAAGATTTGGAAAGCTATTAAAATTCAGGACAATAAAAGATTTCATGGTGTTCTGTCAATATCCAGTAGACAGAATCTAACACTGTCTGAGGCAGTGGCCATGGCAACCACCCCAATCCCCCTTCCCTATCTAACCCTCAGAATTATGTGCGGCTGATCCACTGTAATTGATGTGGCTGCCAGGTGATGACGTGGTTGCCATCCGTTATGGTTGTCAACAAATCTTATATTCAAAACCATCAGTACAGCTGAGTCATACTACTTCATCACACTGCTGAGAGGATAAAAGGTTACCATTACAATGTTGGCTTTAGGTCCTAGGTTCAAAAAGTATAATTCACAGTAATGAATTTTTTGTTAGCTATTATTTCATGGGAAGAACAGGGACCAAATTATTTTTGTAAACTGTTCCTTTACATTGACACAATGTTCACCTGCAAGTGCCAGGGAAAATTACATTAAATCCAAGATTTCCAAATTTCCTACTTTGATTAGATTGGCAGCTAATGGGCTACTGACAAAACCCCACAATAAAGCCTCAAAAAGTAACTGCAGCAGAACAGTTAGCATTATCAGAATGTCTATAGCACACATAGCATGGGGAATGTTTCAACTTCACAAAGGTAAATGCAACTTTGATGAATTGGGCATTAGCATGGCTTAGATTTAGATAAATAGATAGATGATTGCCAAAAAACAGCTTCCTCAAATTCTCTCTAGCTCTAGTTATGTTTCTACCCATAGAGAAAGAGAGAGAAACTGAGAGACAGAGATGATCTGATGGTCTCATAAATATATTTCTTTGTCTAGTTTATTTCCCTATTTGCACAAAGACAAAGCAAAGGTAAGGATAGTACGAATTTATAGTAAATGTAAACAACATCAGTGGTTTGACATTGAAATCTATGCAGTCTGCTAGATATAGATAATTGTCAAGTGAAGACTATGTGAAAAACACATAGTTGTTTCAAATATTTCCACAACAAAGCTATATTTTTTATTCTACAGATGTACCCAAAAACATCAAAAAAAGGATTGTTTGAAGACTCTTCACACTGAACTGGATCTTTGGTTTGTCTATACACTGACTGGTAGTAACACGTCAAGATTTCAGATGGATGCTTGGAGATATCCATGAGTGAACCTGGGATTTTCCTCATCCAAAACCTTATCTCTACATACCCTTCCCTCCAATATACAGATGCCTCGCTCACCATTTTGCAGCTGAGGCACTGAGATTGTAATTTAATATTCAGTCACATCTAATGTAACAATTTATACAGAACAAAGGATGTCCATAAATGATACCGTCTTGGGGAGTCATGGCAGAATAGGTTAGTTTCCCTCTATTAAACAAAGATTCAGTTCTGTCATTAAATAACTCTTGACTGGTTTACCAGGTACTGTAATTTGTTAACATCACAGCTTGACCAGATGTTTCCTGGTCTCTATAGCACAGAAAAATAGATGAATAAAGAATATGTAATATATAATGGAGGGGGGAAGTATGTAGAGATGAAGAATGACATAGGTTCACTGTGACGGCACGAGTGGCACCATCTATATGTCGAACTGTACGTTGCAAGATTTGAATTGTTGTATCATGCCTGATTTTGCTTTTAACTTGTAAATGTAGTTGGACTGATTGGTTATTTATAGCTGTCAATCAATGTTGTTTGCACCAGTTATATCGCTCCCTCAGCTCAATTGATTGACTCCACCCTTTCCTGGAGTGGGTCAGTGTTTCCTTTTCATTCCACCATCAAGCTTTCTATCAGATGGACGTGAGAGAGATACTTGGCTCTAAAAGCCCTTGATTAAGTTACCTCTCAGCACCAATTCTGAGGTTCTTACCCTTGAGACTTATTGCTTCATGTTCAGGGCCAACCTGGACGACGTTGAGGAGTCTCAAGCGCCTTCAAATCAGTTCTTTGGCATCAGAGGAAGACTGTGTCTTCAAACATAGGCCATTTGGACTGAGGCTGAGGATTGCTCCGCCATTCACAGCCATTGAGAAAGAGGGACCTGGAAAAGCTTCTCAGCTACAGAGCTCCTTGAACTTAAGACAACCGAAGACTGTAATTTATATTTTCCTTTAACCCTCTGAAACCTCCAGCTTATTTGGATAACCTTTTGTGAACAATAAAACCAGTTTTGAATTATCTACAGTGTTTTGGTCCTTGGGAGTTCCAGTTTCCCTAAAGGAGGGCAAGAAGCAATCCCCTGGGGAAAGATGTCACATCCATGCCTCTTTCGCCAAGAGCCCCAGACGCGATGGCACGTTCACCAATATTAAACAGGGCAAGCTTGTGGTGTTTGGAGGAGGAGAGAGACTAAAATTGTTAATTTTACTGTAATTTGTTCTGTTTGGTTTTGTAGGGGGGCTGGAAAGGATTAATTAAATTTCAGTCAATTTCAATGGGGAAATTTGCTTTGACAAGCAAACAAAATTGACTTACTATCTTGTTCACATAATGCTTCACTATCTTATTCACAGATACCTCATGTGTCAAGGTATCACTGTATTTAGAAGCACAATGTTTGTGAATTATGCTTACAGATGGTAAAGTATTGTAAACAAATGACGAATATATCAAATAGAATGGCCAGCCACCACTGTTTTAAACACAAATTTGATGTAATGTTGATTGTATTATGGAAATTTGATGACACTTCCTTTGGTCTGGATAAAAGTTAGGTTAATAGCAGAAAAAAGAAAACTACAAAAATTAAGTCAAACTGTATAATTAACAAGAAATCTATGACTGGGAGTCAAACTAGACGTTAAGAGAGAAAAGTATTTTCTCCATTTAACCCATTCTCTCCCATAGATGATATGCTTCAACAGACATGCACATGAAGCTGATATTTACTTTTTGAGGCTAATCACAAAATAAGGCAGATTAAATGCAAGAGATTGATGTAACAAAAATTACATGCAGTAGCCCTACTTGCAGCCAGTAGGCAAGGTCTAAGGGTGGTGGTGGTATTTAAATCCCCCTGTGGAGGAGGCCAAAGCTGGTTAGGACTGGCTGGCTTAACCGGCACCAGTCACATGGCGACAGGCAGAAGAAGAACCTTTTAAAGGCTAAGTCATTGCTCATCTTCATCCTTTGCTCTTGGCATGACCCAACCTCTTGCCCGAAGAACAGTGTGAGTGTAAACTGGTCACGTAAGGGCCAAGTAGGATGCTTTGCCCACCCCACACTGTTTCGGTTGGGTGTGGTCGGTGGCTTAGGGTGGAGTCATTAAATAGGTTGTCATGGCATGGTAAAGGTTAAATAGTTCCAGTAGGCATCATGGCAACCCCCCCCCCCTTTCTGAGGATTAAGAGTGAATTTCTATAATAGTCTTTATAAGATTCTGTGAATCAGCTGACTGTAAAAGGAAGCTCCCCTTGAGGATGGAATGAGGGTTCTTACTTTTTAAAAACTCTGACATTTGGGAGGGAACACCCTCAGGATGGTTGTCTAGTTAATATCTGCTGAGCCAAAGAATCTTGGGTGGCCCTTGGGATCTACGGTGCTCGACCAAGTATGTCCTGAGAAGTGGTCAGAGGGAATGATCTGCATCTTTCAGCCAGAAACAGGATAAGCCCTATGAGGAGCGGCTTAAAGAACTGGGCATGTTTAGCCTGCAGAAGAGAAGGGTAAGAGGAGACATGATAGCCATGTACAAATATGTGAGGGGAAGTCATAGGGAGGAGGGAGCAAGCTTGTTTTCTGCTGCCTTGCAGACTAGGACGCAGAACAATGGCTTCAAACTACAGGAAAGGAGATTCCACCTGAACATCAGGAAGAACTTCCTGACTATGAGAGCTGTTCGGCAGTGGAACTCTCTGCCCCGGACTGTGGTGGAGGCTCCTTCTTTGGAGGCTTTTAAACAGAGGCTGGATGGTCATCTGTCGGGGGTGCTTTGAATGCGATTTCCTGCTTCTTGGCAGGGGGTTGGACTGGATGGCCCATGAGGTCTCTTCCAACTCTACTATTCTATGATTCTATGATTCTAAAATGGGACCTTTTTATCCCGTGGCTTCCCTTCTTTGTAGCAAATCAGTGCAAGTTTTCCGCTGATGTCATCTTGCCACCCCCATTTTGAAACAGGAACTCGAATTTCTTAGGCTGAAAGATGTGGATCTTTGCATGCCTGTTTGACCCTGTCTTCCAGAAAACAGGTGTTTTTATTATCTCCCCCCTGTGAAGACTGCACCAGCTGATTTCTGTCCCTTTTTAAAAGCCCGAAACAGCTGATTGGACAGTCAAATGGATACACAGCTGATTTAAAGGTAGCACGAAGGGAGAGTCAATAGAACTCCCTGAAACTATTTTACACTGTAAATACTATAACAACTATAAACAGAGCTTTAATAAATAATTAGGCAAAGGGAGAAATCTGGCGGAAGATTTTTTTTAATTCCCTCCATTATGCACTGATCAATATACGCACACATGTGAATATGCTTGTATTTCTTATATGCACATATATGGATCAGCGCATAATCATATACTTTAAAAACATTTCCAGTGGATGGCCCCCGTCCACCCTCCATTTTATCCCGAGCCACAAAAAGGAGGCTAGTGAGGATAGTGGGGTAAGGAAGCCTGGGACTGGCAGGTCTGTGTGGGGACCTACTCTAAGGTCCCGGATGTTTTTGCCCCTCTTTTAAAACTCATGTTTTGGTGCTATCTGGAACCACCCTAAGTGTACTAGTTGCAATGGGAATCCATTTCCCTTCCCTGCATATGGCATGGCTGGATAAGCACTGTCTAACCTATTTGTAATAATTATCTCAAAAGAGATAGTGGCTTGTTACATATTTAGTGTAACATGTAGTTTGGCCCTAAAAAAAATGCACCCTGCAAAGCAAAAAATAAATAAAAGGTAAGTGCTATGGTTTAGGAAGAATAACAAACAGGAAACAAGGAGTGAGCCTAGTAAATAGGAACACATACAGCCCTTCCTTTCACAACCTGCTGGATTTTACTTAAGATGCCATTTGAAAGAACGTAGAGGTTACACAGGATCATATAAAACCATTACAGAAAGGTTAGGAGGATGTTAGCAGAGGAAGTAGGTCAACAACAGGGGGTTTGGAGGTTCTTGATTATTGACTCTAGCAATATATAATCTTCTTCAGTGACCTACAATACCTGCTTTGCAGAAGGGAAATATTTGGGGACAATACTTTTATTCTGACTTTTCAGATCTATGGAGCATTTGGATGTCTTTATTCTTGTTTTTTTAAAAAAACAAAACAAAAAAACAAAAAACAAAAACAAAACAACAACAAGTATTTGACAAAAATGTAAATTTATTTATAAACATGTCTCCTAGAAGCACCTTGATGTGAAAGCAAGAGCAAAAAATGAATTTCTGTATGAGAGTTTGTCTCATGAGATTTCTAAACAAGAAATAAGCACATATTCCAAAAGCTTGGGATTTTAGTCTTTTGACTTTGAATGACATATTCCTGCTGTTTCTGTTTGCTTGTTCAAATGTCTTTCTCTCTTTCAAGTTACAGGACATTTGGCTCCCTTGCTTTCTGTCTATTGCCACTGATACAAGTATTCTTTTGGGCAAAGTCTTTTTGGGGCCAAATTCTTTTTCCCTGGGACCTCTTCTATAGGTGCCACCATCCCTTTCCTAAACAAAGGAAATGCATTAGCAGTGGTGAGGAACTAATTGGAATTAAGAGCTTTCAAAGTCAGAAAGTCATTGAAGATTCATAATATTTGTTATGTTATGTTGTTACGTTGTGCTGTTTTGTGGAGTTTGGATTTTGTTGTATTTTGCTACATGGCCAGTACGGCTACCCCTGAAAATGTACTACATACTTGAGAAGATCTGTTCCTACCACCCTGATCAAATGAAATGGGAAAATATCAGATAGAAGATAATACAGCCTTGGTAAGGTAATGCTAGATATATAACAGTATTCTCAAAGTAACATCCCTGTGATCTTTTTGAAACCAGTGGTCCTTTCACACCACACAGATATAGTGCTATGTTTCAATCTATGGGGTCCTAGGATTTGTAGTTCGATTAAAGATTTGAGCTCTCATATTGAGACTTCTAAATATTCCTTCCTAAACTGCATACTCCAGAATCCCGTAAGATGTTACATCCAGCGACACTTTCACACCAGTTGGGGGTGGGTCTTCCATCGGAGGTCACACAACGTTGTGTGATGACTGGTGTGGGGCTCCATCTATTAGATGGGGTGAGAGTGTCCTAGGACGCTAAAGTCTTCCTGTCTGATGAGGTCACAAGCCAGCATATTCCACAGCCAAACAGCTCTTACCATCAGAAAGTTCTTCCTAATGTTTAGGTGAAATCTTCTTTCCTGAAATTTGAATCCATTGTTCTGTAACCTAGTCTCCAGAGCAGGAGAAAACAAACCTGCCCCCTCCTCAATGTGACATTCTTTCAAATATTTAAACATGGCTATTCATGTCCATTTCAGCCTTCTTTTCTCCAAACTAAACATGCCCAGCTCCCTTGGCTGTTTCCTCATAGGACCTGATTTCCAAGACTTTGACCATTTTGGTTGTCCTTCTCTGGACATGTTCTAGTTTGTCAATATTCTCCTTAATTGTGATGCCCAGAACTAGACACAATATCCCAGGTCATGGCAGTTAAAGTGGAATTTTTAAGCATAAATTGGTTTTGCTTTGCTTTGGGCAAAATCAGGGGACATTCCACCTTCTTAAAGGGTCTCAACTCTAAATGGGGTCCCTTTAATTCAATGTTGAGGTTCCACATGGGCTCAGCTTAGTTCCTTGTGCTGCTACTTCAGAGACAAGAGCCATATGATCTTTAATGAAACTTCCTGACCCTTTCTCTTCAGTTTTGTTTCATAGACTTACTCAACCTGAAGCATTACTGACACACGAACAAGACATTTCCAGAAGACTTATCAATGGGAAGCTGTTCTACAAGGATATATAATTTTTCATTCCTGATCTCATTGGTGTGTTTCACTCAAAATAAAATCAAATTAACATTCAGCTACACACAATTACCTAAAGTTCATTTAAAGATGAAACAATACAAGCAGAAGCTGGAACCAGAAATATTGATTTGACCTTGTTTTAATTTCATTCTGGATGTATACATTCTGCCATATAGGCAGCGTGAGACAAATTCAGTTGTAGGTGGTGGAAAATAATCCAGCAGGGCAGTAGCTGTCTGATCAATATCTCAAAGACTTCATCCCAGGGAAGAAAATTCGCTTACTGACAAATTCCTGTTAAAAGCCCCTTTGCTCTCCTAAGAGTAAAGAAAATCCTGACAAAAGCAGTTTTTAAACTGCAAACACTGACATTCAAAGAGGGTAGTCTTCTATGTGAGCTGCTGACTTTCACTCTCTCTATGTTTTTAATCAGTGTTTTCTAAATAACCAACACTTTTGCCTTAGGAGTCCTCTCCTGACTTTATATTCATCCTTGAAAAGGGAACTACTTAACACAAAATGAATTATCATTTATGTACTAAATTGATTGGTTAAAGACAAGAGACATCTGCAAAGTGTGCTGGAAAGAAATGGCTTTGAAGCAGAGATCCTCTTTGACATTGCTGGAGTGCAAAGCTCTACTGACGTGTTGCCATGGGAGAGCTGTTTGGGGTGATAGAGGGTTATGAAAATGAAAGCTGCCAGGAGGGCATGGAGGGATCATTCCCAGTGCACCTCACAACCCAACAGTGGACACTGACTGCTGGAGAGGCAAAAAAGTACCCAGCAGACAGGAATAAACTATTGTGCAAGCATGACCTTGGTATCTTTTCAGTCCGGCTTCCGTATGGGGCATGGGACAGAGACTGTATTGGTTTCCATCACGGATCATCTTCGATGCCAGCTTGACCAGGGCGGGTCGGTGCTGCTTGTGTTATTGGATCTCACAGCAGCATTTGACACAGTTGACCACAATCTTCTGACCCACCGCCTTACCGTTACTGGACAGCTTTAAATTGGCTGGCCTCCTTTCTTCACAAACGTGGACAGCGAGTGGAGAGGGGAGGCGTGGTCTCTGAGAGGTTCCCTCTACTTTGTGGGGTTCCTCAGGGGGCCATTCTCTCCCCTCTGTTGTTTAAAATCTATATGCGACCACTTGCTCAGCTGGTCCAAGATTTCGGGCTCGAGTGTTATCAATATGCTGATGACACTCAGCTTGTGTTAAAGATGGAAGGCCGACTGGATTCAATTTTCATCAGTGCCTCGAGGCCGCTATTGGATGGTTGCGTTCCAGTAGGTTGAGGGTGAATCCAGCAAAGACGGAGATCCTATGGCTAGGTCGACCGGGCAGCGGAGATATCCAGTTGCCAACCCTGGATGATGAAGCGCTATGCCCGTCTTCACAGGTAAAGAGTCTGGGAGTCCTCTTGGACCCTTCACTGACGATGGAGGCCCAGGTCTCCGCCGTTAGCAAAACTGCCTTTTTTCATCTTCAGCAGGCTAGACGGCTAGCCCCGTAACTGTCTCGGGACAACCTGGCTATGGTGATCCAGGCTACGGTCATCTCGAGACTGGACTACTGTAATGCCCTTTACATTGGCCTTCCTGTGTTGGTGATCCGGAAGCTCAAATTGGTGCAAAATGCAGCTGCCCGGCTCCTTGCGGGAGTCCCGATGAGATGCCACATAACACCAATCTTACTGCAGCTGCACTGGTTACCGATTGAGCACCGGATCACTTTCAAAGTGATGGTGCTTACCTTTAAAGCCTTACATGGTCTAGAGCCGATGTACCTGAGGGACCGCCTCACCCCCTACAAACCCCAGAGATCCCTCCGTTCTGAGGACCAAGACCTATTGTAAGTCCCCAGTTTTAAGACCTTGCGTCTAACAATAACTAGACGTAGAGCCTTTTCAGCAGTGGTGCCATCTCTCTGGAACACCTTGCCACCTGAAGTTCGTGCCTTGCGGGACTTGTCAGCCTTCCGCGGGGCATGTAAGACACACCTGTTTCGGCAGGCTTTTGAGTTCTGTTATTGATGTTTTAAAAGGTGCTTTTAGGATGTTTTTAAGATGTTTTTAAAGATGTTTTAAAGATGTTTTTAAATTGTTGATTTTAGCCGCCCCGAGCCCTAGGGGAGTGGCGGCATATAAGTCTGAATAATAAATAAATAAATAAATAAATGGGTTATATATGTGTAACCTTGGGCTATGCACACATATATATATTCAGGAGAAAACCATTCACTGTTTGACTTTATTTCTCCAATCAAGGTGGTCTAATCCGACTGCTAACTGATCTAGCAAAGGCACAGAACCATAGTCCAAGCAGTTCTAGACACCTCCTTGTGTGTTCTTTTGATGCATAAGACCTACTGTATGAACTTCCCATAGTTCAATACGAGTTATTCACTAGTGTGTTTTCAGAATTCTCTTTTTCACATGCATAGCTCCTGCTCATGCCTGAGCTTGTTTCTATGTTTTGTTATTTTAAGTTATAGCCTCGCAGCTGTCTCTTATTGAGGCAACCATAGAAAGAGAGCTGATAAAAGGGCAAACAAGAAAGCATCTCAGTATCAAACACAGAGCTTTGGTGTCAGGAGTAGAAGTCTGTGAATTCCTGGAGCTGCTACAGCTGTCAAGATTCAGCTTTTGTAATGCAGATTTTGATTTTCAAGACTTAATAAGCAGCATGCAACCTTAAAGAAAAACCTCCTGTTTCACAGCATTGGAAAAGATATGCCTGGTATAGTTAGTGGCTGCAATTATGGTGCATCCAGAGTAACAGTGCAAAAATCAAAATCTAAAATATGTGGTTGAGGATCACAGACAGGCAAGCTTTAAAATCGTATTGTTGGTGGCTAGACTTCTCATTTGTGTAAGGAGATTGTGTGAGGTTAGAACAGGCATGGGCAAGCTTCGGCCCTCCAGGTGTTTTGGACTTCAACTCCCACAATTTGTCAGCTGTTAGGAATTGCGGAAGTTGAAGTCCAAAACACCTGGAGGGCCGAAGTTTGCCCATACCTGGACTAGAAGGTTGTATTATCTAGTGGGAACCTAGATGATCTTAGATAGCTACAACCCTCACCACACCTGTGTGTATATATAACATTTTTTTGCCCCCAAATGCCATCTAGGGATTGTGGAAAGACAAATATCAACACCAAAGCTTGCTTGCAGAAAAGTTAGCAGGGCAGTCAGAGGGTTCAGGCTTTTAGAGAGGCTGTTAAGATCTGATTTTGGAAGCTGAGAGTGTGGAAAGAATTCAGGAAGTAGTATTAACTTATATACTTGTATATAGGACAATCTCATGTATAAGTCCAGGGCAGGATTTGGGAACAAAAATATGGATTTTGATATAATTTATTTATTATGTATTTACCCTATTTATACCCCACCTTTCTCAACCCGAAGGGGACTCAAGGTGACTTATAACCCATGGATAAATTTCAGAATCATTTTGTGGAGCAGTGAAGGGACCAATGCTACCTCAGAAGTCAACTGTTTCTGGATCCTGCCACCATTTCACCTCCCAGATATTCAATAAATAGAGGGGGTCAGTGCTTCTGTTAGGTACTCCTGGAATGGACTAAGCTCTAGCCTTTTGGCACTCTATTCAGAAACAAGAGTAGTTCCTTTTTAAATAAAAGTGAATATATGGTACTCTGGACCCTTGGATAACTTGAGGTTTCATGGGTAGGTTTTTGGACTACATTTTTTAAACTTATACATGAGCATATAGGGTACTTTGTTCAAAAATGTTACTATGTACTGTCCATGGAACCAGCCCAAGGCTAAAGGTTTATTTTATTTGCAATAAATAAATCGTAGCTGTTTTTATTTTATACTAGCTCGGATACCCGGTGATGCCCGGGTTATCTAAACATAGGTAGTTTGGTAAGGATAAACATTAGAAAAAGTCACTGTTTGTTTTTGGATGTTATGAATGGACACATTAGAAAATGCACACAGATATGGGTGGGTGATAAGCCACATCATCCTCTGTTATGTCTCCCCAAACCTTGTGAGTATTTAAAGTAGTCATTTGAAGGGGGGGGGGAATATGTATGCCAAGTTTGGTCTATATCCATAGCTGGCTTAACAGTAGTCTCTGGATGTGAGTAAAGGTATTGCAAATCTCATTGTCCATGGTGCATGGTGGAGCGGTCTGTGTCCCAAGCTTGGTCCAAGTCCATCATTTTTGGAGGTCGCACTGGTCTGTGGAAGCAGCGAAGGTACTGCAAATCTTATCATCTGTGGTTAATCCCCCCCAAATCCTTCCCAGGACAAAAAGTGCATCATGGTGGATCTGTGCCCCAAGTTTGGTTCAGGTCAGTCACTGGTGGGGGTCACAGTGGTCCCCGGAGATGGGTGAAGGTATTGCAAATCCCATCATCTATGGTTCATCCTTCCAGAAATCTCACCAGGGGGGTTGTCTGTGTCCCAAGTTTGTTCCAGGTCTATCATTCATAGGGTTTGCAGTGGTCTGTAGAAATGGGTGAAGGTACTGCAAATCCCATTATCCATGGTCCATACTCCCCCAACCCTCACCAGGATATAAAGTGGGTCATGAGGTGTCTGTGTGCCAAATTTGGTCCATATCCGTAGCTGATGGGGGTTGAAGTAGCCTCTGGCTATGGGTGAAGGTACTGCAAATCCCATCATCCATTATTCATTTTCCCCAAAATCTCAATAGGATGTAAAGTGTGTTATGGCAGGTCAGAACCTACTGATAAGCACAGTCACTTATCCAGAACAGTAGTCACCAAGAGAGACAAGTATTAGATCCTGAAAGATTCTGAAAGTAAAGGAGCAAAATGAGCAAAAGGAGTCCAGTGTTTGGAATAGCAGGGCCAGCTTGGATGGGGATTTTCTCCCGAGTACCAAAAATCCCACAAAAATGTACAACTTTTCTTCAAGAAGAGACTAGGAGGGAAAGTCAACTCTCTCACTGAAACTTTCAATGAGGAGACCCCCCCCCTTGTTTTTCTTGTTCACAATATAAGGATGAATCCGGTCATGATTCATACCTCTATGCCTAATGGCTACTAATGGATAATCTAATCTGCTCAGATGACATTTTCATAGAAGGCGGAGCTCTTTAGGTCCATAATCAAACAGGACTGCTAGGTTGACAGCAACTGAAGAGTCTAAAATGTGGAATGAAGGAGTTTAATATAGTCCAAGAGATAATATGTCAAAGTGCAATAGACAATATGCTAGGATTTTGCATATAAACTCACACATTACATTTCTTACGACTGCCCACTTTAACATTCATTGTATTCCAACAGAGAAGTAAATGCCTTCTTCACCCAGTACAAATTCATTTTGAGTGAACACATTATAAAGTTAAGAGGCATTTACTTTGATCTCCCCCCTCCCTTGAACAAATGAGGACTTTGCACTTCAGATCCTCTTTAAACACATTCAAAACCCCTGCACCATGAATAAATGTATTACGTACTGCTTCAATATGCCCTTTTAGCCATTATACCATGAAATGAAGGTGTGTTGACCAATGAATTGGCATTTCCATGATCACTTTGCTTATTTTCCTCCCAAAATGTGTTTTAAAAATCAAGAAAAGCAAGAATGGGCTTTATTCCTTCATCACGGAAAAAGTGCATTACCATCTATGGTAATGGGATCTACCATCTCATGAATGTTAATAGGGGTTAGATACTCAGCATATTGATGTTACTTCTTCAAAGATATTCTAGCTAGCATGAAGTCACTGCAGCAAGTGAACTTCATAACTCTTTTTACTGTCACGAACTGCAAGACAACTCAATTATGCAGATATTTTATTTTTATTTGTTGATCTGTTAATTTAGCATTTTCTTGTTCTCTTATTCCTCAGGAAGTACATGTTCCATTCATTCTTTGAATGTATGGAAGTATTATTAAGTTACAGTGATACTACAGCAACAATCCACATACCATCAGGGATCGGGCCAGTACCAGTCATTTGTGAAACATCGGGGTTGTGCCAGTTTCTTCAACCTGGAAGAGGCCTCTGACTTCAGAGCAATGGGTGTGATCGGCCACATAGGAATAAGTCTGAAATTGGCAAAAGGAGAACAGCAGATACTTATAATCACAGAACTCTCCTTCCTACCCTTTCATTAGTTAGATTGAATCTGAATGTGCATCCAGGAATATTCAGTGGACAACTTGTAGTGCTGCCGCTCAATTGCATAGTTGTTTCTGACTCTTCGTGATCTCATGGACCAGTCCACACCAGAGCTCCCTGTCGGCCGTCGCCATGCCCAGTTCCTTCAAGGTTAAGCCAGTCACTTCAAGGATACCGTCCGTCCATCTTGCCCTTAGTCAGCCTCTCTTCCTTTTTCCTTCCATTTTCCCCAGCATCGTGATCTATTCCAAGCTTTCCTGTCTTCTCATGATGTGGCCAAAATACTTCAACTTTGCCTCTAGTATCCTTCCCTTCAGTGAGCAGTCAGGCATTATTTCCTGGAGGATGGACTGGTTGGATCTTCTTGTGGTCCAAGGCACTCTCAGGATTTTCCTCCAGCACCAGAGTTCAAAAGCGCCTATCTTCCTTTGCTTTGCCTTTCTTATGGTCCAGTTCTCACATCCATAGGTTACTATGGGGAATAACTTGTAGTAATTCCCCTGAAAAGTAGTAAATTACTACCTTGACCATTACAGGAGAGAAAGTATTTTATTGCCAGCTTATTCCTGCAAAAGGTCATTGAAAACAAACAACAACAACAACTTAATGTAAGTTATTTCATAAAACTAACCAACATAGAAATATTATTTTGGGGGAAAACATTACATTTGATGGTGATAAGCTTGCACATTCATTTAAAGCAGATGTCCTCAAACCTTTTAAGCAGAGGGCCGGTCCATACGCTTTCAGACTGTTCTGAGGCTGAATTATCATTTGGAAAAAAAAAACAAATTCCTAGGCACACTGTACATGTCTTATTTGTAGTGCAAAAAACAACAACAACAACAACAATGAAAGAACTATACAATATTTAAAAACAATTTTAACCAACATAAACCTATCAGGATTTCAATGGGAAGTGTGATCCTGCTTCTGGCCAATGAGATAGTCAAGTTAATTAGGATAGTTGTTGTTGTGTGTCTTCAAGTCATTTCAGACTTTTGGCGAGCCTAAGTCTAAAACTGAGGGCAGGGGCCAGGTAAATGACCTTGGAGGGCTGCATCCGACCCATGGGCCTTAGCTTGCAGACCCCTGATTTAAAGTCTGTGAAAGTGTGTGCCAGATAAAGTCTTTGCGATGCCCCAGAATGTGCCGTTTTACTCTGCAACAGACAAAGAAATGCGAATCTTCTGATAAAAAAGGAAGTACATGTTCATTATCTCCCATTTTTACTTTTCTCTAGTTTCAGTTTTAATTCCATCTCAGTATTAATTGACCTTATTGCATGGCTGTGTGGCAACAAGTGGATCTCCTGAATGAAACAATTCAGAGGTGTATAATCACTGGAATACATATTGAAAGTAGTTTTAGGACAAACCATTGTAGGGATCTTGCCCATCACAAGGCATATTATGATCAAAGTCAACAGGGCAGAGCCGTAGATGGCTATGCTTGGATTTAGAGGAGGAGTGAAAAACATGTGGCCATCCAGGTATTATTAATCCAACTCAATTTATCTCAGGATCACTAGGCAATGATGAGAAATGCTTGGATTTGCAGTCAACAGTCAACATCCCTATGTCTCGTCTAAACTTTAAAATTGTTGATAAGCTAAAAAAAAAATGAAGCAAGTTGCAGCTAGGGCTACTAGAGTGAAAACTGCAGAGAACTATCTTAAATGGAAGAGATTTCATTAGATGTTTCTTGTTGCCTGATTGTGTACCAAACAACACCTGCTGAAATTGCCTCTTTCTACAAAACCATTAAGGGGACAGGAGCCCCCTCCAGATTTTGCTGTTCTGACAAATAGCAAAACAAAAAATAGGTTTCTAGTAATAATCCAAGCCTGACCAGTTCAGAAAGTTCATATTGATTGCTAATCAAGAGAGCTTGGCATTGTTCACCTCTGTTTCTTTCAGAGAGTTTTTCAATCCAATTTTAAAAATCAATCTCCAGTTTGCTACACTAGAATAAGTCCAGACAATGCTCTAGTTCAAGGCCTAGACCCCTAAGAACAGTGAAATAATAACCAGCATAATTACCAAATAAAATCATTTACCATATAGACAAAAGACACTCTTCTGAAGAGTGGTTGTACTTTTTGTATTCAAACTTAAGCACACAACTGTCTCTAACATGCAGTGGACTTGTGGTATCTGCTGAGTTTTGGTTCCAGGACCTACCATGGATGTTGAGGTCCTAGTATATACAATTACATGATAAATGTTGTCCCTTATAAAAATGATGAAATCTAGGTTTGCTTTCTAGAATTTCTATCTCTTTTTTGGTGGTGGGGGGGATGTATTCAAGCTACATGCAGAATCTGTGAATATGGAGAGCTGATTGCATTGGCAGTTCCATAATGAAGCTGAAGGTGTTAGTTTTAACAGAGTAGGATGAGTTGTGAATCTTGAAACTGACAGCTAAATGAATTTAAATTAGAAATAAAGTGCAAACATTTAATTAGAGATGTAATTAAGACTGAACAAGTTGCCTTCTAAGATCATGAATGGCGTATGTATGACATTCAATCCAGACCAGGAACTGTTCTAAAAATATGGCAAGATCGATACCCAGACAGAGCTGGCTATTTAAAAAATTACCTCCTACCTTCACAGCCTCATTCAACAAGAGGTGAAAGCCTTATCTAAGTGGTCTGATAGAGGTAAGGGGTTAAGCAAACACCTGTCCCTTTTTGGTAGCAGGGGATGATAGGGAGGAGTTTTAGGTGTATCTTTTCACACTTCTATTGAAAGTCAGGGCTCTCAATCTGTCTCTTAGGACTCTTCTACACTGCCAGATTATCTGCTTTGAACTGGATTATATGGCAGTGTTGCTGTTCAGTCCGGTGTGAGAAAGTCTAGAGACTGAATTATTTTCCTTCATGAGTTTGTAAAAAAAATAATCAACACTGAGTTACTATACACATTGAGAGGGTTTAAATGAAGAATTATATATGGAGAAAAATAATGTAATCAATAACCTATTTTCAGTCCATGGTTCCTGCTTTGCATAAACCTCAATTTGATTCCATCTGGAGCAGCTGATATGTATGTGTTACAGAAGATAGAAGGAATTATTATTATTATGCACATTAAGTTTTCCTGGCAAAATTCTATCAGCCTACGTCCTGCTTCATTTTGTTGTCCCAGACCATGCTTGCCTGTGATCCTGGTTATCATTTGACTGCCCACCTTAGCATTCCAATCTCCTGTAATGAGAATAATGTCTCTTTTCAGTGTGTTATCCACTAAGTGCTGCAGATCCTCGTAGAACTTACCTAATTCTGCTTCTTCAGCAGCTGTGGTTGGGGCGTATGTTTGGATCACTGTGATGTTAAATGGCTTGCCTTTAACTCAAATTGAGATCATTCTATCATTTTTTTTGGGTTGTATCCAATCACTGCTTTCACAACTTTATTATTAACTATGAAGGCTACTCCATTTCTTTGGTGTTCCTCTTGTCTGCAGTATAGACTCATATAATCATGTTCAAAGCAAATGATCTTGATTATCTGCTTTGATAACCTGGATTATATGAGAGTGTGGTTTCCTGGGATTCAGAAGGTAGGGAAGGAGATATTTCCAGAAAATTGTCTCAATCTAAATCCTGGGACATGTGACACCCCCCCCCCCCCCGGTCACATGTCTGGAGGCAGATAAGAGCCACCCCCCCCCCCCCGATCTGACTCCCATTATTGGATTGTCCTCTGTTCTAGTTTTTAATACCCGAGGAAGGACCTTATCCCATAGAGTTTGAAAGCGCTTGATTGAGCTGTTTCAAATGGGATCCCACAGTAGCCTTCCCATGATGCTCCTTCCTTTCTGTAGACATCCTGTGGAATCCTCTTTGAAGTGTGTCTGCTGTAGGCTGAGAGAAAACTTGGTAGCAATAGCCTCCAAGGCTCTGGAGTGCATGCAAATCATCTGTATGGATTGTCACCTTGACGTGGTGAGGGGGCTTGCGTGTTCCAATGAACCTGAGGACATAACCACTGGAGTCATGCACTCCCAGGAGTGGCCACAGGGGAGGGTCCAGACCAAGAACAATCCGAAGACCCAAAGACCTCAACAGCGGAGCAGGCGGAGGATAACATGGTACATGTTACAACGGCTGTGAAGGCGGAAGAAGGCTGCAACAGAGAAGCCACTCTCATTGTGTTAATTACACCACTGCTGGGACCTCAATCTGTGAAGACTGTGTGTTGACTGGCCGTGCACTGACCTCCACATGTTAAAAAAAAATCACGGACAGGCGTCTTCCAAGAAATGGAGGACCATCTTCCTCGAACTACGAGGGATCGCCTAAGAAGTAAGAAAATTTGTCATGCAATGGGTTCTGTCTGTTCTCTTGCCTCCATTTCATCCCTATCCCTAATGTTGTGTGTGATGATGTAATAAGGGGGAGGGAAAAGGGAAAGTAATGTGGACAATGTCCAGGAGAAACAGATGTAGCAGCCATGGAGTGTGTGATACTGGTAAATACACATTTAATTTACAGACAGGAAGAAACAGGATATGTATGAAGGCCACAGTAGTCACTGCCTGAATAACAGACAATTTACACACTGATGGGATGACTACTCTGACCACTTCCATGGAATAAAGCCCTCCCTCCTATCCTTCCGTAGGAAGATTAAAACTTGGTTATGGGGCCAGGCTTTTGAATAATAATTGTCAGCGTTAATTATTATCATGTACGCTGGAACTCAATCAACAGACCCAGTTTTTTGAACTGAACACGCCTACCTGTATTTTATAATGTGTTTTATGAATACTGATGTAAGTTAATAATAATTTTTAACTGATTTATATTGCACTGTATAATTTTTATATATGCGTTTTATTGTAAGCCGCCCTGAGTCCCCTGTTGGGTGAGAAGGGTGGGATTTAAATATTGTAATAAATAAATAATAAATAAAGAGAAAACAAGTTTGGCGTAATATTCCCCTTAAGATCCTAGGGGAAAGTTTTATTTATTTATCATACCTGTATCCCGCCTTTCTCAACCCCGAAGTGGACTCAAGGTGGCCTTACAAAGGCAATAATTCAACACCACATGTACAAATACATCACTGAATAAACAACAACATTAAAACCAACCAATTAAAATATAATATTAAAACAAGAATTAAAATCACATTAAAAGAATTAAAAGCTTTCCCTATGCCCCACCAACATCCCAAGTAGTTTGTGAGGACAAAGAGAGAGCATTCTTAATTATTGCCCAACACACTGGGAGTCTCTCCCATGCATTGGCCTGTCTGTGATCTCTTTTCACTAGCTGGCAAAAACATACTATTTAAATAGTCTTTTGCTTCAGCCTCTCCCAGCTTGCAGAATGACTTGCCGGTAAAGGCGTGACAGTTGGCCACACACTACCAGTAAAGACAAATCTCTTCTAGCATACATATCCTGGTGGTTTCTAAATTATGAATTGATTGCTTTTTAAAAATATGTATTCTCTTTTAACTGATTATGTATTTTATTTGGTGTTATATGCTTTAAATTGATGTTCTGAATCCAGCTGTTGTAATTTGTTGTTCTGCTCTTCAATCCATAAGGACAAGTGGCTAAGAAAATAGAAGCGATAACAGGGGGAAGAGGTGGAGAATATCATTTTAAAATCTTTTATTGTAGGTTGTCTTGGGTAGAATATAAATAAAATAAAATAAAAACATGTGGAGAGATTCTAGAGTTGATGGAAATCTATTGCTATTTTTCAGCTGGCAATAAAGCACTGTGGCTCTTAAACTCAGTGAGAGCAACAAGAGGTATTTTACAATAAGAGTTGTTTCTGTGTCTTCAATTTGCACACCTTTTGATGACACTAAGTCAGGCATGGGCAAATGGACCCACCAGGTGTTTTGTACTTCAACTCCCACAATTCCTAACAACCTACCAGCTATTAGGTTTGCCCATGCCTGCACTAAGGAGATCCTATCATGGAGCTTTCCTAGAAAGATTTATTCAGGGGAATACTTTTGCCTTTCTCTGAGGACAAGAATGTATGACTTACTCAACATCACCCAGTGCGTTCCCTGACAGACTGGAATCTTAATCTTCGGAGTCATAGTCCAGTGCTCAAACCACTGCACCCTGCTTCAAGTAGGCATCAATAACCTAATAGAAGGAAAAATTAAGATTGGGTTATATGTGATTACTTCTTGATTGTCTACACTCCAGATTGTTTTGTCATTAAGATGTCATTTTATTTTACAAAATCAACATTTCACACCAAAACTTTACAGCAGAGATGGGCAACTTCAGCAAGTCTATAGGTAAATTTGCTTCTCTGCAAGCTTCATTACATATGGTAGATTGCCAAAAATGGAGAAAAAAATAAAAGTGGTCTGAAGTCCACTTTTAGTTTTGAAAAAATAAATGTACAGTGCTTGTATATTCATTGGGCTTCTGAGACCTACTTTAAATAGATCATCTTCCAGAAGAAACAATTAATCTTTTCTGTGGATGTTGGAATTCAACAATGCTCTCCATAAGTAAATAGCCCTCCTAATGAGAAATGGATAGAACAGTAGATAGGGTTTAGAAAGTTTGTAGGGAATGCCATATCTTGACTCATCCCCCTCCTCTCTGTTCTAATCACACTTTGGATGTTTACTGATATTCTTAAGGAAACTCTCCTCCCTCAAGTTTTCAGGAATTTTCTATTTCCTTTGTTCTCCCAGAAAGAGGTTAGCCTAGTTAGAGGAAGGATTCTCATGTCTTTCCTATAAGTTATGTAGTTCTCCTGAATAAAGCTTTTGTAACTTTATCTGGTGGTCTTTCTCCTTAAGTGTCATATCTCCTGGTTCTTCCTGATAAGTGCAACTCTGTGCTACTCTTTGCTAACAATGGTAAAGTTTGGAGTCACAAAATGCAACCCTAGTACCACACATTTCCCACTTCTGCTTTACAGAAAGATATCATCCAACATTTCACAAAAAGTAGGACATATGTGGCTGAGGAATATCAAAGTGTTGCCAAAATGGCAATTGTTTCCCAACCATGAAATAATGACAGATATGGAGAATTAGATTAATTGTCTTTTATTTCACTTGCAGCCTGTTCAAGTGAAGTCTGGGGATGAGCAAAAAAGGGAGAGTCAACTTGATGCAGGTCTAGAGACTTCATCACATGGATAAAATCCAGCATTGTGGTTTGACAGTCTCCGTGAGGTGGCATAAGAGCAATCCCGGTGCCCCAGATGCCAGCCGATACTTCCCCATCCCATGTGGGAAAGTTTCACAAGTTGGCTTCAGTCTGCTGAAGCCCCATTGTTCCTTATGGAATACAAGGAGGCTTCCGTGTTGGTGGCAGCAGTGTCCCACCATGCTGCCTCCCTAGTTAACCCACGGAGTCCCACCAGAACTCACCCTACATCATCTGATGGGCATCGTGGGGCTCCATGGATGAACTGTGGCAGAAGTATCCTAGAATGCCTTTTTTTTTTTTGCTCCATATGATAAGGCCTTTAATGAGCCCAGGTATCAGGCTGTGACCACCTCATCAGCTTATCCCTTGGACAAAAAAAATGACCTCCAAGGACAAACAGAATGATTAGCAGGCAAACCTAGGGCACTGCACCTCTGCCAAGTCCCAGTACTTTATAAGAGAAAGGTTTGCACTAAAGGGCAAACTTCTTAACCATCATATGCATCCTAGATCCTAAAGCGGTCCTAAAGCCCAGCCCTTCACCAAAGGGGTGTGAAGGTGTACACCAAGTCTTATATTTTCCCCTCCTTACCTGGCAGTAACAACGTATTTACAGAACCCATCCTTAACTAATAATCAAAATCCCCCAAATACAGTATGGAGGAAGCCACAACCCTCAAATAAATAGAGAAAATTCATACCTGGCCCTGAAGTGACCAACAAAGTTCACACCGTTCTGTAGGCAGGAGGGTGGAACACAACATGAATATCCAAGGAAAGTTTGGGAAGGAGTAGACTAGCTTAATGGCTTTGTATGCTATGTCTTGGTGCTCAGCAGCCAGTGCATTTCAATTCTGGACTCTATTCATAGAAGCTATCAAAGTACATATCCCTGCAGTGTCATTTACCATGTAATTCCAGGTATGCAAATACAGTAGAGTCTCACTTATCCAAGACTCACTTATCTGAGGTTCTGGATTATCCAAGGCATTTTTGTAGTCAATGTTTTCAATATATCATGATATTTTGGTGCTAAATTTGTAAATACAGTAATTACAACATAACATTACTGCGTATTGAACTACTTTTTCTGTCAAATTTGTTATATAACATGATGTTTTGGTGCTTAATTTGTAAAATCATAACCTAATTTGATGTTTAATAGGCTTTTCCTTAATCCCTCCTTATTATCCAAGATGTTCACTTATCCAAGGTTCTGCTGGCCCGTTTAGCTTGGATAAGTGAGACTCTACTGTATATTAAAAAGAAATATCATGAAAGCTAAGAGAGGGCCTTATTTCTTTTTGCCTGACTCTACAGGGCAGGATTCCATCCCTCCTCTCCCTGCTAAGCTAAGTGATTTTTGCACTGTGAACTCCACTTGCAATACATGAACTAAGATGAGGATAAAGGTGGAATATTGGGAAAAGAGGAAAACTGGGACACAGATGAAAAAGTATGATGGCAGAGGATTAATCAGGCTCTTCCAGCCAAATCAACAACCTCATCACATTGAGATGGGAAAGCATGCGTGACCATCCTTTTTGCGTAGAGATCACCCAGTTAGAAAGTATGAGAAAAGCAAAATAGTTTTTTCTCTTGAAGAAGGCAGCAATTCAGTGCAATAGGAAAGATGTAGACACTTGTTTATCTTTAGTTTTTATAGGCGTATCTCCAGCAAATGGCCTCAGCATGGCTTACAATAAATTCACAAGCTCACAATTTAAAACAACAGCAATAAAACAAGACATAGCAGAACAATAAAATAAACTACCAGCCTGAACTTGCTTTAGACATAAGAGACTCAACTAGAGGGGATCCACTGAATCAACTGGAATGTGGTAAATCAACACTTATTTAAGTTCCACTGATTCAGTAGTATGTTCGCTCTAATTGGGACTAAGAAATATGTGTCAAGGCTTTTTCCTAGCACTGAAAAGAGTACAAGGCTCTTGGAGAATATCTTCAGGGAAGATGATCCCAAACTGGCGAGGGATTCATCTTTGAACAAAGCAGCACTTTGAATTGTGTTGTGCAAGCAGAGCAGCTACTGCAATCATCCTTTAAGAAGTGGAAATATATGTGTTTTATTTGTTTCTGGAGTGTGGGAGGGAAAGGACATCACATATGAACTGGGCATCTTGGCAAATGTGGGTATTCTTAACATCCACATTTTAAGAAATCAATAAAAAGGTCAGAAGAAATTGCTTAAGGCAATGTGTGGCTTTTGCTAAGACTGCTTGCTACTGAGCTCTGTTTTTGCTTGCTAGTAGAAAGCGATCTGTAGGAATGAATACATAAGCAAAAACAATGCCAGGACCTTGAAAATAATTTGGCCATAATGTGAGTTAAATTGGACAATTAAGCAGTGGATAATTAACTGGTATAACCGAGGTTAATTCAGTCTTAGTGAACTGTGTTTCAAAATGGTCTTAGATTGAACCACATAGAATTTTGCTTTAAAATCTTTATGGAAAGGAGGCTTAGTTATGAATGCAAATTTGCAACACTACTTGTATCATTTTTTCAGCCTCTCTTTCCCATCAATAATACCGCTACATGAAATAAAACAGCCTTCTTGTTAGATGGAGTACTTTTATAGTAAGTACTATAACAGTACTCTAAAAAATACTGAAAGAAAGTTTGTTATGTCCTTGAGGATGAGAAATGATAACAACAGCAAATGTCCAGGCAGCCCTAAGGCAATCAAGGATGAAGGTGACCTAGATATTTGCAAGGGGAAAAAAGAAATCGGAAACCAGAATGCTTTGGGCCAGGTAAACAAGGCAGGAGGTTTTGAGGTATTCAACACATCTTATTCAAAATGTCGGGAAAGATAGCAAAATAAAGTAGTTGTGACAGACCCCAAATTACTAACTGAAATCATCAAAGTCTAAACATTTTGGAAAGTCGAGTGACATCACTAGGGTTGGTGTTACTCAGTACAATAATTCATGGTTATTGAGTTATTGGGACCGCGGCTAGCACAGTGGGTTAAACTGCCAGCTACAGAAAATCTTGCTGGCCAGAAAGTTGGCAGTTCAAGCTGCAGTTTGGGATGTGCTCCCACCATCAACCCTAGGTTCTGTTTACCTAACAATTTGAAAACAGTGATGTGAGTAGATAAATAGGTACCGCTTCGGCAGGGAGGTAAAATTCGATCAGGAAGGCATCCATGGACAACAGCCTCCTCAGCGTGGAAAATGGAACAACAGCACCACACCATGGCCGAGTCAAACACAGCCTCCAGATGTCGGAGATGAAAAAAAAGTGGGAAGCCTTGTCTATGTTTATGTACTGTCTGTCCTTGTTGTTAATTGTGTAACTGCACTGAATGTTTGCCATGTATGTTTCTGTAATCTGCTCTGAGTCCCCTTGGGGAGATAGAGTGGGATATAAATAAAGTGTATTATTATTATTATTACTACTACTATCACTATTATCATGGTATCACCTCCATGTCATTAGTCCTCTCGGGACAGTCTATGATTACTACAACACATCCACACACAGACACACAACCTATACATGCCCTGCCTGGACTTCCCACCTTTTCCTTTCCTGTTTCACTTTCATAGAATCATAGAATAGTAGAGTTGGAAGAGACTTCATGGGCCATCTAGTCCAACCCCTCACTAAGAAGCAGGAAATTTCTCTTGCCTTCCCTTCTACTACTCTTCACACCAGTCTCATTCTGCTGCTAGAAAATGAGAGAGGAAATGGAAAGGGTTAGGGTTAGGGTTGAATAATGATCTGCTGCTGCTTAAGAAGTACATCCACTTGGGCAGAGGTGGATGAAAGCGATACTGTACCAATAAGGGCTGAGCGTCAGCAGAAACAATAACAGGGGAGGCTTACCCTAGCTATATTATACACTATATTCACTGCAACCTTTCCTCATCCATAGCAGAAGCTTTATCAACTGTCATTTCCATGATATCATATGTGCAATTCACATGTTCCACACTCCTCTAGTGAAAGCCCAATCCGAGAATTCCCATAAACAGTCCATACAGGCCCGGGCTGTGGCACAGGCTGGAGAGCAAGCCAGCTGCAACCAGCTGCAATGAATCACTCTGACCAGGAGGTCATGAGTTCGAGGCCCGCTCGGAGCCTGTGTTTGTCTTGTCTTTGTTCTATGTAAAAGGCATTGAATGTTTGCCTATATGTGTAATGTGATCCGCCCTGAGTCCCCTTCGGGGTGAGAAGCACGGAATATAAATGCTGTAAATAAATAAATAAATAAATAAATAAATAAATAAATAAATATATTAGAGCAGAGGCATGATTTCATAGTAGAGGATATTTGCAGAAAGAAAGGTGAGCAATGTCCATGAAATATGTCCACGCAAAGGAAAAGAATATGCTAATGGACCTCTAGTGGTGTTTTCAATTCCCCAGTGAGTAGAACATTTGTCATGGTAACTTCTAGACATATTACTACTTTTACAACCCATTGAAGCAAACACTTGGATAGAAACTTGTTTTAGATTTTGTCTATGTACCAAATAACATGAAGACACCTGACTAATTTTGGAAGATACTGAATTTCATTGCATAATATGGTAATTACCATCACATAATAGTCACACTCCCTTTTGGGGAAGTCAGAATTGGGGCTTGCTATTCCCCACATAAAAGTCACAGCCTTAGTAAATTAAGAATGTGACTTCTCTTTTGATGCTTCAGAGCTTGACTTAGCACCAAAAGCAAAAAAGGAAGGTTGACAGGGGAATGAATTTACTTTCCCACTATCTGCCCTCTTTCCCTTTTCCCTGCCTCTCCCCTCCATGCTACGTGGTGAAGAGAGGTAGGCAAGTGGAAAACCTGCCCACCCCAACAGTCTCTCCCCTCTGCAACTATGATTTAAGGGCACAGCCATGTAGGCAGATGAAATTTCACCCACCCACATGGCTGCACCCTCAAAGAGACTATTATGTAGTGAAAAAGCCCCTCAAATGGGGTCTTTTTCACTGCATAATAGTTGCCACCGCATAATAGTTACACCTCCGTTTTCCCCATAAAAAGGGGGGAGTGTGACTATTAGGCAGTGAAATAAGGTCCGAGGGTTATCCTGAAGGTAGATTACGTTTTGGAATTAAAAATGAACAAAGTATAGGAGAAAACATATACCATTGAAAGCCACACCCAAATACCATTTCTCAGCATAGTCACCATTCAAATCTAGGCACTTAACTCCTTCCCCACAAAACTCTTCCACTTGCATCCTCAACCAGCCAGTCACCACTTCCCGCAGCTGCACATCATTGCCAAAACACTGCATTGCCAGCCTCGCCCCCATTGTTGGAAACAAGTGGTTGAGGACACAAGCGGCAGAGTTTTGTGGGGAAGGAGTTGCCAAGCTCATTCATCGTTATGATAAGTGCCTAGATTTGAATGGCAACTATGTTGAGAAGTGGTATTTGGGTATGGCTTTCAACTGCATATGGTAAATGTTTTCTCCTATACTTTGTTCATTTTTAATTCCAAAACGTAATCTACTTTCTGGATAACCCTCGTAACTCAGTTAAGCTTTGATTACTTGGATGGGAAACTGAAAATGAATACCAGGTGCTGTGGGCATGTTTTAGAAGAAAGAGATATGTATTCCTTTCTTAAGAAAATCCTATGAAGTTTGTGAGGTCTCCATAAGTCGGTAGGCAACTTAAATGCACATAGTCCAGAGACAGGTTTTGGAGGCACATCATTCTTTGTGTGAATTGAATTGCCATGCTGGATTTTGACCTAGCAATTACCTCTCTTCTAGAACAGTATGCAGAACCATGTGCATCACCTGAAGCCTAGACATCTGCACAGACTCGCTGAATGGCCTTAGAGAATTCAGTCTGGTTTCAAAACTGCCGAGTAGACAAATTGACAAGTATCATAAAATGCTATCTTCCCTGAACAGTGATAGAGAAGTTATTAATAGCAGCAAAATAATGGCCGGGCAATTTAACTTCCTTCTCTTGACAATCATTTCTTTTACTGATTATTGTGCCTTTGGGATTTAGAAAGATGATTTGATAACAGAGGCTGTTATGCAACAGATACTGGCCTGGTTCAGTTATAATCCTAGATGATGATTTAACATTCTCTGAATGATTCTTAGAGTTCATGTGCTTTCTTTTTCTCTCTTCTGTGATTCCTGTGTTTAGGGATACACTGGAATCCTGTATGACTGCCACAAACTACTTAATACCATTATAGTGGAATTTCATAGTGGATTCTGGCCAGATCTACTTCCAACCCCTAAATAACAGTAACCAATCACTTGCATTAACAGGGATTAATTCTGATGTTCCCAACCTTTCTCATTATTAATATCTGGGAATGACAGGAAGAAAAATTGGTCTATCACAAATCTCCCTTTGCACTGGAAATTACTTGCATGAGGGAGGATCTGCAGCCGCCAAAGCTACTGCATTTGCCTAAGCTGCTTCTACTCCCCTGCTACTACTGCGCTATTACTACTGCACCACTACTACTGCCACTACTACCACTACAACTGCTACAGCTACCACTGCTACTGCTGCCACTGTTTCTACTGCACCAATACTACTACTGTGTAGTGGTAACAGTGGAATAATAGTGATGCAGTAGAAACAGTGGCAGTAGTAAATGATGCAGTAGAAATATCATCACCTATTTACTGTAAGATTGGTTATTTATTGTGTCAAATTATGATGCTTAATTACAAGGAAACTACAATATTGTTTCACTGACAGGTGGCATTATGTTCTTTTGTGAGTCTGTGATTTTTGTTACTATTGTTAATTTTTATTGATCACTCCTGCCACTGTTTACCGAAAGGCGTGATACAAACATAATAAATCAGACCTTATAAAGTTACTTTTCAAGATGAGTTAGTTATCTTGATCATCCAACAGGTCATTTATTAGGCCATCTGAAATGTTCATGAAAGTGCTCTGTGGTTTCCCTAAGTGGACAGGGAAGATATCACACATCAATTTTAAAGAGTAATGCCAAAAATATTACCAAAAGTAAGCCTTCCCAATAGCAGCACCAGAAGACACCCATGTGATTCTTCCTCTCCCAACTACAATTGCTCAGCACACTCACTCATAATAAGTTACACTGAAATGTAGTGAATCATAGCCATTACCATTACAAGTGAAAATTCCATTTCAGATTATTGCTGTAATGATTAAGCAGTTGGCAAAGGATCTCATTAGAAAAGATGATATACTTCCTAACTTTGAATAAATGCGAATACTCAACTACCATGAGAACACAGACGTCTAAAGTGAATCACTACTCTCAGTTTTTCATTTTTAACATCTCTGATGTCACAGATAGCTTAAGTCACCATGACTGAAACAAAAGAGAAAATTATTCTTGTCACCTTTCTCAGTTTCAATATATTGACTTAAAGCAAAAAAATGGTTTTGGAGACAGGTAGAATATGAATTTTATATTATTGCTTGAATTTAACTCAGGATCTACTGCCTGTATATCTAAGAAGTTTATAATGAAATATGCATGCTCAGGACCTCATGAACATAAAGTGATATGTTTCAGCATTTTAAATCTCAAATTGAAGGGTTGTGCCAAAATTGGTATAAAATTTGTTATTTGTGATTGTATTGTTTTTAAAAAGCAAAATAAGGGATCAATTGTAGTATTATTATTATTATTATTATTATTATTATTATTATTATTATTTCATTTCTATCCCACTTTTTCACATGGGTGGGGTTCAAAGTGGTGTACACAAGTTTAAAAAACATATATACATATACATCAATACATAAAGTACACAATCAATTAAAAGATCATATGCCAATTTAAAGAAATAACCCATTTTGAACACCTCGTATGCAACAATTAATATCTTACAGCAAAAACTATTAAACAGTTTCCCTAACCTCAGGTCACTGGGGTTATTTGTAAAAATAAGTTATACAACTCTTAAGACACTCCATTTTCATAAGTCGCAGTTACCGGGACCAATAAAGCATTCAGAGGTAAGTATTACCAGCAGTTATCTGGCAGCACTTGTTGTAGCTTGTTATGCTCAGTGCTTTTTTAATAGATTAATGATTCAATTTAAACATTTCCGTGTTTAAATATGTGAAAGGATGCCTTATTACTATTATCATTATTTGAAACACAACAAGATGAGTCCACAGCAGACACTGCTGGCTGTTGTATTGGATCACACATCGGACACTTCCCAAGTGTCTAGGACTATGTGATGTATTGGCGAATAATGTGTGCAGATCCCAGTAAGGTGGCCTTCTGCAGCTGGCAGGTGGTAATTTTGTCAGTGCCAATTGTGTTTAAGTGCAGGCCAAGGTCTTTAGGCACTGCACCCAGTGTTCCGATCACCACTGGGACCACCTTGACTGGCTTGTGCCAGAGTCTTTGTATTATTATTATTATAAGTATGACACAGCAAACAAGATAAATATGCTGGATTTTGTTGCACAAAATCACAAGTCGAACACTTCCCAAGTGTCTAGGACTGTGTGATGTATTTTCAGATGATGCGCGCAGATCCCAGTAGGGTGGCCTTTTGAAGTTGGCAGATCGTAATTTTGTCAATGTCTATTGTTTCCAAATGCTGGCTGATATCTTTTGGCATGGCACCCAGTGTTGTTGTTGTTGTTGTTGTTGTTGTTGTTGTTGTTGTTATTATTATTATTATTATTATTATTATTAATGAAGACGGAACAAGTTTATTTTCTGCTGCTCCAGAGATGAGGACCTCTGATTATTACTTAGTTTGGGATAGGGCTGGATCAGGTCCATAGCAGTCAAATGCCACACAGAGCCGATCCAGGGTAATGTGGGGCAAGACCACCTTAGTGTGGGCCATGCCCCACTTTAACCAAAGATGGAGGATAGCCTGCCATTCCCATCCAATAATTTGGCGTTTCAACCGACTTTGGGTCTGTGTGAATACTTTGTCCAGTTCCAGAACGAAACTAGGTGCAGCTGTTCCCAATGCCATCCCTAGATCCTGAACCCAGGTAATCTGGGGACATGGGATGGCAGTCACCCACCCCTCCTGCCTTCTGTCACTGTCGTGTTCAGCTGTAACATGGGTTCTAGCTCTCTGCCATTGCTTGCAATCTACCTTAGACACGAAATAAAGGATTCAAATTACAAAAATGGAGGTTGGATTCAGTGGCCCTCCTGGTGTCTTACAACTCTCTGTTTATTATGGCTACAAGTAGGATTGTATCCATTCACCAATGTAACCATAGCTGTAGTGAGTTTTTAAAAGACACTATTTGCTTGATACAAGATTCAGTGCCTCGTTAAAATTAATGTTTAATCAGAGATGCAGCTGGAAAGGTGCTAATTTGTAAGTGAGGGTCATTGTATATGACTGCAACTTCCCATGTTAAAAAAAAGAAAGAAACAAGTGTCAAAAATTATACAAGCAGCAAGTGTTACCAGAGACTACGCACAGCAGATATAGCAATCTTAATTAAAGATGTAGTGTGAAGTGTCATGATAAAACATTGATTACAGGAAAACTACAAGCTAAGAGAGATGGAAAGATTTAATTATGAGGTACAGTAGAGTCTCACTTATCCAAGCCTCGCTTATCCAAGCTTCTGGATTATCCAATGCATTTTTTGTAGTCAATGTTTTCAATACATCGTGATATTTTGGTGCTAAATTTGTAAATACAGTAATTACAACATAGCATTACTGCATATCGAACTACTTTTTCTGTCCAATTTGTTGTATAACATGAAGTTTAGTGCTTAATTTGTAAAATCATAACCTAATTTGATGTTTAATAGGCTTTTCCTTAATCCCTCCTTATTATCCAAGATATTCGCTTATCCAAGCTTCTGCCGGCCCGTTTAGCTTGGATAAGTGAGACTCTACTGTACTTTCTTACTGTCATGAAACAGGATTTCACACACATAGCCCTGCTTATGTCCAAACTTGCACAGCCAATGGTGATGGATTATGAAAATTTCATGCCAACAGCATGTGAAAAGCCATGTGAGTCCAACTTGGCATAATAGATAAGCTGAGAATCATAGTTGACTATTAGTTGTATTTATGTATTTTCACATTTCCCATGTACAGGCTCTGACAATTGCATAATATAGGAGGTGGAAGCTTCCACTACAAGGATTTGCCTGAAGGGTACCTTCTTTGTAAAGAAATGGGAAAAGTGTAGCAGTAGATAGATAGGAGGAAGAATAAAAGATCCGCATTCAATTTGCTGGTATCTTTGAGACTCACACTCATATAAAAAGCAACTGGTAGTGAATTAGTTCTTTTATACTGCATCTGTCTTCAACTTGTTCCACTTCACTATCTGGACAAAATGATAGCTGGAGGAACTGAGTAACAGAACCAAAGTTCTAAGTATACAAATTTCAGGGGCTCCTTTCTCTCTCATTGTTACAGCTATTGTGTGAAACTTGTTATAATGGTAGAATATCTTTACAACTGTTAGTCCACCAAAAAAATGCAGAACATTTCACTTATCCATGATTTTTTGGGGAATTTTCAAAGTTTTTATAAACAATATTTTTTAATAATTTTCCAAGTTCGAAAATATTATTTCCTGTTTAATGGTGTAGTACTTACACTGAAAGTAGTTGCTCTACTCCAGAAACTTTGTTTTGTGGCACAAATGGCATTAAATTGGTGGAGACGCAACAAGATACTGTAGCAAAATGTGGTATAGCACAATGTCCCTCCAACAAAGAGAAAGCTTTTGCAGTTTAATAAACTTTCCCCATGTTTCTATGATACCGCCAATTAGGAACTGACATTTATAACCAAGGAACAATCCTGGCAGATGGCCATCCAGACTCTGAATAACCCAGGATCAAAAATCATAGTAAATACACCATCAAACCACCCCCAACAGATGGCCATCCGGCCTCTGAATAATATAATAATAAAACAATCTGTTCCTAGTTTGAAAGTGATATTTCCTGTTTAGTAGTGTAGTTTTTATATTGAAATTAGTTGTTCTATTCCAGAAACTTTGTTTTTGTACCACAAACGACGTTAAATTAGTGGAGACTCAACAATACTATAGCAAAATATGCTATAGCACAATGTCCGCCCCGTATTCATTGGAACTCTGGCTGGCTACGGAGGGGCAAATCTCTCTCTCTGCTATCCTGATTGATGCTTTCTGATGCTGATGTATTTTTATTATTATGATTATGATGATGATTATTATTATTATTTCTGATGCTGATGAATTATCAGAATTATTTGCAGACCAAAATAAAGAAAAATTATTTACATATCTTACAACTGCGGCAAGAATGGTCTTTGCGAAAAGGAGGAAATTGGATACAATACCCGATACGAAAGATTGGATAATCAAAACAATGGAAATAAAATATATGGACAAATTAACATTCCTGCTAAAGGAAAACAATGGTAGAGGAATAAAAAATACCAATTGGTCAATCTTCAAAAATTATCTGCTGAAATACTAAAGACTTGAGAGGGAAAGAAACGTTTTTTGCTGGATTTATGTACTGTAGAATTTTTATAACCATACAAAGGGAAGTAGAATGGAAGTCACGAATTTCTCCCTCCCTGGACCTTTTTTTCTCTCATTTCCTCTTTATATTATTTTCTTACTTTTCTTACTTATACTGTTCCCCCACTTTTGTGTATATGCAAACTTTCTTTAATAAAACTATTTTTTTAAAGGTTTTGGTGTGGACCAAGCAAACCCATTAGATATCACTTCAGATGTACAAATTTAATGAATTTCCTTCCTACTTACAAAACATCTGAAAATTTTGCACATGTTTAGTAAGTAGGCAAGGGATTGCAGCATTATTATGATCTAGATACAGTCCCATTGAATAAATCCCACTGAACATAAAAACACTTGGTTTTCAATAAACATACAAAAAACTATGTTGCCTGTTGAATAACCAGAAATTAGTATGATCTTAATGGGAAAAAAAACAAGTCACTAAATTAAGCCTTTAAATTTAAATTAATTCTTTAAGTGACATTTAGTAGACAAGGGCACCCTGAAAAAGAGATTTATTGCCATTTTTTTCATGCTAAGCAATTGTTATTACAATAGAAGTAAACATTTATATAGCTGCAGCTGATTAGGAACACTGTAAAACCATTAACTCAATTAATCTTCACAGAATCTTCAACAGAGAAGTAAACTCTCAGAGCTAATAAAACAGAAGACAGTACACACATGTATATCCAGAAGACAGACTGGTATTTAAAACATCTGGATAATCAGATGTTCAAACAACAGATCCCAAACATCCAAATAACAGCTTAGTTCAAGATTCTACTTATTATTTTAAGGTCTTAAATGGCTGTCCATACAAAGAGCATCACTTCCCAATTCTTTGAAAGATGTGACTGGGTATCAGCAGTGCTAAATGGCTTCCAAGTTAGTAAGGCAGTAAATCCACTTTGAATTAATCCTGCTTTAAAGGTATTGAAATCAACTCACAAAATAGGCTCAGTACCCAGAGTATCCCATAAAAGTTCAGACTAAAAACATGGAGTAGATTCACCACCTCACCACTTGTAGCATCACTAAGTCAGTGCAGAGGTGCGAACTGCACCAAGTGACACCATCAGATGAGGGCTTTTTTTTCGTGTCAGGAGCAACCGGAGTTGCTTCTGGAGTGAGGGAATTGGCCGTCTGCAAGGATGTTGCCCAGCGGATGCCTAGATGTTTTGATGTTTTACCATCCTTGTGGGAGGCTTCTCTCATGTCCCCGCATGGAGCTGGAGCTGATAGAGGGAGCTCATCTGCGCTCTCCCCGGGTGGGATTCGAACCTGGCAGCCTTCAGGTCAGCAACCCAACCTTCAAGTCACAAGGCTTTTATCCCCTAGGATAATCAGATGAGGTGACACTAAGATGTCTATCTATTAAATGTGTGTTCAATGTATAAATACAAATGTATTTTTATTGAAAAAAATCCTCATAGTTAGCTATAAGCACAAAAACATTTCTCATGAATCCAGCTTACATGTACAATATCAATATAACTACAAGGGCAACATTTCAAACCTTCTAATACACTTGCAGATAATCAGAGGTGCCATTCTTATCGAATTACAATAGTGCTTTTGATCATGTGGTTTCATCTGCATGCGCTACAAGAATTAACTGTAATTTTATAATTTATTAGTCATTGATTTTGTCAAATTCTCTGATATTTTAGCTGCAATATTGTAGTGTCATCTGGTATTGGTGGACGTCCATAGGGAGGACATCATGAGTAACCACACTGGGTGACATCAACCCTAATGATGCCACTGCCCACTGCTATGAAAGCTACCAGCCAACAGTTCAGAAACCTTTGTTCCATGTCTTTTAAAGAAATGAGAAAATTGAGAGACCATATGAGAAGAGCCTTTGTCTGCACCACTAACACCAGACTATACAATCTGCTTCTTCAAGTAACCCCCCCCCTTTAAAAAAACCCTAAAAATACAAAGCAGCATTGAAAAATAACATGTCCTAATGTTAAGATATTAAATTATGAATAAACCAACCAAAATTGCTTACCCCCTATGAGAAATGACATTGATCATTATAAGTGGGAAAATATGAGAAATAACATTTAACTATTTGTGGAAAAACACTCGTGGCCAAACACCATCTCTTACTTCTTTCACTTATATTCTATTTAAATATGTTTACATGTTTCAGATAGTTGCTTTTTTTTAAGTGTTGTAACATTTTGCTTTTATTCTTTCAGAACAGTAGAAAGAAACCCACCCATTTTCAGACCAACTGTGGCTCAAAGAACCATCTCCGTGTGACTACCAACGATTAATGCAAGGCACCTTCCCTTCCTGAGCATTATCTCCCTGCTCAGCCAATTGATGGAAAACAGATGAAAACGTGGGTGGAAATCAGGATAAAATAAATGTTAGAAAATATTTGAAAATAAAAAAACCCCAAATCCATAGGGGTTTTTTAAAAAAAAATTGTGGCCTCCTTGACTGACATGGATCTTTGCGGTTCAGGTTTTGGACATGCAAAATCAGCATTTTGTGTGTTAAAAATAATCTTTTATGCAAGGAAAATATCATTACAATGCAAAAATATTAATTCCTGTTTTCTATGTAAAACAACCACATGCTAATTTTATACAGGATAAGTCCCTAATTACAGCTTTTTCTTGCAAAAAAGAAAAATAAGTAAGTAGTAGTAAGTAAATAAAAGTTTATTTGTATACCGCCCTGTCTCCCGAAAGGGACTCAGGGCGGTTTCCAATATAAAATCAGCATAAAACATTGTACAATAAAACACTGAAAACACTATAAAATGCTATAAGAATTAAAAACAAAAACAAAACATAACAATTGACTAAAACAATCACATAAACAGAAGGAATATAATCACTCAAATAACATATGAATCTGAAAAGAAAAAAGAAAATAAGTCCCTAATTGTGAACAGCATTCAAAAACTCTGTGGTTTTCAAGACTTCTTTGCAGGTAGAAGAAAGTTGCTGAAATTACTAGTTTTTACCTTCAAGAAGAAATTTAGTGATAAATTACATTGTGCCGTCCGCCGGACAATAAAAAACTATAAAACTGAAACGTGCTGTCCTTTATCCGGGCGAACTGCAAATCCCTATAAGCTGTCCTATAGATATTGAACGACTGAGTCTGGATAACTTCAAAAAAGGATGTTTATTCATACAAGGTTGTAAACCTGGCACAGATCTTAAAGTTGCAGAAAATGAAACAAATTTCTATAGGTTTTAGGTACAGAATTATCCCTGGTTCCAGAAAGCAAAGGTGATTATAAAACCACTATACCCTAATCACGCTGCCTATATTAGAAGGAGAAACTCTTTCCTTCCCTATCTTTACAGCAAAGATTAGTTCTAGAAGCGACAGAATAACCCTGCTCCCCTAACTAGATTTCCTATTCCAGATCAATATAATTCAATACTTATCTAATTTGGATAGGCTTAGATTGGCCTGGTTTTGAGGATGATTTGTCCCAGTTAGCCTTGCACAGCTCCAGCACGTTGGAAGACTATAGCCAGAATGAAGCTCCAAAATGGAGACTAGACCCTGGTAAAAAGGGCGGTCCTAAGATGTTGCATTCTTTGACCAATCACTGCAAAGAAAACTGCAGCCAGCTCTTGCAGATTCCAAGCCATTTTTCCTAGGCTTTTACAGCCAGAGGCTCAAACAAAATGTAAAGGAGGGAAAACAAACAAACGACCAATAGGTAAGGCAAACCATCGTCCTGGGGGACGGAACACTCCCCGCTAAATTCCCAGGATATGGGAATTTACCAATCAAAAACATACAAACACCTTTGTATACACAACAATACAAACACTAGAACTTTAAACATCTCCAATAAGCAACACGAGGTCACTAATTGGTCTGTCCAAAATGGACACTTTGCCTCTGTTGCAAGTCTTTAATTGAACTTTCCTGACCTTACCATCCGGGCAAGGAAAGGTCTTTAATACAATGCCCATGGGCCATGTATGGCGGGGCAAGTCTTTGTCCTTTAACAACACAACGTTGTTAACCTCAATGTTGTCCTGTGGGCTTTGCCAGATTCTTCTAGCTTGAAGCTGGCTTAAGTACTCAGCTTTCCACCTTTTCCAAAAGTGGTTGGCCAAGGACTGCACCTGTTTCCACAGGGCACGGTGAGTTCCGTCTGGAACTGGCAACATGATGTCCTTCCATCCTGGCACCTTTTGTGTCAAAATAAGTGCAGGAGTCAGTGGTTGTAAGTTCTCAGGGTCACTGGTAAGGGGAACCAGCGGCCGGTTGTTGATGATTGCGGTAACTTCCGCCATAAGTGTCACCAAAACATCATGCGTCAATGACCTATGACTCAAAAACATGGCATTAAGGATTTTGCGACTAATACCAATCATCCTCTCCCAAACACCACCCATATGGGAGGCGTGAGGAACATTGTAAGTCCACATAATTTGTTCAGTATTCGTAAAGTTCTGAACCTTTGGGTCTCTCCCAAACCTAGACACACAATTGAGTTCTTTGGTCGCACCTACGAAATTGGTGCCACAGTCCGACCGAATTGACTTAATTGGCCCTCTGAGGGCTATGAACCTTTTCAATGCGTTTAAAAATGATGAAGTGTCCATCCCTTCTATGACTTCTATATGGACAGCTCGTATTACTAAACAAGTAAACAAAACTGCCCACCTCTTGTTATTTACAACACCACCCCTGGTTTTCCTAGTGACAACCTCCCAAGGACCAAACACATCGATTCCCACATGGGAAAAGGGTGGGTCTGTCAAAGTCCTATCCTGAGGTAGTTCTGCCATCAACTGACTTTGACAGTTTCGTCTGAGTCGCCGACATTTGACACATTTGAAAATACAACTGTTGACCAACCTTTTGGCATTAACTACCCACAGACCTTCATTTCTAAGGGCTGCCTCAGTTAGAGTTCTACCCTGATGATGGATCCTTTCATGGTGATGCCGAACGAGCAGCAATGCAGTGTGACTATTAGGGGGTATGATGATGGGGTTTTTTATGCACGCCTTGAGTTTAGCTTTGGCTAACCTTCCTCCAACTCTCAAAATACCCTCCTTGTCTAGAAATGGGTTTAACTCATTTAGAAGACTTTGATTAGGGATGTTGAGCCCTTGCTCTAGCCTAGCTATTTCCTGCTTGAAAGCAGATCTCTGTACTGACTTGAATATGACGCTCTTAGCCTTTATCATATCCTGGACCTGTAAAGGCTCACTATCTTTGCAAGCTAAACGATGTATAAGCCTAGCAACTGCTCTAAGAAGACTGTGCCACTCCGAAAAACGTTCAAAACGGTGTGGTTCCAGGCAAGATCTTTGGCCCATCTTGATTTCTGTGGTCATCTTGCAAACTTTCACCTCTGCACTTCGTGAGACTTGAGCATTCATAATGTCCGAAAACCTTTGCTCATCTTTCGAGAGCGCTGTGGCTTCGTCTCTCTCAGAGACTTTGAAAATGGAGGAATACTCTGGAGTTATTGCTTGGCAGTAGACCGAGATATGACTCAAACAGCTATGCATTAGTGTGGGGCGACTGCCTTGAAGCACGTGCGCTTGACGAGTGCCCACCGACGATGGAGGGTGCATCCTATTTATGCACACTGGGCCTGTAACTGTCCAGCCTAGTGGTAGCAGCTGAGCAATGGGCGCCCCTGGAGGTCCCTTAACTTGGTCGTTCACATAGAACAAGTTCGGACAGTCCGCACCAAGCAGAAGGGCAATGTCCACATCTGGACGGAAAGCAGGTAAGGCGTTCTTCAGCTTTCGCAAGTGAGGATGGGCTTCCACGACTTCTCTGGTGACAATCTGCCTTTTGTTCCGGGGAATAGAGGAACACTCAATGAGGTCTGGTAACTCGAACAGTCTCTTCTGGTCACAAGAGGAGACAACAAAGCCGGATGCTATGCGACCCTGCAACTTCTTCTTCCCTACACAGGTGGACATGGTGTAGTCGACCGTCTGGGTTTTTATGTCAAACAGTTGGAAAAACTCTGGAGTCGCCAGGGAGGCGTCGCTTTGTGAATCCAAAGCCACGTAAAGTCTCTTTTTAAGCCAAGGTCTTCTGGCTGGATATACATCTGCTAGGCAGATGGGATGGCAGACTCTGAACTGGTGCACGTCAGAGCATAGTTCAGTACAGGCGACCGATGGAGCATCCTCCTGCATCCGTGACGCGGTCTGCATGTTGGTGGCTTCAGTAGATGACCCTTCTTTGGAAGACGTGTCCCCTTTGGCGCGGGAGACAGCGTCAGAGTTGTGCATCGCGGTGCAATGCTTAAGGCTGTTACACCTTGTGCATTTGACGTCCTCTTTGCAGTTGGATGCAAAGTGAGGAGTTGCTCCACAGCACCTAAAACATATGCCCAGCTTCTGTACAATCTGTTGTCTTTCTTTATAAGGCTTCTTGCCAAATTCCCGGCAGTTGGCCAAACTGTGAGGCTTTTGGTGAATGGGGCAGAGCACCTCCTTCACCTCTGACTTGGATTCGTTGGCCCTGTGCTGAGTTTCAACAGCCTTAACACTAACCGGTCTTTTGGCCTCTCTGGATGGTTTTTTCTCCACTTTAGGTGCCTTCTCTGGCTGGGTCCCTTGGTATAAGGTGGGGAGGCCCGTCTGCGGATCATTCCTTTCTCTGGCCGCCCTGGTGATGAACTGGACCAAATGAGAAAATGGAGGGTATGCCTGGGAGTGGGCCTCCTTGTAGTTGAAGACCTCCTGTCCCCAGCGTTCTTGCAAAGTGAAGGGCAGCTTGGTCAAGATCTGCCTCTGGGACAGGTGCTGATCGAGGCACTTCAAACCGGGCAGTTCTGGATTCTCCTTGGCCGACTCTAATTCCGTAAGGAGATCGCTGAGGTCCCACAAGAGTTTGAAGTCTTTGAGTTTCAAAGCTGGGAACCTTTGGAGCTTGTCCATAAGAGATGCTTCAATCTCTGTGCTGGCCCCATACCTCTGCTGCAACCTGGCCCAGGCCTTTTCCAGGGCTTTGTCGGGATCGGCTACGTGGGCTGCGTAGATCTTCTTAACTTGTGAGGATGAGGCTGGGCCCAACCATGCAGCCAGAAGAGTCAGTTCTTCCTCAGGCAATAACTTTAAGTCTCTGATTGCTCTCTGGAAGGTGGCCTTCCAGAGAAGAAATTCCTCAGGCTTGTCCGAAAACTTTTCGACACCCTTGTCCTTAAGATCTCTTCTGGGGCTTCTGATGATGGAGACAAGCTGGGACTCTGGCGTCGAAGGGAACAATTGAGGAGTTTGCTGTTGTGGAGTGGACTCCCACCGTGCACCTTGCGTCAACCTTTGGCCTCTTGGAGGGATGACATCGACCACTGACGAATCGGTGGCTCCCTGTGCAGCTGTCTGTAAGGGCCAACTAGCACTTGGCCTTGAGGCCCTGATTGACTGACCTAGGGATTTAGCAGGAGGCACAGGTAGCTCGGGCAAGGGTGAGCTCCCCGCTATGACGCTCTGCTCTGCAGGAAACTCAAAAGTGACTTTGGGGCCCTGCTCTGGGTAAGGAGAGAAGTCTTCCTGTTCCTCATCCGAAAACTGGCTGTTTAAGCTATTAAGATGCACAAGCACCTTGGAAGAAGGGTCCTGCTTCGGCAACTGACTTACATTTTCTTCTGTGAGTGGCTCAATTAGGGCCTTGGCCAAAGTCTCAGCCCTTACCTTTTTGGCAGTAGCATCCATCCTTATTCTAAGCATTTCTATTTCACCTTGCCTTTGGGCCTGTTCCATTTGCATTTCGCTTTGTCTACGGGCCTGTTCTATTTGCATTTCGCTTTGTCTACGGGCCTGTTCTATTTGCAGTCGTTGCTCTTCTTCTTTAAAGGGAAGGGTGAGATCAGCTGCCTTAGCATCAGCCTCCGCCCCCGCTACCTTGCTCTTTAGCTTCAGACGCGCAGCCTCCTTAATGTGCAAGGCAGCTAGGGAAGAGATGGCACTCCCAGCAGCAGAAGACTTGCTAGAGTGGCTATGTTTAGATGATGCACACTCCCTTAGCTTAGATACCTGGCTAGAGCGGTTGGACTTAAGACTAAGTGCCACAGCAGGTGATTTTAAAAGATTGGTCTCATGGCTGCATAAGGAAGACTGATTTCCTTTTGGCTCAGACCTTAGATTAACAGATGGAGAACTAAATTCCAAGGCATCTAGAATTGCCCTCACCTTATTTTCTTTCTCATTAGTGTCAGCTAAGACACTCACTATTTCTAACTCTGAATCCTTGGCGTTAATGCGCTCGAGGACCTGGACTATCTTAGACACCAAACCCCTCCAAATACCGAAGGTCTCTTCAAGGTCGGTCTGTAATATGGATGGCACCCTTTTAATACCCAAGCTCTCAATTCTGTCCATCAATGTTACAATTCGCTCCCATGCCGAACCTAACCTCACATGGAGGAGCTCCTTTTCGTCTATTAGATGGGCTAGCATTTTGGCTGAAGGGTGCTTTATCCTTTGGGGCCTTTCATTCCTACGTTCAGCCTCAGAAGGAGGTATACCATCTGTATCATCTTGAAATTGCATAGACATTATGTATTCTTAATAGCAAGTAAATTTACAACAAAGGCAAATGCAATATACCTGCAAGTAAATTTACAATAAAGGCAAATTCAATATATAATACAATTCACAGCACTTAACCATAGCAATATATATCACTAAGTAACTATACTTTACAAAGATTGTGACCTTTGGCGCCAGACTTTGGTGGGCAAGCTGCAAAATGTCAACTGACAGCAACTTGCCACTTGATACCTCCCTTGCCCGAGTGACGTAAACTGCCAAAATGGCGACTTCGCCAAATTTTCAAGCACCTCGTGCTCTGCGGCTCGAGGCCTGCCGCCGAAGGAGCACCGAGGCTGGCTTTGGAAAGGAGGAGAGAAGAGACGCCTCCTCCCCGCTGTGAAGGGAGGTCACCACCGCAGGTCGATGAAGCAGGTCACCACCGCAGGACGATGAGGCAGGTCACCACCGCAGGACGATGAGGCAGGTCACCACCGCAGGACGATGAAGCAGGTCACCACCGCAGGACGATGAGGCAGGTCACCGCCGCAGGTCAATGAGGCAGGTCACCACCGCAGGACGATGAGGCAGGTCACCACCGCCGGACCATGAGGCAGGTCAAAGCCGGCCGAGTGCTCCGGCCGAACTCCTGATGAAGAGGCTGTCAAAGCCGGTTGAGTGCTCCGGCCGAACTCGCAGCAGCGTTGCCAGGCCTGTCCAGGTTCTAGCCTGGTTCTGGTGGGCTCCACGCCTCAGAGCCAGCCAAAGAACTGTCGCTGGTGCTCCGCGGCTCGAGGTCTACCGCCGAGGGAGCCCTGGACGTTGCTGGGAACTGCACAGCCTGTGCAAACCCAGAAAGCCACTGGGCTACGTGCGCACACGCGAGCCAAATAGCAAGGAAATAGAGCCCCACTATTTGACTCCTTCAGGTCTGAGAGCGGGCTCCACTGCCTCAGACGCTGGTAGAGTCTTTAGGTATGCAGACTGAGCTCAGGCGGAAAAGCCGCGGCCTAAACTAAACTTCCTAAACTATAAAAAACTATAAGCCGTGCAAGCTAGCTCAAGCGGAAAAACCGCTGATCTACCTCAAAACTGTGCCGTCCGCCGGACAATAAAAAACTATAAAACTGAAACGTGCTGTCCTTTATCCGGGCGAACTGCAAATCCCTATAAGCTGTCCTATAGATATTGAACGACTGAGTCTGGATAACTTCAAAAAAGGATGTTTATTCATACAAGGTTGTAAACCTGGCACAGATCTTAAAGTTGCAGAAAATGAAACAAATTTCTATAGGTTTTAGGTACAGAATTATCCCTGGTTCCAGAAAGCAAAGGTGATTATAAAACCACTATACCCTAATCACGCTGCCTATATTAGAAGGAGAAACTCTTTCCTTCCCTATCTTTACAGCAAAGATTAGTTCTAGAAGCGACAGAATAACCCTGCTCCCCTAACTAGATTTCCTATTCCAGATCAATATAATTCAATACTTATCTAATTTGGATAGGCTTAGATTGGCCTGGTTTTGAGGATGATTTGTCCCAGTTAGCCTTGCACAGCTCCAGCACGTTGGAAGACTATAGCCAGAATGAAGCTCCAAAATGGAGACTAGACCCTGGTAAAAAGGGCGGTCCTAAGATGTTGCATTCTTTGACCAATCACTGCAAAGAAAACTGCAGCCAGCTCTTGCAGATTCCAAGCCATTTTTCCTAGGCTTTTGCAGCCAGAGGCTCAAACAAAATGTAAAGGAGGGAAAACAAACAAACGACCAATAGGTAAGGCAAACCATCGTCCTGGGGGACGGAACATACATCCCTAGGTGGAAAGCTATTTTCAACTGACATGAGAAGGATTGCAGAGAGAAGACTGTAAGAAGATGAAGCTTAAACTTCATATTCCTTGTAAATTCTCTCCATATTGCTTAGTTCACTAGCTGTATAAGTAGTTTGTGTGAACATGATGTGTACATTTTGTGTGTTATATTGTGCTGAATTGTTTCTCAATGAGGTGGGTGGTAAAAAGGATGGATGAAAGGGATCACCAGACGGATAGAGCAGAAATATATAGTATGGTTGTATGGACACATGGCCATTGCCAACCTTTGGCCTGCCCACTTTGGTTTTGGCATTTACACACACACACACACACCAGTTGCATGAAACTTCTAAAGGGTTATTTTCAACTTATTGCTTTTCAGCTGTGATTTTGCTTATGGTTTTTAAAAACACCATATGATTGAAACAAAGAAGTACATGAAACTTTTGGCTTTTTTTTAGAATTGAATATAACAGATTTTACAAAGAAGCAGAAGAAGCAGTAATACAAAGTCAAGGGTTCTGTTTAGATAAGAGAGTTTCATAGCATGTATACAATTGCCATTTTCATATTACTTTTTTTGTAAATGCATGGAGGTCAGAATGGGACTGTGTCCCATGGCCTCCCCTTTATGTTCCATTCATCTCTGTCTCTTTCATCTCTGTCTCTCTGTGCTCTTCCAAACCCCAGTCCCAGGAAATGTCAATACATTCCCTCTCATAATTCATGCCAAGTTGTTTCCATTCTGGCAACAAATGGTCCCCTGGGTTTTGGTCTTGTTTGTTGCTGGCTGAAGTATGCCCCTGAACCATATGTTTCTTTTAAATAATTCTTTTCTCTCCCTTTCCCTGACATGAGCAACACTATACATCTTCCTGTATGATTCTCACCAAGCCATGTTCCTCACCTCACACATCATTTCTTCTGTCTCCATATGTCTATGTATGCATATATGTATGTGTTAGTTTTATATTACTTGAGAGAAGGGGGAAGGGAATATAATATAATGTATAATATAATAGTAGGAACCCCGTGGCATAGTGGATTAAAGCCTTGTGACTTGAAGGTTGGGTTGCTGACCTGAAAGCTGCCAGGTTTGAATCCCACCCTGGGAGAGTGCGGATGAGCTCCCTCTATCAGCTCCAGCTCCCTACGGGGACATGAGAGAAGCCTCCCACAAGGATGATAAAAGCATCAAAACATCTGGGCGTCCCCTAGGCAACGTCCTTGCAGATGGCCAATCCTCACACCAGAAGCGACTTTCTCAAGTCGCTCCTGACACAAAAATAATAATAATAATAGTGATATGTAAAGATATCACTTTAGTGAAATTTGGGAGAGAGAAGTTCAGACTAGCTGCCAGAAATGTAAGGAGGTAAGGAAGGTTATTGGAAATCTTCTGTGCCAAAGGTTACACACCCCCATTGTAGCACCATCACAGTAACTGCCCAAAAGAATGCAGGGAGAAGGATATCCTGGCTTGTATCAAAAACTCCCAAACTTGCAAGGAAGAGGTGGAGACCGCACATTCTATAGTAGGTGTTCAAAGTTGAAATTAACATTGGAAACTCACAGAGAAAACACTAGGGCAAGATGGTTGTCTAGGTTAGAGCTTCTTAAAGTGAGTTTCAAAACCGCAAATGTGGTCATGAAAGTGAATGATGGGAGCCATGAAAAAAATGCCCAAAATGTACATGGACAAAGAGGGGAAATTGGGCAGCTCATTGAGAAAGAAAAAAAATGGTGCGTACTGACGAAGAAAGAGGAGGAATTGGGATCCTGGTTGCGGGAGGACTCCTGTGTTTGGACTAAGAAAGAATAGGGATTGGGCTGCTCGTTGAGAAAGGGGGAAAGTGGTGTGTTTGGACTTAGAAAGAGGTGGGATTGAGATGCTGCTTGAGAAAGGGAAAAAGGGGTGTGTTTGTATATTTTATTCTATATCTATATACCTGGGGTCATGTAAAATATTATCGGGTAGAAAGGGGTCGAAAGTGGAAAAGGACATGGTCTAGATGGCAGAGGTTGGACTGGATGACCCTTCTGATCTCTTCCAACTCTATGATTCTATTCTTCTAGATATCAGGAGGGAAATTATATGTGTACAGTTGTAATTCCTGAGAAATCTTAAGGCTTTAACTCAAGCAAGGTCAAACAGTTTTGTCTTGGGGCCATATTGCGGACCGGGCCAGGAGGGCCGGGCGTGGAGATAGGGGGGTTGTTTGCAAGCTGGGTGGGACAGGCCTGTGAGGGGTAGGGCCTAGGAGGGGGCAGGGCAGGGCCTGGATCATCCTCAGGTTGTCCTCCCAGTATAAGGATGGGGCAGCCTGCCCCATCCTTATGCCAGGAGGAGGGCGAGATATGCAGCAGCTGAGAGGGCTCTGGAGGGCTCTCAGCCACCACATGCCTTCTTTGAGCTGTCCTCCTGGCAAAAGGATGAGGCTGTTCACACCACCCTTATGCTGGGAGGAGGGTGAAACACATGGTGGCTGAGAGCTCTCAGCTGCTGTGTGTCTGCCTTCCCCATGCTGCCATGTCCTTATTCCAAGAGGACAAGGAAAATGAGGAGAAGCTGAGATAAGCACCCAGGGGGTCACATCCCTGGGCCTTAGTTTACCCATACCTGCTTTAACCAGCCTGAAAAGTGTGTGTCTTTGGTTTCAAATCATCTTACGAACAAACTATTCCCTGCTAGCATGTCACACTAATAAGTCCCTTCTCACATGCTATGACACATACATATCAGCACACACAGAGAACAAATGGATGAAGTTTTTGGTTTAGTTCAGGGGTCCCCAAACTTTTTAAACAGGGGGCCAGTTCATGATCCTTTGGACCATTGGAGGGCCAGACTATAGTTGACCACCGAGCAATAATAATTGATAATAATAATGATAATTAAAAAAAAGAGGGTTGGAAGAGACCCTTTGGGCCATTGAGTCCAATCCCCTTCTGCCCCTGTGCACCAAAAGCACAAGCAAAGCATCCCTGACAGATGATGATGATGATGATGATGATGATGATGATAATAATAATAATAATGGTTGTAAGAGAAGAAAAGACCCCTTGGGTCATTTAGCCCAACCCCCTTCTGCCCTTGTGCTATGGGGGCCGGATAAATGGCTTCGATGGGCTGCATCCGGCCCCCAGGCCTTAGTTTGGGGACCCCTGGTTTAGTTCATTTTTATTCAGGACTTTAAAGGATTCAAATAGTTTATTGTCCAATTCATCCCAATGTGTTTTTAACCAGAATTTACCAAAAATTGTTTAAAAATGAAGAATAACAAATGTATCCCTACCTAGAAGTTACTTCCCTTTCCTACATCATCTGAATAGTAGTATTTTCACCACAAGACATAGTTTCTTGGGAGCAGCCACATCATGAAGTATGAGGGAAAGGAGCTAACCTGTGCTCCTTTGAGATCTCTTTTATGTTTTCTTTCTATGGCTGGAATGCTGTTGGTGCATCATGCTGACATGTACAGTGGTCACCTGAGGAAAAAGCCCATGGCTGTAGAGGCTATAAAGACAGCAAGTCAATGGAAAAAATAGGTTTTGTGGAATTTACAGGTTCACTGCATAACCCTAGAAAAAGTGCAACCTCTAGTATATAATGCACCAACATGATTCCAACATGTGTGTAGACAAGAGATGGCTTGGGGTCTGCAGGAAATTCTCTTCTGTAAGTTTTCATTGGACAGTGAATGAATATGGATTATAAAATTGAGTTTGAAAACTTTACTGTTCTAGAACACAGTTGCCATGCTCACTGGGGTTTTTTCATGGTACAGTAGCAAGAAGTTTAAGTAGGATCACTTAGCCCAATCTTCCCTCCCATCCTGACCCATCAGGCAGCAGCCTGTTCAATTGACAGGGCTCTGTATTCCTGCTGATTAGGATGTTGCAGACTGACATTTCCAGCCTACTCCATCCCTACACATGATCCCCAATGCAACAGACAGAAGGAGGATCCCTGCGGCAATAGCTCTTTTCACATGACATGCTGGTGGAAGTGGAAAGGTCAGTCTGCTGCATCCCAATAAAAGGGAGAATAGACTCCTATCATTCATGGCAGCTGTTTCTCATGAACTCAGGATTGGGGACTTTCATAATCTCTACACATACATAGGGGTCATGGATACAACCAATTATGGATCCATAACTCTGGGTTATGCATTCATAACTTTGATCATGAATTCCAGTGATAATTTCCTTGAGGGAGGGCAGTTTTTGAGAATATTTCTCAGCATGTTAAACCCTGGTTTGTATTGGGAAGGAAATGTGAATCTATTTTACACATTCAACAGTAGCCTGTGCTAAAGAATTGCCAATTGATAGAGGGCATTTACCTCTTCCAGTGTGTCCATCTACTGATGTTCATTTACATTGTGATTCAGCCAACAATTATAATAGTATGCTAACAGAGAAAAAGAATGGCCAAAGTCAAGCTGCTTCATAACTCTGCAATTCACCTTTCTTCCTTTGTGTTTAGTATACAATGACAGGCATGTTTTCAATGCCCTTTTTGAGTTGGCACCGACATAAAGGGGCAACTAGGCTTTCATCTTCCTGGGGAAGGAGTGAAATGCTTCACTCATTCTGACTCCATTGGGTACTGACTTTTATGAATGATTGAGAAAAAATATGTTTGGCTCCACTGCACAAAGGGAGGTTTGTTTTAGGGCCGCTTCTTCCTTCAGAAGCAAATCCAGTCTCTGTTTGATGGGACCATTTTGTCCTTAGCTTAAAAAGGACTGCTGTGGTTTTTCTTCTTGATGTCTCTGCCTTTCACAGTGCCTTTCTTTGAAGCATTTAAAACTTGTGGAGTACAAAGTATCAGGACAGAAGGCTTGCCTTATGATGTTTGTATTGTGTACCAAGTTGTTAAACTGCTTTCAGTTTTGAATCTGCCTGATTTTCTACTGTTATGTGATTGCCTTTTGAACTGGTAGCTTTTGTTCATATTTGCTGATATAACTACAGTTCTTTGTTCAGTCGGATTTTCCCATTGTACCAGAATAGTTTTTTCAAAGGAGTGTTTTTTTCCACTCATTGTGGCCTTCACTTGAGTAAAAAAAATCTCTATTTTAAGAGGTTTTAAAATTTTGTGTATAGATTTTGTAGTTCCTAAAAACCCCAAGAGTTTATGTGTTCATACTAAAACATGAGTTAGTTCTCAACCAATCTGAAATAGCTCTATATAATGGTGTAACCCTCATAATTTTATTTATGAAGGTTTTAGTCAGGGGCTGTATAGCTACAAGTAACACAACATAACATGAACAATGATTAGAATATGAAAATGCTGCAATGCCTCCAACCCCTTGAGAAATTACACTTGGAGCGACTAGGGAAAGTGTCCTTGATTACTCAGAATACTTGATTGTTCAGGAATTCATTTTGCAGAAAACAAATATGGGCTAAAAGGCTGAAATTGAGTTTGAGCTATGACCTGCGAGATAACTTTTATAAAATGATTTATTTATTTATCGTATCAGAAGCAAATTGAGATGACAGTTATAGTGTATTAAAAAAAACCCACAAACAAAGTTTTAAAACTTGGCATTATACGAAATATCCTTTGACCAGAAGCTGGCCACTTGGAGTGCCTCTGGTGTCACTGTAAGAAGATCCTCCATTATGCATGTGGCAGAGCTCAGACTACATTGTAGTAAGTGGTCTGTGGTTTGCTACTCTCCACATGCGCATGTTGTGGACTCCACTTTGTAGCTCTATTTCTTAAAACTGGTTCTGCATCTCGTGGTGTTCAGCGCCTTCCAGAAGCAACTTACAGTATAAAATGATGAATAGATATATAAAGAAACATCTAATGTTTCCAGGAAATGTAAAGATAAAGTTGATAACTTTTTCAATATGTGATATACAGTAGAGTCTCACTTATCCAACATAAACTGGCCGGCAGAATGTTGGATAAGCGAATATGTTGGATAATAAGGAGAGATTAAGCAAAAGCCCATTAAACATCAAAATAGGTTATGATTTTACAAATTAAGCACCAAAATATCATGTTATACAACAAATTTGACAGAAAAAGTAGTTCATTACACATTAATGCTATGTAGTAATTACTGTATTTACGAATTTAGCACCAAAATATCACAATGCATTAAAACATTGACTACAAAAATGTGTTGGATAATCCAGAACGTTGGATAAGTGAGTGTTGGATAATAATAATAATAATAATAATAATAATAATAATAATAAAACTTTATTTATACCCCGCCACCATCTCCCCAACGGGGACTCGGGGCGGCTTACATGGGGCCATGCCCAGAGCAAACAATATAACAAGTATAAATACAACATAACATAGAGCAATTAAACAATACAATAAGTAATAATATACAATATACACTACAACGCAAATCAAAGAAACAGTAAAAACAGGGCCGGCCGCATGAATACAAAGATAAAAACTCGGGTGAGAAAGATAAAGGCAATGGAGACCACGGGGGGCAGGGACATACGAAAGTGGAACCGTCTAGAGGAAAGATGTTGGAGAGGAGCAAGAAAAGGAATAAATAACAGTTACTCTCCAAAAGCGCAGAGGAAGAGCCATGTTTTTAAATCTTTTTTAAAAGCTAATAGAGTGGGAGCTTGCCTAATCTCAATGGGCAGTGAATTCCATAGTCGAGGATAAGTGAGACTCTACTGTACTTTGCATTTGAGTTTGAGATACATTACATAATACATGCTTATGGCAGCAAGAATGCTTTATCCACAAATATAGAAATACAAGATTCTGTCTATAGAAATTTCGTTGTTGAAGAGGCATTATTTATCTGACAAATTTAAGAACAACAGAGAAATGTAAGGAAAACTGGGAAGCCGTTGTTACCTATTTGAGAGAAAACTGTGACAAATAATCAGTAATAGAGTACAAAGAAAAGAAAAGAAATATAATGTTCATTTTTTCTGACTCCCCATTGCCAGTTGTAGTGAATCTTACCTATTAGGCCGGGAATGAAACCTGGGAAACAGTGAGTGAGGCATGCCTCCATTTTGTTGAGGAATGCCAGGCAGCCATTTTGAGTATGGTTAGAAAGAGGGAGGAGCTTAGAGAGAGACTCCTAGGATTGGCCAACCAGACCAGATGGGAGGAGCCAAGTCTTAGAGTGCAGAAGAAAAAAAAAAGCTCCAGGGAGAGTTTGGTTTTGGGGTGTGGAGAGGAAAGAGCAGTTTGTAGGGTGTGTAAGAGAGAGAACTAAAAGCTGTGAAACTGACAAGCTAGGTCAGGCAGTTTGGATCTCTTGAGGGAAAGATAACTCAAGGGATTGACTCTCACTACTGGGCTGGTTAATAGAAGGACTCTAGGTTAGAGTTAGTTAACAAGCCAGGGGAACTCGTGTCTATTCTCAGCAAATAGAACGAGGGTTTTTGTGACCAATAGATAGATTGGTTGGAACTGTTTGAAACTAAGTAAAGTAACCTGAAACCTACAACTAAGTTAAGCTGAAGAATGTCTGAAACCATTTAAGCATATGCACCTCTCTGAACTAATCAATTGCCTGTTTTTAAAAAATAATTTTTTATTCTATTTTCAACTTTCAAAAGCCTCCACAGTGTATCTTTCCATCAAGAAGTCTTTATAAAAGTTCCAGCAACACAGCAATAAAATACCACAGAAAAGCCTCATAGTGAACATCATTTTGGGCGCCAAGGGTAGAAACAGTGTGGGCAGGAAATGGGAGAAGCTTGCCTCAGACACATTTAACAACAAAAATCCTAATGACATTTTAGGTTGGTGGCAGCTACCATTTTAAAAGAAAATCAAAAATCAAGCGGTATACCCTCTCTGCTCATTCTTTTATATTGGTGGCAGTGCCATGATATATTTGGTGCCGTCACCTCGTCACTGTGTTTCCTTTATATTGGTGGCAGCGGTGGGATAAAAAGATCCCCCCCTGCCTGAAGGTCTCCTCTCTGCGCTCATTCCTTTATACCAGTGCTTTTGTTTTTTTTCCTGAGCTCAGTATTGTTTCAGAAACAATCAGGCTCCCAAAAGTAAGAATATGAATGTTCTGTTGTGTTGTGTTTGTTATATTCTTATTTGCATATTTTAAAATTATAGTATTATAAAACACAGGACTGAACATGAAATATTTGAAAAGCCTGGTGACCAAAAGGTCATCGCCTGTTGCCATAAAGAAACAAGGGGCGGTGCCACAAAATACTCTGGACAAGCTGTTCCATCCTTGCATTAACGTTATAACAATAATTCTCAACCATTATATTCAAAAGCATAATGGCTTTTGTAGTCTTAATACTGGATAGTCAAATTGCAATGTTAATCTGGGAAAAACTGTTTATCATTTGACAAATAGATATTAGCATTTGTTTCTCATTGTAATTAGGAGGTGATTTTAGATGCATTCAACTAGCCTGGACCCGGGTGGTGTACCATGGCTTGTGGAAGCCAATGATTTCCCAATGAATTCTCCAAGGTACTGAAGCTATTTGAGGGTAGCTTTCAGTATTTTGGACAGCTCCTTTAACATTCCAAAGAAAACCTCAAATAAATTTTCTGTCTCTCTGACATTTAATCACAAACCATCACTATTTGCCTTGGAATTTCATATCATTGCTAGCTATATTCTCCCTGACATGGTAAGCCTATGTCTGGGCTGCTTCGTGCCAGTCAAGAAGTATAGACTCATGTGCATCAATTATCCTGCATACTGAAAATAGAATTCTATTCATATAGGAAATTAAATGATAAATCTTAGGACTACAAAAGTCTTCTTCCTAACATCTAGTTTTCTGGGTGTAGTTTGGAGAAACATATGTGTCTCTTACTAGAATTTGAAGAGTCCAGACACTCCATGTTTATTGCTTCGGTAAGTACTAGGTGTCTATCAAGTTGAAACAGTGCCTGGCATTTGTGAAGTTTGGAAGGATTTAACAAAGTAATCTGCTTGTTGAGAGAAATGGAAAATATCTAAGGAGAACAAGTTTTTTTTTCCATTTCCTCTGGAAGAGCAGTTTGAGAAACAAGCACATGTACAGAGACTTTGTATTACTTATATATTTTTCCAGAGCTTACAGAATGCTTTCATTCCGATTATGACTTCTTTTGACATTTAGGCAGATAAGTTTCCAAAATAACTTCTTCAATGTCAATTGCCCTCTTTGGCTATTCATTATTTCTTCCCGAATATAAGTGGTGCCTATCTCATTATGCGAATGAAAGCTGTGCATGTCAAAATTGGAGAGGAATCAGCATAAATACATTCTCTTTGCTCAATTCATTATGTTGATGGTTAGTCCTTAAACCAGAAAGCGAGCATCTAGGATTTAAGGAAGCATGCCGCATAAATTAGTCTGCTTGTTGGAGAAACATAACACTCATTAAAGTGTTGTCATTGATTGTCAGCAATAGCGGCTGAACAAATCGCATCTCTTTAAAAAGGCTAAGCAACATTAAAACAAATGCACACTTTCCCTAAAATAGACAGTTTGTATTTTTGTACTGTAATATATACAGCACTGTAAAGAAGATACCACTGGGTTTTATTCAAAGAGCAGATGACAAGGGCAAAAAGGGCAAGGGAAGGCAAGTGAAGTGGTGCCATGAAAGCCTGTTCAAATCTATAGGGCTAATCCTAGATCTTTTCCACCTAAGCACATACTTAATGCACAACCACACTGCATCATGGACATGGTTTACTGACAGCACTACCTAGCAACTTGGTGTTACTGTATATGGTAGTGGTGTAAATGGATGAGTCTCAAAATTGCACATCCATGTATACTGTAAATGCCATTGCTGTGTTGTTGTGTGAGTCTTCAAGTCATTTCTGACATATGGTGACGCTAAGGTGAACCTATCACAGGGTTTTCTTGACATGATTTGTTCAGTGTGTGTGCGCATCTTTGCCTTCATCTAACACTGAGAGTTTGCCTTCCTCAATTCTTCTGATATTTGATAGGTTTAGTATACTTTTGGAAGAGAATGCACAGAAAAATATAGACGTCCTACAAAAGAGACAAAGCTTCAATATCTGATTATACTACCATGCCAAATATGTTCCTATGTTCCTATGGTTGAGTAAGAATTCTCCAAATAGAAGTGGACAAATATGATGCATTTTTGAGGTAACCATATAAAATATCTCCTCTTGATAATTGCTTTCACGGGGTTCACATCTTTAAAATCTTGGGAAATGAGATGTCTTGAGAAAGAGACATTAAAGTTCTTCATATAAAATGATGAATGTCATAAGTTAATATGGTTCATGCTTTAGAAATTAATCATGTTAAATCCCAAAGAATGTTAACTTTCACCTGTCGACTGTCCAGTTTGTTTAATGACAGCAATAAATGGTGCATTAGAAATATATTTCCAATACCCAAAGCAAGTGGCTAAATAGACAGTTTCAGTTATTAGTAGATAATATAGATGTAATCCATCATGAGACACTGGGAACATTACATGAAAGTATTCTTCCTCTGATTTCTAAAATAGATTTGTGGTATCCTGGACCTTTAAAAATAATATCTGTCCACATCAATTTATTCTAATGTTCAGATCCTCTCTACCAATGTTCAACAGTAATAGTCTATAGAAATGGAATCCAAGTTTCCCAGGTCAAATTGCCATTTATTCTGATCAGGGTTTTGCAAGGTAGATAAAAAGAGTCCCAAATAGAATAGAACTCCAGTTTCCATTAGTTTCAGCCATCATTAACAAAAATAAATTATCTGCCCGACTTCTAGATGTTTCTAATGACTGAACCATACAGAAAGTATCAAAAACCAAAAAGCAAATTGTAAATAGTTGTTAGGGAAATGATTTTAGTCTAGCCTTTTCCTAGCCATCTCTCTGTAATAACATTTCTTTGTGTGCATTCATATTTTTTATATTTTAATAGGTGACACTCTAGATCCTACTGGTAGACACTTCATTAAGAGCTAGACCTCAGTTGTCTTCCTGCTCAAGTGCAATCTTCAGACTTTGCAAATACTTCCCTCTAGTGTTCACAATAAACACATTGTGTTTCTTCATACGCTCCTATGTATTGACAAATATTAGTGTGTTTGGATATTCATTTTATGTTATAGAAGTGTCCCTGACACTGATTACTGTTACAACATACACACACACTAGATCTAAAAGTTGGGATTGCCAATGCCCTCATATTACCAATTTCTATATATGGATGTGAAAGCTGAGCAGTGAAGGAAGCTAATGGGGAAAAAATGAACACATTTGAAATGGAAAAAAATTCTATGGATACTATGGACAATACTGAAGTTGCACCAGGCTGGACCAATAAATGGGTCCTAGAGCAAATGTAGCATTTTAATGGTTTATGTAGTATTTTGTGTTGTATTTAATAATCTACTTTTTATGTATTTATTTTTGTCCTGTATAGGAAAGACTTATAGTCTAAGTATTAAATAAACTACTACTAGGATTCCTAGAGCAAATTGAGCCCGAACTTTCCCTAGAAACCAAGATGAGTAAACTAAGCCTGTTGTATTTTGGTCATACCATGAGAAGACAGGATTCACTAGAAAAGCCCTCCTTTAGAGACAATAAAATACAAGCAGGCTCATTGTTGCACCCTAGGGCTACGAGAGCACTCTGAAAACCACACTTGAGCCAGTATCAAAAGCAAAGCAGTTTATTGAAGATATATATATATATATATATATATATATATATATATATATATATATATATATATATAAGCAAATATTAATATGTCTCTGAGGTATATAGTCTATAATAAAAGGTACTTGACTGTGCAATTATAGTCCAACAAAGTCTTTGAAAGTTATAATCCACAGACAGAACTCGATAGTTCCACACAAAGAGTCAAAGACAGCAAGTAATCAGAGGTTGCAGAGATCCAAACAAGATGTAGCAATTTCAACAACTGTAATCCGCATGGAAAACGTCCCCTAGGAGTAATGAGAAACAGGATCAACAAGGCAAGGTCTACTCGAGAGTCAGAAGGCTCAAACTCTCTCCAGGTATCTTGAGAAACAGCACAGGAAACAAGGCAAGAAACAGGGACTGAAACGGAGATTCTTCTCCCAAGGAAAGCAATGTTGACACCGCAAGGAAATCCAGGAGTGAGGTCCCTTTCAGGGATTCTCAAGGCTATCTGCCCTGAGAATACAGGCATCTCCTGTTTCACAAGGGAAAGTTGATTCAACAGTGTTTGAGAGCTAAGCGTCTGCTGCGCCTTAGACATTCTCTTTCACTTCTTTCTTGTGAGATAGATTGTCTGAGGTCAAAGAATGTATCCTCCTCAGCCGCCTCTCCATCTGATGACTCCAAACTTGGGTGGTCATCGGAATGTTCCCCAATTAACTGTTTTTCTGAAGATTCAACAACAGGCAGCTGCAAGGTCACTGGGCTCGGATCCCAGTCCTGCAGAGGCCCATCATCTGATTCAGCCTCTGAATCAACCTCCATTTCCTGTGGAGGACCTGATCCTGACGGCTGGGCTACAATACTCATATGGGGAGATATAGACTTTTGGTTAGTGAAAACATAAAGTATATAGGATTTCACAGAATAACAGTGGTACTTCGAATTGTATCTAGAAATGGACTGTGAGATGGGAGTTGTTTCAGCAAGGGGCCTGCTTTGTCCCTATAGACAGCCATGATTAACAATCTATCTGCAGCATTTTGAATCTGCTGAAATTTCCAAATAATCTTTAAAGACAGCCTCACATAGAGTGTGTTATAGAAATTCAAACAGACTGTAATCGAGGCATGAGTCACTATGGCTAGATATGACATATCCAGGGATGGACAAAGTCTTAATTGTTCAAGCACAGTCTTGGGCACTACTACAACCTGGGCTTCCAGGTTCAAAGAAGAGTCTGAGAGTCTAAACTTATATGAACCTGACATTTCAAGGGAAGCATGGAAGCATTTGTGTTTTCAGAAGGAGGCCACATTCCTCTACTTCTCTGGTTGGGAAGTAACTGTTCCATTGCTGAAGGGCCAAATATGAGGAATTGTTACCTGTTGCAGTGGTGCAATCATTTGTGCATTTGTCCAATCCAGAATAATTACTGCATAATCTAACTCCAAAATCCAGTTGTGCAATGGTGCAATCCATTATAATTCCTGCATAAAGTAATCCCAGTGTAGTTTAAGAGTAACATATATTGATGCAATGGATATTCTGAACAGGATCTTGGCCATAATGCAGGCTTTTGCATGATGCAAAGCTTGCATCTCTGGGAAGTTCAGCTGGTGTATGCTTTTCTTTATAATGATGTTATTGATCCTTTAAACAAAAACCTCAAACGTGCTCTGTTTTATTCACAGAAACAATGACTGAACTTATGCTCAGAAGACTATCATTCAAGTCAAGGACACATGTAATAGACAAGTTTTCAAAACATATTAAATATATATGAGGGTTGTTGGAATTAAATAGTCAATAAGCTAGAAAATGATTGCAAATAGAGTTGCAAGGCTGTAGTCATAAAACTCTACACAGACTCCCTGAGGCACTGGAAATATGCAAGTCTGTGCACATTTACCCTGATGCATTTCCCACTGTTTTCTGTGAGGGTTACTCTCCAGTAAATGTGCATAGATCTGCAGTGTTGTGCTAATAATCAAGCACAGTCATCCCTTAGCATTGACTGGGCTTAAGACTGCCATTAGAGTAGAAAACCCATGAATTAAAAAAAATGTCGCTTTAGGAATATCTCAGTTCTCAAGCACAACTCTATGGTCAAATTCACCAGATTTCAATGAGGAACATAAAGATGCCCAGAGATGTGTCGTCTCTAGCAATCTATGGGTCCTCCAGCATCACTCTATGGTTGACTATGTAGGATTTCCTAGAGAGATTATAATCAAATCTGCAAAAATCAACTCCAGAAATGTAGAGGGCCAACCGTATACAGAAATGAAATTACTCCAAGGGATAGACTTTTTTTTCCCAAGAATCCCCCACTCCTATTTCCTATAGTACAACATATTTGTTACAATTCAGTGTGCCTTTTCTTTAATCCAGGATGGCTGGGGATAGAACTCCCATCAGCCCTAACATACCTAGTTAGAGATAATGGGAGTTGCAGCTGAGCAACATACATTTCTCTACCCTTGCTTTAATCAGTTAACTTAAGTTTGGAGAGCCTTTGGTCTTCCAGATGTTCCAGGACTACAGCTCCAACAATCCATTACAATCCGCTATGCTGGCTGCTTCTTCTGAAAGCTGAACATTCTGTACATTCTTTATTTGTGTCCTACCATCACAATTACCATTATCCTTCCTTCTTTCTTTCTCTTTGACTCCACAATTCATCTCTCCTCTTGCTGTACCATTTCTCATGTATTCCCTATCTGTGCTCAGCTTTCTATTTGTGTTTGCATAGATTCAAGTAATTTCTTATTCTGGGCAGCCCTAATGCAAGTATATTAGGGTTTTCTCTGGGGCTGAGAGTATATAACTCCTCCGAGGTCATCCAGTGGTTTTTCATAGCAATGTGAGGAATCAAACCCTGGTTTTCAGAGTTATAGTCCAATGCTCAAACCACTACTGCATACTGAGTCTCTCACCTTTCTACTTTCCCCTTTGTTTCATTTTCTCAATACTTCTTTCTCAATACGTGTTTCTTAGTGACCCTCTTTCTTTTTCCTTTCTTTCCTTATACACCCCACAGTCTTCACTTCCCTGTGCACCCAGCATTGTCTCTGGTTGAGAAAGTAATGAAATATCAGAAGAAGCAGCTTGGGAGAAAGAAGAGATGTGGGATTTTATGGGAACGTTCAGGAGCAGAGAATAACACTGCGTCATAAATTTAAATGGACCATGGGATTTGATGAGGGCACCCAAGGACAGTGGAGCAAGAGAACCACCTCCCAGAGGACCCCATGGGATGATGTGCTTTCTTCCAATGGTCCTCCTGAATGAGCAATTAGGTAAGAACAAGCACTGTTGGGGTGGAAAATGTAGGGCATTAAAGGACTCAAGCAGAAGAGGGCAATCAACTCTCTCAAAGACAGCAAAGTACTAATTGAGAATGGCGACAGCATGGAGAAAGCTTCAGATGTAGCTATGAAGAAACAACAATGCGATGAGGGGGGGGAGAGAGGACTGTAGCATTCAATCCTCGGCATCTCCAGTAGATTGGAGATAGGAAGGAATTAGGTAGCAGCCTCTGTCTGATAGCCAGAATGCAGTAGGAAGGACTGGGTTAGATGGACAAATAGTCTGACCAAGAATAACTCAAAGTTTCTTTGTTCCTTTTTTAATTATTTTTGGTAAGTTTGAGTGGAAAACAAAAACCAGATTGTACTGGGGAAAAGGAAGAAAACACAAAGCTGAACAGAAGACAGGAAGACAGGAGCAGAATTCAAAATGATCTTGACAGATTAGAGAGATGGGCTGAAACTAACAAAATGAAGTTCAACAGGGACAAATGCAAGATACTTCACTTCGGCAGAAAAAATGGAATGCAAAGATACAGAATGGGGGACGCCTGGCTTGACAGCAGTGTGTGCGAAAAAGACCTTGGAGTCCTCGTGGACAACAAGTTAAACATGAGCCAACAATGTGATGTGGCAGCTAAAAAAGCCAATGGGATTCTGGCCTGCATAAATAGGGGTATAGCATCTAGATCCAGGGAAGTCATGTTCCCCCTCTATTCTGCCTTGGTCAGACCACACCTGGAATACTGTGTCCAATTTTGGGCACTGCAGTTGAAGGGAGATGTTGACAAGCTGGAAAGTGTCCAGAGGAGGGCGACTAAAATGATTAAGGGTCTAGAGAACAAGCCCTATGAGGAGCAGCTTAAAGAGCTGGGCATGTTTAGCCTGCAAAAGAGAAGGCTGAGAGGAGACATGATAGCCATGTATAAATATGTGAGGGGAAGTCATAGGGAGGAGGGAACAAACTTGTTTCCTACTGTCCTGCAGACTAGGACACGGAACAATGGCTTCAAACTACAGGAAAGGAGATTCCACCTGAACATCAGGAAGAACTTCCTAACTGTGAGAACTGTTTGACAGTGGAACTCTCTCCCCCGGGCTGTGGTGGAGGCTCCTTCTTTGGAGGCTTTTAAACAGAGGCTGGATGGCCATATGTTGGGGGTGCTTTGAATGCTATTTCCTACTTCTTAGCAGGGAGTTGGACTAGATGGCCCATGAGGTCTCTTCCAACTCTATTATTCTATGATTCTATGAACAACTGGGGCTGAGACTGAAATTACATGGCATTCTTCAAGGAGGAAATGGAAGAAGGGAAATAAGTTGACACTTGCAAGATCAGAATGAGTGGCAGGATGTGTTTTAAGAGAACAAGAGAAAAGTCAGCAGTTTTAAAATACAATTAAAAGGACTGTATTTTCTCCACTGTTTTTCTCAGTAGTTCAGGCACCAGGCTAATTGATGGAAACTATAGCTAAGTAGGACAGTAGAGGCCAAAAGAAAAGGTTACCTCCCACTGTCTTCTTAATGTCTTCTTGCTTCTTGCCTTCTCACTGTACTGCCCTTCCAAGTCTCAAATTATAAGAATCTGTTGATGCATGCATTTTGATTTAGTAACCTTCAGCTGCTACCCCAAAGTCTAGGGCCCAGGTGAATGTGATAATATACTGGGTGTTCAGCAAGCAAAGGCACATTTCATGTAGGCATTGTTGTTGATGTTTTTTTTTTAATTTAGTGTCAAAAGCATTGCATAACAAATACATTTTAAAATGATAAAAAAAGGAAATCACAAGCAACTAAATAGTTTTAGACCAAAAGCGGGCAACAGCAACCGCATTGTCCATATCATTAAACAACTCCTCCTCCGTACATGAGGCAGGACATTGTGGGCAAGCATACATATGCGGAGTTGTTTGTTCTGCTCCATAGTCATACAAGGTGGAGGATTCCTCCAGGTAGTGCCATCTTGCCAAATTGTCTTTAGATCTGCCCACTCCACTTCTGAGTCTGTTCAGGGACTTCCAAGTTGCCCATTCTTGGTTTGCCCCTGGAGGAAGACCCTCATGGGGGGCCATCCAGTTAGAATTGCCAGGTTTTGCTGCCCAGAAGGACACTCTTGCTTGAGTGTTCGAGCTCTTGGCCTTCCCAAGTAACTTTCAGTTTCCTGTTGGTTTCACAGTTACGTAGGTGGAAAGCACACACTTGTGTCTTGGAAGGGTTAGGCTTCAGGTGGTTCTCTTTGTAGTAGCCGGAGAGATCTTTCAAGGCATTAGTGAGTTTGTTTTCAACTGTTTCAAAATCTTTCGCTTGTGTTGTAAGGCCAAGGTCATCAGCATATATAAAGCTCTTTGTGAGTGGTGGTAGTGGCTGATTGTTCGTGAAGATGCTAAACAAGGTCGGTGCAAGAACACTGCCTTGGGGTAAACCATTCTTTTGCCTGCTCCATCTACTTTTCCTGCCCTGAAACTCCACATAAAAGCTGCAGTTTTCCAGGAGGGTCTGGACAGTTTTTGTAAAGTCAAAGTCCCGGGTGATATGGTAGACTTTATGCAGCATTTTTCTATGTTGCACCGTGTCATAGGCTATCGTAAGGTCCACAAAAACTGTTCCCGTAATGCAGGCTTTTTCATAGCCTACCTTGATATGCTCAGTCAGATGAAGAATTTGACCTGTACAGTTTTTCCCTGGTCTTAAACCTGCTTGTTGTGCAATAAGCTTGGGTTCAATAACAGGTCCTAGTCGATTTAATAGCATCCTCTCATATACTTTATATAGATGACATAAGAGGGAGATTGGTCGATAGTTCCTGGCATTGGAAGGCATCTTTACCATGTTTTAAAATGGCAATGATCTTAGTTTTCCTCCATGCTCTGGGAATTTGTTTGTGTGCCAAGCATTGACTGTAGAATTTCAAAAGCCAGTTTTCAGCTTTGGGGCCCAAGTTTTTGATTTGCTCCATCATCAGGTCACCTAGGCCAGGTGCTTTACCAGTCTTACATCGCTTGATGGCTTCTCTGAGTTCTTTCAGGTTTAGAGGAGAAGACAACTGGTGGGTTTCAAGTTCTGGCACCCTGTTGATTTTCATCTTTATTCTGCTGCAGTTGGTTTTCCCATTCTGAATTAGCTGGTGAGCTATCTGGTCTGGTATCACATTCATCACCTAGTTGATGATGATCAACTAGGTGGCCCCTGCCATCAAGAAGGTGTAAGACAAGATGCCTGGACTATGTTACATGGTGTCTATGAGAAGCTGTGACAATTGTGGTGGCTATTACCATTATTCATACTCCATAATGAAGGGCCGCAACCCAATTGTGCCCATTGACATCTATGTGCCAGGTTGCAAATCTTTACAATTTACGAATGGGTTTATTGTGTTTCTGCAATGTTGTTACATATCCACAATGTTACGAAATGAAGAGTGAAGTTGGATCACAACAAAGGTTATCATTTTTCTTGTTGCCTTATTATATGTACCCAGTGTAGTTTTAAAGCCATAGGCTCATAGCATTAACCTGTTATACTTTGATAGTATAAATACCTAACATTCTTTCAAGATCAGGGGAGATGTCATTGCAGTGCAGCAATGATAGAAGTTGTTTAAAAAAATCCCTTGACATGATCTCAAGAAATAGATGAGCAGATAACTTTAGGCAATTTCTGTCCTACTTCAGGACAGGATAGGGTTGAATGAATTAAATTATTGGTAGGCACCTCTGTCACTTCTGCATTTTTATAAATACCCCCAGTGACCCTCATCCACTGAAGCAAGAACACTCAAGCCCTCTGACAGAAGGATGTTTCAATTTTTTTAAAAAAAATGCATTTCATTGGTTGAATTGTTAATCCTAGAGCACTAAAAAATCTTTTTCTACAGTGCATTATTCATCGTGTTTGTTCAGCTCATGAACACAGATCAGTTTTGTGTTTGAGATCATTAGGATATTAAAAGGAAAGGATGCTTCTGGGTAACATGATGTAAAAGTAGGTCAATAGAGAGAGACATTCTCTCCATGACAGTGTTATGACTTAAGGCAACGGCATATCCTAGATGGTTTGTGTTTTGAATTTTAATAGCAATTGAGCAGGTACAAATCTGGGTCTGACACATGAGTTCATGGTGTTGAAGGGCGGCCCATTAAGTCCTGTATATGAAGACAGACAGGCTGTTAAATTCAGGTGCATGTCATTCAAATGTTTCCATATTGACACTGAATTTAATAAATGAGATCTTATAATAAAACATTATGAGTTGCTACAACATTTCTAAAATAGTCCAAACCTCCTTCTCACCACCACCTGTATACGCCTACATATTCACAACAGTCAATTGAATAATTCTTCATTCTTCCATTATGATATGAAAAATAAGAGATGCAAAAAAATGGAACCAATGAAATGGAAGCTAAAGTGACTAGAGACTGGATTTCAGGTAGAAGTCGAGCCTGGAGTGTAAGGATAAAAGAAAACATTTCCACTATGTTCAACCAAACAATTCCAGGGAAATGTGCCCAATTTTTTTTTCAGACTCTGTAGGAGTTCAACTCCTGCAATATGTCATTTGGTTCACGACTGCACTTTGAATCACAGAATAATGCCATATGTTGATAGCTAGGGATGATTGGTGTTGCTATTAAGCACCCTTGCAGGACTCTTGGCTGCAGGCCATTCTCTGCTCAGAAGAGAAGTCCAGGGAAATATGTCTTTTATATATAAAAAAGACTAAAAATGGTTTAAGTGAAGAGTGGCGTGTTATAGTAATTAGTATTCCAGACAAGAACTGGTAAGGCTGTGTTCAATTTTTCATCCAGCCATGATGTTCACTCATTAGTCTGGCACAAAAACTGAGTGGGAAAGTGCCCATACATTAGATTTACACTAAAGTGTTTTTAAAGGTATTTATATCTCTAATTTTCTCTTAGTATGATATTTATATTGAAAAGGGGATCTTTATTTCAAGTGCATTAATTCTAGCATAGTATTTAATTTACATTATATTACTACACAAAAGTCTTACTGGTATGAAGGTCAAACATTGTAGTCCTACACCACCTCCGTATACTGTCTCCCATCGTTGTGCCTTTTTGAAATCTGAGAGAAAAGACAATGGAAAACTGAATTTCTCGCCCATCTATCTGCTCATTCAACTGGGATAAATAAACCTAGAATGAAGAAGACATACACAGGAAAGATACATGAAACAAATTTCATACTCACACCCAATCTCAGATGGAAACAATAGTAAATCCACTAAGAAAACTCAATGGGAGGTCTACTTTAGGATTACCATAAATCAAGAATTTCTTGAAATCATATAATAATAACAACAGATTATCAATAACTAATACATATAGTCTATAATACCATTAATTTTGGGTGCTACAAGACCTTTCCAAAATTCACAAATGTATCCCAAAATATGACATAAAAAACTTCAGATTAAAAACATTCAAACATGGGAGGAAGTGACACGGGCAAATTCACCCAACCCTGGATTTGCTCAGAAAGTCTAACTGAACCAATACAGATCTATGGGGATCCTTTTGCCTGGCTAATGCAGAAAAAAAAGTTTATAGGAAGCAGGTGAATATTCCAATGTGAAGTCGTGTTCTTGTTATTGCTATATGAAGCTGCTGAAGCCACTACATCATCTTGTTACACTGCTATCAAAACATTTGTCTTTTGATGAAAGTGAATAATGATTAGAGGGAAAGAGAGAGCTTAGATGGAAGTGTGCAGGAAAAAGAGAGGGGAGATGAATGAAAATCTATGTAGACAGGATGGTAGCAAGGGCATAAGAAGGGCTAAAACAAATTCTGTAATTGGAGTAACACTATAAAGGTAGACAGGAGATGATGAAGAAATGTGCATGAAAAGGCAACCGCTGTGAGAATGAACACATGAAAAGAAGTAGACAATTGTAGAACTGCAAAAGACTGAAGACAAAAAAGAGGAATTTTAAAAGGAGAAAAAGAACAATTGGTTCTCTTGAAGTCTCTTGAATCTTTGTTCTTTGTTTTAATAGAACTGTGTTGAAATTTGCCCACTTTGTCTTTTTGTCTTAATTTGAATAATGTTTTTTCAAAAAAACTGGAGAGAAAAAATGTTATCTTGAAAGAATGTACAATTAAAAGAATATTACAGCAAATGCTATTTAAAGATATGACACTGACACTAGGGGAGAAATTATCTTAGTATCTCTTCTTAGAAAAGAACTACACAAAGAGTTTTTTCTTAAAAGTCAGACATGTGGTATTGGTTCCAGTCCAGAAAAGAGCAAAGCACAATAGATCCATTGGTTTAAATTTATGACAATAACTCTTGATGTTATTGTTCTTAGTTTCAATTTATTTTACAGTCATGTTCAGATGCTTACAGGGAGGAGTACATTTTGGGGAATATGTCCTCATCCACTTTGTCACAATGTCTGGTTCTCCAGCATTTAAAATTGAATGAGGCTGACACTCATGGAGGTTGTTCCCTGCCTCAAGCCTTCTGTTGTGGCTCAGGCTCTGTGTGATTCTGATGACGATTCTGGGATGCAGTTTCAAGATGATGGGATTCAGGTTCAGGATGAGTTTCAAGATGATTCTGATGGGAATGATGGGATTCAGGTGCAGGGTGTTCCTGCTGTGGAAAATGAAGAGCAGGGAGGCTTTCCCACAGGAAAAAAATGTTGTTGTTAATGAGGATGGTTCTCAGGTGCAAGAAGCAGGAAGGGAGAGCAGCTCCCAGCCTCAGCCTGATAACACTAACAAAGCCTGTGGCCTTGACAATGGGGCCGCATTTCTCGATTGAGCTAGACATCTGGAATTTTGGGGGTTGCACAGAAGTCTTAGAATAGCAAATAAGAGGGAGGTCAAAGGGCAAAGAAATGCCTTCGTGTTATGCTATTAAAGCAGTCGGCTGAGAGGGAAATCTTCGTCAAAGCAATTTCCTCGCTTGAATCAAGAACCAAGACTGCTTTCCTGTGTTATCTTATGGATTGGATGTAACCTTGTTTCTGGGACTTTGGTGTCTATTGAAAGGACTCAGCTTTATGTCTATTGTTCCCATGGATTTGTTTCTTACAGCCTTGTTTTGCAAATATCTTTTGGAACTATACTTTTGCCTTTTATGAACTGCTTTTTCCTTATTTCCCAAAAAAACTACAAAAGACTACATTCTGTGTGCAGCCTGGTATCTTTAGCAAGGTGAAGCTAACCTGAAGTGCGACACCTTCCTGAAGTGGAAAGAGGTGGAACCAAACCAGCAGGCAACAAGAGTTGGATAGAGCCAATAAGGCATTGAATTAGTTCAAGATTTTCTATTTCTTGGTGCATTCATTAATCAGAATGGAGATTGCAGCAAAGAATCAATAACTAGAACTTAGAAAGCTGAAGGATCAAGACAAGATCCTAGGGTGTCAAGATTCATCACTGAATGCGAAAGTTAGGATGACCCATATGATGGTATTTCCCATGTTCATGTATGGTTGTGAAAGCTGGACGGTGAAGAAAGCTAATAGCAAGAAAATCAATTCATTTGAAATGTGGTGGTGGAGAAGAGTTCCAATAAAAAGACAAATAAATGGTCTTAAGATGATTTAACTGAGATTATAATATTCTGGTTATATCATGAGAAGACACAACTCATTAGAAAACATAATAATACTTGGCTAGGTAGAAGAAAGTAGGAAAAAAGGAAGACCACAATCCCATTGGATAGATTTCATCAAGGAAGCCACAGCCCTGATTTAGCAAGACCTCCGCAGGGCTTTTGAGGATAGAATGACTTGAAGGTCTCTCATTTCTAGGGTCTTCATAAGTGGAAGTCAATAATAATATAATAAAATGTGATTTGCATCCCTCTCTATCTTCCAGTGGGGACTCAAGTCAATTTGATGGCAGTTAACAGTAACTGTCAAGGTCAGGCGCCAGCCACTGGATGAAAATACAGTTTATTGTATAAACAACTCAAAAAAGCTTTTAAAACAAACACAGGAGCTTGCGACACTTAAACTTCAGTGTGAAAAAGACATTTAAACTGAAAAAACTCCAAAAAACCAAACCGGAGTATAATCCGGATAATCCAGAGATATAATCCGGATTAAAACAAAACTGCTTAGATTCAGCTCAAAATTGCAGGATAACTTGAAGAAGGCAAAACCAACTATGGGCCGAATTCCCAAGGGTCCAAAATAAACAGAATTCCAACTGGGTTACAAAATAGAGTTTTAAGGCTCAAAACAAACAATGTCCCAAACGGGGCCAAACTTTGCCGCCGGAGGCAGTGCAAACAAACCGGTGCCGGAAACAAAGTAACGAAGGGCAAAGAGTTACTGCAGGGTCAGAAGCCAAGCCAGTGTTCAGTAATGGAATGTAATTGCAGAACCAGGAGTCAAACCGGAATTGGGAGCGAAGAGTAATTGCAGTCAGGAATGAAGCCAGCGGTCGGTAACAGAGCATAACTGCAGAACCAGGAGCCAAACTGGAATTGGGAGCAGAGCATTACTTCAGGGTCAGGAACGAAGCCAGCGGTCGATAACGGAGAGTAGTTACAGGGTTGAGAATGAAGCCAAGCTGGAATAGGGAGCGAAGAGAAATGCCAAAACGATGTCCAGTCCAAGGTCCAAGATGAGAAGTCGTCACAGCAAAGTCCTCGTCAATGGGTTGACACAAGTAGCCAAAACGACGGAGGCGAACTAATGCAGACAGTAATCACAATGCAGTCTAAAGAAAACCCACACAGTTCCAACCCCCATCGTAGAAGTAACCCAGAATAAACTTATGTCGGTTGCACAGTCTCAAGCCAGTCTTCAGGAACACGAACACAAAACCCAATGGCGCCCAACAACCACCTTGCCACATGCAAGGGCCCAATGGCCAAATGCCCACAATTTATTTACAATTCATCTTCAGAACTCGAGCTGGGCACCGCCCTTCCCAAAGGTTGCTCCCATTCCTCATCCGAGCTGGAACCATCCTGCCGACGGCCAGACCTACCCGCAGCTGTGGAACTATCCCCACTCCTCCAATTAGACCACCTGAAGGATCCCACGTTTCCTCAGTGTCCCCATCACCAGTGAGCCCAGTCTCCTCATCACAATCCTCTGGAGCACGTGTCCACTCCATGCCATCGTCTTCAGCCCATACCACATCCCCAACATCCATTTCAAGCCCCTCATCCCCTTCAAAACCTTCAAATGAATCCTCATCTGTTGATTCCTCAAATATCTCTTTAAGCCTCTTTCTCTGTAACTCCTCAAATGAGTCTTGCTCCTGAGGAGCCTTTCTTCTCTTCCTGCTACTATCAGTAGTATCATTGACCCCAGAAGGCTCATTCACAACAATAACAAAAGAGTCAGTAAGTACAGTGTCATGCTACCTCTCAAAAGAGGTGTATGAATGCACAAGAGATATCATGTAATCTGGCAGAAAATGCAACATAGGAATAGCCCGTTTGATTCCTTTCATTAAGTCTTTGAAAATTTACCTTTTTGTTCCGCATCATCCTGCATCTCCCATGGTGCCTGGGGGATTTTGAGCACTGAAGTTATTTTTTCTTCCCAAGCTCTTTTCTCAGTGCAACCCATGAAAACTTGCACATGCCTTTATCAGAGCTTGCAGTAATAAAAACATCTTTAGCTGCTGCTATTATTCACTCTATCAATTTGTTTATGTCCTTTAAGCTGGAAGATCAAAGAAAAATTGTGAGTAATGGGAAATGTTATTTTTAATGCCTATGAAAAATAAACCCATTACAGAACGCTACCATTGATTTCTTTGAAACTACATGCTGGTAATATACCTCTGGTGTCTACAGAATTTTTTTCCATTTTATTTTCAGAAAGATGCACATTTGGAAGCACATACTGATTGATATTTATTTTGTTATCTTTACTATTTACCAGGAGTTACAATAATAATCTAAAGGCGCAAAACAGATCCTTGAAGTCTGAATAAAAATTAATACAGGGTGTTTCAAAAAGATTGATCCAATTTCAAGGTAGTATATTTCACGATGGTGACATATTACAATTACACAAAATGTTAGATATGGTTTGATAAGTTCTCGAGTTATTAAGCTTTATTAACCATTTTGAGTCAGAAACACATCTAAAAAAATAACCTTGGCAAATAGAGAACATCTCATTACACCTGAGGGATCACTATCTTGCAAAAGACAGAGACTAGGGGATGTTTGAGCTCTGGGAGTGACATCTAGTAGTAATCCTTTGAAACTTTCATGGGCGATTTGTGCTTGCAGAGATATGGTGATTTCAAACCGAGTCGATCTTTTTGAAATATACTGCACTTTGCTCATTAGCATTTCTTTAGTACTTATAACAGCTACATTTATGTTGGTGAAATGTCTCTTTAGAATAGAAAAAAATTAAAGTCTGAAGTTGCAATGAGTTCAACTGTTAACTAAATACAACATTTTAAACAAAATATTTTTATTTATTTATTGTAAGAGAAAAAGGAAGGGAGAGAAGACAGATGCTTTGGACAAATGTGAAAGACAAAGTTTTTGTCACAATCAAATTGATGAAGACCACATGAAATATTATAAATATGTCAAATAAAATCTATTTATTTACTATCACTAGAATGTTCTGCCATTGCCTTTAACACTGTGAATTCTAAACATTTTTAGCATGAAAATCTTGATTTATTATCCTATTATGCTGTCTCAGTTGACAGCAGAGAGATTAAGATGGTGATATTTAATATCGAAATGAAACCCAAGTTGTGCTGATATGTTCCAATGTGTGGTATTGACGGGTGATGAACTTCATTAGTTTCTAAGAGAGGAAAAATCTTTTCTATAACATGTATCATAGCCTCTGGATATGCTTTTATCATTTGACTGAAGAAGAAAGAAACACCAAGCTCTCTTTTGCATTTGGCTTCTATTGTCAGAGAGAAACTTCATGATCTTCATGATCTTTTTGACCAACTCTATATGAGTAGCAAACTCATTATCATCCAGAAATTGGTTTCTTTGGTCACTGGAACTGATACAAAGTTAAGCAGCGTCATATATTCTGTGGATTTGTGTGGGAGACACTTAAAAATCTAAAGTGCCAAACACTTTAGAAGAGCTGACACTAGGCCCCCTCCAAGCCTATCCTGAAAATTGTTTAGAGATAAATATTATGAATACATCTCTGATCTAAATAATGGCAGAAGGGCATTTCTGATGGGAGAAAAGACTTTTCCTGATACTAACCTCTCACAGCTAGCATATATTTGAAATAGGCTTTTAATATTAATCGGAATTGCTTTATGCATCGCAGTGTGAGTTCAGTGCACCCACTGAAAATAGTGAAATGTACTTCCAAAGAAACACACAGAATATCAAGCTAAGCTATGCATCACAAACTGAAGGTTATGATCTCAGGTGTTCTTAGAAAGAAAGGTGTATAGCCCTTGATATCAACTGAGATTTGGTTCCAGAACACTCCCTAGATATCAAAAATCTGTGGGTTCTCAAGTCCCATTGTATATAGTAGCATAGTGAAATTGTGTCCCTTATATCAAACTAGCATTACCTGGCCATGCGTTGCTGTGGCTTATGGGAATCATTTGTTGGCCAGGTGCAATAGCAGTGAATAGCCTTGCATCCTCAAAGCCTGGCCTCTTTCTACATAGGGCATGCTTTCTAGGCCTGGTTGTATGGGACAGAGTAGCCTTGTTGCTTCAGAGCTTGGGGGCTTTCTATCTAGGGGAAATCTTGGTTGGCCAGGTTGAATAGCACTGAATAGCCTTGCTGCTTGCAAGCCTGGCCGCTTTCTACCTTGCGGAATCCTTGGTTGGCCAGTTTGATTATAAATGTGCAATATAGCTGTGTGGAAAGGCCTTGAGTTTACACTGCCATATAATCCAGTTCAAATCAGATAATCTGAATTTTATAGGCAGTGTGGAAGAGGCCTGATTGAAGAGGTCCTGGGCGCCATTAAATGGCTGTGTGGGTTGCTAGGAGACAAAGTGGGCAGAGCTTAGCCTTCTAACTGGCAACAATGGGGAAAAAACAGTTATTCCTCTCCCTCTAATTAGAACTTTATTTTTCTTGTTTTTTTATGTAAAAACACAGACCGGATGACCATGTCTTTTGTGGCCAAATTTGGGGTCATTTGGTCATGTAGTTTTGTTGTTTAAGTTAAGGGGAAAACTATCAGAACATTTTTATAGATTGTGAACAGCTCTAAACAAGTGTTAGAGAGAGCCCTGTGGATCTCTGAAATGGTGGGAGTTAGATTAGGATATGTATACACATCAATGTAGTGCTTCGTGGCTGGCAAAATCAATGTTTGCTTTGGATGTTTCCCCCAAACATCTTCTAAGTTTGGTTGAATCCATGGATTCAGAAGCCATGAATTCGAAGGGCCAATTTTAAAAGGAAAGCCCACAACAGGTCAGGAGCCCTCGCTGGCGCAATAGGTCAAACCCTTGTGCTGGCAGGACTGATGAGCAAAAGGCTGGCAGTTCAAATCCGGGGAGCATGGTGAGATCCTGTCTGTTAGCTCCAGCTTCTCATGCGGAAACATGAGAGAAGCCTCCCAGAGGATCATAAAACATCTGGGCATCCCCTGGCAACATCCTTGCAGATGGCCAATTCTCTCATACCAGAAGCAACTTGCAGTTTCTCAAGTCACTCCTGACATGAAAAAAAAAAAACAGGTCAGGTGATCAAATTGTGAACCTAGTTGGAACTTTATATTTGAAATGCCAAAGATATCCACTGAATCAAATGCATGTCAAATATGTCATTCACCCCCTCCCTTTCCCAAAACTGTAAGCAGAGTTCTAGTTGTTTTCATTAGATGTGACGCATTTGTGTGTGTAATGTATCCATCAATTTTTACATGTTTATTAGTTCTTTTATAGTACATAATTTTTTAAACGTGGAAAATAGAAATAGAAAGTGTAAAGAAGTGTGTCTTTGTTTTGATTTATGGATGACATGATTGTTTGATTTTGTTTAAACAGTCAGGTTTAACTATGTTTATAAGGGTAAGTATTGGAGTTGACAATACATGGGGGAAGGTAACCAGCTCAGCATTCTGAGGCAGGTTACCATAGCAACGGGGGCGGAGCCAACCGCCATTTGGAAAAGAAAAGGAGGGAATGTTTTAAACCCAGCTCAGTCTGTGATCTGAGAGTCACAGGAGACAGACTGGTTTCAGGTTCAGGGATACCAAGGAAGTTTAAATATGAGTCTGTGATTTTTAGTCACAGGGAAGAGACTGGTTCCAAGATTAAGGAAACCAGGGAGGCAGACCTCTAGTAGAGCCAGACTAAGCAAGTTGGGTGACTTGTTTAGGGTTATTTATAGAGGCTGTGAAGTAAAGGGAATTAATCCCAGTAGATCCAAGTGATCAGTTTATAGTTTGGTTCGGAGAGAAGAAAGTATTTTGGAAGTTGGAACACCTCAATATCTATCTGTAACAGTTATTTAAGTGCCTTAAAGAAATTATTGAAACCACTAAGCTTTATACATGAAATAAACTTGTTTTTGTTCGTTAAACCATCTAAGTCTCTGTCACACTCATATTCAAAATAAGCAACAATACCATCTGAAGTAAATAAGAAGATTAAAAAGAATAAACTATCCTCTGCCTGACATCTCCATCATTGGTGGCAGCGGTTATAAAATCATCATCCAGACATCTTTACATTTTGGTAGCAACTGTATGGTGGGATAGTTAAATATATAATAATTAAAAGGATTCCTCCCTGCCTCACATCTGTACAGAAAGCCTCTCCCCAATCACCCTGTAGATGTAGATAAGGTCTTTTTAAAAAAATAAAGATGCAGGATCAGATAGGGGCAGGACAAGAACCAGTGTAAGATTTTTTAACCCTTGAGACTTCCTCCCTCAGAAAGAGAGTAAAGCAGTGGTTTAATTAATGTGTTTATTATTTGTTTATTTATTTTAGTAAACTTGCTGAAATCTGGGTGCCCCTTGTTCTTATTGTGTGTCTGTAGACAGGCAGACAGATAGATCCTTAAACACTACGAGGTTTGCATCTTGTTGGTAAGCCTCTATCTAAAATAAACCCATTTGGTCACTTGTTGAATGGTATCTCAACACATTGGTAAACCCCATTGATTTAGTAGTCTGCTTTAATTTAGAATTTTTTATTTATTGTGTCAGAAGCGAATTAAGAATACAGTTATAATATATTTTTAAAAACCACAAACAAAGTTAAAAACTTGGCATTATACTAAATTTCCTTTGACTAGAAGCTGGCCACTTGGAGTGCCTCTGATGTCGCTGTAAGAAGGTCCTCCATAGTGCATGTCACAGGGCTCAGATGACATTGTCTGTGGTTTGCTCTTCTCCACACTTGTGCATTGTAGATTCCACTTTGTAGCCCCATTTCTTAAGGTTAGCTCTGCATCTCATGGTACCAGAGCTCAGTCTGTTCATTGCCTTCCAAGTTGCCCAGTCTTCAGTGTGCCCAGGGGGGAGTTTCTTATCTGGTATCAGCCACAGATTTAAGTTCCAAGTTTTAACCTGCCACTTTTCGACTCTTGCTTGTTGAGGTGTTCCTGTGAGTATTTCTGTAGATCTTAGAAAACTATTTCTTGATTTAAGGCATTGGCATGCTGGCTGATATGCGAACAGAGGATGGGTTGGAGATGTCAATGCCTTGGTCATTTCATTTACTGGCTGCTACTTTCTGATGGATATCAGGTGGTGAGATATCAGCTAAACAGTATAATTTCTCTAATTTACACTAATAATAGGACATTTCCAGGGATTGCTGCTGTAAATGAAACCAAACATCTTGGAATTTCTTACCACACAGGAAATCATGGATAAGCATAACAGCACACCCTTAAGATTTGCTGTTTGTGCTCTGGTTTTTTACTTTCCTTCTTTTCTCCTTTCCAGTTTGGAAAACTGGACAGCAAAGGACTGCTGTTCAAATGCCATCCAAAGATTGCAGAGTTCTATGTTTGCTATCACTGGGGTAGGCTCTACTTTTCTTTGATCAGAGCAACAATGAGTTGATGTGATTTTTGGTAATCTACAGATTTAGGCCTGCTCCTGTGTGCCAGCTCTGCTAGTAATCTCCATGTTTCCTGTTTCCAAAGCAAATGTTCCACTGCTCTAGGCATCTGTGAGAATATTTGAGCCAGATGTTGCTTTCAAGCTGGAACGGCACCTTTCATTCAGTCAGTGCATACCATATGTCTACTGTATATACAGTCTATACAATCATAGATGCCTATTCTTTATAAGGATATATGATTTATTTATATAACTGAATCCAGTGGAACTTTTTAAAAGTGTCAAATCATAAGACTAAAATGTCAGGAATATGCAAAACCTTGCAGCATATTTGTCCATCTCCTATGCAGACAGATTCAAGATCCAACCAAGTTAAATGTTTGTCAATTCAAGTAAGTGTCAAAGGGAATTGTGGGGACCAGAAAGAAACAATATCTTAAATAGATCAACAACTTTGTGTAGCATTAGGTGACTTCAAAGTCCAGTCCAGAGTTTAAGATCATTGTTAAATAAAAGATCAAGTATATTTTACAAGGTGACTTACAGCATGAGCATTGAGCACAGAGTGTCAAGGGCATTTTAAACCTTTGAAACTTCTAATATATTCAATTTTTTGTGGTCATGAACTCTAGAAAGGAAAGAAAAATGGGTTTTGTGTGGTATGGTTAAATAATAGAAGGGGAACATTATTAAAATTTCAGAAAGGTTTCATACAGTGTAGGATGTCATTATATTAGCCTTACTTTGTTATATTAAGCTGTTTTCTCCTAAGGTTTACAACTGACTTTCTCAAAGTCTGTGTAGATGCATATAGAAACACACAAACACATATGAAATGGAAAGCTATAAAAGCTGATAAAGATGATAGCCCAAATCAGATCTATTCTACTATAGGTTCAGCATCTCTTATTCAGAATTTCAAAAGACTCCAAAATTGCCCACATGGGTGGCTGAAATAGTGATGCTGTTGTTTTCTGATGGTTCAGTGTACACACTAAACTTTGTTGAATTTTAAACTCATGTGTTGGATTTACTGCATTTCAGTTTTTATTCTGTGTATTTCTCTCTATATATACAGTAGAGTCTCGCTTATCCAAGCTTCTGGATTATCCAAGCCATTTTTGTAGTCAATGTTTTCAATATATCATGATATTTTGGTGCTAAATTCATAAATACAGTAATTACAACATACCATTACTGTGAATTGAACTATTTTTTCTGTCAAATTTGTTGTATAACATGATGTTTTGGTGCTTAATTTATAAAATCATAACCTAATTTGATGTTTAATAGGCTTTTCCTTAATCCCTCCTTATTATCCAAGATATTCGCTTATCCAAGCTTCTGCCGGCCCGTTTAGCTTGGATAAGTGAGACTGTTTGTGTGTGTGCGCACACGCATGCATGTGTGTATTATAAATACATTTTAATACATGTATTTTAGATAATGTATTATGATTATACATACATGTATTTAGCTATGTTTTGGCTCAAGGAGAGGAGAAGAAGGTAGGAATAAAATTATTATTATTATTATTATTATTATTATTATTATTGACACAAAGACATAGTATGGCACAGCAAATGAGTTATATATGCTGGATTATTATTATTATTATTATTATTATTAATAATAATAATAATATTTGTTTCATGCACATAATGATTAAAATATTGTATATAAGATCAACTATATCAGGCTATATGGATACAATTTATATGAAACATTAATGAATGTTGACTTTAGACTTGAGTCTCCAGAATATGCAAATATAGGCATTTCAAAATTTGGGGAAATCTGAAGTCCAAAACCCTTTTGGAACCAAGAATTTCAGATAAAGGATGCTGTATCCCTATTAAAATATTAATTAAAATATTTTTTTTCAAAAAAAGATACTCAACATGTAGTCACTTTTTAAAAAATTGTAAATTAAAGTCCTTTCTATGGAGTAACTATAGATTCCTCTTGGAGTTAATGCTTTTGCATCTGCAGGAATGTCTTTTAATTAAATGGATTCATAAACAGACTATGGAGATGACACATCCTGTTGCAAATACAATCTGTCAGCACACAGCAGCTGCAGCCGTCATTCTGTCATCTACCACAAGCTGAGCATAGCTTCGCTCATTCTGAGCTGAGGTGACAGGTGATTTGTTTAACCCTTTGTCATTGGAGAAATGAAAGTGGGAGTTAAGGACACATCTGCAGCCATCCCTCTAATTTCCATGAATGAATGACTATTTTAATAAGCACAGCACCTTTTGGGTTCTTACAAAGTTTCACAATGATTCCTTCTGTAACAGCTAATTTATTCCTTTTCTGCAATGCGTTAATACCCAGAGGGATACAAATTAGGATACATGGAGTCTAGAAAGTGGAACAATGGATTCAAACTGTAGAAAAAGAGTTTCAATTTGAATATTAGAAAGAACTTCATGAGCTGTTCAACAGTGGAACTTACTGCCTCGAAGTAAGGCGGTGCTTAATTCTTTGGACTTCTCACATGGAAGGACATGTACACTAAGTGTAATCTATTTAATGAATTAACTGTGTTCATGGGACCCCTTAACTAAAGTTTAGCCCTTCCAATCTTCCCTTGGCTAAGAAGACATCTCACTGATTCCTTTTTAAGGGATCTCTTAGGGAGATATATAGAAGCCTGCCCATATAACAAATTAAGTCACTTACAATTATTAGATAGTTTCGCATGCAAACACATACGGGGCATTTTAAATGGGGCATTTTAAATTTAAGCAAGGTTAATATGATGTGCCCCCTCCCTGTATGGGGTGAACAGAGTGGATCCCAAATAGGGCTGCTCAGTTGTGGATGCAGCTACTGAACTACTCAACTGTCTCAAACTTTGAGGCAGAATGATTGAATCCATATATCCGCCACCCATGTAAAGGGTGACAAAGGCAAGAACAAACAGACTGAGAGACAGCTTTTATCCTAGAGCTGTAACTATATTGAAATCAATGGCTTTGCATTCGATGTGGCATTAGGGGCTGTGCGGTGGTGGTGGGAGTGTGGAAGGATGGGTGTGCTGTTTTGTGATATGTGCTGGGGGGAAAATATTTTATTGTACAATGTATGACAATAAAGTTATTCTATTCTACGTGCCAATCTGTGGCTAGAGGCTTCCAGATTTCATAGTCTTCCCTCCGTCATCACTTGCTGCTCATCATGGGACCTCTGTTGGTTTTATTTTCTTTTTCTTGGAAGACTCCTGTGTGTAAATTTGTTTTATATGTGGATGTCAGTGTACTCCTGACCAGCACTTAGTCTCCACAGAATGAGGTTCACATCCAGTTTCATGGTTTATTTATTTATTTATGGTACTTCTACTCCACCTTTCTCAACCCCTAAGGGGACTCAAGGCAGCTTTACAACATAGGCAACAATTCAATATTAGGAATATATTCATAACCTGTTAGGATTATGATACCAATATGATTAGATATTGGTGCAGAGTAACAAAAATACAGAAGTCTAGGAGTTTATGTGAGCAGAGATGAGAAAGACAAAATAGTCAGCCTCCCTTTCCTTTTAAAAAAAGTCATGCGCATAAAATAAGCATCAGAGACATCAAAAGTAAAATAATAAAAATATCTTTACTCACAATCTTGTATGATAATGGTCATACAGGTAAAAACATCTTAGTTCCAAAACAATACAGTTCAGGATACTACATATCTCTTAACAAAAAGTAACATCAGCATGGCAGGATCAAGAAGAGGAGAAGAGGTGAAGAGCAAGAGAGAGAACAAAAAAGTCTCCCCTTTTATGCCCCAAATTCTAAAGGCAAATGTAACTTCCTGTATGTTTCCAGGAAGTATACTCCCATTTTCCACATCACATGCAAAACCCCAAAATGGTGCCATCAACTCTGGAATGCAGCTCTGGCTTCAGGTTACTAAGCAACAAACAAAACTAACTACATAAACCATCCCACATTGAAAATGCATGCATGATTGCTTAGGTAACCCAACATTCAATGCCTTTAAAAACAGTGTACAATAAAATAAATATTCAAAATACAATTAAAAGCATTTAACACAATATGAACATGATAATTCACGTGATCCACATGTCAACCCGACAACTGGTAGCTACTCATCTGTTACAGCCTTCTTTCTCCTTCAAGCTGTTGTAATATGTATCATGTAATCATCTGACTGCTCCACCATTGAGGACTTCAAATTGTGCTTGGTCTGGTTCCTCTCTGTGGCCTTGCCACCTCGGGAGACCCCCCAGGAGCACATGACTCTGACAGCTTTGCCTGCAGGTTCACTGCACACAAGCCCCCTCACCACAATAAGATGACAATCCATTTGGGGGGGGGGGGTGTTGAAGTAAGATTCAACTGATAGTGCACACCATTTCTTTATCTGAAATGGTGATTGAACCCCATCTTGCCATTTCCTTTGGCTAGCAAAAAGTTTTGTTCCAGTTCTGCCTTGAAACTATTTTGTGTAATGTGTGTGTATTGATCTAAACTCATTGGTTAGTTCCAGCTAGAAGACAACCATTGTGCATAGTAAGTGTAGATGTATGACTTCAATGAGTCTATTCTTATTTGAAGCTAACAATTTGCTTTCAGATGTATTTGTGTCTTTGTGTATATACATGTGTATTTGTATGTATCAAATAGACTGTCCTTGGTCTATTCATTCTACCTTTAATCCCTTTCAGAAAATATTCATTTAAAAACATGCAGTGCATCTATTCGCATTCTGCTAGGCTCTTACCACTTCTAAACAGTTCTTTTAAATTACAGAGTATTAGATCACCAACCAGTTTTCTCCTCCAATTCTTCATGTATTATATTTGGAGGCCATGAAGCCCTCATTATTTTCTTCAGCTAGTTATGTATAAGTTTCTCTAATTTATACATCTTTTTCACTATCTTCTTTCTGTGCTCAACTTTGTAGTGTGGTATTTGATTTTGTTTTGCTACTGAATCAGTGCTGCTGGTTTGCTAACTAAAAGAAAAAGAGCAAAACAATCTATCTTGTATATTCCAGCAGAAATTCAAATGCCTATTTTGATTCCTTATAGTGGAAAATGAACCCTGAAGTTTGTATTAGAATAGTTGATCCAGGAAATGTTATAAATTAGGCTCAATAATATGACTTGTAAACTGCTTTGAGTCTCCTTTGTGAAGAGAAAAAGCAGGGTATAAATAAACATAATAATAAACATAATAATAATAATAATAATTTTGATGTGTTAGGCAGAGAGTTGCCTTTTGTCAGAGTCTGCGTGTATTAGAGGCATGTTAGAAGGGTAGGACATTGCAAGTCTGAATCCTTGTCCATTAAAATGTCATGCCTCATTTTAAAATACTAATGTCCTGTTTTGTCTTTCAAGAACAGCCTTAAGACACTGTGGTAAGTAAATGAAAACTGCTTTACTTCAGCAAAACATAAAGTACAGCACACTCAGTGGAATAATGCAAAAGGAAGCAAGGAAGTCTTAGGGCAAATGCAGTTCTTAGTCTCTGATACAGTCCCAAATCAAATAGCAGTCTTACTTCAGACAAAGAAACAGCAATAAATCCAGATACAGACTCAGAGGAGGCACACGGGGGGTGAAGGCATTAGAATCAGTTTGTTACCAGCAAGAGCTGGCTGCATCTGATTCTGCTTTATGCATCTGATTCTAGCTGAATGGCGTCTCTGCTCTGTTTCCTTTCGCCTCTCCTGAAAAGTGGGTACTTGCAAAGTCTCCTCCTCAGATTCCAACTCACCCTCAGATTCATGAACACTTTCCTGCTCCCCTTCCTCTTCTGAAAACGAGGAATCCCTAACAACTAACTAGAATTTCCCCTCAAAAGCTTCTCCCTCCTGCTGGCAAGGAAATAGTCCCATCATTGCATTTAAGAGACCTAACAGTGCTTAACTGTGATTTTTAGCACTACTGAGTGAAGACTCTACCAAAGTGGCTCAGACTGGTACACTGCCCTCTCCCCATTGTAAGGCACTGCCCCCTCTCCACTCTAAGGTAGTGTGCATTTTTCCAGAAATTGGGATTTCTACAAAATTAGGAAACGTGGATTTGAAAGAGGGCAAACATCTATACTTTGCCTCATGTGTGCAGCTACATTGTTTTAACTCTCTATTCCAAGTCCTCATAAGGTGTCCGCATACAATGCTTTGCACTTAACAACATTTTAAGCACATGGAGCCTTAAAAAAAACTCTCCATAAAATGACATCTCTTTCAATTTTATGATTCTATTATTCCTATTTTGCCACACCCAGAGGTGTCTCCTTCAGTATAGATGACAACCCCCAATTTAGGAATGGGTCAAATGTAGACAAAGGGGCAAAGCAAGTTCAAGTCCCCAAAGAATCCCAGAGATAGAGGTTTCAGAGGATTCCTTCCATCAAGAACCTCCTTCTTTGTCTACTCGGATGACATTGCCACTGCTGCACCTTGGCCATCCAGAAGTTCACCCACACTGAAAAATTAATACAATTTGACACCACTTTAAATGCCATGTCCCAATGCTATGAAACCATGGAAGTAGTAGTTTTGTAAAATCTTCAGCCCTCTCTGGAAAAGAGTGCAAGTGCCTCACCAAGCTACAAATTCTAGGATTGTGCAGCATTGAACACCTCCACCTTCTTTACTGTTTTAAAAATCTTTAGCCTATAAAATCCTGCCTTAAAGTAAATATGGTAATGTCTAGGAGAGATTACCTCCCAAACCAGTAAACCCAGCAAACTGCTCTTATCAACAACTTGACACTCGATGTCAGACCTAATGGTGTAATTCTGAAAATAGCAATTGGAGTCACTGGATTAAAAGATGCTTACTTTGTCTACAGGTTTATCAGACATTGCAACAGTGACGCTGACATGCTTATCCCCTAACGTTCAATGTTCTCATTTTGACATGTCGCTGCTTGTTGATAAAAAGTGCTACTTCTCAAACAAATACAGGCAGACTTGCTTCACTTGTCCTTGAAATTTTAAAAAAAACTCCTTGCACTGAGAATTCAACACAATTTAATTAATTTTTAGTGGCAGCTTCAGCAAATTTTTATAATGAATGATTGTGAATTATAAAGATGTAATGCTTTACCTGTTGTGATCAGTCAGAGCATTGTCCATCCATAGCTACCAAAAAGATATTATTACACAGTAAACTCTAGGATTCTGCATGGGGGCTGTTATGAATCCTAATTTAGGATCTAATATCTGAGACCAATCAATTTCAGTTCAGATTCTAAAGTCTGGATTGCCTGTTCTTCACAATGACTTGCATTGATAAACAGAAAGTTATACATTTTAAAATTTTTGACATGTCTACACATTTGGATACCCAGTAGACCCTAAAGAAGGATTGTTCTCGCCCAGTTTCAAGAGAGGTAATGCTGGAAGTTTTCATGTATATGTCTTCATTGTATTATTATCTTTACCACTTGCACTGCTGCTCTTTGATGATTCTCAAGGGATTGTCTTTCACACCTCACTTATCTTGGGCATAATAAATCTCAGTTGCCAAACTGTTCTTATACATATGGATGTAAATGTTTAAAAGCCATCACACAGACTAGACAGCTTTATATAAGGCAAGGAGCAACTTCTAAAATTGGCTGCTCAGATCTCACTACAAATGGTAATTTAAAAATACTTCTTTTGATAATCTGGACCATTTTTAAAACCACTTTTTCTATTTATTTATTTATTTATTTATTTATTTATTTATTTATTTATTTATTTATTTACAGTATTTATATTCCACCCTCAGGGACTCAGGGCGGATCATATTGTACACACATAAGGCAAACATTCAATGCCATATAACATAGAACAGAGACAGAAACAGACGCAGAGGCAATTTAAACCTTCTCCAGCTTCCAGCTTCCTGAGGGTATGCTTGATTCCGGCCACAGGGAGAGCACCTGATTCATCATCCACTGCGACAGTGACTTCCTCATTCCAAGGTGATTTTTATGGTGTCGTAAATTATCCTCCCCACATATAAGTGGTACCTAAATTTCCTACTTGATACATGCAACTATTTTTTGGGTTGCTTAGGTCAACAGTGAGCAGGGGCTATATTTTTATTTTAATTGTTGGGTACTCACCCCGACATGGGCTGGCCTCGAACTCATGACCTCTTGGTCAGAGTGATTTATTGCAGCTGGCTGCTAACCAGCCTGTGTCACAGCCTGGCCCCATCTAATATCTAAAATGATAATTTGATTGTGAAGCCAAAGGCAACTGACTCCCAAGTCTGTATAGCTTTCCGATTTCCGATACCACTTTTTCTGGCCAAAAGAGTTACAGATCCCTTCTGCACTGTTAAACTGTTCATAGTCAAACTGTGCCCCCCCCCCCCCAGCTGTTTTTTTGGCCTCCAATTCCCACAAGCCCTAGGCAGCATGTTCAACAGCCAGGAATTATGCAAGTTGGAGGCCCAACTGGGGAGGAGCAGTTTAAAGATGCCTAATTTAACATAAAGACCCCATCCTTAACAGTTAGATGTGGTCTATTAGACACTTCCCCGATGGGAAGGGGGTGTTTTTTGGCAATTCATTTGATCTCTAGAGTCCCATGTGCCAAAAATTGTCCTCTTAACTTGCCTACTCCATTCTCAGAATTAGCAAGTAATGTATCCTTAGCTTAGTCGTATGAATAAACTGAGTTTGTATGTTGCTGTGTGCTGGGATTGTTTAGGCAAGATTTCAGAGGGAGTTTGCCATTATTTTTCTCTCAAGCTGTGATACTGTGGGTTGCCTAAGGTCACATAGTGAATTTCCTTGGCTAAGATCCCTGGTCACTCAGAGTCCTAGCACAACATTCAATGTATCATATCACTCTGACTTTCATATTTATTCATAAATCATTTCAAAAGAAAACTATTAGTGAAATATACTTCCTTACTGTCTTTCCATTTTCTCTCTCACTGAATAATGAAATATATTATAAATATATTATAAAATGCCTTGGGTAAGATTCATACATTGAAATTCTAAACCTTAGGTATCTTTCTACAAAATCAAACTCACTTTTCTTGAGTAAATTTTAATTTAGTGACAGTAAAAGACTCCTTTAGCCACATTATGATGAAGAGTAACTGTGCTGTCGTTTGCAACTGTTAAAAAGTAGAAAGATGGGGGTTTGGTAGTGGACTTTACACATTGTAAAGCACCACATAGCTGGGGATGGTGAGCACTTGAAGAGATCTCTGAAGGGGTCAGTGGAACTCTTATTTTCCTCCCTTTCTCACCAGCCATATAAATTGCCAGGAATACTAAAAAGCACATTATTGATGATGATAGGCCTCTGAATATAAAAAAGTATCTATAGATTTAGAAGACTTTGATCATTAGAGTTCAATGGAAATATCCCCTTATAGGTCATATAGTGGTCAACCAGGTCTAGGCACTCATCAATAAAATTGATTTAGATGTGACTTTTGGCACTGCAGCTGTGTTGACCCCTTTTTAAGATTATCTATGCTTGGGAGAGAGACAAAGAGAACATGTCATCCCTGTTGATATTTCCATACCTCACAGCAGCTTTTGATATTATTGACTATAGTATTCTTCTGAAGAACTTGAGTGAGAAAAACTTTTAGATTGAAGGTAAGGAACTGTCAAATTAACCATTTGTAAGCCACTCAGGGAGCTTTCGTGACTGAAGAGCAGGCTATAAATACTAAAAAAAAAATTAAATCATCACATGAGAAATTAAATGTATTAGCACTCTCATGTCCATTATTGCTTCGTTGTTAAGAGAAGGTGGTTGATTTGAAGAAGAGGGTCTCATATATCCATAAAAGTTCAGCATATGAGCTGGAATCCTGGAAAATCAGGGAAGATATTAATTTCAGTGGCTTCAAATGGTTTGTATCAATGAATTTGTCAAAACTGATGGAGAAGATGGAGAAGTCCTAGACAGAACTTCCTATATTAGTGTGTTTCATCTACCCATGTATTTAATGACTGTGGTTGATATGTAATGCCAATAAACTGAAAGAGGCATGTTTAGGTATGTTATAATTGTTGTTGCTGCTGTTGTGTGTTGTTGTTTATTCATTCTGTTCTGTCACACGCTGGGCCTGTAACTATTGTCTTTTGTATAGGACGTATACTTTATGCCCAGCGGGAAGCCAGGGCTCCTCAAAGAGAGGTTCTTGAGGATTTTCCTGAAAGGGATGGTATTTTGAGTCTTTAATGAAATAACAAAGTCTTTATTGTTGAACAAATAATAAATCTTCAATGAGTCAAATAACACTTCAAGGTTTCCTTAATAAACTGTTGGCTTTTCAATCTTGTCCCCAGGGGACGGGCAATTGGCTTTGGATAACTGTACTTTCTCTGTAAGAAGAAAACTCCCTTATAACCTCTCCCAGGCTGTCTATCATACGGGCCTAGCTGATGTGGGACCTACAATTCCAAATGCGTCTGGGCATCGAGTAGACCTACCAACCAAGGCTTGCAGATGTTTCAGCTGGGGTTCTGTGGATCTGTGCTGCTGTTCTCTCTCCGAGGTTTCTTTGGAAACTTTAGGGCTGTTTCCCTCAGGAGCTGTGAGGCTGAGAGGCTGTGAGCTCTCAGCCAGAGCTTTTGGGACTTTTCCCCTGGAATTTCTGTTTCTGTTTTCTCGGATGTTCTATATCCCCAGATGTTCTTGAGATATGAAGCTTTTCTACAGGATGAGCTGGTCTACGTCCTATAGCTTAGCTTCCTTAAGTGAGACTGACTTAAAAGTGGCTCCTTCCCTCCCAGAGCCCTGAACAAGGGGCGGAACCAAACTTAATGATGATGGACAGGCAGCCTGCCCTATGACTTCAAACATTAGCAGAAAGAAAATAGAGTTGGAGCTTCTGGTACAGCCATACCAGCACACATTCAGTTGCTTCTGACTCTTTGTGCCCTCATGGACCAGCTCATGCCAAAGCTCCCTGTCGGCCGTCGCCGATCAGACTGCTATGTCCTGTTCTGTTGTGTATCTTCAAATTATTTCTGACCTATGACGATCATAAGGCAAACCGATCACCATGGTCAAATGGAGAATCGAACCCTGGTCTCCAGAGTCATAGTCCAATGCACAAATCACTGTACCATGCTGGCTGTTATGACTAGACATCTGAAAGAACTGAAATATTTATTTCAATATGTACACCTTTAAAAGCTCTATATATTTTCATTGCTATGCTGTTTTATGGTATTTTTATAACTTTTGTGGATATTTTAATGTGTTTTGTTTCACATAGCTTTGTATTGTTTGATACCTGCTGTGCTATTATCCTGTTTTGCTTTTAGATTGATTTTGTGATGCTTTTGAGTTGATAGCCGTGGCTTCCTTTTGGAGGCTACGTGCATTTTTAAATTTTTCATGTCACCCTGAGAATGATTTTCTACAAGGGAACTAACAAACTGAATGAGTGAATTTTCTGAACATCCCTTAGTCTGGTTTTTCCTGCAGTTGGAAAGTAAAGTGAATGAGATGGAAAGATTGCTTTATGTGACACACAGAACTGTTCTAGCCGATGGCCAAGTTTACTATATAGTGCTCAGCATGATTTTCATGACGAATTTGTGCAGCCAATCAAGGATAAATTGGGGTGGAAAATGTAAAGGGCATCACTGAATCCTAGGGGATTCTGTCTTTTCTTCTAAACTCATTGCCGGCTGGATCCATTGTGAACTAAGCATATAGTTTCATTGATTTTATGCCTCCAGAAGAACATGAAAAAAAGGGAACATTGTAAGCCTGCTACACTTTTAGCTGGGGAAAAATATATTTTTAAAAGTAGCTAATGTTAAGAGCCACTAAATTAGAAATAACTGTCAGATTAATTACCAGATTTCTTTAGAGGCCTGTAGATAGCACAATGAAGAGTGTTAACAACAATATAATATTTCTGTGTACAGTCACAGGATATTGTTAGTTCAGTCTCTCGAGAGTGCAATCCTTCTTTCTATAAGTCATGTGCTGCCCTTTAAAGTGCTAAAGAAATGTGGTGGTGTACCATTCATAAGAGGAGTGGACATCTTATGGTCCGTCCTTATGTGACCTTTTATCCTAATCCCACCACAAACAATCATAGCAACATTGAAGTACAGAGTTGGAAATGGGATCCTACTCAGTGAAGGAACTTCAGCTAAAGCATCCCCAGGAGAAGCTGCTAAGCTCACTTTTGAAGACATTGAGAAAGATCCCACCAAATCTCTGGGTAATGGGTCCCATTACCAAACTGCTCTTACCATCAAGAATGTTTAATGTTCAATCAAAATATCCCATCCTGCAACTTTAGACTTGGCCCTACCTGCTAGGACAGACAAAAAGAAACCTGCAGCCTCCTCTCTGTGGCAATCCTTTACCTATATAGTCACATCGCCCTCAGTCTTCTCTTTATCGGGCTAAATATTGAAACCCCTCAAGTTTTCTCATAGATTTTGCTCTTCATATTTCCAATCAGCTCCATTGTTCTTTGTACTTCTTGTCTATATACTTCTTAAAATGATGAGCTGAACAATGAAAGAAGTATTTCAGATGAGACCTAACTAGTGGTAAATATAGTAGGACTATTATTTTCTTGACTTGTTAATTATGATTCAGTTAATGCAGGCTAAAATATTATTTGCCTTCTTTGCTGAAAGACCTCACTGCTGGGTCATGTTCATCCCAGGGTCATGTTCAATGTACTACTGCTAATCCAAATATTCCCAATCTTATAACTCTGCATTTAATCTTTGGACTAAATCTAGAATTTTGCCTTTCTCTTTGTTGAATTTCTATTAGTTTCAGCCCCAATTTTCTAATTTATCAAGATACTTTTGAAATCTGTTCCTATCTTCCACTGCATTACTTAGCCTTATGAGTTTTGTATCATCTTGATAAAGATGTATTTACGTCATCATCTAAGACAATGATGAAAAATATTGAAGAGTGTCATCCCCAAGACAGGACACCATAACAATCTGATCAAGATCCCCCTACAGTTAGAAGTGTAGCCTTATAAATCTCTTTCATATTAAAATAAACAACATTATGGTGTAGTGGTTTTGTTATCGAGAAATCAGATCCCTAAAAACTATGATTGGTATAAAATATATGTGGATATACAGCCAACACATTGGATTTTTTCTCTTTGCCTGCAAAGTAACCTTTCATGAATCTCATTGGGGTGTTGCTTCAGCACACCTTGGACTCCAAAGAATAATGCCCCAATAACCACAATTGCCTAACAATGTCCACACACCTAACAATGGAGGAAACCAGAGGTCAGAGAAGATGCCCAATGCCCTATTTCGTCATCTTCCTGGGAACTTGCCTCATAGAATCATAGAGTTGGAAAAGACCACATGGGGCATCTAGTCTAATCCCCTGCCATGCAGGAAAAGCAAAAAGTACCTCTGATAGATGACCATCCAGCCTCTGTTTAAAAGCTTCCAAGGAAGAAGCTTCCACCACACTCTGAGGCAGAGAGTTCCACTGTGAACACCTCTTACAGTCAGGAAGTTCTTCCTAATGTTCAGGTGGAATCTCCTTTCCTGTAATTTGAACCATTGCTCCAGGCCTTAGTTTCCAGGGTAGCAGAAAAGAAGCCTGCTTCCTCTTCCCTATGGCATCCTTTCACATATTTATACATAGCAAGCATGTCTCAACCTTCTCTCCTGCAAGCTAAACATACACAGGTCTTTAAGACACTTCTCATAGGGCATAGTCTCTAGATCTTTGATCATTTTAGTTGACCTCCTATAGGCACCTTTCATCTTGTCAATGTCTCTTTTAAACTGTGGTGTCCAGAAATTGACACAGTATTCCAGATGAGGTGTAACCAAAGCAGAATAGAGAGGCACCATGACTTCCCTTGATCTAGATACTATGCTCCTTTTGATGCAGCCAAAAATCCCATTGGCTTTTTAACTGCTGCATCACACTGTTAGTTCATGTTCAACTTGTTGTCTATGAAGTTTCCAAAATCTTGTTCACATGGTCCATTGCCGAGGCAGGTGTCACCCATTATGTATCTTTGCATTTAATTTTTTCTGCCTAAATGTAGTATCTTACACTTCTCCTTCTAGAAATTCATTTTGTTAGTTTTGTCCCAGCTCTCTAATCTGTTCATGTCATTTTGAATTCTGATCCTGTCCTCTGGAGTATTAGCCTCATCTATAGCACCTATCCAGAACCCCTCTGGGTATCCTCCATTGTTATTTGTCCATCAGCCAGCACCTCCTTTGTCTAGTTGGCATTGAACCATCAGAACCTATCAACCACTTATCAAGCTGCATTCCAGCCAGACACACCCAGTTTCTGGGACCAGGCTGTGGAGCAGCTGGTTAGTAGCCAGCTGCAATAAATCTGTCTGTCTATATATGTCATATGTCTAATGGCATTGAATATTTGCCATGTATATGTGCATTGTGATCCGCCCTGAGTCCCCTTCGGGGTGAGAAGAATGGAATATAAATATTGTAAATAAATAAATAAACTCACAACAGACACAAACTCAAACAGACCAATGACAATTTATTGAATTTCCCACCTCACCTCTGGTAGGCCCAGAGACAGAAGCAAGCTCATGCCTCCTCCAATTAAGCTGCGGATCCTAGCCAGCAACCTCCAAGATCAATGGGAAGACAGCCCAGAAATTTTCAATTGTTCTCTACTGCTATAAATAACCTATGGAGTTGGAATATGACAGTACTTTGAACTTCTGGTGTTTCTCAATTTGGTCCTGACACACAAAAAAAGTACTTTGAGCATTAGCTCTGCTGATATCTTCTTTGGCCACCGAGAATTAAAGATGTCTGCTTTGGCCTTCTGCCCATCTGTGTCCTGATTTGGCCTTCTGTGGGACTCCAGGTTTTAAACCCACAATGAATCTGAAATCACACAACAGTTTTGAACATTAGACTCTCAATCTGGAGACCAGGGTTTGAATCCTTACTCAGCCATGGAAATCCACTGGCTTATTTTGGGTAAGCAGACTGTCTCAACTTATGAGCAAAGTCAAGCTCTCTCTGAACAGCAATATCCCACCATCCTTCCCTCCATCACATGGGGAAATTGGGAGGAAAGTGTGGGTAGCTCCAATAGAGCTATCAAAGCAAAGCGGCAAAATGGGGCAGAAATGCCCCATCTGGAGAGATGGAAATATCTCCTTGCACACACAATATTATTTTATGCAATATTATTTTTAGGAATGCTTCCTCCTTAGCTTGGGACAGAAGGCAAATGCTAATACTGACATCCAGGCTGACGACAGTTTCTTCACAACAGCAGTCTACCCAACAGCAATAATTGCTTAAAGTTTGGAGCCCATTTTGAAACATTACCTGCAAGGCACACAACTGAATAAATAGGCTTATACTTTGAGCAGAAAGACCTGGGTCACAGTCTGCTCTCCTTGCTGCCTGTAGCTGAAAGGCATGGTTGTACAGCAGAACAGAAGAAAATAATTCATGTAATGAGACACTTCCTTGTGGAAGTTTTATCCCTTTCCAGTGCTGTTGAATTGATTAATCTCGATTTTGAACATTGGCGGCTTCTGCTCCAGGGCCTGAATTGTAAGGATGAGAAATATGTGATGAGAAATATCAGTGTCCACACTTTCTCAGGCACAAACAATAATAATAATAATAATAATAATAATAATAATAATAATAATAATACATGTTTATTTCTTGAAGTTTGAGGTTGGTTCCAACACAGTGAAAAAAACATAAAACATTATGTAAAATACATATATTACAGTGTATTTCTATGCAATATATATATTAAAAATACTTAGAACAGAAATTAAAATACAGTAAACACAAGACATGAGTTTAAAATTCATAATTAAAAATTGACTGGGTAGGCCTGCTGAAATAGATAGGTCTTCAACTTTCAGTATGAAGGAATGAATGTCCTGTGACCAGCTGTGCTGTGCGTATGTGTGCATATGTGTGTAAAGTCTCAAGCGCAATGTTTATGTGCAATGTTACAAGCACAGTTACTCCCATTTTTATTTCATCACTGTTGGAGTGCTTTTCAACATGCCTTCCAGTACATACTCTGCTTTGCCTGAACCACACACTTCTCCATTGGCAATTCTCACAATAGAAAACAGAATTCTTGAATTTGACAACCTTGGCCCAAGTTTTCCCATTCTTGACATTCACTGTGGGAGGAAATACACCTTTGTTCGAGAATTCACACATTTGTGAGCCTCAGTTGAGGGCATCAAAGAAAGAAAATATAACAAAACCATGCGAGCATTTTAAGATGTGATTGGCTAAAATGAGCATGAAAAGATACTCAAGCATACTTTAACCAGTTAAGAGCTATATAATATATATGTGTGTGTGTGTGTGTGTGTGTGTGTGTGTGTTCGTTTTACTATGGAGTAAACACAAAACCACTGAACCAAATCACACCAAATTTGGCTACAAAAAGTCATCCAAAATATGTCTTTCAATAAAAAAAAACCTAGAAAAATAGTCCAAATTACAGAGAATGAGGAAGAGCCTTTCTCCCCCTAACGGCCAGTTAGAAAGGTAGGCTCTGCTGCCTTTAGCCCCTCCCCTGCTGTCTTTAGGCCCCACCCCCTTCTTATCCTCGCAACTCCCTCATCCCAGGGCAGAGGCAGAGTGCACTTAGGCCTGATCTACACTGCCTATAAAATACAGATTATCTGATTTGAACTGGATTATATGGCAGTGTAAACTCAAGGTTCTTCCACACAACTATATTACCCATTTATAATCTTATATTATCTGCTTTGAACTGGATTATCTTGAGTCCACACTGCCATATAATACACTTCAGTGTGGATTTTATACAGCTGTGTAGAAGGGACCTCATATAATCCACTTCTAAGCAGATAATATAAGATTATAAATGTAATATGAAATAATTACTGTGGTATAATAATACAGAACAATATAATCTCTAAAACCAGGATAGTAAATAAAGAGCAACACTCTGAAAGCAGGGAATTTGGGAATTCCAGAAAGAAAACAATCAGGGTCAGCTAACACGTCCCAACAAAGGATTCCCCCAGGCAAAAAGCAGCCAGGCTTTGAAGCTGCAAGGCCATTAAATGCTAATCAAGGTGACTAATTGCAGCATTCATACCTACCACACCGAGACTATTAATTATTATTCAAACTGGCCAACCAAGGATTCCGCAAGGTAGAAAGTGGCCAGACTTGCAAGCAGCAAGGCTATTCAGTGCTCTTCAACCTGGCCAACCAAGATTTCCCCTAGGTGAAAAATCCCCAGGCTTTGAAGTCACGAGGCTATCTCCGTCCCATTCAACCTGGCCTAGCAAGGATGCCCTATGTAGAAAGCGGTCAGGCTTTCAAGCTGCAAGACTATTCAGTGCAATTCAAGCTGGGCAAACAATGATTCCCCTACAAAGGAAGTAGCCAAGCTTTGATTGAGGGTGCTACTCCAGCTCCTCCAGAAAACAGCCAGGCTTTGAGGCTGCAAGGCTATTCACTGCTATTCCATCTGGCCAACAAATGATTCCCATAAGCCACAGCAACGCGTGGCCGGGCACAGCTAGTAGATTTCATGTGTATTTAAAGAGTTCAGTCATGTCACACCTCAGACTTCTCTTTACTAAGCTGAACATTCCTAGCACTTTCAACCTCTCCTCATATATTTTCTTCTCCAAATCTGCTCCAGATTGTCTATATCTATATAACAAAATGCCTAGAACTTAACACCAAATGAACCGTAACCAGCATTGTGGTTCATATTCATTTTATGATCAACAGTAACCCCAAAGACCTTTTTGTATGTAGTACAACAGAGGCATGTATCCTCCATCCTATAACTGTGCATTTATGTTTCTGTGGCTTAAATGTAGAATTTTGAATTTGTCTGTTAAATTTCATTTTATTAATTTCTGCCCAATTTTCCAGTTTATCAAGGTACTTTTGAATTCTGCTCCCTTTCATCCAAAGTGTTAGCCACAACTTTCCTATTTAGAAGGTTTTCTTTGTTTCTATCTTGCATTGAGACAAACCTCTTTTATTTGCTTTTACATTTTACAAACCTATGATGTTATTTTCGCGTTCAAAGTGTCCTCCCCACGCAGAAAAAAATAATATCTTTTTGCATTGGGAACTGGGATGCTGAACCAACTATTATAACATTACGCTTGCAAGGATAAACAAAAATAATTTTTAAAATCGAATTATCTCCTCTGTGGTAGATAAAAGAAAACCAAGATCCAACAGATCATTAGAATTACAAAAGCAACACATTTAGTATATATCCATGAAAAATTACAATTTGCAACACTTCATTAACAGTAGATTTAATTCCAATGGTTAAAGATAATGGCCAAAGTTTTATCATGTAAGAGGTGAAAGTCTGGTGTTCTCTAAAACAAAGTAAAGGTATATGCATTGTAATCATAAAGATTTAAGATGGCTATAAGAGAGAACTGCAAGCAATTACATAAACTGCGTAAATGTGAATAAGTTTCACTGAAAATCAGAACCCATACTTTGAGATAAAACAGAGGTCATCAGATTATTAGGGAAATTTTGGGAATTAAAATAGACTAACTAGAAAACCAAATAAATACACACACACATACATGTCCCTTTTTTCAGTGTCAAACTAGATATTTAGGGGATTCATATTCCCTGCCGCACAAACATGCAGAAAACACATGCTATGACAAGTTTTGTTCTGGTCAAATTTGAGATATGGGGCCAGTGTGGACAGATCCTACTCTGTTTCCCTGAAAATAAGACATCCCCAGAAAATAAGACCTAGCAGAGGTTTTGCTGACTTGCTAAATATAAGGCCTCCCCCAAAAGTAAGACCTAGTAAAGTTTTTGTTTGAAAGCATGCAGGATCAGTAAATGTACATACCATAGATCATTGTACATGGAAATAAAGGTAGTAACAAGAAATAATAATAATAATAATAATAATAATAATAATAATAATAAAATAACTTTATTCTTGTATCCCACCTCCATCTCCCAGAAGGGACTCAGGGCAGCTTACACAGGAACAAGCCCAACAACAACATAAATTTACATACGAATAGAAATTTAAAACAGTAATTTAAAAACAGTATAGCAATAAAATATAATATAGAAATTCTTGAAAGGATTCACAGTTTGGTTACGCTGGTTTGTGATGACAACTACTGTACAGTAGATAATAAATTTTCATTTTTAAAAAATTCAACCATAAATGTGAATTCTTCTTTGTGGAAAAATAATACATCCCCTGAAAATAAGACCTAGTGCATCTTTGGGAGCAAAAATTAATATAAGACACTGTCTTATTTTCGGGGAAACAGGGTAGGTGTCCATGGCAGGTGAGTAAGACTGAGCGGGGCGGGGATCTAATTTTTGTATCCAAGGTAGCTTGAAAGCCAGGAAACCAACTCTACCCACTCTGAACAGGTTTAAAATCCTCTGTCCAGCACAATGGTATTTCCATGTGTGCTTTCATTATATGCAATATTCTTGCACCAAAGAGCCAGAAGTGAGGGAAGGGAAATGGAGAGCAATGGTGGATACACCTATTAAGACTGAGACAGGTAAAGATTTATACCCTTACCTTGGGGAAGACACTATTTTATTTTTATTTGAACATTTATAGCTCACATTTCTATGACAAAATCAAATTGGAGGTTGCATACCATAAAACTGTAATCTATAACAAGATGAATCATAAACAATAAAGCAATCAGTCCATTTCGAGCTGAGCTACTGGAAAGAGAAAGATGAACAAGCAATAAATAAAACACCGAAAGTTAAGCATTGAGCGTTCAGGTGCATTGAGGACAGGGGATTGTTATGATATATTATTAGATTACATTTATGTGCCAGATTTTGCTTCAAGTGATTCAAAGCAATGTTTTTGTCCCTCCCAATTTTTAAAATTATCACAGCAGCACAAGGTGTAGGCTACACAAGGTGGTGGGCCATATATGTAGTAAGCAAACTGACTCCTATACCTAGTAGCCTGAATCACAGAGACTTGGCTGGATGAGACTGGGGGATTAATCTCTGTCAGTTCTGCCCACCAGGAATTTTTGTGTAGCAGCAGGTGAGGCCTGGAGCGAGGAGGTGGAGTCATAGTGGCCTATTGTGATTCCATCCCCCTGACCAGGTTCCCCATCCCACAGTCAACAGCGTTCGGATGTTTTTACCTAAACGTGGGTGACGAGGACAAAATAGGGATTCCTCACAACCTCTGAGGATGCCTGCCATAGATGTGGGCGAAACGTCAGGAGAGAATACTTCTGGAACATGGCCATACAGCCCGGAAAACACACAACAACCCTGTGATTCTGGCCATGAAAGCCTTTGACAACACAATAGGGATTCTGTTGGTGTACCACCCACCACACTGCTCAACAGTTTCCCTTCCAGGGTGGTCTTGGGGTTGGTGTTCACATCTCAGCAGCTAATTGTTGTGAGATACTTCAATACCCATGCTGAGACTGGCCTGTCAGGAGTGGCTCAGGTCTTCATGACCTCCATGACAACCATGTGTCTGTCCCAGGTGGTGTCTTGCCTTACCCATGCTGCGGAATACACTTTGGACCTGGTTTTCTGAGCAGGATGAGATGATGGAGGTGTGTGGAGGAACTGGTCACAGAACCATTGTCATGGATTGATCACTACATGATCAGGTTTAGACTTGCTGGAACTCCAAACCTCCACAGAGGTGGGGACTGGTTACGATGGTCCGCCTCAGAAGGCTTATGGATCCAGATGGATACCAGGCGGCTCTTGGGGATTTTCCTGTCATCTTGGCAGGCAATTCTGTCGAAGCTCTGGCAGACCTCTGGAATGGGGAAATGGCCAGGGCGGTGGACACAATTGCTCCTGAATGTCCCCTCTCAGGGAGCAGACCAAATCAGCCCCTTGATTTTCCAAGGAGTTGGCAGCAATGAAGTAAGTGAGATGGAGACTAGAGAACTCGAAGTGAATCAGACCGATCATGGGCTAGAGCATATTTGAAAGCTTTCTCTGTAGCAATGGAAGCAGCAGAAAAATCATTCCTTGCTACCACCAGTGCATCTGCAAGGAACTGCCCAGTTGAGCTGTTTCAGGTAGTCCTCAAGGAGACATCCCTGACCATTCAGCAGCTCACTGTGAAGAATTTGCACAACACTTTGCAGATAAAGTCTCTCAGATCCTTTCCGACTTGGATGCTGTTGTTTATAGATTCCAGTGGATGTAACTTTGGCTCCTGCTTGTCCAGTGTTGATTGATACCTTTCAATTTATGCAGTCTGAGGATGTGGAAAGGATCCTTGGAGAAGTGAGAGCTACCAAATATATTCTAGATCCTTGGCCTTCTAGGTTGATCAAACAGGCCAGAGGGGGACTGGCAAAGTGGGTGAAGGTGGTAGTCAATGCCTCCTTAGAACAAGGCAAAGTTCCAGCTTGCCTAAAGAAATTTAGTTGTGAGACCTATATTAAAGAAGTTATCCCTGAACCCTACTATAATGGACAACTATTGGCCAGTGTCCGACCTCCCTTTTCTGAGTAAGGTCTTGGAGCATGTGGTGGCCTCCCAACTCCAGGGATTTCTGGATGAAATGTATTATCTAGATCCATTTCAATTGGGTTTCAGGCCTGGCTATGCAACAAAGACAGCTTTGGTTGCCTTGGTGGATGACCTCTACAGAGAGCTAGACAGGGGGACTGTAGAGAGCTAGACAGCTAGACTGTTGGTTCTCCTGAACCTCTGAGCAGCTTTTGATACCATTGACCATGGTATTCTTCTGGGCCATCTTGCTGAGATGGGACTGGGAGGCATTGTCTTACAATGGCTACAGTCCTTCCTGGAGGGCCATACCCGGGTGGTGGTGCTGGGGGACTCCTGTCCGAACCCCTGACCATTGACCTATAGGGTTCCTCATGGTTCCATTTTGTCCTCCATGCTGTTAACCGCTGGGAGAGGTCATCTAGAATTTTGGAGTATAGTGCCACTTGTATGCAGATGAGACTCTACTGCTCCTACTGCTAATTTTTTAGTAATTTTTCAAATACTTTCAAAGATTCGTTCAATTACCAAATTTGCTCAACAGGGTAAGAACCATCCCAAAATCACCTTATGGGTTGCATTGTTCTTTGAGGAATTTTAACTTGGGCATTTTCAGTCCTAGTTTGGCAGGCTATCCATTACATCATGCTGATTGTCAATCAGTGAACCACAGTTGGATTTGAACGCCAAGGTGGAAAAAGCCAATGAATCACAAGAGAAGCAGAGCCAAAATTGGTTGCCAGACTTGTGACTACAAAACTTGAAGGCTGTCTGAAAATCTCATGCACAAAAATTGTGAAACTCTGAGAATGCTAGAGACTGAGCGTATCCCACTTGTCATAATGTTTGCAGTGCAACAGCATAAGCAGATGAAGGAATATAAACAAAAGTGTTGAGCTATTAATGTAATACTGGCACATGTACTGTAGAATCTTCTTTTTATAGAAAGTTAGGACTTCAATCACAGCATGATAGGAATAGGGCCTTTATCTCAGAACTGTACAGATTATAAAGCAGGATAGGGAAACTCTGTTGGAGTATGAGATGGAAATGGGAACATATGCCAAGGATCTGTTGGAAAGTATTTCAGAGATATATTAAATGATATATAAGTCTTGATCAACTTCTTGATAGTCACAGTTTATGTGAAATTGGGAAAGAGTCTGATGTCAGATAGATGTTGGCAATTGGAACAATTGATTAATGACATTCCATCAGACAAGGGGAGGGGCAGGAGGCAGACCAGGATAAGTTACTTAGTTGAGAATACTTAATTACTTAATTAAATACATTTTACCTGATCCCTAACTAAGGACGGGAGGCAGGCCAGGAGAAGTTACTTAGTTCAGAATACTTAATTACTTAATTAAATACATTTTATCTGATCCTTAACTAAGGGTGGGAGACAGGCCAGGAGAAGTTACTCAGTTGAGAATACTTAATTACTTAATTGAATACATTCTACCTGGTCTTTAATAAGTTATATAGTGCAGGATTTTGACCAGCATTACTTACAAGCTCAGATGTTATTCTGGGCAAACATCCAAGAAATTTATACTCTAAAAACTGATTTGATATTTCTGAAATTGATTCCTTTGCCCCATATAGTCAAAAGGTATTTGTTGAAAGTCAGTCTGATGGGTTGTTTTAATCATTTATAAATAAACTGAAAATTTTTAAAGTCAATTTTTATATTTGTTTCATATTCAAGTGGCTCAGTTTCAATCTCCTACAATGAAATACGACGTTAAAAGCCCACAGGGTAATTGCCAGTGCATTTTGCTGCATTAAAATGCAAAGAAACAAAGCCATTAAAGAAAGAACGCTTTTGTTTAATTTTTTGCTAATCAAGATAGAAAATATATCTCCCAATCAAGAGTGGTTTTGCTATTATATCATGGCAAACTCACTCATAATGCATAAACATGAGCCATCTTCTATGACATGTACAAGTAGGCCTGGTAATCCTATCATATATGCAATTGAAGTACAGAGCATAACAGGTACAGTTTCTGACAATTGTTCAATGCAAGTATGCAATCTATGTTACAGTGGGTCCTTGGTATCTGATAGGATTTGGTTTCAAGATGCCCTTGAAATACTAAAATCTATAGATGCACAAGTACCATTATGTACAATGTTGTAGCAAAATAGTGAACCTTTCACAAAATAGTAAAACCAAGCTTTGATTTTTGGACTTAAAAAATATTTTAAAGCTGTGGATCCATGGATCCAGAATGCACAGATATGGATTGCTGACTATACACCTAAAACAGTGTATGCATCTCTGTTTGGACTAACACAGGGAGACACAGCTAGGAAACAAATAGTTTTAGTACAGTAGAGTCTCACTTATCCAACATAAACCGGCCGGCAGAACATTGGATAAGCAAAAATGTTGAACAATAAGGAGGGATTAAGGAAAAGCCTATTAAACGTTAAATAATGTTATGATTTTACAAATTAAGCACCAAAACATCATATTTTACAACAAATCAACGGAAAAGCAGTTCAAAACACAGTAGCATTATGTAGTAATTACTGTATTTATGAATTTAGCACCAAAACATCACAATATATTGAAAACATTGACTACAAAAACAATGGCTACTAACAAATTGACTACAAATATAGAATTGCATAAAATGAACTTATAGTAAAAACATTGTCAGAAGTTAAATCCATAAAAAGTTCAGTCCTTGCTGCCTAGAGTAACAGCTGTGGATCCAGGCGGGAGGCAGACTGCATAGGATAATCCAGAGTGTTGGATAAGTGAAGGTTGGATAAACTAGACTCTACTGTATTAGTTAATTAATGGTAGATTATATGGGGAAGATATCAAATTTGTTAATGTTATGAAATAATGAATATTTTTTTAATTGATTCACAATGTATTGTACAATTTTATATATGTGTTTTATTGTAAGCCGCCCTGGGTCCCCTATTGGGTGAGAAGGGCGGGATATAAATATTTAAATAAATAAATAAATAAATAAATAAATGCATTAATATTTGGAAAATCATTCATTAAATTAGAGATTCATTTATGTGACCAGGGCTTAGGTTATTTGAAGGTCCAAGAGCTCTGAGATCTTCTGAAGAGGGTCTTCCCTCTGTCACACTACCTTCTAAAGATCATTTGGTGGGAACAAGGGAGAGGGCCTTCTTCATGGCTGCTCTCAGACTTTAGGGCTGTCCCTCCAAGGAAGTCAGGATGGCTCCCTCCTTGCTCTACTTCCATGGGCAAGTGTTTTAGGAATTGATTTTGATTGGCTTTAAATGACATATTGGTTAAAATATGTCATTTAAAGCCAATGTCTTTCAATGAATTTTAAGCATTTTAATTTTACAAATTGCACAATAGTTGAAAAATAAAGTCTGTATTGGTTTTAATGAGCCATAAGCCAGTTTGACTCCCATTCTTTGAAAAAAGCAGGATCTACATGATTTCAATAAATAAATAAATATGCCATTCTGACCATGCCATTGTTTGATATGGTGAAACACATTCGAAAATTGCTGCCTAAAATGACAGTATTTAATTTCAAATTTTAAAACAAAAATGCACACAAATTCTCACAACCACATTTAGAGGGAGAAATCCTTTGGCATTATTTGATCACATGCACAAAAAAAGAAATAAGTGGATGATTTATATTATTGAATAGTACATTTTTTTCCTCAATTTCAGTTCTTTGATGCAAGCAAGTACAGCAGCCATTATTTATTTATTTATTTATTTATTTATTTCGTGTCAAAAGCATTGCATAATAAATAAGTTTAAAAGCGATAAAATCACAAACAGCTAAATAGTTTTCGGCCAAAAGTGAGCAACAGCAATCGCATTGTCTGTAGCTTTGAACAACTCCTCCTCTGTACATGAGGCAGGACATTGTGGGCAAGCATACATATGCGGAGTTGTTTGTTCAGCTCCACAGTCACACAAGGTGGAGGATTCCTCCAGGTAGTGCCATCTTGCCAGGTTGTCTTTTGATCTGTCCACTGTGCTTCTCAGTCTAGTTAGGGACTTCCAAGTTGCCCATTCTTGGTTTGCAGCCATTATAAACACTGTAGACTACTGAGTACTTTCTCTTCAACCATCTCTTTTTCCAGCCAGTCAGACCTGATATCAGAATCTGTCCAGAATTTAGAAAAAGTTGCTTTTTTGTCCCATTACATCTTTAAAATCCCAAGAAATGCTTTCTAAAAACATAACTTTTTTACAATTGGCTACTATCAGCTTCACATGCCAAAAGGTGCATCTACACTATAGAATTACTGCAGTTTGACCCCATAGTAACTGCCATGGCTCAATGCAGTGGAATCATGGGAGCTGTCACTTTACAAGGTCTTTAGCCTTCATTACCAAACTACAAATCCCAGGACTCCAAAGCATTAAGCCATAAAGTGGTATCAAACTGCATATACCCACAGTCAAAGCAGGAACAACTTCTTCTAACACTTGCCATGAGGACCCTACACTGGGATTCTGGATATTTAAGTCATTTTATATTTCGTAGTGTTCTGGAGTTATGCCCTGTGTGGGTCATCATTATTAAACCGCTGAGCTGCTGAACTTGCTGAACAAAAGGTTGTTGGTTCGAATCGGGGAGTGAGGTGAGCTCCTGCAATTAGCCCCAGCTTCTGCCAACTTAACAGTTTGAAAACATGCAAATGTGAGTAGATCAATAGGTACCACTCTGGTGGGAAGGTAACGGGGCTCCATGTAGTCATGCCGGGCCATATGACCTTGGAGATGTCTACGGACAACATTGGCTTTTTAGCTTAGAAATGGAGATGAAAACCAACCCCCAGAGTCGGACATGACTACACTTAATGTCAGAGGGAAACCTTTACCTTATCTCATGGTGCTGGAAAAGACAAATCCTACCTAGTACTTTTCAAAGATACTCTTCAAATATATGCCTCTCCTCTCTCACATCCCTTTTATGGGACTTGTGGGTCTTGTGTTTCTCATGGGACTCGTGACCTCTCTCTGACTCTGTTGACAGCTTTTTACTGTAGTTAACATTTAGCTTTAACATTAACCATTACTTGGGTATCTTCACCCCACCACAGATGCCTTACTTATTTAAGCAAAATAATTATTTCATTGGATTCATTCATGCATTATACATCTCCCAAGCAAAATCTCATTTAAAGATAATTTTCACAAGGTAATCCAAGAGTGTGTGCATTGGTAGCATGCCAGAATGAGTTTGGGGACATGACTTTCAAGTGGTTTTCCTTCCAGTTCTGGTCAAGCATAAAACTGTCATCAATTTGGACCATGGGTACTCCGAAGAGGAAACATTAGTCCTTTAAATATATTGCATCTTTACTAATGGAAATGAGAGCATCTTCAGAAACAACAGTAGAGATTCAGTCATGCTTTGCTTAGCTCTCAGACAAGATTACAGTTTTCAATACCAGCACAGCTCTAAGTGGAATGCCTACAAAACTATAATGAATAGAGATATCTTGCCTCTTCAATTCTGCAATAGATTTCAGAGAGCCCCTATTTTTAGGGTGTCATCTGAGGTTTTTGTTGTTCTGCAGAAGCTAATTGCAGTTTTTTCAATAGGTTACTTTTTCATCAAGGAACAAGGGGCGGTATAATTTAATTCTGAAGTGCTAGTGTTAGAAAAGAATCGGATAAAAATACATCATAGGCTGACAGTAATAGATAGATAGATTACACAGTCCAAGACACATTAGGTTGTGCCCAGACTTAGTCACACTTAAGAGTAGAGTCACTCAAATGAGTAGGATGACTAAATTAAGATTCATGCATTTCAATAAGTCCATTCTAAGCTTCCTTCCACACAGCTGTATAAAATTCATATTGAACTGGAGTATATGGCAGTGTGGACTCAGATAATCCAGTTCAAAGCAGATATTGCAGATTATCTGACTTGATATTCTGGGTTATATGTCTGTGTGAAAGGGCCCTAATAACAGCCATCCTGAGGTAATTTTCGGGAGTAGGCGACTGGAATTTTGGCACCCCTCCCGAATTTTGGCGTCCCCCCCCCAAACAAATTGCTGATAAATACCGCCGGTGGCGGAAGGCCCAGACACCCGTCTACGCGACCGCCCTCCTGCTTTCCCTCACTGTCCAAGGACTCCTCACCCGCTGCTCGCCAGTCGACCATGCTTTTTGGGCGATGGGCCTGTGCACATGCGCAGGCCTTCCAATCGACCACACAGTCGATTGGAAGGTCTGTGCACATACACAGGCCCATTGATGGGCGGGCGGCGCATGGTCCCCGCATGGTCTGCGCCACAGGCGACTCCCTAATTCACCTCATTATTGGACTACCTCTGCCTAATAATGACCAAGAATCTGATATAACATTTTGATTACCTGCTATGGTTCTATCCCAGGCATGGGCAAACTAAGATACGGTCCCCTGGGTGCACTCCTCATTTTTCCTGTCCTCTTGGCAGAAGGACACGGCAGCCTACAACATCATTATGGCAAAAAGATGAGGGCGGAGGGCACATAGCAGCTGAGAGCCCTCTGGAGTATTCCCAGCCACAATGTGTCTTGACCACCTTCCGGCATAAGGACAGTGCAAGCGGGCCAATCCTTATGCCAGGAGAATGGCTCTAAGAAGGCATGCAGCGACTGAGAGCCCTCTGGAGCGATCTCAACCTCCACCTTTCTCACCCTCTTCCCAGCATAATGCCAAGAGGACACCATGAGGATTGGGGGATGAAAATGGGTAGGGAGATCGGAGGGGAGGATCAGGCAGTTTCTGCATGTCCCACCTTCCTCCCGGCATAATGAGCAGCCCCGTCCTTATGCTGGGAGGAAAACCTGAAATGACCCAGGCTCTGCCCTGCCTTCTCCCAGCCCCACCCTCTCCTGGCTCCTCCCCCTCCCAACGTATGACTGGCCCCCTTTCCTCCTGGCTTGGCCCTTCTGGCTGATCCACAATGCAGCCCCAAGACAAAAAAAGTTTGCCCATGCTTCTCTATACTATCAAAAATTTGGATAAGTAGTTTGTTGAAGTATTTAAAATTCCTTGCACAGACTAGAGTACTTACTATGTGCTACAGAACTTGAGTTCTTGAATAAAGAATTCTTATCTTTCTTCCATACTACAGATAGCATGTCAGGTAAAGCCATAGTGGACTCTAAGAAACCAGGATTTGAATCGTCACCCTGACCTCTTCACACGGGTTCAAAAATGGTGATGGCAAAGGGTTTTTTGTACTTTCACCATGGAGCCCAACTGCTCCCATCACACCATGGAGAAGTACTTCCGAGGCAGCTCCATGGTGAAACTGGCAAAAAACAAAAACAAAAAAAACCTGCCACCACCGAAATATAGCTGGTGGTGAAAGGCGAGAGGCATTCTGTCTTTCCATTGGAATCAACATCTCAAGACAGCTTACAGAGGCTTCCCCCAGTGCGGTGAGGTAAGAGGGAAATCGGGATGGTGTGGAGTGGCGGGTGCCACTGGAATCACCATTATTTGTGGCAATTCTGGGTGATTCCAGTGACACATGTGAAGAGGTCCTCTGTCATGAAACAGAATAGATCATCTGTGTCAGGATGTGTCCGTATCAGCTACAACGAACTGCTTCATCCACCCCATGTCAATTTGGTTGGAAAAGGGAGGAAGCTCTGGCCATCTGGACTGGGGGGGGGGGGGGACTGGGAAATGTAGCATGTTCTGTGAGAATTGAATGTAGCCGTTAGAAGTAGATAATGGGAGGGGTCATGGGTCAGCTAGATGATCTACAACCCATTTGGTGGGAACTAGTCAGAACTCTCTTTCTATAGCCTATGGAAAGAAGGAAAATAAAGCTGTTTCCAAGGATTTGCCTTTTGTGGGTGTGCTTTTATTCTGAGAAATTCCAGGGTCTGACAACCTGAGACAATTCACACTTTTTAAGTCTCTATTGCATAACATCGTTATAGTGTTATTCTACTACTTTAACTGCTATGGTTACATCCTGTGGAGTTCTGGGGTTTGTAATTTAACAAGGCCTAAGAGCCCTCTGGATGTGTATCTTCTAATTTTCAAACCCTAGCATGGGAGATAGAAAAATAGAATAATAGAGTTGGAAAGACTGCATGGGGGACATCCTGTCCAACCCCCTACCATCCAGAAAAAGCACAATCAAAGAACTCCTGACAGATGGCCATCCAGCTTCTGTTAAAAGTCTCCAAGGAAGGAGCTTCTATCCCACTCTGAGGCAGAGAATGAGATGACACATGCAGTTACCAGGTGGTCACTTGGCCTGACTTGACCATATTCAATTTCATTCTGTTTTGGAGGCCATATTCATTTTCTACTACTATTGTAGGAGCCCCCGGTGGCGGAGAGGTTAAAGCCTTGTGACTTGAAGGTTGGGTTGCTGACCTGAAGGCTGCCAGGTTCAAATCCCACCCGGGGAGAGCGCGGATGAGCTCCCTCTATCAGCTCCATCTCCATGCGGGGACATGAGAGAAGCCTCCCACAAGGATGGTAAAAACATCAAAACATCTGGGCGTCCCCTGGGCAACGTCCTTGCAGATGGCCAATTCTTTCACACCAGAAGCAACTCAGGTTGCTCCTGACACAAAAAAAAACCCCTACTATTGTACATATTTATATCTTTCTAGTTCATTCGTTTTCTAAAATGAATAAAGTAACAAACCAAAAGTATTGTGATGATTTCATAATGCATTTGCAAGTACTGAATATCAGCAATCCCGACTGTACTGTTATCACCCCAGTTCCATTATGGGCCCACCAAAAACTAGCTATTGGGCTCAGAAGTAAGATGTGACTTTGTGATTAACAAGTCATTTCAACAGCAACTGCAACACACCAGCTCTCTATTGGCTGGCAATATGGTTACGATGATGAAAGCATTTTTGTTCTCAGTAGCAATCTCAAAATAGTTGGCTAGTGGCATCCACAACTCATCAAAATGCATAGCTTCTCTTCTTCCAAGTTAATAAAATTGCCCTGAAATCTATACCGTCTTAGAACATATGTAGTAAATAAAGACAAGCTCAATATTTTCTACTTCAAATGAAGTAATAAGACACTGACACAGATGTTAATGAATGTAGAATGGGATAGCAAAATGCATAGTCACAAACAGCAGGAGAAAAGCAACCATGAATTGACTAAAAATCTGCTAAAACCAAATATTTCAGGCTTAACAACAATGAGCAGTTTATTTCAGTGTGACTTAAAATTAATCTCCCTCTTTCTATTTCTCCCTCTTGCTCTTTTCTTTCCTTCTACACACTTTTAACTTATTTTTATATTTTCATTCTCTAATGGTGAAGTGGTTTTTTAATTATTATTATGTCCTGTATCAATAAGATTTTATCAGTCTTCCTACCCTTCCCTTTCTTGGTTCGTCATTCATTTTGGAATGACAAGTTTATGGGCAAAGCAATGATACAAACCAAGCAAAAGCAAAACAATGGTTCAGTCTTTATTCAGGCTTGTAAAAATACTTTCCAGACTGCGCTGGAGACTTGAGGGAATTACTTTCTGGACTACAACTTCCAGAAGCCACCAACCATGCATTGCTAGTGGCAATAATAGCTTGGGAAAACTTCATCCCTCTCTGCAAAAGGAAATGATATGTGATCTCTAATGGAATGCCCATTGTTGAACTGATAAACATTTGTTGAGTTGGTGTCTTATATTAATTTTTGCTCCAAAAGATGAACTAGGTCTTATTTTCAGGGAATTCAAGACGAATTCACATTTATGGTTGAATTTTTAAAAATGAAAATTTATTATCTACTGTACAGTAGTTGTCATCACAAAACAGCATAACCAAACTGTGAATCCTTTCAAGGATTTCTATATTATATTTTATTGCTATACTGTTTTAAAATTACTGTTTTAAATTTCTGTCCGTATGTAAATTTATGTTGTTGTTGGGCTTATCCCTGTGTAAGCTGCCCTGAGTCCCTTCTGGGAGATGGAGGTGGATACAAGAATAAAGTTATTATTATTATTTCTTGTTACTACCTGTGATGAGTCATGGGCCATGTAGTCCCGTTCATGGCACTGTAGTCCCAGATGAAGAGGAGAACTTGGGTTTTTCACCGTCTCAGTCAGAATTGGAACCTTCCCAGCCAGATTTGGGAACCTTGCACCTGCAAGAGATTTGTCTTCCAGAAATCTGTCAAACAAGCCCTGAGTCTAAATCTCCTGTGTTTTCTCGCCACGAGTTTTGTAAACAACAGAGAGGAGTTCAAGCGGCCTCTCGTAGGAGTGCTAGGATAGCTGCTAAGAATTCAGCTGATTAAGCCTGCTTTCCATGGGAAACCTTAAGGAGTCATGCATCTGGACTCAGAGATTAGCTTTCGTTTCTGGTTCCCCAGAGAACTGCTCTTTGGTGGGAAAACTAGACCCTATTTAGGTGTTTTACCCACAAAGGGGTTTTGCGGAGTCAATTCGTCAGCTACTGGAGTAAGTTGTGTGTGGACAGCACGCTCCGTTTCCAAGCCTCGTTCCTGTTTCAAGCCTTGTTCCTGATTCCAAGCCTTCGCTCCGTTTCCAAGCCTTCGTTCCCGTTTCCAGCCTTGTTTACCTCCACGGACCTTGCCTTGTTTTCCGGATTTTGCCAAGTAATTCCACGGATCTTGTTCTCGCTCCTCGTTCCTTGTTGCCTTGTATTAAGCCTTGTTTCAAGTTATTTCCTAGCCTTGCTCAAGTTCAAGGACTAAAGGACCTTGTCATCTCCCCTCACTTTGCCTGGCAAAGTGAGTGTTTCGGTTATTGGATTACAACTTTGGACCTTAATATTTTATATTGGACATTGTTTCTTTGGACTAATTTTGACCTTTCCTGAAAGGTCTACTTCTGAACTATTTCATACACTTGCTTTTATTAACTTTACATATTTCCTTAATAAAGATATTAGATAGATTCTGGCCTCTGTGTATGGTTATTGGTGCTCTGCAGCCTGGGTCGTGACAGTTTGACTCCGCCACCCTAAGCACCAATTAACCTAGGCCAGAATGTCTACTGGAGCCGGACCGGGAGGCCAGCCGCTCAGCTACACCATCGACAAGGAGGAAGTGGACCGCATCCGTGATAAGCTCAATGCGCAGGAGGGAGAAATAAAGGGATTGAAGGAACGCGGAATCCGACTCCCGGCCCTGGCATTGCCAACCAAGTTTTCTGGAGAAGCTTCTAAGGTTCATGTTTTCCGTCGCCAATGCCAAGCTTATCTAGAGGCCCGCAATGCCGAGTTTCCCCAAGAAGACATCAAAGTGGCGTGGATCTACAGCCTTTTAGACGGGCCAGCGGCCAACTGGGCGACGGCACTGTTCGACCAAGTTTCCCCACACCTAAGATCAGCGCAACACTTCTTGGATCACATTAAGGCGACTTGGGGGATCGAAGACAATTTGGAGGCAGCCGGCCATAAACTCCGGCGCCTCTCTCAGGGGGACAGACCCTTGTCCCAGTACATAGCCGAGTTCCGAGTGCTGGCCCACAGCACCGGATGGAATGATATAGCCCTCAGAGGACAATTTCGGGAGGGTCTCAACATCGAGATGTTGGAAGAAATCTCCAAAGTGGATCCCCCCCACTCTCTTGAAGCACTCATTGATCAATGTTTACGAGCTGAAGTCATGCTTGCCAACAGAAAACAATGGGTCCGAGGCCAGAGCGGTAGAGCTGGGGTGAAACCTCCCGCTCCCACCAGCGTCCAGCCGCGTCCAGTATGGAGACCCCCGCCACCAGCCCCATACCCCAGGGGGAGCGAGGAGGTGCCGATGCAGTTGGGCAATGTGCGTCCCAGGTTAGATGCCGCCGAGAAGGCCCGCCGCCAACGCCTAAATCTCTGTTGGTACTGCGGAAACGAGGGCCACTTCGCCAGAGAGTGCCCAGCCAAAGGGAAGCCCCCCGCCCGTCTGGCGGCGGCGTCCTCCACGGAGACGAAGACGTCTGAGGCGGCTGGCGCACAGCCGGCGGGGGAAGCCAGCGACCGGGCGTAGAGAGGCTCGCCAACCCGGTCAAAAAACCCACTCAAGAGCCGCCAACCGGGGTCCTATTTCTTCTAGTGGTCACCTTGTGGTCAGCAAAAAAGGGGCCAGTCATGGTCCATGCCATGATAGACTCAGGAGCTACAAACAATTTCATTGATAGAGAGTATGCCGACTCTCTGGGATTACAATACCATGACTTCAAGAATGCCCGTGTGGTGCAAGCCATCGATGGCCGCCCCCTCAAGACGGGTCCCGTAAGCCAGTGGTCGGAACCCACCAGAATGTGGATAAGGGAACATATGGAAGAGATTTCCTTCTTTGTTACCGAGGTTCCCCATTTCCCTGTGATTTTGGGAATTCCATGGCTGACACTTCACGACCCAAGCACCTCCTGGTCCAACAGAGAACTGCAGTTTGCTTCAAAATATTGCCAAAACCATTGCCTTGTAGCCAAGGTCTGCCATGCCACAGACACTGAACCCATTATCACCTTGCCCAAGAAGTACTCAGAATATTGGGATGTATTCAATGAAAAAGAAGCTGAGAGATTACCCCCACATAGACCTTATGACTGTGCCATTGACTTGGTGGAGGGGGCCCCGATCCCGCGAGGACATCTCTACTCCCTGACTGAACCGGAGCAAGAAGCTCTCAGGGAGTTCATAGAGTCAAACCTTCGCAAGGGATTCATCAGACCCTCTCAATCCCCAGCCGCTTCCCCAGTGATGTTTGTGAAAAAGAAATCAGGGGACTTACGCTTGGTGGTGGACTATAGAGCATTGAACAATATCACTAAGCGGAACAGCTATCCCCTGCCCTTGATCTCGGACCTACTAGACCGACGTCGAGGAGCCAAGGTCTACACCAAGCTGGATCTTCGGGGGGCTTATAATCTAGTTCGCATCAGAGAAGGAGACGAGTGGAAGACCGCCTTCCAGACTAAATTCGGATTATTCGAGTCCCGAGTTATGAATTATGGATTATGTGGAGCTCCCGCAACGTTCCAGCATTTTGTCAATGACATCTTTCAGGATTATCTAGATCGGTTCTTGATCATCTACCTGGACGATTTTTTGGTGTTTTCTAGATCACAATCAGAGCATGAGAACCACGTCAGAATGGTGTTACAACGATTGCGGGATCATGGACTTTATGCCAAGCTGGAAAAATGCGCTTTTGATCTACAAGAGGTAGATTTCCTGGGGTACCGCGTCTCACCACTAGGGCTCTCCATGGACCCGGCTAAGGTTTCAGCAGTATTGGAATGGCGGGCGCCAACCAACAAGAAAGAGGTGCAACGATTCTTGGGGTTCGCGAACCACTACCGCAAGTTCATTCCAGACTTTGCCCGCTGGTCTGACCCAATCACCAGCTGTATCCGTGGGAAACAGCCTTTCCGCTGGACAGATCAAGCAGAGAAAGGGTTCCAGCAACTAAAGAAATTATTCACGTCCCAGCCAATCCTTCAGCATCCAGATCCTGAAACCCCTTTTGTTGTGCAGGCGGACGCCTCCGATGTGGCAATTGGGGCTGTACTCCTACAACCAGTGGGAGACCATCTTCATCCTTGTGCCTTTTATTCCCGTCAATTGACCGCGCCAGAGAGAAATTACACCATTTGGGAAAAGGAACTATTGGCCATAAAGGCAGCCTTTGAAACTTGGAGACATTGGCTAGAAGGGGCCAAATTTCCCATTGAAGTCCATACTGATCATCGAAATCTAGAGCATCTAAGAACTGCCCGCAAGCTAAATCAAAGGCAACAACGCTGGGCTTTATTCTTTGAACGTTTTAACTTTCAAATTCATTATGTAACCCCAGCCCAGACCAAGCAAGCAGATGCTCTGTCACGGAAACCGGAATACGCTGCTGGGCGCAAGGAGACCTTTGAGTCCCAGCTGCTACAACCCGAGAACTTTGCCACGCTCACAGTGGGAAACACCAAATCCACTCCCATTGAATCAACTTCCCCTACTCCAGGACCCCTTTGTGCTCAGGAAATCAGGGCTAGTCAGCAAGCAGACGCCTGGGCACAGGACCAACTTCGCCAAGGACTACGTTTTCCCTTTTCGCTTAAGGATGGGCTACTTTGCTATAGAAATCATGTTTACATCCCCCCAGGACCGGGCAGGGAAAAAACACTTCGTCTGTGTCATGACTGCAAGCCAGCAGGGCATTTCGGGCTATTTAAAACCATGCATTTGATCCTAAGAGATTTCTGGTGGCCCAAGATCCGCAAGGATGTGGAAAAATATGTCAACACCTGCCCAGTATGCCAGCGCTCCAAGACAAGAAGAGAAAAGCCCTCAGGGCTTCTGCACCCCCTCCCTACCCCATCCCGCCCATGGGAAATAATCTCTGCGGATTTTATCACTGATCTACCACCTTCCTGTGGATTCACCACGATCCTAGTGGTGGTGGACCTTTTCACCAAGTTAGCCCATTTCATTCCCTGTGATGGCCTTCCCACGGCCAAAGAAACTGCAGATCTATTCCTCCAACATGTTTTCAGATTGCATGGATTGCCCAAGAGTTTGGTCACAGACCGTGGGTCCCAATTCACCTCTCGTTTCTGGAAAGCACTACAAAAACTATTGGGCATAGACTCTCGTTTATCTTCGGCTCATCATCCCCAAACAGATGGGCAAACTGAGCGCACCAATGCCACTTTGGAACAATACCTTCGCTGTTATGTGAACTACCAGCAAGACAATTGGGCTTCCCTGTTATCGCTGTCAGAGTTTGCCTACAACAATGGGGTCCAGGCTTCTACTAAAGAAACGCCGTTCTTTGCAAACTACGGCTTCCATCCACGTTTCTTTCCCCCTGTCATTGAAACCTCAGAAGTTCCCGCAGCAGAGGACTGGCTGCAGGAACTCACAGCGGTGCAACAACTCTTGCTCCAGCAATTAAACCAAGCCAAGGAGGACTATAAACGTCACGCGGACAAACATCGCCAGCCGGGCCCCGAAATCAAGGTAGGAGACCGGGTTCTTCTGTCCACTCGCTTTTTGCCCTCCCATCGCCCTTGCCGGAAGTTAGATGCCCGTTTCATTGGCCCCTATCCAGTGGTGGCGCAACTTAACCCCGTGACTTTCAAACTCCAACTTCCGCGTTCAATGCGCATTCATCCAGTGTTCCACCGCTCCCTGCTCCTTCCGGCGGATGGTGTGCGCCCTGATACAGACCGGCCGGCCCCCCCTCCTGTTTTGATGAATGGGGAGGAGGAGTTCGAGGTTGAGGACATTTTGGATTCTCGCTTTCACCGCCGCCGCCTACAATATCTCATTGACTGGGTGGGTTTTGGCCCCGAGGAACGCTCTTGGGAAGACGCTTCCACAGTCCATGCTCCTGATCTAACCCGCCGCTTCCATCAGACCTATCCCGCCAAGCCGCGGCCTCGCGCCTCGGGGAGAGAGTCCCGGTTTGAGAGGGGGCTTGAGGAGGGGGATAGTGTGATGAGTCATGGGCCATGTAGTCCCGTTCATGGCACTGTAGTCCCAGATGAAGAGGAGAACTTGGGTTTTTCACCGTCTCAGTCAGAATTGGAACCTTCCCAGCCAGATTTGGGAACCTTGCACCTGCAAGAGATTTGTCTTCCAGAAATCTGTCAAACAAGCCCTGAGTCTAAATCTCCTGTGTTTTCTCGCCACGAGTTTTGTAAACAACAGAGAGGAGTTCAAGCGGCCTCTCGTAGGAGTGCTAGGATAGCTGCTAAGAATTCAGCTGATTAAGCCTGCTTTCCATGGGAAACCTTAAGGAGTCATGCATCTGGACTCAGAGATTAGCTTTCGTTTCTGGTTCCCCAGAGAACTGCTCTTTGGTGGGAAAACTAGACCCTATTTAGGTGTTTTACCCACAAAGGGGTTTTGCGGAGTCAATTCGTCAGCTACTGGAGTAAGTTGTGTGTGGACAGCGCGCTCCGTTTCCAAGCCTCGTTCCTGTTTCAAGCCTTGTTCCTGATTCCAAGCCTTCGCTCCGTTTCCAAGCCTTCGTTCCCGTTTCCAGCCTTGTTTACCTCCACGGACCTTGCCTTGTTTTCCGGATTTTGCCAAGTAATTCCACGGATCTTGTTCTCGCTCCTCGTTCCTTGTTGCCTTGTATTAAGCCTTGTTTCAAGTTATTTCCTAGCCTTGCTCAAGTTCAAGGACTAAAGGACCTTGTCATCTCCCCTCACTTTGCCTGGCAAAGTGAGTGTTTCGGTTATTGGATTACAACTTTGGACCTTAATATTTTATATTGGACATTGTTTCTTTGGACTAATTTTGACCTTTCCTGAAAGGTCTACTTCTGAACTATTTCATACACTTGCTTTTATTAACTTTACATATTTCCTTAATAAAGATATTAGATAGATTCTGGCCTCTGTGTATGGTTATTGGTGCTCTGCAGCCTGGGTCGTGACACTACCTTTATTTCCATGTACAACAATCTATGGTATGTACATTTACCGATCCTGCGTGCTTCCAAAGAAAAACTTTGCTAGGTCTTACTTTCGGGAGAGGCCTTATATTTAGCAATTCAGCAAAACCTCTACTAGGTCTTATTTTCTGAGGATGTCTTATTTTCAGGGAAACAGGGTATCACTTAAGACAGCATGCACCCAAATCACATGGCTAATAGTTTCATCTTGAAAATAAAGGTTCCCTTCAATATATAAATCTAGGATCTGTGAAGAATCTGGACTAGACATCCTTGTCCTCATATCTATTCTTTTTATATACAGTAGAGTCGCACTTATCCAACACTCGCTTATCCAACGTTCTGGATTATCCAACACATTTTTGTAGTCAATGTTTTCAATACATCGTGATATTTTGGTGCTAAATTCGTAAATACAGTAATTACTACATAGCATTAATGTGTAATGAACTATTTTTTCTGTCAAATTTGTTGTATAACATGATGTTTTGGTGCTTAATTTGTAAAATCATAACCTAATTTGATGTTTAATAGGCTTTTCCTTAATCCCTCCTTATTATCCAACATATTCGCTTATCCAACGTTCTGCCGGCCCGTTTATGTTGAATAAGTGAGACTCTACTGTATTTATTTTCCAATTATCTAAATCAGGCCAGTGTAATAAGGAAATGTTCTATTACTGTCTTTTTGTTATAGTAGTTATTGTATATACTCGAATATACACTGAGTTTTTCAGCCCTTTTTAGGGCTGAAAAGGCCCTCCCCGGCTTAAAACTCAAGTGAGGGTCCTGGCTGGCTTATATTTTGGTCGGCTTATACTGGAGTATATAGGTAATCAGAGTTGGACAGTCTTATTAAAGTCTTACCTTAAATTACAGTTTTATGTAAATATTCAAAAACATTTAACCCACTAATGCCTCAATTAATGTAATTTTATTGATATCTATTTTTATTTTTGAAATTTACCAGTAGCTGATGCATTTCGCACCTTTGTCTTATGCTCAAGTCAGTGTTTTCTGTTTGTTTTTTTGGTGATAAAATTAGATGCCTTGGCTTACATTCGGGCTGGCTTATACTCGAGTATATACAGTAGCTAATTTTATGGAAGACTATCCCACACTGACAATTGAAGTTTAAAGGTTGAAAATAATGTTTCCCAGCTTTATCTTTTATTCAATGAGGGGGAAAATCTTTTGTAGATTTGGGGGTAAATAAATCAATCCCCTAGAATTACATTTTGTTAACAAAGCTTTTCAGAAAAAATACAGAATTAAACATATGGGAGTGTTTTCAATGTCTTTTAGATCTTTAGCACAAATCACTTTTTTCTTATGGCAGTTTTTCCTGCTTTTTCATAATATGTCGATGTTATCGAGGATTTTGTAGGGTTCATTTTACTGGTTGTATTGCTATTGTTCTAAATATATTTTGCTGTTTTATTTCATTTTGTATTTTTATTGATTTATGTGTTTGGTAGACTGCACGGTTGACTTAGTCAATAGGCAATATGAACATGACATACATAAAGAAATAATATAATATACAATACCATATACAACATCAAGACTTCGAAATGACCTGCTGGAAGCTATTTGACAGCTAAACGAGCTGTCAGAATGTAAAACACAATTAAAGGCCTATTTCTCATGACAATTTTAAACTATGAATTTTAAATTTATATGTCGCATTTTATGGTATTTTCTTTTATCTATGTATTTTAACTAGGTTGTGCTCTGCATTGAACTGTGAGGAGAAGTGGGAAAAATATTGTTATTGTTATCTAGAATTATCTTATGCATGAGGAGAAGTAAATCATTAAGCAATGCATTTTTTAGTCCAATTGTTAAGATCTTCTCAGATCTTCATGGTTCCATTTTATGGTGACAATCACCGCTATGTTCCTAGATGATCTGCAAATACTGAGAACCACCTCAATGTTTCAATCTACCCATTTTCACAATTAGAAGAGACAAAACTGATAAGGAAATTGCTCGTTCAGTCTTTTCAAATGTGCTTGACAGAGATATACAAACTGAAAATTGTCACTGACTTGCTGTGCTCTCTTCATATTCAACATTTTAGCAGCTATAGGCTCAGGAATTACCATAATCCCCTCCACATTTGAGGTTTTGACTTTTGCAGATTTGATTATTTATGGATGTAATTAAAAATGTTTTCTAAAGGAATATCTATATCCTTCAGTGTGATTCTATGCTCAATGTCTTCCACTCATGCTGCAGGACTAAGAAATGTTTAGAAGAACAACTCTCTAGGAATCTTTAAGTTTTCCAATGTGATTCCAGGATCGTCTTCCAGCATAAGTTGACCGTAGAGTCATACTGAAGTACCTAGAAATCCCTAAATAGGTGTTATCTCAGGCAAAATCATAGCAATGTCTTTGTTTGCATTTTTTTTTATTTTCTCAAGAAGTTCTGGGCTCCTAACCACAGCGAATATGGAGCACTGGAGTACAGCATAGTATTGTTCTGCCTACATAGCTCTGAGGGAGGTGCTCTTCTCCATTTCCAAGCCAAGGAGCCTGCATTGTCCATAGACACCTCCTGGTTATGTGGCCAGCATGACTACTTAGTGTCTTTTTGCCTTTTTCCCACTGAAATGGTACCTATTTATCTACTCACATTTATATATTTTCGAACTGCTTCAGTTGGCAGGAGCTAGGGCTAACAGTGAGAGCTCACCCCATCCCATGGATTTTAACTGCCAACCTTTGGGTCAGCACTTCAGCAGCATAAGGGTTTAATCCCTTGCAGTCCAGTCCATATATTTTTTTGATATAAACAATTGAGATTATGTACCTTAATCCAAACAAGAGACAAGATGCAAGCAGTCATAATGGGATGCAGGACAAAAAGGAACTTCACGGCTGCATCATTCATACTAAAAGAAGGGCAATAATTTGGCATTTGGGGCAGTAATCTTAAAGGGTGGAGCACAGGAAAGACTCCAAGACCCCCTCCATTATATTTTTTACGCTATGTCTTAAGTATCCCTGACAAGAATGATATGGTAAGTTGAAATCAATGTAAGCTCAGGGGGAAAAAAAATACAACTATTTGTGTATCATATCACAGCTACTGAACGTGCCCTCTACAAAACGCATCCAATGAAATACCCAGCATTTAATATTTAATTTTTAAATAGATTTTCCATTAGAGGACATGCACAACTTATTTCCACTTGAATAAAGAAGTACTATCTTACCATCTATAGCTCTGAAAACTAATGTGAAACATGTTTAAACTATGGAAGAAGCTCTGTGCTTCGCTGCATGTATGAAATACTTGAAATGCAGGCAAACATCAGAAAGACTGTCAAGATTCTTTACTAATTTTGGGAGAGGGAGGGGGTTTAGTATTCTAGTCATAACACATTTATAATGTTCAAAGTGATCCACAGTCTTTGTGCTAGAAAGACTGTAAATCACTTTGAACATCAGAAATGCATTATAATTAGAATACTAAAAACAAATCCCTAAAAGTAGGTAAGTAATCACCGCACAGCAACAGCCTTGCCTGACAGGTCAGCCTACCGCAGCGAAAATCAAAATTGCATCAAAGATCAAAATACTTAAATAGAAAATGTGGAATTACTAGTAAAGCAAATACTGTCTACAAGGCATTGCTCCCTCTCTCTCCCGCCCTCTCTTTCTCTCTTTCTCTCTCTCTCTTGTTCCATATGCCCCTGATGGTGTAGTGGGTTAAACTGCTGAGCTCCTGAACTTGCTGACCGAAAGGTCGGCAGTTTGAATCTGAGGAGTGGGGTGAGCTCCTGCTGTTAGCCCCAGCTTCTGCCAACCTAGCAGTTCAAACATGCAAATGTGAATAGATCAATAGGTAACACTCCGGCGGGAAGGTAACGGCACTCCATGCAGTCATGCCGGCCAGATGACCTTGGAGGTGTCTATGGACAACGCCAGCTCTTCGGCTTAGAAATAGAGATGAGCACCAACCTCCAAAATATTTTTTTATTGGAAGAGAAAAAGAAAGCTCTCTCCAGATAGCAATAAGGAGGTTATGTGGGAAGAAGAATGAGCCTTTATAACAGGATGTGAGGAATAACTTTATGATCAGCAATATATTTTTCTGTAATGAGGTAGCTCTCGTTTGAGGGATCTCCAAGAAAGGTATTGCCCATTAAGTTCTGTCCTATATCTTTTTCCTCTTCCAGGATTTATCTATTGGCGACAGAAGCAACACAGAGGAAAGTTGTCCTTCATTTTGACTCTCTGTAATGAGGCATGTAAAAAATACCCTTAAAGCCCCATCTACACTGACATAACAAGCATTGGAACTGCACTATATGGTCAGTGTAGACCAGGCATGGCCAAACTTGGGCCCTCCGGGTGTTTTGGACTCCAACTCTCACAATTCCTAACAGCCAGTAGGCTGTTAGAAATTGTGGAAATTGAAGTCCGAATCACCTGGAGGGCCCAAGTTTGCCCATGCCTGGTGTAGACTCATGTAATGCGGTTCAGTGCAGTTAGATGGCTCTCTGAAGGTAAAACTGTTCTTTTGGACTATAATTGCCTGAATTTTGTCTAAATTTAGCCGTACAAAGTCCTCTTGAGAAAGATAGTGTTCTCCGCCTAAAAAAGAGGTTTGTAGTTTCACAAGGAACAAAAACACCCCAAATCCCAAGAGGAGTACTGTACTCTAAAAGAGCTTAAATTTTGTCTAAATTTGTCTCGGTCCCCACATATCGACAAAAAGAGGCAGTAGTATTGCTTTGTGATCCCTCCAGACCATCCAAACAGAGGCAACATTTAATACAAAATATAGGCTTTTAACTGCAACACAGTACATTATTTTCCCCTTTCTCCTGTATGTTTTTAAACATATTTTGCCAGATGAAGAGGCTAGTGAAAGATTCCATGATTTGTTTTGTGTCTGTTGGTTGGTCAGGAAAGCAACTGTTACTCTGTGGATATTGATTTTCATTTATTTTGCTGTATGGTCAACACGCCTAGCCCTAAATATATTTTTCTCTGGCTTAACTGATGACCCAGTAAAAGACAGACCTTTATAAAATCCCATAGAATGCCAAAATGACTTTCCTGTTAAATGAGTGATATGCTAGATTTAGCAATTAAGAAACATCTGGCACATGACAGAAGGTATATCTCAAAAGATCAGAACTCACCTAGCAGTGCTTCTATATAAGAATAAACCCAAACAGAACAGAATTGCACTACTTTCACTGATGACTTGTACTTTCACTGTCACCTCCCTATTTCCTAGTATCTTTTAAATATATACTTTGCCTAGTACTATCGTACCTCATTCCATTTTTTTATCTGTATGTTTTTTCACTTTGTATTAAGATGCAATTAGAAGGCTTTGAAGGCTGGGCCATAGATCAATATAAATTTCCCTCCTAATTGCCAAATGGACTCCTTTGTGATTCTGAACCCAGCATGATTAATGAACCCACCGTAATGACAACTGGAAAGAAAGTTATCCTGTATTACAAGATTTTGATTATGCCCCCAATTTAGTATGTGTAGCTTTGCAAATTGCCTCTTTGAATTTTTCACCTGCCTACATCATGTCATTACATGATTTGGCTGTCCATGTTTGCGTTAGCATAGTTCATACGATGACTAAATTATATAAAATAATTTGGGAGGTAACCTTAGTGCTATCTTAATATATGCAAAGACGGATACTCTCTTGAATGCCTTCTGCACTAAAAGGTGAAGGTTTCCCCTGACATTAAGTCTAGCCGTGTCCGACTCTGGAGGTTGGTGCTCATCTCCATTTCTAAGCCAAAGAGCCGGCATTGTCCATAGACACCTCCAAGGTCATGTGACTGCATGGAGCACCGTTACCTTCCTGCCGGAGCGGTACCTATTGATCTACTCACATTTACATGTTTTCAAACTGCTAGGTTAGCAGAAGCTGGGGCTAACAAGGGGAGCTCACCCCGCTCCCCAAATTCGAACTGCCAACCTTTCAGTCAGCAAGTTCAGCAACTCAATGGTTTAATCCACTGCACCACTGGAGGCTCTGCCTTCTACACTACTGGGGTTCAATTATTGTTGTTGTTGTTATTATTATTATTATTATTATTATTATTATTATTATTATTATTATTATTATTATTATTTTATGACACAGCAAACAAGATAGATATGCTGGATTTCGTTATCACAAAATCACAAGTCAAACACTTCCCAAGTGTCTAGGACTGTGTGATGTATTTTCGGATGATGTGTGCAGATCCCAGTAGGGTGACCTTTTGCAGTTGGCAGATCGTAATTTTATCAATGTCTATTGTTTCCAAATGCCAGCTGAGATCTTTTGGCATGGCACCCAATAATAATAATAATCATTATTATTATTATATTGTATGACACAGCAAACAAGATAGACATGCTGGATTTCATATCACAAAATCACAAGTCGAACACTTCCCAAGTGTCTAGGACTGTGTGATGTATTTTCGGATGATGCGTGCAGATCCCAGTAGGGTGGCCTTTAGCAGTTGGATTATTATTATTATTATTAGTAGTAGTAGTAGTAGTATTAATTTTGCAATCATGCAATTCTAGCATTTAAAACTAAAAAGGCAGAGAGAGATATAAATAAAGGAAAACAGACAGCTTTGGAATTGCAATGGGAGAGAGGGAATATTGCCCCCTGGCATAATGTTACTCCTGGCATGCCGGCACAGAAATGAATCTGTCACATTAACGTAGATGGTGGGAATATGTTGAGATTGGGAGCTATTGGTGCATTAGAATGGGAGAATCACCGGAGGGAGGCAGAGCAGTAATGGGGTGCAAACAACATTGTGTATTAAAGAATTACAAATTTTGACACCTCACACCATTACATCCCTTACACGAAGAATGCCAAAAAAAATGGACAATAGCAAAACACAGTGTACCTAACAGACTTTCACTCTTCACGCTGTTTTATCTTCACACTATCATTGTATATGCCATGTGGTGGCCATACTAGAGATGGTAATTTGTTCACAAACGAGATTTGAGAAGAGCTGTAGCCCTGCGGTATAGCACAAGCTTTGTGTTGAGAATGCCCTGGTTTTAATCTCTTGCACCTTCAGGTCAGGCTGGAAAAAAATCTTAAATCCTTTAGAGCTGCTGTCATTCAGAGGTCATATCCAAAATGATTGAAAAATTCAGATAAAGTTCCTGTTCTTTCCAATTAAAAAATAAAACTGTCTGTAAAGTCTTTGATCATATTGGGAGCTTATTGAAAATACCAAATACTAAAAATACTAAAATACTAAAATCTGAACGTACAGGTGCTAAATCACTCTGGATGCATCCAGTATGGAGAATACTGTCAGATAGATCAATGATCTAATCCGGTATCACTGTGTTTCCTAGACTAGGTTGTTAGCCTAGTCATGAGGAGAAAAAAATAAAGATAGCTGTATGTCAGGGTTTGCAAAGATACTATATGTGTGTTAACTGGAAAATCAAATGCATGGAGCTGATTGGCTGTGTTTGCAAGGACCTGGGAATTGGCTCGTAACTGCTGCTATCCTGCTGCTGGAGAACCAGTTTGAACAGGTTTCTTTGTATGTGTGTGCATGAGTCTTCTGAGTACTGGCTGGAAAGAAGATGACTCTGTACTCAGAGAGGCCTGACTATTTCCGAGGCCTTGTTTGTTGCTGATCTTCACTGAAGCAGATACATGGACAAAGAAAGAATTGCCTATAACTGCTGATTTCTATAAGCAATCAGAGACTATTGTAAATACCATTGTTCTGTTGTTCTCTTGAATTTAGTAAAAGTTCCTGTGTTACTTTGTTCTGCAAAGCTGAGTGCTGCATCATTCTGCAGGGTGTCTCTGGGTCATGGGCACATGTAAGAGCTTCCATCTATCACCCACAATCCCCAACATAGTAGTGTAAGAATAAAAAATACATGTGTTGTCGAAGGCTTTCATGGTCGGGATCACACGGTTTTTGTGTGTTTTCCGGGCTGTATGGCCATGTTCCAGAAGTATTCTCTCCTGATGTTTTGGCCACATCTATGGCAGGCATCCTCAGAGGTTGTGAGGTATAAAAAACACAGTTTAGAAGTGTTGTATGTAAGATGAAGCAAAATGCAGCTGAAGTATTTAATTTGTTTTTTGTATATAAAAAATAAATCTTCATCAAATTAGGCAGTACAAAACCCAATAAAGGGTTTCTGAGAAACTTAAAAGCTCTTACATTTGTCACATTTTAGTTGATCATAACATAGGTGATGCCTGACTTGAATGACTACCCATCTGTTAACTCACCAGGGAATCTCTCCAGTGTCTATCTCCCAACAAAATGCTTTATAATATCCAGGAGATTCTCTGCAACAAAACTACTGATCTGGGAAGCCAATTTAAATCGGAAGAAAGAGAAGGGAAATTTTAATCTTTGGTAAATGTAAACATTATACATAGAGATTGACTGCATTCTGCCCAGGGGGCAACATACTGTACCAATGACTGCCACCATTATTCTCTGTGCTAACAAGTGGAGGACAGAGATAATTTATGAAAGCCTTAGGGGGGCTAAAATCCAACTTAAAATATTTGAAGCCATGCCACAAAATGTCAGCCTGATGGCAAACATGTTCAGCAGAGTATTCATTGATCAAAAGAGAAGCTTCAGGATGAAAACATTTCTTCAGAGCCAAAGAAATTAGAAATGTAAAAGGGAATCTCTTCAAAACGCAGGGATTTGCTTCCATTCTCTAGGGACAGAATAAGAGGAGTTGCAAGCAAGGATAATTTATCTTAAGAGCCAATGCAGACACTTGTTCGTTGGAATACATTCCATTGCTGGATGCCATTTTTCCAAGGCATCCTTTCCAGTTCCCAGATCAGGATTAGACATGGTGCCCACACCTGAAAAACTGGACTCTTGAATAGCAGGACACCTGTGTTGGATTAAGAAGAGTGAGAACTTTATAAATAAGTAACAGGGTGGATCTGACATTAAGTCTAAAAACTGCATGGGAATAGAGGTTTGTAGTTGAAACACTCTGAATGAAGTTTTCAGTTCAGCACTTTATGAAACACATTGTGAGATAAAACACACCCTAAGAAATTCAAATATTTGTAAAGACATATGGTACTCTTCCGAGAAATAATACGTTAAATCATGCATGTCTTCTAATAATGACAATTCATTTAATTGCAATATGCCCATACATATGCTTTAATCAGTGGGGAAAACATACAAATATGTGGACATTATGGGAAAGGGAGTGGAAAATACATACAAATTCCCATATGGCAAAAATAAACACACAAAAAACAAAAACAGAAATGCTCTCAACATAATATGAACAAAAGAGGCAATGGAAATGCAGATGAGATTTTGAGAAATTTAACAATTTCAAGAACTGGAAGCCACTTAATTAAACTCTCCTCCTTACCTAACTGAGAAAAGTTGAACCTACTCTGAGTCAGAAGCAGTGTTTAATGTTCAGATGTTGAGGGAAATGCTCCTAAATTTCTACTCCTGAAAGACTGATAAGCCCTTCCTAATCAGTGATTTATACAGATCTAGGGAAGGGGTAACTTGAAGTAACTTGAATTCCTACCGCACTCCAATTTTCTTAGAGAATGTTTAGCACTTTGTCCATTTACACTCCCAAATGGCATTAGAATACATATTTTTTCACTTTATCCTAGATCACCCTCCCATTTTATTCACTTCGTTACTCAACGGTGGTCTTTTTATGTTACTTTATTTCTTAAATTTTTATTGTTATTATATTGTATTACCTTGGTTTTAATGTGTTTTTATCTGTTTGAAGATGCTGTTTTTACATGTATTTTACCTTGCTCATTATTTGTTCTTTGGGCTTGGCCCCGTGTTAGCCGCTCCAAATCCCTGCAGGGAGATGGAGGCGGGATAGAAAAATAAAGTTGTTATTATTATTTGAAACACAACAAGATGAGTCCACAGCAGACACTCTAATGGCTGTTATATTGGATCACACATCGGACACTTTCCAAGTGTTTAGGACTGTGTGATGTATCGGCGAATAATGCGTGCAGATCCCAGTAAGGTGGCCTTCTGCAGCTGGCAGATGGTAATTTTGTCAGCGCCAATTGTGTTTAAGTGCAGGCCAAGGTTTTTAGGCACTGCACCCAGTGTGCCGATCACCACTGGGACCTATTATTATTATTATTATTATTATTATTATTATTATTATTATTATTATTATTACAGTATTATTATTATTATCATCATCATTATCATCAGTTCTGGGTCATTCCACTCTTACCACTGCAAATGCCAGGGGGGGGGGGGGGGGAAGATTCTACCATTCAAAACCTTCTGGGCAAGAAAATACATCAATGACTTTCTATTCTGAGATTTGCCAAAGCAGCATAGTTTCTTCCTAAATTCTTGGTTATTCTTTGTTTCTTCTTCTTTTTAGGAGCCAACTCAGGATTCTATCAAATTATGCTTATTGTATGTGAGACCTCTTTTGTTTTATGGTTTTATTGTTGATTGATTTGTTTTATTGTTGAGTTTTTACATTGTCTGTTTTGCCTGGGCTTGGCCCCATGTAAGCCGCCCCGAGTCCCTTCTGGGAGATGGGGCGGGGTATAAAAATAAAATTATTATTATTATTATTATTATTATTATTATTATTATTATTACTATTACTATTATTCCTGTCTTGCTCCCCAATCTCTAACTAATTTTGTCCTTTTTTCCTGCATCCTGTTTTGTTCTATGGCTTCTTGTTCCCATGGTATGGAAAACAATAAATAGATAACACTGATTGGCAACTAAGGCCTCATCTACACTTCCATACAATGCAGTTTCAGAATGTAGTTTAACTGTATTGAACTGTATAGCAGGCGAGGCCATTGCTGCTACCAATTATATTAAATGTACCGTTGCTGCCACCAATTATAACATACGTGCCACCGCTCACCGAAGCCAGCACAAAAAGCCACCCAAAAAATGGCAGGAAACTTATGGAGTGATGGTTAATAAGCAGACAGGCCACCTCCTTATATTGATAAACGGAAAAACACACTGAAAACTTGAGGTGAAGTAAAAACAAAATTGTGTAATTAATTTAGAACTAGAATATAAGGTTGCATATTAGTTACAGAAGACCAACAGGCTGGTTACTTAGAATAAAATGGTTCTTTAACTTGTGTTCCTCAGAACTATGTTTCTGCACAAGAGAACAAAACCGGCTTTTAAAACCCCACAGTCCTCTCTTCCAGAGGCTCTTTAACTTAAGCACTCTAACCATTAGAGGCTCACACAATAATCTAGCACTTCTCCCCAAAGGCTAATTTAACGTTTCTCCTCACAAAGGTTCCTTTCTACCAGCTCTAAACTTTTCCCTCCTTCCTCTTCAAATTTCACTCCCTAACTGTTCTAACTCTCTTTCACTGAATATCTCTTTCTGCCTCTCTGGCACCGCCTACCTCCTGTTGCTAGGCAACTCCCTCCAACTCTATCCACCAATCAGATGCCACTACCATATATGGAGCTGCCTGATCTCTGGTCCCCTTGCCTGGCTCTGCCTTTCTTACCAAGGCCCAGAACTTTCTTTACACACCAACCTTGCAAGGTAGGCCATTCCATTAAAAATTGCATTATATAACAGTGTAGATTCAAATATTTCAGTTCAATGTTCAGTTCAGTCAATCTGCATTCTGAAAATGCATTATATGGCAAAGGAGCCTAAGTGGGAGAAGAGTCAAGTGCATTTACTAGTGGTCATCTGTTGGGAGCAACTTCCATGGCACCATGCTGGCATGTTTTCAGCAAATAGCCAGTCATGCCCTTGGTTCAAACTACTAAATGCTATAACTGTACAGCAGCACTATAACTGGCTTAGCAGCTTTCCAAAAATACATACCAGTAAGACAGTGGATTACCCTACTCTTTTGGCTTCTGCTAAAGTGGAAGAAATAATGTATTGCTGTCTAATAGCCATTCAATGAATTGAATTATTGGTGCAACTTGCTGCTTCTTCTGCTATTGTCCTTTGCTGATGTGCAGACTGGTAAGGGATAAGTTCAGCACTGCACACTTGTCAGGATTGTTATGTTTAGAGGTTTTTATTTTTTATTGACAGCCAGAAAAAGCCTTAAGGCATGCCTCTGGCCTGTAGACTGATCTGCTATTGAAGGCAATCTAATAGATTTGCTAAAGTTTTTTTATTGCTGTATTTTTCATTTATTTACTTTCATCATCCAACTTAAGGCATCAGATCCTAGCTGATCTTTGAAGCAGAATCAGCAATGGCTGGATTTTGGATAGGAGATCACCAATGAATACCAGCTGCTGTAGACTATATTTCCAAGGAAATAACTCATGAAAACACCTCTGAGTAATCCTCAACTAGGAATTATGAAATTCATGGCGTTTCTATAAGTTAAAGGGTGATTTGAAAGGGTGATTTGAAAATACACACATCATTCAACTTAGGATACAATTTTGATTTGCCTTCTGTTGCTAGTTGCCTTGCACACTTTTCTGTAGCAATGTGAGGTTTAAATGAAATAAATGCATCTGACTCCCATCACCACCATCATCACAGATATGTCTCAAGTAGAGGAAACCCAGATTGATTTTAAAACAGAGAAAATGACAAAGAGAAAGAACAATGGAAGAGAAAGCATGGCTATGTAAGTTGCATTTTTCTCTCTAGATGTCAGATAATACTTAGTTTGCAGCCCAATATGTAGTCTAGATCATATATGCTCTGGGCACATTCCTCCATCCTGAAAACAATTTCATTAAAAATACATGTTGATACATTTTTAAAAGGGAAATCTTAACGCATCCATGTGTGTGTGCGTGTAGAATCTTTTACACTGTGTGATTAATGTATTCCTCTTCCTTAAGTAACGGCACTTTATGAGAGAGTGTATTGTTGTTGCTAGTAAAAAACAGGCTGATCAACATGCTAATTACAGGAATTCTTTTTTAAACAGTCTCCTTTATTATACTCCAATGAATAATGCACAGCAGCTGTGACATTGAACAAGGGTGGTATAATTACAATAACCAAAGTGAGAAAGAGATTGTTTAACAGGCTCATAAAATGCGCCTCCTCATTCTAATAGATATTTCTCTGGCACGCCTATTGATTTAAAAGCTATTCCTTCTTGGAATGCAGAACTGAGCAGGTGGTGAAATAGGGCACTTCTTTCCCTATATTTGTTGATCTGAATCAAAATGGAGTTCTGTAGAGTTGACCATTTTGATTACTTGAGCTTCCAGGATTATAAACACTAGCCCAGCATCCTGTTAAACACTTAGGTGAAGGTTTCCCCTGACGTTAAGTCCAGTTGTGTCCAACTCTGGGGGTTGGTGCTCATCTCTATTTCTAAACTGAAGAGCCGGCATTGTCCATAGACACTTCCAAGGTCATGTGGCCTGCATGGAGCACCGTTACCTTCCTGCCGGAGCGGTACCTATTGATCTACTCACATTGGCATGTTTTCGAACTGCTAGGTTGGCAGAAGCTGGAGCTAACAATGGGCGCTCACTCCACTCCCCGGATTCAAACCTGTGACCTTTCGGTCCGCAAGTTCGGCAGCTCAGCACTTTAACACACTGCACCACCGGGAGCTCCTTAGACACTTAGGATGCTGTAAATTAGAATTAAGAAATGTGTATCAATTTTCTATTCACGTTTATGAACATAGTACCACTGCTGTGATCATAAATGATCTCAAAACCCACCTTAACATCCAGCCATCTGCAGAAAGCCTCAGAGTTCTGTGGTGCTGGAAAGTAGGGTACTGCAGGATGACATGACCAATCCTCTTCTGCCAGAAATGATAGTGAGAAGATCAGATGCAGGGGCTCAAATTAGGATCTCATCATATGGTGGTCCAGAAGCCAGGGAACAGCGGGGAAAACTGGGTGGCAGCACCCAGCTTCGTCCCCTTACCATTCCACAGCATTTCCCAGCTGTCCCCAGCTTTGTTTCACGTTGATCCTAGCTTGTTAAATGAGGATATAGGTAGTCACCCATATCATCAAGGCTTCCTCAGAGCCTGCTGTGGAGATGGAGCTGGGATGGAGTCCCACCAGTAGTCCTGTGTGATATGATTCACTCCTGTGAGCTCCATCCCATTTGCAGCACCCTAGGATGGGGGAAAAGCCCCATCTGATGAGATCCTTAGTTGCACTGTCACTCACTGGTTAGAGGGGGCTGACTATGGACCTTATCACAGACAAAACATGAAATTTATTTATTTATTTATTTATTACAACATTTCTACCCGGCCCTTCTCACCCATCAGGGGACTCAGGGCGGCTTACAATATACATCACAAACACAGTTTACATCAAATTAAAAGTCATCCAAGATTAAAAATTACAATAAAAATTAAAATATAAATTAAAAACAGCATAATTATACATCTAAATATACATTTCAGGCGCATTTTTCATGTCCAGGTGGGGGTCTGTCAACGCCTTTTCAGTAGGCAACCTATGGCTTTTAAAGGCTCAATGAGGATTCAATATATACAGGATTTATACAAACCCCATTGCACCCCAAGTTCTCTCCCTCCTGTACCCAATATATAATCCTACAACATCCTACTTGTCATTGCCACAGAACTCCATGGCTCTGCAACTGGCTGGCTGGCTTGCTTTTAAGGTGCATTTGAGAAGCTGGATCATGAGATGAAGCACAGAAGCATACAACACAGCTGTGCCTCTGATGCAAGATCTTGACCAATAGTATTGTCTAATAGGTAAAACAACATTCTATTTGAGAGTCTCTTCTTCTTTGGAAATTTATATTATGGGAGAATAGTTATGCAGCCTTATAAACATTTTATATATTTAGGAATAAAACTGTGAACTTATGCGGTTACATATTTCTCATTTAGGATCATCATATTGCTAAAGCATTTCCAGTGTAGGCACATTTCTCTTACGGATGTTTCATCTTATAGACCCATTGTGTATTTTAGCTCTTAAAAAGGAGCATTTCTCATACTTATAAGGCACTTGGCCCTTAAGGTATATGAGCATGGTACATTGCACTGTTAAGGAACATCGCTTTCCCAATATTGAGGCAATGTAAGTCATATTTCAGGTGTTGAGAAAACTGGGAAATTTTGCACAATCATTTACAATCTGTGGGAGCTTTTCAACGATTCCGGTCTATTGTATTATATTTCTAGTTTAGTACAGCAATGGAGTAATCAATATAAATAATTATGAGTAATCCTAAATCACACAATTATAGCAGTTTGATACCAGTCTAAACTACCATGATCCTATCCTATAGCATTGCACCCTTCTCTGCTAGAGATGCCTTGTTCACTACCCTGGGTAATATTAGAGTGCCGTAGCAAATAATTTCCAGCATTTCCATGTGTAAATTCAATCATTTTTACCTACAAGAATAAGATGTCCAGAAAGAAATTCATGCTGTTCAAAACAGGATGAAGGGACCCAACAATTATATTGTGTCGAGTTCCCAAACTTAGATTCCCAGATGGTCTTTGACCTAAACTTCTAGAATACCCAGCCAGCATGGACAATAGTCAGGGGGTTCTGGGACTTGTAAACCAACAATACTAAGTGCTTTCCATGTCAATGAGGAGATGAACCAGTTCTAGGTTTTAGTCTGGAATTTAGAGCAGATACCTAAAGGCAAAATCCTATCCACAAAATTGATGTAGTACCTTGGATAGCTCCTTTAAAGTCCATATTAACAACCAGCATAAGTTCATTGTCCCAATGTCATCAGAGCCACCAGCTGAAAGTGTTTGTGGACCCAACACTGGAAATCATTAGTGTAAAGAATCTTTAATGGTAAGAACTAATGATCAAATTCCACTTGTCTGTGTATGTTTTGAAGTCACAATGGATGCAAGATGAAATTACCTCCTGTGTAAAGACCATAGCACAATGATGGCATCATTATGAAAACTGATTAAATAAAATCAAAATGATTACTGAAGTAATCCCTTCTCATGTTTCTTGCTATAATTGTGTGATCCTGTGTATGTCTCTTTGAAAGTAAATTCAGATGAGTTCAGTGAGTCCCAAGCAGAACATAAAGGAAGCATATTATTTTTAGTTTAGCAATAGATCAGATTTGTGATCCTTTTATAGCTGAGGATACTCAGAATAATTAATGATATGGATATCTTTTACTGGCAGCTTCAGATCCATACTTGTGGTGGAAAGTTTTTACCTTCCTAAAGCTAACTTTTATTTTAAGCCATGAGAAATTTGCAACCTGATGTCCAGGGCAATAAATGGATGCACATAAATTGATTTGTGATCCATGTCTTCATACAGCAAAGCATTTTTTAAATCCCCATTACTGTGTTTTCCCATTTTCATGGAGGTCTGGCAGCTCTAATCTCAATGTATGTGGAGAGCTGACTTTAGTTGTAAAATTCTTCAACTTTATGAACCTTTATGAGCTCCTTGCATCTTCTCCGAAGTATTGCTGTAGTCCAGGGGCCACTTCACACCACAAAATTATGCCACTATGTTTCACTTTAACCACCAGTGCAACATTCTGTAGAATCCTAATTTGCAGGTAACTGATGGGTATTTAAAATTCTCGTTCAGAGAGCAATAGTGTTTCTCTGGTTAACAAGCCACGGGATTCACAGGAAGTTGGAATCATAATTGCTTTACTTTTGTAGTTAGAAGGCTCCTGCAAGAAATGTGGAAAGTTCAGTTGTGCTGACACTTATAGACAGATTGAGTCAGAATCAAACCAAATTTTAAGATCCTGGTTTTCTAATCCATGTATTCATAAATATTAAAACCAAATCTAGAGAAGGTGTCTTTAAAAGAGTAAAATGCGCCAAAACCAAAATGTGGCTCTAGTCCTGATTCCACATTGTTCAAACAAGTGGGGAGAGTGTTACACTGCATGGTCCTAAATAGAAGGAATGCTCCACTGTATGTACTATTTGCCCAAAGCTTTGCTGGGAAGCTGGAGTAGATAAAGGAAGCTCAATAAATTAATCTAGTGTTCATGACATTTCTTTCTTCTAATATGAGTTTTTGAGGACACATACCTCTGAATTTAAAATATATATATCCAAACTTTAAAAAGGGTAATTCAAAAATTATGCCATATATCTGTTTTATGACACCATAATACTAAATGGAATATCAGCCTGAATTTACTCTTTAAAATGTTTTTGTTGTTATTAAGCAACATAAGGAATCCTTGAACTGCAAGAAAGAAACAGCTTTCCTCACACTGGCCACTGGAATTGCCTCGAATCATGGGAAATCCAACGAACACCATTGGGAGGCACTGGGAACCCATCGCCCCATGTCCTGCAATGCCGAACTTACCGACATGGCAATCCCAAGGGGGGAAGCATCAATGGTCCAGCTTCCTCAGATTGAATCAAGGCAACACAGGATGCCTCCCGTGTTCTTACAGCGGTGGTATGCTCCACTTTGCAACCCCTTTAAACACGGAGCCCTGTTGGAATTAGTAGTGCATCATGTAATGGGAGCTGGCGGACTCTGTACTAAAGGGTGGAGAGGTGGAGCATGCCGCCAATTCTTCCCCCATCTGAAGAGGTCATAAGAGGAGCAAGTCAAAACGAATGGAGACAGAATAAACCGTTAACATTCGTAAAACAACAACAAATATATTCCCATCTAATCCTCCACAGTTGCCAACAGTACAAAAAACATTGATATCATAATGTCTGATGAGATACAACTTAGCTTTCTCCTACACTCCCCCCCCCCCCCGCCCAACCACCACCATCTTTTTTTTGTCTTTTCTACCATTGGACGTAACTGGCAGAGTGGTTCTGCCAGCAGAAGTGACTTCTACCTTATCACAGTCCTCTACAGCTGGAACATCTTTGGGTAAAAATTGCCCTGGGCCGTATGTTTTCCGGGCTGTATGGCCATGTTCCAGAAGTATTCTCTCCTGACGTTTCGCCCACATCTATGGCAGTCATCCTCAGAGGTTGTGAGGTATGCCTGCCATAGATATGGGTGAAACGTCACGAGAGAATACTTCTGGAACATGGACATACAGTCATAACATACAACAGCCCTGTGATCATGGCCATGAAAGCCTTCGACAACACACAAAGATTTCCTTGTTTAATAGGATTCTTTCCTAGCCTTGCTTGGGATAGGAGAGCAGAAATTGAACTTGGGACTTTCTGCCAGACAAACACACTTACAACTCTGCTTCTGATCTGACCTTGTGGTTTTCACCAGAGCTTGGAATATTACTTTTCAGAAAAATGAAAACAATGACATTCCAAAACTCATTGATTTCCTGTGCCATAAGTGCCCTGGAAGGATGTCCAAATATAAATTGCTTCAACATATGTTTCTATTTATTTATTTTTATTTACTTTCATTTACTTTGATTTTCTCTTGCCTTTCTCCCAATATAGGGAGTCCCAATATAAGGATTCCTTTTAATGATTCTTCTTAAAAGTAACTTTGCAACTCTTACTTGTAGAGGGGGGGGACACACACATCTCTTGGCTATTTTCTTACCAAGATCATTGCTTCCAAGCTTTTACTCCAGGGAAGAAAGTTACAAGTACAGATTTTGTTCCCTTGCTTTGCCCAGCTCTCTTAATATTATCCTCTGTGGATGAACACCCATTGGCTTCTCCATCCATGTCACGCACGTGATGACATTTGATGATTGCCAAAGGTCACATCACAAAAGGTCTAGCTGTCTCTTGGGAGCTGGAGGGACTTGAGGCTGTAATCCAAAGAAGTCATTGCTATTCAAGTAAAGAAATCTTACATGCAATTGGAGATTCCTCTGAAATTTTCTCTGCTGTAGACCGCCACGCTGAAGTAGAAATGGGCTTGCTTTTCCATTTAAGAGCTATTTCAATCAGCTGGGAATAGGAGCTGCTGCAGAAAAATCTTCAAATAAAACTTCACTCAATGCCCTCATTACTATAAAAATAAGCGACCTTTTACATTCACAACCTTGAATGAGGGGTGCCCCATTCCCATTTAAAAGCATATTCTGGTAAGGAATTGTATTACTGAGGCATTTTAAAAATACAATAGCTTACTGTGTTTTCTCTCTTTAATTGTATAGTCAACATTAAAATTAACTATACTTATCCAATAAATGTAGCTGGAGTATTTTGCTACTTAGTTTACATGCTTATTTTTATTGGTTTGACATTTATAGTCCTCTGTACCTCTCAGCTCTTCCATAGTCTTAAGTTTTAAACTACATTTTATGCACTATGAATGCATCCTTTTGCCACATAACCCAACAAGAAAGGCTTGTAGCTGGTTAAAGACCAGCACATTTATCAAGGCATAAGCAATCATGGAAAAATGACAGGATACATTTTGGTCCCGGGGGTTACATTATTCCCTACAACCAATCTGGAGAGATGAATGATTAGAGGAGACAGACTTTCAACTCTACATGCTCCTCCTCTTCTAACTCCACTGTTTAATTCCAGGTCCTCTTTTCCTGTCTATATCCAAAGAAAATTTCTTCATACACCCCTTAATGTCTGGTTAAATGTTGAGGAATCTCCACATGGGATTCTGACTTTAAATCATATCTGCACTTCAGAATTATAGCAGTTTTATACCACTGCTTTGGCTCAGACTTATGAAATACCAAGTTTTATAATTTGGTGAGACAACTAAGAGTTCTGATTCACTCCCCAAATTTATAGATCCTAGAATTACTTAAGCAGCCATGACCATTAAGATAGTATGAAACTATTACTCCATTTACACATTTTGTCTTTTAAGGGGCTAAAGAACTCCATTAGCTTTTTGTGGACCACGGTGCACAGGCAATGACGTCATGGGCAGGCATGGCTGTATCCGGACCGAGGCCGATGATGGCTCTGTGGGGCCAGGGCCTCTTCTTGCTCTACCCAAGCTTGGGGCCCAGGGGCTATGCCAAGAAGGCCGTGGCTAAGTCCAAGGGGAAAAGCATCACCAAAGAGGCCCTCCAAGGACCCCATCCTGCTGACCAGCCAAGCCATGGGGGCCCACATCTACAATGAGAGGCCCCCAGTGGCCCTCAAGTCAGATGCTCACCCCAGCAACATTGGCAAAAATAGATAAATCACAACAAGGTATTTGCTGGAGGTGTAGGAAACAGAAAGGGACTTTCATCCATATGTGGTGGACTTGTGTGACCATACAGGCATTTTGGAACAAAGTAATTAAAGAGACAAATAAAATACAACATAATAAGATTTTTAAAAAGCCCAGGATTGTGTCTCTTAGGTTTATATACCGTGTTTCCCTGAAAATAAGACAGTGTCTTATATTAATTTTTTCTCCCAAAGATGCTCTAGGTCTTATTTTCAGGGGATGTCTTATTTTTCCATGAAAAAGAATTCACATTTATTGTTGAACAAAAAGTTGAATATTTATTATATACTGTACAGCATAACCAGACAAACTGTGAATCCTATCAAGAATTTCTTGTTACTACCAATATTTCCATGTACAACACTTTATGGTACGTACATTTACCGATCCTGCATGCTCTGGTGTTCTGTTTGGCGGGCATGCTTCCAAACAAAAACTTTGCTAGGTCTTACTTTCGAGGGAGGCCTTATATTTAGCAATTCAGCAAAACCTCTACTAGGTCTTATTTTCTGGGGATGTCTTATTTTAGGGGAAACAGGGTAGAGAAAACAATAACCAAAAGGACCAAGAAATATATCAATATAGTTTTGCTACAGCAAGATTGACCATAGCCAAAGACTGGAAAGGGGGAAAAGGTTTAATTAAAAAGGATTGGAGGAAAAGAATGCGGAAATATATGCTAATGGCCAAAATTACCAATAATAGAAGGAACAAAAGTAATGAGGACTTTTTAGAAACATGGAAGTTGGCCATAGCATATCTGAATAGAGAGTCAGTAATATAGAGGAGTTCCATTAGGAATTTAGGGTTACTATTAACAAGGATAGCTAAATTGGCTTAAAGGCTTCACAGTGCTTCAGGGTTGGAAGTCATGGTGAAGGGTGCATGGGTGTGGGGAAGGGGGTTTATTTTGTGTGGGATAGGGGTTTTGGGCGCGTGCAGGATCTGTTGTGTGAAATACGTTCTATGTCCTTGTTTGAATGTTAGGGTGAACTCTTATATATATATATATTTAAAAATGAGTAGAAACCTAGATTGAAAAATAGTGGATAACATGTAGAAAGAGCAATTCTATATGTTTTGAGTTACTGATAATAATATGTACTCAATGTTAGAATTAACCAGTTGATTGACTAATGTAGATATGCATGTACATTTCAAAAGGATTGTTATCTGACTTTATCTACTATAATTTGCTGTTTTTTGTTATGTAACATATCATTAATAAATTTTACCCACCCCCCCAAAAAAGTCAGATGCCGAATACCCAGAATGGCTTTTCCAGGTGTATGTTGGGCCCCCAAAGAGGCTGGAGGAGTTGGATCTGAAGACCCCCGAGTACTGGTGCCTGCTCCGGAGGCAAACCATATGACAGCTGTTTTGAGTCCAAGAGGTTGGAAGGCAAAGCTCAGGCGGACTCAAAAGTGGACTGATTCCTCTGCCATTACTCTTTATCTTTTCGGTGTAAATGTCGATTAGTAAACAAAGTCATTCATTAGTTTTTTGTTATTTTAGTTCCAGAAGGCAAGCCTTCTAGATGTTTTCTGAGTTAGAACAGGCTATGACAACAAGCACATGACGAGTTCCTTCAGCTATTGAAACCTAACTGGAATGCTCTGTAAAGGTTAGGTGCTTCTATCTTACCTATCAGGAAGGTAAATGGTGTCTGCCTTCTGATCTCTTATTTACTCCTAGTCTCATGTTCAGAGTTGACTGCTTCACCACAGCCTCCTTGCAACATTAGCATTAAGATTGAATGGCTCAATTTACTTCTGAGTGGCTCATACCTGCATGAATACCAATCAGTCATGACTAGCTTGGATGCAAAAGAAAAGTAGTGCTTTGTCATAATTTAGGCTCATAGGAAAGTTCTTCTCCCTTAATCATTTTTATAGTGTTGCAGTTAAGTGCTGCATACTATGTGGATCATATCACAATGAGAACCCACCTAAAACGAAGTTATTTATTCTTTGCAGTGTACTATGGCTATACTGAGTATTCAAGTTCACTTTTTCAGTGCCATTAAATTGAGCACAATCTCAACTTAATGGCTAATGTTAATCTCTTTGAACGAGAGGAGGACATTTTTATTACAGTGTGCAACAAAATTTGAAAGGTTTTCTGTTCCTGATTTGAAAGTGTTATTTTCTATTTAATTGTGCAGAATGTATTTTGAAAGTAGTTGTTATACTCCAGAATCTTCATTTTTGTGGCTGCCTTCTCTCTGTTCTCTGATAGTGCAGCTGTGTGACATTGGAAGCATCTCTTTCATTATACTATGGTTGTTTGTTTGTGTGATGCCTCATGGGCCTTGTAGTCCTGTTCCTAGTGCCATCGTGGCAGATGAAGACGAAAACATGGGGTTTTCGCCGGTTCAACAAGAGCCGGAGTCTTTTCACCTGCCGGATGTTGATGTTTGTACCCAAGAATTTAGTAAAACAGACCTTGGACATTCCTCGCCTCCGTTCCCTAGGAGAGAATCCTATTGTGCAGACAGAGGAGTGAGGGAACAGAATCGCAGGAGTTTACGGATTGCAGCCAAACAACAGGCTGATTAGACCTGCTTCCCTTGGGAAATTCTAAGGAGTCTTGCATCTGGACAAAGTTGGGTTTCGCTTCCCGTTCTCTAGGGAAAGAGGTTGTTGGCGGGAAAACGAGACCCCAATATAGGTGCCTGACGCGGGAGAATCTTTGCGGAGTCAACAGAGCAGCTTCAGGAGTAAGATCGTGTGTGGACTTCGTAACCCCAGTTCCTTGCTTTCCGGATCAAGAATTCAAGTACTGCCTTGCCTTGCTTTTAACCACGTATCTAGTTCCAAGAATCACTGTTTGCCTTGTTCCTAGTCACGGACCTTGTTAAAGAACCAAGATTATATCCAGCCTTGTTGTCAAGTTACCTTGGACTCCTAAGACTCTGGCATTTCCCCACACTATTGCTTGGCAATAGTGTGTGTTCCGGTATTGGATTTAAACTTTGATCTCTAATATCATTTATTGGACAATACATTTTTGGACTATATTTGACCTCATTTGAAAGGTCTGCTTCTGAACTATATTCTTCACTTGTTTTTATTACTTGTATACATTTCCTTAATAAAGATATTAGATAGAGATTGGCCTCCGTGTATGGTTCTTGGTGCCCTGCTGCCTGGGGTCTGACAGTTTGCAAGCCAGAATCTTCAATTTTAGTTTGAATCTGAGTGGTTTCGCCTAACCACAGTCAAAACTAACCAGTTTTCTCTCCAACCCCTACATATCTAACAATCCACAGTTTTTAAGAGAAGATATTTTAAAGCACAAATAAAATGCTTTCAATTTGTTCCTTCCTGCCCACAGTGAAGAACGGGAACAGAGGGAGTACCTTAATAAAGGATCAGTACTGCCGATTCATACACACAAAAATCAATCAAGGGCCCTCCCATGTAATTATACAGTCTCAGCATATTTCTTTATGTAGCCTTTGGTATAATTTTGAAAGCCCCTGCTACTGATTAGGTCCTTTGTTGGGGAAAAAGACAATATATCCTGCTGAATAGAGAGAAAAATATGAAGTAGAGACATGGACAAGTGGGCATCAGGAAAAAATGCAAAGCAAGAAGAAGTGTTTTTTTGCCTTGACTCTGGATCACATATACCTGGCTTTAATATCACAAGTCAGGGTATTTGGAAACAAACTGATTTTTGGGACATATGGGATAAATGTATTGAATATATATTCAATATATATATATGGGGTAAATTTATTAAATATATATTCATTGAAAGAAATGGGAACAAAACCTGTAACAGATACAATGAAATTTGGGGAAAATTAAATAAGATGAGTTGGCCCAGGTGGAGGTGGCACAAAAAAAAGGAGGGGGGGGGGGGGTATGGGAATAACAATAAAATAGAAAATACATAAATGGATAGAAAATTGAAATAGAACTATAAGCATATGTTTAAAGAGGGGAAAACTGAAAACTAGATGGGTAGCAGGTTATTGTTATGTTCATTGTTACTTTAGAGTATGCAAAATGCTAATATGTTTAATGATGGTATGTATAAGTTGTATTATGAGGTTAAATATATGTATATGTCTTTTTCAGAATACCATGAACTTTCCCATCATAGATAATGGCTTTTTATTGTCGCATTTTTGGAGAAATTATTAACTGTATATTCTGATATTAAAAATAATTTGAAAAACGTATACCTTGCTTTATCTATGCCATTGGTTCTCAACCTGTGGGTCCCCAGATGTTTTTGGCCGACAACTCCCAGAAATCCCAGCCAGTTTACCAGCTGTTAGGATTTCTGGGAGTTGAAGACCAAAACATCTGGGGACCCACAGGTTGAGAACCACTGATCTATGCCCTTTGACTGAATGTGGCCTCCAACTTCCAAAGCAATACACTTCTTGGTAAAAGAAAGACTGCCTGCACCATAGTTTAATGTTACATCCCAAATGTGCCAGTTTGTTTGATGAGCAGACCTCAATTGCAGGTACCTTCAGCCCTTCATACCTACAATTTCTGTATCCACGGATTCAAGTATCTATGGTTATATTAAATATATAACCATTGTTGTATGTTTGTATGTTGAGTTTTTTAATATATGCATGCCATTGTCAACATACAAACACTGATTTTGCCATTTTATATATAAGACACCATTTTATTACACCATTATATATCATGGGATATAAGCATTCACAAATTTTGGTATTGTGAGGGGGGGGGGGGGCGGGGAGGCTGGAACCAAACCCCAGTTAGAATTGCATTGAGATCCAATTAATCGTTATGTTCTTCCACAAAAGGAAAGGAAAATCTGTCCACATTGTGAAAACCAGAATTTTCCTGCACAATGAAAGACAAAGTTAGCAGAGGAAGTGTTCACCATCTTCCCCCGGGATGTTGTTTATTAAGACTAGAATAAAAATTGCCTTTTGGCATCTTTTCTCAAGAGATATGCTAAGTGATGAGATCTATCTTTTTGCCCATATCTTTCACCACTGGTGTAACCTGCATATAAGAATAGTGTCTAGATCAAGGGAAGCAATGGTGCCCCTTTATTCTGCTTTGGTCAGATCTCACCTGGAATACTAAGTCCAGTTCTGGGCACCACAAGAGATATTGCCAAGCTGGAACACATCCAGAGGAGGGCTACTAAAATGATCAAAAGTCTGGAGACCATGCCCTATGAAAAACAGCTTAAAAAACTGGGAATATTTATCCTACAAAAGAGAAGAGTGAGAGGAGACATGATAGCCATGTTTAAACATTTGAAAGGCTTTCATAAGAAATGTGTATCCGAGAACAGCAGGGACATTTGTTAGGCAGTGGGGCAAACTTAGTGGGCACTGTGGGAACTAATCACCCCACGCCCCACATCACTGACCCACGGGGGAAACATTGCCACCTGGTTCTTTCCCCATTCTGCTGTATGAGAACACAGGAAGCCTCCCGTGTTCTCAGGGCTCTGACATAGGACACTTTCTTCTTATTAAAATTTTTTTTATTATTGAAAGAAAAAGATTTTTACTACATAAAAAGTGGGAGAACGTTTTTGTATAAGAAAAGTAGGAAAAACAGATAAGGAGAGAGAGAGAAGAAGAAGAAGAAGAAGAAGAAGAAGAAGAAGAAGAAGAAGAAGAAGAAGAAGAAGAAGAGATAAAAAAGGGTTTTCACACCCTACTAAAGGAGTAACAAAAAAGGGGAGGGAAAGGTAAAAAGGGCTACTTCGTTACTTCCGTTCTTCTTTCTTCTGTTATGATTTCTAGAATAAACAGTATCTGTAAATTTTGAAATTTTACCCAGTGAGATATCAAACCATAATGCATTAGAAATTATAATCAATTATAAAAGAGAAAAGTGGAGATAGCGATTAGATAACAACTTGATAAAATCAGAAGATGATATCAAGAAGAATAAAAGCATAATAAAAGAGTTTTTGAACTTGAAATATACACAAACAGTTAAAACACAAATAAACTGGGACGCCTATAAGGCAGTGATGCAGGGATACTTAATACAACAAAATTCTAGCAAAAAGAGAATGAGGAATCAGCAAATAAATCGGATAAAAAAAGAAATGGAAGAATTGGAACAGGAATTAAAAACAAACCCTAAAGATATAGGGATTAAAGATAAATTGGACATTCTTACAAAAAAAACTAAAACACCTAGATTTGGAACAAATTGCCAAACAAATGAAATTATAAAACAATATACTTTTGAAAATGCCAACAAACCAGGAATATGGTTGGCTAGACAGATAAGAAAGAAATGACAAGCACAACATATTTCGTGTATTAAGGTGGGAAATAAGAAAGTGGTATCAGATGAAGAAATAATGGATCAATTTAAATTATTTTATGAAAAATTATACAGAAAGGATCGTATTGATAAAGAGAAAATATTCCAATAGTTGAGTAAACAGAAACTCCCAAAGATATCTGAAGAACAAAGAACAGCCTTGAACATAAGCGGAAACATAGGATACTTTCAACATGGAGCCAGGATGAAGTCCCACTGGAAGGAGCCCTGAGTCATGTGATGGGCTCTGTCCGGATCCATGTTGAAACCATCATACGACAGAGCCAAACTTCATGTGATGAGGTTGTAGGACCCAGAGCAATGGGTTCAAAGTACAGGAAAGGATATTCCATCTGAATACTAGGAAAAACTTCCTGACTGTGAGAGCTGTTCAACAGTGGAACTCTTGGCTTCTGAGTGTACTGGAAGCTCCTTCCTTGGAGGCTTTTCAACAGAGGCTGGGTGGTCATCTGTCATGAGTGATTTGATTGTGCTTTTCCTGCATGACAGTGGTGGAACTAGATTGCCCTTGTGGTCCCTTCCAACAGTTATTTTTCTATTATTCTAAACTTTGTTTTGAGATTGGTTCATTAGAAGATCAATATAGGCTTAATTTGCAAGTCTTGTTGCTAAGGCGTTTACCTCTGAGGAAATCCCACTGTGGGAAAGAAAATGGGCTGTTTTGGGGGAATGTTCATTCTCTTTAGTGTATCCTTTGATCCTGAAATTGGTGATACCTTATTCTGATCCCTCCTCTCTGTAATACATTGCTGGGTGGTGCTAGGACTGACTATATTCTCAGTGTTAAGGCTATGAAAGTTGATGTTGAGTTTGTAAGCCCCTACTCACAAGATGAGGTTTGTAGAACTCCCTCCTTCTACAAAAATACAGAGGGAAAAAATCATATGAAATAGACAACCAAAACAGCCTGTACTGATTATGTTTTCATTCACAGAATCCTAACTAGAAGGGAACAGAAAAATGGAAAAGGGAGTGCTTTGGCTAAATATTATATCAACATTTTCTTGCAGGTCCTACTTGTCATTTACATAATGCTCTAATCATAGGTTTCTCTGTCACACAACTAGTCCAATGTGACTAACTTTTTGAAATTTGCTACGTTCAACAATTTCACTAAGATTTCCTCCTTTGACTATTAGGAACTGAGTTTTGCCCCTGGGTCTTGTTGTAATGGAGTTCTGTGCTAAAGTTAATAGACTATTTTTACCTGATAGCTCCTAGTTTTAAAATATTGCCTTAGGTCCATCTTAATCATGACATGTCTAATAAATGTTGCTTTTATTCAGACTCTTTCTGAGAGCCTAGGTCTAAGTGAGTGAAGCAATAAAGCACCTCGGCCTTTGTCAAAAAGTCAATAATTTTGGAATATATTAACACTAATTGCTTTAGGGTTTTCTAGCTAGAAGTATGCACCAATCAATCTAAACAGCCTAAGACTATGGAAACACCTCCTGCATCATATATTTGAATGTTGTGTGCTCCAGTGAAGATAAGTACTACTGTTCTGGAGCACACATTTAATGTGACCTAACCTAGATGATCTCAAGCAAGGCCTACTCTGCCAATAGTCACATTGAGGCACTGACCTTAGGCAGTAGATGCTGAGAAGCAAAAATGCAATACTGGAAGAGAAAGTTGTGTGCCAGCCTGATAAGTTTTAGTTTATTGATTGGGAGGGTTACCTATTCTGTTCTTCAACTTAGTCAGCAAAATGTCTTGGGACAGTCCTCTCCAGAAGTAATATCAACATTACAACAATGGAAAAAGAAGAACAGAAGATGACCCATAGCACAAAAGCCACAAGAACTCTTGACTTTCACTGCCTATTTCATCACTCCTAACTATGCTTACAGCATTCAAAATGAAGATATTATAGTTTTCTTAAACCCTCCAAAATAGGGACATTTTTGGGAAAATCTTGCCTAAAATCTCATAGACCCACCCCAGGCACAAAAATATGAAAAAAACACAATCACCCAACTTCAAATACCTTAGCTCTCATCAGAGTCAAAATGACCACGATTTTGAAGGACTCCAAAGAAAATAGAGATATTTTGGTTGACCAGTGGAGTGCAATATGCAGAAATCTGAGAGGTAATCCTCCTTTCACCCGCCATTTTATATCACCTTGATGGTACAAATGAACTAAGAAGTGATTCAAATGTGTAAATAAATGGATACTTCCTACAGATGAGAAACAATTTTGCCATGTTCCCTCTCCCCAGCTTTTTTAGGGTCCAGAGAAACCTTATTCAATCAGGATGCAAACTGAAAATCATTTTCTGCTTTCCTTCTTGGTATTCTACCACACCAAATGACAGTCCTACAATATATTTCACTTTAATAGCTAAAGCTACATTGTATGGAATTCTGGCATTTGTAGTTCACAAAGACTCCAAAGTTCCCTGGCTAAGGAATCTAAATGCCCCTCCTTAAGCTACCAATCCTGGGAATCCATAGATTGCTGACATGGGATAAGTGGAATGTAGTACAGTTGGCTCTCCACATTTGTGGGTTTAACTTTTGCAAATTTGATTATTCACAATTTTAATTAACACATTATCTCTATGAATCTCTGGATCTTCCAGCACAACTTTATGCTTCTGCTAGAGATTCTTATTGAGATGTTATTCAGATTTAAAGAAAACAGCAGTATATATTAATTTTCCCCACTTTCATGGGGATTCTGCACCCCTAATCACAGCAAATATGAAGAGCTAACCATATTATAATGTGTTGTGTGAAAGGACTACTACTTAGCTAAATACTTGTTCTGTTTTAGCCATTCTTTCTTCTAGCATTTTAAGACATGGCATTTGTTGTTGCCTGGATCAAAAACCCAACAATTCCAGCAGGTCTGTGTGCATAGGCATAATAGATTGAAGTGAATAAATGCCAGTGTTTAATTAGTCCTTAATGAAATCATTGCACTCTTAGTTTAATTAGCAGCCTAATCTTAGATGATTACATGAAAATATATGGACTTAAACAACATTAGGCCTCTCAGCAGCATTCAATATCCAAGTATTTTGTCTTACCTAGGGTATAGATTGGATTGCAAAGTTTTCAACTCTATTATTTACAATTAAATATTTAAAATGTGATCCTTGATCAGCCTCTTCTGGAAATGAGATTTCCTTCTGAAGCCAATGGGGTATCTTTCTCTCTGTGTGTTTTCAATATCTTTATCCTGTTGTGATCCACCTTAAATTCCTAGGCCTAGAATTAAAACTGAATAAAAATCAAATGAATACATAGAAAAGATCTGGCTGCCCACAACTGTTACAGTCTGCCATATCCGTTTTAGTGGGACAGCTGGTAGCTTCCACATCCACATAATTTTCTTTGAGTGTTAGTCCAAATTTCTTTTAAAAAGCTATCAAAAGTCCTTGAACAGCTTCAGCACCTTGGATAACTCTTTTTCTCATACAATTTCACCCATCAGTTATACTCATTTTCTTATACACACAAAACCAGAAGCAAATTCACTGAGAGCAGTCAGTTCCACCTTGGAAGACACTGTCCTGTTGTTGTGATGGTTATGGTGTTTGTTATTGCAGCTTTCATTGTTGTTCTTGTCATATTTAGTTTTGTTCTCTTTTTGTACAAAACCAGGACTCAGACTAGTTAGAAGTAGTTTAGTGAAAAATTCAACTAAGGCTTGTTCCCAGCACCTTTAGAGATAAAAAGCCCTCCTACACAAATAATTAATGTGGGCCTGATACAGCATCCCAGATGCCAAATCAGGCTCACATGGTGTCCTTACAAGTGTCTTAACCTAGAGTCTGTACGATATGCTTTTAAGATAGCATTTTCATTGACAGATGGAAGACACCACAGCACTCTTTAGTTTCATCCTGAAAGAACAATCCAAATATGCTGAACCTTGTCCCTGAAAGCTGGATTCATGGGAATAACTCCTTTAAAACTGGACTAAAAGCAGAAGCAGGTGCATCAATCAATTTATATGGAAGTTCCCAAATGCCATGTAAAGTTTGCCTTCACTGCAATCCTTGACAAAGAATCTACTGATCTGACGTCAACATTTTTACTTATTTGTAAAGATACCTACTTATCACTGAAGCTAATTACTTCATCATCGTTTTACTAAAAGCATCACAAAGGATTAATAGCCAATTAAATCCACCATCTGGTGTTCTTGAAAGAGGAGGTGTTGCCACCTCTCTTTTCAAACTAAGAAGATTAATGTACCAAGCATACACATATACACATACACACAGAGAAGCTCTTAAAAATTCATTGAAGTAGCCAGGATGAGCATTTTCACAAGCTTAATCTTCTCCAGCATTATAGTATTAAATAAATACAGGAGCTATTTCAACACCTGAAAGGTCAGTGCACTGTTTTGATCAAGAGAGATCTTTTCTGTAGCTGTAGATGTTGGCTTGAATTACAAGGGCATCACCTTTAGAACAGCATTCTTTTTAAAAAAGAAATAGGCCAAATTCATCCATAAAGCACTTCAAATGTATCAGAAATGACTTCTTAATATAGTTGTAATCAATGTGAAAGGTAGTCTTCCTTGACTTCCATTATATCAAACACAGGAATAGAGAGATACCCCATGCATATCTCCTTAATATGATCCTAAAGCAAAGGACATCTGCTGAGCATCTTATAAACATTATTCAATTCCCTCCTCTGGGTACATTTAAATGGAGACTGAAGAACATAATTCCATGGAATTGACCCCCAAGGTAATGCAAAGAGTCAAATGCTTAGCAATTTTACCTGAATTTTAGGTCTACAGTTTTTTTGCTTTTGTTACTATTAACACCTAGTTTGCCTGCTGGCCTACTTCTCTTCCCCCTCCTCCTCCTCCTCCTCCTCCTCCTCCTCCTCCTCCTCCTCCTCCTCCTCCTCCTCCTCTTCTTCTTCTTCTTCTTCTTCTTCTTCTTCTTCTTCGGAGAACCACACATAACCTGTTAGGTTATATACCAATATGGTTAGATATTGGAAGAGAATAGCCAAACAGAAGACTGGGGTTTTGAGCAGAGGTAAAGAAAACAAATAACCAACCTCCCTTTCCCTTTTAAAGGGTCATGCACATAAAATAAACATCAGAGACACCAAAATCAAAATAGTAAAAGTATTTACTCACAAGCGTGTATGAGGTAGGTCTAACAGGTAAAAATCATCTTAGTTCCAAATATTGTTCAGGATACAGCAAAGCATATCAAAGGCAGGAATCATGCAGGCCTATCTTCATCAGGAAAAACAACTACATCTCTCCAAACATCATGGAAAGTAGATGAGTGTGTGAAAGCCTTGTGTGTTGTTGCCTTGTGTGAGAAAACAAAGAAACTCCCCTTTATATACCCAAATCCTAATGTCTACGTGATTTCTAGCTTGTCCCCAAAGGATGCTCCCTTTAGCCCACATGCAAACCCTAAATGGTGCCATAAACCTTGGAATGCAGCCTTTGGTTTCAAGTTACTAGTAACAAACAGCAAGCTAACAACATAAAACATCCCACTTTCAAATGCATGCATGATTGCTAGAAAACCCAACAGAACATAATTCCATGGAATTGACCCCCAGGGTAGTGCAAAGAGTCAAATGCTTAGCAATTTTACCTGAATTTTAGGTCTATGCTTTTTTGCTTTTGTTACCATTTACATCTATGGTATTTCCCATAGTAACCTATGGTTGCGATAGCTGGACCATAAGGAAGGCTGAGCGAAGGATGATAGATGCTTTTGAACTTTGGTGCTGGAGGAAAATCCTGAGAATGCCTTGGACCACAAGAAGATCCAATCTGTCCATCCTCCAGGAAATAATGCCCGACTGCTCACTGGAGGGAAGGATATTAGAGGCAAAGATGAAGTATTTTGGCCACATCATGAGAAGACAGGAAAGCTTGGAAAAGATCATGATGCTGGGAAAAATGGAAGGAAAAAGGAAGAGAGGCCGACGAAGGGCAAGATGGATGGACAATATCCTTGAAGTGACTGGCTCAACCTTGAAGGAACTGGGGACGGCGACGGCCGACAGGGAGCTCTGGCGTGGACTGGTCCATGAGGTCACGAAGAGTCGGAAATGACTATACGACTGAGAGAGAGAGAGAGACACGCCTAGTTTGCCTGCCGGCCTTCCTTTCTTTCTTTCTTTCTTTCTTTCTTTCTTTCTTTCTTTCTTTCTTTCTTTCTTTCTTTCTTTTTTGAGAACCACTTGTTACAATAAGTAACTTTGTTACTGGTTCAGTTTCATCAGGCAATTCCCTTAAATGGAAAACTTAGTATTTTGTTCAGCAGCTTTTCCAGTCTCCCAGTCCTCAGGATACAAAAATGTCCCATCCCTTTTCTACACATTTGAATCTCTCCACAATAAAGTCTGAAAACCATTAGAACACGCATCATTACCTTTATTTAACTACCTCTTCATTGCTTTTTAATGGATACTTACACTTAAATTTGAAACTGTCTTTACCTGCATTTTCAGCCCAATGTGAGACAGTCTAGAGACTGAATTATTTTCCTTCATGAGTTTGTTAAAGAAATCAACAGTGAGTTACTATACATATTGAGAGGGTTGAAATGAAGAATTATATATGGAGAAAAATAATGCAATCAATAACCTATTTTCAGTCCATGATTCCTGCTTTGCATAAACCTCAGTTTGATTCCATCTGGAGCAGCTGATATGTACCGTATGTGTTACAGAAGATAGAAGGAATTATTATTCGAAATGTTGTTTAGTGATTAACCTTATTTCTGTCTGTCTTCCAATCAGAATGTCATTTGTATTAATAACTAGCTTGGGGAACCAGCTATGCTCGGGTTATTTGAAAAAGGCATTGTTTGTTTTTAGATGCTGGGTATTCTGAGTTTGGTGTGGGTGAAGGACAATTCCCAGAATCATGGGCCAATCCTGCCTGAACCCTGCCAGTTTTCAAAGTTGGTCATTTTGGGACTGTGCACCAAGTTTGGTCCAGATACGTCATCGTCTGGCTGCTCTCTGGGTATGAGTGAACTACAGTTCCCAGATTCCAAGGGCAATCATCCCCAAAGCCCACCTATATTCACAGTTGGGCATGTTGGTTCTGTGTGCCAAGTTTGGTCCAGATCAGTTGTCGGTTGGGTTTAGTGCTCTCTGGATTACAGTGAACTACAACTCCCAGATTCCTGGGGCAAATTTCCCAAAACTCTTGCCAGCATTCACAGTTGGCCATGTTGGGTCTGTGTGCCAAGTTTGGTCCAGATCCATCATTGGGTGGGTTCTGTGCTCTCTGGATGCAGGTGAACTATAACTCCCAAAATGAAGGTCAATTTTCCCCAAATCCTTGCAGTATATTCAGTCGGTCACAGGGGTTCTCTGTGCCAAATTTGGTCCCGGTCCATCATCAGTGGATCTTGAAGGAACTGGAGGTGGCAACAGCCGATAGGAAGCTCTGGCGTGGGCTGGTCCATGAGGTCATGAAGAGTCGGAAGCGACTGAATGAATAAACAACAACAAACAACATAGATGCATCTCCCAGTGCAACATGTCCTCCCAGAATCCACTTTTTCTGTCTAACAGAGCCCTATCTTCCCAGGCAGCCATTACATTGTTGGTAGAAACAGAGGGAGTCATAGAGATACCTCCAGCTATTTTCTTTTATTTGAATACATTGCAAAGTACATCTTCATCTCAATGTCTCTGATTATGATCGTATTGTTGTGTGTCCTGTTATAGAAAAATAGCTGGATGGATATTTGTTTCTTCCCAGTCCCACACTTTCTATTAACTTTCTGTTAACATGGAAACATCAGTCAACAAGATCTGCTCTAATGAAAAGGGAGGTTTTAAGGGGGAATCTTAAACACTGGATGGTCAGAACTGATTTTTCCTTAAACAATGTAATATGTTCTATCTGGGTAATTTCTGAACCATGTCGCTTTCCCAAAGTTGCTGCTTTTGAGATTTTCATCTATTCTCCTGAGTAGGGGTGTATAAATCATTCAGGAAAGATAGGTTGGCAGAAACTGGCAGGGTGGTGAATATAACTTATTATAATCTCTCCTCTCTGCCAAAATCCTAACATCCTAAAGCTTCTTTTAATTCAGTATTTAGAGGCTAATTTGTTGAATTGTTTTAGAGAAGGTATTGTTTAGATTCCTGGGTTCATTCCCAGCATGACACCTGTCCAATACTTCCCAATCAAGACACACAGAGATGAGGACAGAAAAGGAGATCACCTTTATTGCTTCACTGATCAAAGAAGGATACCAAGGGACAGTCCCAGATCTGACATGTCTTATTTATTTTTTTACTTATTTACTTATTTTATTTATTCATTTATACCCTCCCCGTAGGCACCTGTGTCTTCCATTCACAGGCATCAATATTTTGTAGGCTTTCAAAATAATAGGCTTAGTTCCTATTGGTACAAATGTACAATCTGTTTTCTCATTGGTTTGATGTACATTCATTGTGATTAGCAGGTTTGTATGGCAGGGACTTTAAACTTTAATGGAGAAATCCTGAATTTGTTTTCTGTACTGTGTTTGTCTCCTCTCCACAGACAGAGGATTTTTAGGTGGGGAAATTGGTGTTGGTTTAGGACAGTGGTTCCAGAGCATGAATATGAAAAGCCATTTCTTGGTTTTATAATAATAACAATAATTTTTAATTTGTATCCCACTTTTCTTCCTAAATGGGACCCAAAGTGACTCACAACATTTTAAAAGTAATACAAATAATATTTTCAACACCTTTGCTACTGGATGGTGTATTTAACTGCTCCTTCTCTTTCTTGTCTTCAATCATATTATAGTCGAATACCCCATCGCTCATAGATAATACCCCATCCAACCAAAAAGGTAATGAAGCCCAATTCAACTCAATGGTGTATTACGTTATCTTCATTTCAGTAGGACTGCCATATGATGTAGTGGTTTGAGTGTTGGATTGTAACATCAGGGTTCAAATTCCCACTTGGCAATAGAAACTTAATGGATGACCTTGGGCATGCCACACTCTCTTAGCCTTGGAGAAAGCCCAGAAAACCCCATGAGAGGTCCTATCTTAGGGTCACCCTAACTCAGAGATTACATGACCTCACACAATAGCAAATACATAGCTAACTTTAAATCTCCTGGAGCCAAGTCTCTTAAATAGTGTCTGCTATTGAATTGCTCCATGTGAAGGTCAAAGCACATACTCAGAAGTCAGAAAATTGTAAATGAGTTCCCTAGTAGAAATCACTTACCTTTGACATGTCACAACGACTCCTCCGACACTTTAGTTTAAATCTTTATATGACTTTAAAAACATCAACAATTTAAGTACTGGAATATTTCTGCTTATTGTTACACTTAGAAACAGATTAAATTTGTCAGTAGTGAAAACATAAGATAATGCAAATGTTCCTGTGCATTTCAAGATGAGACAAAGTTTGGATTTAGAGCTTCCTTTGAATAGAATCCTTTTATGCTCTGTAAGGCTAGTTGAGCAAATGCTGTATCCTTGCTGAAATGAGTAGGTATTCATTGAATAGAAAAATACATGAGATGCGGAGCCTTCCACACCTATTAGCTTCACTAGAATTATTTCAGATTTCTTTCTTCTGTTTCTTTCACAAGCAGGACAAAAGAGTCAGAATGCATTTCACTTGCAACTCATAATACTGACTTAAATTTAACAATGCAAACATCTACAGAAGATGCCTTACAAAGACTGTACTCTATAGGCTGGTTAGAGGGGGAAATGCATGCAAATGATTTATAAATGAAAATCGCTTCAAAAAGAAATGAAAAGGAAAATGATGGGAACGAAGAGCTGCCTGGGGAAAGTTGCCATTTATCCTTACAAATCCAGCTGGGTATTTCCTTTATGAAAAGTTTGCTGGGAAAATATCAAAATGCCCCTCTGAAGCACAAATAATCCCTGTAAATAATAACACCTTCTATGATTGTTCCAGCTGTTAGGGAAAGCACATGCAAAAGAAAAGAAGATGACAAGTCATTCTGTGTTGCTGAAACATTAAAAAAATGCTCCCCAGACCTCCATCTGCATATTTAAAAGATTTTTTTTTAAAATAGAAGATCAGGTTGAAATGTATAAATGACGAACAGTAGCTATAGATAAATATTTGGAGAGAGAATATTTCGGTGAAAATGAGATGGACAATAGTGTCAAGGATTTTATGTCATGATTTGTTGTGAAGCAACCTAAAATATTAATCAATTTAAAAAACTATCTAAAATTGACATTTAATACTATTTTGTTCAATTTTTGAAAATTCTGGTTTTTAGTACATGATGAAACACACTCTACCCGATTATTACTCGTGCTCCCAATAAGAATGTCTAAACAAACCGTGGATATCCTATTCAAGGTGTGCTCATTGTGACTCCCAAACCCACGATCCTGGCATATCATGTTGTGCAATATAAGAAACAATCATGGATCACTCCATCAGAATACTCAAGGAAGAAGATGAACAAAAATCAGTCTCATACCATCTCATCAATCAAGGGTTAGCACAGAAAAAAATCAGGTTATCTCAGTGACCTTATTGGGAAGCTGTAGATCAGGGGTCCTCAAACTTTTTAAGCCGAGGGCCGGTCCACAATCCTTCAGACTGTTGAGGGGCCGGATTACCATTTGAAAGAAAATACAAACAAATTCCGATGCACACTGCATATGTCTTATTTGTAGTGCAAAAACAACAACAAGAACAATGAAAGAACAATACAATATTTAAAAATAAAAACAATTTTAACCAACATACATTTATCAGGATTTCAATGGGAAGTGTGGTCCTGCTTCTGACCAATGAGATAGTCAAGTTAATTAGGGTTGTTGTTGTTGTTGTTGTTGTTGTTGTTGTGTGCCTTCAAGTCATTTCAGACTTTGGGTGAGCCTAAGTCTAAAATTTATTTATTATTTACTGCATTTATTTACTACATTTGTATCACACCCTTCTCACCCCAAAGGGGACTCAGAGTGGCTTACAAATTATATGTACATACAATATATTATATTATTAGCATAGCAGAATATTAGCATTATATATTACTATATTGAACTATACCACTATACTGTAATATTATTAGTAATATTATATGTAGAGTAGAATATATAATTAATATTATTATATGGTATTATTATTAGTGTTATATTGTATTACATTATAATATTATTATCAATATTATATGTATATACAATATATTATATTATAAAACTGAGGGTGGGGGCCAGGTAAAGGACCCCGGAGGGCCGCATCCGGCCCCCGGGCCTTAGTTTGGGGACCCCTGCTGTAGATGATCACCAGTAGGGTTCTGTCATTTTTTGTCTCTAGTCTGTTTTTTAAAGACTAGTCCTTGTAAAAGTCTTGCCTTGTGAATTTGAATTTTTTTTACTTCATATGGTGACTACGGACACTTGAGGAATGCCTGATGTCTTGTAGGTTTAAGCAGATGCAATTGTGTTATGGGGCTTGGCTGGAAACTATGTATTTGTCAGTGTGTTCAGAGTGAAAACTGAATGCATTTACATGTATATAGTAGTCTATGGTGCCCAGAAACTGAACTTGTTCTATGGATAGTTCCAGGCTGAGATTGATGGTAGGGCAATAGTTCTTCCTCCCAACCTTGCCCCCCAATAAACATAACCTGAGCATCAGTTTAGTGGGAAATTACATATGGGACAAAGTAAAACTAGAGCCCTACCAGATCGAACCAAAGGTCAGGCCAGCATTCTGTTCACACAGTTGTCAATCAGATGCCACATGAAAAATCCACATGAATTCAATAACAAATGGTATACATAGGGATATTGCCTCTGCTACTGCAGATAGTACATTATGCCCTTGGTATCCACAGGGGTTTAGTTTTAGGATCCACTGTGATGCCAAAATCTGTTGTTGCTCAACATCTATTATATGCAATTATATGGAATTGAGTAGTAAAATGGTATATCCCAGCATGGTATTTTTCTCTTTTTTAAAGCAACAGCCATGTATCCCAGAAGGGCAGTTGGTTCTCGCAGAAGCAGAGGAAGCAGGAGGACATTTTTGCTCCCTGGCTTCAGGTAGGATTTGGCTAAGATTTGGCTAAGATTTTAAACTGAGTTTGGGCTTGGCTCCTGTGGTCAAAGTCTAACTGTTGTGTGACTGTTGTGTTGAAAGAGAGCCAGGTACTTAAGTTGATTGACAGCAGGCATTGTCCCCTGTTAATTGAGTTTCTGGGAAAGCTTTATTTGCCAGTGTGAGTTTCTGCCAGAGCCTGATCCCAGAAGGGCAGTTGGTTCTCGCAGAAGCAGAGGAAGCAGGAGGACATTTTTGCTCCCTGGCTTCAGGTAGGATTTGGCTAAGATTTGGCTAAGATTTTAAACTGAGTTTGGGCTTGGCTCCTGTGGTCAAAGTCTAACTGTTGTGTGACTGTTGTGTTGAAAGAGAGCCAGGTACTTAAGTTGATTGACAGCAGGCATTGTCCCCTGTTAATTGAGTTTCTGGGAAAGCTTTATTTGCCAGTGTGAGTTTCTGCCAGAGCCTGATCCCAGAAGGGCAGTTGGTTCTCGCAGAAGCAGAGGAAGCAGGAGGACATTTTTGCTCCCTGGCTTCAGGTAGGATTTGGCTAAGATTTGGCTAAGATTTTAAACTGAGTTTGGGCTTGGCTCCTGTGGTCAAAGTCTAACTGTTGTGTGACTGTTGTGTTGAAAGAGAGCCAGGTACTTAAGTTGATTGACAGCAGGCATTGTCCCCTGTTAATTGAGTTTCTGGGAAAGCTTTATTTGCCAGTGTGAGTTTCTGCCAGAGCCTGATCCCAGAAGGGCAGTTGGTTCTCGCAGAAGCAGAGGAAGCAGGAGGACATTTTTGCTCCCTGGCTTCAGGTAGGATTTGGCTAAGATTTGGCTAAGATTTTAAACTAAAAGGCACCTTTACTAACTATCCTTTGCAGTACAGACAGGAAACAAAGCAACATAAACAAATACACAAAGACGTGGTTTGTTGCAGTCTGCACATAAAGTGCGTGCATATTACTTAACTGTACAAAGATCCCACTTGGCCACCACGCTCACCAAGAGATGCAACAAAAGCAAAACATTCCCATCACATGCACCAGCTGTGGCATGTTCCGCTTTTTCACACAAAAACTAGACAACTACATCTGCTCCAAATGCAAACAGATGACTCTGATGGAGCAGAGGATCCAACAGCTCGAGCACCGTATTAAGACCCTTAAGGACATTCAGGCACTCGAGCTCTTCTTGGACACTGCACAACACGCTGCTGTAGATCAGCAGCCTGCATCACACCAACACCACCAAGACCATGATCAGGAACCTTATGGGGAGATCAACTCAAAGGTAGACAACCCTCAGGCTTGGAAGGAGGTCACCCATAGAAGGAGACGCAGGACCAGGCAGCCTCCACAGAACTCCTCTGCTCAGCTGCATTTACACAACAGATTTGAAATTCTTACATCATTAACATACAATCAGGAAACACATCTTGTGGAGGACCACAGTTTCTTAGATACCACTCAGTGGACCATCCTGGATCAATGCGCAGGGGATAGCCCTGACAGGGACAGTGCATCACCACAGTCACACTTATGTAATCATGCAAATGCTCCATCCCCAATCATAGACCAGGAGCAACAGGAACATCCTTGGGAGAGTAATGGGCTCTCGGATGTATCTCAATGGATTGTCATTGATGAATGCACTGGGGATGTTGAGGAGGAGGACAACACTTTACACCTACATGATTCACTTCAACAGGAACACTCTTCAGGGGACATACACACTGTCTTGCACAAAAGGGACCCTGTCAATCCTCAAAGGAAACAGGTCTTGGTAGTAGGTGACTCCCTCCTTAGAGGAACGGAAGCCATCATTTCCAGACCGGATGGGATGGCTCGAGAAACATGCTGCCTCCCGGGGGCAAAAATACACCATATCACTCAGAGGCTCAGCAGGCTCCTAAAGCCCCATCACCCTCCCCACCTTATGTTGATTCATGTAGGTACCAATGACACCGCTAGGCATACTTTTCAAAAGATCACAAATGATTTTCGAGCTCTGGGAACAAAGCTAAAACTGTATAATGTACATGTGATCTTTTCATCCCTCCTCCCCGTTGTAGGACATGGCTCTACAAGGGCCGGAAAAATAGTACAGGTCAATAACTGGCTCAGAAAATGGTGTCAAGAGGAGCATTTTGGCTTCCTTGACCATGGTCTACTCTTCCAAGAGGATGGACTACTGGCAAGCGATGGGGTGCATCTCACACAAGTAGGAAAACATCTTTTTGCATACAGACTCACAAACCTCATCAGGCGCACTTTAAACTAAATCCACTGGGGGAGGGGAACAACAGCCTGGCGAACACTATATTACCCACGACCACAGGGAACCGCCGTAAGGCTAAACGGAGGGCTGCACAAACACAGCAAGGACCAAGTACAGAGAGCACAATAATCCCAAATAAACAGTTCGAGGGGAGGTCACAGGGGCTTACATGTCTTTACACTAATGCTCAGAGCATGGGAAATAAGCAAGACGAACTCCAACTCCTAGCACAGCACCACACATACGATGTCATAGGCATCACTGAAACCTGGTGGGATGACTCCCATCACTGGAATTTAACCATTGAGGGCTATAACCTCTTTCACAGAAATAGAACAAAGGGGAGAGGAGGGGAAGTAGCTTTATATGTCAAAAACAGTTACGTTGCAGAAGAAATGCAAGACTGTAATCCGGGAAACCAGCTTGAAAGCATCTGGATAAGAATCAAGGGAACCGGGACTCAAAAAGATCTTGTCGTGGGTGTCTACTACAGACCTCCGAGTCAGGATGAAGGACTTGATGAAGCCTTCTGTCAACAGCTGACCAAACAGGCACAAAGAAGAGATATAGTAGTCATGGGCGATTTCAATTATCCCGATATCTGCTGGAAAACAAACTCAGCCAAGAGTACAAAGTCCAACAAATTCCTCACTTGCCTTGCAGATAATTTTATGGTCCAGAAGGTAGAAGAGGCAACAAGGGGATCAGCAACTCTTGATCTAATCTTAACAAATGTGGAAGACCTGATCAATACAGTTGAAGTGGTTGGATCCTTAGGGGCAAGTGACCATGTGCTCCTGCAGTTTGCAATACAAAGGAATGCTGAAACTAAGACAAGTCAAACACGCATTCTGGACTTTAAGAGAGCTGACTTCCAAAAAATGAAGGAATTACTGAGCGGCATTCCATGGACGCCGATATTAAAAAACAAGGGAGTTAAGGATGGATGGGAGTTTTTCAAAAGTGAAATACTCAAGGCGCAAATGCAAACAGTGCCAACAAAGAAGAAAAATAAGACAAGTGCAAAGAAGCCAGAATGGATGTCCAAAGAACTTCTAACTGAGCTAAAGCTCAAAAGTGACATGCACAAGAAGTGGAAAAGGGGAGAAATCACCAAAGAAGAATTCAAACGTATAGCCAACTCCTGTAGGGAAAAGGTTCGCAAGGCTAAAGCGCAAAATGAGCTCAGGCTTGCCAGGGACATAAAAAACAACAAAAAAGGTTTTTTTGCTTATGTTGGTAGAAAAAGGAAGAAAAAGGAGGCGATAGGGCCACTGCAAGGAGTAGATGGGGTGATGGTGACAGGGGATAGGGAAAAGGCAGAACTGCTTAATGCCTTCTTTGCCTCGGTCTTCTCACAAAAAGAAAGCCATCTTCAACCTCAGCAACATGGAATGGACGAAGGATTGGGGGAAATCCAACCCCAAATAGGGAAACAAGTTGTCCAGGAACACCTGGCCACTCTAAACGAATTCAAGTCCCCAGGGCCAGATCAGCTACATCCAAGAGTATTGAAGGAACTAGCGGAAGTTATTTCAGAACCACTGGCAATCATCTTCGAGAGTTCTTGGAGAACAGGAGAAGTCCCAGCAGATTGGAGGAGGGCGAATGTGGTCCCTATCTTCAAGAAGGGAAAAAAGAACGACCCAAACAATTACCGTCCGGTCAGCCTCACATCGATACCAGGCAAGATTCTGGAAAAGATCATTAAGGAAGTGGTCTGCAAACACTTAGAAACAAATGCGGTCATTGCTAACAGTCAACACGGATTTACCAAAAACAAGTCATGCCAGACTAATCTGATCTCTTTTTTCGATAGAGTTACGAGTTGGGTCGATACAGGGAATGCCGTGGATGTAGCATATCTAGATTTCAGTAAGGCCTTCGACAAAGTCCCCCACGACCTTCTGGCAAACAAACTAGTAAAATGTGGGCTAGACAAAACTACGGTTAGGTGGATCTGTAATTGGCTAAGCGAACGAACCCAAAGGGTGCTCACCAATGCGTCGTCTTCATCATGGAAAGAAGTGACAAGTGGAGTGCCGCAGGGCTCCGTCCTGGGCCCGGTTCTGTTCAACATCTTTATTAACGACTTAGACGAAGGGTTAGAAGGCACGATCATCAAGTTTGCAGATGACACCAAACTCGGAGGGATAGCTAACACTCCAGAAGACAAGAGCAGAATTCAAAACGATCTTGACAGACTAGAGAGATGGGCCGAAACTAACAAAATGAAGTTCAACAGGGACAAATGCAAGATACTTCACTTCGGCAGAAAAAATGGAAATCAAAGATACAGAATGGGGGACGCCTGGCTTGACAGCAGTGTGTGCGAAAAAGATCTTGGAGTCCTCGTGGACAACAAGTTAAACATGAGCCTACAATGTGATGCGGCAGCTAAAAAAGCCAATGGGATTTTGGCCTGCATCAATAGGGGAATAACGTCTAGATCCAGGGAAGTCATGCTCCCCCTCTATTCTGCCTTGGTCAGACCACACCTGGAATACTGTGTCCAGTTTTGGGCACCGCAGATGAAGGGAGATGCTGACAAGCTGGAAAGCGTCCAGAGGAGGGCAACTAAAATGATTAAGGGTCTGGAGAACAAGCCCTATGAGGAGAGGCTTAAAGAGCTGGGCATGTTTAGCCTGCAGAAGAGAAGGCTGAGAGGAGACATGATAGCCATGTACAAATATGTGAGGGGAAGTCATAGGGAGGAGGGAGCAAGCTTATTTTCTGCTGCCCTGCAGACTAGGACACGGAACAATGGCTTCAAACTACAGGAAAGGAGATTCCACCTGAACATCAGGAAGAACTTCCTCACTGTGAGGGCTGTTCGGCAGTGGAACTCTCTCCCCCGGGCCGTGGTGGAGGCTCCTTCTTTGGAGGCTTTTAAGCAGAGGCTGGATGGCCATCTGTCGGGGGTGCTTTGAATGCAATTTCCTGCTTCTTAGCGGGGGGTTGGACTAGATGGCCCTTGAGGTCTCTTCCAACTCTACTATTCTATGATTCTATGATTCTATGATTCTATTGGGTCTACTTTTTCATCATGTTATCCACAACAATCTCCTTTACTCATCAGTCACTGCCAATTCATATCCCATCAGTGTGGCATTTTGGCCTCTCTGTGAACTTCATTACTTCACTAACCTCGATTGCCATTTTAATCCCCACTTTCCTAGTTTGGAAAGATCTTCTGGGAGATCTTTCAATCCATTTTTCTCTAACCTTCCTAAACAATTTGGTTTCATCAGCTCACTATTTCAGTGCTCAACATTTAACCTTGGTGTTTCATCAAAAATAACTTCGGACAGGTGACTTGAATAGAGGACTATTATCATGCCATGATCTTATTCCCTTTTAGTCCAGAAAACATGTGCCTTCTTTTTACCTAGTGCTTTCCTTTGCCCAGGAAAAGTGGATTTTTGGTAATATGTTGAATTACCTGAAAATTCAGGATAGGTCACTGACTGACAGTGTTGGAATAAATTGACATAATCTATTTCTTCTTATTACTAGTTATCATCTGCTGTTTGCATAGGAAGAAATAACCGAATAGCAAATATTTGATTAATTCTTTGCCGATGAATAATTTTTCTATGGACAATTGTTATTTGTTTAGAAACTTGCATCTTTTCATCTTCTTAAATTTTGAACACATTAACCTCCATCTGTCCTAGAGAATAAACATTACTACATTACTACCTATACAATACTCCATGCTTAAAAAGAGAGTGATATTCTAAAGCTCATCTTAAATAGAGATCCTTTATCCAGAATTCCAAAATCCAAAATACTCCAAAAATCTGAAATTGTACATCTAGGTGGCTGAGATACTGAGATGATTTGATGCACAATTATTTAAAATTATGTATAAAATTACCATCAGGATATGTGTATAAGGTATATATGAAACAAAAATGAATTTCTTGTTTAAATTTGGACCCTATCTCCAAGATATCTCACTATGTACATATATGCAAGCATTTCAAAATACAAAAAGAGAAAAATCCCAAATCCCAAACATTTCTGGTCCAATGGATTTTGGATAAGGGATATTCAGCCTATATTGCTTCTGAAAATCATTGAGCATGAAAAAGGTCCTTAGAAAATAGAATACAGTTACTTCTTGTGCTTTTTTCATATCTGCCTATATGATCACAAGTACCTGATAGGGTGTTGTGAATTTTCCGGGCTGTATGGCCATGTTCCAGAATCATTCTCTGCTGACGTTTTGCCCACATCTATGGCAGACATCCCCAGATGTTGTCTGCCATAGATGCGGGCATAACGTCAGCAGAGAATGCTTCTGGAACATGGCCATACAGTAGCCTGGAAAATTCACAACAACCCAGTGATTTCAGCCATGAAAGCTTCGAAAACACAAGAACTTGATAATTTGCTCCTGTTTGGGTCCAGTTTGTGAAATAAGCTAATAAGAATGAATTTAATGGCCGTAACTGACTATGGCATATAAACATCTGATCATGAAAAAAAGTATGATTTGTTTTCAAATCTACCCATATTAAAGGAATAACTTATAAGAAGGCTATGTATGCATGCATTGATAATAATTGACTTATGCTTATGCAGCTAAATCTTTTGAGGTGACATTCATAATAAGCCAATGTGACAAAATAAATTAAAATTAATCATATAAATAAAAACCAGTTAACATTACTTAAAACCAGTTAAACTGGCACATAGTTGAAAATGTGCTTCTTGAATTTCTGGAAATTCTGATGAAGTGAATTGACGAAAGACTTCACAAATTGGAATTTATTCTGCACAAAATATCCCACTTTTATGGTGCAGAAAACAATATTTCTGTACATAACACAGAGAAATTGTACACATGCCCATGAGAATTTAGTGAAGAATAAGTCTTGAACTGTGTTTAGTGAGTTTGAAAAGACTTTTCCTTAGTGGAAAGACAATTGCTAAAATTACTGTTTGCTTCTTTCAATAATAAAATGAGCCAAGAATTAACATCCCTACACTGTAATTACATGGGACTACTTTTCAAATATGTTTAGAAACTAGCTGTTCCAAACTGTTTACTGGCTCCACTTAGGAGTTTGTGACACCATTATTATGGTGACTTTGGGGGTTATAGTCTGTTTCAGGGTATAATTTGTAGTTTTGTTTATGACTAAGACTGTACATTTTTGGCATTGTGAGGTGGATGTTTTCGAGTTCCACAAGTGTGAACATTTCACATAAGCCCGGTATCTATTGGTAGTCCCAACTAGTTTTGAGAATCCAGTCTATTGCTGATAACACCAGCTCACACACATTTTGGTGCCTCAAATGTTAGACCTTGTTGCACCCCAAAGCTACGAAAACCACACTTGAACCAGATTCACAAGCAAAGCAGTTTATTGAAGTATATATATATATATATATATATGCAAGAAAATAACAAAAAGAGTCAATAGAACTATTAGTCCAATAAAATAATGTCCCCAACAGTTCAGTAGATAGTTCATCAAAGTCTTATAAAGTTGTAATCCACAAACAGGACTTGAATAATTCCAACAAAGAGACAAAGTCAATTAGTAGCCAGGAGTTGTGAGGATCAGAGACAAGATGCAGTAAAATCCATCAGTTATAATCCACATGAAAGGCAGTCATTGGCAAGCAGCAGGAACACAATTAATGAGGCAAGGTATACTCGAGAGTCAAAAGGCACAATCTTCAACTGAGAATCCTGGAAACAGCATGGGAACAAGGCAAGGATCGAGAGACTGAAACGGAGATGCTTCTCCCAAGGATGGCAATGATGACATCGCAATGAAAACAGGAAGTGAGGTACCTTTAAGGAAATCTCAAGGCTACCGAGCAAAGAGAGTCAGGACATTCACAGCTTCACATGAGAAAGTATTCATTAGAGCGCTTGAGAGCCAAGTGTTTACTTCGTCTCACAACCTCCCTTCAACTCCTATCCTGTGAGATAGATTGTCTCCGATCAAAAGACACATCCTCCCCTGCAACAACTCCATCTGGCGAATCCAGCCTTGAGTGAACATCAGAATGTTCCCCAATTAGCTATTCTGGAATCACAACTTCGAGCACCTGCAAAGCCATTGGGCTCTGATCCAAGTCCTGGAGTGGCCCAAAATCCAAATCAGCATCTGAGTCAAACTCCATCTCCTGTGGATGGCCAGATCCTGACGGCTGAGCTATAACAGACCTGTTTCTGCTGGCACCAAAAATGGTACCAATTTTCCCCTGTCAACTCTAATTTTTGAGGTACATAACATATGCTATATGGCAGTTTTCATCTGTTTATCCATAAAAAACCTAACTATATCTAAAAATGATGTTGTCTATCCAATGGAATTCTCTGAATTAGCACCCCAAAAAACTCCAGAAATAGGCCTAAAACCAAATACATGAAGAATGTTTTTGTTAGGCTGTGTAATCTGATTGTTTCAATATCTTTACTCCAGTTAGAATCAACAGAGAGTGGAATAAATCCAGTGTACAATGGCCCCAGAAGGGAATCTATAGATGTGTATAAAACCGAAGAATGGCACACATCAAAAACTTTAAATAATAAACAATCAGCATCATTTCTTACACATAAAACATGACCCATTTTATTACAGCAATTAAAAATAATCACGTAGAAAAAGTATTGGTTTGTTTGTTGAACATTGGGAATAATTTGCATGAATCATTCCTATCAGCTACAATACAAACATCATCTGCAGTCCAAAGCGGGTTTCAAATATTTAAATGACAACCACAGTCCTGAGTATGTATGTCAAAGCCACAAGCACACATTCTACTCTACTGAGAAGTTCCATTAACTGTAATAGGGCTTACTTTCAGATTAGTGGTGAATAGGATTGAAGGAGTACAAGAGCATGACAACAGTGTATTCCTAACAAATGTTGCACAGTGTATAGTTGGAGAAGCCAATTATTTTCCTGAAAGCGAATGTATTAATCATGTTCATGTATCATTTTTCTTCCTCTCTTTCCATAGTCTGTAGGCTTTCCCTTACTGGCTGGTGTCAATATTGATAAATGGAGTCTTTATGTGAGCTTTCGTCACTAGGCAGCATTCCTAATGTTGTGGGTGAGGTCCCTTGGCTCAACACTTTATCCTGCTGTTGTTGGTTTTAAGAAGAAGTGGTAATGGAAGCTGTTGGGTAGTAATTTCCATCCATCATTATCAGTGACATTCAATCTTTGTGCGCTCCATGGCACATTAATAAAGCTTGACGGTCTATTATAACCCATCTCCACTAAACAATGAAAGATTGACTGCATATATTATACTTATTGCAGTTTTATCACATGCTGATGACTATGTCTTCTCTACAACACTTCTCCAACCTAGTGCCCAATGGATTTAATGAGCTATAGTTTGAAAACTTCTACTGTGCACCAGATTGAGGACTCTGGTTTTATGCACTTTATAAATAAGGCAAAGTGCTCAGGTTAAACTGCTGAGCTACTGAACTTGATGACCGAAAGGTTGGCAGTTCGAATCTGGGAGCAGGGTGAGCTCCTGCTGTTAGCCCCAGCTTCTGCCAACCTAGCTGTTTGAAAATGTGCAAATGTGAGTAGATCAATAGGTACCACTCCAGCGGGAAGGTAACAGTACTCCATGCTGTCATGGCGGCCACATGACCTTGAAGGTGTCTATGGACAATGCCGGCTCTTTGGCTTAGAAATAGAGATAAGCACCAACTCCCAAAGTTGGGCACAACTACACTTAATGTCAGAGGAAAACCTTTACTTTTGCCTATAAATAAGGCAGACGTGTGTTTCTTCTTTCTTTACATTGTGTCTTATCTTCAGAAGTTATAAGACATATTCTCTGTAAACACAGAAAACATCCTAACAGTAAGGTAAACCATGTCTCTGGGCAAATTTAAAAATGCCAGTCTGACTCATGGATTCACATGGTTTAGAGTAGCCAACTAATAATAATCTATCAGATTTGTGTAGACCTGGCTTCCTCAATATTATTACATTGTTATTACATTCCTGTGATCTAGAGACAGCTTATCTTAAGCTTGGAAAAGTTGCTTTTTGTATTAAAATTCCCAGATTCCCCTTGTCAACATGGATTGGAGTTCTGGGAGACAGTTTCCAAACATGTCAAAAATATTATCAAAACAACAGAAATGAGATTAAATGCACAAGTCTCATTTGGACATGGATCTTTTTTTTTTTTGATCCAGTGAAATACCGGCTTTATGTCCCAGACAAACGGAATTTACATGGCTGCACCACAGATTGGAAATTATCCTGGTGCAATGAACATGAAACTGGGTTGAATAAACTGGAGATATGACTAACAGCATAACTGCATGAAGTGAAAACACTCAGAAAAAAAAAACGTGCACATGCACAACTGTCTTTCATTATATGGCATCTATCTCTCCATACTCTCCTTTCAGTGCTGTCATGTCAAAGGAGCAGCAAATACATCTCAAGTTTTAGTTCAGATCTTAATGGAAGTTTGTCATCTTGGATAACTCCTTTAAATTCCACACTAAAACTCAGAGTGGATCCTCAACCCCACTGACATGGGACTACCAGCTGACACTGTAGTGGAGTGAAAATCTACCCAGGAAGCCAATTTTAGTATAAGTTCTTCTCCTCCCTTTGATTGTTGCTTCACCCTATGTCCTTGTTCAGTTGGATGTCGAATAAATTATTGTGATGGGCTTCCTTATGACTGTGATCATCAGATCATAGATAACCCACAAGACCCACAAAATAGAATGTCATCCACGACTAACAAAAGATTATGATTACTGCCTTCTCTGTACATCCTTATGCACATTACCAGGTGTGTCCTTGAGCTTGGAAAATAGCCAAGAAAAATATAGTGATTCTGAGATTCATGAGCTCAGCCATTAAGAAGCAAAGGACATGGTGCAATGGTGCATAATTCTAATACAGTAGCAGTTGACCCTTGCTTCTCTTTTCTGATTGGTAGGAATGTGTAAAAATCATTTGGTTCCTTTTTATATAAGATTTTTTTTTAGACCAAACATATGTCTTTATAAACATTCTAGAGAGAATGAAATGTGGAAAACATTGGATGAGAGTGATTTGCCCATTCAAACACAGGGCTTTAATGCTAGGAAATTTAAAGTTCTGGGTTTGTACTCCTATTCATTCAATATCTTTATAAGCCTTCCTTTTTCTATGTTCATGCTTTTGGCTGATTTTGCCTAAATTTTCCCCCACTAAATGCAAGATCTAAAAAGATTACATTGTCCATTACTTGAAAGAGTCCCTCTTCTTTAAACATGCTAACTGTGGGCCCTTCCACACAGCCATATAACTCAGAATATCAAGGAAGATAATCCACAATATCTGCTTTGAACCAGCTTATCTGAATCCATACTGCCATATAACCCAGTTCAATGTGGATTCTATGCAGCTGTGTGGAAGGAGCCTGTATCATCTAGTTTGTCCTTGTCATAACATAGCACAGTTGGTTAAGGCCAGTGAAATAATGTGCCAGATATCTGTGACATCACAAATGACTTCAATAATAATAATAATAATAATAATAATAATAATAATAATAATAATAATAATAATATGCCAATACAGTTTAAAATCTGTACAATATACTGTAAGTATTAAAACAGAATTAAATGACTCCAAACTGCACAGAGATAATCCTGCCATTTAATTCCCAAACTAACCAGATGATAAGATTGTGCATTTGTTTATCTGCATTGTGAATAGTTCAATAGGTACTGCTCTAGTTGGAAGGTAGCATCACTCCATGCAGTCATGCCAGCCAAATGACCTTGGAGGTGTCTACGGACAATGCCGGCTCTTAGGCTTAGAAATGGAGATGAGCACCAAAACCCAGAGTCGGACACAGCTAGACTTAATGTCAGGGGAAAACCTTTACCTATTGTAACTGACTTGTTTTAACAATTGTTCATTTAGTTCTTTTTTAATACTTATATTGTATTGTTTTTAACATTATGAGTTGCTTTTTTAAGAGAGAAAAATTGGGTATATTATTATTATTATTATTATTATTATTATTATTATTTTACTTCATGATTCATACAGTAAAAGGAGTGCTTGAAAATAACCTTCTCAGGAAAGACTTTGTAAAAATATATACTTTCCAAACTAAGTTAGTCTCCAAAAGTGCTTGGGAATTTCTTCTGCCGCCACAAGGCTTCTCTTCCATCTTTGAAAGTGTAACTTGAAATCCCACTGTATTTTTCTTTGTCTTCTGATAAAATAAGGTTAATAAGACCTCTTTGTTTCTGAAGCATGCTTTGAGCTCTTCACATGAAAGGCACCAGGAAGTACACAGCTCACTTGTAAGCAAGTCATGTTCTCTAGGCTGTCACTATGATCATTTGCTGCCAGCAGTGTCTGTTGTAATTTTTTTCAGATGTTAATAGAAAGTCACAGCATTTTACCATGCATCATTTGTTCTGTAGTATTGCAGGGGTAAAATCTTGGGGCATGGGGGCAATGCACGTAATCAACTTCACTGAACAAATCAAGAGAAAGGGTTTAAGAATTTTTAAAGGCTTTGTAATGTCTGATCATCTTAATTTTTAATAATCTGGGTTGAGTTTGGATTTTTCATGCTTTGTGGTGAACCAGTGGAGCTATCCTAATAGCAATAGATAAGGGTAAAGATGTAATAGTAACATTTTAAGTGCATTGTCCCCGGTGGCACAATGGGTTAAATTCTTGTGCCAACAAGAATGCTGACTGACAGGTTGGGGGTTCGAAACTGGAGAGCGCGGGTGAGCTCTCTCTGTCAACTTCAGCTACCCATGCAGGACATGAGAGAAGCCTCCCACAAGGATAGTAAAACATCAAACATCCAGGCATCCCCTGGGCAATGTTCTTGCAGATGGCCAATTCTCTCACACCAGAAGTGATCTGCAGTTTCTCAAGTCGCTCCTGACACAAAAAAGTGCAAGTTCTCAATGTGGCAGTTACTAGTTACGCAACCCAAGGAGAGGCCAAAAATACAACTGCTCGGGTTGGTTATATTGGCCCGTGAGACCCAACAGGATCCTTCCCTGCTGGAAGATGATCTTTTATAAAGTTACTAGCTGTGCCCGGCCACGCGTTGCTGTGGCGAAATATGGTGGTATGGGAAATAAAGTATTGAGGAATTGGTGGTAGTTAAGGTAAAGGGTAAAGGTTTTCCCCTGACATTAAGTCCAGTCATGTGTGACTCTGGGGGTTGGTGCTCATCTCCATTTCTAAACTGAAGAGCCGGCGTTGTCCGTAGACTCCTTCAAGGTCATGTGGGATGACTGCATGGAGCGGCGTTACCTTCCCGCCAGAGCAGTACCTATTGATGCACTCACATTTGCATGTTTTTGAACTTCTGGGTTGGCAGAAGCTGGGGCTAACAGTGGGGGCTCTCTCCGCTCCCCCAATTCAAACCTGTGGCCTTTCGGTCCAGAAGTTCAGCAGCTCAGTGCTTTAACACACTGCACCATCAGGGGATATTATTTCCTAAAGGTTGTGAATATACAGTATTTCTGAATGGTTTTTTTTTTCCTGATGGACGCAAGTATGAATGCTGCAATTAGGAAAATGATTAGGATGTAATGGCCTTGCAGCTTTAAAGCCTGGCTGTTTCCTCCCTGAGTGAATTTTTTGTTGGGAGGTGTTAGCTGGCCCTGATTCTTTCCTGTTTGGAATTCCCTTGTTTTCAGAGTGGTGTTGTTTGCGATATTTTATGAGCTTCTACTGTCTGTGGCCCTGAGAAAACAGAGGATTTGCCAGACTTTGATGATGGGAATACTTTGTTGGGAGGTGTTAGCTGGCCCTGATTGTTTCCTGTCTGGAATTCCCTTGTTTTCAGAGTGGTGTTGTTTGCGATATTTTATGTGCTTCTACTGTCTGTGGCCCTGAGAAAACAGAGGATTTGCCAGACTTTGATGATGGGAATACTTTGTTGGGAGGTGTTAGCTGGCCCTGATTGTTTCCTGTGTGGAATTCCCCTGTTTATTTACTGTCCTGGTTTTAGAGATTATATTGTTCTGCATTATTCTATCCCAGTAATTATTTCATATTAAAGTAGAATCTCACTTATCCAACATTCACTTATACAATGTTCTGGATTATCCAACGCAGTCTGCCTTTTCATAATCAATGTTTTTGTAGTCAGTGTTTTAAATTCATTGTGATAATTTAGTGGTAAATTTGTAAATACAGTACAGTAGAGTCTCACTCATCCAACATAAACGGGCCGGCAGAATATTGGATAAGCGAATATGTTGGATAATAAGGAGGCATTGAGGAAAAGCCTATTACACATCAAATTAGGTTATGATTTTACAAATGAAGCACCAAAATATCATGTTAGACAACAAATTTGGCAGAAAAAGTAGTTTAATATACAGTAATGCTATGTAGTAATTACTGTATTTATGAATTTAGCACCAACATATCATGATATATTGAAAACATTGACTACAAAAATGCATTGGATAATCCAGAACATTGGATAAGCGAGTGTTGGATAAGTGAGACTCTACTGTAATTACTACATAGCATTACTGCGCATGGAACTACTTTTTCTGTCAAATTTGTTGTATAATACGATGTTTTGGTGCTTAATTTGTATATCGATTACCTAATTTGATGTTTAATAGGCTTTTCCTTAATCCCTTCTTATTATCCAACATATTCACTTATCCTGCCGGCCTGTTTATGTTGGATAAGTGAGAGTCTACTGTTTATTGATAATCTTATATTATCTGCTTAGAACTGGATTATATGAGGACCCTTCTTCACAGCTGTATAAAATGCCCACTGAAGTAGATTATATGGCGGTGTGGAGTCAAGATAATCCAGTGCAAAGCAGATAATATAAGATTATAAATGGGTTATATAGCTGTGTGGAAGGGCCTTGAGTCTACACTGCTATATAATCCAGTGCAAATTAGATAGCCTAAGCTTGCCTGTCCCCTAACTGAACCCTGGCTGTCCCTTGGCTTGCTAGGAGTTGGTTGCTAGGTGACCAAGTGGGCAGAGATTAGCCCTATAAACTGGCAGCAATTGGATAAAAAAAATATTGCTCTACCTCTAATTAGGACTTTGTTTTTCTTTTCTTTTTGTTGTATCAACCTGGAGGCATGGATGATGGGTTGTGTTGTCAAATTTCGAGGTTGCGGGGCCTGTACTTTTGTTGTTTTGTGAGTCGCTGTGATGCCATCACTCTTTTATATATATAGATTGGCCTTAATGAAAGATGCAAGGATAATTCTATTTTATGGATGTGTATGCCCTTTTTGGAAATTGCAGAAGTTGATATTTTCTTCCTCTGGAATGGCCAAAGTCTTCAGTCAACCCATGGACTCATTGTGTGGCATTGAAAAAGGCATTATCTCTCCCACAGTCACTATGATGACTGTTGCTGAACTCAAAAGAAAACCTAAATTGGGCATCAGAAGAACTCCTTATCCTTAACTGTACATTGCCACAGCATAATGTAAATTATTGCCAGTGGAGTTATGTTCTATTTGCATTATGGATTCCCTATACTGGATAAAATTATGGTTTGATGTATGTGGATCACATGTGGATGGCTGACCTCTGGCCCCATTATGAGGAGAGATCCACTGTGGGTCACATGAACCTTCTCCATTGTGCATCAGTACATATTCCACCCATGGATCTCTACTTTCATGAGCTGTTGTCTAATGGCTGGGAAAAACACTCCACATGTGCATTGCAACATCATCCTGCATATGTCCCTAGAAAGGTGCAGGACAAATTGTCCATGTCCTTCAGTCTTATCGGCCCTGGCTCTACTGCAACATTGAACATATCTGTTGTTGCTTTTTTGCAGCAAGGTGAGAGGTGATTTGTGATGGAGAAGTAATGTATGAGAGGATGTCTTTCATTCTCTCTCGTCCTACTACATTTTCTGCTGAAATTCTTCCCTATAACAAAACTTCATGTAGGAACCCTAGAGGCAAATAGAAAAAGCATTGGAAGGGGATATTAAGGTTAAGGGAAGGACTGTGAATTCTATTCTAACCTGCTACTGATAATTTTAAAAATCTTTACTTTGCTGGAGCAGCTGGGATCCTTGAATCTATATCTAAACATAGATGCACCCAAACATAGATGCACTAGGGCTTATTCTACCATGCATGTCAATTTATATATGCAAATGCATGCAGTAAATGTCAATGAATTTTCTCCCTGTTTTATTCACCCACTCCCCAATGACATCCTACTGGGATTACTTCCTTGCTTCAGAGATGAGTTCAGGTCAGGTAGCTGCTGAGAGTAAATGAACAGTAGTCCATTTGAAGAATTCAGCAGTGCATCATTCTCACTTTATTAGTGGCTCCCAAGATGTGTGCCTTTGGCTCCATTTTGATTGGCTTTGAAGGAGGCCATAAAATTCACTTGTTTCCATCTGCTTGTAGCTGAGGTATGATTTTGTTCTATTTTTAATTATTAATTTGCAAATGATGCTGGTTTCCCTTTTTAAAAAAACTGTTTTAAAGCAGATCACGTGGGCTTAGCTGCACTGTTTCATATAGCCCATTTATTCTGATAAGTTTTTTTTTATTTTAAAAATGTTTTGTTTAGTTATGTGAGTTACTGAGAGAGGGATAAAAATGAAATAACAATGGAGTAGAGAACCTGAGCAGAAACGTTTTGGTTATCCCAAGTATACAAAGCATATCATTCTCCTTTCTGAAATGGTGGAAAATATTAAGATACATATCTGCACTTTCATCAGCTGGTGTGGAACTCTCCTTTATTGGATGAGAAAACATCCTGAAAAGATGAAGGAAGTATTGACTTGTTCCAAGGTAACTTTATTAAGAGGTGATGAATTTAGCAACAGATGGGAAAAAAACAAAGTGGAGCTGGCTATTAAAAATGCATGTTATTTTGCAGAATGTTTGTCTGGGGAAAGGCAGAAAAATATAATGTATAAGCTACAAAAAGACTACGTAGCACTGCAGCCCCCCATACAAACAAATGAAAACATCCAGTATACAGTTTTCATAAGAAAGTCCATAACTGTCATAAGTCCCAGTGAGTCAACTTAGTCTTTCAGTACAAATAAACTCCATTGGGCAGCTCAGGCATACTCTCAGGGCTGAGGGCTAAGGAAAAGCAAGGAGGCTCTCCTGATTTTCCAATACAGCCACAAGGACTTGCTCTCCATTTTGAGCAATTAATACACAGTGGAAGGAAGGAGAGTAGAAGTGGGTAGGCAGGAAGCAAAGCAAGCAGTAAACAAATAACATTAGCTTTAAACTTAAGCTTAGCTTTTCATTAGCACATAACTAGCAGGTGAATATGTCCATGCAGGAAGGCTTTTCTTGCAAGAGATTCTTTTTAGGATTCCCACTCCATATTCTTTTAGGTTCATTTTATTTGCATGTGCATGTGTTGAGGGGAAGGTCCATCTAAGATTCATTTTGGGGGGTTTTCCTTTTTTCTACTTTTTTCCTGATTTTTGTCCTACGAATGGCTTTCTTCATTTTTAATTTGTTTTCCTTTATTGATTCTGGGGTAATTCTAGTCTAGTAGAGCAGGAATGTGTAGGTCACTACTGTCTGTTGTCTCCTTGCTATTGGGATTCTGGGGAAACACAAAAAAATATTTTAAGCCCAGTGGCTGGCTGGCAGACATGTATTTTAATGAATTATTATTTGATTATTATTATATTATTATAGTAATATTTTTATTTGTAAAACTTTTTAAAAATTCCTAAAAATTGGTGGATAAGTGGATTTTTCAGGAAAATGGCAGGAATGATGTCCTGCTCTTGCTGTGGAGAAATTCCAGGGGGTACCTCTTTTGGTTGTTTTTATTATTGGGCAAAATTTTAGAAACGTTAGAAATTTCCTAAAAATCACTTGATGTACAAATCTTTCTGAATCTTGGAAGGAAGGATGCTCTGGTTATGTTACCAAAAAACTAACAACTTTTTTGGAACTCTGCAATAGATCTGACATGGACCCCTTAAGATTTTTCCAAAACCCTTTAAAATCAAAACAGGCATTGTGTGTTTTTTGTTAAGACAAACAAAGCAGGGTTTTTTTTAGCCATGCACACACCTACTGTCAATGGCTCCCAATCCCACAACATTTTGGTCACATACTTTTTGTTGCAGCCCAGGCAGCGAGAGCACTGAAAACCAACAGAGATCAAGAATCTTTTAATATCTTTATTAAAGCAATTAATAATCCCAAAATGAATTGGTGAAAAAGTTGAGCAAGCAATAGCCCTTTAAGAAAAGGTATAAGATAGTCCAGAAATGTCAAGGAATATGTTCAGTATTAGAGTCCAAAGTCCAGAATCTGAAACACACTCAAAACTGAAGATAGCCTTTGAGTGGGGAATTAAGTCAGCAAGCTAGGCAGATGAACAAGGTCCAAATGTTCAAGAATAGTTCTTAGGAGCAAGGCAGGAACTTGAGCTCATGGAAATAAATCTTGGTTCACGAAAAGACAGGAAAGTAGACTTAAATCCGGGTCTACTCGTGAGTCGCGGTACCTGCAGGCCGCTTGAGTCAAGGAGCTGGAAACTGGAGACGTTGCACCTTCTTAGTGGTAAGCAACGTTGACACCGCAAGGGAAACGACTGGGAGCAAAACTTTTATTGAAGTGCAGAGTCTCCCCCAAAAAGGGGGGCCTTCCTCCCCAAAGTTCCCAAGGGAAAGGCTTCTGGAGCGAGTCTCCACACCCAGCCAAGCGGGCATTTCTCCTCCGCGCTTGTTTCTCAGATCTCTGCTTGTTTAGATACTCTCTCTGGTTGAAGGACACAGACTCCAGTGAGCTAGAGACATCTGGCAAGGGAGTAGAGTTATCCACAACACTCTCCCTTTCAATTAGAGCTGGCTGTGTATCGTCAACAAGTGGCAGCTGCAAATTCATCGGGCCTGCTGACTCAGAGAAATATCAACATATTCTTCATCCTGGTCAAAGGCGAACCCAGGATCAGGTACAGGGGCCAAAGGTAGCTGGGATATAACACTTTTGCTGCATCTAAACTGCCATTTAATACAGTGTAGAATACACATTAGCCTGGTGCATCCATAGGACACATAGAGGCTAATGTGACTGAAGGGTTAAGCCAATTAATCGAGATTGAAGAAACTCAGAAAAAAATCTGAATTATACAGAAAGATTCAGATCTTTCCAGGTTTTGGTGCAGTGGGAACTGCCATTTCAGATCCTATTGTGGGTTCCAAGATCCCATCCCCTCTTCCATTTTCTGCACCTGTCCCAGGCATTCCAGAGAGGTGGGATGGCAGTGCTTTCTAACCTTTACTGCACACCAATTTCTCTTAGAAAACCTACAGAAAATCCTCCTTACCACCTGTACAGGCTCTGTACTTCCTGAATCATAATCATGCAGGCAGTGACAGAGCTATGGAGAAGGGGAAGGGGGCAACTTCTCCCAGGGTCTGTCACTTCCTGCATGATGCGGATTCAGAAACTAGAGATCCTGAAGTGATAATAAGGGACAATTTGTGTAGTTTGGGCAAAAATGGGGAATCAAATAAAATGATAAATAATGATATCCATGCCCAGCCCTGCAGAACAACATTGACACAGTTGGGCTATCCGGTCATTGTCCCACTTGTGTTTTGGATTTTGGGTATATTTATTTATTACACCACCATGGACAAAATTTAGGACAGTCTAGTCTGGCCTCCACATGGCTTGGAGACACAATTTTATGCCAGTTACACAAATAGAGGCACCACATTGAAGCGAAGTCCAAAAAACCTCACTTAAAATAGCTATCAGCAGTCCAGGGTCCAAAATATGAATATTAGCACCTTTAAAAGGCAACAGAATAGTCAAAAATCTGGTCCAGCATCAGAAGCATAAAGTTTAAAGATACCAGAGCCAGAAGTCAGATTACCAGAAGTCAAAACACATTTGAGTAGCAAACTGAGGAGGAGAGTCAGGTCCTAATTTGAGAGCAAGTAAACATAGGACTCAAACCAGAAAATGTCTGCTGTAAAGATTCACATACTGAGGGCATTTTATCTTAAGATCTCAGCTTTTGTTTGATTACTGATCATTTCTCAGCTAATCTTTGAAGCCTGTGGTACTGTGTCCATTCTTACTTATGCTCTAGAGATGTGGGTATGGTTAACTTTTCTGGACTCAGATGTGCTTGCTTCAGGCACATCTGTGAAGTCTTTAAAGATATATTAACAAATATTATTTTGCAAAGGTTGAATGTGTTTATACTATGTTGGTTGCCAAATCCAATTAGAGTCTTCAGAAACTGTTTAAATAGTGGAGACTACTTGATATGTTTTGACTCTAGTCCACATTTAAGTCTTGATGATTACAGTTTCCTTTAAACATTACAGTCTGGAAGATACTACTGTGTATTACAACAGTTGACTGTACTTGTTATTATTTTCATTATTGCTGTTAATTCTCAGGTGAATATTGTATATGTACATAATGCTCTAAATTACATATTGCATTTTATGTTTTGAACCTTTATAATATTTGCTTATCTTTTTGACATAAAAAGAAGATAGCTCTGTACTCAGAGAGGCCTGACTATTTCTGTGGCCTTTGCATGATGCTTTGAGTGTTTGCTTTTGCCAAAGGCTTGTTTGCAGCAGTGGCTGAGCTAGACTGGGCAGACTGCTGGGAGCTGTTGACCTCCATCTCCTCTGCTGCCCATTCAAGCAACTCCTCATCCTCACTATCTGAGCTGGCCATGACACTCAATTTGAACCACATTTTGTGGATCTTGGTGTAATGGATCCCTTTCATGTCTGTGCTGGCATGCCAACAGTAGAATGGAGGATCTTGCTCTTGAATAACAGTTAAGTACTCCTTGTCTGAAATGCTTTGGACTGGAAGTGTTTTGGATTTTGGGTATATTTATTTGTTATTGGCTTTTGGAATACCTGAATTTAATGTATAATGGCATGAAGCCAATGCAAATGTATTTACCAAAAGCACTCTCTTTGTACACCGCAGATATGTATGTATAAGACTGTATCATATTCTTAAACTCAGAGACTTTAATGTCAAACTTTCAGTTTGTAAAGAGTAGGGATGAAGCTGACAATGGGAGTAGAAGCAGGGTTCATAGCCTTGTTCTTTTCATTGTGCAAAAATAATTGCATGAGAGCTGAAAGGGAAATGGCCACACACAAATAGGGCAAAGAAGGATAACTTCAAACCAGCCAAAGCATTTCATTCCCTATGTGGATAGCAATGCTTCCCATTGAGCAAAGAGAAAGGTGTGATTCATGTGGATGCGAATTTAAACATCTCAAAGTAATTTCTAGAGCAAAGGAAGATACAGAGCTGTAAGTCCCCAGAATGGGTGCTACATGTATGTTTGGTGTATTTTAAAAAATCATAAATGAATTTGTATTTCCATTTATTACAAGAGGTTACACAGTGGAATCCCTTTCTTTGTATAGGAAGATTGGGAAATATTTTAAGCTACTTTGATGAACTGAGGCTATTATGTTAGGACCAAATATGGCAATGTAGCTAAAGAAGAAAGTTTTGGAAGACTTAACTTTAAGAGCAGCACCAGAATGGGAGGATCAGTTTTCTTCTTAAATACATACAGACTGGTCCAAGAATCCATCTTTGCAAGTGGACTTTGGTCTGCAGAAATTAGAATTATGCAGTTACATATCACGTAGAGCAGTGGTTCTCAACCTGTAGATCCCCAGATGTTTTGGCTTTCAACTCCCAGAAATCCTAACAGCTGGAAAACTAGCTGGAATTTCTGCGAGTTGTAGGCCAAAGCACCTGGGGACCCATATGTTGAGAACCACTGCAGTAGAGGGCTATTGTTATGATACTATATAGCAGGGCTGACAAAATGTCCAATGCACATTGATGTGAAATATGCATTTCTGCATGGTGTGCATCAGTGCATAATTTGCATCAATGTGCAATGCCCATCAGTGTACAATGCAGAGCCATGTGAACACAATGTGCACCATGCCATGAAGCATATTTCACTCTGATTCACATCATGCAATGATGTGTATAGACCCAATGTTTTTGTCTTTATCTCATTACGCATCTTCACAATTCAGTAAAAGGTTCCCTTAATGTCTTTGCTACATAGCTAACCAATACATTAAGCTTCAAATTAAAGCATCACATAAGATTCTGGCACACATAAATTTACTAGATTTTTCCAGTATGCCAGAGCAAAGCTATTTAAACAATTTACATTAAAATATAACCAAACATACAAAACAAGAGAAGAAATAGACTCAAAAAAGAATCAACAATGTTCTGCTGAATAATAAATAACTGGAGCTAAAAGACAAAATATCTATTCAAGTCGGTTCCTACCCAGATGACCACAGCTGAGAAGTGGAGATGGGACAGAGCTCTGTATGCCACTCAGCCCATTCTGTGGCTTTGAAGCTAATGATGCCCTCTTGTACCATGCCCTCTTGTACCAGACTATAGGTAAAGGTAAAGGTTTCCCCTGACGTTAAGTCCAGTCGTATCCGACTCTGGGGGTTGGTGCTCATCTCCATTTCTAAGGCAAAGAGCCAGCGTTGTCCGTAGACACCTCCAAGGTCATGTGGCCGACATGACTGCATGGAGTGCCGTTACCTTCCCGGAGCAGTACCTATTGATCTACTCTCATTTGCATGTTATCGAACTGCTAGGTTGGCAGAAGCTGGAGCTAACAGCGGGTGCTCATTCCACTCCCCGGATTCGAATCTGGGACCTTTCAGTTTGCAAGTTCAGCAGCTCAGTGCTTTAACACACTGTGCCACTGGAGACTCCAGACTATACACATCAGCTATTTTGGACAATGTTTTCTTCAGATCAAAACTCATCTTCATTAAAAAAAAATCTGGCAATTCTGTTTCTAAAAGTTTCCAGTTGTCAATATGTCAAGGGAAACCCTCTCTAGAAGGAACTCTAGAAATTGAATGCCACTAGAGCAGACTCTCTGGGCCCTTTCACACAGCCATATAACCCAGAATATCAAGGCAGATAATCCACAATATCTGCTTTGAACTGGATTATCTGAGTCCACACTGACATATAATCCAGCTCAATGTGGATTTTATACAGCTATGTGGAAGCAGTCTCAGTTAACCAGAACTCAAGCAACTGGAAATTTCAAGCAAGCGCCAAAAATCAAAGAAATGTTTTTTTCAAATAAACATTAAAATGCATGCATAATACAATGAAACTGTAATGTTTGCTTTTTATAGCTGTATTTCAAAGTTAATATCAAGTAAATCCAGAGTTTATGGGATGGTACAGCATGGGGTATAGTTTAGGCCTATTTTTAATAGTAACTCTAAAGCAACCAGAAACTACAGTTATCCTGCATTTACCAGTACCCCATGGGTCCCGCTTAACTGAGAGTCTACTTTACTAAGAAATACCTTCTTGAATTTCTGTCAACTTCAAACAACCCATCCAGGCCCCTTCCACACTGCCCTATAACCCAGGATCTGATCCCAGATTATCTGCTTCAAAGTGTATTATATAAGTCCCCACTCTGAGATAACCTAGGATAAACAGACAATCTGGGATATTGATATATAGGGCAGTGTGGAAGGGGCCTCAGGTGATCATCAGAAGCAGGATATCTTAGACCCTTTCTACACTGCCATATAAAATTCAGATTATCTGCTTTGGACTGGGTTATATGGCAGTGTAGAATCATATAATCCAGTTCAAAGGAGATAGTGTGGAGTATCTACTTTGATAATCTAGATTATATGACAGTGTAGAAAGGGGCTTAGAGTGAGTGAGTCCTTCAAATAATTAGCACTTAAGCTATATGGATATATATATATATATATATATATATATATATATATATATATATATATGAGAGTCTCACTTATTCAACGTTCTGGATTATCCAACGCATTTTTGTAGTCAATGTTTTCAATATATCATGATATTTTGGTGCTAAATTCATAAATACAGTCATCACTACATAGCATTAATGTGTAATGAACTACTTTTTCTGTCAAATTTGTTATATAGCATGATGTTTTGGTACTTAATTTGTAAAATCATAACCTATTTTGATGTTTAATAGACTTTTTCTTAATCTTTCCTTATTATCCAACATATTCACTTATCCAATGTTCTGCCGGCCCGTTTATGTTGGATAAGTGAGACTCTACTGTGTGTGTGTGTGTGTGTGTGTGTGTATATATATATATATATATATATATATATATATATATATATATATATAATGACCCACCTCACCACTTTTCCCAGGAAAGCTAATGTTCTGAATTGAAAAATAAAATATTCTCAAGAAGTAACTGCATTACAATCTCATTAAAAGCGATTTTGGGCAGATACAAATGCTAGTTTAAAGGAAATCCACTCTTTGATGCATGGCTGGGCTATAATACAACTTACATATGAGTCATTCTCCCAAAAAGCACTTTCTGTGCAGACAGAATACCATAATCAAATTATATTGTAAAGTTAGGTTAGTAAACATATTTCTCCTTTTTGGGTCAAATATTTTCCTACATCCATGTTTTATTTTCTTTCTAAATTCTCATTGGACTTTAAACAGTTTATTGCTTGCATTTTGGGCTCTTGTTCCGATTTTAGCTGTATTGCTTGTATGTAATTACTTTTTGCTTGTTGTATTGCATCAATTAGTAAGAGTACAAATATTTGTGTTACTTTTATTCATATTAAAATAGATTCTTTGAAAATATGGCTATGGCTTCCTAATACATTATAATCACCTGTGCAGACATGCCATTGGAAAGAAACTGGAAGGGACAGCAGGGGAAATCAGCCACTCTTCACATTCTGCACAGAATTTTGTATATATTAGCCTCTCTGCTGTCCTCTAGTGTTTAACTTCTTGTTCAATTTCATACTGGAGATAAGTTGCTGAAACTTTCATGATCTGCAGCTTGGATGTTGTATCTGATAAAACATATTGATCAGAAAGATGCAGCAACTCTTTGTTGTTTTGGTTGCAATATGCTAATAAGACTACCTACCTCCAAAATACAGCAGTAGCTTGTCTCAAACTTTCATAACTGAAATATTCAATCCTAGAGTTGGAACGGACCCCAAGGGCCATCCAGTCACACCTCCTGCCATTCAGAAACACACAATCAAAGCACCCCAATAGATGGCTATTGAGCCTGCAGCACTGTCTTTCCCATCACACAGGGAAAGCATCACTGCCCGGCTTCCCCCTGTGCTTGCGTTGTTGCTCCAACATACAACACTTTCAGCACAGTTCAGGGACAGAGCTCCACCAGAAGTAACTAGACATCATTTGATGGGATCCAAGGGGCTCTATCCCCAAACTGTGCTGAAAGTGTTGTATGATGGGTAAATTTTCCCATGTAATGAATTCCTAGATTTGAGTAAATATGGCGGTATCCCCCTGCTATTCCCTTCAGTAGGATAACATAGGCATTCCACACATCATTGTCAACTTCTCCTAAGCAAATGGTTCTGAAACTTCAGTTATTAAGATACTTCGGGCTCTCAAATTCCTGAACCCCATGCTTGCATGGTCAATGGTAAGGGATTCTTGGAGCCAAAATCCAAAGGCAATGGAGAATCCTGGAAGATTATGGATTGCCGGTCTGAACTGATCCATAAAAAGAATGAAAAGGCACTCACCTGTCTTTTGCAACTAGCTGCAAAATGTCCTGGGCCAGCCCTTATCAAAAATCTTTATTTTAAAATATCTAAAAATGATCATCTTCAGAGAAACCCAGATCCCATGTTTGTCCATATGTGAAGAGTACACATCATGTCACGCAGGAAATGGGCAACCTTCTTTACAACCTTCTTTCTTAATCATCTTCCTCTGTTGTGACTGCGCCTTCGGGGACTATGGATGATGGTGGTGAGATCAGGAGAGGAAGGAAAAACCCTCACGAGGAGGGCTCATTGGAGGAGTTGCGCAGGAAAAGGATTAGAGAGCTTAATGGGGAATCTTCTGAGGAAGATTCAGATGGGGAGTTTGGGGAAGAAATGGATGCTGGTGAACAGGTGGTGGCTGAGGAAGTGGCCACTGAATGGGCACGGCCACCGGAGATGTCTGGGGAATTGGGGCCTATGGATACTACTGAACCTTGGGTATCTTCAGGAGCAGATCCCACTTGGGCTGCTTGGAGAAGGGAGGATGGGTCTTTAAGTGTGCATGGGGTTGAGTGTGGGCAGGATGATTGGAACTCTGACGAGCAATTAGGCACGCCTGATCCATGAGCCTTAGCTGTGTGGAGTTCTGACTCTGAGTAAGATCCGGGACACCTGCTGTTTGGGTGTGGGTGTTTGGACACCCAAGAGGAAGGGGAATAAATTGGGAATGTTTGGTCACTTCACTTTGCGTGTGGCAAGGTGTTGCTGAAGCGCCATTGGGATTTCTGTTCGTTCAAGAAGACTGGACTGGGACTTTGCTTCTGATGTAAGTTATCTGGGTTGCTCTGCAACGGAGGGCTGGAACTGTGTGGGTTTCCCTGGACTGCACTCTGATTACTATTTCTAGCTGCTGTTACTTTCGTTGCCTTGGCTTTTTGTGCCATTTTGTGGACCTGGTTTTGATGACTGCACCCTTTTGGACCCTGGACTGGAACTCGACCTTGCTTCTGCCTTCGCCTTTTGATTGATGTCTACCCACGGCTCTTGACTACTGGCCTGCCCTCCTGACCCTGCTGCTGTCTCCTGCCCTGACCCTGGATCAACCTGACGACGCCTCTTCACCTTTTCCTAGGAGCTCCATTATCTGCATCCTTGAAGCAGTTTGCTGCGGTTCCAGTTTATTTGTCCTCAGACCAGTTTGGTGATTCTTTTGAGAACTGTCCCTTTAAATCCACAGAGCCGGCTGTTTGCAACAGAAAGGGCTTGGACCCACAGTGCCTTTTGCACCGGCTCTAAGTTTGTTTTCCTTGGCTTTGTTTTCCTGTTTGGAGTTCTGGATTTAAGCTACTGATTGTAGCTCTTGGAAGGTTTTTGGAAGGTTCCAAGTCCTTGTTTGTTTTGTCTATTTTTATAAGCAAACTCAATTTGTTTTAGAAACTGAATTGAAGCACCTTTTTAGTTTTATCTGAATATTTGCGTGGATAATCCGGTTGGCTTGTTAAAACATACTTTTGATATATATTTTTGTTTGGACTGCTTTTAAACACTGATAGTTAAGTGTTTAAAGCTATCTTCTGTGTTTATATTTACTTTTTGGCCTATCTCCTGAATAAACTCTGTTTTGTTCGTTAATTGGCGTCTGACTCTTGACATCCTCTGTCATCTTGAGCAGATCTACTCAGCTGTTAGTCTCCCTGAGTCCCAAGTAACTGGTTCAAGGGTTGAAAGTCTATCATGATGCAAGCACCACTGGCTTTATGGGTTATAATGCTAGGTAGGATGACATTTTAACTTTTAAAAAGAAAAGGGAGAGGAAGAAGAAATCTAGCAACACCTTTAAGAGAGATTTGGTAGGAGTTGTAGTTTTGCAAGGCCATTAGCCTTCTCTGCCAAATAATACGGGTTTCTTACTAAACACACATCTCAGGATTCTATAGCATTAAGCGATTACCGTTAAAGTGGCATCACACTGCATTCATACTACATTCCATATATCAGCATAAGTTTCATGGGTTTCAATCCACTTTTTCATATGTATCCATAGAATAAATTAAAGCCAACGATATTTAAGCATAGATAGCTGTGGGGTTTGGTGTAATAGCATTAAAAAAGAGATCAAAACCCTGACTATAGACTTTCAAATAATGGCAGATTTGCAAAAAAAAAAAAAAGCATTTTCCTTCTGTCTTGTGTACACAACAGAATTTGCTTCCAAATGTCTTTACTGAAGAAACAATTTTTTCTCAAGAGAACTCTTTTGTTACATGTGTAACTGCGATGTCGACAACTTGTATGTATGTGTTTGTATATGTGTGTGTGTGTACACACACACACTCACACACACACACACACACACAGATCTACTGGAATGGTTTCATTCTATGTGCAGCCAGATCTAATTGGTCAATCTTAGAGTCCTAGTTAAAAACAAACACATAAAGTAATTTCTTCAAGCCTAAACTTTGTCCAGTTCTGAAGTTATAACACCAGTTCTGAACTTTTAACAAGGATGTAGCAAAGGTGTAGTTGGATGGGTCTCTGGGCTTCACAACAGCATTAAATAATAAAATTAACTAATTCATATATTTAGTGCATTTCGATGAAAAATGGGAACAAAAACCTAGGCGTTAATTGTTATATGAACTCATAATAGATTCCCATCCATGTAAATTGGAACAGAATATCTTCTCATTGGCCCTTTTGACTACCAAGGAGTTCAAATCATCAACTGGGCTAATGATTGTTATCATTGAGTTATAAAGTACACTCAGAATTTTGCAGTCAAAATTATTCAGTTTAAAGGCCAGTTGTTTCCTGTGATAAAATTAAGCACATCATAACCATCTTCTATTGAAACCAAAGGGACCTCAAGAGGGCCTGATAAGACCTGCTCAGGTTTTTGTGTTGCCAGATTAAAAACAGTTTAGCAGGAAAGGAAAGGAAACTAATTCAGTTCACAATTCCTTCAATTATGAGGCTTAAAATGTAAATGGTATGAATTCTTATGTTCATGTTTTAATTGCTTTTTGTAATATCGCTTATTACTTGTATAATGGCATTCAGCAGTTCATGTCCTGCTCACGCATTAACTTGGGCCTCATAAAACCAGCCATTTAAACTTGATACATATTATGTAAATGAGCATTCCTAACTAGGAAATGGATAATTGCTTTGTTTTTCTTTCCCTAGATAAAATAGAAGCATGCCTCCACTTAAGCTGTAACACTTATATATCTCTAATTTCTCTTCCTTCAGGAGGAGACTTCTTCCAATGACTGCTCGGGGGAAAAAAACATCAACAGTACTTTTAGTTCACATATACAGTCCAACAGACGTCACCAAGGAAAACAGCAGCTGAAATATTTGCCACTTTTGATAAATAATATTTTTCAATCATCCTGTTAAATCTGCTTCAATTGTATAGTATCCCTTGGTTCCATAAATGTTCTTCTTGCAAGGTAGGTAAAGGTTTCCCCTGACGTTAAGTCCAGTCGTGACCGACTCTGGGGGTTGGTACTCATCTCCATTTCTAAGCCGAAGAGCCGGTGTTGTCCATAGACATCTCCAAGGTCATGTGGCTGGCATGACTGCATGGAGCGCCGTTACCTTCCTGCCGGAGCGGTACCTATTAATCTAGTCACATTGGTATGTTTTCAAACTGCTAGGTTGGCAGGAGTCATCTCGCAAACAGTGATGTTAATTTCTCCTCCTCCATAGAATCATGCTGATGGCCTAGAGAGAACACTTCTCTAGACATCACTAGGTCTTCCTGCACAATTTTATGATCTTATAATAATAAATAATAATAAAACTTTATTTCTATACCACTCTACCTTCCCAAAGGGACTCGGGGTAGTTTCCAGTATAGGTAAAGCATTCAATTACATACATTCATATGAGCTGGTCATTGACCGTAATAAAAGTTTACTACTTACTACATTCAATTACAAAAACATACAACACAACCATAATAAAACATCTACATTACTATTAACACAACATACTCATGTAGAATTAAAACCAGTTCAATGCTGATCCATTAGGCGAGGTTCAACTATCAATCGACAAGATTCCAGGGAGGGCCTAGACAACTATGAAAGGCTGGGCCAAGGCTAGTGCAATGAAGTAACTTATTGGCAACGAGTGGAGCTGTTTTAATAGGGGTGTTGTACGTACATTTTGATCTTCAAAACACACTGCATGTAAATAAAATTGCATTCAATTAACCTGTGTAATAACCAGGCCTACTTTATTTCATTAGCATTTTATACTATCTTACCAATCTCTATCATTATTTGCTTTAAAATCATATTCAAAAATGAATTTGTGCAATAAATATTTTATTTGCTACACTGAATTTACTTACAACATTAATCAAACCCAAACACATAATTGTCACATCCCATTTAATCTTCAGCTAATTAATCTTCCAATTAGACTGACTGTAGCTTGCAGACCTAATTTATGAAGGTTGCAGACACTAAATGACCTTACTCCATCCACAAAAACTGGAAATATTCCAAATAATTTTGCTATGCCATAAAAGTATTCATCTTTCCTCTTCTTATTAGATCAATTTTTATTTCACAGTTAGTAAGAATCTTTCCAATTACACAAAGAGTCAGGGGGGAATATATATCATAGTGGGAAAACTGCTGTGGTATTATTCAAATGTTTTAAGGTTGATCATAGATTTTTTTTTCTATATCGATCCTCAAAACATTATCCTTCTGCTTCTTTTGTACACCAGCATACCTCATCGCATACCCTTGAGCAAAATATGTAGAAGATCTTAATTCTACGGAAAGGCTTTGCAGAAAGGAACACAATAAAAAAATAATAATTGAAATGAAAGGATAGAAAACTTTATTTTTGTCCCACTGAACTCAATTGTATTGTTTTTGAGTAAAAACATAAATGAGTGTATCTGTCTGCAGTACACTACTACAGTAGTTTGATACACTTTACTTGGCTTGGTTGTATCCTATGAAATCCTGGGCTATGGAGTTTGGTGAGGAACAGAGAATTGTAGACAACAATAGTGCTGTAATTCAATGGAATAAAGTAGAGTTCCCAAGGAAATAATTTCGAGTTCTTAAATAGAAACATGGAGCCATGGTAATTAACCTGATAACAAACTGCTACAACCGTGTAGCATAGTTACTACGTTGTAAGTTAACTTACCTAAAGGCCCATCCAGACAGGCCCATATCCCATGACCTGTCTGGGTTTTTACCAAGGGTGTCCAAATGACACTTCCGGTAAAAACGAATTAATTTGGAATAACCTTAGTTATTCCAAATTTATTAAGGCCTGGGTCTAATGGGATATTGGGCCTGTGGGGACTCACCCCTGGGTAGTTCCAGGACCAACTGGAATTACCCGGTGTGGTTAATCCCCACAGCCCTCTTGCACTTTTTGAGTTCCTGGAGCCTAAAAGTGTAGGTGCACCCACCCCTCCTCCCCAGTCCCCCACAAAACAACCCCTAAAATAAAAAAAAATACCTGGCCCCCATTAAGATACTCCTTCAGTCCTCCTGGCACAAAGAAATGATGTGCCAGGAAATGGGAGCAAGAAGCGAGGGTTGTTTTGGGGAACTTCTGGATGTCTGTATGTGTGAGGACTCATAGGCCTTGTAGTCCTGTTCCTAGTACTATTGTGGCAGATGAAGAGGAAAACATGGGGTTTTCGCCGGTTCAGCAAGAGCCGGAGTCCCTTCACCTGCAGGATGTTGATGTTTGCCCTCAAGAATTCAGCCAAACAGGCCTTGGGCAGAACTCCCCTCTGTTTCCCAGGAAAGAATCTTATTCCAGAGAAAGGGGAGTCAGATAAGCTCAACGGAGGAGTTTACGCATCGCTGCCAAACAAATGGCTGATTAGGCCTGCTTCCCTTGGGAAATTCTAAGGAGTCACACATCTGGACAGAGTTGGGTTTCGCTTCTCGTTCTCTAGGGAAAGAGTTCTGTTGGCGGGAAAACGAGACCCAATATAGGTGTTTGGCGCGAGGGATTCTTTGCGGAGTCAATTGATCAGCTTCAGGAGAGAGATCGTGTGTGGACTTCGTAATCCCAGTTCCTTGCTTCCCGGATCAAGCTTCAAGCCTTGCCCTGCCTCGCGGTTTTACCACGAACCCTGCTTCATGCTTCATGTTTTGCCTTGTCTCCAGTCACGGATCTAGTCAAGAATCAAGTTTATTTCCAGCCTTGTTGTCAAGCTTCATTGGACTCTAGGACTCTGCTATTTCCCCACACTATTGCTTGGCAAAGTGTGTGTTTCGGTCAAGTGGATTAAAACTTTGAACTCTAATATCATTTATTGGACAATACATTTTTGGACTATATTTGACCTCATTTGAAAGGTCTGCTTCTGAACTATATTCTTCACTTGTTTTATTGATTTTATATATTTCTTTAATAAAGATATTAGATAGAGACTGGCCTCTGTGTAAGGTTATTGGTGCCCTGCTGCCAGGGTTCTGACAGTATGCCATCCCGATAGTTACCGGAATGGCATGTAGCCACCTTCCCTGGGAAAGCTGTTTTTTTGGGGAGGAGTGGAGATGGGAATCCATGCCCAAGCAGGTTTCTTAAATCCACTTTGGCACGGATTTTGGTACTGGCTAGAAGTGCCCTAAGAATCTAAGTGAATGTAATTTGCTTCATATCAAATTCAACTGTGTAAGGATTTTGTGTCAAGCCAGTTAGAAATAGGGTAATTCAGAATTCCTATACTTAAAAAGTAACAATTGGAAGGCTGTTCTACCCATCACACCAGTTTTTTCTGAAATAGCTTAAAGCAGGAGAAATATTTTGTCATATGTATACAATTAGAGTTTTATTTATGTTGATCTGTATTGAGCTGCATTTCTCTGACATTAGCAGAAGCCATGGGTGTTTTTCAAGAATTCTTCCTTATGATGTCTTACATCACCTCTAATCCACAAAGGAAGTATTTCTACAGTCCATCCATGGTCCTCATCTTCCATCTGGCTGGTGTACCATGCAGGCAGGATCTGATATGGATGGCAGGAGAACAACATGGATGTCTACTATTCAATGATATCTTGATACTCTTTTTTTTTTTACCTCTCTCCTCAGTTAAGCAATGGCAACTGATGGCTTCTGTCTCGGTAGAGCGGTGAATACTGAAGATGCTATCCAAGTTTGGAACCAATATTAGAGAAAGGCTTCAGCACCTTGAATCACTTTTTTAAAGTCCAATCTAAAACCTAAAGCTGATTTGTGACCTCATACTGAAAGAAGCCACTAGGGGCAACTAAGCCTAAGACAGATATCTGTTACTCCACTTCTTAGAAACCACCAAAGTCAGGACATCACTCTTTAATGTTCCTTTAGGTTGTCTTGATTAGAGCCCATATAATTGCCTGTTATTATTCAAGACATTTGGCCTGTATCCAGCATATTTATCTGCCTCTCTGAACTGGGGCAGAGGTTTCATTGGCTGCAATATGTGGAGCAAGGACAGAACACTATATGTTGCATACACAATTTTTTACCAAATGGGCCTGCCTAAACTCTGAGATCCTGATTTTTTTTCTCTATACCACTGCCTTCTCAGTCATATTTGGTGAGAGAGCAGGAGAAGGCCTTCTCCATGGCTGCTTTCACAACTCCCTCTCTAGAAAGTTAAGATCCCTCCTTCCTTGGGTTTTCAGTGACAGAGTAATACCTTTCTATTCCAGCAAGCTGTTGGGCCCTGAGTATTAACAAGAGAAGAATCTTTATGGTTCAGTACTATTTTTAATATTTGTTAAAATAATACAAAGGTGTGTCAAAAACTCTAGATGTAGAATTTATTTCAATCAATTTTCAGAAAAGACAAATACAGTAGAGTCTCACTTATCCAACAGAAACAGGCCAGCAGAATGTTGATGAGAAGTGGCATTTGGGTGTGGCTTTCAACTGCATATGGTAAATGTTTTAACCTATACTTTGTTCATTTTTAATTCCAAAACGTAATCTGCTTTCTGGATAACCCTCATATTAGGCAATCAGAAATGACCTTTGTGTGTGCAGAGAAACTGAAAACACATACAGTATTTCATTGCATAATAGTTGCCACTATATAATAGTTGCACCTCCATTTTTGGGTGCCAAAATTGTATTTTTTTTCCTCACATAGGTGCACCTCCATTTGAGGCTGATTGTTGTGGACAGCTTGAAAATCATGGATGAGGAGATATTGGTGGAAGGCTCAGTGCCTGAGCTGGAGCCTAGCAGTTCCCTCAGCCAATCCTCAAAGAAACTTCCATGGAAGGAGCTATTACTTCTCAGCCTTCAGAACAAGTGCAAGTTCCTTTGAGCAGACTGAGGAAGTGTAAATTGTTCCAGCTATTATGAACCTGTGAAGAGAGAGGTCTCAGCTGTGCAAATCCTTGAGATTAGCTAAAACAGCCAGCAACAGGTAACACCTGTTGATTTAGGATTTAAAGAGCTCAGGGGTGGCATCTTGTTGCTGGCTGCAACATCAGTTTGAGAAACTACAACCTTGGACTCTTGCTATCTTGTGTTCCTGAACCCTGGACTTACCTTGGAACTCAGGTTACAGATTCTGATTCAACCTTGTATTCTGAATATTCTAGTAATTGGCTTACCGGAGTGGAACTGACATCTAGCTTCTCTATAGTGTTAATGTTTGCAAATCTGTTGATATATCAGCTTGACCTTGGACTGTTGATTAATGGTCTGCTAGGATTTGGGGTTGAGGCATCTGACATTGATTTTTCCCTTTCTTCCTTCTCTCTCTGAAGGCTAGGCAGTTTAAAAGCTACAAAACTGAGGTCTCTGAAACTTCACTTTTCTCTCCTTTCTCCTTCTTCCAACAGTTAAAAATCCTGAAATGGATGTCTCTAGAACTCTGATCTTCCCTCCTTCCTCCTTTCTCCAAAGAACTCCATTCCAAGTTTTGTAAACTGCCTTGCCTTGGAAGAAAAAGAGAGAAGGGAAGAGTGAAGCTTCAGAGAACTCAATTTTATAGTTTTTAAACTGTCTTGTATTTGGAGAAAGAAAAATGGAAGGAAGGGGAAATCAGCTCTAAATGGCTCTATCATTTTTTGAGTTCTTTTTAAAAACTGAAATGGAGCTTGTTTAAGGCTGGATCATCCCTCCTCCTTTTTCCCTTTAGGAAGCAAGACTTTTTTTAAAAAAGCAGATGTTTTCCTTGTGATTAAAAAGGGGGAGAAAGTGAGTATTTTGTGATGAGATATGGTATCTTTGTACTTAGGCCTTGACTGCACCACATCCATGGGCATCACTGATGGTTTATGGTGGTAGGGCAAAGTGCATGCAATGTCTCTAGACCATAAAGCAGAAATTGAACTTCCTGGTGTTGTGAGGCTGCAATTTCCATCCTCCCTCATCAATATCTTTGCTACCTAGGACTGATGAGAGCTGCAATCCAAGCTACCTAGAGAGATACATACTCTACCCCTCAAGTTCCCCCTCTGTTTTGTTTTATTTGAGATATTTGGTTTTTTGTGGATGGGGCCTGACATTGTTATCTCATAATCACTTGTCTGCCATTTTGAGGTTTGCATGAGCATTTGTGTTCCCACAAGTCTTGAGATCTCACAAAAACCCAGAGATCTTAAGAGAGAAGGGCCTTTTATGAGCTTTGAGGCAGCGTTGTACAACCTGCCTCACCTGAATCATCCCATCTCAAGCACGTGTCCAAATGTGTCCTGCATTAATACTTTGAAAACCTCGAAGTTCTATCCCGGCCCTTGCTCTACTGTCTACTTATTAAAGTACTTATTAAATATCACTTCTAACATTTGTCTATTAATGATAAAGAAGTGGTAAGCTATCATACAGGAGCAGCATTCTTGGAATCACCCTAATAACTTGATAAATAATGCTGGCTATGACTCAGATTTTGTGCATATGTCAACTTCTATCTCACATTGTTCTCTGGTGCATGCTACTTAGAAATGAGAGAAAATCTTTGTTATTTTTTATTATTATTCCTCTGCTCGGTGTAGTTTGATTTTCAAAATGGAAATCTCAGGGATTAAAAAGGATTAAGGAACCCAAATGGATTGTCACTACTACTCCACATAAGACTATGTCTCTTGGCAGTCCTGGATCTCCATCTACAGTTTGAATTTTCTTGCAGTTTTCTCCTTCAAACCCTTGATAGCAATGGCAGGTGAATTTCTCTGTCATTATTTGAAGGTCAGCAGATGATGCTTCTCCTCTCACAGTAAATCCCTGGTCTTCTGAGATCTCTATCTGAAAGTTGCGAGGATTTAAATGAAGGTAGTTTAAAGCTTTCCAGTTTCTTCGGATGCACCTCCCATTGTTCTGACAAAGATGCCAGCTGCAAACCTCTGCTGCTTTGGTTACATTGACAATGTAGACACCTAGTTCAGAAGCAATGAATTGCTTCACTTTTGTGCAGTTAACCTAGAAAGAGCAAAAAGGAAAGTCAGCCATTACAAATCTCATGAAATTGTTTCTAGTACTGTCTGTATTATTGTGTAGTAAAATAGAATCCAGATGGTTTTCTTGTCCCAAAAAAATTAAGAAGAATTATTTATTAGAAACATTATAACTTTTAAAAATGTAAATGTTTATTCTCAAATCTTGATGTTTCTACTACCAGTTAATCCAATTAAAAAGGAAGATATTGCGTAGCAGCAAATGAATTAAAAATTGATGTTGGCATATGAGAGTAGTGTCAACTTAACCAGGATTTTGAGTGAAGCAACAGGCAAAATCTATTAGACAGATAGGAGTCCATTTCCCTATTGAGGGAAATGGAATCACACACAATCTTTAAAGTCTGAGGGTCTACCAACAGCCCTAGAAAATAACATAATAGGGTTTTAGAGTCACCATAAACTCTTAATATTTTTCGTTTACTACATCTGAATAACTTTCCTATCCATGAAAGCTCATGCAAAAAAGCCAATTGGACTTAAAGATGGAGCAATATTTCCTTTTTTCCTCTTCCTCCTTCTTTCTTTCATCCTTTTATGCTACAAGACATTAATGTGGATGCTTTTTTGAAAACAAATGCAGATTAATAGTGATGATATTGTTTTAAATGCTTTAATGTATCTTATAATTCTATTTTAAAATGTTTATTTTAATTGCACACTTTTTTAAGGCATCTAATAGTTGCCAATGTGTAAAGCCGCCTTGAGTTCCCTTGAGAAAGGAGAAGTATAAATGTCGTAAATGAATAAATAATACTCTGTATTATTGCTGTACAAAGAAAAGGGGAGTAAGATAAGGTCACCAATGAAAGGAAGAGGAAATTAGATATATGTGTCACATTTAGTGACAGATAGAAGAAGAGCAAAACAAAGGGCTTTGGACGCTATTGCAAGAGGATAGCACTTTTATCCCTTCCTACCTTACCTTATCCCATATTATCCCAGTTGACTCTCTGACACTTGTTTATGCACTTTATTAAAGCTTTGGATATTGTGTTTTATATGCCCGACCCCTTTTATCTTCAGTGGCTGATGTTGTATTATTACTCATTTGTTCTGATTATATGTGTTTTATTGTATTTTTTAAATGTTTAAATTGTCTATTTTATTTGATTTATGTTATTACTGTTTTTATTTTGATATTCGTTGAACTGCTTTATTCTGTTTTGTTTTGGGCATCACCTCATGTTAGCTGCCCCGAGTCCTTTCAGGGAGATAGTAGCGGGATAGAAAAATAAAGTATTATTATTATTATTATTATTATTATTATTATTATTATTATTATATTATGACACAGCAAACAAGATAGATATGCTGGATTTCGTATCACAAAATCACAAGTCGAACACTTCCCAAGTGTCTAGGACTGTGTGATGTATTTTCGGATGATGCGCGCAGATCCCAGTAGGGTGGCCTTTTGCAGTTGGCAGATTGTGATTTTGTCAATGTCTATTGTTTCCAAATGCCGGCTGAGATATTATTATTATTATTATTATTATTATTATTATTATTATTATTATTAGAGTGGTGGTGGTGGTGGCTAATATGGGTTGCTGAGAAGAATGAGACCAACTGTACTTGACAAAAGGCTGAGATCATTGGAGATCAAAATCCAAAGAACCTCTGACAATATAACTCAGATCACTTGGGGAGGGGGAGTATCAAGGAAGAACAGTCAGACCCATATTCTTTCCTATGTATCCTACATATCCAAGCATTCTTAAATACTAATTTTAAAAATGTGTTTTTGTAGAAGTTACAAAAGACTTCTGAAAAAATGGTAACTGTAAGCATGATTACATGAAAGCTTGTTTTTTATTCCATTTTAGCTGTCATGACTCCCTAAACAGGCTTGCAATTTCAAAATTTGGGTAGAGTGTTAGAACTTCAGTTAGGTATCTCAAATGCTTCCACTGAACTATTATTCTGAGAGTTCCTTCATGAAATAAATGATTATTTAATGAAATATAGCGAGTTCCATAGCTCTTAAAGGTAAAGGTTTCCCCTGACGTAAAGTCCAGTCGTGTCTGACTCTGGGGGTTCGTGCTCATCTCTATTTCTAAGACAAAGAGCCGGCATTGTCCATAGACACCTCCAAGGTCATGTGGCCAGCATGACTGCATGGAACGCCGTTACCTTCCCGCAGGAGTGGTACCTATTGATCTACTCACATTTGCATGTTTTCGAACTGCTAGGTTGGCAGAAGAATTTTAGACTTAGGCTCAGCCAAAGTCTGAAATGACTTGAAGGCACACAACAACAACAATCCTAATTAACTTGATTATTTCATTGGCCAGTAGCAGGCCCACACTTTCCATTGAAATCCTGATAGGTTTATGTTGGTTAAAATTGTTTTCATTTTTAAATATTGTATTGTTCTTTCGTTGTTGTTGTTGTTGTTGTTGTTGTTGTTGCACTACAAAGAAGACATGTATAGTATGCATAGGAATTTGTTTGTATTTTTTTTCCAAATGATAATTCGGCCCCTCAACAGTCTGAAGGATTGTGGACCGGCCCTCTGCTTCAAAAGTTTGAGGACCCCTGTCATAGACAATAGAGTATCCATTTAACACAGTGGTTCTCAACCTGTGGAACGCCAGGTGTTTTGGCTTACAACTCTCAGAAATCCCAGCCACTTTACCAGCTGTTAGGATTTCTGGTAGTTGAAGGCCAAAACATCTGAGGACCCACTGGCTGATAACCACTGGGCTACAGGCTTTTACATATACAACATTTAAAGTTTGTTCCAGATAATAGCAGTACAGAAATTCCTTGAGGAATTCAACATTCTCTACCCAATAAAGGGACAGTAAATTTAACACAGGACAGAAACAGCTGGATCTCAAGGGAAGTCATTTTTCTGCTGTTAATAAAGTTGAAATATTACCTTTATTTAAATGCTCTTTGTCCCTAATCCTCACACAATCAAGAAAAGCAGTAGTTCTGCTTGCCTTGAGATCCCACAATACCATTTTAAGTAACAACACTGTAACATTTGAGACAAAATGCAGACCTGCTACTATAACCTCATCATCTTTCTTCTCTTGTATGATTTTTGACATCTTTACCTGATGAAGAATTTATTGAAGCTTCAAAGGCTTGCATGATATCTTTTATGCTTTGTAATTGGCCCCAAAAAGGTACATCTGTTTTGCAAATTTTGGATTTTGTTATGTTTTTCTGCATGGCCAATGCAGCTCCCTCATAATATTTTTAAAAGTATAATAGTTGTTCAAAACACTGATTCCAATCCCCTGAATCAATCACTGGCTATTCTAGTATTGTTGGTGACCTATATGGATATTGTCAGCCCTGTCATGAGGAAATTGATGTGAATTTATGGTCTTGATCGGCTGCCTGTGAATGAGTTGTCAGATAGAATTCTGCTCAAGCTATAAGGAAAATAAAACCGGGTAGCATATAGTAGAAATTCTTTCTAGTGCATTAAACAAATATCAAGTTAGAATCAAAGCATCGGCTTACCTCCGATGAAGTTAAATTCATATCTCCCCAGATAACAATTCCTGCAGCTCCCAAAGCTGCACTTTCTCCAATAGTGCTAACAAGATCTTGCTACAATGGAAAGAAGAAAAAGTTTGATTAGCGTATCTATGGACCCAACTACACAGGTACTAAAATTTGGCAGATGGATGGAGAGTGTGTGAACTAATTTTTAAAAACATGAACAAATTCCTATGCACACTGTACATATCTTGTTTGTAGTATAAAAAATGTAAGAAAGAATGATACAATATTTAAAATGAAGAACAATTTTAACCAACATAAACTTAACAGTATTTCAGTGGAAGACCTAGAAGGGCCATTCAGTCGAACCCCTTTCTACCATGCAGTAAAACACAATCAAAGCACCCCCAAGAAATGGCAAATCAGCCTTTGTTGTTGTTGTAGTAGTAGTAGTAGTGGTGGTAGTAACAACACCAATAATAATAATAATAATAATAATAATAATAATAATAATAATAATCACCCTCACAGTGATGTTGACCGGCTATATCTGTCTAGAAGATCAGGGGGCAGAGGACTCTTACAAGTCAAACAAGCAGTCAAAGAAGAAGAAAATGCCCTGGCAGAATATGCAAAGCAAAGTGAAGAACCTGCTTTGACTGAAGTAAAAAATCAGAAACTCCTCAAAGCACAGCAGACAAAAAACCAGTACAAGAAAACCGCACTACAAACTAGAGCTGACATCTAGCACAACAAAACACTGCATGGAAAGTTCCTTGACAAAATTGAAGGAAAAGCTGATAAAGAGAAGACCTGGCTATGGCTCACGAATGGGACACTGAAGAAGGAGACAGAAGGCCTGATCCTTGCAGCCCAGGAGCAAGCCATCAGAACAAATGCAATTAAGGCCAAGATCGAAAAATCAGCTGATGACCCAAAATGCAGACTGTGCAAGGAAACCAACGAAACCATTGATCATATCCTCAGCTGCTGTAAGAAAATCGCACAGACAGACTACAAACAGAGGCACAACTATGTGGCCCAAATGATTCATTGGAACTTATGCCTCAAGTACCAGCTCCCAGCAGTAAAGAACTGGTGGGACCACAAACCTGCAAAAGTATTGGAAAATGAACACGCAAAGATACTGTGGGACTTCCGAATCCAGACTGACAAAGTTCTGGAACACAACACACCAGACATCAAAGTTGTGGAAAAGAAAAAGGTTTGGATCATTGATGTTGTCATCCCAGGTGACAGTCACATTGACAAAAAACAACAGGAAAAACTCAGCCGCTATCAGAACCTCAAGATTGAACTTCAAAGACTCTGGCAGAAACCAGTACAGGTGGTCCCGGTGGTGATCGGCACATTGGGTGCCGTGCCAAGATATCTCAGCCAGCATTTGGAAACAATAAATATTGACAAAATTACGATCTGACAACTGCAAAAGGCCACCCTGCTGGGATCTGCGCTCATCATCCGAAAATACATCACACAGTCCTAGACACTTGGGAAGTGTTCGACTTGTGATTTTGTGATACGAAATCCAGCATATCTATCTTGTTTGCTGTGTCATATAATAATAATAATAATAATAATAATAATAATAATAATAATAATAATAATAATAATAGCAGGGCCAACCAGTTGAACTGCTTTCTGCCATGCAAGAAAAACACAACCAAAACACGCCCTGAACAGTGGGAGGGTGCTTTGATGGTGTTTGATTCCTTATTTTGAAAGCAAGGAAAGTGAGAGGAAACTAATCTGGGTGGCAAGGGAGGTGGACGGAAAGGGCTTTTGGCAGCAAGGGAGGGGGAGGAGCAGGAACGAGGAGGGAAAGTCTGGAGGTAGAGAGGGAAGAGAGGAAGCGGAGGAAAGCACTGAGCCCCTGAGGGCTCAGCAAAGCACACTTTGAGAACTGCTGCCTTAGGTCAATGTATATACAGTAGTTGATGTTTTAGAGTCCATCAGTTTTACATTATGTTGCAGTAGTGCCTGAGGCTGATGGGTTCACTGATGGCTTAGAGAAAATTGTGGAATTTCCTGTGAGATTCCCTGGGGCACAAAGTAAGGAAGATTCAAGTCAGAGAAATGATGTTTCTCTCTGGGAAGAATCTGATTCAGAAAGTGCAGGACTTCAAGGTCAGTTAGAGAAATCAGAAACTGCACTTGGGCAAAGAGCCAAGTGATATGGAAGGCTCCCAGGGAAACACACCTGGAGCTATGTAGTCTTTGTTTACAGATTAGAGCAGAAACTAGGCAGCTCCGGTGAGAGCGCCTACATGGGAAAGTTGAGAGATTTTTTGGGAAACAAAATGACTTCATGGGTGTTTATTAATTGGCAAGTTGTTTGCCTAAGAGTTAGTTCAGACAACATAGCGTTCAAGGGAGAAACTAGGTCTGAGTTCTCTGGTTCTTGTTTCAAGTCAAGCCTTGGTTTTACATTCAAATATTCTGGAGGCTTTCTATGTTCTCATTTTGTATTCTTGCTCAAGTTTTATTACATACACTTTTGCTTGTGGACTTATGCTATATTTGTGACTTTCTGGTTATTCCTGGACTATATTACCTTGGAATTCACATGATGTCACGACCCAGGCTGCAGAGCACCAATAACCATACACAGAGGCCAGAATCTATCTAATATCTTTATTGTAGGAATATATAAAGTTAATAAAAACAAGTGTAGAAAATAGTCCAGAATTAGACCTTTCAGGAAAGGTCAGAATTAGTCCAAAAAAGCAATGTCCAATAAGAAATATTAAGGTCCAAAGTTGTAATCCAATAACCGAAACACTCACTTTGCCAAGCAAAGTGAGGGGAGATGACAAGGTCCTTTAGTCCATGAAACTTGAGCGAGGCTAGGAAATAACTTGATACTTGAAACAAGGCTTGAACGTGGAACAAGGTAACTAAGAACAAGAACAAGGTCCGTGGAATAACTTGATAAATCCGTGGAACAAGGCAAGGATTGATCCTGGGAAACAAGGCAAAGTCCGTAGATAAACAAAGGCTGGGAAGCAAGGCGAAGGCTGGATAGCAAGGCAAGGCTTGAGCAGGAGCGAGGCTTGAACCGGAGCGCGCTGTCCAGACACAACTCGCTCCGTAGGCTGACGAATTGACTCCGCGAAGTTACTACGCGGGTAAAACACCTAAATAGAGTCTAGCTTCCCGCCGAAGCAGTTCTCTGGGAATCAGAACCGAAAGCTAACTCTGAGACCAGATGTGAGACTCCCCAAAGATTCTCACGAGAAGCAGTCTTAATTGGCCACATTCTTAGCTGCAATCCTCGCACTCCTGCGCGAAGCTGAATCCAAACTTCTCTGTTGTTTACAAAACTCCCGGCGCAAGAATACGGGAGAAGTAGGCTCTGGGCTTGTTTGACATACTTCTGGGAGACAACTTTCTTGCAGGTGCAAGGTTCCCAGATCTGCCTGGGAAAGATCTGGCTGAGAGGAATCCAGTTCAGACTGGGAAGGTAAAAAACCCAAGTTTTCATCTTCATCAGGAATTACAATGTCCTGAGCAGGACTACAAGGCCCATGGGTCATCACACTATCCCCCTCCTCAAGGCCCCTCCCAAACTGGGGCCCTCTCCCCGAGGTGCGAGGTCGCGGTTTGGTGGGATAGGTCTGATGAAAGCGACGGGTTAGATCAGGAGCATGGACTGTGGAGGCGTCTTCCCAAGAGCGTTCCTCAGGGCCAAAACCCACCCAGTCAATGAGATATTGTAGGCGGCGGCGGTGAAAGCGAGAATCCAAAATGTCCTCAACCTCGAACTCCTCCTCCCCATTCATCAAAACAGGAGGGGGGGCCGGTTGGTCTGTATCAGGTCGCACACCATCCGCCGGAAGGAGCAGGGAACGGTGAAACACTGGGTGAATGCGCATTGAACGCGGAAGTTGGAGTTTGAAAGTCACGGGGTTTAATTGCGCCACCACTGGATAGGGACCAATGAAACGGGCATCTAACTTCCGGCAAGGGCGGTGGGAGGGCAGAAAGCGAGTGGACAGGAAAACCCGATCTCCTACCTTGATTTCAGGGCCCGGCTGGCGATGTTTGTCAGCGTGGCGTTTATAGTCCTCCTTGGCTTGGTCCAGTTGCTGGAGCAAAAGTTGTTGCACCGCTGTGAGTTCCTGCAGCCAATCCTCTGCTGCGGGAACCTCTGAAGTTTCAATGACAGGGGGAAAGAAACGTGGATGGAAGCCGTAGTTTGCAAAGAACGGCGTTTCTTTTGTAGAAGCTTGAACTCCATTGTTGTAGGCAAACTCAGACAGTGGTAACAGAGAAGCCCAATTGTCCTGTTGATAGTTTACATAACAGCGAAGATACTGCTCCAAAGTGGCATTGGTGCGCTCCGTTTGCCCATCTGTTTGGGGATGATGAGCTGAAGATAAGCGAGAGTCTATGCCCAATAGTTTTTGTAGTGCCTTCCAAAAACGAGAGGTGAATTGAGATCCACGGTCTGTGACTAAACTCTTGGGCAATCCATGTAGTCTGAAGACATGTTGAAGAAATAGATCCGCAGTTTCCTTGGCCGTGGGGAGGCCTTCGCAGGGAATGAAATGGGCTAACTTGGTGAATAGGTCCACCACCACTAAGATCGTGGTGAATCCACAGGAAGGTGGTAGGTCAGTGATGAAATCCGCGGAAATTATTTCCCATGGGCGAGATGGGGTAGGAAGGGGGTGTAAAAGCCCTGAGGGCTTCTCCCTTCGTATCTTGGAGCGCTGGCATACTGGGCAGGTGTTGACATATTTTTCCACATCCTTGCGGATCTTGGGCCACCAAAAATCCCTTAGGATCAAATGCATAGTTTTAAATAGTCCGAAGTGTCCTGCTGGTTTGCAGTCATGACACAGACGAAGCGCTTTTTCCCTGCCCGGTCCGGGTGGGATATAAACATGATTTCTATAGCAGAGCAGCCCATCTTTAAGCGAAAAGGGGAAATGCAGACCTTGGCGAAGTTGGTCCTGCGCCCAGGCATCTGCTTGCTGACTAGCCTGATTTCTTGAGCACAGATGGGTCCTGGAGTAGGGGAAGTTGAACCAATGGGAATGGATTTGGTGTTCCCCACCGTGAGCGTGGCAAAGTTCTCAGGTTGTAGCAGTTGGGATTCAAAGGTCTCCTTGCGTCCTGCAGCGTATTCCGGTTTACGTGACAGGGCGTCTGCTTGCTTGGTTTGGGCTGGGGTCACATAATGGATCTGGAAGTTGAAACGTTCAAAGAATAAAGCCCAACGTTGCTGCCTCTGATTTAGTTTGCGGGCAGTTCTTAGATGTTCTAGATTACGATGATCAGTGTGGACTTCAATGGGAAATTTGGCCCCTTCTAGCCAATGTCTCCAAGTTTCAAAGGCTGCCTTTATGGCCAGTAGTTCTTTTTCCCAAATGGTGTAATTCCTCTCTGGTGTGGTTAGTTGACGAGAATAAAAGGCACAGGGGTGGAGGTGATCTCCCACCGGTTGTAAGAGTACAGCCCCAATTGCCACATCAGAGGCGTCCGCTTGCACCACAAAAGGGGTTCCAGGATTTGGGTGCTGTAGAATTGGCTGGGAGGTGAATAGTTTCTTTAGTTGCTGGAACCCTTTCTCTGCTTGATCAGTCCAGCGGAAAGGCTGCTTTCCACGGATGCAGCTAGTGATGGGGTCGGACCAGCGGGCAAAATCTGGAATGAACTTGCGGTAATAGTTCGCGAACCCCAAGAAACGCTGCACCTCTTTCTTGTTAGTTGGCGCCCGCCATTCCAATACTGCTGAAACTTTGGCTGGATCCATGGAAAGCCCTAGAGGCGAGATGCGGTAACCAAGGAAATCTACCTCTTGTAGATCAAAAGCGCATTTTTCCAGCTTGGCATAAAGTCCATGATCCCGCAATCGTTGTAACACCATTTTGACGTGGTTCTCATGTTCTGATTGTGATCTGGAAAACACCAAAAAATCGTCCAGGTAGATTATCAAGAACCTGTCTAGATAGTCCTGAAAAATGTCATTGACAAAATGCTGGAACGTTGCGGGGGCTCCGCATAAACCGAAATTCATAACTCGGGACTCAAATAATCCGAATTTGGTCTGGAAGGCGGTCTTCCACTCGTCCCCTTCCCTGATGCGAACTAAGTTGTAAGCCCCCCGAAGATCCAGCTTGGTGTAAACCTTGGCTCCTCGAAGCCGATCCAGTAGATCCGAGATTAAAGGCAGGGGATAGCTGTTCCGCTTGGTGATATTGTTCAATGCTCTGTAGTCCACCACCAAGCGTAGTTCCCCTGACTTCTTCTTCACAAACATCACTGGGGAGGCGGCTGGGGATTGAGAGGGTCTGATGAATCCCTTGCGAAGGTTTGTCTCTAGGAATTCCCTGAGAGCTTCTTGCTCTGGTTCAGTCAGGGAGTAGAGATGCCCTCGCGGGATCGGGGCCCCCTCCACCAAGTCAATGGCACAGTCATAAGGTCTATGTGGGGGTAATTTTTCGGCTTCTTTCTCATTGAATACATCCCAATACTCGGAGTACTTCTTTGGCAAGGTGATGATGGGCTCGGTGTCTGTGGCATGGCATACCTTGGCTACGAGGCAATGGTTTTGGCAGTACGGTGAAGCAAACTGCAGTTCTCTGTTGGACCAGGAGATGTTAGGGTCGTGGAGAGTCAGCCATGGAATTCCCAAAATCACAGGGAAATGGGGGACCTCGGTAACAAAGAAGGAAATCTCTTCCATATGTTCCCTTATCCACATCCTGGTGGGTTCCGACCACTGACTTACGGGGCCCGTCTTGAGGGGACGGCCGTCTATGGCTTGCACCACACGGGCATTCTTGAAATCATGATATTGTAATCCCAGAGAGTCGGCATACTCTCTATCGATGAAATTGTTGGTAGCTCCAGAGTCTATCATGGCGTGGATCATGACGGGTCCCCTTTTTGCTGACCATAATGTGACCACGAGAAGGAACAGGACCCCGGTTGGCGGCTCTTGGATGGATTTTTTGACCGGGTTGGCGAGCCCCTCTACACCCGGTCGTTGGCTTCCCCCGCCGGCTGTGTGCCAGTCGGCTCAGACGCCTTCGTCTCCGTGGAGGACGCCGCCGCAAGACGGGCGGCAGGCTTCCCTTTGGCTGGGCACTCTCTGGCGAAGTGGCCCCCGTTCCCGCAGTACCAGCAGAGGTTTAAGCGTTGACGACGGGCCTTCTCGGCGGCATCTAGTCTGGGACGCACATTGCCCAACTGCATCGGCACCTCCTCGCCTCCTCTGGGGTATGGGGTTGGCGGTGGGGGTCTCCACACCGGACGTGGCTGAACGCTGGCGGGAGCGGGGGGTTTTGCCCCGGCTCTACTGCCCTGGCCTCGAACCCACTGTTTCCTGTTGGCAATCATGACTTCAGCCCGTAAACATTGATCAATGAGTGCCTCGAGGGTCTGGGGAGGATCCACCTTGGAGATTTCTTCCAGCATTTCAATGTTGAGACCCTCCCGGAATTGTCCCCTGAGGGCTACATCGTTCCAGCCGGTGTTGTGGGCCAGCACTCGGAACTCGGCTATATACTGAGACATAGGTCTGTCTCCTTGGAAAAGGCGACGGAGTTTGTGACCGGCTGCCTCCAAATTGTCCTCGATTCCCCAAGTCTCCTTGAGGTGGTCCAAGAAGTGTTGCGCTGATCTTAGGTGTGGAGAGGCTTGGTCGAACAGTGCCGTCGCCCAGCTGGCCGCTGGCCCGTCTAGAAGACTGTAAACCCATGCCACTTTGATGTCTTCTTGGGGAAACTCGGCAGCACGGGCCTCCAGATAAGCTTGACATTGGCGACGGAAGACATGAACCTTAGAAGCTTCTCCAGTAAACTTGGTTGGCAACGCCATGGCCGGAAGACGAACTCCGCGTTCCTTCAAACCCCTTATTTCTCCATCCTGTGCATTGAGCTTATCACGGATTCGGTCCACCTCTTCCTTGTCGATGGTGTAGGTAATCGGCTGGCCGCTCGGCCCAGGTACGGTTCCGGTAGACATTCTGGCCGAGGTTAATTGGTGCTTAGGGTGGCGGAGTCAAACTGTCACGACCCAGGCTGCAGAGCACCAATAACCATACACAGAGGCCAGAATCTATCTAATATCTTTATTGTAGGAATATATAAAGTTAATAAAAACAAGTGTAGAAAATAGTCCAGAATTAGACCTTTCAGGAAAGGTCAGAATTAGTCCAAAAAAGCAATGTCCAATAAGAAATATTAAGGTCCAAAGTTGTAATCCAATAACCGAAACACTCACTTTGCCAAGCAAAGTGAGGGGAGATGACAAGGTCCTTTAGTCCATGAAACTTGAGCGAGGCTAGGAAATAACTTGATACTTGAAACAAGGCTTGAACGTGGAACAAGGTAACTAAGAACAAGAACAAGGTCCGTGGAATAACTTGATAAATCCGTGGAACAAGGCAAGGATTGATCCTGGGAAACAAGGCAAAGTCCGTAGATAAACAAAGGCTGGGAAGCAAGGCGAAGGCTGGATAGCAAGGCAAGGCTTGAGCAGGAGCGAGGCTTGAACCGGAGCGCGCTGTCCAGACACAACTCGCTCCGTAGGCTGACGAATTGACTCCGCGAAGTTACTACGCGGGTAAAACACCTAAATAGAGTCTAGCTTCCCGCCGAAGCAGTTCTCTGGGAATCAGAACCGAAAGCTAACTCTGAGACCAGATGTGAGACTCCCCAAAGATTCTCACGAGAAGCAGTCTTAATTGGCCACATTCTTAGCTGCAATCCTCGCACTCCTGCGCGAAGCTGAATCCAAACTTCTCTGTTGTTTACAAAACTCCCGGCGCAAGAATACGGGAGAAGTAGGCTCTGGGCTTGTTTGACATACTTCTGGGAGACAACTTTCTTGCAGGTGCAAGGTTCCCAGATCTGCCTGGGAAAGATCTGGCTGAGAGGAATCCAGTTCAGACTGGGAAGGTAAAAAACCCAAGTTTTCATCTTCATCAGGAATTACAATGTCCTGAGCAGGACTACAAGGCCCATGGGTCATCACACATGATACATTTGGATTACTGCGTGGTTATCAACTATTGTTGACCCTTTCCTGGATTATACATCTTCTATTCTTATTCCTGATTTTTCCTTTCTTTATTTATTTTTTACAATAAATTCTTTGCTTATACTCTGGACTCTTGTTTGGTGCTGTGGTCATAGGGGTTTCTAGTCCTGGGGTGCAACACATTATTAGCAAAGGTTTTTCTCATTTCAGTTTCAATTTGCTGATTTGATGGTCATGAGAAAATCTTCAGATTTCTTTTGGTAAAGATCAAATAGTTTTGCTCTACAAATAATACATTAAAATACTATTTTTTTTTAAAGTATAATAAACTAACAACAAAGCACACACCTTATAAAAATAACTCTTCTTGGCCAATGAATTATGAAAAGCCTGTTTGAGTACAAAGGACTTTGTTGGTGAAAGGGAAGCAAAGAGTATCCATCAAACTATTATTTATTTATTTATTTATTTATTTATATTTCTATCCTGCCTTTCTCAACCCCAATGGGGACTCAACGCGGCTTTACACATAGGCAGCTATTTGATGCCTTAAAAACCAATACAAAATTAAAATAGACATTTAAAATAGAATAATAAAATACAATTAAAACAATTAGAGACATTTAAAACCATACAATCACAAGTAATCACATAATCCACAAGCATAATTGGGGCCATTCCTATAGTCAATACACGTCAATCCATATCTATTTATAGCACAGATTCTCCAAAGGCTTGGTCACAGAGCCACATTTTTACTCTCTTATGGAGGATCAAGAGGGAAAGGGTGACCTAATGTCTCTGGGGAGGAAGTTCCATAGACGAGGGGCCACCACTGAGAAGGCCTTGTCTCTCATCCTCACCAATCGTGCCTGTGAAGAAAGTGGGACCGAGAGCAGGGCCTCCTCAGATGATCTTAATCTCTGCGATGGTTCGGACAGGTAAGCTGGGCTGGAACCATTTAGGGCTGTATAGGCTAAAGCCAGCACTTCGAATTAAATTAGAACCTTTGAATCAAATGTCAATTTGTTTGCCTTGATCCAACCCATCACCAACAATATATACTGGTTCAGTACTGAAATAGCTTCCTTGGAACAGGTAGGAGAGAAAGAATTTGATGCCCTCGACATATTGGTAGCACTGAATCCCTAAAATCTAGGTGATCATTCCAAGAAATTTTCGACTACAGTTGGTCCACTATGTTAGAGATAGTGTATAGCTGTCATCACCAAAAGTCATAGTCTTCTCCACCAAGAATTTCTATAATCAAAGCTATACAAATTGGCAGTGATCACTACATTTTGCAAAAGTACATGTTATAAGTACACTGTTCAGATTATTATTATATGTTATTGTATATTCACTTCCAGTTTACTATTAATTTGTTCTATATGTTCCACAATACCATTAACCCACGTCAGTTAAACTCACCCTTAAAAGTCTTCAACATCCAACTGATACCTATTGCTTACACAGTACTTTTAGTCAAATAAGACTTTAACTCAGTTACCCAGGAATACTGTCCATTTTATATGTCTTTGTTCTGTGAAAAAGTGTTTAGCATTTATATATTGATCTTCCTCAATATTCTAAATACAGTAGAGTCTCACTTATCCAAGACTCGCTTATCCAATGTTCTGGATTATCCAACACATTTTCGTAGTCAATGTTTTCAATACATCGTGATATTTTGGTGCTAAATTTGTAAATACAGTAATTACTACATAGCATTACTGCGTATTGAACTACTTTTTCTGTCAAACTTGTTGTATAACATGATGTTTTGGTGCTTAATTTGTAAAAATCATAACCTAATTTGATGTTTAATAGGCTTTTCCTTAATCCTTCCTTATTATCCAACATATTCGCTTATTCAAGCTTCTGCCGGCCCCTTTACGTTGAATAAGTGAGACTCTACTGTAGATGACAGATGTAATATGAACAATTATCCAGACTTTGTGTTCAAGATCAGGACACAATTCCCAGGTGCTTTGGACTTTGGGTGTTTTAGATTTTAGCTCCCCAATTCCAAACAGTTGGCCAAGCTGACTAGGGCTTTTAGGAATTGAAAATCCAACCATCTGGAGGACCAAAGGTAGGGAACCATTGTAGTACAGTATTATGCCACAAGTAGGCAACTGAGGCTGAGAAATAGTTGTTAGTTTACTTTCAGCTAATGAAATCTCAGCAGAGGTCAAGTAAGCCTGAAAGACTCACAACAACCCAGAGATCAAGTATCTTTTTCTTCCCGCTTCAGAACTCATTTACTTTAATTACTACAATCGCTCTAAAGTAGAAGTTGCATCTATTCCCCATATGGCTTACCGTGGAAAGAAATAGCAAGGGTTCATCTCTGTAATCTAATCGAGTATACACAAACACTGGGAGAGCATAATCATGTGATGTCATAAAAGAAATTCTAATAGATTCATTCACTCTAAACTGTGAAAAGCGTAATATGTTTTCACTGTTCCCGAGGAATTTCTTGATACCGATGGAAGGATACAGAGCAGCACTGCTGTTCCACAGCCATGATAGTTCATTGTTCCGCAAAACTTCACTTTCTGGACAAGAACCAGTGTAGTTCTGGTCGTGGAAATTATAATTGTGGCAGTCAGGATATAAATAGTATCCCCAAAGTCCCTTTGGTCTGCTTTTAATTCCCAGCTCAATTGTCTCCTTCATGAAAGCTTTAGCACATTGTTCAAAAGAAAATTTGGCTAAATGTTCAAGAGCATTAGTTGATACATTTTGTTGCATTGCAGAAATTAATTTCCTCGACTGTCTCCTATAAATATTTTTTGTGTTCCAGTTGCGTTCCCATTGAGGCCTCCAGTGTTCCCAGTCTATGACTGCTAAGCCTGTGAAATCTTCATCAGGAATGTAGTAATTAATGTCCTCACTAGCTTTTTCCAGGTGTGTTTGCAAGCTGAAATTCTGAGGTAGGCCACCATTCACTGGAACGTCCTGTGAAGTGTACCATGGATAATATCCCAGCCTGTTGACATAAAAAATAGTCACATTTTGTCCTCTTGCTTTGGCAAATGGGCTCCCAATCACATGGAACATTTTCAAGTTAATTGTCACATTGTATCTGATAGAACAGTGATCGGTTGGTGCATTCCAGGCAGCTATAAAAGGCTTCCTTCGGGAGATAGGTAACTGAGCTGGCTTCATGGCAAAAGCAGAACTCCATAAAAAGGTAATCTGTAGCCAAATTGTACAGTGGTCCTGCTGAGTAACAGAAAAAAATATTTGAATATTCAACAGAACACTCATGATAGGAAAACCTATTGTAAACATATACTGTAGTTTCACAAGTTCTTCAAAGAAATTGTTCCTACTGTTGTTAGTCCCAAAATACTGAGATATGTACATATTGGGGGAAGGGATATATCTTTCAAGCTTCATGAAACTTTTGAAGTTATGTTTGGTTCTTTCAGCTTTGTGTTGTCGAAGGCTTTCATGGCCGGGATCACAGGGTTGTTGTATGTCTTTCGGGCTGTGTGGCCATGTTCCAGAATTATTCTCTCCTGGCGTTTCGCCCACATCTGAGGATGCCTGCCACAGATGTGGGTGAAACGCCAGGAGATAATACTTCTGGAACATGGCCACACAGCCCGAAAGACATACAACAACCCTGTCTTTCAGCTTTGTTAGAATCCAGAATATACTGAACAGGTAAGCCTACCTTAATGAAGCAGTTGTGTTTCTGGGCCTCTTTTAACAGAAAATTTGATGCCAGAGGCAGAAATAACATTGATAGAATAGATTACTACACTAAAAAAGGAAGGAAGGAAGGGAGGGAGGGAGGGAGGGAGGGAGGGAGGGAAAGGAAGGGAATGGAAAAAACTACTTAAATATGTTTTAGTAATTTTTAAAATTATAATTAACAATAGGCACTTGTGAAATGTAACAGCCAGGTCAGGTAAGCCTTGCATATTGTTTCAAAATGCATGCACAGATGATGTTTTTCACAAGGCTTCACTTTGATTATGAATTAATTTTCAGAGGCCAGACTATTAGGTGTGTGTGTTGTGTGTGTGTGTGTGTACTAACAAGCTGAAGGGAGATAGTGCAGCAAGCTAACATCGTTTCCATTTTTCTCTATGGTTTGCTGCACACACACGCAGTGTGGGAGGCAGCTGCAGTTTGACTTGTCTGTTGTGCAAAAATACATGCAGCTACAACAGGATCCATGAAATAAAATTTCCTTCATTCCCAGTTTTGGCATTATTTTCGGCAAACATATTGCTGCAATCTGACAACTCCTTCACCATCTTTCCAGTTCTGATGTTGTTAAAATCCCACAGATAGATGGAAGTCTACAGGGCAGGTACAAAATGATTTTTTTTAAAGTTCCTTTTGTCAGAGGCTTTCCTTAATTGAAATATCCCTGCATATATAAAATAGCACATCATCAATCTTCGTGGATAAGCTTCAAACAATATTATTGAGACTGGAAAGCAAAAACCAGAAGACAACAAAGAACACAGCTCTATGCGTCTTGACTCATAAGTAAAACTTAAATTCAAACACCACCTTAGTAATCACCATCTTAGTAGAAACATAAAGAAAAGTCTTAACTATGTAGGAGTCCATGTTTAATCTGATCAAGTATAAGGATTCTTTTTAATCTCCTGTAGATCATAACTTGCAGGTTTGTAGCAAGATTCTGTGGTGAAGAATGATCTCAGTGCTTTAATTTTACGAGAGGAACTCGTTATTCCATTTTATATGACTTTATTCAACATGGAATTCAAAGATATAGATATAGGTGTTGTTGCACCTATTTTCTTTAGCCACTGGGTGTCAGTAAGAGTCTGTTTCGTATGCTCTTTAAAATAAACCTGAGCTATTTGGGGAAAAGTTAAAGCAGGCGTGTTTTGCCTTAGATGACTGTTTGTGTAATTTGGATGCTTACTGAATGACATAGGAATGCATTGTTTATGAATACATAGCTTTACAAGACTAAGTTTTCAAACTGAAATGATCATTTTTAGAAGTGCCACTAGTGGGTGACTATTACCTGCACTATTATGTAAGGGTGGAGTCGCTAAAATAATACATAACATCAGCTGAGCTGTATAAATAGAACCAATCCTAGCTTAGCTGTGAAGAGATTCTGACCTGTACACACAGAAAAATACAATATTCTAAAATGGTGGCATCACAATATAAAGTCTAATTATGAATACCAGCCCAATAACCTTCCTCTTCCCCATATTCTTCTTCTCACTTCACTCTCAGCCCCCTTCTCTCCTCGTTCTTTTGATTTCATGACAGGTGATCAATCACCATGACCATTGCTAAAACTTCCTCTGGTGACTAACAACATTGCAAGGTTGCACACTTTATAAGAGTAGCACAATGACTGTATGGTGGTTTATGTGAAATACAGCAAGAAATTATTGCCATTTTTCATAGTAGAGCAATTTACTGCAAGTGGTTCACAATGTCTCTAGAGAGGGAAATCTTTAAACAAATTTTCACTAAAATATCAATTTCTCATTGTTGGCAGGGACCTGTACATTTATGAGAAATGTGTGTCAATGTGTTACTGAAGGCTTTCATGACCGGAATAACTGTGTTGTTGTGCATTTTCCAGGCTGTATGACCATGTTCCAGAAGCATTCTCTCCTGACATTTCGCTCACATCTATGGCAGGCATCCTGAGGGGTTGCCTACCATCCATCAACTTCTGGGGATGCCTGCCATAGATGTGAGCGAAACGTCAGGAGAAAATGCTTCTGGAACATGGCCATACAGTCTGGAAAATGCACAACAACACAGACCTCATAACTTTTAAGGATGTCTGCCTTAGAAGTGGGTGAAACATCAGGAGAGAATGCTTCTGGAACATGGTCATAGAGACCGGAAAACTCACAGCAACCTATGTGTGTCATTTCGGAAGAAGTTTTAAACAGGTAATAAAGGCAGTCCATTACTCCTAAATATACTTTCATTAATGGTGAAAAATTCATACAAAACTTTAATGCGGTAGAAAAATTGTAGATATAAATGTACCTGTTGTGGTAAATATATACATGGGAAGAGAAAATGTATTCTTACGGTGATATACAAGCAAAACATCAGACAGGGATGCAGATGGGCTTAAAAGAAATATAAAGAGTGTAGTTTTATGAGCTTATCACCAAGGCCAGGTGAAATGTCCTGCCAAAGAAAGGAAAGGCAGCAGAACAAATCTATTGCCCCGTGCACCACTCCCTTGTAGCAGTGCTTACCCTATCACAGGTGGGAAGCATCTCCCAAGCAGCAAGGATCCATGCTGGTTCCATTGAAGCCAGCACAACATAGACAAACACCCGTGTTGGGAGAGAAGCGTCATACGATGCTTCCACTTCACTTGTGAGTAGGGCCTCTGATGAAAGTCCAATGATGTCGTAAGATGGGCAGCATGTCCATCCATCGCTAGACTGACAGGGAAACGGTCTAGGATGCTTCCCAAGCCCTGTCTGATGAGTTGGTTAGTCTTTAGGATGGAATACATAAGGAAGTGTAAGAAAGATATGGAAAGAAAGTGGACTGTGAACAATTGGTCACAGAAACATTTGTTGCATCAGAACCAAACCCAAAATCTAACAAAACCATAAAAAATGGGAAAATGTGAGTTCATTGAGTATATCAGTGATGGTTAATGAAAAATGGAAGAAATTGCTTCACTTTTGCAATGGAAATGTGTATAATGATAATAATTTTTAGGGGCCAGACGAATCCTTTCAAAGACCAATACCTTGGACAGTTCTCTGTTAAGGTGCTGTTATTGTTTTTCTCTTATCTATGCTTTCTGCCCTGGGCTTTCCTTGGTGAGTTCTAAATAATAAATATTTTCACCTATTTGAAGAAATCTACTGAGTTTTTTTTAGTTCTCACACGTCCAATAACAATCTTAACATTTTGGGGACTAAAATTCAAAATAATGAAAATCTTTATTTGTGAAGCTATGCTGGATATCTCCATTACACAAAAACTAAAAGTGTGGTAGATTCCACCGTTGTATTAACTCTGAAAATAGAACAGCAAAACTTTTGTTAGCACAGTGACATTGTAGGATATAGGCTTGGTTGTTGTTTAAGTATCATCTGTTGTCTTACAGCATAAAATTACTAATATATGACAAAATGATGGTACCTTTTGCCTCTAACCAGACAAAGGATCTCACCAAATAATCATGTATACCATCATTTTCTTTCTAAACATTCTTCTTCCCATCCTTAACAATGACATTTTCTACTAACAGTCATGAGTTGCCCACAGAATAACCTGGAGGTTAGTAAAATCTCTTTGTTATGTGCTGAAAATCCATGTATAGCATCATTTTGAGAGGCACGGATGGAGAACATTCACCACTAAAGTTGTGTCATTAAGCTTTTTTATTTCTTTTGCCTCATTGCACATGTTGAGTGCATAGCAACCTTTTTTCCATTATTCAGTGTGGAAAGTAGTTGCAATTCACTCGGAGGCTTGTGAACTGGAGTTGTCACATTTGTCTTAGCAATCAGAGCTAATCCTGGCGTAGGACAGCATAAAAGGAAGAAATGCCAAGGCATCTTTCAAAAAGAATCTATTGGAGCAACAAGAAAGAAATACTGTACAAGTTGCTGGGTTTGGAGGAAAATTCTAATCATTTCAACAGGCATATGGGAGATATCAGACACCTCAAAAATTAACGACTTGTTACATGCCTTTCATAAGACAAAACCAAGAGATCATTCCCTGGTCTGGATTGGATTACTCACTAATCAGCAGTGAAAATGCTAGAAATATCACTTTAATGTGAATGCTGGTATCTTTTTCTACTCCTTCCAGAACAGTGACTTCTGTTTTGTTTTGTTTTTCTTTTGCATGCAGTAACACATACACACTCCTGATACAACAAGTGAAGTTAATAACAGTTATTTGCTCAATTTTATCATGGCTTAGGACTTCTTCATATTACACAATTGTTCCCCTTTAACTGCCAAGTCAACATCATATGAAATCTGAGCCTGAATATATTGCATAAGATTTCCCCTTTATGGTTCCCGTCCCCTTGATCTGGTCATGTAAGTGTGATTTATTGTTATAATTGTATTATTTTACTTTGTTTAATAATGTGTATTATGTTGTTATGTAATGTTTGTGTTGCTTTTATGACTGTAAACCGCCCTGAGTCCCATCCGGGAGATAGGGCGGTATATAAATAAAGTTTTATTATTATTTTTTATTATTATTAAATCCTCAGAGGTTTTGGAGGTGGATTTAGAAGTCTCAATTAGAGAACCTTTAGTGCAGTGGTTATCAATTTGGGGTCCCCAGATGTTTTTGGCCTTCAGCTCCCAGAAATCCGAACAGTTGGTAAACTGGCTGGGATTTCTGGGAGTTGTAGGCCAAAAACACCTGGGGATCCACAGGTTGGAAACCACTGCTTTAGTGACCAAACTACAAATAGTAAGATTCCATAGAATGTTGCCATGGCAATTAAATTAGAATCATAATTCTAACATTGTTTAGTGTAAAAAATACTTGGTGTGGATGCAAACAATGGTATGAAGGAAGAACGAAATGAATGAATCTGGTTGGTGCACCATTGGTTTCATTGGATTTACTTTGTTGTTGTGTGCCCTCATTTGGGACTTATGGCAACCCTATTGCGAGCCTATTGCATGCTTTTCTTGGCCAGATTTGTTCAAAGGCAGTTTGCCTTTACCTTCTTCTGGAGCTTGGAGAATTGCCCAAGGTCACTTTGTTGGTCTTTATGGTTAAGTGGACATTCGAGCACAGATCTCCAGAAATCAGGTTTCCCCTGACTTAGGGGCAGTGAGGACTGGGATGGCCATCCCCTTTTCCCCAACCTGTCAGTAATGTAAACCCCTCTGCAGAGTGCTCCTGGCATGTGAAAATGGCTCATCAGGAGGTGCAGGGAAAATAGAGGAATGGGGGGTGGGTGGGCTTTGGTTAACCCAGGATGGCATCTAGCCACCCCTTAAGGGAAAGCCCAGAGTTTGAGTTGAGGGTGGGGACAGAAACCCAGGAGGAAACAGGTTATTTTAACCCGCTTTCTCCCAGGTTTTAGGGAAGTGTAGAAGAGCCCTAAAATGTCTAATCTTAGACTCAGGGGGTTAATCACTGTTCATGCTGATGGGATTCTCAGCCCTAGTATCCAACTTCTCACGCACTGTCCAGAGGTAAAGTTGAAAGCATTGCAGTCAAGATGAGCATTCTGGTGCATATTCAAATTGGTAGCTAAATGTGTGTCCTGTTGGCATTCTTGGATGCTGATTCATCAAGTGAAATATACACAACAGTTTGCTTCCACATGTGCATTTACATACCTGGATTGAAGCAAGACTTTGTCATGGAGTATTGGGATTGTTGCTGGTTTTTGTTTTTTTTCAAAACTTCGAATTGTTTCCAGACTTTCATTCTCCATGCACAAGAACTATCATTTCGATTTTATTTTTAGCACAACCTGTATTTGCAAAGACGCCCACACTCGCAACCTGGCACAGATTGACGGGAAATGACTTTGCCTACAATGTTAAAAGAAATGTGTTTTGGCTGTGGCTAGATAGATTAAGCTGCATAGATCAAGCTGCACATTTAATATAGACAGTGTTCCTGTAGAATTTCATTAAACAAAAGGTGAGAAAGCATTTCCAAGAAATGACTCAAGAGACAGTGAATTCTTTAAGGATGGTAAGTTTAAGAAGTACTACAGCATTACTGATTTTAATGGATTTTTCTTATTTTTATCACTGGTGTTAGGTGGTCCTCGGAAATGGGGACCCTAAAATGTAGTTTATTTACCTAATCTGCAAATTAATCTATTGATGCATAGTTATACCACTTTGCTATCATGTAGTTGTCATGGATCCAACCTATAGATTTCTGGCACTTATTGGGAACCTATAGTTGTCCACTTGGGAACACTAGTGCATGCATGCAGAGCAGTTCCCAGAACTTAACAGGATGAAGCATTGGAAACTAAAGTGATATCAGAGCGTACTAACTGCAGTGTAGATGCACTCCAGCACTGGCAATTGACAATCCAGCCCTAGCAATCCAACACTGACAATACAAGTAGCACTCTGAGGAGAAAACAAAATAATTTAAAATCAGTTTAAGAAAAAGAGCCCTTTCACCGAGGCTTTGCTTCTATTAGTTCGAGGTGATGGATCAATTATGGTAGTGATATTTGAAAGGAAATTAAACTATAAATACATTATTGAACTTTATTATTAATAGCTATTAGAACCTATTAGAAAGACCCTTGCTGTAGCATTGGGCATGGATCCTAGCACCGGGCAACCTATCTGCCAACTGATAAAGCCCTCTTCTTTACCCAAACTGCTGGGAAAAATTGTGAGATGGCAGGAAATAACAGGATCCAGAGGAGTGTGAGTCATGATGCAACTGCACAATGTTACCTGGGAATAAAGCAAGTATACCAGTTCCTAAGCTGAGCTTGTCATTGACATCTTCAAGGTCCCTATAAGAGGATTTTCAAAGTGGAGAGATAGGCATACAGGCTCTATACCCACCCCATCAAGAAATGTGGCCAAATGCCTTCCTAATGTAATAACTTTTAAGTCTTTGAACTTGTTCTTTAAAAAATACCAATATTTGAGTTCTTGCTTTTACTCCAAGTACAAGAGCAACCTGTGTACTAAACAGTGAAGTTGAAATGTGACAAGGCCTCACTAAATCACCAGTCCCAGTATTATAGCAGTAAAAATGGAATAAAAGCATTCTAATTCTGCAGTGTGAATGGGTCCCATGGTTTACAGGTATATAATTTAAAAGCAGCTGAACCAAGTGCTGAATGTCAAAAAAAGGAAAAGGGGAATTTGCGGTAGATGGAGAGTGACCAACTCGGCTTTGTTGATGAGGAACGATGCATTGGAATCTCAAACTGGAACAGGATTCTTTCCAGAATGAAAATATTCACTACAACTTTGTCACAGATTCCACACGTTACTAAATAATCTTAGACTACAAACAATTCAGTTTGAATATCTTAAGGTGTTCCAGCTTTAAAATCACATTATATTCTTCATTCTTTCTATCAATGATCATCAGCAATACATTTCTGAAGATTATTTGATACTGCTTTTTCCCATAATTGTTAATCAGTATGTCCAATGTTCGTCTTATGCAAAAAAAGGCAACAAGTGGCATGCAAAAGTGCCTGTGGCATGCAAAAACATTTTGCAGTGTTCTTTTGATATTAAAATCCAATAATATAACTACTGATTTATACAACATAACTTGTTACATTTGTAAACATTCAAAACAAGATCATTTTTGTAGAAATGAAATAGTTTTCAAGAAACAATTTTATTTAGCCAGGCTAACAATGCATAGCATTTTTAAAAAGAACTACTAATTTATTATTTATTCATTTAATATATTTATATACTGGTTTTCTCACCCCTGGGGGGACTCAAGGTGGTTTACAACATATTAATGGCAGGAATTCAATGCCAACATACATATAATTAAAAAAACATAATAACTAGACACTGGCATATAACTAGACACTGACATATAAAAATCATTAAAACCAACACTGGATAGATAAAATAAATAACATTGAAGTCAAGCCTTGTTTTTCAAAACATTGAAATATTTAACATTTTAAAGGACAAATACAATGATTACCTTCCGATTTGCCATCAGTCATGTCAGCTATCCCATGCAGGAAAGAACCTGAATGCCAAACTTTTTCTGTTTGCTTTCCACAAAACATGTCATTACAGAAGTGACTCAAGGCAAGGAGTAAAACTGGAGGCTTTCACGAAATCTCTATTTAACTGAAGTCAGTCCCACTTAAGCCGCTTGGTTTAAAAACCTAACCATTACTGTCTTAAAATATTCATTACAATTCTATTATGAGCCAGATTCATGCAGTGACTCTCTAAGCAGCTCTTCTCGTAACAGAAGAAGTATGTATTCAAGTAAGTATGTACAGGATTACAACCTTGATAAGGCATAGCGTATCACAACTTTTTAGCTAGCAGCATGAGTACAAGGCATATTAATGTACTGCATGAAGAAGGCAGCTCACATTGAAATCAGACATAAGTATCCTGTTTCTGGTTTGTACCCTCCCTTTAAAAAACCCATCCTTTGCTATTGACAGGAGAATACATAAGTTTGGTCCAGATCTATCAAACCGTGAAGGAGCCTCTGTGGTCAAACATATAAACATATATATTGTGTTTTTAATATATATGGATTTCTGAAATATACAACAGTAGTAAAAGTAACGGTTTCTTCCCCTTGACATTAAGTCTAGTCGAGACTGACTCTAAGCCAAAGAGCTGCATTGTCCATAGACACCTCAGAAATCATGTGGCCGGCATGACTGCATGGAGCACCGTTCCCTTATCACCAAAGTGGTACCTATTGATCTTACTCACATTTGCATGTTTTCAAACTCCTAGGTTGGCAGAAGCTGGGGCTAACAATGGCAGCTCACCCCATCATGCGGATTTGAATGGTCGGCCTTTCAATCAGCAAGATCAGAAACTTAGCGCTGCTTAACCCACTGTGCTACCGTGGCCCCATACATCCGTATGCTTCTGTCTATTCTCTCTTGAGATCCTTGAGCTTAGATCAAGTTTAGTTGTTTTATAAAGTTCCTTGTTCTTGTAAAATCACTGTAAATGGCTTTGCCCCACTTGGATGGAGCACAGCTTAGAAAAGGCTTGGTTGTTTACAGTAATGTTGCTATATCTCACAAAAAAGCTCAACCAATATGTTCAGTGGGCATGTTGAACCCATCAGAGCGATGGGTTCAAATTACAGGAGAGGAGATTCCACCTGAACATTAGGAAGAACTTCCTGACCATAAGAGCAGTGAAACACTCTGACTCGGAGTGTGGTGGAAGCTCCTTCATTGGAGGCTTTTAAACAGAGGCTGGATGGCCATCTGTCAGGGTACTTTGATTGTGCTTTTCCTGCATGGCAGGGGGTTGGACTATATGATTCATGTGGTCTCTTCCAACTCTGTTATTCTATAAATCTATGACTCTATGATTATGTATTTGTATCAATGGTGTAACCTGCCTCTAGCCATGAGAAGACGCGGGAAAGAAATAAAATTATTATTATTACTACTACTACTCCTGGGACATGAGAGAAGCCTCTAACAGGATGGTAGAACATCTGGGCTTCCCCTGAGCAATGTCTTTGCAGATGCCCAATTCTCTCACACCAGAAGCGACTTGCAGTTTCTCAAGTCACTCCCGACAGGAAAAAAAAAACGACTACTACTGTAGTGCTACCCTCCCAGTGATACTGGTGGGGAAGGAGCAATGCCATGTAGTATGTCCGAGCTGAAAATGCCTTTGTTCTGCTTTGTGCTTTGTCTGCTTTGTGTGATAAACACTTAGGATGCAACTGAGGAAGCATAGCCTAGAATCAATACTTTCCTTGCTCTCCAATCTCAATAATAATTGAAAAGAAATTTGTTGAGTTTGTATTCCATTCTCCTCCCCTTCAAAGAAATTAAAATCCATTTTCTGCTATGAACATTGTGCCTGAAATCATACATTCTTTTGAAGCATGTGCATGACTAAAAGTACATACATTAGGGAGAAATGCATACATTTTAGTCAACGAGGAAGATACACAAAAAATGTGATTAGAGGCCTTCAACCAACCAATGAATTGAGGAGGGAAAGCATGTAAAAGTATGCTCAAATTTATATTAGGAAGGAAATAATTTTAAACCTGATGCAGAATTCGAAAAGAATGCCTAAAAAAAGAACTTAATGGACAAGTCATTCCAAAAGCAAAGAAATGAGCATGGGAGAGAAGCAAGACAATGTGATGAAAATGAGTGGGAAAGAGCTAGCTACAGCCACAAGTGACCATGGAGGCCTATATTAGCAGACTGTAGTCAGTACCAGAGGGAGAAAGAAAGGATTGCTTTGTGCTTCTTTAATTGTGCGTCTTTAATCAAGGGAGTTGACTGCAGAATGCCTATAAAAATGCATGGGAATGGGACAAACCCTATCAAAAGCAAACAAAACTACCGTATATACTCGAATATAAGCCGACCCGAATATAAGCCGAGGCATCTAATTTTACCAGAAAAAACTGAGAAATAATTGACTCAAGTATAAGCCGAAGGTGGGAAATTTCAGAAATAAAAATAGATACCAAAAATTACATTAATTGAGACATCCGTAGGTTAAATGTTTTTGAATAGTTACATCAAGCTCGAATTTAAGATAAGACTGTCTAACTCTGATTAAATCATTATTCTCATCTTCTTCAATGTAAATGTGCTTATGTATCCTTTTAATAATAATAGAGTAAAATAATACAGTAGAGTCTCACTTATCCAACATTCTGGATTATCCAACACATTTTTGTAGTCAATGTTTTCAATACATTATGATGTTTTGGTGCTAAATTCGTAAATACAGCAATTACTACATAGCATTACTGCGTATTGAACTACTTTTTCTGTCAAATTTGTTGTATAACATGATGTTTTGGTGCTTAATTTGTAAAATCATAACCTAATTTGATGTTTAATAGGCTTTTCCTTAATCCTTCCTTATTATCCCACATAGTCACTTATCCAACATTCTGCCAGCCCGTTTATGTTGGATAAGTGATTGTTATGGTTGAGCCTTCGGGCTCCGATAATAGAAGAAGGGGGCATAAGACTCCTCGAGAGTCAGACTCTTTCGAGGAGCGTGAACGAAAACGGCTCCGGGATTTGTTTACAGACCCGACAGATGAGGACTCATTTGAGGGTTTTTCTGAGGGTTTGGAGGAAGAGATGGCCAGCTCAGAGGAGGATGACATGGAATGGACACGTGTGAGGGAGGATTTGGGTGTTGGGGAAACAGGCAATGAAAGCATGGGAGGTGAGTGGCAGGTTGCAGGATCAGACCCATGGACTGGCTGGAGGGATGGAGCGGGATCCACAGCTGGGGATGCTGTGGGGCATAGTCAAAGGTGCTTTAGCTCTGATGAGGATGATGAGTTTGGGGCGCCTGGAATTGGGATGGCAGATGACAGCGATGATGAGCTTGAACTGGGATAAATTGGGGTTTGGGATCAATGTCTAATTGCGTTGGGCAAGGTAATCTGGATGGACGCTTGGGCTTTTGTTGGGGAACTTCCTGAAGACGGGTGTGATTCGTTGCTGGATACGTAAGTTTACCAAGGACACTGGGCATCAACGGCGGGAGGAACTGTGCGGGGTTTTTCTCTGTGCAACTTGTGTTTAATCTCAATACCTTGGACCTCTGTTGTCTTTTTGACGGGCAATACCTACTCACACTGGATTGACGCTGGACTGACTGACTTCGATTCTGGATTATCCCTTCTGCTGCTTATCGGTGAGACCTTTGGATTCCTAGACGGCTACGTTTGGCTATTGACCTCTGGACCGGATTGGGACCCTGCTGACTGCCGTTTCCCTGACTGCTGAGCCTGGACCTGGATATCGTTGGCTGTTGAACCTTAAATTGAATCCTGACTACGACCACGTTTTCTTTCGTTGCAGGGAGAAGTAAACAAGCCTGGTTTAGTCTCCTGCTGTTTCTGAGTAGCAGAGAGGAATCTGCTACCAGTCTGTTGTTTACATTCTGACTCCTGTTGATCCTCCTTTGTTTGCATTGTTTGCCAGGCTGAAGTAAGCACTTTTGATTTAATCCGGATTATACTTCTATTTAACCCGGTTTTTTTCCCTTTGAGTTGTTTAAGCTCAATCTGAGTTGTTTTTTGTTACCTATCACACTGAAGTCAAGTGTTTGCCCTGTTTTTTGTCTCCTACGGGCATTTTTAGTTTTGTAATCTCAATAAACTGAGTTTTGCTTTACTCACTGGCGTTCTGTCTTTGACAGTGATACTCTACTGTAATAATAAATACAGGAAAATAATACATGTAAATAATAAATAGAGTAAAATAATAAATGTAATACAGTAGAGTCTCACTTATCCAACGTAAACGGGCCGGCAGAACGTTGGATAAGCGAATATGTTGGATAATAAGGAGGGATTAAGGAAAAGTCTATTAAACATCAAAATAGGTTATGATTTTACAAATTAAGCACCTGCTTATCATGCTTTACAACAAATTTGATAGAAAAATCAGTTCAAAACACAACAATGTTATGTAGTAATTACTGTATTTACAAATTTAGCACCAAAATATCACAACGTATTGAAAACATTGACTACAAAAATGCGTTGGATAATTCAGAACGTTGGATAAGCGAATGTTGGATAAGTGAGACTCTATTGTAATAATAAGATCAGAGTGAAATAATAAATGTATTAATACTAATAAAAATAGAGTAAAATAAATGTAATAGTAGCAACAATAATAGAGTGCAATAATAAATGTAATAATAATAGAGTACAATAATAAATGTAATACCAATAATAGAGAAAAATAATAAATGTACCATATATTCTCAAGTATAAGCTGAGCCATTACATCAAGGATTGCAGAGACCTCAGAACAGCATGAGGGCCTCAACCTTCAGCCACTCAGCTCTAAAGCTATTGGGAGGTCAGTAGTAGACAGATCTGGGGCTGATGGAAATTGCATCCCTCCATATTTGGGGTCAACAGCCAGCCAGATCGGGACCTGATGAGAGTTGCAGCCTGACCAGGTCTTGGGCTGATGGTGGCTGCACCCCAACACTTGTACGGCTTTATCTATGGTCCCATGTTGGGGCCATTCATAAAATTAAAACCAAACCATGACTATTTGTAATAAATAGCATTGAATAATATCTAATCTGGGCAATGGCAGGTACATAAGCTAGTCATGAATGCAATTTCCTACAGACACAAATGAGATGAAATGAGATGAAAGCCATTTCTCCAGGAAAATGTACCAGCCAATTATTCACCTGTTTTGAACAGTGTCAAAGCCTCTTCTTACAACAGGTGGACTATGACTAGTCCTGCATAGCATCCAAGGTAGGTCAATGATGTACGAAAGCTTTGTGTGTGGAAACAGGTAAAGGTAAAGGTTTCCCCTTGACATTAAGTTTAGTCGTGTCCAACTCTGGCAGTTGGTGCTCATCTCCATTTCTAAGCCAAAGAGCCAGCATTGTCCATAGACACCTCCAAGGTCATGTGGCCAGCATGACTGCATGGAATGCCGTTACATTCCCGCTGGAGGGGTACCTATTGATCTACTCACATTTGAAATACAACACCGTCTGAGCTCTGCGAGTGCAGCATTTTTCCGTATGAAGCAGAGAGTGTTTGATGACCGGGACATCCATAGAGATACCAAGGTGCTTGTTTATAAAGCCATTGTCCTCCCAACCCTGCTCTATGCCTGCGAAACATGGATGGTCTACAGACATCACACCCAACTCCTGGAGCGTTTCCATCAGTGTTGCCTCAGAAAAATCCTGCAAATCTCTTGCGAAGACAGGCGGACAAATGTCAGCGTGCTTGAGGAAGCAAAGACCACCAGCATTGAAGTGATGCCCCTACACCATCAACTTCGCTGGACTGGCCACGTTGTCCGAATGCCCGATCACTGTCTCCCAAAGCAGTTACTCTACTCTGAACTGAAGAATGGGAAACGGAATGTTGGTGGGCAGGAAAAGAGATTTAAAGATGGGCTCAAAGCCAACCTTAAAAACTAGACATAGACACTGAGAACTGGGAAGCCCTGACCCTTGAGTGCTCTAATTGGAGGTCAGCTGTGACCAGCAGTGCTGCGGAGTTTGAAGAGGCACGAATGGAGGGCTTGAGGGGGAAACGTGCCAAGAGGAAGGCCCGTCAAGCCAACCCTGACCGAGACCGACTTCCACCTGGAAACCGATGTCCTCACTGCGGAAGAACATGCAGATCAAGAATAGGTCTCTTCAGCCATCTACGGATCCATCCCCAAGATAGAGAAGACGGAGGGCCATCATCCTCAAACTACGAGGGATCGCCTAAGTAAGTACTCACATTTGAATGTTTTCGAACTGCTAGGTTGGCAGAAGTGGGGCTAATAGCAGGAGCTCACCCCACTCCCCAGATTCAAACTGCCAAACTTTCTGTCCGCAAGTTCAGCAGCTCAGCGCTTTAACACGCTGCACCACCGGAGGCTCCTGAAAACATGTTAAAGGACCCTTCATTAGTCACCTTTGGAAGATATTAATGTAATAATAATAATCATTATATTAATATAATAATAATAATAATAATAATAATAATAATAATAATAATAATAATTTTATATCCCCCTCTCCATCTCCCCGAAGGGGCTTGGAGCAGTTTACATGAGGACGAGCCCGATCAAACAAATTAAAAACATGAATGAACAGTTGCAGATAGTGGCAGATAGTGGCAACTTCCCACACATATGTAAAAGGCTTAGCCACACAGGCCTGATGCAAAACTCATTTTGGGCCATTCCACAGTTATTATAATCTCATAATCAGTGGTGTACACCCGTAATCTTGGATTGTGAATTCTATGCTCTAACATGAAATAGGAGGAAAGATGAAGTTTTAAAGACTGGGAACCTTTTGCTAATTCTCATGCAGGTCTCACGTTAATATTGAAAAGAGTCTGCCCCTTCCTAAACTGCCACAAGATAGCAAGTAAAAGAAAAGGATATTTGAGTGAAAGAGGAGAAAATATGCACCTTCTTTCACCTATTTTTGGCTGTAGCACCATCAATTACTGGCTTAATCACTGTCCACCATAAGCATGTAGTTACTGCAATAGATTACCTTAAAGGGAAAGCTGCCATTAACACAAACAAGTTTGCCCAGCCTTGTTTAGATAACAGGGCCGGTTGTTACTAGGCGGCCGCGGACGCGGCCGCCTCGGGCGCTGGCTGCTAGGGGCGCCATTCGCATGCGCACAGCCAGAGAAGCCATTTTTGCCCTTAGTTTGTTACTAAGGGCAAAATGGCCTAGCTGTGCTGTGCGCACGCGCACAGCACAGCTAGGCCATTCGGGCCTGACTTCCTGGTCGCGGCCGGCGACCGCCCGGGCGATCGCCGGCCGCGACCAGGAAGTCAGGCCCGAATGGGCTATCTGCGCTGTGCGCACGGGCACAGCGCAGATAGCCCATTCGGGCCTGACTTCCTGGTCGCGGCCGGCGATCGCCCGGGCGGTCGCCGGCCGCGACCAGGAAGTCAGGCCCGAATGGCCTAGCTGTGCTGTGCGCGTGCGCACGGCACAGCTAGGCCATTTTGCCCTTAGTAACAAACTAAGGGCAAAAATGGCTTCTCTGGCTGTGCGCATGCGCACAGCACAGATAGGCCATTTTTGCCCTTAGTTTGTTACTAAGGGCAAAATGGCCTAGCTGTGCTGTGCGCATGCGCCCTGCCAGATAGGCCATTTTTGCCCTTAGTTTGTAGACTAAGGGCAAAATGGCCTCTCTGGCTGGGCGCATGCGCACAGCGCATTTCGCCCGTGGAAGCTTCTAGACACTAACAACCTACCTTCTACGCATGCGCAATACCATAGCCCACGCTGTGCATGCGTACTGAAAAAAAAAAACATTTGCACGAGGCGTGTGGTGTGTGGGGACTGACAAGGACAACCAGCCAAACAATCGTTTAACATAAAGAATCAAGGCTCAGGGATACCACAGGTCTCCAGCAGCCTTCTGAGCAAGGTAATCAAGGCTGTCTGAATTAGTGACAACAAGTTGCAACTAAACTTACAAGTCAATCTTACATTATTTCTCAAAATGGATGGGCATTGCTCTTGTGCTTTCATGTTTCCTAGCTTCTTACTACTATAATCAGTTTTATTTTATTTTTTCTTTGTTGTCAGGAGTGACTTGAGAAACTGCAAGTCGCTTCTGGTGTGAGATAATTGGCTCACAATTATGCAAGGACCTTGCCCAGGGGAACAACTGGATGTTTAATTATGTTACCATCCTGTGGGAGGCATCTCTCATGACACAGTTGACTGTGTGTATCATTTGTACAAAAAGTAAACAGTATAAAATATATGGAAGCATAGATTAAAATAAGGAAGTGGATGGGCCAATTTCTAATGTGTGTGCATTCTAATGTGTTAATTCTTCCATCTATGGAATCATTTCTGTAGTAATGTGAGAAATAATTTCAGATATGTGATACAAATACATATTTAAATATTAATTTGTACATGCTTTCTATAAAAGTACATGTTTTCTGTTTAATCCCTTGTTTTGGGAGTTGTAGTTGGTGATTTTATGTTATGTTAAAAAATTAATTGAGTAGGGAGTTGTAGTTGCTGGGATTTATAGTTTTAATAATTACATATATTATATAATAATAAAGTAGCTGTGCCCAACCACGCTTTGCTGTGGCGAAGTATGGTGTTCTGTTCTGGGAAATAAAGAACAGTAGAGTCTCACTTATCTAACATAAACGGGCCAACAGAATGTTGGATAAGCGAATATGTTGGATAATAAGGAGGGATTAAGGAGAAGCCTATTAAACATCAAATTAGTTTATGATTTTACAAATTAAGCACCAAAACATCATGTTAGACAACAAATTTGATAGAAAAAAATTGTTCAATACGCAGTAATGCTATGTAGTAAGTACTGTATTTATGAATTTAGCACCAAAATATCACAATGTTTTGAAAACATTGACTAAAAAAATGTGTTGGATAATCCAGAACGTTGAATAAGTGAGTGTTGGATAAGTGAGACTCTACTGTATTGAGGAATTGGTGGTAGTTAAGGTAAAGGGTAAACTTGTTGTCGAAGGCTTTCATGGCCGGGATCACAGGGTTGTTGTATGTCTTTCGGGCTGTGTGGCCATGTTCCAGAAGTATTTTCTCCTGACGTTTCACCCACATCTATGGCAGGCATCCTCAAAGATTGTGAGGTATCCATACCTCATTAAGTCCAGTCATGTCTGATTCTGGGGGTTGGTGCTCATCTCCATTTCTAAGCCAAAGAGCCAGCGTTGTCCGTAGACTCCTCCAAGGTCATGTGGGATGACTGCATGGAGCGGTGTTACCTTCCCTCCAGAGCAGTACCTATTGATTTACTCGCATTTGCATGTGTTTGAACTTCTGGGTTGGCAGAAGCTGGGGCTAAAAGTGAGGGCTCACTCTGTTCCCCCAATTCAAACCTTTCGGTCCAGAAGTTCAGCAGCTCAGCGCTTTAACACGCTGTGCCATCAGGGGATATTATTTCCTAAAGGTTGTGAATATACAATATTTCTAATTGGTTTTTTTTTTTGGCTTTTAGATGCAAGCATGAATGCTGCAATTAGGGAAAATGATTAGGATGTAAGCCTTGCAGCTTTAAAGCCTGACTGTTTCCTCCCTGAGTGAATTTTTTGTTGGGCGGTGTTAGCTGGCGCTGAATGTTTCCTGTGTGGAATTCCCCTGTTTTCAGAGTTGTGTTCTTTGCGATATGTTATGTGCTTGTACTGTCTGTGGCTGTGAGAAAACAGTGGATTTATCAGACTTTGATGATGGGAATACTTTGTTGGGAGGTGTTAGCTAGCCCTGATTGTTTCCTTTGTGGAATGCTTTCAGACTGTTGGTCTTTATTTATTGTCCTGGTTTTAGAGATTATATTGTTCTGCATTATTCTATCCCAGTAATTATTTCATATTAAAGTAGAATCTCACTTATCCAACATTCGTTTATACAGTGTTCTGGATTATCCAACACAGTCTGCCTTTTCGTAATCAATGTTTTTGTAGTCAGTGTCTTAAATTCATTGTGATATTTTAGTGGTAAATTTGTAAATACAGTACAGTAGAGTATCACTTATCCAAAATAAACGGGCCGGCAGATTGTTGGATAAGCGAATATGTTGGATAATAAGGAGGCATTAAGGAGAAGCCTATTAAACATCAAATTAGGTTATGATTTTACAAATGAAACACCAAAACATCATTTTAGACAACAAATTTGGCAGAAAAAGTAGTTCAATACACAGTAATGCTATGTAGTGATTACTGTATTTATGAATTTAGCACCAAAATATCACAATGTATTGAAAACATTGACTACAAAAATGGCTTGGATTATCCAGAACGTTGGATAAGCGAGGCTTGGATAAGTGAGACTCTACTGTAATTACTACATAGCATTACTACACATGTAACTACTTTTTCTGCCAAATTTGTTGTATAACATGATGTTGTAGTGCTTAATTTGTATAATCATAACCTAATTTGATGTTTAATAGGCTTTTCCTTAATCTCTTCTTATTATCCAACATATTCGCTTATCCAACGTTCTGCCGGCCCATTTATGTTGGATAAGTGAGACTCTACAGTAGAGACTCTACTGTAGAGTCTCTGCTGTACTTAAACAGTTCTCAAGTATAGCATGAAAAGGAATAATGCTCAAATGCTTGGTCCATAACCAGGTCTAGCAAGGCTATTCCATGCTAACCATCATTTTTTGATTATCCAACGCTCTGCTGGCCCGTTTATGTGGGATAAATGAGACTCTACTGTTCTTGGATGGAGCTGCAGGCTGTATTTCTGCTGTGTTGTCATAAGCTAAAAGTTGTTCTGCGTCAGTCCCCTTCCTTATATGACGAGTTGGGTTTCTTAGCAGAAAATGTCAAGCAAGAAGAAGCCATCGGGAGCATTTCATCGTAAAAGGAGGTTGCAGCATAGCCAAGAAGACAAGAGTCAAGCTAAAGCATTAAAAAGGTTTTTCACGACTTCACCATCATGCCAGACAGGAAAGCCAGAGACAACTAAATTGACTGAATCAGATCATGCTGATGACGGAAAGATACCAATCTCTGAGCCTCTACCAGGACCATCAACCAGTCAAGACCTTCTCACTGCAACTTCAGCAATACCATTACCACCTTCCTGTATTGGCATTACTGGGACTGACACTGAAGATGTGGATGAGGATTCATTAAGAGATGCAGCCCTGCCATCTACTAGTCGGCAAGCTATTGAATCGGTAAGTAGATTCAATTTAAAAATATTAGTGCAGATTTTTGGGAAATATAATTGGCCCTGGCCTGTCTTGTTCATTTTTTATTTAAAGATTGCATAACGAGGTATTATACTTATTGATCTTGCATTGCATTACATCTTAGAAAAACTTCTAGAAGTTAACATACACCCCCCTTTTTTTTCAGGAACAAAGAAGAGACCCTTTGTTATTTCTTTCCAATGATTGTGGAGAGTGGCCACTCAAAATAACTGATGAGGCACGGAAAATAATTGTTGAGCGAGGACCACAGCAAGTCAGAGGCATAAAGTTTCCTAAGGACATTCATGGCAGAAAATTTTCCCCATTTCATTATTCAAGGAAGTTGTGTAATGGAGAGCGTGTCAACAGATATTGGCTACAGTATTCTGTATCTAAAAATGCAGTGTTTTGTATTACTTGCAAAATTTTTGGAAACGACACATCCAGTCTTGCAGGTAGCCAAGGGTTTTCTAACTGGCGGAACTTGAGCAGGCTTTTGAGCGGTCACGAGAAATCCCGTCCTCATATGGAAAACCGTTCATCTTGGCGTGAGCTCTCGCAACGTTTGCATTTAAACAAAACTATTGATGCAGAGCATGAAAGACTTATTAATGCTGAAATTAAACATTGGGATCAAATTCTGAAACGCTTGCTATGTGCTACACGGTTTTTGGGGGTTCAAGGATTGCCATTTAGAGGGACAAAAGATGTTCTATTTGAACCTAATAATGGCAACTTTTTAAAATTGATAGAACATATAGCACAGTTTGATGATCCGATGGCTGAACATGTGAGAAGAATCACTTCCAAAGAAACACATGTCCACTATTTGAGTAAAAATGTCCAGAACGAGTTTATTTCTTTCTTGGCAGGCAAGGTCCAGAATAATATTTTGGAACAACTACATGAGGCAACATATTATTCTATTATATTGGACTGCACACCAGATATTAGCAACACCGAACAAATGACGTTGGTGGTTAGATTTGTTACATGTAAAGCAAATGAAGATATCTTGATTAAGGAACATTTTTTAGGCTTTGTTCCTGTTGCCAGTCCTTCAGGTGAAGGTATGACAGAAATATTACTCCATGAGTTGGAAGCACGACGTATTCCATTAAAAAACATGAGAGGCCAGGGATATGATAATGGTTCTGCAATGAAGGGAAAACATGTTGGAGTCCAGAGGAGGATCCTTGATTTAAATCCTAGAGCCTTTTATGTACCATGTGGAAACCACTCCCTGAACTTGGTCATAAATGATGCAGCTATGTCTTGCAAGATTGCAGCAGACTGTTTCGCCACCGTACAAGACCTCTATAACCTTTTTTCAGGTTCCCCAGTAAGATGGGGTACTTTGTTGAAGCATGTTTCAACTCTCACACTCAAACCACTTAGCAGTACTAGGTGGGAAAGTAGAATCGAAGCATTGTTGCCTTTGAGGTTCCATATTGAAGAAGTATATGATGCCGTATATGAAGCTTCTCATGATCAGAAATTTGATGGACTCTGTAGGAGCCGTGCTGGTGCTCTTCTTAAAAGACTGCAAAGCTTCACATTTCTGTGCAGCATAGTGACATGGCATGAGATCCTGCACAAGATAAATATTGTTAGTAAACAGTTGCAAAAAGTGTCAATCGATCTTCAAAATTCTATGGCTCTTATTAAGAGTGTGAAAAGTTTTCTAGAAAGGATGAGATCTGAAGAAGGTCTAAATAGCATCATTACAGATGCAAAGGAACTGGCAGAAAAAATCGATGCTACTGCCGACTTTGAAAACGAACAGGAAGCTCGACCGAGAAAAGTAAGCAGACAATTTTCGTATGAATGTAAAGATGAAGCTGTACATTCTGGCAAAGAGTCTTTTAAAGTGAACTTTTTTTTTGTTGTGCTTGACACAGCAATATCCTCATTAAAGGAGAGATTTCAGCTAATGGACAACCATAGTGGAAGTTTCAAATTTCTGTATGACATTTCAAGCCTTGGGAAATGTTGGAATGAAAAAGAATTGAAGTACGCCTGTCAACGCCTTGAAACTGTTTTGACAGATGGAGAAGACCACGATGTGAATGCTGGTGATCTGTATACAGAGCTACAATTACTTGCAGATATGCTTCCCCCTGGAAGTCTCCCAGCTGATGCCTTGTCTTTTATAAATCATGGTTCGGAGGATGTTTTCCCAAATGTCTACACTGCATTGAGAATTCTGTTAACACTTCCAATATCCGTGGCCAGCGGTGAAAGGAGTTTTTCAAAATTGAAACTTATAAAAAATTACTTAAGATCTACTTTGAGTCAAGAGCGCTTGAGTGGACTATCAACCTTGGCCATTGAAAATAGCTTGTTGGATGACATGGACACAGATTCCCTAGTACATGAGTTTTCCAAATTGAAAGTCAGAAAAATCAGGTTTTAATTTTTACAAGTGTTCAAGTTAATTTGTGTTAAGGAAAACTGGATGTTAAAAAATTAAAATTGTTGCAAAGTTTATTAAAATATTTATTTATTAAATTATTATTATTATTATTTGTGTTAAGGAAAACTGGATGTTAAAAAATTAAAATTGTTGCAAAGTTTATTAAAATATTTATTTATTAAATTATTATTATTATTATTATTATTATTTATTAAGATTGGAGTTAATTCTATGTAATGTTACTATATGAACATAATGTTGTTAATAAACTTCTGGTTGTAAGGAAAACTCTTTTATCCATTCTATTCACCTCTACCTTCTACCTTTTATTTCTCGGTGATTGGGGGTTTTTTTTGGGGGGGGGCACCAAAATCCTGTTTCGCTTACACTTGAAAATTTCCTTGGGCCGGCCCTGTTAGATAATGATGGTTATGGTCATGTGTAGTGAAGGATTTGCACTTGGGATCTTCTGCCCTTTTGTTGAGAGCTGCCTAGAGTACATCTGTTTTATAAACTTGTCTTTTCACACCACTTTCATGTCCTTCAATATTTCAGTCTCGATGGCTAAAGTCAGTGAGAGATTTCAGCACTTGGCTTTTGACAGAGGACCTTTCAACACTATCATATAAAATCCAGATTATCTGCTTTGAACTTGATTATATGGCAGTGTAGACTAATATAATCCAGTTCAAAGCAGGTAATCCAGATTTTATATGGCAGTGTAAATGGGGCCCAAGCTTGGGAAGGGAAAGATTGCACACTACTCTGTATTTGAGAATTCAGTGATCCCTGTACTTGTATCAGCTTTTGATTAAAATCTAGAAATAGTTTCATGTCTCAGGAAACTGTAGCAATGATATACTGCATAATCAACTGAATTTCCATCATATTTATTGTCAATAAATTTCATACCTTCTTTTTGAAGTTAGGCATTTCACAATATTTCCCAGTCCAGCCTTGGTAACACTGACACATAAATTTTTCTTTCATGGCCTTCTTGTCTTTCCTCTTCATCTTTCCTACCACAGAGACTTTGTTTGCTGTTTTGGAAAACCTAATCTTAAAACTCTGAGGATGCAAGTGCAAATAGTCAAATGATTCACTGTTTTTACGAATGCATCTTCCATTTTTCTTACATAGGACTTTGCTACAAAGCTTGGCTGCAGAGGTCACATTCATGATGTAATGCCCCAAGGGACCATCTATGTATTTTTTCACAGTAAGGCAGTTTTCCTGGGGAAAAAAAGCAATGGCACAAATTAGTTGCTTCACAGATTTGAAAATTAGCCCCATTGTGTTTAGTGAGGATCACATTGCATATTGCACAGCACTATATTTCCTCACTGAATATTTTTAGAACATGTATTGAGAGTTGTTATTTTTAAGTAACATGTCACAGGCCAACCCTCCTAAAGAAAACCCAAGAGGAATCTTTTTTTAAAAAAATCAAAACCAGAAGTGCCTGAACATACTGCATGTTATGACTAATAAGTCCTATATCCTGCAAAAAGCAGAGTTTTTTGTGCCCCAGAAAAAAATGCTTCTTCTTACAAAACATTTATTGTGAAGAGAACCGGAGCTACAGTAAGTGTCTTCTGTATGGAGAAATGGCATCAATATTCTCCAAAAGGAATATTATTATTATTATTATTATTATTATTATTATTATTATTATTATTATCCCGCTTTCTCTCCACAAGGAGAATCAAAGCAGCTCTACAAATATGCAAACATTTAAACAGTATTAAACATAGCAATGATATTTAAAAATCAGTTAAAATCCATAAAAGACATCATCAAAGCTAAAGACCACAATGCCTTCGGACTTGATCTTAAAAACCTTATTTAAAAGCCTGCCTGAATAAAAGGGTTTTAGCCTGCCACTGAAAAGACAGCAGGGAGAGGGCCATTCTGGCTTCCCTAAGGAGAGTTCCAGAGTCAAGGGGCAGCCACCAAGAAGGAAGGTCCGCTCTTTCGTTCCCACCAACCAAGCTTGAAATGGAGATGGGACCGAGAAAAGGGCCTCTCCTGAACATCTCAAGTCCTACCTTGGTGTCACTCACTGGTGCCTCTCACTAGAATTCAACAATGGAAACTATCTTGTACATCCAGTGGAGAAGGGATGGCTCCCATACATTATTGTGAAATATAACTGGCAGGCATGTTTTAAGGCAAACTCACTTACATAAGAATTGGCATACTGGATGCTTCCCCAAAGGACAACTCCTGCTGCCCCCAAGGCTGCACTCTCACCAATAGTATGCACCAAGTCAATCTGAAAAGTAAGACACGAAAAGGCATAATGTCATAGTGTGTCATACAGTGAATCAAGAACCAAAGTAGAGGCACCATTGCCCATGTTGTTCACAGTCATCTCTATCACTTGTCACTTCAGTTACTGCAAACTGAGTTCAAAGTATAAATATAGTTTGTACTTAGTTAGCTAAGCAGGGAGGAAAGGAAAGGGTAGGCTCAGACAAGATCAACTTGTTGCAAGCTCTCCTACCTGGTCTGTAATTCCCCATTAATAGTTTTTCCCAACCTGGCAAGACATATAATAATAATAGAGTCTCACTTATCCAACACTCACTTATCCAACGTTCTGGATTATCCAATGCATTTTTGTAGTCAATGTTTTCAATAAATTAGGATGTTTTGGTGCTAAATTCGTAAATACAGTAATTACAACACAGCATTACTGCGTATTGAACTACTTTTTCTGTCAAATTTGTTGTATAACATGATGTTTTTTGTATAACATGATGTTTTGGTGATTAATTTGTAAAATCATAACCTAATGTAACCTAATTTAATGTTTAATAGGCTTTTCCTTAATCTCTTATTATCCAACATATTCACTTATCCAACGTTCTACTGGCCCGTTTATGTTGGATAAGTGAGACTCTACTGTATTAATAATAATAATAATAATAATAATAATAATAGGAAACAATAGACATTGACAAAATTACGATCTGCCAACTGCAAAAGGCCACCCTACTGGGATCTGCGGGCATCATCCAAAATACATCACACAGTCCTAAACACTTGGGAAGTGTTCGACTTGTGATTTTGTGATACGAAATGCAGCATATCTATCTTGTTTGCTGTGTCACACTATGTCGTTGTGTCAATAATAATAATAATAATAATAAAGTAGAGTCTCACTTATCCAGCACTCGCTTATCCAACTTTCTGGATTAACCAACACATTTTTGTAGTCAATGTTTTCAATATATCGTGATATTTTGGTGCTAAATTCATAAATACAGTAATTACAACACAACATTACTGCGTATTGAACTACTTTTTCTATCAAATTTGTTGTATAACATGATGTTTTGGTGATTAATTTGTAAAATCATAACCTAATTTAATGTTTAATAGGCTTTTCCTTAATCTCTCCTTATTATCCAATATATTCACTTATCCAACATTCTGCCGGCCTGTTTACGTTGGATAAGTGAGACTCTACTGTAATAACTTTATTCTTATATGCCACCCCATCTCTCCGGAGGGACTCGGGGCAGCTTACATGGGAACCAAGGCCAAAATACAGCATAAAATACAACAGCAAAATACATTTAAAACATATAAAAACAGAGCATATAAAATACAATAAAAGCATACTCAACTGACCAATAGCCAACATAGTCTTGTTTTCATCTGTGAATATTTGGAGGGTATGCTTTTGAAGCACACTCTCAGAACTCAACAACCCCTGCTGCACACCCAATTTGCCAGAGCTGTCAATAAGATGAATGTGTTCACACACAACAGGTGATAATGTCTCTTTCCTTACCACTTCTGATTTATAGCTAACATCTGGGGCCATGCTTTGTGAGCATACTTCTGAAATCCATCACAAATGCCTGAGTGCATTTAAATGACAGCATGTGGAATTGTTATAATTCCATATTTTAAGTATGCATTAATATATGCTCACACATGCACTAAGAAAAAAAAACCTGAAATACATAATAAACTTCTTCCTATTAGAAGCCACTCTGAGATTTCCCATGTGAATTCTAGTAAAGTATTGTTGTATCAATTATTCATACAGTCAAGTATATGTACAAACAAATCAAGGGCAAATTATTTGGAAAGACAATGTAATTCCAATATATCCTTACCTCCGTCAAAGCCTGGAATGTATAGGCATAAAATGGCCTAGAATACACGAAAACAGGCAAAGCATAGTCTTTTCTAGCAATGGAAGCAATGCGTATTGCCTCTTTAACTCGGTAGTGTACAAATTTCAAAGAATTTGGGCTTGACTTCAGCCTCTTGTCCAGGTATATCGAAGGATAAAGGGCGGTGCTTTCTTTCCAAAGCCAGAGCAGAAGATCATTACGTGAAGATGCGATATCTGGGCATTTGCCTGTATATGTATTGCTATCGGTCTTGTAATCATAATTATAGCAGTCTGGGTAAAGATAGTAACCCCATAATCCACTTGGTCTCATATTTTCAGCAAGAGAAAGGGTGCTGTTCATAAAATTCTTACCAGCATTTTCAAATTCTTCCTTAGCAGCTTTGTGAACTGCATTCTTGGGCCAATGCGGGTGCCTCTTTCTAACAAGTTCAAGAGATTTATTTTTGTAAATTGTTTTATTTCCCCAATTCCTGTCCCATTGAGGTCTCCAGTTTTCCCAGTCAATGACTCCAAGCCCTTGGAATTTCTTCATGGTTATGAAATGATCAATGTCCGACTTGGCCTTGTTTAGGTGTTTGATGATGCTCTGGTTCTGCGGTATACCTCCATTGATAGAATCTCCATTGTCATTAAAATAGGGATAGTATCCCAACCGAGTGTGATAAAATATTGTCACAGTAGGCCCACTCAAAGTTTCATTTGGATTTGATAGCACATTGAAAACGTTTAGATCTAAATCCACGTCGTAGCGTAGTCGGCATTGTTCAGTAGGTGCATTCCACACCACTACAAAAGCCTTGTTGGGAAACAATGGAGCTCTTGTTGGCATAGCTGTATTCCCATTAGCCACCATCAATAACAGCCATACTGGTAGGCATTTGATCCATGGATGGCACATAATATGCTCCCTTTTAGCAATGCTGATAGAGTATTGTCCTTAAAAAAAGAAGAAGGTGAAATAACATTAACAGCAAAACCAATAACAACAACTGGAAAGATGAATTAATAAAAAATTGCTGTCCTAGAAATGATTAAAAAGGTGGCTCTAGACTAAGGCTTCAGTCTTGCAGTACTTACGTGGAAATAACCTGTCTTAAACACCAAGATCTCTATCATAAAGCCTAATTGTAGCACTGCCATCATATGGAATCCTGAGATTTGTAGTATGAAGTTGCATTTATACCAGAGATCATTACTGTCTCGCTAATTTATAAATCCCAGTCTTCCACATGATACAATTATAGCACTGCAAATACTGTAGATCAAAGTTTTATAAATGATGTTGTAGACTCCTGTGTGGACATGAATGGGATGACACTATGAAATATGACTACCTTTGTCCACATACAGCCTACTATTGCAAATTAAGTAACCTGTCTCCCAAATCCTTCGATCACATTTCACTTATTAACTTCAAGAACTAAATGGCAGTAGATTCATGCTGTTGAAATTTTCAACCTATCCTAATTCTGATGCAGTATTGTTATCAACAATTGTAATGGGGTAGGAACCCTGCTTTAGTTCAAAACCTCTGATATTGACTGGTGTTTTTTTTTCTAAAATCAGAGTCAGATTTGTACCTATCTTATTTTAGTGGGTTGACCATTTCAGCCTCTATAAAGATATGATTTACATGTGAGACTGCTACATCACACTACACACTGAAACAAGAATTCTTATCTCTTATAGTAAACATAAACATCATCTAATATGCTAGATTGTTCATTAAGCATAATAATGATGGGAGAGATAATTAAGCAGGGTCATAGGCAAGAATCACATAGATGAAGTAATATTACAGTCAAACATGTTATGAAGGAAAAGTAACTTCCATGTAAGTCAGGAAATTCATAGCTAGTTGAAATTTTATTTTATGTAAAAATGAAAGGAACACAAAATAAGTATTTTTGCGGATGATATTTTATAATTAATTTCAGGCTCAAGCATATTAGCCATTTGTAGATGATAGTAAACAGTCACAAAATTTGTGACATGTTAAAATTTTGTGACATGTTAAATGACTATTTCTTATTCAGTTTGGGGATCATTCAGCGGACAACACCGCAGGTTGGCATGATATTACTCCATTGACAGGACAATCAGCTCGCTTCTCCCCAAATGATTGATATATCTCCTTGTTGGATTCACTGTTGATTTCTTCATACCAAAACCTTGTTTAAAGACTGAGGGCTTCTAATGTAACTGTGTATGCCTTCCCACTACATAAAAGTTAAACTGCAGCTGCCTTAACAATTTCTAACCAAGCATGCATGAATACTAGCAAAATAATAGGGAAAGCAAATAAACCTGCCACAGTAACTGTCCCTAGCATGTTAAAATGCATAGATTGGCCAACAAAGGGAAATCAGGAATGGCAGAAGTTGGTGGAAGAACAAAAATCATCCCTGGATGTATTCTGGAAGATGTTTTCAAGTGTATTCAAAAGTTTGCAATGTTCTTATTTAACTATGCAAGGCCTACTGAATCTGCTTGTTTCATTTCACCTACTCATTTTGTTAATATTGAATATTTTTTGTGGAAAAATTGAACTAATATACATTTTATGATGTAGGAATGAATCCCTAACGTTTTAGGTTTTTTTCCTGCTTTTGATATCAAATTGCCTGTTACTGAAGTAATGCCCATGAAGCTGCATCATTAGCTCAATTATACCTATAGCTCAGAAATTATTAATCAAAAACTCAAGATAAGTAAATGAAATATCAGCTTCTTACCATGGTGGCTTAATTGTAACAGAATCATTCAAGAAAGCATTTTTTTCTTATTCAGCACAGTTCTAACTTGGTTTTTGTAATCAACTGTGAAATATGAAACCGTCAGGATATGAAACCACAATTGATTATAATACGCTGAACAAAATATACTTTGACAGCAGCATGTTGGCTCTAAACAATTTCTTTGGTCCATCATTTTGTGGGATCTTTGTGGCATAACCACAGTGGCAACATAACACTATATTTGACTTGCTGTGTGGAGTTCAAAAATCTCATTTCAGAAGGTCAACCCAGTAGACAGAAAACAGCAGGCCTGAGAGCCTAATCATATCCTCAATGTATACCAGCTGGAAGAGAACAGAATATTACTGAGTAGGTATGTAGGGGGAAAATGAGAATATTCTTATCATCATACCAAGAAACCTTAAAAACAAATTATAGTAGCCACAACCAAAAAGGCAAAAAGGTTGTAGATTTCTATCTGTGGATTTTGAGGAAAACTCCATGAATCTTAAACAAAACCCAATATTTTTCATGCCAAAAAAAAAAAAAATTGTGTATTGCTCCAAAAGAACAATAGTCTCTTGTTACTTTCACAGATGCATTTCCAGCCCCTTAACTGAAGTTTTCAGTTCTATTGCACCATTTTAATCCCAAACACTGTAATGAGCATAAGCAGCGCACTAATGATTTTGTTTGGCACCTCATTATTAACTTGGTACAAATCCCCTTGCATTTTTAGTCAATGCTACATTGTCATGCCTGGTTAAATTGCCAAAGGATGTGCGCTTCTGTCCAACTCACACAAGTGTCCCCAAGAGAATATCATGCAGAAATGTTTCTGCTCCACATTTTAAACACAAAAACAGTTCTTTAAAAATGAAAGAGTTAAAGTTCTTTCCTTATTAATAACAATGGGGGTCTTTTCAAGAGACTTTTAATTCACAAAATTAATTATGACCCATATGTTAATGTGGTCTATTAATCTGCTTATATTCTTTCCCCCAATGGATAAAAAACTGACTTCTCTTTTGTAAGGGTAACAATTGAAAATAGTCTTTTACATTATAACAGGTACAATACTTTTTGTTACATTTTTAAATGGGTTGAATCCATTTGCATTCATCTACTTAGCACAGATAAAACAGCTTTATGCCATTTGACTGCCTTTATTCCATTTTATGCAATCAAAGTATTTTAAGGACACAGCTCTGCCCTAAACTACACTGTGAAGTACTCAGGAAAAGAAACTGCAAATCCCAGGATTCCATAAAAGAGAGCCATTGCGACTAAATGGTCAATTGTGAAGTGTGGGTATACCCTTGGTCGTACGTAGATCTAATCAACTGACCTGAGCAGACTGGTTGAAGCCTCCTGATTTAAATGGCTCTATTCTGGTGAGACTTAGAGATGAAAAACTGTAATACTTGACCAACTAAGAGACCATCCACACTAGCGAATTATAGCAGATCAGCACCCTTTTAACTGTCATGACTCCATCCTTTGAAATCCTGGGATTTGCTATTTGTTGTGGTATTAGAGTGCTCTCACAGAGAAGAGTAAACATCTAACTACAGAGAAGATGTTCTCAGTAGGCCCTCATCTTCATTGACTACTTAACTGCTGTTCCTTTTTTATGGACAATAAGAGGGAGAGCACAAAAAATGTGCTCCACTGAGTCCTCATTCATTGAAATTTACATTTCACTGAAACTTTTTTTATTTCATAAAAAAATGGTAGAAAAACATTTAAAATAAATTAATACACCCTTATAAATAAAATGAGGCAGTGCAGTGCTTTAACTGTTGGACTAGGAAGTCCTGACTCAGCCATTGGCCTTGTGCAAGACACAATGAGCCGTAGAGGAAGGCAAGGACAAATTCTCTGAACAAATTCTGCCAAAAAAAAAAAACAACAACCCTGTGATAGGTTCAACTTTGGGTCACCATAATTAAGAAATGACTTGAAGGCTCTCAACACCATCGTCTTGTTGACAAACATTTCACTAGCCCTCATTAGCTTTTCTCACTAGGCTTTGAGCCCAATATCAGGCATTCTGAGTTCATCTGCATTCAATTGATCCAATTCCTCATATGAGTACTCAGGACTGAAACTTCAAGACACTTTCCTGCAGCCTAACCTTTTTTTGCCAAAAGCTCACTGGAATGAATTGGGGGCTTCCATCGTGATTTTGACTTTTTCAAACTACACGGTCTACATTTGGGAAAATGTATTTATTTACCCTATTTATACCTCACCTTTCTCTACCCCAAGGAGGACTCAAGGTGGCTTACATATGGCATGTAATGGATCATACTGACCTTTTCTTAAACGTCCAATGCAAAGGAGGTTTAGAGAATCTATTAAAGTCAGCAGAAATCATTTTAATAACACAATTCACTTACTTCCACTAATCAATGCTTCCACTTTTCTTTATAAAACTAAGAAAATATATCTATGTTATTCAAACATATGTGGCACGTGTTTGAATAACATACAGTAGAGTCTCACTTATCCAAGCTAAACGGTCCGGCAGAAGCTTTGATAAGCGAATATCTTGGATAATAAGGAGGGATTAAGGAAAAGCCTATTAAACATCAAATTAGGTTATGATTTTACAAATTAAGCACCAAAACATCATGTTATACAACAAATTAGACAGAATAAGTAGTTCAATACGCAGTAATGTTATGTTGCAATTACTGTATTTACGAATTTAGCACCAAAAAATCACGATATATTGAAAACATTGACTATAAAAATGGCTTGGATGATCCAGAGGCTTGGATAAGCGAGGTTTGGATAAGTGAGACTCTACTGTATTTCTATTTCAAAATTGTTTCAGTTAGAAACCATTGACATTTTTTTCATTGTGAGATTTAAGTTCTTTGTGGTTTCAATGACATACTCTATAATGTAATAGATCAGTAGCATATTTGAACAGCAAAACTGGGATAGCTGCACAACTGCCTGGGTGTGAAATTTCATTGCAAAACAGCCCTTCAAAGTACTTCTAAACTAGCAGCCTCTAAGCACACACAAAGTAGGACATTGTTTATACTCATTTACTGATGAAGATAGTAATAGTACTTACGTCTAGAGAGCCAATCAGGAGAGAAAAACTTGGCAGGACAACTTACTGTAGCATCCGCGTTTATATTATATTCTGCTCCTCCTGTTTGATTTTGCTGTTAACTAATGAGATACTGACACAATCTGGAGTAGATGAGAAATTTTACCTACCAGGCCTTGAATAATTGCATATAATACAAAGTTGGCCAAGATCATTTTGTTCTAATTAGTGTGGCCTTTGCTGTTATTTTTAAGGCTTATGTAATGCAAAAAGTAGAAAGCTATTCTACTAAATTCTGACCATCTAAGAGAAACATTTTTCAACTCCCAGTGATAAACCCTGAGGGGTCTTAACAACATTTTAGCCATAGCCTTTAATCTATGTCAACAGGGTGTATCCAGCAATGAGAGAGGGGTCTTGTTGATAGGAAGGCTGAATCAAACTCTCTACTCATCATTCTCAATCAAAGATAGAGACTGTGGCCTAAATTTAATTAAGACTAACAAGAGTAGGCCAGTGCAATCAATGGGAATTTATTGGTAGGCCAACACTAAGTAAACTCATTCAATTTACTAGGGCTGCTGCAGTTGGGACTAAAGCTAGTTACAGGCTTGGCATTTGGACCTATGGCACATCTTTCTTAGCCTGTGCTGAAGCCTCCTGGAATCCCAAGGACTCCAATGCAGGTTGTATGAAGGCTTCAAAGCACTAGTCTTATCCAGACCAAAAATGTGGAGTCTGTTCCACAGATTAACTAGTAAATTAACCAATGCACATAAGCAAACATCCACACTACCAACAATTCTGAAATTTCTTCAATTTTATTATTATAGGGCAAAAGCCTCCAATTCAGTCATCAGCTGAGTAGGGGAATAGGTTTTAAGACCCTCCTTTTTATGAGCATAAGAAAAGACATAGTACACAGAAGTCTCTGGATTATTTGCAAATTACTCAGTTAGCTTCATGTCCATCTACTTAGTTAAAATGTAATGATATATAACAGGGTTTGATTGATATATGGAAATAGATAGTTTATTGGGCTATTATATAAGTTATTGATCAGAGCAGGTTAAATACCTCCAGTTCCTATATAGGCTCTGAATTTAAATACTGTTGCTGTCACTTCATTAACAGTACAGCTCAGACTAAGAGCTTATATAATCACTAGAAGATCCTCCCCTTCCTGTCTGCCAACCTGATCCATATCCAAGCAGGTCCTTGTATGTGTTTCTTCCTTCTCCCGAGTAATCTGGCCTGAAGTTAGCTCTCTTAATGATTTGAGCATCAATGCAATGTTAGCTGAAGTGAGAAATTTACCAGCAGAGAGTGCAGAATGGGAGGAGGAGTGTTTTTATGTGTGGCCAGCAATAGCCAGGAACAACAAAGGGGAAATAATGAAATATCAATCTGTCTAATAAAAGGAAGGCAACAGGGGGGCAATATGTTACATGAAACTTCAAGGCTATATAGCCTAATTTACCCCCCCCCCAACTGCCCCAAAAACCCATGCACCATAAACCACATTACTAAAATTTGAATATCAGCTGCTACAAAGTGTTCAACCCAAGACTGACTTAGGGACCTAATACAGTCTTGATTTTGACCTGCTCCAACTTGATATAAGGTGAAATCGTAGTAATATTTTAGAATTTTTTACAGTCCATTTATTTGCTCATTTGTGCATGAAATTTTCAGTCACCCTAACCCCAAGGAAATTGAATTACTATATTGCAAATAAATATTCACTAATTTCAGTCACTTTGACATAAAAATGGTCGTAACTGTTTATGTTGTCCATATGGATAAAGCTGAAGCTATTGTAGCTCCTTAGAGAGGATCAATCCCCACTTGAGCTCCAAACAAAATTGTTAGTACTGTACTGGTTTGGCATAACTTGGATTTCCAGCACGACATCCCTAACTCTGCACAGCATGCAAATACATGCATGAACTGGAAGGTTGTTTGTTTGCAGGCAGTGTCAAAGCAGTTATTTCTGTGGAAAAGAGAGATGGGCTAACACCTTCAGTTCAGTATGGACCACAACATTTTAAAATCTGTGTCTACTTGCTTAAGACCATTCTCATCTTGGAGGAATCTATTTCAATTAAAATGTTGAGAAACGTTTCTTCCTCTTGCACATCACTGTTCATCATTGTTGCTGTTTCTTTGTCATCTAACAAAGAGCAATAGGGACCCAAATTGTCTTGTATATATGGGAGGGAGTACATCTGCTATGAACCAGTTCTGAACAAATATGGTGGGCATAATCCATTAGCATAAACTTTGAGTAAACTGTCTTCATTTTCATGGAAATACTGATGGCACCTGTGTAAGAATGTGTGTGGTAAGGAGGGAACTAACCTTGGGAAAACAAAACATCCACCCTGATGGATATGTGAGCCGAGGCTTATCCAATCGGCCAGATAATTGTAAGGGGTAAGGTAAAGGTAAAGGTTTCCCCTGACGATAAGTCTAGTCATAACCGACTCTGGGGGTTGGTGCTCATCTCCATTTCTAAGCCGAAGAGCCAGCGTTGTCCGTAGACACCTCCAAGGTCATGTGGCTGGCATGACTGCATGGAGCGTCATTACCTTCCGGCGGTACCTACAAGCGGTACCTATTGATCTACTCACATTTGCATGTTTTCGAACTGCTAGGTTGGCAGGAGCTGGCGCTCACAGCGGGCGCTCATTCCGCTCTCGGGATTTGAACCTAGGACCTTTTGGTCTGCAAGTTCAGCAGCTCACCAGGGAGGTGTGTGTAAGGGAGGTGTGTGTAAAGGGTGAAGCTGGCCACAGATTGAAAAGGGAGATGTGGAGAAAGGAGAGGAAGGAGGATGAGAAAAGACTGGAAGGTTTGCCCTTAAATCTATCTGTGATGAAGATGAAATAAAAGAGCTGTTATTATTATTATTATTATTATTATTATTATTATTATTATTATTATTAAACTTTATTTGTACCCCGCTAGCATCTCCCGAAGGACTCGATGCAGCTTACAAAGGCCAAGGCCTCAACACACAATATAACAATACAAAACAAAAGGCAAATTAAAAACAATTAAAACAGTATAAACAACAAGCAATAAACAATACGCTAAAACACAATAAAACTGGGCCGGGCCAGAGTAATGGGTACAAGATTAAAAGTGCTGATGTGACAGGTGATATATAAGGCTTATAGGGCAAGTGCAGAGTGCGATATATGATCTTAGTTCTAATAAAGTGCTTATGGGACTTGGTGTTGGAGATTTCCTATTAATCTGGGAAGGCACATTGGAACAGCCAGGTCTTCAAGTTCTTTCTGAAGACTGCCAATGTAGGGGCCTGTCTGAGATCCTTGGGGAGGGTGTTCCAGAGTCGGGGGGCCACCACGGAGAAGGCCCTGTCTCGTGTCCCCACCAACTGCGCTTGCGACGCAGGCGGGATCACAAGCAGGGCCTCTCCAGATGACCGAAGTGAACGCGTGGGTTCGTAGACGGAGATGCGGTCACGGAGGTAGGATGGTCCCAAACCATTCAGGGCTTTGTAGGTAAGCACCTGCACCTTAAATTGGGCTCGGAAAGTAAATGGCAGCCAGTGGAGCTCCTTGAACAGGAGGGTTGACCTCTCTCTGTAAGGGGCCCCAGTTAACATCCTGGCTGCCGCTCGTTGGACCAGTTGGAACTTCCGAGCCGTTTTCAAGGGCAGCCCCACGTAGAGCGCATTACAGTAGTCCAGTCTGGAGGTGACCAAGGCATGGACCACCCCGGCCAGATCAGCCTTCGCGAGGTATGGTCGCAGTTGGCGCACGAGTCTCAATTGTGCGAAGGCCCTCCCAGACACCGCCGACGCCTGAGCCTCGAGCGTAAGTGATGAATCCAAGAGGACTCCCAGACTGTGGACCTGTGGCTTCAGGGGGAGTGTAACCCCGTCCAGAACAGGTTAGCACCCTATACCCCGGTCAGGTTTACGATCGACCAGGAGGACCTCTGTCTTGTCGGGATTGATCTTCAGCTTGTTCCTCCTCATCCAGATAGACACAGCGGCCAGGCACTCGTCCAGCACCCGAGCGGCCTCCTTGGAGTTCGGTGGAAAGGAGTAGTAGAGTTGTGCGTCATCTGCATAGAGGTGACACCCAACTCCAAAACTCCGGATGACCTCTCCCAGCGGTTTCATGTAGATGTTAAAGAGCATGGGAGACAGAATAGAGCCTTGCGGGACCCCACAGCTCAAAGGCCAGGGGTCCGAGCAGGCGTCTCCCAGCTTCACCATCTGGGATCGACCCTCCAGGAAGGATCGGAGCCACGACAAAACCGTGCCCCCGAGACTCATCCCAGAGAGTCGTCCCAGAAGGATACCATGATCGATGGTATCGAAAGCCGCTGAGATGTCCAAGAGAACCAACAGGGTCACACTCCCCCTGTCCAGCTCTCTACGGAGGTCATCCACCAAGGCGACCAAGGCTGTCTCGGTGCCGTGACCAGGCCTGAAACCAGACTGTGACTGATCTAGGTAGTTGATGTCATCTAGAAAGCCCTGGAGCTGGGAGGCAACCACCCGCTCCAGCACCTTACCCAAGAAAGGAAGGTTGGAGATTGGTCTGAAATTGTTCAGCACCGTGGAGTCAAGGGAAACCTTTTTAAGGAGTGGACGAACCACAGCTTGTTTCAGGTAAGATGGAAAAAACCCCTGCTCCAACGATGCATTAATGATCAACACAAACCAATCAACCAGCCCCTCCCTGGCCGATTTAATTAGCCAAGACGGGCAAGGGTCCAGAACCGACGTGGTTGCCCTCACAGTCCCAAGGACCTCCACCACGGTCTCAGGAAGAACAAGCCTAAAAGAATCCCACAAAATCGGACAAGCAGATGCCTCAATCACCTCCCCTGGCACTGTGGTGGAATTGGAGTCGAGCTCAAGGCGTATCTGAGCGACTGTCTGCAAAATGGTGTGCGAAATCGCGACACCGAGTTGCTGGGTCGTCAAAAGTCTCCTCCACCACAGGTGGCTGAAGGAGTTCCCCAACGACCCGAAACAACTCCGATGATCTATTTGCTGCAGACGCTATACGGGTAGTCATATAGGACTCCTTGGCTGCCCGTATAGCCACGGTATACACCCTAAGAGAGGCTGTAGCCCGTGCTCGGTCGGACACATCCTGAGAACTCCTCCAAGTGCACTCTAGCCCCCTCCTCGTATGCTTCATCACAGCCAGCTCCCCGGTGAACCAGGGAGACGGCTTGTCATGACGCAACGTGATGGGGCGTTTGGGAGCGATCGTATCTATCGCCCTGGTCACTTCCCTGTTATAGAGATCGACCAGGACGTCGACAGGATCGCCAGGCTCCATGGCAGGAAGGACCCCAAGATTCCTCAGGAATCCCTCCGGATCCATCAGTCTCCTGGGGCGGACGATTTTAATTTGTCCTTCACCCCTGTGGAGGTTTAGGGTCGCCGAAAGCCTAAAACTGACCAGATAATGATCAGACCATGACACAGGAAGGATGTTTTGTTCTTCCACTCTGATCATTCCACTGTCCGCCACAAAAACTAGGTCGAGTGTGTGTCCAGCCTGATGGGTAGGACCAGCTATAATTTGTGATAGCCCCATGGTCGTCATGGCGGCCATGAAATCCTGAGCTGCACCAGTCAAGGGGGTCTCAGCATGAATGTTAAAGTCTCCCAGCACCACCAGGCGCTGGGAGACCAAGGCCGAACTGGAGACCACCTCTGCTAGCTCAGTCAGGGAGACTACTGGGTCGCGGGGTGGGTGGTACACCAGCAGAAACCCCACGCTATCACGGTTCCCCACCCTCAGGTGGACGCACTCAAACCCAGATGCTTGCGGAACAGAGCATCTGACCACGGCGATGGATTGCCGATAGACAACTGCGACCCCTCCTCCGCGCCCCCCCCCCCCCCCCAGCCTGGCCTGCTGATGCACTCCGAAGCCTGGTGGGCACAGCTGAGTGAGATTTACTCCCCCCAGCTCGTCCAGCCAGGTCTCGGTAATGCAAGCCAGATCCGCCCCCCCATCCAGGATCAAGTCCTGAATGGCAGCGGTCTTACCATTGATGGATCTGGCGTTGATCAGCAAGACCTTAAGGCTAAGGGGACTGCCATGGGGCCTACCACTTCCTACCTTTTCAAGGGTCGCAAGCACTCTGTTGCGCTTCTCCCTAGGGTGTTGATGACCCGCAAGTCTCCTCCCCCACACGACCTGAATGGTGCCCCCCTCCTCCGGTCCCCCCTCCCCTCTACATGGTTGGGATCTGTGGCTAGTCAACTTTCAGAAGAAGTAAGGCTGGAGTATAGTCTCCCTTGGGCTTCAGGTAGGGATGCTTCCGATGTTAAACTGGAAGGGGAGCCATTGAGGGAACTAAGTGGACTAAACAGGGGAAGTGTTCTTGGGCGGGAAAGTGTGGCTGATTGTGTAGGGACAACTGGGACAGATGGAGTTTCAAATTGGTACAGACCAGGAGGGGGGGGCCCTAACCGGGGAGCTATCTGTGGATTTATTACAGGGACCTGATGGAAAAAGGCAAGCAGGTACCACTGTGTCAATAAGGGGGCGAATATGAGGGTCCACAACTGTTGTAGTATCTTGACAAGCCTGCCTACTTTTTTTGAGGATTATTTGACTGAACGTCAAAGGGAAGCTTTTACTATGCATGCCAAGCTATTTCAGTTCCTCTCCCAATGGAAGAGGGTCAAACTGCAACACCCGGCTATTACAATTACAGTAGAGTCCCGCTTATCCAATATAAAAGGGCTGCCAGATAAGTATGAACAATGCCAATATCTAATGTAACTATTTATATATCAAGTAGGAAAGCAGGTATTTTACATGAAACTAATCAGGAGCTTTGTATGCTAATAAAGAGAAATCCTGATTCTATAAATATAATATTAACTCTTATTTTTTTATCTGACTGGCTTTGAGCATGACCTCCCAGTTTCTGTTTCTTTCTGCAGATTGTCTAATAAGAGATGTTGCATGATTTCCTACACTTGGTATGATAATTGGAATGTGCTGCACTGAGTGAGTGGATCTGCTTGCTTTTAGTGACATCTTCATTGACAACAGGATAGAATCCAATTCAGACCAATCCTAAAGACACCACTGTTCATTTCAGCTTGCTGCTTTTAATGTAAGACCATTTTAATTTGTTCTTGTTTTTTGGGTAGTTAATATGCTTGTACCACCTTTTTGTTAAAATTTGGAAGGTGTTCCATGTCTCAGAAAACTGTAGCAATGGCATCCTGAATAATACTGAACGTCCATTGTATTTATTGTCAATAAATGTCATACCCTCAGGCATTGATATAAGGCATTTCACAATAGTTCCCACTCCAGCCTTGGTAACACTGACACATAAATTTTTCTTCCATGGCTTCCTTGTCTTCCCTCTTCATGCTTCCAGCCACATAGACTTTTTTCATTGTTTTAGAATACCTAATCTTAAAACTCCGAGGATTCAAGTGCAAATAGTCAAATGATTCACTGTCTTTACGAATGCATCTTCCATTCTTCGTACAGAGGACTTCGCTACAAAGGTTGGCTGCAGTGGTCACATTAACGATGTAATGCCCGAAGGGACCATCTATGTATTTTTTCACAGTAAGACAGTTTTTCTGAAAAAAGCAATGATGCAGATGGGTCATTTCAGAAATGGCTACATGGAAGTTTGTCCCATTATGTTTAGTGGGGATGATGTTAATTTAAACTGTATCTAAATAAACAGTCTGGGATGAAGAATACTATTCAACCAGTCATTACAATCCTGGAAATTCTTTGTATTGTCAAGTACTTCAACCTCTTTTACTTATTTACTTACACATATATTAGAATTCTAGAGTACATTCATAAAAAGAGTGAATGCACAACATGTAGCCAAAGAAAGCCCAGAAAAGTGATGAAAAGCTGCATGTGTGAAGTGGGAATAATTTTATTGGCACCCACCTCTCCTCACAACCAAGATCCCATTCACACTATACAACTATAGTGTGATTATTCCCCATTAATTGATGTGGTTCCATCCTATAGAATCCTCGGACTTATAGTTTGTTGGAGCACTATGGATGAGCATTCTAAATGTCCCTCCTTATACTGTAAATCACAGGATTCCACGGGATGCTACCACTGCTCATATTGGAATCATAACACTTTGATTGTGTAGTGTAAAAGGGCCCCAAAATGCAAACCAACTTTCTGATTTAAACAAATACAGTATAGCTACATCAAACAAAAAGTTATCATTGAAATGTACTTAAATTATCAACAACATCAAACTTAATGTTAATAATGATAAAACACTTGAAAAGATGCAATTAAAAGCTGTATGCCATGCTATTAAAACCTTTTTTGGGAAAAAAATCAGTTCACAGAACCTGTTGAATTTTTTCTCAAAAACACATTTGCCTAGTCAACAGAAGGGTGAACAAGAGGAGGAGGTCCCAAATACTTAAATACAAGATATACACACTTATTCGACCACAATTCTCCCCAAAACAAACAGTTATTTTACTTTGCCACATCCTTCAAAGACTACCAAACAAACATGACAAGGTGTGATAGAACATAAATTTAGTAAAACTACTTTAAAAGACAAAAAAAAACCCCAAAAAAACAGAAAAGTGTCATCTTAGGAAAAGGGTATATTAATGGTTTTTTATCTTTTAATGGGCATGGAAAATTGAGGAATTAAAACCACCAGGCAGTGTTTAGTGGTTGTAGTAGGTATGTGTTTTTTATATTAGGAAAATGTATTTCTCCTTTTTTGCCTTTGTATTTTGTCTTGTGGTTTGTATTCTTGATTTTTTATGACTGCCAATTGTGTGTCAGTTTTTCTGAATAAAAATTAACAATTTAAAAAACCAAATTTAGTAGGATGGCAAAATTACACATTCACAATGGGTAAAATAACTTATTTTAAATTAATGAATTATGAGAATTTATTTCATCAGCATAGGATTATTATTATTATTATTATTATTATTATTATTATTATTATTATTATTATTACCCCACTTTATTTCTACTGCAGGAGACTCAAATTGGCTTAGCATAAAAACATCCCATACAATTTAAAATATACGAATATGCAAACATTAAAGCAGGATCAAATTTATAAACAGTATTTTTAAAATCCCAATTAAAAACCATTAAAACATATTCAAAGTTAAAAACTTTGGATGTTGGTTGTGTGCTCTATGAATATTTATCATAATCCACACAATTGCTATATGCAAGTACTTTCCCTAGCATCTATTAACCCTTCATTCAGTTAAGCCACCATTTTTAGCCCTCTTCATGCTAAGCTTTTTACAAGTTTCTAATTCACTCAGGATGCATCTACAATAAGGTGCCACCTAATGTTTTAAAAGAAATCAGTGTCTAATATGCACCATCTGTTATGACGGGGAAGGAAGGTGAATGGTATCCCTCATACACACACCGATTTACTGAAAAACTCAGAAATTCTAGATACTTCCAGGAAATAACTGGTTTTTCTCCAAAAATTGCATTGTGAAGAGACTGAAGCTACAGAAAGGAACTGAGATGACACATGACCCATGAGCTAAACCTTATCTACCATTGCCATATGGAAAAATGGCACCAATATTCACCATTAGAAATCCTAACAATATCATCACTTGTACCTCTCAGTAGACTATAATGCACACATGGGCAAACTTTGGCCCTCCAGGTATTTTGGACTCTAACTCCCAGAAATCCCAGCCAGTTTACCAGCTGTTAGGAATTGTGGGAGTTGAGGTCCAACACACATGAAGGGTCAAAGTTTGCCCATGCCTGCTATAAGGGTTCAAAAGTGGACACTATCTTGTGGATACAATAGTGAAGAGATGACTCCCAAAAGTTCTTGTCAATTTTTTAAGAAAATCACTTACGTAAGTACTAGCATACTGCATGCTTCCCCAAAGGATGACTCCTGCTGCCCCCAAAGCTGCGCTCTCACCAATAGTATGTACCAAGTCAATCTGAAAAGTAAGGCATGAGTAGATATGATATTATAGAGTGTCATACAGTGAATCAAGAACCAAAGCAAAGACACCATTGCCCATGGTGTACACAGTCATCTCTATCACTTGTCACTTCAGTTGCTGCAAAATCAATTCAAAGTGTCGAAGCAGTTTGCACTTAGCTTGGCAAGAAGGAGAAGAAAGAGGAGAATCTTGCAAAAGCAACCTATTGCAAGCTCTCATAGCTTATCTGTTTTTCCCCATTAATACCTTTTGCATCTTGACTAGACATCTCTTGTTTTCATCTGTGAAATTTTGAAGAGTATGCTTTTAAAATATTTCCCAAAAAATACAACAACCCTTGCTGCTGTTTGCCAAGTCATGAATGTGAACACACAGCAGATGATAATGTCTCTTTTCTTAGCACTTCTGATATATATCTAACACAGGCATGGGCAAACTTCAGCCCTCCAGGTGTTTTGGACTTCAACTCCCACTATTCCTAACAGCCTATCGCGGTGGTTCTCAACCTGTGGGTCCCCAGTTGTTTTGGCCTACAACTCCTAGATATCCCAGCCAATATAACAGCTGTTAGGATTTCTGGATCCCCGGTGGCGCAGTGTGTTCAAGCGCTGAGCTGCTGAACTTGCAGACCGAAAGATCACAGGTTCGAATCCGGGGAGCGGAGTGAGCGCCCACTGTTAGCCCCAGCTTCTGCCAACCTAGCAGTTTGAAAACATGCAAATGTGAGTAGATCAATAGGTACCACTCCTCCTGGAAGTTAACAGCACTCCATGCAGTCATGTCAGCTATGGACAACGCCGGCTCTTCGGCTTAGAAATGGAAATGAGCACCAACCCACAGAGTTGGGAACGACCGGGCTTAATGTCATGGGAAAACCTTTACTTTTACCTTAGGATTTCTGGGAGTTGAAGGCCAAAACACCTAGGGACCCACAGATTGAGAACCACTGGCCTACCGGCTGTTAGGAATTGTGGGAGTTGAAGTCCAAAACACCTGGAGAGCCAAAGTTTTTCCATGCCTGATCTAACATGAGGGGTCTTGTTTCTGAGCATACTTCTTAAATCCGTCACAAATCATTTATACATAGAATCCATCACAAATTCCCGGATGTATTTAAATGACAACATGTGGAATCATTCTAATTCGATATTTCAAAGCCTACATGAGTATGCCCATGGACCAAGAGAGGACAGAAATACGCATCAGGGAATCCACTCCTGGTTTTCAATCAGTTCTGTACAAAATTTAACAGCATATATTTCTTCCTTTTAATTAATGAATGTAAGACAAATTCTGTTTTATTTGAGGATATGTTAATTAACTCTGTGCTACAGGCAGCATTGTTGTTCTTTTTTTACCAGTTTCCCCAAATGTTTCATCATTTGATGACAAATCAACTTTGTTGATTTGATATAGCCTTTGTAAAAGCATGAGATTTCTCTAGGATGAACGGATCTGATTTTACATTTTACATTTATATATTGTAATTTATATTGTATTTTTCATAGTTTTAATTGTCTTATGTATTGTTTTGATACTGATTTTGTACGGGCATCAAATTGCTGCCATTACTGTAAGCTGCCCTGAGCCCCTTCGGGTGAGAAGGGCGGGATATAAATGTTAGAAATAAATAAATAAATAATTTCAAGTGCCTATGAAAAACACCTGAAACACTGGTTTCATCAGAGACACATGTTGATATTAGTAGAATATTTGAATTTACACTGGAGTTCATATGATTTCCATGAAGCGGTAGAATTATAGACAGGCACTGGCTATTCTAAGTTTTAACCTTCCAACAATTATATGAGTTCTCTATTTTTCCAATGGTAAATGGTAAAAGAATAATTGGCCAAGTACAACAGTAAGGCAAAAATACTATACACACATTCTCTACTTCTTATTATGCCTCTGAGAGCATATCCATGCAGCCCATGTCTTATCACATAGTATGTAGTTTTGTTCTAAGTGGATATGATTTGCAGTGTCAATTTTGGGGATGGAAGGAATATTTTAAAAAAATCAAAATTAATTGAAATACATGTTTCAAACTTTGGAAAATCCTGGATTGAAAAGAATATTTGCAGTTTGTGACTTGTTCTGTGCCAAATTCACAGATAGCTGTTTTGTGCAGAAATTTTTTTCCTGCACAATATGTACAATTGGGATAATCTGCAAAAAAATGTACACATTTATTGTCTTTGTCTATTGTTGTATATGTTTGATATTGCCAGAAAGTTATATGAACAAGTGTTGTTGTTGTTGTTGTTGTTGTTGTTGTTGTTGTTGTTGTTGTTGTTTTGTCTTGTTCAGAAAAGAGATCTTTTTTTGCACAGAAAGTCCTGAATTGTGAATAAGATTCAGAAATTGAATAGGATCCAGAAAATTCTAGTAGGAAGAAAATTTCTAAAGTTGCTCATTCCATTCTTTGAGAGGAGAATTAATGATAAATTACATTCCTAGTAAACATCAGCTGCTGTTACTGGTCTTACAAAGAAACACAGATTTCAAGTTTCATAGTCCCCTGCAAAATTACTGTGGTTAATTGACCGTTTTTAGATTAGACTTGAACACTTTGCCATTTGAGCTGCTCATGAGCCCCTCAACTCTTTCCCCTTGACAGAGACATACATGTTTCAGAGTTTTCTTGTTCACTATGACTGACACTTAGGAAAAGGGATCTGTACACATGACAGACTCCTCACAACTGGAAAAATCAGATGATTGGAATAAATGACTATGTGGAGACTTTTAAATACATTCATTCTTACAAAACCTGCCTTATACTAATAATAGAAATTTGGCTAGTAGAAGCTACAGAGAGCAGATGCAGTCCACTAAATCAGATGTTCACTAAATTAGAGGTGTGGAAGTGTGGGCCATGTCTTTTAGGGGCTGCATAGCTGCAGCCCTTTTAACTTGGTTTTTCTCAAGGTGTTTTAGGTTGGAGGTGGTGGGGATCAAAATCAGACATAATTTCTGATCACTTCCTTCTTTGGAACAATCTACAGAACACTGGATGCACTTTAAATAAAAAAAATAGTCTTACAAATGATTTTGGAGTGCACAGTTCCTTGAGGTTCAATGACAGTATGTTGTAGCCTATGAACTTTGGGTGATTGCACTGAAGGGTTTGTAGTAGGCATATGTACTTACTCTAAAGATTCGGCTTTATGGATCCCACTGTAGTTTACTTAGCATAGAGGTAGATAATTTGTGGCCATTCAGATACTAATGATTTGCAGCCTCAGCATCCCTAACTTTGTGGTGAGAAGCATTGGACATAGAATCATCTGCTCTTCTGACAAAAATACATAAATATGAATGTGGTTTTTCATCACTGCAGAGCACCTCTGTTAGGAGTCACTCTGAGATTTCCCACGTGAAGCCTTGTATAGTATTATTATTTAACTTATCCATATGCTGAGATACATATGTAAAGAGGGCCGGGCTGTGGCGCAGCTGGCTAGTAACCAGCTGCAATAAATCACTACTGACTGAGAGGTCATGAGTTCAAAGCCCGGATTGGGTTAAGCCCTCGACCATTAAATAGCCCGGCTTGCTGTTGACCTATGCAGCCCCGAAAGACAGTTGCATCTGTCATGTAGGGAAATTTAGGTACGCTTTATGCGGGGAGGCTAATTTAACTAATTTACAACACCATAAAACTGCCAGCAAAACATGAGGAAAGGAATGAGGAAGTACAGCCCTAGTGGATGGTGAAGCAACAGCTCCCCCTGTGGCCGGAATCATGAAGCTGGAAAAATGTTAAATGCCTCTGTGTCTGTCTATACTGTATGTTGTTTGTCTGTTGGCATTGAATGTTTGCCATATATGTGTTCATTGTAATCCTCCCTGAGTCCCCTTCGAGGTGAGAAGGGCAGAATATAAATACTATAAATAAATAAACAGTCAAGAGCAAGTTATCCGAAAAGACAATGTGATTCCAATGTATGCTACATGGTTTCCTTACCTCTGACAAAGGCTCAAAGGTATAGGCATAAAATGGCCTAGAGTAAACAAAAACAGGCAAAGCGTAGTCTTTCCTAGCTATGGAAGCAATGCGCATTGCCTCCTTAACCCGATAGTGTACAAATTTCAAAGCATTTGTGCTTGACTTCAACATATATTCCAGGTATATTGAAGGAAAAAGGGCAGTACTTGCTTTCCAAAGCCAAAAAAGAAGATCATTACGGGAATATTCCAGATCTGGGCATTTGCCTGTGTATATCTTGTTCTTAATTTTATAATCATAATTATAGCAGTCTGGGTACAGATAGTAACCCCATAATCCATTTGGTCTCAGCTTTTTAACCAGAGAGAGGGTGGTAGTCATGAAATTCCTGCCAGCATTTTCAAATTCTTTCCTAGCAGTTTTCTTAATGGCATCCTCAGGCCAATGAGGGTGCCTCTTTCTAACAAGTTCTAGAGATGCGTCTCTGTAAATGTTTTTTCTCCCCCAAGCCCTATCCCATTGAGGCCTCCAGTTTTCCCAGTCAATGACTCCAAGTCCTTGAAATGTCTTCATGGTTATGGAATGATCAATGTCCAAGCTGGCCTTGATTAGGTGCATGATGATGCTCTCTTTCTGTGGTATACCTCCATTGACAGAATCTCCACTGTCATTAAAATGAGGATAGAATCCCAGTCTATTGGCATAAAATATTGTCACAATTGGCCCATTCAAGCTTTCATTAGGATTTGATAGAATGTTGAAAATCTTTAGATCTAAATCTACACTGTAGCGTAGTCGACACTGTTCAGTAGGTGCATTCCACACCACTACGAAAGCCTTTTTGGAAAACAGTGGAGCTCTTGTTGGCATAGCTGTACTCCCATCAACCAACATAAATAAGAGCCATACTGGTAGGCATTTGATCCATGGATGGGACATAGTGTGCTCTCTTTTAGCAGTGCTGGTGAAGTACCATCCTCAAAGAAAACAAAAGGAGAAAGAACATTGGCAAAAAATAATGACAACAAGAACTTAACAAATTTTAAAATGCAGTTCTAGAAATAATTATAAAGTTAGCTCTGGACTAAGACTTCAGTCCTGTACTACGTATTTGGAGATAGCCAGTCTTGAACACAATAAGAATAAGATCTGTTTCATGCAGCCTAATTGTAGCACTGGCATGCATCTTATTATATGGAATATTGCAATTTCCATTTCAATGGGTATTTATGCCAGGAATTATTACTGTGCTTCCACATGATGCAGTCATAGCACTGCAAATTAGCATCAAAGTGCTGTAAATGTTGTGAAAAAGTCCTTTCCTTCTGGGTAGACCTGTATGGGATGACACTATAAAACATAGCTAACTTAGTCTGAATGCAGGTCACAAACATACATTAACCAAGCACTCTCCCAAATCCTTCAATTAAATCTTACCTGTCAACTCCAGTAACAAAATTGCAGTAAATTCATTCCTCTGTTAAAATTTCCAAACAACCCTTTCCCTGAAGTAATATTTGTATCAACAATTGTAATGGAATATGAACCCTACTTTAGTTTAAATGTTCTGTCAAAGCCAAATGTGTCCCAATGCCATTTTAGTTAGCTGAGCATTTCAGCTCTATAAAGGTCTACTTTACAAATTTTTCATTAAAACAAGAATTTTTATCCCTGTTTGTCAATGTAAACAATCAGGGCTGTAGCCAGAGGGAGATTAAGGTTTCAACCTCCCCCCTCCCCCAATGTGTCAGGTTAAAAAAAACTTGGTTTATTATTATTTACTCATGAATTGGTTAACCAGTTAAAATTCAAGATTAAACTGGGTTTTTTATCTGACACATTTCAGAGCAGGGGTTGAATCCTTAACCCCCCCCCCCCCACACGCACACACACACAGCCCTATAAACAATATCTAAAATGCTATGTTGTTCATTAAACATAAAAATGGAAGAGGCCATTATACAGACCCACAAGCAAGAACCATACAGATTAATTGATACCTCAGTCAAACACATTATGAAAAATGGGAGCTTTTATATATGGTGTAAAATTCAAAATGAAGAAACTGTAGGTGAGATTCAGAGAAAGAAGCCTCATTACAGACACCACAACAAACATCACAAAATAATTATCCAGATAAAGAGCCACAGGAGAAGAGAGATTTGAAGGAATATAAATAATCAGTAGTGAGTCTACCTAGGAGTCATACCCTTCTATTTGGGAGAGGTTGGCTGGTTACCCTGTTAAGCGAGCCATACCTATGCCAACCTGCTTAATAATCCCCAATCTGAATAATAGACACTCATTTGACATTTATACTCATCTACTGATGAAGGTAGTCATAGTAGTAGTACTTACAGCCAATAAGGACAGAAAACCTTGGCAGGACAACTTACCATAGCTCATGCATTTATATTAGATTTCTCTTCTCCTGTTGTACTTTGCTGTTAACCAATGAGATACTGACACAATTTGGCATGGGTGAGAAATTTTACCAACCAGGCCTGTTTTGAATATCAATTAGTGTGGCCCTTGCTGTTGCTTCTAAGACTAAAGAAATGGTGCATCTTAATAGCAGCTTAGCAATAACTTGAGTCTATGCCAACAGGATGCATCCAACAAGGATATAGAAAATAGCAAACTGTACCAGAGGGCTTAATGTATCAATAGGCTATGATTGTCAAAAAGCGAAATCAAGTTCCAAATCATTTTATTTGTTTTCATTGTGACCTTTATGCCAGGGACATAAAGAGATACATAAAGTGTTCCCAGTCATCCACATCGAGATGTACCAGGAAACAGTCGTTATTCTAGCACACCGTGTCCCTAATAAAATATGTTTTGATGAATTTCAGGATGTCCAAAATGTGGTGCATATGGTGGTCATTTTGCCTTAAATATGGAACAATAGGAAAACCTACTTCTAACCAAAGTGCAAGTATTTCTTCTAAATTCTCTTAATAGTGCCACGTATGAGAAGGGGGAGGGGAAACAGAAAAATCATTTAAATTTGTTAAAACCGGAGTTAACTTTTATCATTTGCTCCTGGGTTCTCTGAGCAAACATTGCATTTTTAAGTATTGCCCAGAACACAATTTAACTATGGAACATAGTAGATAAGGCTTTGAAAAACTAAGCCTAGAGAGGGACACTCTAGGTGTTTTATGCATACAGTGTTCCCTCACTTATTGTGGGGGGTTACGTTCCAGGACCACCTGCAATAAATGAAAATCCGCGAAGTAGGGGCACTATATTTATTTTAATATTTATACCTTATTTTAGTAGTTAGGTGGCCTTTCTCTCCTTCGCAAGCTCATTTTGTACTGTAGTTATTTTAGTTTGGTGAGGCGGGCAGCACTTTGGCAGAGAAGGCTGTAAACCTGCAACTCCCAGGATTCCCGGGGAGCCAGTGAAGCCTTCCCAGAAGAAGGGGCGGGGCGAGAGCGCATGTGCGAAAGGCAGATGCCGCCACTGCCAAGTCCTTCATGAATTGCTTTGTGTTGTTTAATTGGTTAGTTTGATAGATAGATACCACTTTTGATTGGATAGCATTAAGGTCCAAGGCATCCTGAGAGTGCCTTGGACCACAAAAAAATCCCTGCGAAACAGCGAGGGCACGAAAAGCAAACCACAAAATAGTGAGGGAACGCTGTATTGTCTTTCTGGACAACATAAAAAGGGATTACAAAAAATTGAATTATTATTATAAATTAACCATATCTCAAGACCTCTGTCCCCCTTTTTCATGAGCACAAGAAACAAAGAGTTTCAGAGCTGTTTACAAATTGCTCAGTTAGCTGCATGTCCATCTGCTCTGTTAAAATGTAAGAATTTACAAGGACTGCTTGAGTCTCCATCTACACTGCCATATAATCCAGTTTCTGAATCCAGATCATCTTTGAACTGGATTATATGGCAGTGTAGTCTAGTCTCATATAATCCAGTTCAAAACAGATTCTTTATTCAGGAACTGAATAGCAATGTAGACTCAGCTTGTATCAGAGTCTGATGGATATATAGAAAGAAGCAACATTTCCAGCTGTTATGCAAGCTCGTAGTATTAGCAGGGTAAATACCCCAGTTCCTATATAAGCTCTTATTTTAGTAGTGTTGGTGTCACTTCAATAAAAGCATAGCTTAGACATAGCTACAAAATGCCTTACTAAAGAGTGACACAAGGGTCTAATCTAATTTGACATAAAGTAAGTCACATTTTAGAAATCTGAATTTTGTGTAGTCCATTGAATTGCACTGGGAGACAAAAACAACTATAAGCTTTTGTTGGGGGTTGGGGTCTGGGAGAGGTTTGTTTGTTTATTTTTTCACCTTTGTGAATGAAATACGCAGTCAGCCTAACCCTATCTGAGGGAATTATATTTCTGTAATGCAGAGGGTTAGGTTCATACGTTTCAATCATTTTGAAATGACAAAAATGGTCGTATTTCTGTTTATGTCGTAGCTCCTTGAAGGGAATCAATCATCACTTTAGCTCCACATCAAATTTCCAGTTCTGGTTGACCTAGCTTGGGTTGCAAGCAGATGCATAAAAAACCTACCTCCTGTATTATATCCCCAACTACCTACCACATACATGAACTGGGAGCTTGTATTTCTGCAGGCAGTGCTAAAACAGTTATTTCTGTGGGAAAGAAGGATGAGCTAACATTCTCAGTTCTTCAGTAATGTGAATCACAGCATCTTAAAGTCAGTGTCTGAATGCTTGAGGCCATACTCATCATGACTAAATTTGTTTTAGTTTAAATGCTAGGAAATGTTTCTCTCTAGCACATCATGGTTTGCCATTGTTGCTGTTTCTCTAGTATTTAATGGGTGGCAGTAATGTGGAGGTAATCCCCCAGGATTCTAGCAACATGTGGGTTGTGGTCTTCCATGTGGAGATCTAATGTCATTAGTGTCAGGTCACATGTAGCACATCTCCCATGATCACCTTACTGTAATACCAAAAAAATAAATTATGAGAAAATATCTATAAAAATGTAACAATAGATATAGACTCCACTCAATCAATGTGTGAATTAAGAATGCGAAAGAAGTGGGCTCTAGCCTACCTGGAGCCTTTATTTTGTGGTTGAATCCACAGATCCACATAGTGTGGATAAAGGCAGTCCAATATACTCTTCCCTAAATTGCAAAAACTAAGATTTCATAGGATGTAACCATGGCAATTAAATCAGAATTACTACTGCATAGTGTGAAAAGTGCTTGTCTCTGGTCTACCAGGGGCTGGGGGGGGGGGGGGATAACATTTCCACAAGTCACACTTTGTGTAATTTGGGTCTGCAGCAAGCTTCCTTAGTCCACCCTTCCTCATGTTTTTGATTTATAACAGGGATCTGTTAGGCATTTAGTTGTTTAATTTGGTTTCTGGTTTATTTCCTGATGTTACTATTTTGTTGGTGATTGGTTTAGATACATTAACTGGGGAAACAAAGCATATTTTGCTTTGGGGGAGGGCATTTTGATCCCTTCCAGTGAAGGAGAGCAAATAGAAATAGTTATTTACTTATTTTATTTATTTACAGCATTTTTACCCCGCCTTTCTCACCCGAGAGGACTCAAGGCGGCTTACATAAATTGACAAAATTCAATGCCCAAAACAGTGCACTAAAACAAACAGCTTATACAGATCAAAATAACAATACAGAATAAAAACATATAATACAAATTTAAAAACATGTATATATTTGAGTTCATTAAATTATACATAGTCGAACAAAATTATATAATAACATAAAATCTAAACAAACATCCACATTAATTTACAACAGCCAACTACCATAGAGTTCATAAACCGCTGTACCCCAGATTATGGATTTCCATGTGATGAGGCCGAAGGCAGGGCAGAACCATGCATCTGATGAAAGAAAGGGGCTCTGCTCTTGGCCTTGAAGGTTGCTAGTTCAAATCCATGAGATGGGGTGAGCTTCCATCTGCCAGCTCTAGCTTGCAGGGACATGAGAGAAGCCTCCCAACAAGATGATAATGCATCCGGGTGTCCCTTGGGCAACATCTCTGTAGATGGTCAATTCTGAGAGTCTGAGGTGTCCTACGACTGAGAAATTTCTCAATGTGTTACTGAGAATTTGAATAATTGTAGTCCACAATTCTGGACTGTTCAATAAGAAATCCATACAAAAGGTTGTGCTTCAGATTTGTCACTTTTTATCTGAGCAGAGTGAAAAAAGAGAGTGCAAGGCTAATGCATTCCCCTCCTCTCCACTGGTTAATTCTGAATAGGACATAAAATCCCACCCCCCTTCTACCACTTACAGACAGTAAAGATGAGTGTGAGATATATTTTGGCAGTATTTAGGGACCAAAATTACCATGTTAATTCAAGCTAGTGTGGTCTTTCTCAGTGCTCTTCTTCATACCTGACAGCTTACACAAACACTGAACTCTGTGTATACAGTGGATTCTTGTCATCCACTGGGAGTTGGTCCCAAGACCCTTCATGGATACCAGAATCCATGGACATTGAAATTTAATCATAAAAAATAATGTAGTAAAATTGTGTCCCTTATACAAATGACAAAATCAAGGTTTGCTTTGGGAGGGGGGTGATATTTTCAAGCTACGGATGATTGAATCTGTGGGTACCGAATCTATGGATACAGAGAGTTGGCTGTATGGCACTGCATCATTTATGTAGCTGAAAATTGCTTTGAAAAGTTAATCCATGACAGAACAAGAAGTATACTGATTAAAGTATAATTTTAATTCTTCATGAGAACCTCAATATGCCAAAGAAAAGGGTTAGTCTTGTGTAGAACAAAGAGATGAAGCTACATAGTTTTAATTTAGAAGACGCTTTAAAGTCATTTCAAAGTTAATCCTACTCTCAATTTGACATCCAGATAGGTAATGTGTTTTCAGGAACACAATGAGATAGTCAAGGTAACTTAATTATTATACCTTTGTTCTTATGATTGCAGCTCTGCTAAATGAAGTATACAGTCAGCTCTAATGTTACAGTGAGTCATTTAAACCATCATGAGAGGTGTAATTATGTTTTCCACAGAAGACAGGAATGTTTTCATGTCCACATAGGCAGGAATACTGCTTGTGTTGTGGCTCTTCAAACATATATGATCGAAGATATGGACAGGATTTGCTGCTGTTGGAGGCGCTGCTTTACAGTGGCGAACCCAGAATTTGGTGTTCAGAAACACCTATTTGAACCTCTGGTCACGTGCCTGTGAAGTCTCTCAAGGCTGTCTTGTTCTCCATTCTGTTCAACATATAAATGACACCACTGGGAGAGATCATCTGAAGTGTGGTCTATACGCAGATGACATCTATACGCAGATCTATACACAGATGACACCCAACTCTACTATTCCTTTTCACCTAAAGCCAAAGAAGTTGTCCAGATCCTACATCAGTTTCTGTCGTCAATAATGGACTGGATGAGGGAAAACAAAATGAAACTAAACCCAGACAAGACAGAGCAATTTCTGGCCAGTTGAGCAGCAGAGCAAGTCTGTATTAGATGGATTCATGGTTCCCCTGAAGACAGAGGTTCACAATTGGGGGATACTTTCGGACTCAGCATTGAACCTGTAGGCCTAGGTTTCTGTGGTGGCCAGAAGTGCCTCTGCGCATTTAAAATGTGTGTACCAACTGTGACCTTTCTTTGAGATGACAGATCTGGCCACAGTGCTAGATGCCTAAGGCCCCATCTACACTGCTATATAAAATCTACATTATCTGATTTAAACTGGATTATCTTGCAGTGTAGACCCAAATAATACAGTTCAAAGCAGATAATAAGGATCATCTGTTTTGATCATCTGGATTATATGTCAATGTAGAAGGGGCCTTAGTTACATCCCATTTGGATTACTGTAATGCACTCTACATGGTGTTGCCTATGAAGAGTATTTGGAATCTTCAGCTGGTCCAGTTAGGAATACCCAGGTTGCTAACCGGAGCTGGCTACAGGGAGTGCACAATCCGCCTGTTGCAACAGCTCCACAGCACAATTCAAAGTGCAGGTTAGGATTTTTAAAGCCCTATACGGATCAAGTCTAGGCTATTTGCCTGACTGCATCTCCCTGTACAAACCTGCCTGGGCCATGAGATCCTCAGGAAGAGAACCTTCTCTTAGTCCCATCACCATCAGAAATACATTTAGCGTGAGAAGGCTTTCACAGGTCCCTTCCACACAGCTGTATAAAATCCACATTGCTTTAGATACTATGACTGTGTGCACGCAGATAGTCCAGTTCAAAGCAGATATTGAAGATTATCTGCCTTGATATTCTGGGTTATATGGTTGTACAGAAGGGCCCTCAGTGGTGTAATCCTAGCCTATGCTCCCTGCTATCCATTCACACTTCACCTCTGGCTTTATGTTATTTTTACTGTTTGGCCCTTACCCTAGCTCTTACAGCTATCTTGTTCTATTTGGAAATTAAGCCCATTGGTTGTTAAATCACCCAATGGCGTAATCTGAAACTGCTTTTATACCTAAAGAACACATTGTTTTAAAATTTTATTATGCTTAAGCTGTTGTTTTATTATCGGATTGTTGTATGCTGTATGTTGGTATTGAATGTTTACCATGTGTAAATCGCACTGAGTCCCCGTGGGAGATAGAGCGGTATATAAATAAAGTTTTGTTGTTGTTGTATTGTTGTTGTTGTTCTCCCTCAACTCTGGAACTCCATGCCTAAGGAAGCCAGAATGACCCACTCTCTGTTGTCCTTCTGGTGAAAATTATTTATTCAGATTGGCCTTTAAAGAAGAAAAATTTTATAACCAGATGAGGGGTGCTGTGTTTTATGCATTTTAATATATTTGTTTAATGGTTTTGTTGCTTTTAATGAAGTATTTTTAATATTTCTATGTTTAATCCTAATTTAACATTTTTGACTCTCTTTTTAGAGAGATAAAACAGGGCAGAAATTCATCATCATGATAGTCATCATCATTAAATGATGTGATGCTTCAATTTAATCATCCATACTCTGAGATTGCATTTTTATAAAAGGTGTCATTCTCCATTTATTCTCTTTGTCTAATACCAAGGAGTCTATTTATACATTCATGTGGTCAAAAGGGATGTTTTTGCAGTCACAAAGAAATACAAATAATATAAAGTCCCTTGAAAATTTAAAACAAAGGGAAAAAACATGGCTTTGGAGAACATGTTCTCTTCAGTTTGAATATAAAGCTATTGTGGATAACTCTTATTCTATCCAAGATGTGTTTTCCATATTATGACTAGCATATTAAAAATACAGGAGATTTAGTAGGACTGGTAAGAGTGAAACCAAAATGATAGAGAGAGAGAAGGAAGAGAAGAGAGAAGAGAGAGAGAGAGAGAGGAGATATATATTGGCCGGGCAATTCTTCTTACTAACTTACAGCTATCCTATTTCTTTCAACTTGTATGCCTTACAGCACATACAGAATGCTATGTGTGACTCATGCCATCTGATTCCACTTTAAAGGCCTTAAAGTGGCACAGTTGGAGTTATATTTTCTTATGTTCAAAAACATAGACCAAAGAGACAGTAAATTATGAAATTCATGCATGACTGAGTGGGCGAGGTTAAATTCAGGTCTCCTCGGTCCAAATGAAGTTCCCCCTATCTTGTTGGTTTTGCAGAGTCTAGGACATTTAATGACATTTAAACAACATTTTTCTTCTGTTAGAAGACCTGAAAAGTGGTCAAGTAAAATTAAAATAAGTCTAGTTTGTCTCCTTATTCAAAGGCAGAGACTTTTGAAACCACTAGGATGCAAGAAGTTGCTGGACTGTGATATAAACCACAACTAGGAAGTGAGGCACATGGCCCCTATAACTATAAAAACTAACCACAGATAGTCACACATGCACCATTAAAAAGGTGTGATGTTATCTCATGTTATGATATAATTGTTATGGAAGTTATTTATGTCTTAGGGCCATTCCATACAGCCATATAACCCAGAATATCAAGGCAGAAAATCCCACAATATCTGCTTTGAACTGGGTTATCTGAGTCCACACTGCCATATATTCCAGTTCAAAGCAGACAATGTGGGTTTTTATTCAGTTGTGTGGAAGGGGCCTCAGTCATTGCAAAAGGAAAATAATTATATTCCGCTCACCATTTGTAATTCATGACTTTTTAGTAATTTTCAGTTATTTTGTTCAGGACTCACATGAAAAAGGACAGTTAGATATGCCTCTGTTTATCCTGAACTTTTTAAAAGTACTTATCTGAGGACCTCATCACATGGAGGTCTTTGATTCAGGGGACAATGGGGGATCTGCAGGACAGCAGGGCAAATCATGGGCAGCGGGGCGATTCTTTCACCCAGCACCCCACATCACCCACTTGCCCATCACACGCCAGGAAGCATGATTTTTAATCTGAATGCAGGTAGTCTCCCATGTTCAGGATCCTCCATTGTAGACCACTTTACTGGTGCAGTCATCATAGTGTCCCACCAGAAGTAGCTGTGCATTATGTGATGAGATCTGGCGGGATCCGTGCTGGCTGCGTTGGCAAAGTGTTCTACGAGGATTGAATGAAAAACAATGCCTCCACCTTCGTTGCTTGGGTTTGGATGGGAATATTTTAATAAATCAAACGCAGAAATAATCCTTAGAATGTGCTCTTTAACTACCACTATTCACATTTCCACATAACCACCAGACAATTGGATACATTTCTCCCAACGATGAACAAGTTTTCTGAAGCTGTCATGGAAGAAGTCTACACTCTGTTTCCGCAACCAGCGTCTCAGAGTACCCATCGTGCACAGAACTTCTGATAGCCAAGCAAAGCAATAATGTGACCCACACGTTCTTGTGAAATGCCAATTACGCTTGAAATTTCTCTCTGAGTGATACGACGATCGTCCTGAATCAATCTGTCAACCTTTTGCTTAGTCACCCAACAACGCACAGTACTCACATCAACACAATCACCATAAACAGCTTGCCTTCTATGATGAATCTCCTTTGGGGTGACGCCTTCTGCTGTCAAGAATTCAGTGACTGCACGTTGCTTAAGTCACATTGACTGACCGTCTGCACAGGGTTCCATACTTCACACTTTAACAACACAACCGTTCAATGCTAAGGCTTCCTGCCAAATGGAATTGTAGAGGAGAGTCTACTGAACAAGCCAGTACCTGCCGCATACTAGTACTTCCGTCTGTTGAGGAGTTAAGAAGGTGGAGGCATTACTTTTCATTCAACCCTCATATGATGGCTAATTTTCCAAATGTTCTGAGATCCTAGGTCTGAAGATCAAATCCCTGGTTCCTTAGAATGCAATCCTCTATTCTCTCAACAAAGAGTAAGGCCTATTAAATTCAATGGCATGCATTTTTGTGTAGACCTGAGTAGAATTGTCCAATGAATACAAAATAAAATTTAATCAAGAAAAATTATACATCTTTAGTAAAATTACCTTATATGGGGAAAAATTGGGGAAAACTAATGAGAATTTGTGATAAATGTGAGCCAGAATACAATTTTATTCTATTGTGAATACAAATCATTGTTTTATGAAGGTTTGGCTAGAATTAAAGCATTTTAATCTGAATTTGATCAAAAGATTTTAACCTGTATTTTAAGTCTATGTATCTTGTATGTCTTTTTAATAGTATGTTATATCTTGTTTTAATTATGTTGTATCCTGTCTCGAGTTGGAGAGAAAGATAGATAATAAATTCATTATTATATTATATTGTCATATATTATTATTTTATCACTATTAGAACAAACTTTTCCAGATGCACTGAATTCACAAAGATATCATATTTCATGTTTTAGTAGTTTAAATTGCAGAAATGGCACCATCTGGTGGATATCTTTTTTAAAAAAAAATGCTTGAGGGGAGACATAACAACATTTTTTGTACCTGGCCATTTACCTACTTTAAAATGAGTGAGAATTCTGTGATGTTCTGAAGCATGTAGTGCTCATTACACAAGAAACTGATGTCCACATTTGAATCCTGTTGTTCATTTCAAAATAGGAATTTATCAGAATGAACAAACCCCCTCAGTCATAAGATTAAAGGAGATTTTAACAATGTCAACAACAGATAGATTTTCCATCCAGGTAAAGCACCTTGGGTGATTGTGATGTCTGAAATCTTGGTACTCAAGATTCCATTGCTCAAGATTCATTGATTCCAGTGAAGACACGAGCTGAGGACGGAGTCAGAGACTGTTTTATTGCTCTTGTTGGCTCAGAAAGGATGCCAGGGGAATTATCGCAGACATGTCTTCCATTTACAGAAGTTGACATTCTATAGATTTTTGAAAAGAATAAATATTTCAGAAACTGAAACAAATTACGATTCATGGTTTTATTGGTTCACAGTCATGTTTTACTGTTCATGATTGGGGCAAAGTGTGTGGCAGAAAACTTAAGACTTAAGTCTTTTATTGGAGAAATCGTGAGTTCATTTTTGTATCTGTGCCAGACCCTTTTCCACCAGTGGGGATTTTTCAGAAAGGGAAGTAACCAAGGGGAACAGTGGTTACCAATTGATCTTTGGGTTGGGAAGGGGAGAATTCCTTGATGAGACAATAGATCAGTGGTTCTCATCCTGTGGGTCCCCAGATGTTTTGGCCTTCAACTCCCAGATTTTCTAACAGAAATTCGAGCTGGTAAACTGGCTGGAATTTCTGGGAGTTGTAGGCCAAAATCGGGTTGAGAACCACTGCAATAGAAGATTGTCTTGTATCTCATCACACTTACAGTCCGTCTCCCTACTATTTTACAGGCACCCACCATAAATTTACTGAGAGTCATGGCTGCCATCAGATGATTTCGAGGCATTGCTTCTACACCCCCCCTCCCGGTCACAGAACTACAGAGCAATCATGAAATGGGGATATCTGTAAGCACAGGAAGAAAATGTGAATTTAGCCAAAATAAAGCTAAGGACCTGTTATTTTGGCTCCAAACAACATGTGATGGGGTCTGTGACAGTCTCCATTCTTTTTCAGAACTTGCCATGGAGAAAAGGGTTTTTCCAATGGGCGGTCCTTAGCAGTAAGCTGTTCTTAGCAGTGAGCAGTCATCCCTCTTTACAGAAGTGCATAATAACTGTTTCCCTTAGCAAATATTTTTTTAATTATTAATGACTGATATAGCATAATAGCAGCATTGTAGAGCAGAGAATAGGCAGTTTTCCTTTGCTGGTTTATTCCAATTGTAATATTGTACTTAGCAGTGAGCTATCATCCCTATTTACAGAAATGCAAGATGACTCCTTCCTATGGAAAGAAGTGGTTTAAAACAGTATCTCTACCTCAAAGATCCAATAGGTTTTGATGCAGAACAATTGGATCCCATGAAAAGCAATGGGATTTTGACCATTAAAGCCCTACATGGTTTGGGTCTAGGTAACCCATACAATCTGCCCCAGATGCTTAAGTCCTTTGGGGGACACATGCTCCAACCTGTTGAACCCCAAGGCAGCGTGAGCACTCGAAAACCAGACATGAGCCAATATAACATCTTTATTAAAACAATTATAAATCCAAAGGAAATTAGGTATAGAGTCTGAGTAAGGAATAGTTCTTTTCAGAAAGTCGATGACGGTTTCAATTGGGTGAAGGAAAAGGTTCGATATTATAATCCAAATGAGAACTCGATAGCTCTCCCAAAAAATCAAAGTCCATGAAGTTAAACAGGGAAACAAGACTGGCAGGAAACAGAGTTCTATCCACTGGAAATTCTTCGTAGCATACAAGGCAGCAAAGTTGTTAAAGCTGAGGCAAACTTGAAACAGGAACAAGGAATAACAACTGAAGTAAAGTCAAGGTCTACTCAAGAGTCGCGGCACAGCACGGCCCGACTGGAACTGGAAAAACTTGACTCGGAAACCGGAGCTAGAAACGGAGAAACCTCTCTCCAAGAAGCAATGTTGACACCGCAAGGAAATCTACTGAACAAAACACTTTTAACAGATTCTGGGCTGTTCAGAATTTGGGGAGTACAAACTTCCAAAACTTTCCCAAGGGAATGCTACCCATTATCCCATCTATTTGCCAGTCTTTGGTTCCGGCGGATTTCCTGTTTTGCACTTCTTTCTCTAGTCACAAAATCTCTATGATTAAAAACCCCGTTCCCAGGCGTTTCTTCCACATCTGGTTCTATCTGCGAGGGAGGACTAGAAGAATCTTCTCCAATTAACAAGTCTCCAACATCAACATCTTCAGGCACCTGCAGCTGTAAAGGCCCCTCCGTGGAGGTAATGTCAGTAAATTCCTCATCATTATCTGTGTCAAAGTGCAGGTCCCAAAACACTGCAGGCCTTGGTGCCCTGGCTGGCTGGGATCTAACACAACCATCCAGAACCTGACTGGTGACCGTCACCCATCGGTTGTCCCAGAACTGTGGGTATGACTTTCCAGAAGAGATTTGACAGCTAAATCAGCTGTCAGAATGTAAGATGCAACTGAAGACCTGCCCAGTCAATTTTAACTTGTGGGTTTTAATCTGCATTTTTTCAGTGACTTATAACCCACATTTTAACTCTATATTTTGTTATATGTATTTTAAAAGTGTTTTATCTCTTTGTTTTAATGATGTTGTATTCTATTTCAAGCTGCAAGGACAGACGGGCAATAAATATATTATTATATTATTACATGCAGTTTCTCAAGTCACCCCTGACATTATAAAAAGTTACATATAGATTAGTACTGACCTCTAATTTCATATTTTAAAAGTTTCTATATCTATTTTAATGAAATATAACAAAATGGCCATGGTGCTATATAAAATTGATCCTTGTATTAACTGCCATTGTTTGATATCTTCACTTTCAAAAAGTCAAAATTTATTCAACACACGTCATAATTATTCACATATGTTCAACAGACACATAATTTCATTTGGAGAGGGAATTCAAAATTCTGAGGAGCTCAGACATCTTTTTATTAGTTTTTGAGTTGCAATAACAAATATAAACAAATACCAAAAATATTAAGAAATAATACACCAACAGGCTTGACATGTGGACAAGGTACAAGTGATGCTTAACAGAACTGTCCCAATAGAATGATTATCTGGAGCACTGCTTTTTAAACTGTGGGTCCCTCCCCAAATGGGGTCCCCTTAGATCAATGTTGGGGTCCCGAAAAATTTGGTAAGAGTAAAAGCTTTCTGAACATCACCTCAGGACTATGTTAGACATTTACATGAATCTCCTGTGCAGTGTTTATAGTGAACTCTGCAGAAAATGCTTCAGCCTTACAAATGCTGATTTGTTATCAGTAGATGCTTTGTTTCATGCCTATTTTATATACCTGGAGTCACATACAAATTTCTCTAGCCAAAAAAGATCATAAGTGGAAAAGTTGGTTGTGATTGGTTAAGCTCAAGATATGATTCTTTGATAATCAAAGATATATTTCCATGTTGTGGTGGTAGTTGTGACAGAACCACTAGTTCTTCTGTGACAATAAGCTCTGGACATTCAGTGTCTGCAAAAATATCAGAAGCCACGGAAGAATTCAATTTGGATCTCTAGTAGTCTGAAGTTGTCTTCTTTATTTATAGCATTCATGCTTTGCTCTAAAGTTGGAAGTGCTCCCAGAGCAGTTTGAATATCAATCAAAATGAGATGAAACAGTCTCTCAAAGTTACAATCTAAAAGGGATAAGACATGTAAGAAAATGGGAATGGTGGAGAGGGGAAGGGAAACAACGGAAGTTAAGGTAGAAGTTCATAATATTATAAAGTTTCTTAGCCTGAAGAAATGAATGCTAAATGACAACTGTAAATCAAGCTGGATTCTCAAGAAGGCTGGTGGACAACTGTTGAGCAGATTTAGCATCTAGTGTAAATTGTTCTCCTTATCTATGAAAAACTAGAACAAAATACAATAAGCCAAGAAAAGCATTAGCTGTATATTCACTAGCATAATTTATGTAGATCACACAATTCAAATTCAAATTTTCCTGAAACAAAACTCAGGGTCATAGGTCAGTGGCCAAGCATATGTCATGTACGTAAGCAGAAGAGCCTGGCTCAGTTCCTGATAGCTTAAGAAAAGCTGGTAAAGACTACCTGAAATTTGTGAAGAAACTAACAGCCATCCTTAGTCTGATGCTCTCCAGATGTGTTAGACTGCTACAACATCAAAATCTTCAAAAAAAATTATCACCATTGGCTATGCTGACATGAGATGATAGAGTCACAGTTATAATTGTGGCTGGATATATATCCAGATTTTGCACTTTCTTCTTTCACCGTGGTTCATAGAATCATAGAATCATAGAATCATAGAATAGTAGAGTTGGAAGAGACCACATGGGCCATCTAGTCCAACCCCCTGCTAAGAAGCAGGAAATTGCATTCAAAGCACCCCCGACAGATGGCCATCCAGCCTCTGCTTAAAAGCCTCCAAGGAAGGAGCCTCCACCACAGCCCCGGGGAGAGAGTTCCACTGTCGAACAGCTCTCACAGTGAGGAAGTTCTTCCTGATGTTCAGGTGGAATCTCCTTTCCTGTAGTTTGAAGCCATTGTTCCGTGTCCTAGTCTGCAGGGCAGCAGAAAACAAGCTTGCTCCCTCTTCCCTATGACTTCCCTTCACATATTTGTACATGGCTATCATTTCTCCTCTCAGCCTTCTCTTCTGCAGGCTAAACATGCCCAGCTCTTTAAGCCGCTCCTCATAGGGCTTGTTCTCCAGACCCTTAATCATTTTAGTCGCCCTCCTCTGGACGCTTTCCAGCTTGTCAACATCTCCCTTCAACTGTGGTGCCCAAAATTGGACACAGTATTCCAGGTGTGGTCTGACCAAGGCAGAATAGAGGGGGAGCATAACTTCCCTGGATCTAGACGCTATTCCCCTATTGATGCAGGCCAGAATCCCATTGGCTTTTTTAGCAGCCGCATCACATTGTTGGCTCATGTTTAACTTGTTGTCCACAAGGACTCCAAGGTCTTTTTCGCACACACTGCTATCAAGCCAGGCGTCCCCCATTCTGTATCTTTGATTTCCATTTTTTCTGCCGAAGTGAAGTATCTTGCATTTGTCCCTGTTGAACTTCATTTTGTTAGTTTTGGCCCATCTCTCTAGTCTGTCAAGATCGTTTTGAATTCTGCTCCTGTCTTCTGGAGTGTTAGCTATCCCTCCCAGTTTTATGTCGTCTGCAAACTTGATGATCGTGCCTTCTAACCCTTCGTCTAAGTCGTTAATAAAGATGTTGAACAGAACCGGGCCCAGGACGGAGCCCTGCGGCACTCCACTTGTCACTTCTTTCCATGATGAAGACGACGCATTGGTGAGCACCCTTTGGGTTCGTTCGCTTAGCCAATTACAGATCCACCTAACCGTAGTTTTGTCTAGCCCATATTTTACTAGTTTGTTTGCCAGAAGGTCGTGGGGGACTTTGTCGAAGGCCTTACTGAAATCCAGGTACGCTACATCCACAGCATCCCCTGTATCGACCCAACTCGTAACTCTATCGAAAAAAGAGATCAGATTAGTCTGGCATGACTTGTTTTTGGTAAATCCGTGTTGACTATTAGCAATGACCGCATTTGTTTCTAAGTGTTCGCAGACCACTTCCTTAATGATCTTTTCCAGAATTTTGCCTGGTATTGATGTGAGGCTGACCGGACGGTAATTGTTTGGGTCGTTCTTTTTTCCCTTCTTGAAGATAGGGACCACATTCGCCCTCCTCCAATCTGCTGGGACTTCTCCCGTTCTCCAAGAACTCTCGAAGATAATTGCCAGTGGTTCTGAAATAACTTCCGCTAGTTCCTTCAGTACTCTTGGGTGTAGCTGATCTGGCCCTGGGGACTTGAATTCGTTTAGAGAGGCCAAGTGTTCCTGGACAACTTGTTTCCCTATTTGGGGTTGGATTTCCCCCAATCCTTCGTCCATTCCGTGTTGCTGAGGTTGAAGCTGGCTTTCTTTTTCTGAGAAGACCGAGGCAAAGAAGGCATTAAGTAGTTCTGCCTTTTCCCTGTCCCCTGTCGCCATCACCCCATCTTCTCCTTGCAATGGCCCTATCGCCTCCTTTTTCTTCCTTTTTCTACCAACGTAAGCAAAAAAGCCTTTTTTGTTGTTTTTTATGTCCCTGGCAAGCCTGAGCTCATTTTGCGCTTTAGCCTTGCGAACCTTTTCCCTACAGGTGTTGGCTATACGTTTGAATTCTTCTTTGGTGATTTCTCCCCTTTTCCACTTCTTGTGCATGTCACTTTTGAGCTTTAGCTCAGTTAGAAGTTCTTTGGACATCCATTCTGGCTTCTTTGCACTTGTCTTATTTTTCTTCTTTGTTGGCACTGTTTGCATTTGCGCCTTGAGTATTTCACTTTTGAAAAACTCCCATCCATCCTTAACTCCCTTGTTTTTTAATATCGGCGTCCATGGAATGCCGCTTAGTAATTCCTTCATTTTTTGGAAGTCAGCTCTCTTAAAGTCCAGACTTATAAGACTCCTCAGTTCCTCCTTTCAACCATCAGTGTGGTATCATCTGCATATCTAAGTTTGTTAATGTCTCTTCCAGCAATTTTAACTCCAGCCTTGGATTCATCAAGCCCTGCACGTTGTATGATATGTTCTGCATATGAGTTGAATAGGTAGGATGAGAGTATACAGCCTTGCCGTACTCCTTCCCCAATTTTGAATCAGTCTATTGTTCTGTGATCTGTTCTTACTGTTGCTACTTGGTCGTTACTCAGATTCCTCGGGACACAGACAAGGTGACTTGGTATTCCCATACCACCAAAAACTTGCCAGAATTTATTATGATTCACACAGTCAAAGGCTTTAGAATAGTCAATAAAACAGAAATAGATGTTTTTCTGAAACTCCCTGACTTCCTCCATTATCCAATGAATATTGGTAATTTGGTCTCTCATTCCTCTGCCTTTTAAAAATTCAGCTTGTACGTCCGGCAACTCTTTTGGATATTACTTCTTTAATAGAAAATTTTGATATCAGAGGCAAAAATATCATGGATAGAATGAACAGATGGGGCTGTTTTCTTCAGCCACTAGGTGTCACTAAGAGTCTATTTTGTATGGGTTTTTTTTTTAAAAAAAATCAGATCTATTTGAGGAAAGGTTAGAGCAGGAGTGTTTTGACCAGTTCATATAATTTGGGGGCTTACTGAACAACAGGATAGGAAAAACATAGTTTATAAATGCATAGCATTTCAAGACTAAATTTTCAAACTGAAAACAATCATTTTTAGAAGTGCAACTGGTGGGTGACTATTACCTGCACTATTATGTCATAGTGGAGTAGCTATAACAATACATGACATCAGGTGAGCTGTATAAATAGAACAAATCCTGGCTTCAACGATAGCTTTGCTGTGAAGAGGATCTGACCATTATACATAGAAAAATCCAATCTAAAATGTTGGCATCACAATATAAAGTCTGATCATGAATACCAGCTCAGTTCAAACCCAATAATCTTTGCATTAGAACAAATATCAATGGAAATTCTTCTTCCCCATATTCTTCTTCTCGCTCCCTCTACTATCAGGCCCCTTCCTCTTCCTTTGATTTTGTGACAGGTAGTTAGTCACAGTGGCCATTGCTATTGATGATCAACAACACTGCAATGCTGCATATTTTGTAATGGTGGCTCAATGACTGTATGATGATCTACATCAGCAGTTCTCAAAGTGTGCTCTGCTGTGCTCTTAGGGCTCCGTGAAGCAAACTGAGGAGCTCTGTGCCTCCCACTCCTCTCCCCTCCAATCGTACATGGCAGCAGCTCCTCCTGATTTCCTCTTCCTCCCCCTCCAAGGGTGCCCAGGACTGTGCCAACTATCCAGGGCTGGTTCCTAATGGAGGCCCATGAAGCCGCCGCTTCGGGCGCAGCCCTTGTTGGGCGCTCTCAAAGCGGCAGCACCGGCAACCATTGGGTCGCTTGCCACAGAACAAGAAAGTCCTTGCTATTCTCGCGAGATTTCATGAGATCTCACAAAATATCGCGAGATTTCTGTGAGATCTCGCAGAAATATTGTGAAATTTTGTGAGAATAGCAAGGACTTCCTTGTTCCGCAGTGAGCAACCCAATGGTCGCCTGCGCCGGTAAGTTGGGGGGCGCAATTTCGGGTGGGGCGCAGCCCTAGGTTTGTGTACATACTGAAAAAACCTAGGGCCGCTCCTGCAACTATCCCTTCTCCTTCTTTCCCCCCTCCCTGGCTGGGTAGCTGTGAAAGAAAGGAACATGGTGGTGGCTGCCCATGCAAATTGCTTATGTTAAGCTCCCACACTTGAATTGCACCGGGCAAAAATTGCACACTCACTTTTGCCATCTAATGAACTAATTTTTTACCCAAGACCAGGCTTCATGATTTAAAAAATGACATTTGATTTGTTTCCTAAAGACACAACTTGAAAGAACTTGGGATGAAAACCAATTCTTCCAGAAAAAATTATCAGCCAACTAGTCATCTATTTTGAACAGTGTCAAGGCCTCTCCTTACAGCAGGTGGACTACGACTTATCTTCCATAATATCCAAGATAAGGCATTATTGTGTTAAAGCGTTGTATGTGGAAACGTGTAAATAAACCTCCATTAGCAGGCCTTTGGAAGATTTTGATTTAGTGAAGACTGAAGAACAGTTGCAAATAGTGCCACATTCCCACATTTAGGGCTTTCTACTCTTTTTATTGAGAGCTGCCCTGGAAAACAGGTCATGTGGAACATTTTTAAAACATCTGAAATTGTGTGACAGTCATTACCAAATCATGATAACTGGGAAATAGGTATTTTAACACTCATTGCTGCCTCCAACAGAATCCTGGGTACTTTTTTTGTTTGTTTTATTCTTCAGCTAATTTAACATTCTCTGTTATTTGCTGCAGTTTAGAGAAGTTGTCTGTACCTCTGTTGGGTTTTATTAATATAGGCTTAATAATGGTAGGCATTGCAGGGTTAACCAAAGTAGTCTGGTTTAGTCCCACAACAAGAAATGTTGGAGATGCTGCAGAATTTGCCTGAAATTATAGAAGCAATCTTGTAGTTTATGGACAGTGAGGACAGCAGGATTGGGTCCAAGTCACATCAATCCTAAGGACACCACTGCATTATCTATTCACTACACTGTGCTGCTTTTAATGCAAGACCATTTTAATGTGTTATTGTGCTTTTGAGTAGTTAATATGTTTGTACCTGCTTTTGGTTAAAATCTGGCAGGTGTTCCATGTCTTGGAAAACTGTAGCGATGGCATACTGAATAACAGACTGAATTTTCATTATATTTATTGTCAATAAATTTCATACTCTCATTTTGAAGCTAGGCATTTTACAATGTTTCCCAGTCCAGTTTTGGTAACATTGGCACATAAATTTTTCTTTCATGGCCTCCTTGTCTATCCTCTTCATTCTTCCTACCACATAGACTTTTTTCATTGTTTCAGAATACCTAATCTTAAAACTTCTAGGATGCAAGTGCAAATAGTCAAATGATTCACTGTCTTTACGAATGCATCTTCCATTCCTCTTACAGAGGATTTTGCTACAGATCTTGGTTGCAGTGGTCACATTAACGATGTAATGTCCAAAGAGACCATCTATGTATTTTTTCACAGTAAGACAATTCTCCTGGGAAAAAAAAACAATGACACAAATTGGTTACTTCACAGGTGGTTATGTGGATGCTACTCCCATTATATTAACTGGGAATTATGGTGATTTAAACTGGCAAAAATAGCTGGCACTGTATTTAAATAAACAGTCTAAGGGATCAAGAACACTATAGGTGATCATTCATGATTGTCTTCCAAGGACATAATCTTGGTGGTGGGTCCTAGTGAGTGTAGAGACTGGATCCACATGGTCTGTCACAATGAGGACATAGATTTCCAGGTGGAAGGTAGCCCAACAAGGTTTTGCTTGATGCATCTTCCTCTCAGCATTTCACCCTCTATTTGTGCCTCCTTCATAACTGCTGAACTCCAGCTAGAATGCTCAAGTGCCAGGGCTTCCCAATTCTCAGTGTTTATGCCACATTTTTTAAAAGTTAGCTTTAAGCCCAGATCAAGAATAATATTCAGCCTGTCATTACAATCATGGAAGTCCTTTTCATTGTCAAATACTTCAACTTGTTTTACTTATTCACTTACTCATATATCCGCATTCTAGAACACATCAAGAAAGAGAACTAATGCAAAACAGATAGCCAAAGTAAGCTCAGAAAAAATGGAAAGAAGCTGCATGCATGATGAAGGGACAGTAATTTTACTGGTTCCCCAGCTCCCGCTATTATTCCACTTGAATTGCTATGGTTCCAGCTTATAGAATCCTAGACTTGTAGTATGTTGGAACACACTGGATTAAAATTTCAAATGCACACCATTATAGTATAAAGCAAAAGATTCCACAGAATGCAACCTTTGCTTATAGGAGAATCACAACACTTTGATTGTGTAACATAAAAGGGCCACAGAACGCAAGTTAGCTTTCAGATTTAGACAAATACAGCTACAGTAGAGTCTCGCTTATCCAACATAAACGGGCTGGCAGAACGTTGGATAAGCAAATATGTTGAATAATGAGAGATTAAGGAAAAGCCTATTAAACATCAAATTAGGTTATGATTTTACAAATTAAGCACCAAAACATCATGTTATGCAACAAATTTGACAGAAAAAGTAGTTCAATACATAGTAATACTATGTTGTAATTACTGTATTTATGAATTTAGCACCAAAATATCATGATTTCTAGAAAACATTGACTACAAAAATGCATTGGATAATCCAGAACGTTGGATAAGCGAGTGTTGGATAAGTGAGACTCTACTGTACATCAAATAAAAAGTTATCATTGAAATGTACTTAATCAATCATATTTGAAACAACTTCAAACTTAATGTTAATGATGACCATCATCATCATCATCATCATCATCATCATCATCACCATTATTGTAGATTATTGTAGTGGGGAGATGGCTCCCAGGAATTCTTGTCAAATTTAACTGGCAGGAGTGTTTTAAGAAAGTCACTTACATGAGTACTGGCATACTGCATGCTTCCCCAAAGGATTACTCCTGCTGCTCCCATGGCTGCACTCTCACCAATAGTGTGCACCAAATCAATCTGAAAAGTAAGGCATGAATGGACATGATATTATAGAGCATCATACAGTGAATCAAGAACCAAAGCGGAGGCACTGTAGCCCGTGCTGTACACAGTCATCTCTCTATCGCTTGTCACTTCAGTTACTGCAAACCCGGTTCAAAGAGTCAAAGTAGTTTCTACTCAGTTGGCTCCACAGAGAGGTAGAAACTTGCAAAAGCAACCCATTGCAGTCTTGTCTAACATGTCGGTTCTTCCTCATTAGTAAATTTTGCCATCTTGACTAGACATGCTCTTGTTTTCATCTGTAGAAATGCTTTTGAAACACTCCTCCAAAACACAGTAAGCTTTGAACATCCAATTTGCCAGAGCTGACAATAACATGAATGTGTTCAGACAATGGTAATAACGTTTCTTGCCACTTCTGATTTATACACACACACACACACACACACACACACACACACAGACATACACACCCACATATATCACATACAAGAAATCCACCACAAATGCCTAGGTGGATTTAACTGACAGCATGTGGAATCACTCAAATTCCATATTTTCATGTCTTCCTGTGTATGCATAAATAGATGTTCGCATATGCATTATGAGAGTACAGAGATACAAATCAGGAAATCCAGTCCTGGCTTTCAGTCAATTCTGTACAGAATTTAACAGCATATTTTTTCTTCTTTTTCATTAAATAATGTATAACAAATTCTGTTTTATTTGTGGATATGTTAATTAGTTCTGAACTACAGAACAAAACTTGACAGACAGAATCATTATTTGTTTACCTATTTCTCTTATCTTTCATATTTTATTTGCTTTTGTTGATTTGATAAAGTCTTTGTAAATAAAAAAATGCCTATCAAAAACACCTGCAATACTGGTTTCATCAGAGGCAGCAAATGCAACTGACATATTAGTAAAGCTTTTGAATTTTCAATGGCATTTATTAGTCCAAGATTTAGCCTGCCAAGAAGTATGTGACTTATCTATTTTTCAAATGGGCAAATAGACAAATCTATGTAGTTCAATCTCCTCACATAGTATGTGGTTTAGTTCTAAATGATAATAATAATAATAATAATATTAATAATAATAATAATAATAATAATAATAATAATAATAATAATAATAATAACAACTACTTTATTTTTGTATCCTGACTCCATCACCCCGAAGGGACTCCGGACAGCTTACATATGGCACAAGGTGCCTGAAACAACGCATAAAATAAACAGACAGTGCAATATAAAATAAAACCCGAGTATATAAAACAACAATTTGAACTCAGAACAGCACCTAATAACCTATAGTATCATCTGTCATAAAAACATGGCCAACTGTAAACAAGAAGAAAGGAAAGGGATAGTGCAAGTTGTAGCTAAGGAACAAGGGAATGGGATAAAAGTGCTGTGGTGTATCATAATTGCAGACCACTGGGTTAGACATTCTCAAAGGCTTGTCTAAACATCCAAGTCTTCAATTCCCTCCGGAAGGAGGACAGGGTGGGGGCCAGCCTAATCTCCCTGGGGAGGGCATTCCAAAGCCGGGGGGCCACCACCGAGAAGGCCCTCTCCCTTGTTGTAGTGTTAACTTTGGGGATGAAAAGAATATTCCAAAAATCATATAATTAATCGAAAAACATGTGTTTCAAGAATCAATGACTCTTGACAGAACAAATTCTGGATTGAAAAGAATTTTGTAATTTGAGACTTATTCTATGCAAAATATGAGGTTTTCTGTAGAAAAACAAACAAATGGTTTTTCTACACAAAAAGTGTAATTGGAACATTCCATGAAATATATACACATTTATATTATATTGTCTTTTGTTGCATATGTTTGATGTTCCACATTTTTCTGGAAAGTGTTATTTTGTCTTAAACAGAAAACATCTTTTTATGCACATAAAACAGCAAACTACATACAAACATTTTGTAAAAGGTTCTGAATTTTTAATAGTTTCCATGTTTTTAAAAAAGTTTTTTCCTAGTGGGGAAAAATTCTGAAATTACTGATTGCTTCATTTGACAGGAAAAGTAATGATAAATTACATTCCTAGTAAACACCCACTGCTATTACTGGTCCTACAAATAAACACGAAATAAAAGTTTAGCAGTCCACTGGAAAATTACTGAGATCACTTGACAAACCTGGATGAGACTTGAACACTTTGTCATTTAGGCTGCCCATGCGTCCCTCAACTCTTTCCCCATGACACAGGCCCTACAAGACAGTCTTTAAAAGTGAGACATGTGTTGCTTTTACTGGAGGAATCCAAACAATGCCTCTGGTAAAAACAAATTAATGTGGAGTAAACCATGTTTCCCTGGTTTACTTCACATTAAATACCTTATTAGATCCAGATCTTAATTAAAGATTTGGGTCTAATCCTGGTCTAATGAGGTATTGGGCCTGTGGTGACTAACTACTGGTACTGTTTCCACAGTCCTGAGAGTCAGTCCCCACAGCCATCCCACTTCTTCAGGGCTTGGGGGTGGCTCATGCTATCCCAATTTCAATCAAGATAGGATGTAGCCACTCCCAAGGGAAAGTCCAGGGTTTGGCTTTAAAGGATTGGGACTAGAATCTGCACTAAAGCAGGTTACTTTAACCCATTTCGGCATGGGTTTTAGATATATCTGGAAGTGCTCTCAGGCCACTTCTATGCTGCCATGTACTCCAGATTATCAAAGCATACATGCTTCAGAGTTTTCTTGCTTGCCATGACTGACATTTATGCAAAGGGACCTGTTCACATGACAGACTCCCCACAACTGGAAACACCAGATGATTGGACTAACTGACTACATGGAGACTCTTAAGTGCATTCATTATTACAAAACCTGTATCACACCAATAATAGAAGTATAGCTGCTATAAACTATGAAGAGTAATCCACTAAATCAAATATTCATTAAATTAGAGGTGGAGGAAGTGTGGACCATGGTCTCTAAGTAGACTCAACCCATTTTGTAACCTCAGTGTACTTCATTGCCTTCACATTAAAAAAAACCCTCAAAATAGTTCCCATGTCCTTTATAAGCAGTGGAATCTTTTTACATTGGTTCCCCTCATGCTGTTTTAGGTTGAGAGAACAGTCACCATCAGGCATAATATCTGATCACTTCCTTCTTTGGAACATACCCTATCCTGGGCCTAGAGAACAAAGAATGCACTATGAGTAAAATATTTTTAGTCTTAAAAATCATTTTGGAGTGCACAATTCCCTGAGGTCCAATGCTATGGCCTCTAGACCAGGCATGGGAAAACTTTGGCCCTTCAAGTGTTTTGGACTTAAACTCCCAGAAATCCCGGCCAGCTTACTGGCTGTTAGGAATTGTGGAAGTTGAAGTCCAAAACACCTGGAGGGCTGACGTTTTCCCATGCTTGCTCTAGATTGTGGATAATTGTATTAAAAGGTATGTGGTAGGTGAGGTATATTCACTTAGCCCTAAAGACTCAGCTTTATGAATCCCACCAATTCAAAGTGTAGTTTACTTACTTGAGAGGTAGAACAAGTGTGACCATTCAGATACTATTTATTTGCAAACCCAGCATCTCTACAAAATTAAAGTTGAGTATCATCAAAATATCATAAGGTCCTCACTACCTCTTTCTTGATTTCAATTGTACATCTGCTATTCTGAGTAATATACATAAATATTAACATTTTTCTTCCTAGTAGAGCACTTATTTCTGTTAGGAATCACTCTGAGATTTCCCATGTGAACTCTTGTACAGTATTATTGTTTAGCTTATTCACATGGTGAGATACATATGCAAACAGTCAAGAACAAGTGATCCCAAAAGACAATGTTATTCCAATGTATTGCAATACTATTTTCTTACCTCTGACAAAGGCTCAAAGGTATAGGCATAAAATGGCCTAGCGTAAATAAAAACAGGCAAAGCGTAGTCTTTCCTAGCTATGGAAGCAATGCGCATTGCCTCCTTAACCCGATAGTGTACAAATTTCAAAGCATTTGTGCTTGATTTCAACATATTTTCCAGATATATTGAAGGAAAAAGGGCAGTACTTTCTTTCCAAAGCCAAAGCAGAAGATCATTACGGGAATATTCCAGATCTGGGCATTTGCCTGTGTATGTCTTGTTCTTAGTCTTATAATCATAATTATAGCAGTCTGGGTACAGATAGTAACCCCATAACCCATTTGGTCTCATATCTTCTGCAAGGGTAAGGGTGCTGGTCATAAAATTCTTGCCAGCATTTTCAAATTCTTCCTTAGCTATTTTCTGAATTGAATTCTTTGACCACTCAGGATGACTCTTTTTAACAAGTTCAAGAGATGTGTCTCTGTAAATGTTTTTCTTCCCCCAATTCCTGTCCCATTGAGGTCTCCAGTCTTCCCAGTCAATGACTCCAAGCCCTTGGAATGTCTTTATTTTAATGAAACGATTAATGTCTAACTTGGCTTTGTTTAGGTGCTTGATGATACTCTGGTTCTGAGGTATACCTCCCTCGATGGAATCTCTATGATTCGCAAAATGGGGATAGTATCCCAACTGACTGGGATAAAATATTGTCACAGTAGGTCCATTCAAAGTGTCATTAGGATTTGACAGAACATCAAAAATGTTTAGATCTAAATCCACTTTGTAGCGTAGCCGGCATTGTTCGGTAGGTGCATTCCACACCACTACGAAAGCTTTATTGGGAAACAACGGAGCTTTTGTCGACATAGCTGTACTCTCATCAGCGACCATCAGTAAAAGCCATAGTGGTAGCCATTTGATCCACAGATGGTACATAGTATGGTCTCTTTTAGCAGTGCTGTTAGAGTAGCATCCTCAAAGGAAACAAAAAGAAGAAGGAACATTGACCAAAAAGACAATGATAACAAAAACTGACAAAATGAACTAATTAAAAATTGCAGCCCTAGAAATGATTAAAAGCTGGCTCTAGACCAGGGATCCACAAACTTATGTCCACAGGCTGGATGCGGCCTTCCGAGGTAATTTACGCAGCCCTAAACTTTAGACTTAGGGTTGACCTTGAAGGCACACAAAAACAGCATTCCTAATTAACTTGACTATCTCATCAGCCAAAAGCATGCTTACACTTCCCATTGAAATACTGGTAGGTTTGTGTTGGTTAAAATTGTTCTTCGTTTTTAATATTTTATTGTTCTTTCATGTTGTTTTGCACTACAGATAAGATATAGTCCAGCCCCAAACTGCCTCTCAACTGATCCTCTGTTTAAAAAGTTTGAGGACCTCTGCTCTACATTGAGACTTCAGTTCTGAACTACTTATTTGGAAGTAACCAGTCTGAACACAATGAGACTAAGGACTTCTTCATATGGGCTGCCAGAATTGCTGTGCAGTGAATCTGGCAGTGCCTGGCGGGTAGTGGGGAAACCCGTCGCCCTATGCCCCACATTGCCCAAATTAATGGTCACCACATCCCATGCAGGGGAGCGTTGGCTGCCCAGCTTCCCCCCACTGTCTCAAAGGCAATGCAGGAAGCTTCCCGTGTTGCTGCAGCGGCTGCATGTGCTATAGGTTTATGACAGAGCCCCACTGGAAGTAGTTCAACATCGTTTGATGGGACCCGTCATAAACTATAGAAGATCCGGCACATGCCGCTGAAACTAGCACTTTTATCATATGGAATCCTGTAATCTCAAGGGGTACTTCTGCCAGAGATCATTACCCACAATCATAGTACTGTAAATTAGTATCAAAATACTATAAATGTTGTGGAATAGTCCTTACTTCTGTGTGGACATGTATGTGTGGACAGGAATGAGCTTAGTTTGATTCAGGTCACAAAAGTAAAATTGCAGAAGCTTACTTGAAGCTTTCCATGTGCTCAGAAAAAGAGGTATGTCCCTGAGAAGTATCAGTCTAGCAAGAAAGGCAATAGGAGTAGAGAACAGAGTGACAGACAAACAAAGAGGCCATTGGGTGAAGGGTTATTCTCTGCTAAATGGCTCCTCTGCCTATCTAAGTTCTTTATGAGGACCACAAGCTTGTTTAGGATGTAGTTGAGTTCCAATAATCCTTTGCTTCAACCATAGCTACACAGGTTCACAAGACTGAACATCTTCATTAGTCTTTCATGACATTGTTTTGGTATTGGCTTAATCAATGTTGGCTCCAATATCCCAAAGTCCAATAACAACATGTGTAGCCCTCTTCGCATTTTACAGGCTTCTAATACTGAGAAATATTCAGCTTCAGTAGAAGAGCCAACAATAATCTTATCCTTTTGAGTAATCACAGAAGAATAGACTGCAATCAAATCATATTTAGTTGGTGTGTTGGTCTTTCTGCACAATTTTCCAACTGACACTGAGATGTCTGGCCTGGTAATCCTGCTTATGTTTAAGAGCTTTACAATAGCTTATTTGTACAGGTTATCTGCTAGCAGTACATTTTGGCCCCTTCTACACTGCTATATAAAATCCCAATTACCTGTTTTGAACTGGGAGTCCTTCTACACAGCACCTAAAATGCGGAAGTTACCTGGTTAAAAAGGGGACTGGCTAAACTCACACTCATTCACATTAACAGAGGAAAACACATCGATATTGTCCGGAAAATGTACATATTCGCATTAATGTATAAACCTGCAGTAATGCAAATCAATTGATTTCCTCCCCCCCCCCCCCCCCCGTGGAAACTGCTACAGTGCACATCCTCTTTGAAAAGCTTGAAACAGCTGATCAACCGATTGGGCTGTCAAATGGATACAACTGGTTTGAAGGAAGCACAAGCTGAGAGCAATTAGAATTCTCTGAAACTATTTCACAGTTTATTAAACAGAGCTTGCATTAAGAATTGGAGGGGGGAGATATGAAATGTGCTTGTGTGTACATTCAGATATTTGCATGTGCACATATGGGGTCCAGCACATAACGGAGTGATTTTTTAAAAAAAGCAATGGATGTTTGTCCACAATCCATCTTGTTCCATTACAGAGGAAGCCTATGAGGATGGCCTGAGGCTGGATCTACACTGCCCCATATCCCAGGATTGGATCCCAAATTATCTTCTTATCCCAGTTTATCTGGCAGTGTAGACTCATATAATCCAGTTCAAATCAGAAGGGGCCTCCTTGCTTCCCAACTTCCCAATCCTCTGGGTGTTTTGGACTTCAACGCCCAGAAATCCCAAGCAGTTTACCAGCTGTTAGGAACTGTGGGTGTTGCAATCCAAAACATCTGGAATTTACCTGGTCTACTGAATGCTATTTTGGAAAGGTTTATTGAGCTCTTGAACTTGGGACTTTGTTTTACAATATCAGCCAGATGCTATGTTTATATTTGTAGTTGGACATCTCAGAGACCATATATTTAAGTTATTGTATATCAGTAAAGATGTTTTAGGCACAATCAGGGTGTTGTTTTGGTTAAACTCTGACTGTATTACTGGGCAGAGCTCTGGAACATGAGAGGTGGGTAGATGGAACATATGAGGAATTCTGTTGGTGCACCACTCATGCCATTGCCCAACAATCTCCCTTCCTGAGCTAGACAGAGGGGTCTCAGGGGATAGTGTTGGAGCCCCCATGGCTTATGAAACTGGGAGATATCCACAATGAGGTTGTCCTGTTAAGTATGTTTTGTGGGAACATGGGAGGGCCTTTTCAAATCCTGGAATTCCCTCCCTAGAGAGGCCAGGATGGCACCACCCCTGCTTGGCTTTCATGGGCAAGTGAAAACATTTCTCTGTCACCAGACATTTGGGGAGTGATGAAGATCAGGATGCTTTGGGATGATATGAGTAGGATTTGAGGGAAAGTTGTCTAGTATTTAACTGTTATTTTAATTGTGTTTTCATCTTCACATTTTAGATTTCATTATGCTTTGTTTTTAATCTGTATTGTATTGAGCTATGTTCACTGTTAGTCACCTTGGGTCCCTATATTAGGGGAAAAGGTGGGATAAAATAAACAAGTAAATAAAAATATTCCTACAACCAATGGGAAAATTTGAAAGTCTTCCATTTATATTAACTACAATTTTTGCATTTTAATATAGAGACATACCTCAGTTAACAAAACCTCTGATAAAGAAGCTCCTTTTTATACAGTCTTTTTATGTCCAATGATCCTATGACATTTTTGAGTAATGCTGCCATTGGGAAAGTGGCAAGGAAGCACTGGAGAAACAGACTTTGTTGTTGGTTTGTATGAAGTAAAGAACGGAATATTGAGTTGGGAGACAATGGAGTTCTACTTTATCAATTCTACTATAGCTATGTGTACCTATGCACTACAGTCTGCCATGAGAATCCCTTACTGGCCATGACTGAATAGCAACACAGCAGGAAAGCAGGAAAGTAGATTTGCCTGGTTCACCAGTCATTTGTCACATATTTTTAAAAGCATAAATTGGCCATCAAATGGAAATTCTAGGAGTGGTAGAAGCTCGTGAAAGAAAAAAACTCATCCCAGATTGTTTTTTTGAAAAATGCTTTCACATGGTATCCAGATAATTTGCAAAGTTCTTATTTAGTTATGCAGGGCTTACCAGATTTGGACTTTCATTTCATTTGTGCATATTATTGTTTGAATAAAGTTTGCTGAAACATACTGAAGGTCAACCCGGTAAGACAGAAAACTGCAGGCCTACATATTTAATTGTATTCCCAATGTATGCTGGCTGGAATAGAATAAGATATTGCTGACTGGGTATGTAGAGAAAGAAATGACAATCATCTACATATCCAGAAACCTCTTCAAAAATTCGAATATACAAGAGCAAAAAGACAATTGAGATATTGTAGATTTCATTTTGTGGATTTTGTGCAAAAAACGGTGTATCTTTTTTTAAAACAATGTTTTTCATGGCAAAAATTCCTAAAATGTGAAAAAGAAAATTCTCAGAATATGTGCAGAAAATTGCTTACAATTTCACTAAACCAGGCAAAAACATGATCCTAGGGACCTCAAAACAGCAATTGTCACAAATTGTTTTTCAAGTAAAGAAAGATAAGCCATAATGCTAACGCTCCCTGTTCTTTGGTAGCTATATGGACCACAACATCATCACAATGGTGTAGAACAGCAGTAGAGATGGTGTCAAGGTACATATTCTGTGGGCTGCCCTATCTTTGCAAAGCAGAAGTGAACAACAGACAGGATCTCCAGACAGCTGCTGTTCTCTCTAGACTGTCAAGCTTTGTAAATACATTACAAACAATTCGACTTGTGGTGTTATTGTGTTGTACATTTTTTAATCCACAATTAGTTGAATTCAGCGATCCAGATCATGTGGATAGGGGCAGCACACTATACCCTTCCTTAAATTGCAGATACTAAAATTCCATAGGATGTAACCATGGCAATTAAATCAGAATTACTACTATATAGTGTGAAAGGCACTAGGAGGTTTTGTCTCTGGTCTGCTGGACAGGGGGAGGTAATATTTCTACCTGGTACATTTAGTTTCATTTGGGTCTGCAGCAAGCTTCTTTAGCACACTTTCCCTTATCTTTTTGATTTATCACAGGAATGTGTTTAACATTTTGTTGAACTGTATTATTAGCAATTAAAACGCCAATGCTTAAAAATGTACAAGGTCCCCATTTCTCCAGATCTCTTCACTTGGCTAGGAAAAAAGAAAAAATGGTTGAGGTAGAGAGGAAGCATGGGAATCCAAAAAAGTAGCCACATCTTGCAGCCATGAGGACCGCAGTTAAATAGAGTCCCCAAATTGGGATGATAATACCAGTAAGGATACAGATATGAGATTGCACCTAACAGGTAAATAAGAGGAAGTGTTATGTCTTTGATGCCACCAACATACAAAAATAATGATGCCTCCGATGTTACAATTGTAGGCAAATTATGGTTTGACACTTTGTAGTAAAGATAAATATAGGTAAGGTAAAGGTTTCCCCTGACGTTAAGTCCAGTCATGTCTGACTCTGGGGGTTGGTGCTCATCTCCATTTCTAAGCCAAAGAGCCAGCATTGTCCATAGACACCTCCAAGGTCATCTGGCCGGCATGACTGCATGGAACGCCGTTACCTTCCCGCCGGAGCGGTACCTATTGATCTACTCACATTGGCATGTTTTCGAACTGCTAGGTTGGCAGAAGCTGGTGCTAACAGTAGGCGTTCACTCCGCTCCCCGGATTTGAACCTGGGACCTTTCGGTCTGCAAGTTCAGCAGCTCAGCGCTTTAACACACTGTGCCACCGGAGGCTCCAAAAGATAAGTATGCATAATGCCAATATCAAATGTAGCATTTTTTATTAAGTAGGAAAACTAGTAATTTACATATAACAAATTTGGAGCTTTGTATGCTAATAAAGAGAAAACTTAATGCCATAAATATCATGTTAAAACTTGTAATATTTGGAGGACTGGCTTTGAGGGCGACCTTCCTGTTTAGCTTCTTTTTGCATATTTTGTCTAATAAAAGCTGTTGAATGATTTCCTACACTTGATGCGATAATTGACCTGTATTGCACTGAGTGAGCAAATCTGCTTGTTTTTTGTGACATCTTCATTGTTTGAAAACACAAAGCTATTCAACCTATGATCTACTTCTTGCCTAAGGCAATACATACATGTTTCATAACAAAGCATAAATGTCAAGAAACATTACCATATTACTCAGAAAAAGCTGCAATGAACCTGTTGCGAAGAAGGTACCAATATTGTTTCTTCTATCTGGCACTTGAAGAGATGAATTGTTGTTTTTCTTGAGATCTAAATTATACATTAAGTGTATGAACAGAATTAATTCTTCCCAGCTGTCTCAGACCTCCTTGCTGTCATATGCACTATCCACACAGGCAATTTCCTCAAATAAATCTGATTTGGCAATACATTTGCACTTTCTTCTTAGGGTATTCATTTTTCTTCACCTTCTTTGTCTACCCCATGCCATCTGTTACTTTATTAATTTTACTGTTGCTCTGCTGTGCATAACTTTTTCTGAGCCACCCAGGAAATGTACTTAAATGGCTTCCAATTGATAATTCATCTTTATTCTGCAGTTGACAAATTCTTAAAGCAGTTTGGAAAAGTTAGTTTTGGACTATATCTCTCAGATTCACCAGTCAACAGAGCAAATGCTCGTAGTCCAAAAATAACATTTCTAAGCCTCGATCCTAACTTTAAAATGGATACAATCCCATTGTGAAGCTTATCTGTGCCATGAAACACATGTTCATGGGTTGCCCAAATAGGTTTTACCTTTGGCAGTAAAAATTAGATGATATTGTGGGATTTCAACGCAGTCACTCACCTCATTGACTGAAAAAGCTGATAGTTAGATATGGATTTTGGTATAAACAAGAGGAAACTAACAAAATGGGAAGTTAACTCTTTTAAGTTTTCTACCTGCAACAAATTCCTCACAAGGGCAATAAGTATAATGGCCTCTGAGTACATCAAAATCTCTCAATACCATTTTAACAGGCAATGGGCCCCATCTACACTAATCACTTAAGTTGGTTTAGATTACAATCAGCTCCCATGTTGACCAAACAATGCATGGGGCTAGTCTGCAGTAATATAGGGCAAGCCCACCCTGAAACATCCTTGCCCCATGTTACCAAAAATTGAGGGAGCCTCTGGTGGCCTAGGGGATAAAAGCCTTGTGATTTGAAGGTTGGGTTGCTGACCTGAAGGTTGCCAGGTTCGAATCCCACCCGGGAAGAGCGCGGATGAGCTCCCTCTATCAGCTCCAGCTCCATGCGGGGACATGAGAGAAGCCTCCCACAAGGATAGAAAAACATCAAAATATCTGGGCATCCCCTGGGCAACGTCCTTGCAGATGGCCAATTGTCTCACACCAGAAGCGACTTGCAGTTTCTCAAGTCACTCCTGACATGAAAAAAAACCCCACTATTGTAACCATATTGACACTTCTTAAGAAAAATATCTAATTCACCAACCAAACTGGGGCAATTTCAGCCCTAGCCACGACAGGTATCTCACCATGCAAGAATAGTGCTAGGTCCAGTAACACTTCCAGGGGATATAATGACCTCTAGAATGAAGAAATGGCCAGAGTGATTGACACAGTTGTTTTAGGGTGTGGTGCCATTTATATGCAGATTACACTTAACTCCCCTGGGCAACGTCCTTGCAGACAGCCAATTCTCTCACTCCAGAAGCAACTCTGGATGCTCCTGACACACAAAAAAGCCAAAAATTGAGGAAAAGTCAAAATTTTGACTTTGGTCAGGGGAATAGTTGCCAAAATGGAATCAGACACAACTGTACCCCCTGCCATCCTGAGTTCACTGGGCTCCAAATGCCAGGGATGTGTGATGGAATTTCAGATCTGGTCCCCTCTCAGCATGTGGAAGCAGCAGCCTGTGTCCCAGGCTGAGAAGAGGGCGAGACGTAAACACATGGCTGGCTAGAGCTCTTCAGACTTGGCAGGCATGCCGTCTCCCCAGACGAAGAAAAGTGTGGAGGAGAAGACAGGCCACTGCTGGAGAGATTGTTGGCAACAGCCTGTCCTCCTCTTGGAAGGAGAGCCGGGGGAAGGCTCCAAAGCCCTCTCAGTCACTGCCTGCCTCACCCTTCTCCCGGCATCAGAGGAGGAGGCAGGTGGTGGCCGAGGATTCTTTGGGGGCCCCTCAGCCATTGCCTGCCAAGGAGGTTTTGGAGCATTCTTCACCGATGCCTGTCGTGCCCTCCTCCCAGCACAAAGCGAGTGGCCCTGTCCTTATGCCGGGAGGACAGCTGCTGTGTATCTCAACCTCTTCACTGCATAAGGATGGGGCAAGCAGGACAACCTGAGAATGACCCACCCCTGCCCCACCCTGCCCCTCCTGCCCCAGGCCTCTCCCCAGAGGCGGTCCAACCATAAGGCGAAATAGGCATTTGCCTGTGGCGCCATCGTCCCGGGGGCACCATCGTCCTGGGAGGAGGGCACCACTCTCCACCTCCTTCTCTTTCGGGCCTTCCAGCGGCCGCACTGGGCCTTCCGGCCAGCGCAGACCCACCTTCGCACCACGCAAGCCCACCTTTGGGGCCTTCAGAGATTGTGAGGTCTGTAGGAACTTGGAAGCTAGGTATGTGGGGTTTATATATCTGTAGAAGGTCCAGGGTGGGAGAAAGAACTTTTCTTTGAAGCAGGTGTGAATGTTGTAATTAATCACCTTGATTAGCATTTAATGGCCCTGTGGCTTCAAGGCCTGGCTTCTTCTTGCCTGGGAGAATCCTTTTTTGGGAGGAGTTAGCTGTCCCTGATTGTTTACTGTCTGGATTTCTTCTGTTTTCAGAGTGTTGTTCTTTATTTATTGTCCTGATTTTAGAGGGGTTTTTTTTAATACTGAGGGCTATCTGGGTTATCTAAGTCCACACTGCCCTATATCCCTGTTCAATGTTTAGTGCTAAATTTGCAAATATAGTAATTCCTACATAACATTACCATGTATTGAACTGCTTTTTCTATTGATTTGTTGTAAAACATGATGTTTTGGTGCTTAATTTTTAAAATCATAATGTAATTTGATGTTTTATAGGCTTTTCCTTTATACTTCCTTATTATCCAACATTTTCGCTTATCCAACGCTTTTATTTTTCAGTGATTGGTTTGGGGGGGGCACCAAAATTCTGTTCGCCTACACTTGGAAAATACCTAGGGCCGGCTCTGCCTCTCCCCTCCCAGGTCTGGTCCACCCCAGCCCCACCTCCTCCTGGGCCTGCTCCACCCTCCCTCCTGGCCTGGCCCATGCCTGGTATATAGTCTTTACTTTAGTCTTTTCTTCTGTGTGTATTATAAACCTCTAGACACATCTGGTTAAGAAAACAGTATGAACCCAACCCTGGTGATAAAGGGATTGTCTATCTTTCACACATATATAAAAGAGATTATCAAGTCCAGGAGGGATATTTCCTGATGGCTCGGTGATCTCTGTTCCCAGGATATTATATTAATAAAGGGCACTAGGAAAATCTTTGCCTTCAGAGTACATTTGACTTTACACACTCAGGAATTAATATAACACACAATAAATACAAGTTACACAAAAATATCATTTAATACATTTATTAAAGGATTTAGTTTTGATATAGTTTGGGGTACAGTTGCTGCCAAGTCCTCCTGGATCTTCCAGTGGCTTTGGAACAATGAAGCTTCCAATAGAGTGGGAAAGGTTTTTTAAAAATGAAAATAAAATCATATATTTTGTGTGAAATCTCTTTAAATGTCTCAATTAATTTGGGAAGGGGAGCTCAACAACATACTGATGTCCATTATATAAAATGGCAAAATAAAAATCCCCAAAAGTTTTGCTTTTGTGGAAAAATGTTTTACTATTTTCAAGTCATTAATGGTTCAAACCATGGATACAGAATCCATGCATACAGAAAGCTGATTATATGGCACCACAATAATCATTTAGCAGAAAGTTGCTTTGAAAAACTAATCCATGACAGAACAAAAAGAATACTGATTAAAATATAATTTTAATTCTTCACGGGAACCTAAATATGTCAAGAAAAAGTTAGCTCTTGTGGAGAATAAACATATGAAACTATATAGTTTTAATTTAAAAGATACTTTAAACTCCAAACTCAATTCCACTCTTTGTTTGACATCTAGATGGGTAACGTCTGTTTTCAGGAAGACAATAAGATAGTCAAAGTAACTTAATTATTATACATTTGTACTTCTGATTGCAGCCCTGCTAAATAAAGTATACAGTCAGCTATAATATTCCAACGAGTCATTTAAACCATCATAGGAGATACAATTACATTTTCCACAGCAGGCAGGAATGCTTTCCTGTCCACATAGGCAGGAATGCCACTTCATTGGAATGTAGTGACTGTATTTAAGCATACATGATCCAACATATGGACAGGATTTGCTGCATTTTGGGGTGAACAGGAAGAACTTAAGTGGATTAATAAAACAAGTTTTGCAAGGGATGAAATACTTCCATATCTGCCAGCATATTTCCATGGTGCATTATGTAATAGCATCAGTCACATGAACCCTCACTGGCTTTTATGCTCATCTTTATTCAATGTGCAATAATTGGATATGTAAAATAAACCATTTGTTTAAATGACATAATGCTCCAACTTTGTCATCCATACTCTGAAGTCCCATTGTTATGAAAGGTGAAAATTCTCTTTTTTTCTTCCCAGTATGATGGAGTCTGATATGCATTAATGGGATAATGCATAACAGAGAACAAATGATATGAGGTCCCTTGGAAACTGAAACTTGGAGGACACGTTCTTTTCAGTTTGATATAAAACTATTGTGAATAACCCAAGATACATTTCTTCACATTATGACTGTTGTTGTTTATTCATTCAGTCACTTCCAACTCTTCATGACAGAGCTCTCTGTTGGCCATCGCCACTCCCAGCTCCTTCAAGGTCAAGCCAGTCACTTCAAGGATGACATCCATCCATCTTGCCCTTGTCCTTGTTTATAAAGCGATTGTCGTCTCAACCCTGTTATATGTCTGTGAAACATGGATGTTATACTCAATTCTTGGAACAATTCCATCAGCGTTACGTCCAAAAAAATCCTGCAAATCTCAATGTCAAATGTCAATGTGCTGGGAGAAGCAAAGACCATCAGCATTGAAGTGATGCTCCTACGCCATCAACGTCGCTGAACTGGCCACATTGTCTGAATGCTCAATCATCATCTCCCAAACCATTATGACTAGCATATTTAGATAGAGGAGATTAAGTAGGAAGTGTAAGAGTGAAACCTGCTTCAAACTAACCTAGAGATATCATAAAGATGGATCCTGCTTCAAACTGACCTACAGCTATCCCATTTCTTTCAGCTGGTATGTCTCACAGAATACTATGTGTGACTCATGCCATTTGAAGACCTTAAAGTGGCATACTTGGAGTTATTTCGTATTCACAAAATTAGACCAAAGAGAAAGTAAATTATAAAATCCATCCATGACTGAGTGGGTGAGGTTAAATTCAGGTCTCCCTAGTTCAAATCCAACTCCCTCTCTCTTGTTGGTTTTATCAGAGTTTGGGAAGAAGCTTGGGAAATTCCACAATACCCCAGGCAGGGTTTTCGTGAGAGCTTGGAAACTGACATTTAAGTAACATATCTCTCCTGTTACAAGTGCTGAAAAGTGGCAAGTTAAATTTAGCACAGATTTTTTTTAAAAAAATAAGTATATTCTTCAAAGGCAGAGACTTTTCATTAACTTTTGAAACTACCAGGATGCAAGAAGCTGCTTGACTGTGATACAAACCACACCAAGGAAGTGAGGCACATGGCCTCTATAACTATCCAAGTTAACCACAAATAGTCACACTCACTCCATTAAAAAGGTGTGATACTATCTCATGTTGTGATGGAACTTATTTATGTCTTAGTCATTGCAAAAGGGAAGTAATTATATACAGCTTGCCATTTGGAATTACTATTTAATGATTTTAGTTCCTCTGTTCAGGACTCACATCAACAAGGTGTGACATTAGCCACAGCCAGATACACCTCTATTTGTCCTAGAGCTTTTAAAGTGCTCATCAGAGTCTGAATATCAAACCCTTAGTTTCTTAGAATGCAATCCTCTGTTCTGTCAACAGAGAGGAAGGTCTATTAAATTGAGTGGCATGTATTTCCATACAGACATTAATAGAACTGTTCCTGGATACAAAATAAAATTCCAAATGGGATCCAATTAGGATTATTTAGATTTATTCAAGAAAAAAACTATACATCTTTAGCTAAATTGCTTTCTGTTGGGTAAACTGGGAAACACTAATGAGCATTTGTAGCAAATGTGAGCCATGATATGTTTTTATTCTGTTGTGTGTACAAATCATTGTTTCGTGGAGGATTAACTAGGATTAAAGTATTTGATTGCTATTAGAATAAATCTTTCCAGAAGCACTGAATTAATAAAGATGTAATTTTCCATAGTTCTCTCAATAGTTTAACCTGAGGAAATGCCACCATCTGGTGGATACTGTTAAAAATGGGTGGGGGGGGGCTGTACTCGACTATTTATCTACTTTAAAATGAGTGAGAATTCCATAAAGTAAAACATGTAGTGCCCATTGTACAAGGGATGGGTGACCACATTTGAATAAGAATTTATTGAAATGAACACAAACCCCTTCAGTCATAAGATCGAAAAGGTTTTTAACAATTTGAACAACCTAACAGATTCTCTTCTCATGCACGCAATGAACTTTGAAAACTTGGTACTTGAAAGCCTTGCCCTGAATCCCTGTGTAGTGATTCACATCTGAACTATGAATAAGAGTATGAAGCTCCATCAGCATATTGCAGAGAAGGTCTAGAAACTGAGGAAAGCTCATTTTCTCCTACCTTTACAAAGGCAACCAGATGGCAGTGAGAAATTTTCTATAGCCAATGAATGGCTGTTTGGTTGGGGATTGAGCTGTACCTCATGGCCATTTGGCTATCATCACATAGCCTGGGAGGGAGTCATGTAAAAGTAAGTGCTAATTTCTTCTTGTGCAGTTACTGGGCCTGGATCTACATTGTCATATAATTCAGAATATCAAAGCAGACAATCCACACTATCTGCATTGAGCTGGATTATATGAATCCACACTGCCATATAATCCAGTTCAAAGCAGATAACTTGGATTTTATATGGCAGTATAGAAGGGACCTGAGAAAGAATCTATGAAACAGGATTATATTAGCATAGGATGCTAAGAAAATTCCATCCATAGGTTGCTATTCTCCTTGATGGTCTCACTGGCAATATAGGAAAATGTGGGACATAATTAAAGTGATGCAGGATATCTTAGACCCTTTCTGCACTGCCATATAAAATCCAGATTATCTGCTTTGAACTGGATTATATGGCAGTGTAGACTCATATAAATCAGTTCAAATCAGATCATGCAGATTATCTGATCTGATAATATTATATGGCAGTGTAGAAAAGACCAGAGTTTCAGGGCTGACCCAAAACAGTTCATTTGTCACTACTGATCTTATACCCTGTGCCAATATAATGGGAGAAATTTACCCGTATTCCTTTTCTGCAAAACCTTGCCATGTTGTGATGGCAGCAACCAACTAGCCACTGTATCGGTATCATGAATAAATGATTTACTGGGTAAGGCCCCTTCTACACTACTCTATATCCCAGGATCTGATCCCATATTGTCTACTTTAAACTGGATTATATGAGTCTCCACTGTCATATAATATGGGATAAAATGATAATCTGGGATCAGATCCTGTGATATAGGGATAGTGTGCAACAGGCCTTTGTATCAGTGGTTTAGCATGAAGCAAGAGTTGGAATCTCAAACATCATCAGATTGTAGGCTTCCCATGCTGGTCCAAATAATAATAATAATAATAATAATAATAATAATAATAATAATAATAATAATAATAATAATACTTTATTTATACCCCGCCACCATCTCCCCAGCGGGGACTCGGGGCGGCTTACATGGGGCCATGCCCAGAGCAAAACAATACAACAAGTATGAATACAACATAACACAGAGCAATAAACGAAAGAGTTACCAGTTTGGAAAAACGGCACTTCCAGGATTTTTGGTGTTGTTTTGATTTCTGCTATGGGGAAGTAAGAGATTGTCATATCAGGTGGTTGAGTCATGTGGCATCATTTCTGGGGATTGTGCAATATTTAAATTGGGTCTCCAGCCACTTGGGAAACATCATAGAACTGCTAATTCTTCCACTTGTTATTACTAGCAGGTAAATATTTTTTGGAGGTGACTCAATTGAGCAGTTGCTCAGTTATTTCGAAATAACTTCTACTGAATAGCCAAAGTGGTATAGTGACTTTGAGTGTTGGACTAGTACTCCAGGGATCAGGGTTCAAATCCCTAATGGGCCATGGAAACCCAATGGCTGTCTTTAGGCAAATCACTTTCTCTTGAACAATAGTAAATCTCATCTGAGCAAACCCCATCTGAACAAATCTAGAAAAGGAACTCTGTGGTATATTTGTCTTTGGTTCACCATAAATTAAAAATGACTTGAAGGCACACAACAACAAGTTCTACTAAACTAAATAGGCATACATGTGACATACAGAAGTTGCACTGTTAATGAGGGGTCATCCACACAATACCTTTATTCCAGGAGCTCCCGGTGCAAAATGGAAGGTGGCTAGATGTCATCAGCTGAAAACATGAGAGGAATTGCTACAAAGCTGAAAAACTGCAAGATAAAAAAGTGTGGGAATGTCCCAGTTCTGGCCTGAAGATTCGGATCTTCACATCTCTGTATGTCCCTACACTCAGAAAATACAGGATTTCTTTATGTTGGTTTGTTCCTGGGGTGAGAAGGACGGGATAGAAATATATGAAATAAACAAATAAACAATCAACTTTTCCCATGGCTTTAGGATAAAAGCAATCAGGAACAGACAGGTATAACCCAGGAACATCACCCATAGTTCCCAGGCACAAGTACACAACCAAACCTGTTTGCACAGATGGCCACGCAGCCTCTAAAAAGTGATAATAATGACAAAGTTCTGTTCCTGGCTTGAAAGTTTGTGCTCCTGTTTGATTGTGTAGTCCTGACTTGGAAATTAGTGGCCCTACTCCATAAACTTTGTTTGTGTGCCAGAAACTTCATGAAACGTGTGGAGGGTGAAGTTTCTCTTGCCAGGACAAAGTTTTCACCCTCTATTCAATGTTCTACATCTTTTCAGGATAAAAGCAATGAGGAACAGACATGTATAAGCCAGGAACAGAACTTGTACAACAATTCATATAATCACATCTACGTATTTTAAGTTTAAAAAAAACCGCTGACATTTCCAGCGGACGTCCCACAACAGTCATCTTGCTGGCTTCAAAATCCCAGGACTAAGCAGCAAGTCTGGACATCGGAGGCAGAAATCCTGGGATCAACAGGTTTGTATGTAGATGTCCTCTCAAATAAAACCCATGATTTGGTGATGTCTGGAAGTGCTCAGAGTAAAGAAAGCAGTTTTAGTTATATGACAAGTATTCCTGGGCTAACAGTACTAACCTTTAATTTCAGAATATTGTCAAATATTCTGACTTTCCGAAAGCCAGAGTTTAGACATGCCATAATTCTGCACATATGTTCAAAAGATACAACAATTTCATTTGGAGAGGGAAATCAAAATTCTGAGAATCTCAGCCATTGATTTTATTAATATTTATTTGAGTTTCAATAAAAATACAAACAAACAACAAAAGGAAAAAGAAAAAAATACACAAACAGGCTCTATGTGTGGACGAAACACAAGTTTTACTTGACAGAATGTCCCACTAGAATGATTATCTAAATTGTGCTGGGTGTTGCTGGTCAAGATGAGGACATAGTTCTCTAACAGTGGTCAGATTCATCAAATCAGCATGTCCAGACAGTAGTCATGGTGGAACCATTAGTTCTTGCATGAAAATAAGCTGGGAACATTCAGTGTCTGTTGAAATATCAGAAGCCATGGAAGAACTTTGTTTGACTGAGTTGGATCTCTAGTAGTCAGGAGTTATGTTCTTTATTTATAGCATTCATACCTTGCTGTACATTTGGAAGAGCTCCCAGAGCAGTCTAAATATCAATCAAAATGAGACAAGACAGTCTCTCAGAGCTATAAACTAAAAGAGACACGACATGTAAGACAAAGGGAATGGGGAGAGGGAAAGGAAGCAAAGGAAGTTAAGGTAGAAGTTCTTAATATTATAAAGTTTCTTAGCTTAAAGAATGGAGACTAAATGACAGTTGTGGATCAAGCTGGATTCTTAAGAAGACTGGTAGAAAAGTTGGCATTTGCGTAGATTCTTCTCCTTCGCTATGGAGAACAAGAACAAAGTAATCTTTAAAAGTAATATATTCGTTTCTATAATTTATACAAATCACACATTTTCCTTTTTTCTTGACAGAATCTAAGGGAGGGACATAGGTCGGTGGTAGTGCACATATATGTACGCAGAAGAGCATGGGTTCAGATCCCAGTATTTCAAAAGCTGGTCAAAGTTTTGAGATACTCAAAAATTGGTTATGTTAGCTAAAGATGATAAAAGGTAAATGTAAAGGTTTCCCCTGATGTTAAGTCCAGTCATGTCTGACTCTGGGGTTGGTGCTCATCTCCATTTCTAAGCCGAAAAGCCGGCATTGTCCGTAGACACCTCCAAGGTCATGCAGCCGACATGACTACATGGAGCGCTGTGATAGAGTTGCAATTCAATTTGAAAAAAGCTTGACACAGAGAATATAAAGCTAGATGAACTAGGTAGAAGGTAGAATCCCCCTCATTCTTTTGGAATATGCTTTAAAATCCCAAATTAATCAGGGTAGTGATGCACTTTTAACAAGACTCTCAAAATCCTTGAGCCAGATTCTGTTTTGATGTTTTAACTGAAGTTATTGGAAGCTGGGTTGCTGTGAGTCTTTCAGGCTGTATGACCTTTCATGCTATATGGCCATGTTCCAGAAGCTTTTATTATAAGCTGCTTTGAGTCTCATTTGTAGAGAGAAAGGGCATGGTATAAATGATGATGATGATGATTTATAGTCTACCACTCCACCCAAGCTCAGGAGCAACTAAGTAGTCCCTAGGGCCAGAGAAAACAACTGCTGTTGAGGTATTTCTTGCTGAACCACAAATATGAAGCAAGAAGAAACCTTTGGGAAAATCCTCTTTCATACTATCTTCTGTTTGTACTTGCCATGAAAAAGGTGTGACTATTCAGAAAAACCTGTTTTGGCTAAAATTATGTGCACAAAATGGTAGAAGGAAAATAGTTGAAATAAATATTTTCTCTCTCATACACACACATACTCATTCTCCAACATTACAAGAATACCAGTAAACATTAGAATAAGACATTATGTCATGTTTTATTGTTCTGTAAACATCTTCTCTTATAGCTGGTGGTGGCACTAGTAAAGTAGCATTCACAGTTCATTTCCGATCCATTTGTCTTTAGATAAAACTGTTTTAATTTTTTTTTTCAGAACTAAAGGCAGAAGGAGAAAAGTTTAATTATATTCTACCCAGTGTCTGGCCAAATAATTAATTATATTCCATAGCATTGTTGCGACATTTTATTTTCAAATTTAAAAAAATGTCAGTTGCATTTTTACAAGGACAGCAAAAACATAATCTGTATAAAACTGTGTCCTAGAGTTACCAACTTTTGGGCATAAATTTAAGGAAATTTTAGTAATTTTGCACATTTTTATTGACATGGCATCACTCCCACAAATGTTCATGGAATGAGTAACATTAAACAAAACAGTATATTATTAATTATCTGTCAGAAAAACTCTTTTTTAAACAAAGGCTGTTTTAAAAAGTAACACAAGTAACAATATATTCAAGTTCACTGTAGGTTTGGTTGTACATTAGATAAAATGTGGCAATTGCTTCAAGAAGCTGAAATGAGATGTTACTGTGATTGTATTTTGACTTTCAGGCAGAAATGAGATACTTTATACCAATCAGCCTTAGTGCTATGCTCCTTGCCACTGTGAGGAGGACATTTTTTCTTTTGCTTCAGGATGCAAAATATTTGCGGTTCTCCAGAAGAACCCATACTGAAATGGCCTATAAATAGTCGAGTATGTGATGTCTCATGGGCCTTGTAGTCCCGTTCCTAGTACTATGGTGGCAGACGAAGAGGAAAACATGGGATTTACACCGTTTCAGCCAGAAACTGAGCCCCTGCACCTGCAGGATGTTTGCCCTCAAGAATCCAGCCAAACAAGCCTTGGGCAGAATTCTCCCCCGTTTTCTCGAATAGACAATTATAATAGAGATAGAGGGGCGAGGGAGGCTAATCGCCGCTCTCTCAGAATCGCTGCCAGACAATTAGCTGATTAAGCCTGTTTCCCTTGGGAAATTCTAAGGAGTCATGCATCTGGACACAGTTTGGGTTTCACTTCTTGTTCTCCAGGGAAAGTGTTCCTTGGCGGGAAAACAAGATCCTATATAGGTGTTTTACCGCAAGGAAATCCTTGCGGAGTCAATTCGTCAGCTTCAGGAGTGAGATCGTGTGTGGACTACGCAACTCCAGTTCCTTGTTCCAGGACCAAGTTCCAAGCCTGCCTTGTTCCCCGGACCTTGCCACGGACCTTGTTCTTGCTTCTTGCTTCTTGTTGCCTCGTATCAAGTCTTGTATGCCAAGAATCTAGTTTGTTTTCCAGCCTTGTTGTCAAGCTCCATTGGACTAAAGGACCTTGTCATTTCCCCACACTTTGCTTGGCAAAGTGTGTGTTTCGGTTATTGGATTATAACTTTGGACTCTAATATCTCATATTGGACATTGTTTTCCTGGACTATATTTGACCTTTCCTGAGAGGTCTACTTCTGAACTATATTCTTCACTTGTTTTTATTGACTTTATATATTCCTTTAATAAAGATATTAGATAGATTCTGGTCTCTGTGCATGGTTGTTGGTGCTCTGCAGCCTGGGTCCTGACAGAGCAGAGCTCTCTCCATTGCTATTCAAGTCTCATGCTATGTTCTGGAATGCAGAAAATACCAATCTATACATATAATAAAAGTGAAATCTGTATATGTGTATGTGACACAACTGTCTGTTCACAGAGACAGCCCCCGGCCTCCACAAACAGGCTATAGTTCCCAGCCATCAAGTCTCTCCCTCCAAGGACATTGCAAGTTACAGCGAGCACATCCCAGGGTTACTTTCTCTCCCCATTTGCATGACCCCGCCCACTGCCTCTCCCTTAACCCTTTCCTATTCTTTTCTATGGCACACAGCAAACAGAGAAACTGATCAGCAACTGAACATACTGAAGAGGTTTGGGAAGAATTCACCATGATGAACCATGATTTATGGGAGTTTTAGGGATTGGGATGTATAATTCACCTGCAATCTAAGAACACTCTGAACCCCACCAATGATGGACCTGGAACTAACTTGCCACACAGACCCAACATGGCCAAATTTGCATACTGGTGGAGTTTGGGGGTGATTGACTTTGGCATCAAGGAGTTATAGTTCACCCATATTCAGAGAACACAAAACCCATTTGATGACAAATCTGGACCAAACTTGGCACACATGACCAACTGAGAATGCTGGTGGACTTTGGGGGTGACTGACTTTTAACTCTGGGAGATATAGTTCACTTGCATTCCAAAAGCCCTCTGAACCCCACCAATGATGGATCTGGATCAAACTTGGCACACAGACCCAACACAGCCAACTATGCATACTGGCGGGGTTCAGGGGTGATTAAACTTGGCATCCAGGAGTTATAGTTCACCCGCATTCAGAAAACACTGAACCTAGCAGATGATGGATCTAGACCACACTTGGCACATAGACCCACCATGGCCAACTTTGTATACTGGCAGAGTTTGGGGAGGAGTGACCCAAAATTTGGGGAATTGTAGTTCACCCACATCCTTATGCATTTTCTAATGGGAGCATTCATAAAAACAACAGGAAAGACTGAGTTTTTTCCTAAGACATAGCATAATGTATGACCAAACTGATATTATCTAACACCCCAAAACAAACAAGGATCTTTTCAAATAACCCGGGCATCGCCAGATCCCCAAGCTAGTCTATATATATAAATGAGTGATGGCATCACGGCAACCCACAAAACAACAAAACTACAGCCCCCCCAACCTCGAAATTTGACAACACAACCCATCATCCACGCCTCTAGGTTGAAACAACAAAAAGCAAAGAAAAATAAAGTCCTAATTAGAGGGAGAGCAATAATTGTTTTTATCCAATTTCTGCCAGTTTAGAGGGCTAATCTCTGCCCAACTGGTCTCCTAGCAACCAAATCAGCCAAGGGACAGCCAGGGTTCAGTTAGGGGACAGGCAGATTTAGGCCTCACTTAGGCCTCTTCCACAGATTATCTAATTCGCACTAGATTATATGGCAGTATAGACTCAAGGCCCTTCCACACAGCTATATAAAGTCCAAATTACAGAGGACGAGTAAGAGCCGTTCTCCCCCTGGCTGCCAGTCAGAAAGGTAGTCCCTGCCCCCTTTAGGCCCCGCCTACTTAGTGTCCTAGCAATTAGGTGACTAATTGCAGCATTCGCACTTGCCTCCAAGAGACAAGAGTTCTTTCTCTCACCTTGGACTGGCTGCTTCCTACCTAGGAGGATCCGTTCTAGACCACCTTGATAAGCATTGAATAGCCTTACAGCTTCAAAGCCAGGCTGCTTCCTAACCACAGGGATCCTAGCCACCACAGCAACGCGTGGTTGGGCATAGCTAGTTCTCTATAAAGCTTTATCATCCCATAACATGTCCCATAACATCTAGATGTCCCATAACATCTAGAGTAGAGATTTCCAAGCATTTCATGGTGATGGCACGCTTTTTAGACACGCACCATTTCACAATACAGAAAATTAAATTTTACTAGTAAACCAGAGGTTAAACCAAACCAACCCTTTGTAAGAGATACAGACACAAACAAATTATAACAACAAAGTGTATTGGGACCCAGCATATCTCATGAAAACCTTTCATTTATATTTTTAAATATATGACTTATTGCTTATTTCACATAGAGGTTTCTTGTTATGTTCGTGCGATACACCTACACACTTCAGCCGACACACTAATACATTGTGACACTGTTTAGAATGCTCTGATCTAGAGGGTTCTTAAATTGGATTAGTGACCATTCAGTAACATACTACAGTCAGTCCTCCATATCCATAGATTCTGTATCCACAGATTCTACCACCCAACTTGAAAATATAGTTTCCCACCCACCTTCCAAAAATCCAAAAAGCAAACCTTAATTTTGCCATTTTATATAAGGAACACTACTAGTATTTTGAGCCCCGGTGGCACAGCAGGTTAATCCACTGAGCTGCTGAACTTGCTGACCAAAAAGTTGCCGGTTCGAATCCAGGGAGTGGGGTGAGCTCCCACTGTCAGCCCCAGCTTCTGCCAACTGAGCAGGAAGGTAACATCCCTCCATGCAGTCATGCCAGTCACATGACCTTGGAGGTGTCTACAGACAATGCCGGCTCTTCTGCTTAGAAATGCAGATGAGCACCAACCCAAAATCGGACACAACTAGATTAATGTCAGGGAAAAACTTTACCTTTTACTAGTATTTTACTCACATATTATAGAACTTGAGCATCCACAGATTTTGGGATCCAAGAGGAATCCTGGAAATAATTCCAGTAAATACCAAGGGTCTACTTTATAAGAATGTAGAGTTTTCGCTCTCGACAATATATGTAGCATTCAAGTTTCACTTGAATTCCTCCCATACAGTGTATGCATGCTATTTCTATTATTGGAAATGCTAAAGAACTGAAAATCCTAAAGGGAAAACACAGCAGCAACATTGTGCCTAAAGACAGCCCAAACATCATATCGCAAAATTAGACAACCCACACACTAAGATGACCTCATGCGTTCATTAAAATAAGAGAATTGCCATGCAGTGACTGAAGTACTTTGAGGAAGCATAATACCAAAGCAGTATAAACAGGTTCCGCATACATTCTAAATTAGTCTGTTGCCACTTTAAAAAAATCAATCACTAATTCTGTAAAATGTAACTATTTAGAAGGAAGAAAGAGAAAAATACTATTTTTTGCACATTTGATTTAATATAAAGTATGTGTAATTGCCCTTGGAGGATTTCTAATTCTTGCAAAACCTCAGTCAATTCAGCCAGGTGGCATCTCCAGACTATTTTCATCAATTTTTTGTAATTGAAAACAGCTGTGCAAAGGAATCCCAACTCACCAAGTTACTCTATATAGAAAGCTTTCTAAAAAAGCAAAATCAGGCAGCACATTACACTGTTATACTTGGTGAGCAACATATTTATAACCAAGTGGTTGTAGTTCCAGCCAACTCAGTGGTCCGTCCACCTATGATTTTATGGTCAGCCATAATTGAATAAATTACATGATCGTGCCACAGTTGTTATTAGGCAGGGTGTAAGGTAGATAATCATTACGAGATTTGCTCCTCTGTCCCCTTCCTAGGCTAACATGACAAAGGGCTTTTCCTGGGCCCCTTTCTCATGTCCAGTTTTATTTTACTTGTCCAGTTCAGTGATTATAGCAAAATGGCTCTTGGTGATTCATTCCTCAGAAGAACACCTACAGAAGACTGCTATCCTTATTCATCCACCCAGAAGATATTCCAAATTTGATATTGTCTGAACTGGAGTTGCTACAGTTGCATCAGTCAAGATGGCCAGAAGTTATGCTGGCTGGGAGATTCTGGGAGTAGCCATTTGTATGTGATCCAAATATGTATCTGCTATTCTAACTCAGGTGTGGAAATCATCCAATATAAGGATGGTGTTTCCTGTTGTTAGGACTGAACTGGGTAGATAGAATGACAACAGTAAAATACATGCCTCAGTCCTAGAGGTAAGCCCAAGTAAAGTATGCTCATTGGATCAATAGGATTTACATATGAGATGACTCACCACTCAACAATTAATTCAATCCTGCTTTCTGATTTACTCTAGCTTGGAGTCATCTGATATTTGCAGTAGAGGCAGCAGACACAGGAGGAAAAGATAGTTATAGTGAGGACTAGAGACTATTATGACCTGAATCCTATTTTACCTTTTAATAGGATTCAGGTCATAATAGTCTCTAGTCCTCACTATAACTATCTTTTCCTCCTGTGCCTGCTACCTCAATGCCTTCTTAAGCCTCTACTGCAAATATCAGATGGCTCCAAGTTAGAGTAAATTAGAAAGCGGGGAAAGGGCTACAAGTTACTCTCATCAGAAAATAAAAGATGGGACTATTTCCCATGGGAGTAATGGTGAAAAAGTTTGCTGCTATAACACACACCCAACCTCTTCTCTTACTGTTGTTTTCTCTGTCAGTTTGATTCCAAATAGTGAAATGTTGTATAATTGAAATGAAGGGTTTATCTACATTGTAGAATAAATACAGCTTGATACCACTTTAAATGCTATGGAACCATGAACACTGTGGTTTTACAAGGTATTTAGCCTTTTCTTCTAAAGAGTAATAAGGCCTCACCAAACTACAGATCCCAGAAATCCATATCATTGAGCCATCACAGTTAAAGTGGTGTCAAAGTACGTTAATGTAAATGCTGCCAATTTTCCATGTAATGCATTTGCGAAACTTCTAGGACAATTTAAGATGCCGTAGTAAAGCATGACTACTACATAACTAGACATAATTAACAATGAGCACACTTCCTTCAAGTTGCTATGAATCAAGTAGCAAGTACCAATGAGATGTGGCTCATTGTTGCTTTAATACATCATATTATACAATCAAGAGATATGGTGAGTCAATTAAGTAATTTGAGATAATTTATTTATGATTCCAGGTCTGCAGTAACATAGATGTCCAATTATATCCATGAGGCAGAGATGTTGGTTTGAATAGCTGAGACTTTCTAAGTAGTACAGATCAGCCCCTTCCTCAGTGCCATATAATCCAGTTCAAAGAAGACAATCTGGTTTTTATAAGTCAGTATAGAAGGGGCCACACTGAGGACCCTTCGACACAGTCATATAAGACAGATAATACACATTTTCTGCTTTGAACTGGATTATCTGAGTACCCACTGCCATATAATCCAGTTCAAAGCAGATAATGTGGATTTTACACAGCTGTGTGGAAGGAGCCAGAGAGACAGAGAGTTTTCTTGGATCCCAAGGATAAGTTTATAAATGCATCAATGCCAAAATCAAATGCAAATGTTGCTGTTTCTGCATCCTTACTTGGTTGTTTTAATGGGCTGTAATGGCACTCAATCCCCCTCTACACTGCCATAAAATCCAGATTATCAAAGCAGAAAATCCACATTATCTGCTTTGAACTGAATTATATAAGTCTACACTATCATATAATCCAGTTCAAAGCAGATAATCGGGATTTTATATGGTAGTGTAGAAGGGGCCTGAAACTCTTTCTTTTAAACTTGATAATATTAAAGAGAGCTTGAATTAACAATTGGGTAAAGAGAGAGATAAGAAATCTGCTTGCATTAAGGCATTCACATGTGCACATATGAGGTCAAGTACATAATGGAGTGATTTTTAAAAACCTGTCAGATGTCCCCCATCCACCCCCCATCTTGATCCACTTCAAAGGAAGATGTAAGGATGGTGGGGAACCATTTCCAGGGACTGACAAGTCTGTTTGTGGACATACTGTCAGGTCCCAGGATTTTTTGCCCCAGATTTAAAACATACATTTTGTTACTGTCTGGAAGAACACTCAGTCCTGAAAGAATTATCATGGGGAAAAGATGTCTCCACTGAAGCTTTAGTATCAATCCTTGTTTCCACACCAAGCCACATTTTTCAAAATCCAATTATCACAAGGACAGAAAGTGAGGAAAAATGTTCTATGATCCATGTAATTTTGTTGAAATATATTCATTCTTTGTATTTTAAAAGTGTCTTGTAAACTTAGGTAAAGGTAAAGGTTTCCCCTGACATTAAGTCCAGTCGTGTCCGACTCTGGGGGTTGGTGCTCATCTCTATTTCAAAGCCGAAGAGCCAGCGTTGTCCGTAGACACCTCCAAGGTCATGTGGCTGGCATGACTGCATGGAGCGGCATTACCTTCCCGCTGGAGCGGTACCTATTGATTTACTCACATTTGCATGTTTTCGAACTGCTAGGTTGGCAGAAGCTGGAGCTAACAGCAAGCGCTCACTCCGATCCCCAAATTCGAACCTGCAACCTTTCAGTCTGAAAGTTCAGCAGCTCAGCGCTTTAACACGCTGTGCCATCTTGTAACCTTACTTTCTGGATATTCCTCGTATATATATATGGCTGAAGGTACAGTAGAGTCTCACTTATCCAAGCCTCGCTTATCCAAGCCTCTGGATAATCCAAGCCATTTTTATAGTCAATGTTTTCAATATATCGTGATATTTTGGTGCTAAATTCGTAAATACAGTAATTACAACATAACATTACTGAGTATTGAACTACTTTATCTGTCAAATTTCTTGTATAACATGATGTTTTGGTGCTTAATTTGTAAAATCATAACCTAATTTGATGTTTAATGGGCTTTTCCTTAATCCCTCCTTATTATCCAAGTTATTTGCTTATCCAAGCTTCTGCCGGCCCATTTAGCTTGGATAAGTGAGACTCTACTGTACACTTAAAAACCTTACCTGTTCTGATTTACATACAAATTCAACTTAAGAACAAACCTACAGAACCTATCTTGTTTGTAACTTGGGGACTACCTGTATGTTTCTCTTCTGAATGTAATAGTGGGGCACCTTGAAAGCTGACAGTGTCTTAAGAGACTTCCTTTTTGTTACTAAACTCTCTCTCTCTCTCTCTCTCTCTCTCTCTCTCTCAATATATATACACACACACACACACATATACATATATATTAATGAGTAACTGCCACATTTGTTTTATATGGGCTATTTTAAAATTTCACCTCCAGTTATTTAAAATCACGTGGACAACAAGAGCATCCTTTCCCTGAAGAGAAATATGAGACTCCTACTGCTAAGAAATGTCATGGTTAAATCAATATTCTGTCTGACTGTGTCCTTCACCAGCATATCTGAAGTCAGAAGCAGGAAAAAAATCTTGATTCAATATCAGGAAGCAACTTGGTACTGGTAGCAGTTTTTGCTAAGAGCAATGCACACACAGGAATGATGATATTTCCCTCATTATCCAGGAAAGAGGAAACTAGCCTAAGGTTCAAAGCAGAATATAGTAACACGTAGGAGAAAATTTGTCAGTTTCAATGTCATTTTAGTTGGTGTGAGGTAGAATTAATCATGCTCAAGCCCTGCTTGTTTTACAGCTATAAAACCGTTTCTGGGTGTCCAATATTCTAGCAATCATGTAAATATTTAATTATTTTCTCCATGGAAAGGAGAACAAGTGATCACTGAAGGTTTTTGCCCTCTGCAAAGAAAACAAATATTTATGTGCAGTTGTCACCAAGAATTTAGAAAAAAATATGTATGCAGTTTGTTTCTAAAAGGTACCAAATTCTTTTTAAAAAATGAATTATAAGAGGTTGCACATTGTTGGATAAGAGTAGAACATTATGTTCAGTATCAAAATGTATCAAAACACTTCAGTACAGGGCTGGGAAAATTGCATTTTATAACAAAAGAACAAAGAATGCATAGCCTCAGCATGTTATTTTCCATTCCTGTAAAATTAGTTTGGGTGGATTTGGTACCTTTTGGAAACAAGTTTCACATTTGTGCAGATTTATACATAGAATTCCAATGAAAATTTCCATTTTCTTTATAACTGTTTGTGCAGGCGTGCAAGGTGGGTGTTGTTTGTGTTTGTTTGTGCAAAAACATCTATCTGGCACTAAAAAGAAAATCTCACATGAGTATCTGAAAATGGAGGGGGAAAAACTTTTGCACAAAGGTTTGATTTTAGCAATTTCTGCACAGAGACAAATCCTGAAACACTTCAGGACTGTGATTGAAAACTATACAATATTCTTTCCATTGCATTATTATTCCCTTTCCAGCCAGGGAATGAATAATGGCAAGCATTCTTTCCAAGCCTACTCTCAGGTGGAAAGTAGGTAATTGCTGCTATTGGTTTTCAAAGCACATTTTTGCCAAATATGCAGGGGGGATTCTCGAAGAACCTAATTCCACGGAAGTAGAATTTCCACGCTGTTCTATTTTTAGGCTGAAGGAAAAGCTACCCCATAATAAATCTCAGTGGTGGTCATTAACTCGTGAGGATCATTTTGTTAGAAGCAAGTTTGGAATGCTACCTCCGTTTTAAAAATGAGATAGCTGTATGTGTGTAAAGGGCAAACAATTTCAATTGCAGCAGTGATGTATTGTATAGGATCACAGGGTTTGGGTTTTTCCCTTTCCCAGCCATGATCCACATGACCACTTCACATTTTCCATGCAAATCCACATACATATCACTTAGGAAGTAAATGCTTACAATGTGATCGAGGTTGTTTGGCAATTGTTCTGCTGTTCCTAAAGGTAAAAGTAAAGGTTTACCCCTGACATTAAGTCTAGTCTTGTCCGACTCAGGCGGTTGGTGCTCATCTCTATTTCTAAGCCGACAAGCCGGCGTTGTCCATAGACCCCTCCAAGGTCATGTGACCAGCATGACTGCACTGAGCACCATTGCCTTCTCACCTATTGATCTACTCATATTTGCATTTTTGAACTGCTAGGTTGGCAAAAGCTGGGGTTAACAGCGGGAGCTCACCCCAGTCCCTGGATTCAAACCACCAACCTTTCCGTCAGCAAATTCAGCACATCAGCGGTTTAATCTGCTGCACCACTGGGGGCTCCTTATCTCCTAGGCTCCTTATTTATTACTATTCTCTTTTTTGGGGTGATGGTATGTCATACCTGTGTCAAAACAGTCATTTCTTTCAATGTGCTGAAAAGCATTTAAACATGTAAATGTATATCAATTCAAATGTACCCTGTAAAATGAAAATTCATGGACTGAAAGATGGTCCAAAGGTTTTACAGCTAGCCAAATTATGACAAAACTGCAGATGTTAGTTTTAGAGGTGTGCGAAACGCACAAAATCTGTTTCATTTCAAAATATGAATTTAGTATGTCCCTGTTTGGTTTCATAAGTGTTTCTAAACTATCTTGAGAGGTCCATTTTGTTTTGCATTCAAAACACCAAACATTCATTAATATTTTCTTTAATTAATTTGCTAATTTGTGCTAATGGGAACAGGGCTAGTTTCTAGTTTTGTACTGTACACAGGCATTGAATTTTGCCAGATTGTGAGCCGCCCTGAGTCCCTTCAGGTGAGAAGGGCGGCATAGAAATGATGGAAATAAAATAAATAAATAAATAAATAAATAGTTTCTCTGCCGTTTTTATGGCTGTCAGGATGAAATTTGCTACACTTGTAGGACACCTTTGCCACTGTAAGCCCCACAAGTTTCAAAATGTTTCACTCATCCACTAATTTTTGGGAAATTTATAAATATTTAATGAATAACGGTTTTAAAAAAAAACTACAAGAGCTATTCCCTTAAATTTTTTTACAATGACACAACATAACCGGGGCATAATTCCTCCAAAGTTTTAGAGATATTCGCAGATCCATGGACTTTTAGGGATTTTTTTTTCAGTTTCAATACCTTGGCCAAGTCACTCTCCAAATGAACCCTAGTAAGCAGAAAACCCAAACACACACAAGGAAAATGATCGTAAAAGGCTTCTAAGCTGTGGCTAGCTATGGCTGCTGGACTAGCGGCTGCATGCAAAACTATTAGGGAACAGACCAACTTCCAAGGCTTCACCTTCTCTCTTCCCCTCTTCCTCAGTCCTGATAAGCTGAGGAGAGCATGTGGCGGAGCAACTTTGGCTGTGCCTCCAAGGACAGTTTGCTTGTGCTCAAAAACAAGCTGACTCGTGGAGGCATATGAAAACAAATGAATTTCTTCTGAAACTTTCAAAGATGGGTGTTTTGATTCATCTGCATTCGGCAGGAGGGGTAGCTCTGGGTTCGTAAGTCACATTGTAAATACTAATTTACCAAAATACGATTTGTAAACCCATCTGAATTTTTGCACAGCTCTTGTTAGTATAGTATTTTTGAGAGCTTTGCAGTGCTATCCTATCTATATTTACTCAGAAATTAGCTTAAAGGAACTTACTCCCTAATGAATGTGTCTGAAAACTAATTGATCATCCTATCATGAAAAAATGAGGATGCAAAAAAAACATCACTTCTAAATCTGGAACTTTCTCTGCTAATGACATCTTTATCCATAACTTGCCTTTAAGGCTGGCTTTGCCAGTAGGACACATGGAGTTGTATCCTGATGTGGGAGATTTCATAAAGAGGCATCAAATTACAACAGTGTGGCCCTGGTATCCATGGGACTAATATTCACAATTTAAATAACCCCCATCTGAAAAAAATATGGTTTCACCAGGCATTTTCTAGGTTCTTCACCATGATTCTATGGTATGCTTCCACCAGACATTGACTACAGAATGGTGCTGGAGGACCTAGGAATGGTAGAAAGTGTTCTCTCTAAGAATTTTGTATGCCCTCCAGGACTACTCCATGAACCAACCTCTGCCGGAAATGATTCATTTCAATTGTTAGCTGTTATTTCTGGTTTCTAGGGTATGTCGAGGAACATATCCCCTACAGATATGGGTTCGTACCGATGTTGCTTAATTTGTTATAACCTTTCCTGTCCAGGAGCAGGATGAACTGGTTGTGAGATTTTCTGCCTCAGGGGCCAAAATAATGAGTTTTTCCCTCAGGTGCTATGCACATTGAAGAGTGAGAAGTGATGTTTGAGGCAGCAACATCTTGGCTCAGCATGGCTTGTATAGTTATGGCTATTATAGCAAGTTGTAGTGCATTGCATCTTCCTCCTCCACTTTCTTTATGTTAGTCTCTCCATTATACCAGCAGCCTCTCCAGAGTAGATGGGACTGCACCAGATGGGAAATACTATTTTTGAAGGGTAATGTGATCAAAGGGATGCAACCAGATGCCAACATCTTATCATATATTGATAATGATTCCAGTCAGATCTTTTCTAACCAAAGACATCTCTCTGGGTGGAAACCAATGCATCCCAGGCAGCTATCATATTGATCATGCATCACTCTTTTCTTTTTTAGAGTATTGAAGTGTTATCGACCATCAGATTGGATCTGATGATCCACAATCTTCCAGATCTCTAAAAGATATCTAGATGTCCTTCATCATTGGTGGTTTTGATTTTTGCTGATAAAAATATTATCTCTAGGAATCTCTACGTCCTCCAATATTACTCTATGGTCAACTTTCTCCAGTCACACTGAAGGACCTAGCCATTTCTAGAGAACAGCTCCCTAGGAATCTCTGGGTCCTGCAATGTGAGTCTAACTTCAGTTTCCAGGAGATGTTAACCATAGAGTTGTATTGGATGACCTAGACATTTCTAAAGGTCTGTAAGCATGGTTTTATGATGTTCTTGGATCAGAAGTCCACTGGATCCACAGTTTTATGTATTCATATGAAGCCTGGGAACATATCTCCCATGGATACTGGGGTTATACTGTACACAAAGGCTTTGCTTCATATTATTTCCCATATTTCCTTAACTAATTCATGGAGAGGAGCACAGGAACAGTAGTATAGTGGAGCAAGAACTTGGACGATTGAAGCTCTGAGTATGTTTTCGTTAACATGTTTAGTATATAATGACATGGTCAGCCTTGATCCCTTGAAATGTAGATGTACTCTCCACAGAAGCTGGTGAAGGAAAGAGATCTCTCCAGCAGCACTGTAGTCTTAGCAACTACAATTTGCTATTGCAGTCTAAAGCATTTGGGGAGGGGTTAGTCTTTAGTGGGCAATTAAAACCTCATAGTAGTAGTAGTAGTAGTAGTAGTAATAATAATAATAATAATAATAATTTATTTGTATTCTACTCTCTCTCCCCAAGGGACTCTTAGCTTTGTTGTTCTTGTGTGTATTCAATTCATTTCTGACCAATGGCAACCCTAAGGTAAATCTATCACAGGGTTTTCTTGGCAAGATTTGTTCAGAAGAGATTTGCTATAGACTTCTTCTAATGCTAAGTATGACTTACCCAAGGTCATCCAGTGGGTTTCATGGACAAACAGGGATTCATATCCTGGTCTTCAGAATCATAGTTCAGTCTTCAAACCATCCATCAGGCTCTTACAATCCATTTACTCATGCTCCAAAAGGAGTTTGTTGGCCTAAGTTGAGTCCCCTTCGGGGTGAGAAGGGTGGGATATAAATGTCGCTAATAAATAATAAATAATAAGTCCTCCAGTGCAATTCTATGATATACTGCTGTCCCAAGTATAGACAAAATATATGAACCATGGTTTTAGGTAACAGAAGAACGGGGTCTTGGAACCTATCCCATGTGGATACAGAGGTCATACTGTGATATATCAGCATAGCCATGTGCTGATGAGGTGGACTCTGATGAGGTATGTATGTGTATTGGTTTAGAAAATCTTATGAAGGTCGACACTTTTAAATGTACCACTACACAATAAACAGTATGCATATGTGAAGCACAGGTACACGTAGTTTTTGAAGGTGGGGGCTGTCCAGGTGCTAAGGCAAATCTACATATGTGCTTCCCACGCCTTCCTCATCCCCCCCCCCCCCCCAACAGATCAACAATGCTATTCTTATATAAAGCACTCTCTCTTAGGTGACTCATTCTGTGATGTTATAATTAGGCTAGCTTGTCACTGACATGTTCCATAGCAGACAACTCCAATTCCCTGCATAAAGCTTCCTGGGTTTTAAATAGCCTTTTCCAATCAATGACTGGAGGCGAGAGCACAGGTTTGTAGGCAAAATAATGTACCCGCTACAGGCCATATCTACCCTGAACTGTGGTAATTTCCCATCCTTCGGTTGAAATTTCAGCTGTCCCATACCCATCAGCATTTTGCAGATTGAAACTAGACTAAGCGACATCAGAGTGTGGTCGAGACAGTAAGTAGAAAAGCAAAATGCTAGGAACAGCTACAGCAGTTGATTTTTGCCCGAGTCTACTGGGAAGGACAAGATTATGCCTCCTCCTCTTTTCTCCACGTCCTGAACTAATTGAATGAAAATTATCTTTTGTTACTTCGCTTCCTATCTATCTGGTGCAATCCAGCCGGTGTGGTATACCATCTTCATATGACTTTGTACACATTTTCTTTTAAACTTTTTAAAATCCACAAGGGGACATATTTTCATTTATGGTGGGAATGCTCCCAGATAAAGACTTTTTGGAACAATGAATTTATGGAAATAGGTAACATTATAGAACTGAACATCACCCCAGAAGCTAGTTTATCATTACTAATAGACGTCACAAAGTTGAGTTTAGAAATGGAAAATAAAGTATTGCTGATTATATTACTCACAGTGGCAAGACTTGTAATTGCAAGGAATTGGAAGATAGTAACCAATGGAAGCATGGTATGGGGAGTATGGAACGTAGCCTTAAATGATAAGCTATCAATTGAAATGAGGCTGTTAAGGGGGGAAACTAATAGATCAGATTTTGATTCATATTAGTCGGTTTTTATTAAATATGATTTAGAGAGTGAAAAAGGAAAACAATACAACCTTGTTGGTCAGAAATTTTGGATATTTATTTATTTTAAAAATGTATATCCCATCCTTCTCACCCCGAAGGGGACTCAGGGCAGAGTACAACATATATATGGCAAACATTCAATGCAGGAACATAAAATAAACCATAAATATGTATAAACACTATCAGTTATGTGATTTTGACATTTGTTTACTGAGTCATAAATTTACGGCAAAGGAAATGATGCTTGTTCAGGCCTTGGTGGTGGAGTGATGTGTTTGTAAAATGTTCATTGTTTTGTGTTCTCCTTACATCGTAAGCTGATAATATGTAAATAAGACCCTGGTCGATCTCTATAATACCGAGATGGCCAGGGCTCTTGACACGATCGCCCCTGAACGTCCCCTCTCGCTCCACAGAGCCAGGTCGGCTCCTTGGTTCACTGAGGAGCTGGCTTTGATGAAGCGGGCGAGGCGGGGACTAGAGTGCAAGTGGCGGAAGACTCGGAGCATCACCGACCAAACACGGGCTAGAGCCTCCATTAAGGCCTACTCTGTGGCATTGCAGGCAGCCAGAAAAATTTCTTGACTGCCCGCATCGCATCTGCAACAAACAGACCAGCAGAGTTGTTCCGGGTTGTCCGGGAGCTCCTTCATCCTCATGAGGTGGAGGAGCCCCTTGACAACTCGGTCACTCGATGCAGCGAGTTCGCGCATCATTTTGCAGATAAAGTTGCTCGATTACGCTCCGACTTGGACGCCAGCTTTGATACAGTGCCTGATGAGTTACCTAGAGCATCTGTCAATTCCATCTTGATGGATTCGTTTCAACCTGTTCGGCCTGATGACGTGGACAAGATCCTTGGAGCGATGAGACCAACCACATGCGCTCTAGATCCTTGCCCTACCTGGCTTATAAAGCTTGCCAGGGGTGGGTTGGTCGATTGCTTTTTGAGGATTATCAATGCCTCACTGGAACAAGGGCTTTTTCCATCCAGCCTGAAACAGGCAACTATTAGACCAATTCTAAAAAAGGCATCCCTTGATTCCTCCATTCTATCGAACTATCGACCAATTTCAAACCTCCCATTCTTAGGCAAGGTTCTGGAGCGGGTGGTGGCCTCTCAACTCCAGGGATTCTTGGATGACACCGATTATCTTGACCCATTCCAGTCTGGCTTCAGGCCTGGTCATGGGACTGAGACGGCTTTGGTCGCCTTGGTGGATGACCTCCGCAGAGAGCTGGACAGGGAGAGTGTGTCCCTGCTGGTTCTCCTGGACATCTCAGCGGCTTTCGATACCATCGACCATGGTATCCTTCTGGGACGGCTCTCTGGGATGGGCCTTGGGGGTACTGCTTTGCAGTGGCTCCAGTCCTTCCTGGAAGGCCGATCCCAGATGGTGAAGCTGGGGGACACCTGCTCGGACCCCTGGCCTTTGACCTGTGGGGTCCCGCAAGGTTCCATTCTGTCCCCCATGCTTTTTAATATCTACATGAAACCGCTGGGCGAGGTCATCCGGGGTTTTGGAGTTCGGTGCCATCTCTACGCAGATGACACTCAACTCCACTACTCCTTTCCACCTACTTCCAAGGAAGCCCCTCGGATCCTAGACCAGTGCCTGGCCGCTGTGATGGGCTGGATGAGGGCCAACAAGCTGAAGCTTAATCCTGATAAGACAGAGGTCCTCCAGGTCAGCCGTTCGACCGATCGGGGCATAGGGTGGCTACCTGTGCTTGACGGGGTCGCACTCCCCCTGAAGGCGCAGGTCCGCAGTTTGGGGGTCCTCCTGGACTCATCGCTGTCACTTGATGCCCAGGTGTCGGCGGTGGCCGGGAAGGCCTTTGCACAATTAAAACTTGTGCACCAACTGCGACCGTACCTCGAGAAGTCTGGCTTGACCACGGTGGTCCACGCTCTAGTTACCTCAAGGATGGATTACTGTAACGCACTCTACGTAGGGCTGTCCTTGAAGACGGTCCGGAAATTACAGTTGGTACAACGGTCGGCAGCCAGGTTACTAACTGGAGCTGCTTATAGGGAGCAGTCAACCCCCCTGTTCAAGCAGCTCCACTGGCTGCCGATAATATTCCGGGCCCAATTCAAGGTGCAGGTTATTACCTATAAAGCTCTAAACGGTTCAGGACCTGCCTATCTTCGTGACCGCATCGTCCCCTATGAACCTACACGCTCTCTGAGATCTTCCGGGGAGGCCCTTCTCTCACTTCCGCCTTCCTCACAGATACGTCCGGTGGGGACGAGAGAGAGGGCCTTCTCGGCTGTGGCCCCTAGGCTCTGGAACTCCCTCCCCAGGGAGATTAGGTTGGCACCCTCCCTACCATCCTTTAAGAAACAATTGAAAACCTGGATGTTCGGGCTGGCCTTTGGAGAGACAGCCATTGGATGACCAGCCTCATTATAATTCTATCCTGAATGTTATTAGGCTCCTTTCATCGGGGTATTTTAATCTAATGATTTTATCTTATATTGCTGCTATAGCCCCCCCCCCCACCTTTGAAGTTGACGGATTTGCATTGGTGGTTGTTTGATATTATTACTATTATATAAACCTTTGTTTTAACTTCTGTTTTATCGTCTTCTTGTGTTTTAAACTGTATATATTGTTTAATGTATTTGTGTTTTAAACTGTGTATATTGTTTGATGCTGTTACTTTTGTAACATTGTGAGCCGCCCCGAGTCCCCACGGGGAGATGGTGGCGAGGTATAAATAAAGTTTTATTATTATTATTATTATTATTATTATTATTATTATTATTATTATATTAACAAAAAAAAGTTACCTTTCCACTTTGAAATTATTTTGCAGCAATCTAAGTAAGCTGAGCACAAAGGGGGAGAGTGGAAAGAGGAGAGAGAAACTGGGACATTTTGAAAGCAGGTAAAAAGTAGGATGATAGAATATTCACGAGAACTGCATTTTTTATTTCTGCATATTTTACACACTCACAGAAAGCCTAAATACGTTGCATTTACATGTTGCACAAATAACAAATTATTGATCCAATGGAAGCCCTCGACTTTCATTTAAATACTCAAAGTAGGATTCCAAGATCTAAAACTATCATTCCTGATCTGCTCAGATGCCATCCAAGTTCTAAAAGGAGAAATTGCTTCCTTTTATTCTGAATCCCAATCCTGCATGTTATGTTGGTGTACTCTTGGCATACTGTCAATAAACATAACATAACTCTAGCATAACAGTTCCTTTGTTCTAAAACTTTCCTAGCATTCTTTATTGAATATGAAATGGTATAATAATTGACCCACCCATCATTGCATCAGGTACCAATGACTTTTTCTTTTAAAATCTTATAGTGCGTTCTATTTAGAAATTTCTCTTTCCGCAAGCTTACCTGTTAGAAAACTGTGTCAATACGAGAAACCACATACACACACACCCTTTTTCTGTCTCCTCTTTTCTAGCAGATTGTGATAGAGTTGCTGTCCTCAATGGAAATTCCCAGAAGTTTCAGAATAGAGATATATATTTAGCATTCTTCAGGAACAAAGAATAGTAAACATAGAAGAGTTGTGCTCAGCATTTCCATTCAGGATATCACAATACAATTTACATCATGATCAGGGACATGTGGCCTTCCAGATGTTGGATTCCCATTGGCCTTAGCAAGTACAACCAATGCTAGGGGATCTTGGGAGCTGTGGTCATAGTAAACAGCTGGAGGGATATATATTGTGTCCCTAATTTATACAGCAGAATAATTTTGATATTACAGATGCCATATGCATGCATCTGCTTTATCACTGGGCATATTTGTACCCTGAACTTGAATGAATAACAACTTATAGATTGATTAATATCTCACCTTTCTCACCTAAATGGCTCAAAATAAACAAACTAACAAACATATCCAGTTCAGTTGATTTTTGACTTAAGGTGCAACTACACTGTAGAATTAATGCCGCTTGACACTGATTTAACTGACATGGCTCAATGCTATTTATTTTATTTATCGTGTCAGAAGCAAACCGAGGGTACAGTTGTAACGTATTTAAAAACACAAAGTTAAAAACTTGACATTATACTAAATGTCCTTTGATCTGTAGCTGGACACTTGGAGTGCCTCTGGTGTTGCTATAAGAAGGTCCTCCATAGTGCATGTGGCAGGACTCGGACTGCATTGTAATAGGTAGTCCGTGGTTTGCTCTTCTCCGCACTCACATGTCATAGACTCCACTTTGTGGTCCCATTTCTTAAGGTTTGCTCTGCATCTCGTGGTGCCAGAGCAATCTGTTCAGTGCCTTCCAAGTCACCCAGTCTTCTGTGTGCCCAGAAGGGAGTCTCTCATCCGGTATCAGCCATGGTTTGAGGTTCTGGGTTTTAGCCTGCCTCCTTTGGACTCTCACTTGCTGAAGTGTTCCTGTGATTTTAGACAACTACGGAATTTTAGGATTTGTAGTTCAGTAACACACTAGTACTGTTTGACAGAGAGGGATAAAAACATTGTAAAACTTCCATTGCCATTATGCCATAGCACTGAGGCATGGCAATTAAAGTGGTATCAAATTGCATTAATTCTACAATGTAAATGCACCATTGGTCATGCTTAGAAAACAATTGACATTAACGGGACTGGAATTAGGAATTGTCAATTAGCGCCATTTATTTCAACAGGTCTACCCTTAGCATGTTTTGCTGCACAAACATATTTGTTTCTTGCTCAGAAACATGAGGGAATATGCACAAGATTGTGAACTAAATAACCTCTACATATGCTTACTCAAAGATCATTTCAATAACTTCAGTAGGCTTTGCATTTTTATCAGATTTACCAGTAAGCCACATATAAATGTAAACTATATAATCTTTCTGCACCCACCACCACTGAAGCTTCCTTCAGAAACTCCAGTTGACTTAACATATTTTCCACCAAGCCCTAAGATTTTTTTCCCCTAGCTTCCTTTATGCTTATATGATCCTGTGCAAAAAATCCACATTGATACCCTTTTTGGGCCATCTCCAAAATCTAAAATACATTATGCAAGCTTTCAAAACTCCATTGGCTTCATCAGGTATACAGGAAAAATTGTGATAATATTAGAATTACAAACCTACATTCTATCTTGCTTTGGAGGAAAGAATAGAACTTCTTCATATTCCACTTCCAATTGTTTTGTTTTATTTCTTGCCTCTTGGATTTATTGTCTTCATATCCTTTCTTCCAGAGCCGGAACTTAAAGGAAAACCATTTAAGACAGTGTCAGTCGGAATATACAGCATCCACTTGACCGTTAAGCCATTTATGACAGGCAGATTGTTGAAAGCTTGCCTGAACCAAACATCTTTTCCCATTGGCAAAGGAGAAAGAAAGAGAATGAGAAAGAGAGAGAGAATGAGATTCCTTCTACACTGCCACATAATTCAGATTATCAAAGCAGATATTTTAGATTTTCTGCTTTGAACTGGATTATGAGTCTACACTGCCATATAATCAACTTGAAAGCAAATAATCAGGACTTTATAAGGCAGTATTGAAGGGCCTTGAGAGATGCAACCCTGGCTTTCTTCTTTTATATCCCCAACAAAGATGCTTCTGAGGCTGGCAGAGTTGAAGGTAAAATTGCTAAGAAGGGCAGCACAAATAAGCTTCATTACATTGACCTTTTGCACACTAAAGGTTTGAAAGCAGTTCCAAGCACATTTGCCTGGAGATGCTTAGAAGCTGATTCTTTTTTTGTGTCAGGAGCGACTTGAGAAACTGTAAGTTGCTTCTGGTGTGACAGAACTGGCTGTCCACAAGGACGTTGCCCAGGGAATGCCCGGATATTTTGATGTTTTTACCATCCTTATGGGAGACTTCTCACATGTCCCTGTATGGAGTTGGAGCTGATAGAGGGAGCTCATCTGTGCTCTCCCTGGGTTGGATTTGAACCAGCAACCTTCAGTTCAGCACCCCAACCTTCAAGTCATCCATCCTGCTGACCCACTGCACCTCTGGGGGGTGATAATGACATTTCTTGTGGTTCTGGATTTAAGAATCGTCTCATTTTTACTGGTGAGAAATGAAGAAAATGAAAGGGGTTCAGAATACATTAACATACATATATACAACTTATATGCAATACAGAATGTGTATGTGTGTGTATAGAGGGGGTGTTCTTCTGAAATGTTGTAAAAGGGAACTGTCTACCAAAAATGATGATCGTGGGGAAATCTATCCTTCTGGCTAGCTGAAGACCATTGATGGAGTAAGTGCATCCTTGCTTTTCAAATCCCCTTATTATCCTATCAACAATCCCTGACAGTTTAGTTTTGTGCCAGAGTTCAGATCTCAACTTCTGTTTTTAGTATCCAAGGAAAATAAACATATGAAATAATAATGAAGGAAAGTACCTGAGCATATGTAAAGAACATTCCCCTCAGCACAAAGGGATCATAAAATGTGTTGATAGACCCAAACATTACAAGGGACTTCAGATACACAGCCTTGGAAGGAGATGGACCCTCCTTCTCTTGAGATCTTTAAACTGAAGATGAATTGTATCTGTTGTATTTTAACAGCAGTGCTTTCACAGCATATTCCTGTATGGTAGGAGGTTGAACAAGATGGGATTTCTATTTCCTTTCAGTTCTGATTCCGTGATTCTAACAGTAACAGGACCTAGTGCCATCTGTTTCATGATAGAAACATAGTACACATCTATACCAGTGAAATGCACTATAAAAACCATATTCCTAGTGGCCCTTCTAGACAGGCCCTATATATCTCAGGATCTGATCCCAGATTTTCTGTTTATCCCAAATTATCTGGCAGTGTGGATTCATATAATCCAGTTTAAAGCAGAAAACCTGGAATCAGATCCTGGGATACAGGGCATGTTTGGAAGGGCCCTTGGTCTTAACATTACAGCAGTGAAAAACCTAAATAAGAGCATGAATCTGCATGATTTTTTCATGGGAATGCCCTAAATCCACTATGAAAACCCACACCCAATTCTAAGGACTGTAAGGTTAAGAAAACCTCCAGATCAGATAATTGGCATGATTGCCACTTGTCATGATAATTATGAAAGCACACTAGAATTAGATGGTTAATTGGGCATTTATATGCAAAATAGTAGAGGTATTTGCCTCTGATCTTTTTGTTTTTTGTTTTTTGAGGATGCCGCTGGCATCTGTTAATGATGTGGTTCAGAGGCACTGATGTGACCTGTGTGATTTGTCGTCATATGCTAATGTCTGCATGTTGTTGTTTAAAAAGTCAGGTTCCAAGTATCTAGAGATGTACATATTCAAACTGACATCACTGAAAAAGACAAAAATTCAAATATCTGATTTTTTTTCTTCTTCATAGAAATCTTTCATTTAAATCATCTACTCACTCTATTTCAATTCTGTAAATGGATCCAGTTTTACCTGAAAACAGTGTCATTAAACTATTTGTATCTCTCTATATATCTGTTGCCCCACAGCAATAACAGAACACTTGTTTCTTAATTTAATTTACTGTTTGTGGCTTGCTTCTAGGAATCATAAGGACCTGACAGAAGTGCCTAGTGTGTTTTTATACCACAAAATGCTTCTGGATTCACAATTTTAATGAAGTAGTTCACATACAGCTTTAATTAGCTGATAGCATTTGATAGTTATATTCATAGCCCTGTACCTGGAATCTTTGTTTCTATGCTACAACAATCTGACTATTTTGTGGTTGAGTTTATGGATTCTGATATTGGTGTGCATTCCACATCCCTATGATCTAATGTTTCTATGATTATGATACCTTGGACCAGCATGAAAGTCAACAACAAGCATGAGCAAGTCAAACCTGAAATCTGAAATGATTAAATTGCAGCAACTGTATCTTGGACCTTGTGTAAAAAAAAAAGTCATTAGAAAAAAATGATGAACTTGGGGAAAGTGGAAGGTGGTAAGGAAAGAGAAACACAACCTTAGAGGTGGTGGTTCTCGTGCACCTTAAAGTTGCTTCCTGATATTGTAGATGGTTGTTGTTCCTGTGTGCCTTCTTTCTGACTCATTGTGACTCTATCACAGGGTGTTCTGAGGCTGAGAGTGTGTGACTTGCCCAAGGACATCCAGTTGGTTTCCTGGCTAAGCGGAAAGCCTAATCCTGATCTTGAGTCATAGTCCAGTGCTGAAGTCACCGAGGCCACTTCTACACTGCCATAAAAATCAAATAATCTGCTATGAACTGAATTATATAGCAGTGTAGACTCCTATAATCCAGATAATCTGTTTTGATAATCTGGATTATATGACAGTGTAGATCCAGCCTAAATCACACTAGCTCTATACTGAATGATTCAATCAAGGAAGCCTCCACCCTGAATTTGCTAGACCCAAATGGGGCTCATTCCCACAATCCTAGGCTCACTCTACACTGCCATATAAAATCCAAATCATCTGCCTTGAACTGGTTTATATAGCAGTTTATACTCATATGATTCAGTTCAAAGCAAATAATGTGGATTATATGGTTTGATAATCTGGATCATATGGCAGTGTAGAAGGGGCCTCAGAACCTTAGAAACCATACAGTTTGAAAATCTACAAAATATAAAGATTAAACTTGGATAAAATATTGCAATTATTAAAACAAATAAACCTGTTAAAAACACTAACACTCTGAAGCTCTAACTGTATTAATTTGTGCCTGAGAAACATCATCATCATCATCATCATCATCATTATTATTATTATGCAATAACAATCCATAGGAACCACTTGCTTTTTGCAGTGAGATTTATAAGACTTCATTTCACCCAGCCCGCCCCAGCCACTTTCCCTTTAGGGAAGGGAGCATCTCAAGAAGATTGTTAAAAGAGGTCCCTTCCACACAGCCGTATAAAATTCACATTGAGCTGGATTATATAGCAGTCCACACTGCCATATAATTCAGTGCAATGTGGATTTTATACAGCTGTGTGGAAGGGGCCTTAGATAACAAGGCTTGTGGATATGATGCTTGACTTTAAAATGTCCTTTAACCTTTTCCCAACCTCAGAGCCACAAGTGCTCTTAGGTTGCAGTTCCCATTATCCCCAGTCCACGTGGTCGATAACACTATGTAACTTTTTTTAATCGAGTTTGACACATGTGGGGTGGAAGCACCCACAGACAGTGACTGCCTGGGAAGGAAGGCTAAAATCTTCTCATTCAGAAATTTTACTAGTTATTCCTTTCAAATTTGTATTTTTCCATATCTCTTCCATTCTGTACTATTTACTCAAATTGGGTGAGTTTATTTCCATCTCTATTGTTTTTTTTAACCAATGCTTAAACCATTGTTCTATCAGGCATGAGCAAACTTCGGCCCTCCAGGTGTTTTGGACTTCAGCTTCCACAATTCCTAACAGCCTACTGGTTGTTAGAAACTGTGGGAATTGAAGTACAAAACACTTGGGAGGGCCGGTTTTCTCCTGACATTACGTCTGGTCGTGTCCGACTCTGAGAATTGCCGCCATTGTCCATAGACACTTCCAAGGTCATGGGGCTGGCATGACTACATAGAGCACCATTACCTTCCCGTTGGAGCAGTACCTATTGATCTACTCACATTTGCATGTTTTCAAACTGCTAGGTTGGCAGGAGCTGGGGCTAACAGCAGGAGCTCACCCCGCTCCCCGGATTTGGTTAGCAAGTTCAGCAGCTCAGTGGTTTAACCCACTGCGCCACCCAGGGCTCATACCTATATCTTATTGTATACACTGGAACTATGATAATTTTATTTCACTACATTCCTCCATAATAATTTCCTTCTTCATTCCAACATTTATGCAATCCTTTATTTTATCTACTTTTTTTCCTGAATTTTTTTTTATCCAATATATTTTTGGGGGGACATTTCCATATCATTATACAGTAGAGTCTCACTCATCCAACCTTTGCTTATCCAACATTCTGTATTGTCCAATACAGTCTGTCTCCTGCCCGGATCCACAGCTGTTTCTCTAAGCAGGTGAGGATCACAGATTTTTAAAAAATCTTCACAGGACTGAACTTTTTATGGATTTAACTTCTGACAATGTTGTTACTGTGAGTTCATTTTATGCAATTCTATCTTTATTTGTTGTCAATTTGTTAGTAGTCAATGTTTGTGCAGTCAATGCTTTCAATACACTGCGATGTTTTGGTACTAAATTCATACAGTATGGCTATGCTCTTGCTAAGCACTTTACCCACTGTCTTGCCCACTCTGTGCTGTAGCACCTGACTGCCTAGCACCTTATAGTCAGCCACTCCAACACTGAATCCTGGTCACTGTATCTTGATTTATTGATGGAGTTTTTGTCATTAGGTTTTAAATTTTTGTTACTGATTATATGTCTTATACATTTATGTTAATGTGGTATAATGTCCTAACTACTGTATGGTTTAACGAGGGTTGAATGAAAAGTAATGCCTCCACCTTCATTACTTGAGTTTGGATGGGAATATTTTAATAAATCAAACACAGAAATAATCCTTAGAATGTGCTCTTGAACTACCACTATTCACTTTTCCACATAATCACCAGACAATTGGATACATTTCTACCAATGAACAAGTTTTCTGAAGCCGTCACGGAAGAAGTTGACTCTGTTTTCACAACCAAAGTCTCACAGTACGCATCGTGCACAGATCTTTTCATAGCCAAGCAAAGCAATAATGTGACCCACACGTTCTTGTGAAATGCCGATTATGCTTGAAATTTCTCTCTGAGTGATACGACGATCGTCCTGAATCAATGTCAACCTTTTGTTTGTGAAACTCAATGGCTGCTGTCACAGGACGTCCATCTCTTTGTTTGTCACATAAGTCAAGATGTTCCCACCTCAACATCTTTAAATTTGCTCGCCCAACGACGCACAGTACTCACATCAACACAATCACCATAAACAGCTTGCATTCTCTGATGAATCTCTTTTGGGGTGACACCTTCTGCTGTCAAGAAATCAGTGACTGCACATTGCTTAAGTCGCATTGACTGACCATCTGCATAGAGTTCCATACTTTGCACTTTAACAACACAACCGTTCAATGCTAAGGCTTCCCGCCAAATGGAACTGTAGAGTCTACTGAACAAGCCAGTACCTGCCGCATATCAGTACTGCCATCTGTTGAGGAGTTACAAAGGTGGAGGCATTACTTTTCATTCAACCCTCGTAACTTGTTGGATGTTTCTGTTATATCGGAAACCTTCCTGAGTCCCTCAAGGAGATAGGGCTGTATATAAATAAAGTTTTAATTATATATTTATTATTATTTATTTCACTACATTCCTCTGTCATAATTTCCTTCTTCATTCCAACATTTATCCAGACCTTTATTTTATCTAATTCTTTTCCCCTGAATGTTTTTTTATCCTATATATATATATATATTGGAGCCTCCAGTGGCTCTGTGTGTTAAAGCGCTGAGCTGCTGAACTTGCAGACTGAAAGGTCCCAGGTTCAAATCCGGGGAGCGGAGTGAGCGCCCGTTGTTAGCTCCAGCTCCTGCCAACCTAGCAGTTCGAAAACATGCAAATGTGAATAGATCAATAGGTATTGCTCGGTAGGAAGGTAACGGTGCTCCATGCAGTCATGCCGGCCACATGACCTTGGAGGTGTCTATGGACAACACCGGCTCTTTGGCTTAGAAATGGAGATGAGCACCAACCCCCAGAGTCGGATGTGAGTGGACTTAACGTCTGGGGAAACCTTTACCTATACCTTTTATATATATATATATATATATATATATATATATATAGATAGATAGGATTAAAAAAACGTTCAGGGGAAAAAATTAGATGAAATAAAGGTCTGGATAAATGTTGGAATGAAGAAGGAAATTGTGATGGAGGAATGTAGTGAAATAAATAATAATAGGGGATTTCCATTTCATTATAATTACAGTAGAGTCTCGCTTATCCAAGCCTCTGGATTATCCAAGCCATTTTTGTAGTCAATGTTTTCAATATATTGTGATATTTTGGTGCTAAATTTGTAAATACAGTAATTACAACATAACATTACTGCGTATTGAACTACTTTTTCTGTCAAACTTGTTGTATAACATGATGTTTTGGTGCATAATTTGTAAAATCATAACCTAATTTGATGTTTAATAGGCTTTTCCTTAATCCCTCCTTATTATCCAACATATTCGCTTATCCAAGCTTCTGCCGGCCCGTTTAGCTTGGATAAGTGAGACTCTACTGTAATTGATTGCAGTTTGACACCTCTTGAATTGCTAGTCGGGTGAGGCATGCAACTACAACTCACAGGGAGCTATAGCACTGCGGTGTCTAACTGCAATCATTCCACAGTGTTCAAAGGCAAAAAAGGCAGCTAGGCCGGCGTTTCAGAAAGCTAGGCCGCAACCCGCGCCACTCTCCGTCTGTCTCGCCTGGGCCCTGAGAGAGGAGCGGCGGCGGGAGAGGAGAGCTTTCCCTCTCGGCTGCTCGTCCCTCTCTCTGCTTTTCCTTCTGAGGGAAGAGGAGGAGACCGGAAAAGCAAGCGCGGAAGGGGAGGCCAAGGCGGCGGCGGGGCCCTCGGAGGAAGAAGACGCCTTCGCCGTTTCCGCGGCTCCCCTCCCGCGCCGCGCCTCTTGGTCTCGCCCGCGCCTCGCTCCCTGCCATGTTGGATTGAGCCGGGGACAAGTTGGAAGTTTCGCAAAGGCAGGGAGAGGGGAAAGAGAGGCCGAGGAGGCGGAGAAAGAGAGAGGGAGAGAGCAAAGGGAAGCCCTTCCTCTTCCTCCCCTCCTTCCTCCCTTCCTTGGCCGCAGCCGGGCGCCCACCCCGATGCCCCTCTGAGGGGCCTTGCTTCTCCCTCCGGCTCCTCGGCCTGGCCCCGCCATGAGCAGCAACAACAACGCCACGCAGCCCCCGCCGCCGCGGAGGGTCACCAACGTGGGCTCCATGCTGCTCACCCCGCAGGAGAACGAGAGCCTCTTCGGCTTCCTGGGCAAGAAATGTGTGGTGAGTGAGGGAAGGAAAGAGGGCCGCGGAGGCCTGCCTGCGCTCTCTCTCGGGGAGGAGGCACGCAGGGCCCTGCGCCAAGTGACAGGCCAGGGGGTCTGAGGCGGAATGGGCCCCCTGTGGGGAACGCGGGGCGGGCTGTGGCCTCAAAGGGGGCGCCTTGAAACTCCCCCCTGAGGTATCTCCATGGCCAGGGGGACCTTCAGAAAGGAGACCTGAAGCTCGCCTTAGAGGCACTTCTGCTACTAGGTGGACCTCCAAAGGGGGGGTTATTTGAAACTCCCCTCTAAGGTGCTCCCATAACCAGGAAGACCTTCAAAAGGGGGCTATTTGAAACTCCCATCTAAGGTACTTATATGACCAGGAGGATATTCAGAAGGGGAGACTTGAAGCTGTCCTCTAAGGTACTTCCATGACCAGGAAGACCTTCAAAAGGGGGCTATTTGAAACTCCCATCTAAGGTACTTCCATGACCAGGAAGATCTTCAAAAGGAGAGACTTGAAACTCCCCTCTAAGGTGCTTCCATGACCAGGAGGATCTTCAGAAGGGGAGACTTGAAGCTGTCCTCAAAAGTGCTTCCATAACCAGGAAGACCTTCAAAAGGGGGCTATTTGAAACCCCTCTACTTCTATGACTAGGAGGACTTTTGAAAGGGGATACTTGAAACTCCCTTCTGTGGTGCTTTCATGACCCATCAAAGGGGGAGACTTGAAGCTGTCCTCTGAGGCTCTTTATTACCAGGAGGGCCTTCAAAAGGGAGAAGGGAGGCAGTATGAAGCTCATCAAAGGCTTTTCTTTTCCTAGGAAGACTTTCAAAACGGGAGACTTGAAGTTCCCCTCTAACGTACACCCATTACCTTAAAAAGAAGAGACTCGAAGCTCTCCTATGAGGCATTTCTTCTACTAGAAGGATCTCCAAAAGGGGGTTATTTGAAACTCCCTTCTAAGGTGCTTCCATAACCAAGAAGACCTTCAAAGGGGGAGGCTTGAAGCTGTACTCTGAGGCAGCTTCCATGACCAGGAGTGGAGACTTGAAACTCTGCTCTAAGGTACTTCCATGACCAGGAAGACCTTCAAAAGGGGATGCTTGAAACTCTCCTCTGAGGTATTTCTTTTCCCCAGGAAGACTTTCAAAAAGAGGGACTTGAAGCTCCCCTCTAAGGTACTTTAATTACTAGGAAGACCTCCAAAGAAGACCTCCAAAGGGGGGGCTATTTCAAGCTCTGCTCTAAAGCGTATTACCAAAAGGACCTTCAAAGGGGAGACTTGAAGCTCTCCATAACCAGGAAGACCTTCAAAAGTGGGCTTCCATGACCAGGAGGCTCTTCAGAAGGGGAGACCTAAAGCTGCCCTCTGAAGCACTTTTATTACTAGGAGGACCTCCAAAGGGGGGTTATTTGAAACTCTCCTCTAAGGTACTTTCATAACTAGGAAGACCTTCAAACTTGAAGCTCTCCTGTGAGGCATTTCTTTTCTCCAGGAAGACTTTCAAAATAGGGGGGGGGGGGGGACTTGAAGCTCCCGTCTAAGGTATTTTCATTTCCAGGAGGACCTTCAGTGGGTGGGGGTGCTATTTGAAACTCCTCTCTGAAGCACTTCTGTTACCAGGAAAACTGTAGCCTATGGCTCTTTAAAAAGAGCAACATGAGATACTGCCATTGCCAGGAAGACTCCTGTGGCGCTTGTTCGAGAGGCTGTGACATGGTGTTTGTGGAGAACTAGAGCTTTCACGGGTTGGGGGTCGTCCAAATAAGTCCCAGCTTTTCTGCTCTGTGGGGTTCCCTTGTGGGCTCCTCAGAGAGGGAAAGCAAGCAAGAGCACTCCTGTCCCCTTGCTGAGCCTTTCTTTCCCATATAACCGCTGCTGACTTTTATTTTTCTTGCTCCTGGTGGGAGTGGGAATGGGAAACAAGCCAGGAGAGAAAAGGGCCCTATGAGAGTGTGCTCAGTGGTGTTTGTTGGGAGACAGGAGAGTGCTCTTCCTTCCTTTTCAGCCCCAAGGATTGGGGTGAAGTCTTCCTCTAATACCTCTAAGGGATGCTTCTCAAACCTTCAGGTGTTTGGGACTTCTACTCCCAGAAGCCCCAGCCAACTTGGGACACTTTTAGGAATTCTGGGAGCTGAAGTCCCAAATGTCTCTATACCTATTGTGGCTATGCCTTTATTGTTGTTGAACCTTCAGGTCATTTTGTACTTATGATCACCCTAAGGCAAACCTATCTTGTGAGTTTTCTTGGCACCCTTTATTCAAGGGGAGGTGTACTGTCCTCTGAGGTTGAGAGAGAGTGACATGCCCAAGGTGGTCCGGTGGGTTTCATTGGCCGAGAGGGAATTTGAACCCTGCATCTACACTGTAAAATTGATGTAGATTGATATCATTTTAACTGCCATGGCTCCATGCTATGGAATCATAGCAGTTATAGCTTTATGTGCTCTTTAGCCTTCTCTGCCAAAGAGTGTCTGTGCCTCACCAAGCTACAACACCCAGGAGTCCATAGTGTTGAGTCATGGCAGTTAAAGTGGTGTGAAACTGAAATAATTCTACTGTGGAAATGCAACTGTGGAGGACTAAAGGTTGGTAATCAGATTCTTTCTGATCTTGGGAGCTAAGCTAGGCTAGCTCTTGTTGGTGCTTGGATGGAAGATCCCCAAGAAATAGCAGGTGTTGCAGGCAATATTTCAGAGAAAGGAAAGGGCAAAACCACCTTACCTGAAAAAATCTAGAAAATAATTTGACAGGTGACTTGGAGGCACATGTATACATAACACACACACTTCCTTAACCTTCCCCTTTTTTAATTTGGAAAGTGGGAGAAATGCATAGGTGGGAGATTTGACTCCAAGCAAGTACTCTTTCCAGAGAGACAGTCAAGCTCATGGTTTCTTTCCCTGTCCTCTGCCAAGTGTCCACATTCCCTTCCGTGGGCTACTGTTTGCACATTGGAACTGCTGTGATCTTGCCAAAGGACACAGAGGGGGAAAGGGGGCTCTCTTGGGATAAATTTTACATGGCTTTGCAGTCATAAAGTATGTGCAAGTATGCTGTTTATTTACCAGTAGATTACATGGGGATTTTTTTTCCTTCCTTCTGCTTCCCATTTGTTTCTGTCTGGCAGGTACAGTCCAGGAGTGACTATCCCAGTAATGCTATGCGGTTTGCAGTATGTATGTGTCAACAGCAGAGCTGTTGCAACAGCTTTGGGGAAAGGTTCAGCAGGTTGTTGCAGGCCTGGACTGCACCTATAGGATTTTGTGAACTTTCAGGAAATGAGGTGGTATGATCTGAGTAAGGCAGAATAGTCTTTTGTTTTCCTCTTAAACAATAGGCTTGGATAGCAGGCACAAAATTTCTCATGACATATTTCATTAAAAGCAGAAATATCTGGAGGTTTTTAAAATAAAAAAAACCTAAAAATTCTTGACAGGTTTTTTGTAACTGTATTGTAAGTTTTTATGGTTTAAACATTACACCATGACTCAGGGTTCAACCCATTAGAAGTCCTTGGGCAAGTCAGTGCCTTTCAGAGGAAGGCAAAATTTATCCTCTGAATAAATTTCGCCAAGGAAACCCTATGATAGGTTTGCCATAATCATAAACAGTTTAAAGACTGACAGCAATAACAATGTTGAGTTTTCCAAGTTTGTTCTAGCATTGGTTTTTGCTAGCATTCGGGCTTTAGTGTATGACTATGTATTTCATAAAACTACATTAAACTAATACTCCTTTTCATTTTATTCTGATTTACCCCTTCTGTAATAGATTAAGGAAATTGTAAAAAGCAGTATTTTATCCATTAGTGTTATCTTCAAAAATGTAAATAAATATCTTTAAAACCATTAATAAATGATTAAAATCAAGTTCTGAATCAACTGAATTATAATATTCAATTATAATAAATTATAATGAAGTATAAAGCCTTTCTATACTTAGTCATTAATGGCATTTTTTAAAAAAAATGCTGTAATAACCAAAAGGTCAGGGCATTGGCACTGATTTCTCAAATGTGTATCAGTAGGTTATTGGAAACTATTATGGGTGAGCGGCATTATGAAGAAATGCAAACTCTATAAGGATTCCAGTAAGATAACTGTACAAATTAGCATATACAGAACGATAATAAATAAATAATTTTTATTTCTACCCTGCCACCAGAAGGCCTGCTTCTAGATTTATTTGGATAGAACAGCACAATAGAACTCAATTACGTACTTTTAAAAATTCTACTGGGAATTGGAGGAGTCTTAATGCACATAATTTCTCTCACACTACAAAGTTTTCAGAATCTGTACTTATTAGTTAATCTGTACTTATTAGTTTTTTGGCTGTAGGTAGATCATGCTTGTATTTGTTTACTCAGGCACACTTGTATTTTTTTTTCCAAAACGCTGTTGTAACATTTTTGCATGCATTGCATGTTTTTTAAAATCATTATTACAATATTAGCTTTAAAGTATGGGCTAGGCCAGTGGTACTCAAAGCAGTGCTCCATAAACCAGTACTAGAAAGAAGAAATGGTAGCAATCAAGCACAAATATGGTCTCTGACCTATTGGAAAAAAATAATAATAATTGCTGATCCCTGCCATCAGATAGCTTAAGAAGCACTGAATTAGGCTACAGAGTTTTGTGACTTAGTGGGAGCTGTAACCTGTAATTTTCCCTAATTCGCTCTTAATAGTTTATTTTATCACAGTGACTCTGGCGTTACACGCCAACTTTTCATATGTCCTTTATGTAATTCTAAAATAAGGATGGAACACTTAGTTTTTCAAAGACAGAACTACCTACATCTGACATTTTGAATGTATAATTGATTTTTTCTTAATGTATCCTGCAAAGCCAAGGAAGTCTCAGTGACCTTAAAAAGTATGATTATATTTTGTTAACATATCTTAGGGAGAATAGAGTTGCCAGGGTGGGTGTAAATATTTCTTAGATACCTTGCACTATTTACATTGACTGGACTAAATAGCTGAATGTCAACTTGCTGCCGGTTGGTGCAATGCAGGAGAATGCTCCACCCTTTATGTTAATAGTGTAGTTGGCAACCTTTTATCTTTTGCAAGGTGACTGTGTTAAACTTAAGGACTAGTAGTAGAACTGTCGCTAGCAATAAAATAAAATCTTTCCGACTTTAGGGCAGTGAAACAAATTGGAAACTGTTACAAAGGTATAGTATCAACTGCTGTATTCTAATAGTAACAGATACATTTGGCTGTTGTTAAAAACTAGGACTGTGATGTTCAAGCCACCTGTTTTGAGCATTATAATAGCCAACAGTTTTTTTTTAAAAAAGAAATTCTTAAACCATGACAAAATGTGGGAAGCAGCTACTAAACTTTGTTAAGACATATTTGAATGTCTTTCCCTCCTGGAAAGGGTCATACCTCAATGGCTAAGCAAACACTTAGCATGCAAAAAATCCTACAAGTTCATTCTCAAGGAAGTTCAAGTAGGAATGCTGTATAAACAATATATCATTATCTTTAGTTGTTCATGTAATATCCTTTTTCTACCATCTAGGTCCCATACTGACTTACACTGTACATTAAAGCAGCATAGCTAAAACAATGTAATGCCAAAAGTACAACAGTAAACAACAATCCACTTAAAACATTAATTTAGAAATATTGAAAGGCAATAAATGCACACTGAAGCTTCTTACACATTAAGAACCAGTACCTGAATGAGTGCCTCTCCCAATATGTGCTTTCCCAAGGAATGAGGTTTGGTGGGAGGCTCCTCTGTATACCAATAGTTGGAGAAATATGCCACATGAGGTCAATGGGGGGGGGGGTCTCAGTTGTGGCATCCCAGTTGCAGAATGCCCCCTCCTTGTTTGTTTATGTCAAAACAGGCTTTTTATTAAACCTGTTCAGGCTTAATTTATTTCATGTACATGTGAATATAATACTCAAGAAGTAAGCAGATCAGCAATCTGGTTTGCAGCAAAGTGGATTCCTCCTCATCCAAAGCAATTTCTCTTCAAGAAATATGTATACATTGTCTTAAAGCATCAATGCTTTCACCTTCAGAAATATTACCTTATTAATAAACAAATTTAAATCAATTTATAAATTCTTAATGAATTAGATGGTAGAAGTAAAAAAAAGTATAATAGATTGTTCACCTGGTTGGAGAGAATTAAGAATAGCTAGCAGAGTTATTTCCTTAGAGTCTCACACAAGTTTGTTAAGATAATCAGTTTTAAAATACATGTAGATAGCAGTTCTTTAAAATTCGATAATGTTTTCTCATAGAACTCTCATAGAAAATACATGTCAAGTATATATGGTCAACTACCTGGCATGCCACTTCAAACTTTTCCAGATCTCCTCTGGAAAAATCCTGTTTAATTCTTATCCAGACAGATGGAATATTTTCATACCTCAGTCACATTCTATTGCAGATTTCACACAAGACTACATCTACAGGGTGGGCATTTTATGACATTGTTACCTGAAGAGTAGTAAACCAGATGTTGGCATGCAACTCACCCAACCCCATCCAGGCTTTTCTTGTTACATTTTTTCCTGGTCCTTGCCTATGTTTTTGGCCAGAAATAGAAGAGGAATCCTCTTTTCTGGAAGCCTCCTGGGGTAGAAATTGTCTGTTGTTGCCCCATCTCCTGCAACGTTTGACATACATACCAGTTTTGTAAAGCCAGAGGTGAACTTCCAGCCACTTCCATGTCTGTTTAGGTTTTTAAAAATATTTTATTCATTTTGTAGAGGCCTCTGACAGGTCACAAGGACTAAAAGTTGGGCCTTAGAATCCCTCAGTTGATCAGTCTAGTTGTAAACAGTGAGTTTCAGCTACCTGCAGGCAGAGGCAAAAAAGGAAACGATTTGCTTTAACAAATGTACTGCATTTGTCTTGTTTACATTTCTTTGCAAACAGATATTCCATCTCATGTGAATTTTTTTTCCGAGTGTTGGGAATTCTAGAATACCCTGGTTGCACTGCAAATATGCTTGTCTATGAGGTGTTAATAATTTCAGAAATAGATTAGAATTCTTATTAAGTTCATAAGGAGTTTTAAAATTTTACCTTGGTGAGGTTTAAAATTAACTTTATTTGTAAATAACTATTATATTGATTAGTATCTTTTAATTCTGTTAGAAAACAAGGCTGTCTCTTGTGTCTTCTTCTTACTTTAGGTCAACATTGATATTTTAAAACTTTATTATGTTTTTATTTTGCCCAAATAAACAGTGATGTTTGGCAATACTGCAGTTCTGTTATTCCATAAAACAACTTGTATATTGATATTTTTGTGATGCAGAGAGTAACACATAATTTGCACAAAGAAAATTCCAGGTTAATTCCCTGGCATCTCTTGAAAAAGGCAGGTGGTGGGAAAGTTTTTGCCTACTATTCAGTGCGGACAATTTTAATCTGGTTAAGCAAATAGTCCAATCTGCTATAAGCTTACTGTGTTACAATGACGAATAATACCATACAAGTACCTACTGCTCAATTTTCAGTGGATCTGCAGCAGATTTTATGTCTACAATAAAGGTGTTAATGTAATAATCTATAAATATACATCTAACTTAAAAATTCAGTGAATGGGTGTATTAACACTGTCCATCTGATCTCTGAGGTCGAGGAAATGTTAAAAGAGTATTTTAAAGTCAGACATCCTGTCCACAAGCCTTGTACCTCAATCTAAACCCCGCTCTCTGACTAAACAGAACAAATAGCAGATTTCCAGATGTTCCTGTATCCCAACTCCCATCAGTTCTAGTTAAGATGTCTAATGATAAAATCTGTTTCTAGCACTTAATGTTGCCCATTCTTAGAGATGCAGGGCCTAAATATATTTTGCCGGTTGTATTAGGCAAGAAATAAAATTAGTTCACATTTTAAGCCACAAAACAAATGTTGTACATATACATGAATATTTGGAAAGACAACTCAAGTTTTCCCTCCCCCAAATCATCATGTAATTATTATGTTGAGCTACAAAAGTGCATATGCTATGTGCCAAGCAGACATGACTCTGTGCATATGGGATTTATGCAAACAGCACTATTTTCTCACTCTCATCTAAAGCTTCATGATAAGACCTTGTAAGATAAAGACAAGTATTCTCAAAAAATGTGTACGAACTCGATTGTTTTTTGAATGATGCTACTCTAATAGGCCTTTAAAAATCACTATGTTCCAATATTATTTATAAATTCTGAGTACTGGCAGCTCAGTAGAGGATGTCTATTTACACTGTTTCAGTGTTTTCTGTGTGGGTTGACATTGCTTTCAGAATATTTCCCATTTGCTGCTTTCTTTGTCTGTGAATATAAGTGTGCGGAAGGGTAGAGATGAGAAGATTGGCCTGATTGTCTGATTTTTCAGGAAGCCCGTTATGAGCCAATTTCTTGCTTTTTTCTTTTCTTTTCTTTTCTGAATGCTCTTTGGTGCTCACCCTCAAAGGAACACCAAGAGAATAGAGAATATCAGTGCTTCTTTTAGGTTCTCCCAGAACTGACTTTATAAAATAAGAGTTAAGATTGGACCTATTTTTATAAGAATAATTTCCTTCTCTGAGTACAGTGGTGAAAGGCCTTTTTGAATACCTGGGTAGGAAAATGATGACAGCTACGGGTGTCTGGTTCCCTGAGGCAGTGCAGGTGTTTTCCTCTAACAGTAGGTTGACCATAATTTTACCCCCAAACCTGCCCTTGAGTTACACATGAGATCTACCTAAACCTGAGTATATATTTTGTATTTTCCTGTTATACCCTATAAGAGCAATCAGAATTGGCATTGACTTGTCATTCTGAAATATAATAGAAAATGTATAGCTATAATAGAAAATATATTTACATTTGTGTAAAGCTGATAATTTATTTTAACTTTATTGTATCACAAATTATCTAGTTTGGATTTTTACATTGTCATAAATTTATTTATATATTTATGTACAGGATTTATATTCCGCCCTTCTCACCCCGAAAGTGACTCAATTTAGTGGAACTAAGACTAAATTTAGTGGAATTGAAGTAAACTAGTGATCTAACTATTTAAATGATGTTAAATTGTACTTTGGCAATCTGTGACTCCCAAATAATGAACCTTAGTCTTTCTCACATGTTACAGTTTTTGTTTCATGAAATTTATTGTCTTTTTGTTAAATTAAACTACACTTATAGCACCCTAGTGTAGTTTGACAAACATCATGAACATTGAAGAGGAGGGATTCTCTAAATGTTTGGTCGGTAATCCTAAATTCACTTACCATCACCAGTACCCTAATTTCATGCTTAATCATTAGGCAAGCCCCATGGAGAACTTTTAAAAAACTTGGCCAGTTGTTATAAATGGTAATGGGCCTTATTGCTGTGGATTGGAGAAAGCAAATGAAAAAACCGTGTTTGCAGACAAAATGTTCATTTTCACTCTCAGTTTGGATACTGTATTTCATATGGTATCATAATGAATGGAACTAGAACATAATTTAGACTGCTGTGATAGATGTCTCTCATCACGTATCAGCTGACTATGTATGTCTTTTGGACGATTGGGGCCTAGGGTGCATCTCCATTGTAGAATTAGTACAGTTTGTTTCTGCTGCCATGGCTCGGTGCTATGGAATACTGGAATTTGTAGTTTGGTGAGGTATAATACTCTTTGGCGGAGAAGGTTAAAGACCATGTAAAACTACAACACCCATAATCCATAGCATTGAGCCATCGCAGTTAAAATGATATCAGGCTGCATTAATTCTGCAGTGTAGATGACGTACCCCTAGGATCTCACTTTTGGATGCATACCAATGGATATGAAAATATGCTGAGCTCTGAGATTATTAATTCATTCATTCCTAGGAGTTGCTAAAGCCTTGCCTATGTCCCATACATTTTTCCTCAAAGTATGTTCAACTATTTTGAATTATGGTTTAATCTTGAATAATTATGTGCACACTTTATACATAGGCCATATCATACTAAATGAGACTTGTATTTACATGAACAAAGATAAAATTAAACAGTGGGTCACTGATTTCTTAATACAGTATATTTGAAAAGAAATTGGGGAAATTCCTTGGTGTTCATATTTAGCACCAGGTTTGGAACAATAGGGGAGGTGAGTTATTTGCAGATCTATGAAAGGTATTAGAAGTCCAGCACAAAGCACAGAATTACTACTTGAAGTTTCTAATTTGGAAGATGAGGCGAGCAGGAGTTCATGTTGTTACTAGGCAGCCAGGGTATATGGCTGCACCCCAACCTTCAATCATGCTAGAGAGAGGTCCTTTTCAGGAGTGGCTCCCTCCCTCTGGAATGCCTTGCCAGATGATATTAGATCTGTATCCTCTCTACTAACATTTAGAAAGTGCCTTAAAACCTTCCTGTTCAAGGAAGACTTGGGGATCATAATTCAATTATACTAAATGGCTAGGAAGACCTATGGGTTTGTTTTTACAATTGGGTTAGTATAATTTCTTTTATTGAACTTCAATTAGAGTTTACAGCATGTCTAATATTTATGGTTTTAACTTTTATATTGTATGTTTTATTGGCTGTAAGCCACCTTGGACAGAAGGCGGGATATAAATTTCTTAAATAAATAAATAAAATCCTGATAGATTTTTATCAAAGATTACATTCTAAATGCTCTGGGATTGAGAAAAATGCTTATGTTTTCACTGGTTGTACTTTGGGGCAATAAACAATACATGCAGTCATAGCATAATTTTGAAAGTTCTCTACAATTATAATTTTAGGCAAAAGCAACGTGTGTTTCTTATAAAAATTAAAATGTAGTCAATTGGTTATAGTTCTTCTGAGGCTGTTATGCACAGGTTTCTGCAAGGTAGTATCATTCAGCACAATTTTGTATCTGCTGATTAAATATAACTGGTAAACTGCATGGTGAATAAGAGAAAAAGAGGTTGAGGAGAATGGGAGGCAACACACAGTTTTTGCTCTGGCCCTATTCTCTACCGCTTTGTGACCCATGAAAGAATCCACATGGGACCAAAAATAAAAGATTCCATGCTTTTTCTTCAGTTTATCTGGGGATTAAAATCAAATCTATTTTAAACTCTGTCTGTTGGTTTTGTTTTAATAAGGAAATTATTTTAATAAGGACATTCTTAAGGAAATGCTTTTTTTTTGTTTATTCAGGGGGAAATGTTCAGATACCTATTATCTATATTATCTGTCCTGAAACTTACTGAATATGTTTTTTTATATATTTTGATTGCTCTCTGGTACAGAGCTGAGACAGACATGTTACATAATGTTGTTAGAAGATTTAAAAATCGCATTCCTTTAGTAATGTTCAGGTATAGTCAACTGTCTAAATCTGGCATTCTATTTTTAATCATTTCAGTAGGCTCTAGAATTCAGTTTCTCTGCTTTAGTTCCTGAAAGTCTTATACGGTACCAGAAAATCAATCTACCTTACATTTTCTGTACTGAAGACAGACACACATAATTCATTCTGCTTTTCTTCAGTTTTTTTTTATCCTGTGTTGGTGTTTTTTTCTTGCCGAACCACTTCCCTTGGTGGTTTTTTGCTTATGTATTTAAATCAGTTTTTATTGTTGGTGTTTTCTTTTTAATGATCATCTAATTTGTTTCTTTTTTTACTTTATTTAGTTGTAATGACAGTAGGATTTGTGTTCCTTTTGGTTCTTGTTAGTAGGAAAGGTCTTATTTTCTGGGGGGGGGACCCCTTGAATTTAAGCTTCCCAAGTAATTTTCCAACACAAAAATGGTAGATCATCATGATACATTGCTTTAATGTAGTCTCTAGCTGCAGGTATATTATTGTATTACAGTGCATAAAAAATTAAGACCGCATGCAAAGATGTATGAAAATTACAATCACATTTTTTAAATGTCAGAGCCGGTACATTTTTTCCAAGAAGATATTACTAATTCTAAATTTTAGTCCACTTGTTAAGGCAAATAGTGTTTCTTATAATTCTCAAGTCAAATGAGACATTATTGTATAGTTCCAAGAGACCACAAGTGCAATCCAATCCATTCCCCTGCCATGTAGGAAAAGTACAATCAAAGTACCCCTGCCCGTCCAGCCTCTGTTTAAAAGCCTCCAATGAAGGAGTTTCCAGCACACTCCGAGTCAGAGTTCCACTGTTGAACAATTCTTATTGTGAGAAGGTTCTTCCTAATGTTCAGATGAAAGCTCCCATAATGTATAGTCTACATCAATCTACAGCGTCTGATATCTGTGGTCAAAATTGTGAAAGCCGGAAATATCTGCAGTATTGTGGCTTTGAGTGAAATACCACAAATTAACTTCCTTTTTCTTAGTAGTTGTAGCATGTAGAACTTTGAACAAAAATTAAATGCCCCTTTGCTGTCTACTTAACTTACATTAGAGGAGAGTCTTCAAGAGGAAAAGTAGGCAGGCTAGCAAGAATTGAGTTGGTGATTTCAGTAACCATTTCCTGAGAAAGATGCAGCAGACTAATCTTTGAGACCTGCTCCTTGTTACCAGTTGTTACTCAAGACTTCTGTGCAAAAATCTACCCCAAGTTTGCTAACTTGAATCAAGCTTCCGAAGAAGCTGATGTTTACATTTCAAAGCAGTTAAAGCTAGCAATTGTCCATCTGTTTTTATTTCCTCCCCACTGCAACGGTGCCTGTTTAGAACTATTGAGTTTTAAGGAACTTCTCTGGAAAATTCTCATTCAAAAATCATAGTTCAAATATAGGGTATTATTTTTAGTGGTCATGTTATACTTAGAAATACTATATTCTGGAGATTGTCAAATTTATAACAGCCCAAACCCAAGTGTAAATCAACAATATCCCATTCTCCATCTTGCCATCCAGGTATTTACTGTATGCATACTACAAATAATTTTAGGGTTAATCAGCTCAGATTCTTTATAATACACTATGATTTTTTTTTAAAAAAAATATCCTCATGATGGAGATATTTTACATAGTAGAGCAGGAGTGGGCAAAATGTGTTCCATTAATCCTTGCAGTTACGATGTGTATTTTGAGACCCCAGAGACCTCCTATTCAATAAAGGGTTGAATTCCTAGAAGCCTCCAGTAGCATGATTTATCTTCAAAGTATGTTGTCCCATGGGCATTTTGTAGTAGAAAAGGGGAGTGAAATGTGGAGTAGACTTCTGCTTTCAGCTGTGGTGGACCCTGGTGGCCTCCAGAACATCTAAAATAGCTTTCACTCCCAAGGAGATAAATTGTACTGCATATAAGAAGGAGCTGAATTTACCAGTTAGTCCTACACAGATGTAAACTCCATTAACACTTGTGAGCTCAGGTTTGGGATGCTGTGGAATAGGCAGGGACAACTGTGAGGGCCGGGGTGGGATTTTCTGCTTTAAGGAACCTTTGGGGATCACATAGACTACCAAAAAAAAAAAATTGAGGTGTCAGGAAGTATACTCTCCAGATTTGAAAAACAGTTTGTGTCTATGTTTTTTTTAATGCTACACAGTGTGGATGTGAGCTATGGCCCAATTATTTGATGAATTATCTTTTCTGAAAAATTCACCTTTTATATTTATCTTTATAATATTTTGGCCAGGAGAAAAAATTGGTGCTGGAGGGTAGAAAGACCACAAAAACAGCTTTTTAAGGGCACAGTAAGCCCTAGAGCTGCACTGCACCCACTCCTGCTATAATGACTCACTCAAAGATCATTCTGTGATGTTACTCTCTGTGCTTGCACAAGAAAGTCGCTACAATGAAGGCTGCCAACCCTGAGCTGTATTTCTTGAATATCGCTTCCAGATAAGTCTATAGAGCTCGAAAGCTATGAGTATATAGGCTTGAGCAGTAGTCTGTTTCAATATGCCACTATTGCCTTTCACTGCCACCTTTTTCTTCGGCTTCTGTCATGTTTTTCAACTGCTGCTGGTATATGCTGGCCAAAAGTACAGGATCTTGGACATCCATTTTAAAAAGATTTGTATCTGTGGAATATGCCAAAGAACTTATGACTTGTTTAGTGCACTGGATTGCATCCAATGGTTGTGGCAGTGGAAGGTATCTTGCAGGAGGGTTTCTCTGTCTCCATCCTGTAGTCAGTCTGTACTATCCTTCTCCTACAAAGTCCTATCCAAAAAGTCAATGGGCCTTACTAAACAGTGTGTAGGCTGGAGTAAATGCTGTATTAGAAGTGATGTAACTTTGACAGCTGCATTAAGATAGTGTCAGTGTAGGTAGTGAACTTGCTAATACAGATATACTTCATTTAGCAAAGTAGATTTGTTTCTGCGATCACTTTTTAACAGGAAGTGTATTGCCATAGGCAGAAATAAAACAAAGATAAAACCTGCAGCACAAAAGTTGTGATTCAGTGTGTTTTGAAAAAACATTTCATCTAAATCTAAGAATGCGCACATGTGAAATGAAACATCCAGGTTGTAAGCCTTGCATATGTAAATGAAGATATATTTTAATTTCTAGAGATTACTTAAAAGCTTCTTCCAAAATGCATATAGAGATTTTTTTTCTTTCCACCTTCAGTCTTTTATTATAATTTATGTTTGACTGACTGTATAGACCTGTACTTCATTAATATGTTTTGGCATAACTTGTGAGGTGAGCTTATCCACAGAACCCTTCTTCTCTCTTGTTGTTTACACATGCTCAGGAATCCTAGAGACAACTGCTGTTTACCCTTCCTGTTTTAGGCAGGCACACACAGATGTAATGGGACAGCTGAGTAGACCTGCTGTTTTCAAGATCAAACTTTTGTTGCACTGTTTATTAAAGATACTACGAGGGCTATCCAGAAAGTTCATTACGTTTTGGAATTAAAAATAAACAAAGTATAGGAGAAAACATTTACCATATTCAGTTGAAAGCCAGACCCAAATACTAGTTCTCACCATAGTCCTCACTGAAATCTAGGTAGTTATCATAGCGATAAAAGTGTTTGAAAAGCCCCCCCCCCCAAGATTCCCGCCTGGCTTGCATCCTGAACCAGGCTGGCTTCCCTTCCCTCAGCTGTCAAGTGGTGCGCTCAGCTTTCCACACGATCTTCCTCGATCGCTCTTTTGTTTTGCAGATGCTTGCAAGGAAGGTGCTCTTCTAAGGTTTTGCAAGAAGCACACCTTTCCTGTCCCAAAAAACCTTCCTTGCAAGTATCTGCAAAACAAAAGAGCGATCAGTGGAAATCTGAGCGTAGCACTTGACAGCTGAGGGAAGGGAAGCCAGCCTGGTTCAGGACGCAAGCCAGGCGGGAATCTTGGGGGGGGGGGGGAGGGCTTTTCAAACACTTTTATTGCTATGATAACTACCTAGGTTTCAGTGGGGACTATGGTGAGAACTAGTATTTGGGTCTGGCTTTCAACTGAATATGGTAAATGTTTTCTCCTATACTTTGTTTATTTTTAATTCCAAAACGTAATGAACTTTCTGGATAACCCTCGTATACTGCAACCTGATGTCAAAAGTTGTATTTCCACAGTTCCTCTTCACCATCACTGAATCTTGATGCTACTAAAAATACCTTCCAGCTAGACAAGAGAACAAGAGACTGGGGAGGGCATAAAAAGACTTGGTTTAAAAAAAACTTATTTGTCGGGGGTTGTGTTAACTGAGCTATGCCTTTATTTCATAAATGGAATATGAAATGTCTGTTTTAAAATGGTGTCTTAGATGCATGTTGGCAGTTCTAGTTCTTGCAATGAAAATCCTGGTCAGGATAAATTACAGTTTCTGTCCTAATGTCCATGCTTCCATGAACCTTGAAATAGGAAAGCATAAATGACATATGCTGGCTAGTCTTGCAGAACCAGAGTTGCAGTGAAGTCTGTAAATTACAGTGTAAAGTTAATGTTTGATCTTGTAGAACAGAAGCAAACATAAACTGGAACACAAAAATCTGGATATCCAGTCTCTGCTGGGCTGAAAAATTTATTTACTGCATTTCTATACCACTCTCTTTCACCCCAAGGGGAAATCAGAATGGTGTACAATACGGCAAAATTCAATGCCGCAATATACAAATAAAAGCAATACATAACATTAAAAAAATCAATAACAAATAAATATGAATTAAACCATTAAAACACGATATAAAAACATCGTAACATAAAACATATCAACATTGCACCAGTCCCATAGTCATCATTTAGTTGCTTCATTATGTAAATATTGTGATAGGTATTATAGTTTGTCACTCTCTAAACACTTGCCTGCACAACCAGGTTTTAAGTTTTTCCTGAACACCAGGAGGGAGGGGGCCAATCTTATCTCACTGGGGAGGGAGTTCCACAGTTGGGGGGCCACCACCGAGAAGGCCCTGTCTCTCGTCCCCTCCAATCGCACCCTCAAAGGTGACGGGATCAAGAGCAGGACCTCCCTGGCTGATCTTAGCACTCGAACTGGTTTGTAAAAGGATATACGTTTGGACAGGTAAACTGGACTGGAACTGTTTAGGGTTTTGTAAGCTAAGGCCAGCACTTTGAATTGTGCTCGGTAGCAGACTGACAGCCAGTGGAGCTGATGCAACAGGGGCTGTATGCTCCCTGTATATCTCTCTAGTAAGGAACCTGGCTGCCACCCGTTGGACCACTTGAAGCTTCCAAACAGTCTTCAAAGGCAACCCCATGTAAAGTGTGATGCAGTAGTCTAGTCAAGATGTAACGAGAGCATGGACTACCGTTGCCAAGTCTAGCTTCTCAAAGTACGGGCGCAACTGGAGCACAAGTTTTAATTGTGTGAAAGGTCCCCTGGCCACTGCCGAAACCTAGGGTTCCAGGATCAGCAATGAGTCTAGGAGGACTCCCAAGCTGCGAACCTGTGTCCAGGGAGAGTGTAGCCCCCGTCAAGCACAGGCTGTAATCCTATAACCTGTTCGGCCTTTGGACTGACCAGGAGTACCTCTGTCTTGTCTGGATTCAGTTTCAATTTGTTCATCCTCATCAATTCAAAATTCAAAGAATAGGACTTTTCTCACTTATCTGGGATGCTGTAGGTGTTTGAACAATTGTTGCTACCATCTCTTGACTGCTCAGTTATAAGCCATTACCTGGAAGATATTTAGTGGTGGAAAGGCTGTCAAATGAGATGGTATAGCTTCTAAGGAAGTTTGAGCTTTGACATTTCCTAGGTCAGAGTGTTGGGATGATAGGGGAGGTGAAAAGAAAAGAATAACTGGAATATTGGCAACATTATTATTAATCACAGGTAAGTCTCCTTAACAGCTGGCACTTCAGTTTTGTGGGCATTGAGAAATGCATTGCAAAATCATAATTCATTTGACGCTTTTTAGTTTTATAAAGCTGAGAGAAAAGAATAGCCTCTCAAGCACTTGCATATTCCTGCTTGATATTAATAGCAAGCCTAGTGGGATATCAGGATAGCTTTTTAACAAATGTATCTGTTTTATATTTACAGCACTACATTTCTCTAAAATAATTCTGAATGATCTGTATTTGTTTTAGGTAATATTTGATTACAATTCTATTGCTTTTAACAAACAGAAAAAATGAAGCCTTTTTAAAAAAACTGGCAAAATTAAATTACATTCAGATACAGAAAGATAAAGCTTTATAAATAATAATTATAAATATAAAACCTAGAGCTCATTATCTTGCTGTCTTCTATCTACTAAACTGATTGAAACAGAGTTTAATAACTTTATAACATCAATCATTTTAATAATAATATTTGCAGAGTAAGTGAAATGCTAATAAACCATGATTTTCTCTTTTTTTAGACAATGTGTTCTGCGGTTGTTCAAATTTATGCAGCAGATCGCAATGCTATGTGGTCAAAGAAATGCTGTGGTGTAGCTTGCCTTGTGAAAGACAATCCACAGAGGTCTTATTTTATCAGAATATATGATATCAAGGTGAGTATCCCTTTGTCATTTCTAATACACATTTCTGTTATTTCAGTTTGTTGAAAGTAGAATACACGCATATAATTATAATCAGCTTCAAGTGAATCAAAGGTTGTTTCACTCTGTTAAAAACAGAAATCAACATCTAATACATTTTTGATTTCTGATGCATGGATCCAATGATAGGCATGGACATGAAAAGACCTATGTGGAAAATAGCTTTTCCATATCTTATCTTACTGCAGAAGTTCTTCTTGCTGAAAAGAGAAGCATGTATGTTGCTCATTATTTAGACAAAAGAACTACTGAAGGAAAGTTTCATTTATGTGACTAGATATATTTTTCCATGTACCTTCTGTTCTTTTAGCAAGTTTTAAGCCACTTCCTGACACAGCATAATAATTTCTCAGATCTTAATGTTCAGTTGGACAAAACAAGTGCAGTTGTCCAAATGTAGCACATTTTAAAATCCACAACATAGACATTATTGTAAAGTGCAGAGTAAAAAGAAAGAAAAGAAATTTGGATTTTGTCTTCAGAATAGTTTTAGTCACTTGGTTTTCAAATAAGATAGCATTGTTTTTTCTTTAGTAGTTTTCTGATGTTATCTGAGAGGATGTAAACAATCAGTTTTTGCTAACTTGCAGAAATCACATTAGAATATGGTTATATGGTTATTTATATATAGTAGAGCCCCACTTATCCATCTTCTGCTTATCCAACACTCCGTATTATCTGAGGCCCGGGGAGCCCTCCCTCACTCACTCACCCCCTCCCGGGCCAGCGCAGCTAAGGGGGCGGCAGCCATTTCTACCTGCTCTTTTGCTCACTCACCAGGCTGGGTCCTGGGTCTTCTGCCAATGCCGCCGTTGCTGCCAGGACAGGCCTGGTGAGTGAGTGAGGGAGGGAGGGCCTTTGCCACCCGCCCTCATGCTCACTCATTTACTCACTCACCGGGCTGGGTCCTGGCTCTACCCTTGCTACCCTCATTGGAGTGAGCCAATGAACAAGGGAGGGCGAAGGGAAGCAAAGGAGCATGGGCGATACTGCCCCCATCGCTTGTCCTCTTCCTCCTCCTCCTCTCCCTCCAGAGCCAGCCTACCGGAGGAAGAGGACAAGCGAGGCTTTGAAGGTGCCTCGCCACTGTTCCTTGCAATCCCCTTCCTCTTCTCCCTCGGAAAAAGAGAAGGGGGATCGCGAGGAACAGCGGGAGGGCACCTTCCAAGCCTCACTCCTCCTCCTCCTCCTCCTCCTCCTCTTCTTCTTCCGAGGGAGAAGAGGAGGAGGAGGGAGGAAAGGGACGCTCCTCTCAGTGCCTCTCAGTGCCATCCCTTGCTGCAAAGGAGGAAGCCCGAGGCTTGGCAGGAAGAGAAGTGTCCCTTTCCTACCTCCCAAATCCTGGGCTTCTTCCTTTGCAGCAAGGGAGGAAGCCTGAGGCTTGGCACAGAGAGGAGCGTCCCTTCCCTCCCTGTCATGCACCTGGCTTGGAGTGTGGAGAGGCTTGGATAATAGGGCCTCCCTGTTATCCAACAGTTCCGGTTATCTGTCATTTGGCCTGCTCCTTTATGACGGATAACCGGAACTCTACTGTATGTATTATACTTTATTTGTCTATGCCTGCCTTCTTTCCTTCCTTCCTTCCTTCCTTCCTTCCTTCCTTCCTTCTTGAGTTTTGTCTGTTGTCTCTCAAACCACCAGGACGCCTGAGATAATGTGCAAGGAATAAAACTTTTCACATATTAAACATACAAATAAAACAATTTTAAAACAGAACTATTCTATAGAAATATAATTAGCTCCCCACATTTGCAGTTTTGACTTTTGCAGTTGTGATTTTTTTTTTTCAGATTTGTTTCCAATGTTCTTTCCAGGAATCCCTAGATCCTCCAGTGAAACTGGATGGTCAGTTTCTGCCGGAAGTTGATCATAGAATCATACTGAAGGACCTAGAAATTCTTAGAGAGGTGTTTTCTCAGGTTTTTAAAAAAAGTTTTCTATTTGTATTTTTTCCACTTTTGCAGGGGTTCTGTTCTCATAACCCCAGAGAATGTGGAGGGCCGACTGCAGTTCTGAAAACCAATAACTAAAATAGCCAGAGCCATTACTTCTCAATATAAAGATATCCTGGCCCTAAGCCATGTGGGCCTTTATAAAGCAAAGCTAGCACCATAAATTGAGCTGGAAGCAAATTGAAAGTCAGTACGGTTCTCGCAAGACTGATGATATATGGTATCTAAAGTACTGACTTTAAACCCATCTAGCCATTACATTTCACACTAGCTATAGCTTTCAAATATCTTTCAAAGACAGCTCCACATAGAGTATATAACAATAAACTAATCAAAATATAAATTAGTCATGGCGTAGTGGATTAAAGCCTTGTGACTTGAAGGTTGGGTTGCTGATCTGAAAGCTGCCAGGTTCAAATCCCACCCAGGGAGAGCTCGGATGAGCTCCCTCTATCAGCTCCAGCTCCATGCGGGCACATGAGAGAAGCCTCCCACAAGGATGATAAAAACATCAAAATATCTGGGCGTCCCCTGGGCAATGTCCTTGCAGATGGCCAATTCTCTCACACCAGAAGCGACTTGCAGTTTCTCAAGTCACTCCTGACACGAAAAGAAAAAAAAACTATTGTAACCATATTGACACTTCTTAAGAAAAATATCTAATTCACTAACCAAACTGGAGCAGTTTCAGCCCTAGCCACGACAGGTATCTCACCATGCAAGAATAGTGCCAGGTCCAGTAACACTTCCAGGGATATAATGACTTCTAGAATGAAAAAATGGCCAGAGTGATTGACACAGTTGTTTTGGGGTGTGGTGCCATCTATATGCAGATTACACTTAACTTTGCTACTTCTTTTCACTTGTAGACAAGCAAACTGTCTTTTTCCTAACACAGTGTCTGCCATCAGTAATGAACTACATGATGGCAAACAGACAAAAATGTAATCTAGATATGAAAGAGGTGCTCCTTGTCAGTCAGTATGTAGATCAGGGAATAGGGATTCAACAGCCTATGCTTCGTGGGGTTACACTCCCCCTGATGACACAAGTTTGCAGTTTGGGTGTTCATTGTTGAACCTGGAGGCCCAGATTTCTGCCAGTAGGCTTCACACTTTTAATACTTGTATGCCAACTGCACCCATTCATTGAGACGTCAAATCTGGCCATAGTAGTACATGCATCCACTCATCTTATTTGATTACTCTTATGCACTTTACTTTGGGCCTTCCCTTGAAAAATGTTCAGAAACTTTGGCTGGTGTAGAGGTTTTCTACACCACACCTCTCTGACTAGGAGCCCCTGGTGGGTTAAAGCATTGTGACTTGAAGGTTAGGTTGCTGATTTGAAGGCTGCCAGGTTCGAATCCAATCTGGGGAGAGTGTGGATGAGCTCCCTCTATCAGCTCTAGCTCCATGTGGGGACATGAGAGAAGCCTCCCACAAGGATGGTAAAAACATCAAAACATCCAGTCATCCCTTGGGCAACGTCCTTGCTGGCGGCCAATTCTCTCACACCAGAAGCGACTTGCAGTTTCTCAAGTCACTCCCAACACGAAAAAAACCTTTCTGACTCCGAATACTCATTGAAAATGTCAATTTAAGGTTGCCATAAGTTGGAAATTACTTGTAGTTACCCAACAACAACAACCTTGACCAAAACAGGTATCTGGCCTTGAAAGAACAGTCAGGGGTCCAAAAACACTCACAATATATGAACCTATTTTTTCAGAGGGAATGAAATCCTTTCCAGAACAGCAGAACCTGCATCTTGTCTGGATCGAGCCTCAATTTCCAGTTTTGCATTGAGGCAGTGACTCTGGATTTCCACAGGCTCCTTGTTGGCATTTGTAAGAGAGAGAGAGAGAGAGAGAGAGCTAGATATCATTAGCATACTAATGACACCCAGCCCTAAAAGCCAAGTATCCTCTCCTTTCAAGTTCCTGTAAATGTTAAAAATCATAGGGCGCAGTATGTTTATTTGTACATTTTGTTTTTCTTTCAGGATGGAAAGCAATTGTGGGAACAAGAATTGTATAATAACTTTGTATATAATATTCCTAGAGCATATTTTCACACTTTTGCTGGAGACGTAAGTATTTCAATGTGTGTTTTTGAAAAAATGTTATCTTACCTTAAAATTGTGTGTGTTTTTTTAAAAAAACTGGCCCATAAAATAGCAAGTGACACTTTTCAGTTGAGTTCTTCACTTTTAGACAGTTTACTATCTATCCCTATCCAACAAAGTGCATAGTTTAAAATTGCATTCTGATAATTTTAATTTGGAAACCTGTTCCATTATTTAATAGATCTATCCTTAGACCCTGTAATTTAATGAATACAGTTGAGGAAAGGAGTCATACAAAATTCATATTTAATATGCAGGAAATTTGTACCCTGATATTTAGTTTCTTACGAGAATTATGTTCACAGGAAAATGATTGCTTTTCAGACATGCCAAGTGGGTCTTAATTTTGCTAATGAAGAAGAAGCTAAAAAATTCCAAAAGACCATAACAGATTTACTTGGGCGACGCCAACGAAAATCAGGTAGATATACATCTTCTCACTCCCCTCCCATATATAATTTATAACAGAAATTGGGAACCTATGATCCCTTGGGCCTCTCAGAGTGATTGGAGCCTAGCTTACAGTGCAGCAGTTAAGCTTGGGGTAAGTATTTCATTGGAACCTTAGAATACAAGTGTAGTTGTAGATACAGATAAGCAGTTTGGATTGGTGGGGAAAATTCTGTTGGAAAATTGAAGGTTTGAATCCATAAGCACTCCAACCTGTCTTTCAGTGTTTCTTTCTTTGCATCAATAAATCTGCCACTCACAGGAGTGAGCATTTTCTAAGTCTACTGGCATGCTGGACTGTTGATTTTGAAGGTGGGATAGAGCTCGGAAGCTCCCTGACTCAGATACATTCCCCAACATCTTTTTCTTTTTGTTGTTAAAAGTAGGACAGATATTTCAGGTGTGCTATTATGCTATTATGATTTTATAAGCATGATTGCAGCAGAAAATCAGGGAGCAGGGCTTTTCTATATGTGAGGATAACCTATAGAAATACATCTTCAGGCCAAAGGTGTTCTTCATTTTATTTCAGAAAACAATTTTCAGTATTTTATAGTATTGAAATTAAATATGTAAAAGGTTTTCTAAATAAATGTTTATTAAAGTGTTTATAGATAAATGCCTCCTCACATTCTTATCTTCTTTGAAATAATATAGATGCTATTATGAAATACTGGGACTTTTTTGTGGCTTATAGAGTTCTCTGCCTCTCAGTTTTTTACATAATTTGGTGCTTTTTGGTCCCAAATCCCTCCAAATGCCCTTTTAGGAGACATGAAGGCACATTTGCCATGTGTTTTTGTTAGGGCATTTTTCAAAAACAGGAAATGATTAGTAGTTTTTTCTTGTTATTAAAAAAGGCATCTCTTGGCTCCAAAAGGCCTAGGGGCTCCTAGAACATAGAGAAAATTCCCCCCATTCTACCCAGAAAGATTTGGGGACATTTCGAGGCCAGAAAAAAAGTTTAAGTAGGGGAGATCTGCCAGGTGATCAAACTCCCTGTCTGAGTTTGAGTTTTAGCAGAAACAAGTCCCAATCTTTTGCGGACTTCAGCTCTGGATACCAGGATTCAGTTCCCCATGCAACTGTGGATAGCCACTCAGCGACCTTTGGCAAGTCACTCTCTCAGCCTCAACAACCTGAACAAGAGTGTGAAATGGTATATAGGATTCTCCAAAACTATAGACAGTTTTCAGTAAGTGCAGAAGTCTTTCAGTTTAACCCATTGTCTTCAGTACTTTGGTTCATTTGTTTTTGTTTTTTTGGTTTTTTACTGTGAACAATTTGTCCCGATCAAATGACCTAGCAAATATTTATACAAAGATAAATCTTTTCCTTATCCTCTTTGGCTTACATGTGGCATACAGAATATTACGATATCTATTTTGCATGATATATGTCATATTGATTTTATTCTTATCAGCAGAGCTGGAGTTTCCTTCGGATTTTTTTTTCATTGGGAAAATATTTTTTCTTTTATACCACTAGGTGGAGTTCCAAATCTGTTAATACAGCTCTGAAAATCATTTATTTTTACAGAATGAATGGTTATGCTGACATTTCTGTGTTTTGCAGTATTGCTATTAATATAAAGACAATTCTAGGGCCTAGAGGAAATAAGAGGAGATAAACTTTTGCCCTGACTGTAATTGCAACAAACTGCAGATGGGGAGACTTCACAATGCATTTTCCTTCCATATAGCATGCACCTGAAACTCCAAAATTATTTTATTTTAATTTTTAATATAATAGGGGTTTTTAAATGATTACTACATTTGTTCTATGACAAAAACAATCAGTGTGGAAATTTCTGTGTGTACCCCCACAAACTCTCTGTGGTCCATAGTTTTTTTAATTTAAATTCTAGTTTATTATTGTTGTTGTAATTATTATTATTATACTTCATTTTTATCCCATCCTTCTCCTAATATAGGGACTCAAAGCAGCTAACACCAAACAGTTACACTTCCTTGGATATTTTTAGACACTGTGTAACATGTAAAAATAATTACTAATCTCTGTTAGTCTGTTAGTGTCTTGAGTTAGATTTATGACTGTGTAATTGTTTTCCTGTTCACCTTCTTACAATTCTGATACCATAGCCACAAGCATAAATCCCCCCATATTCATTTCAAAAGTCAATCAACCATGCTATTTTATTGTATTATGATGTACTGGTAGTGATCCTACCGGTTGTGTAAGCCGCTCTGAGTCCCCTCGGGGAGAAGGGCAGGGTAGAAATATTGGAAATAAATAAATAAATAAATGCTGAGTTCTGAAGTGCTAGCAAGCAAGGCAGCCACAGAAAGATGTGACTAGTCTCCTCCTAACAGCAAAGAGTAAAAGAAGAAACCTCTATCACAAGTCTTTTTAGTATATTGCTTGTGAGCAGGAAGGGAATGGTTATGTCTTTCTGCAGTTTCCTTCTCACCAGTATCTCAGAACCCCATCACTCAGAACATTGGACTTAATATGTGCTTCAGGATCAGGAGATGGAGCTTAACTATGACATTAAAGGCATGGTTCTGATGAAGGATCATGGCACACTTTGTTGTTGTTGGTTTGTTTGTTTTACATTTACCCTCCACATTTGCAGATTTGACTTTTGTGGATGTGATTATTCATGGATTTGATTAATATGTTTTCTCTTGTATCTAGGTCCTTCAACGTAACTCTGTGGTCAACTTCCAGCTGATGTTGACCAAAGAGACATGCTGGAGGACCTAAAGATTCATGGAGAAGTGACCTTTTTATTTGTGGTTGGTCCACTTTGTCAGGTGTCTTGCACTCCTAATCCCAGCCAATGTGGAGGGTACACTGAATACTATTTTGGAGGTTTAAATTGCTCAAGATAACCAAAATAGCCTGCAAATACTAGGACATGACATAATCATTCATTTTCATGGAATCTATTGAGAGTGGATGTCTGTAGCCCACCCGTATTTAAGGGAAGGCATGATCATAAGTATTGGAACTCATACGGTGCCCTACTCTAAATGAAAGGGAATTCAGCAAGAATTCATGTATATTGTTGCACTTTAATAGGGTTCGGATTATTTCAAGGGTAAATAAAACTTTAAACGGAGAGTAAAGGTACACCTTAATTTTGTTCAAATTAGATTTTAAGGCTTATTTCTTTTTTAAGGTGAATGAAGCAGGGTGTGTCCTATGAATGCTCCCTGCATGTATCATTTGGGTTTTGGAAAAACAATTAGTAAAATGTAATTATATGCTGATTATTAAGCATGCAGCATGCATGCATGCATGATTTTAACTACCCTGTATGGTAGAATGCAGTCTTACTTTCAGAAATAACATCTACAGACTATAAATACACTTGTTGTTTTAAAGTTAATATGCCGTAGTATGGTACATTTTATGTCTAAACAATTCCAGTTTGAGCAAAACATGTATAGTTGTTGTGAAACAGAATACGAACAGTTCTGTTAATCCAAGACAACACACTTTACTATGTTTTGCATATGGAGACAATTCGTAAGTTTTTATAATTCTTAAAAGTACTAATGTTTTTTTCATACTTCATCATTGATGTCTTTTACCTTGAAACACTCAAATGATGTTGAAAATTGAAAAAAGGGAAGAGGTTTTGAGAGAAGCCTTGAAGAAATGACACTTCCAGTAGCAAAATCTCTTCTGGAATTGCTCTTTGAATTGCAATTTATGCTAAAGCCTGACTTTCTAAGCCTGACCCAATGGGGGAAAGCAGGCTGTTAGAGACGTTTCAGACCAGTTACTAAAATGAATGGAAGTTTGCTTAGGTTTTTTTAACAGTACAACTTTTAAATCAGGATTTGAAATTATAACTTAGGCAGACATAATTACCATATAACAAGTCTGTGAAGACAAAAATATTCTAAATGCATGCATGAATGGAATGATAGTGTTTTGTGTGTTTTTCCTTAACAGAGAAAAGGAGAGACCTACCAAATGGTAAGATTTTTGCTTGCTGTAAATATAAACTGTTCACCTCTTCTTCTAGTCATCTTTCACTCTCTTCCAGCTCATCACTTGTTAAATCATTGCTTATGGACATGATATGCATATGTATTAAATATGTTTAGCTGCAGGTTTTCTCAACATTTCTGTAGTATTATAATAAAAATTGAACAACAAAGGCAGTAGTATGAAGTAATGAGAATAAAATATCAGTGAATAAACATTACTGCTATGGTACTGACAAACTGTTCTTCCTATCTTATATTACTTATATAGGAATGGCTTAGGAAGTCAGCTTTAAACAATTTGACATATTGCTACTAGACTATTAGCTGTAGAATTCACTCAGATGTTTCAGTTGCTGAAATATGAATCAGAATCAAATGTTTATCCTGGGAGAAGGGTAGAAATACTTGCTACTATTATATCTGTACACATTTCAACAGTTGTATGTTTGCCACAAAGGTGTAGTCATTCTCTCCATATTCTTTCAATGAAAATCACCCTATTTGCTGAAAAGCTTGGTTAACTTCATATAGTGAAAATTCTAGGATTAAACAGATTGGCATTAATGGTTATGTAAAATGCATTAGCCTGTGATTTCCTGGGATTTGTGTTTTTATTTTTGTCAGTAATGGAAATGTCTTTTCAATGAAAAGCAGTTAGCTGTGGTTTTACTGTCCCTCTATCATGATGTTTTGGATGAAATGGGGGATTTATCAGAATTAGTTTTTAAAAGGCTTGCCAAGGAGCATGTGACCCACTTTCATTTTAACACATACGCTAGAATCTGATTTAGTCTTCCGCAAACTGTCCTGCTTACAGGCCGCCATTCAGAAATATACTGGTTTTTCCCAGAAAATAGCAATGTTTTGTACCACATTTTTGCGAAACCCTTCTGAGGAAGTGGCGGATCTTAACATTAGTGGTTGCTTACGACCACTATATTGTCAAGTTCTTCCCAATGATGAATTTCATAGACCACTTTCATCTGTAATTGAGTTATCTACAGCTGACGGGGAAGGTGCTTGTGTTATGATGGGGAAAATTTTGTTGGATATAAATATGGCAGTATTAGAAGAAAATGGAGATTCTTTAGATTCTTATGTTCCTCGTGGGCAGCCAAAGTCTACTGAGAGTGGTAAGCATGGTTATTTCTGAACTGAATGCTGCTTGTGTGTATTAGCTGCTGATAGGGGTCATTTTAAAAACTTATTTCATGTGGCAAAGCTGCTTGCCTGGGAATAAATACGTTAAATGGGTCTTACTCTGAGCAAACGTATTTAAGATTGCACTGCAAACTATCTAATACAATTCCATATTGTTTATACAATAGCTTCAGTATTATCTTGAGGAAGCAAAGTCTGAACCAAGACACTAATTCATATAGAAATGTTTTAGCAAGTACATTTACTTATGTTAAGATTAACTACCATGTACTATAGTTGCATAGGGTAGATTGTATACAAGTACCTGAGTATATAGTTCTTTATATGGTACATTATAGATACTAAACAGAGTTTGTATTTGATGAACTTATCATGGGGTAGTTCTCACATCTTTGATCTTAATGGTCTTCTTTAGACAGACAGCCTACAAGTTTCTTTTCTGTAGAACTCAACAATTTTGTTGAAGGGTTTTCATGTTTGATTTCACTGAAATAATTCTTTAGTTAGGTAATACATAAAATTATTTGAAAATAATACCCATCATGGTATTATTTTACAAGAAGTTAATTGATAGTTTTCTTGCATTTCTTTTATTTGTTACAAGAATACCACTTCTATTAGTTATCTTAACATAATATGTAGTAGACTCATAGCATCCTAAAATGTTGTTCATCATTGTAGTGTACCATTTAGCTTTCTGCCACAGACATCATTCCTATGTTATAGGCCTTGAAATAAGAATTTCTGAAATAAAATGGGTGATGAACTTTCGTTATCATGTTTTAAAAATATAAAATACCCTTACAATTCATGATCATGAAGTGCAATTAATTAATAATGTTAGTAAAGAAAACAAAATGTGTTGTTTGTTTGTTTTCACCTCTGTGTGTACACAGAAAGACAGTGCATAGCCAAGTGTTCATTGAGTGTAATTTTGCTTCTGAACCTCTCTCTTTAATTTCATAATATTAGGACTAAATCCAAAAAATTTAAGAAAGGAGGTCAAATGAATGCAAATGAAGCATACATTCTGTTTGAATTCCCATAGGTCCAAGTCTACCAATGGCAACGGTTGACATTAAAAATCCAGAAATCACCACTAATAGATTTTATAGTTCACAAGTCAACAATATCTCCTATACCAAAGAGAAGAAAAAAGGCAAAGCAAAAAAGAAAAGACTGACAAAAGCAGATATTGGAACTCCAAGCAATTTCCAGTAAGAGTACTTATTTTTCTTTTTTTATTATTTAAATGTTATAACATATTTCCTGAAGTACAGTTAATATACTGTAGAAAATCAGTGTAATTTTCTTTTTATTTTAGCAAGAATTTCCTGCATCATAAATATAACAGAAAAATGAAATCCACATATTTCCAGATGTTTGCAATATAACTTGTCATTTAGTGCATTTGGTCAGTGCCTTTGAAGATACATTGCTACTAAACGTTGTGGCTTACACAATTTAAACAGTGAAAGGCTCAGTACAAGAGACTTTCAACATCATAAGAAGCTACAGAAGCAAAATACATTGATGAAAACTCGAAGGAACAATTAAAAATTCAATTAAACCATCTGCTCATGATAAATTGTTCCTGAATGAGCTGCCTATAACATATTATATGGTTCTTTTGTGGCAGGCAGGCCACTCCTGGTAGTGGGGATTGCAAAAATCAAGCAGCAATTAAACATCCATTCTGTTAAAAGCAAATAGTTTAAAAACAATTTAGAATACGTTTTAAAATACATATAAAATGTAATTAAGGCATGCAAATTAAAAATAGAGCATACCACTTTGAATACAATTCAAGATAATTAAAATCAGTCGAAGTCCTGCCAATAAAAATAATCTGCAGGTGGAAAAAGGGCACAGAAGGGGCTAACTGGCTTTTCAGTGGGAGGAAATTCCAGAATCTTGAGCAACCACTGAGAAGATTTTCTCCTGTGCCCTTGGCAACCATGCCGGTAAAGGAGGTGGGACTGAAAGAAAACTCTTCTAAAGATTGTGGACCAGTTTATATGGAGAGGTGTGGTATTTTAAATACTCTGAACCCAAGCCATGTACAGTTTTAAAGCTCATAACCAGCAGTTAGCATTGTATGTGAAAATTCACCTATAGCCAGGGAAGCTGTTTTAATAAAAGAACGGCATTATCCCAGCAATGTGTCCCAATCAGCAACCTGACCACAGCATTTTAGATCTGCTGGATAGGATATCAGACAGGCATCCCCAGTATTAACTTCTAAGTTTGCTGCTCCAAGAAAGACAGGGACTACTGCAAAACAGTGCCCTCTTGCCCTACAGCAAAGATGCAGCATAGAAAGATAGCATGGTTGATGTTATCAGAAGCCGTTGAGAGGTCCAGCAGAACAAACAGAGGACACGTTTCTGGCGATGAAAACTGTTTCTTTTTCATGCATGGAACATGGAGCAGGGAGACATTCTAAAGCTGTGGTCAAGAAAGGGATATTGTAGAAGAGATGATAAATAGGTGTGCCTCCCCATCATGGCGTCATTATAGTCTCTTCTAGGAAATATGAAAACTTTTCTTGCTGCATTGAGGCATTCATTAGTCCAGATTCCCACTTGGCCAGTCTCCCCCAGCTGCTTCTAAGACAACTAGGACAGATACAGAACCAGTACATATATGAAGGCTCTCACCTCTCCAAAGAACCTGTCCACATTCTCAGATTGCATAGATTGTAACATCCAGTAGCATTGGACAAACAGGAGCTTACGTTTACACCCCCTGGACTTGTGTCAACTACAAAATAAAGTCAGAGCATATACAAATGATTATATCCACAAAGTGTTGCACAAATTCTCCATAGTGGTTTGCTGAGTGATCTCCATGGTGTTCTTGTGAGACAGAGAGACAGAAAGTAAAAGGCCCTGAACTGTTGAGGTAAATTGAGTAAACAGTGCAGATGCAATTGCAAACAATAAAATGTATTCACTACCACTATTACCACAAGATAAGCTTTACAATTTGTGTTCAGTTTGAATCACTCTTGAGATTTCCACCATCATTGCTGTAGTCTTCATGCAGTTCGAATCACAAATGGTCAAAGCTTTGTCTGGCACACAGCTAAAGTGTGGTTAGGTCAAAATACTAGTTCCTCATTTCACAAAGTACTTTGTCATAATTGTTAGTCCATTGAAAACAACAGAGTTAAAGCTTGGATTTTGTAACTTTTTAAAAAGTATGCCTTCAAAAGTTGTTAAAAAGCATTCGTTTCAGCTATGGAATTTTAAAGATAAATGTTACTGTCAGATTTCTTGATGGCTGGCTCAAATGGTATGTGCAAGATTTGTGGAATCAAGTTAACATAGAATCCCTTTCTGTCTTTTCCTATCTTTTTCCATACATTCTCTTTGTTATCAGTTGAGTCATTTTAACTCAGTTATCCTCCTAATCCATGCTTTAACCCCGTTCTGTTTGTTTTTCCTGCAGACACATTGGACATGTTGGCTGGGACCCCAATACAGGTTTTGATGTAAGTAATCATGATGGTTGCTAATTGTTGAGGAGATTTCAGCATTTTACATATGGGTTTCATTCTGACCTTTTAACAATGTATGTCCGTATTTATATGAAACAAATAAGGTAGGTGTCATTCCAGCCTTAGGTTGGCCATAAAAAATTACATTGGCATTATGATTAAAAATACTATTTAAATTAGAACCGTCTTCAAAAACTCACTGCCTCAAAGTGTGGTGGAAGCTCTTTCTTTGGAGGGTCTTAAACAGAGACTGGGGGTCTATCTGTCAGGCATACTTTGTACTTTTCCTGCATGGCAGAAGGAGAGTTGGACTAGATGGCCCATGTGGTCTCTTCCAACTCTTATGATTCTAAAGCCCTTTGCGTGACAATGGCAAGCTCTCAAATGGTTCAGTTTTCATATTTGTATTTTAAAGAAAGAGGATTCTAGTACAGGAATATTTATTACTATTTACATTAAAAATAGAGAACTTTGTCAATGAATGGCAACCAATGATCCAATATCTCAATGTAAAATTAATCTAAAAATGTACATAGGGGCAGCTATAAGACTGTAGACAAGGAGGAAACAGATATCAATTTGGGGCCTATAATACCTTTAAATTGAAGACTGCAATGCCTTAATGAAAATATATTATCTGAGAAATGATTATGGAAGACTAATAGTTGAAAAGTATTGCACTCTTTGCAACAAACACTCACAAATGTATGAATATTTGAATGAATTAAAAAATAAACATATAAAAAGTTTTTAAAAATAATGACAAATAGCTTTAATAATGTTTTCTGTAGGTTAACAATTTGGATCCAGAGCTGAAAAATCTATTTGATATGTGTGGAATTTCGGAGGCTCAGCTAAAAGACAAAGAAACGTCCAAGGTTATATACGATTTTATTGAAAAAACAGGAGGAGTGGAAGCAGTTAAAAATGAGTTACGTAGACAAGGTGAGAGTCCTCTTTTATTCCCACAGCCTAATAATTGTGCTTTTTGAATTTTATAAAATATAAAATATTGTATGTTTGAGAATATTTCAAAATTAATTATATATACGTACCGTATTAGTTAAATACATAATTGCTAATATCTTAGGGAAATGTATACTGTTAAATTTGAAATGCAATACAACACAAGGCAGCAAACCATAGTCAGCAACATCTGCCGTTGAACAGCTTTTATATATAGATAAATTAATTTTGTATCCATCAGTGGGAAATACAGAGCCAAGTCTAAGCAACTCCTAAGCTCTATGGGAGTTTTACTTCTTTCTATAAGAACCTACATACATGGCTGGAATCGTATTTGTGAGTTATGATGTCATAAGTCTGATTCAGGCTGCTGCAGATAGTTTCTGGTAGTTCTTTGGTTGAAATTAGCTTCCAATTACACAGTAACCAGATGTCCTAACCTTTAAACTTCACAGCTATTTCCAATAGTGGGTGGATCAGCTCTTTGTCTGTAACTAGACATACTGCAATAGGTACCTGCTGCAGAAACCTGTTACAGCCCACCCATATGACTGCGTTTCTTCATCAAAAGATGTGTATACCAAATTCTGTCTTCTAAGCAATGCAGCCCTCCCCAAGAACCGGCCATTTTGGTGTTGCTGTAGAAGAATGGAGATATGCCAAGTTCATACATCTTGTATAGGGACAGGTGGCTAATTGCCAAGTATAAGAGGGCACATGATTGTAATTAAAATTCAGTGCTTAAAATACATTATTTTTGTGTTCAGTAAGGGTGGAAATCATATGATTCACAGTTCAGCTGTTTCCCAAGTATATTTTTGCCAGAGAGTCTTGGAGCTGGAAAAGGCGTTGCTGGCTACTGGAATTTATCCACTGCAGAATACAACAGAGAACTTAGTTGAGTGTCCAACATTGTTCAGTGACTGACAGTTTCATGGGGGTGTAAGTGAAATTAGGCCACTGCTGAGAAAGTTAACATTTTTTATTTATGATCTAGGTCCACCACGGTGGAATGGTATGTATGAATTCCATTTTGGTTTTCGCATTGCAGTGGTGTATATTTTGCAATACGTAAACATTGAAACTACTGAACATTTTTCCAAATCTGACATACCAATAGGGTTCATTGCAAAATATGTCCTGAAGTTAATCCTGCCTAAGGTCACTGATTTACTTGTCTCACTGCTTCTACTATATGCTATAGTAGGTCTTATATCATAAGACTGCATCTTTGTTTGAAGTGTGCATGTATTTTAGTTCTGTTACTCAGAAAAATGGCTTTATTCTCTGAGGTGTGTGTGTTACAATAACAATAGTCTCTGTATTTACAAGTGGTGTAATTAATCTTAGATAAATGAAATACATTCACTGACAACCATTGATAGATAATAGAATTTAGGAATCTTCTACTCAAGACATGCTCTAGACACAAAGGCAATTCTGACAACTAGTTAGAGTAGTACATGGGGAAAGGTTCAAGTCCTAAATATGCAGAGGGCTGATACAATGCTGAGACAATCAGTGAGACTCTGCAATAATGACTGCAGATACTGGGATACCTTGGAGCCTTATTTTATATATTGCATTAAAATATATACCGTGTCTCACTATCCCTTTGTGACAATGAGTGGATGAACAAAGTTTGACTTTTTATGTAATGTTAAAAGGATTGTAATGGCTTAAGCAGTCACTGCACTACTGGTCCATGAGACATCAAGACATCAGCTGTTGATTCTTGGTAAATTTCCATTAAAGAAATAATCAATTGCAGCCAGTAGGCACCAATACAGTGCCTGTCTCTGGTACATTGAGGAAGAAATTGTCCATCCTCCAGATTAGAGACACTGAGTTAAACCAAAAACCATGGTTAGGTTGACCATTTACAGTTTCTCATACATTAATTCCTTTTCACAATCATCTGTACTTATACACTCTTAGAATTGGAAGGGACTACTAGGGGCATCGAGTCCAATCCCAGGTTATGCAGGAATGTACCCTGTGAGGTGGCTATGCAATCTCTACTGACAAACGTATGAAAAAGGAGTCTGGCACAATTTCAAGCAGTTTGTAAAGTTAAGAAGTTCTTCCTAATGTTTAGGTGGAATCTTTTTTCTTGTTATTTGAATTATTTAATGCACGTTTAGACTCTGAAACAGCAGAAAACAAATGTGCACCAGTCTGCATTACAATGTTACTCAGTGGTCGTCCTTAAACCAGTAAAGGAAAATTTCACAGTAGTTTCACTGTTGAACTGATTGACAGAATTTGACTTGGGGCTATATTTGAAGATTATTCAGATTCTCCAGTTGATCTCTGTGTGGGAGTAGAGATTAGAGACCAATATTCTGCCATCTGTGTTGGATTCTGTCTTCCAGTTAAAGATGTGCATTAATCAACGACATTTGTTTTATAATGATAAATGAGTAATCTTGGATAGCATGTATGGAAAACAAATCTTTTCCTTCAAAGATTTTAATTATTTTGAGTAGTAATTGGATAGTCAAATGCTCTTAGAGTTTTCAGTGGAACTTAAATGTGAAATATTAAGCCTTTCTTTATAAAGATCTTTTCTCCAGATATGTTTTACTTCTGTATTTAAAGTTTTTCCTTAGTGTGGACATTAAAAAAATCTCTTAAATAAAAGCCTTGTTCTTCTTAGAGCACCACTTCTAAATATGAGTAGAGCATTAACTTGCGCAGACATTTGAAAATAGATGTACAGTTTAGTACTTTGTGTGTGCAAACAGGTTCCTTTTTTCAGTTATAATGCTAACCAAACAAGGTAGCATATCACTTTAGTTGGAAATCAGCATGAAACATTAAAATATGTTTGAAATTAAACGGAGAATGTTCATAGTAACAATATAGAACTAGCATCATAATCTATTTTGCTGTGTGACTCAGTACCTTTCTGTATTTTTGGTTTCAGCTCCTCCACCACCTCCACCTTCTAGAGGTGGTCCCCCTCCACCTCCTCCGCCACCACCACATAGCTCAGGGCCACCTCCTCCTCCCGCTAGGGGAAGAGGAGCTCCTCCCCCTCCTCCTTCAAGAGCTCCAACCGCAGCACCTCCACCTCCACCCCCTTCTAGACCTGGTGTTGCAATGCCACCACCTCCACCAAATAGGATGTACCCTCCTCCTCCTCCAGCGCATTCTTCATCTGCACCCTCAGGCCCTCCCCCTCCCCCTCCTCCACCATCAAGTGGTTCTGGTGTGCCTCCACCCCCTCCGCCTCCGCCTCCCCCTCCCGGTCCTCCTCCTCCACCTGGTCTTCCAGCAGAGGTTGACCACCAGCTACCAGCTCCTTCAGGAAATAAAGCAGCCCTCTTAGATCAAATTAGAGAAGGTGCCCAATTGAAAAAAGTAGAACAAAACAGTCGTCCAGTCTCCTGCTCAGGAAGAGATGCGCTACTTGATCAGATACGGCAGGGTATACAGTTGAAGGCTGTGAGTATCATTGGATTTTTAAATATTTAAGATAAGTTTTTCAAAACTCTCATTTTAAGATACGCATTTATATGAAGGAGAAATTGAATTAATATGATTTAAAGTCTTAATGCTTACAATGAATAAAATATATTTAAATAAGGAGAAATTTTCTGACTTGTTCTCCAGGTTTCTGGACTAATTCTTAGTTTTTTGTTGCTAAATGGCATCAAGTTAGCTTTGACCTATGAATAAAAGATTCTTTAGATATTCATGCTGTCAACAGTCCTGATAAGATCTCCCTAATTCAGGGTCAGGACTTCCTTTATTGAGTCTATCCATCGGAAATGTGGTCTTCTTTTCCGACTGTCTTCTATTTTACCAAGTGCTATTGTCTTTCCTAATGACTCGTGCCCACTCCCCCTCTCTCTCCTCTTAGTGCCTCTGGCAAATCCATGTCAAAGCGCCTTTTCACCTCCCTCAGCAGTTTTTGAAGCCAAAGTTCTTCGGCCTCCTCTTTCACTCCAAATGTGTTTTTTTTATGTATGAGCTTGCTCTGCATCTGGACCATCAGTACCATTTTTGGCCACCTCCTGCTCCTCCCCTCACCCTCCCAACTCTGGAACCGGAATACTGTGAGGGAAGAGGAGGGCTTGACAACTGGAAAGTAGCAGGGACGGGGGACACAGAGAGGGAGCCCAAGTTCACCACATATTGTCAGGCCAAGGTTGGTGAATTTGTGCGATTCCCAACTGGCCCCTCGACTGTTTTACATGCACAATTCTAATGCACTGTCAACTCTTATATGCACCTTAATTTTGGCAACATAATTTAGCTGGAAAAGAGGTGCCCTAGACTCAAGTAAATACGGTATTCCATGACTTTCATATTAAGTTCTCAGTTTGGTAGTTTTTCTATTCTTTTTGCACAAGACACACTCATGTCTCATTTTCAGTGTTGTTCTCTCTGGGGAGAAAATCAAGGGTTGGAACCATAACTACAGCATTGGCTTTACCTATGATATAAATGAAATTGTGTGATTCTCTCAACTTTGCTGCAACCTCCTCAAATTAAAAGTGAAAAATGGGAAAGGAATTGCATTTTTTTTTCATTTGCTACATAGTTTCCTGAAGTTGCCCTTTAGATGAGTATGTAAGCATTTTCCAAGGGCAGAATAAGGCCCATAGGGGTTAACCACCCATCTTCTCCACCACAATCGTACGTGAATATTCTGGTCAAACCATTCCACACTCCTGTTACTTCTGAAGAAATTATTTGAGATCATGTTCTTGCCAGATGTAATTTATATGTATCTGTTAATTAAACTAAGCTGGGAAAAATTCAATTTATATTCCATTGGTGGCTCATTGAAATCCCTTTTTTGTGGGAACTCCCAAGTCTCGAAATACAGTTTTTTAAAAATCCATTATTGTTTGCATCTCAACATTTCTTACTGCCCCGGTGGCGCAAAGGGTTAAAGCCTTGTGGCGGCAGGACTGCTGACTTGAAGGCTGGGTTGCTGACCTGAAGGTTGTCGGTTCGAACCTGGGGAGAGCACGGATGAGATTCTTCTGTCAGCTCCAGCTCCCCATGAGGAGACATGAGAAAAGCCTCACACGAGGATAGTAAAACATCCGGGCGTCCCCTAGGCAACATCCTTAGAGACAGCCAATTCTCTCACACCAGAAGCAATTTGCAGTTTCTCAAGTCACACCAGACACACAAAAAACTGCATAATTGTTTGAAGAATGATATGTTGACAAGCTGTTTGCAGGACTTTTACCCCTCTGCTTGCCTCATTTTCTTTGTTATCTTCATTATTTGCTGTTTACGGATTACACATACTCCTTCAAGGTTTTCTCAAGACTTTAATTTATGTTGTTTTCTATTTGAAATTCTACTGTTTACTATTGTATACCTTCAATTCTTCTCCCAAGGTATCTGATGGGCAAGAGACGGCACCACCTACCCCTGCACCCACCTCAGGTATTGTGGGAGCATTAATGGAAGTTATGCAGAAAAGGAGCAAAGCCATTCATTCTTCAGGTAAGCCATTAAAATCAGTATTTTGGTCAGTTAAGGAGCATTAACTATGAATGAAATTGCCTGATCATATTCAGTGCATTATATATTATTACACCTTATGTCAAATTGGAAAAGATGATATAACATATCCCAGTTCTTTGTAAGTTCCATATTAAGAGCAAGCTTGTAGCGGCTATAAACATTTGATTAAATTAAGGTTTACAGTCCTGAAACTCAAGTTTTAAAAATGCACCATAGATTTACAGATATTATGAATAGCTGTAGCACAGATCACTTGACTGTTTTGAAAGCTGAAAAGATCTACCTTTTTTGAAACAAGGAGTCAATAACAATAGTTGGTCAAATTAGATGTACATGAAAAGTGGTAACACTAAAAAAACATAGAGTGCTACATTAAGTTCCATAAAGTTCCATGAAGTTGTATTATCAGCCAGTCTGTACTTTCAGACTGGCTGATAATACAAAAAATCCAAAACAAAGGGAAACATTACATTAATTTCAGCAGTAGGATCAATTCTAGAAACAAGCATTCCCAGGGGAAAAAATCAAAGTTCAGGTACTTCAAAAGGCCTTCAAAAATAAAAAAAAATCTTAATTAGTCTGGAGTAAGTTAATGCCTCCAGCTAAATACTTGTGTAAGCCTCCATACTACTTTTCGCTTACTTTTCTATGCATTTTCTATACATTCAAATACTTTTCTATGCATTCAAATGCTAATATCTATATTACTGCTTCTTAAACTGAGTCCTAAGTATTAACTCCAAATGTGGTCCCTGAAGCTCAATGTTGGGGTCCCAAAAATTGGCAACAGTAAAAGTAGTTATTTACACAAATCTGTTGTGAACTCGGCAAAAGATGTTTCAGCTGTACTTTATAAAAAGGAAAATCATCCTGAATACTGATTTGTTATCAGTAAAGGTATACACTTCAGGTACATGGGTCATTTTATGTGACCTATATACCTGGGTCATGTGAAAATTTCTCAGGCCAAATGGGGTCATGAGTAGAAAGTTTAAGAAGCCCTGATCTATAGAACCACAAAAAGAAATAATAGGAAGACTAATTTTTAATTGAGAGTTCTTATGTTCATTTCTTAAAAAATAAGTAATGTTTCCTATCATTAGATGAAGATGAGGATGAAGAAGATGAAGAAGACTTTGAAGATGATGATGAGTGGGAAGACTGATCAATATATTATATCATATATATATATTTTTAAGGTGAAATACTAAACTACTTTCTGTCTATGGATTCTGTAAAATTATCATGTAAATGTTCTACCAATTTGCTGTATATTTTTGTTGCCTTTTGCTTTTTTATTAATCTGTGCAATACCTCATTTAATCTGTAAAGGTTTGTCATAACCCTATACCAAGCTACTCCCAACATAATGTGTACAAGTTTACATCAGGTTGCTCAATGTACATGTGAATACTTTCCATTCCACCAACAAGGGAGATTAGTGTAATATGCGAAATTGACAAACACTCCTTAAATGTATTTAGTTATAATGCAAAAAGGAAAACACTATTTTCATACCCTACTTTTTCTGTATCTAAATTTTCTTATTAAAACCTAATATAGCACTACATTCTTAAATGCAATGCAGCTCCTAGATTTAGTCCCTTCATCTTGGATACTGTGCTACATGGATGAGGCTGATAAAACAAGTGAACCTTGTCAGTTTGTAACACTGCAGTTCAAAATTTAGCATTTAAGCTGTATATAAAACAATCACTAGAAAAACTAAGTGGTTATGAATTTTTTCCCTGATTCTTGAGCAGTGTTGCCTGCCATCGGGAGAGCTTTCCACTTGAATGCTGAATTTAGGGGCATCCCAGGTGGTCACAAGATGTGCCATCTTCGATGTAAACTACTTTTTTATTTTTGCCAGCCATCTTTCACAATGAAGAGGAGTCTACATTTATGGCAACTGCTGCAGTCACTTATTTATTTTTATATAATGTTTTTTTACCGAAGGGCTGTGGTTGATACTTGCTCTGATTAATAATGAGTTTAAATTAAAAAAATAAATGTATAGGGCATCAGTATACTAATAAATGAATTTAAGTGGTATAACTCTGCAGTCTTTGTGGATGATGGTTCAAGCCAACCCACCTAGGCACCAGATCATCTCGAAGCATCCAGAAATCAAAAACGTTTAAGTAGGGATAGGTGCCTTAAATATATGCTTCTCCTTACTCTGACAGGCTGCTCTAAAGTGAAGGGAGCAGTTGCTGGGAGTAAGGAGTGATGGAAGTGCAAATTCCTCACTGATGTTTCCACCTCCTTCAACCAAGTCTCTGTATTTATTTTGGCCAAATAGTAGCTGAGACTGGGTCCTCTTAGCTCAGGTTCACTTCAGTCTTCGCTGGCTTCCCTACAGTTGTTCCAACGTGGCAGTGTTGCTCCCATTTTTTCTTGACCTTAAATCCGTAGATCTTGAAACCAGAGTGGATAGAGATAATTGAACTACATTCCTTCTACCTTTTGAAAGAGGCTCACTACTACAATATTTGTAAACCACTGCTTTTTGTATGTACTGAACTTGCATATTTTCAATATTTGATTTGTCATGTGTTCAGAATTAATATCAGGGGATGTGATCTTTAAGGTAGAAGGTCCTGTGCTTGGAATTGCATTCCAGTAAATGGTGGGAAAATTCAAGTTCTCATTTTAATGTTCATCCTTACTAATAGTTGCAATATTTGAAGGATTTGCCTATTTTTTATCATCCAGTAGCTACATTTGAAATAGACATTTTCAGTACGGACAGTATGAAAACATTTTAAGTAGAGTACACCTAGAAGTATCACTTCTCTCACTGATGCAAAATAGTTCAAGTGAGACCTATTTGGAATACAATTAACACATACTTCCGATCTTCTCCTTTTCTTACTTTGTTAATGATATATTGGATAAAATTGTATTTACTGAAATCCAGTGTTGGCCTGATCTTGGCAGGCTGGACCTGCATGATGTGGCTTGGCTATCTAGTGCAGTTATAATGTATGTCTAGCATTTATAATTGCAGAAGGAGAACAGGATATAAAAGGTTATGTTGATGAAAGACAGTGTGGTAAAGCAGAAGCTAAATTATTTAGAGGACGATAACTTTTCTTTTAAGCAAACAACATGGGCAGAGGAGATTCTTTTTCAAAGTATCTTTCTCCTTTTCAGTTATATTTACAACTGCCTGCTGCTAAAAAGACTGACAGCTAGCATTGCTGCTAGTGTGGCTTGAAGACTCAGAGCATTGTGGCTGAAGCCAGATAAAATGTTGTGTAGCAGGATTAAGGAAGTGTGCACATGGGAGGTGGTGTTAATGGCCTTCAGTACAATTTTAGTGTTGTCTCTAGTTCTGATACCATAAAGGGCATTTTAAAGTGGATACTGCTCAGGTGGCCTCCAAAGATGTTTCTTCTAAGCATAAACTAAGCACAGACTTCTGGAGCTGAGAGAGTTTAGAAAGATTTAATATTTTTGGAATACTTGTGTAACGTGTTAATCACCTGCCCATTGGGCTTTTGTTGTTGTTTTTTTCTATAGAAAGTGTATCCACATTATTGCACAAAGTTCAGATGTTTTGCTTTCAATAGCATATTGTATGGTTTTAATTTTAAGGCATGGCTGCAGTTACAATTAGGCTAAGAAGTCACCGCTGCATGTTTCTGCATTCTCCTACTTCCAGTGTGGGCCAGAGACAGTGTTTCATGCCATTGAATCACTACTGCTAACCGTTGTAACAAGGCAGCCTCATGCACCATTTAAATTGACTGCCCAAGTAACCTTGGCAAATTAGTACATGAGTGTGAGGACCAATATCTCAACACTACGCTTATACAATATCTGCTAGCTGCTTGTACTCTGAAACCATCTCAATCATTCAGTTTTTCATTTCATCAAACTGAACTTCTTGGTATGTGAATTTTCTTTTTGGCTTTTTTTAATGTACAGTGAATAGGATGTTGCACTGGTGGCAATTCATCATGGAACATAATAAAATTAATTTGACTCAGTTTGTGGTGTGAATTTTGTTATGGACTAACCTGAATGCAAGATATAATATTGGCAATTCTGTTTGCATGACCTCAGCAGGCATGAAATATTACCACAAAAAATTCCCTCAGTAGATAATAATCATATCTGTTTCTTGATGGATTCCCTTAAATCAGGCCTGTACAACCTACGGCCCTCCAGAGATTTATGACTCGCAGAATTCCTAGTCAGCTTGTCCAAGGGTCAAGAATTCTTGGAGCTGGTCCAACACCTGGAGAGCCACAGGTTGTGCAGGTGTGTGTTCAATCTCTCATGGGCAATCACTTGTGGTGAAGTGTGATTATCTTCTAGAAGTAGAGTCTTGGTGGTAGGTCTATAAGTAACTGAATACTTCTTTTGGATCCACCTGGTCTTTCACATTGAGGACATAGATTTCCAGATGGAAGATGGTCCCAACAAGGATTTGCTTGACACACCTTTCTCTTTGCACATTTCTTCTTTCGCCCTTTATTTCTGCCTTCTCAAAATCCATTAGCACTGTTGGTAATAGCTGACCTCCGGTTACAACGCTTGAGTGCCAGAGTTTCCAAGTTCTCTGTATTTGTTTAGGTTAGGTTTAAGCCCATCTTTACATCTCTCTTATTGTCCACCAACATTCCGTTTTTTGTTCTTGAGCTGAGAATAAAGTAGCTGCTTTGGGAAATGATTGTCAGGCATTCAGACAACGTGGCCAGTCCAGCGGAGTTGATGACGGAAAATCATTGCTTCAATGCTGGTGATTTGTCCGTCTGTCCTCCCAGGAAATTTGCAGGATTTTCTGAAGGCAATGCTGATACAAACTTTCCAAACATTAAAATTGATTTTTGTAGATGGCACACGTTTCTCAGACTTAAAATAGAGTTGGAAGAACATAGCTTTGTAAACAAGCACCGTTCTGTCCCGATCCCTGAACAGTGCTTCATTTGAAAAAATACTGCTCTCACAGAGCTCAGACAGTGTTGTACTTTGGCATCAAAGTTGACTTTTCTGTTGGTAAGAAATATTGTGGCCTTGTATAGAGACAAATATGCCAGGAAGTTTGCTACAAGCCAGATAATGATGTAATGATACATAACATTTTCAATAGCAAACTATGGCAAAAATGCTGCTCATCTCCAAAATGTGTCCCCTTCAGGGTGAGAAGAGCAGGGTATAAATACTATATATATATATATATATATATATATATATATATATATATATATATATAAAAGTAAAAACAGCCAAATAGTTGGTTGCCTCTGTAGTTTGTACGTAATCTACCTACTGTGTTTTGCCCAAAACCTTAATGAGTTACAAATGTCTTGACCTAAATGTAAAAACTTCACAAAACAGCCTTTTCACCTAGAATACAAGATATTTTCAAGAGCCAGCCTCCAGATGTTGGTAGGTAGAGAAATTCCTGATTATTTTTTAAAAAAATTTCGATCTACAAATAAAATGGTGGCTGGTTTATTCATTACACTCAGCGTATAAGAGGTTCATAAGACACATTTTATTCCCTAAGCAGGCATTGTGCATTTTATTATTACAACATTCTTTTTTATGCAGGCTGTACTTCTTTTTGTCAAGATGAACAACATAAAGCTATCTGCCAGTCCAAAGAAAAGTAGACAACGGAAAAAAGTAGCACTTAAATAAATGTTAATTTATGTTCCTATAAATTCAAAACAGTTTGGGACTAGCAATTGTTTTAGTCTTGATTCATAATACCAACAATGTCCCTATGAATGTAGGTAATACATGTAGATCAAAACCTAAAATTTATTATTTACTTCAGTGACACTTTCACACTGAAAGGTTACTCGGAATTTGAGACTGGATAAAACAAAACGAACAGTGTGTTGCTCTGAGAACATAACTGTTTCCACTTTAGATAAATTTTTCTAATCTAGGGCCAAGCTCTTTAAACAACAGTTCTAAAAGTTGAAGCAGAAGTTAGTTTTCAATTGTGCTAGTCAGCTTGTTGCAAAAAGAAATTCATCCATTTTAGGAGCATTTTTTCTACACTTTTCTTTCTAATAAGGCAACAGTAGGAATAGGTCTAAAGATGAGTGCTGGTTATAGTATTCTTAATATAGATACCACTGTAAAGCATGGAAGGAAAGCAGTGTTTGCTGAGCATGAATTTGATTTCCTGATAAGAACATCTGACATTTTACAAGGCAGAACTGGCAGAATGAGATGAGTTCACCTTCTGGCTGAAAAGCAGTGGGTGACCTTCCTTTTGTATATCAGATGTGTCCTTGTTGTTGTTACTAACTTATGACAACCTTAAGGCTTCTTATTACAGAGATTTCCTGGCAGGATTCGTTCAGAGAGGGTTTGCCATTGCTTTTCTCTGAGACTGAAAGAGTGTGACCTACCTAAGTTCAATCAATGAGTTTCCATGACTGAGCAAAGATTTGATCCCTGGTCTCTAGAATCATAGTCCAATGTTCAAGCCACTGTACCACGCACCCTCTCCATGTGTATTCTAGCTCCAGGCTAAAAACACTTGTCCGAAAAGGAGCCCTTTGTTTTTCTCCAAAATCACTTGATTATATTGCCTCTGATGTAAGTAAATTCCAGGGAATGGATAATCCAGTCACATCTGCAGGAGTTGCTCAAAAATTACGCATCTTCAGCAAAAGCTAAGAAAAAGAAATAAAGCAGTTCAATTAGGTATTTGGCTTGTAAGAGAATTCAATTTCATACATTTTGTGTGTCCCATAAGACAACAAATACAATGTTCAGATAAATCTGTGGTACCTCATATCACCTTTGGAAGTCTGTGCTCAAAGTCACAGGATAATCATTGTCTGCTTCCAAGTCATTTCTGACTTATGATGAACCAATCATGAGACTTTCTTGGCAACGTTTGTTCAGAAGGCATTTGCCCTTGCCTTCCTCTAAGGCTGGGAGAGTGTGACCTCCCTAATGTCACTCAGTGGGTTTCCATGGCTGAGGGGGAATTCAGACCTTATCTCCTGTTGTCCTAGTCCAATACTCAAATCACTATAACATGCCAATTCCAATGATAATAGGGAGTTGACTATTGTACATTTATACTGCTCCGTAACCAGAGCACAACTTCTATGGCTAAGAAAGCTACTGTTTTGCAGGACTTCAACTCATCGTCTTTTGTTTACTGTTCAAACAAACTTAGTTTCAGTGCTGCAACAACATATTCTTCCCGCTTTGTGAAGATGACTTTTCTTTAAAATGTGTGTTTGATTTTTTTTTAAAGTTGCATATTATGGGGATTCTTTTAATCAGCAAAATGTACATTGATGCTAAAAGGAAAGAAGAAATTGGATCAGTCCAATAGTTAATGTGTGGAGCTAATTTTAGTTTCTAAAACATCTATTTGCTCTCATGTTGAAACAAAGTCAACCTAAAATGAACTAAACTATCTTCTTTGTTGGTTTCTTGGAACTCCCATTTTCTGGATAGAGTAGCAAAGCTGTGCTTTCTGCATCTGTCAGAATTTGAGTTTAAACTTGTCAGGAACGTGATGTTCCCGCTGAGGTCGAGCAGTTCTAACTCCCTTTCTCATGGCTGCTGTAATGAACATTCTCTGCCCTTATCATATGTTCAGTAAGTACATAATCTATTGTTTTCTCTGCCAGCCCAAGGGATGATGTTTGTGTGTTTATTGTTCCTCCTTGCCAAACATTTCTCAACTCTAGATTTCCGTGGAACCAATTCAAAGCTTTTGATATCCTGGAACTTCTGCAAAGCCAAAAATACACCTTGGAGGCTCTTTTGAATTATTCTTGGGACTAGTAAAGTTCACACATTTAGGAAGCATTTTGTTTATTGGATAGATTTTAGCACAGCAATGCAGGCATCAGCTGGTTTGTTGTCAGTTTTATATTTATAGCATTATTCATTTGGAAGAAGTTGATTTATTGTTTTAGTGTTTTGTAGAGAAATATGATTGGTCCTATAAAGTTAGTTTACAGTGGTAGATTAAAGAAAGCATGGGATAATGATTTCTAGGGCTCCCATTTGAATAGCTTGGAACAGTTCTTTTTTGCATGACATCGCTCAGAAATGCTCACCAGTGGCCCTAGTAAATGGGAAATTCTGGAATGTTGTAGTCAAAACATTTTTCCAAGGTCTGACCCAGAAGCACATAAATCTATATGGTGTCATTTACAATGTATAAACACCTGGTAACTTTTCAACAAAAGAGATTTTACACTTTGGTATGTATGCATTTGTCTTTAATTCATCCAATGTATTCTCTTCCAGAAGTCTTGTTCCTGGTTTTGAGAGTAGTTAAAAACTTGCCAACCACTAAGCTTCTCTAACACCACACCTCCATTCAACAAGGTGCACTCCTGGCCATTGGGTTTCCTTTCCGCATCTACACAAAGCACAGAACAGCTGTTTTTTTGCTACAGATTATCCATCCAAATGGCTGTCAGGCAGTGGTATTAATAGAGATTGCTGCCATCAGGAACCAACAAAACAAGGACATCTGTGGTTTTCTGAACAGAATATCTACTGTGATCGTTTTGCCACCAGTTGAAGAAAGCTTCCTCCTGCAATGCTGAATGGCAATCTGGATAGCTTTTGGCCTGGCCATGCTGTAGCTCACTCTGCATCTCACAGCCTAGTATTCTGCCCAAATTCTTGAAGGTAAGGATTTAGCATAAAACCAAGAAACATGCAAGCCATCACTTCTATTACTACTGTGTATTGTTATAATGGGGGCACCTGGTGGCACAGTGTGTTAAAGCGCCGAGCTGCTGAACTTGCAGACCAAAAGGTCACAGGTTCAAATCCGGGGAGCAAAATGAATGCCCGCTGTTAGCCCCAGCTTCTGCCAACCTAGCAGTTCGAAAGCATGCAAATGTGAGTAGATCAATAGATACCGCTCCAACGGGAAGGTAACGGCGCTCCATGCAGCCATGCCGGCCACATGACCTTGGAGGTGTCTATGGACAATGCTGGCTCTTCGGCAAGAAATGGAGATGAGCACTAACCCCCAGAGTCGGACACGACTGGACTTAATGTCAGGGGAAACCTTTACCTATTGTTATAACAAACAGTTCTTGTTTTTAATAATCTTAGAACAGGGGTCCCCAAACTAAGGCCCGGGGGCCGGATGCGGCCCTCCGAGGTCATTTACCTGGCCCCCGCCTTCAGTTTTATAATATAATATATTATATATACATATAATATTGATAATAATATTATAATGTAATACAATATAACACAAATAATAATACCACATAATAATATTAATTATATATTCTATATTACATATAATATTACTCATAATATTACAGTATAGTGGTATAGTTCAATAAAGTAATATATAATGCTAATATTGTGCTATGCTAATAATATAATATATTGTATGTACATATAATTTGTAAGCCACTCTGAGTCCCCTTTGGGGTGAGAAGGGTGTGATACAAATGTAGTAAATAAATGCAGTAAATAAATAAATAATAAATAAATAAATTTTAGACTTAGGCTCACCCAAAGTCTGAAATGACTTGAAGGCACACAACAACAACAACCCTAATTAACTTGACTATCTCATTGGCCAGAAGCAGGGCCACACTTCCCATTGAAATCCTGATAAATGTATGTTTGTTAAAATTGTTTTTATTTTTAAATATTGTATTGTTCTTTCATTGTTCTTGTTATTGTTGATGTTTTTGCACTACAAATAAGACATGTGCAGTGTGCATCGGAATTTGTTTGTATTTTTTTTTTCAAATGATAATCCGGCCCCTCAACAGTCTGAAGGATAGTGGACTGGCCCTCGGTTTAAAAAGTTTGAGGACCCCTGTCTTAGAAGATTGGTTTTACATGTGTCTCTTCAGGAGTTCAATGTGATAATTTTCTTGCCTGAAGATCACAGTTTGTTACGCATCGTATACTTCAACATTTAAATGTCTCGAAATACTCTCATCACCAGTTGCGGATGGCAATGTGGCTAGAGGTTCCCCATCCATTCAGCCGGATGCATTTTGAAATTAATAATAGGGTCTCACCCATATTTGAGTTCTCATTCCCTCCTTCTGGATGTCATATCACAAATGATTTGAAGTTTCAATTGGCAGATTTCCATGGCATGTCTCTCCAAAACATCTGTGGCAGTTTTGTGTCATTTTGTTTCACTAGCCTTCCAGTTTTCCTTGCCTGGACAAGATTTTACAATCCGCTTTTAAGTTTGATCAAAGTTGTCCATCGAGCCCTATTCTATGCTCCAACAAGCAAAGCACATGGATGCAGCTATGTTAATGGTTTTATTCAGCCCCATGATGAACACCTTTGACAAGACTTTTTTAATTTGGGGAAATGGCTTTCTTAGGTCCCTCTGTGTACATGTTCTTCCCCAACCCCACTTTTGATAGATCAAATGAAAGAACAATCCAGCCAACAAGGAATAAGGTTTTCTCCTAAGTTTGCCCTTTGTGTGTGCTATGTGAAGTTATGAGAACTGGTGTGGTTTAGTTGAGCGATCACTTCATACCATGGTTTGAGTCCGCATTCAGCCACGGAAACCCAGTGGATGACCTTAAATGAGTTACACACTCTCATCCTCAGAAGACCTGGTGATCAACTCATCTCAGGGTCACCATAAGTCAAAAATGATTTGAAAGCACACAGCAACAACTATGCAGAGATAAACTACTTTAAAAGAATTCATCTGTTTTTCCTGCCCTTATGCATAAGTGAATATTGGCAAGGAACCCTGAGTCTCAAAGCTATGGGAGGACTTCAGCCCTCTATTGTATGTCTGTATAGTCAGTACTTTAGGACTCCAACACTAAGGAACTCTCAAAGAGAATTCCCATCTTCGCCCACAAATTCTATTATGCTGTCAAACATAGACAATTTCTACCAGTGTGTTCTTGAATTATTGCCACCCTGTCTTAGCAGCTGCTATTTGATCAATGCAGCACTGCTAGTTGTCATACTTGCAGCATAGTCTAAGAATGAGATACAGAATTTAGTAATCTTTCTACATAATTTTCTGTGAACAGCTGTGCTGTCATTTTAGTCAGCAGGAGTTATTCCAAGAAACACAAGGTCAAACCGTTCTTCAGAGACGATCTTCAGCTTTTATGATTTCCACTGTTCAAAATTTGTAGTGTCTATTTTGCTGGGAGGAGATGAGGAAGACAAACTGATTATTGTATTCTAGTGAGGCCTTTATTGATTGGTTCCACACATTTAAATACGTGTGGATATCAGTATGTGCTATGTAGATTAAGAGGCTTGTTTCTTAACTGTGGTGGAGGCTCCTTCTTTGGAGGCTTTTAAGCAAAGGCTGGATGGCCATCTGTCGGGGGTGCTTTGAATGCGATTTCCTGCTTCTTAGCGGGGGGTTGGACTAGATGGCCCATGAGGTCTCTTCCAACTCTACTATTCTATGATTCTATAATTCTTCCCATATCATTGAAATTTAATGTGGTAAGAAGTGTTCATTGAGAATGAAAACAGGTTGAAAGAACTTCTAAGATACTTTGATCAGGAACACAATCTTATTTCTGTTGTAACATCAATGACAATAGTGAAACATTGAAAATGAAGCAGTAAAATATTAATGATGACATTCTTAATTGAAGTTTGTGTCTCCACTAGCAAGATATGGACACTTTGTGGATAAGATAAAGGCAAAGGTTTTCCCCTGACATTAAGTCTAGTCGTGTCTGACTCTGGGGGTTGATGCTCATCTCCATTTCTAAGCTGAATAGTTCTTGTGGATAAATAACATGCTAATTGGAAAATTATCAAACGGAGTATTTATGTTCTGGGGTCCAGAGTTCAGTTATATAAACACTTGAAAATCAATCCATTTAAAACTAGATTGACAACAAAATAGGGCTGTCAGATCAACAGATTTTTGACCACATTTCCCTTCTCTTCCTTGAAATTTGGAATTTAACATTAGTGTAGTGCCCTTGACTGACAAGAAGAGAAAGCACGCTAAATGCAAAATATATAGGAAACGAAAAATCTTGTGCTATGACAAATGTACAACTTTGAGGAAACAACTCTACACTTACAGAGTGGCAAATCCATTATTCTATGTAATCTGAAACAATAGCTTTTTAAGGATTTTCTGAAAGATGTGAATTAGCCAATCAGCCTGTCGCCATGTCAAACTTGAAGTCCAAAGGGTTGTTGTATGTCTTTCAGGCTGTGTGGCCATGTTCCAGAAGTATTCTCTCCTGACGTTTCACCCACATCTATGGCAGGCATCCTCAGAGGCTCTATGACAGTGGGTTTGTGCCCTTGAATTATTTAGAAATTTGTGTGTACTATACATGATATTCCGAGCCTACCTTACTTTTAAGCAATATTATGGCTTGAATAGATGTGTGGCTTTCAAACAATCTGTAGCTAAAGCTTTGCAATGGCTTTATGCCTTGAAACTTTTGAAAGCAGGAAGACTGGAGAACATCACCAGGATCAAAAGAAGGTCTTTTTTCATTATTATTTTCGGTTAGGAACCTCATCAGATAGGCAGGAGGAAAGAGGGAGAAAGCGGAGGAAACTGTCCTTCATTTCCTACCGTCTTTTCCTGTCTTCGGGATTAGCCTCTCATCCCACGCCATTTCCCATCCTTTCCTGTCCTTTCCCCACTTAAGAAAGCAGCCAGACCTTGAAGCTGCAAGGCTAATCAAGGTGGTCAATTACAACATTCACACCTGCCTCAAGCAGACAAGCGTTCTTTCTCCCACCTTGGACTTTCCACAGATATATAAACCCCAATTGCCTAGTTTCCAGCAGATCTCACAACCTCTGAGGATGCCCGCCATACATGCAGGTGAAACATCAGGAGAAAATGCTTCTGGAACATGGCCACACAGCCCAGAAAATTCACAGCAGCCCAATGATTCCGGCCATGAAAGTCTTCAACAACACAGCACTATCACTATTTTGGAATCTGGAAAAAAAACAGTGTTGTCGAAGACTTTCATGTCCAGAGTCACTGGATTGCTGTAGGTTTTTCAGGCTGTATGGCCATGTTCCAGAGGCATTCTCTCCTGATGTTTCATCCACATCTGTGGCAGGTATCCTCAGAGGTTGAGGCCTGTTGGACACTGGGGAAGAATTTACAGCCCGAAAAATCTATAGCAATAAAAATACACTGCTTTCTCAAAATTTTAATTGTTCCCCCCTCCATTAGTGTTTCTTTGTATTGACTCTTAGGTTTCAGTGATTGGTTTGGGGGGGGGGGAGGCAAAATACTGTTTGCTTACACTTGAAAATGACCTAGGGCCGGTCCTGGATGGACTTTATGGGACTCCGTTTTGGCAATGTAGAGAAATGGGGAGAAGACTGCATCTGATGAGGTCATTGGAGAGGATAAGGTACCTCATTCGGGAAACTTCGTCTGCATCTGAATGTATGTAGTAACAGTATTTTAAAAACTGATAACGCAAACATTCTGTATTGCAATGTTGTCAGGACACCTTCATACAAAGGTTAACAAAAAGTCTATTATTTAAAGCTGAAATAAAATGTACTGTATCTTTGCTAAACTTTGGCATAGCCTTCACACACAGGATTCTCTTCAGCATCCAGGCATCAGTTCCAGAAACTGCACAGATTGTTCAAATGGCAGGAGGCTTTCAATATGTTCCCCACCTACGTTGAAGCATGACATTCTCCAAATGTCACACTTGAGGAAATGTGGATGTCTTATGGTTCACATTTTGGAGTTCAAAGCAAAAAGAATCTTGTAGGTCAAGCTGGATTGCATACTGTGTGTGCGCGTGTGCGCATGCCTGCACACACACACAAATGTGTTGCATTTTCCTTTCCTTTGTATACTTGAATTATGAAGGGAAGGTGAACAGAAAATCATATTTACTGATTTCATAACTTGTTCCCCGCTCCTCCCGCACCCCAGTAGCATTTGAAACTATGGTAGCCAAGGAGACTTTCAAGAATGTCTATTAAATCATAATATTTGGAGCACGGCACCTTCGTTTTCAACAGAGTACAGATGACCTGCAGGCAGCCTGTTCTTTTGTGCTTACAGCTTTCTGTGCATAGTTTTTTTGGGCTTCTTGTTTATCTTTGGCTGGAGTGTGTTTGTGTGTGTGTGTTTTTTTTAATGCAAACTAGCTACAATCTGTCCTTGGGAAATATGTGTTCAGTAGGAACAACACTTTATTGTATTGCCATCCATTTTGTATACATTCTTTTTGTTTAATAGGCAACATTTTCCAAGCCAAGGTCTCTCAGCAAGTAGACACTCTTTTGAACTCAGTAGCATTCTTAGTATTATACTGTGAAAGCCCAGAGATGCTGTGTAACCAGTGTAATGGCAAAAATAAGTTGGGAATTGGGAATCTCTCTCTCTCTCACACACACACACACACACACGCACACACACAAACATACTTGCATATAGGGTAACAATACTATCCCTAATTTAATCCAGGGCTGAAGCAATACAGTAAAGTCTTGCTTATCCAACCTTGGCTCATCCAACATTCTGTATTATCCAAAGCAGTCTGCCTTTTAGTAGTCAATGTTTTTGTAGTCAATGTTTTCAATACATTGCAATGTTTTGGTGCTAAATTTGTAAATACAGTAACTACTACATAACGCTACCATGTATTGAACTGCTTTTTCTGTCAATTTGATATTTGGGTGCTTAATTTGTAAAATCATAAAGTAATTTGACATTTAATAGGCTTTTCCTTTAATCCCTCCTTATTATCCAACATTTTTTCTTATCCAACGTTCTGCCGGCCCGTTTATGTTGGATATGTGAAACTCTACTGTATTTACTTTCTTAGTTGTAAGTGCACTTGAACATCAGAAACCCCTATATAAATACTGCACGGTATTCTTGTCACTACATTTCTTCAAGGTGTTGAGGCAAGTGGACAGATAAATAGCTATTATACACATATGTTGATAAGAGAATCAGATGATTCATTGTAGGTCAGACATTAAGAGCTAGGAAACTATGTCCTCTGTCCTCATGATGACTCCAGGGAATAGAATGGAACATGAAGCTATGCTGGCATGCAGACCCAGAGGAGAGCTTATGCATCTAATGTTACCAAGTTGCCCCTGGGATTTTGAGAGAGCAGTTAACACAACGTAACCCTTTCTCTTCCTGTGCCTCATGCCATAGCATTTTCCTCTTAATAATAATATGTGAAAACAGATCACTAGCTTTGTTTTTCCTATGAGAAAACTAAGGAGGAAAATGTTTTCATTGGAGGAGTTAGATACAGCATTTTATCCCAATAAGCAAGGAGGTTACAGTTCTGTGTATCTTCTTCATTTATAAGATCATATGAAAAAATAAGTACACATATATGATTAAGATTCCACAAATCCACCTATACATCAAGTACTGACAAATTTCTGTGGCCTGATTTTGGAAAAAGGCAGGCAGATCACAAGGAGTGCTACATTGTGAACAGAATAGTAGTTTATATCCTCTAACACAGGGGTCCTCAAACGTTTTAAGTGGAGGGCCGGTTCACAGTCCCTCAGACTGTTGGGGGACCAGACTATGATGAAATAGTCCAAAATTAGGATTGATGTTGTTGTGTGCCTTCTAGTTGTTTCAGACTTAGGCCAACCCTAAGTCTAAAGTTGAGGACAGAGGCCAGGTCAATGATCCTGAAGGGCCTTAGTTTGGGGACCCCTGAGCTAGACGATCTCATAAGACTGTAGGTAAGCAAAAAGACCTCCAAAGACCATCGAGATGATGGTCACCAGAAGACCATCAAGATGATGGTCACCAGAAGACCATAGATAAGGAAAGAGACCCTCAAAGACCATCTAGATGGTTTCATAAGACCATAGGTAAGGAAAGGGGCCCCCAAAGGCCATCTAGAAAATCTCATAAAATCATAGGTAAGGAAAGGGACCTCCAAAAGCCATCTAGATGGCCTCATAAGGCCATAACTAAGCAACGAGACCTTCAAAGACCATCTAGACGATCTCATAAGGCCATAAGTAAGCAAAGAGACCTCCAAAGACCAGGTAGACTTAGGTCAACCCTAAGTCTAAAGTTTAGGACAGGGGCCAAATCAGTGACCTTGGAGGGCCTTTGTTTGGGGACCCCTGCTCTAACATTTCACAGATGAAAGCCAGAACATGAATGGCCAAATGACATCAGACCCAGGTAAAAATGACAATAATTATTACTGAGGAAGAACACACAAGCTATGAGAAGCTTCAGCAGTTTGGTTTAACTTGATTCTACAAGTAAGGGAATGATGCTGTTCTGTCCTTTACCCCTGCGGAGTTAGTTGAACACAAACTATTTTGTACTCAGTTTGCAGGAACTGAGCATTGGACTACAGTCTGGAGACCTGTCTTTGAATCCCCACTCAGCCATGGAAACCCACTAGGTAACCTTAGAAAGTCGCACTGTTATGGTGCTTGTTGTTGTTTTTTTCCGTGTCAGGTGTGACTTGAGAAACTGCAAGGAGACCCCGATGGTGCAATGGATTAAAGCCTTGTGGTAACAAGACTGTTGACCTGAAGGTTGGCTTGCTGACCTGAAGGCTGCCAGTTCGAATCCAATCCAGGGACAGTGCGGATGAGCTCCCTATGTCAGCTCCAGCTCCATGCAGGGACATGAGAAAAGCCTCCCACAAGGATGGTAAAACATCAAAAAAAAACAAACATCTGGGTGTCCCCTGGGCAACATCCTTGCAGATTGTCAATTCTCTCACACCAGAAACAACTTGCAATGGTGCCAGTACAGTCAAATGAATGCATTGTAAAGATTCTTATATTTCTCTAAATGAAGGCACCTACATGATACCACTATGTCTTCAGTGACAACATATTTCTAAGAGTTGTGCATAGCAGAGGAAGAAGATGGAAGTAGCTGAGGAGGGAATCTAATTATGATCTAGAATAGCAGGAGAGCTTCTTGTGCAAAGTGTTCAACAGCAGCTTAGACTGCTATAAATGGTGATCATAATGCAGAAGAACCCATCCCAAATCTCAGATATATAGAGAATTTTCTTGTGTCACTGTTAAAAGCTTTTCCCCAACAATCTCAGATAAATGTTTTGTCACTTGAAAAAGTCAAACCACCTTTATTGTAAATTCATGAGGCAGACAAAATAAAAACACAGGCCACTGAACAGTTACTGCTCTGTAGAAAGAACATCTTCTGTGAAGTGCTGCTTGCATTCAACACATTTCTCTAGAAATTTCAATAAAAAAGTACATTCCATATTTACAAATGAAAAAAAATGCTTAAAAGTGTTGCTTGGTGTTTAGTAGCATTTTCTCTCTTCATGTTTTCAATCTAAGAGTGCATATTGGAAGCCGTTTTACATTAGTCTCTTTTATCACTTGAACACAATTTGGTACCTTTCTCTTTACTACCATAATCACCATCATCTTCTCCATTTTATGGCTAAAGTGGATGCTTTTATCGCAAAGCTTGTGGGACTTCCACCTATAAAAGAAGGTATTTTTTTCCAAATTTAGTAACATCAACTGTAAAGAAGTTATTTGATTATCAAAATCATTCATGAGAACAATCCTAAAATAAGTCAAAGGCCAGTTGAGAGGCCTTTAGAAACAGAGATCTTTTGATATATACATACCCTGTTTCCCCGAAAATAAGACATCCCCGAAAAATAAGACCTAGTAGAAGTTTTGCTGAATTGCTAAATATAAGGCCTCCCCCGAAAGTAAGACCTAGCAAAGTTTTTGTTTGGAAGCATGCCCAGCGCCTGCCAAACAGAACACCAGAGCATGCAGGATTGGTAAATGTACATACCAGTTGTACATGGAAATAATGGTAGTAACAAGAAATTCTTGATAGGATTCAGTTTGTCTGGTTATGTTGGTTTATGATGACAACTACTGAACAGTATATAATAAATGTTCATTTTTTTGTTCAACAATAAATGTGAATTCTTCTTCATGGAAAAATAAGACATCCCCTGAAAATAAGACCTAGTGCATCTTTGGGAGCAAAAATTAATATAAGACACTGTCTTATTTTCGGGGAAACACGGTAGTGAGAGACACAGGACAGAAGTTCTGCAGTGGTTCTCAACCTGGGGTCCCCAGATGTTATTGGCCTACAACTCCCAGAAATCCCAGCCAGTTTACCAGCTGTTAGGATTCCTGGGAGTTGAAGGCCAAAAACATCAGGGGACGCCAGGCTGAGAACCACTGTGCTAGAAAGTGAAAATGGTGAGGACCAAAATAGAATGGCAGACAGAGGGATTGTAAGTTCACTGTATCCCAACCCAAATGTTCATTGATACAGTATCACACATGAACTACTGCAACAAACATGAACTACCCCATCATGCACAAACTACTGCAACTGCCTAACATATTAAAATGTTACTGCTCCTTTTCATGGAAGTGTCATCCTTGTTTTTATATGAGAAGATACATGGGTGGAAGGATGGGTTGACAAGAGAATTTTTTTTCCCATTATACATTTTGCTCATCTTTATAAATATAGGAAAAATTGGTGAATTGGTGCCCAATGGCCTGAATCTGAGATATGGCAGCAGCAACAGTGACAACAATAACAACAGAATTAAATATATTTTAGTACTATGGTGCAAGATAAATACTGTGATCAATAAACACCAAATAAACTATTTTAGGAAATGTAATAACAATTCAATCTACCAAAGTATACCCTTGAGCCATACCTGAAATTTAATTCTGAGAAATATTTTCTCCTTACAGATCACATTCTGACCTACAGAATATATATATATATATATATATATATATATATATATATATATATAGTAATGAAATTTCGGCCTAGGACAAAACAACAAAACTACACATCCCAGAAACACTAAACTTGGCATCACAACCCCTCATCCATGCCTCTATGATCATACAACAAAAAGAAAAGAAAAATAAAGTCCTAATTAGAGGGAGAGGAATAATTGTTTTTATCCAATTGCTGCCAGTTAGAAGGTTAAGCTCCACCCACTTGGTCTCCTAGCAACCCACTCAGCCCAGGGGACAGGCAGAGTTAGGCCTCACAAATAAGAGTAGATGAATAGGTACTGCTCTGGCGGGGAGGTAACGGTGCTCCATGCAGTCATCCCACATGACCTTGGAGGAGTCTATGGACAACGCCGGTTCTTCAGCTTAGAAATGGAGATGAGCACCAACCCGCAGAGTCAGACATGACTGGACTTAATGTCAGGGGAAAACCTTTACCCTTTACCTTCACTACCACCAATTCCTCAATACTTTATTTCCCATACCACCATACTTCGCCACAGCAACGCGTGGCTGGGCACAGGATATATATATATATATATATATATATATATATATATATATATATATACAAACTGTAGGTCAGAATGTGATCTGTAAAGAGAAAATATTTCTCATATATATGGGAAGTAAGTTCCAAGAGCCCCATGGATACCTGAAACCACGGATAGTATTGAAGCCGATGTTTTGGACCATAACAGACTGGCTTAATTCACAAAGTTTCAGTAGTCAGTCTGAAAATCTGGGGTTCATAACAGAGTTAGAGGAAGCATGGAAAAAAGGTTTCCAGTGGCCAGGAGCAGCCATACCACCACCACCTGCTGCTGACTTGCTCCTTATTTTCCTCTTGTTGCTTCCTCAGATGCTCGTAAAGATTGTTTCCTTGAAAAGAGATCACCTTCCAGTCCAAGCATACCATAGAGTTACACTGGAGGACTGAGAGATGCCTGCAAATACTTCTGAGAGTGGTGGTGGCAGGTAAGGGAAACTTCAGAAAATGATCCAATGGATAAGGGAATCTTAATGTATTATTTTTCCTTCACTGCCAGGAAACATAATTGGATTCTCATCCAGAACTTGAATAAGTTACTCTTTTGGACTGCAGTTTCCAGAAATGCCTCCACCTCCTTTGGAACTGAAGTCCCGATAACTTTTCCAAGCTCCATTTTGAAATTTAGAAAAAAAAATCTGAATGAGAAATAATCCCAGCTGTATCGCTTTGGCATTGTCACTATCAGAGGAAAACCTCAAAAAGTACTAAAAAGGCCCTCTAAGTCCCAGTTCTGTTGGCTCCAGGCTTCATGGAGACCCACAGGCAAAGTATCTTTAGTAGTTCATCTGTGAACTCCTTTTCTCTGAAGTATAATGGCTTGTCAGCTCATTCTGGCTCCATAAAATAAGTAGAAGATGTTGTTCTGTCTCCCAGGTTTTGCCACCTGTTTTTGTCTACCAACCAATGATGACAGATGAATAGGTAGTGATGTTAAGGAAGAGGAAAAATGATGTTGCAGAGGATAGCAGTTGGGTTCTTACAGGAGTATGAGCCTTGGAAGATGCCAGACAATGCCTATTCCTGATGCCCAACATGTTCCAAGTTCATCTAACAAACTTCATCAGAGTGTGTATCTTGAATGAAAACTTGTTTCTACCTTCATGTGGAATGCTAAAGGGTTTTTTTTTTTTTGAGATTTTCAAACATAGGCTAGAAAGCCATCTTTCTTTGCTTTGATTGTGTGTTCCTGCATAGTAGCAGGTGGGAATGAATGGCCCTTGTGGTCGCTTCCAACTCTGTACTTCTATGATTCTCTAAAAAATCAGTTTGGCATTTCTGAAAGACTAGAAAACGTTTATGTATAAGAAACAGAGTGCTTTTGAGGTTCAGTAAGGCTACAGTAAAGGGGCCCCTGGTGGCACAGTGTGTGAAAGCACTGAGCTGCTGAACTTGCAGATCAGAAGGTCCCAGGTTCGAATCCCCGGAGTGGAGTGAGTGCCCACTGTTAGCCCTAGCTCCTGCCAACCTAGCAGCTCGAAAACATGCAAATGTAAGTAGATCAATAGGTACCGCTCCGGCGGGAAGGTAACAGCGCTCCATGCAGTCATGCCGGCCACATGACCTTGGAGGTGTCTACGGACAACGCCGGCTCTTCGGTTTAGAAATGGAGATGAGCACCAACCCCCAGAGTCAGTCACAACTGGACTTAACGTCAGGGGAAAATCTTTACCTTACCTTAAGGCTACAGTATTTACTTTGCACTATTTGCAGCTCACTTCTTCAGTTTGGTAGTATTGCCACCTCTTCCCTTTCTGATCTCAGGTAATCTTTAGGTTTGGACAGGCTGATATCACTCTAAAAAGTATACCTTTACAGATAGACTTGTTCCCTCTTTGTTCATTTATAATCTTTCTTTCTTCCTTTCTCCCTCTCAAACACCACCTATAATTGTCACTGTTGAAATTTATGGCAGTTTTTCTGTCTCAGGCCACAGATCCAAGAATGAAGGGAGGGGGCATGGGGACGCTGAACCCAGATGTCAACACATTCATTTTTAATATTCACTATCATGTACACTTAATACAATATCTTCCCAAACATTGATCAGATTCTGGGATTAATACTCACTCGCTTTAACTGTTTGATACTACTTCCACGAATTGCGTCCATGAGATCAGTATGGAGACATCTCACTGGAGTAGAAGGTCGGGTAGAAGGACGTGAGCCTTCTTCTGACTTCTTGTCTGAGACTGACTTCAATGAATTTTTAATTTCTGACAAGATTTCATTCTCATAGTTTTTGCTTTTCTTGGCTTTTTTCTTTTTTTGCTTTTTTGGTACAACCTTTTGGGCACTTTCCTGCTGTTTGATAACTTCAGCAATGTTTCGGGTTGGCAGTTTTTTCTCTGGGACTATTTGAGGAGGAGGCGGTGGTGGAGGAGGAGGAGGTGGAGGTGGAGGTGGTGGGGATGGCGGTTGGATTTTAACTGGTGGAACTTTTTTAGAGATTTTCGGAGATGACCTTGGTGAACTTTTAGGAGAAGGTTGGTTTTGAACAGGGGGAACTTTTCTAGCAAGTTTTGGAGATGACCAAGGTGAACTTCGAGGAGAAGAATAAGGTGAAGAACTAGGAGTTCCCTTTTGCAAAGCTTTGGTCTTTGGACTGAGTGTTCCATTCCAATTGGATTCTTGCTGTCTTTGCTCCTGCATCCGCTTCTGTCTCTGTTTATCCATGTTTCTTGTGAGGATACTTGTCATACTCATTCTTGGTCCAGCAAGCTCAAAGTGATATCCTAGTTTCACAATTGTTGTATTGTCCTTCAGAAGTTTAGCTATGTCCATTTCAACCTGGCCACCCATTATATGTCTTTGATTGTGAAATCTTAATTCTGTTAAAATCTTGTTATTCTGCAAAGCCCTCATGATTGCTAATATCCCTTTTCCTGTAATAAAATTAGAATCAAGATTCAAATTTGATATATATTGATTCACTTTTAGCATACCAGCAATAGCTATTGCGACATTGTCATCTGCATGAGTGTTGGCCAAACTAAAGGTTTTGACCACAGTGTTGTTCCTTAGGGCCTGAGCAAAATGTATAAGCATCTGAGGTGTGATGTTTTCAATGTTGTTTAGGTTAACTTCAGTGGTGTCAGGATCATTATTTCTAACTTTTTCTAAAGCATCTTCAATCACAGTGGGATTTCCACAAGGATGCATGGCACCCTTTCTATAGCTCATGTCTTCTGCTTCCTTTTCACTATGACCATTGGCAACTATTTCATTTTCAGCTTTCTTGTTGCATTTTTGAAGTTTTATACTGATTGAACTTCTTTTGCTTTCATTGTTTGTTGTCTTTTTGCATTCAACGGGTTCCTTCTCTTCATTATTACCTGCACCACTATCTTCTTCTTCCTCTTCCTCTTCGTCCTCCTCCTCTTCCTCCTCCTCCTCCTCCACTTCCACCTTCTCTACCCCCTCCTCTTCTCTGTCTTCATCTTTTTCGTCTTCATCCTCCTCTGCTTCTTTATCCTCCTCTTCTTCATCATCTTCTTCTTCAGTATATGCCTCCTCAGAAACTTCACTATTACTTCCTGTGAAATAGTCTTCATTAATGTCTTCTGATTCATCCTCCTCTTCCTCCTCCTCTTCTTTAGAATCCTACAGGGCAATATGGGTTCAACAATTAGCAAGGTCAAAACATATTTTATCCCAGAGATTCTAATATTATTTTCTTGCGAACTTCTAAGGTTGTTTTTTTTAAAAAAAGATATGTATTTTTTAAAGTCCTTACTCATTTGTTTTATGAGATGTAAACATTCTTGTAACAGTTTTGGAATTGAAATCAATACATGGAGGAGATATGGATAACAAATAATAATAACCATAATCATAATAATCGTAATCATAATTTATTATTTTCAGTCCTAGTACATTGTGTATCACTGTAATTTGGAATTTATTTATTTATTTATTTGCAATATTTATATTCAGCCCTTCTCACCCCGAAGGGGACTCAGGGCAGATCACAGAACACATATATGGCAAACATTCAATGCCATTATACAGACAGGACAGACAACAAATAGAGGTGTGTGTGTATATATATACAGTAGAGTCTCACTTATCCAAGACTCGCTTATCCAAGGTTCTGGATTATCCAGGGCATTTTTGTAGTCAATGTTTTCAATATATCATGATATTTTGGTGCTAGATTCATAAATACAGTAATTACAACATAATATTACTGATACTGAACTCTTTTTCTGCCAATTTTGTTGTATAACATGATGTTTTGGTGTTTAATTTGCAAAATCATAACATAATTTGATGTTTAATAGACTTTTCCTTAATCCCTCCTTATTATTCAAGATATTCGCTTATCCAAGGTTCTGCCGGCCTGTTTAGCTTGGATAAGTGAGACTCTACTGTATGTATATATATATATATATATATATATATATATATATATATATATATGTGTGTGTGTGTGTGTGTGTGTGTGTGTGTGTGTGTGTGTGTATATATATATAGAATGAGAGGGGGGGTGGCATTTTCCATCTTTCCATCTTTGGAATACTATGATTCTGTGTCCTGAGCATCACTTTGAGAGCATTCACAAAATTAGTCAGACTGAAAACGATATAATTGATTATTACAATATACACCATTATTTCTATGCTGTTTTAACATGAGATAAATAAATAATGTAGAGATTCATAACAGGAAAAGTTGGTGGTGGTGGTGATGGAGGAAGGGGAAATCCATTGCTAAGAACTTATGCTTAGCTAAAGGTGTACATTTGACACCGGCCTCATCTTCTAGAGCTGTGCAGGCAAATGACACTTGTACTTTCCTTGCATATTGACTTGGAAATCTACAATTTTTTGTTGTCAGTGGATGTGTGGTTGTCCTAGTGCTTTTTGGAACAGTAACATTTTTGGACTACAGCTCCCATAATTTTCTAGCCACTATGGTCATTCTGATTAGGATGTCTGGGACTCGTAGTAAAAAAAAAGTCAGCGTTCCTAGCTTGCCTCACATAAAAATGTATAGTTTGCTTGGTTTATGCAGTTATCTATCCAACTATATCAACTGCAACTTATCAACATTTCACAAGGGTTTAAATCACAGCCGGGCTGTGGCGCAGCTGGCTAGTAACCAGCTGCAATAAATCACTACTGACCGAGAGGTCATGAGTTCGAAGCCCGGGTCGGGTTAAGCCCCCAACCATTAATTAGCCCGGCTTGCTGTTGACCTATGCAGCCCTGAAAGACAGTTGCATCTGTCAAGTAGGGAAATTTAGGTACGCTTTAGGCGGGAGGCTAATTTAACTAATTTACAACATCATAAAACTGCCAGCAAAACACAAGGAAAGAAACGAGGAAGTACAGCCACTAGTGGACAGTGAAGCAACAGCTCCCCCTGTGGCCGGAATCGTGAAGCTGGGAAAAAATGTTAAATGCCTCTGTGTCTGTCTATATATGTTGTTTGTCTGTTGGCATTGAATGTTTGCCATATATGTGTTCATTGTAATCCGCCCTGAGTCCCCTTCGGGGTGAGAAGGGCGGAATATAAATACTGTAAATAAATAAATAAAATAAATAAATATTCCAGTCTTATTTTTGCAGAACTACTACAGTTGACAGCTGGAATTAGTAACTTCCATGACTAGAATTAATAAATGAAAATCAGAGAAGAATATAGATTCTATTCTTAGTAAAGCAAGGCTGGGATCTTTTTGGATCCTTGATCCACATGAACTGTTGACCTGTATACACAGGATTTCGATCGTGTTTTTTTCACTTCACAAAGGAGCAACTGAAAAGTACAAATCCTTACCAGCCATCCTCTTGCTGTCTGGAGTAAGTAGCTTCAATTGCATATACAAGTGACTTACAAAATATAGCAATGGCACTGGCTGGTGAAGCCTGTTGGATTCTTGGATGTGGACCCTGTGCCTCTGCGGCATGTAGGTTATGCTCCAAATGCTTGAAGCTAAAGTTACAATAATGATTGTGCTTGTAACTGAGAACAATTTCAGAGAAGCGCCAAGCAGCCTCAAGTGTAGGGTGAAATTAAGCATCGACTTAACTGTGCCCGTACCTTTCCAGATCCAGCCTTAACTGTGGTTGCTATTTGGATGTGCTATTGCATTACACAGCACCGAAAGCTTCTCGCATCATTATTGTTGCTGTTTATTATTTTATGGTAGTCCCGCATTTATTATTATTTATATGCTGCTGTCAGGAAGCCTGCATGGCAAAGACTATATTAATACTTAGAGTGACTGCATACCAACACTCAAGCTGTAATGCTAAGATAAGTTCTTCCCGCTGGGTTCTGATAAGCAGCAATCCAAAAGCAAGATAATTCCTTGGAAGACACTTGAATTGTGCTGCTTTACATGGGTAGGGAACAAGGTTGTGGCTGTGATAAATATAGACGTGTAATACTTCTGGATTTTATTCTGTTTTTTAAGTCATGTCTGCAGCTCAATTTTTTTAAAAAGGAATGATTCCTGAAAAATAAATGAGTATATTACAAAACTAACAATGGATTATATGGAGGATGGGAATCAAAGGATTATATGAACAAATCAGCACCACTAAATATAATAAGTGTAGGTAAAAGGTAAAGGTTTCCCCTGATGTTAAGTCTAGTCATGTCTGACTCTGGGGGTTGGTGCTCATCTCCATTTAAGAGCCGGCGTTGTCCATAGACACCTCCAAGGTCATGTGGCCAGCATGACTGCATGGAGGGTAGTTCTTAAAATATTGTCCAGTATATATATTTTTAAATACTTTTTATTAGCCCAGTTTTCACCCTCAGCTATTCATTAGAGATGGAGCAATCTATTTTTATTTTATTTTTAGACTCATAGACATATGATCCAGTAGACATGTTAGGTTAAGAACAGATGGAGAATATACCCGGAAAGGGTTAACATGTTAACTTAATTAGTATTGTGCTTCAGAAAAATCTAACTCAATTAGGGCCTAAAACTTATTTTTAGTTCCAACTAGAGTGGAGTTGCAGAAATAGCTGGATTTACTAGGATGGGGATTCATTCAACATCATAGGCTATCACTTGTGGCCGAGTATGATTGTCTTCCAGAAGTAGAGTCTTGATGGTGGTACATGAATGTAGAGACCTATTCTGGATCTGCAGGGTCTGTCATTGAGGACATTGATTTCCAGATGGAAGGCAGTCCCGACAAGGTTTTGCTTGATGCACTTCCTCTTGGCATGTTTTTCCATTTTGCCTTCTATTTGAGCCCCTTCAAAATCCATAACATTGTTGGCATAGCTAGCCTCCGGTTAGAACAACTGGACAGCAAAAGATATTTAAAGATGAGCTTAAAGCTAACCTTAAAAAATGTGGCATAAACACTGAGAACTGGGAATCCCTGGCCTTCAAACAGTTGTTCACTATCCAAGAACTGACTGAATGAATTAGTTCTATTTGGGAATAGCCAACCATTTTCATCCTATATAAATTAGAAGACAGACTTTTTTACACTTAAGTTGAAATTGGTGTTTACATTTCATATTACAATATTCTTAGAAATCGGGCAGATAGAATTAATTACTAGAACTACTAATCTCAGAAGTCCCGTCACCCAATGCATCCTAATGAAACTATTTTTGTCATCCAAACCTTTCAATTTCTGAACTCTGAGTGATTTTTGTTAAAGCCCAGCATAGTTTTGCAAAATCCAAGAAAATAGATCTCTGAGTAAAAGACCTCAACTGGATAATGCGGAATCTGTTGCCAAAATTTCAAGTTAGTCAAAATTCTAGCTAAGACAGTCATTTTAGTTAAAAACTAATTGTTCCTTTTTTCACAGCAAATTTAGAACTATATTAGTAAAAAGGTAAAGGCTTCCCCTGACGTTAAGTCCAGTCATGTCTGACTCTGGGGGTTGGTGCTCATCTCCATTTCTAAGCCGAAGAGCCGGCATTGTCCGTAGACACCTCCAAGGTCATGTGGCTGGCATGACTGCATGGAGCGCCGTTACCTTCCTGCCGGAGCGGTACCTATTGATCTACTCACATTGGCATGTTTTCGAACTGCTAGGTTGGCAGAAGCTGGAGCTAAGAGCGGCCGCTCACTCCGCTCCTGGGATTTGAACCTGGGACCTTTCAGCCTGGTAGTTCAGCAGCTCAGTGCTTTAACACACTTCACCACCAGGGTGCCTTTTACTATATAACTACTATATTAGTAGTTTAATCATTTTCAATGAAGTCTCAATTTCAGTAGCTGAGAATGAGAAAATGTTCTTTTAAATACCTTAAAAGCAAATTTAAAATAACTATTCATTGAATGCGATATTGTTTCTTGATTGAGATACAGCTGTACAATTGTTACCAATAGTTACCAAGATTATTTGCTATGCTAATAAGGTGCCAGGAGCTCCCATTGGCACAGTGTGTTATAGCGCTGAGCTGCTGAACTTGCGGACTGAAAGGTCGCAGGTTCGAATCCGGGGAGCGGAGTGAGCACCCGCTGTTAGCTCCAGCTTCTGCCAACCTAGCAGATCGAAAACATGCATATGTGAGTAGATCAATAGATACCGCTCCGATGGGAAGGTAACGGCACTCCATGCAGTCATGCCGGCCACATGACCTTGAAGGTGTCTACGGACAACGCAGGCTCTTCAGCTTAGAAATGGAGATGAGAACCAACCCCCAGAGTTGGACACGACTGGACTTAACGTCAGGGGAAAACTTTACCTTTACCTAATAAGGTGCCAAGAGCACATGGAAAAGATAAATGTCAACCCCTGCTCTGTCTTGGGCACACTGACAAATAATCAGTTTTTTCGCTCAAATACTGTAACATGAAAACAATACCTTGTACGTCTTTAACAACTGATTCAAAATATTTTAATATGAAATAGGTATTTAACTATGCAACCAGGCCATTTTTAAAAACAATTTTTATTAACAGATATCTTTGGGGAATCACATTTCATGAAGTCATAAACTTTCCAACCATGATTAAAATATTAAGGACCAAATCCAACACTGTTATCAGTAATCAGCAGGCATTCTTTCCCTTCCCAGCTCTCCTGAAAATTGGTTCCAGATGTTTTTCTCATGTCTCGGGAAGGGAGCTTTTATGTTCCACTGGATTCCACAGGCAGAAATTCACTAATAAATTATAGCAATAATCCTGTTGACAATCCCCAAGCCCAACTGAACTCAATGAGACTTATTTTTGAATAGACATACATAGCATTGTGCTGTAAGAGTAGACCACAGCACTGAATACTTCTTCTCTCAACTCCACAGCATACATTCCTATCCTCTTTTCCCTCTGTACCAAATTTAACCTTCATATAATACTGACTAAATTAGAAAGACCAGGTTAATATGTAACATACCATGGTGAAGATCATCAAAAGAAATGCAGTTGGATTTGATGCACATGGTAGGACCATAGGAGCAGCACTGGATTTGTGTGAAGCTGTCCCAAATCCTACCCTTTTCACCAATGTTAAAATATTCAAGTTAATAGAAGTGTACCACAAAAAAATGAATTTAGGGGGAAAAATCTGGGAGGATATATATCTGTCCATTTTACTGAATTATTTTCATATTGTCTTCCCCACCTTAGCCCTCAATGCTGACTGAAGAACAGCTCCAGAAACTTTCCCAATTTTGGAGAACTATATTTTTTTAAAGAGGGAAATAGTGATATAAGCTGCCCCAAGTCCCTGTAAGCCACCCTGAGTCCCTTGTAAGCCGCCCCGAGTCTCTTCGGGGAGATGGAGGTGGGGTATAGGAATAAAGATTATTATTATTATTTTATTATGACACAGCAAACAAGATAGATATGCTGTATTTCGTATCACAAAATCACAAGTCGAACACTTCCCAAGTGTCCAGGACTGTGTGATGTATTTTCGGATGATGCGTGCAGATCCCAGTAGGTGGCCTTTTGCAGCTGGCAGATCGTAATTTTGTCAATGTCTATTGTTTCCAAATGCTGGCTGAGATCTTTTGGCACGGCACCCAGTGTGCCCATCACCACCGGGACCACCTGCACTGGTTTCTGCCAGAGTCTTTGAAGTTCAATCTTGAGGTCCTGATAGCGACTGAGGTTTTCCTGTTGTTTTTCATCAATGCGACTGTCACCTGGGATGGCAACATCAATGATCCAAACCTTTTTCTTTTCCACAACTGTGATGTCTGGTGTGTTGTGTTCCAGAACTTTATCAGTCTGGATTTGGAAGTCCCACAGTATCTTTGCGTGCTCATTTTCCAATACTTTTGCAGGTTTGTGATCCCACCAATTCTTTGCTGCTGGGAGGTGGTACTTGAGGCATAAGTTCCAATGAATCATTTGGGCCACATAGTTGTGCCTCTGTTTGTAGTCTGTCTGTGCGATTTTCTTACAGCAGCTGAGGATATGATCAATGGTTTCGTCAGCTTCCTTGCACAGTCTGCATTTTGGGTCATCAGTTGATTTTTCGATCTTGGCCTTGATTTCATTTGTTCTGATGGCTTGCTCCTGGGCTGCAAGGATCAGGCCTTCTGTCTCCTTCTTCAGGGTCCCATTCGTGAGCCAGAGCCAGGTCTTCTCCTTATCAGCTTTTCCTTCAATTTTGTCAAGGAACTTTCCATGCAATGTTTTGTTGTGCCAGCTGTCAGCTCTAGTTTGTAGTGCAGTTTTCTTGAACTGATTCTTTGTCTGCTGTGTTTTGAGGAGTTTTTGATTTTTGACTTCAATCAAAGCAGGTTCTTCACTTTGCTTCAAATAATAATAATAATAATAATAATAATAATAATAATAATAAGATTAGATTCTATCATTCCACCAACAGAAGTTTACCATTGAAGGTCAAAGAAGGGGAGCATATGGTCTAGTGCAGTGGTTCTCAACCTGCGGTCCCCAGATGTTTTTGGCCTAGAACTCCCAGAAATCCCAGCCAGTTTAACAGCTGTTAGGATTTCTGGAAGTTGAAGGCCAAAAATATCAGGGGACCCCAGGTTGAGAACCACTGGTCTAGTGTTAACTATAGCTGTTTTTATAAAGGAGCCACTATAACTCAATTATGAACATTGAAGTCACTACGAAAAATATTTAGATCCTTGCCAGTGGTTGCAATTCAAGTGGCCTGACTTAAGCATACAGGAAAACTTGTGTATGCCTTTCATAAACAATCCAGCCTAGACCAAGCATTGTTATGTTCTATTGATTTCAATGGAAAAATGCGACACGACCTTAGACCTGGAGGAGTTTACAGATTCCATGTTGCTTCTGGGTTCTATTATCTGGTCCACAAAGTTGCCCTAGAAACCCTTGAAGCAACAAGTGCCTCTCTTCATTATTTTAAATTCTTTTTCCATCTCAAAAAGCAGCCAAAAACATGGAGGAAAATTCAAACCATTTCAGAAACATGATGTCCTCACTGCATTCCATCAAGCCTCAACTTCCTTCACTAAAGTACGAACATTGGCTTATTTGGTCTGATCCTGCAAACCTGAAACATGTAATATTTAGTCCTAATGGAAGCATTTCTGTGGTTCATAAAGGGAAGGGGGTGGCTTCTGCCCCCACCTCAGATACCTATTCCTGTCTTAGAATTGTTAAATCCTACCACGAGAAAATTCTTTTTAATTGCATTAACGGTTACCACTTAATTCTTCTTTATTGGAATCAGTGAGATGTAAAAGTGCTTGGCTGGATGAATCTCATAATTTTCAGCAGTTTTACCCCGAATGCCACATCTCCTTCTTCCCTCTCCATGCCCACTTCTTCACAGCAGGCTGCTTTTGAAACTCTCTTGTATTTATAAAACTAGTTGGGATGAAGTTTCTGTCAGTGAGAAAAAAACATAAAAAGCCCACAGGAGGGATGGCTCCAGTTGCACAGTTCTTTACAGAAGCAGCAGGCAAAGATGAGAATTTGCTATTAGATCCTTGAATGATTTTAATGGTTAAGCAAAAGTCTTTGATGTTCCAGTTGTTTGGGGGGGGAAACCTATGAAAAGTAATGCATCCTACACTCAAATAGGTGTTATAACTCTTCATACTCATATATAGATTTGAAATGAACCCCTATTTCGCTGTGCAGATGGAAGAGCAAGAATAAGTTTGCTAATTGGCTTATTTTTGGTTGTCCTTGTCTCCTTCACAAGGGGGACAAGAGGGCAAACAGTAACAGTTCAGAGCTTTTCCTACATATTTGGAGGCTCTTACATGATTTAAAACCCTAGAAAAATAATGGAAGTTGACAAAGACAACAGAGAAGAATGGAGGTAGCATGCACGCTTTTGCTCTCCTTGTTGCAACTTTCATCTGGTTCTGGCTGTTAGATTTCAGGATTCTTTAAAAAAAAAAACCCTGAAGTTGAAACCCAAATCTGAAATATAGCCCATTGACTATTAGTTTGAAGTACTGTGTACATGAAGTGTGCTACTGGAGTCTGAGATCTTGACTATGCATTTGGCAACATGGTGGTACAGCCTTTCCTTCAAATGTGGTGGAATTAAAAACTCCCATCACCATATCCAATAATGACCCATCCTGGGTGGGCAAGATGGGAGTTATAGTTCTATGCAACTAGAGGTCACCAACTTGAGGAAGGACATTACAATAGAATCCTTAGACGAGTGGTTCTCAACCTGGGTTCCCCAGATGTTTTGGCCTACAATCCCCAGAAATCCCATCCAGTTTACCAGCTGTTAGGATTTCTGGGAGTTGAAGGCTAAAAACATCAGGGGACCCTAGGTTGAGAACCACTGCCTTAGACTATTGTTTCACTTCCCCACATGAGTTTCATCACATATTTGAATGTACCTTCACATAAAAATAAAAATCCTAGTAGTTTCCATTTTTGTACTTCCTGAGATATCCTAATGTTTACATTTTTATTTTTCACTGCACTTTTTAAAAAGCTATTATTGTCTATCTCTGGGAATTATACAAATCTGAAGTGGTACCATTTTAGGAAAAAATACCTACCATTGTGAGTATGTTGATCAGCACTTCCACAGCCAAATATAAAGTTCAATGGCATTCCCCACAATTTTCACTTTAATCACTATTACAGTAGAGTCTCACTTATCCAACATAAACGGGCTGGCAGAATGTTGGATAAGCGAATATGTTGGATAATAAGGAGAGATTAAGAAAAAGCCTATTAAACATCAAAATAGGCTATGATTTTACAAATTAAGCACCAAAACATCATGTAATACAACAAATTTGACAGAAAAAGTAGTTCATTACACATTAATGCTATGTAGTAATTACTGTATTTACGAATTTAGCACCAAAATATCACAATGCATTGAAAACATTGACTACAAAAATGCGTTCAATAATCCAGAACATTGGATAAGTGAGTGTTGGATAAGTGAGACTCTACTGTACTAGAATTGTTTAATTTCTGTTCTGATTCTACAGTGTATACCAAGGGGGAAAGTTTTGCTCAGATATGTGTTGTAAGTGGCAGGCAATGTTTCGAGGACTTGGCCAATGCAATTGCTCTCCTACCTTTTCGCATGCACCCATCCTCTCTTTTTCTAGAAGTTTTCTGGTTTCCCGTTCCCAGTATGCCATCAGCGCTTCCCGGCTGAAAGTCCCAGTTGGTGTCTTCTCTGTGAGGCTTTTCTGCCTGTGTCCCACTGGAAGGTTCCGGTCAGGCTCAATGTCCTCTAACTCTCTCTCCAGCTCCTTCAACTCCTCATCGGTTAGAGAAGCAAGGAGCTCATCTTCATCTAGTTCTTCATATTTACTAAGCTCTCGCCTGTACCCAAAGGTAGACATGGTCCCTTCTTCCATCAGGCCAAGATCAAGCTGAAACTACCATACAGCATTCACAGAGGTTCAAGTCCAAGGCGTCTGTGTCTGGTTTGGTCAGCAACTGTTTCCCCGAGTAGCTGCGGCACCCTTTAAAAGTATTCCTAGGGGGTTGTGACAATACACGGAAGGATGAAAGCATGCTCCGCTTTAGGCATCAGACGTCAGCAGGAGAGTTCAACCAAAAGAATGTCCCGACACACCACTGTCTGTGTGCCTCTTAAACTCAGGGATTATTGACATACTGGCCATGACCATATTTAGCACAGCCTGATATGGGGAAAATGTGTACTCATCTATGGACTCAGAGACTAGGAAAATGGCAGGTAGGAAATAAAACATGCACACTGACAGAGATTTGAGTTCACCCAAACAATAGGGAGCCAATAAACTCTTGCTCTGGTCTTCTAAGTTCCATTCTAAGTTTGGCAAAAGACTTTTTTCACAGCCATAGCACTCCTGACTCCCATAGATATTGGAAGGCTGGTAGAAGGAAAGGACTATAACTGTGTCATGTCTGAAGATTTGTTATCTTCAGGAATGTAACATGAAACCAGGAGGACATAAGCTTCCAAGACTGGATTATGCCACACAGCTGATACTAGGCATGCTTTGAATGATTAGACAAAGAGGACAATTATCCAACCGTGTCTATGACAGCAACAGCAAAAAATTGAACACAGCTTAAATAATGTTCGGGCCCCTGGTGGCACAGTGTATTAAAGCACTGAGCTGCTGAACTTGCAGACCAAAAGGTCCCAGGTTCAAATCCCAGGAGCAGAATGAGCACCCGCTGTTAGCCCCAGCTCCTACCAACCTAGCAGTTCGAAAACATGCAAATGTGAGTAGATCAATAGGTACTGCTCCAGTGGGAAGGTAACGGCGCTCCATGCAGTCATGCTGGCCACATGGCCTGGAGATGTCTATGGACAATGCCAGCTCCTCGGCTTAGAAATGGAGATGAGCACCAACCCCTAGAATCGGTCACGACTGGACTTAATGTCAGGGGAAACCTTTACCTTTACCTTTTACTAAATAATGTTATTATTTTGATGATTTTACAAGAAACAAAGAGAATCCAAATATATGGTTTTTGACAATGGGTTTTCCTAAAATATGAGTGAGAGCAAGAGCAGTTATTATGGAGATTATTTCATGGGGAATGTTGAAAAATTCAGTCTTGACAAATTTCTAGAGGAAATTATTTGGACAAACTATTCATTTAGAAACATAAATGGAAAGGAAGTTATTTACTTATCGGGAAATAATGCATTTTGGACTTACTAAGAACAAACTTAGGGCTCATTCTTTTAGAACTTGGGCAGGATCAATACCAGTTACAATAGGATACGAATCTGGGGTAATCATGCCCTTGAGCAGTTGTACTTCAACAGTATTGAAAACCTGTGTTTGTCCACTATAAAACAATTACATTTTGTTAAAAGTTCTTTTTATAGGTGTGGAAGAGCCAATGGAGAGAAGATTGCTATGTGAGTTTGAAGTGGAATGACCTTCTCTTCCCACAGTTTGATGAACAGGTGGGCCTGCCTTCTATGGTGTTGGTTACGCTCCTATGAGGGAATGATCTAGGATTGCTTTAGGGGAAAGTCCTAATAATCTCTGGCCCATTGAATTACCCTACTTTCATCATACATTTTATCATGACAAATTAGATGTGAAGAGAGTGATTTATGGTGCTTGGACAGAGTACAGACAAAATTAACATTTTATGCCCCATCCCACGGGGAAAGGACTAAATGGACACTTGCTCCTTGTCTATGGCATGTAGAAGGGGCTGAGAAATGGAAGTGTACTGTTAGAGAACACCCCAGCTGCTTATTTGGTGAAGATGAAATCTCCATAAATATTCCTGTGGGTTACAAGACATAGAAGGTGGAAAAGTGCGTTTGGCATGGGCGTATTGCCTGGAAAAAGGTTTTGGAATCTGGTGGAAGTAGTTTCTTTGAGAAGATCTCTTTTAATAACGTTGATTTGGTGAAATACTAACATGGGTAGCTAGCATTTAGGATTTGGATGCTTCACTTAAGGAAGGGTGAGGAGAAGGTCAGGATGGGGTCAGATCTTCCTTCAGAATCTTTTCTCCATTCAGATCTCAAAAATATAAATACATCCACATTTGAGGATTTCACGCCACCAGGGGCTCCTAAAGTATTATTAGTTCTACTTTATTTTGCACTACTCCAATCTCATTTAGAGCACTGTGTTCAGTTGTACACACTGCACTTTTCAAGAGATACACACAATCTGGAATGATTCAGAGGTTGACAGCAATGAAAGTTTAGTGGTGGTGAGAAAAGGTTGACAAACAGTGTGTATTTAACTCAGATGACAAAAAGAAAGGGGGTTGCATAGTAACATACTTCAAATGTCTAAAGGTCTGTATTAAGTACGAGATCAAAGACTTGTTCCAGAAGTCAGAACAAGATGCAACTGGATTAAAATTACAGGAAAGTAGATTTTAGTTAAATGTTAGGGAACACCAATTGACAGTAAGAGTATTTTGGAAACCTATCTCCACTTCTAAACACAGTCCTGGAGTGACCAAGACATATTTCATGGCTTGATTTTTCTGACTTTAAACAGATCAGGGTCGTTGGCTAGAGAATTCCTACAGCCATTTGGTTCAGAAAAGAGAACACTGTTACAGTAGAGTCTCACTTATCCAACACTCACTTATCCAATGTTCTGGATTATCCAATGCATTTTTGTAGTCAATGTTTTCAATACATTGTGATATTTTGGTGCTAAATTTGTAAATACAGTAATTACTATGTAGCATTACTGCATATTGAACTACTTTTGCTGTCAAATTTGTTGTATAACATGATGTTTTGGTGCTTAATTTGTAAAATCATAACCTAATTTGATGTTTAATAGGCTTCTCCTTAATCTCTCCTTATTATCCAACATATTCGCTTATCCAATGTTCTGCCGGCCCGTTTAAGTTGGATAAGTGAGACTCTACTGTACTTATTTTACCCAGCAACACTAATCTGAACCAAAAGGACAGAAGGTGTTGTTGTTGTTGTTGTTGTTGTTGTTGTTGTTGTTGTTGTTACTTCCTTTGTTTTCCAGTCTTTCCCTGATATTAGGAGACAAATCTGTTTATGAAATATTACAACCAGATCAGATTAAAAACATGCAAAATCATTAATAAGAATATCTAGAAATATTTCAAAAAGCAAAATAGCCAATTAAAATCATTACAAAGATCATGAAACAAACAAAAAACAACAACATTAAAAACAGCATATTCCTGCTATAACAACCTCATCATAAAGCGTCCTGCTTCACTGGGCTTCTAGGGAGGAGAGAGGGAACAGCGGGGCGAATTTGTCTCCCTGCACACAGCTCCCTTTCAATGACACTTTCCCCATCATTTGGGGAAAGTGTCACCATTGCGAGAAAGCCTTGTGCTGGCTCCATTGAAGCCATCACAACACGGAAAGCCTCCCATGTTGAAAGGAAAGTATCCAGTAATGCTTTCCATCCATTTGGAGAAGGGGCTTCCATGGGAAGCTCCATTGTGTTGTCTGATGGACAGCGAGTCCATCAGTCTTCCAGATGAGATGGAAGCATCCTAAGGCACTAAAATCACCCCGTCTGATGAGGTGGTATGACACTGTCCTTCCTTATAGCATGGGCTGAACCAATATCTCAGAGCACCGTTTTAATCAAGAAAAACAAAGAAGGTAAAAGAAGTTGAACCTTTCAGGGACTAAACATAGTGGCCACACAGACAACCTGATTACCCATGAAATCAATAGGACAATTGAAAATTGTGCATACTGTCCTGTCCTTCAGAATAATGTGTCATCATCTACATTTAACAGTGGTATCAGTCAAGCGAATGGGGTGAAACGTGTTGGAGCCATGTGAAGGAATATCTTTTCCACTGGAATTCTTTGCCAAACAATTCCATTGTTCAGGTCATCTGCTCTGGTATTGTAACCATGAAGTCAAATGAGAGTAATGGCCTTTCCTCTTTTATCTGTAATAAGAGCAGCACAAAGACAACAATGAAATGTATATATATTATTATTTTTGGTTCTAGCATTTGATGCAAAATTTACACTTGGGCCAGCCCAATCATTAACCAAGGTGATATGGTGCAACTCATAGTAATGCAGGATACCATAGTGTGAAAACACAATGAATTCTCTTTCAGATCATGTGTTCATTGTTTTATGCTGACTATGAATTATTTTATAGTCAACACACTAGGCAAAGCCATATCTAAACTATTATCTCACATTGCTTCTCTCCAGATAGCTTTAATATGAATATACCATTATAATGTTTGAGTCATACAACCAAGGTACTTTCATATTATACATTTCATCATCATCATCATCATCATCATCATCATCATCATCATCATCATCATCATCATCTCATTGTCCTCCTTTGACTTGTTCCTCATGCATCTTCCATATTTTTCTCCACATACATAAAAAGGAGAATAAAAAACCAAAAATGTGATGGTATATCAGAGATATAGGTTATATTTGCCCTACTATTCTAACCTCTTTGATAGTCATGGGTTTAATTTATATGGTGATGTAGCAGCAAGTTAACTCATCAATGCCAATTCAATTTGTCATGTTGCGGTTGTTTTAAATCAGTCTTTTAATATGCCCACTAGCACTTTGTCCTTATTTCAAAAATATTTGATAGTTGCTTCCATGCTCAAGACTTCCTTTCCAGATATGTCAGAGTTCTCCTTGCTAACTTTCTGCAGGCAAGTGAAGACCTGTTTGTTTTGGCAGACCTTTGAGAATTGCCTGCTATGGGGAAATGGACCTTGAAAAATGTTTTGGATTGTCTATTTAATTGATTCAGTGTTTAACTATGGCAGTTTAATTTTTTCAATTACATAGTAATTTTAGTGTAACAACACCACTTCTCATGCTGAAGTACATAGTAGAGCTCCTCCATCTCTCTCACATCCATGTAAATAAGTTATGTGCTCAAGGGATGATCCTAAGTGTAGCAACTATCTGCCTTTGCAAAGTTGGGGTCAAATAAAAATATAATACAGTAGAGTCTCACTTATCCAAGCCTCTGGATAATCCAAGTCATTTTTGTAGTCAATGTTTTCAATATATCGTGATATTTTGGTGCTAAAGTCGTAAATACAGTAATTACAACCTAACATTACTGCATATTGAACTACTTTTTCTGTCAAATTTGTTGTATAACATGATGTTTTGGTGCTTAATTTGTAAAATCATAACCTAATTTGATGTTTAATAGACTTTTCCTTAATCCCTCCTTATTATCCAAGATATTCGCTTATCCAAGCTTCTGCTGGCCCGTTTAGCTTGGATAAGTGAGACTCTACTGTACTTCCATCTCTGATGCCTCATTACAAAGGACATTTTCCATGTTGTATAAACAAATAGATATTTTGATTTATTCTAGGCAGAAATCTATCAGAATTGCAATGCTTCTGGTTATCCTTCCTGTTTCTTATCTCAGGGCCCTTCCATACAGCCATATAACCCAGAACATCAAGGCGGAAAATCACACAATATCTGCTTTGAATTGGATTATCCGAGTCCACACTGCCATATATTCCAGATCAAAGCAGAAAATGTGGGATTTTATTTAGCTGTGTGGAAGAGACCTCAACTTCCACTGCTAACTCTCAACTGTCCTTTCACTCTTCATGTTTGCCCCCAATAACCTTGGGGCTCAATGCTTTGCTCTTGTGCAACCACCATACATACCGTCTCTCCCTTCCTCTAAAATAGGCACAAGTCAGTAAGAGATTATGTCCACATGCCTCGTATGTGTATCATCCAGCTAGCTTGCGTTGGGTGCTGTCAGCAGGGATAATTTAAGCACAAACAAATTGGAGGGGGCAAAATAAAACACAGAAGACTGACTTTATAGTCTAACTCCACCTAGTATACCCCAGATATACCCAACTGGTAAGATGGAAAGGGGAATATTTTTCCACACTCTTTGGTAGTGAATTGCTGACTACTATTAGTCAATTAATAGATCATTTTCTAGTTCACTATATTAAATACCCATATTTTGCCTTTCTTCACTCTGACAATATTTTTCTATCTTGCATCATTAGGAGGATGCATGGCCCGTGCTTTATGTGTTTAAATATCAGTATAAAACTGCTAATTATTTTAAAAGCCATGTATCATCAAATGGTTAACCATCAGCACACTTGTTCTTGTTGCTGGAATGAAGAAATGTGTTCATATCCATGCCATACAACATCACCACGCATGAAGATTTATTGGCTACAACCAGGAACTGATTCTCATACAAGCCTGTCTTGCAAAGTAGTCATGAACATAAAACAAATAGGAAGATAAGTGTAATAAATGTGATTACCTTTTACTGCTTCAAAATATTCCTGTATATTTAAATGGGGGTGTGACTCGGAATTACCATGAAGTGGCACTGTTGTTGCCAATAAAAACAATTGCTATGGAAGTTAAAGGCAAAAAAAATAGGAAACTGCCTTATATCTGGGCCAAGTATTTTCGTGTCTATTGTCAGCTTAGTTGACAAAGTTTCTAGGATTTCATTACTAGTCTTTTGCATAATTTGTTATTGACTCTTGAGATGCCAGAGATTGGATTTGGGACAATGCATACATTATGTGTATGCCTTGTCCTGCTACATCAGGGGTCCCCAAACTAAGGCCCGGGGGCCGGATGCGGCCCTCCAAGGTCATTTACCTGGCCCCCGCCCTCATTTATAATATGATATTTTTATATCCATTTTAATAATATAATATATTGTATATACATATGATATTGATAATAATATTATTATTTTATACAATATAATACTAATAATAACACCATATAATATTAATTATATGTTATATATTACATATAATATTACAGTATAGTGATATATTTCAATATAGTAATATATAATGCTAATATTGTGCTATGCTAATAATATAATATGGACAGGTTGCTTACCTGTAACCGTGTTTCTTCGAGTGTACTCTGTGAATTCACACTAATGGAGAACGCTGCGCCTGCGCAGGCTCCAACGGATACTCTTCCAAGCTAAAGTTTGAAATTTGGCGGTAACCCCGCCCCTCTTCCCGGAGGGTATAAAGGGCGCCCTCCGCGCCCGCTCTCCAGTTCCTACGCCGCAAAGGCAGCGAGAAAGGGAGAGGTTTGCCTGTGGGGAAGGAAGGGCGGGACTGTGTGAATTCACAGAGTACACTTGAAGAAACACGGTTACAGGTAAGCAACCTGTCCTTTTTCTTCGTGTACTCTGTGAATGCACACTAATGGAGACTAGCAAGCTAAGGTGTAGGTAGGTGGGATAGCAAACCCGATAACCAGTCTAGTGTCCAAACACATTTATTGAGCACAAGGTGCAAAAACAGGCAAATGCAATGGTCAAGTAAGCGATGCAATAGCATATAGTGCAATAAAACCGATCCTTGAGTTAGGATCCAGAACAGAATCATAACATAGTAAGTGGGCAATAGTCTGTAAGAAAATACAGAGGTAGGCATAAAGTCATTCTCTGAAAAACAGAGGGAGAAGTATTCAAAGAAAAAATTACATTTCAGTGCAGTGGGTAAGTATAGTACACAAGCACTATGTTAAAGAAACCCTGAGCACATCGATTACAAACGGGGTGGATGACAACGGTCAGCCTGTAAGAAGGATAAACCCGAAAACTGGTTTTGAGTAAGGCAACAACATTAGGTAAGGCAGGAGGAAAGGACGGACCTGGCAAAGGCCGAGTCCTTGAGGTTCTTTGAGTCCATCCTGTAGTGTGAAACAAAGGTGGATGGAGTGGACCAGATAGCCGCTCGACAGATGGAGTCGAGAGGGACGCCCCTCAGGAAGGCCGTAGAGGTGGAAAGGCCCCTTGTAGATCTAGGGCGGATCGAAGAGGGGGGCTGGCGTTTGGCCAGCTGATAAGCGAGCTCAATGGTCTGAGCAATCCAGTGTGAGAGTCTTTGGGAAGAAAGAGGTTCGCCCAGTTTGTGGGTAGCGTAAGCCACAAAAAGTCTAGGTGACTTACGTATGTCCTTAGTCCTGTCCTTGTAGAAAAGGAGGGCTCTCCTGACATCGAGGAGATGGAGTTTCCATTCTAGAGAAGAAGAAGGATTGGGGAAGAAAGCAGGAAGTATTATGTCCTGGTTCAGGTGAAAAGCAGAGACCACCTTAGGTAGGAAGGTGATGTCCGGGCAAAGGACAGCCCTGTCGTGGTGGAAACGAAGGTAGGGTTCGTCCACCCGGAGAGCAGCCAATTCCGAAGGCCTGCGGGCAGAGGTGATAGCGATGAGGAAGGCAGTCTTCCAAGAGAGAAGGTGAAGGTCTGCAGAGGCCATAGGTTCGAAGGGAGCTGAAGCTAGTTGAGAAAGGACGAGTTCGAGGCTCCATCCGGGAGTCGGAGGTTGGACTGGAGGATGCAAGTTGTTGTAACCTCGAAGGAAGGTCTTAATGAGGTTGTTAGAAAAAAGAGAGGGTTGTCCCTGACGTTGGAAATGCCAGGAGAGAGCAGCGAGATAGGATTTTATCGAGGCCAGAGAAAGTTGACGATCCGCAAGAGAAAGTAGGAAGTCCATGACCAGCGGGATCGAAGTAGAGGCGGGATCGACGCGTCGGTCCCGAAGGAAAGTTTGGAATTTTGCCAGCTTGTAAGCATAGGCTTTCGATGTGGCCGGTTTGTGAGCAGCGCGGAGGATCGCCTGCAGGTCTGGGTGGAGATAGTTTAAGGAAGTATCCTCCAGGCAGTCAGGTGCAGGGACGGGACGTCGGGGTGGAGAACCTGTCCCTTCTGTGAAGATAGTAGATGAGGGAGAATTGGGAGGGTGCGGGGGGGATCCGCACACATCCGGAGCAGCGTGGGATACCACGGCTGGCGTGGCCATGCAGGGGCGATCAGGATGGCCGATGTCGGTGTTAGATAGAGTCTCTCTATCACTCTCGAGATGAGAGGGAAGGGAGGAAAAAGATAGACGGGTTCGAGAGTCCAGTCGAGGAGAAACGCGTCTCCGAGACAGCCCGGAGTCGAGTATGGAGGTAGTCTCGCTCCGAATCGAGGAAGTTGAGCGTTCGAGGGGGAGGCAAAAAGGTCCAGAGCTGGCCAGCCCCAATCGTCGAAGACGGATTTCAGGATCTCGGGATCGAGACGCCACTCGTGGGGGGAGGTCGTTATTCTGCTTAGAGAGTCTGCTAAAGTATTTTGAGCCCCCGGAAGGTGAACTGCCGACAGAGTTATGTGTCTCGCTATGCACCATAGCCAAATGTCCATCGAGAGAGCCATGAGTTTTCTCGAGCCCGTACCCCCTTGTTTGTTGATGTAGTACATGGCTACTACGTTGTCCGTTTGGATCAGAACGGTCTTGTGGGGAAGAAAGCGAGCAAACGCCCGGAGGGCTTTGAAGATTGATAACAGTTCTAGAAAGTTTATGTGGTGAGACCTTTCTTGGGTGGACCATAGGTCCCTGACGGTGAGGTTCGACATGTGGGCTCCCCACGCAAAATTGGAGGCGTCGGTCGTGATGGTGACTGACGGAAGGGAGGGATGGAAGGGAAGTCCCACACAAACATTCGCTGGGTCCTGCCACCAGCGAAGGGAGAGGCGAACCTGGTTCGGTACCGTGAGAAACATTGAGCTCGGGTGCCGATGGGGTTTGAAAGAGTCTATGAACCATCTTTGGAGAGGTCTGAGACGTAGTCTGGCAAAAGGAGTAACCATGACCGTGGAGGCCATGTGACCCAGGAGAACTTGGACCGCGTGGGCCCGGATCCTGCGGTTGCGGAGGAGGAGGGAAAGGTGCTGTTGAAGGGCTAGGAACCTGTCCTTCGGTAGGGAGGCGGTTTCCGTGATGGAGTTGAAGAGAGCTCCGATGAAACGGATTTCTGTGGTTGGGAGGAGTTGAGACTTTGAGACATTCAACTGAAGGCCCAGCCGTTGCAGGAGAGAAAGAGTCTGTGAGACATGGTTTTGAAGGGATGAGGGATCGGACGCGACAATCATCCAATCGTCCAGATAAGGAAAGACCATAATGCCCTGTTTCCTGAGGTGCGCTGCCACCACGGCGACCACCTTTGTAAAGACCCTTGGGGCCGTGACGAGGCCGAAAGGGAGAACTGTGAACTGGTAAGATTGTCCCAGGAGCTTGAAGGAAAGGAAGCGTCTGTGGGATCGACGCACCGAGACGTGGAAATACGCGTCGCGTAAGTCTATAGAGGCGAAGTAGTCTCCGTGTCGGAGCATCGGGAGGATGGAGGCCACTGAAACCATTCGAAATTTTGAAGGCAGAATGAAGAGGTTTAGAGCCCGTAGATTGAGGATAGGCCGAAGGCCTCCGCCCCGCTTGGGAACCGTAAAGTATCTCGAGAAGAAACCTCGAGTGTCCTGCTCGGAAGGAGAAGGCTGGATTGCGCCTTTCGCCAGAAGGGAGTCGACCTCGGCGCATATTTCCGGTGAAGGGTCGGTGTGGAGGATGTGACCCGTGGGTGGCAAAGTTTCGAATTCCAAGGCATAGCCGTCTCTGACAATGCGAAGAACCCAGGCATCTGAGGTGATAGACTCCCATTCGCGGTAGAAAGGAGCTAGGCGGTCGAGGAAAGAGCAGAGAGGAAGGATCTGGTCGGGGCCTAGGAACGGCATGGTAGTGGCAGTAGTAGTGGAGATAGAAAGATCCCCGAGAGAGTAGGCGTCAGGCCCGACGTTGGGGTTGTGGCATAGCTGCAGGACCTTTGCCCCGACCTTTCGGGACCTGGTGCTGGCGGCGAGGTTGTTGGTGATGACTGTGGTGACTCGAGCTCGACGAGCGTCGAAACGGCTGGTGACGAAAAGGCTGAGGGTAGCGACGGTACCGTTGCGGGAACCATCGGGTCCGCTGAGCCTGAGGTTGATCGGTCCCGCACTTTGTTGCGAGAATCTTGAAGTCGTGATTGGACTTAAGTTTATCATCAGTGCCAGAATTGAAAAGGCCCTGGGTGTTGAAAGGAAGGTCTTCGATCACTTGTCGAGAGGAAGAAGAGAGTCCTGAGGACCGAAGCCATGCGTGCCGTCTGATCGCGACCGCGTGGGCAATCATTTTTCCGGCGGTATCACCGGTATGCTTAGCCATTTGAATTTGGTGGTGTGCGAGAGAGTCCGCCTCCTGTTGGAGGGTCGAAAGGACTGACCGGTCTTCGTCAGAAAGTTTGGCGAAGAAAGGTTGGGCTTTCTCCCAGAGGATCTGTTGATAAACGCCCATGCAGGCCCCGTAGTTTGCCATGCGGCAAAGGAGGAGAGCACCGGAGTACAACTTGCGGCCTACCGCATCGAAGCGTTTGCCCTCTCTGTCGGCCGGGGAGTTGGATTGTCGACCCGACGATTGGGAGGCCTTTACCACCATGGAGTTTGGGTCAGGGTGATGCTTGAGCCATTCCAAGGCTTCGTCATCGGTTCGGTACCAGGCCTCTATTTTCTTAGAGGTTGGAGGTATCGAAGATGGAGTCTTCCAAGATGCCTGGATGACGTCCAGGAGGTATGGAAGAAAAGGCAGCAAGGTGGCCGGCGGGGCTTGGGCTTGAACCCTCTTGAAAACGGGGTCGGTAACAGCCTTTGAAGTTTGTTTAATTTCCATCCCCAGAGCGTCTGCCATTCTGACCATCTGGTCGGAGAAAGCCCGGATATTATCCGTCGGGGAAGGTGGGTCGACCTCGTAGGCGTCGTGAGGCGGGGAGAGGTCGAGACCGAGAGAAACCACAGAGGCGGAGAGTATCGACTCGGGGCGTTCGATATCGGGGTCATCCTCCTCGGGCCCTTGAGGGGACCGGGGAGGAGAAACAAGCACAGAGTCCTGATGAGGTATAACCTCAGGAGCAGGGAGAGCCGGCTGTGGAGGAACGCCCTTGGACGCGGAGGCCTGGGCGGCGCGGGCTAAGCGCGTCATCTGTCTACCCCTCTCAGGTGTTTGAGCCGGGGGAAAGAGTTCTTGTCGAGCCGGAAGACGAGATGGTGCCGGCTGGGGAGCCTTAATAACCGTCCTGACCGACCGGTCGGGGGAGGCTTGAGCGTCCACATCCGAGGACTGACCATGAGGAGAGGAAGAGGAGCGGAGGCGTTGTGCCGGTTGGATAGGAGAGGATCTCCTAGAGGAAGGCCCAGAGGAGGGGACGTCCTTCTTCGAAGACGCTGAGGAGGACGACCTCTGGATCATTCTTTTCTTTGCTGGGGGTTGTTTCGACGCGACCCTCAGCGATTTTCCCGGCGTCGGGGGAATCGGGCACACAGCTGCCGAGTCAGATTGAGCCTGTCTGGATTCCTCCTGAGCCCTCTTGAAGGCAATCTTCATGGCGGAAGAAGATGGCGGCGCAGCCAGGCGGGATCGAGTGGAAATGGCCGAAGCCACCGAACTCGAAGTTGATGAAGGGCCCATCTTGCCCGATCGGGTGGATACCGTAGCGGTGGTCACCGTGCAGGGCGGTTTGGTCGGTCGCGGTCTCGAGGTTTTCGAGGTTTTAGATGACACCGACGGAGCAGGCCTGGACGCCATCGAGGCCGAGGTGGAAGTAGAAGCCTCAGGAGCAAGAGTTTTTTCGTAAAGAGCTGCGCGGAGTCTCGCAGCTCTATTTCTTCTGGCCTGAGCTGTAAAGGCCAGGCAAAAACGGCAGGTACCGACGACGTGGCTTTCGCCAAGGCAGAAAAGGCACTTAGCGTGGCCGTCGGAATCTGGAATCTTAGCGGCACACTGAGTGCACCGTTTAAAGCGCGTGGTTGACATAAGAACGAAGAGTCCGAAGTGAGCTTTGCGGCGGAAAAAAAGGAACTGGAGAGCGGGCGCGGAGGGCGCCCTTTATACCCTCCGGGAAGAGGGGCGGGGTTACCGCCAAATTTCAAACTTTAGCTTGGAAGAGTATCCGTTGGAGCCTGCGCAGGCGCAGCGTTCTCCATTAGTGTGCATTCACAGAGTACACGAAGAAAAAACTGTATGTACATACAGCTGCTCTGAGTTCCCTTCGGGGTGGTTAGGGTGGGATACAAATGTAGTAAATAAATGTAGTAAATGAATAAATAAATAATTTTGGACTTAAGCTCGCCCAAAGTCTGAAATGACTTGAAGACACACAACAACAATAATCCTAATTAACCTGACTATCTTATTGGCGAGAAGCAGGCCCACACTTCCTATTGAAATCCTGATAGGTTTATGTTGGTTAAAATTATTTTCATTTTTAAATATTGTATTGTTCTTTCAATGTTATTGTCGTTGTTTTGCACTGCAAATAAGATATGTGCAGTGTGCGTAGGAATTTGTTCGGGGTTTTTTTTTCCCCAAATGATAATTCGGCCCCTCAACAGTCTGAAGGATTGTGGACCGGCCCTTTGCTTTAAAAGTTTGAGGACCCCTGTGCTACATTATGTCGCTTTTCCCTATATGAATAGATAAATGATCCCCCATCCCCAAAACTGAATTGAAATTCACAGGAAAAAGGAACCATGGCCATGACATGGACCTGCATTCCCATTATCATCTATTTACAGGTTTTTCAGGGGTTTTGCAAGAAACAAATGGACATTAGTTGAGATCCTGCATCACCGGTTAAGTTATGAATGTGAAGCTAAGTAAAAGTAGAGTTGGGCCCAAATCCTGTTTCATCTGTTTCTTTCATGGTTTTGTACTATTTTGTCCATTCTGATTGCACGGAACAGTACAACCCCATGGGAACAGAAGAAATAATGAAACGAAAGAAGAGGGGAATTGTAACCGTTTGGTCGGCTGATTTTCGTTGCTTGGTTGTAGGCCCTGACTCGCAGGACCTTCAGCCAAGCGCCAGCCTCTCAATACTTGTACGGAACTTGAACAGAAAAGCCAATTCGTATAGGTGCCCATTTCCATAAGCAGCAGACAGAAATGGAAATGGGGCCATACAAATGGAACAAATGGAAATGGTAAGTAATTCCATACAAATGCACAACCCTAAGTAAAAGGTCCTAGTCCAACCACCCAAAACCTACCTTAACACACAACAGCTGTACCAAGCAATGGAGGTCTATTTAGCTAGCAACTGAAGTGAAGCAGAGTAACATTTCCAGTCTCCCCCTGCCAGCAAGCAAAGCTACAATTAGGAATTGAGACAATGTCCTACTTCTGATTGTCACAGTCTTACTCACCATTGAAAGAAGGCTAGGAACAACTTTCTAGTTGATGCAGGATTTATGGAGCATTTACAATCGTGGCAATGATGCCATGATTGTCAATATGTAGCATAACTAAATATGAAGTACAGTAGAGTCTCACTTATCCAACACTCGCTTATCCAACATTCTGGATTATCCAACACATTTTTGTAGTCAATGTTTTCAATACATTGTAATATTTTGGTGCTAAATTTGTAAATACAGTAATTACAACAGTATTACTGTGTATTGAACTACTTTTTCTGTCAATTTGTTTTATAACATGATGTTTTGGTGCTTAATTTGTAAAATCATAACCTAATTTGATATTTAATAGGCTTTTCCTTAATCTCTCCTTATTATCCAACATATTCGCTTATCCAACATTCTGCCGGCCCATTTATGTTGGATAAGTGAGACTCTACTGTAATATGGATCTGTTACTCTAGGTTACACTTTTTAACTGCAATACAGGAAACAAACTACTGTCTCTGCTGTGTCACCTTCATCTTTCTTAACAACTTTTATATGTCTGCAGCTAAAGGAATAGTGAAGGATTACTCATGACATCAGCTGGAAGAAAGAAGTACCAGCTGGAAGAAAGCTGGGGAAAGAATGTATAACTTATAATTATGTATGAGGTGTGCCTACAACTTGAGTTATTCCTAGGGGGGGAGGTCAAGGGCAGGTGCTTTTTGCTACTGAAGTTATTCCAGGAGAGGGGAAGGGTGGCATTTTGCAGTTGCAATTATGCCGCTGTTAAAGTTGAGCTGTTTTCAGAAGGCAAGTGCTGGATGAAGGCCAAGAATAATATTGGAATAGCTAACACTGGGAGTGCTACAGAGCAAAAGTATTTCTTTCTAAAGTCACACATTGGGAAAACAAAAGCTAAGTGACTTTAAACATAATGCAGCAATTGGTTAACTACCTCTAAGAAATTTAGGATAAATTATCTGACTCCTAAAAATTAACAAAAATGTTTTAGAGGTGAACAATACTTAGCTAAATTTGTGTCTCTAACCTGGGTGTTTCTGCAGTGCACAGTAATTAAACTTTTTGAAGATGTCCAGAGACACTCTGAAAAGGAAGTAAATTTACTTTTAATTTTATTACAAACTGAACAATATGAAGGAAATATACATAGCCCTCCTATATATTGCAATACATGAACAAATACATAAGTGCATACCACACTTGATGACTTCCATGTCAGGGAGAAGTGAATCTGCTCTAGGTTTTAACACAGACTTTAAGGCACTATCCAAAACACCTCAAACTTATTTTGGAAATAAATTCAGAACCTTGGATAGTTCCTTCTAAGTCTGTAGTAAATCCAATATTACATTTATCTCGTTCCTTACATAGATGTCACTGAGAAGGGATGCAATACCTCTATGTAATTTTTTGTGTGAATGTGAAGGACTGCAAAACATTCTGCTGTAAAATGTCACTAGGACCTTCCAGCCTTTCATTGCCATGCAAATGTAGGCAAAATACCTCTGAAAGAACTGATGTCAGTAGTAACATGGCTGTGCAAATAAAAAGCTATCAGTCTACACATATTTTAAATGATTTAATATGCATATTTTAAATGTGTCACTTCTACATAAACCCATTAGGCAACACTTAATGGTCTCCTTCATTTTTGACAATGTGTGTTTGTATGTATGGGTACATACATAAATAATGCATGAATGGTGTTACTAAGAAAGGTAAGTACTGTAAAGGTTTTCCCCTGACATTAAGTCTAGTCGTGTCTGAATCTGGGGGTTGGTGCTCATCTCCATTTCCAATCCGAAGAGCCGCCGCTTTCCATAGACACCTCCAAGTTCATGTGGCCAGCATGACTGCATGGAGCGCTGTTACCTTCCCGCCGGAGTGGTACCTATTGATCTACTCACATTTGCATGTTTTCAAACTGCTAGGTTGGAGCTAACAGCAGGAGCTCACCGGATTCCCCGGATTCAAACTGTCGACCTTTTGGTCAGCAAGTTCAGCAGCTCAGCAGTTTAACCCACTACACCACCAGGGCTCCACTAAGAAAGGTAGTTGCTTTAAAACTCAATTAAAATCATATTCATACTGCTATTGGTCAGAAAGGAAAATGACCAGAGCCAAAGAACCTCAAACAGAAAAAAGTATCTCCTATTGCTGATATGAAAACACTTAAGCAAGTGCAGAATGATGGATACTCATTCTTATGAGAGTGCAAGTAGAAGACTATCTCTGGGTTTTTTGTGTCAGCCTTCTCATACAACACCCACAAAAAAGTAAAACTGTCTGAAAAATAATCACAACATTTAAAAAACATCAGTGAAAAAGTTATTTATATGCTTCAGTAAGTAATAGTTATTTTTGAATCTAGTTCATGTGGCACTTTCATTGTAAGTGTCAATACACCAAAAGATGTTCAGCTGGGCTCATCATCCATGTGACTGTGTCAAGATTTCTGACTATCACGCCAAATGCATCTCTCTTCCATAAAGATCGTACTCTTTGTATAAGATGTATGCTTTAAGAACTGGTGGAAGTGGAAGCTTCTTCATGGATAATGCCTTCTGTGTACTCTCTAATCCCATGTATTTCCGTATTTTCAAGCGGCACAAATGCTTTAGGGGACGAGGATTCTCTAAAAGACAAAAACAAAACAAAGCCAGGGAGAAATGCAATTGAAACCATGTTGATAAAGTATTGCTTCAGCTACATCCAGAGCAACACTGAACTCATGAAACAGTTTGTGTTATAGACATTTAGGCGGCCACAATGGCATAAACTGCTCCCAGTGCTGGCAAAAAGGAATTCCCACAGAGGAACTGCATAGGGTTGGCTCTAATTACTATTCCCAAGTTTTGAGAGTATATTAATTCCCATATTGACATTTGATCATAGATCATAATCCTTGTTGGTGATGATGCCATGGCCTAAATACCCTGAAGGCACCAGAATCCATCTGATTTTGGAAGCTAGGCAGTGTCAATTCTGATTAGTACTTGGATGGGAGAACGTAATGAATTCTAAGCTATATTTAGATAAAGGAACAGGCAAAAATGCCTCTGAGTATTCCTTGCATATGAAAACCCAATGAATTTCATGGCATTGCCATAAATTGACAATGAACAAATAAACTAATTACTACACAAGTCAGGTAAAGATGAAAGCAGCCATTCCCTTTTAGTCATTACCTCTCCCCACTGATTTTTATACTATTTATTTCAGTGTCTACATTTGGGGCTGCAGAATACATGTACGTACTTTTCTACCTCTTAAATTCCATGTTGGTAATCTCATATCCTAAAATTCAGCTTTTCATCTGGAGTTTATCTTTGGTTAAAGTATTTTTAAAAAATTCTTCCTATAATTCTTAACAACTCTCAAATTCTATCTGAAATGATGTATCTCCCCATATCAACCTGTCAGATTTTAAAGATCAACTGGGGAAGGCCTCATCTTGGTCACAGACTAGGTTGGTCTTCTCCTTTTGCTAGCAGGAAAAGGTCTTTTTGTTTAAGCAGACTTTTGATGTGTAAGCACCTATGGTTCTTATTGGGATATGTGCTTTATTTTTATATTTATTTATTTAGGTTTTGTATTTGATACTGTTTAATGTGGGGATATTTCATTTTTATTGTTAAGATATTTAAATTGATTGTCTTTGGGAGCCACTTTGGATCCCACTCTTGGGGAAACGTGATGTATGAATAAAATAAATGAACATAAGGATATCCTTTTACATTAACTAGGCATGCTTACTATCAGAAAATATTGACAGAAGACATTCAGTGGTATCAACTTGCCTAATACATCCAATACAAATACAGCTTGTTTTAAAAATTCATATTTTCAGAGGTTCATTATTGGCCTTTTCCCAAGACAATACTATACATTTACCTAATATTTGCTGAATCTCTTCCCATTCTTTTTGTGACTCCAAGACAAACTTGAGTTTTGTGCAAAGGGGAACATAATCCATATAATCTATGAATATCCGAACAATGCGTCCAACTAAATGTTTCATCCAAGGAACAGTAATAAAGTCACAGAACTGAAAAGAAGAAAGTCCGGTGTGATACCATATACTCTCAGGTGCAATCAATAAGAATTGTGCAAATGTTATCAATAATTATGTGAAGGATTCAAAAGAGAAAACAAATGCAAGAATCCAAATATCATGCCACTTCACTTTACATCTGGAAGAAAATTCTTAAAAGTGGTATCCTTACTCTTTTCATTTTTTCTCATTGATTTGAGAGATTCTGAAATGCAGCATTTTTAGGTGCAAATGACTTTGGATCTATTGATGTTTGGTCAACTAGCAACTTAATCCTGAGTCCACTAACATTATATTTTAAAACAAGATGGTTGAACACCTTTATTTTTAGGAGGACAGCCGTATTGTATTACAGTAACATCTTATGATTACCAAAAAATTAAAGGCAGAAAGATTTTTTTCTCTTGCTAAGAAATTCTCTCTTAACCTAGTATCTGACAGATGGAAGCCAGTCTTGTTGCTTTTACAGTTGCACTACCATTTTAAAAAATCCAAACAATCTTTATAATGTTTCTTTTTCAGATATTCATACTTCAACCCTTGGAAATTTGTTATGGAGAAATTTAGCACAAACCAATGAACCAAAATTATAGAATTTTATTTTGAAAATGGTATGGTCTGCCCAGCAAATCAGGACACAAGTGGCATTTGGAGGCAACAATCTGGAGCAACTGCCCGTACTGCAGGAGGGACTATGCAGCTCCTGAAAGACAAGTTTAGAAAAAGAGCAATGTCAATAAATGCATATTTCGACTGGCCAGCCAATTGTTCTGACATAACTACCCCAGATTTTTTAACTGTTAGACTATCTAAAGAATCATTAAGATTAAAAAATTCTGCCACGTTCAGAAGCTAAGGAAAACATTCAAACAGAAATGCATGCACTGGGACCCAACATGCTGACACATATAATGGAAAATGCATTTGAAAGTGTGTGTGCTTGTGAGATTGCAAATGGAGGTCATTTGCATGATGTCATTTTTCATAAGTTTTTCAGTTTTTACATTGTAGTGCAACTTTTGGACTACCCTGTAGTAGCCAAAGGGCAACCAGATAGTGTTAGTAGAATAGTTCAGCTCCAGTCATTGCCACATAATTATTATTGAACTGGACTTTCTGTCCATATAGCAACGTGTAAGCTATGGTTGGTACTCCATTACGCATTTTGCCCTTGGCTTTAACTATTGGCATAATGCACCAATTGTACCATCGTGTGCTGCTAGAGTGTGTCATCTACTCAAGAATGATCAGATCAGGTTCTCCTGTACTCAAAGGCACTATATCAGCCTATCTTCAATATAACCATGGCTGGTATGCAGACTGCTGGACTGATTGATCCATATTAAGTACGTATCCCTAAGGACCCTTATCAGCAAAACTAAGAATGTAAATCCTGTGTTGAAATGTTTAGCAAGCAAGCAACCTCACTCTACACTTGGCCTTTGTTATCATGGCTAAAAATAGAAAGAGAACCATGCCGATCTTAGTTGTTTTCTCTTTTCTCCTTTGAAAACAGACAGTCAAGTCACAATGAAATGTTTATCTTAAATCCAACAGCAACCAATCCAAGAATGCTATACTTAAAAAGGATTATAATGGTTTCTTCAAGATGCAATAATTGCATCATTTACAGAATTTGGGGAAATGATCCAGACAATTATGGCAATGCTTTCAGGTCGCATCCTCTCATGTTTTTCCAAAGGTGGTAGACTTTGCTTACTTTCTTTATGGCAGATAAAGGCCTTTAAGCAGACCTTGGATAGGGGTATTTTGGGGATGCTTTAGTTGTTTAATACTGCATAGAACTGATTGAACTAAATGGTCCATTCCAACTCTAAAGATCCTGTGATTCTGTTATTCTTCTCCCTTTTTTTATTTGCACCAAAAGCATCCATTAAAGAAAGAAAAATATCTGTACCATTTCTGTGAAAGGGTAGTACCAAGACCATTAATTGAAAAGAACCCTAAGAATACTATAGAAAGAAAAAAATATCAGAATGTACTTACTGGATTATCTTTAACAACACAGGATGTCCACCCTGGTAATATATCTTCCTCTTGCGTTGACCACACAAAAGAATTCCCAAAGATGTCCCCATGCATGCAGTCAAAGCATAGCTCCACCTTGTATCCATGGTTGAGCAACATCCTTAGCATTACCTCATCATTCAAAGCATACTGAATGGCACTGGGGAAATGGGTGTCATTCACAAGGTTGAAGTAGCAGTTGACATTTGCACCATAATAGAGAAGCAACCGTACAATTTCATGGTTCCCAGCTCTGACTGCTACCAGAAGGCAGTTCAGAGGGTCTTTATTTGGGTCTGCACCTGCCTGCAGAAGTATTTCAATTGAGAGAATGTCATTGTTGGAAACGGCGAAATAAAGTGCTGTTTTCCTTTCGTCGTCATAACTTTGTGAAATGTGTTCTGCCAGCACAGTATTGACATCAAAATCATTTTCAATTAGAAGTTCTAGGCACTGAGGGTTTTGGCCTTCTGCAGCTGAGTGCATGGGACTCTGACCGCTTTTCTGGATGGCTGTTTTGGAGGTAACTGGAATGAGGTATTTTAAGGCCCTACAAAACAGCAACAATTGACAGATAGTTGAAAAGCACAATTTTAATTCAAATTAAAAATCAGTTAATAAAAATGTGTTGTCTACAGTGCCATTTTCCGAAACAAGGCACTAGACCTTCCTCAAGCAGAAGAAACAAAACTAGCAGGAGAGTAATTTCTCTCCACAGTACCTGTAGGCAGCACCATTGGTGTTTTCCTCAACAGGGTCTCAAACCTGTATTCTGCAGAGTTCAAAGAGAGACCAAGGTTTTATCTACACTTCCATATATAATCCAGATTATCTTCTTTGAACTGGATTATATGGCAGTGTAGACTCCATATAATCCAGTTCAAAACAGATAATGTGAACTATCTGCTTTGATAATCTTAGATCAAGCCCAAGGTGTTGGAAGTAAAAGCAACACTTAGCATTAAAGAATCAAGAATGCTTCAGAGTGGGCAGTAGTAATAGGGTTAGATGGTTAGAGACCCCTTTGTGATGAAAACTGATACTCTTAGTGCCATGCCCCACAAAGACTCTCACTATCTACCCCAGTTAAGCCCTTTTTAGTTAAAGGGATTAATATTTTATGTAGTTTCTGGGGGATCCGCCTAGAAAGTCTCTTTGCATTTGAAGCCTCCATCGCCCTGCCCCTTTAAGAATCCCCTCAGGACAGAGCCTCTGGCAAGGCACTTCTAATTCTTGGAAAAGTCAGCCTTTTGTGACTTGAAGGTTAAGAGGGATGAAGACCAGAAGGTCTACAAATAACACATCCAGTCGGAGCTGTATGAGCTGCATTCAAGTCTAGTCGGAGCTGGATTCAAGTCCAGTCAGAGTTAAATACTGAGACCACCTTAGAGACAGTTGAACACCATGCAAGAAAGAGACAATAAGAAATAAAGATTCAAGAGACTCAGTTCAGCTAGAACTGTGTCTATCTCTCAAAAACTTTACCTCTCCTCATAAAGACTTTGTAGTGAGACTCAGGAGGAGTGAAAGTCTAAAATTCTTGCCAGTTAATAAATTATTGCTTGATTTGACTATATAGTGTCCGATCTGTTCCCTGCACAGCCAGTTCACCTTCCAAATAGTTAAGATAGCATGGGGGTTAGAGCACTTAGTGATGTTTCTCTACCTCATCTCCTTCCTGTGAGTCTCTCTTTGAACTTCCCCAGAATGATGCTAGATTAGAGTAGCATCTTGAGTCATTTTTCTACCTTGGAATGGAGTTACTATTTAAAAAAATTGTTTCTCTAAGACAGAGTTTCTCAAACTGTGCTCCTCCAGATGTTTTAGATTTCAGATGCCATAATTCCTAGCAGCTGGTAAGATGGCTGTGATTTCTGGGAGCTGAAATCCAAAACACCTGAAGGAGCATGGTTTGAGAAACACTGCTCTAAGACATTGGTGCCTTTGCTCCTTAATTTGGATCAATGCACTTGATCACAACAGAAATGCTGCCTAGTAAAGAGCTTATTGAAGCAAGTTAGCAGAGTGGAAGGTTGAGTAGACACTGGGATTAAGGGACATAAGAAGGAAGAGGTTAGGCATAAAAAGAAAGCACTAGAATGAGGAGTTGGACAAGAAATTCTAGCCAATATGAAGTTGATAACTTAAGCCCCTACTATACTGTTCTATATCTCAGGTTCTGATCCCTGATTATCTACTTTGTACCTGATTACAGTGTTCCCTCGCTACTTCGCGGTTCACTTTTCGCACCCTCGCTGTTTTGCAGGTTTTTAATAAACACTAAAATAATAGTATAAATCATAAAATAATATTATAAATCCCTTATATATCCCTCTTTCTACTTCCTTCCTAACGAGAAGCCTAAGGAAGGGAGAGAAAAGGAGGCTGAAGCAGCTTTGTTTTCGCTTCACAAGGCAGCAGCAGCAGCGGCTGGCGCGGGCATGTGCGTGCTTGAGAGGCAAGGAGGGGATAGAGACACTACTTGCAAACAACACAAATATAGCGTCCCTACTTCACGGATTTTTACTTTTCACGGGTGGTCCTGGAACAAAACCCCCGTGATAAGTGGGGGAACACTGTATACAAATACCCACTGCCAGATAATCTGGGATAAACAGATAATCTGGGATTGGATCCTGGGATATAGGGCAACATATAAGGGACCTTACTCTCAGGTATGTTGACATATAATCATTTTCTCAGATTGTGAGGGACTTCTCTTCGTTCCTTGTTCTCCAGGCACTATATACATGGCTAATAGTCTTAAACTAAATACTTTCACTTTTATTCATAGATGAGTACTGCAGATTTTATACTAATGCACTGGATTAAGAAAGATTAAGGAAGTATACTCACAGATAATGCCCTTCATATGCTGCTCTATGTATAGGAAGGTGCCCTGCTTTATTAGGCAAATTGCCACTTCCTCCATATTCCAACAACAAAGCTATACAATCTGGATTTCCACCTCCAGCTGCTTCAAAGAGTATTGATGATCCATCGTCAGCCATAGCATGCACATCACCACCTAGTGGGGGAATAACAAACCAGAAGAATTTTAAGTAAAGATTTGTTGTAAATGTAACTTCTTTCTTCCTCAATTTATTCATTTCCAATTTTAGAAAATTTCGGCCAGGCTTTGCAAGGCCATTAAATGCTAATCTACAAGGCCGTTAAATGCTATTCAAGGCAATCTATTGCAACATTCACAGCTGCCTCAAACAAGAGTTCTTTCTCCCAACCTGGACTTTCCACAGATATATAAACCCCACTTGCCTAGTTTCCAACAACCTCACACATATGAGGATGCCTGCTATAGATGTGAGCGAAACGTCAGGAGAGAATGCTTCTGGAACATGACCATACAGCCCGGAAAGATCACAGAAACCCAGTGATTCCAACCATGAAAGCCTTCAACAACACAGAATCAACTGTCTTTTCTACATGTCACGGATTGTCCAAAATTGCTATTTATTTTCCTGCTCACCAACTTGACATATATTGGGAATGGCTATGATGATACAGTGAAAAAAAAATGTCTACTGTATGTCCTTTGAGACAATATTTGATCTTGCCTCAAGACACTCAAATGAATGTACATAAATCACGCCAGCACTACAGTCTTAAACAAGTAAACTTCAAGGACTTGACCAAAGCCAGAAAACATCATAGCTGAATCTAGCTCTGCAGAGTGAATCAACCACTTTGTCTACATTGACTATTTTGTAGGACCCTTATGGATATTAAAGGCTTTTTACAGATATTGAAATAATTCTTGACTAGAGGGAGCAAGACTCACTTCATCAATTAACACTGAAAATTTCCAAGAACAAGACAAATATCTCAAAGATTCAAGAAGCGTGCCTGCTCCAATAAACTGTAGATACATGTCCAAAATCCGTTTTGAGGTATAATGATAGTAAGTATCAATCCTCCAGCTAGAGCTGGTGGCAGAGGAAGCTCAAAAAGTCCTTTGAGCACATATACAAAGAGACAGACAATCTCTCCGTAGCAAAAGGTGTTACCTGTTAAAAGCATTCACATGCTTGTCAACTCACCTTTGTGAATTAAATGCTCTAGCACATCACAGTGACCGAATTCAGCTGCCACTCCTAATGGAGTTACTCCGTATCCATCTCTCAAGTGAACGTTGGCACCATTCTTCAGAAGAAGAGCAACAATATCATTTCGACCCTGTTTTGCAGCTTCATGTATTGCTGACCAACGTTTTACACATGGCTGGTTGACTATGCAGTTGTGTTCGATCAGAGCAGAAGCCATTTCATGAGAGCCTTGTCTCACTGCTTAACGTTTTATGAGAGAAAAGAGTACATTTTAAGTGTGAATATTTTAAAAAGCCAATTATCAATTTGTAATGAAATCTTTCTACTATATGCATTACTACATGAAAGAATACGTAAGATAAATGAGCACCTGAGGCTATTTATTTACTAATTAAAATACAGTAAGGCTGGATTTACACTGCCAAATAATGAATTGAACTGAATTATACAGTGCTATGGCATCTTCTACACTGTCCTTATATCCCAGGATCTGATCCCAGATTATCTGTTTATCCCAGGTAATATGGTAGTAGAGACTCATATAATCCAGTTCAAAACAGATAACTTGGGATCAGATCCTGAGATATAAGGATAGTGTTGAAGGGGCCTAAATTGACCTAAATTGCATTATACAGCAGTGTAGATCCAGCCTAAAATTCCCATAATTGCAAAACTCACATCTGGTTGCTAGGTGATTCTATAGTTTATCCTGGAACTTCACACAGAGTTGTATTAGAGGACCTGGCAAATTCCTAGAGAGGACACCTTGTCTAGGAATCTCTGGGTCATCCAATATATTTTTAGGGTATGCTGGGACCAGAAGTCATGGTTTTTGTTTTTTTAAATAGTGTTGGGCTGTATTCAGTTTCAAGTAACTTCACTCCAGCTGAGAAATAATTTAATTTTTCCCATCCCAGAAATTAAAATATCTAACCCAGATCATAAGATTCCAATACAATAAAGTCAGTTTAAAGATAATGTATTAAAGTATTAAGATAATTTATTTTAAAAACAATTTAATTTAAAAATAATTTAAACATTCTAAAAACATATTATATAATTGAATAAGTGAAGAGTTAAATCATTTAAAAGCTTAAAATAGTCCAAAACACTGCATGTGCAGAGATTTGGATGAAATCATCAAGCCCAAAGGCTTTAATAAAGAATCAGATTTATTATCAAGTGAAAACAATGTTGGCAATGTTATATTAGGACACCAACTAAGAGGCTAGGACACGGGATCTTGAACAGCACATAGTCTTCTGTGCCTCCGAATAATGCACATTTTGATGCCTTAGAAACTGGGGGGTAAAAGCCAGCCTACTAAACTGTTCCCTTTTTATTCAACTGATTTGTACACGTGAGCTTTCAAAACAAGCACAAAGCAGTACAGGAACAAAAAGAAACAATTCAGAGTCACAGAAAATCAACATGAAGTGCAATTTAGCAGCAAATAACAGGCTGAGTATCAATAGCTCACGTGATCAGAGGTTTGCATGCTGGGCTTCCAGATTTCCTTTTAACAGTACAGTTTTAAACCTGCAAGAACTGACAATTAAAAAGGCCATTAATGAGTTTATTACCAATCAGAAGAGGTGTTTCTCCTTTTCTGTTAGTAGTATTGGGCCAGACCCCCTTGTCCAATAATGTCTTGACATTGGCCACATGGCCAGACTTGGCTGCTAATGTTAAGGGTGTCTCTCCATCACACGTTTTATATTCCCACATTGATTTATAAGAAGCTGGAAATAATTTTGAAAGGGAGAAACGAATTGTGTAAATATGTCAATATCACATGAAAAATTATATGGGGAGCCAAGAAAAAATGTACAATGCACACCAAGATTGTTTCATGAATTGACAACATTATCTAGCTTATCAATCACTCTTATAAGAACTGTAATTGCATACCTAATTAATTAATTAATTAATTAATAATCCATCTTTTTCACAAACAGAAATTAAGGTATCTCACACATAATTTAAAACTAGGTACACAAATTAAAGATTGGTACAGTTAAGCACCCATATACCGAAGTATCAGTACCTGTGTTTTTAAATAAACATATCAAACAAAATATGTCATCTCTAGGAATTTGCTAAGTCCACCATGTAATTCTATGACATACCTCTGCTAGGAGTTACTGGAGACTTAACCTGGAGGACCTAGAATATTCCTAAAGAGGATACATGTTTTGAATGTTGGCCTAAGACTCTGTGAGACCAGGGCTCAAATTTCTACTGTGCCAAAGAAACATCAATGTGATCTTGCCTTAAGTCACTCTCTCTGCCAAAAAGGAAGGCAGTGACAAACTTCCCACTCTCGTGAAATATCAATCCTAATGAATTCCCAGGTGGAACAACAGAACCCTGAAACTAACCAGGAAGGCAAACAGACAAAAAGAGTAACTTTGGTCAAAAGATCTACGAAGTCCAAACACTGCTTTCAGTCCAACCTACACACATCACTGGTAGAGATAGAGATAATTATGAAAACACACCCCTCTTTAGCTGTAGATGAATCTAGACAAAAATGAAGCTAAAACATTTTGGAAATACGCTCAAGTTTCTCGCAGGCACAAATGTTTAATACAGTACTTGCATGTTCTCCATCTTGGCCAAACATTATAATATTCTTGGCCAACTTACCATCTAATATTACTTCAAGTATTTGCTGAATTGGCTGGGCAGCGGCTTCATGTATAGGAAACCAACCTCTCTCATCAGCTTCATCCAAAGCATATTTGCATTTCACATATGTTTGAAGATCATACACTTGACCTAAATAAAAGATTAATAGACTTAAGTGATGGGGAAAAAAATCAATTTGTGATCAAGAGAAACCATTGTTGCCTTTCAATGGGAAAAAAGTATTGCAATGCCTTGAAGACAATGGTCGAAATCTTGTTCAGTATTTCCATAATGAAAGTAGAGTCTCACTTATCCAACATTTGCTTATCCAACTTTCTGGATTATCCAACGCAGTCTGCCTTTTAGTAGTCAGTGTTTTTGTAGTCCATGTTTTCAATACATTGTGATATTTTGGTGCCAAATTCGTAAATACAGTAATTACTACATAGCATTACTGCGAATTGAATTACTTTTTCTGTCAAATTTGTTGTATAACATGATGTTTTGGTGCTTAATTTGTAAAATCATAATCTAATTTGATGTTTAATAGGCCTTTCCTTAATCCCTCCTTATTATCCAACATATTTGCTTATCCAATGTTCTGCTGGCCCTTTAAATGTTGGATAAGTGAGACTCTACTGTATATACTAATGTTGCCGTGTATAGTGTGTCAATCCATAAATGGCTGTGTGACAGGAATATCAGGAACAGTCATTTCTGTAACCACTAATGTTATGAACATGTCTTAGTTGTAGTGAGCACCAGATAGCTAGCTATGGGGGGCATTATCTATACCAAATAAGAATTCTGCCCCCAAATTATTTTTTCTTCAGTCACCAAATTTCTAACATTGCAGAAAGTGACATGATGAAAATCTTATCACATGAGCCAGGCGAATCGTCCCCATTTGCCTGGCTTTGCTGCCGAACAGAGGGGCAGTGGGCCACACCACTCCCTTGCAGCAACGTTTCTCCCATCACACATAAGAAGCATTGCCCAAGTGGCGAGGATCCATGCTGGCTTCATTGGAGCCAGCCAACACAAGCAGACTCCTGTGTTGAGAGGGAAGCATCATACGACATTTCCAATCCAGTTGTAGCAGGTCCTCCGCCAGAAGTCCAGTGACATCATGGGATGGCCAGTATGCCCATCAGTCACTGGACTGGTGGGGAAGCATCCTAGGATGCTTCCCAAGCCCTGTCTGATGAGGTCCTTAGAACACTTCCATTTGTTTCCATTATAACTTTGTCTTCTTTTGATGCCTAATTTCAATTTCTAAGTGCTCAAGTGAAGTTTTAAGCTACTAAAATGCTAAAAGTTTAGAAACAGAAAGAAAATTATATGTAAATGGGGAGTAGAATGGGGGGCCTGTGGCGCAGGCTGGTGAGCAGCCTGCTGCAATAAATCACTCTGACCATGAGGTCATGAGTTCGAAGCCAGCCCGTGGTGGGGTGAGCACCCGTCAATTAAAAAATAAAAAATAGCCCCTGCTCGTTGCTGACCTACAACCCGAAATATAGTTGCATCTATCAAGTAGGAAATAAGGTACCACTTATAAAGTGGGGAGGCAAATTTAACTAATTTACGACGTTAGAATGAGGAAGTGCCGTCACAGTGGATGATGAAGCAGCTGCTCTCCCCTGTGGCCAGAATCAAACATCCCCTCAGGAGAAGGTTAAATTGCCTCTGCGTCTGTCTCGGATCTATGTGTATATGGGCATTGAATGTTTGCCCTATATGTATATAATGTGATCCGCCCTGAGTGCCCTTCGGGGTGAGAAGGGCGGAATATAAATACTGTAAATAAATAAATATTTGGGGAGAGCAACACCTTCATTCCCCATAATGACCCTTCTAGGCTGTGTGTGTATTAGACTCATGTGTGTAAATACACCCTTCCACAGGGACTGAGAAATTGCATGTTTTCAAACAATAAGAGTTATACCCCTAAAACTACACAACAGATTCTTGGTTATAAAACTTAGTTGGCATATTATTATTTTTCATAGATCGCAGCTCACTGTGTCAGATGGATCCATTGCATCCTCAGTAGGCAGGTTCAGAAACAGATGGAGAAAGGGAGGATATTGTTACAACAGTAGGATTAAAATGGGGAAAAAATACAAAATGTATAATTAATAATAAGGATTAAATGTGAGAAAGATAATCATCGTGATCATTCATGGGAACAACAATCAATATTAATACAATTGTCTTAACACTGATGTCTTTTAATAAAGGTACCTTCTCTTACGGCAGTTACAAGTTTCCTGTTTTGATCGCTGACTGGAACAAACCTATTGAAGGAGTGATAAAAAGGATATAAATAACACCCCACACCACTGTTATTATTTCATAAATATATCTGATGGCTCACTACCTAAACCTTGAGAATTGCAAGAATGCTTTTGATAGAAGTGATCATATGTCTATCCAATTTGGTCAACACAAAAAGTTGACACATACAAAGGCTACAATATTTGTCTGCAATAGAGCTTAAAATATCTCGTCATACAATTGTGATCCCCAAGAATAACTCCAAGGTGCCGTCTATATTCCAAACTCAAAGGGTAATGGTAGGCAAGAAGTATTCTTTGTAAATGTTGTATGGTTTTCAGAAATATTTACATGGCCTATTAGTTTAGGAAAGTTAGTGGAACCAACAAAAAACTGCCTTAGTAAGAACTGTGACTGATTTTATCTCTCTTTCAATTACTTTTATATGTTATTTTCAAAATATCAGTTTAAACAATACAAAAAAGGCAGATTACCTTCTGTACTGTGCATTATATCTTATGGACTATCAATCCTGCTGAAATACTACTACTAATAATAATATAGTCGTTTAATATAATATATTGTATGTATATATACTTGTAAACTGCCCTGAGTCCCCTTCGGGGTGAGAAGGGTGGGATATAAATGTCGCCAATAATAAATAAATAAATAAATAAATAAATACTAGGAATGGCATCTACAAGTGACTTGATATAGGGGATTCAGCTTCAAAGCAATATACTACAGGTATGAAAGAAATGGATTAAAATATTCCGGGATGTTAGCATCAGAGATTCTTAATTTAGCAGTAAGACTACTCTATACCTTGTTTCATGACTGGGCAAGGACGTTTGTTGATGTCTTTGACTTTCAAGAGACTCTTGGATGCTAAACTGAATGGCATAGTCAGTGAGGTGGTCTTCTTCAGAATCTTCACTCTCTTCCATTTCTCTGATATGGGTTAATCAACTATTTTCTAGCTGCAGAAACAAACAGAAAATCATATTTTCGTGCAAATTGTGCCAAAGAGAACTTAGACACATTAACAGTTGATTTCTAAAAGCATACTAGGATAAATGGTCACATATGAGTGGGCCTTAAATACCCTCAAGGCACCAGATCCTAACTGATCCTGGGGCTCATTTATATCTACCAAATAGTCCAGAGTTTTAGACAGGATGTTGGACAGCAATCCGGCTCCAACATAAACCAGCCACCTATACTTACCAAATATTCCCAGAAGCTATGGAGGTGTTCTGATGCTTTACCCCCTATCTCTGCAATGGCAATGCGGCATCTATACAGTCCTGCCTAGTTGCACAGGCATCTTTGCTGAGCGCAGGGAAAAGGGGATGGCACTGCCAGGCCATGTGGACAGCAGACTGGTTTATGTTGGAGCTGGTCTGCTGTCCACAGCTTGCTTAAAGCTCTGTGTTGCACCTCAGGTTAGCTTCACCTTGCTGTATACACCAAACTGCACACAGGTTGAAGTATTTTTAGTTGATTAGAAAATAGAAGATAAAAAGCAAAAGTAAAGTTCCAAAAGTTCATTGCAAAATAAAGCCTTAGAGAATAATTCCAGAAATCATGAGGAATAAACAAGGTCCCATTAGAGCATGACAAAGTCCCAAAAACATGAACACAATAGCTGCAAGATAATCCAGGAAAATGAGAGCTTGCCTCTTGGTTGAACGAGAGTTGCTTTGACAAAGGTTTGTCTCCAAACACATTGTTTTAATACCCTTTGCAAAGCATAAAAGCATTTCTCTGGCCTCTAACCTCCTTCTTATTTGCAATTCTCACTCCTCCGAACCCTGAATTCCAAACAGTCAGCTGGATCTAAGGAACCTGTTTCGTCAGGGTCAGCCTGCTCTTTAGTTTTCTGAGCCTCATTATCAGACTGAGAACTGTCCTCCTTTCCCAAGTCAATTTGCACCTGGCTGATTTCAGTATCATCAACATCATTCCTTGCTGTGGGAAAATGAACTTGCACTCTCTGTTCCTCATCTTCTACAACAGAGACATTTTGAACCTGATTGTGAACCTGAATCCCATCATCCTCATCAGAGTCAATCTGAGGTTCCAGCTGAGTTACAACACTCTGGAGCATTTCCTGACTTTCCTTAATATGAGGCTAAATAAGTTCACCCTGGTTATTCCATGTTAAGAAGACCCTGGGTATCATCTGGACATCCAGGAGTGACTTCTAGTATAGACAACCTCTTGAGAGCTAAGCTGGGACAGCCCTGGTTAGGATGGGAGACTGCCAATGAGTACCAGATACCATAACTATAATTCAGAGAAAGGAAGTGGCAAAACTACCTCTGGAGATTCTTTGTCTAAGGAAACCCTACGGAATTTGTCACAAGTCAACAAGCAACAAGAATACACACACACACACAGAGGGGTATAATAAAAAACAGAGTATCATAACTTTAGATTAGGAAACAGAGAAGAAAAGCACAGTGAGATTACAGGATGGATGCGCCCCATGTAAAGTCATATTTTTTGGGCCCCACGTTTCCCTCGAATCTGTACATTGCAGTCCAAGCAATTATCAAGACCTACAGAATCTCAGGCTACCAAATTGAACAACTTGTACAACAAAACTGACTAACCAATAAATTCTACTCACAATTGTTCGTCCTTCAGTTTCAAGAATCATGCAAAATTATCTGATAAATTCAAGATTTGAATTATCTAGTTCTGAAGGGTGGACCTATGCATATGTGAAGGGCCTTTTCTATCAAATAAAAACTTGTTCATAGTATCCCTTTCCTTTCTAGGGAAACCAACACATGACTTTGTTTGGGCCATCAGCTCTTGGCCACAGTTATTTCCACAAACAAATATAGCTTTTATGTGCTCATAAATCATTCCATTTTTAGTACTGAGAAACAAGGCTTAACATAGGTAATCAGACAGGATTTACAATGTCTTTTCTGCCCCCTTTCAGTAGGAGAGAAACATTTTAACATGAACATTTTTGAAAATTTCACTGCAGCCGGTTAGAATAGCTATAAATGGGTGGCAAAACGCAGAATATGCATTCCCAAACCTTTCATGCTGTACACAAATCTTAAACAAGATTAGGTGACATGAAATACAATCTTCAGGTTCAACAATTGTTCCAAGCAAAATCCTAATAGTGTTTTCAAATATTTGATAAGGGATACTTGAGCTTCTCCCTCATATTTAGTTTCTACATCTCGGGTAAGAATAACATAGGTTCAATTCTCTCTGAGAAACATGCAATATAAATACTGGGAATATGAACGTTCACCACAAATAAGGTGAGTTCATGACACAAACCATTCCCTAGTATTTTGGCACTATAGTTATTCTATTCCAAAGTAGAAACCTGTTTCCTAGCCTTAAGCTAAGTTTAAAAGAAAAACACATCCCCATGGATCCTGACTGAATTACTTTCAGCAACTGAACTACTACATCTCAATTGATACAGCATTATAGGTGCCAACCTATTAGTAGGTATGGGGCATCGTAAAGTCATGTTGTGAAGATGTACTCTACAAATCCTAGGCTCCATCAATGAACCTCTCATAACGTCAAATATGTTCTGATTTCTTTGAAGAACATATTCTTATTGATGTTCCTTGCCCAAAGATGTTAGTTCCAGACATCATTTAGGTTCAAAAACCTTTAACTAGGAATTGGCAATCCCACATGATTCAGCATTGATGCAAAAGAGACACTGGACATAAGGTAAATGATGCAAGAAACTAAATAGTTCACCTACACTTGTGAGACACCAAACTTCGTAATTAATTCCCACTTCTAGACTTCTGTTTACTTGATGTCAATCTACAATACTCTTTGATTATTTAGAAGATTGGAAGTAACCAATAATTAATATATTAGCAAACTGGCTTTCAGGGTTCTAGATCTACTCTCGATTGCTTTCTCCTATATTTAACACAAAAATATGCTCAAACTCTGAATGTAACCATAACCATCATTGATCTTAGACTAGCATTCAATGAATGTCATGCCCAAAAAATGCATTTGGAATTTTAAAAAAATTAGGATTCTCAACTAGAGAAATGAATAATATTTTTTAAAAAAGTTTAAAATTATTGATGCCCATGAAGAAATTTCCAATTGTATCAAATCTCTAAGGACTAATTGCCGTGAATACATCCTAATTCTCATTTTTTCAGTTTTGTATGTAATGCAAAAATAGCATTCCTCTGGCTCTACCTGATTCCCATTTTTAAAGGGTACTAGCTGTGCTCGGCCACGTGTTGCTGTGGCTTATGGGAATCTTTTGTTGGCCAAGTGGAATAGCAGTGAATAGCCTTGCAGCCTCAAAGCCTGCCTGTTTTCTTCTTATGAGAATCCTTGTTTGGTGAGCTGGAATACAATGGAATAGGCTTGCTGCTTGGAAGGCTGGGTACTTGCGTTCTGGGGGATTGTTTTTTTTGGCCAGCTTGAATTGCACTGAATAGCCTCGCAGCTTCAAAGCCTGGCTGCTTTCTACATAGGAGCATCCTTCGTTGGCCAGGTTGAATGGGATGGAGTAACCTCGTGGCTTCAAAGCTAGGGGGTTTTCTATCTAGGGGAAATCTTGGTTGGCCAGGTTGAACAGCACTGAATAGCCTTGCTACTTGCAAGCCTGGCCGCTTTCTACCTTGTGGAATTCTTGGTTGGCCGGGTTGAATAGCAATGAATAGTCTCAGTGAGGCAAGTATGAATGCTGCAATTAGCCACCTAAATTAGCATTTAATGTCCTCGCAGCTTCAAAGCCTGCCTGATTCCTGCCTGGGAGAATCTTTTGTTGGGAGGTGTTAGCAGGCCCTCGTTGTTTCCCTTCTGGAATTTCCTATTTTCAGAGTGTTGTTCTTTATTTACTGTCCTGATTTTAGATATTATATTGTTTTGTATTATTATATCACAGTAACTATTATATATTAGATTTATAATCTTCTATTATCTGCTTAGAACTGGATTATATGAGGACCCTTCTACACAACTGTATAAAATCCACACTGAACTGGATTACATGGCAGTCCTGTTCAAATCAGATACTGTGGATTAGCCCGCCTTGGCATTCTGGGTTATATAGGTATGTGGAAGGGCCTTGAGTCTACACTGCCATATAATCCAGTTCAAATCAGATAATCTGTATTTTATAGGCAGTGTGGAAGAGACCTGAGTGATGCCCTGAGCTCCATTGTTGCTGAGTGGGTTGCTAGGAGACGAAGTGGCCAGGGCCTACCCTTCTAACTGGCAGCACGGAGAAAAACAGTTCTTCCTCTTCTTCTAATTTGGACTTTATTTTTCTAGTTTTTTTTGTTTGAAAGACATATTTTGGGTGACTATGTCTTTTGTGGCCACCTTTGGTGTGATTTGGTCCAGTGTTTTTGTTCTTTATTCCATAGTAAAACACACATTACATTTATATATAATGTATCTACCTTGTAATATATCTACCTTGTATCTGTATCAAGGTCTAATACAGATTTCATTGAATTCCTATTCCCATAAAGACAAAACTTATCCTTTCAAGGAGATCAACATAAGGAAAAAGGAGGTGGCAAGAAGGGAAAGTGTTTAGTTTACTGAGCAGCTTATGTTTATTTTGGCTGAATGTAACGCTAACATAATATGACATGGCATTTTATTATAACTGTATTGTAGTATTTATAACTGTTTCAAATGGCCAAAAGATCTGTTCTCCAACTTTTAAATTCCAAGCTCTGGATTTGCTTTCCATCAGGGGAAAGTTATTAGACGCATATTGTTATTTCATAATACTTGTCTCTGTACAATTATTGAGACACATAAAGGCAATTGTAAACCTTCCGACAGTAAACCCATTTCAACTCTTCCAATATGCGGTTGAAAGAGCCAATATTCTGACATGTTTGCAGAGCTCGGACTCAGCTTCTTGCATGTTTTCCTCTGGCTTGTTGAAAGTGCAATTTGTTCTTTGCACATTCACATTTTGATCCCCTCCCTCCAGCAGAAGACACACAGATGACTCATCTCTTCTATCATATCCTTCACATACCCATAGAGAGACATCATCGGGGCTATCAACACTCCTTTGTCAAGGACAGGTAAATCGTCCAATGATATACACTTTTACCATGAACAGCATATTCCCTCACCTTCCTAACCACAGAAATACAACAGAAATAAATGGATACTGCTTCATTTCAGGTTCTAGGTGGTATTATAAAAAGCAAATACATTAAACAACATTATTTCGCATTGGTCTCCTAAAATGTAACACTTCAGAGTCCACAGATTTCAATGAGAGTAAATTTACCATAATTTTTTTTAAATACTCAAAGAAAATTACTGAGACTATATGCAAGCCGGACAAGTTTTTAATATAGCACAGATGAAATTGATTAAGCATAGCCAATGAGCACATAAGCAAATTAAACTGTTTTCATCATCAAAGGAAAAAACTTACAGGTTATTTGCAGCCACACTATCTATTAGTAATTACAATCTATATTTGGATTTACACCTTACGTAGCATTCCTAGTTTCAAGCCATTGCCATTAGATTAATTGACAAGACACAGATAAGGAAGATTCTCACCTTTTCCAAATCTTGCTATTGTTTTATTGGGTCCTGAATTTCAAACATGCAGGCATGGGCCTAGTAAGGGACACAGGTCATGTGGCATTTCTAAAATTAGCAACACAGTTGGTAGTTAAATTAAAGTCTGACCTTATACAACTGAAACACAAGCAGCCTGCAGGAAAGTATGACACTGTTGCTCTAAAGCCTTGTCAAAAGTAACCTGAGGTCCGAATGGTCGTAGCCTCCGCCAATTGGCTCTTTAAGAAAGGTAATGGTTTATGAGCTTATTTTACATTTCTAATTCAAATCCCGGGAGCGGCTTGAGCACCCACTGTTAACTCCAGTTCCTGCCAATCTAGCAGTTCGAAAACATGCAAATGTGAGTAGATCAATAGGTACTGCTCTGGCGGGAAGGTAACGGCGCTCCATCCAGTCATGCTGACCACATGACCTTGGAGGTGTCCACGGACAACGCCGGCTCTTCGGCTTAGAAATGGAGATGAGCACCAACCCCCAGAGTCGGACATGACTGGACTTAACGTCAGAGGGAAACCTCTAATTCTAATTTGACTTGTAACATTTCTCATTAATATGACAGAAAGGCTTCCCATAGCTAGATTCCAAATACCATTTCGTGTGCTTTGATGGATGGAAGCTACTTGAATCCATGGCGCTTGACCCATGAAATGACTTAGACATATTTCAATCTAACATGATTTTAATGCACATCATAATAAGACTTTACTTATAACCCACCCTATCTCCCAGAAGGGTCTCAGGGCGGTTTACAACAAAGATACAGACATACTATACACAACAATATAAAAACACATTATTACACAAAAATTAAATTTACATTACAATAACAATCAGTAAAATCACAGCAGCTTCCAATTGGGGTCAATAATGTCCTAGGTAACATAGACCATGATCAGTTCCTTCAAGACTGGATAAAACACTAGTATTCTAGCAGCATGTTGGGTTCATTGTAGGGTTTTCGAACCTCAAGTCCTGGCCCACTTTCATTGGTCCTCAGGATGAGAGTACAATAGAGTCTCACTTATCCAACACTCACTTATCCAACGTTCTGGATTATCCAACGCATTTTTGTAGTCAATGTTTTCAATATATCGTGATATTTTGGTGCTAAATTCATAAATACAGTAATTACTACGTAGCATTACTGCATATTGAACTACTTTTTCTGCCAGATTTGTTGTCTAACATGATGTTTTGGTGCTTAATTTGTAAAATCATAGCCTAATTTGATGTTTAATAGGCTTTTCCTTAATGCCTCCTTATTATCCAACATATTCGCTTATCCAACATTCTGCCGGCCCGTTTATGTTGGATAAGTGAGACTCTACTGTACTATCATGAAAGACATATACAGTATGTTGGGGATTGTGGATGATAGGTAGAAGCTCTTATGTATGCTCATGAACCCAGAGTCACCCTGCAGAATGATGCACCACTCAGCTTTGCAGAACAAATAACACAGGAACTTTTACTAAGTCCAAGAGATCAACAGAACAATGGTATTTACAATAGTCCTTCTGATTGCTTATAGAAATCAGCAGTCATAAGCAGTCCCTTCTTAGTCCATAAATCTGCTTCAGTGAAGATCAGCATCGAACAAGGCCTCAGAAATAGTCAGGCCTCTCTGAGTACACAGCCATCTTCTTTCCAGCCAGTACTCAGTAGACTCTCTCACACACGTACAGAGAAACCTGTTCAAATCGGTTCTCCAGCAGCAGGACAGCAACAGTTGCAAACCGATTCCCAGGTCCTTGCAAACTCAGCCAATAGGCTTCATGCATTTGACTTTCCAGTTAATGCACATATAGTATATTGCAAACCATGACTCAGTAGACTCTCAGTTAACAGACATCCATGAGGATTGGTAGATGCCAAATAAATTGGGGTGTGCACAACAGCTTCGTTTGTCATGACAAAATTTGCACGACCCCTGTTTTGTTTCTAAAGTGTTTAGAAAAAGTCATTAGGGGCCCGTATCAGATCTATTACGGAGTTCTGAAAAAATCATTAGTTTTTTTGTTGTATTATTCATCCATTCGCACCAACGGTGATGCTAAAAGGCTCCTCCCTCCCTTTATTTTAAGGCTATCACAATGAAACTTGCTACAATTGTAGCACACACTCAAGACCCCCCAAGTTTGAGAACATTTAGCTCATCAACTGATTTTTAGGATACATGAGCTATCCCTTCAAATTTCTTTACAATGACACAACATAACCAGGGCACCCCCCAAGTTTCGGAAAGATTTGCACATCCACTGATTTTTAGGGAATTTTTAAAGTTTTGCTCAACATATATATACACACACACATATATATATATATATATATATATATATATATATTAAAAAAACAAAGGAAATACCCTCAAGGAGACTTAGGACAGTTACAGAGTTCTTTAAAAAACTGTGTAACTGGATGTTTTCATTTGTTTGTATGGGGGGGGGGGGGAGCGCAGCACGGTCTTATTAGATCCAGTTGTAAATATGGATCTAATAAAACTCTTATGACTTACAATCATCCTATGATTTTTTGCACAGCCCTGCAAATAAATGTACAGTAGAGTTTCACTTATCTAAGCCCCGCTTATCCAAGCTTCTGGATTATCCAAGCCATTTTTGTAGTCAATGTTTTCAATATATCATGATATTTTGGTGCTAAATTCATAAATACAGTAATTACAACATAACAATACTGCGTATTGAACTACTTTTTCTGTCAAATTTGTTGTATAACACGATGTTTTGGTGCTTAATTTGTAAAATCATTACCTAATTTGATGTTTAATAGGCTTTTCCTTAATCCCTCCTTATTATCCAAGATATTCGCTTATCCAAACTTTTGCCGGCCCGTTTAGCTTGGATAAGTGAGACTCTACTGTAGCTTCTGGTTGCTTGAGCGTTCCTATTAAAATTGGCTGAACTAATGCGAGACCCCACACTATATTGTTGTCAAATACCTGACTCTAAAAGGTTGTCCCGATTGGTGATGATAAATGAAAGCTCTTACGTGTGCCCGTGATCCAGAGTCACCTGCAGAACAATAACATGCCACTCAGGTTTGCAGAACAAACATGTAGGAACTTTACTTATTCCAAAAGATCAAAAATAGTGATATTGACAATGGTACCTCTGATCATTTACAGAAGTCCACAATCATCAATAGTTATTTTTCAGTCCACAAATCTGCTTCAGAGAAGAATACAGTCTTGGTTCTTCTCCCTCTTTTCTCAGCAGCAAACAGGCCTCAAAAAAAGCAAGGCCTCTCTGAGTATACCGCTCTCTTCTTTTAGCAGTACTCAGTCAGCAATGAAAACTTGACCAAACTGGTTCTGCAGCAGGAGAACAGAAACAGTATCAAATCAATTCCCAGGTCTTTCCAGTCTCAGCCAATCGGCTTCATGCACTTTATTTTCCAGTTAACATACACAGCACAGTGCCTTTGCAAACCATGACCAAGGTGACCCACATAATCCATGGCTTCATAGGAACCAACAAGGAAGCCTCCTTTCAACAAAAAAGAGGAAACCATGATAATGAACAAAATCTGGCTACCAGTTTAAAATAAAAACTCTAAAATCAGGACAATAAATAAAGAACAACGCTCAGAAAACAGGGGAATTCCAGACAGGAAACAATCAGGGCCAGCTAACACCTCCCAACAAAGGATTCCTCCAGACAGGACCTTGAAGCTGAAAGGCTTAATTCAATGCTAATCAAGGAGGCCAGTTGCAACATTCACACTTTCCTCCAACAGACAAGAGTTCTTTCTCCCAGGCTGGACATTCCACAGATATATCAACCCCACTTGACTAGTTTCCAACAGACCTCACAACCTCTGCGGATGCTTGCCATATGCAGGCAAAACGTCAGGAGAGAATGCTTCTGGAACATGGCCATACGGCCCGGAAAGCTCACAGCAACCCAAAACTACTCTTGCTTCTCAAAGCAGAATTCTAATTTATTTTTGATCAAGAAAATATTTTATTTTATTTCCTTTATTACGGTGAAGGTAATTAAAAAAAATATTATTCCTGATTGTTTGCAATTGCTGCGCATCACTCGGTTCACAATCATTGCGCCTTTAAATATTTTAGACTTCAATTCCCAGAATTCCTGACGGTTGGCCAACGTGGCTTGGGCTTCTGGGAGTTGGAGTCCAAAGGTCTTCAAGAACCCCTACCTCGAAGGCTTGATTGCATGACCTGTAGAGAAAAAGGCTCCTCCTACTCACTTCTGATTCGCGGCGTCCAAGTCTATCCTCGAATGACGCTGTCTGAGAGCGCTTGTACGCATGCGCACCTGGAAGAACAAATCCATTTTTCCGGGGCGCTTGGTTCGCCGGAGCCACAGTGAGAGTACTGCGCATGCGCACTCTGTTGCCCTTAACCCTTGTCCTCTACTTGTAAGCGCTCGTATTGCTGTCCCTTTCACTTCTGCGCAGGCGCAGTAGCTGCGTGTGATGACTGATGCTTGAGGTTGATTGGCGTTAGTCCCAGGGAGAGTTGCTATGGCTGGGCTCCTAAAGAAGGTGAGAGGGAGGCGACCTGGTTTCTCTATCGATATGGTGGCGATGTCTTTATTGTTGTGTCTTCATTCGGTTTATTTGGAAGTGGGGTTGGCTTTGGCTTCCTCAGAGGCTGAGAGAGTGTGACAAGCCAAAGGCCTCTATAGAATAAATGCAGTTTGACAACCCTTTAACTACCTTTAAATGCTGGGATTTCTGGTTTGGTGAGGTACTAGGACTCTTTGGCACAGAAGGCTAGAGTCCTTGTAAAACCACAACTCCCACGATTCCATAGCATTGCATGTTGCACTGGCATGCTGTGGAAGAAGGGAAGTTCAAAGTTTTCAATTGGGCTGTTTACAGATTGAAGCACTCTTCCTGCCCTCTCTCTAGATTATTTGGTCATTTTAGCCCTCTCAAAAGGGGATTTATCCGTATATATACAAGTCAAAGTGTGCCTGCCTGTCTGCCTGCACCACAAAGGCTGTTGCTAGGTGAAGTGGCCCCTCTGATGTCACTGGGTTGGTGGTTATTTGGTCAAATGGCCCTCCATGATGTCACTGGGAAATAAAGGTGTGCAGGTCTGATTTACAACGTAATTGATAGAATTTTTGATGGAAGGAGAGCTTGGCTGGAAATCTGTTACGTTTGAGTGAATGCAAATAACTACACTGTAAATATGTGAACTCCGCCTGCCGTTATTAAATTGCTCTTAAATTGGAACAAATTCTGAAAGGGATTGATATTATACTTCTGAAAAGAACTTAAAACCAAATTAAGTGGTTATAGGCAGAAAATTAGAATTAATATTACTATAATGAACATTTAAACAAAACGTGGAAAGGGGAAATCAGTGTCATCTCTGATACTTGCAAGGAGGTAGAAAGTGTTTTACAACATGCCATAAAATATTCAAAAATGATGAGAATGGACAAAGATGACTTGGAAATTGTTTGCAACTGCTGCATAGCATCACTATCTGAGATCTTCAATCAGATGTTGAATCCGAAGTAATATGTGATACAGTAGAGTCTCACTTATCCAACACTCGCTTATCCAACGTTCTGGATTATCCAACGTATTTTTGTAGTCAATGTTTTCAATACATCGTGATATTTTAGTGTTAAATTTGTAAATACAGTAATTACTACATAGCATTACTGCGTATTGAACTACTTTTTCTGTCAAATTTGTTGTATAACATGATGTTTTGGTGCTTCATTTGTAAAATCATAACCTAATTTGATGTTTAATATGCTTCTCCTTAATCTCTCCTTATTATCCAACATATTCGCTTATCCAACATTCTGCCGGCCCGTTTATGTTGGATAAGTGAGACTCTACTGTAATATGTACACACACACGTCTGCCTTTAACACTAGTACATGACACGCATGCTTTAATAAATCTGTTATTGAGGTGCACCAGACCATTGTGTTTTTCCTTCATGATCAAAGCCCCTTCCACAGTATTTTCTGTTCAAGTCTAGTTTAGCTCTTGTGACTACTACATGATGTGTTATCTGCTTTAAAATATATTTTTCGCAAAGTCTCTCAAATACAGCTTCCTTGCATGGAAGGGACAGAGAGGAAGATGGAATTGTATTTTCCCATGAATCCTGATATACAACATAGTCCAGTGTTTCTCAACCTGTGGGTCCCCACAGGTTTTGGCCTACAATTCCCAGAAATCCCAGCCAGTTTACTAGCTGTTAAGATTTCTGGGAGCTGAAAGCCAAAACATCTGGGGACTCACAGGTTGACAACCACTGACCTACTTGTTTGCAGACATTTTCATTTTTCCTATCCCCAATATTTTTTTGGAAATTGGTGTTTTGGGCTCTCTCCTGTTACCTGTGCACTCATTGCCTATGAAGAAGGCTTTTGTACACATGCTGTTGTACACTCATAGAAATTGTTTGGTTTTTCAGTTTGTGAACTTCCTTGGGTTTCGATCCTGAGATAAAAGTGGAATACAAATAAATATGATGATGATGAAGTTAAACCCACTGGCTATTCAGAATATAATCAGTGTAATTGTGTATTTTTTACTTTGCAGACCACTGGACTTGTGGGACTAGCTGTTTGTGAAACTCCTCATGATGTAAGTATAAGATATTTACTTCCTGAAATGGATATAAACACAAAAACAAACATTTGGTCTTTCTAATATAATGTCTGTGAAACTGTACACGATGGTCCTAGAAGTTAGTAATCTGCCAAAAACCTGAACATTTTAAATCCTTGTGGAAAACAAAATGGCTTTCGGAAGCTGCATGTTCCTTTGTGCATCACACTTTGCCTACACCTTCATTAATGGTGTTACCTCTGAAGAAAGCAGTGAACTTTATTTTATACTTAGTGCAGGGAATAGACTGTTAATTTTAAATTATTGTTTAATTAGTACCATGTGATCTTTTCAGCGTCTCAGGATACTCTACACAAAAATTCTTGCTGCTCTGGACACAATCCCCAGAGAAGCAGCATATAGGAAATATACAGAGAAAATTGTGAATGAGCGGTTCGATATGGTGAAAGCAGTAAGTACATCACATGTTTTTAGCATCTCAAATTACATGATAGAAAAAATGTAATAATGCCTTATTTCATGTGTTTCTAAGCTTATTAAATTGTGCTTCTTCATTATGTTTTACATTAAAATATTTCCACTAAGTAAATTATCTATTTTTGATGAGGAATGATATACTTTTCCAGTTATTTTTTATGAACACATACATGTCTTGTGGGTGTCTTCTAAGTATCTCAGACTGGATTTAACATATAATTACTCTGAGCTTCATTTAGAACTATCCAAGAAGTATATTTTCTCGTAAAAATGAGTTTAAAAGTATGTAACATATATTGAACACACAAATGTGTAACATTGAAAAGTACAAGTCAAATACCAGAACCAAAGAAGTGTTCAGAACTCACTTGTTGTTAGTTTCAGGTAATTTAGTCTTCAGTGGTAGGTGATTTTTTTAGTCTTCTGTAGAGTTCAATCTATGAATAAACGTATTCTGTTATTTGAGATATAGAGCTTTAACTTAGTCACAGGTATGATCAATAGGCTGACTTGGCTGCAATAATCACTTTTTTTTGGTCTTTCAACCTTCTTAAAATGTATTACTATCTGTGAAATGGAACACAGAAAATACACTTCTGGGTAATTTTCATTCCAAAAAGAATTAAGACTATATTACTTATATACATTGTGAAAGAAATCAAGTTCATTAATTTGATTTTAAATTTACAGGAGCCGAATGTGGAAACATTGGAAAACAAAATCAACTGTGGGCAGATAGAAGAAGTGATTTTGCAGGTAAAATGGTACTGTATTAAGCAAAGATCACATTATTTCTCTGACTACAGCAGATGTGGTTTGTAGTTTTTTTTTATTCTCAATAATCAAGAAATATTTTAAATATAGAAACACATTACATCACAATGAGCACTCCCAGTTAGGTTTTACTTTGGCTGGCTCTATACTGCCCTATATCCCAGGATCTGATCCCATATAGCCTGCTTTGAACTGCATTATATGAGTCTACACTGCCAGATAATCTGGGTTAAGAAGATAATATGGGATCGGATCCTGGGATATAAGGCAATGTAGATCCAGCTGAAGATATAATGAGTAAAAATCAACATTGTAGGATTCTTGTTCTAGCCCACTATAGTTAGCAGACTGTTCTAAATAATAGGTGCATACTTGGATGCACAACATTCTGATACATTGGGACAGTTCATACATTTGAGACATAGATATTTACTATTTATACCATGGTCTACAATTGAAAATTTAGTCAGGAGCAATATTAACTAAAATCTGCATCTTGATGTACATTTATACACAGAATATCTTTAAAGTTATGTGAGTTCTCAAACTTAACAAAATGTATATTGACTAATAAGGTCATAGCATGGAAAGTATTTTAAAGTTACATTTGTCCACAGGCTGAAAGTGAACTCACTTTAGCCAGGAAGATGGCACAGTGGCGACCATGGGAGCCTTTGATTGAAGAGCCTCCAGCGGATCAGTGGAAATGGCCAATATAGTGGCCACTATTTGTAGATATTTCAATAAATGTATGCAGTACCTCTTAAATGTTTCTTCTCCTATTTTTAATAATTAAATTACTTTAAAGTTATCACATTTGAATGGGCATCAGCAGTTTTTCTGCTCTAAACTTAAATTCTGTGGATTCTGGCATTTGGAGAAACCCACATAATCATAACTGAGATATTTCTTACTGCATCACGATCCAAATGTGGGTGTGTGCATTGATTACAAGCCCATATCCCTGAGAAGAGGTGGGCTTAAACGAGACTATGGGAGGGATACATAGGCCTCCCATCACATCAACTACCTTGCTAAAGCATTTGCTCATTCAGATGGAAGGATAGAAAAACCAGGTCTTTTATGTCCCTCCATATATTAGGTCTGTTTGTTTCTGCAACATGCTGTCATTTATAATTTTAGTATGCATATTTAATACAGGAGTCCTCAAACTATTTAAGCAAAGGGCCAGTTCACAGTTGCCCAGACTGTTAGAGGACCAGACTATAGTTAAAAAAATAACATGAACAAATTCCTATGCACACTGCACATATCGTATTTGTAGTGTAAAAAACTTGGAAGAACAATATTTAAAATGAAGAACAATTTTAACCAGCATAAACTTACCAGTATTTCAATGGGAAGTGTCGGCCTGCTTTTGGCTAATGTGATAATCAAGTTAATTAGGATTGTTGTTGTGTCCCTTTAAGTCATTTCGGACTTAGGGCGACCCTAAGTCTAAAGTTTAGGGTGGGGGCCAAGTAAATGACCTTGGAGGCCTTAGTTTGGGGACCACTGATTTAATATTTGCATTGGTAGCAGTGGACTTTCTTATATGGGTGACTGCCTTTCCCAGAAGAGGTACTTTTTAAATTCTGTATTTCTGCTGCAAGAAATAGTATGTTTCTATCCATATTGAGCAAACAAGGCTGCCTGCCTGCTTGAATATAATTTTCACAGAGAGAGATTCTGTTCCTTTGTATTCCAGCTTAGGCGGCATGGGAAACGTTCATTTTCTTTTTAAAAAAATGCCAACAGTTTTCCAAAACAAATTAAAAAACAATAGGAAAAGAACTGGCATTGACTTCTGATTTTCTTGATGATGGTTATACATCTTACTATATAATTGCATCTCCAGATATGACACTATTAATATACTTCTACTTTACCAATCCTATAAATCAAGCCTACAGTTAGCATGTTTTTTCTCATGTTTTGTGGAAAGGGTTGTTTTCAACCTGAAAACAGCACAGCCTCACAATTTGTAGCTGAGGATTCCCTATTATTCCCCCGTCAACTGAAGGAGTACCCAAGTGTGCTGGGGCATTTGGAAAAACTAGCACCAGAAGCCTGTAAGCCATGCAACAACCTTGCTGAAATATTAAGTTTTGGACTGCTGAAGTATTTGCAGAGCTCATTGCTATAAAAATACTTATCATAATACTATAATTTTAAGTTGTCTTGCAATGCTTTAAGTTGTGAGCTGCTTTGACCAGTCCCTCCTCCAGGAAATAATGCCCGACTGTTCACTGGAGGGAAGGATACTAGAGGCAAAGTATTGTGGCCACATCATGAGAAGACAGGAAAGCTTGGAAAAGAACATGACGCTGGGGAAAATGGAAGGAAAAAGGAAGAGAGGCCGACCAAGGGCAAGATGGATGGACGGTATCCTTGAAGTGACTGGCATGAACTTGAAGGAACTGGGGGTGGCGACGGCCGACAGGGAGCTCTGGCGTGGACTGGTCCATGAGGTCACGAAGAGTCGGAAACAACTGTGGATGAAGAAGAAGCTTTGAGTCTCTATGAAGAGAAAAAGCAGGATATAAATAAACATAATAATACTTTGAACCACTGACACTAAACTATTATCATATACATTTCTGTATAACCTCACCTAATGTGTAAGGAAAGGGCAGACTTTGTGGCCAGAAGGAAGGATTGGATAAGTTGAGAGTCATACTGTAGAAGGGAAAGCACATCAGAGGGCAGTCGGGCCAACCTTCCTCACTGCTGCTGCCACCACCATTTTTCCATCCGGACATTTGCTGCAATTGAAAAAGTAGAGGTGGTTAGTGCTTTTAGGCTGTAGAACAGACCAAGCTCTTGCCTTTTGCCACTCAGAGATGGTGATGGTTTCCTTTTTGATGAGAGTTAAGGTACAGTACTTAACAATACATTGATCTCTGGTTATGTCGACCCAAGTCTTTTGTGTCAATTTTCAGTGTCAAATTTCTAGACTTGAATATATACAATACATACAACACCATATGCATTTGCTTGAATCTGCAATTACTGTATTATAGTTCTCTGGTGCTTCTTTTACGAGAAAAGCCACAAGAGGGCATTATGCAAAACTGTGTGGGAAGCATTGTGCTGGAGTCTGCTAGCTGAAGATGGGAACCTAATACTGAACAGAAATGGAGATCAATGCTGAACAAATGTTTTTCTAAGCAACATCAAATTTTTTAAAGAAACTTGCAATTGAACTTTTTTGTAAAAATTAGGATTTTTAATTTTCCTGTTGAAATCAGCATTATTTTCCCTTTTTTAAAAGGTTTGTGTGCAGTCTTTTAATATATTTGTTCTTAATATTTCTATCCGAACTATTTAATTAGTTTTAAATGCTTTACTTTTATGCTTTTATGGAAACTTGTATAAATTTAATCTGTATTTTTTAAAAATGTTAACTGTCTTGAGTTTCATTACTGAGAAAAAGATGGGATATATAAGAACACAACTTTACTGGAAAGGTAATTTCTTGTCATATTTTCTATCAATAACTTATATTATCTTGTCCAAGCTTTCCTATATTCTCATGTGGCTAGAGTACTGCATCTTTGCCTCTAATATACTTCCCTTCAGTAAGCAGTCGAGCATTATTTCCTGGAGTATGGACTGGTTGGATCTTCTTGTGGTCCAAGGCACTCTCAGAATTTTCCTCCAACACCACAGTTCAAAAGCATCTACCTTCCATCGCTCAGCCTTTCTTATGGTCCAGCTCTCACATCCATAGGTTATTACGAGGAATACTATTGCTTTAACTATCCAGACCTTTGTTGCCAGTGTGATGACTATTCTTCACTATTCTATCAAGATTGGTCATTGCTCTCCTCCCAAAAAGTAAATGTCTTCTAATTTCCTGGCTGCAGTCTGCATCTATAGTAATCATTGCACCTAGAAATGAAAAGTCTGTCACTGCCTCTACGTTGTCTCCCTCTATTTGCCAGTTATCAATCAATCTGGTTGCCATAGTCTTAGGGTTTTTTATGTTTAACTGCAACCCAGCTTTTGCACTTTCTTCTTTCATTTTGGCTGTAAGGCTCCTCAGCTCCTCCTCGCTTTCAGCCATCAGTGGTATCATCTGCATATCTAAGGTTGTTCATGTTTCTTCCAGCATAATAACTTGAATAATATCAGAATGCTTTAAACATGTGCTGAGAATGGAATAAATGAAAGTGAGAATGGAACTAGTCATATATATTAATGGAGCCCCCAGATGGCGTAGTGGACTAAGTGACTTGAAGGTTGGGTTGCTGACCTGAAAGCTGCCAGGTTCGAATCCCACCTGGGGAGAGTGTGGATGAGCTCAGGCACATGGATCAGTGCCAGGAAACTTGTTTATCCCCATTGATATGCTGGCTTGCTTGTATGTAGTCATCTTTGAAAGTGTAGGAAGTCATTAAGGTCTTCTTGCAACATGTAGAGGTTTTCTTGGAAAACCTGGTTGCATGTGCTATTTCTCTATACTGAGTGGGCATATGATGTAGGCCTGGACATTGTAGATTGATCATATAAATTATGATAGCCCCATGTACAATCCAGTCCCAATGATGGGTGATGAATTGTACATTTAGAATCGGAGTAGTGGATTAAAGCCTTGTAACTTGAAGGTTGGGTTGCTGACCTGAAGGCTGCCAGGTTCGAATCCCACCCGGGGAGAGCGCGGATGAGCTCCCTCTATCAGCTCCAGCCCCATGCGGGGACATGAGAGAAGCCTCCCACAAGGATGGTAAAAACATCAAAACATCCGGGCATCCCCTGGGCAACGTCCTTGCAGACGGCCAATTCTCTCACTCCAGAAGCAACTCCGGTTGCTCCTGACACGATATATATATATATATATGTGTGTGTGTGTGTGTGTGTGTGTGTGTGTTTATTTTATAAATTATGTGCATATAATACACATACACATACTTTATTGTAATTCCACAATTGAAGGGAGATGTTGACAAGTTGGAAGGTGTCCAGAGGAGGGTGATGAAAATGATCAAGGGTCTGGAGAACAAGACCTGTGAGGAGTGGCTTGAAGAGCTGGGCATATTTAGCCTGCAGAAAAGAAGGCTGGGAGGAGACATGATGGCCATGTACAAATATGTTAGGGGAAGTCATAGGGAGGAGGAAGCAGGCTTGTTTTCTGCTGCCCTGGAAACTAAGATGCGGAACAGTGGCTTAAACTACAGGAAAGGAGATTCCACCTGTACATTAGGAAGAACTTCCTAACTATGAGAGCTGTTCAGCAGTGGAACTCTCTGCCCTGGAGTGTGGTGGAGGCTCCTTTGGAGGCTTTTAAACAGAGGCTGTATGGCCATCTGTCAGGGTTCTTTGAATGCAATTCTCCTGCTTCTTGGCAGGAGGTTGGATTGGATGGCTCACGAGGTCTCTTCCTACTTGATGATTCTATGATCTTCCAAAACTACAACTCCCATGATTATTCCATAGCATTGGGTCATGGCAGTTCAAGTGGTACCAAACTGCATTAATGCTACCGCGTAGTCAACTTGTGTCCCTTGTATAAAATGGCAAAAATCAAAGTTTGATGGATTAAAAAAAATTTCAAGGCATGTGGGTGGCTGAATCCATAGCTAAGGAAACATAAACTGGAAATGGAAGACAGAAATAATAAAAATAGAAAGCTATAGAAATGTCAAAGAGCTATTCAGAGAAGACCGTTTGAAAATGCAATATAATGCAAAGCTACATATGAGGCTTCCTTTCCCTATGATCTTCTGCAACATATCTGATCACACTATGTTGTGAACGGATGGGTCCAGTCTCGCGAGACTTCACTGTATGCTGGTTGCTACGGTTACAGAGACGCTTGTTCTTCTCGGTGGAGCTGAAGAAGGGATAAAGAGTCGCTGCGAGGCGTCCATGGATTCAAGCCGGTAAGGTAAAGCATTTTACCCTTTTATTTTCGAGAGGGGAGGTTATTACTATTTTGCCAAGGCGGGGAAGAGAGGCAACCGAGGCAGAGAGGGCATGGAATGGCGAGAAGACGGTAGTTGCAGTCCTTGTTTGAATTCCCGACTACAGTTCCCAGCGTGCTTTGCGCGGCAGCGTCCTTGAAGAGCCTTTGTCATTGCGGCGCAAAGCGCTTCGGGATTGTAGTCAGACGAAGTGAATGAGTTTCTACCCCTAGAGGTTCGCGGTGCATTTTGGGAGCTTTTTGATCCTGATTGCCTTTAGTCCGGCACTTGTGGATTTCATTTCCCAGAATGCCTGAATATTTCCCAAGGTAGCTGAGCCTTCTGGGAACTGAAGTCCAAAACTCTTAGAAGACTAGCTTTGAAAGATGTCTGAACTTCAGATGTCGCTTTCCCAGGAATGAAAAATATTGTTGGCAAACTTTTCTTCGTTGAAGTTTTTCCTAATGTAAACATTGATGTTTTTTGAAGCAGACCAACGAGTAAACAAAACAACCATGCAGTTTACAGAATGGGTTGCTGTGAGTTTTCCGGGCTGTATGCCCGTGTTCCAGAAGCATTCTTTCCTAACATTTCGCTCACATCTATGGCAGGCATCCTCAGAGATTGTGAGGTACAGTAGAGTCCCACTTATCCAACATAAACGGGCCGGCAGAATGTTGGATAAGCGAATATGTTGGATAATAAGGAGGGATTAAGGAAAAGCCTATTAAACATTAAATTAGGTTATGATTTTACAAATTAAGCACCAAAACATCATGTTATACAACAAATTTGACAGAAAAAGTAGTTCAATACGCAGTAATGCTATGTAGTAATTACAGTATTTATGAATTTAGCAGCAAAATATCACGATGTATTGAAAACATTGACTACAAAAATGTGTTGGATAATCCAGAACATTGGATAAGTGAGACTCTACTGTATATTGGAGACTTGGCAAGGGAAGTTTATATATCTGTGAAAGGTCCAGGGCGGAAGAAAGAACTCTTGTCTGTTGGAAGCAAGTGTGAATGTTGCAACTAATCACTTTGCAGCTTCAAGGCCTGGCTGATTCCTGCCTGGGGTAATCCTTCGTTGGGAGGTGTTTGCTGGCTCTGATTGTTTCATTTATGGAGTGTTTGCAGAATGACTGAAATAAAGAATCCATAAGAGTTTGCAGAATGACTGAAATAAAAGTCCATAAAAATGAGCCAATGTGCTGTAGTGATTTGGATGCTGGAATGATTGTGACTCTTGAGATCAAGGTTTTGAGTTCCTGCTCAGCCATGGAAAACCACACTGAGCAAGTTGCATTGTCTCAGGCCCCTTCTGCACTGCCATATCACGCAGATTATCAAAGTAGGTAATCCACATCAATACTGCCATATAATCAAGTTCAAAGCAGAAAATCTGGATTTCATATGATAGCCTTGGGGCCTCTGGTGGCACAGTGTGTTAAAGCGCTGAGCTGCTGAACTTGCGGACCAAAAGGTCCCAGGTTCATATCCCGGGAGCAGAATGAGCGCCCGCTGTTAGCCCCAGCTTCTGCCAACCTAGCAGTTCGAAAACATGCAAATGTGAGTAGATCAATAGGTACCGCTCTGGCGGGAAGGTAACGCCGTTCCATGCAATCATGCCGGCCACATGACCTTGGAGATGTCTATGGACAACGCTGGCTCTTCGGCTTAGAAATGGGGATGAGCACCAAACCCCCAGAGTCGGTCACAACTGGACTTAATGTCAGGGGAAACCTTTACTTATATGGTAGCCTTAGGCCCCATCTACACAGCTGTATATCATCCACATTGAACTGGGTTATATGGCAGTGTACACTCACATAATCCAGTTCAAAGCAGATATTATGGATTATCTGCCTTGATATTCTGGATTATATAAATGTGTGGAAGGGCCCTTCCAGACAGGCCCTATATCCCAGGATCCGATCCCAGGTTTTCTGCTTTAAACTAGATTATATGAACCCACACTGCCAGATAATCTGGGATAAACAGAAAACCCGGGATCAGATCCTGGGATATTAGGGCCTGTCTTGAAGGCCCCTTAGAGGAAGGCAAAGGCAAGCCCATCTTGGACAAATCTTGCCAAGAAAACCCTATAATTGATTTTCTTTAAAGTCCCCACACGTCAGTAAAACTTGAATGCACACAACACAAATTAATAATGTTTGTACGTTTTTGGGGTAACATATTTGTCCAACGTGCCAGTAATGACAAAATGGGTCCTACACATGCAAAGCCCATGTAAGACTTTTAAAAACTCAGTATGAGTAATAACTACTTTCAGGCTGCTTTTACACTGCCATATAAAATCCAGATTATTCACTCTAAACTGGATTGTTTGGTGGTGTTGACTAATATAATCCAGTTCAAAGCAGATAATATGAATTATCTTCTTTGATAATCTGGATTATATGGCAGTGTAGAAGGGATCTTAGTGATCTTAGTGCTACAACTACTAGTTAGTTTTAAAAGTAACTTCCATGCTTTGGTGCTAAATTCTGCACCTTAACAAGATGAAGTGAAAAAGTGGACTAGGCAAGATGTTAGTGAATATAGCAGTGTATGTGCATTTTGCAGTGTCAAGTCATCAAACCAGTCATGGAATCCATAGAGTTGGAAAAGACCACAAACCAGCGAATCCAACCCCCCTGCCATGGAAGAACACATCATTAAAGCACTCCTGACAGATGGCCATCCAGCATCTGCTTAAAAACTTTCAGAGCAGAAGATTCCACTACACTTTGAGGAAACGCATTCTCCTGTGAAATAGTTCTTGCCATCAAAATAGTCTTCCTGATGTTTAGGTGTAAGCACTTTTCCTACAGTCCCCATAGCTATCCTCCCCAAATAACAACAACAACAGGAAGAGAAGAAACTATTATTGCACATTAACAGGCAGGGCTAGCAGTTTTCATACCTACCATAAATAGATTTTTGTAAAGCTAACATAACCTTGATTGACCATTGAAGAACAACCCATCCCCAAATACTTTGATTTATACAGGAGTAAATTACAATTGTATTTTTGGAGGAAAACTCCACCCTTCAAGAATACAGCTAGGCTCAGAACAGGAATAATGCTCATCCCGGAATTGTCCTGGTATTTCAACCTAGTTAACTCTGGTTTAGCTGTAGCACTAATTTGGTGTAACCTACCTTGAACTCAACCAATTTTTAAACTAATGATCATTTTCCGGTGTAGCAATGCCTACTTATTGCATTCCGTAGAATTTAATTGGGTCTGCAGAAGATGAACCTTTGTGAGACAAAGAATATGGTGACTCACAAAAAGAAAAATTCAATAGAATTATCTCTGAAATAAAGTGAATAAATGGGTGAATGAGTTTTATGGTGTATTGGTAAAATTTCCTTATGTGGATAGCCTAGCTTTACAATTTTAAATCTTATGGTTTGATTCCCTCAAAGATTTCCAGATGGTGGAACTTTTCTTCTTTTTTTTCATTCAAATTGAAATTTTTAGATTTAATAATAGGCATCTGCTCAAGTAGCTTATTAATGACTTCTTTAGATAGACAAATGCTGTCATTTATGGATACCAGATTTTAAAATCCAAGTTTTAAAAACAGTTAGCTTTTAAATATGTTGATTTTCTTATTGTTATGTAGATAGAAATTAAAAGGACAACTTTAGAACCGAAATGTTAAAATGGATGATAAAGAAAATACAGTTCGTGTTACCTCAGTGGGTTTAGCTTTCAAACACTCCGAAGTCACAGGCAGTATTGAGTACTTGTTATGTATTCAATTTATAATCTTGCCTTTTTCCTACTAAAGGATCTAATGCTGTTTTTTTAAAAAAAATTGAAACAAAAGTTGACTAAAACATGCATTATAGAAATTGAAACAACAATTAATCAACAGTACTATTAACCCAATGGCGCAGCGGGTTAAATCACTGAGCTGTTGAACTTGCTGATGAAAGGTTGGTGGTTTGAATCTGCGGAGTGGGGTAAGCTCCTGCTGTTAACCCCTGCTTCTGCCAACTTAGCAGCTCGAAACATACAAATATGAATAGATCAGTAGGTACAGCTCCAGTGGGAAGGCAACAGCGCTCCATGCAGTTATGCCAGCCAAATGACCTCAGAGGCATCTATGGTCAACACCGGTTCTTTGGTTTAGAAATGGAAATGAGTACCATCCCCCAAAGACGGATATGACTAGACTTAATGTCAAGGGGAACCTTTTACCTTTACTTACTATTAAGAACAGATATAGTTAAAACAGGTTAAATACATGTATTTAAATACATCATAATTAAAAACAAACAGAATAAGAACATTTCACACCACTATCAACACTATGCCACCATCTGATTTAAAAATCAGCCAAATGCCTGCCTAAATAAGAAGGTCTTAACTTCCTCTCCCAGTAGCAAAGGAAATGGGGGTAAGGGTAGGGGTGAGCTAGTTGGACTTCCCACGGAATAAAGTTTCCTAGCCACAAAGATGGTCTTTTTCAGATGATTAAAAAAATGTGATCTAAAAGGCTGAAATACATTAATATATGAATGAGAGGCAAGAAATGTTGGTAGAATTTTAAACTTTGGGTGATTTAGTCTGTTTTCTTCCCTGTGTTTTGTGTAGGAGTGCAAAGAATAAGTCATTTGATTGAGGATTGTAGTCCAAGTGTCTACATTCAAAATCACACTTTCCTTTACATTTTGTTTTCATTTTATATAAAGGTTAAAGACTGGTTAATTTGAAAAAGGGAGCAATGGCTGATCCAGAAGAGGCAGGTGACCTGGTTGAAGTGGATTCTGCAAGGCAAGATGCAGAGGACACTTCTACAGCAGAGCATGACAAGTCTGTAGATGATGAAGTACAGCAGGCTGATAATGCAAAGCTGGATGAAGTAGCTTTGCCTACCGAGCAGGAACAAAATCCAGATTCAACAGCATCTGAACCAGGTGCCAGTGAGGAACTGGGACAGGGACCTGATGCTGCTGAAGAACAGGCTACTGATGAGGAACTAGCTGCGATGGAGCTGACTCCTATTGAGGAATCAGAGCAGACACCAGAGCAGGAACAAAATCCAGATGTAGCAGCATATGAATCAGATGCCAGTGAGGAACTGGGACAGAGACCAGATGCTGCTGAAGAACATTTTACTGCTGAGGAACCAGTGCAGGCCCCAGATGTTGAGGAATTAGTGCAAGGCCTTGCTGCTGCTGAGGAACCATCACAGACATTTGATATTGAGGTGAAGATAACTCCTGCTGAGGAACCAGTTCAGGGAGTAGCTGCTGTTAAGGAACTGGCCGAGGACCTGTCACAAGGGTCGGGCATGGCAGAACAACAAGGGATACACCCTGTAGAATCTGATGGAATTCAGGAAGATGTTTTATATGTCCAAAATTTGGGTGCCATGGGTTCTTCAGCCAGCGGAATAACTACAGATGCTTCTGAAAGTGGTTCTAGAAGACGTATTGATTTTTCTACAGATATGCTAATGCAAGCCTTGGCGTCTGAAGGAGCCAGATATACTCGAGAGCCTGACGTATCAGGTACACATTTTGTCAGATACCTTAAATATACTTTCTATTAATGTACTGCAAAATAACAACAGCATGAATCCTATTAGTCAATCCAGCTACAGTAGATGTGTTGACTCAGTTGTTTAGTGGTGAAGCCATACTTATATAAATCCCATTCATTAAATGAGTCTACTTCTGTTAGGGATATCATTAACAGAATTAAGGCAATTTTTCTGCTTTTTTCTTCTTTTGTTCTGATGTCCAAAGGTGTGCAAAATTATATACAATTGAAATTATATATATATATATATACACACACACACACACACATATACAGTGTGTGTGTGTGTGTGTGTGTGTGTATCACACAATACCAAAACATAGAGCAAAACATAATCTTTAAAAATAACAAAAGTTATCCATACAGGGGAGCAACTAGGAAAAGAAACCAGGAAACTGACATTTTTAGGAGGACAAATAGAATGGACATACCTTGCAAATTAAAATAATGTAGTGATGCCATTGACTGAGCTTCTAAGGTGTGGGTTTTTTTTGTTTTTTGTTTTTGTTTTTTTGCTTTCCTGTTGAAATCTAGAGGGGTGTCCCTAATACACACAGTGATTTTAGTTTTATGCATTTTGTGCCACTGTTTGAGAACACAATCTAGGCTGGCATTCTATTAGTGGCAGTCAACTTCCTCCATGCTAAACAAACCCAAAATCTCCAGACATACTAAAAATTTACTTCTGCCACCCCCCACCCCCACCCCCCAATGACTAATCTATGCCTGTTGGAGATCTTTGGGAAATAAGAGTTGTTGTCCCCATAGCCAGACACAAAATGATTGCATTGAAGGGTACCAACCATGATGGCTGCAATAATTTCGTATCTGTCTAGGACAGTGGTTCCCAACCTTTTTTGACCAGGGACCACTTGGACCAGGGACCACTCTCCAACGTTAGTGCCAAAAGGGTTACAAATCAGATTTTGGTCAACTTTAGATTTGGTTTGGTTATTTGGAGTGCTGATTCAGAAAATTGCATTGGATAGACCACATCAGCTCTAGTTTCTGATACAGAACATATGCCATCCAATAGTCGACATCTGCTCGCCCACAGAAAACCATATTTAATAATCTAGAGCTGATGTAGTCTATCTAATGCAATTTTCTGAATCAGCAGCTTAAATAACCCCAGGAGCAGGCCTAAAAACAAAGACACCAAGAAAAAAAATTTGGTTGAGCTGTGTTATTATCTATAGTAGTAACGGTGAGGCCGCGGACCATATTTAGTTCTTACGGACCACTGGTGGTCCATGGACCACAGGTTGGGAACCGCTGTTCTAGGGGAACATAGCCAGATCAGACTCTCACAACACCAGGCACAACATGGCTTTGGAAACAGGGCCACAGTGGCTTTTATCTTGGGATCACTGAATGACCAACTGTAGTTTAAATCTGCTTACAGAATTACTATGCTATGCTGTACCATATAGGATTATTGCCATAGTTTGTTAATATGTGCCCAGACTAATTGCTTTTGTGAATAATGACACCCAAAAGGTTATACATGATTGCTCCATTTTCTGTGTATCATTTATTTAGATACTCAGTTATTCAATAATGTAATGAATTTATTTGTTTTTCAGTTAAATTTATGTTGCATCCTGATATCCAGATTTTCACTAAGGCCTTTGGCATTAATCGAACTGTGGATCAAATCAAGCAATACTTTGTAACACGGTTAAAAATACCAATGCACCTTTTGCAAATTATGAAACTTGGTATGTATTACATAGTAATAAGGAACTGAATTCAGAAGAAGAGTGAAAGTTGTTCAATAGAAACAACTGTAGTTTTGATGTGGGGAATTCATCAACAACAGCAGGGTTTTTTTACATTCCGAAGAAACCATCTTTAGGTAAATGTAATTCAAGGGGACTGAACCCTGGAATGAGTTGATACCACAAAGGTGATTCCAACAAGCACAGAAGTCTCCCATCCAACAAATAGCTGTAGTTAGGGGCTGTTGTGTGGCTTTTAACTTTCCAGTGATATTCACACTGGAGGCCCATTGCCATTGGTAATTGTTGTGTTACAGTTGGTCTGACATCACATTTTAGGGAGGCAGTATTTTTTCAAGATTGCCCCTCCCCCTTCTACAAGAGTAAATATAGAAAGGGGAAAATTTGTGCAGTTTGACAGGCCCACATGTTATATGTTAAAATATAAATTGTGTTGGAATGAAAGGACTCCGGGTGCATCTACACTGTAGAATTTATGTACAGTAGAGTCTCACTTATCCAAGCTAAACGGGCCAGCAGAAGCTTGGATAAGCGAATATCTTGGATAATAAGGAGGGATTAAGGAAAAGCCTATTAAACATCAAATTAGTTTATGATTTTACAAATTAAGCAGCAAAACATCATGTTATACAACAAATTTGACAGAAAATGTAGTTCAATATGCAGTAATGTTATGTTGTAATTACTGTATTTACGAATTTATCACCAAAATATCATGATATATTGAAAACATTGACTACAAAAATGACTTGGATAATCCAGAAGCTTGGATAAGCAAGGCTTGGATAAGCGAGACTCTACTGTAGTTTGACACCACTTTGACTGCCTTGGCTCAATGCTGTGAAATCATGGGAGTTGTAGTTTGGTGAGACATCAGCACTCTTGGGCAGAGAAGTCTAAAATATTTGAAAAATTACAACTGCTATGACTTCATAGCATTGAACAATGGAAGTTAGTGGTTTGAACTGTGTTGATTCTACAGTTTAGATGCATCCTCTGTCTGTGGTCTGAAGTTCTTCAGGCGAAGCCCGTCTTTCAATCTCTCCACCTTCTCAGCTACCTTTGATGGGAATACAGAAGACAACCTTATCAATTGCTGCTTCCCTGCTTTGGAGCTCTCAGAGAGAGAGAAGGATGGGTCCCTCCTTGCTTTCTTTCCATTGACATATAAAAGCATTTCCTGTTTTAATAGGCTTTTAGCAACTGGACACAATGACTTTTACTGGTATCCATTTAACACCGTGCTGCTTTGTTGACTTTTCTCTTTTACATTGGTTTGTTTGAAAGGGTGTTAATTCTATAGATTTAAACAAGTTTCTGTGAACTTTTGTATGTATGTTGTAACTTTTGAGTTGCAATACTGGGGAAACAGTGGGATATAAATAAAATAACAACCATTGCATCATCATAGGCATCACCAGAGCCCTTTTCTATCTCTTTAAATAAATTAATTTATACTCACTTTATTTTATATGAAATTGAATAATCTGTATATTTACTTTTAGGGAGAATAATTGAAAATGACGAAACCCTGTGGGATCTTGGTGCTCAGCCTTATGGGACTATCCAGGTTGATATGTTCTCACTTGATGAAGAAAACTTTCCCATCAAAGCATATAAACTCCTACAGGAATACTACATGCCTGATGTCATAACTGTTAAAGTACAGACTGGTAAACACATATATTTCAAATATACATTATATTATGTCTTATTCTAGTCAAGTGTTGTTTTTCTGTTCTTGCAGGTATTATCTTTGTAGTTGAAGGTAATTTAACAAAACTGCTTTTATTTCAACAGATCCAGACACATTTCAGGATATAGATGTATCGATTAAAAGGCCAACCTTTGAGAAACCATTTCTGGGTGGATTTAGACATAAGGAAACAGGCACCGAATATCATAATGCAGGATCACAGACAGATCCAAAGAAACGTCCAGAGAAAGGCTATGAAGAGTTCTGTAGGTCAACACAGGTATGTTTGCAAAAGAATAAGATTAGATTAATGTGAATATGAAATAACTGCTATGGAAGTTTTTGCCATATTGGATAAATAGATGAGGTAATATTTCTTATAAATTGACATTTTGAGCCAATTCAATTTATACAGAGGGAACAAGCCTTCTGTATACATATATATAATGTGAAGATTAATATTTCTTAATTTTATTCCCAGACCGTTTTTGAGAGAAGAAAGCTGCAGCAGACAAGAAATACAACTTCTACACAAATGACCAAAATCGGAGTCTATATGTCAAATGTCACTGATAAACTGATAGAACCGAAAGAGTATGTGACTGCAGAAGAATATCATGCACGAAGACTAAAGGCAGTAAGTGTTGATCAAGCTGTTCTCTTTAAAACAGCAGGTTAAGAACTCCTTTAAAGACTTAGAATCATAGAATAGTAGAGTTGGAAGAGACCTCATGGGCCATCCAGTCCAACCCCCTGCTAAGAAGCAGGAAATTGCATTCAAAGCACCCCCGACAGATGGCCATCCAGCCTCTGTTTAAAAGCCTCCAAAGAAGGAGCCTCTACCACGGCCCGGGGGAGAGAGTTCCACTGTCGAACAGCTCTCACAGTTAGGAAGTTCTTCCTGATGTTCAGGTGGAATCTCCTTTCCTGTAGTTTGAAGCCATTGTTCCGTGTCCTAGTCTGCAGGGCCGCAGAAAACAAGCTTGCTCCCTCCTCCCTATGACTTCCCTTCATGTATTTGTACATGGCTATCATGTCTCCTCTCAGCCTTCTCTTCTGCAGGCTAAACATGCCCAGCTCTTTAAGCCGCTCCTCATAGGGCTTGTTCTCCAGACCTTTGATCATTTTAGTCGCCCTCCTCTGGACGCTTTCCAGCTTGTCAACATCTCCCTTCAACTGCGGTGCCCAAAATTGGACACAGTATTCCAGGTGTGGTCTGACCAAGGCAGAATAGAGGGGGAGCATGACTTCCCTGGATCTAGACGCTATTCCCCTATTGATGCAGGCCAGAATCCCGTTGGCTTTTTTAGCTGCCGCATCACATTGTTGGCTCATGTTTAACTTGTTGTCCACGACAACTCCAAGGTCTTTTTCGCACACACTGCTGTCAAGCCAGGCGTCCCCCATTCTGTATCTTTGCATTCCATTTTTTCTGCCGAAGTGAAGTATCTTGCATTTGTCCCTGTTGAACTTCATTTTGTTAGCTTCGGCCCATCTCTCTAGTCTGTCAATATCGTTTTGAATTCTGCTCCTGTCTTCTGGAGTGTTAGCTATCCCTCCCAGTTTTGTGTCGTCTGCAAACTTGATGATTGTGCCTTCTAACCCTTCGTCTAAGTCGTTAATAAAGATGTTGAACAGAACCGGGCCCAGGACAGAGCCCTGCGGCACTCCACTTGTCACTTCTTTCCATGATGAAGACGACGCATTGGTGAGCACCCTTTGGGTTCGTTCGCTTAGCCAATTACAGATCCACCTAACTGTAGTTTTGTCTAGCCCACATTTTACTAGTTTGTTTGCCAGAAGGTCTTGGGGGACTTTGTCGAAGGCCTTACTGAAATCCAGGTAGGCTACATCCGCAGCATTCCCTGTATCGACCCAACTCGTAACTCTATCGAAAAAAGAGATCAGATTAGTCTGGCATGACTTGTTTTTGGTAAATCCATGTTGACTATTAGCAATGACCGCATTTGTTTCTAAGTGTTCGCAGACCACTTCCTTAATGATCTTTTCCAGAATCTTTCCTGGTATCGATGTGAGGCTGACCGGACGGTAATTGTTTGGGTCGTTCTTTTTTCCCTTCTTGAAGATAGGAACCACATTCGCCCTCCTCCAATCTTCCGGGACTTCTCCTGTTCTCCAAGAACTCTCGAAGATAATTGCCAGTGGTTCTGAAATAACTTCCGCTAGTTCCTTCAATACTCTTGGATGTAGCGGATCTGGCCCTGGGGACTTGAATTCGTTTAGAGCGGCCAGGTGTTCCTGGACAACTTGTTTCCCTATTTGGGGTTGGATTTCCCCCAATCCTTCGTCCATTCCATGTTGCTGAGGTTGAAGATGGCTTTCTTTTTGTGAGAAGACCGAGGCAAAGAAGGCATTAAGCAGTTCTGCCTTTTCCCTGTCCCCTGTCGCCATCACCCCATCTTCTCCTTGCAGTGGCCCTATCGCCTCCTTTTTCTTCCTTTTTCTACCAACGTAAGCAAAAAAGCCTTTTTTGTTGTTTTTTATGTCCCTGGCAAGCCTGAGCTCATTTTGCGCTTTAGCCTTGCGAACCTTTTCCCTGCAGGTGTTGGCTATACGTTTGAATTCTTCTTTGGTGATTTCTCCCCTTTTCCACTTCTTGTGCATGTCACTTTTGAGCTTTAGCTCAGTTAGAAGTTCTTTGGACATCCATTCTGGCTTCTTTGCACTTGTCTTATTTTTCTTCTTTGTTGGCACTGTTTGCATTTGCGCCTTGAGTATTTCACTTTTGAAAAACTCCCATCCATCCTTAACTCCCTTGTTTTTTAATACTGGCGTCCATGGAATGCCGCTCAGTAGTTCCTTCATTTTTTGGAAGTCAGCTCTCTTAAAGTCCAGAATGCGTGTTTGACTTGTCTTAGTTTCAGCATTCCTTTGTATTGCATACTGCAAGAGCACATGGTCACTTGCCCCTAAGGATCCGACGACTTCAACTGTATTGATCAGGTCTTCCACATTTGATAAGATTAGATCAAGAGTTGCTGATCCCCTTGTTGCCTCTTCTACTTTCTGGACCATAAAATTGTCTGCAAGGCAAGTGAGGAATTTGTTGGACTTTGTACTCTTGGCTGAGTTTGTTTTCCAGCAGATATCAGGATAATTGAAATCGCCCATGACTACTATATCTCTTCTTTGTGCCTGTTTGGTCAGCTGTTGACAGAAGGCTTCATTGAGTCCTTCATCCTGACTTGGAGGTCTGTAGTAGACACCCACGACAAGATCTTTTTGAGTCCCGGTTCCCTTGATTCTTATCCAGATGCTTTCAAGCTGGTTTCCCAGATTACAGTCTTGCATTTCTTCTGCAATGTAACTGTTTTTGACATATAAAGCTATTTCCCCTCCTCTCCCCTTTGTTCTATTTCTGTGAAAGAGGTTATAGCCCTCAATGGCTACATTCCAGTGATGGAGTCATCCCACCAGGTTTCAGTGATGCCTATGACATCGTATGTGTGGTGCTGTGCTAAGAGTTGGAGTTCGTCTTGCTTATTTCCCATGCTCTGAGCATTGGTGTAAAGACATGTAAGCCCCTGTGACCTCCCCTTGAGCTGTTTATTTGGGATTATTGTGCTTTCCGTACGTGGTCCTTGCTGTGTTTGTGCAGCCCTCCGTTTAGCCTTTTGGCGGTTCCCTGTGGTCGTGGGTAATATAGTGTTCACCAGGCTGTTGTTCCCCTCCCCCAGTGTATCTAGTTTAAAGTGCGCCTGATGAGGTTTGTGAGTCTGTGTGCAAAAAGATGTTTTCCTACTTGTGTGAGATGCACCCCATCACTTGCCAGTAGTCCATCCTCTTGGAAGAGTAGACCATGGTCAAGGAAGCCAAAATGCTCCTCTTGACACCATTTTCTGAGCCAGTTATTGACCTGTACTATTTTTCCGGCCCTTGTAGAGCCGTGTCCTACAACGGGGAGGAGGGATGAAAAGATCACATGTACATTATACAGTTTTAGCTTTGTTCCCAGAGCTCGAAAATCATTTGTGATCTTTTGAAAAGTATGCCTAGCGGTGTCATTGGTACCTACATGAATCAACATAAGGTGGGGAGGGTGATGGGGCTTTAGGAGCCTGCTGAGCCTCTGAGTGATATGGTGTATTTTTGCCCCCGGGAGGCAGCATGTTTCTCGAGCCAGCCCATCCGGTCTGGAAATGATGGCTTCCGTTCCTCTAAGGAGAGAGTCACCTACTACCAAGACCTGTTTCCTTTGAGGATTGACAGGGTCCCTTTTGTGCAAGACAGTGTGTATGTCCCCTGAAGAGTGTTCCTGTTGAAGTGAATCGTGTAGGAGTAAAGTGTTGTCCTCCTCCTCAACATCCCCAGTGCATTAATCAATGACAATCCATTGAGATACATCCGAGAGCCCATTACTCTCCCAAGGATGTTCCTGTTGCTCCTGGTCTACGATTGGGGATGGAGCATTTGCATGATTACATAAGTGTGAATGTGGTGAAGCACTGTCCCCGTCAGGGCTATCCCCTGCGCATTGATCAAGGGTGGCCTACTGAGTGGTATCTAAGAAACTGTGGTCCTCCACAAGATGAGTTTCCTGATTGTATGTTAATGATGTAAGAATTCCAAATCTGTTGTGTAAATCCAGCTGAGCAGAGGAGTTCTGCGGAGGCTGCCTGGTCCTATGTCTCCTTCTATGGGTGACCTCCTTCCAAGCCTGAGGGTTGTCAACCTGTGAGTTGATCTCCCCATAAGGTTCCTGATCATGGTCATGGTGGTGTTGGTGTGATGCAGGCTGCAGATCTACAGCAGCGTGTTGTGCAGTGTCCAAGAAGAGCTCGAGTGCCTGAATGTCCTTAAGGGTCTTAATACGGTGCTCGAGCTGTTGGATCCTCTGCTCCATCAGAGTCATCTGTTTGCATTTGGAGCAGATGTAGTTGACTAGTTTTTGTGTGAAAAAGCGGAACATGCCACAGCTGGTGCATGTGATGGGAATGTTTTGCTTTTGCTGCATCTCTTGGTGAATGTGGTGGCCAAGTGGGATCTTTGTACAGTTAAGTAATATGCACGCACTTTATGTGCAGACTGTCCCAAACCACCTCTTTGTGTATTTGTTTATGTTGTTTTGTTTCCTGTATGTACTGCAAAGGATAGTTAGTAAAAGTGTCCTTTTGCGCGCGCGACACTGGCAAATGAAGCTTTCCCAGAAACTCAATTAACAGGGAACAATGCCTGCTGTCAATCAACTTAAGTACCTGGCTCTCTTTCAACACAACAGTCACACAGCAGTTAGACTTTGACCACAGGAGCCAAGCCCACACTCAGTTTAAAATTTTAGCCAAATCTTAGCCAAATCCTACCTGAAGCCAGGGAGCAAAAATGTCCTCCTGCTGCCTCTGCTTCTGCGAGAACCAACTGCCCTTCAGAGATCAGCCTCTGGCAAATGAAGCTTTCCCAGAAACTCAATTAACAGGGAACAATGCCTGCTGTCAATCAACTTAAGTACCTGGCTCTCTTTCAACGCAACAGTCACACAGCAGTTAGACTTTGACCACAGGAGCCAAGCCCACACTCAGTTTAAAATTTTAGCCGAATCTTAGCCAAATCCTACCTGAAGCCAGGGAGCAAAAATGTCCTCCTGCTGCCTCTGCTTCTGCGAGAACCAACTTGTGGACCTATAAAAAAAACCATCTTCAATATATTGTGCACATGTTGGCAGTGCATAGAAGTATTTAGGAGTAAGTGTGGTTCAGATAAAACTGTTATGCATACATCTGCATTAGATTTTCTGCATTTCCATTTCAGAAGTTCTCTATTACTATTCAGTGTCACCATGAAATTATTTCTAGTGGGTAATAATTTATAAGAGATGTTCAGCTCATCTTAACCATTTGAATCACTTCAACATTTACCAATCTGTTATAAATGATGTTCTGACAAAGTCTAGCACATTTGTTGTTGAAATATCATTTTTGTGTAATTTCCAAAATGAATGTGAGATATGATAGGATATTACATCTTCTTGGCATGTTCTGATTATTCTCCTCTTATTCTTTTCTGTTGTTTCTCAACCACTTTTGCAGACAATTGTAATGCAAACCTATTACCGACGATGGCTAGCAATCAAAATGGTCAAAAAACTTAAAGAAGAATTGAGGTTGAGATTGGAATGGGAAGAAAAAGAAGAGAGAAGGAAACAGAGAGAAAGGGCAGATAGACTGCTGAAAGAGTATAATCGAAGACTATTTCCTAAAACAAAGGATGATTTTGAATTACTTTATCATGCTTTAGAATGTAAGTTGCTTTAATAGATTATTATAAAATGAAAAGTATGATTTATTTGTAGTCAGATGTAAGTACAGTCAACTCTCAGTTTTCTAGAGTTTTTTTTTAGAGAGTTTGTAGCTGTCTCAATTGCCAGTCTCTAAGCCATCTCCCCTTTGCCTCCTACAGCAACAATATTTCTGCAAATCTCTCCAACAGTGTCATCATTCTTTTTCCTCCTTTTGGTCTCCTTTCTTCACCCATATCTGGGCTTACCTTTTCACCGATTTAACCTCAGTGGCCTCATTTCTCTCCTGAACAGCCAACAAAGCTAAATTCAGGCTGGTGTAGAGAGAGTTGATGCTGAATATTAAGTAAAAGACCTGTGTGATGAGTCTTCAGTCAAGGGGCTGGAACAGAGGGGAAGCAGGTAGGAAGGCCCCTTAGAAGTGAAAGGGGGGCACACTTTTGAGCCCCCTGAGGACCAAGGCAATGGCACCCTACCTCCCCTCACTTTGAAGGGATCTGGTGGTATTCATAGTCTTTTTCCAATTTGATGGTGGGGGAGAATGTACATTTAATCTCCCATTATTAGATTGCTTCCTGAAGGTTTTATTTGAGGCTATACATACTGTAATGAAATCACTGTGAGAGTGGGATATTTCATACAATGTAGTGAAATTTGTAAACTCTCATGGATTTTGTATGTCTTGTTTGTTTATTGCTTCTTCAGAAATACATCTGGATTTAAAGTATTTGAGCAACTATGATTGATGAAAGAGAAATGCAAGACTCTATTGAAGAGTTAGTTTTAACTCAATTAAAAGTCAAAGATTACATTGATTTGTCCCTGATCCAAGATGTACAATGGGCTGCTGTTTAAATAATCCCTGTACAGTGTTCCCTCACTTATTGTGGGGGTTACGTTCCAGGATTACCCGCAATAAGTGAGAATTCGTGAAGTAGAGACATGTTAAGATTTAACTTTATACTTGCAAAGTCTCAGTGCCTTCCAGTAGCTTATACCTGCTTAGTACTTTCAGTCTTCCAGCCTGCTATCACAGTAGACACTTGAGCACATGCCCGGCCATTGTCAGTTTTTACTCCTGTCTTTCCCCTAGTCTAGATGATATTACATACTCACCACAGAACGTAGTCTCTTGTCCTAGTAGATAGGTTTAATTGCATATAGACTTCACAACAAAAAAGGGGGGGGGATACACTGAACATGGTTCCTTATATACAATATAATTACACATAGTAATCCTTGATTGGTTATCAACTAATTGACCCAACCCAAACTCAAGATTGCATCATTGACAATCACCTGGAGTAAGCCCAAACAGATTCCCCAAATGATTCCCCATATACAATCAATCAACATTCCCAATAGAAGCCCATTAGCAGTGCATGACTCAATACATTGTAAAACCTAACAGGACACTATATTTATTTTAATATTTATACATTATTTTAGTAGTTATACACTATTTTCAGTCTTTATCAACCAATTATGTGTTGATAAATCGCCTCCTTCTCCTCCTGTTGCCGTTTGGGCTCCTTTTCTCTCCCTTCGGCTTCTTCTTCCTCCCTTCTTTAGGCTGTAAATTGTAATTTTTTATTTATAATTTTTTTTAGTTTATTGAGAAACTGCGAAACAGCAAATCCATGAAAAGTGAACCGCGAAGTAGTGAGGGAACATTGTAATAGAATCTTCACCTCTGTTATTCAGTGAGGCATAGCCTTTCTGAGAGATTTGATCTTAAGAAATTTTGAATTTCTTTTGTGTGTGTGTGTGTGTTAAATAGCTCTATTCATAGATATCATATCAAGCATTGTGTGTATTATCGGCCAAAAATTAGGACTGAATGTAGAGTTTGTTTGGTGCTCCAGGTGAATACGGCTTTTGAATGACCTCAAAGTGCACTTTTTTGAAGCTGCTAAGGTGCAATTTCAGTTTTGTGAAGGCAGCACACCTCATCTGAATTTGTAAATAACTGTGACTTCTATGTGTCTTCTAATGTGAAATGGAAGGACTTTGAATTGTCTGGCCTCAGATTACTGCTGAACGTCTGTCTGCCTGTTCCATGGCTCCACTATTTTGTTTGCTTTTGTTTTTGTTTGTTGTTGACTGGTTGCTTCCCCATAGAGTAACTCGTTGTCATATTTATCACCATAACACTTAGAGATTCTAGGAAGCACTCGTTCACCTCCTGCCAAGACAGCTTTCACATTCTTGTAGTGTCATATTACATCGCTGTAACAGCAATCTGATGCGTTTATTGTCCTCCAGAGCTTTGTGAAGGACATGCCTACTGAACATGACAAGAGGAGTTTGTTACTCAAGTTTGACAATACAGCTGAAAGTTTTGAACTGCATTAGCCAGACTTTGTAGTTTGAAAAAAAGAAAGAACAGACAAAAAGAAAGTATTGTCAGTGAAATGTGAGTCATTTCAAAAAAAGGGAAGACATTATACTGTATGAATTGGGAATGTCAATGTTTTATTCATTGTCTTTTTAAAACGATAGTTTCCTATATGAAGAGGCAAGAAATGTAGTCATCCACAAAGCTGTATGATTGCATTTAAGTGCACAGTGCTGCTGAAAGAAAATCTTGCAAGTCACAAAGCCTCTGAGCCTGAATAACTAAAGTGAGGTGAGATTTCATATGTTCGCTGTTCAAGGAAGCTTTGTAGACATGGTTCTTTGAGGAAATGGAAAATTACTATTTGGTCCATATATATTTCTGTACATGTGTCAGTCCATCAGCAGCTGGTTGCTTCAGAGTTTGCAAGAAAGAAAAAAACCAGCTGTATTATTTATTTATTTATTTATTTACTAGCTTGGGGACCCGGCGGTGCCCAGGTCATTTGAGAATTGCCTTGTCTTTCAGTGTTGTGTGTTGTGTTTGGAGTGGGTGAACTACAATTCCTAGAAGCGTGGCTCAAACCTCCCGAAACCCTGCCAGTATGAAAAGTTGGCCATTTTGGATCTGTGTACCAAGTGTGGTCCAGATATGTTGATGGGTGGTCATTGCCTGGCTTCGCACTAACACCTGCAGTATGTTCAGTTGGTCATGAGGGTTCTCTGTGCGAAGTGTGGTCGTGGTCCATTGTCGGTGGGGGTCACTGTTTCTCTGGATGCAGGTGAACTATAACTTTCTTTCCCCCCAACTTGTCCAATAGGTTGTATTGGTTATGGGGGCTCTGTGTGGCAAGTTTGGTCCTGGTCCATCATCGGTGGGGTTCGAAGTACTTATTCATTGCAGGTGACCTATAAATCCCAGTACCTACTACTCCCAAATGTCCAGGGCAATTCCCCTTGAAACCCACCAGTAGTCAAATCTGGGCATATCAGGTATGGATGGCAAATGTGGTCCAGACCCATCATTGTTTGGGTTTATAGCATTCTGGGTGTAGGTGAACTATAACTTCTATAAATTTCCCAGTAGGAGTCACAATGGTCTGACTTGATGCAGGCTAAAGGACAACTTCAATCTCCTGCAGTAAGTTTAGTTGCAGGTCAATTCTGTTGTTTGTTTTGCAGACAGATTTGAAAGGGAAGGGCAGTAGGTGGGGTCATGCAAATTCCACAGCAGTGGAGAACCTTGGGATGCCTGCCTGTGGTGCAAGGGCAGTAGGCGGGGTCATGCAAATTCCACAGCAATGGAGAACCCTGGAATGCCTGCCTGTGGTGATGAAAGGATTCCTTGGGTGGTGGTTTGTAGTGTTTGGGGAGGACATTGGCAGGGGTTGGGCTACATGTTCATGGTGCTCACTGTAACCTCAATGTCAGTGCAAAGTATTGACTTGCTGGCTTGTGAGCAGTGGAAAGTGTAGCCTGTTTGTGGAGGCCAGAGGCTGTCTGTGTGAGCGGACATGCGTGCCACATACGCACATACGGGTTTTCACTTTTATTATGGATTTAGATTAGATAGATTAGATTTAGATTTGCAGTATTTATATTCCGCCCTTCTCATCCCGAAGGGGACTCAGGGCGGATCACAATGTGCACATATAATGGCAAACATTCAATGCCATATAAACATAGAGACAGAGATGCAGAGGCAATTTAACATTCTCCAGATTCCAGCTTCCTGGGAGTATGCTCGATTCCGGCCACCAGGGGATCAGCTGCCTCATCATCCACTGTGGCATCGTGATGAATATTTCCTCATTCCAAACGGGAGCTGGACGGGTTTTATGGTGTTGTAAATTAGTTAAATTTGCCTCCCCACAGAGCGGTACCTAAGTTCCTACTTGATAGATACAACTATCTTTCGGTTGCTTAGGACAACAACGAGCAGGGGCTATTTTTTATTTTAATTGTCGGGTGCTCACCCCGACACGGGCTGACCTCGAACTCACAACATCTTGGTCAGAGTGATTTATTGCAGCTGGCTACTTAACCAGCTGTGCCACAGCCCGGCCCCCCAATGGGCACAAATGTCTTACCAGTTCTTGGTCCACTGGAAAAGAAATATGGCTAATTCTCTAAATTGGATAATTTAAAAAGCACTGCCATACATCACATCAGCATGGCCCCTGATGGTTTAAATCTGGTAAGTGAGCCATCGAGAGCCATTGGTTCTGAATCTGCAAATTCCACCATCAGCAGATTGCCCATATAATTAAATGATGGCGGCATGAACACAGACATGTGAAAGCATGCATGTTTGCACTGTCGCTATTTAATATTTATGATAATCCATATTTTTTCATTTCCGTGTGAGGTCTCAAAACTAAATAGGGCCCATTGTAACCCTCAAACGGACCCCTTTTTGAAGAATGTCATAACCTCTTGTTGAGGCTTGGAAAGGCATGGTGGAAAAACAAAATATTTTGCTGCTTCCTATTCAGTTACAAAGTCATTACAAGGCTTGAGAGAAGGGGGGTTCCTGCTGACTTTCTGCTAAGAGCTAGAGCAGAAGTGGAAGAAGCAAACCCCTGTATAGTCACCCTGACACATTTAAGACCTGGCAAGGCTCAAAGATGATGACAGTCTCCCAGATGTTCTTCTTGAGCCACTTGTTCATTTTCCTGCATTGATGGACAGTCTATCCTGCATACTCTCCTATATAAAGGAGGGGCCTTTCCCATCACCTATATTGACTGTAGGTTCAAGGGCTGGATCAGTCTGCTTCTCTGCATACAATGAAGGGGGCAGAATGGCATTTTGTCCTTTGCCTCGGTCGGCAAAGTGTTTTGTACCAGTCCTGCAAAGCTTTCTAAAATTTGTGAAGCCATGGTTATGCGTGGCATAATGCATGGCAGTGGTGAGAACTGCACAGAGATTTCATAGCCTGTTCAGCTGCCAGGGGTTCACCAGCTTAGAAAGCAATTAAATTTCAACCTAGAACTGGATGCCAAATAAGCTCTAAAATGAAGCCAGTTCCAAGAAACATGTTTTGAAAATCAATTTCTATTAAACAAAGAATGGCTGTTTTTCTTTGGAACCACTGCCCCCTTGTGGGTCCTCAAAACCTGTTTAGACTTTTGCTACCTTGAATATAACAGTAGGTCTCTAAAATATGCAATCCACTTATTGCTAAATCAAACAAGAAAAGAATGAAAAAAGTGTACCACTTTTCTTTAACATTTGCTGCTACACACTGAACAATTCTTCTCACTGGACTGAGATACACATAACTGATTGGAGACTAGTGGAATAAATACGTAAAAAGAAAATATGTTAAAAGCAGTTTTCAGAGTGGTTAGGTTTTTGTTTTCATCCTAATTTTTTAGAAATATGAAGAGATCATGGTTTTAAATTTTTTATCATATTATTTACAACTGATTTCATCTGGTACATAGACACATAAAAAGGCATCCCATAATCATATTTTTGGATATTGATATTAACAATTAGATAAACATATATAATGCATAAATTTACAATTCTCGTTACTGTATTTTATCCTTTTATACATTCTATTTAATAAACTCCCCATTGTCATTCCAGGATAACTAAATGAAGATTAGAAAGCATCCTTAACTATATACTTTTTTTAATCTGACACTTTCCTTTATATTGTCAACTCTCCAAATTTCAAGCAGAAATATAAATATTTTTTTTTTCAAATACAATAAAAATGATGTCCAATTATTCTGGAAGTTCTGTATAGATTTGTCTTTCAACAAACAAGAGAGTTTATTCATCTCTGTCAACTGAAAACTAATAATCCCTGAAGGATTTTTTTCTAATTTCAATTTTTTGCATACATAATGTGAGCAGTTGTTATTGTATTATGGGGGGGGAAAACCTGTCTTTTTCCTATACTTCTATCAGCTAAACCCAGTAAAAATTCAGAGATCATGATCTTGAAGTTGTGGACAATACAATGTTGATCCAAGTTCCCAAAACCAAGGGATGGAGAGTTTCCTTAAGCACAAGAGCTTCCCTTGGGTGGCTTTGGAAAGCGTCAGCCTCAGTTCTTTATCTCTAAGTGGGAGTAACTGCACTCCAGGCGCCTGTGAAGATGTATAATGAAATGATTTGTGATATATTTTACTCAATTTAAGTGCTGTTTGGACTTTATGAACTGCCATCCAGAGATTAGTCTGCCCACCTAATGGGATATTCACACATCCTTTTTATTGCATGCTAATAACAAGGAGAGAGAAAAGAATGGGCATCAATATAAGGCCAGCAGGGGAAACAAATATTTATCACTAAGAAGGTAACAGATGGTGATGGGAGTAATTGAGGGCCAAACTGGACATTACATGAAGTTCTGTGGTTGAAGCTGTCTGTACCTTTTTAAAAAAAAGCAGACATGAGTGAAGCAGGGGAAATGTGATTTGGATTTGAGACAGGAAAAGGGGGGGTATCTGTGCCCCTATGGCAAATCTGCAATGCAGATCATCTGCTAAAGCAGATGTTAAGTCTAAGGCAGAAAACATTCAGACTACTACAGGCCAGGTTGTTTTTGCTCTTCCATTCAAATAGCAGCTGGGGATGGTGGGATTTGCTTAGATAAATTGACGCTCTGTGGTCCCAACTCTGCTAATGATTTTTGAAAATGGTGTTGGAATCTCCAGTTACAGAAATATCATGTTCACATTCAGTTTGACTGTGAAACAATTAGCTAAGGAGATAGACAAACAGCAAGCTAGATGTAGTAGGATAAATATATACGCTCCTAAGGAGCCCCAGTGGCGAAGTGTGTTAAAGCACTGAGCTGCTGAACTTGCAGACCGAAAGGTCCCAGGTTCAAACCCCGGGAGTGGCGGGAGCAGCCGCTGTTAGCTCCAGCTTCTGCCAACCTAGCAGTTCGAAAACACGCCAATGTGAGTAGGTCAATAGGTACCACTCTGGCGGGAAGGTAATGGCGCTCCATGCAGTCATGCCGGCCACATGACCTTGGAGGTGTCTACGGACAACGCCAGCTCTTCGGCTTAAAAATGGAGATGAGCACCAACCCCCAGAGTCAGACATGACTGGACTTAACGTCAGGGGAAACCTTTACCTTTTTAAAGGAACTCCAGTCGGAACTATTCTTCTTCAGTCGCACAGTCGTTTCCATCTCTTCATGACCACATTAGCATAGTGGGGGTTTTTTGGGATTTTTTTGCCCAAATATTTTTGAACCATTGTTGGATACAGAGCTTGTGGATATGGACAGCCAGTTATATATGTGTTAGATTTTTATGAAAGTGGCAATTGACTTCTTAATTACATGCAACACAAGGGTTTATCTGATAATATATTTTTAAATATATCTTTGCATTTAGTTTCCCGAGAGGTCAAATATCATGTGTGTTGCTAAAGTGAGACTATAAGCCAAAAAGCAAGCAGTCTAGTTTTCTGATCCAAGATTTTTGAGGGGTTTTCACCTGGTAGTTTGAGTTTATCAGACAGATTGAAAAATTTGGAGCATTGTGTTCTTGTTCCTTTTTAAAATATATATACCCACTAGTACTGTCTCCTACTACTGAATAATACAATTTTAAGTCCTTAAAGGAAATAATTAACCTTGACACCAACACCTAGTTAGAAAATGTATCCAATTTTGGATAATTTTTGCTCAGTGTGTTTTTTATTCCTTTGCCAGTGCTTCAGTAATACAGTATAATATTCTGTTCTCATTTTAATGGACATCTAATTATTGGTCAGGGCTTGAATTGTATAATAATAGCTGCCACTGGGGTACTGCAAGGGATAATTCTCCGCAAATACAGATGTTTCTGTTTATCTGTGCCTAAATAGCAATTTTAGTTTAGACAATGTAATGTTCATTTCAGCAGATGCTGAGTGTAGTTTACTTTGCTGTGTAAGAAATGACTTCATATATTTTTGCATATGGAAAATCTCTCCAATTATTTTTATTCCCTCACTTCATCTTACCCTATTCACCAAGGTCCCTTAATTCCTCTGGGTAGCATTTTATGGACTAGTGGAAAGCTGGTTGGGAGGACAGGTTACATTTTGCTTACACTTAGCTCAGTTGCACATATCTTAACTGGAATCCAGCTTGTGTGAGAACTGGTCTGAGATTCTTTATGAAAAGGAGAAAACCCTCTTTATATCCATATGACACATTCTTAGCATCTGGATTTTTGTTTGTATGTTCATTTAAAACATCAACCTGAGACCTTCTCTTGTTTGGACATTGTAATTCCATGTCGAAATGTAGAAGAAGACTCACAAAATAAGGAGACAGGGAGAGGGAGAAAAGTAAATAAATCCAGGAATATCTTTAATCCTGAGCTTTTGTGGATATCAGTCCATTTCTTCAGATGCAATACAATGAGATATTAAAACCTCAGGTTTTAAAACATATTTATACAGTTGTTGGAGTGGGATAGAATGTAGTAGGATCCAGAAAGCTTTCCTCCTCCTCCTCTCTGTAGTGCTGCAACAAACTAACACAGCTACTTCTTTGAAAACTTTTCCAAAAGATGACCTGAATAATAAAAGACAGCTGCTCACCAGATGTTTTTGGATTACAATGCCTAGCACTTTAATCTTGTGATGCATGTACAGCCCCAAATCCACTCTCACCTAACAGCATAAGAGTAACACAGATGATAAGAGATTTGTTTTTTTTCCAAGTGAAATATAAATTTATATATATATACGTACGTACAAATAGAGACATACAATCTTGATATTCCACATTTACATTACCTGTAGTTCTCCCCGATCCCGCCACCTCCCCGTTCTCGCCCATAAACTTATTCTTACATAATGTAAGGGTACAGAAATACTATATATATTTATATCCCCTCTCTCCCTCCCCCCCCTCCCCCCTGAGAACAGTTTACTATTTACCGTACTAATTATAGTTGTTCAATCATAAGGATAATCTTATTTAATTCCTTGTATTTGTCTTTCCCCTTTATCCTGGAGATAAGGCCCTTCCATTTTGCCTCCCAGGTCATCTTGGTTTGGCCAAACTTATAGTAGCTTTTCCTTTCGCTAATATAATCTTGAAGTAGATAATCGGCTAAATATTTATACCACGTTTTTATATCCCATTTTTTTTGGTCCTTCCATCCTAGGGCAACTGAGGCTTTGATTGCATCTAACATATGTTTTATTATTTCCTCCCATTCTTTAAGTTCCCCATTGCCTTCTAATTTTTGAACAAAAAATTGTGTTTTATTCCATTCTATTTTCGTCCCCAATAGCTCTTTCATTTCCTTCTTAATTATATTCTAGAATCTTTGAATTTTTTCGCATTCCCACCACATATGGGTATAGGTTCCAATTTTCCCGCAATTATGCCAGCATTGTTTTGGGTGGGTTTCGGTTATATAAGCCAATTGTATAGGAGTTCTGTACCATTTTGTAAGTATCTTCAGTTGCATTTCCTTAATCTTTAAATATTTTATTTTATTAATTGATTTTATCCATTTTTCTATTTCTCTCTGATAAGAGATTTGTGACATGAATCACCAGGAGTGAGAACAGTGGTCCTGCATCTGGCTATGGCAGAAAGCAAACTCCTAATTGTATTGAGGCTTGATCCTAGTCTCAGTAAACCAGGGTCAAAAGCCTGCATAGGTACAATATGTGTTACAGTAGCATGGCCTACTACAGTAGTCTTCAGTCATCGATTCTTATATATTACTGAATTAAAATACCCAGTCTGATCATTGGCTGTGCTGGCTGCCACTTCTGGGGATTAAAATCCAAAACAACAACAAAAAAAATTGGAGGCAGGAAGGATCACTTTTTTCTTTTTGGATTTGACTTGTGCTTCATCACCACTTCCATAGGTTGTGTACAAAATGGATCAGGAGGCTCAAAAGTGCATGTACTGTAGAGACTGATGACACTTCATAAGCACATTGATGTTTTTGCACATGTGCATTCCTCCTACGTAATTCTTCTTCTATTTTTATATATACTTTGTATGTTAAAATTAAAGTCAGAGACCAAAAGGAACAAGTAAGACTAGATATGAATGTTTACAAGTATTCAAAAGCAAGCAAACATAGGACATATTTCACCAACACATATCCTAAGCTTAGAGTAAACAAATCACATAATCCCCTTTCAACACTGCTTAAGCACCCAGCTAACCTAAAGGACACATTTTATATTGATGGCATGTGAAGGCTAAATAAAGGGAATCGTAGCTGGGAAATCAATAATTCTGTCTTTGTGTTGATATAGTATGGAGACAAGAGGAACTTGAGCGGATCAACGAGACTTTTACTGGAGCTGAACGGAAGGCAGCTCTCTGTGGACTTTTAGAAAAAGAAGCCCAGCTGATTGCTTCCATTGGGAGGCACAAGATAAATGCCGATGAAGAAAACCAGCAAAAAGCAATCCTGTCCTTTTTGGAAAAGGTCAGTGAGATAATTTCTAGCTGAACACTTAACGTATCAAGAGTTCAAAAACCCGAATTAACATTTACAAACTAGCAGCAGTCTGAAGAAAAGCACAGTAATTAACTTGGCCAGTTGAAGATATGATTTATGGGCAGTAGGCATGTGTAGCAGTAAAATTGACTCATTAGGTGTAGTTATTAAAAGCTTTTATAGATGCCCATAAAATTTGATGGGTACTGCTTTTCACCTAAGAACTAAGAAAATACCACTTATATCTTAATTTACTCAATTATGTCACCTTATTGAAGATGATGAGTATCGTGCACCATGCAACCCTCAGTTAATACTACATTAGAAGCACAAGTGGTTAAATATATTACAGTTGTCTCATTTATACTTCACTGAATTTACAGTCATAAGAAAATTAGCATAGAGAGTCTTTCTTATTAATTTCCGTTATATATGATCAGGCAACACTTTGGAAAATGTGGGATAATCCAGGTTTTGTCGAAGGATATTAAGGAAGAATTTCATGTTTAAAAAAGTTTATGCTTGTCTAAAATCATTAATCAAAACTAACCATAACCTCAGTCCTACTCCCTTCAGATATAGGGAGAAAGGTGGACAGGCAATTCATTACATCCAAAGTTTGCTTCATGTTTATGGCATTATTATTATTGAAAATTGCAACAGGCAAGGCAGTTCAAGTACTCTTGTCTTATTTATTTATTTATTTACAGCATTTATATTCCGCCCTTCTCACCCCAAAGGCGACTCAGGGCGGATCACATTACACATATAGGCAAACATTCAATGCCTTTTAACATAGAACAAAGACAAACAAACATAGGCTCTGAGGGGCCTCGAACTCATGACCTCCTGGTCAGAGTGATTCATTGCAGTTAATTGCAGCTGGCTTGCTCTCCCACCTGCACCACAGCCACAGCACAGTCTTATCTTGATGTATCCAATAGCCCACTCATTTGGATGCCCTGTTGCATCATCTCTGCTGAGAGAATCTTGAATGTTCAGGGCATGGGGAAGAATAGTTCATCGGATACTTCAAGGTGAGGATGCTGGAAAGTTTCATCTTGCTACAAAGGGCCTGACAACAGTGACATGTTTGGAGCAATAGCAGCATGACACAGAATGGAATGTCCTATGGAGTTTTCATCTTGTGTCTTCCTGGGTGAATACGGGGCATTACATCTCCTGATCTAGGTGACTGTTACTCTGCTGTATACTCTACAAATCTATTGCCAGGAACTCATCAGATTTTTTGATTGTGCTTCCAAAATCACAGATCAAGGTACCACTACTAATCTCTAAAGTGGCTTATCTGAATTCATGGGAGAGGTGTTGAAGGACTGTTTCACCATTGATACTGTGCAATAATAATAGTAATAATAATACTAATTTTAGTATCACCTGCCTCTCCTCGTAGCTTGAGGTGAGGCACAACATAGTTGAAAATAAATCATAAAACATTATGTAAACGATATAATAAAATGCATTGCTATGAAATACATACATTAAAATACACAGAACAAAGATGAAAATACAGTAAACACAGGATATCAGTTTAAAATATATAAAAATACGAATATAAAAATACGAATGTATCTGGCCGTTCAAAAAAGGCTATGTATATGAGCTCTGTATTGATTTAGTTTAAGAACCATGATTGGTGGATTTCATTTTCTGTGAAAATTGTTGTTGTGCCCCCAAGTCATTTCCAACATACAGCAGCTCTTAAGGATTTTCTGCGGTTGAGAGTGTGTAACTCATTTGAGGCCCTTCTGCACAGCCATATAACCCAGAATATCAAGGCAGATAATCCACAATATCTGCTTTGAACTGGATTATTTGAGTCCATATCGCCATATAATCCAGGTTAATGTGGATTTTATATAACTGTGTGGAAGGGGCCTCAGAAATCACCCAGTTGGATTCCGTGGCTAGGAGAATGAACCCTGGCCTTCAAACTTGTAGTCCAACACTTAAAACCACTGCACCAAAACGAGCCTTCATGATTTTCTACCAAGGCAAAGCTCGTTGTGCTATCATATGTTCCAAAGAGCAGTAAGATCTGTTTAAAATGCTCTGTTCTTGAGGTGGGAATCATTTGGATGTTGCTCTTGTTGGGCTGCAAATCCCTGCATCCCATGCCATTAGGTATCCTGCCCAGGCCTTCTGGGAGTTATATCTCAACAACATCTGGAGTAGCAGATGAGCTGCATCCCTGCTCTATTCAGTCTGTATAACAGAGTGCTTATTTGTATGTTTATACTTCCTGTCCTCTTTATTATGGTCTTCTAATTGGAAACTGGAGTGAATTTTCACTGTTGAGTTGAAGTCTTACTGTAGTGATAGGAGTTGGAGTGCAGAAGTAAGAGACAGTTAATTAATCACTGCATTGGATTAAAATGAAACAATCCTAAGAATAGCTCAGTGGATAAGAAGAATTTACCGGCTTATTAGCATAAACAGAAAAGGGTGTTAAGAATGAGAAATTCTTATTATGTTTTCCAAGATAAATATGTTTGGTTTATTTACCCGCCAGCAGATGTCACTAGCAGCCACCAATGTAGCAGAAATACATAAATATCCAAGCATGGAAATTTTCAAATGCACAGCAATACTTGATACGCTTATGCTTAATGTCATAAATGAATTTAGGGTGGTTCAGGAAATGTGTAGATAAGGAAATGCATATTGAAGAAAGAAACGTGGACCAGAGTGTCAGGCACATGGATCAGTGCCAGGAAACTTGTTTATCCCCATTGATATGCTGGCTTGCTTGTATGTAGTCATCTTTGAAAGTGTAGGAAGTCATTAAGGTCTTCTTGCAACATGTAGAGGTTTTCTTGGAAAACCTGGTTGCATGTGCTATTTCTCTATACTGAGTGGGCATATGATGTAGGCCTGGACATTGTAGATTGATCATATAAATTATGATAGCCCCATGTACAATCCAGTCCCAATGATGGGTGATGAATTGTACATTTAGAATCGGAGTAGTGGATTAAAGCCTTGTAACTTGAAGGTTGGGTTGCTGACCTGAAGGCTGCCAGATTCGAATCCCACCCGGGGAGAGCGCGGATGAGCTCCCTCTATCTGCTCCAGCTCCATGCGGGGACATGAGAGAAGCCTCCCCCAAGGATGGTAATAACATCAAAACATCCAGGCGTCCCCTGGGCAACGTCCTCACAGACGGCCAATTCTCTCACACTAGAAGTGACTTGCAGTTTCTCAAGTCGCTCCTGACACACACAAAAAAAAAAGATCCTGGCTGGTTGCCCAGTCTTCACTGGGAGAACAAAGGGCTGATATTCTCCTTTAATAACCTCAAAGCTAAGCAGCTTGATCATATATGTATTTATGAGAGATGGCGTTACCAGGATGTTCTCCTAATAAGTGAATAGAATTATGAACAATGACAGGAGTAAAAAAAACAAGGACAAATGAAGTAGATTTTGGGAATCCGAAATATAAAACAAGGGAGGGATTGCGAACTAGCTTGTTTTCATAGAAAGAAGTGAAGAGGAGTGAAGCTAAACATGATTTTCATGCATGGGGCCAGTAAAAAAAGCAGTGTCTTCCATATTTACTACTTTGTACTAGGTACTAAAACCTGCAGTTTCTTTTGTATTAAGCAGGGGATCACAAGTAGAAAAGTTAATGTCTGATATCAACATCAATGTAGAAATATGGTAGGTAAAATAAAAAGCAGAAAAGTTTCAGTTTTCAGAATATTTTCCCCCTCTGACTACAACTTCAGCTTTTTATACCAAAATCTTATAGATAGTGCAATTTTGAAATAATAGACATAGGAGATGCTGAATTACATCTACACAGAAATGCCTTGCTACCTCTTGCTGCTTTCACCATCTAAATCCCTTTATTGAAGTTGCTATTTTTCCTGTGGGAGAAAATGTGCATTTAAATGTAGGCCAGACAGTATTGTTATAGGTGGATTTATACTTGGTTGGTGAACTCTGAAAGGATTTAAACATAAAGGCTGAGGACGAAAAGTTGAAGAAGTCAAATATATTTAGTCTCAGGAAGAGAAAATAGAGATGACAACCATTTTCAAATATCTGAAGGGCTGCCATATAGATAATGGAGCAAATTTGCTTTCTTTTATTCCAGAGAATAAGAATTGAATCAGTGGATTCAACCTAGAAGGAAAAAGATATATAGTGAATATTGGACTTTATTGGTGGGGAAAATATCCCAATCAGCAGTAGAAGACTGACTTGGAAGATGGTCTATTTTTCTTCATTAGAAGACGCTGGATGCTTGCGTGATTGCTATAGCAGTAAATTTCTTCCATCACCAGCCAGGGACCCCAAAACTTTTAAGATTAGGGAGTTGGAGGAAAACTGGCATACAGATAATTGTAAAGATTGTTTATCTATATAAACATTTTTATGAATAGTAAAATACAATGCAATCAAATTAATAACCACAACAAGTATGACAGTGATCAATGTGATGATGATGATGATGATGATTATTATTATTATTATTATTATTATTAAAGAAATGTATGCCCTGCCGTTCCCCCACTTAAGGGCCCAAGGTGGCTTACAGAGGATAAAACATGCATAAATAAAAGATAAAACATTTATAACCAAATATTAGTAGTTGCTGTCACATGTCCTAAAATATACATTAAACTATAATAAAACATTAAAACTTTTAAACCACCCCTAAATACAACATGTAGCTCAGGTTCTTCCTCTACTTTGTAAGTCCTGAGTTCAGTCAAAGGTTTCCTTAAAAAGATAGGTTTTAAGACTGATTCTAAACTCCAGCAGAGAGGGCAATGCTCCAATTTCCCCTGGGAAGGCATTCCAAAGGAAGGATGCCACACCCGAAAAGGATGCCTCCCGGAAATCTTTAACCCGAGCAAATCACGGAACTTAGTCGACACCAGCCTTTCCCTGCTAGATCTGAGAGTTCTTACTGGCATGTTTTGTGGGACCTGCTGTCGCAAGTAGTCTGGGCCAATGCCGTGAAGGTCAAAACTAATTGGTAGCCAGTGAAGCTGCTTCAGGAGTGGAGTAGTATGTTCTCTTACATCCGCTTGCTTTAGCAGTCTGACTGCAGATCTTTGAACAAATTGAAGTTTCTAAACCGTTTTCAAAGGCAGTCCAACGTAGAGCGCATTACAGTAGTCCAGGTGGGATGTAATCAAAGCGTGTACCACCGTGGCCTAGTCAGATTTTTCCAGGAACTGTGGCAGTTGGTGCAACAGTTTAAGTTGTGCAAAGGCAATCCTGGTAACCTCCATCACCGAGGCTTCCAGGTTTAAGGAGGAATCCAGAATCACCCCCAACCTGAGCTTTCATGGGGAGTGTATTCCTGGATCCATCCTACATGAGACCAGTAGTACTTCTGTCATATCTGGATTGAGTTTTTGGTAGAGAGTGTCCACTCATTCTTTGGACTAGATCGCTTTCAGGTTCCTTTTGGAGTTAATTGCAGTTGAGATCTTTCCTACATTGCCATATTCCCTGAATAAAATTCTCATCTGCTTGGAGAAATGGTCAATTGGGTTACTAAGGTAAAATATTAATTCAATATGTTCCTTTTGTGGATGTTTTGCTTCCTAAATGTCTGTTTTTCCCTAAATTGCCTATTTTTTCCTTGTGTCCCAAATATCTCCCCCAATGTGTGTTGTATTTTTACTCTGATACTCTGTTCTGCTTTTATGTGCTGGCAACTGAATGCAGTTTACAATAGACTTGCTCTCTGAAGCAATTTAGATAACAGGATTATTGCAATTTCCATGTTGCTGCCAGCAAACTAGAAGGCAGAAGTGAGCTGGCAAAAGAAACTGGAAGACTCAACATTTCTTTTATCCATTTTGAGCACATATAAAGAGGCCTCGAAATAGAATTATAATGTGGATAAAAGTAATTTTGCTGAGGAACATGCTTTTCGTTGGCAGAGAACATATTTGATTTAATAAATCATTGTACACTCATAATAAACCGTGAAAATGTTTATTATGAAACAGTTGTTGTGAAACTGTTAAATTTATCTAATCAAAAGATCATCCTAAAATTATCATATATTTTAACAATGAAGAATTTGTAGAATTATAAGAGTTAGAAAGGACTACAAGGACTATGCAGACCAATCCCCAGCCATGGAGGAATACACAACTAAATAACTCCTAATATATGGCAATTTATCCTCTGTTTATGGACCTCCAAAGAAGGAAAATTCACCATCCAACCACATTGAAGAATTTTAAACATCTTATTAATTTATTTGCATCATTTAAGTTTTTAATATACATTTGGTAGAATTAAAGGCAAACAGAACTGTAGAGTTCAGCTTGAATATTGGGATTTTGAGTGCACTACTTGGACAAGCAGAGTTACCTTCTGGCCACTGTACAACCTCTCTGAATCTGAGATATAAAATAATTTATTTTATATTGGCTGTTCTTTTTTTTCAAGATGAACTGTGACAGCAAATAGGTACTTTCTCACTTGAGTAAATTAAAACTGATTGTTCAGACATAGTAGTGCAAGCATTAGCTGTAAACAATAGTTACCCTGACTGTCATAATATTACTTTATAGTGTAAGCCTAACAATACTTTAGGAAGGATTTGTTTTATCATGTATGCATGGGAAAACAAATTAATAAAAGCTTAGTTATGCTACAGCAACAATCCTTTGGTTCCCTCTCCCTGCTTTTCTCCGAATTTGTTGGCTCTGATTGAAAGACTTAGAACTTCATTATTTGGACAAACCTGTTTCCTGTCAGTTTTTTTAAAAGTCAAGTTTGGCTCCAACTCGTCAGTTCCAATTATCAGTGCTGCATTCAATTATAGCACTAAACCTGCTAAATTCCCAATTATAAATTTCCACTTGCTTTTATTTCTTGTTTTGCGTGCTTACATAACTTGAAAAAAATAGATGGTTCTTTATACTCTGCATATTTCTGTTTCCATGAGAAAACTGGCTAGGAATGCAAGTTTTGTCCAGAACCAAGCGAAGTTGGGAGTATTGTTCCTGAGGCTGTGAATGGCATGTGGCTTTGTTTTTGTTTTTTTAAATATTGGAATTGGCGGGTGGGATGTGTACATAGGGAGAGCAGGGGAGATCATTTGGGAGTGTGAAATTGATGAGAGAAAGCTCTTGAACAAATCTGCACTGTCTGAGGCTTATTGAGCAGGCAAAGGAAGGAGAGGGAAATATTGCCACAAGCCACAGCAGGATTGGATAGGATATTTCTTGCCATCCCTTCAGCCTTGTTTGCTGGTTCAGACCAACCTAAATCTTTCCTGGAAGGTGAAGGCGAGCCCAGGGCTAAGGGTTTAGTCAAACAGACAAGAGGCTTTTTAAAAGTTAGTATTGCTATATTTGATTGTTTAAAAATACATGCGTGAGGAGACCATCACTTTGATCCTGCAGTTTAATCTAGCGCTTGTGCCACCAGTTTTCTCATTGGACTTCATCAGATGCAGTGCGGAAAGTGCAGGTGGGGTGGGTCATCTTCTTAGCAAAAACGTGTCATCCCCTTCCTATTTAAAAGACATTGCTTTGTTTTTCAAATCCCACCAGATGCTTTATGTTCCCCAACCATCTCCCATCCTGCCTAGTGTTCTGAACCATCACATGAGCGAATGCTGTCCCTGCCCACTCTGTATTCTTACCTTGCTGCCTTCCATTATACCAGTGTTATTATAAACCACTATGCCACAGACCCTTCCTCCCATGCCTGTTAACACTCCTTTCATAGTTTAAATTATAAGTTTAGGTACCAATGTGATATGAATACTTATAAAGGTACAGTGATACCTTGAGTTAAGAGTTTAATTCATTCAGTCACCAAGCTCTTAATTCAAATTGCTCTTACCTCAAAGTGAATTTTCCTATTGAAATGCTATTAATCCGTTCTGGCTCCCCCCCCCCCCCATTTTTGTTGTGTGCTTTTAAATAGCCCCAGTGGTGAAGTGGGTTAAAGCACTGAGCTGCTGAACTTGCAGACCGAAAGGTCCCAACCCCGGAAGGGGCGTGAGCGGCCGCTGTTAGCTCCAGCTTCTGCCAACCTAGCAGTTCGAAAACATGCCAATGTGAGTAGATCAATAGGTACTGCTCCGGCGGGAAGGTAACGGTGCTCCATGCAGTCATGTTGGCCACATGGCCTTGGAGGTGTCTATGGACAACGCCGGCTCTTCGGCTTAGAAATGGAGATGAGCACCAACCCCCAGAGTCAGACATGACTGGATTTATCGTCAGGGGAAACCTTTATCTTTTTTACCTTTAAATAAGAAATGTACTTTATAAATAATAAATAATGTATATGTGCACATTCACATGGAACAGTAAAAAGGAAAGATCAATTTTAAAATGGTGAAAGCACAAAGTTGTGGCAAGGAAGCACAAATCACAAAGTGAAGAGGCAGAAGTATCATTTTCTTCATATTGTACTCAAGCCAGCCTCCCTCCCTCTCTTGCTCCCTCTTTCCCCTTCTCTCTTCATAAAGCCAAAGATACCAGGAATAAAAACCACAAAAAATTAACTAGCCCAAAGTTCCTCAAAGAGGACAAGAGCAAAGTGGATAGCTATCTCCCAAAGCGGACAAGAACAAAGCAGACACCAATCTCCCAAAGTGGACAAGAGCACAAGGCACAGAGGCATGAGGCACGGAGGCTGCTCCCTTGAAGCCCTAAAGCCCTGTACTCTGGCACTGGTGCTCCATCTGGCACTAGCTCTTAACGCAAAATGCTGCTTTTATGTTAAAGTGAATCTCAGGCCAAGTGACAGTTCTTAACTCAAAATGCTCTGTATCACAACTCAACTGACTTTTACAGTTAATATAAAATGCAAAATGTTTTCCTATTGTTGCAGGTTTGTTGGGATTAGCAATATCTGTAGTTCTTTTGCTAGCTTTTTCAAAAAGTATTCAATTCTGGAAAGAATTACTGAGTTATTCCTGATTAAATTTTAAGGGTTGTACTTTGGTCATGAGAGTCAGAAGAGTGGTTTGAGTGTTGGACTCTGACTCTTGAGACCAGGGTTTGAATCTTCACTTAACTATGGAAACCCACTGGATGACATTGTGTAACACACATTCTCTCAGTCTCAAAGGAGAACGATGACAAACCTCCTCTGAAGAAATCCTGTCAAGAAAACCCTGTGATAGGTTTACATAAGTTGAAAATGATTTGAAGGCACACAGCAACAACTGTATTCATCAGTTATTCTGTCTATTTTACTTAAGTGATTTAAAATGTTTTTAAAGTGTGCAGCTCCCAAAAAATGGAAAGCGTTTGATGGCAAAATCACAGAGATGGACACCCAATTCACACTGCGTGCCAGGGAACTGCTTGAGATCTATCGCAGCATTAGTATGAAAGACCTTCCTGAAGATGAGCGTATTGATGTGCTGCTAACATTGAAGCATACAGTGAAGGTAAGTTTCTCTCAAACTGTTACAAAAACCCTATTGAGATCAGCAAGTATTGAAAGGACCAAAAAGGTATCTGTATTCAAGTGTCTGCGTTAGCATGATGCAGTATATACTGATTCTTTACATTGTTGAAGAAATTAATACTGCTTTCCATAGCACATCTGAGATTTACTTGTGTAAATGCGTGCTATATGATGGTAGGCTTGGACAACCAGAATGTAATTTTCTTTTATTTCCTTGTTTTAGAACTGAACATGAGAAATAACTATCCATACATTAGCAATTGTTTGAGTAGCATTTTACAACTACATTGCAGGTTGGAAAACCCCGATATTGATAAGGACTTTGATGTGGAGGACAACTGTTTCAACAGCAGTCCTTTCTTTTCTCAATGCTTGTTGTTTTCATTGGGAGAAAAAAGACTGTATTTTTCGAAAGAACACTCTTTTGTTTGTAAAATATCCATGGAATAGATCTGTTTTGGACCAGCAGACAACAATTTTAAAATAAAAATCAGTAAATAAACTTCTGTAAGGCGATGGTATAAGCATGTGTACCTGTCTCTGAAAGACAGCATATAACCATGGGTAGTTTCACTGAACAGCAATGATAGATTGCTGTATGCCTTTTCTGAACATAATATAAAGTCATATTCCATACAACTAAGACTTAAAATGCTTCAGGCCATTGTATACTACTGTAATTGACAATCAGGGTAAGAAATTACGTGCCTGTGTTTTGCTTGCCTTTACAGGAACATGAATGCAAACTCACCCATGAAATAGTGGAATTAATTGACAGAGAAGTAGATCTCATGATGAGGAAAGTGAAGGAATATAATTTGCAAGGACTCAGACAAAGGATATGTACATTATTTCTTCAGTACATTAAAACACCATTTTTTAACCCAGAGGTTGCTAGACTTCTTAAGGTATTTCTATTACATGTATTAATTCTTTATAACAATGTAAGCTGTAAGTAAGTAAAATACCTCACTTTGACTAGTCCATAGGCAATTGAATTGATGGATAACAAAAGAATTAAGATCCTCCCTATTAATCACTCCCTATACATGTGATGCTCCAAGGATATACATGTGAAAACAGCAAAATTCCACAAGATTTTTGAGCAGGTTATGGGGTATTTATGAAGAAAATATAAGGAATCTAAAGTCAAAAGTATCCAATCCACAGTATTTCTGATTCCTTTATATGATATTGAAAGCTGGACAGTGAAGGAAGCTAACAGAAAAATAATCTATTTGCAATTTGATGTTGGAGAAGAATTCTATAGATAGCATGCACTGCCAAACGACAAACAAATGGTCCCAAGAGCAAATGAAACCTGATATCTCCCTAGAAGCCAAAATGACTAAGCTCAGACTGTCTATTTTGAATAATAACTTGAGATAATATGACTCATTAGCAAAAAAAAAAATGATATAGTAATGGGTAAAGCAGAAGGCAGTAGGAAAGGGGAATACTGTACTGCATTATGGGTGGATATGCTCAAAGAAGCCACAACCTGGAGTTTGCAGACCTAGCAGGGCTTTCATAATAGAATATCTTGAAGGTGTTTCAATCATAGGGTCACTATAAGTCAAAGTTGATTTAATGATCATTAACAACAAAAAGATATTGGTTCTCTGAGGAGAACAAAGGATACTAACTGGCATCTATCAAATAGGCAAAGAGATTACCATAAACATCCCATTGATAGGGCTTCCTTCATTCTAGATATGTACAGAGTTACAAACATCTGATGTACAAATGAATCAGAAATCCCAGCCAGCTTACCAGTAACTAACAAATGGGGGTAAGACAACAGGAAGTGAGAGAAATCTATCCATAAGAAGGAAAATATACTCCTGGAAGAATTATCATGGGGAAAAGGTGTCTCCACTGAAGCTTTATCACCAATCCTTGTTTCCACAACAAGCCAATATTCTATCCAAAGCGCTCGCTCCCCCCCCTCTCTTTCTATACACACACACACACACACACACACACATATATACATACACACAAACAACAGTTATTGCAAATTAAAGACGAATGAAGTAGCAAATGTGAAGTATGCTGAACCTGTCATAAATGCTTGTGCTATTTGCTACTTAGCTGTATACTGTTTCATTTGTTGTTTGTGTTCCTACTAAAAAGGTAATGATGAACATTGGAAAAGTAATGCCTTGTTGAAATTACTGATGGTCATTTTTCTATTGCACTGATATGTCACATTTGAGAGGGTTATGACATCAGGTGGAATAATCATGACAACCAATAACCTTAGGGTGACATGGGCTCTGATAACCAATATTCCTATAGTGCAGTGGTTTCCAACCTTTGGACCTCCAGGTGTTTTGGATTTCAGCTCCCAAAATTGCTAACAGGTGGTAAGTTGGCTGGGATTTTTGAGAGTTGAAATCCAAAATACCTGGAGGCCCAAAGGCTGGGAACCACTGCTATAGTGATGAATTTAGATTGAAGGCAGTTTTTTTTTCCCGGCATTAATATTTTAATTGGACATGCTATCTAATTTATACTTTTATCTGTCTTTCTTTGTCAGGATACTTGTATCTGCAGGGAAATGCTACAGAAATAGCTGTGTTTAGAATATATCATATTTTGTGGATGCCAAATCTCAGAAATCCTACTTTAAAAATTTCAGGGAGCGTCAGCGTTTCAGCCAATAAATCACAGCATTAACATGTGAAACAAACCGGAATATTTGCAGCTAAGGCTGAATCTACACTGCTATATAATTTAGTTTCAGAATGCAGATTAACTACATTGAACCCAATTATATGAGTCTACACTGCTATGTAATCCAATTCAATGCCATTAATTCTGCATTCTGAAACGGGATTATATGGCAGTGTAAATCCAGCCTGAGTGACCAAGAAATGTGAATGCATTCAATCACATTAAAAGGAAGGTCTCTTCCTTATGCTATGAGATAGTTCTCTGACTTAGTTCTGTTTATACTATCTGAGTAACACAGTTAAGCCACTAGTATTGGTGTTATTCTTAAAATATAGTTTAAGGGAATGTGTATACCTATTGAACTTGTATTCACGTACCAACTTGGAAAATATGTCCATAATACTGTACAATGTGTGGAAACAGATTGCATTTCACAGATCACATGCTGCGCTTCAACAGAATATTTTGTAGATATGTATTTCTTCAGTTATCAAAGGTCACTATGTATACAGTTATCAGCAAAAATTTAGAACAGATTGAATGAGTTTTTAATTGAGGCTGGGTTTAAAGTTGACATTGAAATCCTGACTATTGTAAGCCTGACTATTGGGCTTTTAACAGTTTTATCTTTCTGACATTTAGTTTAAAAAATCAGTCATCAGTGGTTTTCTTCAAGGCCCTCAAATATTAGAACATTGCATGTTCTCTAGCTGTAATATAGCTTTGTCTTTCATTACCTAGATACCTTGGTATGGTCAAATGTACAGCTGGCCCTTTTTCTTGTCTCAGTACATTGCTTGTTGCTTTCAGAGGAAATAAATCTTTAAGTCCAGTTGAATATATTACATACCAAGTTTAGTTTTCTTCCCTGGAAACTGGATGGCCATTGCTGGTGGATATATATCTTTGGATGAATGAAAGTATGGAAATATTTAATATATAATCCCATAATAACATTTCTGTTTTTCCTTGCAGGTCCCTCCTGATCCAATGAAGCTTTATCACAACATCCATTTTTGCCTTGGTTGCAAAAGATACCTACCTTCTACTGATTTTGCAATATCTGCTAGTTCACAAACCGTTGGCCGGTGTCGTTTGTGTTGCAAGCTGGATAATCAGGCTCGCAAGAGGGAAGCCTTTTTGAAATATAAGCGTATGCTTTTGAGGCTCCGAGATGCTGAAGTGAAATATAATGATAATGCTAAGATTGCTTTCATAATACAGGTAAGCAGACAACAGTTTTAATAGCATTCCATGGCAGTACCTAGTAGACTATGAAAGATTTGATAAAAGGCTCATTTTGGGATATGCTTGAAAGGAGGAGAGTTTGTTAGAATTTAAATAAACATCATAGTGGGGCACTTCCTGCTCAATCTTTTATACTGCACCTTTTGTATCCGTAGATATATATTACTTCATATGTAGATTTACTTAGGCTTAAATATAAAAGGCCTTCACAAAGTCCTACTGTGCTACTTCTGAGTGGCTTGTGCTGATTTGCCTTCTCCTTTACAATGGAGCCCGCCAGCTCCTATCCCACGATGGTGGATGCTTCCCCTCATGGGATGGAGATGTGGATGAGTCAGGCAATGCGGGGCATGGGGCATTGGGTTCCCCATGCCCCTGCATGGGCACTGTTGGAATTGCCTTAATCTGTAGCAATTCTGGCAGCATTTGTGAAGAGGTCCTTAGCATAATATTACAACATGGTATGAAAAATGGCAGATTCTACAAGATAGCGAGGCTTTGATTACAATCCTGGTAATAAACTATGGGTCTGGCATCTGCCTAAGTTCAAAGTGGCTAGTCAACAGAAGGATCATTACACAGTCCAACCAAAAAAGAATGTTTCTTGGTGTCTTGTTTTTTAATCCGGTTTCTAGGGTTATTTGGGGTGCTGATTCAGAAAATAGCATTGCATAGACTGCATCAGCTTTAGTTTCTTAAATATGGTTATGATTTTCTATGGATGAGCAGATGAAGTGTGATAGATGGCATATTGAAAACTAGAGCTGATGGGAGAAACTTGTGCCATTTTTGGAATCAGCAGATCAAATATATTCAGAAACAGGACTAACATTCGAGGCATCCAAATGTGTGTTGGCCAGTATTACTGGCCAAAGTACACATTCAATGACATGGAATACATGTCGTCTTCATCAGCAGAGGGCTGCCTGTGCTTCAATATCCATCCCCACCAACAGAATATGATGTATCTGTCCCAAGCCTTTCTTTTATTCAAATTTAGATAGGCCTGGAATACCTTATACTCCAGAAAGTGGCAACAAAATAGGTTGCATTCCTACAAGATACACTATATACTCATAAGTCTAGACATTTTAGTAAATAAAATTCAACACAAAGAACCTGGGTCAACTTATCCATAAGTTAATGTGAGTACTGTGCCTTAATTCTTGTGGGAAATGGAATCATCGGCTTCTCTGAGTGAGTGGTAAAAAGCAAGAGCTTAGTTCATCAAAGAAGAACCTGAAGAAGTACTTCCCCCTCTGTTATTTCTGCCATGAGCCACTTCTGACCTTTTTCAATAGTGAAGTGGTGGCCAAAGGTGACTAGCCTCCTGAAGATCCATTGACTCTTTGCGTTCGCTGCAGAACAATCCTCAACTTATCCATGGATCATATCAAAATCCATAATTTTGGCCCCAAATTCTTCCTTAGATTTATACATGAGATTGATTTATACATTAGTATATATGGTAATTAATAAAACGCTTCCTACAAGAAGCAATTAACTAGTCAGAGAAATGTCATGTCCTATCTTTTTTTTTTAAAAAAAAAATCTAACATGGATTTAGTGTCCTCTAGAAGCAAGAAAATGTTCTAGCAGCAAGTTGATAATCAGATGTTCTGCCAAGAGAAGATGCCAAATTTCTATCTGCAGAATTATCCTAAAATAAATGTTTTCAAGCTTGCATTTTAGCCACATGTATCTTGGATTATAATTAAACTGATTGTGTGTTATCACTGCAGAGAGGAAGATTAGGTTCTTAAGTTGCATTTAAATCTCTGATTAAAAGTCCAGAAGGCCATATGTGTTTTTATTCTAATATCCTTTCAAAGTGTGGGCTAAATACAATTATTACAGAGTGATTTTTTTAAAAAGCATTACTAATTCTGTTTTCCTTGACTTGAATTTTTTCATTTGCAGATACAAGACCTGCACTACATGATTGAACATTTCTGGGGTTCTCAGTCAGCTCTTAGTGCTGCTGATGATCTCTATGATCTGGTCATGGTCCGGTGGGATAAGTATCTGGAATGGTCTCCCTGGAACTGCATCCTCCTCCGAAATATAGAAGCTGAAGCCCATCTCAGACTGAACAGTTTAGAAAAGGTACAGCTGTTGATGAAATACCGAATGTTAAAGTTCAAAATAAATTCTGCTCCGTTTTATACTTCTGTAGCCAATTGAAACAGAATACTTCCATGTGGTCTTTAGTATTTTAAAGACTTTTCCTTCCTCTCTTGACATTTGCTTTATTTCCAGTCTGTGTGCATCTTCATAACATGAGGGATGGGAGATAAGAATGTTTATCCTCTTAAATGTCTAATTTGTAACCTTTGCCACATCCACAGAATATTTTGCTCATTTCCATTCCACTACTACTTGACCTAGTAATCTCTAATCACAGCATTCTTCTGGAAAGTTGCCTTTTAAAGAGTGCTGCGAGACCATTGTTTGCTTGAAAGCCTCTCCCCTGGTTCAGAATCTTATGTGAATCCAATGCTCACATAACGTATTAGGCTTTTCCCCTTCCCTACATACCTAGGGTGCATCTATACCGTAGAATTAATACAGTTTGACACCACTTTAACTGCCATGGTTCAATGCTATGGAATCATTGGATTTGTAGTTTGGTGAGGCACCAGAACTCTTTGGCAGAAGAAGCTAAAGACATTGTAGAGCTACAACTCTCATGATTCACTGGCATTGTGTTGTGGCAGTTAAAGTGGCATCAAACAGCATTGATTCTACAGTGTAGATGCACCCTTAGAAGTAGTCTTAAAAGGGAGATGAAACATATTTTTATTAACTGCACACTGGGCTCAACCAGACTAGCCAAATATTAGAGGACATATGCCCAAGTGGCATTTCTCTTGCTCTGCTGTATTTCCTAGTAATTGCCACCAATTTCCACAACTTTTTATTTCACTTTGTAGTTGAACTACAAAGTGAAATAAACTACTGAAAAGTCCCAGGTTCAAATCCCGGGAGCGGAATGAGCGCCCGCTGTTGGCCCCAGCTCCTGCCAACCTAGCAGTTCGAAAATATGCAAATATGAGTAGATAAATAGGTACCGCTCTGGCAGGAAGGTAACGGCACTTCATGCAGTCATGCCGGCCACATGACCTTGGAGTTGTCTACGGACAACGCCTGCTCTTTGGCTTAAAAATGGAGATGAGCACCAACCCCCAGAGTCGGTCACGACTGGACTTAATGTCAGGGGAAAACCTTTACCTTTACCTAGTTGAACTACACTTTTTCTGATCCTTATACGTTGTAAATTCTACATTCACAAATGCAGCTATTGATATAGTTTATGTTATTTGATTCTTGGGCAACATTCAGGAAGGTCGGCTGGAGGGTTAAAGCTTTGCGCACATGACAGTTTTTGTGTTCCAGTGTAAAACTGTTAGTCACACGTGTCAGAAAAAAACCTGGGAGTTTTTCTATAGTGTTGGAAGAGTTAACTCAGGGTTTCTCAAAGTGTGCTCCATGGAGCCTTTGGGGCTCTGCGAAGCATAAGGATGGGGTCCGTGCTTCCCTCCTCCTCCTCCTTCCCACCTCGCCTCCAAGCTTTCCTTCCTCTTTCCTGCTCCTCCCCCTCCCCATGCCCCCTTGCCGCCAAAAGTTAAACTGCTGAGCTGCAGAACTTGCTGATTGAATCCAGGGAGCAGGTGAGTTCCCTCTGTTAGGCCCAGCTTCTGCCAACCTAACAGTTCGAAAACACACAAATGTGAGTAGATCAATAGGTACCACTCCAGCAGGAAGGTAATGGCACTCCATCAGTCATGCCAGCCACGCAACCTCTACAGACAACGCCGGCTCTTCGGCTTAGAAATGGAGATGAGCACCAACCCCCAGTGTCAGACACGACTAGACTTAATGTCAGGGAAACCTTTACCATATCTATATATATAAAAGAGTGATGGCATCAGGGCAGCGGACAAAACAACAAAACTACAGGCTCCCCAACTTCAAAATTTGACAACACAACCCATTAACCACGGCTCTAGGTTGATACAACAAAAAGAAAAGAAAAATAAAGTCCTAATTAGAGGGAAAGGAATAATTGTTTTTATCCAATTGCTGCCAGTTAGAGGGCTAAGCTCTGCCCACTTGGTCTCCTAGCAACCTACTTAGTCCAGGGGACAGGCACAGTTAGGCCTTAGGCCTCTTCCACACTGCCTATAAGATACAGATTATCTGATTTTAACTGGATTATATGGCAGTGTAGACTCAAGGCCCTTCCACACAGCTATATTACCCATTTAGAATCTTATATTATCTGCTTTGAACTGGATTATCTTGAGTCCACACTGCCAGTTATTCACTTCAGTGTGCATTTTATACGGCTGTGTAGAAGGGGCAGTTCTAGGCAGATAATATAAGATTACAAATATACAGTAGAGTCTCACTAATCCAACATAAACAGTGTCCTCTATCCTCACCACTTTCACAGTACACAAACAACCAAATGATACTAAACATAAAGACAACCATACAACAGACATTCAATACCACCACTACCTCAACAATTTCTCACCAACACCACCAGACAACGCCACAGCACCGCGTGGCCGGGCACAGCTAGTATATATATGTAATATACACATACATACACATTTCTTAGGACTCCACATGAAACTTTTGCTTCCAAAAGGGCTAAAAAGTTTGAGAACCCCTGAGTTAGCAAGTGCAACTCTGTATCCAGAAAGACAAGGGGAAGATATTACAGTTGGGGAGTAAATGTGCATCATCTTTGATTTCAAGATAATTTAAAGTTATACTTCTGCACTGGGCTTCATTTTCCCCTTGACCAATATATCTCCAGGGAAATATCTCTTTTCTCAAGAGAAGGAAAACGAGAAAGCGAGAGATGTTAAAAATATATCTAGAATACTAGCACTAATTCTATGAGCTGCTTATAGAGGCATTGCTGTGTTCAACCTGCACTCCTTTTCCCCACTTTATCTTCAAATGTGTTTCCACTTTGCAATCTTCAAATATCCTCCTTCGGTCTCTCTCCTAGTTTCTCCTTACAATTTTTTAAAATTCCTTTTTTCCCTTGAAGTATTGGTGCTAAAGTAGTAGATTTTGGTGGTGTTATATTTTTTTCTTAGAATTAGATCACTCATACCCCCAGTCATTCCCCATGTGAACTAAGGCTTGATTTACACTGTTTTACACGACTGAACAACCATGGATCAGTTCTATGGAATCCTGAGGTTTGTAGTTTGGTTTGATACCAGCATTCTTTGGCAGAGAAAGCCGAAGACATTGTAAAACTACAACGTGTATTATTCCATAACTTTCAGCCATGGCAGGTCAAGTGGTGTCAAACAACATTAATTCTAGAGTATAGATGAATCCTGAGAAATTGGTGGAAACCGACCAAGTAGTAGAAGATCTGTGTTTTTTTTTTCTATAGTGGGAAGAATTTTGGAAGAAACAAATGCAGAAATGGCACCATTAGAGTTTGTCACTTTGTAATTATAATATACATCTGAAATACTTAAAATTGTCAAGAGGCAGAGAGGGAGTAACAGAAGGAAATTACATGAGGATTGTAGCACATCTGGGGGCTGGACATCCCCAGCTGCAATATTTTGCAACCTACATAAAAAGCAAGGTACCCCCCCCCCCCCCCGGCAAGTGAGCCCGATTATAATCTGTTGATTTTTTAAAATCAGGAGAACCTTTGGACAGGTAAGTGGCACAAAACACCCAAAAACAGTATTAAATGGTTCAGCCCAAATAATCACAAATCACCAATCTGGACTTGCCCACTGATGACCTAATCCATCAAATCTATACTCAAGATGTTAATTTGAAAGGAAATATGCCTTCTAGTAACAGTAAATTGACAGTGCAACTTCACTTAACTATTTTACTACCTTGTACCTGTTAACATCTGCATCGGCTTATTGTGAACATTTGTGTAATTCTGTTTCAATGAATTATACAGGGATACCTTGTTGAAATACAAAAGAAATAATTGTTTTGTACTGGACTTTTAAAAATCATAACTCATTAGAATTCAATGTTTGGAAAATTACAGACAGCCGATCAAAAGAGACTTAATGCTCTAATTGTATTTCATTTACTAATGCTGCCTTCCCCTCCTCTCCTTTTTCAGTCTTATGAGCCATCGTTTATTCACAGGATAAGGCACAAACATATGCTTGCAAGGAACTATTTCTCCCAGTTTCCAGAGCTGGCAGCTAATCTGCATAAAGATGACAAACCAGCCATCGCAGAAGATCTTTTAGTAACAAAGCCTTTAACATCTGGGCCATCAAAGTAATGCATTCTAGATATTGAAGCATTTTCACGGATTTATTACTCGAATAACAAATCTGGCATCGAGATAAATATTCATGTTATCTGTTTTAGTTATCTGTAATCGTTTGATTGTCTACTAACAAACACAAAACTGTTTTAAGATTATACATTGATCACCAAATTGCTATTGTTATGCTGTTCTTTTCTCTGAAAATTAAACCTATTTGTAATCCAATCTCAATTTTTCTTTTGAAAAAACCAAACTTTTAAGAATGTGTTTTTGTAGGAAAAGAATTACGTATTCTTTTTCCTGGAATCCATCTATTTTTAAGTTAGACTTTCTATGAGATACCTAGGCCTTGCTGAAAATAAAATCTAGATTACTGTATATGACAACAGTCATTAATAGAATGAAGGAAGGGGTATGATGAACTCCTTTATTAAAAGGGAGTGTGTTTGGGGATTGGGGAGGTTACTACTAAAATGTAAATTTATTTTCACTTTCCCCTTTACAATCATCATGCCGATCACTACCACAGCTCAGAAAATAGGTAGTACACAAACTGAAAATAATGTTTATTTAATAAAATTCAAATATTTATTTTAAACATTTTCCATGACTTTCTGTTATACAGGTTGTCCTCAAGTTACAAACAACGTGAGGTCTGTATATTTGTTCTTAAGTTGAGTTAGTTTGTAAGTCAGAACAGGTACATTTTAAACTGTAACTCCAGCCATATATATATATATAGGTTTTGGATAATGTAGGGAAAGGTTGCGGTAACATCCCTTTGATGTTTGTTTTGCTGTCTGTGCCCCTGTTCAGAAGATTTCACCTCCCTTTCTGTCCCTGTGATAATTGGATTTTGATTTGCAGTTTCATTTTGTAATCTGGAAATAAGACTTTAGAATCGCCAGATGCTTAGAAAATGCACACTGTTATACTGTAGTTCTTTCCCTATCTAAAGCCACAGACCAATTATCCTTGCCTTCCCATGTATCACTTAAAATCTAGGATAAATTATGTATACATATTCAGGATATAACAAATGTGGTCTTGGTTAAGGAAGAGATCACCCACAAATCCTACATATGCATGTAGATATTAGGCTTGATCGATCCATGAAAAATTTGATTCTAAACTCGTTTCAAAACTAGAGGGGGCAGTTTTTCGTTTTTGTTGCTAATAACGAATTTGGCCCCCAAAATTTTTCGAAATTAACGAAAATTCGTTATTTTCTAAATTAATTCGTTAATGGCGGACGCGCATGCGCAATTCCCAAAAACAGCACAGAGGGAGAGGACTTTACAGGACTCTCCCACCCTCATTTTTTGAGTGATCTTCTTCCAACTTGGTACAGTGGTAGAACACATTTAACACTGATAGCTCACCAAAATTTGGAACGTTTCCCTTATCCTCTGATTTTTGGCGAATTTTCATAGCTTTTATAATAAACCATTTTTTAATAATTGCAGAAATCTGTTCCTGGTTTGAAAGTCTTATTTCCTGTTAAATTGGGTTGTCTTTACTGTGAAAGTCATTGTTCTACTTCAGAAACTTTGTTTTTGTGGCTGAAACTTTGTTAAATTGGTGTGTGTGTGATATATATATATAATATATATAGTCCCTGCATAATGTGTGTGTGTGTGTGTGTGTGTGTGTGTGTGTGTGTATAGGTAAAGGTAAAGGTATCCCTTGACGTTAAGTTCAGTCATGTCTGACTCTGGGGGTTGGTGCTCATCTCCATTTCTAAGCCCAAGAGCCAGTGTTGTCCATAGACACCTCCAAGGTCATGTGGCCGGCATGACTACATGGAGTGCCATTACCTTCCCAGAAACACCCAGAAAATGGGAATTCCAGACAGGAAACAATCAGGGCCAGCTAATACCTCCCAACAAAGGATTCCCCCAGGTAGGAAGCAGCCAGGCTTTGAAGCTGCAAGGCTATTCAATGCTAATCAAGGTGACCAATTGCAACATTCACACTTGCCTCCCACAGACAAGAGTTCTTTCTCCCACCCTGGACCTTCCACAGATATATAAACCCCACTTGCCTAGCTTCGCACAGACGTCAAAACCTCTATGTCTGCCACAGATGTGGGTGAAACGTCAGGAGAGAATGCTTCTGGCACATGGCCATAGAGCCCGGAATACATACCACAACAGTGTGATCCCGGCCATGAAAGCTTTCGACAACACAACCACAGTATCCATTCAAGTTCATGTAGCGTGGTATGGACTGGAGACCTGTATTGGGGGGAGGGAGGGTGCGAATCTGGGCCCCTGGGAGCAGCCGAGGACGGGCCTGGCCCACACCCCCTCGCATCCCGGGCCTCTTCCTCCTCACCGCCGGGCCCCTCTCGGTCTCTCCAGGCCTGAGCTGAGGCGAGGCGGCGGCGGCGGCCATTTCCCCCCTCCGTCTTCCTCCTCCTCCTCGGCCTCCTTCCCCCTCGCCCCCTCCCATTGGCTGAGCCTCCCATTGGCTGAGGGGCAAAAGGAAAGGAGTTTGGGTGATTTGCAAAAGCTTTTTTTTCTTAACGAAAAAAACGAAGAAATAAGAAAAAACGGCCTCTCGCGATTCGAAACCGCGATATCCAGACGTGTGGACAACCAAGGTTCTATATTGCTTCAAAACAAACGAAAATAACGAATTAATAACGGGTAACGGGAAAATCGAATTATTTGAGCAAGCCTAGTAGATATAGGGTAATAACTTCACTCCATTACTTGCACAAATTCAGTTTATTTACATTGTTGACAAAAGGTACAGCAGTTCTACAAATCAATGCAGTATAAATCCTGTGTGTAAATGCTGAGTTGATTGTATATTCCATAAGTAAAGCTTGAGCATCCATGATCCAGAATTCCAAAATACTGAGAAAAACAAAATTGCCCATGTGGGCGGCAGAGGTAGTGGCATATTTGCTTTTTTGAAGTTCGGTGTTAAATATATTGTATAACATTGCTTTTGGGCTATGCATATAAGGTGTACAAGAAACGTAAATAAATTTGGGACTTAAACTCTGGTCCCATCTCCAAGATATCTCATTATGTACAGGCAAATACAGGTATGTCCAAAATTGGGGAAAAAATCTGAAATCCAAAACACTTCTGGCCCCAAGCATACTCAACTTGTAAAATCAAAATCTACAGCTGGACAATACTTTTATACTACTAAGGCCAGTGAGATGCTACATAAAAGGACATTTTCTTGAGTCTTTAAGAACTTTTCACCAAGTTTGGTTGTACAAAAAAACTAAGCGATTGAGGAAGAATGGTGAAAAGTTGCAACACTGAAACACATCTTGTAGCCATGCAGTTTGCAGTTGAATTTATCCCTAAAAGAGAAATTAAGACTTGAAAATCCTGTGGCCACCCCATTTTTAGCAATACAATGCTGGTTGGCTGTCAGTCAGAGACATGCAGTTGCCACAATTAGTCCCAAACCAAATGCTGTTGCTTTAAAAGGTCACTATGTTTTACAATGTTATTCGTTATGCTGACTGTCAACAACTTCAAGTTTTCAGATACACCACAATCATAAGTCCCAATACTGTTGCCAAAGCACACTTTGCACAGGTGTTTGCTGATTCCTATTTCCAAATTGTGTTCCATTGAGTTCTGGGCTTTTTATTTCTTTGTTTCAGCTGAAGGTTTAGCAGTCAAATGGGCACTCACAATAAACAGACAGCACTGTTGAATCTAGTACTGAAAGTATCCCTCTTCAGTTATTCTTCAAGCTGAAAGAAGCATGTAAACCCCACACCTTATTTTCACCTATCCTCTCTATTTTTTATTTGGGGGGCAGTAACTTTCTGAATGGGAGAACCTCTTCTGTCCCTCACTATGGGGAAACTTCATTTACCAGAGTTTTCAAATGACTTGTGAAGTCATACTCCACAACAAGCTTGTAAAAATGATACCTTCTAAATGCATCAAAATACAAAACACACATATTATGATAATACATTTAGGAAGCAAACTATCAGGTATACAATTAATCATACACTACAAACCCTATATACACTGGGAATATATCCCAAGACACACATACACCCATGGATACCTGATACACAGATAATAACAAACTCTACATTTTGACTCTGGAGTTGGAAGCATACTGGAGAATAGCAAAGGAAGACCTGGAGAGATCCACAAACACTTCTGGGAGTGATTTTTTTTTAATATGGCTAAAATCAAACTATAGAGAATAAGTCATAGATATGGGGGTCGTACTATATTAGTATAGCTTTGATGCCCTTATTAAGAAACATGGTTAAAAGAACCATGCAATGGAATGAAATTGACATTATTAGAAATACAAGTATCCGGTTTACTTTCTTGGGATGTTACAATGGATCTATATAAACAGAAAACTCAGATCTCTCTACCCCCCCCCCCCCCAAAAAAAAGAAGTCTGTGAAGTCATTTGGGGGAAGCAATAAAAAAGCAGCCATATCCACAAAGTATCTCTCTTTGAAGCCATGGTTGCTCCTTCCACACTGCCCCTATATCCCAAGAACTGTTCCCAGATTACATGTTTATCCCAGGTTTTCTGGCAGAGGGGATTCATATAATCCAGTTTAAAGCATATAATCTGGGGTCAGATCCTGGGATATAGGGCACTGTGGAAGGGGCTGGTGTCACCATTTGAACAGAGGATCATATAGACCAGTGATTCCCAAAGTGGGTGCTTCCGCCCCCTGGTGGGCGCTGCAGCGATCCAGGGGGGCGGTGATGGCCACAGGTGCATTTGCCATATGCATTAATACATATATCTTTCTTTTTAATTGCTATTAAAAATTTTAAAAAATCATTTCCAGGGGGCGCTGAGTAATATTTTTTCTGGAAAGGGGGTGGTAAGCGAAATAAGTTTGGGAACCACTGATATAGACATTCCAAATGCCTGAATAGGTTGAGTCCTTTAGTTTAGTTTGGGGAATTCGTTAAATTTGATGCAACTTTTCCCCAGGTTAATCTAAACCAGTGGTTCCCAAACTTATTTGGCCTGCTGCCCCCTTTCCAGAAAAAATATGACTCAGCGCCCCCTGGAAAGGGGGGGGGGCATGGCTTAGAGGAATGGGTGTGGCTCCTGCTCAAGAGGGCGGGGCTGAGCCTCTCCCCTAGTCCAAGATGCAGGGTTGGGAGGGGGAGGGGGAGGTGGGAGGGGCCTCAAATGGGCGCCCAGGACTGGGATGGGCGGAGTTACGAGCTCTGAGGCAGGGCTGAGCTTCTATCCCAGTCCTGCGGCGCCTGCCAGGACACAGGGGGCGGGGCCTCTTCCCAAGTGCCTGACGGGGCTGAACCTTTATACCCCGCCCCCGTGTTCTAACAAGCGCCTCAGGGGAGGTATACAGAGGCTCAGCCCTGTCTCACGCTCTTGGGAAGAGGCCCCGCCCCCACACCTACTCCTGCCCTTTAGTCCTAAAAGGCCTCTCCAGAGAGGTATAGAGGCTCAGCCCTGTCTTGGGCTCTTGGAAGGAGGCCCCGCCTCATTCCCTAGCTCTGCCCTCTGTGTCCCAACAAGAGCCTCAGGAGAGGTATAGATTCTCAGCTCTGTCTCGGGCTCTTGGGAAGAAGCCATGCCCACTCCTCTAGCTCCGCCCCCTGTTTGTCCTAACAGGCGCCTCAGGTGCTCAGCCCTGTCTCCGGCACTTGGGAAGAGGCCCCTCCTCTGGCCCCGCCCCCATGTCCTAATAGGTGCGATCACCACCCCCTGGATTTCTCCAGCGCCCACTGGGGGGCGGTAGCACCCACTTTGGGAATCACTGATCTAAATCGTGGGAAAGTCCAAATCCTGCCCCTAGCTCAAGTGGTCCAGAATCCATAGGATGGCAGTCACCTGTGCCCTCCTTGTATTTTGGCATTTCCCAGTCTTGCCTTCTTCCCACATGGTACTTGCCTTCTTCCCAGAGCTCTGCCTGACATCTCGCTGAACACCTAGGGGAGGTACCATGTTGTGGTTGGAGACAATCCTGAAATGGGAGGGAGGGATCATCCAGGATGACTGACAAACTGTGTTTGGCAGTGCTGCAAAATAGGGACTCTCTCCCTCCTGCAAGGCAGCAAGGGATTCTCTGGGCAGGCTCCATGTGGAGCCAATCTGGTAATGCTGGATGGGTGCTGCCTTAGGTCAATGTAGAAGGACCTTTTGGCAAAGACTAAAAAGTGTGTAAAACTACAACTCCCATGATTCCATAACATTAAGCATGGCAATTCAAGTGGCATCAAACTGCATTAATTCTACAGTGTAATTGCACCCCAAGACTACTTCAGAATTTATGTTTCAACCAGGAGGTTGAATGCCTCCCCCCCCTTCCCTCCAGTTATGTACTGTGATGTGAGTTAAGTGGACTATAAAAACAGGAGTCGAGATGAAATATTCTTGCTTTGGAATCTTCTTATATCTTAATGGCTGAGTGATGAGTACCATTAAGTGTGACTCATACATAGGCCAATGCATGGCTGCATTTTAATTATCAAATGTTCAGCACGGAACTGGAAAGCACTTAAATGAAATTCTACATTCATGAATATCCACATAGCCCGAAGACTGTGAAAAATACTTCTGAAACACAAAATGCCAGTAATTTCATACTTTTGAATTAATTTTATAATGCAAAATGTTCAAACTAAATTTTAAAGTGGAACATCAACATGGAATCATGTTCTTCCATCTTTCATTGAAAGGTGGTTTCTTAATATGAGAGCCTGTATTTTCTATTGCTCACCTTCTCAAAAATATCTCTTTGGAAGTTTAGTGAGAAAATACACATAAGTTTTCCCTTATGGCAGCAATATCTCTTTAGTCCAGATTTAGATAACCTAATGTATTTTTGTGCTACATAAATATGGTGTTGACAGGCTTTCACCAACAAAGCTAAAGGATATATTTCAATACCCAAAGAGAATATTTGTAAAATCTTGTCCAAAAATGTTTGAATTTCGTTAACTGCTATCTCGCTTATATTGCACTCTTCATCTCTGAAAAGGGGTCATCAGAGATGCTAGATCTTTAAAAAAAAAGAAATTCCTAGTGTTTTCTATGTATTAGTTTCTACTATTTCTAGTTTTACTAATTTTACTTTACTATTTCTAGTTTTCTGTGTAGAGGGGTTTTCATCACATTCAATCATGTAAGTCATCACATGGAACTGTTAAGTAGTACAACCAATAGATTCAGCATCACAGTGAAAACTGTTGTTGTGTAACTTCAAATTGGTTCTAACTTAAGGATCTAAGGGATCTTAAGTCAAACCTATCTTAGATGTGGTTTATTCAGAGTGGATTTGTCTTTTCTTTCCTCTGAAAGTGTATGACTTCCTCAAGATCACCCTGTTCTCCAAAGTCATGGGTCTACACCACTAGAAAACCAAGTTCAAAGCAGATAATCTTTGAATTTTATACAGCTAAGTAAAAGGGCCCTTTGTTGCACGGCCCTGCTATTTCACACTTTCAATATTATACTTTTCTTTAATTGCACAATTTAACTGATTTGCCAATACGTGATCCTGTGATCATACTTCTGAAAACTATTGTAAGCCTACATTTCCATACTTCTGCTGATTCTTAATTTTTCAGTTTTTATTTTTATCTTTAGATCAGCTGTGTAATTCTAGCTTTTAAAAACAAACAGGCAAATATAACAATAACATATGAAATAAAAGGAAAACAGCCACTTTGGGAACGAGGGAAATGGGGAGGGGAGGAAAATCTTTCCACTTCATATCACTTTAATGTCAGCCTGTCGATACAGAAGTGGAAGGCATTCATTGCAACAAAGTGAGTGATGGGAATGTTGTGGGGTTGGGAGCTAATGATTGGAAAGTCACAGGGAGGAGACTATCTGGCAGTGGGATGCACATGATATTGTGTGATAGGGAATTATTGCCTCATGCAATAAAATCCCTGGTCCAATGCTCAAATTAGTACACCAGACTGGCTCTCAGAATTAGATAATATCCAATGGCTGGCTCATCAAGCTGCCAATAATCCTGAAATAGAGTGGAAAACTTAGAAATGTGGTAAATGTGTCCTACAATTGTAGCAAGTTTCATCCCAATAGCTCTAAAAATTAGGGAGATATGGGCCCTGGAAGCTTCCCCACTTGCGTAATTGTTGTAACTCAGCCGTCACGGCCTGTCATTCAGCAGGAGTTGGAATTTGATTCGGAGTTTGACTCGGATTTTGAGGGCATCCAGGACTTGGATCAAAGCCCATTGTCTTTGCAGGTGCCCGAAGTTGTGGTGCCTGGGAATCCGCTAATTGGTGAACATTCCGATCCTCAGTCAAGGTTGATTTTCCCAGATGTTGTTGATGCGGGGGGGGGGGGGGGGGATGCTGTCTTTAATCAGAGGAAATCTTTTGCGAAGGAAAGGAGTCAAAGGGAGGGTGTGCGGCGGAGTCAACGTTTGGTTCTCCGGCGCACTAATGACTAACTTTCCCATGTGAAGTTCTGCGTGTCCCAATTCTCACTGTCTTGTAGCCCTGAAAACTCCTTAAAGGGGCTTCGCTCCCTGCTCTGGTTGCGGTGTCAACTTTGCCATCCTTGGAGGAGGACTCCATGTTCCAGTATCTTGCTCCTTGCCTTGTTCCAGTATCTTGCTTCCTGCCCTGTTCCAGTGCCTTGTTTCAGGGTTTCCAAGCCAAGTCCCTGCCTTGTGACTCTCGAGTATACCTTGCCTGGTTAACTTCAGTTCCGTGATTCCTCGGTCTTGCTTTCCATGTGGATTACAGTTTGTGGATCTCCAGTGTCTTGTTCCTGCTCCTTGCAACTTTAGGCTAATCCTGTTTGGACAACGTTTACAGACTAACTCTGACTTTTGGGTGGAACTAACAAGTTCCATTTGTGGATTACAATACTGAAAGACTTAATTACTCACTTTTGAACAGTTAAAGAGATTATCTTATGGATTATTCTCTTTACTAACTTTAAATGCTTTTGCTAGCATATATATATATATATATCCTCTAATAAACTGCTTTGCTTATGATCCTGGCTCCAGTGTGGTTTTCAAGGTGCCCTTGCAGCCTTGGGATGTAACAGTAATTACTTAATGAAAAATTAACTAAAATTTCATTATATCATTACAGTTACAATACAGACCCCTTATATTTTAGAAACACTTTAGAAATTATTCATGCACCGCCCCCCCCCCCACCATTTAGTAATTTATTTATTTATTTATTTATTTACCTTATTTCTACCCCGCCTTTCTCTACCCTGAAGGGGACTCAAAGCAGCTTACATATGGCAGCCATTAGATGCCTTGAAAAGTAATATATATTGAAACTTTTTTTTCATTGATCGCACAGGCCTCGTATACAAAGCCCCCCCCCATGAGTTCTGCATTTATGCATTCAATAAGCAGCAGATTGAAAAGAGATAGGAGACCCTGCTGGAGTCTTCCATCTCTGCTCATCACTCGTCTACCAAAGGACCCCTCAGAACCATAGGTGTTATCCATCTGAAAACATACAACCTGCTCAAGAACTAGAGTTAACTACTTTACTCATCGGAAATATGAATACTTTGGAGATGTTGGACATAATTCCACAAGGAAAAAAAGAACGGTAGTTATAAATCTGCACTTGGAAAGTACATCTTCCTCTGTAAAGGTGGCCCCTTCCTTACATTAGAGAAGATCTGCTTTTCTATGGATCTGGTGTGTTAGTGAATAGACCCTGATAAATTCTGGAAACAGTTTTATTCAGCACCTGTAAAGAGAAGTTGTTGAACCTCGACATGTTGAGCAATTTCACAATATCCATCTATAAACAAACAGGATTTATGAGATGAGGTGTGAAACTGTGAATATATGAAATGAATTGGGCACATTGTTTCCTCTCTTTTAAATTAATTTCAAAATACAATAAACATAGAAATCACCCTGTGGCACAGAATTCTAAATAGCGGCTGCTCTGTTTGAAATACATTATAATGCTAAGGCTCATGTGGAAAATATGAAGAGCTTTTATTAGATTGTACTCTGTTTTCTGTCTTTTATTATGATCCCTTCAGGCTGTTCTTGTTTGGAAGGAATAGCCCCATAGTAGCAGCCAAAATTAGAGGTTCTAAAAGGTGGCCTTTCTTGACAAACTCATTACTTATCAATCTTCCTGAATTCCTCACTGCCTCTTTTTACTTACTGAAGCAATTCCTATTTTTTCAAACCTATACAACTACAGATTGAATACGTTGTTGTTGCTTATCCATTCAGTTGCTTCTGACTCTTCGTGACCTTATGGACCAGCCCACGCCAGAGCTTCCTGTCGGCTGTCGCCAACAGATTGAATATGTTTTATCCAAAATGCTTTAGACTTCAGAGTTTTTTGGATTTTGAAATATCCACTTTTACATATCCATACATAATGGGATATCTTTGAGATGGGACCAGAATCTAAACATTAAAGTCATTTATTTCATATACTCCTTAAGGACAACACCTAAACACATTTAATGAAATATTTTCAATATTTTTGTGCATGAAACAAAATTTATGCATATTGAACCATTAAAAAGCCACTCATGTAGACAATTTCCGATTTTGAAGTCCAGTTTCCTTCCACATCAACGGATTTTGGTTTTTGCAGATTTGATTGTTCATGGATTTTCTTTAAAATGTTATCTCTAGTATTCTAGACTCATGGTCAGCTTTCTCCAGCAATGTGGGAAGACCTAGAGATTTGTAGAGAGAACGCCTCTCTAGGCATCTCTAGGTCCTCCAATACAATCCCATGTTCAGCTTCCAGCAGAAGTTGACTGTGGAGTCCTGCTGGAAGATCTAAAAGTTCTAAGAGAGGTGCTCTTTCAGGCACAAAGAAAATAGCAATTTCTTTATTTTCACAGTGGTCCTGTACCCCGTACCCCAGCAAATGCAGAAAGTTGACTATATTTTTGGATTTCGCAAATTTTGTAAAAAGGACACTCAACCTGCAGATGTTATACAACAAAGCTTTAATCTCATTGAACAATTTCCCATATGTCAGAACTGGATCTTAATCATTGGCCATACCACCTCTTCCACACACTTCAAGGAAGGTGGAAGAATCTTAGGGCAAGAGTGCTATATTTAAAAGTTTTTTTAAAAAAACCAACAACTCAGTATGTCATTGGCCCCTTCTGCTGCATGATACTTCTAACTATGCCCAATTAGCAAAAGGTCAGCCAGTGTGACAGGTCAGTTTATGTAAATGATGTCCAAAATCTTGAAATTTGCTTTCCCTGGCATACTGGCTCCAAACAGCTTCAATAGAAACATGCAGAGACCAAGAAAAGGGTTGTTGTATGTTTTCCGGGCTGTATGGCCATGTTCTAGAAGTATTCTCTCCTGACGTTTCGCCCACATCTATGGCAGGCATCTTCAGAGGTTGTGAGGTATGGAGAAACTAAGCAAGGAAGGTTTATATATATCTGTGGAAAGTCCAGGGTGAGAGAAGAACTCTTTGTCAGTTGGAGGCCAGTGTGAATGTTGTAGTTAATCACCTTGATTAGCATTGTTGTCGACCGCCTTTTAGGGGATCGGGCCCTTAAGGAGAGACCCGACCCGGTCCTGAGGGAACGGACCTTGGCGAAGCCAAAAGGAGAATATAAGCCGCAATACAACCTGAAGCCTGAAATGAAGAAGGTCCGCCAAGGGTGAAGGAAAATCCGCCAAGGAGTCTTTATTGAGCGATTCAGCTGAATGGACACTAGTAGCGATCATTCAATCTACTAGCGTAACACATGTTTCAAATAAAGCCATATTTATACAATGTTTCGGTCTGACAGCCCTTTGAATTTCCCGCCCCGCTCCCCCGCCCATCTGATCGTGGATAGGCTGAGAGGTTGAGCGAGGCAGGCTTTCGTTTCCCGCCTTGCTCTGCTGGCCCAATGGGGAGCCGTTTTTTGTCCCCACTCGGGCCAATCAGAGAGGAGGAGGCGGGAGCTATTGAAACAATGAGGTGACCGGACAGGAAATATCAGATTAATCCTGGCCCGGCCGATTTCTAAAGGAATTAATGGCACCCATCAAGGATGTCCGGGGTCCTGTCATGTTCACAGATTTTAGATATGTCTTGGGGTGTCAGACGGGAAGTGAAGAAGGGTGGTGATGAGCCGTCATTGACGGGCTCCACAGGAGGTGCCCTGGCCTGGGATATGACAATGTTTGCCTTGGGGGCGAGTCACCTTTAGGAATCTGGTGACTCAAACCCTATATTGTCCATGCGATCGGAATGAGATTGGATTAAACTGTGGCAGATTATCCTTTTGTTTTTGGGAAGGGAGGTCTGGGTCATGGGGCTAAGGTTCACGTTGGGGTCATAATATTTCCCATTTGATTTCATGATTTGGCAATTATACGGGATAGAATGAAAATTAAAATAAAGTTGGATCATAAACCCAGCTGGGAAAAACACATATTTTCCGGGGATCCCAAAGAGTATAAATACATATAGGCGGATAGGTAGATTTCAAGGAGGAAAGGGAGAATCCATAGAGGGGGGGGGGGGTTACATTGCACAAAGGGGAACCATGGATGATATAATCAATTGAAAACATTTGATAAGAATGAGGTTTACAACATCTGGGGAACCCAATATGGAAATTCATAAGAGTGGAGTTCTAGCAGCATGATTTCACAATTCATGAAGTTAGCCCAACGATTAGAAATTCATACAACAGTGGGTCATGAGGGTGTCCAGGTACATACAATATGAAAATTCACAAATACATGAGGGAAAAGAGTTCATAAGGAATTCATAGAAATGGCATGGGGAAGGGGCACATGTGGGTTGTAGTCTTTGGAAGTATAGGATTTCATAAGTCCAGGGGTAGGTCTGGGGAAGAGTGTTCTTCTCCTTCATAAAATCATGAAGGTATGAATGAAACGTGGAGGGCACCCGTCCGGGCACCCCCTGGCAGCTGCAAAGAGGGTGAGGGTACTTGGAGATCCATGTCTCCCCCGCGAGAGAGCGATTCCCCCATCCCCAGTACACAGAAAGGGGCTAGGGATCTCTTAAAATCATTCCGCGGGCCGCGGGGAGAGGAAAATCCGGGATAAGGCAGCATTTTAGCTTGAAAGGAGCCGTCGGTCCCGTTTGACAGTCAGCTGTTGAGGTGCCGAAAACTGGACCGATTCCGGTTCCGCTGGTTGTCTTCGAGTCAGGAGCCTTAGAAAGGGTTAGGACTAAAAGAGGAGCGTTCTAGGGGTAATTTTGATAGAGATATGAGCCAATTTATATCGTCCGCCATGTTAATCTATGGCGGAGAAACCTCAGCCGGAGTTAAAAGGACGGGAGAGAGAGAAATTGCATGCAAGGGAAGGAGAGTCAGAGAAAGATACGAAATAACCAGATAGAGAGTGTTATTGTTAAAATAAATGCTACTTTTATTGGGGGATTTTGTTACATAGTTCAGGGAAGGGGAAAGTGAAATAAAAAGATCTCCTAATAATAGTCTGCTGCGGTCCCGTTCCGTTCCTTTGGTGAGCGATCTACGGAACTCTCCGCTGCGTTTTTAAATTAATTTAAAAGCCGGGGTTTTGGTTATCATAACCCCACTCGGGAGGGCAGGGCGAGATGGGCGGAGCCTATTTCGCCCCTGCCCTACCGCATAAGCATTATAACCTCTTAACGGCAGCATGGCCATCTGCTGAGAGGGGTTCGAATGGTTCTTTTTGCGACAAATTTGGAACAGAGCGGGCAAATGTGACCAGCAGCAGCTTATTATTAGAAGGAGAAGGATTACAGCTAGAAAGAGGAGAAAACCTTTCCTCAGCCAGTCTAAAGAAGGGAGCCAGTCGGTCAGAAAACTAAGGTCGAATCCAGTTGTCTCCTTAATTCCTGAGGCCAAATCATTCAAACTCTCGATGGATTTATGAATCATAGGAGTCTGGTCTGTCAAATTAAAGCAGCACATGTGCCTTACACTCTCACAGCCATAGTGGTTTTTCAATAAGAGGAAATCAATAGCTGCCCTGTTATCTAATACAGCCTCCCGCAGCTCATGCATTTCCTTTGCCACTGATGCCAAGGCTTGAGAGGTATAATTGATGTTTTTGACCAGTGCACAGGCCAGATGCTTTATGGCCCTATAATTCATGGCTGAGGCTACTCCAGGAGTGAACAGTGCAGCCACCACAAATTGGGGAATGCCTTTTAGTACTACTGAGGGGTCGCAATTTGGATCCAAGTTTTGAATGGATCTTGCCTTCCGACTCAAAGAGTGTGCCAGTTCTAAGTCGTTCTTGGAAGGCATAAAAAGAGACAGCCTACCCAAGGCACAATTCCCCATGGAGGTATTGGCAGGTAGATAACCATAGGCTGTCTGTCCACACAGGAAAAACCATCCTGGGGGCAGGACCAAATGGGCATTCAGATGAGACAGTTTTTCTACATGGGTACAATTTAGAGAGTTGTCAATCGGGAGTTGATGGCATTCACCGGTGCAGGTGGGAATTTGAAAACAATTTTTTGCTTGAGGAACATGAGCAAGACGGATAGTAGCCATGCCGGGCAACTTGTCCATGGAAACTCTTCCCCAGTTTGAGAGATCTCTGTAAGACATATCCTTTGGGATGTCTTGGAACATGGTATAATTTCTAAAAATTTCCAGGGGTTCTGGAATGCCAATTAAACAGGTGGAAAACAGGTCTGTGGCGGAGGCTCCACTGGACAGGCAAAAATCTGAGACATTTAAGGCTTTTGTGGCCAACTGTTGCCAGAAGTTTACTTTGGAAGAAAGCCATTCATACAACACCGGGCTAGAACTGGCAGGGAGAGTCAGAGAAAGAATGAGAATTAGGGTTAGCATTTTTTAGGGTTAGTACGCTGGACAGCTCCCAGCGGGGAAAGATAGGGAAAGAGCAGGGAGAGAAAAATAGAGGGGAAATTAGAACTCACGGCTCCTGATTCAGCACGCTGGACAGCTCCCAGTGGAATCGTGGTGTTAGTTCTTCCGAGCGGGGGGGGTTGAAGTGAGGGCCGATTTGACAGCTGTCAAAGTGAGCTGTCAAATGTTTGTAGGTCCAAATAGGGGCGTTCCCGTGGTGCTAGAAGGATGGAATTTGGAGGGGTCCTTGGAGGGGGTCTTGTGCTTTGGTCTCTGGCTTTTGGTCTTTCTCCGGGCCTCGGGAGGGTGTGGGTCAGGACAGTTCGCGGGCGGCGGGCCCTGAGGAGGTGTTTTCCGGAACAACACCTTCAGGTCGTCTCCCAGCTCAGCTGTCCACAGATCTTTGTCTTCCTCACCGCTGGTGGGGGCTGGCTCAGGTTCAGGAGCGCTCTTGAGCCTGGTGTGATGGATCCAGGCACGGATTCCAGCAACCTTGCAAGCGGTGTAGGAGGTCAGGAGGACTTGGTGAGGTCCGACCCACTTCTCAGTCAGAGGCTCCGGTCGCCACGTCCGCACGAAGACCCAATCTCCAATGGAAAAGTCGTGGACTGGAGCATCCAGGGGGACAGGAAGGTGGGAGAGTAGGTACCTGTTTAGAGAAGAGAGGACAGAGGTAAGAGAAGACAGTCTAGCTCTAAGGCTTTCGGAGCCCACCTCATGTAGGTGTTCAGCCTTCAAGGGAACCTGGGAAGAGGGAAAAGGCCTACCATAAAGAATCTCAAAAGGACTTAATTTTAACTTGCCCCTAGGGGCAGCCCTGACTCGAGTGAGAGCGAGTGGAAGAGCCTCTGGCCAAGGTAGGTTAGCTTGCTGACAGATTTTCGCCACTTGTCTCTTAAGGGTTTGGTTCATCCTTTCAACCTTGCCGCTTGCTTCTGGGTGCCAGCTGGAATGCAAGTCCCACCGGATCTGAAGGGCCTGAGAGACCTGTTGGGTGACCTTGGAGATGAAAGAACTCCCGTTGTCCGAAGAAATGCAGAGGGGCAGGCCGAAACGTGGGATGATGTCATGGAGGAGAGCTTGAGTGACCTCTTTGGCAGTACAAGTATAGCAGGCGAAAGCTTCAGGCCACCCGCTGTAGCAATCCACAAACACCAACAGGTATTTGTACCTCTTACTGGAGGGCAATTCAGCAAAATCCACCTGCCATACCTGTCCTGGCTGCAGTCCTGCCCTGAGATGCCCCACTTCTGGCTTCTTCTGGATCTTGGGGTTGTTCTTTAGGCAGAGGAGGCATCGCTTGCAGGCCCAGATAGATTGTTGGGCCATGCGTGGTCCAATGAAGAAGGATCTGAGGTGTTCCAGCATGGCATCATGACCCCAGTGGGTGCTTTTGTGAAGGCGGAGGGCCACTTCACGCATCAGGGGATCTGTGAGGAGCAGACGGCCTTGGCTGTCCTTCCACCAACCCTCATCCCGTGTCAGTCCTTCCTTCCTAGCAAACTCATCGTCCACAGTTCCATACAGAGGGAGGCTGGTGATGGTGGTATCCGGGATGAGGGCTCCCTTGAAGGTGGGCGTTTGGTTGGCGGCCCCCTTGGCCGCGGCATCTGCTCTCCTGTTTCCCCTGGCGGCGTCCTGGTCTCCTGCCTGGTGTCCCCGACAGTGGATGACAGCAACGGCAGTGGGCTTGCAGACAGCATCCAGCAGCCTCAGGATTTCTGCCTGGTGCTTGACTGGGCTGCCTGCAGTGGTCAGCAGTCCCCTCTCCTTCCAGATGGCTCCGTGGGCATGCAGGACATTGAAGGCAAACTTAGAGTCTGTGTAGATGTTGACAGTCCTTCCTGCTGCCAGCTCCAGAGCTCTGGTGAGGGCGATGAGTTCTGCCTTTTGGGCGGAGGTACCGGCTGGCAATGGCTCTGCCTCTATGGTGTCCCACAGAGTAACAACTGCATAGCCCGCCTTCCTCACGCCCTGATGGACACTGCTCGACCCATCGGTGTAGTATTCCAAATCTGCCTGGGGAAGTGGTTGGTCCTTGAGGTCTGGCCGGCTGGAGTATACTTCTTCAATGGTGGCGATGCAATCATGTGGCTCCTGGTCGTCTCCTTCGGCTGATTCGATGGGCATCAGGGTGGCTGGGTTGAGGCAGTTGGTGGTGGCCAGGGTGAGGTCTCCCTGGTCGATGAGCGAAGCCTGGTAGCGAGTGAGTCGTCCTGCTGACAGCCAGTTGGTCCCCTTAGCATCCAGGACTGCCAGGATGCTATGGGGCACATAGACAGTCATTGGTTGGCCCAGTGTCAGCTTCCGGGCTTCCTCAGCCAGCATAGCGGTGGCAGCCACGGCACGAAGACAGGCTGGCCACCCAAGGCTGGTGGGGTCCAGTCGCTTGGAGAAGTAAGCGACTGGCCTTTTGGCGTTGCCCAGAGGTTGGGTCAACACCCCCGCTGCCACCCCCCAACGTTCGTGGACATAGAGGAAGAAGGGCTTGGTCATGTCAGGCAGTCCCAAGGCTGGTGCAGACATGAGGGCTTTCTTGATGGCATCGAAGGCTGTCCTGCATTCTGCGGTCCAGGTGAGGAAAGTCTCCGGTCCGGTGGTTGCCTCGTAAAGAGGCCTGGCGAGCAGTCCGAAGTTAGGCACCCAGATCCTGCAGAAGCCAGCCATGCCCAAAAAACCCCGCAGTTGCTTCTTGGTCTTGGGCTCTCGGACCTTGCAGATGGCTTCCTTCCGCTCCGGCCCCAGAGCCCGCTGCCCTTGAGAGACATCAAACCCCAGGTAACGCACAGTGTCCTTGCAGATTTGAGCTTTCTTTTTGGAGACCTTGAAGCCAGCCTCTCCCAGGAAGTTGAGGAGACTGATGGTAAGTCTTTCACAGGTAGGTACATCCTCACAACAAAGCAGAAGATCGTCAATGTATTGGAGAAGGATCCCCTGGTCCCGTTCCGGCCACCTGTCCAGCTCCGAAGCGAGGCTTTGGCTGAAGATCGTAGGAGAACAAGTGAAACCTTGCGGAAGAACCTGCCAGCAGAGCTGCACCTTCCTGGCCGAGTCCACATGCTCCCACTCAAAGGCAAATATTTCTTGGCTATCTACGTGTAGAGGGATAGAAAAAAACGCATCTTTTAAGTCCAGAACAGTAAAGCAAGAGCAGGAAGGAGGGATAGTAGAAAGAAGAGTATAGGGGTTAGGCACCACGGGATGAATGTCCACCACAACGGCATTGATGGCTCTGAGGTCCTGTACAAAGCGGTATTCATCTGAGTTGGGCTTCTTGACTGGCAGCACAGGTGTGTTGTAAGGGGAGGCGCACTCTCTCAGCAGAGAGTACTTCAGAAAATTTTCAATGATGGGCTGGAGGCCCTTTTTGGCTTCGAGGGGGATGCGGTATTGGGGAATCCTAGGAGGCCTGATGTCAGGTTTGAGGGCAATTTTGACTGGGGCAATGTTCTTGGCCCTCCCTGGAATCCCATCGGCCCACACAACAGGGTCGACTTGTTCCAGAATGGCCAAAGGGATCAGGTCAGCCTCTGGGCTGGGCTGATGAAGCAGGAGAGCCTGTACCCTCCACCCCTCTTCCTCTGGGACAGCCAAGATGATCTTTTCTGGCCCAAAGGTGACCTGCGCCCTGATTTTACAAAGGATGTCTCGGCCCAGCAGGGGGACTGGACACTCAGGCATGTACAGGAACTCATGAGACAGAGTCTTCCCTCCCACCTCACACTCCATGGGCTTGAGAAAAGACCTCTCTGCCTCTTTCCCTGAGACCCCCACTACCTGAGTCTTCCTAGCCCCCATGTCTGTTCTCCGAAACCCTTCGGTGACCACTGAATGGGTGGCCCCACTATCTAGAAGGAAATCCACAGTTCTTTCCCCTAACTTCAATGGCACCATCGGGTCACTGGGAGCCAAGACAATCCGCTGCCCTAGTCACATGACCCGGCCCTCTGCCCCCTTATCCTTAAGATCGGGACATTCTCTCCTGTAGTGCCCCCTCTGCTGGCAGTAGTAACAACGGAGTTCCCTTGGTGACTCCCTCCCTTGCCCTCTGTCCCTCCAGACTGGCCTTTCTCTGTTTTCCCCAACTCCTCGTCCCCTGTCACGTTCTGCCAGTGCAGCCACCATACTGGCTGCTTGGACCTGTGCTTGAGGCTGTCGGTCATCTTCTTCCTTCTGGGCTGCTGCATCCTCCCGGTTGTGGAACACCTTAAAAGCAATGTTGATTAACTGGGAGATGGGCATGCCTGCTCCCCCCTCCAGTTTCTGGAGTTTTAGCCGAATGTCCCTGCAAGACCTGCCAATGAACAGGGAATTTAAAGAGGATGCATTTCGGGGGTCAGAGGGGTCAATGTGTGTCCACTGTTTTGCAGTGCGACATAACCGATCATAAAAATCAGAGGGGCTTTCCTCAGGAGTCTGTTTTATGTCATAGTATTTAGAAAGGTTTATGGGTCGAGGATAGACCAACGGCAGGCCAGCCAAGATGGCACGATGGAAAGCCTTTAGAGACATCATACCAGCGTTGGTATTGTAGTCCCAGCTGGGGTCTTCCTTTGTTGGAAAAATAATTTCAGAATCTCTACCGTCATCTACATCTGCCTTCATGATTTCAGCCTGAGCTGCGGCCAGTAGGCGGCGCTTCTCCTCTTGAGTAAGGAGGGAACCCAAGAGAGTCATAACATCTGCCCAGGAGGGGCGATGAGTTAGAAAAATAGTTCTAAAAAGTTCGGTCATTTCTGAGGGGTCTTGGGAAAGTGGTGCAGTTGTCTTCTTCCAGGTAATGAGGTCTGTTGTACTGAAAGGGACATGGATTAGGACCGGGTCTCCCCTTGCCCCGACCACCTCCCGTAGGGGGGCCATTACAGTGGCGGGGCGGGTCCGCAGGCTATTTTTGGTGATGAGGAGCTCAAAGGGATCCTCTGACGCTTGGGAAACCCTTCGAGGGGGGAGGGATGAAGTTTCTGACGAAGGAGTAGAAGGGGGACAGTTGAGGCTGGGTCTTTCGGGCGCTAGAAGGACTGGTGGGGTGGTCTGAGAAGCTGGGGGTGCTGAAGAGACAGGGGGGGTCCCTGCAGGAGGCGCAGATGGGAGTAATAGAGGGTGGAAAGTCTGAGAGGCGAGAGGGTCTGGGACCGGGAAGGGTGATCCCTTCGGAAACGTGTACGGAAGATAGCCATTAAAGAATGGGAAAGGAAATTGAGAAGGAGAGGGAGAAGAGGATTGGAGAATGGGGGGATTGGGAGGAGGAGAGAGAAGAGAGGATTGGGGGGGCTGAGAGGGAATAGGAGGATGGGAAACGGAGGGGAGATGGGGCTGAGAGAAAACAGAGGGCTGGGAAACGGATGGGGGACGGGGTGAAATGGCAGGGGGTTGGGAGAGTGAATCTGGGAGAGTGGGGATCCCGGGAAGCAGAGGTTCCCTTGGGGGGTCAATTTGGGGGTTCTGGATCGGTGCAGGACTCAGAACGGGGGGAGAAGGCGGGGGATGAGGTGGGGCGAGGGATGGGGGTCGGGGTTGGTAAGGTGGGGGGCAAGCAAATGTCTCCAGAAGTTCCTCTTCTGGTGGAGGCGGGAGGGGAAGTAGGTCTAGAGAGGAGCTTCTGAGGAGGGTAGGTTTGGAGCCCACGTCCCTGCATGGGAAGACTTGGACCCCCTCCCCCCTTCCACTCTCCCTCTGGCTTAAGGCCATGAACATTGCAGCATAAGCAAGTTGGGTCCACTTGCCCTCCCCATGGCAATGGCTCTGGAGTCTCAAAATGAGACTCTCATCCTCACTGCCGTGCGGAGGCCAAGCGACTCCCCCTTCAAGGGCCACGAGGGGCCACTTACGCTTGCTGAGTTGGACCAACCTGGCCTGCACCATGTTTTTCAATGCAAACCCACCCCAATCGGCCAGGATCTTGCCCAATGGAGAATCCCTGGGGATGTCTGCCGGGGTGGGACACCCTAGACGTGCTGAACAAACACCCATCCTTGGCTCAGCCCCTGCCCAGTACCTGACAGTTAATGGAGTAACGACTCACCCACCGGCCGGATGCAACTCGTCCTTTCAAGAGTTTCCCTACACCAAGGCTGAATGGCTGGCGTTCGTGGAATCCGCAGGTGCCCCGGGAACACAATCGTTCCCCTACCCCACGATCCTTGAACCTGTAATCTTACAAGCCAGACTGTTCTCACACACCACCGGGTGCCAGATGTTCCCGCGTTTCACCAGGAATTTGTTACCGAGCCCTGATCCGAAGTGCAATACCTCCAGAACTCCGCCCACCTGGGTCTCAACAACGGGGCCGGTTCCCTTTTATTTTTTTTCCAGGGCGTCCCCTGTTTCACGTTGGCGCCTTTCCTTCGAGGAGCTAAAAATCTGCTTCCTCCTATCTGGCTCCTTTGTTCAGTACCCTGAATCAGATCTAGAGAGAGAAAGGGACTGCCAGAGAAATTTGGATGTGAAATGAGGTCAAATTGTTGGTCGGAGGGCCCTCCTTGCAGCCGTTTCTCTCCCCAACCTGTTCCAGAATATCTGGACCAAGGTCGCCGCTTGGAATTTTAGCCTAGAAATTGATCTTTGGAACTTCCAAGCAAGTCCATTCGTGGTAAAGCCAAATTATGTTGTCGACCGCCTTTTAGGGGATCGGGCCCTTAAGGAGAGACCCGACCCGGTCCTGAGGGAACGGACCTTGGCGAAGCCAAAAGGAGAATATAAGCCGCAATACAACCTGAAGCCTGAAATGAAGAAGGTCCGCCAAGGGTGAAGGAAAATCCGCCAAGGAGTCTTTATTGAGCGATTCAGCTGAATGGACACTAGTAGCGATCATTCAATCTACTAGCGTAACACATGTTTCAAATAAAGCCATATTTATACAATGTTTCGGTCTGACAGCCCTTTGAATTTCCCGCCCCGCTCTCCCGCCCATCTGATCGTGGATAGGCTGAGAGGTTGAGCGAGGCGGGCTTTCGTTTCCCGCCTTGCTCTGCTGGCCCAATGGGGAGCCGTTTTTTGTCCCCACTCGGGCCAATCAGAGAGGAGGAGGCGGGAGCTATTGAAACAATGAGGTGACCGGACAGGAAATATCAGATTAATCCTGGCCCGGCCGATTTCTAAAGGAATTAATGGCACCCATCAAGGATGTCCGGGGTCCTGTCATGTTCACAGATTTTAGATATGTCTTGGGGTGTCAGACGGGAAGTGAAGAAGGGTGGTGATGAGCCGTCATTGACGGGCTCCACAGGAGGTGCCCTGGCCTGGGATATGACAATGTTTGCCTTGGGGGCGAGTCACCTTTAGGAATCTGGTGACTCAAACCCTATATTGTCCATGCGATCGGAATGAGATTGGATTAAACTGTGGCAGATTATCCTTTTGTTTTTGGGAAGGGAGGTCTGGGTCATGGGGCTAAGGTTCACGTTGGGGTCATAATATTTCCCATTTGATTTCATGATTTGGCAATTATACGGGATAGAATGAAAATTAAAATAAAGTTGGATCATAAACCCAGCTGGGAAAAACACATATTTTCCGGGGATCCCAAAGAGTATAAATACATATAGGCGGATAGGTAGATTTCAAGGAGGAAAGGGAGAATCCATAGAGGGGGGGGGGGTTACATTGCACAAAGGGGAACCATGGATGATATAATCAATTGAAAACATTTGATAAGAATGAGGTTTACAACATCTGGGGAACCCAATATGGAAATTCATAAGAGTGGAGTTCTAGCAGCATGATTTCACAATTCATGAAGTTAGCCCAACGATTAGAAATTCATACAACAGTGGGTCATGAGGGTGTCCAGGTACATACAATATGAAAATTCACAAATACATGAGGGAAAAGAGTTCATAAGGAATTCATAGAAATGGCATGGGGAAGGGGCACATGTGGGTTGTAGTCTTTGGAAGTATAGGATTTCATAAGTCCAGGGGTAGGTCTGGGGAAGAGTGTTCTTCTCCTTCATAAAATCATGAAGGTATGAATGAAACGTGGAGGGCACCTGTCCGGGCACCCCCTGGCAGCTGCAAAGAGGGTGAGGGTACTTGGAGATCCATGTCTCCCCCGCGAGAGAGCGATTCCCCCATCCCCAGTACACAGAAAGGGGCTAGGGATCTCTTAAAATCATTCTGCGGGCCGCGGGGAGAGGAAAATCCTGGATAAGGCAGCATTTTAGCTTGAAAGGAGCCGTCGGTCCCGTTTGACAGTCAGCTGTTGAGGTGCCGAAAACTGGACCGATTCCGGTTCCGCTGGTTGTCTTCGAGTCAGGAGCCTTAGAAAGGGTTAGGACTAAAAGAGGAGTGTTCTAGGGGTAATTTTGATAGAGATATGAGCCAATTTATATCGTCCGCCATGTTAATCTATGGCGGAGAAACTTCAGCCGGAGTTAAAAGGACGGGAGAGAGAGAAATTGCATGCAAGGGAAGGAGAGTCAGAGAAAGATACAAAATAACCAGATAGAGAGTGTTATTGTTAAAATAAATGCTACTTTTATTGGGGGATTTTGTTACATAGTTCAGGGAAGGGGAAAGTGAAATAAAAAGATCTCCTAATAATAGTCTGCTGCGGTCCCGTTCCGTTCCTTTGGTGAGCGATCTACGGAACTCTCCGCTGCGTTTTTAAAGTAATTTAAAAGCCGGGGTTTCGGTTATCAGCATTGAATAGCTTCATCTACTGGCTTCTCCTGCCTGGGGCATCCTTTGTTCAGAGTCGTTAACTGCCCTTGGTTCCCATGTCTGGAATTCCTCTGTTTTCAGAGTGTTGCTTCTTATTTACTGTTCTGACTTTTGAGATTTTTAATACTGGTAGCCAGATTTTGTTCATTTTCATGGTTTCCTCCTTTCTGTTGAAGTTTTCCACATGCTTGTGAATTTCAATAGCTTCTCTGTGTAGTCTGACATGATAGTTGTTGGAGTGGTCAAGCATTCTGTGTTCTCAAATAATATGCTGTGTCCAGGTTGGTTCATCAAGTGCTTTACTATGGCTGATTTCTCTGGTTGAGTTAGTCTGCAGTGCCTTTCATATTCTTTGATTCATGTTTGGGCGCTGTGTTTGGTGGTCCCTATGTAGACTTGTCCACAGCTGCATGGTATACGGTAGACTCCTGCAGAAGTGAGAGGATCCCTCTTGTCCTTCGCTGACCGCAGCATTTGTTGGATTTTCTTTGTGGGTCTGTAGATAGTTTACAGAAAACCTACACACACAGATAGATACCTTCATAAAAACTCCAACCATCAGCCACGTCAAAAAAGAAGCACAATCAAAGCCCTGATAGACAGTGCACAAAGAATCTGCGAACCTCACCTCCTCCAAGGTGAACAAAACCACCTAAACTGGGCTCTACAGGTCAATGGATACTCCACCATGGACATCAGAAGAGATGTAAGGCCAAGAGCAAGCCAGGAAAGTAAAGATACAGATCCACCTAGAGGAAAGGTGTTCTTACCATACATCAAGGAAACCACTGACCGCATGGGCAAACTGATGAAGAAGCACAACCTACAAACTATCTCAAATCAAATGCTATCACATGTTATCTCAAATCAAATGCTGCCAAATACCACTTAAAAACAGGGGGCTAACCGTATAACATTTATTACACAGAATCCTTGACTCAAAAATATTTGAAAGCTCACATCCAGATTAGACATTTATTTTAGAATGACAGAATCATAGAGTTGGAAGAGACCTCATGGGCCATACAGTCCAAATCCCTGCCACGAAGCAGGAAAATCACATTCAAAGCACCCATGACAGATGGCCATCCAGCCTCTGTTTAAAAGTCTCCAGAGAAGGAGCCTCCACCACACTCTGGGGCAGAGAGTTCCACTGCTGAACAACTCTCACAGTTAAGAAGTTCTTCCTAATGTTCAGGTGGAATCTCCTTTCCTGTAGTTTGAAGCCACTGTTCGGTGTGTTAGTCTCCAACAAGCCTCCTCCTCCTCCTCTTGTTGTCACAAAACACTCCTTCTCTCCCTCTCATCAAACAAACCTGGCTAAATCCAGTAGCTTTAGAAAGCCAGTGTGTAAACAAAGCCTCTTTTACTTCCTTTTCATTTCAACTGGCTTTAGTTTTCCCATCAGATACTAGCTCACATAGAATCCACCAGAGAACATGGCAAGAATTGCTGCATCGTGGAGCGTGCTCTTTTATTTCTTCAGTGTGCTGTGTGGAAAGAGTCTGTCCTTGGACCATGTGCCGATGCTGATGTGGTCAACACACAGGTGAGACGTTCTGCATGCTCTCAGTTCCTGATGAATCTGTGTAGATCTTGGTATTTTATCCTGTTTCTGAATTCATTTCAAATTGCTTATACAGTAGAGTCTCACTTATCCAAGCTAAACGGGCCAGCAGAAGCTTGGATAAGCGAATATCTTGGATATAAGGAGGGATTAAGGAAAAGCCTATTAAACATCAAATTAGGTTATGATTTTACAAATTAAGCACCAAAAACATCATGTTATACAACACATTTGACAGAAAAAGTAGTTCAATACGCAGTAATACTACGTAGTAATTACTGTATTTACGAATTTAGCACCAAAATATCGATATATTGAAAACATTGACCACAAAAATGGCTTGGATAATCCAGAGGCTTGGATAAGCGAGGCTTGGATAAGTGAGACTCTACTGTATTAACTTTTGAATGTCTGAATAGATTAGGCCCAGGATACTTGACAGATTGCCATATTTTGCATGATCTTCTGTCAGCTTCTCAATAAAAGTCTACCTTTATCATTAATCAGTGTGAGAAAACTGGCTGGAGTGTACAGGACAGGACTTTGCACTCATCATGAAATTGCTGCTGCTGTTGTTGAGAATGATGGGTACTTTCAAGTCATTTTTGACTTATGACAGCCCTAAGAGAATATTATGGGTTTTTCTTCGCAGAATTTGATCAGACGTAGTTTGCCCTTACCTTCCTCTGAACAGAGAATGACCTGCCCAAAGTCACCCAGAGGGTTTCCATGGCTGAACAAAGAATTAATTTTATTTATTTATTTATTTATTTATTCATTCATTTGCCATACTTGTATCCCGCCTTTTTCAACCCCAAAGGGGACTCAAGGCAGCCTTACAAAGGCAACAATTCAATGCCGCATGTATACATACATCAATAAATAACCAAAATGTTAGGTAAAGGTTTTCCCCTGACGTTAAACCCAGTCATGACCGACTCTGGGGGGTTGGTGCTCATCTCCATTTCTAAGCCGAAGAGCCGGCTTTGTCCGTAGACACCTCCAAAGTCATGTGGCCGGCATGACTCCATGGAGCACCGTTACCTTTCCGCCAGAGCGGTACCTATTGATCTACTCACATTTGCATGTTTTCGAACTGCTAGGTTGGCAGGAGCTGGAGCTAACAGTGGGTGTTCATTCCACTCCCGGTATTTAAACCTGGGACCTTTTGGTCTGCAAGTTCCAGCAGCTCAGCTGCCACCAGGGCCCCCAAAATATTAAAACCAACCAATTAAAACATAACATTAAAACAAGAATTAAAATCAAATAATCATAATTTCAAAACAACTTTCAAAACAGAAACAGAATGTCATCATTACTGTAGATAGTCAGACCTTGTTGTATGGCCATCTATGCAGACAAGTTTTGTGGTGTACTTGTGCCAGGGAACAACAGGATGATGGTGCCAGATTATACATGTTGGTTTCTCATTGGGTGTATGCTGACAACATGGGTACAGTTTAGTAAATGGCAAAAACTTACTATTGGCTGTTGGGACATGAATGTGCTGGAGAGGAACGTAAATACTGAGAGCCAAGGTCATGCAAGTAGCTAATAGGAACAGCTATGTATAACCCAGGAACAGCACCCTATTGTTTCATGCCACAAGCACACAACCAAATTTGTCTGGACAGATGGGTAGGCAGCCAGGCTCTAAAAAGTGTCAATAATGATGAAGTTCTGTTCCTGGCCTGAAAGTGTGTGCTCCTGTTTCATTGTGCAGTGCTGACTTGGGAAATAGTGGTTTATTTGTGTGGCAGATGCTTCGTGAAATGTTTGGAGGGCAAAGTTTTTCTGGCCAGGACAAAGAGACCTGCATATCCGTATATCTGCATATCCATATATCCCGCATCCCGGGGCTTTAAAAAAAAGGCTGCCGAGGCTTCTGGTGGAAGTCACATGGTGGCCATTTTGGGAGCCTCTAAATTTCGGAACAAAGCAGCAAGTCTGGACAATGGAGGCAAAAATCCCAGGACTAACAGGTCTGTATGTGGACCTCTTCTGACGTCCTGGGATGTTTTGCCCCTGTTTAAAACCCGTGATTTTATTCTGTCTGGAAGCGCCCTTGGTTTCCCAATGGTCATATAATGTAGAAACAAATATAATAAAATATACAAACAAACCCATTCAGCTACACTAATCATTGATGAAAACTGTACACACAGATTAAGAAAAGGAAAAGTTCACTCTTCCATTTAGTTCTGCCCGAAGTAGACCATAAAATTACAATGGATACCAAGAGAGAACACTTCTCTGAGCACTGCTAGTCCTCCCACTGTCATTCTATGGTATTCTTTGGCCCAAAGACCAAAACATAGTTCATTTCAAGTAAGAAAAATAGAGTTACAGACTACACACAAAATCATATTATACAAGAACCCTGGAACACTTAATATTGTGGCTCAATGACAATATAGCTCAATGTCTTACCATTTGTACTTGACTTTTAAAATTCACTTTTGATTAATGCTTCATCATGGGGGTCAACTATGAAGGATTCTTGTTGCTCACATTTTCCTTGATCATTTTAGGAGAGGTCCACCCTGCCCCCAGCCCATTCTTCTGAACGACTTGAGCCTTTTTTTTCCTGTCTGTTCTGAGGTTGTTGATGTGTGCCTTCAAGTTGTTTCTGATTTTTAGTGAGCCTAAAGCAAACCTATAATCAGGTTTTCTTGATGTGTTTTTCTTCAGAGAAGGCTTTCTGTAAGCCTGAGAGAATCACCTGAAAGATCTGCCCAAGGTCACCTGGAGCAGTGGTTCTCAACGTGTGGGTCCCCAGGTGTTTTGGCCTACAACTCTGAGAAATCCCAGCCAGTTTACCAGCTGTTAGGATTTCTGGAAGTTGAAGGCCCAAACATATAATATATGTTATATATTGATAATAATATTATCAATTAATATTACTACATATAATATTGATAATAATATTATAATGGAATACAAGATTATATTACTAATAATACAATATAATAATATTAGTTATATATTATATATTAAATGTAATATTACTAATAATATTACCATATAATGATATAGTACAATATAGTAATTTAATGCTTATAGTGTGCTATGCTAATAATATATTGTATATTCATTTGATTTGTAAGCCGCTCTGAGTCCCCTTTGGGGTGAGAAGAGTGGGATATAAATGTATTAAATAAAATAAATAAATAAATAAATGAACCACTGACCTGGAGGGTGTTCATGGTTGAATGGGGATTCTAATCCAGAGTCACAGTACAACATTCAATCACCGCACCACACTGGAAATCATGGCAGTGCAATAGGTCTCTGTTGGTTTTGGGATGCTGGCAAATATCCAACCTTGCTACCTTTTGGTGCCAATTCCAAATGGTGGTGTCGATTTAAATTTAATATAGTTTTTAGATATACAGTAGAGTCTCACTTATCCAAGCTAAACGGGCTGGCAGAACCCTGGATAAGCGAATATCTTGGATAATAAGAAGGGATTAAGGAAAATCCTATTAAACATCAAATTAGGTTATGATTTTACAAATTAAGCACCAAAACATCATGTTATGTAACAAATTTGACAGAAAAATTGTTCAGTACACAGTAATGCTATGTTGTAATTACTGTATTTATAAATTTAGCACCAAAATATCATGATATATTGAAAACATTGACTGCAAAAATGCCTTGGATAATCCAGAACCTTGGATAAGCGAGTCTTGGATAAGTGAAACTCTACTGTAGTAGTCAATTTTGGGATGGCAGAAATGTTTAGCCAAAAAGGTTGGTTGCTATATAGTTTTTTGAAAATGAGTAATTTGATCTTCTTTTTGCCCTTCATCCTTATCTGATAATGATTGTTGTCACCATACACTACCTCTTGTTTGTGTAAATAAGTTGACCTAAAACCATAAAAGCAGAAAATCCTGGTTCATGTCAAGCCTAACGTCAGGTGCCTTTCTGAGTAACAGCCAGAAACTGCTCCACACTGCTTGCTTGACTATCATACTGCCACGTACCATTTTATGTTTATAATATGATGCAACAGAAAGCAAGCCTTTCATCTGTGAATGTAGTATTTCAAAACCAAGTAGCCTGACCTAGGAGATATTTGAGAATGAAGGAAGTGAGAAAAAGGGTCAGAGGAAAGAAGCAGCTATCCCAAAAATCTCTCATATATATCAAGGAAAAGGAGATAAGAAGTTCTGTTGCGAAAGGACATGTGATTAAGGACCTTATCCCATGTGTGTGTGTGTGTGTGTGCGTGCAACAACAACAATTCTTTATTGTGTGTATGTGTGGTTTTTTTTGGGGGGGTAGCATAATCTAACCATGACATTTAGTCCTATAGCATTGTAAATAACTGTTCAGTTATTCATTACTTGGGCCCCTGGTGGCACAGTGTGTTAAAGCGCTGAGCTGCTGAACTTGCGGACCAAAAGGTGCCAGGTTCAAATCCCGGGAGCGGAATGAGCGCCCGCTGTTAACCCCAGCTCCTGCCAACCTAGCAGTTCGAAAATATGTAAATGTGAGTAGATCAATAGGTGCTGCTCCGTCAGGAAGGTAACGGCGTTCCATGCAATCATGCCGGCCACATGACCTTGGAGGTGTCTATGGACAATGCCGGCTCTTCAGCTTAGAAATGGAGATGAGCACCAAACCCCCAGAGTCGGTCACGACTGGACTTAACGTCAGAGGAAACCTTTACCTTTACCTATTCATTACTTATCACATGTCATATGAATTTGTTGGTTTACCTGTTACTATATGTTTACATCCTTATTTCAGGAACGAGTGGGTTCCCCACCCTCTCCTCCCCCATTTTGAAAAATGTGTCTAACTTCAACATCGCAAAAGATTGAACTTTCACGGTATCTTGAGATTAATATTAAAGGCAGAGCAAAGTAGTGATCTCCTAAAGTAGCACTATTTCTTACTTTTAAATTTTAAGAAAGTATTATGCAGGAATCAAGCGGCTGCATTATGGTACTCACTGCTGGGTAGGAGACCGCCCACAGGACAGCCTATTTGCCCACATCCTCAATTCGATTCAATGTGGACAATTCTGACAGCTCTCATCCCATGGTTTTTGTGTGTGTGTGTGTGTTTTCTAATGGACTATCCCAGTTCCTGAATTCCAGAGATGATCTCAGACCGTTTTCTTCTCCTCTTTTTCTTTGGACTGTTTCAGATGTTTTCCATATGAATCATGATGGGCACTGATAGGAAGTCCCTCTGTGTCATCGGATGTCCTCAACCATTTCTTATTCCCTCAGTGGCTTAAGTCCTGGGTCAACTTGTTGCATTTTGTAAGATTGCCTCCACCAGCAGAATAGTATTAAGCAAATTATTGAGTAGCTCTGACCATGCTAGCTAGAGGATTCTGTAAGTTTTCAACCTAAAGGCAATACTTCACAGCTTGTTAATTTTAAAGTCAAACGATTCTCCCTAAATGCATAGCCTAGCCAACCATAGTCAAAATAAACATCATGATTTTGCTTCTTGCTTGGAACAGCTGAGCTTTTTAGGTCCTAGTGTGCTTGCTAAAGGGTTATTGTTTAAAATGACTTATACATGAATGTAGCCTAGGGCTACCTGAGAGCTTCAACCAGGTCAGAATTTCAAAGTGAATCAACTGAATCTGCACTTCCTGGACTAATGCTCAGATGGCAATGCAGTTATCTTTCAAATGTGTGTCTTCAAATTGCCTGTTAACCTATGGTGTCCTTATGAATATTATAGGGTTTTCTTAGGGAAGGACTACTCAGATGTGGTATTGGCACTTCCTTCTCTTTCAGAAATACCATTCTGTGATTTTTTTTTGGTCTGTCCCATCATTGAAAATATCAAAAAAATTAAAATCTTGAATCTTTAGAATGATAAAATAAAATAGAATAAAACAGAGTACATTTTATTGATTAGCCCTTAGGTCATATCACAATACCAAACCAAACAACAAGGCTTGATAGGACTTGATTACACTCTATATTAAAAGGTAAAGGTTTTCCCCTGACGTTTAGTCCAGTCGTGACCGACTCTGGGGGTTGGTGCTCATCTCCATTTCTAAGCCGAAGAGCCAGCGTCGTCCGTAGACACCTCCAAGGTCATGTGGCTGACATGACTGCATGGAGCGCCGTTACCTTCCTGCCGGAGCAGTACCTATTTATCTACTCACATTTTGCATGTTTTTGAACTGCTAGGTTGGCAGGAGCTGGGGTTAACAGCGGGCGCTCATTCTGCTCCTGGGATTTGAACCTGGGACCTTTCGGTCTGCAAGTTCAGCAGCTCAGTGCTTTAACACACTGCGCCACCACCAGGGGCCCACACTCTATATAGAAAGTTAAAATAAGAACTTTGTCAGTCTGGATTCAGAATCCCACAGTATCTTTGCGTGCTCATTTTCCAATACTTTTGCAGGTTTGTGATCCCACCAGTTCTTTACTGCAAGGAGGTGGTACTTGAGGCATAAGTTCTATTATTATTATCATCATCATCATCATCATCATCATCATCATCATCATCATCATCATCATCATCATCATCATTTTATTGTATGACACAGCAAACAAGATAGATATGCTGGATTTCATTTCACAAAATTACAAATCGAACACTTCCCAAGTGTGTATTTTCGGATGATGCATGCAGATAACCAGTAGGGTGGCCTTTTGCAGTTGGCAGATCATAATTTTGTCAATGCCTATTTTTTCCAAATGCCGGCTGAGATCTTTTGACACAGCACCCAGTGTGCCCATCACCACCAGGACCACCTGCACTGGTTTCTGCCAGAGTCTTTGAAGTTCAATCTTGAGGTCCTGATAGCCGCTGAGTTTTTCCTGTTGTTTTTCGTCAATGTGACTGTCACCTGGGATGGCAACATCAGTGATCCAAACCTTTTTCTTTTCCACAACTGTGATGTCTGGTGTGTTGTGTTCCAGAACTTTGTCAGTCTGGATTCGGAAGTCCCACAGTATCTTTGCATGCTCATTTTCCAATACTTTTGCAGGTTTGTGATCCCACCAGTTCTTTACTGCTGGCAGGTGGTACTTGAGGCATAAGTTCCAATGAATCATTTGGGCCACATTGTTGTGCCTCTGTTTGTAGTATGTCTGTGTGATTTTCTTACAGCAGCTGAGGATATGATCAATGGTTTCATTGGTTTCCTTGCACAGTCTGCATTTTGGGTCATCAGCTGATTTTTCAATCTTGGCCTTAATTGCATTTGTCCTGATGGCTTGCTCCTGGGCTGCAAGAATCAGGCCTTCTGTCTCCTTCTTCAGGGTCCCATTTGTGAGCCATAGCCAGGTCTTCTCCTTATCAGCTTTTCCTTCAATTTTGTCAAGGAACTTTCCATGCAATGTTTTGTTGTTTCAGCTTTCAGCTCTAGTTTGTAGTGCGGTTTTCTTGTACTGGTTTTTTGTCTGCTGTGCTTTGAGGAGTTTCTGATTTTTGACTTCTATCAAAGCAGGTTCTTTACTTTGCTTTACATATTCTGCCAGGGCATGTTCTTCTTCTTTGACTGCTTGTTTTACTTGTAAGAGTGCTCTGCCCCCTGATCTTCTAGGAAGATATAGCCGGTCAACATCACTGTGAGGGTGCAGTGAATGAATGATGAATGGTCATGAGTTTTCTTGTTTTTCTGTCCAAGTTGTCCAGTTCCGCCTGTGTCCAATTTATAATGCCATCAGTATATCTTATGACAGGTATGGCCCAGGTGTTTCTGGCCTTGATGGTGTTGCCTCCATTGAGCTTGCTTTTGAGAATTTTTCTGACCCTTTGTGTGTATTCTTTGCTGACCACAGTTTTCACATGTTCATGCTTGATGTTGTCCAGCTGTAGTATGCCCAGATATTTATAGGCCTCTGGTTGGTGACATTTTATTGTTTGGCCATTAGGCATATTTATGCCCTCACTTTCAATGATTTTTCCCTTTTTTCAATGCCAATGTTGAACATTTGTCCAAACCAAACTCCATGCTGATATCAGTGCTAAAAATTCGGACAGTGTTGGTCAGAGACTGGATTTCGGTTTCCGTTTTCCCATACAGCTTCAGGTCATCCATGTACATCAGATGTGAAATTTTGTGAGATTTCTTAGATGTTTGATAGCCAAGATTTGTTTTTTGTAAGATTGTTGACAGAGGGATCATGGCAATAATGAAAAGCAGAGGGGACAATGAATCTCCCTGGATGATGATGATGATTATTATTATTATTGAGTGAGGGCAGCAAGGGAGGCAGGGGAGAAAGGGTCTGTAGCTTAGGAGGACACTACTGCTTTTGCTGTTTTGGTAGCTCCAAACTTTAATTTCCCTGCATTACTCTGGAGGAGGAGGAAAGAGGAAGAGGCAGAAGGCAGCATGGTGCCGCAGAGCCCCTCACTATCACATGCAGAGCCCTAAAGCTCAGCAGAGCACAGTTTGAGAATCCCTGTTCTATGATAATGAAAATCAGAGATTTTCAGATTTAAATATATAGACTCAATCAAATAATCAACTAAAGTAACTAAATAACAATTGTAGTGCATGTCCAGTGCATTACACAATCTCCAGCTCTTCCTCAAACTATAAAAGTTTTAAAAGACTAGCTTGATATTGATTTGGGAACAGTTATAAAGAAGGCCAAATGTCTGCTTGTAGAAAATATGTATTGTCTTCGATCAGTGAAATCCTTTGACAGTTTACAGTGACAGCCTCCTTTGTGTCAAAACTGGGAGTGAAGGAATCTCATAAATGATTTTTCTCCAGTTTGACAATGCCACTCTATCCAATATTCTCCCAGCGATACACAAGAAGCTTAAAGAGAGATGTTGGCTATTTTATTTGGCAGATATGAAAGCCAGCCCTTGAATACAAACAAGATGAGCAAACTCATTGCTTCTGGAAAGTTTTTTTCTTCTTTGAGGAATCAAAGGTGCTAAATTGTAAGATGACATTTTATATCAGGCCATTGTGGACTTGCCACTCCAAATAAAATTCCTTCAGCAAGAAGTGAATTGGGCTGTCACAGTAATATCATTGAATGAGATGCTTCAGTGCCTTTTTGAAATTCCACTAAAGCAGTCATTGATTTTAATTATGTGGCTTCTAGAGCTGCCACTAGTTATAGGAACATGGGATGTCAATAGCTACCAACTGGATGTGTTTATCCTGAAATAATTTTAATTGGAATGTTTGCTTATATGAGACTGGGCAAAATAGCATTATTCTTATCTGCCAGCCTTCTCCTGGCTGAAAAGATACTTACATTTTATCAAAATAGATCTTATCTCCAGAATCCATCAGTGATAAGCAGTGCACCACTGCTTCAGCTTGGTTTTAAAAACAAAGTTTTCCAGCTTTAATTTCTTTCCATCCCAAATATGCCATTTTGGCAAACTGTTATCTCATTCACATTGGCCAAATCAAATAGTGCAGCTATTTCTTATACAAGAGAGAGCAATAAACTTGCTATAGAGGTGTTAAGAGGAGCTCATAAGAAAACCACAAACACGGGGATCTCAAAGGCCCAGGCCAAGTGGTTGAATTTAAGGATTTCATTACAACTAGGGGGATCACGGGAGACCGCCCTTACCATGGCATTTTGTGTCACTTTGTCTCTAAACAATCTAGAGAACTTCCTTACCCCAATCACAAGTGTTTTCTTTCTCTTGTTTCTTCAGAAATAATCTGTTTGCTTTGCTACCCTGTTTCCCCTAAAATTAGACATCCCCAGAAAATAAGACCTAGTAGAGGTTTTGCTGAATTGCTAAATATAAGGCCTCCCCCAAAAGTAAGACCTAGCAAAGTTTTCGTTTGGAAGCATGCCCATTGAACAGAATACCAGAGCATGCAGGATCAGTAAATGTACGTACCATAGAGTGTTGTACATGGAAACAATGGTAGTAACAAGAAATTCTTGATAGGATTCACAGTTTGTCTGGTTATGCTGGTTTGTGATGACAACTACTGTACAGTATACAATAAATGTCAATTCTTTTGTTCAACAATAAATGTGAATTCTTCTTCATGGAAAAATAAGACATCCCCTGAAAATAAGACCTAAAGCATCTTTGGGAGCAAAAATTAATATAAGACACTGTCTTATTTTCGGGGAAACACGGTATCACACAGGAGAGTGCAAGCTCCTCCTAGATTTTTGCCCCTTGTGTTTTTTTTTAAAAAGAGAACTTCTCAATTCCTTTGAACAGCCTATATGTGTGTGTACACACACACACACACACACACACACACAATAGAGTCTCACTTATCCAACCTTCATTCATCCACCGTTCTGTATTTTCCAATGCAGTCTGCCTCCCGCCCGGATCCACAGCTGTTTCTCTAGGCAGGCAAGGATCACAGATTTTTAAACATCGTCATAGAACTGAACTTTTTACGGATTTAACTTCTGACAATGTTGTTACTGTAAGTTCATTTTATGCAATTCTATCTTTATTTGTAGTCAATTTTTAGTAGTCAATGTTTTTGTAGTCAATGTTTTCAATACATTGCAATGTTTTGGTGCTAAATTTGTTAATACAGTAATTACTACATAACGTTATCGTGTATTGAACTGCTTTTTCTGACAATTCGTTGTAAAACATGACGTTTTGGTGCTTAATTTGTAAAATCATAATGTAATTTGACTCTTAATAGGCTTTTTCTTAATCCCTCCTTATTATCCAACATTTTCACTTATCCAATGTTCTGCAGGCCCGTTTATGTTGGATAAGCAAGACTCTATTGTATATAATTATTTACCCCTCTGTCTGCTGTCCTTAGAGTAATGGCAATAACTGTATCTTTGGGGCACATTTAAGGACCACCCACGGGAAAATGTCACAAAACAGAAAGAACATGGAGAAGAAAATGATTCCCATCACACCTAAATTTCACCATTTTAACCCATCTCTATGCACAGGGAGTCATCTGAAGTTGATTCCTAAGTATCTTTAAAATCCATGTGTTTCTACACAATTAAGAAATGAGCTCAAACAGGGAACCCTTGGAATGATCTTGTATTGCCTGATGGGCTCCATGGATCTCAATGGAGCTCCGTGTTTTAAGTGTATAGAAATGCTTGGAGAGGCATCATGGGATAATGTCCTTAGTTTGTCCTTAGTTAAGGCTCTTCCCATGACCTTGTAGCACCTTAACTTCCTTCTTGTATACAAGTTCCACTCAGTGCACTTTGCCCAGCTCATTTTATGTTTTTATTGCTGTGTTTCTCAAGTGTTTTATAATGATTGTGATTTTTAAATGCCTTTTAAATTTATTTGTGTGTTTTTGTATTTGATATTATTGTATGTTGGTTTTATATCTGTAAGCCGCCCCGAGTCCCTCTGGGGAGATGGTGGCGGGGTACAAAAATAAAATTACTATTATTATTATTGACACGACGACGTTGTATGACACAGCAAACAAGATAGTTATGCTGGATTTTGTTTCACAAAATCACAAGTCGAACACTTCCCAAGTGTCTAGGACTGTGTGATGTATTTTCGGATGATGCGTGCAGATCCCAGTAGGGTGGCCTTTTGCAGTTGGCAGATCGTAATTTTGTCAATGTCTATTGTTTCCAAATGCCAGCTGAGATCTTTTGGCACGGCACCCAGTGTGCCCATCACCACTGGGACCACCTGCACTGGTTTCTGCCAGAGTCTTTGAAGTTCAATCTTGAGGTCCTGGTAGTGGCTGAGTTTTTCCTGTTGTTTTTCATCAATGCGACTGTCACCTGGGATGGCAACATCAATGATCCAAACCTTGTTCTTTTCCACAACTGTGATGTCTGGTGTGTTGTGTTCCAGAACTTTGTCAGTCTGGATTCGGAAGTCCCACAGTATCTTTGTGTGTTCATTTTCCATGACCTTTGCAGGTTTGTGATCCCACCAGTTCTTTGCTGCTGGCAGGTGGTACTTGAGGAATAAGTTCCAATGAATCATTTGGGCCACATAGTTGTGCCTCTGTTTGTAGTCTGTCTGTGCAATTTTCTTACAGCAGCTGAGGATATGATCAATGGTTTCATCGGTTTCCTTGCACAGTCTGCACTTTGGGTCATCAGCTGATTTTTCGATCTTGGCCTTAATTGCATTTGTTCTGATGGCTTGCTCCTGGGCTGCAAGGATCAGGCCTTCTGTCTCCTTCTTCAGGGTCCCATTTGTGAGCCAGAGCCAGGTCTTCTCCTTATCAGCTTTTCCTTCAATTTTGTCAAGGAACTTGACAAAATTATTATTATTATACAATTATTATTATTATTATACAATTATTATTATTATACAATTATTATTATTATACAATTATTATTATTATTATTATTATTATTATTATTATTATTATTATTATTATTCTCCAACATTTAGATTGTTTAAATCTCAAATTCTACCATGCTGAATATGAAGACAATTGCAAAACTGGTAAATGCTCATCAAAAAAAGAACTGAAATTAAATCCTGATCCATTGTACCCAGTTACCCTTATCTTAGCAAATTCTTAATTCTTGAATAGCAGATTGCCTATCATGAGTCTTTTCTGAAGGGAAAGGCTGACAATAAGGGTAGTTTCTTCCCCACTTTCAGCAAAAGCCACTTCCACTGTAATTGTTTACTTTCACCTTTTAACAAAGGTCACATCATAATAGGTCCCCCAATCTCTCTTTTTGAGTTGTCTTCTGAGGAACTAGGCAATAACTCTCAACAACACTATTTTGATGTATCCTGCTCTTTGATGTGTACATGCCCAGGGGATGAGAAAGAGATTGGAGAGCACTGATACAAGTTTGGTTCATTCTGGAACAATAATGGTCTCTTGACCTGCCCTTTTCTCATTCCAAAATGAAGGAGCCCAGGTAAACAACAAGGTAGCCATTATCTATCTTCACATAATGTTCTGCAGGGAGAAGAAAAGAGTGACCTACTGATCTTAATTTTGTAGTGTGTGTTAGTTTTCTTTGCTAGGTCAGAACTATTAGATGCCTTTTCTTTTGCTTTTGGGTTGCAATGTCATAACCCCCGACAGTGAGACATAGGAAGCATTCACTGAGGATAGAGACCAGCTTCATCTTCCCTGATTACCTGTCCCCAAATTCTTTGGAACTCTATTGAAACTGAATTCTTGGCAGCTTGTGAAAAAGTAGTGAATAAATGGAGGTTAACTTTTAACAACCTCAAGAAAATAGCAGGCTGCAGTTTCAAGATATTCCATGCTGTTATGCCACCCACCCACCAAACTATGTTAATTATACTGTATATTCTTGAGAAATATATCATGTTTTTCAGTCAATAACACAAGCAAAAGTAAATTCTCCAACACATTTCCAGGGATCAAAAGTGACTCCAAACGACCATGTTATTTCCATGTTTAAGATGGTTTGAACTATGACATACCACTCCACCCATTTTCTATTTGTATCTTGTGCTAGCCTATCTCCTCTACAATAAGACTGGGCAACTACCATGTTTCCCCGAAAATAAGACAGTGTCTTATATTAATTTTTGCTCCCAAAGATGCTCTAGGTCTTATTTTCAGGGGATGTCTTATTTTTCCATGAAGAATTCACATTTATTGTTGAACTAAAAAATGAACATTTATTATATACTGTACAGTAGTTGTCATTATAAACCAGCATAACCAGACAAACTGTGAATCCTATCAAGAATTTCTTGTTACTACCAATATTACAACACTTTATGGTACGTACATTTACCGATCCGGCATGCTTTGGTGTTCTGTTCGGTGGGCATGCTTCCAAACAAAAACTTTGCTAGGTCTTACTTTTGGGGGAGGCCTTATATTTAGCAATTCAGCAGAACCTCTACTAGGGCTTATTTTTTGGGGATGTGTTATTTTAGGGGAAACAGGGTAGTCACTTTGAGACATTGTTTGGATTCACCTATCACAACACTAGCCAATACCCATTTTGATGCCTCAAATGTTAGACCTGTTTCTGGGTATTTTTGACTAGCAGATTCCAAAAACGATACTGGTTTTTCCATATCATCTCTAGTTTTTGAGGTACAGAACATATGACATGTACCAGTTTCCATCTGCTCACCTGTAAAGAATCATGGTAACCATATCTAAGAAACTGGAGTTGATGCAGTCTCTTCAATGCAATTTTCCAAATCAGCACCCAAAGGACCTCATCACACTGACCAAATCAAGTGTCCTAGGATGTTTCCACCATGCTTCGGGGATGGAGATCCATGCCTGCCATCACATGATGTCATGTGACTTCCAGCAGAAGCCCCGCCCCCAACCAAGGTGGAAGCATTCTTAGATGCTTTCCTCTAAATATGGGAGCCTTCCCATGTTGTGTTGGTTCCATGTTGTGTTGGTGCCTGTTTTGAGAGATGCTTCCCCTTGTATGATGGGGGAAGTATTGCTGCATATTTTGGCATGTGAGACACAAAAACGCACAAGCACGTCTTTCAATCCTGGGCAAAAAGTTAGTAGTACCAGATGAAAGAACTCTTGCTTCTTGTTCAAGATAAGCATTTACTTCTTGTTCAAGATATTCAGAGTATTCAAAGAACTCAAAGGGCTATCCATGGCAGGGTCGTATCCGGGGGGTGGGGGTGGGTAGGTTTAAAAGTTCAAACCACCCCCTAAATGTGTCAGGTTAAAAAAAGCCTGGTTTATTCATACATAAAATTCATGATTAAACCAGGTTTCGAGGGCGGGGGGTTGAACCCTTTCAGGAGGGTTGAACCCTTAACACCCCCCCCCCCGGGTTTCAGGTGGCACTTTGTTTTGCTGTAAAAATGTTGTTTTTTCTTACTTATTTATTTATTTTTCTATGTCTTCTTGTATATCACTCAAATAATTAAAGAACACTAAAGGAAGATATTATAGATCTAAAAAAAGACCAGCAAAATCAAAAAGTCCCAGCAAAGTTCACCCAACTATTGAAAAGGGGGGGGGAGCACAATACAATTCTAATATGTTTATTATTTTTCAAAAGCCATTTATAAAGTCCACAAAATATCGCCCCAATATTCAGCATATATATATATAGGCATTAGGCAACAAAAATCACCCATTATGAGACAATTCATATAGTTCCCTAGAAACATGTTTACAGTTACTTACTTCCTTTCCTCTAGTCTTTTATTTGGTTATTGCACAGCATTGTTTTATCTTCCTTTGCACTGTTTTGAAAACTTTGCACTGCCTGTTTACACTATTTTTGGATTTATTATCACCTACTCTGTTGCCTGCCCTCCTAGGTTGAAAACAGAAGCTAAGAACCACAAACTTTGGGGGATATGGTATTTTACTATTCTAAATGTGCTTTTGCTCCCCATGTCAATATTATGGATTAGAGCATTAAATTCCATAATGCAGATTTTGAAATTTATTTATAAAAATTCAAAATTTTTTGTAAGAAACAGGAGCCCATGAAATTAATTTACCATTTCTTCATAGACATTTACTCTCCATTCCAACTGTCAAAGCACGTACTTGAAGGCATGATAGTGGGACCTTACTTAATTTATTTCAGTTGATTTGCAAGTTGATGTTCAGCCACTGCCTACAGCCTAGAAAACTCACAGCAACCCACTACTTAGTTCTTTTCTACAATGTATTCAAGCCACCATCATTTAGAGCATGCATTTTGGTTCTCTTATTTGTATCAATGTCTTTTTTCTACCTAGCTTATGAGAAATGCAGATCATAATAGCATTTGTCAGCCTTGCCTTGTTTATTTTATTTATCGTGTCAGAAAAGAACTGAGGGTACAAGTTGTATTTGAAAACACAGAGTTTAAAAAAAAAACAACTTGGCATGATACTAAATGTCCTTTGACCAGTAGCTGGCCACTTGGAGTGCCTCTGGTGTTGCCGTAAGAAGGTTCTCCATTGTGCCTGTGGCAGGGCTGAGACTATATTGAAATAGGTGATCTGTGGTTTGCTCTTCTCCACACTTGTATGCCGTGTACGCCACTTTGTAGCCCCATTTCTTAAGGTTGGCTCTGCATCTCATGGTGCCAGAGCGCTGTTTGATCAGCATCTTCCAAATCACCCAGTCTTCTGTGTGCCCAGGAAGGAGTCTCTCATCCAGCGCTAGCCACTGATTGAGGTTCCAGGTTTTATTTTGCCACTTTTGGACTCTAACTTGCTGAGGTGTTCCTACGAGTATCTCTGTATATCTTAGAAAACTATTTCTTGATAGTATCTTGCTTACCCTGTTGAATTGCTTACCCTGTTGAAGTGTCAATCCATCTAAAAGACTCCTGCTCTGGAATTGGGGCCGGCTCTCTCAAGTTATAATTGTTACTAGAATTTTTCAATATAAAACATTAACAAGCCAGATCTCGAGTTTTTGGGTCCTCTCCTTGTACCATTTCTAATGTCTTAAGAGAACCCATGAACTAGCACAACATTATCTGGTGTTTTCTTCCAATCCACTCCATAGTTAACAACACGGCTAAAGGTGATGATTTTCTTTTGTTGCTATTTAATTTTGAAATGTTTTATCCCCATGTCCTTCTCAATATGGAATATATGTGGTAGAACAGAGAATGTGGTGATCTATCAATCTGAGCACTTCCATCCTTCACACATTTTCAAGTACTACTTATAAAACCTTTTGTCAAGACAATTTAGAGTCTAATTTAGATATCTTACATGCCTATCAAGCCATTATACAAAACTTTAGAAACAAACTGATCCATAACAAACAATTTAATCTGAATAGATAGTTTTATCTTGAATGTAGAGTGCCCCCAAAGCGTTAATGTAGAGTGCCCCCAAAGCTGAGAGGCCTGCTGTTGTGCTGCAGAAGAGGCCAGAAACATCTCCAGCCAGTCTGCCTGTTGCTGCCTCTGGGACTCCTTGTGAGTAGACTGCAGCCCCAGGCCCTTTCCATCTGGGTGTGACTCAGCACTTCCTAGGAAGGACCATCTATAAAGCCTGAGTCCACAAGGCCCTGGCAGGGCTGAGAGGCCTGCTGTTGCGCTGCAGAAGAGGCCAGAAACATCTCCAGCCAGCCTGCCTGTTGCTGCCTCTGGACTCCTTGTGAGTAGACTGCAGCCCCAGGCCCTTTCCATCTGGGTGTGACTCAGCACTTCCTAGGAAGGACCATCTATAAAGCCTGAGTCCACAAGGCCCTGGCAGGGCTGAGAGGCCTGCTGTTGTGCTGCAGAAGAGGCCAGAAACATCTCCAGCCAGCCTGCCTGTTGCTGCCTCTGGACTCCTTGTGAGTAGACTGCAGCCCCAGGCCCTTTCCATCTGGGTGTGACTCAGCACTTCCTAGGAAGGACCATCTATAAAGCCTGAGTCCACAAGGCCCTGGCAGGGCTGAGAGGCCTGCTGTTGTGCTGCAGAAGAGGCCAGAAACATCTCCAGCCAGCCTGCCTGTTGCTGCCTCTGGACTCCTTGTGAGTAGACTGCAGCCCCAGGCCCTTTCCATCTGGGTGTGACTCAGCACTTCCTAGGAAGGACCATCTATAAAGCCTGAGTCCACAAGGCCCTGGCAGGGCTGAGAGGCCTGCTGTTGTGCTGCAGAAGAGGCCAGAAACATCTCCAGCCAGTCTGCCTGTTGCTGCCTCTGGGACTCCTTGTGAGTAGACTGCAGCCCCAGGCCCTTTCCATCTGGGTGTGACTCAGCACTTCCTAAGAAGGACCATCTATAAAGCCTGAGTCCACAAGGCCCTGGCAGGGCTGAGAGGCCTACTGTTGTGCTGCAGAAGAGGCCAGAAACATCTCCAGCCAGTCTGCCTGTTGCTGCCTCTGGACTCCTTGCCTACTGCCCCCCTCCCTTTTTCCCAGCGCTGGTGAGTGGACATAAGAAGGGAGGGAAGACTTTTAAAACTCCAAAGCCATCCGGAGGAAGAAGGCAGAGGAACTGACTTTAAAATCATTCTGTCTCTTGCTGCAGGCCTACTGCCCTCCTCGCTTTCCCCAGCATTGGCTATTGAACTAAGAGTCTGTCTTACTGAGGTCCACTCATTATTTATATATTGCTGCTATAACAATCTTTAAATGCTGTTATAATAACTATTATGCACTGTGAAGCCTGGTCCCCCTGACTAGTTTACTAAGTCTATCATCTCTAATTGGTCCTGCCCTGGCACCTTATAATACCATATTGCACCATATTGAATTAGTTCACCATCATAATCCCCACTGCCTGCCTTGCACTTTAGTCAGCTCAGACCCCTATACCTATGCTGCTCATGCACCCTCTGCACTTTACAACTGCATTTGCACTTTGTATTGTTGGAGGGGGGTGGGGGAGGCTGGAGGGTTATGGGGACTGCAGGGTGGGGGAAGGGAATGGGTGTGAAAGGATGCCAATCTATAACAGAAAACTAGTAAACCAAATAACATCGTTTGGACCAGGGGAAGAGAAAGGGAAAGGACAGTGTGATAGGGGAGGAGGGTGTTCTGATGGGTGGGGAGCCCCTATAGAGGTGGTGTCTGGGAGGGGGAGATACGGGAAAGGGAGACCAAATCATTTAATTCGGCCTAGGGTTTTTGGTAGGACTTTAATAGTTCCAAAACGGTCTCCTGACATAGCTAATCTGGGTAGCCAGGATGGCGGTCCCTCCAGGTTAAAGGTGGTGCTGTTTAATGCCAGGTCAGTGAACGGAAAAACATCTTTCATCCAAGATCTCATCTTGGATGAGCATGTAGACCTGGCATGTATTACGGAGACCTGGCTGGATGAGATGGGAGGAGTTAATCTCACCCAGCTCTGCCCGCCAGGTTATTCCGTACAGCACCAGCCGAGAACTGGAGGGAGGGGAGGTGGGGTCGCGGTGGTCTATAAGGATTCCATCCCCCTGACCAGGTGCCCCGTCCCACAGTTGACCATGTTTGAATGTGTCCACCTGAGGGTGGGAGACCGGGACAGATTAGGGATTCTGTTAGTGTACCGACCACCCCGCTGCACTACAGTCTCCCTGCCTGAGCTAGCTGAGGTGGTCTCGGGCCTGGCCTTGGAGTCCCAGCGGCTCATAGTGCTGGGGGACTTCAATGTCCATGCCGAGACCAACCTCTCAGGTGCAGCTCAGGACTTCATGGCCGCCATGGCAACCATGGGGCTGTCCCAATTAGTAACAGGCCCCACCCACAGTGCGGGACACACACTGGACTTGGTCTTCTGTCAGGGATGGGAGGAAGGTGGCGGTGTGGAGGAGCTCACCATCGCTCCGTTGCCATGGACCGACCATCACCTGATCAGGTTTAGACTTACTGCGCCCCCCAACCTCTGCAGGGGTGGTGGACCTAAAATGGTCCGCCCCAGGAGACTTATGGATCCAGAAGGATTCCTGACGACTCTTGGGGAATTTCCCGCCTCCTCGGCAGGTGATCCTGTTGATGCTCTGGTCTCTCTCTGGAATGGAGAGATGACTAGGGCAATAGACACGATTGCTCCGGAGCGTCCCCTCTCGAGTAACCGAGCTAAACCAGCGGCTTGGTTTACTGAGGAGCTGGCAGCGATGAAGCGAAAGAAGAGGGAACTAGAGTGCGTGTGGCGATCAGGGTATAACGAGTCAGACCGAACACGGCTAGGCTCCTATCTTAGGGCATATGCCGCGGCAATCAAAGCTGCAAGGAGAGCCCACCTTGCGGCCAACATTGCGTCCGCACAGAACCGTCCGGCGGCGCTGTTCCGTGTCATCAGAGGGTTGTTAACTCCCACCAATCAAGGTGGGAGCCCTGATAACTCGGCAGCCCGCTGTGAAGCATTTGCTAGGTTCTTTGCGGACAAAGTCGCTCTGATCCGTTCCGACTTTGACACCATATTAACGGCAGTCTCTGAGGATGTAACGAGTGCACCTGCTTGTCCAGTTTTGTTGGATTCATTTCAATTGGTTGAGCTCGAGGATGTGGACAAGATCCTGGGAGAGGCGAGACCGACCACATGCATCCTAGACCCCTGCCCATCCTGGCTGGTGAGAGAAGCCAGAGGGGGTTTGGCCGAGTGGGTGAAGGTGGTGGTAAATGCCTCCCTTCGGGAGGGCAAGTTTCCAGCGAGCCTAAAAATGGCTGTGATCAAGCCGCTGTTGAAAAAGCCATCATTGGATCCCACTCAATTCGGAAACTTTCGGCCTATTTCCAATCTCCCCTATTTGGGCAAGGTCTTGGAACATGTGGTTGCTTCGCAGCTCCAGGGTTTCTTGGTTGACACTGATTTTCTGGATCCGGCACAGTCTGGCTTTAGGCCGGGGCATGGTACTGAGACAGCCTTGGTCGCCTTAGTCGATGATCTACGCCGGGAACTGGACAGGGGGAGTGTGTCCCTGCTGGTTCTGCTGGACCTCTCAGCGGCCTTCGATACCGTCGATCACGGTATCCTTCTGGGACGCCTCGCAGGAATGGGACTTGGAGGTACTGCCCTGCAGTGGCTCCGGTCCTTCCTGGAGGGTCGGTCCCAGATGGTGTCATTGGGGGACGCCTGCTCGGCCCCACAACCATTGACTTGTGGGGTCCCGCAGGGTTCTGTACTGTCTCCCATGTTGTTTAACATCTACATGAAGCCGCTGGGAGAGATCATCAGGAGTTTCGGGGTCCGGTGTCATCTGTACGCAGATGATGTCCAGCTCTGTCACTCCTTCCCACCTGTCACTAAGGAGGCTGTTCAGGTCCTGAACCATAGCTTGGCCGCTATGTCGGACTGGATGAGGGCCAACAAATTGAAATTGAATCCAGACAAGACAGAGGTCCTCCTGGTCAGTCGGAAGGCCGAACAGGGTATAGGGTTACAGCCTGTGCTGGATGGGGTCACACTCCCCCTGAAGGCGCAGGTGCGCAGTCTGGGGGTGATCCTGGACTCATCGTTGAGCCTGGAGCCCCAGGTCTCAGCGGTGGCTAGGGGAGCCTTCGCACAATTAAAACTTGTGCGCCAGCTGCGACCGTACCTTGGGAAGCCAGACTTGGCCACGGTGGTCCACGCCCTTGTTACATCCCGTTTAGACTACTGCAACGCACTCTACGTGGGGCTGCCTTTGAAGACTGTTCGGAAGCTTCAATTAGTCCAACGGGAAGCTGCCAGGTTAATAACTGGAGCGGCGTTCAGGGAGCGTACTACTCCTCTGTTACGTCAGCTCCACTGGCTGCCGATTAGCTACCGAGCACAATTCAAGGTGCTGGCTTTAGCCTATAAAGCTCTAAACGGTTCCGGCCCAGCTTATCTATCCAAACGTGTCTCCCGCTATGACCCACCTCGAAGCTTAAGATCGTCGGATGAGGCCCTGCTCGCGGTCCCGTCAGCCTCACAGGTGCTTATCCAACATTCTGTATTATCCAATGCAGTCTGCCTCCTGCCAGGATCCACACCTGTTTCACTAGGCAGCAATGCTATCTTCATTTGTAGTCAATTTTTAGTAGTCAATGTTTTTTATAGTCAATGTTTTTAATACATTGTGATGTTTCGGTGCTAAATTCAGTCATTACTACATAACGTTACTGTGTATTGAACTGCTTTTTCTGTCAATTTGTTGTAAAAAATGATGTTTTGATGCTTGATTTGGAAAATCATAACGTAATTTGACATTTAAAAGGCTTTTCCTTAATCCCTCCTTATTATCCAACATTGTTGCTTATCCAACGTTCTGCTGGCCAGTTTATGTTGGATAAGCGAGACTCTACTGTACATACATACATGTCCTTTCTGCCATATTTCTTATTCAATCTGCTATATGTAGCTCCATTCAACTGTTTCAGAATAACATTTACTTGCGAGTCATATGTGAGAGCTCACCTAAAGACAATGCACAGGGAAGAAATCAGGGAAGAGAACAATGCTCATTTTTAATCAAAATCCAGCCAATTTCCTAGGTATACATAGTAATATCCTCCAAAGATATTATCAAAGGATACGCTATAGGAAAATCCCATTCTTATTTCTTATTCAACTATGTATGTCATATTTCAATTTTTGAGTGACATACCTCATTAAAACATCCTCCTGAACTGTAAATATTATCTTCATCTATTCATTATAGCTCTTTATTGTACACCTGCAAGTTCTGAACTTGAAAAATATCCCCAAACTGTTAAAATACAAATGATATTTGTTAACAACCCCAGCTGTAAAAAAACTGAGCTGAAGACAGAAATCCAATAAAAGTGCACAAGAGTAGCTGTTGCTGTCTGTGCCCCTGTTCAAAAGATGTCACCTCACTTTCTGACCCTGTGATAATTGGATTTTGAAAAATTTGGCTTGTTCTGGATACAAGGATTGGTGATTAAGCTTCAGTTGAGGTCCCTTTTCCCCATGATAACTCTTTCAGGAGTGAATTTATCTTCCTAGGGGTAGATTTCATCTCGCTTCCTATTGTCTCACTCTCATTTGTAACTATGAGTCATTTTTAAGTCGGATGCTTGTAACCCGGGAACTGCCTGTACTGGATAACACTGTTGCCCAGTCAATTACAGAACTCACATTACATCTCTGTGTGCTACCATTTATAGTCAGTAATACACAATTGTTATGCTTTTAAACTGCTTTTTAAACAAATAGATTTCTTACTGTGCAACCATAGCCAGAATGGATGCAACAATAGTTATGAAAGAGTAAAGGTGCTTACTTATGCCAGTGTGTATCACCATATTCTAGTTCAAGTGTATCTGCATGGTTGACATCTAGGGTATTGAATCAAAAACAACAAGAAGAATGTATACAGGCAGAGGGATGCCTACCGAAATAATATAATTATAATTAACTTCATGTCCAATATGTATTCCTTTTGTAAAAAATGTAGGACCCAGAACTTTGGGACTACAAGAGGGAAGAGTTTCAACATTTTCTCTCTTGCTATGATTTCCCCCCACCTATAAAACTGAAAATTTTAATTCTGGAAGAAAGCCACTGTCAACAGCAAACAGTTGCCAGTAAAACCTTTCTCCATCTGCAGAATTAATCCCTCTGGTTCGGTCTCATATTTGTTTAAAAGATTTAGAGATTTATCCAAGTTTGAAATGAACGGAAATCAAGAACAGAACACTGGATTAAGGAATGTTAGTGGTACGGTAGAAAAATTGGAAACAATGTCTCCTTCGGGTTGTATGTTTTCCGGGCTTTATGGCCATGTTCTGGAAGTATTCTCTCCTGACGTTCCACCCACATCTTTGTCAGGCATCCTCAGAGGTTGTGGATGGCTGCCATAGATGTGGACAAAAAGTCAGAAAAGAATACTTCTGGAACATGGCCATACAGCCCGGAAAACATACAACAACCCTGTGATCCTGGCCATGAAAGCTTTGTCTCCTCCCTCATTGAGTAAATGTACACATAGCTGGTGCACACAGCAAGCTGCTTCCAACACCAATTATTTTCAGAGCATGAAGGTTATAGTGGTTATAGATGAAGTGTGCTGGTTGTGGATCCCCAGACTAATAGTGACAAACCGAAGCTGACTGTGGACTAAATATTCACATACAGAAAGAAGGGACTCTATGAATTAGCTGCACTTTCTCTGTGAGGTGGACATACCAGGAAATAAGATCTGATCATTTAATGTGTTGTTATGGGTTTCTTTTCAGATTTCTGTAACAGAGTTTGCACTACTATTAGTTAGAGTTAGGTTGTTTCCTCAGAAAATTGTGGAGTGAAGCTGGCACCAACTAAAGGAAACCCAATAAATGACTCCAAGATGACAAGCCTTTCACATTTAGGCTGTGGTCTCTCTTCTTGAACCAGCCCATCTATAATATGGTTTCCTCTTTTGCAAATGCCTTTAACTTAACTGGTCATTATCATGCTTTCCCTAATGAATCAATGAGTCTTATAATGTATCCCAGGTATGATAGCCTGAGCCTCCACTTATTCTTTTTGGCTTCTGGTGTGAATTAAAGCTTGGTCAGACCACACCTGGAATACTGTGTCCAATTCTGAGCACCACAATTGAAGGGAGATGTTGACAAGCTGGAATGTGTCCAGAGGAGGGCAACTAAAATGATTAAGGGTCTGGAGAACAAGCCCTATGAGGAGCGGCTTAAAGAGCTGGGCATGTTCAGCCTGCAGAAGAGAAGGCTGAGAGGAGACATTATAGCCATGTATAAATATGTGAGGGGAAGTCATAGGGAGGAGGGAGCAAGCTTGTTTTCTGCTGCCCTGGAGACTAGGATACTGCCCTGGAGACTAGTCCCTACTTCACGGATTTTCAATTAATGCGGGTGGTTCTGGAACATGACCTGCACGATAAGTACGGGAACACTGTATTTGGGTTAGTCAAGAAGGCTAAATCACCTCTAGTATATTTATTTATTAACTAATCAAGTAAAAAGAAATTGAGATGTTATCAGGGCTGTAGCAAAGAGGGGGGTTAGGGGTTCAAAAAAATTCAGGTTTAAAAAAAACTAGTTTACTCATGAATTTTAACTGATTAAACAAATCCCCATGAGTGTCCACTGAAGTTTATCGATGGAGCCTGATTTCTAAATTATTTTGCATTATGGAACTACTCTTCATGATTTGTTAAAAAAAAAAGTTTCAACCCCCCTCCCCACACACACACAAATTCTGGCTATGGTCTTGGATGTTATATTGTGCTTAAAGTGGTGAAGTGTGTTAAAGCACTGAGCTGCTGAACTTGCAGACCGAAAGGTCGCTGGTTCAAATCCCGGGAGTGGAATGAGTGCCTGCTGTTAGCTCCAGCTCCTGCCAACCTAGCAGTTCGAAAACATGCCAATGTGAGTAGATCAATAGGTACCACTCCAGCGGGACGGTAACAGCGCTCCATGCAGTCATGCCGGCCACATGACCTTGGAGGTGTCTAAGGACAATGCCAGCTCTTCGGCTTAGAAATGGAGATGAGCACCAACCCCCAGAGTCAGACATGACTGGACTTAACGTCAGGGGAAACCTTTACCTTTACTAAGGTAAATTAAGGCACAAGAGCCATAGAAATACCAACCTAAAAACTCTCAAATTTAAGATGTAGGATGGCTTTATAAGTTGTCTTGTATTTTCTTTTCTTTTTAAAAAAACAGATCCTTCCAAGGCTTGGCGTCTCCTTTACATGAAGGACAGATTATCTCAAAGCATGAGCTGCATCTCTTGATGAAACATACCATTTTGTTTCCAGATTCGAAAAACATTGTCTTATTTCTTCAAGATACGGTAGGCATTTGTAATGCACCTTATCTCAAATCCAGCTTGTGTGTAGTGAGCCAAGGGGTATCCTCCCTTTGGGTGACTTATGCCCTCTTTTTGTTTTGCAGCTTAGTGTGGACGACTTCACACGTTACTCTGACTCTTCTGGAAATGAGACACCTTTTTGCAATGTGCAGGCAAGCATTACTATTCCGTATGGTATCATTTAGCAATTCTCCAAAAGGAAAAAAAAAATGTTTAAAAGATGTGACAGAGACCTTACATTATTTATTTATTTATTTATTTATTTACAGTATTTATATTCCGCCCTTCTCACCCCGAAGGGGACTCAGGGCGGATCACATTGTACACATATAAGGCAAACATTCAATGCCATATAACATAGAACAGAGATAGAGACAGACACAGAGGCAATTTAAACCTTCTCCAGCTTCCAGCTTCCTGAGGGTATGCTTGATTCCGGCCACAGGGGAGCAGCTGCTTCATCATCCACTGCGACGGCACTTCCTCATTCCAACGGTGGCTGCGTGATTTTTATTGTGTTGTAAATTAGCCTCCCCACATATAAGTGGTACCTAAATTTCCTACTTGATAGATGCAACTATCTTTCAGGTTGCTTAGGTCAGCAACGAGAAGGGGCTATATTTTATTTTTTAATTGTCGGGTGCTCACCCAGACACAGGCTGGCCTTGAACTCATGACCTCTTGGTCAGAGTGATTTATTGCAACTGGCTGCTAACCAGCCTGCGCCACAGCCACAGACTGAAACATTTTGATAAAGAGATTGTTGTAAAATAACTTTAAGTGGCTATAGTTTCTTGTGCAGCTTTAAAGAAGAATTATGCACCTTTCCCCCCTATGTTAACTGAGAATAATGGAGATTAAGTAGCAAGCCACTTTCAGTTCCCAAGTTGTTTTATAGAAGTCTGCATATAAAGACAACTGAAAATGTACATCCTAGTTCATTTCAAAGGAGTCCCCGGTGGTGCAGTGGGTTAAACCCTGATGGTTGGGTTGCTGATCTGATGGTTACTGGTTCAAATCCAACTCAGGGAGAGCATTGATGAGCTTCCTCTGTCAGTTCCAGCTTCATGCAGAGACATGAGAGAAGCCTCCCACAAAGATGGTAAAAACATCAAAACATCCAGGCGTCCCCCAGGCAACGTCCTTGCAGATGGCCAATTCTCTCACACCAGAAGTGACTTGCAGTTTCTCAAGTCGCTCCTGACACGAAAAAAAATTCAAAGGAAAAGTAAGGATGCAACTACACTGACCATTTATTTCAGCTTGGAGTCAGCTTCAAAGTGTGGTGGATATATAACAACATATGCCATGAAAGTGCACCTCTGCGTGCTCTAAATCCTTTAAACCAAGATAAAGAAAGTTGAGGGATACCCCAAAAGCTCATCAGTGTGCTCTAAGTGTAAAAAAGTGTAAAAAAGTAACTTCACAGAATGCAAATCATTATGTGGACACCCAGAATGCTCCTTTGATGTGTGAAAACATATTCCATCAAATGAAGTTTTTAAAAACCCCAAACTTCAGTATCCATAGCTATGGATAGTTGTGAATGCTGCAGATCTGAGAACCAGTTTGGGGCCACCCTCTGTGGTTGTGTAATCACCATCCAAGCCTCAAGCCTGTTCCATAAATGTCAACCTAATAATCCACACTGTGAACCTGGTTTCTGCTATTCCACTTCAGAACCTACCTAAGTGATCAATATAGATGAGAGCTAAAGGCCCATCTCCACTGCCATATAATGCAGTTTGAAACTGCCTTATATGGCTGTGCAGCAGAGGCCTTAGTCTCACTCTTAGTTTCCCTTCCTTTTCTCATAGGGGCCACTTTCTTATATGGTTATTTTTAAAATAATAACTGTTCAACTTATACCTGCATTCCACTTGTGTTGCTCAATAAAAAATCTCAGATGTTTTGTAATTTAAAACCTCTATTCAGTTAAGAGGGTTAATTCAAGCATATCAGAATTAATATTGTTAGAGGTATTCTCTTTTAAAATCCCCAGTTTATTCTATTGCTGTCATCCATTCCAAGGGTTTATTTTCTCCAGAGCCCATTTTTTAGTAAAAGACTAATTGAAAACATGTGAAATCTCAATAAAGAATAGTATCTTTGTATATGTATAGAAATGTCTTTTCCAAACCCCCATTCCATTGAAATCAATTGAAGTTCATGCACACGTTTAAATGATTTGTCTCACTAATATTCACTGAAATTAGACTGTTTTTGTCTGGATTTGCTTTATGATGTATGACTTATTCTTCCAATTTGGGGTGTTTTCACTATGCAGATTTATTCACTGAAGTAAACCTAAGTTCTTATTTAGTGTGCTAGATGAGCATGTCACTGTGTATTTAATCACAAAGCAAAAACATAATTTCACATGAGAGAAAACTATTGGATTGAAAACCTCATTAGATTTGTTCAGCTACATTAACAGTAGTTTGAAGCTTTGAGTACCATTGGCTATCTATTAAAAGGAGCCTAGTACTGGCATTTTAGAAAGGAAAGGTTATTAAAACAGGCATGCCATTTGTCTTAAATATTCAGCTCAATTAACCAGTCAAGTACAACATCTTTACATTTTGGAATATTTCTTTTTCAATAAGGGGATATCTTGCAGTGTGAAACAAATGAAACTTACCAACAGGTGTACATATGAGGATTATCCAGAAAGTAGATTACGTTTTGGAATTAAAAATGAACAAAGTATAGGAGAAAACATTTACCATATGCAGTTGAAAGCCATACCCAAATACCACTTCTCAACACAATCGCCATTCAAATCTAGGCACTTATCATATCGATGAATGAGCTTGTCAACTCCTTCCCCACAAAACCCCACGCTCGTCCTGGATCGCTCTTCTAAGGTTTTGTAAATGCTTGCAAATGATGTCGGCAAGGAAGGTTATGGTAACCGTTTTTTGGGACAAGAAAAGTGTGCTTCTTATGGACTTCCTGGAACGAGGCACGACGTGTGGGTTTCAGCACATAGTGTAGGTTTATGGAGACCTATGTAAACCAGTAATTCTATGCAAAGGTGATTCCACCAATGGGAAGGGAGCATCAATGTTTTACCAAGAGATTGGTGGAGAAAGAAGGTCAGTTGTGTTTGCAAGTAAGGGTGCAAACCCACCACAAGTGTGAGCACAAGTGATGGAACATATTTGCTCTCCTAGATATTGTGGGACTGAAACTCCCATCAGAAAGTGCTGGCTATGGCTAAAGAGTGATGCAGGTAAAATGAAATACACAAATTAAGGAGGTAACCTCTGAAATGAACTTCCACCCAGGACGTTCAGGACAATTTGTGTTGTGCTAAACTTTGGGATTGGACAGACAATTAACTTACTTTACATCCTTCCAACGGCAAATCCGGATGTTACATCCACAGATATGTGTTTGCCCTGCCTAATAGTGTGACTTTAGTATTTGCTGCCACACTGAAAGGGAGAATGCATTATTATCATGCAAACAGCAGAGTAATGTAACCCACAGATCCCAAGGAAATTAATAAATGGGACTGTCTGGAATAAATTACCCCTCGGATTATCCACTTGAAGCTAATTGCAGGTCAGAAAGTAATTAGACAGACTAGAGTATGTGAACCCGCCTTTCAGTTGGGACGTTAGCCTTGCCACCAGTACATAACTAGTGCTAATGTGTGTGTAAATAAATATATATTTTTTGTTCTAATAGAATAGTGTCTGTGCCCCCTCTGCAGGATGCATTCCGTACACCAGCTTGTACAGTACCCTGCTGGGCACATGATAAACCACCTGGTTTTGTGTAGTTTACTTGGAGCTGCAAAGGCAGAGTAATATTCAAGCCCTTGCTGTGTGAGAAATGGGCCAGAGAAAAGATGGATTTGGTTTAGTTTAATGACACATTGCCATCTGTTACATTTGTCCAAGCAATGTAATTCATTGTGGTTAGTAAAGTACTTGCAGATCAAAGATGTATGCTTATGTGTCTTCGCGTTATCTGTTGATTTATGGTGACCCCATTGATTTCATAAGGTTTATTAGGTAAATAATACTCTGAGGTGAATAGCATAATCTCTAAAGCAGGGGTCCTCAAACATTTTAAGTGGAGGGCCGGATCACGGTCCGTCAGACTGTTGTGGGGTCGGACTATGATGAAATAGTCCAAAATTAGGATTGTTGTTGTGAGTCTTCAAGTCGTTTCAGACATAGGTCAACCCTAAGTCTAAAGTTTAGGACAAGGGCTAGGTAAATGACCTTGGAGGGCCACATCCAGCCCACGGGCCTTAGTATGGGGACTCCTGCTCTATAGCATTGGCAGCCTCCCATTCCAGTACTAACCAGGGCTGACCTTTTGGGATCTGGTGCTTTTAGAGTACTGAGGCCACAATTAATTCTAAACACAGCATAGAATATTTCATAAATCTGCTAGGGAAACTCTGTAGCAACATGAGCACAACCAACAATGTTGAACACATTAAAATAACTTAACATTAGGACTTCTACAAACATTTTTTTTTACATTTGTAGCTCAAGGAACTCAAGGAAGAATACTGGGGACTATTTCTGCTTCCCATACCAATCCAGTCTGAGCTAGATTAGATGGAGGACTCCCACAACCATAGTGTGCTTTGGAGAGCAGTTATTCAAACTTAATTTGATTAACTTTAAACTTGATTATTTTAAATGTATTATATAATACCACTTAATGTGTAGGTTTGGGGTGCCTATAGCGTGTCACACTAATACACTACTTCACTATATTTCTAACTACAGCAGAGTCTCACTTATCCAAAATGTGCTTATCCAACGTTCTGGATTAGCCAACGCATTTTTGTAGTCAATGTTTTCAATACATCGCGATATTTTGGTGCTAAATTAGTAAATACAGTAATTACTACGTAGCACTACTGCCTATTGAACTACTTTTTCTGTCAAATTTGTTGTATAACATGATGTTTTGGTGCTTAATTTGTAAAATCATAACCTAATTTGGTGTTTAATAGGCTTCTCCTTAATCTCTCCTTATTATCCAACATATTCGCTTATCCAACGTTCTGCTGGCCCGTTTATGTTGGATAAGTGAGACTCTACTGTATATCATATTTCACTGTGTGTTTCTATCCAGTTTGCAACAATAAAAGTATTATACCTAGGGCTCCTTGACACTACAGAATTTCAGTACCATTATTGCACTTTAATTGACATGATTCCAACCTGTGGAGGTTTGGAATTTGTAGTTTTGGGAGGCACTGGAATATTCTGATGGGGAATTCTACATGCCTCCCTTCTAAATTCAAACTCAGGATTCCATAGTATAGAACAATGGCAGTTAAACTGGAATAATAGCACTACAATTCGATAGTGGGAATGAGCCCCTAGATTTCTGTCTATTTTTGTTGGTATTGTATAGTTGTGTTTTTGTAATAGTCTATTGTTGTGTTTTATATTGCTATTGTTTTTATTCGGGCTTGGCCCCATGTAAGCCGCCCTGAGTCCCCTTTGGGGAGATAGAGGCGGGGTATAAAAATAAAGTTATTATTATTATTATTATTATTATTATTATTATTATTATATTATTATTATTATTAATAGATTTACTTTAAGTCAGTTCAACTTCTGTATAAAATTAACGACAATGATTCCTCATAAAAGGTTGGATTTGAAATACACTGTATAAATAAAGCAACAATGCAATACAGTAGCAGCTGATTGCGTTCATGTCATCTGGTAGTGACTTTGCTTTGGGCTTTGGCCCAAACTTTAAATAGGTTATCTGCATATAGGTTCCACACTTTGCATAAACTAAAGCAGAGGTCCTCAGACTTTTTAAGCAGAAGGCTGGTTCACGGTCCTTCAGACAGTTGGGGGCAGGGGCAATTATAGTTTTTTTTTTTAAAAAAATGAACAAATTCATATGCACACTGCATAGATCTTATTTGTAGCGCAAACAAATGTGAAAGAACTATACAATATTTAAAATGAAGAACAATTTTAACCAACCTAAACTTACCAGTATTGCAATAGGAAGTGTGGGCCTGTTTTTGGATAATGAGATAGTCAAGTTAATAAGGATTGTTGTTGTTGTGTGCCTTCAAAGTCATTTCAGACTTAGGGCAACCCTAAGAGCCCTTCCACACTGCCCCTTTATCCCAAGAAATCTGTTTATCCCAGGTTATCTGGCATTGGGAACTCATATATTTCAGTTTAAAGCAGATAATCTGGGATAAGATCCTGGCATAAAGGAGCAGTGTGGAAGAGCCCTAAGCTTAAAGTTTGCAGGAGGGAGTAAATGACCTTGGAGGACCACATCTGGCCCACAGGCCTTAGTTTGGGGATTCCCAAGCTAAAGAAGATCACAGTGGGCTAGCGCAGCGAGTTAAACCACCAGCTATAGAAGATCCTGCCGACCTGGGTTGGGGTGAGTTCCCGCCGTCAGCCCAGCTTCTGCTTATTTAGCAGTTTAAAAACAACTATCAAAAGTCAGATGCCAATAAGAGAGCAAAACAGAGTTTATTAAAGCAAATGTCCAAAAATAGCTCAACAAAGTCCCAGTCCAGTCTTCAGTAACACACACAGGAAACCCAATGGCACCCAGCAACACCTTGCTACACGCAAGATATAATGGCCAAACAACCCCAATATATCCAGGTCTCCCTGGGCTTCCAAACTATCCACACCCAAAGAGCAGGTGTCGCAACTTCTTAATCTGAATCAGAACTCCACACAGCCAATGCTCTTGGGTCAGGTGTTCCGAATTCCTCATCAGAGTCCCAATCATCCTGCCCATGCCCAACTCTATCCACATCTGTGGACCCCCTCTCACTCCTCCAAGCAGACCAAATGGGATCTGCTTCTGAAGACACCCAAGCTTCCCCAGCATCAGCAGCATCCATGGGCCCCGATTCTTCCCCAAGCATCTCCGGTGCTGGTGCCCGTGCCCAGTCCGTGCCCGGTTCCTCCGTTAATACCTGTTCCCCAGCATCCATTTCCTCTTCCAGATCCCCATCTGAATCCTCCTCAGAAGACTCCCCATCAGTCTCCCTGACCCTCTTCCTAAACAAATCCTCCAACGAGCCCTCATCGCGAGGGTTTTTCCTTCCTCTCCTGATCTCCACTATCATCCACAGTCTCCGAAGGCGCATTCACAACAACAACAATGTAAGTAGATTAGTAGGTACCACTTTGGTAAGGAGGTAAAAGACATCCTGAAAAACATGCTGGTGAAAATCCAACTAAGAAAGGTGTCCATGGATGACAGGCTCCTAGCCCTGCGGAAAATAAAACAACAGCATCTCCCCCATGGCTTAGTCAAGCACAGCTGGATGCTAGAGATGAAAAGAGGGAAGCCTTGCCTCTTTTATGTAATGTCTGTCTGTGTCAATTGTATAACACAGACAGGGCTGGGCTTTAGAACAGCTGGTAAATCACCAGCAGTAATAAGATCTACCAACCGAAAGGTGGCCCGTTCAAAGCTTGATCAGGGTGAGCACCTGACTGTCAAGCCCTGCTCACTGTTTACCTAAGCAGTTCAAAACAGCAAGAGGGGTAAGTAGAGAAATTTGGTACCACTAATTTAGCAGGGGAGGTATTTTATGAAATCATAAAATGCCAGTGACCAAAAAGAAGGAGGAGGTCCTGATGGCTCTTCATCATAGAGAATGGAGCAACATCAACTCCCTGTGGCTGAATCCGAGCAAAACCTCCAAGGCATCCAAGCTGAACTTCAAACACAATATACCTCGTTTCTGTCTGTTCTGTTCTGTCCTGTCTGTCCAAACGGCATTGAACGTTTGCTGTGTATGTGTACTGTGATCTGCCCTGAGTCCCCTTGGGGAGATAGGGCAGAATATAAATAAAGTGTTGTCATCATCATCATCATCATCATCATCATCATCATCACAGCATTGAATGTTTGCCATATACGTACGAAGTGTGTTAAAGCACTGAGCTGCTGAACTTGCAGACCAAAAGGTCCCAGGTTCAAACCCTGTTAGCTGTTAGCTCCAGCTTCTGCCAACCTAGCAGTTCGAAAACATACAAATGTGAGTAGATCAATAGGTACCACTCTGGCGAGAAGGTAACAGTGCTCCATGCAGTCATGCCGGCCACATGACCTTGGAGGTGTCTACAGACAACACCGGCTCTTCAGCTTAGAAATGGAGATGAGCACCAACCCCCAGAGTCAGACATGACTGGACTTAACATCAGGGGAAACCTTTACCTTTACTAATCCACTCTGAGTCCCCTCAGGGAGATAGTGCAGAATATAAATAAAGTATATTATATTATTATATTAAAACTGGAGGAGTTGAAGCTACTAGGTGTCCCTGACTCAATAGTATATATACTGTAGATATTCACTCTAATGAATCTTCCACTGGATGCAAAATCTAACTAAATACACACTTATCAGAAGACTTATTGTGAATGTCCTGTAGTTCTGGCAGTCAAAAAAGCTAATTTTTCATTACATTTTGCTACTGCTGGATTTGATCTGCTCCATTTCAACTAGCTAGGTCTGGCTCGGTTAAGAACAAATTTAAATAACTATTTTATTAACTTTCCACTGAAGATGAATGAATGATGAAGATCTTATGTCCAGTGATAGGGCATGAGTTATAGATTTGAAGATCAGATCATAAGCAATTTAAAGCAAATGCCTCATAAACAGCACCAGTGCTAATTATCTATTGACTTATCATGATGGTGCTCAAACAGCTATTAGCTAAAAGGAAACAGATGGTTCTTTGATTTAACTTTAAGAAATGATGCTAATGAATCAGTGTGCTAGAAAATGATCACGGAGCCTGGAAGCTTTAAATGATTTCTGTATGGATAGAAGACAAAATTGCCAATGCAAATTCTGCTGGTACAGACAGAGTTTCCCTTATCCAAAATGCTTGCAACCACAATTTCAGATTTTGTTTTTGTATTTTGGAATATCTGTATTTTCATATTTTAAGTACATACTTGTATACTTATATGGGGCCCAAATTTAAACGTGAAATTTGCTATAGAGGCAGTACCCGAGTTACAAAGATCCGACTTACAAATGACTCATGTGACCTCATCACATTGAAGTTTTTACCCATCCTAGGATGCATCTAGCACAGTTCAGGGACAGAGCCTACCACCAAATGACGTAGAGCTCCTTCTTGCGACACTCCTTTCCAGAATTGTCTGGGATGCATCCTAAGAAGCAAGAAAAACATTGGAAGCTTCCTGTGTTCTTGTTGCCAGCAATGGGGGGAGCACAGGAGGAAGCCATTCAGCAATGCTTTCCCCCATGTGATGGGGAAGGCGGCAATGTGGGGCACGGGGTGAAATATTCCCCTGTTGCCCGCCAGATTTGCCACACTGTCTGGTGAATCCCCCTGATGTCGCCCATATTAAGCCACTTAATGTGATGATGTCCCTAGTTAAGAACAGGGGTGAGACAACAGAAAGTGAGAGAAATCTACCCCTTGGAAGGGAAAATCACTCTTGAAAGAGTTATGGGGAAAAGGTGTCTCCACGGAAGCTTTCTCACCATTCCTTGTTTCAATTCTCACATGGACACAAAGTGATGTGAAATCTCCTGAACAGGGGCACAGACAGTGGTATAAACCCTTCCCTATGTTATCCAAAGCTATCTATGCTTTCTGGGGCTGGTGTCCAGATGCACTCCCAGATCTTTCCGGGAAAACACCCGGACACACTAACACCCTCCCCAACCCCTCCCCCCAAAACCCCTTTTAAAACTAAAATAATTTACCCAGCCTCCATTATATAACAACTAGTGGAGTCTTGAAGAAGGTTGTCATTTCTAACATAATGGTTGCCAGAGTGGTCCAGCATTTCTGTGTTCTCAAATAATATTCTGTGTCCTGGGTAGGTCATCATGCGCTCTCCTATAGCTGACTTCTCTGGTTGAATTAGTTTGCAGTGCGTTTCATGTTCTTTGATTCGTACACGGCCGCTGCATTTGGTGGTCTCTATGTAGACTTGTCTACAGCTGCACTTGTCCACAACCATTATGTCAGACTGGACAGAGAAGTCATTGAAATCCACAAGCTATGTTGGGGGGGGGGGGGGGAGTAGCAGGGGAATGCAGCATGCCAGCTTTGCTCCTCCAGATAATAATTCCAATCCATCCAATCCAAATTTTTCTTCAGTCCAAAAACATCTAACATTTCACTAACGTAAACATTCAGTTGAGAGAAAAGTGAGAGGCAAAGGAAGTCAACCACAACAAATATAAGAATTCAATTTATGAACCATTTTGACTGTCTCATTTTCTTCAGTTCTAGAAATGTGAAGGTTGAAGGAAATTTTATATGTGGAGGCCAATGCTCTCATTTTTCCCTTCCCATAGATCAGTGGTTCCCAACCTTTGGTCCTCCAGGTGTTTTGGACTTCAATCCCACAATTCCTAACAGCTGGTAAGCTGGTTGGGAGTTGAGGTCCAAAACAACTAAGAGAACCAAAGTGTAAGGATTTCTCTTTAACTGCTGCAGTTACATCCTGGTGGTTTTAATTTGGTGAGGCAGTAGAGCTATGTAGCAGGAAATTGCCTCTCCTTAAACATCAAAGATCTCTCTGAAACTGCTAAGCCCAAGATTCCAGAGGATGTTGCCAATACAGTTAGAGGGGAATCATAGTGCAATAACTGCATTCTGGGAAAGGTATCTTGATTGAAAATACACTTCAATGTTGTTCTGTACTTTTGAGAAGTCAGAGTCCAATAGTACCTTAAAGGAAAGTGTTCAAAAACATTGAGTCAGAAAAAAATCAACACATTAATCTGTCTCATCCACAGTTCTGCTGCTATTTGAGGACATTAGCAATTAAGGTTCTTAGTTCAGGGTCATGAAATTGCAATCATTTTGCCTTATCAGTAATACAGATAGTGCCTTGTCATCCTTGTCAATTGACTTATATGAGAGAGCTGTAAAAGTCAATTGCGTTAATATCTCCGAGGGACAGAAACAACAGAATACAATATTTTTGCACGTTTTAAAAAAGCATGAAAAGGTCAGGGAAATGAAGATAGCTAGAGGAGAAGAAGGATGGAGCAAGAGAACTAAAATGTCCTGGCATTACACTAAAGGACAGTGTGTAGTCACTTGTTAAAATAGAAAATCAGCCAAAAGTCTTAAATTCAGAATGTATCACAGAGATAACCAACTGCACAGTGAACAGAGGCAGGAGCAATACACTAAAAATTCAGTATGATTATTGTACTTTAGTCATTTGGTCAAGATTTTAAAAATATTATTAGCACCTGTATTGATTTATCTGAAATACTCATCTCACATATTACAACACATTCAATATTCTCATATAAACAAGCAAAATTCAACATTAAGGCTGTCTAGTGGAGATCCATTAAAATCAATTAGACTTAAGTCCCATTAGTTTCAGTGGCTATCTCAAACTAGGACTAACCTTTCCAAAACATGTGTTTTATATAACAAAATGAATACCAGCCATATCATGTTAATTAGTCAATTTGTTTTGTGTCTGAACTGTAAAGGAACTCTCTGAAGTGCTGAATCCTATTCTTAAAATAAGTTCAATAGTTCAGCTAGTTCTTTCAACATTTGACTTAACATGTGAAGAGGATTCACCATCCCACTAGCATAGAAGTCACCAGATACCACAATCACTATTGTTATTCGGTATTATACATTAATTTTGAGTTCTGTTATTGATGTTTTAAAAGGTGCTTTTAGGATGTTTTTAAAGATGTTTTAAAGATGTTTTTAAATTGTTGATTTTAGCCTGTTCTTGTAAGCTGCCCCGAGCCCTAGGGGAATGGCGGCATATAAGTCTGAATAATAAATAAATAAATAAATACATTCGATTGGCAGTGTAGAAGAGGCCTGTGATTTGACCCACTCAGGCAAATAAACTCAATGGGTGAGCTTAGATAATCAACTTTCTCAGGCATCTACTTCACTGCCACATAATCCAGTTCAAAACAGATAATCTGGATTTTATATGGCAGTGTAGAGAAGGGGCCTGACTCTTATCAACTGAATTGGCTCCACTAATACATTTGGATAAGGGTTTTGAAATATTGTGTTCTGGACTACAGTTCCTACCCTTTTCCCTTGAAAATAAGACATCCCCAGAAAATAAGACCTAGTAGAGATTTTGCTGAATTGCTAAATATAAGGCCTCCCCTGAAAGTAAGACCTAGCAAAGTTTTTGTTTGGAAGCATGCCCGCCAAACAGAACATCAGAGCATGCAGGATTGGTAAATGTATGTACCATAGATTGCTGTACATGAAAATAATGGTAGTAACAAGAAATTCTTGATAGGATTCACAGTTTGTCTGGTTATGTTGGTTTGTATGATATCTACTGTACAGTATATAATAAATGTTCATTTTTTTTTGTTCAACAATACAAGTGAATTCTTCATGGAAAAATAAAACATCCCCTGAAGATAAGACCTAGCACATCTTTGGGAGCAAAAATTAATATAAGATGCTGTCTTATTTTCGGGGAAACACGGTACAATATTTCAACCATTAGCCACAATGACTGCAAAATTCTGGGAGCTGTGGAGTTGAAAAGTGTAACATTTCTATTTTTCCATTTGAGGGCATGAAATTGATTATTTTCTGTTGGATCATTCATTCAGTCACGTGAATAACTTCAGCACTTGATATTTCAGTTATGATGTAATGAATATTGAACTATGACTCATTACAAAGGCCCATGGATTCACCATGCATCATGGCAAATCCATGGCTCCCGGTGGGGGGCGTGGAAAATCAGTCACTCCACATTCTGTGACTTACTGTGACCTCCATTCCATGTGGTCCCCATTCCACATTGCCAAGGTGGCAAAATATGCCACTTGTTCTCCCCTTTCTGGATGGAGCCCACCTTGAAGTACACATGAGCTGTGTAATGGGCTCTGTCCTGAAAGGGGAGAACAAGCAACATACAACAGACCAAGTAACTCGTCTGATGAGGTCGTAGCTTGTAAGTTGATAATATTGCATATTGTCAGAGAGGGCTGTGATCAGATGTAAAATTCTAAGATTTTATTTTCATGTAACAAGAATAAACTGGTTGCAAAACAGCCAATTTGATGCACAAAGAAATGTTAATATTTCCAAAACATTGAGAAAATGGGCAACACTCAAAACATTTTAGTTTAGCTTGTTGATGATCATTACTGGGTTGTTTATGTAATGCAATTGCATGTCAAGTTCTTTTTGAGGATAACAGAGTTTATTTTCCATAACAGAGGCTACAAAAGGCTGCAATCAAAGACTATCAAAGTATAAAAAGCAATCACCTTTCTGTAATTATCCACTTCATAATTAACAGCTCTTTGTACTTGCTGCAGGAACTTCTTAAGACTTCACCGTCTTTGGTTTTACCAGCTGTTGACTGCCATACAATTAATCACCTATCAGACTACCTCCAGGAATCTCTGAACTGGACTGTAGTCCATGTGGATGGTCTTGATTTACCACATCTGACAGTGAACGTGTCCAGACCAAATATATTTGTGATAAACCTACACCAAACCAAGAGGTATGACATGTCCTAATGCTTAAAACACATATGTACATACAAAATATATTTGTGATAGACCTTGCAAAATCTTTAAACGTCAGACCATGCAGAATAGTTATACAAATTGAATAGGAAGAGTTGAAAGTAATCATAGACAACACTTGTCTTGTATATTCTATTGACTCATTCTCGAATGCATTGTACTTCTCAGTATTGCCGTGGTGTGCCTTTAAGTTGTTTTCAAGTTATGCTGACCCCATCTTAGTACCACTCCAAAACTACCCATGTAAAGTTTTATTGTTTTCATTGTAAGGAAAGTGATGGCATCAGAGAGAAGAGGAGTATTCTATGAGATGTAGTTCAAAACATACCTCTGTACTCCAAACAATTACACTCCTTTCTCCACAAATTGATTCATTATGCTTTGGGAATCATGGGTCTATTGAGTTATGGACTATGAATGTCTCAAACATAATTTTACAGGGTTTAGAAAGTTACTTTTAAAATATAGTGGTATGCTGGAACTATTCAAAAGTAACAATGACACGATTCTTTTTAAAACTATAATCTCAAGATGTACTCTATACAAGACAGCCTCCATGATAAAAGAATGTGCACACGAATACAGTTCATTTACATTAGTTTTGTCAGTGCATATAGGAACATGGTTGAAAGCATGAATGAGCTAAAACTGCTTGTTTAAAATCCATTGTACAAAATTAAAAAATACAAAAATATCACTGAGGAGCAATGATGTGATCCATGATCCCTTAATTTAAAGCTGTCTCAATATATCCCTTCCTTTTTCCTCAACTCTAACCTGAGCAGGAACCTGGCACATTTAAATCTCCCTTTAACCAAATGTCAACCTCAAAAAAAGAAAATTTAACTCTTAAGCTCTCCTCAATGTAGAATATCAGTAAAAAAACATCTAATAATAAACTTGGGCCAGGGTTTATCTTGCTAATACTCAAGATGCTACTATGTTCACATCCCTGTAGAAGCTTCACATGATTCTCAGCAGCCCTGTGACTGGTATCATCCATCTGACTAGTATTACTATGACTCATTACATGATAAAACTATGGGTTTTTAAAAAATCCCAGTGTCCTGACAACAACCATAGTATGCTATGAGAAGGTCCATTGTTCCTTTCTGCCTCACATTTTCTGGAGAAGTATAAGGAGGTATCAGATTCAGGGCCCTTCCACACAGCCCTATATCCCAGAATATCGTGGCAGAATATCCCACAATATCTGCTTTAACTGGGTTATCTGAGTTCAAAGCAAATAATGTGGGATTTTCTGCCTTCATATTCTGGAATATAGGGCTGTGTGGAAAGGCCCCAAGTCTCCTTTTTATTCACTGACATCAACACCAAATGTCACTAGACCTTGTAGTTAATTTCTGGACGTCAGGCATTATGAGAAATTGTGGAAAACAGAAACTGATCTAATATAGACATTTTTGCTTTCCTACATTACTTTTGCAATGCAATCTATCATTGTAGGCAGTATTATACATGTTGTCAGAAGTCTTACAAGGTAAGATTATTCAACAGAGGGATAAATTATTGAGTGTGACAGGATATGTTTATCTGTCTTATTCAATAATTGCTAGTTCTGCTGTCAGTTTAACGATTGCTGAATTCGTTTCTAACCAGGTTTCCTTTGGCATAAAATTGCATGAAAAAAATATTTGATTGCCTAGGAAATTGTTTTAAAAAATAAATGGTAATTCTAAAAGCCTGACAAGATCTAATACACTAATCTTCCTCCTCCTCCATATGATAATAGCAGCCGGGCTGTGGCGCAGCTGGCTAGTAACCAGATGCAATAAATCACTACTGACCGAGAGGTCATGAGTTCGAAGCCTGGGTTGGGTTAAGCCCCCAATCATTAAATAGCCCAGCTTGCTGTTGACCTATGCAGCCCTGAAAAACAGTTGCATCTGTCAAGTAGGGAAATTTAGGTACGCTTTAGGGAGGCTAATTTAACTAATTTAGAACACCATAAAACTGCCAGCAAAACATGAGGAAAGGAATGAGGAAGTACAGCCCTAGTGCACAGTGAAGCAACAGCTCCCCCTGTGGCCGGAATCATGAAGCTGGAAATATGTTAAATGCCTCTGTGTCTGTCTATACTGTATGTTGTTTGTCTGTTGGCATTGAAGGTTTGCCATGTATGTGTTCATTGTAATTCGCCCCGAGTCCCCTTCGGGGTGAGAAGGGCGGAAATACTGTAAATAATAAAATAATAATAATAAAAGGGTTAACTATCCTTCTCCATGACATGGTCCCAGTAATAAAATAATAATAATAAAAGGGTTAACTATCCTTCTCCATGACATAGTCCCAGTCTGGAGACTGGGACTATGTCATGGAGAAGGATAGTTAACCCTTTTCTTCCTTTCTGCTTTCCTGTTTCCATTTTGCACTCACCAGTTTATAATCCCTGATCGAGGGTGCAAAATTAATATAGTTTGACACACTTAACTTCCACATCCATTCGACTTTTCAGCCAATTCTTTTTTCCGACAGTGGTCAAATCCCTAATCCATCAGATAAGTGGAGACTTTCTGTAATAGTGCTTGTGGCACAAACATGGCTTATTTTTTTTAAAGAGTGCATGTGTGGTGAGGGTTTGATACACAATATCAGCATTTGACTGTCTTCATGAGTATGGATAATGCAGTTTTGAAATGGGACTATCCAAAACAATTGACTAGTGTGACTTGTCTTCTGTTAGTACTATTGTGCTTATATTAAAGGAGTGATATCATGGCATATCAGCAATGAGTCCTCAGAATTTTTTAAACTAAACTATACTTTATCTGTCAACACTACACTCTTTCAAACAACAACAAAACCCAAACATGTTGTATCTTTTCTGTTTTCTCAGATAGTTATATTTGTTTCATCTCTCCTAAAATTATACAACAGTGTTTTCCTTTTAAGTGAAATAATTCAATTTTTATATGCAAGAATAATTATGTTAGCATTCAAAGTGTTCCTATTTCCCTCATCTTCTTCATGTAGGACAAATGAACTCTCCCTTCAAAAAGAGCTCATGGAAAATGGTAAGTTAATGCATAAGGAATACAGAACTGCCTCAGTAAAGTATTCAGAAAAATGATTTCATGTATAGCACATGCTCTTGTATAAGATTCCTCTGTAAGTCTGCATCTGCGCTGCTGTGAAAATGCTGCTGCCATGCCATCATATATTGGAGAGCCATCATATATTGGAGGCTAAGGAGCCCCCAGTGGCACAGCGGGTTAAACTGCTGAGCTGCTGAACTTGCTGACCCAAAGGTTGGCAGTTTGAATCTGGGGAGCGGGGTGAGCTCTTGCTGTTATCCCTAGCTTCTGCCAACCTAGCAGTTTGAAAACATGCAAATGTGAGTAGATCGATAGGTACCCTCCAGTGGCACTCCATGCAATCATGCTGGCCACATGATCTTGGAGGTGTCAACGGACAACGCCTGCTCTTCGGCTTAGAAATGGGCACCAGCCCCTAGAGTCGGACACAACTAGACTTAATATCAGAGGAAAACCTTTGTCTTCACCTATTCCTCTGAACAATGTGAATACATAACATTCCGAATGTGCCTTGGTCAAACTCTGGTTATTCTCCAAAGTGCATTAAGGTGGCAGTATCCCACCTATCCAAGAATTTCTCAGTAGCTATTCTTGATGGAATGCCTATATTACAAAGCTCCTTATGAAACTTAGAGCATTTCTTCCTGGTTAATGTCTGAGCTGTTGTTTACATCACGTGATGTAGAGCCTAAGCTCCTCAGGGCAAAGTAGATGTCTTAATCTGTTTGTGTAAATTGTCATGCACACTATGCCACAAAGAATATTTAAATATTAATAAGCGCAGACAACTTTGAAGTCTAGTCTGTTATACCTTGCTAAATATCTCCGCTCTCCTGGGTGAAGTTAAAGACATTAAACTATTCTTAATCATTTCTGTTTACAGACCAAATAATTGGAAGTTTTGCCAGAGCTTTGCAGCAAGAAGGAATTCAGGCTTCTTTCATTTATACAGCAAGAAGACCTTCAAGAGTGAGTAGTTTCATAGTTTAGAACCATGATATGCACATATGGCATATAGTGGATTTCTGGTGGATATTGTGCTTGATTTCCCACACTACACAATAATTTATTTAGTTGATTTTAATCAAATAATAATGATGTGTTCATGCTACATTCTGTGTTATAGGAAATAGGATAAGAGTGAGTGCTTAAGAACAGTGGAAGGAAGGGATTAAGGCTCCAGGTGTATTCATTAAAATTTGAATATATTATTCACAAAAGTGGACACTGAAATCAGTCATTAATGTTATTAATAAAGACAATGGCAAGGGTCCCATGTTTCTGGGCTAAAGGTTATTGTTTATTCATTCAACCATTTCTGACTCTTCGTGACCTCATGGACCAGCCCCCAACCAAAGCTCCCTGTCAGCCATCACCACCCCCAGCTCCTTCAAGGTCAAGCCAGTCACTTCAAGAATACCATCCATCCATCTTGCTCTTGTTTGGACCCTCTTCCCTTTTCCTTCTGTTTTCCACAGTATCATTATCTTCTCCAAGATATCCTGTTTTCTCATTATGTGGCCAAAGTATTTCATCTTTGCCTTTAATATCCTTCCCTCCAGTGAACAGTCAGGCTTTATTTCCTGGAGGATGGATTGGTTTGATCTTCTTGCGGTCCAAGACACTCTCAAAATTTTCCTCCAACACCACAGTTGAAACGCATTTATTTTCCTTCACTCGGCCTTTCTTACAGTCCAGCTCTCATATCCATAGGTTACGACGGGGAATACCATTGATTTAACTATGTGGATCTTCATTGCCAGTGTGATGTCTCTACTCTTAACTATTTTATCAAGATTGATCATTACTTTCCTCCCAAGAAGTAAACATCTTCTGATTTCCTGGCTGCAGTCTGTGTCTGTAGTAATCTTAGTGGGCTAAGAGACCCACTAGACCTGAGCAGTTGAGAGCACACTCATAAAATCACCACCTTGGAAAGTCAGATGATATCCACTAAGCAGATGTCAAACTTGTAAGGCTAAAAGAACAGCAACTTGCTGAGGAACATAAGTTCAAGAAAGAGGTGAGAGCTGAAACCTTGAACATATAACCATGCTTTAGCCTCATTCCACAGAGGGCACACTGGTAAAGATCTGAGATAAGTAGTGTGGCCAAGAAACCAAGAACATACATAAATGGGGTCTTAACCTCAACACTAATATGCATGAGAAAAAGGAAACTTCTACCAAGACTGACTCTGCTCCCTTTAGAAATTTAATAGCTTTAAATGCCCAGTAATTTCATTTAGAGTATACAGATCATTTTACACACTTCCTTCTCTAGGAGTATAACTGTCTTATTTACAAAACAGGAAAGTCCCTATGTTATAAGTATGGTATGATATTTTGAAGGATGCTTCACCCTTTAGTTGTCAGACAATGTCACAGGACGTTGGTGTTGCTGGAGGTGCAGTTTTTGTACTATATTTCTAATTTTTCTTAAAGAAAATGTTTCTGTTCTCCCAGATTATGTGATGACAATACCTGGCCTCTACAATGATGTTTTAATTCTCTCTGGATGAAGCTTTCATTTTTTTCTTTGTTTTAAATCTGCAATATAGTGGAGGATGAAACTTGTGTGGTTCATTGCTTGTGGTTCAAATTAGGTTCCTTGGCTATTGCTCCTTCTCATTTCTATGTATGTGGTGTGTGTATGTATATGATTGGAATCAGGGATGTTAAACTGAAGACCTGACCATACAGTTCTCATAACATGCAAACCCAATAGATTTAGGGGCAAACAAAGACACTGAGGAATGACGATTGACCAACCTGATTTTAGTCATCTTAACTTCATTTTGGCACTCCATAGTACTGCTAGAACATCTACCCAGCAACACATATAAACTGAGATGATTTTCTTCCTGCCAACATTGTTTACTAGCTAGCTTTCACAGTCATACACAGAAATTGGAAATACTATGGCACGGATGATTCTATGACATGGATGGTATTTAATGATATATGTTTACATTTGGGGATCTTGTCCAATTCCTTGATAGTTGCCCCTCCAAGTCTCAGTCCTATTCTAATTTCTTAACTAGTATCCATTTTGATTAATGACAGACTCGACATCATCAGACGGGGTGTAATTGGTAACTTGCATCAGTTCGCCTTTCCTTTCACCACAGAGCCCGCCAGCTTCCATCCCATGACGCACTGCGGACTTGTGTGGTAAAGGGAAGGTGAAGTGGTGCATACCATCACAACGGCAATATGGGGAGGTTTCCTGTGTTGCCTTGGATCAATGGGGAGAAGCCAGATAGTGACCGCTTACCCCCATAGGATAGACATGCTGGTAGTTGGCCGATGTGGGGCATGGGATGACAGGTTCCACATGCCCCATGATGGGCACTGCCAGAATCGCCACAATCCATGGCAATTCCATCTGCATGTGTGAAGAGGTCCTCTAGAGTCTAGGTTTACATGGTCTTTAACTATTTTGATGTTGTTTTGATGAACTTTTAAATTACGTAAATAATCTGTAGTCATTATTTTAAATTAATTTAAAAATCTCTGCTTTCTCATTTTCCTTAACTTTCTTAATTTGGTTCAATAATTGTTCCAACTCTGTTCTTTTCTGCAAGTAACATAATGTCCTTTGTATCTCTTTAATTATTGGTTTTCTATTCCCAGTTTTCACAACTATTGCCTCTGAGTCTAATCCTTCTTTTCATAATGTAATATTTTTGATACTATTTTTATGTAATAATATTCTTAATATTCTTATAGTACAAAATCTGATGTTACCTTCTGTTTTGTTGCTGTTAGTTACCTTTGTTATAGTCATAATAAAAAGTGGGCTATAAATATGGTATTTTTTTTTTAAAAAAAGACAAAGCATACGAAGTTGACAAAAGGATACTTTCCTTTCCTCCACTTCTTATTGGCCTCCTCTTTGAGCACTGCTTTACATTCAATAATTATTTTTTAACTTATAGTAGCAGGCAAATTATTTCCCAGTTAGGTCAACTGGATTCTCACATGGAACACAAAGACAAGTTTGAAGAACTGCTTCAAACTGGTTGAAGCTAGCTGAACATTAGTCTAGTCTAGGGAAAATGAATAAAAGTCTGACAATATATCACATCAAATGGAGCATAGACTGATGTTAGAAATCTTTTCTTATTCATCCCTTAGGAAAGCATTATATTTGGATTAATAATAAGAAGCACTCAGTTCTGTTCTTGAATGATTTCCTAAACACAGATGTTGTGTCTCTTTTACTTAAACAGAACATTCATTTTCATACAGTGATAAAATAGAATTTATATCTGTTATGTTAACATCTTGCCGGAAAGTTTATAGCCCACAGTGGCATACACTTATGCCACTGTAAAACTTCTGACATTTTATGCAAGCTGGAAAGATTTCACAGGAGAACAAGAAAGATTAGCAAAATGAAATGCTAATTTCTTCTGAAAGAAAAGAAGATGCATTTCAACTCCTTTTGTCATTCACCTGTCATAAACATTGTCTACCTTGCTCAATTTCAGGTTGAAAAGAAAGATGTTGAGGAGCTCTATTCAGCAGACTGTTCTTTAAAGGAACAGAATAGGCGTCAAACTATTAAGGTGTGAGTCTTCCCCTTACATTACCATACATTTGTCCCCTGCATCTGAATAAATATCAAAATACATAGGTAGGGAAGTGTATATGTGGTATAGTGGTAAGAATATTGGATACAACTCTCATGTCCAGGGTTCAATTCCCAGCTTGGCCATGAAACTCACTGAGTGTCGTTGGGTAAGTCACATGTTCTTGGCCTCAAAAACTCCATAAATCAGGAACAACTTAAAAGCACACAACAACAAGGGAAGTTGAAATGTTATCTATTCAGATTTTTAAAAATCAAATATTTTTGTAATTATACAAATCGTTTCTTTTTTGCAATACCTATACAGATAGATGAGTGCTCAGAAAAAACAGACTTTTAAATCCTGTCCACTTGTATATTTTAGTCATATTGTGGACTGAGTCCATTCACACTTAATTTAGGGGAAAGATAGCTGCAGAGGATGAGCACAATCCAGCTTTGATTCATTGCTTCCTCCAGAATCACATTCTGCGACCTTCTCACATTAGGCTGAGGATTCGCCATGCATTATGGTGAATCCATGGGGAGCCTAGCAGAAGGTGCGGAGAACCCATTTCTCCACGCCCCACATTGCATGACTTACCCGACCCCCACCCCATGAGAGGAAGTGTCGCCATCCCCCATTGCTCTCACTTCTTCCCACTTCCTCTGCTCTTTTGCCTCGGAGCCCAGCTGGAAGTTGGTGTGCATTGTAGGAAAGGAAGAGAAGAAGTGGCATAGGACGGGTAATTCAGTCCATCTGATGAGGTCGTATGTTTCTTAGTTGGTTTTTTTGTCATTCCAAAAGGCAGCAGAGCAGGAGAGAGAAAGGCCCATTTATGGTGGCACTGGGTAAAGAGGTCCTGCATTGCATCCTGGCATAAATGTTTAATGTTCATCTTTAGAGAGCTGTTTCTGTTATCTATTTTAAAATTATTTTTAATATATAGTGACCCCCTGATGACTCTATCACAGTTTCGTCTTAACAACATTTCTTCATAGGAAGTTTTCTCCTGCCTTCCTTTGATACAGAGACCCTCTAGATTATCAGCTTTGAACTGGATTATATGGCAGTGTAGACTCATATAATCCAGTTCAAAGCAGATAGTGTGGATTATCTGCTTTGATAATCTGAATTATATGGCAGTGTAGAAGGGGCCTGAGAAGGCTGATAGTCTAAGGTCACTCATTGAGTTTATTTGCCTGAATGAGTCAAACCCTGGTCTTTCAGGCCCCATCTACATTGTCATATAAAATCCAGATTATATGTTTTGACCTGGATTATATGGTAGTGTAGACTCATATAATCCAATTCAAAGTGGTTAATATGGATTATTTGCTTTGATAATCTGGATTCTATAGCAGACTAGAAGGGGCCTCAGAGTTGTATTCCAGAGATCAAACTGGTACTCCATGATGGATCTAAGGCCCCATCTACACTGCCATATAAAATCTAGATTATCTGCTTGAACTGGATTATATGGCAGTGTAGACACATTTAGTCTGGTTCAAAAGAGAAAATGTGGATTATCTGCTTTGATAATCTGAATTATATGGCAGTATAGAAGGGTCCTTAGACCCCTTCTACACTGCCATATAAAATCCAGATTATCTTCTTTGAACTGGATTACGTGATAGTGTAAACTCTTATAGTCAAATTCAAAGCAGATAATCTGGATTATATGGCAATGTAGAAGAGGCCTTAATCTCTAGAACAGGTCTACACCAATTATTATGTAAATGTTCCAGATGGTTCTGTGAAAACAAACTGTTCTTCTTTTATGGGATTTCTATACTCTTGTCTTTCTGTCTCATCTCAAAGCTGAGGGTAAAACCTGTTTCTCTCTTCCAAGAGTAGTACAAAATTCTGCTTTCAAGAAAATCTAGGACCCTTTCACATAGCTATATAATCCAGAATATCAAGGCAGAAAATCCCACAATATCTGCTTTCAACTGGGTTATCTGAGTCCATACTGCCATATATTCCAGTTCAAAGCAGATACAGTAATGTGGGGTTTTATTCAGCTGTGTGAAAGGGGCCATAGAAAGGCTCACTCATAAGTGTGGCGAGAAGACATGCTCTAACTGGAGAAAGTTGTGTTTGTTTATTGCGATGATTCTTATTTTCTGCAGCTTCGAATGTTTAAAATAATACAGTATGCATGAGCCTCGGTGCTAGGCAGAGAGACCTTCTCATGATTTATTGCCTGCTGTGCTTAAAGAGAGCCATGAATGTGCAAAAAATGCATTGCCTCAAAGTTTCATTCCCCTTTGTGAAAAGCCAAAGCAACCATTCCAGTCTCAACAAGTTAAGCTGAATCCTATATTGAAAAAAACCCAAAAAATCAGAGCCTGTGGTGTACTTGTATATGCAGCCACTGCCACAATTTTCCCTACTTTCGTCTTGTGAATAGCCTCTAATCTAAAGCACTGCAGCATCCACTTGGCTCACTGATCCATACATACTGTACTGCTGAGATTTCATTTACTTGTGACTAATATTGTCTCCTTTTATGGATGTGCACTCTCACCTAAATGCTGATCTTTATACATTGCCAAGCTATGCATGTTCTTACACACAACTGTATTTTTAAGAAAATAATAAAAATAAATCCATTATCTTCCATACAAGCCAAATGTAGAATGAGGTTTTCAGCCTGTCTTGATAGTTTTCAAACCATACATAAGTTGTGAAGCTAGATATTGATCTTTAATTATGATTTTTTTTTCATATTTCAACTTCTTTTTAAAGTTAGGTGTATTGATTTTAAGGACAGAAAGGCCGGGTTGACAGGGAGGGAAAACACAAACTTGCACACTATGTTCTTTGGCTGAGGATTGGCAAAGGAAGTGACAGGTGCCTAAAATATGTCTTCACTTTCTCATTCAGTCAATGTGCTCAAGAATGGAGTTGTCTTTTTAAAAAATCTTCCCCATTTGAATTCTCACCTTTTTCATTTCCAAAGCTGCTCTTGGCAAGTTATGGTTTTGTTAAGATGTTTATTAAGTAGCTGGATTTTAATAGTTTTATAGTGAAATGTTTGAGAATAGCATGCTCCCAACAAAATTTAATGTGAGCTTTGAAATACGTATCTGGTTATTTATTCATTCACTTGTCTGACTGTAGTTTGAAATCATTTAGTGGGGTCAAAAGTCTGAAAATGCAAAATAATGTTCAATTTTTTGCATTCATTTCGAATCCTAGTTTCACTTCTATTCCTTGTTCACTAATTGTGATGATCCATGGGCCTTGTAGTCCTGCTCAGGACATTGTAATTCCTGATGAAGATGAAAACTTGGGTTTTTTACCTTCCCAGTCTGAACTGGATTCCTCTCAGCCAGATCTTTCCCAGGCAGATCTGGGAACCTTGCACCTGCAAGAAAGTTGTCTCCCAGAAGTATGTCAAACAAGCCCAGAGCCTACTTCTCCCGTGTTCTTGCGCCGGGAGTTTTGTAAACAACAGAGAAGTTTGGATTCAGCTTCGCGCAGGAGTGCGAGGATTGCAGCTAAGAATGTAGCCAATTAAGACTGCTTCTCGTGAGAATCTTTAAGGAGTTTAACATCTGGTCTCAGAGTTTAGCTTTCGTTTCTGATTCCCAGAGAACTGCTTCGGTGGGAAAGTTAGACTCTATATAGATGTTTTACCCGCGTAGTAACTTCGCGGAGTCAATTCGTCAGCCTACGGAGCGGGTTGTGTCTGGACAGCGCGCTCCGATTCAAGCCTCGCTCTCGCTCAAGCCTTGCCTTGCTATCCAGCCTTCGCCTTGCTTCCCAGCCTTTGTTTACCTACGGACTTTGCCTTGTTTCCCAGGACCAATCCTTGCCTTGTTCCACGGATTTTACCAAGTTATTCCACGGACCTTGTTCTTGTTCCTAGTTACCTTGTTCCACGTTTTAAGCCTTGTTTCAAGTATCAAGTTATTTTCTAGCCTTGCTCAAGTTTATGGACTAAAGGACCTTGTCATCTCCCCTCACTTTGCTTGGCAAAGTGAGTGTTTCGGTTATTGGATTACAACTTTGGACCTTAATATTTCATATTGGACATTATTTCCTTGGACTAATTTTGACCTTTCCTGAAAGGTCTGCTTCTGGACTATCTTTTACATTTGCTTTTACTAACTTTATATATTTCCTTAATAAAGATATTAGATAGAATCTGGCCTCTGCGTATGGTTATTGGTGCTCTGTAGTCTGGGTCGTGACAGTTTGACTCCGCCACCCTAAGCACCAATTAACCTCGGCCAGAATGTCTACCGGAACCGTGCCCGGTGGGCAGCCACTGAGCTACACCATCAGCAAGGACGAAGTGGATCGCATCCGCGACAGACTCAACGCCCAGGATGGAGAAATAAAGGGCTTGCGGGAGCGCGGAATCCGCCTCCCGGCCATGGCGTTGCCTACCAAGTTTACTGGAGAAGCTTCTAAGGTTCATGTTTTCCGTCGCCAATGTCAAGCTTATCTAGAGGCCCGTGATGCCGAGTTTCCCCAAGAAGACATCAAAGTGGCATGGGTTTACAGTCTTCTAGACGGGCCAGCGGCCAGCTGGGCGACGGCACTGTTCGACCAAGCCTCTCCACACCTAAGATCAGCGCAACACTTCTTGGACCACCTCAAGGAGACTTGGGGAATCGAGGACAATTTGGAGGCAGCCGGTCACAAACTCCGTCGCCTTTTCCAAGGAGACAGACCTATGTCTCAGTATATAGCCGAGTTCCGAGTGCTGGCCCACAACACCGGCTGGAACGATGTAGCCCTCAGAGGACAATTCCGGGAGGGTCTCAACATTGAAATGCTGGAAGAAATCTCCAAGGTGGATCCTCCCCAGACCCTCGAGGCACTCATTGATCAATGTTTACGGGCTGAAGTCATGATTGCCAACAGGAAACAGTGGGTTCGAGGCCAGGGCAGTAGAGCCGGGGCAAAACCCCCCGCTCCCGCCAGCGTTCAGCCACGTCCAGTGTGGAGACCCCCACCGCCAACCCCATACCCCAGAGGAGGCGAGGAGGTGCCGATGCAGTTGGGCAATGTGCGTCCCAGACTAGATGCCGCCGAGAAGGCCCGTCGTCAACGCTTAAACCTCTGTTGGTACTGCGGGAACGGGGGCCACTTCGCCAGAGAGTGCCCAGCCAAAGGGAAGCCTGCCGCCCGTCTTGCGGCGGCGTCCTCCACGGAGACGAAGGCGTCTGAGCCGACTGGCACACAGCCGGCGGGGGAAGCCAACGACCGGGTGTAGAGAGGCTCGCCAACCCGGTCAAAAAATCCATTCAAGAGCCGCCAACCGGGGTCCTGTTCCTTCTCGTGGTCACATTATGGTCAGCAAAAAGGGGACCCGTCATGATCCACGCCATGATAGACTCTGGAGCTACCAACAATTTCATTGATAGAGAGTATGCCGACTCTCTGGGATTACAATATCATGATTTCAAGAATGCCCGTGTGGTGCAAGCCATAGACGGCCGCCCCCTCAAGACGGGGCCCGTAAGTCAGTGGTCGGAACCCACCAGGATGTGGATAAGGGAACATATGGAAGAGATTTCCTTCTTTGTTACCGAGGTCCCCCATTTCCCTGTGATTTTGGGAATTCCATGGCTGACTCTCCACGACCCTAACATTTCCTGGTCCAACAGAGAACTGCAGTTTGCTTCACCGTACTGCCAAAACCATTGCCTCGTAGCCAAGGTCTGCCATGCCACAGACACCGAGCCCATCATCACCTTGCCAAAGAAGTACTCCGAGTATTGGGATGTATTCAATGAGAAAGAAGCCGAAAAATTACCCCCACATAGACCTTATGACTGTGCCATTGACTTGGTGGAGGGGGCCTCGATCCCGCGAGGGCATCTCTACTCCCTGACTGAACCAGAGCAAGAAGCTCTCAGGGAATTCCTAGAGACAAACCTTCGCAAGGGATTCATCAGACCCTCTCAATCCCCAGCCGCCTCCCCAGTGATGTTTGTGAAGAAGAAGTCAGGGGAACTACGCTTGGTGGTGGACTACAGAGCATTGAACAATATCACCAAGCGGAACAGCTATCCCCTGCCCTTAATCTCGGATCTACTGGACCGGCTTCGAGGAGCCAAGGTTTACACCAAGCTGGATCTTCGGGGGGCTTACAACTTAGTTCGCATCAGGGAAGGGGACGAGTGGAAGACCGCCTTCCAGACCAAATTCGGATTATTCGAGTCCCGGGTTATGAATTTCGGTTTATGCGGAGCTCCCGCAACGTTCCAGCATTTTGTCAATGACATTTTTCAGGACTATCTAGACAGGTTCTTGATAATCTACCTGGACGATTTTTTGGTGTTTTCTAGATCACAATCAGAACATGAGAACCACGTCAAAATGGTGTTACAACGATTGCGGGATCATGGACTTTATGCCAAGCTGGAAAAATGCGCCTTTGATCTACAAGAGGTAGATTTCCTTGGTTACCGCATCTCGCCTCTAGGGCTTTCCATGGATCCAGCCAAGGTTTCAGCAGTATTGGAATGGCGGGCGCCAACTAACAAGAAAGAGGTGCAGCGTTTCTTGGGGTTCGCGAACTATTACCGCAAGTTCATTCCAGATTTTGCCCGCTGGTCCGACCCCATCACTAGCTGCATCCGTGGAAAGCAGCCTTTCCGCTGGACTGATCAAGCAGAGAAAGGGTTCCAGCAACTAAAGAAACTATTCACCTCCCAGCCAATTCTACAGCACCCAAATCCTGGAACCCCTTTTGTGGTGCAAGCGGACGCCTCTGATGTGGCAATTGGGGCTGTACTCTTACAACCGGTGGGAGATCACCTCCATCCCTGTGCCTTTTACTCTCGTCAACTAACCACACCAGAGAGGAATTACACCATTTGGGAAAAAGAACTACTGGCCATAAAGGCAGCCTTTGAAACTTGGAGACATTGGCTAGAAGGGGCCAAATTTCCCATTGAAGTCCACACTGATCATCGTAATCTAGAACATCTAAGAACTGCCCGCAAACTAAATCAGAGGCAGCAACGTTGGGCTTTATTCTTTGAACGTTTCAACTTCCAGATCCATTATGTGACCCCAGCCCAAACCAAGCAAGCAGACGCCCTGTCACGTAAACCGGAATACGCTGCAGGACGCAAGGAGACCTTTGAATCCCAACTACTACAACCCGAGAACTTTGCCACGCTCACAGTGGGGAACACCAAATCCACTCCCATTGGTTCAACTTCCTCTACTCCAGGACCCATCTGTGCTCAAGAAATCAGGGCTAGTCAGCAAGCAGATGCCTGGGCGCAGGACCAACTTCGTCAAGGTCTGCATTTTCCCTTTTCGCTTAAAGATGGACTACTTTGCTATAGAAATCATGTTTATATCCCACCCGGACCGGGCAGGGAAAAAGCGCTTCGTCTGTGTCATGACTGCAAACCAGCAGGGCATTTCGGACTATTTAAAACCATGCATCTGATCCTAAGGGATTTTTGGTGGCCCAAGATCCGCAAAGATGTGGAAAAATATGTCAACACCTGCCCAGTATGCCAGCGCTCCAAGATAAGAAGGGAGAAACCCTCAGGGCTTCTACATCCCCTTCCTACCCCATCTCGCCCATGGGAAATAATTTCTGCGGATTTCATCACTGACCTACCACCTTCCTGTGGATTCACCACGATCCTAGTGGTGGTGGACCTTTTCACCAAGTTAGCCCATTTCATACCCTGTGAAGGTCTTCCCACGGCCAAAGAGACTGCAGATCTATTCCTCCAACATGTTTTCAGACTACATGGATTGCCCAAGAGTTTAGTCACAGACCGTGGATCTCAATTCACCTCTCGTTTTTGGAAGGCGCTACAAAAACTATTGGGCATAGACTCTCGCTTATCTTCAGCTCATCATCCCCAAACAGATGGGCAAACGGAGCGCACCAATGCCACTTTGGAGCAGTATCTTCGCTGTTATGTAAACTACCAACAGGACAATTGGGCTTCTCTGTTACCGCTGTCAGAGTTTGCTTATAACAATGGAGTTCAAGCTTCTACAAAAGAAACGCCGTTCTTTGCAAACTACGGCTTCCACCCACGTTTCTTTCCCCCTGTCATTGAAACTTCAGAAGTTCCCGCAGCAGAGGATTGGCTGCAGGAACTCACAGCGGTACAACAACTTTTGCTCCAGCAACTGGACCAAGCCAAGGAGGACTATAAACGCCACGCTGACAAACATCGACAGCCGGGCCCCGAAATTAAGGTAGGAGATCGGGTTTTCCTGTCCACTCGCTTTCTGCCCTCCCACCGCCCTTGCCGGAAGTTAGATGCCCGTTTCATTGGCCCCTATCCAGTGGTGGCGCAATTAAACCCCGTGACTTTCAAACTCCAACTTCCGCGTTCAATGCGCATCCACCCAGTGTTTCACCGTTCCCTGCTCCTTCCGGCGGATGGTGTGCGTCCTGATACAGACCAACCGGCCCCCCCTCCTGTTTTGATGAATGGGGAGGAGGAGTTCGAGGTTGAGGACATTTTGGATTCTCGCTTTCACCGCCGCCGCCTGCAATATCTCATTGACTGGGTGGGTTTTGGCCCTGAGGAGCGCTCTTGGGAAGACGCCTCCACAGTTCACGCTCCTGATCTAACCCGTCGCTTTCATCAGACCTATCCCACCAAACCGCGGCCTCGCGCTTCGGGGAGAGAGTCCCAGTTTGGGAGGGGCCTTGAGGAGGGGGATAGTGTGATGATCCATGGGCCTTGTAGTCCTGCTCAGGACATTGTAATTCCTGATGAAGATGAAAACTTGGGTTTTTTACCTTCCCAGTCTGAACTGGATTCCTCTCAGCCAGATCTTTCCCAGGCAGATCTGGGAACCTTGCACCTGCAAGAAAGTTGTCTCCCAGAAGTATGTCAAACAAGCCCAGAGCCTACTTCTCCCGTGTTCTTGCGCCGGGAGTTTTGTAAACAACAGAGAAGTTTGGATTCAGCTTCGCGCAGGAGTGCGAGGATTGCAGCTAAGAATGTAGCCAATTAAGACTGCTTCTCGTGAGAATCTTTAAGGAGTTTAACATCTGGTCTCAGAGTTTAGCTTTCGTTTCTGATTCCCAGAGAACTGCTTCGGTGGGAAAGTTAGACTCTATATAGATGTTTTACCCGCGTAGTAACTTCGCGGAGTCAATTCGTCAGCCTACGGAGCGGGTTGTGTCTGGACAGCGCGCTCCGATTCAAGCCTCGCTCTCGCTCAAGCCTTGCCTTGCTATCCAGCCTTCGCCTTGCTTCCCAGCCTTTGTTTACCTACGGACTTTGCCTTGTTTCCCAGGACCAATCCTTGCCTTGTTCCACGGATTTTACCAAGTTATTCCACGGACCTTGTTCTTGTTCCTAGTTACCTTGTTCCACGTTTTAAGCCTTGTTTCAAGTATCAAGTTATTTCCTAGCCTTGCTCAAGTTTATGGACTAAAGGACCTTGTCATCTCCCCTCACTTTGCTTGGCAAAGTGAGTGTTTCGGTTATTGGATTACAACTTTGGACCTTAATATTTCATATTGGACATTATTTCCTTGGACTAATTTTGACCTTTCCTGAAAGGTCTGCTTCTGGACTATCTTTTACATTTGCTTTTACTAACTTTATATATTTCCTTAATAAAGATATTAGATAGAATCTGGCCTCTGCGTATGGTTATTGGTGCTCTGTAGTCTGGGTCGTGACACTAATTCATATACCCTCTAATTCATATAGGGTTGACTTTTGTGAATTTTATTATTCACAGATTTGATTAAAATGTTCTCTCTAGGTATCTCTAGGTCCTTCAGTGCAATTCTGTGGTCAACTTCCTCTGATCATGCTGCCAGACCTAGAGATCTTTTAGAGAGAATACCTCTCTGGTAATTTCCAGGTACTCCAATGTGCTTGTACCTTCAAGCACAGTGCTTCTCAACCTGTGAATCCCCAGGTGTTTTGGCCTATAACTCCCACAAATCCCAGCCAGTTTACCAGCTGTTAGGATTTCTGGGAGTTGAAGGCCAAAACGTCTGGGGGCCTATAGGTTAAGAACCACTGTTCTGGGAAATATTGTGCTGGAAGACCTAGAAAGTCCTAGAGAGACACTCTGTCAGGTTAAAAAATTACAATTTCTCTATTTATGACTTTTCACTTCCATGGATGTCCTTGGCCCCAAACTCCAGGACTGACTGAGGATCTCATCATATGTGCCCCCGGAATCACCACAGATTGTGGCGAATCCAGCAATGCTCAATGGGGGCATGGAGAGCCCATCGCCCCATGCCCCGCATCGCCCAACTTACCCCAAGGCCCCATCCCATGGGAGGGAGCATTCACCAACCAGCTTCACCTTGTTGATCCCAATGCAACATGGGAAGCCTCCTGTGTTGCTGCTGTGGCCAAATATGCCAGTTCTTCAATTTTGCGATCGAGTCCCACCAGAAGTAGATAAACATTGTGGGATGGGAGCTGGCAGACTCCGTTGTAAAACTGAAGAGATACCAGCATATACCGCCAATTTTTACCCCGTCTGATGAGGTTGTAATTGTATCTGTTTCTATGGTACTAGAAAAACTATTCTTCATATACTTTTATTGACCATATTGAGCGTTCTTATGTTGAATTGCTCTTTGGCTTGAAAAGACATGTTCTAATCAACCATTTAAAAGGTTTTGTAACTTATAAATCTTCAGATGTTGCTCCATTTAATTCTGCCAATCTCTAACGTGTTGAAGACTATCTATATTTTGGGCACTTCACACACTCCCACTCTAGATTTTCATTTCCCACTTTCAATGTGATAAGCATTGTCCCTTGAGCTTATTTCAAGGAACTGTTTAACAGGGGAGAGAAAAAGGAAGAACACGTCACATGAAACAATCCTGTCAAAAAAGCTGCCTTTGTTGTTCATTTTATATTTCATGTCTATCCTTTGAAAACCTTTTAGTTCGTTACACTCAAAATGCAACCACGAATTAATGTTATGTATGAAGAGTCATTCTTGTGTCATCATGAACTCGCTCATCTTGACATTTCCAAGAGCCGTAAAAGAGCTTCACATCAGAAATGATTGTGCATTGGCTTAAGTTGTGAGGAAATAAAAGAATTTTCCTTGATGGATCCTGAAGGCCATTGTATCCCCAAAAAGAAGGCAACATTCAGTACTTTTGGAGAGCCCAGAAACGAATGCTTCACAGCTTTTTAGACCATTTACACGAAATAAGCTCTCATTATAATAAAAAAGCATGAATAATTATTCCTAAGCATGTAATGCATATGAAGATGCATTGTATTGAAATAATAATAATAATAATAATAATAATAATAATAATAATAATAATAGGAAAAACTCAGCCGCTATCAGGACCTCAAGATTGAACTTCAAAGACTCTGACAGAAACCAGTACTGGTGGTCCTGGTGGTGATCGGCACATTGGGTGCCGTCCCAAAACATCTCAGCCGGCATTTGGAAATAATAGACATTGACAAAATTACGATCTGCCAACTGCAAAAGGCCACCCTACTGGGATCTGCGCGCATCATCCGAAAATACATCACACAGTCCTAGACACTTGGGAAGTGTTCGACTTATGATTTTGTTATACAAAATACAGCATATCTATCATGTTTGCTGTGTCATATAACATCATTGTGTCAATAATAATAATAATAATAATAACGTTATTTTTATACCCCGCCTCGATTTCCCCGAAGGGACTTGGGGCGGCTTACATGGGGCCAAGCCCAGATAGATACAAACAGTGTGAAAGACATGACAATGTAAAAACAAATATATAAAACATATTAAAATCACATTTACAATAAAACCTGGTTAGATTAAAAACCTTACATATGAATGAACAGCCCAAGGACGGGTTGTCTAAAATGCATCTTTTCTCATAGAGAATGTGTGTATGTGTGTGTGTGTACACACTCGAGTGCAATGTGTCTTCAAGGAAACAAACATAGAAATGCCACCGATATAGTCTACCATTATTTCACTGTAACTTCAGAATGTAAATCTTTTTTGCGTTAATGCAAAACAGACCCATGTCATGGGAAGCATCACCCCCCAAAAAATACACACGGCCACCCTTTGAACATTGGGGAGGGGGAGTGACATTTTCCTTATTTATTTTCCCATTCTCGAAGCATCAACCCAAATTAAAATTGGTTAGAATGAAGGGCAGGATGTCTTGATCTTTCTAGCCATAGGCTGAAATGAAGTCAGGAGGGGCTAAATCGAGGGTATTGGCCACTACATTTAAGTATGTTGGTCCTCAGATGAAGTTTTCCTTCAATTCCCAATTTTCTATAATTGCTATAACTAAAAACTTCAACAGAGCTTTCAAAAATGCAGTAAGACCCCACTATCTGCATGGGATATGTTCCTGACCAGATTGTAGTAGCCTGAAATGACTTCTGATCCCAGCATTTCAAGGAGTCACTCTGAAGGACCTAGAAATTTCTAAAGAGTCATTCTTGCTAGGAATTCACTAGGTCCTCAAAGACAATTCTATAGTAACTTCTGGAGAAAACATACCACAGAATCACCTGGAAGATAGCAAATTCCTAGAGAGACCATTTTCCTTAGGGCACATGTAAGTGAAATGACAGGTGTGGGTTCCATGGTTATACAAGTCTTATTATTAGCATCCTAGGACACTTTAATCCCATCTGGGGGATGGAGACTGATGCTGGACATCACATGACATCATGTGATTTCCGGTGTAGGCCCTGCTCCCAACTGGACGCCGGACGCTTCCACCCGTGTTGAGGCTACTCTATGTTTATGTTATCACAATTTTCTTTTCTTTTTTGATGAAGTCCATGAGGGGTTGCTAATCTATACTTCTCTTTGGTAAACCTTGTTGTCTAGTTAACAGGTAGGTTAGTCTGTCCATATTCTTTATTTCCATTAATTTTAATAACCATTGGTCCACATTCTGATAAGGTCCTTAGTCAAGAAAATGCCCATTGGTGTACTTATGAATACAAAAGCTGCTGTTCTGTTGCAAAGACTCCAGAAAGAGATTTTATTTAAAAAGTTGAAAACATTTAAAGGGGGAATGAGGGGATTGGAAAAAGGGAAATAGTACAAAATTTTCTGTATATGGGAAAGAAGGAAGGCAGGGAATGAAGGGACATATCTATTTCAGTTATCACAATACACATGCCAACACATAGAATCAGGTTTTTTAGTCTTTAATTTTTTTGCCCCTCAGAGAAATACATTTCAACTTTTTTGTGTTGTTGTTATTGTTGTTGTCGTCATTGTTGTTGCTATTGCTGTTGTGTGCCTTCAAGTCATCTCTGACTTACTGAAAACCTAAGGTGACTGACCCTATCATGGGTTTTCTTTCAGAATTTATTCAGTGTGGGTTTGTCCTTGCCTTCCTCTGAGGCTGAGAGAGTTTGCTTTGCACAAGGCCATCAAATAGGTTTCCATATCTGAGCAGGGATTCGAACCCAGTCTTCCAGAGTTCTTGTCCAACATGGATCCATTACACCACACTGGCTCTTCAGTATATTTATAGCAACTCCCAAATGGAACTTAGGGAATAATTGAGTTATTTTCAAAGCACAATCATGATGATGATTACTAGTTCTTTGTGGATCTCCATCCTCCGTTGAAAAAGCATGAAGGCTACAATTCTGACACAGTTAAGGGGCTTAACCTCCGTTATCTCAAAGAAGCTTTAAGCAGTTTGCATGTGGGCTTTCACGCATACTCTCTGGTTAATCAGAGGTTTGCCTGAGAGGCGGTATTCATTCTTTTGGGAATAAAACAGTCCAAATCAGAAAATAAATTAAGGCCTGATATCGTTAGCACCATTATTTGAAAATGAATTTCAATATTTTTTAAAAAATACCACTAATACACTCAGCAATATAGAAGACGGCAAAAGTCCCACTTTTGTATTTTTGGGAGGATTTATTTTCCTGTGAAATAATAATGATTAAACATAAGAAAACCATCAGAACTTGCATAGCTTATATGGGGGAGCTTTGTCTTACATGATCTGTGACTAATAGTTATGGCACAGTATTATCAGGAATCCAGGATCTTAGTTCAGAACCGGTGGTATTTTCAGCTTGTATCTATACTACACAATGTCCAATACCAACGTACCTGCCATGACTTCATCCTATGGAATTGTGAGATTTGTAGTTTGGCAAGGTACTTAGAATTTTCTGATACAAAGCTCGCCCATCTACATTGTCAATGGTCAGGTATCAAAGAAGCTGCAGGTCAACCTCAAAGGATTAGAGAATTTAGAACCTTGGTAATGTTAATGGAGGGCTTCTGTCTCCTCTTTGAGCTGAGAAGGCATCTGAGTTGAGAAGCTTATTCTTCAACAAAAGGGACACATAGGAGGAAGCATGACTTACCAGAGTTGTGTCTTCTCCTATGCTTCCCATTCTTTGAGACATCCTCACAAAGTTTCAACTTTTTGAAATGATGCAACACTGAAACAGGGTTTTACATACCATTAGGCTGTTTTGTTTCAGGTTTTCCCTATCATGCAACAAGATGTGGCAACCTGCTTCAGGAAGTTTTGTTTTTAGACAGGCAAAGCCTGATGGTTTGCTTTCACAGTCTCATAGTACCATAGAGCTGGGGTCAAACTGGATCGTCCTTGGGCTTCTACCAGATAGACATTTGGACTCTGTTTGAAGGTTCCAGAGAAGGAGATTCCACCACGGTTTGTGGTAGTGTGTCCCACTGTCAAATAGCTATCATCAGGATATTTTTCCTAATAGTCAGGTGAAATCTGTTTTCCTAATCCATGTCTTACTCTAGAGCAGCAGTGTCCAATCTTTGGTCTTCTGGGTGTTTGGGACTCCAACTCCCACAAGCCCTGGTCAGTTTGTCCAATGGTCAGGAATTCTAGGAGTTATGGTCCAAAACACTTGGAGAACCAAAGGTTGGACACTAGTGCTCTAGAGCAACGGTTCTCAAAGTGTGCTCCAGGGAGCCCTTGGGGCTTTGCAAAGCATACTGATGAGCTCCGTGCTTTCCTCCCTCCCCTCCCCTCCTACTCCTCACTCTCCAAGCTTTCCGTTCTCTTTCCTGCTCCTTCCCCTTGCCCACCTCTCTTGCCCCAAAATATATAATATAATATAATCTATATATATAAATGAGTGATGGCATCACGGCGACCAACAAAACAACAAAACTACAGGCCCCCCAACCTCGAAATTTGACAACACAACCCATCATCCACGCCTCTAGGTTGATACAACAAAAAGAAAAGAGAAATAAAGTCCTAATTAGAGGGAGAGCAATAATTGTTTTTATCCAATTGCTGCCAGTTAGAGGACTAATCTCTGCCCACTTGGTCTCCTAGCAACCCAATCAGCCCAGGGGACAGGCAGAGTTAGGTCTCACTTAGGCCTCTTTCACACTGCCTATAAAATACAGCTTATCAGATTTGAACTGGATAATATGGCAGTGTAGACTCAAGGCCTTTACACACAGCTATATGACCCATTTAGAATCTCATATTATCTGCTTTATGAGCACCAACCCCCAAAGTCAGACACGACTGAACTTAATGTCAGGAGAAAACCTTTACCCTTTACCTTAACTACCACCAATTCCTCAATACTTTATTTCCCATACCACCATACTTCGCCACAGCAACGCGTGGCCGGGCATAGCTAGTATAATATAATATAATAACATTTCTTGGGGCTTTACAAGAAACCTTTGCTTCAAAAAGGGCTCTGCAGCTGAAAAAGTTTGAGAACCTCTGATCTAGAGTTTACATCTCATGCAGGTTTGACTTCCACATTGGAGAGTGTTGGAGAATATTTTCTTAGATTTCGTTTTTTGCTTTGTAGGAGTTATCCATGGTGCTGAGCACTAGGTTCACCTTAGGGTCATCAAAAATCAGAAATGACTTGAAGGCACATAATGACAGCATTTGGCAAAGGAATTGTGGCACACCCTGAAAGGCAATGAGTTCAATAGCTGGAAACAAATACATCCTTCTCCCAGAAATCAAATGATTCTCCACAGTCAATAATCATTTCCTCCAACATAATCTTATTTTCTGTTATTAGTATGAAGATTCTCACTAGACAATATGCTATCCCCACTGTCCCTTAGCGTGCAGTCAATTGATTAAACACAGTGTAATTTAGTCTTCATAGCCTTTTCTGTGTATGAAATGAAATGGTTGCACTTTGGGAGCAACAAGAGAGATTAAATATTTTAATTAAAACTGGAATACTTATGTGGAATTTTTTTTATAAAAAAATCTCTTCATTCAACATGCAGCTTTCTTTCTAGAGAAAGAAAAGCAACTGGCCACATGCCAGTGAAAGTTAGTTGCAACTAGATCCCTGTCTGTCTGTCTGTCTATCTATCATCTATATATCTGTCTGTCTATCTATCTGAGCTGGATGACTTCAGACTTCATATACAGTTTACAAATAAAATAATTAGAACATGACTTCCTGATGCATAAGGCTAGACTAGAAATATTATTACTAATATGATATGTCTTGAATGCTCACTCATGGTCGGAGTATACAATGCATGTAATCCATTTTTATAAGTAGTGCCCTTTTAAATTAGGAATGATGTCTGTTTTAGCACCTACTTTCCTTCAGCCCCATAACTTGCAAGGATGGACGTGTTGATTTGTAATTAGTTGGTGATAAGTAAACAAGGACATAATTTTTGCTGATGCAAACAGGTCTGAGGCAAACCTGATACTGCTGGGAAAGTGGTGTTAACATGTGAATTCATAATGTGAGCCTCAGGTTTAGGGCCAGCAAAAAGTGTTTATCACTAAAGGAAAAAACAAGATGTTTTCCCCTCCTAGTCCACATATAAAAACAACTGCATTTGGTAACAAGACAATGTCTTCTGCCCTAGTGAAAGGTGGTAAATTATATTTTTATCATGTTTTTAGCTGTGTTTTTTAGTTGGTGAATTTTGTTGTATGTTCTGGGGCTTGGTCTCGCTTGTAAGCTGCCCTGAGTCCCTTTGGGGAGATGGTTGGCAGGGTATAAAAATAAAGTTGTTGTTATTATTTTATTATGACACAGCAAACAAGATAGATATGCTGGATTTTGTATCACAAAATTACAAGTCGAACACTTCCCAAGTGTCTAGGACTGTGTGATGTATTTTCAGATGATGCGTGCAGATCCCAGCAGGGTGGCCTTTTGCAGTTGGCAGATCATAATTTTGTCAATGTCTATTGTTTCCAAATGTCAGCTGAGATCTTTTGGCAAGGCACCCAGTGTACCCATCACCACCGAGACCACCTGCACTGGTTTCTGCCAGAGGCTTTGAAATTATTATTATTATTATTATTATTATTATTATTATTATTATTATTATTAGACAAAGGACAAGCAGTTTAGCATATAACAGATAGATATTTCTTCCAATATTTCACTACTACTTCCCAGTGTCTACTGACTGACCCTTTCCGATAGTCCAATGGCCTGTGTTGCACACCAAGGCAGCGTGAGCACTCAAAAACCAGACAGGAGTCAATATAACATATAATACCTTTATTAAAGCAAATATAAATCCAGATGAAAATAGGTATAGAGTTTGAAGAGGAAGTAGTTCTCTTAGGAAAGTCAAATATTAGTCCAATAAGGTGAAGGAAAAGGTCCAATATTATAATCCAAAGTCCATAGGGCAAAAGTTCACTCCAAAGCCTGTTAGAATGTTCTTGAGTTGAAACAAGGAAACAAGGCTGTCAGGAAACAGAGTTCAATCCACTGGAAATAATCCGTAACAATCAAGGCAACAAATTGTCAAAGCTGAGGCAAACTTGAAACAGGAACATGAATAACAACTGAAGTAAAGTCAAAGTCTACTCAAGAGTCGCGGCCCAGCATGGCCAGACTAGAACTGGAATACTTGGCTTGGGAACAGGAGCTGGAAATGGAAAAACCTCTCTCCAAGAAAGCAACGTTGACACCGCAAAGAAGCCACTGAGCAAAACACTTTTATGGATCCTAAACTGAGTCCAAGATAGGGAGAGCAATACTCCCAAAAACTTCCCATGGGAACTCTAACCATTATCCCCTCGGGACGCCAGACGTTGACTTCTACAAAGGCCTTGTTTTGCGCTTCTTTCATGATCCAGAAATTCTCTTCGATTAAAATCCGCATTCTCAGGCGAGCTGAGAACATCTGGCACAGACAAGGGAGGAAGAGTAGGAGACTCCCTTCCAATTAATGGCTCTTTCTGGCTGATTTCTCTAGGCACCTGGAGCTACAAAGGGTTCTCAGAACTGGGTGAAAAGTCATAATAAACCTCATCTGTGTCAGAGTTCAGCTCCTGATCAGGCTCTGAAGCCATGGCTGGCTGGAATATAACAGCCTGATACTTCCAGTCTGAGCAATATTGCTTGAGAAGGAAGTATATAAATAGTGAGCAAATTTGGTGCATTATAGCAGCAGGTTCTACCACCAACCTACACAAGTTCCGTTTACTGTGATGTTTGGAAGCTGTAAACATAACACGACACTGTGATGTTGCTAATCTGATCTTCATAAACATGAATGCTGATTTTACCTAAAGGCATCACTCTGAAGAGTTCTAGTTTTCCATAGGAGGAATATTTAATCATGTCAATCATGGTGGTTTCCTGTTGGATATAAATAGCTTCCATGCTGTAGCAAGTAACCAACAGAGTTGTGAATCATTAATAAATTTGTTCTCCTACATGACAACAAGAAAAATCAGATGTTTCTTTTTCTTAGGTGAGATCAGAAGAACTTTATCACATTAATGTTTCTTTATCACATTTCAGACTTTGGTTATAGATATTGGTTGTACAAAGAACATTGTTTTTGCAAATAAAAATAATGTTTTTGACCAAGAAGTATCCCCATTTGCATAAAATACAATGTTCTCTTAGGTATTTACAACATTGATTACTATCATGTTAAGTCCAATTGCAATGCTATGCAGTGCTCATGTTCTTATAAGGAAACAATTGTAGACATGGATGGAATAAAGGGACCACACAGGATCCACCATTATGCATTGCCAGCATTCATTAGAACGATTGCATATCTTGTCCAGGACATAGCTATGACATCACCAGTTTATGAAATGTAGATCAGATGTTGGATCTAGCCTAAATATTCTGCAGGAAAATGACAAACAATCTTATTCAAAGATTTAGAAATTCACAGGGGATGATAACGTTTTTAATGCGATGTCACTCACAATGTATTTTTCTTGCCAAGAACAAGAACCTTGGTTAATATTCTTCACAATGCTGGCAACCAATAACCAATGGAGTTCAATATGCCTTATCCTCTCTTGACCTATTTAAAGAACTTTTCATTTGACACCTACATTGCTAATCTATGGCCTTATGAGCTCCTTTTTCAAGAAAGTCAGCCAAACTGTAGCCATCCATGCCTACAGTTTGTGTGATGAGAATAAATTTCCTAAAAGTATGCAGAACAATTATTTGTTTAGAAATACGTCTCTCCAAAGCAAGGTATGTGGTCACTATGATTTAGTTCTAAAATGTCTTTTGGTTTAGCTCTAGGATGACATTTTCACATACTCAAGAGGAGGCCAAAATTGTGTCCAATTGCCACTGTGCAACCAAATGGTGACATTATGAAGCAGAAGGATGGTATGACTGAGGATCTGAAATTATCCCCCATTGTCCACCCCTCCCTTAATGAGAATTTTTTATTGGGCTGTGTGTATGAGCATACCTATGAGTATCAATACAGTTCATAGAGGACTAGATTTCAATTAGCTATATTCCTCCTTAAAGTCAGCTAATTTTAGGATTATTGAAGCTGCAGTTACCATACTTCCTGATTTTCCTGCTATGAGGATGAGATCCTTTCCTAAATTCCAACATGGAGCATCGATTGAGTAGTATTGGACCCCATCTAGCTTTCCAGACTGCCTTGGAGCCATGGGATACTTCAGAGTATCCCGCAATCTTTGGAATATCTGCCAACTTGCCCAAATTTGTGTAAAACAATCAAGCAAATAATACTGGGAAATTTGCTGTGCATCGTGGAGATAGCCAGCCTTCCATTCAGGATGAATCTGGGGTTGGTTTATTTGAAGTTTCAATAAACTCTATCACAATTCTGACACTATTGCCACAATCTTAACTCCCTCTGTACTTTACTAGGCAGAAGGTACATGGGAAGAAGGAAATCAACTCTGCTAGAGATTGGAACATGGGTGAATCATATTTCCATCAGGTTTGGAGGATAATCCAGGAAAAGTTGCTTAGATACTTAATGAAGTAGAGAACACAAGATTCCAGTCTGTAGTATTAGAGTAATGATTTGATTTATGTCTTAATAGTCTAGTTTATTGACCAGGATCCCTTTTACTGTTGAGTTCCTCCTGCTGTACGACTTAGATGCTAGTATAAGAAGGTAGCCAATGCCCCCTCATACAAGTTTGTTGACAGCACAACAGTATGCAGATATGACTCAAGCTACAAAGCAAACAGAACATCTCCAAGATGGCTGTTGCGGCTGTTTTCATGAACAGAAGTTCATGACCCAACGACATTGAACAGAATCTTGGTCACTGTATTTCTACTAGAAGCCATATTGCATCATATCCCCAGGACAAAGGTAGGATGTCGAGGAAATAAATAAATGAATTGGTACTTTATTTGTGTTATTAGCAGTTTTCCATGGAGGTGGTTCTACTAACAAGGTGATGAGCAATAGGAGCTCCCAATAGGAGCCCAATTCAGAGGTACCTGCTTGTTAGCTTCATTGACCAGATTTGCTAGATTTAGCTGCTGGAGTCTGGCACACTGGCAGCAGGTTCAATTTTCATTTTTTTTACAGACACCAATTAGTAAGCTATGGTATAATTAGTTCTCTGTGGCTTTTGAACTTGAATTTGTATCTGTGTTCCTTCCCAAATTTTGTTTCTTTTTACTTGAATAATGTGACTATTCCTCTTTCGCTGTTTTCCCAGGTGCCTATGAAACTTGATCTAGCATGGCATAGCAGACGACAACTAATGTCTGCTGAAGATCAGGGAAATGATAAGTATCAACCACTGAACGTGACCAATGATGTCAATGGAACTACCTGCATCCTTTTTTATGCCACTAATTTTAGCCTTACATACATGGCCGATGAGAAGACAATTGTAGCCTTGAATCTAACAGATTTAACATTTATGCACCAGAAAGTGGACACTAGTTCATCTAAATGTTCAGAGAACAATGCAACGTGAGTAATGTTTATTTATAGTTTTTATCACAAGCTTTTTTACAATTTAGTTTAACTAGAAGGTAGAAAAGAAAGATCAAACTAATTGAAGTAGAATCTTGACATTGTATAGTTCCCATACAGTATATACGTTGTGTACAAGCCTACCTCAAGTATAAGTTGAGGGCAGGTTTTCGGACCAAAATTATGGATTTTGAAATGACCCATGAAAAAATTGAAGGTCATATTGCAAAGAAAGGAAAGAGTCAGCGGGACCGTTGTCGTTTTCCTGTCCGGGCCTTCAAAAATGCCAGAAACAGCACCACAGCAGAGTAAAGAGGGCCAGTACTCCTTTTAGGTTTTCTCAGGAAAGACTAAGGCCCTTTCCATACAGCTGTATAAAGTCTACATTGAACTGGATTACATGGCAGTGTGGACTCCGAAAATCCAGTTCAAAGCAAATATTGTGGATTATCTGCCTTGATATTCTGGGTCTAATTCATTCTGGATTTAGCATACACATTTTATCATTGCTTTACAGCCATAGTCTCACTCATTTTCACAATTGTCATGTGATATAAATGAGCAGGGCTGTAACCAATAATTGTTTATTTATGGATTTAATATTTATTGCCTCTCTGTTTTGTGAGGAACTAATATGGCGCTAACTAGAACAAATAAAATAAGTAAAAATGGTTTTTTTTTTAACAAACTAAACCAACACTTTTTAAGTCTCTGGATGTAAAAGATCAGTTGTTTTAAAATCCAATGTGCCGTGGACCATTACCTTATTTGTTCCCATTGACTTTAACATGTTTGTGTCCTTTCTAGAAACTCTCTTAGTTGATTGTTCATGGACTAGCACTGATCCGTGGGCTGCCACTTTGAGTAAGAATGGATAGAAAATCTGCTTCTTCTTTTTTAAAAGAAGATTGTTCAATACACACAATTTGAACAATCATAAAGTCTTGAGTTTTAAGCTCAAGAGAGATGGAACCAACTTAGCTTAGGAGAGAGTTCCCCAGCCAAGATGCTGTTTCAAAGAAAGCACTGCACTCATCAACCTAGATGATGAGACACACAACAAGGTCTGTATTGATGTTCTTACATTCCAGGCAGGGGAAGCTATTTTTGAGATATCTCAGCCTGTAGCAATGTTTAGGCTTTTGTAAATCAAACCTAACATTTAGAATTACAATCTCTTCACATGGCCCTTTCGGACCACAACGTTGCATCGACAATCACCGGTGAAAGGGAAGGCGTGCAAGACATCTCATACCATCCCATACTCCATCCTTCCTCCTCTCATCACATGGAGGGGATGGGAGAGGGTCCTTTGGCACCCTTTTCCTCCCCTCATCATATGGCAGAAAGGGCAGCAATGCATGTTGCCCGACCGCCCTTTCTGCCATCATACGGCAAAAAGGGGAGAAAAGTGTGGGTAGCTCCATTGGAGCTACACAAACTACACTTTCCTCCCTGTAGTGGAGGAGAAAGTGCCTTTCGGTGCTTCTCCTCCTCTTTGGGAGGAATGTGGATGGCCCCATCCTTGCTGTGATTAAAAGTGGCAAAACGGGGCAAAATGCCCCGTGTGAAAAAGTCCTTAATCTCTGAAGTAAATAAAAAGCTAACGGAGCTAATGGGGCTGGGCTGTGGTGCAGGCTGATGAGCAGCCTGCTGCAATAAATCACTCTGACCATGAGGTCATGAGTTCGAGGCCAGCCCGTGGCGGGTTGAGCAACCCGAAAGATAGTTGCATCCATCAAGTAGGAAATAAGGTACCACTTATAAAGTGGGGAGGCAAATTTAACTAATTTACGACATTGGAATGAGGAAGTGCTGTCACAGTGGATGATGAAGCAGCTGCTCCCCCCTGTAGCCAGAATCGAACATCCCCTCAGGAGAAGGCTAAATTGCCTCTGCGTCTGTCTCTGTCTCGGTTCTATGTGTATATAGGCATTGAATGTTTGCCCTATATGTATATAATGTGATCCGCCCTGAGTCCCCTTTGGGGTGAGAAGGGCAGAATATAAATACTGTAAAATAATAATAATAATAATAATCAATAGTGTAGGACCAGTAATATATGTGGTCTCTACAAAATAAATCTTATTTATTATTAGAATAGCATGTTAAAATCATTTTTATTGATATTTTAATAATGTGGTTAATTTAACTGGTATTTTTCCTAAGTACAGTTTAAAACTGTTATTGAAAACCTTTTATTTATGGTTTTTGTCAGCGTATTTTATTTGCATTGGCAACTGCCTTGCATCCCAACCCTGGGAGAAAAGTTGGATATAAATCAAGTAAATAAATAATTATGTTTGTTGTGGCAGTGAAAATAGCTACTAAACTCTTCCTTGTTCTTTGTTACTGTACTGAGGTAGGTTCATAAGTTAGTTCCTGTTTAGATAACAACTTTCTTTTATGACAAAGCTATGAATGAAACAGCATGTAAACAAGGAGAAGGGCATGCTTCATGCTCTTCCTTTTCTTCCCTGCTTTCCTGTATCTGAGATCTTTGTTATCCATGTACCCGGAGAATACATATGTGTGGTTCTGCTTAAGATGACAAGTCTAATTTTCCCAAAAAGGTTCTATACCCATTTTGCGACCTTGTCAAACATGCAGCCAGAGTTATTCCCCCCCCCCCCCCAAAAAAACACATTTGTTTTGAAATATCCTGCGACCGTAGGAAAGAGAGCTTCAACACAGTTTTGTGAAAGTCAGAGTATTATCCTATGGGATTGAACCACTGAAGAACAGAGTATAGTTGAAACATATTTGACTATTAGACTTTCACTGAGTTTAATTAAAGCTGTTCTTTGACTGACAGCATGACCTATAAGATTGTTTATCAACTGTACCTTCAGTAACACCTTTTAAATCTTAACTCCGGCACAGAAAGTCTCAAGACAAAATCTGATCTTGGTGGAGCAATGCAGATAAAGTTCTGCAATTCCCATTGAGAACTGAGAGATAAAGTCAATTGATAACATAAATTAAAAGGAGCAAGTTTGTCACTGCAGGTACTCTGAATCAGAGGGGCCCCATGAGTGGCCTCTTCCACATAGAAAGATGAGATTTATCTGTTTACAGGTAATTTATGTGTTTCAGCAAAGAACTTTGTTTATGAACTAATTGAATCAAAGCTGTGAATGGTAGCCTTTGCAGCTGACCAGATACACTTAACACTATCACCCATGCTAAATGCACCCAAAATAGTATTTATTTATTTACTCTGCTTATTTCCCGCCTTTCTCTACCCTGAAGGGGGACTCAAGGCGGCTTTGCATATGCCTTTAGACAACAAATAATTAAATACTTTTAAGTTAAAATTTAACAATTAGAGTTAAAAAGCATATTAATAGTATATTTTTGGGGGGGAAATGCTGAAATTTGCCAATTGATCTCACAATTGTATAAAAAAATGTTCATGCCATCAGCCTGAACAATTTCAATGACAATGCGAAGGCATGGTTGTGGTGGAGACAAACTTTGCCCAACTTTCTTGACATCTGTTGTTTTGGCTTTCACCAGTAAGAACCCTAATAGGAGAAAATAATTGGAGAGTAGAGTTCAAACACCAATAATAATAATAATAATAATAATAATAATAATAATAATAATAATAATTTGGACAGAAAAACAAGAAAACTTGTGACCATTCATCATTCACTGCACCCTCGCAGTGATGTTGACCGGCTATATCTGCCTAGAAGATTAAGTGGCAGAGGACTCTTACAACTCAAACAAGCAGTCAAAGAAGAAGAACATGCCCTGGCAGAATATGTAAAGCAAAGTGAAGAACCTGCTTTGATTGAAGTCAAAAATCAGAAACTCCTCAAAGCACAGCAGACAAAAAATCAGTACAAGAAAACCACACTACAAACTAGAGCTGACAGCTGGCACAACAAAATATTGCATGGAAAGTTCCTTGACAAAATTGAAGGAAAAGCTGATAAGAAGACCTGGCTATGGCTCACGAATGGGACCCTGAAGAAGGAGACAGAAGGCCTGATCCTTGCAGCCCAGGAGCAAACCATCAGAACAAATGCAATTAAGGCCAAGATCGAAAAATCAGCTGATGACCCAAAATGCAGACTGTGCAAGGAAACCTACGAAACCATTGATCATCTCCTCAGCTGCTGTAAGAAAATTGCATAGACAGACTACAAACAGAGGCACAACTATGTGGCCCAAATGATTCATTGGAACTTATGCCTCAAGTACCACCTGCCAGCAGCAAAGAACTGGTGGGATCACAAACCTGCAAAAGTATTGGAAAATGAGCACGCAAAGATACTGTGGGACTTCCAAATCCAGACTGACAAAGTTCTGGAACACAACACACCAGACATCACAGTTGTGGAAAAGAAAAAGGTTTGGATCATTGATGTTGCCATCCCAGGTGACAGTCGCATTGACGAAAAGCAACAGGAAAAACTCAGCCGCTATCAGGACCTCAAGATTGAACTTCAAAGACTCTGGCAGAAACCAGTGCAGGTGGTCCCAGTGGTGATCGGCACATTGGGTGTCGTGCCAAAAGATCTCAGCCGGCATTTGGAAACAATAGACTGACAAAATCACGATCTGCCAACTGCAAAAGGCCACCCTGCTGGGATCTGCACGCATCATCCGAAAATACATCACACAGTCCTAGACACTTGGGAAGTGTTTGACTTGTGATTTTGTGATACGAAATCCAGCATATCTATCTTGTTTGCTGTGTCATAATAAAATAATAATAATAATAATAATAATAATAATAATAATAATAATAATAATAATAATAAAAATAAAAAATACATCACACAGTCCTAGACACTTGGGAAGTGTTTGACTTGTGATTTTGTGATACGAAATCCAGCATGTCTATCTTGTTTGCTGTGTCATACAATAATAATAATAATAATAATTTTATTTTTATACCCCGCCCCATCTCCCTGAAGGGACTCGGGGTGGCTTACATGGGGCCAAGCCCAGGTCACAAACAATATAAAAACATAACAATAAAACAATAAATCAACAATAAAACAAGTCATAGGTCAAGATACAATAAATATACTATGATAAAATCTTGGGTCGGCTCTAAAAAAAAAGAACTGGGCCAAAAAAGTGCAATTAGTGTGAGATTCAATCAGGGTGAGGTAGATCCCAGAGCTATTGTCCCGTTAACACCAAGTGAAGCAAATAGTAAGAAAATATGTTTCTTCTAGTGAAATACATCTATTATGTTTCACATGTGCTTTTTCTGACCTCTCATGTTGTGTGGCTGCTCTTTCTACAGTAAACTTTTTATTTGAAAGTTCAATAGCTGAAACATGCATTTCCTTTTGAGAGAGGAAAAACATTTTACTCAAAGAGGGAATGAATCCCTTTGCATTTTGTTTTGCTTACTGTAGGAGCCCCCATCGCCATGGTCTCCTTGTTTTGGTCTCTACCCTGTTTCCCCTAAAATAAGACATCCCCAAAAAATAAGACCTAGAAGAGGTTTTGCTGAATTGCTAAATATAAGGCCTCCCCCAAAAGTAAGACCTAGCAAAGTTTTTGTTTGGAAGCATGCCCGGCGCCCACCAAACAAAACACCATAGCATGCAAGATTGGTAAATATACATACCAGTTGTATATGGAAATAATGATAGTATAGTAGAGTCTCACTTATCCAACATTCGCTTATCCAACGTTCTGGATTATCCAACGCATTTTTGTAGTCAGTGTTTTCAATAAATCGTGATATTTTGGTGCTAAATTAGTAAATACAGTAATTACTACGTAGCATTACTGCGTATTGAACTACTTTTTCTGTCAAATTTGTTGTATAACATGATGTTTTGGTGCTTAATTTGTAAAATCATAACTTAATTTGGTGTTTAATAGGCTTCTCCTTAATCTCTCCTTATTATCCAACATATTCTGCTGGCCCGTTTATGGATTGGATAAGTGAGACTCTACTGTATCAAGAAATTTTTGACAGAAGTCACAGTTTGTCTGATTTGGCTATGTTGGTTTGTGATGACAACTACTGTACAGTATATAATAAATGTTCATTTTTTGTTCAACAATAAATGTGAATTCTTCTTCATGGAAAAATAAGACATCCCCTGAAAATAAGACCTAGCACATCTTTGGGAGTAAAAAATAATATAAGACACTGTCTTATTTTCGGGGAAACACGGTATGCAAAGGGCCCCATATGTGCACACTTTTCGGAGTCGTCCTCTTTACAGGGATACTGGCTTCATAAGATTCCTTAGGGCAATTTTATTCCAGGTGACTGTAATACAGTAGAGTCTCACTTATCCAAGCTAAACGGGCCAGCAGAACCTTGGATAATAAGGAGGGATTAAGGAAAAGCCTATTAAACATCAAATTAGGTTATGATTTTACAAATTAAGCACCAAAATATCATGTTATACAACAAATTTGACAGAAAAAGTAGTTCAATACAAAGTACTGTTATGTTGTAATTACTGTATTTACCAATTTAGCACCAAAATATCATGATATATTGAAAACATTGACTACAAAAATGCATTGGATAATCCAGAACCTTGGATAAGCGAGTCTTGGATACTCTACTTGGTGGGTGGGTTGTGCTTTGATTTTATTCTGTATCATACAATTTCAATTGAAAAAATTAAAAACTGATTTCCATGTTAAAAGAAGAAAGGTACTAGTTCATATGTGCATATGAGGACCAAATTATACTAACAGCGTTTCATTCTTTGTCATTCGTCCATTGTTCATTTCTAAGAGCATAATTATGACTAATTGGCTGACACATCTTACTGCTGTGCTCTGCCCTCCAGTGTCCTCATGTGTATCACACAACACATTTTTGTTATATGCACACTTATTTCATTGTACGATTTCTTTATGGAGAATCTTTGCCAATGCTTCCATTTAAGTGAGCTGTCAATATCATCATAGATCACGGTCTTGAATGTTTTCCTCCTTTTGTTTGCCAGAAAAATGAGGCAATCATTGTTGTCTTGTTTGTGCATATTTTCTGTTCATATTTACCTGCCAATTTAAAATGCTTTAAAAAAAAACAAAATAGAGTTTCAATTGAAAATAACATAGTCTAATCTCATTTTCCCTCTTCTGGTTAGGTTATCATTAAAATACGCCAATGTAAGCAGTATCAAGAACCTGGAAATAAGGTACATTTACAAATAATTTTTTTCTGACTAAGCTTTGGGGAGTGGCTGTAAAACAAGAATATAAAATTATATGCAAATTATTATGTTCCTCGTTTTCGCCTGAAGAGATGGTATTGGATTGGATTCAAAGGACTGTGCAACTTGTCCCAAAGAGCTGTAGTCTTTTGTATGCAATTTACCATTCTGTTCCTTTGGTAAACTGCTTTTGAAATGAAATGGAATTGACATCTGGGTTGTTTAGATTATTAAAGCAGGGAAACAAAATTGCAGTTCCCACTTATGTATGCATCCAAAGCAGTATAGACATCCTATTGAATGTAATGGGTCTAACTTCTAACTTAGTTATACTACTACAATAGGAGCCCCTGGTGGCGTAGTGGACTAAAGCCTCGTGACTTGAAGGTTGGGTTGCTGACCTGAAAGCTGCCAGGTTCGAATCCCACCCAGGGAGAGCGCGGATGAGCTCCCTCTATCAGCTCCATGCGGGGACATGAGAGAAGCCTCCCACAAGGATGGTAAAAACATCAAAACATCCTGGCGTCCCCTGGGCAATGTCCTTGTAGACAGCCAATTCTCTCACCCCAGAAGCGACTCAAGTTGCTCCTGACACAAAAAACCTACTACTACTACAATAATAATAACAATGATAATAATAATAATAATAATAATAATAATAATAATAATAATAATAATCAGCAGCAACAACAACAACAAGCTGAAGCTAAATCCAGACAAGACAGAAGTCCTCCTGGTCAGTCGCACAGCCGATCGGGGTATTGGGTGGCAACCTGTGCTGGACAGGGTTACATTCCCCCTGAAGTTGCAGGTCTACAGTTTGGGGGTCCTCCTGGACTCTACGCTGACACGTGAAGCTCAGGTATCAGTGGTGGCTGGGAGGGCCTTTGCACAGTTAAAGCTTGTGCACCAGCTGTGACCGTACCTCGAGAAACCTGACTTGGCCACGGTGGTCCTGGCCCTTGAGCACTCTAATTGGAGGTCAGCTGTGATCAGCAGTGCTGCAGAGTTCGAAGAGGCACGAATGGAGGGCTTAAGGGAGAAACGTGCCAAGAGGAAGGCCCGTCAAGCCAACCCTGATCGGGACCACCTTCCACCTGGAAACCGGTGTCCTCACTGTGGGAGAACATGCAGATCAAGAATAGGTCTCTTCAGTCATCTACGGATCCATCCCCAAGACAACAGAAACGGAGGACCATCATCCTCAAACTATGAGGGATCGCCTAAGTAAAAAAAGTAAGTAAAAAACGTGCAATGTACTCTACGTGGGACTGCCTTTGAAGATGGCTCAGAAACTTCAACTAGTATAATGAACAGCAGCCGGGAGCAAATTATAGGGAGAGGACTACTCCCCCTATTGAAACAGTTCCACTGGCTGCTGATAAATGTCCGATCCTAATTCAAAGTGCTGGTTAAATTCCTAAACGGTTCAGGTCCTGCCTATCTTTGGGATCACACCTCCTATTATGTACCTGCACAAACCCTATAATCTACCGGGGAGGCCCTTCCCGCTTTCGTCTCAAACACAATTGGTGGGGATGAGAGAGGGGGCCTTCTCGGTCGTGGCCCCCCGGCCCTGGAACTCTCTTCCGAGAGAAATTAGACTAGCGCCCACACGGACTTCATTCTGGAAAGATCTGAAAACCTGTTTTTTTCAAGCCACTTTCAATTAAGATGAACCGTCCCTATCTATATCCTAGCATTCTGCACTTTATCACTGTCCCATGCTATTAGTACTCCTAATATATTGCCCTACTTTAACTTTATCCTTCTCCCTCAAGACTGAAGATCGAAGTGCTAATTATGTTGCCTTGGTCATTGACTATGTTTTTATATTGTGATGCTGTATTTTATATTTTTGATGTATTAATTTGTTGTGATTGGAAATGCATTTTATACTGTTGTATTTTATTGTATATTGCTGCGTCTGGTCCCCATGTGAGTTGCCCCAAGTCCCCCCAGGGAAATGGGGCAGGATACAAGAATAAGGTTGTTGTTGTTGTTGTTGTTGTTGTTGTTGTTGTTGTTATAACAACACTTAATTTATATTCCGCCCTTCTCCCCGAAGGAACTCAGAGCGGATTACAGTTTATAAAGTAGACACAAGCAAATGTTCAATACCTTATTACAATCACATAGAATGAGACACACAACACAGACAAAGGCAAAGGTTTCTCCTTTCATTTCCGGCTTCTGGAGGCGGTCTCATCTCTGTTCTTGGAAGGTGCTGGTCTCCATTTCCAAGCCAAGGAGCCTGCGTTGTCACCTCCTGGTCATGAAGCCGGCATTACTTTAGATAGATTGAATCCACTAGCCTTGATAAAGCTTTGCATTGCTTGAAACATGTTGTGTCATAATTCCCATTTCTCTCTGAGATCTTCTTTTTGTACTGAAAGCCACCCCCAATAAATATTTATCAATAGTTAAGACAGATTCAGTCAAAATGAAAAGATGGCTCTCTACACTCCCAACATTCATACGCATGCCATGATATCCATATACATGAGCTCATATACATACACACATTGTTAACAATAGTTAATCATTATGACCAACTCTCTTTAAATATGTGCGTGTGCAATTTTAAATTGAAATAATTAAAAATACCTTTTCACCAGAGAAGGTACTGCATTTAAAATACAATGTTTATGTACAAAGTTTATGTCCTAAACTTCTAAAACATGTCCTTGGGAGAGCTCTTCCAGTTCTTCCTTTCCACTTTATTAGTGCATTCTATACTTCTAATTCATCCATAGTTTCTATAAGAATTAGGATGGATCTACACTGCCATATAATCCAGTTCAAAGCAAATAATCTGGATTTTATATGGCAGTGTAGAAGGGGCCTTAGGAAGCTTTTGAGCTGTAGTAGACTTTCACTTAAGCCTTAGAAACAGCCCTTCTCTCCCACATAATGGCCATTGTACTGGACTCCTCTGAAGGAAAACAGTTCCACCTTCTCTAACTGTTGAAAGAAAGGGAGAAGGACTTAATAATCTTCTTTAAGGAATAAACAGGTATGGCTTTACACCTGACTGTTATTTATTTATTTATTTATTTGCTTTACTTCTTCCTTGCCTTTCTCTACCTCGGAGTGGTCTCAAGGCGGCTTACATAGAGGCAATTATTCAATGCCTTAAAAATATAAAATACAGACATTAAAATTAAATTAAATTAAAATCTGACATATTAAACATTTAAAACATTACATTACATAAGAAATCACACCATCCAAAGTCATAGTCCAGGCCTTTCCATAGTCATTCCATATTTTCCAGACCTGTCATTGCCCTGCTTTATTCACTAAAAGACTGATTCTACAGCCAAGTTTTTACCGTTCTTCTAAAGGCTAGGAGGCTGATCTAATGTCGCTAGTATCGGTATCACATACAATGAAGACTTTAGTCCTAAACAATGTATAATTGTGAAATGACCCACAGACAAATCATATTATAAAAAACTGTTTTCCATAAAATTTGTTTCTAAAGTCTATCTTTTGGAAAGGAACGAGCCATTACGCTCCATGCTTGCATGCCTCAACATGGCAATCACTTGAAATGTCTTTTTTACTGCCAAACTACATAGCTTCAAATTCAGACCAAATATAATCCCCTCTGCCACCTGTTTTTAGATAGGAAAGAAGATTCTCCATTCTAAATAAATGTATTTTATGTTTGTCTCCTTTCTAGATTTGTGATGACCAACAAGTTCTATAAAGGCTCTGCTCGAAACTGGTTCACTTTAGATTTTGTTTATATTCAAAAAGACGATGAGAGTGTTGTTCAATTTAATGTCACAGACATCTCTGGTCCTGCAGAGTATTCATTTCATTGCCAGTTGGTAGGAACTGGGCACCATCAAGGTGTGACTCTGATTCCAAAAGATGATAAACAACAAAAATGGGAGATTGGCATTTCTGAATTCCAGGTAAGAACATATTACAGTTTCTGATGCTATCCTAAGAGTCATTACTTGCAGCAGGATGTTCTGAAAGATTTATATAAAAAAATATATCACCTTCACTACTTCTTTCTTAATAGAAATTTAATAGGAAGCCATTACCTATCAATTTCCTACACTTGGTTCAAATCTGTGTTGAACATCTCAGGAGATGAGGAGGGAGCAGAAAGAAGGGAGGGGTGCAATATGATATAAAAGTGTCAGGGAAAATAACAAAACTCTTCAACAATATCATAAATCCATTAATAGATTTTGTTGTACAAATATCTCCTGATGCTTCTCCCACATATATGGCAGGCATCCTCAGAGGTTGTGAGGTCTGTTGGAAACTAGGAAAGTGGGGTTTATATATCTAAGGAATGTCCAGGTTGGGAGAAAGAACTCTTGTCTGTTTGAGGTAAGTGTGAATGTTGCAATTGGCCGTCTTGATTAGCATTTAATGACCTTGTAGATTCAAAGCCTGGCTGCTTCTTGGTTGAGGGAATTCTTTGTTGGGAGGTGTTAGCTGGCTCTGATTGTTTCTTGCCTGGAATTTCCCCTGTTTTCTTAATGCTGTTCTTTATTTACTGTCCCGATCTTCCCTCAACCAAGAAGCAGCCAGACTTTGAATCTGCAAGGCCATTAAATACTAATCAAGGTGATCAATTGTAACATTCACACTTGCCTCAAACAGGCAAGAGTTCTTTCTCCCAACCTGGACTTTCCACAGATATGTAAACTCCACTTGCCTAATTTCCAACAGACTTCACAACCTCTGAGGATGTTTGCCATAGATGTGGGCGAAACATCAGGAGAGAATGCTTCTGGAACATGGCTATACAGGCCAGAAACCTCACAGCAACCCAGTGATTCCAGCCATGAAAGTCTTCAACAACACAATAATATCACTCTTCCTCATTTAATACTCATAACAACCACTATCTTGAAAGAAAAGGACTAGCCACAGATTGCTCAGTAAGAATTGGAACCTGGATGTGCCAAGTATCACATCAAAACGCTCATCAATGTGAATAGAAAGAATACTTATGAATTCCTCATTCTTGGTAAGAAACAGTGCCTTGATGTATCAAGACATATTGCCAAGAAAATAGTTGACCTCCATAAGATCTTTTCACTTTTGGGGATTTGGGTGTGTGTGCGTACACAGAAAGCAATGTTCTGTTGTACAGGTTTTTGTACATTTTATTTTTTGCATTAGAACTTTCTGGAAAAAAAGCCTCAATGTACAAAGAATATGAGAAATTCTACATAATTTCACCCAGTGGGGAGAAAAATATAAAATTTCCTTTCTTCCTTGATACTCACATATTACCTTCCAGACCACAGCCGATCGGGGTATTTTCATGTCAGGAGCGACTTGAGAAACTGCAAGTCACTTCTGGTGTGAAAGAATTGGCCATCTGCAAGGACATTGCCCAGGGGATACCCGGATGGTTTTGTGTGTGTGGATGTTTTACCATCCTTGTGAGAGGCTGCTTTTAGCCCCCACATGAAGCTGGAACTGACAGAAGAAGCTCATCTGTGCTCTCCACAGGTTCAATTCAAACCAGCAACCTTCAGGTCAGCAACCCAACCTTCAAGTTAGCCGTCCTTCCAGCATAAGGGTTTAACTCATTGTGTCACCAGGCTTCTGAAGAACAAATACAAGCAATTAAAACCATAAAAATGTGAAATATTTTATCAACACATTAACATTTACTTAATTTTTTATAAATCAGTCTAAAATAATTCTAAGAAACAATTAAAAGTCAGAGCAACACAATTTCAATCACTAAAGGCCATGCAGAATTTTACTGTCTTAGCTGCTCACCAGAAGTTCAAAAAAGGTGAACTCAGCCTAATGTAGGGTAGGGAGCTCCACAGTTGTGATGCTTCTACAGAGAAAGCCCTGTTATGTATAAATACCAACCAATTTTCACAAGGTGTTGGCACACATAATAGGGCTTCCTCTGAAGATCTCAAATTTGGGCAGGCTCATAATGTAAGAATCGGTCTTTATGGGAGAGTGAAGATCAAATTAATATTTGCATCCATACTCTCCTTTTACACTTTCACATCTACTAAAATAGCTAAATAAAAAACACAGACATTTCAATAAATTTGGAGATTTCTGCAAAATTGATCTGTCTGAGTCACAATAAATTAGTGGGAAACATTCAGTGCATTGAGCAATCACATGCCTATTATGTCAGTTAAAAGGCTTTCAGGTGAACGGCACCAAGTGAGACATCTGACTAAAATGCAAGTCTGCACAGACAGTCGTATACTTACTTGATTACTATCATTAAAAATCAGGCAGCTTCCTCCTTACAGCTTTATTCAGCGTCAGTTTAAATCATGCATGCTGATCAACAAAACCTAAAGCATGGAAGAGTTTATAACATTGTACGTATGTAATGTGGGCACCCTGTTAAACAATTGATGTTTGCAACCAATGCATATGATTCCTAGGCAGAATTTTTCCTCTAGCGCAATGGTTCCCAACTTGTGGATCCCCAGATGTTTTGGCCTTCAACTCCCAGAAATCCTATCAGTTGGTAAACTGGCTGGGATTTCTTGGAGTTGTAGGCCAAAACACCTGGGGACCCACACGTTGAGAACCACTACTCTAGCAGGAGACTTATCCTGGATCCAACTCAAACAAATGTAGAAAACGTGAAAGCCACAGTCATTGCCTAAAAACCTTGAGAAATCTTGTTTGAAAGAGACAAAACAACAACAGCCCAATGCTGTTTTATATGCTTTTCTAATTTTGGCACTGACAGACTGCAGAGGGTTTCATCTTTACTTTTCTGCCAGAATACAATTGCCTTTTATCATTCATTCATGCACACAAAAATACATCTGAATGCAGAAAACACAATGAGCATTGTTAAAACCAATCAAGGCTTTGGGGGGCAGTTAAATCTCTAGCCTAGTCTGACTTTTTGATGGGAATATCAATATTGCTGCACCCTGTAAATTCACTTTTCCTGCCATCAGCTCCTGCAGGCTTCTTCTGAAAAAACAATTGAATAATAACAAATCTTATTTACATTTACATCAATCAGTAAGTCCCGAATAAGTCATGTGTATTAGAATCAATCCCACATACTATCCAATTGTCCTGATTTAGAAGGGACAGTCCTGATTTATCCTGTTGACACAATTTTAATCTGCTTTTAGAATATCCCAATTCCTCTTCACACTTTCCCCCTTTGTCTCAAGCTCATAATGGAGAAGTACTATGCAGTCACTTAACTTAGTAGGGAGGAAATGGCCACATGACCTTGGAGATGTCTATGGACAATGCCGGCTCTTTGGCTTAGAAAAGGAGATGAGCACCAACCTCCAGAGTCGGACACGAATAGACTTTACCTTTACTTTATGCTGGGTTTACGAACAATGTTTTTGGAGTTTTATCTAATTTCAGGAATATTTAAAAAAATTAAAAAATACATTTCTGATCAAACACTGCACCGTTTTTGTAGATAATCATTTTGGTATGCATTCCACAAATACACCTTATGATCATCATCATTATCATAGGCCAGTGGTTCTTAACCTGTGGGTCCCTAGGTGTTTTGGCCTACAACTCCCAGAAATCCCAGTCAGTTTACCAGCTGTTAAGATTTCTTGGAGTTGAAGGCCAAAACATCTGGGAACCCACAGATTGAGAATCACTGTCATAGGCTATCACTCGTGGCTGAGTAGGATTGTCTTCCAAGTGTAGAGTCTTGGCGGTGGGTTTGCAAATGACTATGGAGACTCTGGATCCACATGATCTTTCACAGTGAGGACATTTCCAGATGGAAAGTGGTCGCAACAAGTGTTTGCTTGATGTCCTTCCTCTTGACATATTTCACCCTTTTGCTCTCTATTTCTGACTTTTCAAAATCCCATCATTCATATGGTGTTACCTAGTACGGTCTGCATTCCCCAAACACACCTTATGACCTAGATTTTGGTTTCATTTCCTTGTTATGAGCATTTATCTGATATCAAGGAACCATTTGAACCATATTGTTTGTCATTTATTAACTGATCGAGTCCCTATTAAATTTACAATAGTCTTTGTTTACCTCAGTGCAGTTACTTGTTCTGATTTATGAGTGTCCAGTGAAAAGGGAATTGAAGAAGCAAGGGAACAAGGGTATGAGAAAAGAAATAGATCTGGAAGAACTCATCTTGGAACGATAGGCTACAGGAGGCAAAGGTTTTTAATGGAAACTATTATTTTAATTAGAAAAAAAACCCCGCTAGAATGTATGTACAGAGTTTAGGAAAATCAGAAAGAAGAAGAAGGGAAAAAAATCCAAGGGAGCCAATTAGAAAGGGTATGACTTTCACTCATTTCCCTAAATAGAAACTACTTTTGCACTCTGAACCTAGTTTCCAGAAGTTGAAGTAAGCGGAAATTGAAAGAGGAAAGTGAAAAGAGAGGAGAGAAATCATAACAGTTTAAAAGTGGTTAAGAAAGTGGGACAGCAGAAAATTAAACAAATCAGAATAGTTGGATGCAAATGTCTGGAGTGTACCTTGAATAGTCTAAGCCAGGCCCGCACAATTTGGGGCCAAAAGTAGATAAGCTAAGCCTCCTGGGATTTTGTGTGTGTGTGTGAGGAGTGACTTGTTGCTTTTGGTGTGAGAGAATTGACTGTCTGCAAGGATGTTGCCCAGGGGACGCCTGGATGTTTGATATGTTATCATCCGTGGGAGGCTTCTCTCCTGACAGACAGGAGCTTATCCTGCTCCCCAGATTCGAACCACCAACCTTTAATGATATTGAGATTGTTGTTGTGTGACTTCACTCTAACCCCCACTTTCTGTCCTTTACAATTGAAGTAAATGTCTTCCATTCTGGGAGAAAAGTAGCATGTAAATGAAGTAAATACAATATAATACAACACAATAGTGGCAGTTATATCCTGAAATAGAGGAATTCAGAAAGTACTTAAACTCAGGGAAATTAAAAAGACTGACACAGCTGGGTGAATCTCTCTGTAAATCAATACTCAGCTCTCCCATTCACAACTAGACTATGCGAATCCAACTTTTTAATTATTACACAAAGTCTCGTGATATCTGGAACAAGCTTTGTGAACCTTATCACAACATAATTCTGATTATTATTATTTTTCAAGCTATTCAGTCCCAAAGTAAGTATACTTGGAACTTAGGGACACTGAAGTCGATGGGAATAGACAACCACAGTTCTCTCCATCCCATCCTTTATCATAAATCCATTGATTTCACAAGCACGGATAAGGTCCTTATGAAGGAGATTTGTGGGAAGTGGTGATTTGTGCTAACAGCTATTTTAATAATGAAACAGAAAAGTCAACTTGAAAAATTAGTGGGCCAACATCTATGTATGTTATCATGAGTATTTTTTTTAAAAAAAAGCTATTCAGCAAAAAAAAAAAGTGATTTCTATGGAATTTCTGAAGAATTAACAGTGTAGCGGGAAAATTATGCTGCCTTTTGTTATGGCAGTTGGACGTCAGCTTTATAATATTGTATCAGTTTTTTTAAATGATTTATTATTCACACGCTCTTGGAATCCTTGCCTCAAGCCATAAGGAGAGGCGGATAATAAATAAATTATCATTATCATCTCTTGTGATGGAGAACACCATATTCCTGAAAGTAATACATATGGCAAAATTTATATTATTCCCCAAAGTTATTCAGCCTAGCTAAAACTGAGGGCATCATGTTTAAAAGATAGTTGAACATTTCTTTTATGTCTATGGAACAAAGTCTCCAGAAAAATTCACAGCATAATTTGTACTCTTCCTGAAATAAACTTTCTTGAAGGAGTTGGTACCCATAGTAGATCTTAAAAATATAGATAATGCTACTGTGCTAAAAGGTAGTTAAAAGTTTTCCCCTGAGGAGGTCAAATCCACCCTCCAGGCGAAAGCATGCAGAATTCATTGATTTTCACACATGTGCCTTATTCCCAAAGCAGAATTATATGACTCTGAGTGATTTAAATAAACACTAGGTATGGCATCAAATTCCAAATTAAAACCCACGGTATTCCAAATTCATCTGCTCCTTATCAGATGAAAATGATTGGGAAAGGTTTCATTGTGAAATATTTCAGAAGATAGGAAATAATAATAATAATAACCTGCATGCATTATTCGCCAATGCAGCATATAGTCCTAGATACTTGGGAAGTGTCTGACAATCCAATACAACAGCCAGCATAGTTATCTTGTTTGCTGTGTACTAATCTTGTTGTGTATATAATAATAATAATAATAATAATAATAATAATAATAATAATAATAATAATAGTAATAGCAACTTTATTTATACCCCACCCTATCTTCCAGGGACTTGGAGCAGCTTCCAATCATAAAAAATATAATAGATACATAAAACAACTGGGTGACATAATGCATTAAGACAAGTCAAGCTGAACAGAAAACAACGAACACACAAACAATTATTACATAAAACAATTTAAACAAGCTTTTAAAAGTCCAAGTCACATTCTCTCAGCCTCGGAGGAAGGCAATGGCAACCCGCTCCTGAACAAATCTTGCCAATAAGGCCACCATTGATCAAAGATGACTTGGGGCACACAACAACAAGTTACATTGGGAACCTCTCACACATACATAAGATGGGCTAAGAAGCAATACATAAATGCTCTAAATACATACATTTGGGAGTTTTAACTTAGTCACAGGTATGATCAGAAAGGTTGCAGGTTCGAATCCGGGGAGTGGGGTGAGCTCCTGCTGTTAGCCCCAGCTTCTGCCAACCTAGCAATTCAAAAACATGTAAATGTGAGTAGATCAAGAGGTACCACTTTGGCGGGAAGGTGATGGTGCTCCATACAGTCATGCCGGCAACATGACCTTGGAGGCATCTACAGACAACGCCGGCTCTTTGATTTAGAAATGGAAATGAGTACCAATCCCCAGAGTTGGATACAACTAGTCTTAATGTCAGGGGAAAACCTTTACCTTTACATATATGCATACATAAATATCTCTTGCTCTGGTTTTAGTTGTTAGACACATGAATGCAGAGCTTGGGAAAAATACCTTTTGCACTGTAACTCCCAAAATCTACCTGTCACCATGATCACTGGCTCTACCTGTTTTGAGTAGAAAAGTCTAGTAACATTGGAGTGAGAGAGTTAACAGGTGCTGCATTTTTTTCCTGGCACATACCCCAAAATAAATGACATTTTTCCAGGTTTGACATGCAACGTTCCTGTGGTTAAAGAAACACTACAGACGTGTGGTTAATGATCATCCCGCCTGTTGAAGCAGGACATGAAGTACAGGTTCTTGGCTCAACACTCTTCTTTTTTCTTTTCTTTTGCAGATCCAAGCTTTCAATGTTAAAAACATCACATTTGCCTATGCAAGTGACTGCACCTCATTCTTCACCCCTGCAATATGGATGGGTTTGGTCACTTCCTTCGTTTTATTATTGATCCTTACCTATGGAATCCACATGATTACGAATCTCACAACAAACAGTCGATTTGATGATCCTAAAGGCCCAGCTCTTTCCATCCCTCAGACAGAGTAGCCACAAAGGAACAATCCAAATCATTTTCAACCTCCTAGACTATCAAAAGATAAATGAATAGGCAATAAAATGTTCAAGCTTTTAAAAATAAATGAGTGACTCTCACAATTCTGCCAGTTGTTCCTGGCTTTTAAAACTGGCTGTCTAAATGAAAACCCAGAGCCAGTGCTTTAAGCCTTCACAGGCAAAAATTGTTCATCACCAAAAATCAGTAGTTAATGTCATCAACTTCATGAGTGTCACCTTAGAAGTTTTATATTATATTGTACAAGTATTTTGGGAAAGAAGAATGGGACATTTTAAAAGAAACTGGTTAAGAGTGATGGCACAAATTGAAGAGGTCTATCTGGGCAAAATCAGAGGTATGATGATGGTGATGGTGATGTTTATTTGTGCCCAGCTTTTTTCTCAGCATCAATTACCAATATACCTTAGATAATTTTGAAAAGAAAGGTATGGTAGATATGTCTCAATTTTAAAAAACACTTCTGCAAACACCAAAGCTTCCTGGGCACTCTGGGCTCCTTTTGAAAGATTTATATAACACTTAGATTGACTTGATTACTCTTCTCTTTTTGTCTTTCAGTCATCCTATGATGAAATGAAGGTGTGGCAATGCAGTTGCAATTTAGAAAAGGATTATTATTATTATTATTATTATTATTATTATTATTATTATTTGATACAGAACAAAATTAGTACACAGCAAGCAAGATCACTATGCTGGCTTTTGTATTGGATCACACATCGGATACTTCCCAAGTGTCTAGGACTGTGTGATGTATTGGTGAATAATGCAAGCAGATCCAAGTAGGGTGGCCCTTTGCAGGTGACAGATGGTAATTATATCAACGCCGATGGTTTTTAAGTGTAGTCCAAGGTCTTTAGGCACTGCATCCAGTGTGCCGATCACCACTGGGGCCACCTTTACTGGCTTGTGCCAGAGTCTTTGCAGTTCTATCGTCAAATCCTCACATTGTATCACCTTTGTCAGTTGCTTCTCCTCAATTCTGCTGTCACCTTCGATTGCAACATTGATGATTCATACATTGTTTTTTAACACGATTGTGAGGTCAGGAGTATTGTGCTCCAAAACTCTGTCAGTCTGAATTCGAAAGTCCCAGAGTAGTTTGACATGTTCATTTTGTGTAACTTTATCAGGCTTGTGATCCCACCAGTTCTTTGTCACAGGCAGATGGTATTTGTGGCACAAATTTGAATGGATCATTTGAGCAATGGTATTATGCCTCTGCTTGTAGTCTGTCTGCACAATCTTCTTGCAGCAGCTGAGGATGTGATCCATCATTTCGTCTGCTTCCTTGCATAGCCTACACTTGGGATCTGAGTCAACTTTTCCATTCTGGCTTTGATGGCATTTGTTCTAATTTGTTTTTGGGCTGCAAGAATCAGGCCCTCGGTCTCCTTTTACAAAGTTCCATTTGTGAGCCACATCCATGTTTTTTCCTTGTTAATTTTGCTCTCAGTTTGTACCAGGAACTGTCCATGGAGAGCCTTCTTTTGCTAGTTTACTCCTCTGCTCCGCATTGTAATTTTACGGTATTCACTCTTTGTCTTGTACACTTTAAGCAGTTTTCTACCTCCGGTGGCGCAGTGGGTTAAACTACTGAGCTGTTGACCTTGCTGACCGAAAGGTTGCTGGTTCGAATCTGGGGAGCAGGGTGAGCTCCTGCTGTTAGCCCCAGCTTCTGCTAACCTAGCAGTTTGAAAATATGCAAATGTAAGTAGATCAATAGGTACTGCTCTGGCGGGAAGGTGACGGCGCTCCATGCAATCATGATGGCCACATGACCTTGGAGGTGTCTACGGGCAAAGCCGGCTCTTTGGCTTAGAAATGGAGATGAGCACCAACTCCCAGAGTCAGATACGAATAGACTTAATGTCAGGGGAAAACCTTTACCTTTACCTACTATTGACTTCCATCAATGTTGGTTCTTGACTGTCTTTTACGTAATCTGCCAGTGCATATTTCTCTTCTTCTTGTTTCACTTGCAGAAGCACTCTGCCTCCTGATTTTCTAGGCAGGTAAAGTCTGTCGACATCACTACGTGGGTGTAATGAGTAGTGGATTGTCATCAGTTTCCTTGTTTTTCGGTCCAGATCATCCAGCTCTGCTTGCATCCAGTTCACAATTCCAGCAGTGTATCTGATGACAGGAATGGCCCTGGTGTTGATAGCCTTGTTCATGTTTCAGCCATTTAGTTTGCTCTTCAAAATTTTTCTGACCCTTTGGACATATTCTTTGCTGAACACATTTTTCACATGCCAATGCTTGATATTATTATTATTATTATTATTATTATTATTATTATTATTATTGGAATTAGAATTCTCTGCCAAACAGCTCTAGTGTGCTATACCACACTATAAACCCCAGGATTCCATAGTTTAAATAGACTCAAAGTACCATCACTGTGGAATGTGAAAAGACCTTCAGAGATCCTAAGTTCCGGATCTTTAATTAATTCGCCATTAATTTTTGCCCTCCCGTTTCTTCAGACATTTCTATCAGGAATCAGACAAAGGACAATATTCTTGTGACTAAAGCCATTTATAAAACCAAAGCAAAGCACCATCATTATAATAATCTGGTTTGGATTAATTAGAAATTAAAATATAAATACAAAGCTTAATTTGGATATTGTAGGAAGGAACCATTCACTAATAAGGGAACTCCCACACCGTGTGGATGTTGTTAAATAACAGGCAAAACCACGAAGATTTTATGCAACGTGAAACCCATTCTTAAGTTATGCAGATGCTACATCCCACGCCCAACAAAATAATACTCTCCTGGATTATGTGGATTTACAGAGGTTATTATAGTACAAAAACTATGAGTCTATACTGCACACATTCAATAATGTTTATTGTATATGTGTGAAGCTAAACTTTCTTTTGCATCTATCGCTATGTGGATCCTGTGTTTGCTGTTTATTGAGAAATCTATACATAAAGATAATTACTATTAAAATATCATTGTTTACTGTAATTATATTTTCATTTTCTTGTTCTATTATTTTCTTTGTGACTTGGGTCCCCATAAGTGGAAAGGGCTTGAAAATATTATAATGCTTGGTGAAGTGGAGAGCATTAAAAATAGGAAGATTGCATTACAGATGAATAGACCCAGGGCCTATCTACACTGCCATATAATGCAGTATCAAACTGCATTATATAGTAGTGCAGATGGGGCCTCAGTTCATAGCCCCAAGTCTGCAAAATCTGAACAGGCCTATTGAGAATAGGATGAATTGGAGATCCCTCAGGTCCCTCCCACACAGCTGAATAAAATCCCACATTTTCTGCTTTGAATTGGAATATATGACAGTGTGGATTTAGATAACCTAGTTCAAAGCGGATATTGTTGAATTTTCTGCCTTGATATTCTGGGTTATATGGCTGTGTGGATGGACCCTCATTCATGGGGTCATCATAAGACAAGGTTGGTTTGAACACTGTTGACAATATCTGGAAAAGAAAGAACATGCCACTAATAAAGTGGGGAACCCAGGCTTTAAAAATGTAGAGCTGTGCCTCATCCCCTTGTTCAAAAGCAAAAACATGCTGTTTGGGTTTGATGGGAGGCAGCAACAACCTATTCACTGAATGCATGAGCAGCCTCCACTTCTCCTTTGCATCCAATCCATAGAAACTTCTGTATTTGAGTCATGCAGAAGTGTCTGTCTCTGTATTAAGAAGATCTGCCTTTGGAGTTCAAGAAGAAGCCCCACCCTCACTCCCCATGTTATTGACTCTGCTTTTGAATAACAGATTTTGGAACAGTTCTGTGCCAGCTTGGCTCGCAATTGCAGTAGCGAGTGCATTGGGTGGCTTAAACTTGAAGTTCCAAGCTGTCTGTTTCTTTCCAATGAAGTCCTGAGGGATTCAGCAACATCCTAAAGTTTCATTTTCATCAGACGTGGGAGAGACTGGGAAAGAGATGGGTGGCACATTTGAGTTGCCCAAACTGCCATGTGCTCTTTAAAGCTTGCCATTGCCAATTAAAATTCTTTCAGTACAATAAAACTGCAAATAAAGCCTTTGTCTATCAGTTAAAATTTCCCAGTAACCTCATTCAGCCAGTCCAACAAGCAATTAATCCTATTTTTTAAAAAAGAAGAAAACAAAATAAAGTGATCACGGGAGCCTGGTTTCTGTTTAACTCCCATATAGAAGCTCTTCATGTAGAGTTTTTAAATCACAGCAAAGGGCTATAATGATTTCCAAAATAGCATAACTGTTGCAAATTACAGTAAGAGCATAATTTACATAGCCAGAAAGTTAGGGGCATAGCTAGACAGCAACCAGAAATACTCACTCGAAAATATTGGTAAGGCTAGAATATTTATTTATTTATTTATTTCCAGTATTTATATCCCGCCCTTCTCACCCAAAGGGACTCAGGGCGGCTTACAACAATGGCAACAATTCAATGCCTACATAAAGTTGATATCAAACAATACATAAAATCAGTTAAGACTATTAAATACAATATAAAATACAATGTATAAATTTAAAAATATATGATCAGATCATATATTATTATGATAGAATAAAGTGAAAGTATTGCCGAAGGCTTTCATGGCCGGAATCACAGGTTGCTGTGAGTCTTTCAGACTGTATGGCCATGTTCCAGAACTGAAGACTGAAAGGGTTTTTTTTATCATGTCAGAAGCGACTTGAGAATGTACTGCAAGTTGCTTCTGGTGTGAGAGAACTGGCCATCTACAGAGACGTCGCCCAGGGGACGCCTTGATGTGTTAGCCAGGAGGTTTCTCTGGTGTCCCAGTAAGCTAGAGCTCATCCCATCTCGCAGATTCAAGCAGGTAAGCAACTCAACCTTCAGGTCAGCAGTTCAGCCTGCACAAGAGTTTCACCCATTGCTCTGCCGTGGCTCTGACTGAAAGGTGAAGGTTGTCTTTGAGACCCTCTCCTTCTGTCGGAAAGTTGCCTTTAAGAATAAAATCTTAGCTTTTCTGCCCAACAACAGTGGTCTTGCTATGTGGTAGTGAAGAAGCCACATTGACCAGGCGGAAGAGGATTTCTCAAACAAGCTGGAAAAGGAAGTGCGGAACTTCAGTTTCAAGAGTGAAACCTTCTAGGCTGGATCTACACTGCCCTATTTGGGCAGGATTTGATCTCAGATTATCTGCTTTGAACTGGATTATATGAGTCTACACTGCCAGATAATCTGGGATAAGCAGATAATCTGGGATCAGATCCTGGGATATAGGGCACTATAAATCCAGCCGTAGAGGAGGGAGGAAAAGGGTAAGTTAAAGGAGAGGTGACTGGAGGAGGATCAAGACAAGGAAAAGGATAAATATATCCCTTCCTGCCTTCTTTCTTTTTCCTGTAAATCTGTATGGAGACATCATGCTTCCTGACATCTACCGATATGCAAAGGAAAATGCAAAATGCCCATTGCCCCACAGCTCTGAACTTCCGAAGAAAGGGTGTAGGCAATAGTAGAGTAATTGTTGTGAAATTGTCTACAATGGTATTGAACAATCCTTGCTCAGCTGATTTCCCTTCCTGCCAAATTCCCCTGCTGCTGACTTTCCTGAGGACTTAAGATTGCTCCCTTCAATACATATTTTAATACATATATTACATATTCATGTTATGCATATAAATGTGTATTTGAATACTTTATACAAATGTAAGTTAATTGTAAGTTAAATGTAAACTCCATTCAGTCATGACCTTGGAGGTGTCTACGGACAACGCTGGCTCTTTGGCTTATTTATTTATTTATTTATTTACAGTATTTATATTCCGCCCTTCTCACCCCGAAGTGGACTCAGGGCAGATTACAATGAACACATATATGGCAAACATTCAATGCCAACAGACAAACAACATACATTAGACAGACTCAGAGGCATTTTTAACATTTTTCCAGCTTCACGATTCCGGCCACAGGTGGAGCTGTTGTTTCACCGTCCAGTAGTGACTGTACTTCCTCATTCCTTTCCTCGTGTTTTGCTGGCAGTTTTATGGTGTTGTAAATTAGCCTCCCGCATAAAGCGTCCCTAAATTTCCCTAATTGACAGGTGCAACTGTCTTTCGGGGCTGCATAGGTCAACAGCAAGCCGGGGCTATTAATGGTCGGAGGCTTAACCCGACCTGGGCTTCGAACTCATGACCTCTCGGTCAGTAGTGATTTATAGCAGCTGGTTACTAGCCAGCTGCGCCACAGCCCGGCTCCGACTTAGTAATGGATATGAGCACCAACCCCTAGAGTCGGACACAACTAGACTTAATGTCGGGGGAAAGCCTTTACCTTTACCTAAGTCAATTGTGGATGGGATAGAACTGATTGGTATTAAGTGGAGAAGGTATGCAATTGTGATATGAACAAAAACTGACAGGTTAGCCCTTTCAAAGGGAGACGAAAACATCAAGTTTGTCCAACACACCTAAATTTAAGTCTGTGTAACAGCACATCATTTTTTAGAAATAGGATTTAAACATATTTTTGAACTATGAACAGAACGTGTATCAAGTCATCCCCATTCCTACCACCAGGTGGTGTACAGACAACACCTTCTTATACCTTATTTATCATGTCAGAAGCGAACCGAGGGTACAAATTGTAAAGTATTTGAAAACACAAACAAAGATTAAAAAAACTTGACATTATACTAAATGTCCTTTGACCCATAGATGGTCACTTGGAGCGCCTCTAGTGTTGCTATAGGAAGGTCCTCCATTGTGCAGGTGGCAAGGCTCAGACTGCATTGTAGTACATTGGTCTGTGGTTTGCTCTTCTCCACACTCGCATGTCGTGGACTCCACTTTGTAGCCCCATTTCTTAATGTTCGCTCTGCATCTCATGGTGCCAGAGCACAGTCCATTCAGCGCCTTCCAAGTTGCCCAGTCTTCTCTCCCATAAAAGTGAATAAGACTTCAAGCTCAGCCATCTACATTTTACTTGGAATCAGGGAATAAGGCAATTGAGTGGAGGAAGGATAACATATTCTTTAAGGAAATCTCAAAGAAAGAGATAAAACAAATTGGAAATATATCATTAAGAAATATAATGGAAATATGGAATAAATATAAAGGACAATTAATTAATAAGAATTCAGTTTTAACGCCAATAATAATGGAAAAAGATTTCCCAAAGGAACTAAAAGGAACGCTAGATAAAGAATTAGAAAAAAGGGAACTAAAAAGGGTAGGAAATTGGATAGAACAAAAAATGGAAAAGGTAAAAATGAGAGAAGAATTGAGAGGAATAAATATTTCTTGGATTCATTGGATTCAATTAGAAAAATGGAATGAAAACTGGTGGGCCCGAAATAAAACTGGAAAACAAATAACGCAATTTGAGGAATTAATAATAAAAGCATTAAAAAGAGGAAATAGTGAGCCATTAAAAGGAACAACAAGTAAAATATATAAAATACTAATTAAAGACATAGAAAAAAAGAAAAGACTAACATTAAGAGAATCATGGGAGGAGGAATTAGGAACAAAGATAACGGAAAAAGAATGGGAGGAGATATGGAAAACAAGACAATTAAAAAACATGTCAATTAGAATAAAAGAAAATTATTACAAACTAATTTGGAAGTGGTATTTAACACCAAGAAGGTTAAATATTATGAATAAGAATAATAATGAAAAATGCTGGCGAGGGTGCCAGGAAATTGGAACCTACATGCATATGTGGTGGGATTGTAAACATGTAAAAGGTTTTTGGGAATTGATCATAAGGGAAATATAAAATATTATGAATAAAAAATTAGAAGGAATCCAGTGGAAATATTACTTTTAATTAAAAAAGAGGATGAGAAAGATAAGAGGGAAAAAATTTTAATAGACATGCTATTAACAGCAGCTAGATTATTAATTGCAAAATATTGGAAAGGAGAAATGAAAATACAAATTAATGAATGGTATAAAGAAGTTTGGCGAATGGCACTGAATGACAAGCTAACATCAAATTTAAAAGTAAAGAAGGGATTATGGGAAAAAAATGATTTTTAAAGTATTTGGAGAAAATTTCTAGAAAAATTATTGGAAAAAGAAGATGGGAATTTACCTCCAAATGAAGAATTGAACTTTTGGTGGGACTACAGAAGAAGAGATGGCTCTGGGGAAGGGGAGCACAGGGGTGAATGTAAATAAAAGAGGGGGAAATGTATAGAATATGTTTATATAATTGTAACTTTTTCTCAATAATAACAATAAAAAATATTTAAAAAAAAAGAAGTTTATTCCATTGGTTTCCTTGGATCCTATTGACAAGAGACTGCATTCAATTGTGACATATAATTTGGCATAGATCTTGTCCAGGGTAACAATATATACATTTAGGCAATGTACCGTATATACTCGAGTATAAACCGACCAGAATATAAGCCGAGACACCTAATTTTACCACAAAAAACTGGGAAAACTTATTGACTCGAGTATCAGATGATTGTGGGGAATGCAGTAGCTACTGATAAATTTAAAAAATAAAAATAGATACAGTAGAGTCTCACTTATCCAACATAAACGGGCCGGCAGAACGTTGGATAAGCGAATATGTTGGATAATAAGGAGGCATTAAGGAAAAGCCTATTAAACATCAAATTAGGTTATGATTTATAAAATGAAGCACCAGAGCATCATGTTAGACAACAAATTTGGCAGAAAAAGTAGTTCAATATGCAGTAATGCTATGTAGTAATTACTGTATTTATGAATTTAGCACCAAAATATCACGATATATTGAAAACATTGACTACAAAAATGCGTTGGATAATCCAGAACATTGGATAAGCGAGTGTTGGATAAGTGAGACTCTACTGTACCAATAAAATTATATTGAGACATCAGTAGGTTAAATGTTTTTGAATATTTACATAAAACTGTAATTTAAGAAAATAATAAGACTTTAATAAGATAAGACTATCCAACTCTTATTACCTATATATTCGAGCATAAGCTGACCTGAATATAAACCATCCAGGACCCTCACTTGTGTATAAGCCGAGGGGGGGGGGGGGCTTTTTCAGCCCTTAAAAAGGGCTGAATATTTGGCTTATACAGTATTCCTCCTACAACATGAGTGCCAGTAGACCCATTCTAAAGTTTTATTTACTTATTACACTTTGTGTCTATTCCAAGGTTTCATACCACTTGCAGAATATTTTATTGATTTGAAATAAAACAGTATCTTGATAAAACAGGCTGTGATTTGCACCCTAGTTTTGAACAAATGGACAGGAACACAAATGCAATGAGATGTAATTATATAGAATACTATGACTAAGGTATGGTATGAGCCATGTCTTGACATCTTTCTTCGTGTGTTTCAGAAAAAGGATGTTTGCATTTCTCTTACTCTTGTTATTATTGTTGGTCATTCCAACTTCAACTTTCAAACAGATTTTCTGCAATTTTTCTTTAATTCTGTAGGATTGCAGGAGCAGAATGAGTTTTATAAATTTTCAGACAGAACTTATTGTGCATTAACTGAGCAATTTCTGGTGCAAGCAAACAACAGGCTTCTGCACTTTCCCTTCCCTACCGTCTCACTATATCCATCCATTGCAATTTGTCCTCTTAGCTCTTTCTGCCTCCGTTTTTCCTCCCCTGCCCCTTCGTTCTATCTAATGATGCAATTTTCTACTTACTTTCCTCTGGAGCTTTGCCTCATCATTAGGCCACTTCCCCAGTTCAATTAAAGCGATATTAAAATCATAGACTTCTGTACTATTGGGTAACTTTCATGCCTTTTACAAAAGGGATGTTTTTCCTAACTGAGGGGCACAAAAAGAAGAAAGCAGAGGAGGAGGAGAAAAAGAAGATAAACTTGCACAAAGGAACAGCAAAAAGATAATAAGGAATCCAAGGAAGTATTTTGAGAACTATATTGTTCGACTGACTATGGGACGAGAGCAGGATTAAGAGAGCACTGAAGGAGATAAGGAAATTGTGGAGAATGTGAATTTTCATCTGTCTTTGCGGTAGCGCAGCAGGGTTAGACCACTAGCTGCACAAAATCTGTTGACCAGAGGGTTGGCAATTGGAAGTCATGAGTCATGGTGAGCTCCCAACTGTCAGCCCTAGCTTCTGCCAACCAAGCAGTTTGAAAGCATGCAATGCAAGTAGATCAATAGCTACTGTCTTGGCAGAAAGATAAAAGAGCACCCCATGCAGATATACATACATGCCAGCAGCGCGATCAGAGAGGTCTACAGACAACAGGTTCCTTGGCATGGAAAAATGAAATAAGAGCACCTTCCCATGGCCGGAGTTGAACATTGCTTCCAAAAGCCAGAGATGAAAAGGGGAAGGCCTTTACCTTTGTCTGTGTATTGTATGTCGTTGTTCTCTCTGTAAAATTCATTGAATGTTTGCCTCATATGTGTAGACAGTAATATGCTCTAAGTGCCTCTGGGGAGATAAAGCAGAATATAAATAAAGTGAATTATTATTATTATTATTATTATTATTATTATTATTATTATTATTATTATTGAAGATGTAGGGCAGATACTCATCTGACACCTTTATAAAGGGATTCTGAGGAACTCAGGCAAATAATGCTGGCAGAAGAAGATGACATTTAGATGGCCATATGTATCCTGTGATATCCCTAAATGCAACCTATGAAGATTCATTGAAGCCCCGCCATAGGCCAAGATCTCCGCAAATCTTTTTAAGGCTATTTGGAAGGGGGCATTTTATGCCAGAAACCACCCAAAAATCCCCAAACAAGTTGCACAGTTTGTTTTTCTCAGTATTCCAGAACTCCCAACTCTTCCCAAAATTGGCTGAAAATTGACCAAAATTGTGGCCAAATGTTCATTTCTTTGTGTGGGGTGATCCCTGGGGTGATCCAATCGGTGGGTATGAGAAGGGAAATGGCCCCCAGGTTTCTGCATTTCTTCATCCAGATACTATGCCTTATTGACTTGATAAAACCACTTGGTCCAAATGGAACCCATATGAGAACCATTAAGGAACTGAAATGTGGACTTGCTGATCCTGTGATAAAATCTGCACCATATCCCTAAAGATAGGACTCTTTTCCATAAAATTAAAAGTTGGTCAATATAACACCAATTTTTAAAAGTTGTTTTCAAGCGTTCCAGAAACTGCAAGCTTGTAAATGTAATGCCTTTTCTATAGACATGGGTGGAAAATGTTATTAGAGATGAAATTGTCAAGCATATAGGAAATCATCTCCAGCTAAAAAAAAATAAACAGCTTCTGCAAAGGTAAGTCCTATCTCAGGAACACAGCTGTGATCTCGTAGTCATTACCTACTTGAATTTCCAAAAAGCTTTCGACAAAGTCTCTCACCAAAGACTCTTGAAAAAAATGTACGAGTTACGGGATGAAAACAGAAATCCTCTTATGGATTGGTGACGGGTTAAAGAACAGATAGCAGAGAGCAGAAATAAACAGTCCTCACAGATGAGGGAAGTAAACACTTGGGCACCAAAGGATCTGTGCTGAGTTTGATGCTCTTTAACTTCCTCATAAATGTTCTGGAGTTGGGTGTGCTCAGTAAGGTGTACGAGTGGATAAAAGGCAATAATTTAAAGCAGTTAGAACAAAACCTGATTGCAAAGAGTACCAGAAGTATTTCTCCAAATGCAGGGCACCGGCAATAAAAATCCCAAGTTCACACACACACTGGCAAGAGTTGATCTGGGGGTGTCTACCCATAAAGGAGACTTTGGCTCAATAGCTTAGTCAAGGTTTAGTTTCAGCTGATGTAAACAAGTCAGAATTCATGCAGAGCAGATAAGAAAGGGTACTGAAAATAAAAGTGCAGATGTTGTTGTTGTGTACTTTCAAGTCATTTCTGATCTATGGCGACCCTTAGGCGAACCTATCATGGGGTTTTCCTGGCAACACTGTCCTTATGTAAATCTAGAGTGTTAACTGCATTTGGGACATTGTGTACAGCCGTCTCTTTCTCTAATCTCCCTTTGAAATTTCTTCCTTCCTTAAAGGAATTGTAATAAAGCAAAGAAATTTCAAAGGGAGATTAGAGGGAAAGAGAGCGAGCTATTGAATTATAATCCATTAGGACATTCTAGTCTCTCTTGAGTGGTTTGAATTTGGAAAACGAAGTCTTATACTTTTACTTGGGCTATAAATGATGAAAGCTCATATTGGAACAGCAATATTCCATGGCTACTGAGCATACGCCAAACTTTACTTTTTTATTGTAAGAAAAGGTTGACAATTCCTTTAAAACTTTTTGGGTACTGCACCTCCATGTTGATATATCTGTTTCTAGTTGCTTGGTGGTTTTGCTTTAGCTAAGAGAAATTGTCTCTCTGGAAATGACTTTGGCATTAGAAGAAGCAGAAAATGTATTGACTTGTTCCTTTGAAAAAGAATGTAGTATGAACTGTAGTTCAGCCCAGGGCATTAATGCAGTAATTAGGTCATCTGTGGCTGAGAACACACTGAGAGCTCCTTCCAATGCTCCCTACACATGGGATGACAGCTAATTTGGTGGCAAATGGAGATGCTTCAGATGATGTTGACTACATGATTCCTTGACAACACATGCAGATTTTCTATCCATGCACAATTGCATTGTGTATTAAATGGTACTTGAGTTGCTATGTTGTTGTCATAGGCTTCTGATCTTGGAGCACAACTCAATTACGTAGCTATTTTTATTTATTTGTTTATTTACAGTATTTATATTCCATCCTTCTCACCCTGAAGGGAACTCAGGGTAGATTACAGAACATATATACGGCAAACATTCAATGCTGATTATACACTGACAAGACAGACAACAGATAGAGGTATATATAGGCTTTCCCATCTTTTGGCATCTTTGGAGGTTGTGCTGAGTTCTGGCCACCAAGGGTTGGGGCGTTGTTGTAACTTCATTTCTCTTCCAAAGAGCTTTCTCTGTTCGTAAACTTCTTCCTTTTTCTGATTGAAATTCTGAACCTAAATATCTCCCCACTTTAATGTGGTTCCTATTTGTCTACTCACATTTGTTTTCAAACTGCTAGGTAGGCAGAAGCTGGGCTAAAGGTCAGAAGCTCACCCTGACCCGGGCTTCAAACTCTCAACCTTCCAGTTGGCAAGATTTATTGCAGCTTGGTGATTAACCTGCTGTGCTAAAGCCCAGCCTGGCTTATGGTCTGAAGATTCATATGTGTATTGTATAATAGTAATAGTAATAGAAATAATAATAATTTTACAGTCCCTCTAGATGATTAGGTTAAATTGGGCAGAATTAATGAATTAGTGATGTTTGGGTTAACTAGAACAGAATTACAAAGACATAGATTTTCTTCTTTGAGAAGAAGCAAAGAGAAAGATATGGGGATGTCATAGGACAGTGGCCCAGTTTTGTGTGACAATGGTGTAGCACTAGAAAATGTCCATTTCCGCTACCCGTGGTTTAGGGGGTTCAGAGAAGTGTGTTGGGGCCTGCCTACTGTCTTATTACTCCTATTTGCAGGGACTAAGCAACATGATTATTGAATTCTCCAAACATGAGAACTTTCTGTTGCCTAATTTCTCTCTCTCTCAGTTTTTGTTTAAGGTTTCTTTCTCTGGTTCACTTTCCAGCCCTAATGCAAAACACCCAATCCTCTGAACAAGGAAGTCTTTCATCCTGACTTCTGATTTCATAACAGGTATTGGCATTTTATCCTCAATTGAATGAAAGTGCTCTGGACAATAAGTAGTAAACGAATGAATGAAAGAAAGGGATAAAGTAAAGCAATAGCTTACCAAGAGGTGGTTCCTGGATGTTTCACTGGCACACCTCTCAATCTACACATGTGGACCAGTCTCCTCCTACTTAATCTGTCTTCCTACATGAAGTTTTATCTCAAGACTGGAATACTTGTTCAAGCTGTTTCTATCATAGAACCACTTCCCGGAAGGATTCTCCTAACACTTCGCTGAGGAGAGATCAGCTCTTTCTGATTCTAGATTGTATTGAGTCCTTTCTGGCTGCCGGTATGTTTTTCAACATTTCATTCCTTCAAATAGCTTTAATAAGGTGAACTCCAATAACTTTCCTGGGCCCAATGTTTTATTATACACAGTATAATTATAAGTAGGAAAGTCAACATAGGAGCCAAGGAGAATGTTAAGACTGCTTCAGCTAATATGAGTGCTTCTGTTTAAAGCAATTTATATATTAGATCTCCAAGATTTTGAAGGGTGGTTTCAGTTCATATCACTGGATGTTCAACTTCAACATGGAGAGTATGCATGTGATGACAGAAGAAAGACAGTTTCTTCTGGAGTGCTCTTTACTCCAGAAAGGTTGGGGGGAGCCACAGAATTGGGAGGAATGATCTGAATAATTCCCAAAACTGCAAATAGCTTCATAATTCTATTTCATAACAGGTAGACAGACATTATTTCTTGTGGCCATTTTTCTATTTTAGCCCCTCTGCCACGGCTTCCTGAAGCCTTGGCAGAGTTCTTTCAAATGTGGTTATATAGTATTGATATTTGATATTCAGACATGGAAATCAGGCTGGATTTAATTTCAAGTTATTGTAAAGGTGTTTAGCATTTGAGCACTTCTGTATGGCTTTTTTATTGCCAAGAATCCACACAAATCTGTCTCCTTTGGATGAAGTCAATTTATTAATTTTTGCTTTGCTATAATCCTTCCTATTTTCTATTAACTTATTGCATTGGCAAGTAACATAAAGATTACATCCCCCTATTACATAAATGTATCTTTATATACAGTCAGTGCTTGGTATCCACTGAGATTTAGTTTGTGGACCCCTGTGGATACCAAAATCTGTGGATATTCAAGTCCTGTCTATACATGAAACAGTAAAATGGCATTTCTTATAAAAATGACAAAATCAAGTTGTGCATTTTGGACTTTTTAAAAGCACATTTTAAGCTATGGTTGGTTGAATTTGTGCATATAGAGAGCTGGCTGTACTCCCACTTATACTACAGATCTCAAGACTAGAACATATTTTCTTGAGTTCATTAGAAACAGGAAAGAAATGCTGAACCACTGATTAAGTCTAGTTGAGACAGGAATCTCACCTTGTTTTCAACCCGAAAAACCACAAAAGACAAAAAGTAAGGAACAAGAAGCATGCCATAAGTTTGTAAGATAAATATATTTGTGATCCGAATGACTAGACGGAAGGCGAACAAGGATTAAACTAGAAAGGCAATACAGTAGAGTCTCCCTTATCCAATGTTCTGGATTATCCAATGCATTTTTGTAGTCAATGTTTTCAGTATATCGTGATATTTTGGTGCTAGATTCATAAATACAGTAATTACTACATAGCATTACTGCGTATTGAACTACTTTTTCTGTCAGATTTGTTGATTAACATAATGTTTTGGTGCTTAATTTGTAAAATCATAACCTAATTTGATGTTTAATAGGCTTTTCCTTAATCTTTCCTTATTATCCAACATATTAGCTTATCCAACGTTCTGCCGGCCCGTTTACGTTGGATAAGCGAGACTCTACTGTATATGTGATGATTCTGGGAATGAGAAAGTGCAGCTATCTATGTGCTAGCAAAGACACCTGCCATACAAACTTCTATACAGCTATAATGTTTTATTTTCTTACACCCTTTTTTTAACTGAAGTTTCATATGCTTCACCCCTTCAATATTTGGGACGCAAAAACCATGTTGTCCTAGTACAGCTCTAGAAAGACTGGCAATCCATTTGCAGAATGTGGAAGTTGATAAAAGCGGCATTCTAGATAGGTATCCAGTCCAACTGAATTAATGATTTTAGATTTTGTTCCCATGTTCCTCCCAAATTTGGGAGCCCTGAACCCCATTCTTGGTAGAAATGTGGGATCAAAAAGTAATAGGCAGGTGATTCAGGTACACATTGGACAGGAGAAAACACTGGGGATTGGTTTGTCATAGGTTTTGCCTTTCAATAGATGAAATAAGTAAAATAATCATCTAATCAGGACTAGACCAATATATTTAGCAGTCTGAGGGCAAGATAGCGTTCTCTTCATCCATGCACTGAAGCTAAGGGCACTTGAGTTAGAATCTAAGTTCAACCCTAGCGGTGGAACAGGATCCTGTATCCCTACTGAAGGTAACAGACTGGTTTAAGAAGTGGCAGAAAGGGCTATATGACGCAAACAGCTCTGTCGCCCACCCTTGCTGCACGATGGCAGAGCTGTTAGTATCATGTAGCCCTTTCGCTATATTTTTGCCCATATCCTGCATCAGGAATAGGCAACTGCTGAAGAGGTCAAGTTCAATGTTTGCCCGTCTTCATCTGTCACAGTCATTTTGTTATTATGATACCTCAAAACTAGTCAAAACTAATCAGAAAGGTCTGATTTGACCTAACAGCAGTTTTGTATCCTTGGCTCCAATATATATTTTTGAGTCCTTCCACACAGCCATATAACTCAGAATATCAAGGCAGATAATCCACAATATCTCCTTTGAACTGGATTATCTGAGTCCACACTGCCATACAACTCAGTTCAAAGCAGAAAATGTGGGATTTTATACAGCTGTGTGGAAGGGTCCACAATCTCTGAGGATGCCTGCCATAGATGTGGGTGAAACCTCAGGAGAGAATACTTCTGGAACATGGCCATACAGCCTGGAAAACATACAACAACCCAGGGTCCTAAGTTATTGACCATGTCTTTGTTTCCCAAAAGTTAAAGAGAAGGAAGTCCTGAGAATATAGCTCACAATAGTAAGTGAGTAAATATCCACAATAATAAAAGAAAGTGACATCTGGCAATATTTCAAACTCACTTTATTTGCATTTGTGATTACAACTAAGGAGTTTGAAACAAACACTGCTGTAATTTATATCATGTTTATTTAAGGAGAAATGAGGAAAAGCCTTACATGTCTATCATGAAGAAATGTTTGTCATTTTCTGTAATGCCTTCTCCAGATCATGGAAAGTACTTCCATATAATTGTTATGTTGTTGTCTTAAACAGGAAAATGGAGATAATAATTATGATAACTCTATGATAAATTTTAGAAGCAAAATACTGAGATGTTACAGGAGTTATTGGTTTCACTTTCTTGAGTGTCAGGTATAGTCCACATATGATTTAGATCAGTGGTTCTCAACCTGTGGGTCCCCAGGTGTTTGGGCTTACACTCCCAGAAATCCAAGCCAGTTCACCAGCTGTTAGGTTTCTGGGAGTTGAAGGCTGAAACATCTGAGGACCCAAAGTTTTAGAACCACTGATTTATATCATGGTTCTCGAACTGTGCTTCTCCAGGTGTTTTGGCTTACAACTCCCAGAAATCCAAGCCAGTTCACCAGCTGTTAGGTTTCTGGGAGTTGAAGGCTGAAACATCTGAGGACCCAAAGTTTTAGAACCACTGATTTATATCATGGTTCTTAAACTGTGCTTCTCCAGATATTTTGGACTTCAGCTCCCACAATTCCCAACAGCTGGTAAACTGGCTGGGATTTCTGGGAGATGAAGTTCAAAACACCTGGGAGAGCACAGTTTGAGCAACACCGATTTAGATACATGAAGCAAGAAGTCAACCAAAGGATATTGCCATCTTCATATAGACTCATAGAATAATAGAGTTGAGGAGACCAAACAAGCCATCTAGTCCAACCTCCTGCCATGCAAGAAAAGCACATTCAAGGTATCCCTGACAGATGGCTATCCAGCCTCTGTTTAAAAGTTTCCAAGGAAGGAGCTTCCACACACTCATATGCTATTTGCTTCTGCTTCCTACCTTTCCTTTAGATCTGACAATTGTCCTAATTACTGACTAGCTTTCAGGTTCTTATTTTTCAGAATTATCTCAGATAGCTGCACAGTGCACATGGTTCAACTTTCTGTAATTAAAATTTCCAGATCATTCTTAGAACAGAAGAAGTAAACAGCTGCATAAAGTAAGCACAGCTGTAGATAAGTTAGAAAGCATTACTTTTTTCGCTTATATTTCAGAAACCCCAGGTAGAATGGTTGCCATACTAGATACGAAAATTTGGAAGCTGCAGTCAATGTGAAAAATCCTCATTTTCTGAGTTTTTTTGCTACAGTCTCATGTGCAAGAACTTAATCAAAGACACCCCCCCCACACACACACACAACATATAGAAATGTGTTTCTGCTCCAAGGCTCACAGCAGCCATGAAATAGAATACAAAGTACATATGGTCTTCTTCTACTGCCATGGTTTTCTTTCCAAGTAATGCATTTGGCATCAGAGTGTTGAATATGATGCTTGACTCATTGCTAGCCTTCTGGATTTTTCACTGCCCACCAGAAAATACTTGCCAGATGCCCCACGTGGTTAACCCCCTAAGCCCAGCCGGTCGTTCAGACTTTGGTGCTGCTCGTTTGCTCCCAAATGCTTTAATGACTCACTGACCTTCATGCACCTCCTCCTTGTGTGAAAGCAGGTGGCAGAAAAGCAATCCTCTACAAGCTGAAACATAAACAATTATGTTAATAGTTTTGCCTACACTGCCTTCTATAATTTTTCCCCTTTTGGAGGAAGTTGGATGATCCAGTCATTTACTGTAGCCTAAGAGCTCAAGAGTATTTTGCTCCAAAGTCATGAGGGGATGCAGAACAAGGTGGCATAAGGGCCCTTTATATTCTCTTCATGCTGGAGAAAAGCTATTTAGGCAAATGGGAAAATAAAAGTCTTAAAGTATATATTGTGGTCTTTCAATCCTTGCCATAGTGACAGCACTGAGTACAAAGAATAGTGGATACAAAAGCAAGGCCTTGTTTTAAACAGAGTTCTTTGAAACATAAAACTCCTCTCCCATGTGGTCATTGCAGCTGTTTTAAACAGAGCTGGCATCCAGTCCTAAATACCTGTAAAAGGCAAAGCATATATTTAAAGGATTGAAATAAATACCACTTTTAGCTATAAGCAGTGGGAAGTATTGCTATGGAGTATAAGGGAATAGAGGATTGTGCTATTTCTTCCTCATTTGATTTGATGCTATGTATACTTCTTCTTAGGATTCTGACTAGGTGGCAGGTCATTCCTGTTGGTTTATTTCAAATAGGTAGCTGTGCCTTATAGCTCACTAAGGAGCCCCGGTGGCGAAGTGCGTTAAAGCGCTGAGCTGCTGAACTTGCAGACCGGAAGGTCCCAGGTTCAAATCCCAGGAACGGCTTGAGCGCCCGCTGTTAGCTCCAGCTCCTGCCAACCTAGCAGTTTGAAAACATGCAAATGTGAGTAGATCAATAGGTACCGCTCCGGCGGGAAGGTAACGGCGCTCCATGCAGTCATGCTGGCCACATGACTGTGTCTACGGACAACACCGGCTCTTCGGCTTAGAAATGGAGATGAGCACCAACCCCCAGAGTCAGACATGACTGGACTTAACGTCAGGAGAAACCTTTACCTTTACCTATACTTCTTCTTAGGATTCTGAATAGGTGGCAGGTCATTCCTGTTGGTTTATTTCAAATAGGTAGCTGTGTCTTAAAGCTCACTGTGATAGAAGACCTTATCACAAAGGCCTATGGATTTGCCACTCCATGCCCCGCATCGCCTGACTTACCTCTGCTCCCATCCCATGGTGGGGAAGTGTTGCCACTCGGCTTCCCTCTTTGCTCCAAAGGCAACACGGGAAGCCTCCCATACTGCTGCTGTGGCATATGTTGCTTCCTCGTGCCTTTTGCCACAGAGCCCAACTGGAATGAGCTCTGTGCAAAAGGGAAAAGGAAGCGGTGTACGATGGGTAAATCAGCCCATCTGATGAGGTCGTAAGTCAGAATTCTAGTCCGAGGGGCTTCACAGCATGTCAGGCTCCTTCTCCTCAGCTACTGTATAGATTTGGAAGTAGTTTAGCAACCCTCTGGTTGTAAAATAAATAGAAGAATGTTTATATATTGGGAAGGGTTGACTGTTTTTGCGCTAAAAACAGAGTCCTGCAAGCCCAGAACATTGTATCTTAGACAAGCCTAAAACATGGTCTCTTAGTATGCCTGTTTCAGAGATTTAGAAAGTTACTTTTTTGAAAACTAAATCAAGAACCCTACCCCCATCCCCCCACCTCCAATATACAGTTATGTTGGTTTGGCTAGAGTATTTTTTGATCTGTTGTCGAAAAAGTAACTTTTTTCAGGCTCCTGCCTGGGGTTGGTAAAATTTCAAAAAAAATGTGTTCCCTGGAACTACAAAGACAAGTATCTACTATTACAGTAATAAAGAAATCATTAAACCTAAATTTAGTCCAATACATCAATATGAAAACAGATACAAAAGGCGTGGCTAAACAATCAAACAAAGGTCTGTTACATTCACAGTAAAAACAATGTTTTTCTCTTGAAGGATGAATTTACAACTCTTCTCATAAACAATAAATGTTCTTTAGTTCTTTAATTGTTCCACATACACAAATTGAGTCCTCTTCTTATATATAATGATTGTTCTTGTTTCTTTATTATGGATAGTAGACTCCAAAACCACAACTGGTTTCAACTCGAAAGAGTCTTCATCAGGTGGATTGCAGTCCTTTTTTTTCAGTTGGTTTTTTTTTTAGTTGTTTTTAAAAAGTAAATGATATATGTGGTTGTGAAAGCTGGAAAGTGAAGAAATTTGATAAAGGAAATCAACACCTTTGGAATGTGATACTGTGCAAGGGTTCTATAGATACCATCTACCGCTAAAGCCACAAATAAATGAGTATGAAAGCAACAAAGCTGAATTCCTCCTAGAAGCCAAGATGACTAAACTGAGACTGCTCTATTTCGGCATATTATAAGATAATAATGCTTCATAACATAGAAGGCAGTAGGAATAGAAAACTGCATTACAGATGCACAGCCGTGCATTTGCATGACCTGTGCAGGACTGCTGATGATCGTGTGACTTGAGGGTATGACATTCATAGGGTTGCCACAAGTCAATGTCAACTGGATGACAGTTAGCAACAGTAAGGATCAATCCCATGAGAAAACACATCAAAGGAGTAGCAGCTGATGAGAATAGATACCGAAGCCTCCATGACAGTCCCCTCCGTTTGAAGGTCATGCTATTTAATGCCAGATCCGTCAATGGTAAATCAGCTATCATCCAGGATTTGATCCTGGATGAAGCGGCGGATCTGGCTTGCATCACCGAGACCTGGTTGGATGAGCCCGGCGGGGTAAATCTCGCCCAGCTGTGTCCTCCAGGTTTCGGGGTGCAACAGCAGGCCAGAGCCAGGGGGCGGGGAGGTGGGGTTGCGGTGGTCTTTCGGCAGACAATCTCCCTGGTCAGGTGCGCCATCCCGCAATCTGCAGGTTTTGAGTGTGTCCATCTTAAGGTGGGTACCCGGGACAGTTTGGGGATTCTGCTGGTGTACCGTCCACCCCGCGACACGGCAGTCTCCCTGCCCAAGCTGGCAGAGGTGATCTCTGGTGCGGCGTTGGTCTCTCAGCAGCTGGTAGTGCTGGGGGACTTTAACATTCATGCCGAGGCCACATTAACTGGTGCAGCTGAAGACTTCATGGCCGCCATGACGACCATGGGACTGTCCCAAGTGATATCTGGTCCCACTCATCAAGCTGGACACACGCTTGACCTGGTTTTTGTTGCGGCAGATGGTGAGGTTGGAGTGGAAGAGCAAAATATTCTTCCGTTGTCATGGTCCGATCACCACCTGATCAGTTTAAGACTCACTGTGACTTCAAACCTCCGCAGGGGTGGTGGACCCATTAAGATGGTCCGCCCCAGGAGACTGATGGATCCAGATGGATTCTTGAGGTCTCTTGGGGATCTTCCTGTCATGGAGGCTGACGATCCTGTCGATGCCTTGGTAGATCGCTACAATAGCGAGATGTCCAGGGCAATTGACATGATCGCCCCCGAACGTCCTCTCTCATTGCGAAGAGTCACTTCGGCTCCCTGGTTCACGGAGGAGCTGGCAGTGATGAAGCGCTCGTGGAGGGGACTAGAGTGCCACTGGCGGAAAACTTGTAGCGTTTCTGACCGAGCACGGGCTAGAGCCGCTATTAGGGCCTACTCCGCGGCTTTGCGGGCAGCCAGGAAGACCTTCACGACTGCCCGCATAGCGTCTGCAACTAACAGACCATCGGAGTTGTTCCGGGTCGTAGGGGAGCTCCTTCACCCTCCTGAGGGGGGAGGGACACCCGAAGACTCTGCAACTCGGTGCAGCGAGTTCGCGCACCACTTTGCAGACAAAGTCGCTCAGATTCGCTTCGACTTGGATGCTAGTTTTGTTGCAATGCCAAAAGAGGTAACTGAGGCACCTGTCTGTTCGAACTTGTGGGATTTGTTTCAGCTTGTTCGCCCGGATGACGTGGAAGGGATCCTTGGGGCGGTGAGAGCGACCACTTGCTCTGCAGACCCTTGCCCCTCGTGGCTAATTAAATCGGCCAGAGGAGGGTTGGTAGAGTGGTTTGTGATGATAATTAATGCCTCTTTGGATCAAGGCAAATTTCCATCTGTCCTCAAACAGGCCATAGTGAGGCCTATATTGAAGAAGGCCTCCCTTGATTCGGCCATTCTAAACAACTACAGACCAATCTCGAACCTCCCTTTCTTGGGCAAGGTCCTGGAGCGGGTGGTTGCCTCGCAGCTCCAGGGTTTCCTGGATGACACCGATTTTCTGGACCCATCGCAGTCTGGCTTTAGACCTGGTCACAGTACTGAGACGGCTTTGGTCGCCTTGGTGGATGACCTCCGCAGGGAGCTGGACAGGGGGAGTGTGACCCTGCTGGTTCTCTTGGACATCTCAGCGGCTTTCGATACCATCGACCATGGTATCCTTCTGGGTAGGCTCTCCGGGATGGGCCTTGGGGGCATGGCTCTGTCGTGGCTTCAGTCCTTCCTGGAGGGCCGTTCCCAGTTGGTGAAGCTGGGGAACACCTGCTCGGACCCCTGGCCTTTGACCTGTGGGGTCCCGCAAGGTTCCATTCTGTCCCCCATGCTTTTTAACATCTACATGAAACCGCTGGGAGAGGTCATCCGGAGTTTTGGAGTTCGGTGCCATCTCTACGCAGATGACACTCAACTCTACTACTCCTTTCCACCGAACTCCAAGGAAGCCCCCCAGATACTGAACCAGTGCTTGGCAGCTGTGATGGGCTGGATGAGGGCGAATAAGCTGAAGCTTAATCCCGACAAGACAGAGGTCCTCCAGGTCAGTCGTATGTCCGATCGGGGTATTGGGTGGCTACCTGTGCTTGACGGGGTCGCACTCCCCCTGAAGGCGCAGGTCCGCAGTTTGGGGGTCCTCCTGGACTCAGCACTGACGCTTGATGCTCAGGTGTCGGCGGTGGCCGGGAGGGCCTTTGCACAATTAAAACTTGTGCGCCAACTGCGACCTTACCTCGTGAAGTCTGATCTGGCCACGGTGGTCCATGCCTTAGTTGCCTCTAGACTGGACTATTGCAGTGCACTCTACGTGGGGCTGCCCTTGAAGACGGCCCGGAAACTCCAACTAGTTCAACGTTCGGCAGCCTTGCTTCTAACTGGAGCAAATTATAGGGAGCGGTCAACCCTCCTGCTTAAGGAGCTCCACTGGCTGCCGTTCACCTTCCGGACCCAATTCAAGGTGCACGTGATCACCTACAAAGCCCTGAACGGTTTGGGACCCTCCTACCTTAGTGATCGCCTCTCCCCCTACGAACCTGCACGATCTCTTCGTTCGTCGGGGGAGGCCCTCCTCTCGCTCCCACCTCCGTCACAAGCACGGTTGGTGGGGACGAGAGAGAGAGCCTTCTCCGTGGTGGCCCCCCGGCTCTGGAACTCGCTCCCCAGGGAAATCAGGCAAGCCCCCACCCTGGTAGCATTCAGAAAGAGCTTGAAAACCTGGCTCTTTACTCAAGCCTTTAGATAAAGATTGCTAATCCAGAAGCAATCTGTATCTGTGACCATTCTTGTACCGGTTTGCACTTTTTACCTTTGTCAACTCGATATAGACACAGGGTCTATTCCCATCCCAATTTGCACTTCCCAGAATTTGCAGCACTTTATCAGTCACCTCGTGTTTACAATATTTATATGGTGCACCTTACCCAGTCTACTTTTACAATCTCTCAGTTTTAATCCGTGTTTTTATTAGTTCTTGTTTTTTATTGGCTAATGTTTAATTTTTTATTATTATTATTGTGCAAGTTGTTGTCTATTGCTGTGTTTTATACTGCTACTGTTTTTATTCGGGCTTGGCCCCATGTAAGCCGCCCTGAGTCCCCTCCGGGGAGATAGAGGCGGGGTATAAAAATAAAGTTATTATTATTATTATTATTATTATTATTATTATTATTATTATTATTAACCTCAGCTCCCATATCAGTACCTACTCTTTGTTCTTATTATGACATAGATGTGCCAGAAAGTCTATTGCCTTTTCAGGGCTTGGAAAGGTAGCAAGAGCAAGCATTTTCAATAGAGGATAACTCTTTTGTTGGGTATTGAAAAATAATTTGACTGCTGCTCCGACAGCAGAGACAGTTTCTCCGTCATAAAAGTTATTTAAGGTTCATGTGGTGTGTCAAATCTTTCTTTGCTGTTGGGTTGTTGTATGTTTTTCAGGCTGTATGGCCATGTTCCAGAAGTATTCTCTCCTGACATTTTGCCCACATCTATGGCAAGCATCCTCAGAGGATGCCTGCTATAGCTGTGGGTGAAACACCAGGAGAGAATACTTCTGGAACATGGCCATACATCCCGGAAAACATACAACCACCCTGTGATCCCGGCCATGAAAGCCTTCGACAACACATTTTTTTGCTGTTCTTTGCTATTCATTCAGCTTTGACATATGATTATCATATATCTAAGAGACTTCCCAAACCTTGGTCATCAGCATGATTGATGGTTCAGGTCTTCCATGCCTGATGTAGTCTTCTTCTTTTCCTGCTATCTTCCACTTTACAAAGGGCCTCATCATAAAGGCTAGATGAAGTGTCCCACTTTGCCGGACATTCAGGAGAAAAGAGAGAGAGAGAGTTTGTCACCCCACATGCAGCTCCCTCTCAGCGATGCTTTCCCCATCACATAGGGAAAACATCACCCTCTTGTTGAGGCCCCATGCTGGCTCCATTGCAGCCAGCACAACATGGCAAGCCTACCGTCTCGGGGGGAAGTGTCCAGTGATGCCTCCACTAGAAGTCACACAATGTTGTATTATGTCTAACGTGGAGCTCCATCCATTAAATGGGGTGAAAGCATCCTAGGATGCTAAATGCACCCCGTCTGATGAGGTCACAAGTATTATCCAGTTTTTCAATTATTTGTGTTGTGTCTTGCTATGTCCATAGTACAATAGTCTCATTTAGTCATTTTGACCTGTAGTGAGTGTTCAAGTTTGATTAGTTCTCAGACCCGTTTATTTATCTTTTTGGCAGTCCACAGTATTCCTAGAACGCTCCTCCAGTGGCCCATTTCAAATGAATGGACCTTCATATCAGTTTTCTTCGCTGTACAGCTTTCCCAATCATATATAGAGAACAGAATTATTTGGCATACATAATTTTGACTCTGATAGTTAATAATATCTGTTTACACTGGAGAGTCTTATCTACTTCCTTCATAGTTGACTTTCCAAGTCTTAGATTTCTGATTTCCTGACTACAATTTCCATTTTGATTAATGGGTGAGCCAAGGTCTCTACAATTTAATATGGTGCAGGGAAAAGCGGAATTAAGCTGTTATAACATAAACAAGTCATAAAGTCCACTTTATGTACCACCACACTTTATGAATAAGCAAGACCTGGCAGAGTCTATACAACTGTTCCAATCAAAAATGACTACATTCTTATACAGCACATTTGGTTTTATTAAACATTCAAAGTACACTTTAGTCATGGACATTGCACCATGTGGTGTTTAAACTTTTACATTTTCATTTGATGCACATCTGTTTCTAAATCTGCAGGCAGGTGTTTGGTAAAGACAGGTTCAGAATCATTCTGTCAATTCATAAAAACTGAAAGTAAATCTCTCAGACAGTTTGCTGGATTGATTGTCTTGCCTCTTTGATTTGCTGCCAGTTTCAAGAAAGCTATGCCTGGGAAACATCTCCAATAGTTAAAATGCATAACAAGTTATTCAGAATTGTGTCTTTGAGTGTTGTTTGTTTTCCATTACCCATAATAGTAGGATTAGGATCACGCAGGCACCCAAATGAAGATCAATTTTGTGGGGGGGTTTTTGCTATTTGCTTCTGATTTCCAGCGTGTGCAGTAACCTTCTGAGGCTGAATGAATGAAAAAGGAATGCAATTCAGATCAGCCTATGATGAAAACTCTACAGGGTCCAGAGATCAATCTTCTTCTAACCATGATTGCTACAATCTGAAATTGTCAGTGGACAAACATGCTGATATTTTCAGAAATAATTCTAGAATCTCACAGAGCATGTATGCCCATACTTCAGGTGGTAGAAACACCTTTTACACTGATCTCTTTAAATCAGGATAGGCAATCTGTGCTTTCCCCCTGAAGATATTGTTGGCTGGGAAAAAACAATTCTTTGCCATTACCTATACTGGTTGGGGATGATGAGAGCTGCAGAACTAGTGACCTCATCACAAAGGATAGATTTTGATGGCATACTCCTGTTCCTCCCTACACTTACTTAGGCGATCCCTCGTAGGTCGAGGACGATGGTCTTCCAGTTGTGGGGTCTTGGGGGTGTGTCCATAGATTGCTGAAGAGACCTATACTTGATCTGCATGTTCTCCCGCAGTGAGGACATTGGTTTCCAGGTGGAAGGCGGTCCCGGTCAGGGTTGTCTTGACACACCTTCCTCTTGGCACATTTCTCCCTTAATCCCTCCATTTGTGCCTCTTCGAACTCCGCAGCACTGCTGTTCACAGCTGACCTCCAGTTAGAGCACTCAAGGGCCAGGGCTTCCCAGTTCTCAGTGTCTATGCCACAGTTTCTAAGGTTGGCTTTAACCCATTTTTAAATCTCTTTTCCTGACCACCAACATTATGTTTCCCGTTCTTGAGTTCAGAGTAGAGTAACTGCTTTGGGAGACGGTGATCGGGCATTCGGACAACGTGGCCAGTCCAATGGAGTTGATGGCGTAGGAACATCGCTTCAATGCTGGTGGTCTTTGCTTCTTCCAGCACGCTGGCATTTGTCCGCCTGTCTTCCCAAGAGATTTGCAGGATTTTTCTGAGGCAGCGCTGATGGAAACGCTCCAGGAGTTGAGTGTGACGTTTGTAGACTGTCCATGTTTCGCAGGTGTAGAGCAGGGTTGGGAGGACAATGGCTTTATAAACAAGCACCTTGGTATCTCTACGGATGTCCTGATCATCAAACACTCTCTGCTTCATTCAGGAAAATGCTGCACTCACAGAGCTCAAGCAGTGTTGTATTTCAGTGTCGATGTTGACTTTTGTAGAGAAGTGGCTGCCAAAGTAGCAGAAATGGTCAACATTTTCTAATGTTACACCATTAAGCTGTATTCCTGGCATTGCAGAGGGGTTAGCTGGTGCCTCCCTACAACACAAACAGAGCTCGCCAGCTCCCATCAAACAATGCCGGCGCACCTCCATGGGTGATGTAGGGTGGAGCTGGTGCATGATATTGCTGCAGCAACACAGAAGCTTTATGTGTTGTCATAAGAAGCAATGGAGGGAAGCCACATGGTTCATGCTTCCCCCCATGGGATCATCAAATTCTGGGTTCCCCATGCTCCCCGACAACGCAAGGCGATTCTAGCGGCTGTGTGACAAGGTCGTAAGAATATCTGAGAGTCCACAAATTTCCAGCTTCTTGTTTCTAAGCTTTTTTCATGCTACGTGTGTTCAATCTGCCTGTCAATTTATAGTGGCTTCATAAATTTCATAGGGGTTTCATAAGCAAGGAATATTCAAAGGCATTCTTGCCAGTTGCTTTTCTGAAATATATGCTACAGTACCTGGTATTCATCATTGGCACTCTCCCATCTTAATACTACTAACAGAGCTGATTCTCCTCAGTTTCCAAAAACAGTTGGGTTCTGGTATCTTTAGGGTTTTTAGGTTGATCATTATTCTTTAATCTAACCCTGAAGGTAGGGGATTATGGTTGCTGAGGGTTCCTATTCATACATTAAGGATTTCCTAGCCTAGGGTATAGTTATCTTTGCTTTGCACATTTATTAGTCAAATTCTTTCCCTTTTTCCCTGTAATGCTTCTGCTAGCTGCCAGGAAAGCTCCTTTTAGTGTCACATCCTGGACCATTAACACATTGCCAATCAATTATCTCGAACTACATCAGAATTAAGAGCATCAAAATGCATTTTAACTTCTGCTAAAGGGTTCTATTGCTTATTTTATCTCTGTTTGACGAAAGCTCTAGTTAACACCCTTACCGCATGTTGTCTATCCAGCAAAGTTTAATCCTGTTTGCTACTGCTTCACTTTCATTAAAGCATACTGTTGCTATTTTATCAGATGTGTCCTTTGACATGGCACTCCCATTGTTACTGCTTTGCCCCATTTAAGTATGGATATACTGGCATATTAACAGTGCAATTCTATATATAGTAGAATCTCACTTATCCAAGCTAAACGGGCCGGCAGAAGCTTGGATAAGCGAATATCTTGGATAATAAGGAGGGATTAAGGAAAAGCCTATTAAACATCAAATTAGGTTATGATTTTACAAATTAAGCACCAAAACATCATGTTATACAACAAAATTGACAGAAAAAGTAGTACAATATGCAATAATGTTATGTTGTAATTACTGTATTTACGAATTTAGCACCAAAATATCACGATATATTGAAAACATTGACTACAAAAATGGCTTGGATAATCCAGAGGCTTGGATAAGCGAGGCTTGGATAAGTGAGACTCTACTGTATTTCTGCTCAGGCAAGGATAGCCAACAAGGTTTAGTTGTTTGAATGCTGAACTGCAGCTTTGGAGAACAAGGTTTGATTCCCTGCTTGGCCACAGAAACTTGCTGGGTGACTCGACATAAACATACCTTAAAAACACAAATATAGAATTAAGTCTTTCTAACAGTTATGTCCATGTTTACTCAAATAATCTATGACTGAATAACATTCTAAATTCAATCCCAAGACTTGTTTTCATGTACGCTTGATCATACAACACACACATAAATATAGTATTGTACTGCCAGACAGGCCAAACAGGTCAGCCTTTATGCAACATCATAATAGTATAAATGGACAAAAGTACTAACTGACAATTTTAGAAATATGGAAATGTTATGCTTCCTCGTGTCATTACAGTACAATAAAAAAGTTTCAAAGATTGTGAGGTTGCCTCTTGTGTGAAGCCACAAAACTGGAACTCATGCATACATTTGAAATTAACATTAAGAAAAGCCTGCTGTTAACACTCCTAAAACAATTCACTTTAATTGATGTGATATTTATCTTGATAGTGGCTATTTTCCACTAGCTGTGAGTAGATTACACAGGTTTCAGATGGAAATTGTATTCAATTTCCTGTTATGTCTTGGATTCCTTGAATTCTTGTTTATTTTGTTGTCATTATTGATAGGAGTAGACCAACAGAGTATATATTCTCAGAAGCAAGTTCTGTTGGGTTTAATAAGATTTCCAACTTTAACATATCTAACATATCCCAGTTGTATTCCTGTTGAGATTTTCGGAAAAAGATAGATAAAGGAGAACAAATTTGGGAGGCTAAAAGAGAGGGCAGCAGAAGAATGCAAGCAGAAGAAGAAAAAAGATGACGGGAGAGAGGGAGGGAGAAGAAGAAAATGAAAGATAGATATAGCCAGGAGACTTGAGGGAGGGTAAAGAGATAAGGAATGAGAAAGGAAAAGTGGAGCCCTGGAAAGAGGGCAAAGATAAATTTGACTAGAAGAGGACAGTGAGAGATGGAGAAAGAGAGGAGAGAGAAGGAAGGTGAGGATAGTGCTTAGTGCTGAAGCTGTGAATGGAAGATGGAGGAAGAGAGAAGGAAAGAAAGGATAAGATATTAATCCAGGAATTGGGCAGGAAAAAAGAAAAGAAAATGTGAGTCTGTGTTTGATGTATGTTGTTAGGGATTCCTCTTCTTCAGAAGAGGAAGGGGAGCAGGAAAGAGTTAATGAATCTGAGGGTGAGTTGGAATCTGAGGAAATTTTTCAAGTACCCACTTTTCAGGAAAGGCAAAAGGAAACAGAGCAGAGATGTCATTCAGTTAGATAAGCTGCCAGAGATGCAGCTGAGTAATTAGGAACTTCCCTAGCAGCTGTGTGGGGACTCAGAGCTATAAAGCAGAAGCAGGTGCAGCCAACTCTTGCTGGTAACAAACTGACACTAATGCCTTCACTCTCTGTGTGCCTGATCCGAGACTTCACCTGGATTTATTGCTATTTCTTTGTCTGAAGTAAGACTGCTATTTGATTTGGGACTGTATCAGAGACTAAGAACTGCATTTGCCCGAAGACTTCCTTGCTTTCTTTTGCATTATTACACTGAGTGTGTTGTACTTTATGTTTTGCTGAAGTAAAGCAGTTTTCATTTACTCACCACAGTGTCTTAAGGCTGTTCTTGCAAGACAAGGCAGGACAATTTCTGAGGAAAAAATGGTGGGAAAAAGAGAAATAAATTAAAAGAATTAAAAAAGAGAGATATCAATTGCTATTAAAAAGACAATGAAGAAAGATATTGAGGAAGTTTAGAAGAAAACTGTTGAAGAAAATCCACCAAGTACCGTGTTTCCCCGAAAATAAGATATACCCATAAAATAAGCCATAGCAGGATTTCTAAGCATTTGCGCAATATAAGCCATACTCTGAAAATAAGAGGGTTAGGCGTGGCAATGCAGTGTACAAGGTTGGCTCCCCTTGTCAGGTCCTGGTTGTTCTGTGCATGCTGCAAGACCATTTGCATATGGAAATTAATAACTACATTGAAAATAAAATGACAAGAAATCAGTGTGGAAACTTTGTAAAACCTAGCCTGCAAGAGACCGTGATTTGGGTCAAGAATTCATGGGGAAAAAATGACTGACAGTGTTGTTGCCAATGCACTCCAAGCAGGTTACATGGATAACAGCTGCTCATTTAATAAGAGCTCTATTGCTCGACATGAAAAATTGGGGCCAATGGTTCTAAAGGAAATGGAGCTGTGAGAAATTCAGAATGGAATTCCAGGTTTGGAGAGTTATGGCGATTTTCCAGAAGACTTAACTATATTTGAATGAATGCAGATTGTTGTACCATGCTTAATAAAAAATAAGACATTCCCTGAAAATAAACCATAGTGTGTCTTCTTGAGGAAAAATAAATATAAGACAGTGTCTTATTTTCGGGGAAATACAGTAGCAGCACATCACATTCAATGACTCCCGAAGCAGCAAATAAGTCAGCTCAGTATGTTTATTCACTGACTGCTCCACAGGTAAAAAAGAGAGCCAGGGCATAAGGAGGCCATGCAGAGTCTGAAGCAGCCTAAATCTTTCTTTTGTGTGTGTGTTTCTGTGTGTGTGTGTCGGGGGGGGGGGGGGGAGGACGACCAGGCCATTAGAAATAAACTCTTTTCAGCTCAGCATGCTTGCCTTGAGATTTCTCCTTTTGCCCTGAGGCTGGGAGATAGCATCCACACCATAGGACCCAGATTTCCCATCCAAACAAACTCCCTTTCATACTTAACACCAGCCACAGTATTTCTCCACTTCCATAGCATATGTTGAACATTTCCATCCACATATATATTGTATATACAAAATAAAGAGGAGCTCTTTATCCTTTTTGAAGACAACTCTGGGTGTCTAGTTTCTATGACAGCTTACAAGAAGACAAAATCCTGGCCCTATTTTCATATTTCTGAGGAAGGAAAGGCTTCATTAAGATGGATCATTTTCAAATGGTGGGAGACTTGGAATTTGCATGGCTAAATTATCTCTTCCAGAACAATTATTGAGCTAATTAAAATTCCAGCACCGAAACAATAAACATATCAGATGAAAGCTAGATCGGGACCTTACTTATATATGGTAAAATTGTATTTCTATCTAGAAGCATTGAGAAATGTGGTAAAATCTGAAACGCAGATTTTCAAGCCACACTTCAAGGATAAGGCAGAACTGTGGGCAGCTATTTTGATTCCTATCAACAAACTAGTTTTAGAAGTGTTTTTTTTTTCTTCCCCACTTGAAATCAAGCCATATACTTGGCATACATTTCGCAGATAAAAGTTGAAAAAATTGTTTTCAATCAACATCAGATTGTGATCAAGATGGCAAAGGTTCTTAATAAAGAATAGACAAGCTATCAGAGATTACAGTAGCTTGCTTTTATGAATTCTATTGGGAAGTGCAAGATTCTGCCTTTCCTCTCCCCCTGCTACGTGCAAACTACTTTTTCATTTGGAACTCAGTTTGCAGCAGTGGAAGTAAGATGAAGACAAACAGAGAATGCGAGAGAAGGAGAAATAAAAGGGACAACTTGAAAACAGTTGAAAAAAATGGGATAACAAATTAATCAGTGACCCTACCCAGTTTTGGTTCAGGTGCAATTCCTTATTTTAGCAGTGTCTCCTAAAGCATGCAAGCTTTTATGGAGATGGTCTCCCTCAAAGAACTCATTCCTAGACAAAAGAAGAGTCTTATTCTATTTTTGGTATATTAAATGTACAATCCTTGGTGGGTGGGGGAAATAAAAGTAATCACAATCACATAATATAGAGGTACTGTATAAATATACCTGCTTTGAGGATTGAGCACTGTGGGAATAGCCTTCCACCAATGGAGTCATCACACTATAATAATAGTAATAATAATAATAATAATAATAATAATAATAATAATAATAATAATAAATCGCACAGACAGACTACAAACAGAGGCACAACCATGTGGCCCAAATAATCCATTGGAACTTATGCCTCAAGTACCACCTCCCAGCAGTAAAGAACTGGTGGGATCACAAACCTGCAAAAGTATTTGAAAATGAGCACGCAAAGATACTGTGGGACTTCCAAACCCAGACTGACGAAGTTCTGGAACACAACACACCAGACATCACAGTTGTGGAAAAGAAAAAGGTTTGGATCATTGATGTCACCATCCCAGGTGACAGTCGCATTGACGAAAAACAACAGGAAAAATTCAGCAGCTATCAGGACCTCAAGATTGAACTTCAGACTCTGACAAAAACCAGTGCAGGTGGTCCCGGTGGTGATCGGCACATTGGGTGCCATGCCAAAAGATCTCAGCCGGCATTTGGAAAAAACAGACATTGACAAAATCACGATCTGCCAGCTGCAAAAGGCCACCCTACTGGGATCTGCACGCATCATCCGAAAATACATCACACAGTCCTAGACACTTGGGAAGTGTTCGACTTGTGATTTTGTGATACGAAATCCAGCATATCTATCTTGTTTGCTGTGTCATAATAAAATAATAATAATAATACACTTTTAGTTATATTCCACTTTATCTCCTGGAGAGACTCAGAGCGGATTACAGTATAAACGTATAAGACAAACATTCAGTGCCTTTTTACACAGTTAACAATGACATACAACACACAAACAAAGGTAAAGGCCTTCCTCTTTATCATCTCCAGTACCTAGAGGCGATGCTCAACTCCGACCCTGGGGCTGTGCTCTTGTTCCATTTTTCCATGCCAATGAGCCTTTTGTCCATAGACATCTCAGATCCTGTTGCCGGCATGTCTGCATATTTGCATGGGGCACTGTTTTATCTTTTTGCCAACGCAGTACCGATTGATCTACTTGCATTTCATGCTTCCACTTTATCTCCTGGAGAGACTCGGAGCGGATTACAGTATAAACGTATAAGACAAACATTCAGTGCCTTTTTACACAGTTAACAATGACATACAACACACAAACAAAGGTAAAGGCCTTCCTCTTTATCATCTCCAGTACCTAGAGGCGATGCTCAACTCCGACCCTGGGGCTGTGCTCTTGTTCCATTTTTCCATGCCAATGAGCCTTTTGTCCATAGACATCTCAGATCCTGTTGCCGGCATGTCTGCATATTTGCATGGGGCACTGTTTTATCTTTTTGCCAACGCAGTACCGATTGATCTACTTGCATTTCATGCTTTCAAACTTTCATCATGGCCCCACTATGGCAGGTCATAGGCAAGCGTTTTATCACCTGTGTCACCCTGGATGTGAAATCTCCCGTTTTAGAAATACAATTGGCATCTGTGCTAGTTTTCAGGAGCAAATACAAGCACCTGCTTTAATGTAATACAGTTTTGAGTTTCAAAAACCTTTTTAAAAACTGTGGGGAACATCTGAACTTGACAAATTGTTTAGTATGCTGTTGCTGTTGTGTGCCTTCAAGATGTTTCTGACGTATGATGATCTTGAAATAAACTGGTCACAGGGTTTTTTTTTTTTTTTTGGGGGGGGGGGGGGTTGCAAGAATTGTTCAGAGGGGGTTTGCTTTGCCTCCCCCTGAAGCTGAAAAACTATGACTTTCCCAGGCTCTCCCAGTTTTCTATGGCTGAGCAGAGATTTGAGCCATGGTCTCCAGAGCTATAGTCCAATGCTCAAATCAGTTACACCACAGGTCTGTCAAAATTATTTTTATTCTTTCACGCACTTATGCATTGCCCTGAGTTCTTATGATACAGTGTGAAATATAAATATTTTACTAAGCAATAAATAATAAATATAACTTGTGCTTCATATCCAGAGCAATTGCACTTTTCCTAACCTCATAGTAGGATCTTGACCCTGTTGCTGCCGATGGTGGTTCCTCATATTCTTCTGTAAGTTTCTGGTTGATAACTTTCAAAGCCTCAAACAGCTTGGGACATAAATTTCCAAGTTAACACCTCTCCCTATCTCAATCTGCCCAGATATGAAGATCTGCTGAAAGGGTTGTTCTCTCTTCTATTCCTGGGAACACTACACTATATTGCAAGGAGACAGAAAAGACCTTCATAGACGTATACCTTGGAGGCCTTATTGGCAACAATACTGACCGCATTTCAGCACCAAGTTAAATTCTGCTGTTTGCCCATATGTTTTGGGTCAAATGGTCACAACTTTGGTTGGGATGGGCATCTCTTACATTGTAGGTTTGATTTTATTGGGTAAATCAATCAGTGTCTTATCTGTCTGATCTGTAATAAAGTTTATTTATCATGTCAATATTTATCGTGTCAGTGTAATAAAACGGACTAATAATTATAAATTTGATCACTGATTGCTTTTATTGCATTATTTTAAATTGCTTTAAATTGTCATACAGTGGTATTGTTTGCTTTACTCTGCCTGTTCAGATGCAGGGCAGAATGGAAATATAATTAACAAATAAACATAAATAACTTAGCCTTCTCTACAGTAGTAGCATTGAACCTAGAGGTATTGAGAAGATCCGTTTTTTTTTTCCTGCTCTCAAATTTGGGACTGCGGCCAAAATAAAGTCTGTTATAGTGTCATGAGTCTTAGTTATTGTTAGGATATTTGTTTGTTCGTTTTACAAGTTCTACTGTGTTGATTTCCTATAGTCATGTTTTATATCTGGTATTTCTTGTAACTGATGTACTTTTTTATTTTAGACACGTATTTGAGAGAGAGAGAAAGAGAGGAGCAGAGATTGTATAATGCATAATTAGCTAAAGGCATATGGTTGATAAAGAGATTTGGCTGTGATCTTCTAAACTGGGGCAATTTGAATGTGTTCAAAGCAGAACAACTGGAAGTCAAGACCTGCCACACAATATGACAAAACTTTTAAAATAGGCGTGGTTTCCAGGAAGAAAAAAAAACATAATTAGAGAGGTCAATATAATTCCAAATTAGTTTCAGTTCTCTTGAATACAGATACTTGTTATCAGTGATTTGGTGCTTGTTTTGTTTACTTAATCCTTTTAGACTGCCTGATAACCACATCACTTTGAATAATGCATAGGCACATTAGAAATGAGAAATGCAAAGAAAAAGAGTGGAAATAAAACAATACATAATGAAAATACCAGCAGAAAGCAGGAATAAAACCACCAGCAGCACAGACCATATGCAGAAGAAGGGAAAAAAGAACAGGCAGGAGGTTGCCCAGAAGTTTGTATCCCATGCTTGTTCTGGGAAGTGAGTCATATGGAAACCTATATATTTGCATCCCATCCCTGATTGGATGGCCGAGATTGCCAGTTTCACTGCCATTGTTCATGGGTGAATAATGATTGCAAAAGCCATGTGATGCAAAAACTAGGGTTCCTGATTGTGTCTGCACAACTGCACATGCAGATTTTACTGCTCAAAGTGAAAGTAAGATGTAGAATCATTGAATCATAGAATCATAGAATAGTAGAGTTGGAAGAGACCTCATGGGCCATCCAGTCCAACCCTCTGCTAAGAAGCAGGAAATTGCATTCAAAGCACCCCCGACAGATGGCCATCCAGCCTCTGCTTAAAAGCCTCCAAAGAAAGAGCCTCCACCACAGTCCGGGGCAGAGAGTTCCACTGTCGAACAGCCCTCACAGTGAGGAAGTTCTTCCTGATGTTCAGGTGGAATCTCCTTTCCTGTAGTTTGAAGCCATTGTTCCGGGTCCTAGTCTGCAGGGCAGCAGAAAACAAGCTTGCTCCCTCCTCCCTGTGACTTCCCTTCATGTATTTGTACATGGCTATCATGTCTCCTCTCAGCCTTCTCTTCTGCAGGCTAAACATGCCCAGCTCTTTAAGCCGTTCCTCATAGGGCTTGTTCTCCAGACCCTTAATCATTTTAGTCGCCCTCCTCTGGACGCTTTCCAGCTTGTCAACATCTCCCTTCAACTGCGGTGCCCAAAATTGGACACAGTATTCCAGGTGTGGTCACCATCTTTATTCCATTTACTGAAGCTGCTGGGCCTGGCAGTTGGAACCTCAGCAGCGAAAGAAACCCAACTTCAAATCACAAGAGAGACAATGCTAGTTTAGGAGACTCATGAGAGATTGTGTGGTATACTCCTTCCACCAGCAGAAGACAAAGGCAGGAAGTCAGTAGTGACCTCATCAAATGGGAGCAGAATAGGCGACATGCTCCACTTCATCTTACCTTTAAGCATGGAGCCTGCTGGCTCCTATTATATTTCCCACAGGTACAGGAAAGGCAAAGTGGAGTTCACCGCCACTGCAGCAACATGGGAGGTTCCCCGTGTTCTGTCAGGAACAATGGGGGGAAGCCAGGTAGTTACGTTTCCCCATGGGTTTGTGACTTGAGTGAGTTGGGTGATGTGGGGCATGGGGCAACTGTTTCCCCATGCTCCAAATGTGCACTGCCAGAATCGCCACACTTTGTGGCAATTTCAGTTATCTTTGTTATGACCCCTCCCTAGTATGAACTGCCTAAGGCAATTTTCTCACTCTATTCATGATTGAATCACATGAGGTGTAGCATAAGATCATTTATTTGAGTGAATACACAAAGATCAGGTACATCGAGACTGAGACTATGATCTTTGCTTGCACAGGCATCATTTAACCTTAGTCCTAGGATGCAACATGTCTGCAGTATGATACCCATGTCAGAACCAATCTATGAAATCTTTATTTGCAACCTTTTGCACAGTTCCCCCTTTTTATTCCTTGGTTGTAGTCCCCATGATCACAGATCATATAATAATAAATAATCCTCCCCAGGTTTCAAGGACTGAGACACAGTAAAGAAAGGAATCCATTTGTTTTCCTTCCCATGTTGACATTCCAAATGAATAGTACTATATCAAAATTATGCAGAGAGGCCTGTTATACAATATAGTGCTGAGTTCATTTATTTTGACAGCAAGTAAAAACAGCTCTACAGGGAGGAAGGGTGCAGCATGAACAAAAACACCATCTCTGATTTGTATAAGCAAGATTTTCCCCTTTCACTGCTTACTCGTTTGCACAATAGCTTGAATTGTAACAGACAGCCCATTAGATTTTTCATATCACCAGTCTAATAGGAATCTAACTTTAGAAGCAAACCTAAAATCTCATGGGGCAGAAGCATTGTTTAGTGCTTCAGTGAAGATATTTTCATTACCTGTTGGTAACTTTTGGTACCCAGAGGATAAGTCTGATGATTTAATAAAATTAGTTTGAAGTCAATGATGTCTTTATTTTCAGATATTTTGTTCACCTGACTGCATGTACAAAATGATACAGTTTAGGACAAATATTCTTCTCTTGGAACACTAGAATACTAGCCTGAATTCTAGTGTGAGTAGAGTACCAGTGGGATTTGTTTACATGTTGATTTAAAGTCAACAACTGAACTGATGATGAGTCAGCTTAATTGGAACTAACCAAGAGAAGGATAGAATTTTCAATGGTTACTAGTTATAAAGGCTAGTGCTCAGTGAAATATGAATGGAAATGGGCCTCTGAATCAGAGCTTGGGAAAATCACTTGTTTGGACCACCACTCCCCAACTCCTTCAGCCAACATGGCCTAGCTTTGTTCTGAATAAGAGTCATTGTAGAAAGTTGATATTATTCTAATAATCCTGCCAAGTGGATCTTCCCATCTTGTTGGCCACTGTGTGAATAGAATGCTGGAATAAGGAGATAAATCAGATCCTCACAAACAACACTTGCAAACATTAAGTATTGAATTTACTCAAGAATAATGTGCCATCAAATGTAATGCACACCTTAATTATCAAGGTGGACATTGCAAACAATGGATTTCCCCTCAAATGCAATGCACCCAATTGCACAAACATAACATGTCAAGGAGGCAGACAGCATAAATGAGATCATTGGAGAAATCACATCCTTCCATCAGACCGAGGTTGGCAAACTTGTCAGCCTTGCATGATTCCCAACTTGCCTCACTCATGAGGCCTTCAAAACTGAGGTTAGCACATGAGGAAGCCATATCATGAGGAAAGGGGCGATGTGGGGAATGGAGCAACGGTTTCCTCCGCTGCCCCACGGATTCCCCCACTGTCACCCGGCTTTAGGACCTCAATGTGATAAAGTCCTAATAGAGGAAAATGGCATAGCTCACACAAGCAACAATTGTTTTAAGAGGTATCAATTTTCAAGGTCTTCTTGAATGCCTTGGGGGCCAAGCAAATCTTGATTTGTTCCACATTTGAGTGGCTACTACTGAGAAAACATGTTTCCTGCTTTCCAAACTAAATAATATGACTTGTAGGCTCAAAAGCAGAGTTTCAAATTTTGCAGGGAAGCTATGGTGGCTTAGCAGACTAGCTTCTGCAAATATTTGCCCTCCAACATGTGTCTTCTGGTAAGGCAACAAAGAGATTGAAGTCAGCAAACATTTCCCTGATTCCCCCTCACACTATTCTAAGTGGACAAAGAGAAGAATGATTTACAATGTTATATTAGTATTGTTATACTTATATTCAAATAAAATAATGAACCAAGTGATCATCACCTGTGCTATTGGTATGAAATATTCAGTAACTATCTGGCTCATGTTTGAATATTCAGAGAACATCTGGAGAGTGCCTAATGTTCTAATTCACAGCTGAGAGAATTTTGGAAAGAAGATTAATTACAACTATTGGTAGGGAAATCAGTCTGTGAGACATGACTATAAGTGTCATATCAGCTCCAGAAAGTCAAGGTGCCACCCCATATCCTACAATCCCCCACAACATTTCTATGACAACCTCCGATTTGTTCAAATCTGAAAGTGGCCTTTAGAACTATTCTGTTTATGAAAGATGCCGACTGAGGTTCTAAATACATGAAAATGTTATTTGAGGAGCTTTAAAACGAAGACCTATTCCTTGAGAAGGATACTAGGGACACAATTTTCTATTTTATGAACTATATTTATGGGTGGTGATGGGGGCTTGGGAAGTATAGGGAGCTTGGGAGCTGAACCAAGAGAAATAGCGATCCACAGAGCTGCCCAATTGCCCACATCAATCTCATTTTCAAGCTGTGAAGACCCATCTCTTCTAATTGGCCTTCAAAACTGTTTTGATGCTTATTAATTAGTAGATGTTGACAGTTTTATTATTTAAATTATTTTGATGATCTTTTGAATTATCTGTATTGCTAAGTTTGTAGTGCCTTGAGTGCCTTTTTAAAATATGTATATATCTATAAATGGGATAGAAATGCAATACAAGTACAACTAAATAGTTCTGCCATAAAATGAATCTTTGGGTATGACTTGTGATACAGTTCTTGGGCTTTTGTATATTGCTTATCTGTGCAGACATAAAACTCAACAATATATATATAGAGTCTCACTTATCCAACGTTCTGGATTATCCAACGCATTTTTGTAATCAATGTTTTCAATACATCATGATATTTTGGTGCTAAATTAGCAAATACAGTAATTACTACATAGCATTACTGTGTATTGAACTACTTTTTCTGTCAAATTTGTTGTATAACATGATGTTTTGGTGCTTAATTTGTAAAATCATAACCTAATTTAATGTTTAATAGGCTTTTCCTTAATCTCTTCTTATTATTGAACATATTCACTTATCCAACGTTCTGCCGGCCCGGATAAGCGAGACACTACTGTGTGTGTGTGTGTGTGTGCGTGTGCGTGTGCGTGTGTGTGTGCGTGTGTGTGTGTGTGTGTATATATATATATATATATATATATATATATATATATATATATATCCACACACACACACACTTTAAACCCCATTAAGAATTTGGGATGAGTAAAAAGATAGTTACAGATGTATTGTGAAATGTTGATTTTTGTCCTTGATTATTCAATGCCAATCAGGTCAACAACATTTTTTTTATTAATCTTACAGACACTGGCGGAAAGGGGAACTATTGCATTGCAGGTAAATGGTCATACTGGATGAAATGGTCAATTAATCCGATTAATTAATTCTTTTTTAAAACCCACTGTTTCATAGTCCCTCAGTGGAGTACATTTTCTTCTCAGAGATGAGGAGCATGGGACGTTCAGCAGTAAACAAGAGAATTATGGCAGCTGCTATGGCTGGCAAAGAGCAACAGGCACCTGGGTCAATGAGGGTACATGGCTGTAGAGTAATTAAAATCTGAGTTACTGGCAGGCTGAGCCAAAGTTTGATGACTGCAACAAAGCTGATTCTGCAATATATGATCGCAGTGAGGAGAATTGCTCAAACAAGAAACACAGACTGGCAAGCTGAAGCAAGCTAACTCAGTAGGGTGGCATTTGAAAACAACTTTCAGTTCTTCAAGATTTGCCAGTTCGGGTTTAAAGGTTGCTGGGAAATTTACATGTAATATGAGGTCAGGCACAGTTTTTGCACATGGAATTTCTAAGGTGTGTCCTCTTCTCTCCACTTCCTGAAACTCCTCCTGCACTTTCAGAGGAGAGGCCGGAACTGAAATGGAAAATCAATATTCTATTGGTCAGAATAACTATGCTATGCTGGTACAGGGAGTTGTAACAATGTGAAGAGAAAAATTGCAGCAGGCATAGTAGTAACAAGGAAGAATGCTGGGGAAGCTATAGCAGTAAAGGTGTTGCTAAATGCTCATGACATGGTGGGACATATGTTTCTCCTGAAGGAAATAATTTACTCCGGGGCCAAATAAATCAGTGCAGGGGGAAATGGACTCTATATTATCCATATGATGCTCAGGGTCCATTCACCTCATTGAGACCTTGACTTGCATTTTAAAAAGTTGTGGTCTACTTTGTGACAGTGTGAACGTTTGTGCTGCTTTATATTCAGAAGTGTCCACTGCTGTTCACATAGCAATCCAACTTTCCCTGTGCTTGGGCAGCCCAGGGACAGGGGATGGCACTTACCCTCTCCTTGTCATCCTGGGCTTAGTGATGACCATTGGACATGAAACTGGCAGTGGGCATTGTTTGTTGCACATAGTGATGCTAAGTCAAAGAATGAAGCAATCAGAGAAGGGAGCAGGGAAAGCAAGGAGCAATTCCTCCTTTTCCCAATCCCTTGTCTCTCATTGCTTCATTGCTTCAGCTAGCAACACTACATGCAATGAGCAACCACCACTACCAGTTTTGTGCTTGATGGTAATAATAATAATAATAATAATAATAATAATAATAATAATAATAATAATAATAATAACAACAACTTCTTTATTTTTCTATCCTGCCACCATCTCCCCGAAGGGACTCGGGGAGGCTAACATGGGGCGATGCCCAAAACAAAACAGAATAAAGCAATTACAACGAATATCAAAACAAAAACAGTAATAAACATTTATAAACATAAATCAAATAAAATAAACAATTTAAACATTTTAAAAATACAATAAAACACATAAAATCAGAACAAATGAGTAATAATACAGCATCAGCCACTGGAGATAAAAGTGGTTGGGCATATAAAACACAATATCCAAAACTTTAATAAAGTGCATAAACAAGTGTCAGAGAGTCAACTGGGATAATATGGGATAAGGTAAGGTAGGAAGGGATTAAAGTGCTAAGAAGTAATGTCTCGATGAAAGGATCTATCATATTGGCGAACTAATCAAACGCACACTGAAATAGCCATGTCTTCAGCTGTTTCACAATGGCAGACAGGGTAAGCCAAGAATGATAGAAGGAAGGTAATGGTGAAGTCTGGTAGTGCCAAATAGCTCCAGTACCATTGTGCTGTGTGAATGTCATCCAGTTACCAACCCAGCTCACTGCCATGCAGTATGGAAACCCACCAGCCCAGCAAACTGCAGCAGCATGAATCTAGAGTACCCCACTTTGGATCAGCACTGCCGTTTTTGGCACATGATACCCCCCCCCCCCCAGGACCTTTTCACCTTAAGTGATGGATTCAACATGCATCGTGGCAAATCGATTGGGTCCCGGTGGGGGGACAGAGCCCCATACCCTGCATTGCCTGACTTACTACTGGCCTCATCCCATGGGGGAAGCATCTGCCACTTGCTGTCCTCCCATTCTAGCAAAGGCAACACAGAAAGCTTCCTGTGTTGCCACTGTGGTGGCATACACCACTAGCACTCCCCTTTCACCATGGAACCTGGCCAGAAGTAGATGTGCATCATGGTCTCCATGGCAAAAGGAGAGAGTAAGAGATGTACGACAGGCAAATTTGCCCTGTCTGATGAGGTCACCCGTCTCATCCCCAGAACTGCTACGATTCAGAAAATAAAGACTGCTCTAGTATAAAGCAGTACTTCTTAAACTGTGGGTCCCAACTCCAAATGGGGTCCTCTTAGCTTAATGTTGGGGTCACAAAACATTGGCAACAGTAAAATATTTCTGAACACCTCCCATTTACACAAATCTGTTAACAACAACATGAAGTGTTTACAGTGGACCTTACATAAAATGCTTCAGCTGTACTCCATAACAAAGAAAATCAGCTTGTTTAGCAATCTTTGCAAATAATGATTTATTATCAGTAATGTTTGTTTTTATACCTATTATTTATACCTCTGGTCAAGTAAAAAAATCTTAGTCTAAAAGGGGTTATAAGTGGAAAGGTTCACCCTATAAAAATGGCTAGTTACTCTGCTGGCTGGCAGATTCTGGGGGCTCTGGCATCCGAAAGTAACTTTTCCAAACTTTGCAGATGAATCAACATTGCAATCATTTCAGGAAGGAGACCCAAGTGGAAGAATATTCTCATCCTTTACAAACAAAAACTGATTACACAGTTACCCTTTAGAATTATGCCTGCTTTCCAAGTGAGCATTTTTAGAAATCAGCTCTGGCAAACATGGTTGGCATGTTTCACATTCCCTGCACAGTAAACAGATCAGGTTAGAAAAGTGAATTATAGACGTTATTGGTACCTCTGGACTTTCTCAGCCTATGCCTGAAACTCTAGAACAAATTATTATGGAAAGCCTAAGGACCTTAAAATCCATTAGGTTAGGGACTTGGACAGTGTTTAAGAATTTAGCAGATAAAGGGTTTCCACTTAGAAATGCTGAATGTGCTTGTATAGTTGAATAGTCTTCTCAGCAGTGTAGAAATGAGCATAGAAAATTCATTTTTCATGGTTTCCAGAACAGCTTCTCTCAAGCCTCTCTCTTAAGACTTGTTTACACCGTTCTAGCTCTGCATAGGCATTTCTGTCCCACTTGTGTGCAGAACTGGACTGATGTGGCATAGGAATGCAATGATGTTTCCTTAAATTATTTAAAACTGTTCTAAACTTAATTTTCTTTTCTTTTCTTTGTCTTATTTTTGATTGATTCTCCTTATTAGGCAGTTACTCTTTCTGTGTCAGTTTGTCTTGAAAACAAAACAAGCTCCCCTTCTATAAAACAGATTTCAAGGTTTAAGAGATTATTTTTCAAGTGTGTATGGGTGGCTGGGTTTCTTTTTTTGCTGAGGGGAGAACACCAGAGGACATTCTGAAAAAATGTGATTAAAACCATATGAAATTGAATTTCTAGCAGCCTAGGCACAGAGATGTGTATGACTGAGTGGCAGAGCGGTTTCATAGTATCATACACAACTCACCGAAACTACAGCTGCCGTTGGCTATCTTGACAGTTATGTCCAGCATAGCTGTCAAGATAGCCAACAACAGTTTTAGATCAGATTGTGTATGATACACAAGTCAGCCAAATACAGTAGTTACTTTCAATTTATTGTTGAAATTTAATAGACCTTTCCTGATCTTGTTTTTCCCCATGTAGAAATAGAACCATCAATTGATTCTAAACACACACACAAGATCTCTTAAAGTACAACGGGTCAGTCATGACCATATTATTTTCAATCAACCCAAATGTTGGCTGCTAACTTCCATGCTAAAGCCTAACATGTGTTTAAATATTACTGCTACTACTACTACACATAATGATTCTGCACAAATACTATGCTAGACAAGTGGATAACAGAAATCCTTTGGATAAAACTGTCCATAATGTAATTTTAAGAAAACAACCTTTGACTTAGGGCCAGCTTAGGGCATTGCTGCTTCATACTGACTTGAAGATGTTCAAGAGTGACGTCTAAACCAATACATGGCCCATGTAGACTTGTCCTCACACAGTATACTATACAACCTCTTTTGTCCCCTCTTCCAGTTCAAATAATAATTATGTTGATGTTTTATTGTGGTTGTGTTCTATGTTTTATGTTGGCAATTGAATACTTTACCTATGTTGGAAACTGTCTTGAGTCCCGTTGTGGAGATAGAGTGGTATATAAATAAAGTTATTATTATTTTATTATTTGCCTCTTCTTACTTAATCATGAATTTCTCTCCTGTCTTCATCACACGTTTAGCGCAATTTGATATCACTTTAAGTGCCATGTGATTTGCAGTTTGATTCACTTTACTAAAATCCTCTAGCAGTGAAATCTCTTCCTGAATTACACATGTCATAGAATAGAGCCATTATATTTAGCAAGCACACTCCAAATTCACTTTCATTTACAATGCAATTATTTGTGTGTCTACTCATAAAGAGGCCCCGTTAAGGTCACTGTCATTTAATTCTAGTTAAGTGAGTGCATGATTTCAGCTAAGGACACAGTTTAAAAGTCTACACATAGTAAATCATAACTATCAGCATTAATCCTGAGTAGTTTGTTGGAGGCTATTGGAACACTTTCCATTCTAAGGACATTGTATTTCCCAGAGTTTCAATGGCATTTTCTTCCTGAGTTTGTTTGGTGTTGGAATAATGCCTATTGGATATAGATAGATGATAGGTAGATAGATTTCATATGCAATTTTTGCAATGTATACAATTTTAATGCACATTACTAAAGATGAGTTGTTTACATTTTCATAGACATGCATTTTAATTCTGTATATGTATGTGCCAGGAAACCAAAATCTTTTTTTTCAAAACTTTACAAGAAAGTAATGTGTCTCTTGAAATATCCACCCAAGAGGTAGCTCAACTGCAATTATTTGCTTTTCAAGGATGTGTCCAGAGCAGGTATGCTACAAAATATAGTCAGTCTTCCATATCCACGTATTCTACATCTCAAACATCCATGGCGTGAAAATATTCTTAAACAACAACACAATTCATAATCAAACTTTGATTTTTTCCATTTTTATAAGCGATACCATTTTACAATATACAAATGGACTTGAGTATTCATGGATTTTGTTATCCATGGATTATTCAGAAATTAAATCTCAATGAATACCAAGGTCCAACTTCATAGATGAAAAAGCCACAGAGGCACATTGCTTCCATGTGAATCTGTAAGTTAACAAAAATGTGAAAAGGCCACTGGTTCCACTGTACAGAATCCATACCCAACTTTCACATAAATCAGATTTAGAAGAAACCCAGTTTCAAGCCATTGCACTATGCTCTGCAGCTCAATAGGTTCTTTCTTGCAAATCCTAGAAGTTACAACGTTTATTGCTGATTCAGCATCAAGTTATATCAGGCAACACAACACTAAATTATCCATTTCACAGCTTGAGCTAATGTACTCAAGGACACACTTAAACTTTAAAGGTTCAATGTAAAAAAGATTTGGGGTTTTTTTTTACATTTGTATTTTACTTAATTTTCATTTTGGTTTAGTTCAGTTTATTTCTCCTTTTGATACAAGTATTAAGTCATAGTTGTTTAAATAAATAAATCTGAATAAAGTATCAGAGCAACAACGCTCCAGACTTAGTTATGGACAGGTTGAAGAAGCCTTGATTTCTCAAGAACCTAGTTTGTGTGCAAAGAAAACCTAGATGAACATAATAATAAAATGAGCTCCATAAGGACAGAAAATATCTTATCTTAAAGGAAGAACAAATGCAGAGGCTTCGATTGCTGTTGAACATGCTTCTTATCTCACATGTTAATGTAGATATACTAAAACAATAAAAGACAAGATTTATTTTTAACTCAGTTTGACTTGAGCCTCTGTTGCAATGGCTAAAGGTGATAGTTTGGAGAAATATTAATCAGACACATCTATTTAAGGGCCAAGGTAAAAAAGATGTTGCTCACTCTTTCCACAGATAAACTAAGCCACCATCCTAGGGCAATGACGATCCTTAGAAAACTCTTGGTCTATCGCCGGTTCCTGCTCATTCTTTTTACTCCCATTCTGCTACTTCCATTGCCACTCATCATCAGAACCAAAGTAAGTGACTCATTGGGGATTTGCATGATTATGATCCCAAATGTTTCATCTGCCCCTATCCCCTGTTTCCAGTTTTTTTTTTTTTTGCTGTATTGATCTCCTGTTTAAATCATATGATATAAAATGAATAAACATTATTGAGGTGTGTGTGTGTGTGTTCTTGATAAAACTGATAGACTCTGCCTATTGGTCTTTGCTGTTCAAGTCAGATATATGGGTCAGATCAATGATCCAGCCATCTAATCATAAGTTCAAGGACTTGGAGCGATGGGTTCAAATTACAGGAAAGGCTATTCCCCTTAGAATCTGGATCATTTGAAATCTAAAAAGAAATAACCGTCTACAAATCACAGCCACAAATCACACTCTGGACAGATCCTATATGGCAGTATGAATGTATCAACCAGAGTTGGGCATTTATGACTGTTTTGTATTCATGATCCCTATACAGCCAGTAGTACAGGGCTGTGTAGGAGGTGTGAAAGTCCACTGATCTACCTTATTGGGAAGCAGCCACTGCAGTTGACAGGATCTTTTCCACTGTCACTTGGGAAGCAGCTGATTACTGTTTCCACACACAAACAATCACCAGATTGATTTCCAGTTCCTGTTACACTGGAAATCACTCACGGGGGAGATGGAAACTCTAGTCCTCTGCCTCCAAGTGACAGGAGAACAGACCCTAATCAAAGGCAATGACTGCTTCCCAGTAAGTGAGGATGAGAGCATGAGGCAGGTTGAGTCTTAATTTACTGTGTAGCTTTGTAACCATGATGCTTACACACAAATAAAGACCATACAGTCTTGAACTTCCTGAAAGCTGATGGGAGTTTTAAAGAAGTTCTAGATTATTACATCTTCAGTTAGGAGCCCTCCAAGATTCTGCTCAGGTTCAGTGTTTTTTATTCCAGAAAAATCTGGATCTCTTTTACCAAAACATAATTATGGCACTCCACTTAATTGACATGGCTGTGTCCTATAAAATTATATGGTTTGTACTTTGGTGAGGCACTAGAGCTCTGTGGCTGAGAATGCCAAGTACCTCTTAAAACTACAAATTCCAGGATTCCTATAGGGTGAGGTAATTAAAGTGCTTCCTTTAAGATGGAATTCAACTTACCACCTGTATGCAAAGGGTCTTCTAAGAATATAATCAAATCATTTGCAAATGCTTTTAGTTTATAACATTGACCTTTTATATTTACTCCTTTAATATCAGTTTCAGCTCTTATTGCTCTATTTGATACATCTTTCACCAATACAAATAACATTGTTGAAAGAGGGCATCCTTTTCTGATTCCTTTCCATATTTTACATGATTTTGTTGGTTTTCCATCAATCTGCATTTGTGTTCTTTGCTTGTTGTAGATCTGTTTAATCCCTCCTTGAAAATTCGGTCCAAAATTCATCTCTATAACATTTGCTCCCAATAATGTATATGTCTTTTATTTGACATAAATATTGCTGGCGGAGCTTGCTTCCAAAGGGTATTAAATTTATTGGAACAAATTTCACAGGAACTGAAAAAAAGTGTTTACAATATGCATTCTTTTGCTATAAAATGCAATTGTTCAAGCCCAATGAAAAAGTGATGAGATATGTTTTGATAGTTTTGATCTGCACATAATATTCTACTTCTAGACAAAAATGTGCTGCCACTTATAACTCATTTTTCAATTTTATTTGGTACCTTTTGGAAACAAACTCGACATTTAGCACATATAGAACCCTCATGTCTTAGAATTTATCATAATCTATGCTCTGGATGAGAATTGTTGGATATGAAATTTCATTTCATTGCTGAATCAACATTGGATTTAATTATCAACTCTAGAAAAGCCAACTCTCAATCTTATTTGCATCAACTTTAAAATGGGCATAATAGTAACAAACTATAGTGGGGATGTGAATATGGAATGGGATAAAAAGAAATATTAATTTACTGTCTGGTCATAACTGGAACAGACTCATTGAATTAATCTGATGTACGTAAATCTTCACTTACCATTCAGAACTTGATTCAATGCTTCTATTCTGTTTGGGACTAGCAAATGAATTTAGACCAGTTTAGAAATGGTAGGACAGAAATTGTGGAGAGTTGGACTGCAATATTTATCACCATTGGCTGTACTGGATAAGGCAGTTAGAAATTGGGGTTCAACATTATTGGAAGGCTGCATTGTTCCCACCCTATTTAGGCCTTAACATTATCACACCATCACCACCAAAAGATTATATGTACGATCATTCCACTAGCACAAATAGTATTTGTGATCCGATAATTTCTCACTAAACAGCTGATTGTCTTTGTCTTGTGTATAAGCTTGGATAATTTTTCCAATTGGTATATTAGAGCCGGCATACATAATCATTTGATTTTTTTAAGACTACAACTCTGGATAACATGTTTCGAAACCCAATCAGACATGAAAACCTACTGGGTGGCTCTGGGCAAGTCATAGACTCTCAGTCTCAAAAAAAAATTCTGTGATAAGTTGGCCTTAGAAGAGACTGAAGTATGGAGTGAAAACCATAAAGATGATTTTTATTCTCAGTATCAGCTATGATTAAAGTCATCAATAAATCTCTGGGAAGCCAAAAAGGAAACACATTATCTATGTATGAAAGCTTTTTCAGCCAGTATTCCACCCCGCACCATTTGATCAACGTCTCAAATGATCATATTGCACAGACGCTATATAACAGAGGCAAGCGTAGCCAGAAGGATTACTCATTAGAATAACAGATTGAGCATAGTTCGTTCTCTGTGCCTGAAACTATATTATCCGTCTCTTACACAGGGATACATTTCAATAAGATTGTAAACAAGAAAAACGTATTAGTCTCACAGTTTTATTGCTTGTAATTCTTTTTTTAAAAAAATATGCAAAACAGCCATGTTCATATACAATTACATTGCCTAAGAAGAAAAGAGAAACAAGTAGTGTCATTTGAAGAAATGTCTTAGATAAGATGCTAACGCTTGTTATGGATATCATCTGTATTGTCAGAACATCTTGCATTTTGACATTCTCTTTTTCTTTTGTAATCATTCACTCATGATTATATGAAATAGGTAAATAATTGCTAATTGTAATCCCAAACTCATCTAGAACATTTTTGAGATTCCTGTGTACTACAGCTTTGGGAACAAGTATTGGCATATCAAGCATAATGCTATGAATCAATTTGCTCGAATGTCATACATTGTACAAAGTTGTAGAGTATAGATTGATGACATGGATCTTTGTGGGTCACATGCAGATTCTAGGGTCATTTTTATCGCCTTGCTAATTTTCCCATAAACCAAGTTGCTTTTTTATAAGCTAGTTGGAAAAGCAGAGTGGTAAACTAGGAAATACCCTTTCCAAACAATTGTCCCTTATTTCTTTCAAGGGCTTTTTCTATGGCTGTTGAATTTGACAGTGTGAGGTAGCTTCTGGAGGCTTACCTAAAGTGGCAAAAAGATTCATTGTGCCAAATCATATGCTCTGGCCAAGAATGGACCTGCACACTTTTTAACCAAGGACCACATCAAAAAGGCCCATGGATTCGCCCCATATTGGGGTGAATCCATGGGCTCCGGTGGGGGGGCTTGGAGAAGCTACCACTCCATGCTCCGCATTGCCCACCTTACCTTGACCCTCATCCCATGGGAGGAAGTGTCACTGCCCGGCTTCCCTGCATTGCTGAGAAGGCAACATGGGAAGGCTCCCGTGTTGCCACAGTAGCGGTGTGCACTATTTCCTCTCCCTTTTTGGCATGGAGCCCAAATGGAAGTGACTGTACATCGTATGAAGGGCTCCATGCAAAAATGAAAGGAAAGCAGCATACAACAAGCAAATCAGTGCCTCTGATGAGGTAGCAAGAGTGACCAGTGGATCTGTTGCCATGGGATGGTGAATCCACTCTTGGGACTTCATCACACTAGAGCATCTATCCACTTTAAATCCGGTTACTACCTCCTGCAGAATTCTTGGGCTTGTAGTCTAGTGAGGCTGAGCAGTTTAAAGGCTCCTCCCTAAACTACAAACCCCTGAATTCTGCAGGAAGCAGCAACTGGATTTAAAGTGAACAGATGCTCTAGTGCAGTGGTTCTCAACCCATGGGTGCCCGGGTGTTTTGGCCTACAACTCCCAGAAATCCCAGCCAGTTTACCAGCTGTTAGGATTTCTGGGAGTTGAAGGCCAAAACATCTGGGGACCCACAGGCTGAGAACCACTGTTCTAGGGCCTGGTTTCTACTCATACCTCTTGCAAGTGTGCAACATTGTACATATGCTACCTGGGACGTATTCCTGAGAGCAGGCATGTAGCCGGGGGGAGGGGGAGGAGAGGGGGTCTTGAGGGGCTTCAGCCCTCCCTCCCCCCGAAATTCTCAGGGTGGTCCACGAGAAGGCCTTACATTTATTATTTAAACTGTTATGTTTATTCATATCATGATCTGATCACCATGCTCAATATATCCCATATGCATGGGGGTATTGGGATAATGATACCAAAGGTTTGCTAGGGTAGATCCTCTCTCACCCAGACTCAGCCCTCCCGAACCAAAATCCCAACCCCCCCCCCCCCTCCAAATCAAAATCTTGGCTACGGGCCTGCCTGAGAGAGTCTTGGTACCATACAATACACAGGAGCTATGAGAGGATTGGGCATAAAGCCGAGCATGGGTTCATCACCTTCACAGCAATGGAACCGCTAGAGGCCACTCCTTTAATGGTGCATAATATTGTATCAATATTTCCCCTTTTATATCCTAAGGGCCAGAAATACTGAACTCAGATACATAAGATGTTGGAAGAAATTGTTAAGGTTAAAATCAGGATGAAACTAGAAGGTTTTTTCATTTAGGGATGATGGATGATCAACTGGAAAGAAAACATGGAAAATTATTACAATATATGCACAGAACCAGTCATTCCAACACAAGAAGAATGGCTGATGAATATTTGTGAACTAGCTAAGATGGACATACTGATGATGGTGATTAAAGAGAAATCCCTGACTAACTCGAAGAAAGATCGGGGCTTATCTTGTAGTTTTCTACAGCAAAGATGGGACAAACTTCAACTATTGGATGAATTAGAGGAGTGTTACTAAAAGTAGGAACATTATCTAAAGGGAGTAAAAAAAGAGTGTTTATTAGTGTAGGTATGCTTTATGTTAGTGGCTGTCTTAGAGATAGTTGTGTTAGACATAGTAGTTGTAGTTTTACATACTATGGGAAAAAACTTGTATTATTTTTGTTTTTTCCATTTCCCCCCTTATCTCTGAATAAAAATTAATTTGAAAACAAGATAGGAATTTTCCACTGACATTTCATGACATCTCAGCTAGACACTCACATGCTCAAAATGTGATCCAGTGAAAATTACATCTCTGCCAAGTGCATAGATCTAGAAGAGTGTCTGCTGGATGTGGATTTTCCATTAACGGATATATTACATTAATTCCAAATCAGCACAGTAATGTCAAAGTTACTGAACCTGCACAGACCTTACTCATCTCTTTAAGGAAGGGTGGAACACTTGTAGTGACTTTGGCCTTCAACCAGATTGATTTAGTGTACTGACAATGATTCCAAAGAAAAGTAGCAGTGAAAGCAATAGCAACTTCAACAATATGCTTTGGAACCATAGAAGCGAGTGTTGAATGTGCAGGAGTCAGAACAGTTCTAGTTCCATGTCTGCCAACATTGTGAAATTGAATATTGCTTCATTGTATGATATGAAACATTGCTTCATTGTATGATATATGTTGTGTTTCTTTTCTTAAGTGTGATACTAATAGAGAGTTATATCCTAGGAACTCTTATTAAACATAATGAGCAAATATGCATAAGATCAGCCAGTAGATGCTTGTTTTAATCTCTTGGATGGATTTGGACCTGTCTCACAACATTTTGCAGAATCAAATTGTACCATGCACACATCTCCTTCCAAAAACTCTCATGAGATAACAATAAATATTTGGTAATCAATTTTGGGTATCAAATCATAACACTGGCAAAAACATATTTTGATGCCTTGAATATTAGACCTGTTTCTGGGTATATTTGAGCTGCTGATTCTAAAAATGGGATCAGTTTTCCCCTATCAGCTTTAATGTTTGAGATACAGAACATATGTACAGACTTGATCCGCATATTCTCCCGCAGTGAGGACATCGGTTTCCAGGTGGAAGGCGGTCCCGGTCGGGGTTAGCTTGACGCTCCTTCCTCTTGGCACGTTTCTCCCTTAAGCCCTCCATTCGTGCCTTGTCGAACTCTGCAGCACTGCTGGTTACAGCTGACCTCCAATTAGAGTGCTCAAGGGCCAGGGCTTCCCAGTTCTCAGTGTCTATGCCACAGTTTTTAAGGTTGGCTTTGAGCCCATCTTTAAATCTCTTTTCCTGCCCACCAACATTCCGTTTCCCATTCTTGAGTTCGGAGTAGAGTAACTGCTTTGGGAGATGGTGATCGGGCATTCGGACAATGTGGCCAGTTCAGCGGAGTTGATGGCGTAGAAGCATCGCTTCAATGCTGATGGTCTTTGCTTCTTCCAGCACTCTGACATTTCTCCGCCTGTCTTCCCAAGAGATTTGCAGGATTTTCCTGAGGCAACGCTGATGGAAACGCTCCAGGAGTTTGGTGTGACGTCTGTAGACAGTCCACGTTTCGCAGGCGTAGAGCAGGGTTGAAAGGACAATGGCTTTGTAAACAATCACTTTGGTATCTCTATGGATGTCCCGGTCATCAAACACTCTCTGCTTCATACGGAAAAATGCTGCACTCGCAGAGCTCAGGCAGTGTTGTATTTCAGTGTCGATGTTATATACCAGTCTTCATCAGCTCATCCATAAAAAAATCAAGATAACCATATCTAAGAAAGTAGAGCTGATGTGGTCTATCCAATGCAATTTTTTGAATCAGTGCCACAAATAACCCCATAAACAGACCAAAAAACCAAGACCCCAAAATTTTAAAAACATTTTTAGTATCTAAGCAAATTAACAGATTTCCCAGTAAATGCTATTACTATTCCATCAGGGTTTATAATATCAGTTTTTTTATTTTTCTATTTTTCTCATGTGGTGATTGCCATTGTGTTATATAATTCTGTTTTAGTTTTTAATTGCATCTGTTTGTTCTAGGAAGCAGAATGTGCATACACATTGTTTGTGGTGGCCATATTTTGGCTGACCGAGGCTTTGCCCCTGGCCGTTTCAGCACTACTTCCTGCCTTGATGTTTCCATTGTTTGGGATTATGGCTTCCAAACAGGTACGTTGTATTTTTTTTAAAAAATCTCCTTCCACAACCCCAATAATTATAAATGTATTTCCATTATTTAATCATGCATGTATGCCACTCCTGTTTCATTGATGTTACCAATCCATTTTCATTATATGCTATGGATTTTTACCAATCCCCACCAAGGGTGAATTTACACTATAGAGTTAATGCAGTTTGACATCACTGTCAGCGCCATGGATTCATGGGAGTTGCAATTTTGCAAAGTTTTGAGCCTTCTCTGTCAAATTGTGCTGATGCCTCACCAAACTGCAATTCCCATGATTTCCTAGTATTGAACCATAGCAGTCTATGGTGCCAAACTGCATTATAATTACAATGTAGGTGCACTCTAAGTGCATTCAAAGAGAGGGGGTGATAGCTGCCTCTTGGTTTCTAGGAATTATGGGGAGAACTGCTCCCGGTGGTGCAGCAGATTAAACCGAGCTGCTGAACTTGCTGGCCAAAAGGCCAGCGGTTCGAATCCTGGGAGTGGGGTGAGCTCCCATTGTTAGCTCTAGCTTCTGCCAACCTAGCAGTTCGAAAAGATGCAAATGTGAGTAGATCAATAGGTACCACTCTGGTGGGAAGGTAACAGCAATCCATTCAGTCATGCTGGCCACATGACCTTGGAGGTGTCTACGGACAACGCCAGCTCTTCGGCTTAGTAATGCAGATGAGAACCAACCCCCAGAGTCAGACATAACCAGTCTTAATGTGAGGGAAAAACCTTTACCGTTACTGTCTTTTCAAAAGTGAACTTGTGAATCTGCACCAATTTTTCAGTCTATGAAGCTGAGATCATTGACCATAAGACCAGACATGAGCAAGAGTCAATTCAATAATGCCTTGCAGTAAAAGCAAACATTTGCAAATGATTCCACAAACCTATTATCTCAGTTCCCCCAAACAATCCTCTGACTTTCACTAGTTTAGTTTTTGTTTCAAAAATGTAACTTTTAACTTATTATCTGGATTGTTTTAAGAGGCCATCATGAGGCTATCATCTGCTTTCGCTTTGTGGATTTTCTATTTCTCTAAAAGAACACTTAGCTAACAAATTGAATCTTGTTTTTAGGTGGCATCTGCTTATTTCAAAGATTTTCATCTGCTATTAACTGGAGTGATTTGCTTGGCGACATCCATAGAAAAATGGAATTTGCACAAAAGAATAGCCTTGAAAATGGTGATGTTGGTGGGAGTTAACCCTGCATGGTATGTAGATGAAGGAAATGGCACTGAAAAGCCCTCTGGCCCAGGAACACCTTTCCTGTTAAATTGAAGCTATCCACTTTGTTCTTGGAAAATGTTTTTTGCCCTTACCAAGGAAAGAAATTGAATAGGTTATCCTCAACCCTGCAGTTTCACGGCCGTAGCAGCTTTGCTAGTTGGGTTTTTTTTTCTTTGCCATGCAACTGCTATGAAAGCAGAAGAATTGAATGTGAAGTAGTGCTTGCTTATTAGAGATGTGTGTGGTATTTGTCTCATTTGTTTCATTCATGTTTCTGTTTCATATCGTCCATTCAAATGTCACAAAACAGAAAGACCCACAACGAAACAAAAACTGACTCGAAATGAAAGGTAGGCAGGAGCTGATATCATCTCCAAGCCTGCCTTTCAGATCGATCAGCTGTAGGCAGAGCCAGCCCTAGGTATTTTTCAAGTGTAGGCGAACAGAATTTTGGCGCCCCCCCCCCCCCAAAAACCCAATCACTGAAAAATAAAAGCGTTGGATAAGTGAAAATGTTTGATAATAAGGAGGGATTAAGGAAAAGCCTATTAAACATCAAATTACATTAAGATTTTACAAATTAAGCACTAAAACATCATGTTTTACAACAAATCAACAGAAAAAGCAGCTCAATACCTTGCGGAGGCAGGCCGCAGGAGACAGGAATTGCGTCGATGGCGCTCCCAACAAGATGGCACCACAGGCAACTGCCTAGTTGGCCTGGTAGTTGAACTGCCTCTGGCTGTAGGCCCTGTAAGGCCCGGGTGTGTAGGCCCAAAGTCTCCACATATAAGCCCAAACCTCCTGGGCCTATGGGTACAGGCTTTGGGCCTAGACACCCAGGACCTTGCAGAACTTACAGTCAAGTGCTGAGTAAGGATTGGTCCTTATTCAGCAATCAGCTGCAGGCCCTGCAAGGCCTGGGTGTCTAGGCCCAAAGCCTGCACCCATAGGCCCAGAAGCTTTGGGCCTATGGGAGCAGGCTTTGGGCCTAGACACCCAAGCCTTACAGGACTTACAGTTGAGTGCCAAGTAAGGATTGGTCCTTATTCAGCAATCAGCTGCAGGCCCTGCAAGGCCTGGGTGACTAGGCCCAAAGCCTGCACCCATAGGCCCAGGAGCTTTGGGCCTGTGGGAGCAGGCTTTGGGCCTAGACACCCAGGGCCTCGCAGAACTTACAGTTGAGTGCCGAGTAAGGATCGCTCCTTATTTAGCAATCAGCTGTCGGCCCTGCGAGGCCTAGCAAGGCATGGTTGAAAGCCTGCACCTGTAGGCCCGTGTGCCCAGGCCTATAGATGCAGGCTTTGGGCCTACGTGCACAGGCCTGGCCACGGGGGTGTGAGTGTGGCTGGGTTGTCCTGCGCCTCCCTCCCTCCCTCTCCCTTTTCCCAGCTTCTTACCTGGCATTTGAGTGGGGCTGCCTGGTCCTGTGGCCTTGGCCAGTGCATTCCCCTCCCCCCCCCCTCAAAAAAAATCACAAAACAAAACAAATGTCTGACCTCCCAATTTCGGGAGGTCAGACGAAAATGGATCAGGGCCTCAACGAAAGCTGAGACATGAAACAGAACAAGGTAAGTCCTGAAAGCCCGTCTCTATTGCTTATAAGCCCAAAACTATATCTCTGGCTGCTGCCTAAAATGTGCTAAGATCAGCCTTTTGATAAACTGAATTATCCATATATTTGGGGTGAGAAGATGAGTCTTCCATGAAAGGCTTCTGTTTTTGGCAATCATGGTGCATGGCTCACAACAAAACAGCAGATGAACTGGTGAACAACTGACTCATCATTCTTAATGACTGATATTAAGCAACTGGAGAGATATTTCATACATTAGGTTGCTATTATTCAATTTCTGGTTGGAGTAATTTTAGCAGTATGTCTCACTTAGGACGGCCCCTCCTTTTCACTAAGTTGTTGACAGTACAAATAGAAAGGCAGAGGTAAATGGAAACCACGTTGTGTTCTTTTGTGTTGTTCACATGGGTTCACAACAGAGGTCCAACTATCTTCTTTCAATCGAATCAGCAAGACAAAAGGAACTCCTCAGCATTGCTAGCTTCACGATTCTGAATTGTCAGATGCTGTGAGGATGGGAAACAAATAATATGTCACTTGCTGTTTGACAAAAGCATATTAGCAGTTAGATAAGACAGCAACTCCTTCAAAGTTTTATGCAACAGTTGTATATCCCTGTGTATAATGCACAATACTTAAAGTCTCATTATTCCTCTTCCAAATGAGAGCTGCATCCACGTAATATAATTATAGCACTTGGCTTCATAATAGGGAATCCTGGGATTTGTACTTTTTGTGGAGTGTTTAGACTTGTCTGCTGGAGAGCTCTAGGCATCAACATCTCAAAAATGTATGTATCTATTGATTCTGTAAGATGGAGCCATGGCAATTAAAGTGCTATAATAATACAATGTGTACATCTAGGGTCTGTACATGATAATAAGAAGGAACAGTAAAAGCCAAATGCATGCCTCTACAGAAGTAAAAACAATTACTTGGGAATATTGTTAAGATTTGTGATAGTTAAAAAGTGATGGCTACTCAGCTGACAGTGGCTAGATACAGAATGAGTTTTTCTATTACCCCTTACAACCAATTAGAAGCCATTTGGGTCAAGGAGAAGAGCTTCATCCAGCATCCACCCCTTTGCTGTTTACTCAACCAGGAAAGAAACCACTGTGGAAGGAGGTACTGGTGTCTGCTGCAATAACATAAAAAGCACTTGTGCATAATCTCCAGTTATGCAAGTGTAAATCACCAAGAAGATTCTGGCTTTGGGTTTCAATGATATGCCAACTATTTGAAAGGAATGCCAATGAACCCAGCAAATATTGCCTCTGAACAAATATTTATAAGATTCTACTATAAGCTACCTTTGTGTAGCCTAAAGAACTAAGCATTACAAGTCAGTTGAAAGCTAAGAAAGAAGATAGAAAAGGGTTGTTGTATGTTTTCCGGGCTGTATGGCCATGTTCTAGAAGTATTCTCTCCTGATGTTTCGCCAACATCTATGGCAGGAATCCTCAGAGGTTGTGAGGTATGGAAAAACTAAGCAAGGAATGTTTATATATATCTGTGGGAAGTCCAGGGTGAGGGAAGAACTCTTGTCAGTTGGAGGCCAGGGTGAATGTTGCAGTTAATCACCCTAATTTGCATTGAATGGCTTATTCTACTGGCTACTTTCTGCCTGGGAGCATCCTTTGTTAGCTGCCCCTAGTTCCCATGTCTCAGAGTGTTGCTTCTTATTTACTGTTTTGATTTTTGGGTTTTTTTTAATACTGGTAGCCAGATTTTGTTCATTTTCATGGTTTCCTCCTTTCTGTTGAAGTTGTCCACATGCTTGTGGATTTCAATGGCTTCTCTGTGTAGTCTGACATGATAGTTATTGGAGTGCTCAAGCATTTCTGTGTTCTCAAATAATATACTGTGTCCAGGTTGGTTCATCAGGTGCTCTGCTATGGCTGATTTCTCTGGTTGAGTTAGTCTGCAGTGCCTTTCATGTTCTTTGACTCGTGTTTGGGCACTGCGTTTGGTGGTCCCTATGTAGATGTGGCCACAGCTGCATGGTATACAGTAGACTCCTGCAGAGGTGAGAGGATCCCTCTTGTCCTTCGCTGACCGTAGCATTTGTTGGATTTTCTTTGTGGGCCTGTAGATAGTTTGTAGGTTGTGTTTCTTCATCAGTTTGCCTATGCGGTCAGTGGTTCCCTTGATGTATGGTAAGAACACCTTTCCTCTGGGTGGATCTTTGTCTTTACTCTCCTGGCTTGCTCCTGGCCTTACAGCTCTTCTGATAGAAAAGACTAGCTGATTCTATTATTTTTTTCATTTTTATTCTTCTTAGTCAAAGCACTGGATATCTTAATAACAAGAAGAGAAATAGGTAAAAAATCAACACAGGAATTGATCAAGTTTGAACCAATAGTGGACATTTTTTAATATGGGCCTGGGGTTACAAGGATTTGGTATGGCCTGCAGAGGACCTAAGACTAAAATTCCATCTACACAACTGTATAACAATTTCTGAATCCAGTTTATCGCCTTTGAATTGGACTATGGCTGGATCTACACTGCCCTACATCCCATGATATGATCCAAGATTATCTTCTTATCCCAGATTATCTGGCAGTGTAGCCTCATATAATCCATTTTAAATCAGATAATCTAGGACTGGATCCTAGGATATAGGACAGTGTAGATCCAGCCTACATGGCAATGTAGACTCATATAATCAGTTCAAAGAAGATAATCTGGATTCAGAAACTGGATTATTATATGATAGCATAGATCCACCTTAGCTTTAGCGAGGTAGGTTACATGCAACACTACAACCTCATAGCAATCGAAACCCATAATTCTCTCCTCTACAAGCAGGCATGTAGCCGGGGGGGGGGGGGTTGAGGGGCTTCAGGGTGGTTCTCAAGAAGGCCTTACATTTATTATTTAAACTGTTATGTTTATTCATATCATGATCTGATCTCCATGCTCAATATATCCATATGCATAGGGGTATTGGGATAACGATACAAAAGGTTTGTTAGGGTAGATCCTCTCTCACTCAGACTCAGCCCCCCCCCCCCCAAATCAAAATCCCATCCCCCCAAATCAAAATCCCACCCACCCCAATCAAAATCCTGGCTACGGGCCTGTCTACAAGTGTTTTACCTCTACACATTACCTTTCTATATGCAAAGTTACCAAACTAAACTGTGATAAATGGGGTACCACTGATAGATCCAGTCAGGAAGCTGGAAGTGCTGGTCTCAGTAGGAAGCAGCCTGGGAAAGTTGTTGGACTCAGGGAGGAGTAGTGGGGATGAAATTTTAAGAGGAATTGGACCTTTATTCGGGGAGATAGGAATCTTGGGCTCCAGATTATGTTGAAATTTAGCATTAGATTGACCATTTTAGAGGGAGAAGGGGGCAGTAAAGAAGAAGGGCCTCAGTTCTTTCCTTTGCTGCTCTTCCTTTCTCTTTGCCTTTGTTGCCTCTTTCTCATTCAGCGGCAAAAATGCCAACTACATCATTTGCGTATGTGGGAAAAACATGGCTATGCTGCTCTTTCTTTCTCATTGCCTCAGGTTGCCTGTGTCATTTCCTCCTCCTCCTCTGGTGAATAAAACACCAACTCCCCACCATTCATTTCCCTCACTTGTGAGGGTGAAACGTGCCTTCTCCATGTAGCTGTTGTGGGGTCTTCATTGTGAAGCTAAGTTTCTCCTTCACAAGTGAGGGAAAGGAACAGCTCAGAGGTGGTGTAGGAGATAGAGACAACTGAGGCAATCCAAAGGCAAAGAGAAAGGAAGTGAAGACAAGAGCTGAGATGCATCTTCTTTCTCTCTGACAAAGACTGCATCTCACCACCACACTGAGGGGAGATAGGGAAGTTGAGGTTAAGCTGCTTTGCTGTTTGCTCTGAGAGAAAAACATCTTCTCACAAACCCTAAGTGAGTCCCAAAGAGGTTTAGCCTATTTAATTTTGGCCGCTTACTACTGTCAAGTTGTACAAGCCTGTTATAATACTAAGGACCTCATCACAAAGGTCCATGGATTCACCTCACATCGTGGCAAATCCATGAGGTCCCGGCAGAGGCTGTGGAGAATCCGTCACTCCATGCCCCACATCACCTGGCTTCCCCCTCCCTCAATTACACTGAAGGCAGCACGGGAAGCCTCCCGTATTGCCATAGTGCAGTGGTTCCCAACCTGTGGGTCCCCAGATGTTCTGGCCTTCAACTCCTAGAAATCCTAACAGCAGGTAAGCTGGCTGGGATTTCTGGGAGTTGTAGGCCAAAACACCTGGGGACCCACAGGTTGAGAACCACTGCCGTAGTAGCAACATACGCTGCTTTCTCTCCCTTTTCTCAATGAAGCCCGGGCGGAAGTACACATCCATCATCTATTGGACTCTGTCCTGAAAGGGAAGAGCAAGCGGCGTACAACAGGGAAGATGGAGGCTAGGAGTGGGAGTGATGTGGCACTCAATTTATTGTTGAACTGCAGTTTCCAGCAGCCCTTGAAAGCATAGAGAATGTAAAATTCTGGAAGGTGAAGTTCAACAAAACCTAGAAAATCCCATCTTTCTTTCTGTATAAGTCAGGGGTTGAAAGTTCGTTCGTTTTTGTTCAGTGAACTCACCAGTCAGAATTCCTTGGCTTCATTTTGATATTTTATTAGTTCCTTCATTCTTCCTTCTGATTATCATAGAAGCTTTGTAAAATTAATTTCACAACTGGCACACACATGCATAGTTGTTCAGGCATTTGTCTCTCCCTTTGTTGTTAATCCTTTGTTCCTACTAAAGGAGATCCGTTGAATACGTGGTAATCCAGTAAATAAACATTGGCATTCTGTGCTGAATCCAACTGCTTGTCCCATAACTTACTATTGGATTCAGCACAGAATGCCAAGCAGATTATCAAACTAAGGGTTTATCTGCAATGCACAACTGTAGTTGTTTGATTAACTACATTTCTTTATCTTATGCAATCATTGGATTTGCAGTTGGTGGACATACAGAATTATTTACTACATTCTCTTATACTATAGGCTTCAAATGTTTTTCCAGTTTGTTCTATTATTTAAAACATCTTGTGCTCCCTTTAGTGCAATATTTGATCAATATTGATTGATTGAACTCCCACCTTTTCACCAAAATGGCACCAGTTTATCTGGGCCCAAGATATAGACACCTTTCAAAGCCACTGTAAGTATATATTTCAAACTGATGTAGGCAGAGCAGATGAATGAAAAATGAAATGAAATAGGTGGGTTGTTTTTTCAAAATCAGCTTTCCACTGAGAATCATCCATCCTCAATCTGCAAAACTAATAGGAATAATTTAATACTCTTGTGCACAGAATGATCATTTGAACACTAGTCTATCTAATGTTTGCTATCAAGGAGAAATTGTAATGAAGCAGTTCCTTTATTTCTCCCTCTTCTCTTCTCTGAAACTCTTTAAAGAGCCCCCTGTCTCTTTTTAGAGCATACTAGCTATAAAATACAGAACTTTAAAAATATGGCTTAAAAGAAATCATGCCAGGATTGTTTTGCTGCTTTCTGCCACAATGCCATTGAACTGTCCAAGAAAGAGTTTTGGCGACCCATAGAATATCACAAAGTATCCAGCGTTGATTCGAGATGCTGCATACATTTGTTTCTTTTATTTATTTTATAACCTTCCCCCTCCTCCCCTTCATGTAGTGAAAAAAAAGAAAAACAATTCAATTTGTCTTTCTAGAGCTCATTTTGAACAATTATGTAATCTACTTATTAAAAAGTTGACATTATAGATGGAGAAATACTACGAAAACTTAAATGTCTTCGTTTGGTGCCTTGTAATGCTAAAGTACATCATTTTGTTTTATTCCAAACAAGCTCTCTTTAGCCAGTACAGGGAAAGTAGGTAAAGGTAAAGGTTTCCCCCTGGCATTAAGTCTAGTCATGTCCAACTCTGGGGGTTGGTGCTCATCTCCATTTCTAAGCCAAAGAGGTGGCATTGTCCATAGACAATGTCCAAGGTCATGTGGCCAGCATGACTGTATGGAGTGCAGTTACCTTCCCACCAGAGCAGTAGCTATTGATCTTCTCACGTTCACATGCTTTTGAACTGCTAGGTTGTGGGAAAGTACTGCAAGAATAATATGTGAATCCATTTTACATTTTGTAAAGAAGCCTGCTCTTTCTTTGTCAAACAATCATTAACATTTATGCAGCTTTTTTCATCTATGTAGATTCCAAAGGTCTATGTAGATCCTTGTAAATATTATCCATGCTGGGATCACTTGTCAAGTTTTTAAAAAGCCAAATGCAATGCATTTGCATTGTAGCAATTGATTATCTAGGCAAGGCTGTGATTTCATCAATTGAACATCATGCTATGTGTTCATTCATATGAGAACAGAGTGTCAACAAAACGATTTTCTTCCTACCAAGAGCAGAATAGTTCTGTGAATCTCTAGACCCTAGACCAGTGGTTCTCAACCTATGGGTCCCCAGGCATTTTGTCCTACAACTCCCAGAAATCCCAGCCAGTTTACCAGCTCTTAGGATTTCTGGGAGTTGAAGGCCAAAACATCTGGGAACCCACAGGTTGAGAACCATTGCTCTGGACAGTGACACTGCGCTACCTCTTCTGTGCTTTCCTGAATGTTCTCTGAAATCCAGCAGAGCTTCAAATCTTTTAGAAATTGAACCACAGAAGTTAGTTGTACTAAACTCAGGTGATAGGATGATTTTGTTCTAGTAGTTGCAGTTGTTTTCAGTTGTTTTTGACTTATGGCAACCTTGAAGCAAACCTACCATGTATTTGTCCAAGGTCACCCAGCTGGGTTTCCATGACGGAGGCCTTATATACACTGCTATATAATACAGTTTCAAATGGGCAATGTAGACTCATATAATGCAGTTCAAAGTGGTTAAATTGCATTATGTTTTTTAAAAGATGTTTTAAAGATGTTTTTAAGATGTTTTTAAATTGTTGATTTTAGCCAGTTCTTGTAAGCCGCCCCGAGCCCTAGGGGAGTGGCGGCATATAAGTTTGAAAAATAAATAAATAAAAAATAAATTATATGGCAGTATAGATGGGACCTGATTGATGATCTGGGGAGCTTCTGCACAGGCCAAAATGTAATATCTGTACTTCCAACGATCTGCAAGCATTCTAGGTTGCTGAAAATTGTCAATGTGATGAGGTCCTTAAAATGGTTTTGAGAGATTTCAATGCAGGCAAAGGGCATTCACCATATTGATCTTGATGGGAATAACAACAAAGAGCTATGAAATACAGATTACATTTCAGCTTCCATTGACAACAGGAAAGTAATTTCTCTTGAGATCTAGTTGTCTTTATCCTAGCAAAGTGTTCTCTTTGACAGAGAACACTGAATTGTATTGTTACTTGGGAGGTGGCTTTTAGGTGCTGTATAGGTAAAAGATGACAAATTGTAATCCAATTAAAGAATCCAATTTTGCTGATGTAAAACTTCAGTGACATAATCCGCCATTTTATGGGTGGGGTGAGCAGTACAAAGGAAGATGGTAGATGAAGGTTCTACAGAGTTTTGGGGTTACACAAAGAACTGCCTGCTAACTAAGCAAGGAAACTGAGATGGAAGTTCTAAGAAACTATTCTGAAAAGCAGTGCCTGTTAATAAGGCAAGAGGTGAGAAATGAGACAGGAATTCTAAGAACTAGCTGATCTAAAATGTGATGAACTCTGGTAATTTAGAATGGTTCAATGAAAATGGTTCACCTAGGCATGAATTTCACACATCATAAACCTTGATGATGTAACTCTGGCTTTGGTCTGCCAAATGTACACAAGAGTCAATTGTGTACTTCCCATTCCTGGGCATGCTTTTTCACACCGAAAATATCCATTACCAAAGTATCTGCTTTCATTTCTTTTTTTAAACGCTGCCTCTTATCAGAATGTGTATCAGCCACAGATCCTTCGTTATGCAGCGCTTAGGGACCTTATCACAATAAGCCCCTGATTTATCATGGATTGTGGTGAATCTGGCATGGCCTAGCAGCAGGTGTATGGAACCTGTCACCCCACACCCCTCATCACCTGCCTTCCCTCTCACATCATCCCATGGAAGATTCACTACCCAACTTCCCTCCATTGTTTTCAACTCAACACAGGAAACCTCCCATGTTGCCACTGCTGCAGCCTACACCAATTTCACCCCTCTTCGGTCACAGAGCCCTGTTGGAAGTAGATCAACATCGTGTGATTTTCAAGACTCCATGCTTGAAAAAGCATGAAATCAGCATAGGATGGGCAATTTTGCCCATCTGAGGAGGTGGTGGGTGTCCAGGCTATATAGCACAGTATTCATTGAGCTTTCTTGATGATATTCTAAAAAGTGTTTTAAGTCTAAGCAACTTTACAAAATGAAAAAAGTATGAAGAATTAGCACTCTTGTTGTTTTATTACATTTGGCATTAATCACAGATATACATGGAGGTGTTTCTTGTTTCAGGCTCACCCTTGGTTTCATGATCAGCTCTGCCTTCTTGTCTATGTGGCTTAGCAACACCTCCTGTGCTGCCATGGTGATGCCAGTCGTAGAGGCCGTAGCTCAGCAAATCATTAGTGCTAAAGCAGAAGCTGATGCTCTAGAAATGACTTATGCAAATGGATCCACCAATCATGCATTGGAACTTGATGGTATGAACAGAGAGCAAACTTTTCCCAGTCTTCATTTATGCTTTAGCTGGGGCAAAGACCAGCTAAACTGAAGACATTGTTTTGAGGTCTTCTTTTCACTAATCTCAATCTGTGTCTTTTACCTTTTGCAGAAAATATTAATGATTGTGAAGGAGTTGATGGGAAAGAGAAAACAAAGCAAGCTAATGGGTAAAATGTATAGATTTGATTCCTGTCATCATTATCAGTTTGCTCTAGTTCAGCGGATTAGTAACAACAGCAATTTTCTTTTCCCCCCCAGATACAGCAATGGATCTGTTCATACTGCTCATGCTGTGTGCCACGTTGAAAAAGAAACGGTATTTTAAAAAAATCATTCTCAGCACATATTTTCACAAAGCATTGTCTCTTAGTGAATAATATAGAACATAAGCTTACAGTCCCTTACATGGGAATAGACTCCATTGAACTCACTGGGGCTTAATTCTGAGAAGACATGTATAGGATTGCCACCTTATTTTGCATCCAAGTTCTCCAGTTAAGAGAGCGAAACTTCTGTATAGAGTTTTCACCCTAAGATATGCCGTCTAAATCAGCTTTAGAAGTTGGCAGACACCATATCTTGGGGAAACAAATCAATAGCAGATACAGAGATCACTGACTATCATCTGTCAACTTGACCCAGGGTCTATTTATGCTTTACAATTATAGCACGATGATTCCTTTTTAATGGCCATGTTTCATTCCTACAGAATCCTGGGACTTGCAGTTCAGATTCTCAGCCAACAATCCCTACTGACTCATCAGGCTACAAATTCCAGGACTCCATAATATTCAGCTATGCTAGTTGAAGTGGAATCATAATGCTATAGTTATAGTGTGAAAGCCCCCCCTGGATTGACGAATTTCTGGACCTTGGTAATGCTAACTTAAGTAGACATATTGAATCAATAAAAACATAAGTAAATCTCATAGATTCAATAGTTTTATTATAAATTGAACTGCCAATGTTTGTGAAGCAAACCTGAAAGTGCAGAAGAACCCTCTTTGCCCACAACCTCTTTGATCATTAAGCGGAGAATGTACTTGTCTGAGCATGAGGATGGAAGAAAAGCTAGGTCTGTTGACTTCTGTTTTCCAACCAATATCAGCAGAAGCTTATCGGCGCGGAAACATAATCCCTTAGGCCTCTCGCTTTTCTCCGGCTGAATCTGTTGAATGTTGGGCAAATGAGAAGATGTTAAAGAGTAAACTAAAATTAGATGACAAGCGTTGGAGATACTGGATTGTAGCAAATGATTATCTTAATGCTTCTAGAAAAAAATAACATGAAGAAGAATCATTCATATACCCCTTTTGGTATGTAACAACAGAAAGTAAATCAGCCAAGTGGCTTGGTAGTCACACAGGTCCATGGATTAAAAAGCCAGTGCAATTATAGCAATTTAATATTGTTTTAACTGCCTTGGCCCCATCCTATGGAATCCAGAGATTTGTCATTTTGTGAGATACATAGATGTTTCTACAAGACTTACCTATCCTGTTGCACTAGAACTTTTTGGCAGAAAAATCTAAGTGCCTCACCAAATTACAATTCCCAGGATTGCAGAAGATTGACTCTTGGTAGTTAAAGTGGTCTCAGTGCAATAATTTTGTTATTTGGATATACTGCTGTCTAGCAGTCTATAACACTAACAAAAATGTCACAAAATCTTATGCAAGCTTCTGATTTCTCTAAATCCAATTTTAGGGGGAAAACCCCTATTCATATTGGTTCATTGGAAAAAAAACTATAGCATGGCAAAACCTTTCTTGCACATCTTTTGTTGAGAGTCTTCTCTTCTGTAATTTTCTTGTGACAATGCAAAGTATCAGAAAGTAGGAGCAAACTTTGGAACATACTGTATGGGATTTGTGATTTTTTAATAAAAAAAAGCTCTGCCTTTTGAACTCTGTTTGCCAACTTTTAATTCTTCTCACTAATTGTTTCGGCACAGTATTGGCTTTCACTCAAGAATTTCTGCAGTGTGTTTTCTTCCTTGTCTTACTCCTTGAACTCAATTCAACTCTGTATCAGGTCTGAATGTGGAATCGCTAGCTAGTCTCTAACAAGGCCTGCTATTCCAAATCTAACCCTGATTTTGCTTTATAATGATGACTCATGAATCTCTATCTTGATCAGCTCTATTAACCCGTGGCTCCAAGCCATTCCTATGCAATGGAAGAACGGCATATGAATTGTGGAGCATGAGATTATACCCTGCCAATTATAGTTTCTCTCCAAAAGGAAAGCTGAATGAGCCCAGCTGAAAAAAACAAAAACAAATACAATCTCAGAAACCCAACATTTGGTTTACATGGCCACAATAACTTTTTTCATCAAGGCCACATACTTAACCACACTGTTGTGGTTAAGATCTAATGAGAGAACCATAAAATAGAAGTTCTACTTTTCCTTTTCCTCCAGGCTCCTCCAGAGCTGTTTTGAAAGCTCTGCTTGAACAGACAATGAGGATATCATACAAATGACAAATGGTAGGGCCATGTGAATCTGTCATTAGAAATTCATGTCAAGAAGTCTAGCGCAGATACGGGCCTCTTCAGGTCACACCTTGTGAAAATCAAACCTGGACTACCATTAGCTTAATGCTCAATCCCACCCAAACTGATAGATGTTGAAGATTTCTGCCTTGCCCTGAAAAACCATACGGTGTCATTTTCCACATAACTGTCCAAGGAATTTCCTTACATCTGTCCCCCCGCCCTCAAAAAGTAAGATATTGCTATTAGTTATCTTACTTGTAGAGAATTACTTCCAAACCCGGGAAAGAGCAGAGTGTTAAAAGAAAATGAACAGTGGGTGAGGGGTACTTTTGTTTTTGCCATATAATCTCTTCTTGAGAAAATCTGAAATAAACCATGACTTTGAGACCATGTGAACAGCTGAGTCATTTCCTATATGCTGTTTATAACAGCATCCCACTTTCCCTGGGCTCAGATAGCTTAAAAACAAGATATGGAACCTAACTTTGCCCCAGTCATGTTGGCCTTTGTGATACCCACTAGGCACAAAGATGGCACTGGTCAGCACTCAGCACCAGTAGTGACAATATCAAAGCAACAATGCGATTTGAGAGGGGATAGGGAGAAGGACAGCATGGTTCCTCCTTTTCTCCCTCCTTTCCTCCCTTCCCTATTTCATGTCACAGAAAGACCAAACAATAAAAAGATGAACAAGGTTATGATGGAAGTGGACTCCCTCCTCCAGTCTACATTTTAGAGAATTCTCAGGAAAAGACTGAGTATTTATGATATATTTTATGATAATTTTCTAAAATCTATTATGTTCCCAATGGTGATGGGCACGATTTGCTTATAAATAGTTTATAAACATGAAAACATTTTGAGTTTTTTCCCCTTCCGGTTTCCCATTTACACAGAAGCCAGAAGCCAGTGAAGGAGGAGGAAAATACCAAAACCAAAGGGACCACAATATATGTAAAATCATGTGCCTGTGTATTGCCTATTCGTCTACCATTGGAGGACTAACAACCCTCACTGGAACTTCAACCAACTTAATATTTGCTGAGCAATTCAATACGTAAGTAAAGACACTAATTTTGTTCCTCTATTTTGTAATGCTGAATTTTATTTCTAATTCATTTGTTTTATATTATTCTAATCTTAGTAGAGCCAGCCAGGTGTAATGGTTTGAGACCAAGTTTTGAAATTCCATTCAGCCATAGAAACCTTGGGCCAGTCACACACTCTCAGTCAAAGAGGAAGGCTAGTACAAGCTTCCTCTGAATAAATATTGCCAAGTTAACCTTCCAATAGGGTCATCATAAATTGGACTCAGTTAGGCATGTGACAAAAACAATAACAACCAAAAAAGCCTCACAGTTTTAATTACGGCCATGTTGGTGTCCCCATCTAATGAACAATAATTCCCACCCACTTATTTGGGCCTCATAAACTGCACAATACGAATTCATTTTGCTTTTTCCCATGACAACAATTTTTGTATTGTTACAATGGACAGGATTTCAGGATAGCTGGTAGCTTCTGTGTCACCGGGGTGGTGCTTCTGCTTGAATTTTAATCCGAATTTTAAAGCAGTGACACTCAAGACAATCTGGTGTAGGGATCTGTAATTTTTTCTTAGTGTGCTACAGGCTGCAACCATATGATGCCCATTTGTTCCTCTCTTTCCTCTTTCTAGAATAGCATCACTCAAAGGACCACAATTTAGAGTAGAACTGTTTAAAAGGATCTGTCCAACCTCAATCCTCCATGATAGGGTTCAGAACTTTAGAGAGCTTCTTCAAAATGTCAGCTACAACCAGCAAGGGTTGATTCTCAAAGGAATAATTTACATATGTCAAAATGTCCTATTTGAGATAATGGTCAAACTCTGCATTACATTGATGGATCATAAAAATTCTGCCAGATGTGGCTATGGCTCAGTCTCACATTCATTTTACCTACCTGTCATCTGGGTATACTTCCATGGCTATTCAGCAGCCAAGGGAGGATGGGCACAGCCACCTATAGGAAGATGATACCAGCACCACTCATGGGGAGATGTTATCCTCACTGGTTTTGGAGGTTCAGGAGAATGCTTTTTTCTTCCAGCAGGTGGTTGCATAAATGAGGCTGGCTGCCTGGCTGCCTCTTGTCTCTCCTTGGTCACAAAGAGGCCACATGGAGGAGATTTCAGCCTCAAGATACATATATAGCTTGGGTAGGGAATCATTGTCAAGAGTGATGCTGGATTTATTCCTCCATCATGACCAGAAAAGTAACACATTGCATTATATACATATACAACTTAAGAGGATGAGATTTAAAATGGAATCCTGCCAATGAAGCTTATAATTGTAATTCCAGGTTATCCAAAGTTCTCACCTATCCAAGGTTCTGGTGGGATGGAACTGGACCCTTTGAATAGCTTGTTTAAAGTTCAGACTAAAATTCTAACAAAGAGTATTATAAACTTTTGAAACCATACCTCCTTATAAGCATTTAACTAATTGCAAACAGTCTTGGTATTTACAATCAGGAATTTGAAAGCAAGGGGAAATAGATTTAAAATGAGAATCCACAAGATTCGCATCCAGCTGTTTATCTACTGGACCTCAATGAACTCGTGCTACAAGAATGATATTTATAGAGACACAATAGTTGGAACACATTATCCTGATCAGAATGACAGTATAACAAACATATAATTAAGGCTAGAACCATGACTATGTGAATAAGCTGTCGTTTTCTCCCATTTAGCAATCCCATTGCATCCCCAGGGCTGTTTTAGGAACATATAATAAATGATAGTGACACAGTTTGGCCCCAATAAACTTTACCCATGGCTAAAGACATTTATGGGGCTTCATTTGATGATATTTCTGGGGAAACTGCAATTGTTACATTTGATGGTAATTGATGACAATCACAGCATCAATAAACATCGTGTCAGTATCATTCTGCACCCCAATTATTTCTAATCCAGTAAAATGATTTCTAGTTACCAGGGATATTGTCTGTCTGCCACCTGGAATTTGATAAAAGTAGCATCATGACAAACTGAATTTTAGACACCAAAATATATCATGGTTGCTTTAAAACAATGAAATAAAAGCATGCACATAATCAAATCAGCAAGGACATGTTAAAGCTTTCAAACTTCATTATAAGCAAAGCATAGCAGGGAATATCTACATCTCCTCTGTTTTCTTTCTGATTCCATCCTGAGCAATTTCCTGTGCAGTCCTAAGGTCCACTAGGTTCAGCAGGATGTGAATTATCAAACCTTTTCCAATTTTCCTGGGAATGCCAAAGGATTGGAGGGAAGAAGGTGTCATATCCCTTACTCTAAAGCTATTCTTCTGAGTGAAAACTGTAAGATATCTTTATGTCCCACAAAAGGATTACTTCAGAGATGTGTACTGAAGCAATCAGATTTACACATTACTTTCCAATGACAAATCACAAAATGAAACATGATAGATTGAAAAATACATAGGTGAGGACAATCGTGTAATATGCAACCAGATATCTTTCACTACTTGAGGGGACACCTCATTTAAAACATGCAAGAAAAGTAATGTTTGGTAAAGTAGAAAGCAATAGATAAAATAATTAATAATAAGAATAATGTTATTATCCCGTCTCTTCTCACAGTTCAAGGCAGAGTACAACACAGTTTAAATATCCAAATAAAACACATTGAAGATCTTGTTCTAGACCAGTGGTTCTCAACCTGGGGTCCCCAGATGGTTTTGGCCTACAATTCCCAGAAATCCCAGCCAGTTTACCAGCTGTTAGGCTTCCTGGGAGTTGAAGGCCAAAAACATCTGGGACCCCAGGTTGAGAACCACTGTTCTAGACAGATAGATACAATCAAGGAAGCCACAATTCAGAGTCTGGAAGACCTTAGGAGGACCATTGAGGATAGGATGATTTGGAAGTCTCACATTCATGGGGTCACCCTAAGTCCAAATCGACTCAATGGCAGTTTAGAAAAAAAAAAGTATTTTCTAGTTAGTGAAAGTTAACTAAGGACCTAATCACATTTAACTTTTTCAGTATCCTAGGACACTTCCAGGATGCTGGGAGGACGGAGCTTGCCAGAGCCCATCACATGATATAGGGCTACTTCCAGAAGGGCTCCATCCTCTCAGTGTCCTAGGATGGGTCCCTGAGAACACAGGAGACTTTTCATGTTCTCATAGGACATGCCCGGAAAAACACAGAGGGAAGGCGGGTGGTAATGCTTCCTCCCATGGGATGGAGAAGGAGGCAATGTGGGGCATGGGGCAATGGGTTTCTCCGCTGCCTGTTGGATTTGCCTCACTGTCCTATGGATTCCCTCACTGTTCCCCAACTCGAGGTCCTCAATGTGATGAGGTCCAAAGTAGTAATCTGAGATTGTCACATCTGTTTTTGACAGTGCATTTGAGGTTTTTGAAAAAAATACCATCACATGAAACTGTCAAATATATAGAACCAAATTAATATGAATAAATTAGCTAAAGAATTCAGGTTTTCATAAAACCAAGACCAAAAGAAAAAAAGTCTGATGAAATTAAAAGTAATTGGGAGCAGATTTCTTTCTTTCACACACCACAACTCAGATTGCAAAGGTTGCATTATGAGGCCAAGTGCATCACAATATGTTATTGAAATATCAGTCTAAAATATAGTAAGCAGTGAGTGAATTATTTGTAGTACCAGGGAGAGGGAGGTGAGGTGGATTTGTAGTAAAATCATTACAGAATTTTGCTGAAAGATTAACATATAGTAAACAGGTGGTAGCAACCACAGGTGAACTACCTCTTTTTCCTCTTTAGAGAACATGCACGTTCTTGGAGTTAAAACAAGCCATGGAGGATATATTTCAGATTCTAATAAACAGCTTGAGGGAGATTAAAAGATCCCCAGAAAGGAAAAAAATATAGAAAATGTAGGTGGTACAATGAACTAGAGTCAGAAGAGATAATATACGACTATCATGTAGAAAAGAAATGAACTGAGAAACAATAAATCAAAGAAGAAATGATAATGCCCTGGATTAAAACACATGCAGACACAAACACAAATTATAACAAATAGTCACGAACAATATCAAAGCTTGTAGCCCTTCCTGCTGTAATTGCTTCCTTGTGTTCCATTTGACTGTGATTTATTTTTGCTCTTATTTTGATAGTTTTCTGGGTTCTTTTTAAAAATGTAGTGATACAAAATTTTACCACTGTTAAGATAGTAACTCTATTGCACAGCCAATTATCTCTAGACTTGTTCTGAAAGATCATGTTTTGCCATTATCAGTATTGCAGGTATAAATCAATTTCACTACAGAAACATATTCATGCAAATTACATAGCAACAGCCATTAGAGAAGGAGGAGATAGGAGGAAATGATGAGAAGAGCAAGTTACCCATTCTTGTCTCTATAAGATCATATCAGCAGGTGTGAGAGTCCAGGCCTCTAGGATCAAGAGATGGATATCTTTTATTTTGAAATGCTAGTTGGGCAAAGTATCTACTTTAGCAATGATCATTTCTATGTAATCTTTCATCCTTTGAAATATAATCTCCCTGTTTATTAACAGCAACCTTCACTCAGCAACAAGACAGCGCATTTTCTAACATACATATGCAGGTTAATCCTGATTCCAAGATGTGTTACTTCTGTGGACTACTACTCGCAGAATCCATTAGACAATATGGTCAAAACAAGCTCCACATTAACTCCACTGTAGCTGCACTCACATGACAGTTTAAGTCATGCATCCTGGCTTAATAAACCACAGTGTGGATTTATGCATGCTTTTCATTTACCCCTTCTATCATATGATTGGGTAAACAAACAAGGAACAAATAACTTTGTGCCATATCTGGAACTGCTGTATGTCCAAACAGGATGTATTGCTGACTTACAAAGCCCAGACTGTTTAAGACTCCTTTAATCATATTCCCAATTTCAGAACCCATGCTTTATTATTATTATTATTATTATTATTATTATTATTATTATTATTATATTTTATGACACAGCAAACAAGATAGATATGCTGGATTTCGTATCACAAAATCACAAGTTGAACACTTCCCAAGTGTCTAGGACTGTGTGATGTATTTTTGGATGATGCGCGCAGATCCCAGTAGGATGGCCTTTTGCAGTTGGCAGATCGTAATTTTGTCAATGGCTATTGTTTCCAAATGCCGGCTGAGATCTTTTGACACGGTACCCAGTGTGCCGATCACCACCTTGACCACCTGCACTGGTTTCTGCCAGAGTTTTTGCCGTTCAATCTTGAGGTCCTGATAGCAGCTGAGTTTTTCCTGTTGTTTTTCATCAATGCGACTGTCACCTGGGATGGCAACATCAATGATCCAAACCTTTTTCTTTTCCACAAACTGTGATGTCTGGTGTGTTGTGTTCCAGAACTTTGTCAGTCTGGATTTGGAAGTCCCAGAGTATCTTTGCGTGCTCATTTTCCAATACTTTTGCAGGTTTGTGATCCCACCAGTTCTTTACTGCTGGGAGGTGGTACTTGAGGCATAAGTTCCAATGAATCATTTGGGCCACATAGTTGTGCCTCTGTTTGTAGTCTGTCTGTGCGATTTTCTTACAGCAGCTGAGGACATGATCAGTGGTTTCATCGGTTTCCTTGCACAGTCTGCATTTTGGGTCATCAGCTGATTTTTCGATCTTGGCCTTAATTGCATTTGTTCTGATGGCTTGCTCCTGGGCTGCAAGGATCAGGGCTTCTGTCTCCTTCTTCAGGGTCCCATTCGTGAGTAATAGCCAGGTCTTCTCCTTATCAGCTTTTCCTTCAATTTTGTCAAGGAACTTTCCATGCAATGTTTTGTTGTGCCAGCTGTCAGCTCTAGTTTGTAGTCTGGTTTTCTTGTACTGGTTTTTTGTCTGCTCTGCTTTGAGGAGTTTCTGATTTTTGACTTCAATTTCTGATTTTTGACTTCATTTCTATCCCACTTTTCTCCCATGGGTGGGACTCAAAGTGGCTTACAAAATATGAAACCAATACAAATACATCCGCACACAATACATAATCAGCTGAACATCATATACTAATATAAAAACCCAATTTAACATATCATATAAAACAGTTAAAACTTACAGCAGGCACCATTTAATGGTATCCATAATCTCTGGCCACTGAGGTTATTTGTCAAATATTATCAGACTATTATCAGACTGGCAGTCTTATTATCATTCGTCTGGGAAGGCCTGGCTCCACAGAAAGGTTTTAATTTGTGAACAAAAGGTCAGTAAAGAGGGGGCGTCCATTAGGGAGGGAGTTCCAGAGCCGCAGGGCCACTACTGAAAAGGCCCTCTTTCTCGTTTCCACCAAACATGCCTGCAATTATGCTGGGACTGAGAGAAAGGCCTCTCCTGAGGATCTCAGGGCTCAAGTGGATTGGTAGAAGGAGATACGATCCCTCAAGTAGGCTGCACCTGAGCCATTTAGGGCTTTGAAGGCTAAAGCCAGCACCTTGAATTGTGCCTGGAAACAAGCCAGTATAGCTGCTTCAGGAGCGGAGTAGTTCTTCCTCTATATCCCGTTCCCGTAACAGTCTAGCAGTTGGCCTTTGAACCAGTTGAAGTTTCTGAATACTCTTCTGGGGCAGGTCCACATAGAGTGTATTACAGTAATCTAACCTGGATGTGACTAAGCCGTGTACTACTATGGCCAGATCAGGCCTTTCAAGGTATGGGCGCAGCTGGTGCACAAGTTTTAACATCCACCTCCGACACCTGGGACTCCAGGGTCAATGCTGAGTCCAGGAGGACTCCTAGACTGTAAACCTTTGCTTTCAAGGAGAGTGTGACCCCATCCAGCACAGGTTGCAACCCAATACCCTGAACAGCCCTACGACTGACCAGGAGTACCTCTGTCTTGTCTGGATTCAATTGCAATTTGTTCAACCTCATCCAGTTCATCACAGCTGACAGGCACTAGTTCAGGGTCAGGACAGCATCCTTGGCATCAGGTGGAAATGAGTAGTAGAGTTGGGTGTCATCTGCGTACTGTAGTACAGATGATCCAAAACTCCAAAACTGCATCCAAAACTCCAGATGATATTTCCCAGCAGTTTCATGTAGATGTTAAATAGCATGGGGGACATAATTGAACCCTGAGGGACCCCACAAAACAAAAGCCATGAGGTCGAGCAGGAGTCCCCCACCACCACCTTCTGGACCCGACCCTCTAGGAAGGACCAGAACTACTGCAGAACAGTGCCTCCAAATCTCATTTCCATGAGGTGGTCCAGAAGGATACCATGGTTAATGGTATTGAATTCCACTGAGAGGTCTAAGAGAACCAGAAGGGACACACTTCTCGTATCTAGCTCTCTACATAGATCATCTACCAAAGTAACCAATGCTGTCTCCATCCCATAGCCAGGCCTGAAACCAAACTGCGATGGATCTAGATAATCCATGTCATCCAGGAATCCCTGGAGTTGTGAGGTCAAGCAATAGCTTCTTTAATATGGGCCTCACTATGACCTCTTTTGGGCTAGTTGGAATTATGCCTTAGGCCAATGAGGCATTAACCACCATTTTGACCCACCCAACCAGTCAACCAGGGCTTCGACAGAATCACCTATCGCTGTGGCAGAAAAATCTGCAAGAGCCATCAAGAACCTATCAGGTTCCATAAGCCTCCTGGGGAGGACCCCCCCCCCCCCACACACACACACACACTCTTTCATAGTTTGCTTATGGAGCAGCCTGCCACGCATTCACCTCTTGGCTTAATTAAGACTAGATTCCTCACTTCAGGTAATGTAACAAATTGGGTAATATGGCACTGTCATTTTTCACATATTAAGAATATTTCTTTATCATGCCTGAGAGAATGTTCGATCTCAAGGACATACTAAGTCTCTGATGTCACAGTGTGGAAATGCGTTACAGAGGAAATCATGTTGGAGAAGAGTTACTACTTTCGAAAATGAAATGGTGAGAAATGAGAGCAAAGAACAGATAACCCTTTTTGTCTCAGTAGATGTTACTTGCCATAGATTGGCCTCCAAGGTGTCTGCACATTTCTTGATCAGACATAAAAGATGGGTTTTCTAAAAAAGAAAGAAAAAAAATAGCCAAATTTGGCAGTTTCACTCCCTTTCACAGATGTGAATATATGTGAATTCTCATCAAATCCTGATTTTTAAAAAATTAATTAAAAAAAAGAGTCTTCACCAATCTCTAGTTGCTATGAAAGATAGATATAGAAAGGTGAATCTGTTCATCTCAGAGGCAAAGTAGACTATACAGTTAATGTGTACTTAGACAGGTGCTCCCTCAAGTGGTGAAAGATGTTTGTCATACAATCATAGTCTTAAGAGCTGGAAGGGCCCACAGGGGCCATCTACTTCAACCCCCTTCCATACAGGAATACACATTTAAAACACCCCTGAAAGATACTAATCTTCTGCTTAAAGATTATTGAAATGGAGTATCATCCTCAGTCTATTCTACCATTGGACAGTTTTCACAGTTTTAAAAAAAATCTTATTTCTTCCTCTTCCTGCATGACATTCTCCAATGGAAAGGAACAATGAAAGAACAACCTGTGCCCCAAGGTCCTTTAGCTTCCTCCCTAGAGCCTCATAGTCCCTTGCAATGTGTTGAAGGTTAAAGCTTGTTATATCATGCATTCCAACAGAATGAAGGAGTAATGTTCAGTGAACTTAACCAATCTTGTCAGTTGTTTTGTTGGATCACAAAATGGCATACCTCTTGAGACATCTTATCAAGCCCACACACCACTGCTTCTGTTCCACTCAGCAGGGAATCACCTATTGCCATTATATTTTTCTTCTTCCTTGCCCAGAATATCTTCCATCCTCAAAAACTCAAAGGTCACATCATTTCCTTCAGAGATGTGAAGTTCTTGTCTCTGTGCCTGTGCCTTATAATCACCAATTAATGGGACAGATTGGAATTGATTGTTTAGCTCCAAGACTGACGCAAAGTTCTTGATAGTTCTGCTTCTCTATGTGTCATTCCTCCAAACATCATCTTGCTGTGTTTTGGAACTGCTGCCCACCCTAAGAGACATCCCTAATATCTTACCCTTTTAAAAGAGCCTGTTCCATTCTTTCTAAAAGAAAAAGAAAAAGCTTCACCCTCCCATATAATTTGAAGTATAGATACGCAAACCTCTGGCTGCTGCATTTTCTCTCTAACAGGGCAACCACTTTGCTTTAGGTACAGATCTTCTGAGAAGAAAGCAAACAGAACACAGATGTTTCAGGTCACTGCAGCAATTCTGTCACCATCCACTTCTATCATATATATGTAGCAGCCTTAAAGTCCCTCACAAAATGCCCACAAAGAGGCTAACTTTTCTCTTCCCAACCCCTTAGACCAGGGCTTCTCACATGATCCCAGGTATAAAAGTCAATAATTTAAATCAGTATTTACAAGGCTTGCAGAACAGGCTGATTTTCCTTTTTACAAAGTACAGCTGAAGCTTCTTCTGCAAAGTCCACTGTAAACACTGCACAACAGATTTATGTAAATGTCTATGGACCTCTTCACATGGGTGAGGCCCCATGGGGCGATTCACCACCTCTCATGGCAAATCAGCAGGGCAGTGGGGCAATCCTGGCAGCCCGCAGCCAGGGCCAGCCCTAGGTAATTTTCATGTGTAGGCGAACAGAATTTTGGTGCCCCCCCAGCCGACCCCGCCCCCTCCTCCTCCTCCTCCTATGGAGCGCGGTGCAGACAATGGCAAGGTAGGGACGTAGGGCTTAGGGGCCTGGTGCTGCCCACTTCCAGCCAGCCCCGCCCCATCCTCCTCCTCCTTGCGCCGGCGGCGTCCCTACCTTGCCATTAACCACACCAGTGAAGGTCTCTCTTGTTGTCCCTCGAGGCGCGCCTCCCTCCTCGCCTGCCTACCTTCGGCAGCGAGTCTGGGAGGAGGAGGAGGGGGTGTGCGTGCATGCATGTATTTATGCGCGCACACGGGAGGGTGTGCCCCCTCCCAGCGGGGAGGAGGAAAAAGAAAAAAAAGACAAGAAGCTGCTCAACTTGGAGGCACCTCAAGAGGTGCCTCAAGTGCGCCCCCCCAGAGCATGGTCCCTTCAGCAACCACCTAGTTGGCCTAACGGGTGAACCGCCTTTGCCTGCAGCCCTCCTCACCTGCAGCTGATTCTTCCCCATCCCATATGGGGAAGCATCGCCACTGCAGCTGGACCCTGTAGTTTTCTACGGAACACAGGAAGCCTCCCAAGTTCCGCAGGAAGCTTCCTGCTCCACCAGTACACTTCCTCCATGGGGCCTTGCCGGGAGTCACCATGCATTATGTGATGATGTCTGGGAAGGAGGAAATGTCCCAAAAGTGTCCTAGGATGCTTACCTTACCTCATGTGATGAGGCTGTAAAACAGCCACTAGATAAAGTTTAGAATACTTTTACTGCAACCAATTTTTGGGACTCAAACAGTGAGCTAAGGGGACCCCATTTGAGGTCAGCAGTGCCTTAGACCCTGTACTTAGGGAGATTGCACAACCAAAAACAAACAAGATTACTCACCCAAGCTCCAAATAGCACAAGTAGTCAATGCTAAACTCCTGAAACATGTCCTCAAAGGCCTCTCTATAGATAGCAAGTAGAAAGTTCTCCCTCTTTCCCTAAACAACAAGACATTTCCTTGCTTTTGTGCTCTTTTGAATTGGCCTCCCAATGGGTTGACTCCAGCATTTATTCTTCTACCTCTTCTAACTTCTTTAGTTTGGATGAGAGGAGTTTACAGACATCTGAGCCAAAGTGAATAATTTTCCTGACATACATATCTCTTAATCACTAGAAGATAAACATGGGTTTAATTTCCGAGTCTGATTGCTAAGGTGCATATCTCTGATGAAAAGCCGTTGTGTGAGAGAAAATGTTTTAATTGCAGGGAGTACACATTCACTTTAACATGTAGTTTAATACCAAGATGAGGAAAAGTTTGAAGCAGAGAGTTTCCTCTTAGTAGGTTTTTGGACCATCTGAGAATCTGTGGTGGCCAAGGCTGACTACATCTGAGGAGAAATTGGTTAGCTATGGGACTTCAGAAATATTTTAGAGCTGTGAGAGGGTTTATAAGAGATTGTAAAACCTTCTTCATACATATTTATAAATTCCCCCAAGCTTTTCACAAATGAAATCTGTCAGAAAATGAGAAATGGAGGAGGAAGATATAGTTTTGCAACTAAAAAACTAACTTGCCATCAGTTTCTAAACTTTTCCCTGTTTCTTTTTTATTCCAGCCTCATTTCCTTTGAGAATGATGTAGAAAGTATACATCAAAAACTGTAACAGGTGCAGACTGAATAGAAAAGGAAATAATAACATTTAAAGTCTAATTTAAAATGCTATTTTATTTTCATAATTCCTTAACCTCAACACCTACCCTTCTAGAAGTTTGCAAAGAACCTCCCTAGAGGTATATCTACATTGCAACTCGTGTTGACGCAAATTGTTTGCAGAACCATTTAAAAAACCACCAGTTTTTAAAGATATCTACTGCAGATATAATCTTCCAGAAGCTATGCCAGTTTGGTCTCTAAATAAAAAGGGATATGCATTTATTAATTTTTCATGGAGTAAGATGGAAAAACTCTGGAAAATAAGACAAAATAAAGTTATTTTGCTTTGGATAGAGAGGAAATTTGCAGTTAACATCTGCCATCAAGTCAAATTCCTATATTTCCCCCCTCTTCGCAGCCTTTAAAATAAAACAAATCAATAGCATACCTTATTTTTTTTATTCGTTCTCACCATTTGGTAAAAGCTGTGATACAACCTTTCACATTACCCTAGTGTGCCAAAATATTTTCACATTTTCTTACCAGCCTGTACAGTTATGGATCTTTGATACCACATGAACTATCATAGTTTCATTTTATACAATACTAGCTGTGCCCGGCCACGCGTTGCTGTGGCGAAGTCTGGTGGTCTGGGAAATAAAGTATTGAGGAATTGGTGGTAGTTAAGGTCAAGGGTAAAGGTTTTCCCCAGACATTAAGTCCAGTCGTGTCTGACTCTGGAGGTTGGTGCTCATCTCCATTTCTAAGCCGAAGAGCCGGCGTTGTCCGTAGACTCCTCCAAGGTCATGTGGGATGACTACATGGAGCGGCGTTACCTTCCCGCCGGAGCAGTACCTATTGATGCACTCACATTTGCATGTTTTCAAACTTCTGGGTTGGCAGAAGCTGGGGCTAACAGTGGGGGCTCTCTCCGCTCCCCCAATTCAAACCTGTGGCCTTTCAGTCCAGAAGTTCAGCAGCTCAGCGCTTTAACACGCTGCGCCATCAGGGGATATTATTTCCTAAAGGTTGTGAATATACAATATTTCTGATTGGTTTTTTTTGTTTGTTGGAGGCAAGTATGAATGCTGCAATTAGGAAAAATGATTAGGATGTAATGGCCTTGCAGCTTTAAAGCCTGGCTGTTTCCTCCCTGAGTGAATTTTTTGTTGGGAGGTGTTAGCTGGCCCTGATTGTTTCCTGTGTGGAATTCCCCTGTTTATTTACTGTCCTGGTTTTAGAGATTATATTGTTCTGCATTATTCTATCCCAGCAATTATTTCATATTAAAGAAGAATCTCACTTATCCAACATTCACTTATACAATGTTCTGGATTATCCAACGCAGTCTGCCTTTTCATAATCAATGTTTTTGTAGTCAGTGTTTTAAATTCATTGTGATATTTTAGTGGTAAATTTGTAAATACAGTACAGTAGAGTCTCACTTATCCAACATAGATGGGCCAGCAGAACGTTGGATAAGCGAATATGTTGGATAATGAGGAATTAAGGTTAACCCTATTAAACATCAAATTAAGTTATGATTTTACAAATTAAGCACCAAAACATCATGTTAGACAACAAATTTGTCAGAAAAAGTAGTTCAATACGCAGTAATGCTATATAGTAATTACTGTATTTATGAATTTAGCACCAAAATATCACGATATATTGAAAGCATTGACTACAAAAATGCGTTGGATAATCCAGAACGTTGGATAAGCGAGTGTTGGATAAGTGAGACTCTACTGTAAATACTACATAGCATTACTGTGCATGGAACTACTTTTTCTGTCAAATTTGTTGTATAATATGATGTTTTGGTGCTTAATTTCTATAACGATTACCTAATTTGATGTTTAATTGGCTTTTCTTGAATCCCTTCTTATTATCCAACATATTCACTTATCCTGCCGGCCTGTTTACGTTGGATAAGTGAGACTCTACTGTATATTTCTAATCTTATATTATCTGCTCAGAACTGGATTATATGAGGCTCCTTCTTCACAGCTGTATAAAATGCACACTGAAGTGGATTATATGGCAGTGTGGAGTCAAGATAATCCAGTGCAAAGCAGATAATATAAGATTATAAATGGGTTATATAGCTGTGTGGAAGGGCCTTGAGTCTACACTGCCATATAATCCAGTGCAAATTAGATAATCTGTGGAAGAAGCCTAAGTGAGGCCTAAATCTGCCTGTCCCCTAACTGAAACCTGGCTGTCCCTTGGTTGCTAGGCAACCAAGTGGGCAGAGATTAGCCCTCTAAACTGGCAGCAATTGGATAAAAAAAATTATTGCTCTCCCTCTAATTAGGACTTTATTTTTCTTTTCTTTTTGTTGTATCAACCTTGAGGCGTGGATGATGGGTTGTGTTGTCAAATTTTGAGGTTGGGAGGCCTGTACTTTTGTTGTTTTGTGAATTGCCGTGATGCCATCACTCTTTTATATATATAGATTAGGATTTGTAATTTCAGAGCATTCTCTGCCATAGAAGTCTTATGATATTATTCACAGGGCTCTCTATCAAATAATAGAATGCTGTGTCAAACTACACATTCCAAAATTCTGTTGGTATGGAGCTACAGCAGCAGAAATGGTATTAAATCATTATAATGCTATGGAAACATTCTAGCTAACATTAATTTTGCCATCGGGATCAATAAAATAACACACAGTTTCTCCAAAGGAGCTGGTCCGATAAAACATAATTGAGTATCCTGTTGAGCAGTTGTAAATGCATAAACTCAACTTCTGCACTTGTAACTGCTCGGTATTCGTGTTTATGGCCAAACAAACATATTTTAATAGATAGCAGCTGCGCTAAGAAATGAAGGTCTGTTTTGCTAGTGATTGTCCTGCTTCAGGGTAAAAAGGTAGTCCCTCTACACAGCGATCTCCAGTGTATCAATTGTAAGCAAGATCTTTCTTGTCACTCCTCATATCACTACAGATTGCTAATGCAAGAAGACTGCCAACATCATCCTCCTTTTCGCAGACCACTGGCAAAACCTACCTCTATTACTTGGAGTGGTTGATGGCTATATGCTTTTATTTGTTTTTATTTATTATTTAATTTATTTATAATATTTATAAATTAAATTTTTATATTTATATGTTTCTGCTAAGGTGGGACCAAAGATGGCTTCCAAAAACAAGGAGCACACAAAGTATGAAACAATTAATATTGTATAATACAATTAAAAATAAATTAAAACAAACCAAAGTTAAAAGATATATAAAACATGCCCAATAGAAAGTCATCCTAGCAGATACAATAAAAGTTTACTTAAATAAAAATGTCTTCACTTGTTGATGAAAGGTAAGCACAGAGAGGGCCAGTCTAGCCTTCTGTAGAGGAATATCTAGAGATTAGAAGCAACCACTGAGGCTGGATCTACACTTCCCTATATCTTAGGATCTGATCCCAAATTATCTGCTTTGAACTGGATTATATGAATCTACTGGCAGATAATCTAAGATAAGCAGATAATCTGTGATCAGGTCTTGGGATATAGGGCAGCGTAGATCCAGCCTGAGAAGGTTCTCTCTCATGTCCTCACCGAGAGATCCTGCAGTGGTCGCAGAACTGAACGAAAGCCTTCCACTGTAGATCGCAAGGTTCTGGAAAGTTGGTATAGACCAGTGATTCTCAACTTGTGAGTCTCCAGGTGTTTTGGCCTATGGCTTCCAGAAATCCCAGCCAGTTTACCAGCTGTTAGGATTTCTGGGAGTTGAAGGCCAAAACATCTGGGGACCCACAAGTTGAGACCACTGGTATAGACTATCTTTCTGATAGCCTGGACCTAAAACACTGATAAGGAAGTTTTGTGGAGTTGGGTCAGGAGATTATATATTCATCTATGTCTGTGATGTAGGATTTTCATGAAGGTCTTCCTTTTTTTTTCTCTAGAAAGCTCTAATAAAGTCTGAAATCATTTTCCCCAGAGAGATATGAACAAATTCAAGCTAAGCCTTTCTCTTAATGAAACCTGTTCTAATTATAGAAAATCTCTCAGTTAAGCTGTTGATCTGTGTCTGACTTTGAGCTGTGTTGAGATCAGGCTATTGAGATGCAGAAGGGTTTGCATCTCTCAAAGGAACAGGTGATGCAGAAGAAACATTCCCAGAGGCATCGCTTGTGTGTCCCTGTCTCAGAAGGTTGTTGTATGTCACACATATAAAAGACCATGGTGGCTTGTTTTATGTTTTCCTCCCTCAGGCAGATGGCAATCCTGAAATCAATTACTTAGAAATATTTGATTAGTGGCAAATACATGGTTTACCATGATCTGCATTTTCTATAGCACCACCTGCAATTATTTTGTAAAGTGGTTATTTATTGAAGTGGTTATTCATTGATAAAAAAAATTTATCTGTCAATTTTGATGCTGGGGGATAGGCAGCTTGATCCTGTACATATCTGAAAAGAATGGTTGCATCATGAGTAGAATAATTATATTCCAATTCTTGCATGATTGATTAGTTCTGATGCAGGGAGGCTTCAGTATACCTTACATATTGTACAACAACAATTCTTTATTGATTAGTCACTTTTGACCATATCATAACGTGTAAAACATACAATACGTACACACTTACGCATACATACAATAAAACCATGTAAAGATACAAAACATCCCGACCTGCGGCCTAATAACCCGCTCCTAGACAAATACAGAGTAAAAAGGTTAAAATTAGTAATTTCCTAATTATTCAATCATTGTATAGTTCTTTAAGCTTATATTGTCTCTGAAATTCAAAGGGTAGTCTTACTTTATACCCATAATATTCAAACACATATAAAACTAAAATTTCAGGAAAAATAAAATGTGATATTTGAGAGAGCCAGGGTTGGTTATTGGGGGTTAGTTTGAAGTGTGTTTTTTCTTAACCGACTCATATTAGTTTTATATATCTAAATCATGGGTGATCACTTGTGGTCGAGTATGATTGTCTTTCAGAGGTGGTCAATGGATCCATAAATGACTGTGAAGACCTATTCTGATTCCACATGGTCTTTCACATGGAGGACATAGATTTCCAGATGGAAGATATTCATGACAAGATTTTGCTTGATGTGTCTTCCTCTTGGCATGTTTCTTACCTTTTATCTGTAGTTGTGTTTCTTCAGAATCCATAGCACTGTTGGTAATAGCTGACTTCCAGAGTCTATCCCTGAATAAAAGGTAGACAACTGCCAGGTTGGGTGTCATGGACAGTTTACATCTCTCTTGCTTTCCAGCACTCCCCTCTTCCCATTAAAACGGATGGGGACAATAAAAATACTGTATATACTCATGTATAGGTTTACAAATTCTAGTCAAATTTTAACCCAAAAAGCCTGTTTCAACCTATCAACAGGTCACTGAAAGTACTGTACCTTTTATTCTTATCTACAAAGGGACCATCCCTTTCATCGAGTAGAGTAGCAAAAGCTGAGAGCATAGTCCACCTTGAGATACCTTAAAAGAACACCCCTACTCTCTCCACTATAGTAGTACTTCTGGCCTTTTTGAATTCCTTTTTGAATGCTTGGGCAGGAAAATGGCATGGGTGGCCTGGTGCTTTCTCATGTCAATAGAATGACCCTTGATTTACCCATGGGTCAAATCAAAATCCATAATTTTGACCCTCAAACCTGCCCACAACTTATACATGACATTGATTTATACACGAGTATATATGTTATTTGCATGCCTTTTAGGCATGTTACAATTTGTAATCCTTTTTGAGACCTGCACAATACTTCCTTTTCAAACTTAGAACCAATATGGGGAAAAATGTCTGTCTACTCTAGCCACTTAAAGTTTTTAAAAGATCTGGACAGAATCCAAAAAGAAGGGGGGAAGAATATGTTATGAAACATGGGGAAATAGCAAACACCATGTGTTTTTATGCATGTACCCACACACATCCACACATCAAGCCTTGATAACCTTTTGTTAACTAAAATCACTCTCAAAATATTTTGTAGGCATGGGATCATGATCCATGAGTTGGAGTTTATTTACTCCTGCCATAAATAGAGGAGCATGTGGCTTTATCTGCTATAACATAGAACTGACCCCAATTCTCATAATGTATAAATAGCTGTTAAGAAACATGAACATGTTTTAAAACAAGCCTTAAAAAAACAAGAAAGTCGCAATCTCTGTATATTGATATTGATTACTCTTAGATGCCGCAATAATGGGTTTTCCCTCTCCCTGAAAGGTAAACAAGGCTAAGGATGAAATCATATTTGTGATTTTTTTTTTAAATGATGTCAGAAGCAAATAGAGGCAAGTTGCTTCTGGTGTAAAAGAATTGGCCATCTTCAAGGACGCTGCCCAGGGAATGCCCAGATGTGTTACCACCCTGCAGGGGACTTCTTTCATGTCCCCACATGGGAAGCTAGGGCTAACAGATGGGAACTCATCCAATCTCGTAGATTCAAACCACCAACCTTCAAGTCAGAAGTTCAGCCGACATTGTGCCACCATATTTTTGACTATTTATTATGAAGTTGAAAAATGGAAAACATGTCCAGAGAAGTAATAGAACTGGGGAATTTGCATGATTTTTTCATGATAATCTAATAATCTTAAATAATACAATGGAATTATTGAGCAGGAAAAAAGGATGTGATTTTTTACAAAAACCTGTTTTCTGCACACACAAAAATGGTTTTTCTGCCCTGACTACATGATGAAAAAGTGTGTCCTGACACAATGAGATATCCTATGAAGAAAATGACCAAGCACTGAGATTTTTCATAATTCAGGATGTTTTTTTTATAAAAAAAACAATTGTGGAAAAATAAAAATGCACATGTCTAATGCTTTTTTTTCCTGTAGAAATCCACCAGATTTCTTTATCAAAAATTCCTGATATTAAAAAAGCCATCAATAAAGCTAGGAAAGAAATCCTCTCTTTAATCTCAACCAATAGGGAGAAAACATTTACAGTCTATTGTTACGTTATACAATAATGAAACAAGGGAAGATTTACATTCCTATTTCTTGCATGCAGCACTAACATCTTAAGTTTCTTTTTTTTTCTTTTTCATTTTCATACAGATGGTACCCTGATTGCCAGTGCATTAATTTTGGATCCTGGTTTATTCTTTGCATCCCCATCACTATCATTATTTTGCTACTGTCTTGGATTTGGCTACAGTGGCTGTTCTTGGGTTTTAAGTAAGAATTGTTGTTCTCTTTGTCATGCACTTTCTAAATATATGGTACTTTAAATAAAAATAAGATAGTCTAAGGAGCTTATAGAGTGAAAAGGACACTTCCACGCAGTCATATAACCCAGAATATCAAGGCAGATAATCCACAATATCTGCTTTTAACTGGGTCTGAGTCTACACTGCCATATAATCCAGTTCAATGTGGATTTTATACAGCTGTGTGGAAGCGGCTTGGGAAACAGCAAAGGAAAGTAAATTGAGTTGGGAAGGAGAATTTGCATATTTTTTGGATTAACTTGAAGAAATAAGGCTCGATCGGCACTACCATATAATGCAGTTTGGACCTGTATTATTTAGTCAGTCTAGACTAGTAGTTCCCAATCTTTGGGCTTCCAGGTGTTTTGGACTTCAGCTCCCACCATTCTCAACAGCTTGTAAGCTGGCTGGGATTCCTGGGAGTTGAAGTCCAAAAAACCTGGAGGCCCAAAGGTTGGGAACCATTGGTCTAGGCCCATATAATGCAATTGAACTGCATTATATGGGACTATATTGACCATATTATGCAGTTCAAACTGCATTATATGGCAATGTAGCCATCTGCGGAAAGGTGGAAGACCCAAGCAACCCTCTCCCTTCTTAGGAAGCACAGGGAAAAGTGTAGGTCCTCAATGCAATTTACATCCCTACAGGTAAATTCACTGTGGTTGCGAGGTTTTTGGCTCATATAGACAAGCTCCAAAAAGTCATAACTTTCTCCTATTCAAAATTTGCCGCTTAAGTGGACCTATACTATGATAATAATATTTTTTTCAACAATTATGGCAAGATTTTCTCACAGAAAACCCTAATAGTACAGCTGCATTTGATAAGACCCTTTCCCTTTCATAGTCTAATGATATGGAGTCTCTGCCAAATGGGAGAGATAAAGATAGAGCTAATCTGTAACCTCAAAGAGAAATTCTTATTCCAAGTAAGACATGAGAGCTTTGAACTGTGTTTTTCAGAACCGAGGCTAATATGTCAAGTCTCTTTCGAAATAGAGGTGTATTTCCAAAGCAGTTTGTGACACAGAATGGAGAGATGGGGGAGGGTCTCTTATTTAAAGAGAAAATGTCAAATAAAACCAGAGAAGCTCAAGGCTTGAAGTAGAGTTTTGGACCCAATCACGGGAAATGCACCTTATGGATTTCTTTAGTATTTTTTCTAATTGGATTTTCCATTTCCATTTCAGTTTCAAAGAACTGTTCCAGTGTGGCAAGGCAAAGTCAGCTAGTGAACGGTCTTCAGCCCAAGTGATAAAAGATGAATACAAGAAACTTGGACCAATAAGGTAGGCAGAAGGCTAAACCTGAAATGGGGGTGGGGGTGGAGTGCAATGTCAAAACAAGGAATTTCAGCTGGTGACAGTAATACATATTGTGTTTTTCTTGCAGCTATCCAGAGATTGTCACCCTGGTGCTGTTCTTTCTAATGGCCCTGTTATGGTTTACTCGAGATCCTGGATTTGTTTCTGGCTGGGCTTCCCTTTTTCCAGAGTAAGCTAACTAGCAATTACTTAAAAACAATTCTGAATTGATGTTGGTGCAACACCCCCACCCGAGTTCTTTAGACATTTAACTGAGTACAAGGAAGTGCGGATACTATAAATATATAGTACATGATAAAATAGTCATTGCACAGAATATATGCAACCACATGCTAGTTGTTCTTAACATTTCCACAAGTGAGTAAAAATGGATAGGAAGGTATAAAAAGAATTCAGGCATGACAAATTATTATTATGGTTGCAATTTTTTTTTAAAAAAAGCAATCTTATAATCCACATTTTGCAATGGGAAATTAGACACAGGGATACTCCTTACATGCCCCATGTGCGGAGATGGACAGGGGGAAATGTGTCTTAGGAATAGCAAGATAAATTTGTAGGAGGACATTGGGTAGGCTCCCCAGTTATGGCATTCCCTCCCCCCTGGAAATCCAACTGGCACCAACACAGCATATCAAAAGATAGTTTTTTATTAAAATCTTCAGTCCTTACCAATTATATTCTGGCTATACATTTCTTATGGTTGTGAGTTGGCATTGTTTTAACCAGTCTGAAATCATCAGGTTTTAATTGATAGACTACTTATTATATTTTTATATTCGTTTAAAAAAAAACTACAGTAGAGTCTCACTTATCCAACACTCACTTATCCAACGTTCTGGATTATCCAACGCATTTTTGTAGTCAATGTTTTCAATATATCGTGATATTTTGGTGCTAAATTCGTAAAACAGTAATTACAACATAACATTATTACGTATTGAACTACTTTTTCTGCCAAATTTGTTGTGTAACATCATGTTTTGGTGCTTCATTTGTAAAATCATAACCTAATTTGATGTTTAATAGGCTTTTCCTTAATGCCTCCTTATTATCCAACATATTCGCTTATCCAACATTCTGCCGGCCCGTTTACGTTGGATAAGTGAGACTCTACTGTATTGTTAATATTTATTCATGGTTTCAAGTTGGTTTTATTGTAAGCTGCCCTGGGAATAATAATAGTAATAATAATAATAATAATAATAATAATAATAATAATAATAATAATAATAATAACCACAACAACAACAACAACAACCAGGATATAAGCATTCAAATACGTAAGTGTGAATGTACTCCAAGGGCATTTCTGAATGAGAAATTTAGGGTGGTCTCAGACAGTGGTAAAGTCCAATTCGACCCAAGTTTTAAAAATCCAGGTCGGGGTGGACTGTAGTCCACACACTCCCAAATAAGCCCGTACTTTCTATGGATGTTGCCTACATGTTCTCTCGGTACCTACCAGGCAGCAGCCATAATGGGTTTGCCCTGTGCCTTCTTGGAAGCCGCAAAACAAACCCACTAACAAATAATCTCACCACAAAGCAGATTTTTCTTGCTTTGTGGTGAATGAAATCGCTTTTCTGTGGGAAGTCACCTGGATGCCACACTTTAAAATGTGGGAGCTCCCACTTTTAAAGGGCTGTCTGGATGCACTCTAAGACTTTGGGAAGATGCAGATTATATAGGCTGCATTAATATGGTTTCCTTTGTCTATTTGTTAATAATTGGTAAAACTGCCAAAGATTATAGTGGTTAACTATAACAGCATTCACTCACTAAAAAGCATTGTAACTGCCCAGTTTCATTCCTGTGTGACTGAAAAAAAAATTGGGGAAGAGCAATGAGATTTTTTTTTAATTTTTCCATACCTCACTCATCCAACTATCCTTGCTGATTCCTCTGAGGGCAAACCATACCAGGAAGGTGTTGGATTCATTCTGGATTTTGGTCCTGATTTTAAAGGAACAATCCAAGGTTCTAGGGCGATTTCAGTAACTCCAATAAGCAATGGATTTAAGGAACTTTCATGTTACTTGAAAGACAGAAGATAAATTACAATCATTAGTTATATTGTAAATACAATGTCATTCCAGTAGGAACTGAGAAGTGTGTTACAGCATGATCTTATTGTTGCGCACTGTTCTGAAAAAAATTGCAAATTATATTCAGAGTGCAATATTAATCTATTGTAGGAGAAACAATGAAGTGTGTTACAGCATCTTAAAACCAACTGGTTTTGTTAGGCACCAACCTCTGCCCAGGTGCATCTAGTGTAGTGATAAATGCCTATGTGAGATTAGCTTTAAGGTGGCACAAGACTTGTTAGTCTTGAAAGATGCTCAATAAGACCCTCTGTTGTTTTTGTAAGTGATGTTTCCATCCTGACATCATGGTTTACACGACTGTCACCCTTAATTAAAACAGTAAGAAAGGTAAGAACATTCCTCAGGGGGCAAGTAGAAGTGCCAACTTATTGTGAGACAGATTTCATCCAAAAGAACATCAGGTGCCAGTTCCTATTATATTGTGTCCTCCAGTTCACAAAGATAGCAAACTCAATTCCTTCTTTATGATTAAAAGTCATTGTGATGTTTATGCATTGTTTCTGGGAACCTTGAAAGAGACAGGACATCTAAACTTGTGACTTTCATTGCATTCCCTCACTAGGCAAATTCATCTTCTTTTCCTATGGTAATTGTTACTTCTTTGGCCTAAAATCAGCACCTTTGTAGGCAACCATATCCACCCCCAAATCTGATTTTTAATTACTTTGTGAGATAAAGCATGTGAGAATTCAAAAGTTCCCCAAAATTATTTTCTCCTCTAGACTTCTCCAAGAGCAAAATATAAGCAAGGATACAAAGACAACCTTCTAACACTTCAACAAGAATTGACAGTACTGTTTCTGCACAAAACTATCACTTGCAAATTTTATTCAGAATGAGTCCTGAGTTATGAATAGCTATTACAAACTACATGGCTTGCAAAGATTTTCTTGTAGGGAGAAGAAAATTGTTGACATTACTCATTTCTACCTTCAAGAAGAAACGTAGACTGTATCTACATTATAAAATTAATGTACTTTGATACCATTTTAACTGCCATGGCTCAATGCTACAGAATCCTTGGAGCTGATGTTTGGTAAGACGCTAACATTCTTTGGCAGAGAAGGATAAAGACTTTGTAAAAGCACAGCTCCCATAGCATTGAATCATGACAAAGTGGTGTCAACCTGTAATATTTTACAGGGTAGATGTTCCCCTTGTGAAGAATTATATCCCTACTCTTGAAAAAAGTCCACTTCTGATCATATAGGGGGCAATCTTTTTACATTCCATGTACATTCTAGTCTTGAACAGGTTCAGTAATAGGGAGGGTTGACCCACACTGGTATTTGAAAAATGCGGTAACTCTATGGCCCCTTCCATACAGCTGAATAAAATCCCACATTTTCTGCTTTGAACTGGAATATATGGCAGTGTGGACTCAGATAACCCTATTCAAAGCAGATATTGTGGGTTTTTCTGCTTTGATAATCTGGGTAATATGGCTGTGTGGAAGGGCCCTATGTGGGGTTAAATTCCATTTATCATATCTTTATGTTAGTTTTGTCCTATCAATGAAAGAGCACACACAGGTTATTTCCAATCTATTCATACAGTCTAGTTCAGTAGCTTCTCTTGCTTTCATTTTCAACACTTTCAGAAGCAGGCGGTGTTTGTGTTTGTAAAACAGGAACTTCATTTCAGATAGTAAAAAGAAAATGTGTAATCCTTTCAATTTTGCCATAACATTCCCCTGCAGTCCATTTTAATTCAGAACAAAATGTGAGACTATGTCACTCTACATTACAGTAAATTGTTTTTATAGCATAATATATCCACTGAAATCTAATAGGATCAGAAGTCTGCAGTTCTTTACAATACCAAAATGAAAGGAAAACATATTTCCTATGGGTTTTTTTAAGTCTTACAAGCAGTAGTGTCCTCTGAATATCCCTGTTATTCTGCTTGCAATGTGAACTTTTGTGCCAAACCTGAGTTCACTCAGGTGTATGGTTCATTTCCATGTATTGATAAGTATAATTATGAATATATAAATGCCTGTGCTGAATTCATTTTGGAACATTATTTATATTTACTCTCATGAAGTGTGGAGTTACCATAGCAACACTTGTGATTATAAGAACTTGAGCAGATAAAAGTTTAGGTGATGTTTGCCATGATTTTCCCTTCTTATAGGAATTCTGTATTATCTTATTAGTCACAAAATATTTTTAGCTATTTTATACTACAACACCCCAAGCATTGCTTTTTAGCAAATTCCTGAGAGAGTAAGCAGGGAGGATCCCTACTATTTATTCCTCTGAGTATTTCAAAGAGACTCTCATTTTAATAGAGAAAATAAAAGAAATATGATAAAATTCCATTAGTGAACCAATAGTAGTGTCAGAAAATTGCTGGTTCCACAGTGGAGCCTGTATTTTCAATTTGACGCCAGGCAGGAAAGGGAAGAAGATTCACACACATTTAATTATTCTCCTATGCTGAATGCAAAAGTAAAATTAGTGGGAAAGCGTCTTAATTGTTTCCCACCAACCTTTTTGAAGTAGATTGACACTGCAGAACTCCCTGGTTCTCCGAGAGCCAATAATAGCAGTGTGGCATCTTGGCAAAGGATGAACTTCTGTTATCTGAATATGTATTCTGAAGTCACCTGGCAACTTATGACATCCCTATGAGTTTCATAGGGTTTTCCTAGGCAAGAAATATTCAGAGTTAGTTTTGCAGGTTCTTTCCTCAGAAATATAGGTAAAGCATCTAGTAGTCATTGGGCTCTTCTGGACATGATGTAAAACTCAGAACTAACTGGGTTAAAAGGGAGGCTGGCTAAGCAATGTTTAGCCAAAGTACAAAAGGCATTGGGTTAAGAGGTAGAAAGCATGTGTTTAAATGGTGCACCTTAAATCTAACTCAGCCTGAAAGCACATCTTTGCAAGACTGTATATCCCTGCAGTCACGCAAAACACGTGCTTTCCTTCCCTCTCCCCTGTGTAGATTCTCCAGCACTCATGTGCTTTTAAAAAGCCTGAAACAGCTTATCAGATGATCAGGCTGTCAAATAGACACACAGCTGGTTCAAAGGAAGCACAAACAGAGAGCAATTAGAACGCTCTGAACTCTTTAGTTTACATTTTATAATCTTAAACAGAGATTGAGTTAAGAATTGTGAGGAGAGAGAGATCCGACTGAAGTTTTTAAAAAAATCCCTCCGTTATGTGCTGTACTTTATATGCACACATTCGAATCTGCTTGTGCTTGTATAAAGATATTTGCATGTGTGTCTGTGTGGTCATAGAGTGATTTAAAAAAAAACTTCCGCCAGATGTCTTCCATCTACCATCCATCTTGATCCGTGACAGAGGAAGACTGTGAGGATAGCAGGGACCATATCCCACGACTGACAGGTCTGTGTGTGGACTACTGTCACATCCCGGGATTTTTTGTCTTAGATTTAAAACACAGATTTTGGCGCTGTCTGGAAATGCCCATTGATAATCCCCCCACTGAAGCACTAATAAGGGGTAGCCTTGCTTAGCTTCCATGATCCAACAGGATCTGATGCTTTTAGGGTATTTTCAATAATTTAAAACCTCAATAAAATTTGAAACAGTTAATGCAAAAGTTAAAACATGATTTAAATCACGCTTCTGTTCTAAATACTAAAGTTAAAAACAGTTTGAAGAACACATTTAAAGTATAATCCAATAGGAAGACGACACCCTGCTCCCATGAAAAACTCCACTTGGCACACAAGTCAAAAACCAAATGCTCTGTAAATGATAATAATAATAATAATAATAATAATAATAATAATAATAATAATAATAATAATAATAATAATAATAAATATAGGTGGTCCTGGTGGTGATCGGCGCATTAGGTGCCATGCCAAAAGATCTCAGCCGGCATTTGGAAACAATAGACATTGACAAAATCACGATCTGGCAACTGCAAAAGGCCACCCTACTGGGATCTGCACGTATCATCCGAAAATACATCACACAGTCCTAGATACTTGGGAAGTGTTCGACTTGTGATTTTGTGATACGAAATCCAGCATATCTATCTTGTTTGCTGTGTCATAATAAAATAATAATAATAAAAAACACGTTTTGCTTACTGGTAGAAATATAACAAAGATGGGGCAGTTTGGCCTCCTGTAGAAGAGAGTTACATGATGGAGAAGCAGCCCTGGAGAAAGTTCTCTCCCCTGTCCTCACCAAACATGCTTATATTTGTGGCAGAACTGAGAGGAAGCCCGCACAAATCTTAAAGCTTCCGCAGGCAATTAGATGTTTGTATGCAATATTCACTCTTCACTATTACGGACAAGAGGAATAGGAAAATTGTCATTATCTTGGGCAAATCTACACAGACCACTTATTGCAAAGGGCAGGAAAATCAACCCCATGGTGGCTGAACACAGAGCTGATATGGGTTAACACAGGCCAAGGTCACCGTAACATAGACTTGAACCATGTTAACCAAAGTTATAGGTTTCTCGAAATTCTTCCTGAGAATCTGGAACAAACTGCAACTTTGTTCCTGTATAAACAGTTGGAACACGGGCTCTAGTTGTTGTGGTGGCCAGCAAGAGTGTCACATCTAGTGCCTGTTGCCCTGGAGTGACATTGACCAGCTTGATAATATGACTGGAGAAGGGGCAATGCCTCCTCTCCACTCTTCCCCTCATCACTCTGGCACCCCAGCCAACATCACTCCAGGCAACCAACATGAGCCATGCCATCCCCGCTGGACACTGCAATGATGAGAATGGCACCACTCATTGTTCAGGACTCCCTCCCACCTCTGAAGTGGCCAGTGTGTGACAGTCTAAGCTGTCCTGAGGCCAATCTGGCATTTAGCGCTTCAGATAAACTCTGGGATGTGGCCAGTGTAGAGCTGCCTTTTGTCTGCTTCTTCTCCACCCACCTCTTTGCCTTTCTGCTAAAGAAAAGCCATGTTGTGATCCCATGCCTTAGAGAAAAACAATTCCATTAGATACAAGTCTCCTTCTTTTCCAACAAAAACAGGAGAAAGAGCTCAACTGTAATAGGGCCAGAGGGTGGCACAAAAGCTCTTAAATAATAGAGGAGTATATTGAGCATTTGGAGCCCCGGTGACGAAGTGTGTTAAAGCACTGAGCTGCTGAACTTGCAGACCAAAAGGTCGCAGGTTCAAATCCCGGGAGCGGAGTGAGTATCCGCTGTTAGCTCCAGCTTCTGCCAACCTAGCAGTTCGAAAACATGCCAACGTGAGTAGACCAATAGGTACCGCTCCGGCGGGAAGGTAACGCCGCTCCATGCAGTCATGCCAGCCACATGACCTTGGAGGTGTCTACGGACAACGCCGGCTCTTCAGCTTAGAAATGGAGATGAGCACCAACCCCCAGAGTCAGACATGATTGGACTTAACGTCAGGGGAAACCTTTACCTTTTATATCGAGCATTCCTTTCCTTGGCCCAATTTGCATACTGACATAAAGGTCTCAAGCATGCTACTTTTATCAATTTATGCCTCCCTAATAAGTAAGATACAACTTTCACTGGTTTTAGAGCAAGTGGGATAGGAAATGAATGGAATATATTTTCAGGTTAAAAGATGAGCCCCTTAACAATGTGCTTTGGTTGGAATATAGGAAATTTGATTTCTTTTCATCCTCTCTTTAAAGTATTTATTGCTAGCTAAACTCCTGCAATCTAGTCTTAACACATGCCAACCTTCTAGATTTAACACAGCCTCCTCACTATAAATCAGCAGCATTTCTTCTCACATCAAAATAGATTTATAAGTTTTCTGAAATATCAGGAAATTGTAATAAATCTATCTGAACAGTATTAAACAATGTGTTTTTGTAATGCTTTGATGTTTAAAATCAGTGTGTTTTTCCCTAGATACCGAGGTTTTGCGACGGATTCTACAGTTGCCTTAATCATTGGCCTGCTCTTCTTCATTATCCCAGCAAAAACCTTGTCAAGAACATCAAATGGAGAAAATAGTTGAGTATATAGATTTTCACTTAAGCAGTATACATTACCGAAAGGTAATGCAGACAGAAAGGTCCCAGGTTCAAATCCGAGGAGTGGAGCGAGCGCCTGCTGTTAGCTCCAGCTTCTGCCAACCAAGCAGTTCGAAAACGTGCAAATGTGAGTAGATCAATAGGTACTGCTCCAGCGGGAAGGTAATGGCGTTCCATGCAGTCATGCCGGCCACGTGACCTTGGAGGTGTCTATGGACAACGCCGCTCTTTGGCTTAGAAATGGAGATGAGCACCAACCCCCAGAGTTGGACACGACTAGACTTAACATCAGGGGAAAACCTATACCTAGTATACATTAAAACTATGTGAGATAATCAGTGGCTGAGTTATACAATAATATCATCTACCTTCAGATTCATTTTTACTTGACAATGTATAGTCTAAAGCAGTGGTTCTCAACCTGGGGTCTCCAGATGTTTTTGGCCCACAACTCTCAGAAATCCCAGTCAGTTTACCAGCTGTTAGGATTTCTGGGAGTTGAAGACCAAAAACATCTGGGGACCCCAGGCTGAAAACCACTGATCTAAGTGTGGCATTGTTGGTGATATACATGCAGGCTCCATTTCTAAAGTGCCTTCTTCCTCAGTAGAACTTTGCACATGGAGTAGAAAGTGTGGGAAGGAAGCTGTAACCATGTTCAGTTGAACATACAACTTTCTCCCCCTATAAAAAACTGATAAGGTAGTGTTTCTAATTGGAGATGGGAGTCTAAATATATACCTTATCCTATATTATCCCAGTTGACTCTCTGACACTTGTTTATGCACTTTATTAAAGCTTTGGATATTGTGTTTTATATGCCAACCCCTTTTATCTCCAGTGGCTGATGCTGTATTATTACACATTTGTTCTGATTTTATGTGTTTTATTGTACTTTTAAAATGTTTAAATTGTTTATTTTATTTGATTTATGTTATTACTGTTTTTGTTTTGATATTCATTGTAATTGCTTTATTCTGTTTTGTTTTGGGCATCACCCCATGTTAGCCGCCCCAAGTCCCTTCAGGGAGATGGCGGCAGGATAGAAAAATAAAGTATTATTATTATATTATTATTATTATTATTATACCATGGCCTTACTTGCAAGCATCCTAAAAATAATCCTTTTACATGCATGCACCCATAACTGGGCACAGGACATTGATCATGCCCTTTGTATCCACCTTTATTTCTGCAGAATGGATTCCTGTTCTGTCCATACTGTGACCTCAGGACTAATTTTATATTTTTAGGGAGTCTAATATTGGTAAGCAGATGATTTGGCCTGCTGGAAGATACATGTCAAACTACATTGATTCTCAAGTATAGATGCACTCCACGGAAGATTAAGACAGATTTGCCATTGAACCCTCTCAGAACTAATCATTATTATCATCATAAGCAATGATTTGTGACCGAGTATAACTGTCTTCCAATGGTAGTGTCATTGCTCCATATCTAGTGTATTCAAAACACCAAAACACCTTCATGCCATGAGTTTCATAGCCAAAGTCAAGGAATGAAAACAACAGGAAGCCCTGAGTGGGAAGGAGCCTGATAACCTTCGAATTTGTAGTTTGGTGAGGCACCAGTATTTTTTGGTAGCCAAGTTGTACGATCTTGTAAAATTACAACTCCCAGGATTCCATAGCATTGAACCATGGCAGTTAAAATGCTGTCAAGTTACATTAATTCCACAATGTAGGTGTACCCTTAATGTAATACAGTTCTAAGGCAGACTTTAACTTTAACCAATTTTACCAGGTTGTTTCAAGGAACTCAGTGAGGACTTGTTTTAGGGAGAGCTTGAGCCAAGTCCCCCATTCTAGGGTCCATGTGTTTATAAATATGTCACAGGGCTTTGCCAAATTTATTTATTTATTTATTTATTGCAACATTTTTATCCTGCCCTTCTCACCCCCGTGGGGAGACTCAGGGCGGCTTACAACTTTAGCTATTCTATATGTGCTTTAAATGGCATATTGCTCATTGTAAGGAATATCCTGTGTGCAGAGCCGGCCCTAGATATTTTTCAAGTGTAGGCGAACAGAATTTTGGTGCCCCCCCCCAAACCAATCACTGAAAAATAAAAGTGTTGGATAAGCGAAAATGTTGGATAATAAGGAAAGATAAAGGAAAAGCCTATTAAACATCAAATTACATTATGATTTTACAAATTAAGCACCAAAACATCATGTTTTACAACAAATCAATAGAAAAAGCAGTTCAATACATGGTAATGTTATGTAGGAATTACTATATTTGTGAATTTAGCACTAAACATTGAACAAGGATATAGGGCAGTGTGGACTTAGATAACCCAGATAGCCCTCAGTATTAAAAAAAAACACTCTAAAATCAGGACAATAAATAAAGAACAACACTCTGAAAACAGAAGAAATCCAGACAGTAAACAATCAGGGACAGCTAACTCCTCCCAAAAAAAGATTCTCCCAGGCAAGAAGAAGCCAGGCCTTGAAGCCACAGGGCCATTAAATGCTAATCAAGGTGATTAATTACAACATTCACACCTGCTTCAAAAAAAAGTTCTTTCTCCCACCCTGGACCTTCTACAGATATATAAACCCCACATACCTAGCTTCCAAGTTCCCACAGACCTCACAATTTCTTTCTTTTTTTAAAATAATTTTTATTAAGTATTTTTGCATACAGGTTTAAAATAGTGGGGTTCCAAAATGGGAGAGGGAAGTAGGGGATAGGGAGGAGGGGGTGGGGCTGGGAGAGAGGTTATAGAAGAGGGGGGAGGAAAAAGGGGAAAGGAGGAGAAACGAAAGCAAAGGGGGTGGGTTTTAGGAGGGTGGGAGGGGGGAGGGGGCTAGAGACTGGCCCGGGAGAGTCGGTTGAGTCTTTGGATGTCAGAGAGTAGTCCCCTTGTGGTGTCGGCTAGTCCATGGGTAACTGTCCATTTGGGTGGGGGGGGGGGGTCCGTTTGCCTCCTGAAGCGACATGTTGTGTTGTTAGATTTGTATATTTCTGGTTGTTCTTGTGGAATTTCTTCGAGGTATGTCCGTCTTTTCCTTATGTATTCTTCAAATATTGACCAGTCGGTTTCTTTTATTGGTTGTCCATGGTGTTTCTTCATCAGGAAGGTTAGTCTGTCCATGGTCTTTATTTCCCATACTTTTAATAGCCATTGATTGATTGAAGGGATCTGGTTTGTTCTCCATAGTTTGGCGAAGGCAATCCTGGCTCCTATAACCAGATAGTTTAGAATTTTTTCCTCATCTGTGTTCAATTTCTAATTTTTAAGGCCCAATAGGTATAGTTCTGGTCTCATATGTAGTTTCTTTCCCATTATGTTTACACATTCTTCATGGATTTTTTTCCAGTACCTCTTTGTTTCGGGACAGGACCACCACATGTGGTAGAAACTGCCCTCATTCACCTGGCACTTCCAACATTTTATTTGAATATTTTTGTTGTAATGGCTTTTTTTTTGGAGTGATGTACCATCTGTAAATCATTTTGCATTAATTTTCTTTTAAGTCGGTTGCATATGTGTGTTTTATATTTTTCTTCCAGATTGATTCCCATTCCTCATATCTTATAGGCCTTCCTATGTCTTTGGACCATTGCACCATGCTTCCCTTAATTTGTTCTTCCTCGGTATTCCACTCCAAGAGTTTCTTATATATCTTTGTAATTAATTTGTTTTCAGACTCTAGAATTTTGTCCCATTCTGAGTCTTTCTTCATGAAGCCATCTTGTTTATCCTTAATATATTCTTCCTTTATTTGCCTGTAGTGGATCCATGATAAGTGACCGAATGATTTCAATACTTCTTCTTGTGATTTTAGTACGTATTCATTTTCTTGACTTGTGAGGACATCTCTGTATGTGGGCCAGTTTATGTTGCTTTGGATACTCTTCTGAGTTATTGCTAGTGGCGATAGCCACATTGGAGTTTTGGTGAACATTCTTATTTTATATTTCTCCCATATGTTGTTTAGTGAAGTTCTTATTATATGGTTTCTGAATATTTTCTTATTGTTTTTGTCTGCTTTGTGCCATATATATAAATGCCAGTCGGCTTTTAGGTCGAAACCTTCTAGATTTAAGATTTTCTTGTTCTTTAGAAATAGCCAATCTTTGATCCAAGTTAAGGCACAAGATTCGTAGACCTCACAATTTCTGAAGGCCCCGAAGGTGGGCTCCCGTGGTGCAAAGGTGGGTCTGCGCCGGCCGGAAAGCCCAGCACGGGCACCGGGAGGCCCAGTGTGGCTATAGGAAGGCCCAAAAGAGAAGAAGGTGGAGAGTGGTGCCCTCCTCCCAGGACGATGGCGCCCCTGGGACGATGGCACCACAGGCAAGTGCCTAGTTCGCCTTATGGTTGGACCGCCTCTGCCTGTGTGTGTGTGTGTGTGTGTGTGTAAAAGCTTGAAGAATATTAATTGAAAGTTAATACAATAAGCGTTTTCATGTGTGTGTGTGCAATAATAATATTAATGGAAGGATAATGTAATAAGCTTTCTTCCCTGTTTTCTTTTAAATCTTCATCTCTCTAGTTGTTTTTGATTATACCCCACTGATAACTTGGAAAGAATTTCAGGCCTGCATGCCCTGGGAAATTGCCATGCTGGTTGGTGGAGGGTTTGCACTGGCAGATGGCTGTGAGGTAATGCAAGTGTTTACACCATATTCTATTAGTAATAATATTAATATGCTGCAGTGTTTCTCTGCAAAACAGAGAAAGAAGTATTTCCCAAGTTATTCCATGCACAGTGATTTCTCTAGAAGTGTAACAGCAATTAAATCAGATGCCAAATTGCTACAAATATTATGTGTAACTACTTCCACTTTGAAAAAAAAACCCTAATGCATAAGGTAATGCATAAATAATATATATTGTACTTGCAGTATAATAAGGTATAACTTTGCTCTTTCTTGTAACAGTTCTGTAACTATTTTATTTAATATTATATTTACAGGACACTGAAATCTCACTAATTATATCTCATGACAGTAGTTTGTAACATTTTGATTTTTTAAAGAAATCAAAAGTAATATTTTATTTTGATTTCATGGAATTAAAAGTAGAGAGCATCTACAGTTATAATTTTTATAGTTTTAAAACAGTAACTAACTACATTTGAAAGCCTTTGCACTTTACAACAAAGTCACATTTTAAGGTGTTGTCGAAGGCTTTCATGGCTGGGATCACAGGGTTGTTGTGTGTTTTCCGGGCTGTATAGCCATGTTCTAGAAGTATTCTCTCCTGATGTTTTGCCCACATCTATGGTAGGCATCCTCAGAGGTTGCCTGCCATAGAAGTGGGCAAAATGTCAGATGAGAATACTTCTGGAACATGGCTATACAGCCTGGAAAACACACAACAACTCTCACATTTTAAGCCTTGTGACTTGAAGGTTGGGTTGCTGACCTGAAGGCTGCCAGGTTCGAATCCCACCCGGAGAGAGCACGGATGAGCTCCCTCTATCAGCTCCAGCTCCATGCGGGGACATAAGAGAAGCCTCCCACAAGGATGGTAAAACCTCAAAACATCCGGGCGTTCCCTGGGCAACATCCTTGCAGACGGCCAATTCTCTCACTCCAGAAGCAACTCTGGTTGTTCCTGACATGAAAAAAAAGCTTTGATTTAAATAATATTGTGAAGAAAAGTATCATTCTGGAATGCATAGGAAGGTGAAAGATTGTAATCGATTTCTTCTTCTTCTTCTTCTCTTCTTCTTCTTCTTCTTCTTCTTCTTCTTCTTCTTCTTCTTCTTCTTCTTCTTCTTCTTGTATTTGTACATGCTTTTCTCTCTTGTGGCTCTCCCAGTGTGGCTCACAACATTAAAAACTATGCAAGGAAACCTAGACACAGAAACTTGATATTTGAATTGGTAAAATATTACCTAAGTTGGTTGTATTGAGATCTTTATACATAAAATCATGGTACTCTAAGCAGTAGTCATGGAAGACACTCAGATGGTTTGGGCAAAATAGGTTCTATTACGACCTCATCAGACAGGCAAAATTGCCTGTCCTACGACACTTTGACTTCACTTATTGAGGCACAGATCCTGCCGGCTCCCATCACATGGCGTTGACCTACTTCCGGCGGGGCACCAGGCCTCAAGCGAAGTTGAAGTGTCACAGGAGGCAGTGACGACAACAAGTGAGCTTCCTGTGTTACATAGGAAACAATGGTGGGAAGCTGGGTGGTGAAGCTTCCCCCATGGGATGAGGTGAGGGGGAAGGTGGGCAATGTGGCCCGTGGGGCAACAGGTTCCCCATGCCCCATGCTAGGCTCCATCAGATTCGCCATGATGTATGGCAAATCCCAGCTGCAATGTGATGAGGACTTTAATGCTGCACTGAAAAAAAAGATATTGAATAACAAGGCAACATTTCATTTTTGCAGGTCTCGGGACTCTCACACTGGATTGGAAGCAAATTAACTCCTCTGGGCTCACTACCCGTATGGCTGATTATCCTAATTTCATCCTTGATTGTCACCTCAGTCACCGAAGTAGCCAGCAATCCTGCTACAATCACAATTTTCTTGCCTATCCTAGCCCCTTTGGTGAGTAATGATGTTTGTAAAATACTTTGGTGAGTAACGATGTTTATAAAATGTTCAATCAGTCTGGTTAAATTGGATGATAAAAAGATACATTTCCCATAATTTTCAAAACATGCTAAGAGGAGGGCTACGAGCCTAGAATAACTATCATAAATACAAAACTAAAGATGTGTAGTATCTGCAATTAAAAAAAACCCCCAGAATTAACCATTTTGAATATAAAACAATGTGGGCTTGGAAATCTAGCATGATGAATTTCCATCTTACATTTGGTCTAATAATACTATCACAACAACATGGATATTTGTAGGTGTATAGGCTCCTAAATTCTGGATCAATAAAATAGGGTTCTATATATAGGTTGATGTTGTCTGACGTTTTACAAAAAAAGTGGAAATATTAGATAAATATTTATGGCAAGGAGTCTAATACAAAACATTAGTCATTCTGTTCAATTGCATTCAGGGGAGCATGACTTGAATATATAGTCTGTGAAACTGTGCCTGGTTTGAGTTAGAAATATGTTTCCTTTTCTAGGTGTCCGTATGCATTTTATTTTGGTAATTCACATTTCCCATCCCAATAATTAAGGCAGACATATGAATTCTGTCTGTAGACCCCCAAACCTAGTAGAAGAATTATAAGTATCTGCATAAGATAACATAATATATATATTTGATGGTGTTTATTTCAGGTATGTGGTATTGAGTAACTGGTGACCATATAGTCATACTTTAGAAATTGCAATAATGAGAGTCATTAAGCTGTAATCTTAAGAAAGAACTACATTCAAATGTGTTAAACTAAACTTGAAACACACCATTGACATATGGAGGTTTCTTCCCCTTCCTTACTTTCATTGTGAAATTGTATATTTGTTATGTAATTGTTTAATTTTTGATAATGTGTTACTACTTTTTATGTAGATGTGGTTATGTTCTGAGTCTGGGTGAGTTGGGTTATTTGTTCTGGTCTAGTTTTTACAGCCAATATTTGTTGTTAACTGCTCTGAGTCCCCTTGGGGAGATAGGGTGGAATATAAATCAATTATTGTTGTTGTTGTTGTTGTTGTTGTTGTTGTTGTTGTTGTTGTTGTTGTTGTTATCAGTCAATATGAAGTATTTCTGGTAATGGAGGGGGTTTTTTTTCATGTCTAACAGGCTGAAGCGATCCATGTGAACCCACTGTATATCTTGATACCAACAACCCTCTGCACTTCATTTGCATTCCTGCTACCCGTAGCAAATCCACCCAATGCTATTGTATTTTCATATGGTCACCTACGAGTTACTGATATGGTAAGTTATCAGCAAATGGTGCAGTTTATGGGCAACTGTTGCAATATTATCATTGGGGTTAGAAACATACCAATATTCCTTTCCCAAGTGCTCAAAGCACTTATCAAAGATAATTGCAGTTATTTTTAGGAACATAAAAACACCTCCAGTAGCAGAAATCCAAATTCCTCTCTAGTCCTGAATTCTACTTCCTAGATATCCATTTCCCACATTTCTGGGAAGACTGCATTTAACAGTTTTCTCACATTGTTGCCTCATTGGGAGAAAATAAATGAAATTTCACATTCCTCAAATGAACCTGCCTAAGCTTTGAAATCTTCAGCAGGCATTTGTTTATGTCATCATAGTCAGAATCTTCACCTTTTTTTTTGCACACACAAAAAATGAAACAGAATTCAACATTTTCTTTCTACTGAGTGAGATGATGAATTTCTGCACCTTTTTTTGAAAATTTCAAACATGTTTCAAAACTTGGCCCCAAGACGTGTTAGTGCAAAATAGACACATATTTTATTTTATTAGTTGTTATGGAGCCATTGGCAGCAAATATAATATGTCTTGCCCCCTTTTATGCTTACAACAGCACTGTGGGATAGATTAAGTTGAGAACAAATGATTGGCCCAAGGATCATGAAGATCATTTATATCTGAGTTTCCCGTCATATGATCTATCTACATGAGCCACAAAATCCAGGGCTGACCCAAAGCATTCTGCCATAGTGTTTTTAAACCATTTTGCTCCTGAACTACAGCAGCAGCGGGAGTGGATCCTCACTGTTCAATCATTCCAAATCAGGTTCAGCCCTACTGCATAGTCATCCTTTCTTTTGTTGTTTTTTGTCACCATAGTAGTGGCCATGAAGCTCCAGGAAGCTCGTGGCCATAACGTGGTGCTTTCGCTGATATTGGCAAATGCATTCACATGACTTATAGAGGAGAAAGGGGGAAAGGAGGCCAGTGATCCCTTTCCCCTTTCTGAGTCACACAGGTTCCTTTGCTAACATCAGCAAAGGTGTCAAGCAACATCCAGGAGCTCTCTGGAGTTTTGTGGCCCTCACTATACTGACAAAGAAAAAAGACAGAGATAGTACTCTCTCATTTTTCCTACATGACAGAATGCGGGAAAAGTGTGGTGATGGCACTGGACCATGTATATAGTGGGGCCAATTCTGTATCGAAATCAGCCTAGCTGTTCACCCCTCCCCTTGACGTACAGAGCTCTAGAACATTCCCCAATTTGACCTAACACAGCTTTGCATCTCTTTGATGGTGAGGTGGCCTCATGTGCCACATAAACATCATGCATTTCAGGGTATGTAATCCATACAGATGGGCCCATAGTTTGAATATGCTAACCAGTACATTAAACTGGCCTTTAGCCTGTTGCTTTCAATTCCTCATGCTAATCCCTAAATCAGTAACAAATTTGAGCAGACCCCTTACAGAAACTGGATTCATTGTTTCTTTAGCATTTGAGCCAAATACTTCCAATCCATACATTGTATTGTATTTATTTACAGTATTAGTATTCCACTCTTCTCACCCTGAAAGGGGACTCAGGGCGGATCACAGAACAAACATTCAATGCCATATATTTTTGATATTCACACTTCACAGATTATTTGGTTAGCAGAATTTCTTTAGAAAAAATGGACAACCTGTCAACTTTCTGTTTATAAGATTCTCTCCCTTTTTTCCTCCTGTCCCCCTTTTTTTAAAGGTCAAAGCAGGGCTGGGTGTCAATATCATTGGAGTTGTCGTTGTCATGTTTGCTGTCATGACATGGGCCGTGCCTCTGTACGATCTCCATACATATCCATCCTGGGCACCCGTTCCATCTGTCAACAAAACTGGACTTTAAAGATTGACCACCTAGTTCCATGTTCCTCCTTCTTAAGCATGCAAGCTGAGAGACCTGTATGGTACAACTGTGTAAAACTGTGTTGAAAGGGTATTATGCTTTATGTACTTGGTTCCAAAGACTAGATATTTGGACAGTCATAAAGCAAGAGTCTGAATACTGTAGTAGGAAATAAATCTGTACAAGTGTCCCATCAGTACTGGGTTCAGCTTATTAGCAGAATTAGCATCTGCAGTTATGAACATTCATTGTGAATGGTAATTTGCCTCTGTTCTGAGGGTCATAAAATGATGTTGCACTTAATATTTGCCTGTTGAAATGCCAATGTAACCTTTCTAGAAATATTAAGGAGTCGATCCTTCTAAGTTAATGGCCAGTGTCTTACAGTCCTAACTTGTAAAATATTCTGTGAATGCATTAATTCACATATTTGTGCATATGGAATATATCATGCCATAAACGCCAGTGAAATTTTTCTTCCCAAATGGTAGTTACTTTTGGCATGTAATCAAAATACCTTGTTAACATAACATGTGGAAGAATTTGATGGTGTCCACATGATATCATTGAAACAATCAGATAGATCAGATAAACATTACAACTAGAATATTCTGTACCACAGCTTTATGCTATATCAAATCACGATGGTTCCTCATTGTAAATTCCCATAGGCCCTTATAAAACCAGAAACGCTCACCAGGTCATATTGATTATGATACTGATGCTGAAATAAATGTCACTGTGTCACTGTAGGATTTTTGTCACAACCCTTTTTCAATAGAATTTCCCCCATAATATCCCATTATATTGTATTTCACATGCTATAGATTTCATTTTATTTATTTTTAAAAAAATAAGTATCAAAAAGATTTTACTCATTTACTTTGTTTCAAAATATATCATTATATACCTTCATCTTAATTTGAAATCTTAGTCAAAACATTAACATATAGTTACATGTAATAATACCAAATAGCAGTCCTATTTATTATTTAATATTGGAATAAATTGTAAACATATATGATAATCATATTGCAGAAAATCCATTTTTAAAAGCTAATTCCATATTAGAAGTTTCAAAAGCACTTGTCTATGTAGGGAAATATTGTGTGGTTGTTTATTTATTTATCTTGTAGTTTTTTTTCCATTCAGAATATGTCTTACAAAAATGACTGTTGACTGTATATGTTCAGCCAGTGTTAAGCATTGTAAATCAGAATTTCATGAAACAGTAAACCACCTATTTAAAAAAGAGCACCAGACAAACATAGGAAATGGCAATGATTGTTAATGAAATATTGCACTCATTTTAGTTTTATTAGCATAGGGAAGGATTAACACCCCTGAAACATTTGTTTTGCCGTCTGTGCCCCTGTTCAGAAGATTTGACTTTCTGTCATGGTGACAATTGGATTTTGAAATTTTTTAATTATTCTGGTAACACGGATTGGTGATAAAGCTTCAGCAGAGATACCTTTTCCCCATGATATCTCTTACAGGAGTGAATTCCCCTTCTTAGGGGTAGATTTCCTCTTCCTTCTTGTTGTCATACATCCATAACTAGGAGTTGGATGTAAGTTGGATGTTTGTAACTTGGGCTCTGCCTATATTTATACTTGTGGTGTAGCACTTCTCATAACCAATGGCCTTGCAAGTTAAAAAGGTTTTTCTCAAGATCCCAATCACTTCTTCATATAAAGTAGTATAGCTACCCCCCTCAAAATATGTATTAACATACATATAAAATACATGTATTAAGATAAATGTACATTGAAATTTATATTTAATATAAATGTTGGACCATGACTCTAGAGTCCAGCATTCAATTCCGTGCTTGGACATAGAAATCCACTTGGTAATCTTGAGTGAGTCACACACTCTGAATCCTAGAATATATAGTGATAAACTTACATTAGAGTCATCATAAGTATGAAACTGTTTGAAGACACACAACAAATTGACATTGATGGGAATGTGTGCTGTGTATGTAATTAAAAACATATTGTACTATATAACTTTGTACATGTTTTTATTTTATTTTAATGTTTTTGATTAAGTGAGACATAATGGACTCATGATTGGACACATGCATTATTGCTATAGTCCAGAAATTGCTGGATACCTTCACTCCTACAAGATGCCACATTGGTACAATTCAGATACTATACATTGGCAGAATGTGCACCGCTAAGGGTATAGTGGTAATAACTCGTTACATTGCATGGTCAACAACAGCAACTCTCCAACTCCTGGCTTCTAGTCAGACCATAAAATATTATTCCAATATTTTTATACTTTTATTAATTTTTAAACAACTCATTGTCTTGATAAAAACTATTTATATCATCTTCACACAAGGGAACTATGTCAAAGTATTTTAAAGGTTTTAATTTACAACCACTATACATATTAAGCAATGCAAAGATCACTCTCTCTAAGGCTTACAGCCAAATCCTAACACAGAAGCAGACAATAATTGACATGCTAGAGTTTTGGTCAATATCGGCCCCATTTTTTGTATCATGGGTTTATTGTCTGGGAATTGTTTTAAACCAGTGGTTCCCAACCTTTGGGCCTCCAGGTGTTTTGGACTTCAGCTCCCATTTTTTGTATCATGGGTTTATTGTCTGGGGTTTTTGGGAATTGTTCTAAACCAGTGGTTCCCAACCTTTGGGCCTCCAGGTGTTTTGGACTTCAGCTCCCACAGTTGCTAACATCTGGTAAGCTGGCTGGGATTTCTGGGAGTAGAAGTCCAAGTCCAACACCTGGAGGCCCAAAGGTTGGGAACCATTGGTCTAAACTATGGTGAGAGGGCAAAAATGACCCATTTCCATTCTCACATATGAAAGTTAATCCCAGTGAGTTCTTCCAAGCACTTCACATTGACATCTGTTCTTAATAATGACAATGTGAATTAGGATCCACTTGTAAATCTTTCACTCACTTGATTTTTGAAGCTGCTTTTCATGTCCCATACTGTGACATAGTACACATAGTATATTGTATACAGTATATTGTATATTATTGTATCATGTTGTAATTATTTTTTTCATGGAAATATTGGGAAAAACATGAATTAAGGTTGAGCATCCTTTATCTGGAATTCTGAAATCCAAAATTGTCCACATGAGTGGCTGCGGTAGTGACATCTTTGCTTTCTGATAATTCAATGTAAACAAGCTTTGCACAAAATTACTAAAGATACTATATATAATTACCTCCGGGGCATATGCATAAGTTGTATATAAAACATAAATCAATTTTGTGTTTAGACCTGGGTCCCATCTCCAAGATATCTCATTATAAAATAAAATGAAAATTTTTAAAATCCCAAACACGTCTGGCCCAAGAATTTTAGATAAGGGAAACTCAACCTGTAGTACCTCTATAAGAGAATTAAGAAAAAGTCATTTTTCTTTTATACAGGAATGCACCAAGTATATTTTTGTATCTCAAATGTGAACCAAAGTAGAAGCAAATATGTGTTTGCCACTGTACTTATAGTAATGTATATGATACAGTAGGTTTGCACCTATGTAAGATCAATAAATCTATCTTTAAGATACAACAGTCGTTTTCAACAGTATGAATATCTTGTTAACTTTCTGTAATATAGCAATAACACTCTGTGTGTGTCTGTATATCTTTGCGTGCACATACAAATATTAAATGGGTGCATTATTGAGCATCTAACTATGCCATCTTTCGATGAGCTATGAAATGATACAGTAATAAAAGTTTATTATGGTCAAAGGACCAGCATTGTCTTATAGACAAGAAAACTACTATATATTGAATAATATCCAGCAAGAGATTATTCTAGAGAAAAAGCACATAGCTAAAACAAAACACACATACCTATACACTAGGGTTGTGCAAAATTTATATTAACGTCGTACGTTGCGAGTGAGTGAGTAGAGCAGCAGGCTAGGCTAAACCAAGGCACACAGTTGGTTAGGCTACATGGAGAGAAGCTAGGACTGAGTGACTGGCTGCTATTAGGAGGAATCCGGATTGCTGGGAGTCTTCTATATTTATTTTATTTTACTTCTATAATTTAATTTATTATTGATTCTGCTAAGGAGTGACTACAGGGAACAGACATTGTTAATTTGTATTTTTCCAAAACCATTCTGTGGGTGAGAAATTCTTCTCAGTTATTTTATCTGATACCTCATCTGCTGGGCTGACTGGGGAAACAGCCCCCAAAATTTTATCAGTTTTCCAAAACTATTATGTGTATGGGAAACCTAGTTCAATTAAAGTACACCAGTTTAAAGAAAAAAAGTATCTTCTCAGTTATTGCATCTGCTACTATCTGTGCTGGAGTGATTGGGACAATAGTCCCAAAGCTTTAGTTTTCCAAAACCATTTTGTGTTTGAAAAACCTAGTTCAATTAAAGTACACCAGTTTAAGGAAATGAAATCTCTTCTCTCTATTTTTGAATCCACGGAGTGTGAAACTGCAACTGAAGTAGTACCAAAATTAAACTAGTCAATTCTAGTACTATAAGTCCTTCAGTATGAAATGTCCCATGGCTGTGGAATTCAAGAAGACAGCTCTTGTAGTTTTTCAAAAAGTTGTTTTTAAAGAGTTTTAAAATTCCCCAAAAAATCAGTGGATGAGTAAAACATTCTGAAACTGGGGGTAGGGATAACAATGGTAATTGTGTTCTACAGTTTCATCCCAATAGTTCTAAAAATGAGGGAGAAATTAGTCCCAGAAGCTTCCCCACTTCTGCAATTACATAACGAAAAAGTAACAACAATTTAGCTACATCATAGTTATGATACAGAGACCCCTTATCATATTTTAGACACACTTTAGAAATGATTCACACACACCCCAATTTAGTAATGAGTATTGAAACTTTTTTGTTGATCGCACAACCCTACTATCCACTATAACGATTAAAAGAAACTTTCAATTTATTTCCATTCCATCTACTTATTATTAATAATTTTTTTCTCAACAAATACAACATTTTGCCAATTTTATGTAATTTGAACATTCAGATTTGATAACTGAAAACTACAAAGGTTGTCAGACTTTCCTGTGGCCTAGTCTCCTTTACTTTCACAAAAAGAATACACTGCATCCAGTATTGAACATGCAAATTGGAAGAAAGCTCAATATCTACATCAAAGTTTTTCAAACTGTATCATGACACACTGGTGTGTCAGCTGTTGTCCACTGGTGTGTTGCATAAAAATCCTCTCCCCGCCCCAAGCCAAGGCATTCATTGGCTGCCCCAGCAGGACAGCAGCAGCATCAGCCCAAACCCCTACATTAGCTAACTCAGGATGGGTGAGGAGAAGGGAGGAGAAAGAGGAGGGAAGAGGAGGAGGTACTAGCGGGAGCAGTGGCAGCAAAAGCCCAAGGCCCTGTGTTGGCCACCCTCCTCCTCCTTGTCCTTAGTTCTCTGCCTCACCCGAAACAGTGGTCTCAGTCACATGGGGTGAGGGAGAAGAGACCCTCCCAAAAGACAGCCATCTAGCCTTTGTATTCAAATCTGCAACCCCCCCCCCCCCGGGCATCCAGCCCAATCCCATTCAATCAGGCAGGCAAACACAGTCAAAGCCCCCCGAAAGCCCTTTAGTATATAAAGACAACTAGAAGCATAATTACTACATTCCTCATTGTCTCCTCTTCTACCTTTCATAGCGGGGATTGGAGGTGCAAGGCATGTTGTTTCTAACAACCCGCTCAAAAATTTGGTACTCCCTGCTATCTGTGTAAACCAGTGGTTCCCAAACTTATTTGGCCTACCGCCCCCTTTCCAGAAAAAAAAATTACTCAGCGCCCCCTGGAAAGAGGGGCGTGGCTTAGAGGGGTGGGTGTGGCTCCTGCTCAAGAGGGTGGGGCTGAGCCTCTCCCCTAGTCCAAGATGCAGGGCTGGGAGGGGGAGGTGGGCAGGGCCACAGATGGGCGGCCAGGACTGGGATGGGCGGAGTTACGAGCTCTGAGGCAGGGCTGAGCTATCCCTGTCCTGCGGTGCCTGCCAGGACACAGGGGGCAGGGCTAGAGAAGGGGGTGGGGCATCTTCCCAAGTGCCTGACAGGGCTGAGCCTCTATACCCCGCCCCTGTGTTCTAACAAGTGCCTCAGGGGAGGTATACAAAGGCTCAGCCCTGTCTCGTGCTCTTGGGAAGAGGCCCTGCCCCCACCCCTAGCCCCGCCCTTTAGTCCTAAAAGGCCTCTCAGGAGAGGCATAGAGGCTCAGCCCTGTCTCAGGCTCTTGAATGGAGGCCCTGTCCTTTCCCTAGCCCCACCCTCTGTGTCCTAACAGGTGCCTCAGGAGAGGTATAGAAGATTCTCAGCCCTGTCTTGGGCTCTTGGGAAGAAGCCACACCCACTCCCCTGGCCCCACCCCATCTTCTAATAAGTGCCATTACCGCCCCCCCCCCCGATTCGCTGCAGTGCCCACCAGAGGGCAGTAGCGCCCACTTTGGGAATCACTGGTGTAAACCATCTGGAAACAACCCACCCTTCCTTAGGACTGCTGTTGTAAATTTGGGGTGTCTGCAGAAATCTTTAAAGCTGGTCCTGTGCTCAACATCTAAATTAAGTCAATATAAATATTACAAAGTGTCACTAAAGCATTATGATGTGAACTTTCATTCAAAGAAAACCAAATCAGGTTGATTTCTGGAACTTCTCACATAACTGATAAATTGGTGTGGGGAATGACAATAGATAGTGTTGAAAATCCAATGGTTTTACATTCATATCTCCAGTTTGTCTTAGGGCGCTTTCAGGCATAAGTAAAACATGGATGAAAATGGGTTAAGCTAACCAATTTTTGCCCACGTTGTAGTCCCACCCCCTCCCACAACCCTGGGATTTTTCTCCTAGGATATCTACATGCCTTTTTGGGTCAACTAAAGATTGTCCTTGAAGGGCATCCAGCCAATCCTCCAGCCCCCCATTCACTCCCCCAAAGCTTACCCACTGGGTTTGCCAGGCACAGAGGGCCTCTCCAGAGAGCTGTGGAGTCATGTCAGAATGACACCGGAAGAGAGGGGGACAGGAGGAGGAATTTTCTCTCTCCCTGCCCCCTCCTCCATTGTGTCTAAAAATTAATACATTTTTGGACAACAGCTCCCAGAACCCCAAACTGACACGATTGTTGGCCATGTGTGATGCAGTATTTTATAAAGTAACTTTCCCAAGCATTTTCCCCAACTACTTTCTTTGAAAAACCTACTGTGGTTTGTTCTTCTCAATCTTTATTTCTGCTGCCCCCTTTCCCGTTTTGGCTCCATGGTCACTTTTTCTTGCATCCTTATATTTTCACAAAGGAAATGAATCCTTCATGTCAAAATTGTTGGCATAAACAAACTTTCAAAAGTATAGAAAAACTGTCACCACCTGAGTTTTAAAATGCTTAGGATTGGCAGAGGGGACACTTAGGAATGACAGAATCACATATTGTTTGATTCTAATGTGTGAATTCCTATTGTAGCTTCAAAAACACTCAACTTAAATAGCAAGTGGAAATGGTTTAGTCGTAGGGGTTGCACAATCAGATCTTAAGTAAAAAGATTCCACTCTGCACATAATTGCACTGGAGGCATATTGAACTCCTCATTCAAGCTGTCATGAAACTGTTGTTTAATAAGATACCAAGGTAAATACATGCAAGTGTCACTTAGGGAGGGAGGGAACTTCTTATGGAGCAGCAGGGTGTTTCAGCTTGTCTATTTGAATGACGGTTTTATTTGTGGATAACAATTATGCCAAAGAAGAGCAAAGATCAGGAAAGACTGAGCAGGGCTGACTCCAAAATGTTTTGTTCCTTGAGCAGAAAAAAGAAGGCATATATTCCTGTTCTGTCTTCAAAAGCCAATTGCATTGACAATTGAATCATGTTAAGATTCTTCATATATAGTTAGGGGCACAGGACACCTAGGAAAGTGGAAAAACTCTGAATAGAGCATTATTTATAAAATCTAAGAAAAAACACCTGTTAAGGAATTTCTAGGTCTTCCAACACAAGTCCATGGCCAACTTTTTCTGGAAACCGACCACAGAATCATATTGGAGGACTAAGACTTCGTCTATACTGCCATAAAATGCAGATTATCTGATCTGAACTGGATTATATGGCAGTGTAGATTCATATAATCCAGTTCAAAGCAGATAATGTGGATTATCTGCTTTGATAATCTGAATTATATGGAAGTTGAAGGGGCCTTATAAAGGTGTTCTCTCTGGAAACCTCTATGTTCTCCAGCCTGACAGGAGGAAGTGGGCCATAGAATCACATTGGAGCACCTAGAGATTCCTAGAAAGAACATTGCAAATCAAATCTGTGAATAAATCAAAACCACACATGTAGAGGGATGACTGAACAATAAAAAATAAACCAGACAACAAAGGTGGAAAAAGAGAGAATAAAAAATAGAAAAGATATAAATGAATAGAATAGAAAGAAAACAAATGTAAAAATTACTCCCAATCTTCTCTTCAGCACTTGTTAAAATATACAATAAATCTATACCTCCCTCATCACATCATAATAATTCAGCATCACCCTTTCTGTAACATATACCTACTTAAAACCAAGCTTATAAAATTGAAGTCACAACAGTGTATCCAGTGGGTTCAGCAAGGTTCTGCCAGGGAGATGTTTCTAGCAAAACGGGGGAAAAAAGGAAAGTATGGTATATAATATACTATAAAGTAAGTTATAGTTCTATATTTCCTCAAGTGATATAATCACTTATATATTATGATTGTAGTATCAGTTTATATATTCCAACTGTTCAGATAAGTACATATTTCAATTTCCAATTTTAACAAATATAATCTTGATAATATTCTCAAGGTTTGTAATACTCTTCTTCAAAATTGATCATTCAAAGTAAATCAAAGTTCCATGTCAATAGTAACTCATTCAAAGTAAATCAAAGTTCCATGTCAATAGCAACGACTGGTCTCCCGGGTATGCATCCAGTTTCGGCGACCTTCTTCAGGTAGACCTTCTTCAGGTAATCCTGGAGTTCCCTCTGTTTGCTTTAGGTAGTATATCTTGATGCTCTGCTGTCTTATTTCGTCTTATAGAAATAAATAGAAAAGAACTATCTAGTGCTCTCTTTGTAAATTGAGTCAAAATAATACAAACCATACTAAAAATAGACATGTATAATACACCCCAATAAGATTATCAAGATTATATTTGTTAAAATTGGACATTGAAATATGTACTTATCTGTACAATTGGAATATATAAACTGATACTACAATCATAATATATAAGTGATTATATCACTTGAGGAAATATAGAACTATAACTTACTTTATAGTATATTATATACTATATTTTTTCATTTTTTTCCGTTTTGCTGTATATAATAGACATCTGTGCATATAGCAGGGAGATGTTTCTAGCCAGTAATAAAGCAATTTTGAACTGGATTATATGGCAATGTAGAGTCATATAATCAATTTCAAAGCAGATAATGTGGATTATCTACTTTGATAATCTGAATTATATGGCAGTGAAGAAGGGGTCTTAGAGGGATAAAGGAATCGTTATATTCTCCTCTGTTGGGTGCTTTTTATTTATTTCTTAAAGGTATTTAATGACATCACACTGATGAGGCCTGCTTTTCTATCCAGTTTCACTAGTAATCACCAGCGAAACAGAAGGTGCATGTGGCGACTCAGGGTGAGCCATGCACTCTCCCTCCTTTCCCTGTCACATGGGGGAAGGATGGCAGAATCGGGGCAAGGTGTGTTGGCACCCTGTCACTTCCGCCATCAGACAGGAGAAAACATAAAAACCACATGCTAACTGTTAGGGTTCCTCTTCTTCAGAAGAGAAAGGGGAGCAGGAAAGGGTTCATGAATCTGAAGCTGAGTTGGAATCTGAGGAGGAGATTTTGCAAGTACCCACATTTCAGGAGAGGTGAAAGGAAACAGAGCAGATCTGTCGTTCAGCTAGAATAGCTGCCAGAAATGCAGCTGAGCAATTAGGAACTGCCCTAGCAGCTGGGAGGGGACTCAGGGCCATAAAGCAGAAGCAGGTGCAGCCAGCTCTTGCTGGTAACAAACTGACTCTTCGCTCCCCTTGTGCCTGCTTCAAGTCTGCATCTGGGAAACTGCTCCTAAGGATTTATTGCTGTTTCTTTGTCTGAAGTAAGACTGCTATTTGATTTGGGAATTTAACAGAGACTAAGAACTGTGTTTACCTTAAGACTTCCTTGCTTCCTTTTGCATTATTCCACTGAGGGTGCTGTACTTTATGTTTTGCTGAGGTAAAGCAGTTTTCATTTACGTACCACAGTGTTTTAAGGCTGTTCTTGAAAGACAAAACAGGACACTAGCTCTGTTGGAGCTAGGCAAAAGACGGGAGACTCACCACGTCTCCTACTGATGGAGTGGGGCCATGGCCTGTGTCACCTGATGGGATATGTCTGAATCTGTGGCCAAAAAGTGGTCAGGGTAAGGGACTAAAAAAAACTTCCCATGTGATGAGGTGATATATCTGTTTTGTAACTGCGTTGTTAGATCCACCAGAGCCTGGTCAAGTGCTTCTTGTCTGCAAAAGCAAAATACTGCATTATTTAAAGGAGAACATCTTTGAAGTTATAAGATATAAACTGATCTTTAAGAACAAATGCCAGCAAACATATTAGGATCTCTGTGTGTTATCCTGCTGACATTTTTAAATGCCCCATGCTTTTCTGAGAAACATACTAAAACACAAACATTAATTTAATGGCCAGGTTTGCCACTGGCTGTCCTGCTGGTGTCATGTGGAGAGAATTCAAAACAACTGTTTCTCCTTATTAGAAGACATAATGGAGCAGAGTTAAGCTGTAGAGAGTTAAATTATTTATTACTAGCTATTTCACACCATGCTAGCAAATGAGGTTCAGCAGTTGAAAGCCCTGCCAGTTTCTGACCAGACTTAAGGCTATCTCATCATCAATCAGTCTAGAAGGCCAGCAAATGGAAAACAAAAGTTGAAGCCTTAACAAATACCCATGATTGGGAAGGAGAGTGTATAATGCCACAATTTGGCAGCATTATACACCATATATGCATATTTGCTTATCCCTGATGTATGCAAATTTTCCTTGGTCTTTTATGTACATATCTGGATAGGGATGATGGACTGCCTAGAATCAACAATAATTCCTCATGTTGTCTAGTCCAATATTACCTTATGAGGTATATAATATTATATATGATATTCAGCTAGAGGTGTCCTTGTCTACAACTACATATACCAGAATATTTCAGAATATTGTGTTTTGTGGTATACAGATGGTCAGCTGAGCTGAGAGCACACTGGGACCACCACCAATAGGACTGTTTTTCCAGCCAAAAGCAACCTCCAGGCAGAGCTTTGCCTGTGACATTGCTTCTAATGAAGTCACAGCAGTGTTCCAGGATTATATGGTAAATCCAGGATTAAATTCTTGAAAGTAAAAATAAATATATAAACGGATATCCTATGGGGAACTGGGTCTCGAAATAGAAAAAACCGATAGGAAGGGAAATGGAAAATACGAGGAACTAAATCAGATCATCTCCATGATCCAACAAATAGAATAAAAGTTGAAATTTAATCACAACTGTTTCTGGAAAGAGGGGGCCAGGGAGGGGTGAAATAAGAGGATAGGTATAAGTAGGAGACTAACAACCTTGTCACATGGCCGCTGGAGTTGTTCCGCTTCGTCGGAGGGGGGGGGGAGATGGGTTCCCCTTGGGTCCCCTCGGGTGAGAAAGCGGGGTAGAAATATTGTAAATAAATAAATGGGGAATTTGGCACCCCACATCTTGCATCGCCCAGCTTCAGCTGAGGGTGATCCCATGGGGGGAAGCATGGGGCAAGCAGCTTCCCCCATGGATCCCAATGGCAACACGCGTAGCCTCTCATGTTGTCATGGCAGTAGCATGCACCAACTCCACTCTCTTTCACCCACGGAGCCACGCTGACATCGTTTGATGGGATCTGGTGGGCTCTGTGGGTGACTTGGGCTTGACCAGGCCATGCCGCCAATTTTAGCCCCGTGTGAAGAGGTCATAAGATGGAATTAGAAAGGAGTAGAAAATTATTAATACCAGAAGTGTATGTAATCTCTTTTCCTTGTATTGGTTGATTTAGTTTCTTTAATACTTCTGTAATAAAATGGCAACAAGTTATATTTTACTTATACTATCCAATTTTTTTTAAAAAAAAATTAAAGTCACAGCAGTGTATCCAGCCATGTGATCAACAGTACCAACATCTTCGGCAAGGCTCTGCCAGGGAGATGTTTCTAGCCAGTAATACAGCAGCAGGCTTGTTGGATGTGTGGAAACTGGATTAGTTTGCATTCAAACCAATCCAGCTGTCCATGTCCCCAAAAGGCTCAATCCACATCTTCCTGGAAGCGCCAGAGTAAATTGCAGTTCCCCTTGCACTAGAGTAAAGGCTGGAAATAATGTTTCAGCTGCAAAATCAACTGTACATCATGTGGCCTCCTTATGTGGCCTAAAGTAAGTCTGCTTTATCTGACCCATGTAGACAAATAGTGGATGCTAATAGCTAACAGCTCTGGTATCAGTGGGTGAGAAGAAGAAAAATCTATTATTATTTTTAGCCTGAACTTTAAAGGAGTTAATCAAGATATTGATCTTTTATCCCAAAATACCTTAGCTCATTTAAATTTTGTATTAAATCTGATTACTGCCTCACAGACATCAGAACCAGCAACTTCTACAGCAGGGCTGGACAACTATAGCTGGCTCAGGCATCTGGGATTCTCCTTGGGCCACATGGAATGATAAAAGGAATCCCACTGAAATCCCATCCAGACATTTATATAAGAGGCATGGTTCCAGGAATGCTCTGGAACTAAAAGCCCAGCAGATGCCAAAGGCCCACTGTATTCCAGCCAGTGATTTAATACTAAATAGGTACCAGTGTGGTATAGTGGTTTCAGTATTGGACTAGAACTCTAGGAGACCAAGGTTGAGATTCCTGCTCAGTTTGACTAAGTCACTCTCACTCAGCCTAAGAGGAAGACATTCCTTTTCTGAATACATCTTTCCAAGAAAACTACAGCTTAATTGTCCCAAGTCAGAGACATCTTGAAGACATATCAACAACAAAATAACAGAAAATAAGAAGTGGTCCCTGGTAACTTAGAACTGCATGTGTACGTGTCCTTAGCACTAATTTTGTTTTAATCCACAGGGAGATGGGTAAGAGATGATAGTGATGGTGGTGGTGATGATGAAATTTGAAACACCAAAATTCTCCATTAAATTTGAAGGAAAGACTTACAGAATGATGCTGTCCCCTTGAAACCTGTTTGATGAGCATCACAGCTCCACAACATCCATTTGCTCATATTTTATTTTCTATATTTTACCATGGAATCTATAAGTTAAAGATTTCTGAACTCTGACATACTTAGAAGATGAAGAGCATGTTTTGAATGGCCTGTTGCTGAGTCTTTAAATGCCACTGTTATTAATCAAGAACTGACCAAGTATGAGACCAGAGACAGATAATTAATGTGCTTGTCAGCACAACCTATCAGAGCCTTTTAACAGTCTAATCATTTAAACAAGTTTACAATAAAACTGTTACATGGGCTGTTTGATCCCACTAAAGGGCCATGTTTGAATGGTAAAGTGACATTAATCCCTGATTCTCTAGGTTAGTGAGGCTAACAAAAACAGCAAACGTTAGTATGTTCATGCAGCAGAAGAGATGGTAGCACAGGGGTTTGAAAACTTTTGCCCTTGAGATTGTTTTGGATTATTGTATCTTCAGTTCCCTGCCACTGCCATGTTGACCAGAGTTTCTGGGGGCTGAAGTCTAAAAAATCTGTGGCCATTTCATGGTAGAATCTGAGCTGGATATGCATAGGTGAGGGCAGATTTTTCTTTCCTTAGCTGTTGCAATTTTTCTTGGTTGTCTATTTCTCTCCTCTCTTCCAGCTGGCATGCAGTCACCGCAGCACCACACAGGGCTTGACAGTTACTTCAAGGATTACTTACAGATTACAAACTCAAATTTACACCAGATGTGTAGAAGATATCTGTGCAAAAAAAGAGAAAGTATTTCAGGTTGGAGTCAAATGAAGGAAACAGATGGATGACTGTTGCTATTTCAGTCATTAATGGTCATAACAGCCATCTCCATCTTCTGAAACAACTATGATTTGGTGGGATCAAGCTCACAAGGCTCAATTTGTTATGTTAAAATCCCACTGCAGTTTTACTATCACACGTCTAAGATCCAAATAATGATGTTATTGCATTTCACCAGAATTTCTGAAGAGAAGACATCTTGATGTAGACTTGAGCACTGGGAGAGTAAGGCTCAAATTCTATTGATGGAATATGGTGGTATAATTTCAGTTATAATGATCTAAACACTTATAAAAGATATTGCAGAAGAAGATAGCCTGATCTCATTCTGCAATAATGTTGAACCAGTTGCCTAAGAGCAGTTGGAGGTTTTCACACCCAGGTTTTCTCTCTGGTGAAGATTGGCCGCAATTTATATTTAGAAGCTCTCTGGTTATTCTTTTGCACTCAAAAAGGAAGAAGAAGCTTCTGACCTTGTCAGGAGTTTTGTGAAAGCTACAAGTGCATTAGGAAAACTACAAACACCGCTATGGACTATCAAAGGGGGCAAAAGCCCTTAAGCAGCTGGGAAACAGGATTTAATCCAAAAGCCCTACCACACTTCTGCTAATAGATTTATACTCCACCAGCCATCCTATTGAATCTTGACCTAAGACTCTAATCTGGAATTCTTTTCTTTTCTCTTGCCTTATTCACAGAAACCTTTAGAAGATTTCCTACTTTACCTCTCTAGGTTCTATGTAAATGAATACTTCAAACAAACACAATCAATTTTCACCAAAATACAATAAATTATCTGCAAATTGAATGGTTAAAATAAAATTCCTGATCCATGTGAGATATGGCCTCTGCCTTAATTCATTCTTATGGCTCCCACTGGATGGATCCGACCAGTTCACTCCCATATCCTCTACACTGTATATACGGTGTATCCTATACACTGGATAGAGAGATCTGCTGCCCAGTGACACTCAAAGGGACTTCATTCTTCAAACATGTTAAATTATTTTAAATTTATTAATACATCAAAATGTAAAGGAAAAAGACCCAGCAGCAGATATTTAACATGCATATCAGGTTTCTGTTATCAAGATTCGATGGCCTTAGAACTATGGCTCTGAAAGATTCCCTTTTACTATTATTGATTAGAAGATAAAAGAACTTCTATCTTTAATTTAAAATAAAATTCCAGTATGCCAGGCTTCTTTGGTCTAGATTTGATGGCCTTAGAACTAAAACTCTGATAGATTCTCTTTTATTATTATTGATTAGAAGATAAAGGGATGTCTATTCTTGATTTAAAATAAAATTCCAGTAAAGTACGGTACCATTTTTTAAAAAACCAACAAAAGGGGACATAGCTTTCTCTCTCTTCTTTTACAACATAAAATAATTATTGTTTTATTAGACTGATGGGTAAAAATTTGGTGAAGCTAGAATGCAAGAACAAGTTTACTAACTAGAATCATGATAGATGTTCACTGTATTTTATAACAGATATATCATTATCTTGGGAAATGAACCAGCATGGGTAAAGGTTTTCCCCTGACATTAAGTCTAGTCATATCCGACTCTGGGGGTTGGTGTTCATCTCCATTTCTAAGCCAAAGAGCCAGCGTTGTCTATAGAAGGTCATGTGGCCGGCATAACTGCATGGAGTGCCATTTCCTTCCCACTGGAGCGGTACCTATTGATCTACTCACATTTGCATGTTTTCGAACTGCTAGGTTGGCAGAAACTGGAGCTTACAGTGGGAGCTTACTCTGCTCCTCGGATTCAAACTGCTGACCTTTTGGTCGGCAAGTTCAGCAGCTCAGCAGTTTAACTCACTGTGCCACCGGGGGTCCCCAATGAAACAGCATATATGTTAACAAATGATTTGAGCTGCACTTATATATTTACTTCCTGTAAACCCTACTGAATAGAGTAGGATCAGTTTCCAAAAAAATATGCTAAACATGATTTGCTTATCATCCAGGGCCAAAGCCAGAAACAAATTTCAGGGGGGTGGATATTGAAACGTTTTGAGAGAATCATGAAGAGTAGTTCCATAATGCAAAATAATTTAGAAATAAGGCGCCATCGATAAACTTCAGTGGACACTTATCGGGATCATGAGCAAACCGGGGTTTTTTTAAACCTGAAAAATTTGGCTGTGGGTGGGTTGAACCCCTAACTCCCCCCTTGATTACAGCCCTGTTTATATCATTCTTCCATCAAATGCAAAAAGTCACTGAACCATCCTTAATGACTGAACTGTAACCCTTAAAAATATGTCCCCCTCCCCACTATAGTGGCTTACACAGATGAAATCTAAAGAGCAATTAAAGCCATGTACTCCTGCCAACCTAGCAGTTTGAAAACATGCCAATGTGAGTAGATCAATAGGTACCATTCCGGCGGGAAGGTAACGGCGCTCCATGCAGTCATGCCGGCCACATGACCTTGGAGGTGTCTACGGACAATGCCGACTCTTCGGCTTAGAAATGGAGATGAGCACCAACCCCCAGATTCGGTCACGACTGGACTTAACGTCAGGGGAAAACCTTTACCTTTTTTTAGATATAGGAGATACTCAATTGAGCCAGAGCTTGGGTACTATTCTGTTTTCGTACATTGTAAACATATCCCTGAAGTTTTCTCAAACATCAGTTGTAGCAGCCACTTTCCAGTGTTCTAGCAATCTTACATACTGAATTAGGAAATATCTTTGAGTAGGAGTGAAGCACCCATTCACCAGAAAGTACTAAAAGACACAATCTTGAAACTGATTAGGTCATGCACCACTACTGATTATTTCCTGTTTACATCCCCAGGGATTCTGTCTGGATGATGGATCACCAGGAGGCTGAAGTTCAAAAAACTACAGCTTTTGAACAAGGTCACAACTGCAGGTAGGTAATGAGTATGTGACTAAACATGACAGTGCCTCAGATTATATTTTTCTGTTCAAACTCATAGAACTGCAAGGATGTGTTTACTTATGTGGAGTTTACTTGTGTGGAGACCAGCAAATGATAAGACCAGTTTGCATGACATTTGCCAGCTATGGGTACAGATCTTGATTTGGGGGGGGGGGGGACTATAGTTTCCAGAAACCTTGTATAGGGGTATGTTATCTATAGGTAAAGGTAAAGGTTTCCCCTGATGTTAAGTCCATTCATGTCTGACTCTGGGGGTTGGTGCTCATCTCAATTTCTAAGCCAAAGAGCCGGCGTTGTCCGTAGACACCTCCAAGATCATGTGGATGGCTGACTGCATGGAGCGCGGTTATCTATACATAAGAGTAATGTCCAGACTTAGGGTGTATCTTCACTGTAGAAATAATACAGTGCCCATCTACACTACCAGAAAATGCGAACTAGATGACAAATTAGTCTGGGGCATCCAAACAACTCACCCAGGCTAATGCGGAGTAACCAGGGTAAACCGTTTTCTCCTGTGTGGAGAAGAACTTCTAGGATCACAATCCACAATCCCAATCCCCACATCTTGAAAAGGTGGGATGGCAGAGTCAATCTTCTCTCCATGCCCCCCTTTTGCCCCCAAAATAAAGAGAATACCAGCTTACCATTGCAGGAGGCTTCCCTGTAGCTCAGTGGTTCACAATCCGTGGGCCGCAGCCCAACAGTGGGCAGCGAGAATGAAAATCTGGTTCGCAAACTTCTTTCCTCTTTATTTTATGATTTTATTTTATTTTATTATTTCCGTTCCTTTGTGAATCAGCATTCCAAATAACCAAACAGAATCTAAAGTTGACCAAAAACTGATTTGTAACCCTTTTGGTACTAATATTGGAAAGTGGTCCCTGGTCAAAGTGGTCCCTGGCCAAAGTGATCCTATTCAAGTGGTCCCTGGTCAAGTGCTCCCTAGTCAAAGTGGTCCCTGGTCAAGTGGGTCCTGGTCATAAAAAGGTTGGGAACCACTGCTATAGCTCCATTGCACTCAGTAATGACAGGTTGGAGCATTGGAGAGGAATGCCTCGCACCCCTCTCCAAAGCTCTGTAGTGTCACCACTGAGCATGGTGAAGCTACAGGGAAGTCTCTTGCAATAGTAAGCAAGCATTCCTCTTTCGGGTTTTTTTGAAGGGGATGGGGGATGAATGGGGAGCAAGTGAAGGGTGTCACTGGCCACGACCAGCCATGCTGAGACTGCATTGGCACGGCTGAGAAGTATAGCCACAAACACATCTGTTTTCTCCCCACATGTGGTCTCAAAATATGACATGAACCAAAAAAAATTAATGCCAGTTTGGTCCACATTTTGGGCAGTGTGGGAGTGCTCACAGTTTGTCACAGCTTTAACTGCCATGGCTCAATGCTATGGAATAGGTAAAGGTAAAGGTTTCCCTTGACGTTAAGTCGTGTCCGACTCTGGGGGTTGGTGCTCATCTCCATTTCTAAGCCGAAGAGCCAGCGTTGTCCATAGAGACCTCCAAGGTCATGTGGCCGGCATGACTGCATGGAGTGCCGTTATCTTCCCGCTGGAGCAGTACCTATTGATCTATTGATCACATTTGCGTGTTTTCAAACTGCTAAGTTGGCAGAAGTAGTTGTCATTTTTCACGATCTTTAGCTTCTCTGACAAAGCATGCAGGTGCCTCACCAAACTACATCTCCCATGATTTCATAACATTTAATCATGGCAGTTAAAGTGGTGCAAAACTACATTAATTCTACAGTGTAGATGCACCTCAACTTTCTGTTCCTGGTGATGCTATATCTCTCTTTCACCATTTGTGTTGCCCACTAATGATTAAGGAAGAAGCACACAGATCCAGATCAAAGGTGTGTGTGTGATGAAGCCAATTTAAGACAAAAGGAATATATTACAGATACACACTTGTAAATAAGACCCCTTTTTGTAATTAAGCCATAATTGTAAGTAGCTTATTATATTCTTATTAAAAATACAATTATAATATCCATTTCAGTCCAAAATTGTGGCATGGCAGATTCTACAAAAGTAAATTGAAAAAAAAACTCCTAACATCCCAGTTCAACATTTTTAAAAAAAAGAAATCAATTCTTCCTATGAGTCATTTGATTACCTCAGCTGATAATACCGACATTTAGATAATTATGTGCTATTCTTAAAGGTTATAGGTTCATTTAAGCAATATTGTTAGCTACAACCACCACTTCCAGAATGGATAATGCCTCTAGGCATTTCTCTGATGTGCACCTGGACACATTTTGTACAGCAGGAAAATAAAATGTGTAGCAGGAAATAGACTCCTTTGCAAACTTGTAACATGAGTTTTTAAAGTATGAAGTTATTTATTTTTAAAAAAACATAAGAGGAAAATTATGATGAAAAAATGATTTCTGCTTCTTTTTGTTCTTTATAAGTTTTATATTAATAGTATATTAATATGATCAACTACCAGGCTGCTTCCTCTATGATCAGGAAAAAGATATGCACCAGCCATTTCTTATACTCTATATTAGTGATTCCCAAAGTGGGCGCTACTGCCCCCACGGTGGGTGCTGGAGCAATCCAGGGGGGCAGTGATGGCACCTATTAGGACACGGAGGCGGGGCCAGAGGAAGGGCGGGGCCTCTTCCCAAGTGCCGGAGACAGGGCTGAGCACCTGAGGCGCCTGTTAGGACACACAGGGGGTGGAGCTAGAGGAGTGGGCGTGGCTTCTTCACAAGAGCCCGAGACAGGGCTGAGAATCTTCTATACCTCTCCTGAGGCGCTTGTTGGGACACAGAGGGCGGAGCTAGGGAGCGAGGAGGGCCTCCTTCCCAGAGCCCGAGACAGGGCTGAGCCTCTATACTTCTCCTGAGAGACCTTTTAGGACTAAAGGGCAGGGGTAGGGGTGGGGGTGGGGCCTCTTCCCAAGAGTGCAAGACAAGGCTGAGCCTCCGTATACCTCCCCTGAAGCACTTGTTAGAACACGGGGGTGGGGTATAGAGGTTCAGCCCTGTCAGGCACTTGGGAAGAGGCCTCGCCCCCTCCTCTAGCCCCGCCTCCTGTGTCCTGGAAGGCACCGCAGGACAGGGATAGAAGCTCAGCCCTGCCTCAGAGCTCGTAACTCCGCCCATCCCAGTCCTGGCCGCCCATTTGTGGCCCCGCCCACCTCCCCTCGCTGCCTTGCATCTTGGACTAGGGGAGAGGCTCAGCCCCGCCCTCTTGAGCAGGAGCTACACCCACCCCTCTAAGCCACACCCCCTTTCCAGGGGGCGCTGAGTCATATTTTTTCTGGAAAGGTGGCGGCAGGCCAAATAAGTTTGGGAACTACTGCTCTATAGTTATAAGGTATATTATAAGGTAAAGGTTTCCCCTGACGTTAAGTCCAGTCATGTCTGACTCTGAGGGTTTGGTGCTCATTTCTATTTCTAAGCCGAAGAGCCGGCGTTGTCCGTAGACATCTCCACTGTTATGTGGCTGGCATGACTGTATGGAGCGCCGTTACCTTCCCGCCAGAGCGGTACCTATTGATCTACTCACATTGGCATGTTTTCGAACTGCTAGGTTGGCAGGAGCTGGAGCTAACAGTGGCCGCTCCCGCCGCTCCCAGGGTTTGAACATGGGACCTTTCGGTCTCCAGCTCAGTGCTTTAACACACTTCGCCACCGGGGCTCCTTATAATATAAGGTATATTAGTACCAAGAAAATTCTGTTTTTCATCACCAGTTTTGTTTTCAATACTAATTTGGCCTAATTTGCCACAACATCCCAGGAACAGTGTCAATATATCTTTGGTCAGTAACTTTGTGAAGCTATCTATTATTATTACGAATGTGGAGAAGAGCAAACCACAGACCACTTACTACAATGCAGCCTGAGTCCTGCCACATGTACAATGGAGAACCTTCTCACAATGACACCAGAGACACTCCAAGTGGCCAGCTTCTGGTCAAAGGAAATCTAGTATAAAGTCAAGTTTTTAACTTTGTTTATGTTTTTTTAAAAAATACATTATAACTGTACCCTCAATTCGCTTCTGACATGATAAATAAAAAAATGGCTAATGCCATTATTCATTCTGGTGAATCCTCTACAAATGCTATTTTTAGAAAAATCCCAGTGCATCTAGGGTTGTGGTAGAGTTACTGGACAGAGGCAGAATAAGCATCTCCTTGGTACTCTTCTCTTGAAGTAAGAACAAACAGCCTAGAAAAAATTTGGACACATCTACACTATAATCATATAATATATTTATGTGTTAGCTTCCAGTAATCCATCACAGACAGAGAGAGATCTTGCAAAGATACAAGGGGCAGTGTAGGTCCAGTGCCCAGCACACCATGCTGCCTTGAAAGCCAGGAAAAACGTGGCCGGATTTGAAGGCAATAACAGAAGTTTATTCAATCTGGCCAGATGGATGTCAGAACAGCATAATCGCTCAAAAGAACCGACATAAGCATGCAGTACAGTACATCCACTTTTATCCACTTTGACAGCTATTTAAAAGACCCACTCCTTCCCTTGTTTGGCTAAGGAAGGACCAGGCATCTGATCACCCATTTTTCTTTTCTTTATGCAATTTTGATGCAGCTAGTGAAAGGAAACTTCATCTTTGTACAGTTACCATCCCTGTCACAACACAGAGTATACACCTCTTGTATTTTGATAGGTTTCAGATGAGTCGTTGACTGTGATGCATTATTGGTTCCCCTTTCATTGCTTTGTTTGCCCTCTAAGGTGATGTCATAATCTCTATTTGGAAATTTTGCTGTGCTAGGCAATTATATAACACAGAAAGCTGTCGTTGTTGCCTTTAATAATCCCACGTAATTACAACTTGTCTGCTCTTAAGCATGGCATTTTGATCACAAAGATGTGTTTTGTATGATTTGTTCTATCTTTGTTGTTTAATTAACCACTTGCTTTATATTTAGTGTTTTAGTAAATTGCCCATCTCTACTTCTGATTGTAAGACCTTTTAAAACTGGCATTTGGGAATTAACTCATTGTACAGAACGATTTTAATGGTTGCTGCACTTCGATTGTTATAGTTATTTTTAGACTGTTTTGATAATGTTTTACTAGTTTTTTAAAGGTTTTTATTGTTATTACTATTTGAGAAAAAGTTACAATTATATAAACATATTCTATACATTTCCCCCTCTTTTATTTACATTCACCCCCTGTGCTCCCCTTCCCCAGAGCCATCTCTTCTTCTGTAGTCCTACCAAAAGTTCAATTCTTCATTTGGAGGTAAATTCCCATCTTCTTTTTCCAATAATTTTTCTAGAAATTTTCTCCAAATACTTTCAAAATTATTTTTTCCCCATAATCTTTACTTTTAAATTTGATGTTAGATTATCATTCAATGCCATTCGCCCAACTTCTTTATGCCATTCATTAAATTCTATTTTCATTTCTCCTTTCCAATATTTTGCAATTAGTAATCTATCTGCTGTTAATAGCATGTCTATTAAATTTTTTCCCCTCTTATCTTTCTCATCCTCTTTTTTAATTAAAAGTAATATTTCCACTGGATTCCTTTTAATTTTTATATTCATAATATTTTCTATTTCCCTTATGACCAATTCCCAAAAACCTTTTACGTGTTTACAATCCCACCACATATGTATGTAGGTTCCAATTTCTTGGCACCCTCACCAGCATTTTTCATTATTATTCTTATTCATAATATTTAACCTTCTTGGTGTTAAATACCACTTCCAAATTAATTTGTAATAATTTTCTTTTATTCTGATTGACATGTTTTTAATTGTCTTGTTTTCCATATCTCCTCCCATTCTTTTTTCCATTATCTTTGTTCCTAATTCCTCCTCCCATGATTCTCTTAATGTTAATCTTTTCTCTATGTCTCTATGTCTTTAATTAGTATTTTATATATTTTACTTGTTGTTCCTTTTAATGGCTCACTAATGTTTTACTAGTTTTAATAAGATAGTTTATTTAGGGATTTCTTAAACTCATCATCGGGGTTTTAGCTGTACTGTTTTACGTTTTGCTGTAAAGTGCCCTGGGTTGGAAGAAAGGCAGACAAGAAATTCAAATTTAAAAATTGATTAGACATTTGCTTAATATGTATTATTTCCTGTGTCAGCATTTGTTCCTTCAATGTTTATCTGTGTACTTGGCTTATCAAGTTACAAACCAGTTTTGTAATCCATTGTGTTTGCTTCCATAAAGAAGCAATAATAAGAACAGGATATGGTTTAACCATTTCCACAAATCTTTACATTCAATCACGATGTAGTAGCTTTTCTAATTCATTTTAGGGAAATTAGGAACTTTTATTTTCCTTTTCAAATGATGTAAGTAGAAAATTATAAACAATTGACATTTATACTGTACATTGTAAACCTGAAGAGCATAGGGATATTTGTCCTACATCGTGAGGATGTATAATTGAGGCCAATATTAGTAAGATAACAAGTGCTACATATAGAATTCAAGCCAGTATATTTACAAGAGTATTTTAAAGAACACTACAAGTAGATTTACAATGTATACTACGCTTCTCATTGGTATTCTGCCCTTTATTTTGCAGTATGAAGATGCCTCATGAAGTACTGTGATGTTGTTTTTACTGTTGGTTTGTTTTTTCTCCTTCCCTCCCATTGTATACTGATGTACTCCATACTTAGATCACGGAATTGAAAAAAAATCCTTTCATCTTTATTTCATATTCCCCTGACTAATCCCCTTATTCTGCATTTCTAGGATTTCCGAATTTTATTTCAGAGAAAGAAACTGACATTTTATTTCTCTCCCCCACCCACCATGGAAAAAACCCCAAAGAAATAGTTTTCAAAATCTCTAAATTGACAGAATGCAACAGTAGGAGGGAAGGCTTCATCTGGTAGCTTGCTTCCTGGCATGCAATTTTAATTAAAGAGTCAGCGTGCTTACCACACAAGCCCACAGGAGTTAATAGCTAGGAATGAATGAGAGGCCATCCATGGCTAGGCAGTATACAAGAAAGGACCACACTGAAGCTGTAGTTTGAGTGCCTAAGAGAATTTATACTTTGGTTCAAACAACCCCTATTTATGATGACAATAATCTGTCATGGTGGTAGAGGAGGATCAAGATAAATTGCTAGAGTCAAAGGCTAGAGAGACATGCATGATTTCACAAGCCGAAAATGAAAAGATGATGGATTATCAGCCTAAAGACATCATCTGAGAGTCAGAGCAATAGAGCAAGGGGTTGGTCTGGTCAAGGGAAAAGCACTGTTCAGATCCTACTCAGACCTCAGGATTATTATTGAATGGCATTGACTAAATCATCTTAACTGTACAGGATGTTTGGAGGGGAAAATGGAAGAAAATGGTGGGTTCTGGTCTGGTATTTCTGAGACATCAGAGTATCTCCATGCCATGAGTTCAGCCTAAGTCAGTGGTTCTCAACCTGTGGGTCCCCAAATGTTTTGGCCTTCAACTTCCAGAAATCCTAACAGTTGGTAAACTGACTGGGATTTTTGGGAATTGTAAGTCAAAACACCTGGGGACCCACAGGTTGAGAACCACTGGCCTAAGTGGAAGAATGCTAAATACATGGAGGCCCAGCATAGGAAAAAGCCTGATAAACTGGGTCTAACTTGGGAAGTGGTTACCAACCAGAACTGGCTTAGACTTGATCTGGAGAAGCCTGCTTGAAAGAATTTTCATGAACTGAAGGGGTGGGGTTTCAGGTGGGTTTTGAACTGAATGTTTGCCCGTGTTTTCTTTTATATGTAACTTTGCTGTAGTATAGTAACCTGACATTAGAGGTATTTCCAAGATTCTTTTGTGAGTGCCTTTGACTGCCAGGAAGGTTTCGCCATCATCATCGCAGTGGCTGGTGAACTACACTATAATGCTGTTTTGATATCTGTATAATTTAAATTGTATGCTGATGTTTTTATGTTAAGCCACTTTGAGTCCCCTTTGGGAGAGATAAAGTGGGGTATAAATAAATAAATAATTATTATTATCATCATCATCATTATTATTATCATCATCATCTGTTTTTGGTTTTTATCAACCAAAGAACTCTCTTGAGACTACATACCCAAGAATTCCACAAGATTTATTTACAGTATTTATATTCCACCCTTCTCACCCCGAAGGGGACTCAGGGCGGATCACAATGTACACATATATGGCAAACATTCAATGCCATATGAACATAGAGACAAAGACAAAGACAGAGACTCAAAAGCAATTTAACCTTCTCCAGCTTCCAGCTTCCTGAGGGTATGCTCAATTCCGGCCACAGGGGGAGCAGCTGCTTCATTATCCACTGTGACGTCAAGTCCTTGGATACTTCCTCCTTCCAAACGCTGCTGAATTATTTTTTATGGTGTCGTAAATTAGTTAAATTAGCCTCCCCACATAAGTGGTACCGAAATTTCCTATTTGATAGATACAATTATCTTTCGGGTTGCTTAGGTCAACAAAGAGCAGGCCTATTTTTTTTATTTTAATGGTTGAGTGCTCACTCCAACACGGGCTGGCCTTGAACTCATGACCTCTTGGTCAGAGTGATTTATTGCAGCTGACTATTAACCAGCCTGCGCCACAGCCCGGACCCTAAACATGCACCTAAAGTACCTAAAGTGGAATCATAGCACTATTATTGTGTGGTGTGAAAAGGCCCTGGAAGACAAGGCATTTCAAAATCAAGCAAAAATTTAAAAGTATTTTAGGCCCCTTCTATGCAGCTGTTTAAAATCCGCATTATCTGCTTTGAACTGGATTATACAGCAATGTAGACTATAATAATCCCGTTCAAATCAGATAATGTGGATTTTCTGCTTTGATAACCTGGATTATCTGGAAGTGTTGAAGGGGCCTTAGATATGGGTGGGAATTGTGCAGCTTTCCTGATGTTGCTATGTTGCAACTCCCAGAAGTCACAGACATTTTTGTCAGTGTTGAAGAATGCTGGAAATTGCAGTTCAGCTACATCTGGAAACCAATTTGATCCCTGCATAGTTTACAACAATACCTTAAAACCATGGTGTAGAATTTCAATTTTTGACCCTTCAGATGGTTTTTTTTTTAGTAGAAATACCATTGACTAGAGTTGATGATGGGGAGGGGATGGAAATTCAACATACCCTGTTTCCCCGAAAATAAGACCTAGTAGAGGTTCTGCTGAATTGCTAAATATAAGGCCTCCCCCGAAAGTAAGACCTAGCAAAGTTTTTGTTTGGAAGCATGCCCACCAAACAGAACACAAGAGCATATCAGATAGGTAAATGTACGTACTATAGATTGTTGTACATAGAAATAATGGTAGTAATAAGAAATTCTTGATAGGATTCACAGTTTGTCTGGTTATTATATATATATATATATATATATATATATATATATATATATGTAAATGTTCATTTTTTTGTTCAACAATAAATGTGAATTCTTCTTCATGGAAAAATAAGACATCACCTTAAAATAAGACCTAGCGTATCTTTGGGAGCAAAAATTAATATAAGACACTGTCTTATTTTCGGGGAAACAGGGTATGGGTGGCCAAAGCCAGGATTTCCATACTTCCTAAATCTTCCCTAATCACTATTAAATCCAGACACTTCAAACTTAAATTGCTGCCAATTCAACAGAACAGCCATAAGATGACTAAACCATCCACAGTATTTTTTTTCTCAAAAATATACCAAATAGATTTGTCTCCCCTGCTGTAATTAATCCTTCCTTCCCCAGAGCCAAACAACAGGTCAGAGAGAAGGGGCTGATTCATGTGCTGAATTTTCCTCAGCCACTATGAATCATTAGCTTTTTCCAAAATATATATTTTAAAAATCCCTCCCAAATCTTCAGAAATAGTATATTTCCTGTAATTTTTACCATTTGTAGCATGGTTGGATGTCACACTACAATGGAGGTACAAAGGGCTCATACACCTGTCTTTCTTTGTATCTGTAGACATCAGTCTCAAAGACCTTGAGCTAAAAATACTTTGTGAACAAAAAACAAATTAATCTGATGTGACTTTAAAGATGAGAATTCCTTGTTCTAACAAAGGGGGGGGGGGGAGAAAGGGGAGACCCACAAAGTAATTTCCATGTTGCTTCCTTCCCATTCTTTTGTTAAAAGCCCTCTAACTAGGGAGCAGAACTGAGATTAGAATATTATAGTTAAACAAATGAAAATAACAAGAAGTAATACAATGAGATCAAGGAGGGGTGAATAGAGAACTGTTTACACTAATTCCAGATCAATTTTTTTACTTCTCCAAATCATGTAAATGAATGTATAAGATCAAAAATTTATATTGAAGTATCTCTGGGTAAAGGCAAATACTGTAAAAACTCTATTGGTGTCAGTATTTAGAGCCAAGGAACTTCTCCATTGGGTTCCATCAATAAGTAGCTTCCTGATGTCGCTACATACCTGACATGCTACTTATTACGGTGTGTGATGAAGCAAAAAATATGGCCACTCTGTGCTGTCACAATGTACCAGGTGCACCAAGCCCTGATGCCAACTTGCATCTTAGCAGGAAGGAAAGATTTTGTCAATTTGCTAGCTATTTGCTTAAATAGGGATGGGGAGAAGAGAGAAAGTCTCGATGTGTTGAAAAAAATGGTTTTATTCTTGTAAGAAGCACAACACATTTTGGCTTAGTAATACCTTTTTAATATTCTTCTTCAGGGGCTGTTAAAAGATAAGAGAAAGAAAAGGGACAAGACATGAACAGCAAAAATTTTAACAGGAGACAAGTTACAATTCACAATACCAAATTTAGGCATGCATAACTTGCATGTAAAATGTCTCAGTTTTACAAATGCTCATTAACCAAAATATAAATGTACATAAAATATTACTTGCTGTGCAACTTTAAAACCATCTCCAGGGATTCCAAATAGAGTGTTTCCAACATATGACTGGCAACTGATAGTTTGAGAAGTAAGAGACAGCATTACACTGTTCAGTTTTCTTCAGAATATACCATGGTCATCCTTATCATACTAATTCTAGAGTACATAGAATGGAAAGTTAGGGGATACGTGAAAACCGGTTTTCTATTAGGTGATTAATAAGCTTTTTTTTTTACAAAATATATATGTTGAGGTATCCAGCACTGGCTTGCACAACACCTTTGTTCCAGATTGAAGGCAGCCCAAACCGCAAATCCAGCTCCTCCTGCCCCACCCAAGCACAGATTGGCATTGTTGATATGTTAAGGTGCCATTTGACCGGAAAAAAGAAGCCTCTACCCTTGTCAAAAGGTCAGTCTCTTCTTTGGGGGTCCAAGGTCAAGTGGATATTTCCCAGCAACACCCTCGCAGTTAGTCAGCAAGCATGGAGGTGAAAAGCTGCTGCTCAGGAGCCTACATCCGTTCTCATGAATTCAGAGGAGAAGTAGGTGCCATGAATATAGTACAAAATTTAAATGTCAACAGCAAATAACCTAAAGGCACCAGATCTCACGGTTAATATTGGGATGGGAGAACACCAAAAAAACACAAGGTGCAAAGAACAATCACCAAGAAAGGTCTCCCTTACTTTCCCACCAAATGCTCTGATACTATTGCTTTGTATCAAGAGCAGACATTATGAAGTGTTAAATTAATCCTTACTTGGTGGCATCAAAATGTTGTTCATTATTCATATTATGATCTTCCTCAGAGATCTTCCTCAGAGATAGCCTTGACCAAATCAGATGTTTTGTCCATTCAGTCCCTCACTGTGAATTCTAACTGGCGGAAAGTCTCTAGCATCTGAGATAAAGATTGTGTACAGTTTTTCCTCCACATCCACTGGGATTAGGGGCATAGGTAAAGGTAAAGGTTTCCCCTGACATTAAGTCTAGTCGTGTCTGACTCTGGGGGTTGGTGCCCACCTCCATTTCTAAGCCAAAGAGCCAGCATTGTCCATAGATACCTCCAAGGTCATGTGGCCGACATGACTGCATGGAGCACCGTTACCTTCCCGCCGGAGCGGTACCTATTGATCTACTCACATTTGCATGTTTTTGAACTGCTAGGTTGGCAGAAGCTGGGGCTAACAGCAGGCACTCATTCCGCTTCCTGGATTTGAACCTGGGACCTTTTGGTCCACAAGTTCAGCAGCTCAGCGCTTTGACACACTGTGCCATCAGGAGTCCCTAGGGGCATAGGATCCCTGTGAAAATGAAAAATTGAACATAAAAAAATTGAAATGGAAATTTTTTAACCCTTCCTCTGGGAATTTCTGAGAATTTCATACCACGCAGTAAAATCAGCATTTCTGCACATTTAAGAAACAGGAACCCATTGTGCCCTTCACAGGACACAAGCTTCAACCATGCGGCTGAGGTATTTTGCCATTTCTAAAGTGTTGGTTCCCCCAATGTTCCTAAACCAGTTGGCAATCGGCTTACTTTTAATTTTCCTATGTAGAGACAGGCAAAATGGCCAGTTTCCTTGTGTGATGTTAATCCCTGTTTCCCCTTTGTAAATAAAACATAGATGCTGTGTGTGAGAAGAGTTGAAATGGCCATTTCCCCAATTTTAAGGTATCCTATGATTGTGGAGCCTCTGGTGGCTCAGTGTGTAAAAGCGCTGAGCTGCTGAACTTGCGGACCAAAAGGTCCCAGGTTCAAATCCCGGGAGCAGAATGAGCGCCCGCTGTTGCTCCAGCTTCTGCCAACCTAGCAGTTCGAAAACATGCCAACGTGAGTAGATCAATAGGTACCGCTCTGGCGGGAAGGTAACGGCGCTCCATGCAGTCACGCTGGCCACATGACCTTGGAGGTGTCTACGGACAACGCCAGCTCTTTGGCTTAGAAATGGAGATGAGAACCAACCCCCAGAGTCAGACATGACTGGTCTTAACGTCACCCTGGACTTCCCACAGATATATATAAACAGTCCTTGCTTAGTTTTTCCATACCTCACAACCTCTGAGGATGCCTGCCATAGATGTGGGTGAAATGTTGGGAGAGAATACTTTTGGAACATGGCCACACAGCCCGAAAGACATACAACAACCCTGTGATCCCGGCCATGAAAGCCTTCGACAACTCATCCATTTAATTTCCAGATGGCATGTTGCAAAGTGTAAGGAGAAACCAAAGATCCCAAATGCTTTACTTATCCCATGGGATGAAGTCATAGGTCTTCCAGCACTATTCTATGGTTATTGTGCCGTCCGCCAGACAATAAAAAAAAAGAAAACTATAAAGCTGAAACGTGCCGTCCTTTGTCCGGGCGAACTGCAAATCCCTATAAGCTGTCCTAAAAATATTGAAAGACTGAGTCTGGAAAACTTCAAAAAAAAAAGGATGTTTATTCATACAAGGTTGTAAACCTGGCACAGATCTTAAAGTTACAGAAAATGAAACAAATTTCTATAGGTTTTAGCTACAGAATTATCCTTGGTTCCAGAAGGCAAAGGTGATTATAAAACCACTATACCCTAATCACGCTGTCTATATTAGAAGGAGAAACTCTTTCCTTCCCTATCTTTACAGCAAAGATTAGTTCTAGAAGCGACGGAATAACCCTGCTCCTCTAACTAGATTTCCTATTCCAGATCAGTATAATTCAATACTTATCTAATATGGATAGGCTTAGATTGGCCTGGTTTTGAGGATGATTTGTCCCAGTTAGCTTTGCACAGCTGCAGCACGTTGGAAGACTATAGCCAAAATGAGGCTCCAAAATGGAGACTAGACCCTGGTAAAAAAGGGCGGTCCTAAGATGTTGTACTCTTTGACCAATCATTGCAAAGAAAACTGCAGCCAGCTCTTGCAGACTCCAAGCCACTTTTCCTGGGCTTTTGCAGCCAGAGGCTGAAACAAAATGCAAAGGAGGGAAAACAAACAAACGACCAATAGGTAAGGCAAACCATCGTCCTGGGGGACGGAACACTCCCCGCTTAAATTCCCAGGATGTGGGAATTTACCACCCCAAAATACAAACACATTTGCACATATGACAATACAAACACTAGAACTTTAAACATCTCCAATAAGCAACACGAGGTCACTAATTGGTCTGTCCAAAATGGACACTTTGTCTCTGTTGCAAGTCTTTAATTGAACTTTCCTGACCTTACCGTCCGGGCAAGGAAAGGTCTTTAATACAATGCCCATGGGCCACGCATGGCGGGGCAAGTCTTTGTCCTTTAACAACACAACGTTGTTAACCTCAATGTTGTCCTGTGGGCTTTGCCAGATTCTTCTAGCTTGAAGCTGGCTTAAGTACTCAGCTTTCCACCTTTTCCAAAAGTGGTTGGCCAAGGACTGCACCTGTTTCCACAGGGCACGGTGAGTTCCGTCCGGAACTGGCAACATGATGTCCTTCCATCCTGGCACCTTTTGTGTCAAAATAAGTGCAGGAGTCAGTGGTTGTAAGTTCTCAGGGTCACTGGTAAGGGGAACCAGCGGCCGGTTGTTGATAATTGCGGTAACTTCCGCCATAAGTGTCACCAAAACATCATGCGTCAATGACCTATGACTCAAAAACATGGCATTAAGGATTTTGCGACTAATACCAATCATCCTCTCCCAAACACCACCCATATGGGAGGCGTGGGGAACATTGAAAGTCCACATAATTTGTTCAGTATTCGTAAAGTTCTGAACCTTTGGGTCTCTCCCAAACCTAGACACACAATTGAGTTCTTTGGTCACACCTACAAAATTGGTGCCACAGTCCGACCGAATTGACTTAATTGGCCCTCTGAGGGCTATGAACCTTTTCAATGCGTTTAAAAATGATGAAGTGTCCATTCCTTCTATGACTTCTATATGGACAGCTCGTATTACTAAACAAGTAAACAAACTGCCCACCTCTTGTTATTTACAACACCACCCCTAGTTTTTCTGGTAACAATTTCCCAAGGACCAAACACATCGATTCCCACATGGGAAAAGGGTGGGTCTGTCAAAGTCCTATCCTGAGGTAGTTCTGCCATTAACTGACTTTGACAGTTTCGCCTAAGGCGCCTGCATTTAACACATTTGAAAATACAACTGTTGACCAACCTTTTGGCATTAACTACCCACAGACCTTCATTTCTAAGGGCTGCCTCAGTTAGAGTTCTACCCTGATGATGGATCCTTTCATGGTGATGCCGAACGAGCAGCAATGCAGTGTGACTATTAGGGGGTATGATGATGGGGTTTTTTATGCACACCTTGAGTTTAGCCTTGGCTAACCTTCCTCCAACTCTCAAAATACCCTCCTTGTCTAGAAATGGGTTTAACTCATTTAGAAGACTTTGATTAGGGATGTTGAGCCCTTGCTCTAGCCTAGCTATTTCCTGCTTGAAAACAGATCTCTGCACTGACTTGAATATGACGCTCTTAGCCTTTATCATATCCTGGACCTGTAAAGGCTCACTATCTTTGCAAGCTAAACGATGTATAAGCCTAGCAACTGCTCTAAGAAGACTGCGCCACTCCGAAAAACGTTCAAAACGGTGTGGTTCCAGGCAAGATCTTTGGCCCATCTTGATTTCTGTGGTCATCTTGCAAACTTTCACCTCTGGAATGGACTCGGGGTTTTCTTCATTGACCTCACTTTGATCAGAGACCTCGGCGTAGTTACTTTGGAACATGTCTTCCATAAAGCCAACGATTTGCTCTTTTACCTTGGGGTCTTTCTGCATCTTCTTCTTTAGTGACCAGAGTCTATTTTCTGCCACATGCCTGTTGTTTGGCAAAGTGGGTTTTTCTGCTTTAAAAGGCAGAGGGGCTATCCAATTTCCCTCTGGACTCCGGGAAACTTGAGAGTTCATGATCTCTAAAAACCTCTGTTCATCTTTGGAAAGCGCTGTAGTTTCATCCCTTTCGGAGACTTCAAAGATGGAAGAATACTCTGGTGTTATCCCCTGACAATAGACCGAGATATGACTCAAACAGCTATGCATTAGTGTGGGGCGACTGCCTTGAAGCACGTGCGCTTGACGAGTGCCCACCGACGATGGAGGGTGCATCCTATTTATGCACACTGGGCCTGTAACTGTCCAGCCTAGTGGTAGCAGCTGAGCAATGGGCGCCCCTGGAGGTCCCTTAACTTGGTCGTTCACATAGAACAAGTTCGGACAGTCCGCACCAAGCAGAAGGGCAATGTCCACATCTGGACGGAAAGCAGGTAAGGCGTTCTTCAGCCTTCGCAAGTGAGGATGGGCTTCCACGACTTCTCTGGTGACAATCTGCCTTTTGTTCCGGGGAATAGAGGAACACTCAATGAGGTCTGGTAACTCGAACAGTCTCTTCTGGTCACAAGAGGAGACAACAAAGCCGGATGCTATGCAACCCTGCAACTTCTTCTTCCCTACACAGGTGGACATGGTGTAGTCGACCGTCTGGGTTTTTATGTCAAACAGTTGGAAAAACTCTGGAGTCGCCAGGGAGGCGTCGCTTTGTGAATCCAAAGCCACGTAAAGTCTCTTTTTAAGCCAAGGTCTTCTGGCTGGATATACATCTGCTAGGCAGATGGGATGGCAGACTCTAAGCTGGTGCGCGTCAGAGCATAGTTTAGTGCAGGCGACCGATGGAGCATCCTCCTGCATCCGTGACGCGGCCTGCGTGTTGGTGGCTTCAGTAGATGACCCTTTTTTGGAAAACGTGTCCCCTTTGGCGTGGGAGACAGCGTCAGAGTTGTGCATCGCGGTGCAATGCTTAAGGCTGTTACACCTTGCGCATTTGACGTCCTCTTTGCAGTTGGATGCAAAGTGAAGAGTTGCTCCACAGCACCTAAAACATATGCCCAGCTTCTGAACAATCTGTTGTCTTTCTTTATAAGGCTTCTTGCCAAATTCCCGGCAGTTGGCCAAACTGTGAGGCTTTTGGTGAATGGGGCAGAGCACCTCCTTCACCTCTGACTTGGATTCGTTGGCCCTGTGCTGAGTTTCAACAGCCTTAACACTAACCGGTCTTTTGGCCTCTCTGGATGGTTTTTTCTCCACTTTAGGTGCCTTCTCTGGCTGGGTCCCTTGGTATAAGGTGGGGAGGCCCGTCTGCGGATCATTCCTTTCTCTGGCCGCCCTGGTGATGAACTGGACCAAATGAGAAAATGGAGGGTATGCCTGGGAGTGGGCCTCCTTGTAGTTGAAGACCTCCTGTCCCCAGCGTTCTTGCAAAGTGAAGGGCAGCTTGGTCAAGATCTGCCTCTGGGACAGGTGCTGATCGAGGCACCTCAAACCGGGCAGTTCTGGATTCTCCTTGGCCGACTCTAATTCCATAAGGAGATCGCTGAGGTCCCACAAGAGTTTGAAGTCTTTGAGTTTTAAAGCTGGGAACCTTTGGAGCTTGTCCATAAGAGATGCTTCAATCTCTGTGCTGGCCCCATACCTCTGCTGCAACCTGGCCCAGGCCTTTTCCAGGGCTTTGTCGGGATCGGCTACGTGGGCTGCGTAGATCTTCTTAACTTGTGAGGATGAGGCTGGGCCCAACCATGCAGCCAGAAGAGTCAGTTCTTCCTCAGGCAATAACTTTAAGTCTCTGATTGCTCTCTGGAAGGTGGCCTTCCAGAGAAGAAATTCCTCAGGCTTGTCCGAAAACTTTTCGACACCCTTGTCCTTAAGATCTCTTCTGGGGCTTCTGATGATGGAGACAAGCTGGGACTCTGGCGTCGAAGGGAACAATTGAGGAGTTTGCTGTTGTGGAGTGGACTCCCACCGTGCACCTTGCGTCAACCTTTGGCCTCTTGGAGGGATGACATCGACCACTGACGAATCGATGGCTCCCTGTGCAGCTGTCTGTAGGGGCCAACTAGCACTCGGCCTTGAGGCCCTGATTGACTGACCTAGGGTTTTAGCAGGAGGCACAGGTAGCTCGAGCAAGGGTGAGCTCCCCGCTATGACGCTCTGCTCTGCAGGAAACTCAAAAGTGACTTTGGGGCCCTGCTCTGGGTAAGGAGAGAAGTCTTCCTGTTCCTCATCCGAAAACTGGCTGTTCATGCTGCCAAGGTGCGCAAACACTTTGGCAGAAGGATCCTGTATTGGTAACTGGCTTACATTTTCTTCTGTGAGTGGCTCAATTAGGGCTTTGGCCAAAGTCTCAGCCCTTACCCTTTTGGCTGCGGCATCCATCTTTATTCTAAGCATCTCTATACGAGCCTGTTCTATTTGCATTTCGCTTTGTCTATGGGCCTGTTCTATTTGCATTTCGCTTCGTCTATGGGCCTGTTCTATTTGCAGTCGTTGCTCTTCTTCTTTAAAGGGAAGGGTGAGATCAGCTGCCTTAGCATCAGCCTCCGCCCCCGCCACTTTACTCTGCAGCTCCAGACGTGCAGCCTCCTTAATGTGCAAGGCAGCTAGGGAAGAGATGGCACTCCCAGCAGCAGAAGACTTGCTAGAGTGGCTGTGTTTAGACGATGCACGCTCCCTTAGTTTAGATACCTGGCTAGAGCGGTTGGACTTAAGACTAAGTGCCACAGCAGGTGATTTTAAAAGATTGGTCTCATGGCTGCATAAGGAAGCTAGGATTGCCCTCACCCTATTTTCTTTCTCATTAGTGTCAGCTAAAACACTCACTATTTCTAACTCTGAATCCTTGGCGTTAATGCGCTCGAGGACCTGGACTATCTTAGACACCAAACCCCTCCAAAGACCGAAGGTCTCTTCAAGGTCTGTCTGTAATATGGATGGCACCCTTGTAATACCCAAGCTCTCTATTCTGCCCATTAATGTTACAATGCGCTCCCATGCCGAACCTAACCTCACATGGAGGAGCTCCTTTTCATCTATTAGATGGGCTAGCATCTTGGCTGAAGGGTGCTTTATCCTTTGGGGCCTTTCATTCCTAATTTCAGCCTCAGAAGGAGATATACCATTTGTATCATCTTGAAATTGCATAGACATTATATATTCTTAATAGCAAGTAAATTTACAACAAAGGCAAATGCAATATACCTGCAAGTAAATTTACAATAAAAGCAAATGCAAAATATAATACAATGCACAGCACTTAACCATAGCAATATATATCACTAAGTAACTATACTTTACAAAGATTGTGACCTTTGGCGCCAGACTTTGGTGGGCAAGCTGCAAAATGCCAACTGACAGCAACTTGCCACTTGATACCTCCCTTGCCCGAGTGACGTAAACTGCCAAAATGGCGACTTCGCCAAATTTTCAAGCACCTTGTGCTCTGCGGCTCGAGGCCTGCCGCCGAAGGAGCACCGAGGCTGGCTTTGGAAAGGAGGAGAGAAGAGACGCCTCCTCCCCGCTGTGAAGGGAGGTCACCACCGCAGGACGATGAGACAGGTCACCGCCGCAGGTCGATGAAACAGGTCACCACCGCAGGACGATGAGGCAGGTCACCACCGCAGGATGATGAGGCAGGTCACCACTGCTGGACGATGAGGCAGGTCACCACCGCCAGGCGACTGTCCCGGCCGAGATCCTAGCCACTGTGAAGACTCAGCCAGAACTTTCTTTCGGAATTGCCAGGCTTATCTGGGTCCCGGCCTGGTGCTTCTGGACTCACCACCTCCGTGTGAGCCCAAGAACTACTGCTGGAGCTCCGCGGCTCGATGCCTGCCGCCGAAGGAGCTCAGGGTAGATTGCTGGGTTTTGCACAGCTGTGCAATTGCAGAAGCAGCCGCGGGGCTACTCGCACACACGCGAGCTGAAGAGCAGGATACTGCAGAGGCTGAAGGAATGGAGCTCCACTCTCTCACTTGCCTATCGGCCTGGCAGCAAGCTTCACTGCAACAGACCAACAAAAGCAAAGTCTCTATGGCCGTGCAGGCTAGCTCAAGCGGAAAAACCGCTGATCGTCCTCAAAACTGTGCCGTCCGCCAGACAATAAAAAAACTATAAAGCTGAAACGTGCCGTCCTTTATCCGGGCGAACTGCAAATCCCTATAAGCTGTCCTAAAAATATTGAACGACTGAGTCTGGAAAACTTCAAAAAAAAGGATGTTTATTCATACAAGGTTGTAAACCTGGCACAGATCTTAAAGTTACAGAAAATGAAACAAATTTCTATAGGTTTTAGTTACAGAATTATCCCTGGTTCCAGAAGGCAAAGGTGATTATAAAACCACTATACCCTAATCACGCTGTCTATATTAGAAGGAGAAACTCTTTCCTTCCCTATCTTTACAGCAAAGATTAGTTCTAGAAGCGACGGAATAACCCTGCTCCTCTAACTAGATTTCCTATTCCAGATCAGTATAATTCAATACTTATCTAATTTGGATAGGCTTAGATTGGCCTGGTTTTGAGGATGATTTGTCCCAGTTAGCTTTGCACAGCTGCAGCACGTTGGAAGACTATAGCCAAAATGAGGCTCCAAAATGGAGACTAGACCCTGATAAAAAAGGGCGGTCCTAAGATGTTGTACTCTTTGACCAATCATTGCAAAGAAAACTGCAGCCAGCTCTTGCAGACTCCAAGCCACTTTTCCTGGGCTTTTGCAGCCAGAGGCTGAAACAAAATGTAAAGGAGGGAAAACAAACAAACGACCAATAGGTAAGGCAAACCATCGTCCTGGGGGACGGAACAGTTATCCAGATGCCAATGACTCCACCACATTGAATGATCAAGAGATTCTTATAAAAGTGTTCCCTTTAGAAATTGCTACAGCATGACTGAAGGAAGTTGACCATAGGGTAACATTCAAGGACCTAGAGAGAACATTTTGAATCAATCCAGGAATGATCAAATCCACAAAAGTCAAAACTGCAAATGTGGAGGATGAGTGCACTTCTTTTTCAACTGTTACCAGATCCATTTTGACTAGCGCTGTCAAGGACTGAACCTAAGACCTTATGCATACAAAGCATGTGTTCTGCCACTGAGTGAAGGTCCCTTTCCTTCTGTTCTTTGCTGCTCTTTCAGCTTCAAAGCTCTATGGAGGACAACAAATATCTTCAAAGCCCCTTAACTCCTAATCTAACATTAATCTAATATTAAACAGATGAAGTGTGTTTTCAGCTGCACCTGCTTCTACAAGTAGAAACAGATGAGTTGCCCACACAGGGAAAAAATAAAATACATAATAAAAATCCTGTTTCTTCTCACTTAGATTGGTTTTGACACCAAAATTAAAATTAACGATGGAGTTTAAACACAGCTGAACTAATAAGACAGTGTATTTTTATGTGATATAGTAACCAATGTTGCCTGTATTCAAAACACATAATGCTATGTATCCTGTTAATAAAACTACAAAAATAAAACAAAAAAGGAATAAAAAAGATTTAATCAGGTTTTTGCAGATTGTTACCATTTCTGTCTTGGATATATCAGTGTCACATCTTCGGATGTGTCTTTGAAAGTAAGATAGAAATTTAATTCAGCATTGAATGGACTAGTAAAAGTATCTTAACCTCTTTTTTCTTCAGAGATATCCCAGAGGTGCCATTGAATTATTGGACAGGTGTCTTGGAAAGTCTTGAGATGGATGAAGGGCAAAAGTCTCAAAATCCAGATGAGATAATTTGGCATCTCTGGTGTACCTTAATGTGCTTTCTAAATGCAACTTTAATGACAGCGTCTTAAATGTGCTACCTAGAAATATACAGTAAGACTCCCCATATCTGCAGGTCCCATATCCATGGTTTTACTCAACAGCCTCCAGTTTCAGGATGGGGGTGAGAAGAATCAGGAAAAATTCCCTCTGTTGTTGCCAACTCCCTTCTGAAACCCCAAGTTTACTGTGTGCACATTCACACAATAGCCTTAGGTCCCAAAAGAATTGCCATGATAACCACTATTGTTTTATTACTGGGGAAAGGGCATGGGGAAGCTGCCCTGTCTTCCCCAGCTGACAAAAGAAAAAATCAGTTACTCTCCACTTCATAGGAAAACAGAGAGGGACAGAAAACACTTGTTTTCATTCAAAGTACAAGAATAAAGTGCTGCTATTACCTGTTTCATATATTCAAAGAAAATCCTGGAACATATCCCCCATGATATGGTGGACACACTTTAGTAAATGAATGAATGAATGGATGAATCTATGTATTTTCTTTCTGTGCATTAAAAGCGCCCGTCCAAGTATTTTGGTGCCTGAAGTAAATGACATAATGTCCCCCTCCCAATGGCATGTACAAAGGCCAGATAGACCAGTGCTTGAATCCTACCCTGTTACCTTATTCAGGTGTTATCCTGAATATGTTAACCTGTGATGACTCATGGGCCTTGTAGTCCTGTTCCTAGTACTATTGTGGCAGACGAAGAGGAAAACATGGGATTTTTGCCGGTTCAGCCAGAGCCGGAGCCTCCTCACCTGCAGGATGTTGATGTTTGCCCACAAGAATTCAGCCAAACAGGCCTTGGGCAGAACTCCCCCCCCCCCCCCGTTTTCCCGGAGGGAAAATTACTCTAAAGATAGAGGAGCCAGAGAGGCTAATCCCAGAAGCATGAGAATCGCTGCCAAACAAATGGCTGATTAGGTCTGCTTCCCTTGGGAAATTCTAAGGAGTCATGCATCTGGACAGAGTTGGGTTTGGCTTCTCGTTCTCTAGGGAAAGAGTTCTGTTGGCGGGAAAACGAGACCCAATATAGGTGCTTAGCGCCAGGGATACTTTGCGGAGTCAATTGTTCAGCTTGAGGAGAGAGATCGTGTGTGGACTTCGTAATCCCAGTTCCTTGCTTCCCGGATCAAGTTTCCAGCCTTGTCTTGTCTCACGGACTCACCACGGACTCTGTTCATGTTTCATGTTTGCCTCGTCTTCTAGTCACGGATCTAGCCAAGAATCAAGTTTATTTTCCAGCCTTGTCGTCAAGCTACATTGGACTTTAAAGACTCTGTTATTTCCCCACACTATTGCTTGGCAAAGTGTGTGTTTCGGTCAAGTGGATTAAAACTTTGAACTCTAATATCTTATATTGGACAATACATTTCTGGACTATATTTGACCTCATCTGAAAGGTCTGCTTCTGAACTATATTCTTCACTTGTTTTTATTGTTTTTATATATTTCTTTAATAAAGATATTAGATAGAGACTGGCCTCTGTGTAAGGTTATTGGTGCTCTGCAGCCTGGGTCCTGACATAACCTGAATATGCAGAGGAGAAAATAGATTATAGGGACGTGGGCATACATGGAATCCCCAACCTAAACATCATCATGCGCTGGGCAGTTTCCAAGTCTTTGTGTCTATATATATATTCCTGTAGAACTTTCCCTTTTGGGGTTTCAGAATATTAAACAATTCCGTCAAAATATCTGCTTTCTATCTCTGTGCACAATCCAAATCAGAACCATTCCATACTTTCAAATTTAATCTCACAAAGATCGAGGTACTTCTAACTGAAAGTCATAAAACAGATTATAGCCACTAAAGGAGCCTGTGTGTTATCATGGTTTGAGTGTTGGACTATGACTCTAGAGATCAGGGTTTGAGTCTCTGCTCAGTTATGACATCCACTGGGTGACCTTGGATAGGCCATGCTCTTTCAGCCTCACGGGTAATGAGAAATCTCAAAGGAAACCAATGACAACCTCTTGTTGAAAAATTGCCCCTATCTCCCAAAAGAAAGATTTGGATTTGACACAAGAGTATTATGAATTGTGTGCATATATATATATATATATATATATATATATATATATGAGCCCCCAATGGCGCAGTGTGTTAAAGCACTGAGCTGCTGAACTTACAGACCGAAAGTTCACAGATTCAAATTCGGGGAGCGGAGTGAGCGGCCACTGTTAGCCCCAGCTTCTGCCAACCTAGGAGATCAAAAACATGCAAATGTGAGTAGATCAATAGGTACAGCTCCGGAGGGAAGGTAACGGCATTCCATGCAGTCGTGCCAGCCACATGACCTTGGAGGTGTGTACGGACAACGCCAGTTTTTCAGCTTAGAAATGGAGATGAGCACCAAACCCCAGAGTCGGACATGACTGGACTTAATGTCAGGGGAAACCTTTACCTTTACTATATATCCATACAAGTTTCACAACTGTAAAACTCCTCTGTTCCAGTCTTTTGAAATGATTTGTATCTCCTGCAGCTGGCCAGAATTTGGACATTCGAAGAAGAGTTGATTATTCAGTTACCCAGTCCCAAACCCACAGGGAGGTGGAGGGGAAATGTGCTTAAATAATAGATTCATCCCAAATCCCCTTACAAAGGAGGTTTGTCCCAGTCCTCAGAACTATATATATCCTTGGTTTTCCCTTTAAATAAAGAAAGAAGAATCTCTCCATCTCTGATGTCGGCAGGATTCCCTAGCCAGAGAGAACCCGGATCCAAACTTGACTGCTTTTCAGCCAATCAGGGGATGGGTCAGGGACTTTGAATTGCTGTCAAGGGGGGTAAAATGTTTTGCATTGTTACATCTGATTCCTTTTGAGTGTAGACTCTGTATCAGACATCCTTTCAGCCCTGAAGTTAATAAACCTCTGTTTGTTGCCTTCAAACCCAGTCTGAATGTTTTCCATCTGGCTGCCAAAGTAACAAGGTGTGCCAGGCAATGGATTCTCACCTGCTTCTTGCCAGAAAACTGAATTTCTGCTTCAAAATCACTTCTAAACAAATACCAGCAAGAAAATCCTGTGATAGGTTCACCGTAGTTTTGAAACAACTTGAAGGCACACAATAGCCATTGAAGGCAATTCTCTCACACAAAATGACTTGTTATCACTGCTTCCTGTTTCTGTAATAATGATTGATCAAGGTAGTCAGGCATTCCATGCTTTTTTCAAACTTTGTATATCAAAAATGTCATCAAAAGGTTTGAATAAATATTTTACTTTTTTGTTTTTCAAACCCCATTTAGGAAAACAGCCCATGTTTTTTTTAAAAAAAAACACCAAAAGAATAAATAAAATAAGATTTATTTTTAAAGTGTCTTAAGAGCTAGGTATTACTAGTTGCTAAGAAACAATATTCTTCATCTCTTGCACCATTTTCCAGCTACAAGACTTTATAAAAAGGGAATGCTTTGGAGTTGTTGCTGTTTGAATTGCCCTCACCATGTCAACAAGTTAGAGCCCAAACAGCTTACGTAGATTTTTCTCACCCAAATGAAGGTGAAGGACATCAGTGGGAGCTATGTTGCAGTAAACTGGATAATCCAGGAGTGTAAGGTCTCCCTACAACTCCATCAACCCTAACCACAGATCGTGACTAGATGTGACATATCATGTGTTGTTTGGTCTAGAAAACAAGGCTGTGCTTAGCTATTCATACCATTATTGGAAGATGTGCTCAAGTTAAGAATTAAGTGTGGGATGTTGGGCCGACAGCCTGACTTGAGGTATGCAGCCTGCTGCTTTCTAGCCTGACCTCTAACATAGGACCAAAAAGTGCTAAACCACCAGTCTCATTGTCAGGTGAGTAGAAGAGAGCAAACTATAATTGGTTGCAGTCATAGCAGCTCTGATACAGAAGGAATAGTTAGGAAATTGGTAGGCAGTGGGCAGGCCTGTAGCGAGGGGGGGGGGGGGTTAGGGGTTCAAAGCCCCCCCCCCCCGAAATTTTTCAGGTTATAAAAAAAACCTGGTTTACTCATGAATTTTAACTGGTTAACCAAATCCCCATGCTAAATCTATGAGATGCAAAACATTAAGAGTCCCTCCAGGCATCTCAAGCAGATATTGACAGGTTTGTAGCGGGGGTGGGGGGTGCAAATTTTCAAAAACCCCCCCCACCGAAAAAATTTTCTGGCTACGGCCCTGGAAGTGGGGTAGATTGCTAATATTTCTTGCCTAAGGACATGATATTGGTGGCCTGAAGTGTGTAAAAACAGTATCCTGGGACACATGATGTAAATTGAAGTAGTCCAGCAAAGCTTGAACAGGGGAAATCTGTCCTGCCAGGGCTTTCTACCTAAATATTTGGAAGAACTTCCTGGTGGTAAGCTGTTCAACAGTGGAATATGTTGCCTTGAAGAGTGCTAGATTCTCCTTCCCTGGGATTTTTGAACAGATGCTATCTATCAGGAATGCTTGGATTGTCACAGACAGAACACCAGCGAGTAAAACAAAACTCAGTTTATTGAGGTTACAGAACTAAAAACGCCCGTATAAAATAAAGAACAGGGCAAACACTTGACTTCAGTGTGATAAGTAACAAAAACAGCTCAGTTTGAGCTTAAACGGTTCAAAGGGATAAACCGGGTTAAACAGAAGTATAATCCGGATTAAATCAAAAGTGCTTACTTCAGCCTGGCAAACAATGCAAACAAAAGAGGATCAACAGGAGTCAGAATGTAAACAACAGACCGGTAGCAGATTCCTCTCTGCTACTCAGAAACAGCAGGAGAATAAACCAGGCTTGTTTATTCCTTCCTGCAGCAAACGAAAAGCGTGGTCGTAGTCAGGATTCAGGTTAAGGTTCAGCGGCCAACGATATCCAGGTCCAGGCACAGCAATCAGGGTAACGGCAGTCAGCAGGGTCCCAATTCGGTCCAGAGGTCAATAGCCAAGCGTAGTCGTCTAGAAATCCAAAGGTCTCACCGATAGCCAGCAGAAGGGATAATCCGGAATCGAAGTCAGTCAGTCCAGGGTCAATCCAGTGCGAGTAGGAATTGCCCGTCAAAAAGACGACGGAGGTCCAAGCTATCGAGATTAAACACAAGTTGCACAGAGAAAAACCCCGCACAGTTCCTCCCGCCGTCGATGCCCAGTGTCCTTGGTAAACTTACGTATCCAGTAACGAATCACACCCGTCTTCAGGAAGTTCCCCAACAAAAGCCCAAGCGTCCGTCCAGATTACCTTGCCCAACGCAATTAGACATTGGTACCAAACCCCAATTTATCCCAGTTCAAGCTCGTCATCGCTGTCAGCTGCCATCCCAATTCCAGGTACCCCAACATCATCATCCTCATCAGAGCTTAAGCACCTTTGACTACGCCCCACAGCATCCCCAGCTGTGGATCCCGCTCCATCCCTCCAGCCAGTCCATGGGTCTGATCCTGCAACCCGCCAATCACCTCCCATGCTTTCATTGCCTGTTTCCCCAACACCCAAATCCTCCCTCACACGAGTCCATTCCATGTCGTCCTCCTCCGAGCTGGCCATCTCTTCCTCCAAACCCTCAGAAAAACCCTCAAATGAGTCCTCATCTGTTGGGTCTGTAAACAAATCCCGGAGCCGTTTTCTTTCACGCTCCTCGAAAGAGTCTGACTCTCGAGGAGTCTTATGACCCCTTCTTCTATTACCGGAGCCCGAAGGCTCAACCATAACATGGATTGAGTGTTCCTGCATGGCTAGAGGTTGGACTGGATGGCTTTTAGGGTCTCTTCTAGCTCTATGAGTCTATGAAAAATATACACATGGTCTGTTGGTTGAAATGAACATTGAGAAATAATAAACCCTAACAATAATAATAATAATAATAATAATAATAATAATAATAATAATTTTATTTTTATGCCCCGCCTCCATCTCACCAGAGGGACTCGGAGCGGCTTACAAATATAAAACAGGCATACAATGGTATCAAGTACAAAAAACATACAGATAAAAATTAAAAAGCATAAAATAAAATCAAAATCACTGTAAAAAACAGGTTAAAACACAGCGATGAAATCATAAGATGAACTGGGCAAAGTGCAGTGAGTGAAACTTGTAAACATGGAGGAAGTTAAGGTGCTATAAGATCATGGGGAGAACCTTAAACTGGGGTGAACGTGGCTATATCGAAGAGTTAACCAACAGGTACAACCGGTCAGAAGTAACAGCTAGTATAAGGGTTTAACGTACAATGGGCGGTACTTATTCAAAAGCCTGTGTGAAGAGCCAGGTTTTCAGGCTCTTCCTAAACACTTCCAAGGTGGCAACTTGCCTAATTTCCCTGGGGAGCGCGTTCCAGAACCGGGGGGCCACCATGGAGAAAGCCCTATCCCTCGTCCCCACCAACCGCACTTGTGATGGAGGCGGAAGCGAGAGGAGGGCCTCCCCCGACGAACGAAGAGATCATGCAGGTTCGTAGGGGGAATGCGATCACAAACCTAACCGGAAGAATTCTTCCAGAATCAAGATAGGAGTTCACTACTCCTTGTGGCTGCGAAGAATATCAGTATGAAAGCAGCCTTAAAAAGGTCCAGCAAGACTTCTCCCAAGATCTGGCATGAGAACCAGGCTATGCTATCATGGGGCTTAGTCCTAGGCCTACTGTGAGCATCCATTTGGAGTGGTCTGAAGGAACGGTACCAGCCTGGATAGGCTCAGTACACCCCACCCTCCTTTTTCCCCTTGTTCATCTAGCTGATGGTGGAAAGGCAGAAAATGATTATCAAGCAAGGTTCTTAGTCTGCTTGTAGATGCTTCTGCTTCCCAAGAAGCACTGGGGGGGGGGGGGGGTCTGTAGCAATAAGGCACAATCATAATGGCAGAAAGGCTGGAAATGGTGGGACTTAACAAAAATAAGGATAAAAGTTGTGAAAGTTTGGAAGAACTGTGTGAGTGACACTGTAAAGGACTAACTTGAAATGTGGCGAATTATTTTTTCAGTGATTTTTTTATTAACAGAAATTACATGGCTACTTTTCAGGGGAACATGAGCTATGGATTTCTGCACTTGCAGAGGGATGGAATACATAGTTTTGTTCCATCTCTATAGTTCTATGAATCTATTATACTGTTATTATTTTCATTCACAAAGCTCCCTGTGAGCAAATGGAGTTCACCTTACGAGTATAGAATGTAATCTTGACTATATTTAGTCTGAATGGCAAGATTATTATTATTTTATTAGAACCATGCTTCAGGCTAATCATTACTGAAAGCTGCAAATGATATACTTGAGAAAGTCTTCAAAGCAATTTTTTATCATTTTCGTTATGGCCCTTATGGGAAGTCAAATTTGATTCTAGGATTGTAAACAATAAAGTGATAATAGTTAATCTGCCTTAAATATGTATCTGAAGAAGCTAAAAAGAACTCTCTCTGGGAGAATTTCAAAGTGGAACAAAATGGACATAATATAATTGAAATTTCTCTATTTCTCTCTCTGTTCAGAACAAAATACATTAGGGATCTGGCTTCATAGTTAGCGTATCCTCTGCTTTGGGTTGATCATTTTCTGGCATCTGCCTGAACGAATATCTGACAGCTGATATGTCTCTGTGATAGTTTTGTCCTTTCAACTCTTTTAGGAAGAGGTGCCTGAGGAGGGCTTGGGTTCACATGCATTCTGTCCTACCTATAACTCTCAGAAAGCAAGCAGATACAAAGCAGGAGACAACCAACTGAGGAATAGTTGTATCTCTGGCTGAGGCCTTATTATTTGTATATATACCCAAGACTATTTGCCATTTTGACATGCCTAGTGCTGAAATTGTAAACAAATTGAGTGGGATTCTATTAGTGAGATATGTGTGCATAAGTGGGACATGGGGAGTTATTTCTCTTCCTTTGTTCCCTGTCCAAAGCAACAGAAGCAGGTGCCTAGGTTCTTTCCAAAGCTTTTCCTTTCACCAGCAGATGTTAAGTCATAGCAGAGAAGGATAGGAGAAGCAATCCAAATGATGAAGATGTATCTGGTCTGAGCTCTGAGGCAAAATGCATCCTATCTCCAGTGAGGGCACTCTTATTTCCTTCACCTTCTAAACCAGCGTTTCCCAACTCTGCTCCTCAAGATATTTTGGACTACAGCTCTCACAATTGTTAACAGCTGATAAGATGGCTGGGATTTCTGGGAGCTGACATCCAAAACATCTGGAGGAGCTGGGTTTGAGAAACACTACTTTAAACCAAGCTCAATTGTTGCTTCACCTGATTTGCACCCTTCCCCATTCATAAACAGCAACAGCTGTTCTTGAAATGTAACACTTGGCAAATGAAGAAATGACATGGCAAGGGCAGAATATTACACTCTACCTCCTTGATGTAAGATTGTGGTTTACGTCTTCTGAACATAACTTTAGACTCCATATGCATCACAGCTATAAACATTTCTAGGGATCTAGTGATACATTCTGAACATTATCGGAGCACCTGTGGATTGATGAATCTAGCTGGTTTCATAATACTGGTCACAGTTCAAAGCAAGCAATGCAAGACCCAGATATTTTGCTCTTACTTGTCCATCCAACCCCAACAGAAACATGGAGGTACAGAAGTTATCTTTCTGGACTTTTCAGTATCTAATCTGATACTTTTTAGAAAAATGATAGGCAAAGCAATTATCTGTGAATATTAAGAGATGCACAGATGTCAATGCTTGAAAATGAGGACAAATAATTTCTCGCTTTCTCCATGCTTAGGAGAAAAGAAATATCCATGACTTCTCACCAACATCCAGACATTCTGGAGTGTTTCAAGAAATTGTTCTATGTAGAAATACACACTGGGCTTTTTTTGACATGAAAATTGTGAGGTATTGTATTTAAAAAGACAAATTTTTCAAGTAGCACATATTTTCTTTTGGTAAGAATGCAGCTTTTTACACACAAAACATACAAATTTTACACAACAATGAACAGGTAGAACAGCAATCTTACACATAAAAACCATGTCTTTTTTGTATAAGCTTGCTTTGCACAATTTTTTTGCGTAAAATATTTTATGTCTGTGTGAAATTAATGTTTTTTCATGGGGGACAAAATAAACATGACAGCAGGCTGGAAACTATTTTTGTCCAAAACCTCATAATTCTCACACAGAAAGCCACATGCAGAAAAATTTCCCACTCTAGGTTGTACAAATAATGAGTGATAATGGCAAAATTATCATAATTGTATTATGTTCTTGGATATTTTTCAAAGTGTTAGCCAAAAAACTAAAAAAAATTGTTGGCCAAAAATGAGTCCAGGTGACCAGTGGTGAGGGAATGGCTAGGAGAAACAATTTTTCAACCAAGAAATGAATCGTGGTGATTATTCTTCACAGAAACAAATAATAATGAATATTAGGGATGTCTACTAACATTTTTGTAATAGGAGATTATTGTACATGTCTTGAATTATTTAAAAAAACAGCATCACAAACTAATCACAACATAGAATTTTAATGTTCCTCATTGGTCTGTTACAGAAAATCTCTGAAGATGTGGAAATGAATCCCCTTATTTGTATGTGTGCTCAAGTCTTCTGTTGATTTACAGTGACACATGAATTTCAGAAGGTTTTCTCAGGCAGGAAATACTTAGAGGGAGTTTGCCAATTCCTTTGTATAGTATAATAGCTGCCCTGAACAATTATGATGAAGGGAGGGAATACAATTCAACACCGTCATCATCATGTATACTATAAATCAGCATAGACCAAGATCCTATATCAGGGATTGTGCTGTATAAATCTCCAAGTTACACATTGATTATGCTATGCAATCCTTGTGCTGAATGTAAATATTGTACAACTGAACAAACACCCAAATGTGCAACTCAATGTCCATGCATAGGGCCGCCATATGTAAATTTCACTTCTGAAAATATGGCCTACATGCCAGAAAAGTCCAACTACTTCTGTAGGAGAACATACATATGTCTACAAAATATTGGCCATAGATTTCATTAAAAGAAAAACATGAAGGGAAGAAATAGTAGAAATATTGCAACCATAGTAATCAGAATATTGCACATCAGAAGAAACATGTGCTGGTTCGTTTAAAAAAAACAAACCCAAAGTCTATGTGAAAAAAAGATCTACTTTGCCTGGGAAAAGAAATGGAAATACTAGGGCAGGGACTGGCATATAGGGAACAAGTCATGTTCTCATTTCAGATTTCCAAGAATCAAATGGCAGTGTTTTGCTCCTCCCTTGCCTACACAGAAAAGCATGAAGTTGAGCAAAGCTAATTGTGTTTTCAGTTGGTGTTTGCAAACATTGGCAGAGCCATGATCAGGTTAGAGTTGAACTGGAGCCTTCAAACATCACCAGATGTCATTTTGCTCCTCTTCTGCCTTTTCTTATAGAAAATTAGGACAGGGTGGTGGGATGGTAAGGAATGGTCCAGTAAAATCCCTTCTCCATAGTTTGAACTTGGACTCAGTGGCATAAGGAGGTGTGTTCATAAGAGCAAAGTGAATTCATGTCCTGTTAGTTATGTATTGAAATTGACTGCACAGTTAGTATTCTGTGAAACAGAACTGGAAAACATAGAGAATCAGCCCCACTCTCTCAAATCTGGAATAAATCCTGGAAATGTCTCATGAACAACTGTCCTTTTGGCAGTTGTTCAGAGTAGGACATTCAATGTAGTGGCACTTGTGGTTTGGAGTATTTTTCAATCAGAACTTCAATGTGCTCCAACTATCTTTAGCTTTTGACATATTTTTATTCAAACAAGCTTTCCATTTATAGTCCAACCTGACATCTATTTCTTAGGCTTAAAAAAGAATAAAGTAGGTTGTATTTTGTGTATTTCTGCATTGTGTATATTTTACATTTTATTACTGGGGCACTAATTGTGTGTGTGTGTGTGTGCGTTTGTTTTGCAAAGCACATGGGTTGCTGCTTTCTCATTAATTCTTCATTCTTTTGGGAATTCCACAGTTTGCTTTGTGGTTGGTTTGTGGGTAGTTTCAAATGTGTTAACCAAAACTTGATTTGTTTTCTTTTGATCTGTTTTATTATCACGTTGAAAATATTCATCACTCCTCTTTCTATTTTATCTAGCATATGAAGAAAGAGTTTGGGCTGAAGTCTGCACTTGCAACGCACAACTCAAATTCTTGTTTCTACCTTCTTCTGTTCCCTGCAGCATTTTCTTTAAACATCGACTTCCCTGGAGGATACAGTAGGCGTATTTCTTTTTCCACTCCAATGCTTTATTTTCATTTTCTTTTCTTATACTATGTGATATATTCTCTCATAAGCTTTGTGACATCACTCCCCAGGAGACTGAAATGTGCAACAAATAAACTTTACTTCATGGTGGAACTCTTTTCATAATTACTAAACTTAAAATGGCTGATTTCCAGTCGCCTACAGTGACTCACCAGAACTTTTCCCCTCCAGCTACTCAGTCACACAGAGCACTGGGTAATACTGTCTAGAATAAAGGAGCCTACAAGATGAGGATGATGGATTTGGGCATTTTTGAACATAGAATTTCATTGCATGGACTCCCTATTCCATTGCAACCATGCCATCATTTATAGTGGATACATATGAGCTTCAGCACCTTTGGCATCATACTTACTTAACTTGTGCAATTCCTCTTATTCAACAATTCATGGTGTCACAGTGCATACCATTTCTGCATACTAGGCATGTGTGATCCATTAAAAATGGTTAAAAGGTCATTACAAAGCTTGGGGGCTCTGGTGTTTTGTTTCTAAAGTGTTTCTAAAGTATAGTTAGTGAAAATTTCATTAGTATAATGAAAGTAATAAAATTTTGTTACTTTTTTGTTATAGTCATTGCGCATAATTACTACAATTGGGGAAACTTCAGGGGAACTTTTCTCCCTCATTTTTACAGCTATTGGGATGAAACTTGCTACATTTACCAGTGTTAGCCCACCAAATTACAGAATGTTTCACTTATCCACAAACTTTTAGGGATTTTTCAAACTTTTTATAAACAACATTTTTTAAACAACACTACAAGAGCTATCTTCTTGATTTTTCTGTCCAATGACACAAGATAACAGGGGATGATTCCCCCCCCCCCCTCAAAAAAAACTTTCAGAAATATTCATACATCTTCTGATTATAGGGATTTTTTTAAAGTTTTGACAAAAACATTTTTTGAAAGAATGCAGGGCCTTTTGCATTCTCTGACATAGGACTCCCCGCCTTCCCAAATTACATGTTCCAGAGTTCTGTGCTTTCTTTCCCAGTGAACACTGTTCCCTGCTTTCCCTCTCCTAATGGCGAGAGGCCATTTCTTTAAAGAGGAATGGGAGTCTCTTTGGCTTTGTTTTGCTTGCTTGCCATGAAAGTGAAGCTGAATTGGGAGAGAGCCTTCTGATATTTAGAAAATACAAACAAAAAGGGATTGGGTAAGTTTTGATTCTTAAGTTTTAGGCACAGGCCATGCCCGTGTGTCAGAAATCACTTTGGAAGTACAGATCAAACAAATTTTAATCTGACTTTAAAAACTTTTGCATCAGCCTGCTGCATACCATTGTAACCCTGCCTCCCCAATACTTGCAGAGTTCCATAATTTTTCTATTTTTATTTTAGAGTAATTTTGCAATTACAGCTTTGAGAAACAAAGAAAGCAAATATAATTATACATTATACAACATAAAATAAAATGGACGGCTTTGGAATTGTGAAAAAGAAGGGAGGAGAAACCTGACTCCTGATGTCACCTTACTTCTGGCATGCCAGCACAGAAGTGGAACAGATCCATCATGCCAAGAAAAGTGACAGAAATGCTGCATGACTGCAAACATAATTATGGGGATGGGGCAAACCGGAAGCAGGATGCACAATGTTGGTCTGCCTCCATCATGAGATACAGTCTATAGTAAGAAGACTGAGGATTTCATCAGACAGGTAGGGGAAAAGCTGGGGACAGTGTGGGACAGCAGAGGGAACCATCCTACTCTGTTCCCTCTCATCCATGTTTGTCTGTTGCCACCTTCTTCTGGTCATGTAATGGGCTCAGTGGGAGTCCATCTTGGCAGCATGGAGAAATAGGGAGAAGACACAGAGAAGACTGTGTCTTACAAGGTTTTGAGAGACATATGTGGCAAGGCAGCAACTAAAACTGTGAAATGGGGTACCCTATTCAAACATGTACCTGAATACACATAAAGCTCAAACAGAACAGGATGTTAACACATTGTTTCAAATTACTTGAGTGCAAATAAGACCTTCTGTATTTGCTTGAACAAGGTGTTGCACCCCAAGACAGAGCGAGCACCCGAAAACCAGGCAGGAGCCAATATAACACACAAGCTATTTATTGAAGCAGAGTATATATGTCTATGTACATTTAAGGTGGAAAGTCAGAGTAAGAAATAGTCCATAATATATAGTCTATTGCAATTCAGAAAGAGTTCATCAATGTCCAATTTGTAATCCACAAGTGAAGCTCGATAGCTTCCTTTAAGAAATCAAAGTTTGTCCATGAAACAATAGCAGGAACAAAGCACTGCAAATCCACTTGAAAAGTCCCGTAGCAAACAAGGAAGCAAGGTAAACAAGGCAAAGTCAATATCGATTCAGGAACAGGGAAGTCATGGTAACAAGGCAAGGGCTACTTGGGAGTCACGGCTCGACGCGGCTCTCCAGGAACTGGGAACTTGACATGGATTCAGGAGACAAGGCAAGGAGCTGAAAACTGGAACCTCTTCTGAGCAAAGGCAAAGTTGACACCACAATGAGAGTAGAGTGAGGAGTACTTTTAACAGAATCCCAAGTCTGCAAGAATTAGGGAGTACAGAACCCACAGAGTTCTCATAGGAAAATTAATCATTATCCAATTTGAGAGCGAGTCTCCAACTTCTTCTCACTTAAAAGTTCCATTCTCCCCCAAGTCTGTACCATCTGGTATGGGTAACGCTGGAGAGATTTTGGAATATTCGTCAATTAGTGGATCCTGTGATTCCACAATATCCGGCACCTGCAAGGCCATGGGGCCTGGAACTGAAGCAGGAATGTCCTCGAATTCCATCGCCTCATCTGTTTCTAACTCTAAGTCTCGATGAAACCTGGGCCATGATGGTTGAGCCACAACACAAGGTTACAAAGCTCCTGTGAGCAGCAACTATCATAAAGTGAGATTCTTGCTTATCAGAATGTTGTAACTATGTTCAAACCAACATAATTTTAGAGGCCATTTGTGAATTCATATTGAATACACAAAGGTCTAACATCCTTCCAGCCACTTGGGTACATTGGGAAGCAGGGCTTACCTGCTACAAGGGACCCTCCTACATTGACCTACCAAGGGTCCATCCATACAAGCTGAAATTGTGGGACCTGTCTCCGTTTTTACCGGAGATGTCCAAACCATGGTATGAAGAGGGGAGAGGAGATGAAGGCAGTGATACGGTAATAAAGGAATGTTTACTCAGGAGGTAGGGTCAGGAAAGGAGTCCTATCACAAAGAAAATAGGGTGAAAAGTACATGAAAGTGGGGAAAGTCCACTGTAGTCATCATGAAAAGAAGGAAACACTGTTAAATAGTAAGGCCAGTTAAACTGAAATGAAATGAGATATCATAACGCAACATGACCTGAAAACATGTTATAAAACAATGAAAAAATGTTTTAAGGCAACCTTCTTGTTAATTGTCTGCCAGTTGTTTTGCCTTTGAAATAGAAGCATACATCATTGCTTGTCTGTTTCTTTTGTGTGCAAATGTGAAACTATAATTTTTTTTCTCGATGCTCATGAGGTGGTGAGATGTTTTCCATCTTGAGAGATTTTCACATTTGTGGAAACAATTGCACAAATTGAAGACAACTGTCAAAAGCGTCTGATGCCTTTTTTTGACAGCAAGAGTTCTTTAGTGCTTTTCTGTGTTATGTGATCATGCTTTGCTTTACAAATAAAAAGACATTTATTTTGTGCAAGACATTTTGTGCAAGTTGTGGAAACTTTGACCCCACCCCCACAAAAAAAGCAGGAGTGCTCTTGCACTGAAGGAAAGATATCTCATAGAGGTTAACACATTCCTCTAGGTATCTCTATCATGATGCAGAAGTAGAATGTTTCATCACGAACAGATAATTTAGTAAGATTTCTTTGCATCTGTCTTTTTAAGCTCCAAATCACTCACAAGATTTCAAGAGGAAGCATCAAGTCAAAACATTCACCTGACCTCTGGATCTCTCCTGTAACTCTAAAATGATTTGTTTTGGTCTGGATTTCAGGATTTGTCCAAACTCAATTTGCACCCCTAGAAATTTGTCTGAAATGGACTGGACATTTATGTAAAAGAAGCCTGGTGTACCTGAGCCCCTGACTGCTCTTTTTCTCCCTTAATATATTCATCTGCTTTTGAATTTTGTCTAGATGTTGTGCAAAGTGTTCTGTTCCCCCCTTTGTTTCAAAGCTTAAGATTTAGAGTACAAAAACTGCACAGGTATTTGGAAAAGTTTCACAGACTTTTCAATAATGTGAATAAATACATAAATTTGAGTCCCCCATGCCTTCATGGAGATTCATGCTGCCTGTATAACGACATCATTTGATTTCCCCAAATGCGTCTGTGGAATAAATGTTCTGTACATTGATATGTGTCAGAACTGAAAAAGGAGTCATAACCCAGTACGTGTAGAAACATCTCTATTTTTTTGGTATCTTGATTTCCTCAAATATGCAGTTTTGTATTGACATAAATGTATTATACTGCCTCTCTTGCCTGATACTGAGTAGCCAATTATTCACCATATAATCCAGTCATGTTCATCTAATATAAAAAGTGAAATCATTTTTTCTGTTGCTATTAATCTTTCCTCTCCATATGACAGGTTTAGTACATTTGGGGAGACTGTGCATGTCTTTGTGATACCATCACAGAAAAAATGTAGCATTAATTTATGAAAACAATACATATCTTCACTTTAGAGTACTCTCCATGTTCATATTGCTAGAGTGTATTCAGCTACTTTGGTGAGAATTTTCTGATGCTGGACACAATTTTTACAGGTATGTAATGCCATTACATAATGGAATTTTGCTAAGTAGAACTCATGTACACACATCATATTATTTGTAGGAAAAAGCAACATAGTAGTAATAAGAAGCTGTTACTTAGATTTGGTCACTCCTTTCCTGCCTTGTACCCATGACCTAAAGCCTACATCTGCATCCTCTACAAAGTATCTGAAAAACTGTGGCTCCATCTACACTGTTATACAGTGCAATTTAGCTCTCACATTAGTCTAGGAGGCACCCAAGCTAATGCATTTTAACCTGGGGTAAAAAAGTTTAATGTAGTTTGACCCCAGATTAAAAAAAATGCTGGGAAATATATTGGGGGGGGGGCTGTGGAGGTTGCCATTTTGGATCCCCCTGAGGGATCCAAACTCACATCTGCAGAGCTGTCCTGCACTGCCCTTGCTCAGGCATCCCAGGAAGCCTCGCTGCCCCCTGTGCCCTCCCCCCAGAAATCATCCTTACCATTGCAGGAGGCTCTCCTCTTGCTGAATTGCCTTGCTGAGGATGCAAAGGAGCTTTGTAGAGGAGAGGGGGACTTTCTGCTTCAAAGCTCCATTGCGCTATCAATAAAGGTGATCCAGGAAAAGATCAACCCCCTTCAATGGTTTGGGGGGGGGGGGGGAGGTGGCATGGAAACTTGGGATGTTGTGCCCATACTGGGCAGTATAAGCTAATCTTAAAAGCTGTGGCATAGACACTGAGCACTGAGAGGACCTGACCCTAGAAAATTTTAATTGAAAGTCAGCTACTACCAACAGTGCTGTGGAATTTGAAGAGGCACGAATAGAGTGTCCTGTTTTGTCGTTCAAGAACAGCCTTAAGACACTGTGGTAAGTAATGAAAACTGCTCTACTTCAGCAAAACATAAAGTATAGTACACTCAGTGAAATAATGAAAAAGAAAGCCAGGAAGTCTTACTTCAGACAAACAGGCATAAATCCAGATGCAGACTTGGAGCAGGCACACAGAGAGTGAAGGCATTGGTGTCAGTTTGTTACCAGCAAGAGCTGGCTGCACCTGCTTCGGCTTTTATATCCCTGGGTCCCCACAACTGCTAGGGCAGTTCCTAATCACTCAGCTGCATTTCTGGCAGCTAATCTAGCTGAACGATGTCTTGGCTCTGTTTCCTTTCGCCTTTCCTGGAATGAGGGTACTTGCAAAGTCTTCTCCTCAGACTCCAACTCACTCTCTGATTCATGGACACTTTCCTGCTCCTCTTCCTCTTCTGAAGAAGAGGAATCCCTGACATAGAGGGCAAAGGGAAGAAACATGTCAAGAGGAAGGCACTTCAAGTGAAGCCAACCCTTGTTGAGACTGTGTTCCCTCTAGAAATCAAGGTCCTCACTGCGAAAGAACATACAGATCCAGAATAGATCTCTACAGTAACCTACAGACCTACAGCCAAGACTCTACACTTGGAAGGCAACCATACTCAGCTGAGAATGATAGCCTATGATGCTGAACTGCTTCCTGCCACTGAGGAAGCATAGGGTACTTAGGCAAGTCCCCACACTTTAGCACTACTGGAAAGAGCTAAAAACTTGTTTGTTTGTTTTCAGCAGACCCTTTGACATTTCAGATCGTAGCCAGATTGCCCATTACTTCAGCACCTTATATCTATTCTCTGATGAGTATACACCTGGGATGCTAAATGGATTGTTTTGGATCTCTTAATCAAAGGCTATAGCTGTATTTTATTGACTCTGTTACTAGAGGCTGCTTTTGTTAATTTTATATGTTTGGTTTTATGTAAATGTGTTACTGATTTTATAACATCTGCATCTCTCTATATGAGCTTTCCCAGGTTGGAGAAGGCTTTCCACCAGCATTGCAGCCATGGTTGTTGAGGACACAGGAGATAGCCTTCTTGAGGCTCTTCCACACAGCCATATAACTCAGAATATCAAGGCAGATATTCCACAACATCAGCTTTGAACTGGGTAATCTGAGCCCACACTGCCATATAACCCAATTCAATGTGAATTTAATACAGCTGTGTGGAAGGAGTCTTGGTGACTGCTATGAAGTTGTGGAATTCGCTCTCATGGGGAGTTCAGTTGACTTCCTTCTTCATCCCTTTCCACCAGCATTTAAAGACCTGGTTATTCAGACACGTCATCGACTTATAATTGACATGGCAGAAGAGATTTGTAATGGTGCTTTGCTCTTGTCCTTTTCATTATGTTTCAATTGTATTTTAAGTGCTTTTAACATAACACACTGCAGGAAAAGCCTTTTAAGTAGGCAATTTTTGGTTTAAGAAGGTTCAATGAGGACTTGATACATATTGGATACATACCTACCCCATCTCACCAGAATCTCTAATAAAATAACATGCCTTTGACTTATCACACAGCAAAGGGATGACTCCTTCCCTTTCTGGGTTTCCCAGGGAGTATATTTGGGTCTTTTTTGAGAAAAAAAAAGACCCAAATGAGTGTCGAGAGATATTACTTTTGGGGGCCATTTCCTTATTTATTTTTTTTAAAGAATAATGTATGAATAACTTGCCTTGTTCTGAGTAACAAAGAAGATGCATTTAAAAAGTGATTTTAGCATATTATTAATAATATTCAAGTCCCGTCTATTTCCTTTCCTCCTAGCTTACTTCAGTCTAGTTTCTAAAATAAATAGTATGCCTTGATCAAACAGTAGCACGTATGTCCAAAGTTCAGCATTGTTTTCGGTTATTTTGATTTATGAACATCAAGAACAATTAAGATGTTATGTATACAAGCAGGCAAAACATACGTCTGAGGAAATGGACTACAACAGCTTATATTACAATAAACGTTTTAGTCTTGAGTGTTCCACCAGACTGCTTGTCTTTACTGTAATACACTAAGTGTTATGTCCAAGAAGCAAAAACTCATTCCAATACTAAAAAAATTATAATCCACATAACAAATATACGAAGAACTGGCCCAAAAATGCTACTATTACTTCCATTAGTTTTTATAGGCTTAATCCTCATCAGCTTGCTAATTACTCTCGGATGGCTCAGGTGGAGGTTTAAAGAGAAACTTCATATTAGATCACAATTTTTCTCCCGCTTTTGAGAATCCATCTGCTCCCCAAACCCTAACACTATATAATTGTTATGCCAAGCAGGAAGTCATCTAGCTTGCACAGGCAGCTTTTCTATTTCAGTCTATGGCTGATCCACAACAGCTTCTGCTATAATCTGTAGCACAGGTGGTGATGAAACAATATTATTGTCTAATGCAGACTGCTGAACTATCTCATGTCTATTTTCTATGGAACCAAATAAGAAGCATTTCACACTAAAGTGGTAGGAATACACAACATAAATAGCTGTCATCACTAATTTATGTCACTAATAGCTTTTCCTTTGCTTTTTTTTCTCTACCTCAGTAATCTATTATTGTTTGAATGTGCTAGCTATAATGATCTGCATATAAAATTCACACTTGCTTTCAACAGACCAACCGAAACTCCAAAAATTATCCTGCCCTAACCCCCTGGAAGTGTTTCTGAGCTTCTCTATGTCCTGCAGTGTGATTCTATAGTATGCTTCCAACCCAAGTATAGTCACAACATAGAATTCATTATTATTTATGGTTTCAGGGATCCATTGAGGGTTTTGGGACACATAGCCCGTGGATATGGGGAAGCATACTGTACTCTGAACAGATACTTTTTCTAAATTGACAGCTCTTATAAAACATTTTTTGCAATTTTTTAAAATTAACAACTTTCATAAAACAAAATCAGATTTGTCCTATAACATAAACACAACTTATATGCAATATTGCTCTAACATAAAAATCATATTAACATAAATATCCTATTCAATTTTAGTTGAAATGTCTATAATCTCAGGCAATAATAGAATGAATGAAGCATTATTTCCCATATTCTATGCCTAACTGCTATGGAGACAAAAAAAACCATTTTTTGAGATCAAGACAAAACATACAATTTCTCAGAAAATCATATCACTGTGGTGCCTATGATGTTGTTGTTTATTCGTTCAGTCACTTCTGACTCTTTTGACCTCATGGACCAGCCCACAACAGAGCTTCCTTTTGGTCGTCACCACCCCCAGTTCCTTCAAGGTCAAGTCAGTCACTTCAAGGATACGATCCATCCATCTTGCCCTTGGTCTGCCCCTCTTCCTTTTTCCTTCCTTTCCCCCCAGGATCATTATTGTCTCCTGTCTTCTCCTTATGTGGCCAAAGTACATCATCTTCAGGTGCCTATGATACATTTTGGAAATATAAAGCCCAAAAGCATGCACATAATTACAAATGTGCATGCTCGAAGCATGTACATTGAAAAATGTGAAAATATTGACTAGTGGAGAAAACTTGTCTAAAACATGTTCATTAAAATGTGTACAAAATTGGATGTGAACAGGGAAAGCACTCCATAAATTCTCTGGAAAGGAAAATATATCTCCAACCTGATAAGAGCAAAGGATGGAATAAGAATACAGGTATTTCAATAAATGTGTGAAAATCTTAATAACTGAGAAAGCTGACAGTTGAACCACCTATCTACATGGGCCAAGAGAAACAAGCTCACCTTGCAACTGCTGGAACCACTCCAGGCAACATATGGCTGATTTTGCAGCAAAAGTGCCACTTCCAACAGTTAATCTGCACGAGTGGAACTGTAATTTTACTTCAACGCTTTCAGGGAGCTTTGAAACGATTTGAAGCCTAGACAGCTGGATTAGGCTGGATCTGGGATGACTTGGGCACCTCCTACACTGCCATATAAAATCCCCAGATTATCGGCTTTGAACTGGATTATATGCTAATGTAGACTCATATAATCAAGTTCAAAGCAGATAAAGTGGATTATTTGATTTGATAATCTGGATTATATAGCAGTGTAGAAGGGTCCCCATTGTTGACACAGCAAAAACACTCATGAATGAAAATAGTTCCAAGTAGCTCCCTAGCTGAGCCTTGTTGGAGATGTAACTCCTGGAATTCACATGGCTGGGCAACCTGTTGTGACTTCACCAGAAGTGACATTATCAGCAAGTCTTTGATGGGCAGTGACTTGGAATTGCTTGGAGTTGGCAAAACAGGGCACCAGTGCTGATATGCTGTCAACCTGGCCAGTCACTAGGACTCCATGGACCTCATCACACTTACCAAAACAAGCATACTAGGACACTTCAAGCCATCTTCAGGAACAGAGCACCATACTAGCCATCGCATGACATCATGTGACTTTTGGCAGAGGTGGAAGCATCCTTGGACACTCCCCCCCTCTCCAAACACGACAGCCTTCCCATGTTGTACTGGCTCCACTTCTGTCCTGTTTGAGTGACACTTCTCCCATGTGATGAGGAAAGTGTCACCTCACCTTTTTGGCAGACGGGGTGACAAAGTCGCCCCTTGTGCCTGCTGTTTCATCACAATTGCTAGCAAAACAGAATTGGGGGGGGGGATCCCCTATGTGTTAAGGTCGTAAAACAGCTCTGAGGTGCTTCGTCTTTTCAGTTTGGCCTTTTACACTGCTTGATTTGTTATAACAATTTGACAATTCTGTCATTTTAAATTGTCTTGTATCCTGAGGGCTATTTGTAAAAAAAAAAGATGGGATAATATGAAGTAAAAATGGTTCCACAACTCATTCCACATATTGCCATGCATTAAGGCATCAGGGACACTCTTCCTCATCTTTCAAATAACTACATTTTTTCAAACACAAATTATAAGTCTTCTCTATGCTGATGCCACAATTTTGAAATTTCCTCCTTTGTCAGGACTATCAGGCCTCAATCTTCTTTTTGATGCCAGGTTAGAAACCTGTTATTTTTCCAGGCATTTTAAATTTTTATTTTTATATTTCCTAGCTGATAAAAATACAGTTTGTACCTGTTAGTTTTACTGATATTGACATTTTGGTCTTATGCTATTTACATTGCATTTGATATTTGATTTTTGTGTAAATTGCCTTGAAATCCTCTTTTGGGTAAAGACACGGTCTATACAATTTTGTCTATACAATTTTAAAGAACATAAATAAAACATACCCCTAAAAATCAACTGCTTCTGACTTCCTTAATTTTCATCCAAGTTTTATTTCCCGTGGTTTTTGAAACCAGATCTTTACTTCTTCGGTGCCATTTATCCATTGCCTTGCTACACATTCTACATACTGAGAGCAGCTTTAAGCCTGAATCTTATTGTTTGTTCCAGCTAAAACCCCATTGACCCAAGATTAAGCAAATTATTCATTGGATCTACTCAAGGTGGGACTAACTAAAGGGATTCCCTTATATATGTAGATAAACCATCTGTACAGAAGAGGGATGCATTAAAAGGCTTGACAGAACTGCAGTATCCTGTTAAAATAGCAATGAAAATATAAAGAGGGGAACACCCAAGGTAGCCAGGAAATTCCAGAATAGCAGAGTTCTATTTGAGTGTGTATGTGTGCATGTGTGTGTGCATGCATGTGTGGGATAGAATGGTGTTTTTGTATGTGCATGAGAGGAATGGAATGCCATACCCTCCAACATTTCACAGATGAAAGCCAGGACACATGGCCAAGCAACATCAGAGTATGATCAATATAGCCAACATTATTAATAAAATCACAAATGCCACAATAGGATGTTTTTCTTTCACAGTGTTCACAGTGAAGTGCAAGATTATGCCCCTCCTCTGCCCTGCCCCGCCATGAATTGTATGCAAACTACTTTTGCATATTGAACTCAGTTTGCCATAACTGAAGTAAGCTGAGGACAAAGGAAAGAAGTGTAAGATGGAGAAAGAAGCAGGGGCATTATAAAAGGAGCTGAAAGAGTAGGAGAAGAGAAAATCCATCAGGACCAAATTGAGACTAGTGTGGAACTGCATGGCATAAAAGAGGGCGTTTCTGTGGGTAGTTCTACACCGGCATTAAAATGTAGTTCTTTGCCATTTCAAGGTCAGCATGTCCACAAAATGTATACACACACCCCTCAATGTGAGCTGCACACATCCAGTCAAAAACAGCATATTAAAAAGAACTTCAACAAAATTTTTGGAATAAGCCATAACATCCACTGCAACCAATCATGCAGAGCTGGACATGAGACAGAAAAATGCAGAATGCTTGTTAGGACAGGGTTAACACTGATACATTTGAAAAATTTGGAAAGACAGCTTGTTGGAAAGTAAACAAACACCATCACTGCCCCACCCCCCAAGGAAACTACAGGATTCCCATGGGAATGTTCACTTTCTGCTCCTTCTTTGCTGTGCCCTGCCTTGCTCTAGCACAGGTAGGAGCAAACTTCTTTGGACTTCAACTCCCACAATTCCTAACAACCGGTAAACTGGCTGGGATTTCTGGGAATTGACGAGCTTGCTCTAGCACCTATCCTGCTCTAGCATCTATTGAACCATCGTGGGCTTTAAGATCTGTCAGGGAGACCCTCATCTCAGTCCCACCTCCATTTCAAATGCGGTTGGTGGGGATGAGATAGAGGGCTTTCTCGGTGGTGGCCCCTGACTTTGGAATGCCCTCCCGAAGGAGATCTGGTTAGCCGCCACTCTTCAGGCTTTCCAGACACAACTGAAAACACGGTTTTTTGAACAGGCCTTTGGACCATGATTAGCACCTTACTCACTAAACATGAAGCCTTAGTGATTGATTCCATTAGCTCTTTATGGACTAAGACAGTTCACAGCCTTGTGACATTGTTAGATTTTAATTCAGTAGGGTTATATGTTATTTTCATGCAACTAATGTTTTGTGAATTTATTTTGCTATTGCTTTATTTGTTATGTACCTTATTGAATTTTGTATGCTCTGCACTATGATGGTGGTGGGGGACAATATGCACATGTGTTTGTGTGTGTATCCCAATTAGACATACTGCTGCCCATCAATGCATCCCTACAGACAATGTTAAAAAAAACATTCCTGGGTTGAGATCAATCTTCAATCAGTGAAGGTGCTCTGCAGTGAACCAGTTCTATTTAATCCACTGACTCAGTTTAAATGGCTGTGTAGAACTGCCCTGTGCAAATGGAAATCTGAACAAGAGCAATCTATAATGCAACATGTTGAATCGGGTTCTTTTTGTCAAAAGATTTTGAGCCAGGTGCTGGTCTTATTTATTAATTGTTCAGATGAAGTCCACATAATAATTATACAGAAAGTGACAAATTGTATATGTCAAATATTGAAAGTCTAGAAGGAAAAAAATGAAATTGTCATGACCTTTTCCCTAAAACAGTCTGTTATCCTATTTGGAACATTGAGGTATTCTTCACGTTCTCAGTCTCAATGGTGATATTTCATGAAAACTGGGGCATTGTATTTTTTGTGTAAAGTAGAAAACCCTTTCTTTATAGGCTGCAGCTGTTCCTGACCCATCTTGCTCTAAAACCGTCTCTCAATGTAAGCACAAACACATTCACAGCAGAGCTCCTCTGTAGATCTAATTTATAATTTCTCCTCCTCAGACATCTGGAGAATTTTATCAGTGTCTATGGTGTCAGGGCAAATTACCACATAATAGCTCAAAGCTGCCTTGCTAGGCTGGTCTAGCATGACTTTTCCTGCAGTTTGCTTAACAGGGATTTTGTGATAAGGCAGAGTCTAATCTGTGCTCTCGCTCTAAAAGGTGTTATCTGTGCCATGGGAAGGCTGATATTGTTGCTTTATGATGCCTTTAGCTCTCTTCCAATTTAGGCCTGTGGGAGGCAGAGGGGAATGAATTGTTTCCTGAATTCCAGTCAGTTGGACTGCCTGCTGTGCCACCATTTTGAGATTTCAGTCTCAATTTGCCCATTTAGAGTAATCTCAGATGACTCTGTCATCACAAAATCTCTCCTTTCTGGAAGTTTTCTTCTGAAAAGTTGTGTGAGGATAAATTCGGAGCCTGAGAGCTAGCAACTTCTACAGGTTGTTTGTGGGTGGTCTGTGAGGACCGAAGGACAAAACCTGACTAGATGCGCATCTACACTGTAGAATTAAAGTAGTTTGACATGACTTTCACTGTTATAGCTCAATGCTTTGGAGTCGCGAGAGTTGTCATTTTACAAGGTCTTTAGCCTTCTCTGGCAAATAGAGAAAACGTGGAAGCAGTGACAGACTTCATATTTCTAGGTGCGAAAATTACTGCAAACACAGACTGCAACCAGGAAATCAGAAGATGTTTACTTCTTGGGAGGAGAGCAATGACCAACCTCGATAAAATAGTGAAGAGTAGAGACATCACACTGGCATCTAAGGTCCACATAGTTAAAGCAATGGTATTCCCCATAGTAACCTATGGATGTGAGAGCTGGACCATGAGGAAGGCTGAGTAAGAGAAGATAGACACTTTTGAACTGTGGTGTTGGAGGAAAATCCTGAGAGTGCCTTGGACCAGAAGAAGATCCAACCAGTCCATACTCCGGAAAAAATGCCTGGCTGCTCACTGGAGCGAAAGATATTAGAGGCAAAAATGAAGTACTTTGGCCATATAATGAGAAGACAGGAAAGTTTGGGGAAGATCATGATGCTGGGGAAAATAGAAGAAAAAAGGAAGAGAGGCCGACCAAGGGCAAAATGGATGGATGATATCCTTGAAGTGACTGGCTTGACCTTGAAGGAACTGGGGGTGGCAGGGAGCTCTGCCGTGGACTGGTCCATGAGGTCACAAAGAGTCAGAAAAGACTGAATGAATGAACTGCGATCTCTAGCTTATTTTATTTCTGCTTTTCCCATCGTATCTATTTCCTTAACTTTATCTATATGTTATTATTGCATCACAAAATAAATCTTAAGAGTATTTTAAAAAAGATCATGATGCTGGGGAAATGGAAGTAAAAAAGGAAGAGAGGTTGATCAAGGGCAAAATGGATGGATGTTATCCTTGAAGTGACTGGCTTAACCTTGAAGGAACTAGGGGTGGTGACAGCTGACAGGAAGCTCTGGTGTGGGCTGATCCATGAGTTCACAAAGAGTCTGAAGCTACTGAATGAATAAACAACAGCATTCTCTGCCAAAGAGTGCTAGAGCACAACCACACTGAAATCCCAATAGCACTGATTTGACTTGGTTGGATCCTGCCTGATCCAGTTGTCCCATACTTCCAAAACTCTGGGATCAATATGGAGCTTCCAGGAAGCTCTGGAGTAAGGCCAAACTTCATTGACCCAAATTAATGGTTGGATGCAGCACTTCTGCTGCAAATACAGCTATACATCATGGAGACTCCTGGAGCAGATGAGTGGAGAGTTTCCTTACTTTCACCATATAGATGCGGCCTCTGCTACAGCTATAATTCATACATGCATGCTGTTGCATGAATTTCCTGAATGAGGAAAGGGATGACAGGCAAAAGTGTTCCAGTTAGCCTTAGACATAGAATAGTTCAGAAGTGACAATGCCCTGTTAGTTATTTTTTCTAAAGGAACACACTTGCACACCATTTATGCATTGCAACACCCAGTTGCTAGCAGATTCTGGGAGTTGTGGTCTCTAAAATTGGTGTCATGCTGTATTAGGAATTATGGGAGCCATAATCCCCACAAGTAGGCTTGGGAATTATGAGAGTTGCAATTCCAAAAAGTAGGGACATAGTTTGACTGGGATATGTAGCTAATAGTCCAAAGGAAAGCAGGATCATGCTGCCTGGGGGACTCTGGTAATATTTGTGCAACAATATATATAATTTCCAGCTTTTCTTCCTGCTGCCTATTTTGCTATCACTAGATCACAGATGGTTTGGACAGGATTGAAAGGTTGAAGGCATGATATATCAGTTATGATATTCAAATCTGCGTGTATTGGATGTTATTAATGAATGCTTTATTTAAATGGACACGTTGATACCCAGTGGCAGGTAAGGCATACTCACTGTTGACATCCAGCTAATGATCATAGGAAGGTATGATCTTGTTTCCTTACCATACGTCGTATATAGAGATAAGATATCAAGTGATACATATTACTGTAGCCCTGAGATGATATAGTAGGAAAACTGTGTGGGAGCCAAAAGTAAATTTATTACCAATACTAACACCATAACTAGTGCCTCCCAAAGCAAGCACAAATGCCTCCATAGCAATGAGAAGCTGCTGTGTCATTTTGTTTCACCATTTTGAGAAGGCTTGTGACAAAATGGAAGCATTCTGAGCAGTGGGGCTTCTGGGGCATGAATAACGTGTAGTGGTTTTGCATGCTTTCATATGTTTGTGGGGTTTTACTTTTTTTTCCATGAGGGTTTGGGGTCAGAATTACCCAAAATTGGGTCAAAATCATATTATATTTTTTTTCCAAAAAGTTACAATATATTTTCTGATTGATTGATATTATGCTTGTTTGCTTAATATTAGCAGAGTTCCGTTCTTTAATGGACCAGTTTCCTTCAGAAGAGTGTACATTTATTCCTAATATTAGTTTTCTCTTCTGGTTATCATCAGCAGTCATTTATTTCCAGCTTGCCAATGAAATTAAGCCCATTATGTGAAAACCCAGATTCTATAATTATCACATTTACCCAGCACAAGTCACTTGTCAGCATTTTAAAATAATTTTGTTAAGTACAGAGGATGGAGATACAGCCGATTAGCTGGATGTCAATTACAGAAAACTCCAATTAAGATTTCTGGGAGATGAAAACCCCTCGGGGTAGAGAAGTCCCACATTGAAGTAACTCTGATCATCAGATAGCACAACTTTCTTCTAAAGAAATGAATCCTCTCCAAATCAAGCAGTGAAAATGCATAATTCAACGGAAAGTTACTCATTCTTCAGCAGACAGGAATACGGAAACCACTTGTATAAAATATCAGCTCTTAAGGGTTGACCTTTGTCCCAAAAGTTTGAAACAAACTGTCATTATTTGTTTGAATATCTACTTTAAAGGTCTAACTGAGGCATATACAAAATCCACATAGGCACAAGAGAAGTAGGAGAGTAAACTTGCCAAACTCATAGACTAAAATAAAATTAAATATTCCCCATAAAAAGCAAGAACCAAAATGGGGTTAGTGGAAGTGGTACAATGGGAAGTTACACTCAAGTAGAAATCAAATATAAGGAGTGAACCACTGTGGTATAATGGTTTGAATTCTGGACTTTGATTTCAAGAGACTTGGTTCAAATCATGGCTCAACCACTGAAGAACCTTGGGTAGGTCATGTTTTCTCAGTCTTAAGGTGAATCTACACTGTGGAATGAATGTGGTTTGACACCACTTTAACTGTCATTCTCAATGCTATGGAATCCTGGGAACTGTAGTTTGGTGAAGCGCCTGCACTCTTTGGCAGAGAAGGCAAATAACCTTGTTAGACTATAATTCCCAGGATTCCATGGCATTGAGCTATAGAGGTTAAAGTGACGTCAAGTCAACCTACATTCATTCTACAGTGCAGATGTACCCTCAGAGTAGTGGTTCTCAATGTGTGGGTCACCAGGTGTTTTGGCCTACAACTCCCAGAAATCCCAGCCAGTTTACCAGCTGTTCAGATTCTGGGATTTGAAGGCCAAAACATCTGGGGATCTACAGGTTGAGAACCACTGCCTTAGAGGAAAGCAATGACAAGTTTCCTCAAAATAAATCTTACAAAAAAAAAAAAAAACAAACAAACCTTGAACTTGGTTATCTAAGGTTGCAATTGACTTGAAGGCACATGAGAAGGAGGAGAATGACGATAAGCAGTAAAAAGTGAATTGAAGGTTATTATAGCATTCATGAAGGTAAGGTCACAAGCTAGCACATGTGGAGGTTCGTAAAGACACCATTATGGATGGGTTAACTGGAAAAGTACGTGTAAGAAGCTGATTGGCTGAGCCTGTGAACAGCTAGGAATCTGATTGGTCAATTTCTCTGCCATACTACTGGGGAACTGGTTTCAACAGGATTTTTTTTCCTCAGAGTGAGTATGGAAACAGCCAGGAGAGATGATGGCTGCCAGTTCAAAGAGGCCCTGTTATTTCTAAGGCACTGAGGCAATTCTATGGACTATTTATTCCTACTGTTCTCTGCAAGCAATCAGAGACACTATTGTAAATATTGCTCTGTTTGATCATTTTGAAATCAGTAAAGTTCCTGATAATTGTTCTACAAAGCTGAGTGGCACATCATTACCCTGCAGGGTGACTTTGGTTCACATGTGGACGTAAGAGCTTCTATTTAACATCATCTACAATCCTTAACAGCACTGAGAACTGAAACGGAGAACATAGTGCATGGTCAACTTTCTCCCCAACAAAAGATACTGTAAAGCAAATACATGTTGTGCTTTGACATGTTTTACAGTGTAGAATTAATGTAGTTTGTCTGCCATGCCTCAATGCTATGGAATCTTGGGAATTATAATATAATGCAGCGCTATCACTTTTTCATAAAGAAGACTAAAGATCTTGCAAAACTACAATTCCCTTGATTCCATAGTATTGAGCCATACCAGTTAAAGTGGTGTCAAACTACATTAACTGTATCTCAAACTATGCTTAGATTTAGTAATTTAGTCTATTGCAATATGAAGCTTTGTTTTGTAATGTATTGTTTGTTTCACTGGTTAGGCATGAGTGCAATGAGTTAAACCTTTGTGCTGGCAGGACTACTAACCAACAGGTTGGCTGTTTGAATCTGAGGAGAGTGGGTGAGCTCCCTCTATTAGCTCTATCTCTCAATGCGAGGACATGAGAGAAGCCTACCACAAGGATGGTAAAACATTGAAAAACATCAGGGCATCCCCTCAGCAACATCCTTGCAGACAACCAATTCTCACACACCAGAAGTGACTTGCAGTTTCTCAAGTTGCTCCTGACACACACCAAAAAAAAAACTGTTTACGCACGCCCTTCATTCAGTTCTGTGAAAAATTGCCACCAAAATCTTTCAATAAACAAACAAAAAAGCACATTTGCTAGCAATAGAGTACCAGAGAAAAGGTAAGATAATATTCTTTATAATCCTTCCCTTCCCCATTTGCCATGCGATTGATGAGTTCTGGTATGGGTCTTGCCCCATGCTGAAAGCTATTCCAGCACTCTCTTCCTATCCAGGCTGCTGTTCTCCTTTCTGGGTGCTGGTTTGCAATTTGGAAGAAAATTTGGCTTTCTTTCACTGAAGTTGTCTGAGCTGACAGATGGGTCTGAATCACTTCAGACCCATCTGATTCAATTCGGATCTGATCCAAAGCAATCTAGATCAGTCTGAATAAGCCAATTTCAGTCCAGGATTCAGCCAATGCTATGAGACGTAACATTAGTCTAATAGAGGCTTTAAAAGATGCAGAGGGAGAGTTGGCAGTGTGAGAATTTCCCACTTGTTTACCCAAAAGCTGCTCATCCTGCTTCCCGGGTCAGGGGTGAGAAAAGTGTAACCATTTTAACTTCTATTGTGCCAAGAATAACTGTGTGGTTCAGGTGTGTGTCATGGGGAGGGGAAATGACACATGTGTATTTTACCATGTCAGTTCTAAGCACATCCTCCGGAAAAAAAAAGGTTGCCTCTATGAGGAGTATTTCGGGATGTCGGTGAATTTTGCTACCTCTACCAGTTCCTCCTATGGTTGCCATGCTAATTGAAGTTTCACCTCATTTACTCTTGCTTTCAATTTAATTTCAGCAAATTTTGGTCCCTGTTATCTTGTGCAATTACAAGGGTTATCCAGAAAGTAGATTACATTTTGGAATTTAAAAAGAACAAAGTATAGGAGAAAACATTTACCATATGCAGTTGAAAGCTACACCCAAATACCACTTCTCAACATAGTCGCCATTCAAATCTAGGCACTTATCATAGTGATGAATGAGCTTGGCAACTCCTTCCCCACAAAACTCTGCCGCTTACGTCCTCAACGCAGCGTTTTGGCGACGATGCGCAGCTGCGGAAAGGGGTGACCAGCTGGTTGAGGACGCAAGTAGCAGAATTTTGTATTTTAAATAAAGTTGCTTTTAAATATTTCACAAAGATTTCTTTTCCTTGCCAAAACCTGTGTGGGTGGATGTGTGACTGGTTGTTGTTCAGATACTGCCTTGCCAATTGATTACTTTGTCTAAGAAATTCATTACTGTCTTTCCCATTTCCCAATGACTTCTGACTTATGATATTTCAAGCTAAGAAATATAGACTTCTGTATCCATTGAGGCTACCAAATACTGCAAATGGAGTCATTTTCTAGCACCATTAAATGTTTAAATGTGTTTTACTTCTGGAAAGAAATAAATTATCCATGTTGTTTCAAATGTTTTATGGGTCTATGTAGACTATTAATAGTGCTACCAAACTCCCAGAGTAACTTTCCCATTATAAATGGATCTCTCTCTCCCCCCCCCCCCCCCCAATGCACACACTTTTTAATAAAACTTATGAAAGAGGTCCATTACGGGAGTGAACATTTCAGCTAGCCCTCATTCTGGTGATATATTACAATAATAGGCTGTAGGAGTGACATGCAGCATTTTCACCCTTTAAAAGTCTTGGAAAGAAATGTAATAGCAATAGCTGTCTGGTGAAAAGATGAACCTACTTTTTAGGCTACATTTTTAAAAAGTTATGTGCTCTTTAAAAAAAAGACTTCAGCATTCAGAGAAAAAGACTGGAAAGTGGCTTCCCTGATGTATGATATATATCCTATCCGATTTGTCGTCAATCCACTCCTTTGGGCTTCATGCAAATCTACCCTTTGCCAAAATATACGATCCTGTGTTTTAATTTCCCATTTCTGACTGAATAGCTTAAGCATTGGTTCATCCCACTGAGTACGAGGTCTGCCCTCGTGGTATCCAGTTCCTTAGTCAACATGCCCATCGGTTGTCTTTTGTTTGTGCTATATGCCCTGCCCATCTCCTTTTTGCCTTATAAATTTCATTGATCACGTCATGTGCCCTGGTTCTTTGACACAGCTCTTTATTGCTGACTTTATCTATTATTGTCATGCTGCAATCCTTCTTTCCATTGCTTTCTTCATCCTTGTCACCAAAAGCCCAAAAGAATTACAACATGATCTCCAACAACTAGCTTAGCTCCCAAAATCAGTAGGATTGGAAATGAACTTGAAGAAAACAAAATGGATGAAAAATAAGCAGTGTGTCCCGGGCCATGACATTATAAATTGAGATGAAATTAAGGAAGTGACTGAATATGACAACAACTACAGTTGAATAACTGGGCAAATGGTGAATGGGCAAGAAGGTGCAAGACGGCTTTTAATCGAAACCGGACGATGCTAACAGATGATAAGCTGCCAAGAAAAATCAGAGCGGATATCTTCAACACTACAGTTTTACTGGCAATGTTATACACATCTGAAACACTGGCAACAACAGAGTTAGAGAAGGAAAAACTGACAGTGACTCAGAGAGCAATTATGTATTGGTAGGATATATGATTTAATATAATATATAAATATTTCTTGGGGCTCCAAGAGAAGCTCTTGCTTCTAAAAGGGTGTTTAAATGGGAGTTTAAGATCATCGGGGGAGGCCCTGCTCTTGATCCCACCTCCTTTCAAAGTGTGACTGGTGGGGACGAGAGACAGGGCCTTCTCAATGGTGACCCCCCGGCTGTGGAACTCTCTCCCTAGTGATATCAGATCAGCCCCCTCCCTCCTAGCCTTTAGAAAGAGAGTGAAAATGTGGCTGTGGGAGCAGGCCTTTGATAAATAGTGCAGTGCAATAATTTTATCTGGAAATCATGCAATGGATTATGGAACAGCTTTAGACCTTATCATTGGGTGACATGTCTCATATTGGAATGTATTTTAATTATGTTTTTATGTCTGTTTTAATTTTAACAATTTTATTCATGTCTGTGTTTTATGCTCAAGGCACTGCACAGGTGCAATTTGTAAGCCGCCTTGAGTCCCCCTCAGGGTAGAGAAAGGTGGGATATAAATATTGTGTGTGTGTGTGTGTATATATGCAAACGTGATGCGTCTGTTGGCAATTAAAGGTCTATCAGTACCATAGTTCTTTAGACATTGCTTCTAGGGTCTGAAAATGGGAAATATAAGTTTTTAGGATGTTCACGTTCTGAGTTCCCTTCAGGGTGAGAAGGGCGGAATATACTGTATATACTCGAGTATAAGCCTAGTTTTTCAGCCCTTTTTTTAAGACTGAAAAAGCCCCCCCCCTCGACTTATGCTCGGGTGAGGGTCCTCATTGGCTTATATTTGGGTCAGCTTATACTCGAGAATCTTCTGCCAACCTAGCAGTTCGAAAACATGCCAATGTGAGTAGATCAATAGGTACTACTCTGGTGGGAAGGTAACTGCGCTCCATGCAGTCATGCCAGCCACATGACCTTGGAGGTGTCTACAGACAACGTCGGCTCTTCGGATTAGAAATGGAAATGAGCACCAACCCCCAGAGACAGACATGACTGGACTTAACGTCAGGGGAAACCTTTACCTTTACCTATACTTGAGAATATATGGTACATTTATTATTTTTCTCTATTATTATTGGTATTGTTACATTTATTTTACTCTATTTATTATTAATAATAATACATTTATTATTTCACTCTGATATTATTATTATATTTATTATTTTACTCTATTTATTACTACAAGTATTATTTTCCTGTATTTATTATTATTATTATTATTATTATTATTATTATTATTATTATTACATGTATTATTTTACTCTATTATTATTAAAAGGATACATAAGAACATTTACATTGAAGAAGATGAGAATAATGATTTAATCAGAGTCAGAGAGTCTTATCTTAAATTAGAGTTTTATGTAAATATTCAAAAACATTTAACCTACCGATGCCTCAATTAATGTAATTTTATTGGTATCTATTTTTATTTCTGAAATTTACCACTCTCAGCTTATACTCGAGTCATTGTTTTCCCAGTTTTCTTGTGGTAAAATTAGGTGCCTCAGCTTATATTCCGGTCGGCTTATACTCGAGTATATACGGTAAATGCTGTAAATAAATAAATAAATAAATTGGGTCCTGTGTGTGTATAGGCCCATTTTCCACCTCTGCATTTTCATTGTTATGCAATTGTGTGATGTGCATGGTGTCCACAAACTAATGGTCCAGGAAATGGAAACATTTATATTTAAAACTAAAATCCATATGGTCAGCAACAAATTTTGGCTGAAAAGCCAGCGTCAGCCACATGTGACTCTATGTCACATCCTTTCTTGGATTGTATAGATTACTGGTTCTTAATCTTTTTAGGGATTATACATCCTGTGTAACATTTGGTGAAAGCTACTTGTAAATATACATTTCCTTCTCCAGAAAAATGCACTTAAACAGAGTTTTCAAAATATTATGAAGGAAATGGGGTAGGTCATTGTTATATTTACTTACTTCACCAACCTCATGGATGGCAGTTTAAGAACCCTTAATATATAGGCATAGTCTTATGGAATTTGTCACCCAGAAATCCATTACCTTTCCTCTTCATTTTTCTCTTCTTTTCTTACATTTCAAAATACATTAATGCCAACAGTCATTGAAAATAATTGGGGAAGATCACATCACTTTCCTTTCTAATAGCTCTCCCTTCTCTTTTTGGAACAATAAACAAGCTTCAGCGATTTTTTGCAAAGACCAAAGAAGGCGTTTTCACTTAAATTGCCACTATTTATATGCGAGTGGAAGTGGGAAGATTTTGATTATACGGTTCTAGCTGGTTTAAGAACATGCAAACAATGTGTCAGCTCATTTGAATATAGCATCAAAAGTTCAGCATGAATATATTTTCTTTTGCAAATTAGCTAGATACTACTACATAATTTGGCAGGAGTTCCCCAGGATCAGAGACACAGCTCTCTCCCAGGTAATTTTTAAACAATAATTAAATCTAGAGGTCTTGCTAGGGACTGAATGTGGAATTTTCTGCATGCTCAAAATATATGCTTTACAGGTTAATTCATAAGCTTGGTTATTGGGTGATTCATATAAAGGAAATCCCATTGTAGATGTACAGATGATTTAATTAGAAGTAAGATACCGTATATTCAGGCCCGGTCCAACATGGAGGCTGTTGAAGCGGCCGCCTCGGACGCACGTCAAGGGAGGGCGCTGTTGAGGCCTCGACAGCGCCCCCGTGTAAATTTACCAAGGAGGGAGGCGGCGGCAGTGGGGACCATAGCCTCCCTCCTCGGCGAAGAGCTAGGCCTCAGCAGGCCTTCCCTGTTCGCCAAGGCGGGAGGCGGTGGCGGTGGGGACCATCGCCTCCCTCCTCGGCGAAGGCCTCAACTTTAGCTGAGGAGGGAGGTGATGGTCTCCGCCGCTGCCTCCGCCCCCAGCGAACGCTTTATCTGAGGCCTAGCTCTTCTCACAAGATCTCGCGAGGACTCATGAGACTTCACGAGAAAAGCTAGGCCTCAGATGAGGCCTTCTGCATTCACCGAGGGTGGCGGGGACCATCGCCTCCCTCCACGGCAAACGCGGAAGGCCTTGTGAGATGAGCTAGGCTTCAGTTGAGGCCTTCGCCTGGGAAGGAGGTGATGGTCTCCCCGCCGCCGAAGGAGGTATGGGGGTGGGGGCGCAATTTCGGGGGGGGGGGCATGGCCACTAGGTTCACTTGCAAGGCAAAATTACCTAGGGCTGCCCCTAATTGTGACAGAGCAACCAACCTTCTGCATAAGATAAATGGAAGTAGTGAGTATAACCATCCCGACTAGTTTATGTTGCGCATAGATCCCAGATGGGATGCAGACCTCCATTCTTCAACATGATGAAAAATTCCTGATGTAGATGAGAGATAGGAACAGACGCTATAGCCCCTTGACCAACAGGGACCCCACCTCCTGTTCTAGCATCTCCTAGTGTGCATGGATGTACACAAATTCTATAGCATATCATCTGGCCACAATGTTTAGGACTGACATATGTGATGTGATTGGAGGTCCAGACATGATGAAAGTTTTGGAGCTTGTTATGAATAGGTAGAATATGCAGTAGAAGCAAAGTGACAGAAAGGATGTCATCTTAAGGAGGTCAAGGCACCTGCTTTGATGACTCAAATTGGTCATCAAATTGGTTGCTGATGGTACTTCAAGGAGGAATAGAATTTCCTAGAAGAGGTAGGAGACAGAATGAAAGGTCTCAACTGGTATCCAGTCAGAGAGATTTATTACCTCTTAGATGTGATCTACTCAAAAGAAATCTTGACTTGGTAAAATAATGTTGAGGATTAAAGCTGAAATTCTAAGTAGTGGATCATATCTTATGTGTGTGTTCCAGGACAGTTATTTGTATCAGCATTGAAAAGAACCTCCTTATCTAAAGGGAGGTCTTCAATAGTAGAATGAGCCCAGGTGAGAACAGTCGAAGAGCACCACTGGGTGCCTGCAAAGTATCAATACACTAATCTGTAGCATGGAAGTAGCCAACAAATGAGCTTCTGTCTGCAGGACAACTGTAACCCTGGATGTTCATGCAGGTATGATGTCATTTCCTCTCACAATAGTGGCTAATACACTCTCATGCATGTGCTGCATAATTGGAGATCTTGCACATCAAGGCAGTAGAAGTAAAATTTTATGCCCATAGTATGTAGCTTCTTACCCTCTTTCCTAATGGCAAAGAATGAATCTTCTGCCGCTTTTTAAGTATCTGGCTCCTACAGTGTGAACTATTATTGCATTGAGTTTGGGATTCTGGCCCAAACACTCCACCTTTTTCAAGTTCAATGATCTTGTATAATGCCTCAGTCTTTTCACACATGGAAGGAACAGCTAACAAAGTCGTCCAAGTCTTATGTATAACTTGCATAAAGTAAGGTGAGATTGGAATAGTAGCAGGGAAAGGTGCTTGCATCTGTATCCTGTGAAAACATGATGTGTTCTAAGAAATAATTCTCTAGAAATAACTGGTATGAATTCACCCAAAAGTTAAAATATTAAATATTAAAATATTAAAGAAAGACCCTCCTGAGAATACCTTCAATGATGGAGGTCCATTTAATAGGCAGTGGGACTGGAAGAGGTGTTCTTTTCCTGTTGTAAAATACCCAAAAGGTTCCAAATTTCACCTAATCTTGGAAGAAATACAGCTCTGTTTAGTACTTGGATGGGAGACTGCCAATGAATAACTGGTGATGTGTGTTATAGTTCAGAGGAAGGAACTGACAAAAACATTCCCAGGAGATTTTTAAGCAGAGGCTGGATGGCCATCTGTCAGGGGTACTTTGATTGTGTGTTCTTACATGGTAGGGGGTTGGACAAGATGGCCCTTCTGGTCTCTTCCAATCCTATGATTTAGAAATGTTATCTATTTACTTTTTAAATAATATCTGCTAGCTATGATTTAGTTAAATTCACTTATCTCAGCAGGAGTCATGTATTTTAAAAGCGCACTATGTATAGATCCAGTTTTATGTTAGGATCCCACAGGAATTTAAAGTACCATTTCAATATATTCCTAGGTAATGCTTCTTTCAGAGCTAAGTTTAGTGTGGCTTGGCTATACTTCCAAGGAAGTGGGTATAGAATTACAACTTTAGCCTTCCTAATCATGAACTTCACTGAACACAGTGGAATTTACTTCCAAGTCTAAAGTAAGTCTAAAATAAAATCCTAAAATATGCTTTAAAACATTTAAAATGAAGCCTATGTGAAATAGCATTGTTTTAACTGCCAGCTAGTAGGTGTTGCTATAAAGAAAGCCCTTTTTGGGCACATACCAACCAAATGTTGCAAAGTGTTGGGACATGCAATCAGGCTTCCACAAAGTATAGCAGTGGTCCATCTAACTGTATCAGCCACATCCTACCATCTTACATATATCCCTGTGTGCTGAGGACCAGTATATGCATTAACTCTTTTTTCTCAAATAGTGGTGCTACCTAAGTGCTGCTGAGTGGATATGTCACAGTTTTCACAGGAAGGCCAAACCCTGGAAGTGACCTTTTAGGATCTCACAGTGCAAATGACTGAATTAGATACATTTATTATTCTTTATACTCTACCAAAGAGCCTTATTTCTCTGGAAGTTACTGTGCCAGAATTCTCTGCAATACATTTGCTTCATCTGACTCAGTTGTATGGACCTGCGATAGATGTCTAACAGATGTAAAGACTGTGTTTTGTAAGTTAACATCATGATATGTAGAGCAGTGTATGTATTAGGCATGTCCGATCGATGAAAAAAAGTTTCAATTCTCGTTTCTGGCGCTTCGATATAGAAAGTATTTCCGAATTTTTCACCCAAAAATTTCGGATATTTCTGAAAATTCACAATTATTCTAAATGTTTCTAAAATGGCGGACGTGCATGCGCAATTGCCAAAAAAAAGAAACCCGGGGACGACTTTTACAGGACTCCCCTGCCCTCATATCTTGAGCTATCCTCATCAAATTTGGTACAGTGGGAGAACACATTCAACACTCTTAGCTCAACAAACTGCAGAACAGAACTGTGTGAACCAGGGAGAGCCAGATTTGAAAGGTTGTTTCCAGATGGCAAAGTTTTTCAAGTGTCAGGCATGTTACCTCAACATTCCTGGCACCTGCTGGCCAGATGGCGCTGTGCCAATCTCCAAACTAATTCTTGCTTATACAAAAGAGGGGGGCATAATTACCAGGACTGGTGAAGATGTCACAGTTCAGCTACACTGACCTTTCTTCCCTTTGTGAAATATTATCTATTTTTCCACTAAACTATCCCTTTCTGTATTTGGAGAAATCCACTGTAAAAGGTAGAGAGTGTATTGACAAGCTGGCAGGAATTGTTGTTTCCCAGTTGAAGAATTTTGTGGGACAAGCAAAGAGCTGTTCTTCCGCTCATTTGGTAGAACAAAGCAGTTGCCTCAGGCAGCAGATGCTGGAAGATGGCAGCAGGGTGGTGTAGGATAGAGCTATGCCACTCAGCTTGGTCCACACCTCGTAAACCAGCCTCTTACTTTCAGATGCAGTTGAATAAATAGTCAACTGCCAGTCCATTGAGTCTTCATAATGAACATTGGCAAGGGAACAACATTGTTCTTCATTTTCTGTTACATAATATCTTTCCTGATAAGAATAACACTATGTAATGTAATTTTTATTTTTGGGTTATAAATGTCATTTCCCAATTGGTTTGGTTCTACCATAAAAACATGGAAAACGTTAATTAAACTCCAAAAACTTTGTTTTTCAGGACACCCTGCAGCACATTTTGCTATAGTTTTCCAATGAATATCTCATAGAGTCTCAATCAATTCAACATAGTTTGTGCAGCTACAAAAACGAAGTTTATGGAGTATAACAATACATTACTTTCAAAGTAAGTACTACACAAGTAAACAGGAAATAACACTTTCAAACTAAAAGCAGATTTTTTTTCAATTTTTTTTACACGGTGTAATCTGTAAGACCTGCCCCTCTGGCAAAATAGAAAAACAAGGTGTTTCCCGTGTTATAATAGTTTTATACCACGTATTAGAAAGCTTATTTCAGATTACAACTGCCAGAATCTCCCAGGTAGTATAGTCAAAGGAAGTTCTTCTTTAGACTCAATCTAAACTGTCTCTCTGTCTGAGCAACAGCCCCCATTGGTAAGATAAAGATAAATGAGATAAAGTAAAATGCTTTGAGCATTGACAGAAGGTATTATGTAAATGTGAAAAATTATTGTGCCTTTTTATGCAGCACTCTTTGCATACAGTTAGAACACAATGATTCTACTTTAACTGTCATGGTTGCATACTATTCATAGGGATACCAAAATGCTTGTTTATAAATCTATTGTTCTCCCAACCCTGTTATACACCTATGAAATGTTGACCATCTACAAATGTCACTCTCAACAACTGGAACAATTCCATCATCAATGCCTCAAAAAAAAACCCTCTTGGGAAGACAGGCAAACAAATGTCAGTGTGCTGGAAGAAGCAAAGACCACCAGCATTGACAAGATGATCCTCAGCCATCAACTCTGCTCGACTGGCCATGTTGTCTGAATTTCCAATCATCTTCTACCAAAGCAGTTACTATATTCTCAATCAAGAATGGAAAACGGAATGTTGGTGGACAGGAAAAGAAATTTAAAGATGGGCTTGAAGCTAACCTTTTAAACTGTGGCATAGACACTAAGCAGCCCTGGACCTTGACCGTTCTAATTGGATGGAGGTCAGCTGTCACCAACAGTACTATGGAATTCGAAGAGGCATGAATGGAGGGTAAAAGGGAGAAACGTGTCAAGAGGAAGGCGCGTCAAGTCAACCCTGACCAGGACTGCCTTCCATTTGGAAACTGATGTCCTCACTGTGGAAAAACTCGCAGATCAAGAATAGGCCTCTACAGTCACCTATGGACCTACCACCAAGACCCTATACTTGGAAGGCAATCATACTTGGCCACAAGTAATAGCCGATGATGATGATGATGATGATGATGATGATGATGATGATGATGATGATGATGATGATATTATAAGCGCTGAGGCACTAGACCTCTCCAGAATTTTAAATATTCTTCTCTAAACTGCAAATCCCAGGATTACACAGGATGGAATCATAGTAGATAAAGTAAAATCATAGTTCTTTAACTGTGCTGTGAAAGATCTTTAGAAGATCGTTGACTGAATGGTTTTTAAAGGATTCCAGTACACAATTAAAACAAACCACAGTGCCTTAGGTAATGGGGGGGGGAAGAGAACATAAACTGACAGTGAAGAAGTAATTGTTTGGAAGGCTGTAGTTGGCTACCTAATTAGAGGCATTGTGCTAAAATGCATAATTAATTGCTGAACACAATGTAGAGCCAGAGATTGGGAAGGGCAAGGCACCACCTCTGGTCATCAGCAGATTCAAGCATCTTTTATATATATATATATATATATATATATATATATATATATATATAAACAGCTACTTGGCAACGAGACATAGGCAATCTGATGGAGGTAACGTCATCTCCAAATCCTTCTATAAAGGAAAATAATCAGCCAGAGACCAACATACAATTTTTGGGGAAGATTTTGGGGTGTGTGGTGATGTTCCAGCTCCACAGACTTGTGGATTAAACAGATTATCTAGGTCTATTTCAAGCTCCCACCCCAGTGCAGTTTTGCCAGCAAGCAGGCCGGGTGCAACGTTGAAGCGGCTGAAGCCGCCACTTGGGATGCACGTTGGAGGGGGGTGCTGTCAAGGCCTCGACAGCACCCCCATCCAGGTGCCGCCACCGGCGCCGGAGACCATCGCTCGCCAAACGGCCGAACGAGGAAGGCCAGGCTCTTCTCAGGAGACCTCGCAAGACTTCGCGAGACCTAGCGAGGTCTCCCTAGAAGAGCTAGGCCTTCCTGGAGCCTGGCTTTCCTCATTTGGCCGTTTGGCAAGCGATGGTCCCTGCCACCGCCAGGGACCATTGCTCACCAAACGGCCGAATGAGGAAGGCCGGGCTCCAGGAAGGCCAGGCTCTTCTCAGGAGACCTTGCAAGACTTCACGAGACTTCTCGAGGTCTCTCTAGAAGAGCTAGGCCGTCCTGGAGCCTGGCCTTCCTTGTTCGGCCGTTTGGCGAGCGATGGTCCCCGCCGCCCCAGCTCACAGGTATTGGTTTGTGGGGGGGGGCAAATTTGGGGGGGGGCACAAAGATTTGGTTCGCCTACCCCCAAAATTACCTAGGGCCGGCTCTGCCAGCAAGTGTGATAAAACCACAGGCTCAAGAGGTGACTTAATCACTTCCTGCTTTGCTCCGGCATAGCAACCCTTCCCCATCACATGAGGGAAGTGTTGCCCAAACAGGGCAGAAGCATGCTGGCATCAATGGAGCCAGCACAACAGAAGAAGGCTCCCGTTTTCGGGTAAGTTTGCAATGTGCATTTTTGCCTTTCATTTTACATTATATAACCTCCTCTGAGTATTTTCTACAGACAAGACAGAGCATCTTCAAGACAGATATGCATTTGATCATAATTTAACAAAAGTGCTGCTTACAAATTTGTTCATTCATATGTGGAGCTTATGGGACAAGACTGAATAAATTTTGGTTGAATATCTAAGGGCAGATGCAAAGCACACAGTAGCTTAAATCAAGCATAATAGTTCTAAGGACAATGGTTTTGTCAATATATACACAGACCAATTATGTTGCCACAGTGTTTTGTGCTGTGGAAATGAATTTGATTTAGGCTGTGTGCTGCAAACCATGAATATTCATTTGGGGTGGAATTGATGGGTTAGATTAAAGAAGAAAGTGTACTTTTGGAAGGAACATGGCAGAAAGGGTCAATCTGAATAGCAGCATTATATTCTGTTTCAGATCCATTAAGATAAAGCTATGCAAGAAGCATTATCCTAGTTAGTAGAGAGAAGAGTTTTCTAAAAACGGTACAAAAAGCTTATTGCAAGGAAACTTGGAATATGTTCATTAGGATGTCTCATTTTTGAAAGGCCATGCCACAAAACCAATATAATGTTCCTCTCCCAAAATGATTATATCTCTCGAATGGAATAAAATCTAAGCAATGTTCATGTCCCACAATGATTACATCTCTCATATTCTGTGGGGCTATCTTAAACAATTCCGTATTAAATTCCAACACTTAAATTCTAAAACCCTTAGAAGCCTATCAAGGACTATGTGAAGTATTCCTGTTCCCTTTTCAACCATTTTTCACAGAATTCTACAACAGCTCCAAAAAAGTAATATTTGGCTTTTAAATTGAACAATGGGACACTGAGAGATAGGGGATGGAAAAATCTAATTCAGGTTGAATTGGTCCCAAAGGATGGAAGCAAAAAATAATTCTGACTGTCCAAAGAGTTTGGGGTAGAAACAGGTCACGAATATGTGAAATACAATGGTGACTTGAAGGCACACAGTAATTGAGATGGTTCGTTGCTAAACATGGATATTTAGTAACACATTTGATTTCTCATATCCAGTTAAAAATAGGGTTAACAATTCTTCTTGTGCAATTTCTGGATTTTGTGAATCATTATCAAAATTCTAAACCTACATCACAGTTAAGACTTGGACAGCTTAATGAAGCCTCAGAGTTTTGAGAATACTTTCAATCACCCCAAGGGAAGCAGAAGCTTTGTGCCTCCTAAGAATAGGAAAATAAAAGCTTACCTGATGGCATTGCAGAACAATGGAAAGGTGAACCTAGAGATTACCAGTAGGCCCCAAAATTCACTGCTGTCCACAAGGTTTCTACTACAGATATTTAGCTTTCTCAACAGAGAGATCAATACACAAAATGACATAGGAAAATTAGTTGAAAAGTGTAATGCATTCAGGTATTAACATTAAAAAAAAACAATTGAACTTCATTTCTATTAGAAGTGAAGAAATTTTATTATTAAGTTTATGTTAAATGGACATTTACATCTGTCATAAAAAGCTTGAACTAAGAATTCTTATCTAAATAAAGTTTAAAAATGCCACCTGTGATTATTACTGATGCATTTCTTTATTATTTCCCAGGAAACGTTCCAGGGTTATGAGGCTTAACATTCATTTATTTATGGCAGAATGAGAATCTCTGTTCACGCATCAATGGACGACGACTTTGGGTTTTGTGGTTTTTAATTAGTTGGGGTTTTTTATTTTAATGTTGAGTTGTTTTTAACTTGTTAGCATTAATGTATTTGTGATTTTATTGTATGTAGATTTGTAGTAACAAATTGTACCTTTTTGTAAAGCTGCTTTGAGTCCTCTGCAGGATGAGAAAGACGAGACATAAATGTGGTAAGTAATACATAAATATATAATCCATCTACACTGTATGCTTTACAATGGCTTTAGCCCTTTGCTAAAAAAATACTGGTGCCCACCAAACTGAAACTTCCAGGATGCCATGGCACTGAGCCACAGCAATTAAAGTGATGTTAAACTGCATTAATTATATGGTGTCTATTAGGCTTGATCGATCCACGAAAAATTTGATTCTAAACTCGTTTCAAAACTAGAGGGGGGCAGCTTTTTGTTTCTGATGGTATTTCCGAATTTGGCCCCCCCAAAAAATCGAAATTAACAAAAATTCGTTATTTTCTAAATTAATTCGTTAATGGCGGACGCGCATGCGCAATTCCCAAAAACAGCACAGAGGGAGAGGACTTTACAGGACTCTCCCACCCTCATTTTTTGAGTGATCTTCTTCCAACTTGGTACAGTGGTAGAACACATTTAACACTGATAGCTCACCAAAATTTGGAACGTTTCCCTTATCCTCTGATTTTTGGCGAATTTTCATAGCTTTTATAATAAACCATTTTTTAATAATTGCAGAAATCTGTTCCTGGTTTGAAAGTCTTATTTCCTGTTAAATTGGGTTGTCTTTACTGTGAAAGTCATTGTTCTACTTCAGAAACTTTGTTTTTGTGGCTGAAACTTTGTTAAATTGGTGTGTGTGTGATATATACTGTGTATATATAATATATATATAGTCCCTGCATAATGTGTGTGTGTGTGTGTGTGTGTGTGTATATATATAGGTAAAGGTAAAGGTATCCCTTGACGTTAAGTTCAGTCATGTCTGACTCTGGGGGTTGGTGCTCATCTCCATTTCTAAGCCCAAGAGCCAGTGTTGTCCATAGACACCTCCAAGGTCATGTGGCCAGCATGACTACATGGAGTGCCATTACCTTCCCGCCACAGCGGTACCTATTGATCTACTCACATTGGCATGTTTTCAAGCTGCTAGGTTGGCAGAAGCTGGAGCTAACAGCGGGCACTCACTCTGCTCCCGGGATTTGAACCTGGGACCTTTCGGTCTGCAAGTTCAGCAGCTCAGTGCTTTAACACACTTCGCCATCGGGGCTCATGTATATATAATATACATACACATACACACAATGTGGAGAATATGTGGAAAGGTAGATAGATAAGTTGGGAGCCACAGCGAAGGCACCTTCCTGGGAGCAAGGTCTAATAATAATAATAATAATAATAATAATAATAATAATAATAATAATAATAATAATAATAATAATAATAAATCCCTTACAATATCCAAGATGGCTCACTGCTACAGAATCTTGGGAGGTTTAGTTTGATATGGTACCATTATTGGCAGAGAAAGCTAAGCTGTAGGAGTTGAAATCCAATCATTTATCCTCCCTATAGAATCAATTTTATATGCATTTTTAGCTACAGAAAAGCTAAAATCAGGACAGTAAAAGAACAACACCCAGAAAATGGGAATTCCAGACAGGAAACAATCAGGGCCAGCTAATACCTCCCAACAAAGGATTCCCCCAGGTAGGAAGCAGCCAGGCTTTGAAGCTGCAAGGCTATTCAATGCTAATCAAGGTGACCAATTGCAACATTCACACTTGCCTCCCACAGACAAGAGTTCTTTCTCCCACCCTGGACCTTCCACAGATATATAAACCCCACTTGCCTAGCTTCGCACAGACGTCAAAACCTCTGAGTATCAGGCCTGAGCTGAGGCGAGGCGGCGGCGGCCATTTTCCCCCTCCGTCTTCCTCCTCCTCCTCGGCCTCCTTCCCCCTCGCCCCCTCCCATTGGCTGAGCTCGTGACGCCCCTTTTGCTGAGGGGCAAAAGGAAAGGGCCTGGATGGTGGGAGTTTGGGTGATTTGCAAAAGCTTTTTTTTCCTAACGAAAAAAACGACAACATAACGAAAAACGGCCTCTCGCGATTCGAAACCGCGATATCCAGACGTGTGGACAACCAATGCCGTATATTGCTTCAAAACAAACGAAAATAACGAATTAATAACGGTTAACGGGGAAAACGAATTATTTGAGCAAACCTAGTGTCTATGTTCCCTTTGTCAAGATTGGTGAAGAATACACCTAATATGTAGAGAAGACCATCACCACCTTCCAGTTTTCCTTACAAGATGTATTAAAACAGAGGGTTGCTGTATGTTTTCCGGGCTGTATGGCCATGTTCTAGAAGTATTCTCTCCTGATATTTTGCTCACGTCTATAGCAAACATCCTCAGAGGTTGTAAGGTACCTCACAACCTCTGAGGATGCCTGCTATAGATGTGGGCGAAACGTTAGGAGAGAATACTTCTAGAACATGGCCATACAGCCCGGAAAACATACAACAACCCTGTGATCCCAGCCATGGAAGCCTTCGACAACATATTAAAACAGAGTTTCTCAAACTGTGCTCCTCCAGATGTTATGGACTTCAGTTCCCACAATTCCTAACAGCTGATAAACTGGCTGGGATTTCTACAAGCTGAAGTCCAAAACACCTGGAGGAGCACAGTTTGAGAACACTGGATTAAAATATCATATGCACCATCGGAGACTTTCACGGCCAGAATCACTGGAGTGTTGTGTGGTTTCTGGGCTGTATGGCTGTGTTTTAGCAGCATTTTATCCTCATGTTTCACCTGCATCTGTAGCTAACATCTTCAGAGGATCTTCAGTAAAATATGATAATTCAGAAATTAACTAAACTGTCACATATACAAGGGCTATCCAGAAAGTAAATTACATTTTGGAATTAAAAATGAACAAAGTATAGGAGAAAACATTTACCATATGCAGTTGAAAGCCACACCCAAATACCACATCTCAACATAGTCGCCATTCAAATCTAGGCAGTTATCATAGCGATAAATGAGCTTGGAAACTTCTCACCAACAAAACTTTCCCACTTGGTCCCTCCAGGGCCTGCCATTCGCCTTTCCAGTCCTGGCGCAGTCCAAGGAAGAAGGTCCAGCCCCTCCGTCCTGCGTGCCTCCTCCACACTGTCTGTTCTTTGTCACAGGAGCCACGCGCGGTGGCAGGAGGAAGGGGGTCAGGCAGCCGGGTCCATTCAAGGCAAAGAACAGGTGGTGTGGAGGAGGCACACAGGACAGAGGGGAGGGAGAGATCACCCCAACCAAATGGACCTTCTTCTCCCTTGGACAATGCCAGGACTGGAAAGGCGAGTGGCAGGCTCTGGAGGGAGGGGCCCCAAGTGGGGATCGGCCTCTGAGGGTACAGGGCCTCGGCCTCTTCTGACCTTTGCCCCTCTTCTCATCTCAGCCCTGCCCCCCAATAATCAAGCTCTTTTGGGAAGTGGTGTGGCTTTTCTGGGCTAATGGTAGCATCTTCAACCAAGCGGCAACGTAGCATTTTGGTGATGCTGCGCAGCTGCGGGTAGGGTTTGAGGACCAAGTGGGAAAGTTTGTTGGTGAGAAGTTTCCAAGCTCATTTATCGCTATGATAACTGCCTAGATTTGAATGGCGACTATGTTGAGATGTGGTATTTAGGTGTGTCTTTCAACTGCATATGGTAAATGTTTTCACCTATACTTTGTTCATTTTTAATTCCAAAACGTAATGTACTTTCTGGATAGCCCTCATATGTTTCAGCTTTTAGCTCAATGAAATTAATCAGATCTACTTATGTGTCTTAATATTATCAATATTATTAATTGCTCTGGTAATGGGCTATACCTTAGTCCTACCACCTCATCACACTGCGGGTTTGGGGGTATTTGCTTCTCTTTGGGGATGGGACCTGCCAAGCACTATCACATGGCGCTGGTTGTGGACCCTCCCCATTGATTTCTGAAGTGGTGAGGAAGTGTCACAAGATGCTTCCTTGCCAACAACAGAAGGTAAGGTATCTTTTTGGGTAGCTCTGATAGAGCTACCCACATTTTTGGACCCCCTTTCTCCATATTATCGGTGCAGGGACAGGCACCAATGTGCCTTGCCCCAATGTAATGGAGGAAGGTGATGCCCCCATGTGATGTCCCCATGGATTGCCGTGAGATGCCACATGCGCCTTTCATTTTGCCAGAAATTGCCAGTGAAACATAATTAAACTGCGGGGGGGGGGGGGATCAGTAAGATGAGGTCCCCAGAGCATATGCCTTGCATGCATCAAGTTCCCCAGAATCTCCATGGAGAGCTAGGAAAGACTGGTGCCCCAAACCCAAGGAAATGTCAATTGAGGGCATTTCTATGTGGGTTTCTCAATCCACAACCAGTCTGGAGCATAATGCTCCAAACTGACCTGGCCCATCTCCTATTTTCCATGCCACTGATACTATCTGGAAAGTCTTCCTGTTGTTAGAAATGGCACCTAGATATGTTATTAATAAAGAAGGATTTTTCTCCCCTTTGTGCTAACCACATTGTGAAGGGAGATGGCACAATTTCTGATGGCTGATTAATCTGAATGAAATCTGATCCAGTTGTTCACATAACAAAAGAACACAATGACACTATGGCATTTCCAGGAAACACTAGACTTTTTCCTGACTTTGTTTAGCTTAGATGGAAGTTGGAGTAAAGCCAAGAAAAGATGGATACCCCTTGGAAATAACCATGCTTCACCTAGACCACCAATACCAGCTTTGGACCGAGTCTTTTTTGCTAGTGTTGACAGCCTGCAACAATATTTGTCTAGATAAAGCAATAATCTGACACAGTGTAAGTCAGATCTTCATGTCCGTAAGTCAACAACTTGTCATCAATACTTTATGGTGGACCGATACTGCATTTCCATATTTTACTGATTAAATAGTAATCACTGAGTTTGTTTTGCACAATGTTATCACCATGCCATAATTTATGCATGTAAAACTGTTGTTAAAGGTATAGAGAAAATTCAAGAAGGAAATTGGCAGCCATGACAGAAAAGAATTTCAGTAAAGCAAAAGAAAACAGGCTTTAATGCTTTCTGGCACAGAGTACTTCGATTCTCCTGAAAATCAGCAAGGGATATAGACTACTGGTTAATTGGAACAAAGAATTTTAACAATCCAACTGTCAATATGTAAGTTTTCTTCTCAATGAACTAGGGAGAGGATGGAATCAATGGAAAATCCCCAGGGTGGCAGTTAGTAATTGGCAATTGGGGTGAGAGGATAGTTAACCATGGTAGAGTTGCCTGATGAGAGGGCGAGATGAAGAGGCACTGAGAAGGATATGACACTTCCATTCAATGAAAGATTCTTGGATATTCAGAAATATAAAAAAGGGAAAGTGGAGATCTTTTGAAGTAGCTTTGTTTGTGGTTTAAAGGAGTTTTAACACTCAAGAAAAAATTAAAACAATATGATTAAACTTGTTGCATAAAGAAATCCTACAGCATGTAACAATTTTTTGCCTGTATTCTAAGAGGGAAGTCCCATGTTTATCTCACATCTAGAATGCCCATACGATGTCTCTCGGTCACATTATTTAAAGAATAGTTATCCTTCCCTGTGCAACATAGTTTCTGCACATGTAATTAGCTGTGAAATGTATGTTGTTGCAGTTTGTGAAATAATGAATTTTAAGATTATAATAGCACCATGATCCTGCAAGATTATTTTATCTAATCGGATGTCTCCTTTGCATCAGATTTCTCATTCCAAATTCCAGATAGTAGCCAGAGGCATAAAATCCCTTCAATTTCCATGAATAGGTCGGATGTACTATTAACGATGGAGGCTATGCCTGGAACCCATAGGTCTTGCAGATCATTATAACCAGCATCATTTCTTTTAACACCAGGTTTCTCAAATTCCGCATATCTCAGTTGTTTTTATTGCATTCAAGAATGCCTCTGGACAGTCCCTTTCCCATAAATCTTATTCTATCTCATATGCTGTACAGCACACTAGGAGGGATCAAATTTGTCAAGAGCCTCAAAATGCAGAGACAGCACAAATTTAAGAAGAAAATAGGGGAAATAGCTGCAAGAAAAGAAGCCTATAGGAGAACTCAATAGCTAGCATATTCCTCGGTATTACAACTAGTTTTTATTAAGAGGGGAGAAAGCACAAATATAAATATATAATTAAAACATTCTGGTCACATTGAACCTTAAGGGGTCTATTATATTTGCCTCAGGTTCTGATGCAGTCTGCCATTTCTCATTGAGGCTATCTATTTACCACTACTTTCTGCTTGAAGGGTTTTTTTTTTAATCCCTGAGAGGGAGGAAACCTGGCAGTCTATTCTTGTTGACAGATTCTTGAACACTTGGAGATATAGGATATTTTATTTTCTCTAAGCAGACTCTAAAGTTGAATCCAAGAGTCAAAAACTGTCCAGCCTAGCAACTGATGTTCATCTGTTTAAAAAGCATTTTCAGCTACCAGCTGTGGCTTCAGCATGCCACACATACCTTCCTGGAAGTTTGACCTAACCAGAACTTGGAAAGCAATTTTTGGGATTATAGATCCTGGAATTTTCCAGGCAACATGGGATGATTTTACCAAAGCATTGACTTAATTTCTTAAGCCCTCTTGCAAATATAAGACTTCTTGGTAGGGAGCTATTTATACCACTGTAATTCCACTTTAATTGCTCTTGCGGTATTCAATGGAAATTGAGCATTTGTAATTTGGGGAGATGTTATAAATATTTGGCTGGGTACCCTTTTCTAGACTTCAATACTACAGTTCCAACAGGTGAAACCATGAGAGTTAAAGGGGAATCATAATGTTATCATTCTGTATTGTGAAAGCACCTGGTTAGAATTTCTCAAATGGCAAAAATGACAGCAGAGAGGCAGATGGGAAAGCCATGTTGGATTTTGTTTCTGCCTTCAGATGACCACATCCAGCTATCACACTGAAAACATCATGTTTCCTGTGCTATCCCAGCCTGGTAATAGTAACTTTTCTAAAGAGATCTGGGAAATCTAGCTATATGTAATCCCTACAAAATCTCACACTGGCTGAGACTGTGGTAGTTTTGGCAGTGAGCCAGGTAACTTCCGCTGTTCATCTGTGATGGATCCACTGCAAGAGTAAGTGGGGGGCTGGACATCCTCCAGATGTTCCTGTGTGGTTCCTAAGTATTAATCCGGTTATGGGTTGGAGCTCTCCTTGTAGGAATGGAGATATTGTTGAGTCCATTTTGTTTCTGTTCTTTCTGAGAGATTCTAGCAAGTAGAAAGAACCAGCACCTAGACTGCTTGCTTGGCCTATTTCATGTGAAACACTATATGCTGTACCCATTCTCATTGTGACAAATCTTAACAAATCTTAGATGGTTACAGTATATGATCTTTTATGATCTATACTACAGTTCTCCACCGAAAAACATTATGTTCCATGTTACATTGCCCTCAACCCCTAATTTTGCTGTCTGATTTACCCACTTTATCCATCAGCCCTGTCCTCAAAATTGATTTGCACCAGTTTGCCCACCCATGCCCAGAAACTGTTATTTCAGGTTCATTGGTTGTTGGTTCAATGGTTGCCTTATACTCTGTTATAATGTTGTTGTTTTATTCTGTTTCATGATATTGTTTTATGTATCTCAATGTGTTATTTTAACTATGTTGATCGGGCTCGTCCCCATGTAAGCACTCCAGGGAGATGGAGACAGGGTATAAAAATAAAGTTGTTGTTATTATTATTATTATTATTATTAATAATAATAATAATAATAATAATAATAATAATAATAATAATAATAATATTATATTGCAGGCAACTCCTCTTTTAATGTATGTGTTTTTACACTGGCAGTATTAAGTGCAGTGAGGAGTCAGAGCCCAAGAAAATATCAAGTACTGAGACTAAAAAATGAGTGTTTCCATGTCAGCAGTTAATTTCCTTGAGGAACTTCCCAAATGATGTATTCTGTGCTCTACGTGTGTTCAGCACCTTGGATAGCTACTTAAATTCTGCTGCTCTGTGAGTCATTCCCCACTTAACTCAGTACTATCAGAAATTGCCTATAATCCAACTGACACACTAAAAAAGGACCATATAATATCCCCTGGCCTATGGATATTTTATTTTCTCTAAGCCAGTGGTTCTCAACCTATGGGTCCCCAGGTGTTCTGGCCTAAAACTCTCAGAAATCCCAGCCTGTTTACCAGCTGTTAGGATTTCTGGGAATTGTAGGCCAAAACATCTGGGGACCCACAGGTTGAGAATCACTGCCTTAGAAGGAGAGAAGAAGGGACAGACACAGCTCCTTCATGCCTGAACCCAAAAGTAGATGAAAGGTCCTCCCTCAATCCCAACTGCCATTACCCTGTCTATGGAGAAGGAAAAGAGGCAGTATCTGCTGAATTTAATCCCTTCCTACACTGCCATCACCTTTTCGTTTTATGTCGTATCTTAATTTGACTGTAAGCCTGAAGGCAGGAAACTGTATTATTCTTTCATTGTAAAGCGTCATGTACAGTGACGGCACTATATAAATAAATGATGATGATAATAATAATAATAATATAATCCCCATCATTCATTATCAGTCTTTGCTGACATTTGTGTCACAGTTACCGATGGTTTATCACAGGCTTTTCATGCTGCTAATTTGGTTTCCTAATTTGCATGTGTTTTGTACGACAGTGGAAATGAACCAGAACACTAAGGCCTCCATGAAGAAGAAAAGCACCTACTATCTCAAATAGAGTGGTGAAGTTCTTTACGGCTATAACCCAAAAATACAATAATTGTGCAGTCACACTTACCATTGAGTTATTTTTTAAAAAATGGTTTAAATTTTAAATGCCCTATTTACGCTTTTGTTTTTTAATCTCTAAAGAGTTCTAGCCAGGCAATATTATAAAGCCATGTAAAGCATTTTATGTCTTTGTTTCCTGCAACTTTAAATGTGTTTTTGATTTTTTTTCAGACATTTGTTTTTAAAAATATTATAGGAAGCCTTAAAGAGAATATTGCTTCATTTTTACAGTCATGCATCTGAAGGCATATCTTTAATGTAAAATTGACTTTTAAAAAGGAATGCTTTAATTATATAGATATTGTTACTACCTTAAGGCTGATCTTCTATGTATACTTATTTGGGAGACATTCATAGGATTGCACTATGAATGAAGACTGTGGTCTATGTTTTGCAGATTCAATCTGGCTCAAAACTGAACAGAGGGAGGGTAATCATGCTTAGCATTTCATTAGATTTCTGCCTATCAGGAGAAATAACTCCATCCTGTTAGAAAATTATACTTGCATGACATTATGATATCTTGTCTTGACAGTATTGCCATCTGCAGACACCAGGGTGGAACATCTGTTCAGTGTTTTTCATCTATTCACATGTTTTTCAAGTGCACATTCAGAGCACACCTGATAGACTATGCAGTCAAATACATTGACAAGTCGAATGAAATAATTGCTACTATTCTATATTCTACACTTTTGTATTAAGCATTTAAGAAAAAAGCATATTATTCTCTCCCATCCCCTAGGAAAATGAAGGATTTCTCTAAAAATTGGGGGAAAGAAGAAAAGCCTTGATTATGTCTTTATAGACAAGATAAGTCTAATGTTTGCTCTAACAAACTGGACTTAATGATGTGATCATCTTAGCTGGACACTCTAGTTAACTGAAGCATCTGGCTTCAGATTCCCCTATTTTGTGTAAATTGGCCAGAGGGATTCTATAATGGCTCTATTTAGCTCATTTCCTATTTCTCATAGTGTCATGCTTTCCTGTTGGGGTCCAGGTTTATCTCCTTCCCTCTGCATGCTATTTAAGTAGCTGCTAAAAACACCAGATTGACAGGCAAGATGACTAAAAGCTTGTCTACTGCTTGGGGCGAAATGTAGAATATTGCATATTTTCCTTGCTTACCCACAAAGAAATGCAGATAAGAAATTTGCCAAATTGATTTCATTTCCTGAATATTTAACATGATGTGGTATTTAGCCTCCTAGTTTTACCTTTTGCTCCATTAACATCCCTATAGATAGTGGCTCTCAACCTGGGGTCCCCAGATGTTTTTGGCCTTTGACTCCCAGAAATCCTAACAGCTGGTAAACTGGCTGGGATTTCTGGGAATTGTAGGTCAAAACACCTGGGAACCCATAGGTTGAGAACCACTGCTATAGATATTTCATGTGAGTTATGACTTTGTCACACCCACAGAAAATGCCCCACATTGCTCCGCTTCACCAGGGGGTGTGAGGAAGCCACCACCCCACACCCTGCATCGCCTCACTCCTCTGGCAGCTGATCCCATGGAGGGAAGCATGGAACATGCATGGTGATTTGTGGTGCTCACTGCTTCCCCCCATTAAAGTTAATTGCAACACAGGAAGCGTCCCATGTTGTCGCGGTAGCGGCATGTGCCAGCTCCATCTGAAATGGCAGACAAAGGTTTGAGGAAATGAGACAAAGGGAGTTCCGGTGGTTGTAGAAAAAAAGATGTTTATTCTCAGTGGCCAGAGAGAATAAGCAATATAGACCCTCCTGTCTCCAGGAAAAAAGGGTACAAGACAAAGAAACACAGATCCTTATATACTATTTTGGCCTTCCTCTATCTACGTCACATAGGTATTATCCATCACCAATTAGTGTCTTAAAAAGGTCTTACTCGGCACTTAACTAAAAAGCTACCTTTGCATTTTCCTAAAATATAGACTACTTCAAGACCTCTGACCCTCCATTAGCCCTTATCTCTGGAATTCTCATCTAGGCTTTTAGGGCTCCCCCTCAACCTCCATTAGCACCCCTTTTCATTCCTCATGGAGACAGGCTGCCTAAGCTCCCCTGACAACCCTGAAAGCCTCAATTTGTCTTCAGTTCACCAGTACGGGCTTATCTGGTCTGTTGACACTTAACAGATGTTTCTGCATGTTTGAGGCCTCTTTAAGTGAACTTTAGTCTTTGCTATGGGGAGAGATCTATTTGCTAGGGCAGAATGTATTTTTGGGCTATAGGCACACAATTCTGCTTGTGATTACATTTTTCCTATTTCTATTTCTTAACATGATTACATTCAATATATAGTTTCCAATACAAGTATTATATTTTCCCAATACACCTTCATCACATCCTCTTTTACTCATGGAGCCAGCACGACGGCATCTGATGAGAGCAAGCTGGCCCCATGGGTGACCGTGGCTAAATCGGCTCATGTTGCCAATTTGAGCCCCAAGTGATGAGAGCTTTACTGACTAAAACAAGAGGCAGCTTTCTTATTTCAAGCAGATGGCCCTATGCAAAGAAAGCCAATGTTATGGAACTCATTTTGACCAAAGAACCAAAACTCAAAAGAATGTATAGTGATCAGCTTGATTTGACTGGAGGGAAGGGAAGTTGGAGAAGATCTTCAAGACACTGGAAACCCTCCAAGAGCTTTTCTACTCTCCCAAGACAATGGAAACCCTCCAAGACTATTTTCTGGACAGCTGAAATAAGAGAGGAGAGATATGAAATGATTATCAAGGGACTGTGCATTTTCCTTCTTAATCCAGATCTTACCTCTTCCCCTTCAAACTTTCTTCATGTTTCCCATTCTTTCAAAAAATAGGATCTCTCTCTCTCTCTCTCTCTCTCTCTCTCTCACACACACACACACACACACACACAACAATAACAACAACAACAACAACAACAACAATTTATTGATTAGCCAGTTGGCCTTATCAAGCACAGACAATACAAACATGAAATACAACATACATCTGGTACACTTAAAATAAAATAAAAATATACAGGTATTTGCCAACTTGGTGCCAATGTAGCTTAGCCACAGATGTATGCATCAACTGTCCTCATCTCCCCTGCACTGCACCCCAATCTGATCTATATACTCTGATCTCCTTTTAGCAGCTCACACACACACACACACACACACACACACACACACAGAGCATATATTTATATAGTCCTCATGTAAAACACAATGTTGTATTTGCTAGGTACCTTCAAATTATTTCTGACCAAAATAAAAAGCTATCATGGAATTTCCTTGCAAGATTTGTTCAGAGAGGGGTTGCCTTTGCCTTTCTCTGAGGTTAAGAGAGAGTGACTAGCCTAAAGTCACTGTGATGTCTTACTTGGTTTTTTATCTCTCCTGCTTATTTCCTGGTTTGCTGCTCTCGAGTGGAATGTCCCATTGGCTTTTGTTTTGGGGATGGAGCTTGGGATTCCCTTGTAGGTTTGGGTAAGACAGTTCAGCCCTGCAGCCTGGGAGCTAATCTCTAGAGGCTTTTTTCCCTCCATTTTCATTCCAGAGCAAAACCTCTTAGAGATAGGTCTTAGAATTGGTCTGGGTTTTTTGGCCTGGCAAATTCAAACAGGCAACCTATATTACGTACTTACCAAAAGCATAGCTTATAGTTTACCTCACAGCTTGTACTTACCATATAGATATAATAGATAGTTTACCTCACAGCTTGTACTTACCATATAGATATAATAGATAGTTTACCTCATAGCCTTGTACTTACCGTATAGCATACCTCATAGTGAAGTATTTACCTCATAGTTATTTCATAGCTCGTACTTACCACAAAGATCATAGCTTTAGGTACTTATCTCAAAGATATCTCAGCCTATAGTACTTACTTACCTATAGCTTAGACAGTATATTTCATAGCTTATAGTTACCATCATAGCCTAAAGCATATACCACCACTGCTTGTGCTTACATTATCGAAAGCTTTCACCTCACAGCTGGCACTTACCTCACCTCACCTGCCTTACCTTATAGATTCCTCATAGCTTGTGTGCTTACCTCATATAGTCTTTATAGCCTTCATTCTCAATCAATATAGTTTTATTTCTTTATAATTTCAGTGGTTTTACCTCATATTATTTCTAATACAGTAATAGGTTTATTTTCTGTGTAATTAAACTCAATCTACAATCTTTGTTTTCTATTATATGTTTCTGATTCAACATTCAAGATTCCTGCTTGAAATTATCATTTCTTGTGTTCAATAAACACATTTTTGGTTATCTGTAACCAGCTTCAAGAGTGTTTAAGGTTTGAGGTATAATAAAGAGTTAACCGATCGCCGCTTGGGTAGCCTTTCTTACCCCAGCGTGCCTTCACAGTCACCCAGTGGGTTTTCGTGGCCAAGAAAGGATTTGAACCCTGGTCTCCAAGATGCTAGTCCAGCATCCAAACTACTAAATCTTATTAGTTCTCTAAGTTTTATTACATTTCACTTTTCTTGGTTGTCTGCTTTGTAGTTGAGAAATTACATCATTCTGCATTCATTTTCGTATGTTCTAAGTTCTCATACAGTGTTTGGAAAGGTCATAAACATAAGAACACACAGTGTTTCTCATACAGTGTTTGGAAAGGTCATAAACCTAAGAACACACAAGAGCCTAATTAGAGTTACATTAGATAAAACCAAAAGCCTATTGTATCCAACATTTTATTCACAAAAAAACCCCCAACTGGTCAGAAATTGGTCGGCAGGACATTAGTGCAACTACATCCTCAACAGATACAAAGAAATACTGCCTCTAATGCTAAAAGTGACATATAACCACTCTGACGGGTAGCCATTAAGCTATTTAATCCCCCTTTTAGCCGTTGAAGTCAATAGCCATAAATTCATTGTGTTTTAGTAGTACATTCAGTTTCGAAGCTCTTCCTTTCATCCATTATAAATTTCACACAGTTTACATTCAAAGGATGCCCACGTGTTCTAATACTATGAATGAAAGAGAAAAGTTGCTCCTTATCTATTTTTTCTACCCCATGTATATTTGTATTTGTTTTGACTTCTTTTGCTGTTTAGTGCTTTCATGCTTGTATAGCAACCCTAAAGCAAACCAATTGTGGGGCTTTCTTGGAAAGATTTGTCCTGGTGGTCTTCCTTTGTCTAATTCTGAGGTTGAGAAAGTGTGACTTGCTCAAGATGACCCAATTTTTTGTTTGTTTGTTTTTTGTGGCAAATGGGGATTAAAATCTTGGTCTCCAGAGTTGGTCTCCTCTTATTTGCCTTTTTCCTATGTAAAGCAGTCCCGTCCCGTCCCGTCCCGTCCCATCTCCCCAACCCGGCATGTTCTCTTTTAGGATAGTTGCTTCATTCCCTTGAACATTTAATTGCCTGTTTCATAACCAGGCTAAATCCATTCATAACTTGTAGCTTTCCCGTAGAACCCTTTAAAAATGGCATTGCTTTGTACATTCTTCTGCTAGATATGCTGATCTTAGCAATATGTTGTTTATGTTGTTGTTTTTAGTTAGAAGATAAGCAATTCTGTTTTCATTTTCTTAGAAAACTCTGGGAGAGATACCATCTGGACCAGGAAACTCATTTATTTGCAAATTGTCAATGTGGCATTGAATTTACTCCACTTATCATTACTACTCGCTTCAGTTCCTTGCTATCCCTTCTTGAAAAAAATACTGAAAACAGGTAGACAGAATTAATTCCAATTCTCTATGATCTCCTTAGTTTACTTCACAACTACTTTAATATTGTTGTTCTTCAGTAGTTTAGCTGCCTTCCTGCTCCTGATGTATTTCAGTAATATTTATTGTTGATCTAAGGCCGGTTCTACATGGGATTATACAGCAGTGTAGAAGGACCTTTAGTGATATGTTCCTCAACGTATCACTATTCATCAAGATCCTTTCTTCAATTCCTAATTTTCTGCCTCCATTTTCTATTTGCAAATCTCTGTTGTTTTTTCAAGTTTGGGCCTCATTTGGACAGGACTTCCAATTTTTGAAACAAACCATTTTAAAATCTCTGGTAGCATTGTTCTCTCTTGTTATTAGCCATACTGATAACATTTGATCATTGTGTTTTCATACTGCAATACCTCGCAGTGTTCAATCTGAATATCTATTACATCTAGTAAACTACATCTATTCTTATAGTTTAGATCAGACCCCAAGTATCATGGCTTGACCTTTTTGACTTTTCCTTTTAACTTGCTTTTTATCATTTCTCCCTTTTTGTGAGGTTTCCCCTTTTGACGTTAAATGAAATGTGTTGCAAATCCCTGGTTTATACAAGGGTTGAATGAAAAGTAATGCCTCCACCTTCGTTACTTGGGTTTGGATGGGAATATTTTAATAAATCAAACACAGAAATAATCCTTAGTGTGTGCTCTTTAACTACCACTATTCACTTTTCCACATAATCACCAGACAATTGGATACATTTCTGCCAACGATGAACAAGTTTTCTGAAGCCGTCACAGAAGAAGTCGACACTCTGTTTCCTCAACCAATGTCTCACAGTACCCATCTTGCACAGATCTTCTGATAGCCAAGCAAAGCAATAATGTGACCCACACGTTCTTGTGAAATTCTGATTATGCTTGAAATTTCACTCTGAGTAATATGACATCCTGAATCAATCTGTCAACCTTTTGTTTGTGAAACTCGGTGATTTCTGTCACAGGATGTCCAACTCTTTGTTTGTCACACAAATTAGAAGTTCCCACCTCAACATCTTTAAACTTGCACAAGCAATATTGATCATATGAGTATTCTACACAATGCATTTAATTCTGATTCAGTAACGCAGTGCTATTGGATTGATCTCAATTACTCAAGAAACCCATTCACAATCACTCCTTCTTGACCTATGCTTATCTCCAGAGGCTTTATCTTCTGTCACTTCCCAGATGTAAGAAAGTTAGTGAGAAAGTGCTATTACATTATCTTTACACTAAAAAGCTAATAAAACTACTTTATCGGATCTATGCTAAAAAGAAGTTGTTTATTGTACTTGCTGTTGCATCCTATCAAAGTGGCTTCAGCTTTATTGAGACACCTCCAAGATAGCCTGTTATTGCATTTACATTCATTCTCACCTGCTGTTTATATTGCTATACTAAAAACTTTATGCAATGAATGTAAAAGATCCCATCAATGACTTGGTTCTCCCCCACCCACCCTCTCACTGTGTGTGTTTTAATAGTGGTGAGGAAGGAATCAACCACATTAATATTTGAAAACACAATTTCTCACCTACTGGAAATCAAAAATGAATATATAAATAAGAAGGATGTAGGAAACAAAAATTGTATATATATTTTTATCCCATATCTGTTTTGCATGAACCCACCCATCACACACATGGTCAGAAAAGATATCTAAGAAATAGCTGGCATGCTATTAGTCAGTTATGATGTTGTAATTTAGACTTATGACCTTCTTATTCACATTTACAATCATAATACAATTGCCGTGATAATATATGCCCCTTGTTCCTATAATATGGTAATACATGCAGTGAAAAATGCCTTCTTGTCAGCATATATTTAGTCTGTGAATTCACATCCAGCTGAATTATTTAGAGTAACTTGGGAGCCTAACTTGGGCACCTTCCACCCCAAATCCAACTCTAGCGCACTCAGTAGTTTGCCATGATGCCTTTAATGATCATTTCACAGACAAAATCTCTTAGACAAGAGCCTACTCAGATGCCACTTGTACCGTAGAAGTTTATAATGAGGTGTTGGACAACTCCATGAGTAGGATTAGACTGGATCAGTTTCAGTTAATGAGTACTTAAAATGTGCACAAGCTAGGACAACTTGTGATATTGATCCCTGTCATCCAAGGAGGAGATGCAGTTGGATGTCACCTTTAGGGTATTGTTAATGGAAGGGAGAGAATTTTTCCATCTTATTTAAAAGAAGTGATGGTATTAATCTAGATCCATTTCAATCTGGTTTCAGAACTGGTTACAGAACTGAAACAGCAGATGATCTATGAAGATAGCTAGACAGGGGAAGTGTGACCCTGCTGATTCTCCTGGACCTCTCAATGGCATTTGATACCACCAACCATGGTATCCTTCTGTGTCGTCTTGCTGGGATGGGAATAGTATGCACTGATTTGCAGTGGCTTTGTTCCTTCTTGGAGGACCAAACCTAGAAGGTAGTGCTGGGTGACTCCTCTTCAACTCCCTGGCCAGTGGCCTGTGGGGTCCCTCAGGGATTCATTCTTTCACCTATGCTACATGAAACCTCTGGGAGAGATCATCTGGACTTTTGGAGTTCAGTGCAGATGACACCCAACTCTATGACTCCTTTCCACAAATCTCAAGGATGCCGTTCTAGTCCTGAACCGGTGTCTGTCAACAGTAATGGACTGGATGAGGGTGAATAGATTGAAATTAAATCCTGACAAGGCAGAGGTGCTCCTGGCCAGTCGTAAGGCAGATCAGGGTATAGGGATACAGCATGTGCTGGATGGGGTTACACTCCCCATAAAGTCACAGGTACACAGCTTGGGGGTGATCCTGGACTTATCGCTGACCCTAGAGCCTCAGGTGTTAGTGGTGGCCAGGTGTGTCTTTGCACAATTAAAACTTGGGCACCAACTGCGCTCATACCTTGAGAGGCCAGATCTGCCCCATGGTAGTACATGCTTTAGTTACATCTCGACTGGATTACTGCAATGCACTAAATGTGGGGCTGGTTTTAAAGAGTGCTCAGAAGCTTCAGCTGTCAGAGATCTATGGCCAGGTTACTAACTGGAACTCTGTACAAAGAATGAACAACTTCCATGTTACAGTAGCACCACTGGCTCACAGTTTGCTACTGGGCAAAATTTAAAGTGTTGGTCATTACCTTTAAAGCCCTAAATGGTTTGGATTCAGCCTACCTGACCACCTGCCTCTCCTCATATGAACCTATCCAGACACTGTGTTCATCAAACAAGGCCCTCCTTTCAGTCCCACCCCCATCCCAAACCTGGCTGGTGAGGATGAGAGAGAGGGCCTTTTCTGCAGTCCCCCCCCCCACCTTTGGAACTCTCTTCCTAAAGAAATTAGAATGGTCCCCACGCTCCCCTCTTTCAGAAGGGGTGTCACAGGGATCACCAAAGACCATCAGAAAACATATTTCTGATGGTCTTAGGGACCCCATTGGCAGAGAAGGCTGAAGATCTCTCCACCTGTCCTTCTTTTTTGAAAACAGATAGCAAATCCTCCCGCCAAAAGCCCTCTTCCTGCTATGATTGGTCAGCCTCTCAGTTGTCCTGTCAGCCAAGGAGAGGGCTATTTTTGAGACTCCAAGTGGGTAAGGGAGAGCAGGTGTTCTCAGCTCAGAGTAGCATGGTGCGCATGCATGGGCAAGGGGGAGCACACGAGGCTGGAGGCTTGTGCCAATGAGTCCCTTCAAGGCAGGGGGTAAAGTGCCCGTGTGACATGGGATTGAGGGTGACCCAGTAGCATCAGGAGCAGGAGCAGCAGCAGCTTAGGTAATTTGTAACAATATTTATTAGGAAAAAGTGTTTTATTAATGTTCCCATTAGAAAATGCATAAGGTTGTGGATGAACTACAACTCCCAAAATCATGGGTCAATCCTCCCCAAATTTCTCTAATATTCATAGTTGTCCATGGTGGGTCTGTGTGCGAAGTTTGATTCAGATCCATCATAGGTGAGGGTCACAGGGTTCTCTAGATGCAGAGAGAACTACAATTACCATCATGTTGGGTCTGCCCTCCCCCAAACCTCAGCAGTATTCAAAGTTGGTTATGCTGGGTATTTGTGCCAAGTTTGGTCCACATCCATCAGTTAGATGCACTTTGCTTTGTCAATGTGGATATAACTCCCAACCTCTGAGGTCAATCCACTCAAAATCTCACCAGAGTTCAAAGTTCGGCATGTTGGGTATGTATGGAAAGTTTACTAGTTCCTTCACCAGTTTGATACAGGGTGCCCTTTGAGTGTTGGTGAATTACAACTCAAGGAATTCAAAAACAGCCCCCCCCCCAACCCCACCAGCATTCAATGTCGGCCATGTAGGTTGTGTGTCAAGTTCGGTGCAGATCCGTTCTGGGCTGGGTTCAGAGTGCTCCTTGATTGTAGATTAATTATAAATCCCAGCAACTAGAACTACCAAATGTCAAGGTCTATTTTCCCCAAACTCCACCATTGTTCACATTTGGTCATATTGAGTATTTGTACCAACTTTGGTCCAGCTCCATCATTGTTTGAGTCCACAGTGCTCTCTCGATGTAGGTGAACTACAACTCCAAAACCCAAGGTCAATGCTCACCAAATCCTTCCAGAATTTTCTGATGGTTATGGGGTCCTGTGTGCCAAGTTGGTTCAATTCCATCATTGGTGGAGTTCGGAATATTTTTTGAATGTAGGTTAACTATACATCCCTGTAACTACAACTCCCAAATGACAAAATCAATCCCCCCACTCAACCCCACCAGTAATCAAATTTGGGTATATCAGGTATTTGTGCCAGATTTGGTCCAGTGAATGAAAATGGATCCCGTATATCAGATATTTACGTTATGATTCATAACAGTAGCAAAATTACAGTTATGAAGTAGCAATGAAAATAATTTTGTGGTTGGTAGTCACCACAACATAAAGAACTGTATTAAGGGGTTCCAGCATTAGGAAAGTTGAGAACCACTGTTCTTGATCCATCACTCCAAATGACAGCTCAGATAGATGTGACTGCCATAATGGTCTAGTACGATTTCAGCTGTTATGCCAGCTGCATTCCTTCCTAGACATGGAGGATCTAAAGATAGTACTCTACACACTGGTAACCTTGGGACTGGACTTTTGAAACGTACTGTACATTGGGCTATCTCTATACCAATTTAGAAAATCCAATTCATTCAAAACATGGCACTGGTTCATCTAAAAGTGATCATATGAAAATCAATCCATTTGTTCTTTCCCAGGCAAAGTACAAATGTTGGATATGGGTCTCAGTTACCTATGTGATCGATCACGTCCTCCCATACAATGCCCCCCATAATTCAGGTTCTCTGTGGGATGTTTACTCCAATCAGCCAGCATGACACAGAGAATATTTTCTTCAGCCACTCCTAGACTGTAGTGTAGACCGATTGAAGAGGTTCGACAGCTGAATAAACTGTTTGCATTTTTAAAAGTGTTAAGGAACAGATGCTTTTAAATTATGAATCTTTAATTATGTACTGGATGTTTTAATATGTATTGATCTCTTAAACTGATGTTTTAACCGGTTTATGTTATGTGTCTTTAACTGATAGTATGAATATATATTACATTTTAATATGTTGTTGTTCCCCACTTTGATCCATGGGAAGAGGCAAATAAGAAATGATGATGATGACGACAGTAGCCCACTTTAAAATCCAACTAGACAAACTGAGGGATGGAGGTCTGCATGGTACTGCAGCTCACCAGCAAGTGGAAGTATATTAAAGAGTCAAGACAGGATCCCACAGGAATTCTGCTTCTGACATTTTATCACAGTTCACAGGAGGGATAGAGCTGGGAGAACATCAGCTGGAATTTAAGACAGGTTTAGCAGTCAGATTGATCATAAGCTGTATATCTGATAAAGGATATCAGCCTATATTTTTAAGAAAAACAGATTGTCCAAAAGTTTGACTCCGCTAAACCTTTGATTCCATCTGGATCCAGTTTGCCCCCAAACAACCAGATTATCAATCATTTTATCAGATAAGCTAATGTGCCTTTTACCAGTAAGGACATTACTATCAGGTTTGACAAGGTGCTTAACTACAGTGGGTAGTATGCCCATGTTGTGGGTGAAGAAGGCATAGGGAATTCAAGGAAAAACACAGGGAGGGAAATGCTTCCCTATTGTGAATATTGAGTTGTCTTGAGATTTTCTCCTGAACAGAGTACTTTTTTTGCTTGGAGACTCAGCTTCAATGATGTAACTTGAGAAAAGGCCTGCATTTTGGTAGCTGCCTGGAGAACTCAATATAGCTGGTATTTTTAAAATTCAGTTTTCAACAAGACTTCTAGCATGGATCTTGGGGGAAAAGAGTACACTAGGAAAAGAAAAAGGAAAGTTATCACTTGCTGGATTTTATGAGCTTGGAAAGCATCACACTCCACTTGTAGCGATGAAAGCTGACATCCTAAAGACTTTCAGTGTGGAGGGAAAGGTTAGATCATTATTTGCTGGTGCATCTAGAGGGAGCATTGCTAGGGAAAAAGCAAAATGTTTGCTAGGAAAAAGCAAAAGCAAAATATAATTTATCCTAAATCTGCTTTGCAAGAACCCTCCCATCACACACAAAACAATTCTAAGGACCTCATCACACAAGAGCATGGGTCCCCAAACTAAGGCCCATGGTCCAGATGCGGCCCTCCAAGGTCATTTACCTCATTCTTCTCCTGTTCGTCCTGATCCTATTCATGGACCTCATAAAAGGTCTGACCTAGAGACCTGGGAGAGCTGTTGGGCTCTGTTGCAGGAGAGACCCTGGGGACTCAGTATTTGCCACCCAGCTTTGCTGTCTGCTCAGCCCTGGGCTTACCCATGAGGAGACCTGCAGCCACACCCTCATTTCATCCATCTGGCCCAGCAGCCTCCAAGAAGAGGACTATTTGCCATCCAGCTTTGCTGCCTTGCTGCCTTGCTCAGCCCTGGGCTTACCATTTACACTAGCACTTTATATCGCCTTACCCCATGGTAAGACCACTTTTACTAGCAGGCTTATGTTTGACCTGTGGGGCAGGGGAAGGGGGAACTATGTTTTTAATCTGTTTTATTGCATTTATGTGTTTTAACTGTTTATAATTTAAAATGTTATATTTATTATTTGTATGTATAATGCGGCCTTGAATTTTGCCATAATAATAATAATAATAATAATAATAATAATAATAATAATAATAATAATAATAATTTTATTCTTATATCCCGCCTCCATCTCCCCGTGGGGACTCGGGGCGGCTTACAGATGTAGAACAAAAGTACAATAACATCAGGAACCGAACAACAACGCAAATGAAAATTTTAAAAGACATAATAAAATGACAACCATTAATAAAACACCGGTTAAAATACAGCAATAGAATCATAAAAATGGACTGGGCAAAAGTCCACTAAGTAAGACTTGTAAACATGGTGGAAGTTAAAGTGCTATGAGGTCATGGGGGAGAAACCTTAAAAAGGGCGGTGAACCCTAAAACTAGTACAGGATATTTATCATTGCAAATAGGCGGTACTTATTCAAAAGCCTGAGTGAAGAGCCATGTTTTCAGGCCCTTCCTGAAGATTTCCAGAGTGGAAGCTTGCCTAATTTCCCTGGGGGGCGCGTTCCAGAGCTGGGGGGCTACCACGGAGAAGGCCCTCTCCCTTGTCCACACCAACCGCGCTTGTGATGGAGGTGAAAGCAAGAGGAGGGCCTCCCCCAACGAACGAAGAGATTGTACGGGTTCGTAGGGGGAAATGTGGTCACAAAAGTAGGTGGGGCCCAAACCATTCAGGGCTTTGTAGGTCAACACCTGCACCTTGAATTGGGTCCAGAAAATGAACGGCAGCCAGTGGAGCTCCTTAAACAGGTGGGTAGACCGCTCCCTGTAATTCACTCCAGTTAGAAGCCTGGCTGCCAAACGCTGAACTAGTTGAAGTTTCCAGGCCGTTTTCAAGGGCAACCCCACGTAGAGTGCGTTGCATAGTCTGTAAGCCGCTCTGAGTCCCCTTCGGGGTGAGAAGAGCAGGGTATAAATATAGCAAATAAATAAATAAATAAACCAGAGTTTTTTCACCAGTCACCCTCTGTATATATAGAAACTGATGTTCAGGTTTTTAAAGTAATTGTTGTGTTATGTTGTTTATATTTATATTGCTACATTGTTTTAAATTACTGATTGTATGTACATTTATGTTGTTCCTGGGCTTGTCCCCATGTAAGCCGCCCCGAGTTCCTTCGGGGAGATGTAGGTGGGGTACAAGAATAAAGTTGTTGTTGTTGTTGTTGTTGTTGTTGTTGTTGTTGTTGTTATTATTATTATTATTATTACCTGGCCTCTGCCCTCAGTTTTAGACTTAGGCTCGCCCAAAGTCTGAAATGACTTGAAGGCACACAACAAGAACAATCCTAATTAACTTGACTATCTCATTGGCCAGAAGCAGGCCCACACTTCCCAATGAAATCTTGATAGGTTTATGTTGGTTAAATATGTTTTTACAGTAGAATCTCACTTATCCAACATTCGCTTATCCAACGTTCTGGATTATCCAACACATTTTTGTAGTCATTGTTTTTAATACATCGTGATATTTTGGTGCTAAATTTGTAAATACAGTCATTACTACGTAGCATTACTGCATACTGAACTACTTTTTCTGCCAAATTTGTTGTATAACATGTTTTGGTGTTTAATTTGTAAAATCATAACCTAATTTGATGTTTAATAGGCTTTTCCTTAATCCCTCCTTATTATCCAACATATTCGCTTATCCAACATTCTGCCGGCCCGTTTATGTTGGATAAGTGAGACTCTACTGTATTTTTAAATATTGTATTGTTCTTTCATTTTTGTTGGGGGTTTTTTGCACTACAAATAAGACATGTGCAGTGTGCATAAGAATTTATTAGTATTTTTTTTTCAAATGACAATTCAGTCTCTCAACAGTCTGAAGGATTGTGGACCGGCCCTCTGCTTAAAAAGTTTGAGGACCCCTGCACTAGAGCTTGGATCCACTTTAAATCCACTTTAGGGAGGGAACTTTAAACAGTTCAGCCAGACAGGTCCTCACTAGACTACAAACCCCAGAATTCTGCAGGAGGCAGAAACCAGATTTAAAGTGGGTTCATGCTCTAGTGTGATGAGGCACTAAGACATAAAAAAGCAAAACATTACTAGGAAGCAGACACCCACGCTCACCTAGTCAAACGATGCACACAAACTACTCCTAATCTTAACTGTTGCTAATCTTACCTGTTTATCTGGACATTCTTATTTTTCTGCACTTTGATGCCAGCGTGTAAACAGGCTGCTAAAAACTTCTTCTAAAGAAATGCAAACTAATATATTATTGCTCTGCACACACCATTTAACATATGAATAGATCTGGTTTAGTTTCAGAAACAGACGATTTCTGAACTTTAGGAAGAACTTCTTGACCGTACAAGCTGTTCAACAGTCAAACTCTCTGCCTCGGAGTGTGGTGGAATCTCCTTTTTTGGAAACTTTTAAACAGAGGTTGGATAGCGTCTGTCAGAAACACTTTGATTGTGTTTTTCCTGCATGGCAAGGTGTTGGAGAAGATGGCCGATGTGGTATCTTCCAAATCTATTAATCTATGATTCTATGACCTAATCACAAAAGGCTAAATTCAGGGGCATGTGACGGTTTAGCCAAGGTCACCCACGGAGTCTGCTGGCTCCCATCATACGGCACCAGCACGGCTCCGTGGGTGAAGGAGGGTGCAGCCAGCACATGCTGCTACCACAAAAACATGGAAAGCTTCCTGTGTTGCCATTGCAAGCAAGGGGGGAGCGTGGACCATATGGGATCAACTTATAAAGGAGTCGGGTAATGTGGGGCGTGGAGCGGCAGGTTCCCCACTCCCCCCAACACAGCAGATTGATTCCGGTGGCCATGTGACAAGGTTGTAAGAAGTGATAGGATACCCATATTTAAGTACAGTAGAGTCTCACTTATCCAAGCTAAACGGGCCAGCAGAAGCTTGGATAAGCGAATATCTTGGATAATAAGGAGGGATTAAGGAAAAGCCTATTAAACATCAAATTAGGTTATGATTTTACAAATTAAGCACCAAAACATCATGTTATACAACAAATTTGACAGAAAAAGTAGTTCAATACACAGTAATGTTATGTTGTAATTACTATATTTATGAATTTAGCACCAAAATATCACGATATATTGAAAACATTGACTACAAAAATGGCTTGGATAATCCAGAGGCTTGGATAAGTGAGGTTTGGATTAGTGAGACTCTACTGTACCTGAAATGATAACAAGTAGAAGATGGAGCAAAGTTGTTTTCTACTTCTCCAGAGACTAGAACACGAACCAGTGGATCCAAATTGCAAGAAAAGAGATTCCAACTAAACATTAGGAAGAACTAATTGACTGTGAGACCTGCTAAACATGGAATAAACTTCCTCTGTGGATGATCTAGACTCAGGGCCGGCCCCACCATAGAGGCCACGTGACGCCGCCGCCTCGGGCGCAGGTCCCGGGGGGCGCCGTCAGGCTGGGCGGGAGGCGGGGCACCGCTCTGACTGTGCCCCGCCGCCCGACCAGTGCGCCCTGGCCTTGTGGCTCCCTCTTTCGCCGCCCGGGAAGGGGAGGAGGGATCCCCTCCTCCCCTCCTCGGGCGGCGAAGCCTCTCTCTTTCGCCGCCCGGGGAGGGGAGGAGGGATCGAATAGCATGGGAGGCGGGGCCAACCCTGGCCCCGCCTCCCACCCAGCGTGCCCTGGCCCTGCCTCCCACGCAGCGTGGGAGGCGGGGCCAGGGCACGCTGGGTGGGAGGCGGGGCCAGGGCACAGGAGGCGGGGCCGGCAGGGGGCGCTTTTCAGTGCCCCCGCTTAATATTTAAATTTATCTCCGACCGGCCCTGTCTAGACTCTTCTTCTTTAGAGGTCTTTAAGTGGAAGTTGAATTGCCATCTTTCAAGGCTGTTTGGCAGGCAGTTGAACTACATTGCCCTCATGATCCTTTGCAGTCCTTGACTTATTTTCAAGAAGATGCAGCATATTCTCTCCTATGTATTTCAAGAGACATGGTTAATAGCACTATGAATTTAGTTTATTTCTCTATCACCAAATGTTCAGGTTCTGGGATTTTGTCCAAGAAGCAATAGCCCATCAATTCATTCATTCTATATCTGCAAGGGATACACTCACAACTTACTACCTCATCAAACAGGCTGATTTGCCTGTCGTATGCTGCTTGCTCTTCACTTTCAGCATGGAGCCCATTAGACTACATTCAGGGACTTCCAACTGGGTTCTGTGTTGAAAGAGGAGAGGAAGAGGAAGACCATGGATTCGCCATGACGCGTGGTGAATCCATGGGCCCTTGCAAGGAAATCCTTACTACAATAGCAAAACAATACAGATAATTGGGGATCCTATTGAAAGAACGACTTCTAGCAGAAGCATCCCACAGAGTCATAGTCTGGAGAACAAGCCCTATGAGGAGTGGCTTAAAGAACTGGGCATGTTTAGCCTGCAGAAGAGAAGGCTGAGAGGAGACATGATAGCCATGTACAAATATGTGAGGGGAAGTCATAGGGAGTAGGGAGCAAGCTTGTTTTCTGCTGCCCTGGAGACTAAGACATGGAATAATGGCTTCAAACTACAGGAAAGAAGATTTCACCTGAATATCAGGAAGAATTTCCTCACTGTGAGGGCTGTTCGGCAGTGGAACTCTCTCCCCCGGCCTGTGGTGGAGGCTTTTAAGCAGAGGCTGGATGGCCATCTGTCGGGGGTGCTTTGAATACGATTTCCTGCTTCTTGGCAGGGGGTTGGACTGGATGGCCCATGAGGTCTCTTCCAACTCTACTATTCTATGATTCTATGATTCTATGCCCGAAGAACTAGGAAATGCCTAGAGATGATGACTTTCGTAGACATTGCTACCCTGTTTCCCTGAAAATAAGTCATCCCTGAAAAATAAGACCTAGTAGAAGTTTTGCTGAATTACTAAATATAAGGCCTCCCCTGAAAGTAAGACCTAGCAAAGTTTTTGTTTGGCAGCATGCCCAGCACCTGCCAAACAGAACACCAGAGCATGCAGGATTGGTACATGTACATACCATATAGTGTTGTACATGGAAATAATGGTAGTAACAATAAATTCTTGATAGGATTCACAGTTTGTCTGGTTATACTGGTTTGTGATGACAACTACTGTACAGTATATAATAAATGTGAATTCTTCTTCATGGAAAAATAAGACATCCCCTGAAAATAAGACCTAGCACATCTTTGGGAGCAAAAATTAATATAAGACACTGTCTTATTTTCGGGGAAACACGGTAGGTCCTCCAGCACAGCACTATGGTCAAATTCCAGCAGAACCATACCATAGAGTCATGCAGAAGGACCTAGTAAATGCTTAGAAAAGTTATATTTTGTCAGATGTGGGTAAATGAAATCATGGTTCCACAGATATAGGGATCGTACTGTATGCTCTTTGCTGTATGATAAAGAGTATGCATTACTCAATACTCTGAACAATGAATACCTTTCAGTGTTGCTTCATATTAGATCTGACCATCTTGTCAAATTGATGGTCTTCATAATTTATGACAATAATTACATTTCACAATTACATTTTCTATCTATGAATTGCCAGGATTGGCACTTTTTATTTTGAAGGTGTAATAGGGTTTTTAATTATAAGCCAGATGTGTATGCTTGTGGTTCGTCCATCTTTTCATATTCATCTTTAATGACAATAATGCTTGTGAACAGCAGCAGCAGCTCTGGCACCTAGAAGAAGACAGATGAGCTGATAAATTTTTCAATTGAAATCTATTTTTTAAAATGAAATCATAGAGAGTTATAATCTAATCATGTAATAAAAAAGATTCCTTTGTCCACGTGCACTTTTTGAAATATTTGATATTGAAATTAATTATTAGGCATACATATTGTTAAATGGATCTGTAGAATTATTATCCCTGAATAGCTAGTGTGGCCCATATTCAAAATTAATAATAATGAAATAAGACTCTCCTTCAATTGCATTATGGCAGAAAAATCAATCTTTAGAGAAAAACACTTCTTCACTTATTATTTAAAATTCCCCCCTACTTTATCTGATTACCTGGTCTAATAATAGCTTTGGATAGCAAAAATGCCATTAGTAGTCAGAGCCAGATTTTTTTTTACTAGACTTTTAAAAAATGGCGAGCATATCTGTTTATAATTTCTCTTCTCTTTTTCTTCTCTTCTCTTCTCTTTTTCCACATGACATAGCCCTTCACACCTTTCTCTTTACTTGGTTCATTTGCCTCGTCGTCTCTTGTCTCACTTTTCCCCATTTTTTTCTGCCTCGATCTTTCCTTCCATGCATGCCTGTGAGCCACAATATGTTCTGGGTTCTCTCTTCCTTCTCTTCTTTCTCTTCCCTCCTGTCCTTTGCTGCCCTTTGCCATTTTTGCCATTTTCATCACTCATCGTGGCAGCCACAACCACCAGCAGCAGCCACAGAATAACAACAATACTTTTAAAAGGATATGAGGATATTTTTATTTTTTTAATATTTTTATTTTATTTATTGTATATATATTTTCTCTCTTTTTTTACTCTTTTTCGGTTTTTCCTTTTTTCTCTTCTTTTTCTCTTCTTTTTCTCCCCTCCCCACCCCCCTTCCCCTCTCGCCCCCTTCCCTCTCTCCCTCCCCTACCCCCTATGGAAAACATTTCAATAAAAATTATTTTTAAAAAAAGGATATGAAGGGAAGATTGCAATGGGTCAGGGGGAAAAAAACCAAAAACAGAAAATCCCACTTTTCCATATTGTCCCTAGGGATATAGCCTAAAAATATTTTAGATTTTATTGTGAAAAAAAATATTTCAAATTCTGATTAATCTAACCTATGAAGGAGAGAACAACAGCTGGCAACCCTTGTGCCGGCAGGACTACTAACCAACAGGTCAGCGGTTCAAATCCGGGGAGAGTGGGTGAGCTCCCTCTGTCAGCTCCAGCTCCCCATGTTAGGATGTGAGAGAAGCCTCCCACAAGGATGGTAAAACATCGAACATCCAGGCATCCCCTGGTCAGCGTCCTTGCAGACGGCCAATTCTCTCACACTAGAAGTGACTTGCAGTTTCTCAAGTTGCTCCTGACATTGTATGTCATGACTTCTTATAAGATTGATGGCAGGGAACTGTCAAATGTACAGATCCTCAGGAAAAAAAAGAGACAATAGGGATTGTAAGGATGTTATGAGTTAATGGGAATTATTGATATGATTTTATTTGTTTATTAAAAGGAAAAAGGGGAGTTATGTATTGATGAAGACAGGTCTCACATGGAAGCCAGCTGTGTTCAGCGGGTTGCCATGGCAACGTAACCTCTCTCTGGAGGAAAAAGGGGGCGTGGCTAAGATGACAGTTGGAGCATATTCCCTTTTAAAAGTTCAGTTGCTGTGAGGGTTTTAAAAGGAGTGGCTGTTAGGGGTTTGAGAAGAAGAGTTGCGGTTAGGTTTTGGAAAGATTAGGAGCTGGGGAAATCAGCTAAGGACGGCAGCTTATGATCACTCAGGGGAAAGGCTGGGAATATAAGCTGACCAGGGGAGTTTAGTATACTGTGTTGAAGAGAAGTTATTTAAGAAATATCCATTCAAGAAAGACTACATTGTAACTTAAGATCCGGAACGTTTACTGATTGAAACCATACGCTTATGTACCAAAAATAAACTTGAATTTTGTTATTGTTCATAAAGATAAGTCTCCTTGCCTCTCTGTAAGCCTGTTACCTCACGTTGGTGGCAGTTACCGTACCTATCTATATAAGTTACCGTACTTTCCTATATAAGTTACCATCTTTACTCATTTAAACCCAATCAGTTCTGTTATCCTTCCTTATCCACTAAATCATCCCTGTCATACATTCACACATCCTCCACCCCTCCCTCTCATACGCGCGCACATCACCTCAGTCCTCTTCAATTGGTGGCAGCGGTGGGATTCAGAAAAGGATTCCTTCCCTGCCTCACCTCTCTTCAATTGGTGGCAGCGGTGGGATCAAAAAAGGATTCCATCCCTGTCACCTCAGTCCTCTTCAATTGGTGGCAGCGGTGGGATTCAGAAAAAGATTCCTTCCCTGCCTCACCTCTCTTCAGGATCATAGTGCAAATATGTGTTGGGTGATGGAGCTCACCAAATAATTTGAGAAGAAAAACAGTCTGTGTTTTATAGATTATAATAAAGACTTTGATTGTAAAGATGGTGAAAAACAAAGGCTCTTAAAGAAATAAGTATACCACAACATTTGATTTTCCTGAGGGGTAATCTGTACTCAGGAAAAGAGATTACCATCAGGAGAGATTACAGAGAAATAATTTTTAATTGGCAAGGTGGTCAAATTTGGATGCATTTTATCATCCTCTCTGTTTAAATTGTATAGTAAATGACAAATGTACTATACGTAAAGCTGAGGAAAGAGGCATGAAAATTTGAGGAAGTATCATCAACAAATTAAGGCAAACCGATGGCATCATAATACAGTAGAATCTCACTTATCCAACGTAAATGGGCCGGCAGAACGTTGGATAAGCGAATATGTTGGATAATAAGGAGAGATTAAGAAAAAGCCTATTAAACATCAAATTAGATTATGATTTTACAAATTAAGCACCAAAACATCATGTTTTACAACAAATTTGACAGAAAAAGTAGTTCAATACGCAGTAATGCTATGTAGTAATTACTGTATTTACGAATTTAGCAGCAGAGTATGACGATATATTGAAAACATTGACTACAAAAATGCGTTGGATAATCCAGAACGTTGGATAAGCGAGTGTTGGATAAGTGAGATTCTACTGTACTAGCAAGAGCTAGCAAAGACTTGGAATGATTAATGCAGAAAGACATGAAAGAAAGTTAAAAATGTAAAAACCAGTTTACAGTTGCACTTAAAAAGGGGCAAAGATAATGGCCATGGGTAATTTATATAACTTTAAAGTAGATGATGAAGACATTGAAATGGTTCAAGATTTTCAATACCTTGGCTCAATCATTAATCAGAATGGAGACTTGGCTCAAGAGATCAGAAAAAGAATAGAACTTGGAAAGGTGGGTGTGAAAAAAACCAAACATGATGATGATGATGATGATGATTATCTTTATATATAAGACCTTGAGTCCCCATGGGGAGATCACTTTTCTCCCCATGAGGACTAAAAATGGCTAACATCTACTCACAACAGTTTTTAAAAAGCAATAGGTAAAGGTAAAGGTTTTCCCCTGACATTAAGTCTAGTCGTGTCCAACTCTGGGGGTTGGTGCTCATCTCCATTTTTAAGCCAAAGAGCCAGCGTTGTCTGTGGACACCTCCAGTGTCATGTGGCCAGCATGACTGCATGGAGCACTGTTGATCTACTCACATTTGCATATTTACGAACTGCTTAAGTGGCAGGAGCTGGAGCTGGAGCTAACAGCAGGAGCTCACTCTGCTCCCCGGATTTGAACCACTGACCTTTTGGTCAGCAAGTTCAGCAACTCAGCAGTTTAATCTGCTGTGCCACCAGGGGCTCAAAAATAGCAATACAAAAATTTTGAAAAACAAATAATAACAGTGTGGCAAAAACAGAATTAAAAAGCAGCAAATATATTAAAATGGCCTTTAAAACTCATATCCCCCCTCCAATCCTCCCCACCCTCTCCAGAACCTCCTTTACCCTTCCCCAAAAGCCTGTTGGCAGAGGAAGGTCTTGACCTGCTTATGGAAGGCCAGCAGGGATGGGTCCATTCAGATTTCTCCACAGCCTGAGAGTAGCCATTCAAAAGGGCCTCTCCCATGGTTTCACCAAGCGTGCTTGAATGGATGGTGGGACTGAGAGAAAGCCCTCTCCAGTAGATCATAGATGTCTCCCAGGTTCATAGAAAGAGATGCAGTCCTTTAGATAACCTGGACCGTAGTCATATAGGGCTTTGTAGGTCAACTTTGAATTGCACTCAGAAATGTGTTGGCAGCCAGTGGAGCTGTCACAACACTGCCTAAAGTAGCAAGACATATCACTGAATACTAAATTCAGAATGATCCTTGAGACTATGTTTCCAACTTCTACGTACAGTTGTGAAAGTTGAACAGTGAGGAGAGCTGACAGGAAGCAAATTAACTCATTAAAATGTGGTCCTGGAGAAGAGTCCTACATAAACCATGGGTCCTAGATTTTATATAAATGTGTATCATTATATGCAAATTACATGCAAATCGTTGCTCTTTTTTTGTCATCTTCTTTTTTGGCAACATTGTCAACAGCTATTGTAATTGCTTAAGAATTTCTTCCAAATTCCAAAAGTAAAGCAGAGGGCAGAAAGAATGCTCAAATGTGTCATTTTAGAGAAGCATGTGGGAGGAAAAAGCCTTAGCTTTCAGAAGTTTGGAGACTGGTGTGGCAAACCAGACCTATATGTGTCAGAAAATAACAATAAGCTGTGTCAGTATATGAATACGAATGTACTGGATGTCACTGTTTCCCGCTATAGTTAGGACACTGTCAGTGTCAACAATTACTTGTCAAGCCAAAGAAAATATACTACTCCGTGTTCAACTGGATATAGAGAAAATGCTCTATATAATATGATAGAAAAGGGATTTTTTAAAACCATTTTTTCCAAGTTGCAAAAACATTCTCCAAGATAGAAGGATTTATTATTACAAGGTCGAATGATCATGGACTTACAGATACTGAAAACAGTTGAAGCACTGCTATATAATTGATAATGACTAGAGAACTATTTCCCTAACCCAAACATTAAAAGCCCATCATAAGACCTGCTTGAAAGTGTTGAATAGATTTCTTGTCATACGCTGGAGGGGGAAAAGAATCTCAGAAACATTATAATCAGCTTACATACTCTAGTTCATTATAGATTTTGGATAGATGCCAAGTTCAGCAAATTATGACAGTTATATTAAAAACATTTATTTTCTCCTTTTGCCTAGCATCAATGTTTCTGATAAGTCTGACAAGTAAATCTCTCTGAGAAGGTTGCCAACCAAAATGGCAATAGTATGCATGTTGATGCCAGACAATGTTAAGAATTGGGAGGGAGGAGGGTGCTATTTATTGATGTGTTTATTTATTTATTATTTAATTTCTATTTCAACTTTCTTCTAACATAGAATTTAAGGCAATCAACACAATCATCACTATACAATTAAATTTAAAATAAAATCTTAAATTTCTATTTTAAATGTGTCTTTTTTTAAAAAAAAACACAAGTTAAAACTGTTAAAAAAACAAGTTAAAACAGCATTAAAGTTTGGACACAGCAGTCTCCATTCCCAGAGGTGGGGGAGCGGGGGCTGGGGTGTTGGAGACAACCCTGGAGGGGAAGTAAAGGAGAGAATTCCAGGAGAGCAATAAAACAAGCCTTTTATTATCACAGCTGATGATAAGGCAAAACAGCCGTAGGTACCCGCATTTTGTGGGCCCGTACCATGCAAATGACCGTCACAACATATACGTAGCAAACAACTTTATATCTCGGCTTATCTATAATTGACCAATGGCTGAGGATCTTCCCCACCTTCCACATCTACTTGGCACAAGTGATACCAATGACCTAACCTGTTTACTCTGAGTTTTCTTCTCTCTCTGGAACTTCCTGAAGGAAGGCACCAGTTCACAGGAAGGGAGGAATACAGGCCCTGTGTTGCACATACTACTTTGGTTCATAAAAAGTGCTTATATTGTCTATATAAAGGCTATATGATGTATGCAGAGGCAAAGCTATATAGGCAATAGTTTACTATTTTCTGGCTTATGGTCCCTACAAGTGGAATGGATGCCTTCTTATTACATTTGATACAAATTTATACATTTGGGAATGGATGCAGTACACAATCAAGACAAGTTATACAAAAAATGTCAATTTATACATTTTAAAGTGTTTAGACACAATATAGTTTGGGGTACAGTTGCTTCTAGGTCTTTCCAGTGGCTTCGATATTGCATGATTTTGAAATATTGAAAAAAGTTGTGTTAGAGGATCTACCGATTTCTAAAGAAGGGTTATCTCAGGTTTTTAAAAAGTGTTACATTTTTTCCAATTTCTCAGGGATCCTATATCCCTAACCCCATGGCTGAAAGTTGACCTCAGATGGCTATCAGTCCTGAAGTCAAATTCTGGGGTTCTTCTCTGGAAAATGTAGTCTAAAATTCTGAGAGGTACAGCCCAAAAAGGTGCCTGAGTTCTGATCTCCTCTATTGTTAGACATATGACAAAATCAACATCAAGTGCAAAGAAAGTTAGGCAGGAGAAGTGAAATAGAAAAAGTCAGAAAGGTAACAGAAAATAAACAGAGAGGAAATTACAGGCAAACTTGATTAGAAACTTCACATTAAGATAGCTATATTGAAAGGGTGTTGTCTATTTCCCAGCATGCACAATCCCAGCAGTTCCTCAGTCTCATTCAGAACTACAGCTTGGTTTGAAAAAAAAACCAACATTTTTTTAGATTATAACTTCAAAAATATCCCAAACATGACAGCTACTGAACATGCAAGCTTTGGGATTCTGGGAATTATAGACTGAAAAGTAACTTCTCCCACGCTTTCTTCAAGACCACTTAACTTAAAAATGGGAGACGTAGATTTCAGTCCTACGCTTTTCTCCAAGGTGACAAAAAAAAAAAAAAACCAAATGTCTAGGATTTTTTGTGTGCAGAGGGTTATTTGAGGATTTACTTTGAGACAAAGTGTTTCTCTGTATTTCTCTGTCACTTTATGCATTCTGAAATGGCCCAGAATTCATTTCAGTTTGTTCATTTCCACTGCACTGAAATCATCTGCTCACCAGTTTTCTTCAGATCCACAGAACAATTCTCTAAAAACCTTCTAAAAATATCTTTTATCTTTTCAAATTCCATTCACTCTCCCCAAACCAAGAGCCTATTTAAATAATTTTGTAGATTCAAACTGTGCATGATATCGTTCAATCAATTTTGCTAGTAACCAAAGTTAGAAAAGATCAAATATGAGGCTAGTGAAGCATAAATCTACAACTATTCTTGTTGAATGTAGCAGAAGAGAAAAAAATACACACTTGACTTGTTTTGATGTGCTGACTGATTTAGGAATAGAAGTCTGTCTTTTTTTAGTGTGTATGCGCAACCTCACATGCACACACACACACTGTAATGTATTCCCAGTTCACCATTTCAACAATGAAACCTGATTTTAAAGTGATCAAGTAATTCAATCACATCACAGCTTCAGAGAACGTTGAAATACTACAGCTAATAATAGGCACTGATATGAGAGCTTCCAAATCAAATTGAACTGCTGCAAACAGCAAAAAACTTTATTTTGTAGACATTGTCTGGCTCAATCTTAACTCTTCCCTTCAATCTTCATTTCTTTTGAACAAGAAAGTAATGTTATTATGGACTCATGTACACCTACACTTTAGAATTAATGTAGTTTGACACCATGACTCAATGCTATGGAATCATGGGAGTTGTAGTGCTACAAAATCTTTAGCCTTCTCTGCCAAAGTTGCCGGGTGCCTCGCCAAACTACAAGTCACAGAATTACATTTCACTAAGCCATGGCAGTTAAAATTGTGTCAATGCATTATTTCTATAGTGTAGATGCACTCTAAGAGTAATGATTCTGATAACTGTAGATGATCTCAGTGTAGCACAAGTTAAATTAGCTAGTAATTATGTCATTGCAACCAGGGGTTGGATTCCTCCCAACATCACAGAAGTATTTTTTTTTCCTTTTATACAAGGTGAGTTGCATTGCCACCTAAAAGTAATGTTACATTCCTTCCTGAAATCATTTTGCCTAATTTGTTTTTCTTTGACTGCAGAAGATTTAGGGAGCCCTTTATAGATGGATTTTGGGATATTTGGGGTGATATGAAGGCAAAAAATCTCCACAAAATCAACTCAGTTTTTTTAATTGAGTGGTATCTTGGGGCTTTGGTGACCTCCTAAGGATTTCCTGTATGACATACAGTGGAACCTTGACTTAAGAGCACCCCAACTTAAGATCATTTTGAGTTAAGAGCCATTGCTTGGCCCAAGTTTTGCTTTGACATGCGAGCAGTGTTTTGCATTAAGAGCTAGCTCCAAAGAAAATGCTAGCACCAGAGGGAATATAGGGCTTTAGGGCTTCAAGGGAGCAGCATTCATGCCTTGTGCCTTGTGCTCTTGTCCACGTTAGGAGATTGCTGTCTGCGTGCTTACTTCTTGTCCACTTTTAGGAACTTTGAGTTAGTTGATTTTGTGTGGTTTTTATTCCTAGTATGTTTGGCTTCATGAAGGGAGAGAGAGCAAGAGAGGGAGGGAAGCTAAAATGAATACAGTATGAAGGAAATGATGCTTCTGCCTCTTCACTTTGTTCTTTATGCTTCCTTGCCACAACTTTGTGCTTCTACTATTTTAAATTTGATCTTTATTTTGTAATTGTTCCATGTGAATGTGCAGGTTTTGCCTTGCTGTTACGCTGGCCAACACACATTTCATTGCCTCAAATGTGCTTCCTTGCCACAACTTTGTGTTTTTACTATTTTAAAGTTTATCTTTCTTTTTATTGTTCCATGTGAATTAGCATTTATACATTATTTGTTATTTGTAAAGTACATTTTCTTATTTAAAAACATATCACAAACATGGGGGGAGGTTCCGGGAGGAGCCGGAATGGATTAACAGCATTTCAATGGGAAAATTCACTTTGAGATATGAACATTTTGAGGTAAGAACTCAGAAAGCAAATTAAACTCTTATGTCAAGATATCACTGTATATAGAAGTCTGAAGAGCTGTAGGTGGCCAGTGATCTTTCCTTTGCCCACCCGTTAAACAAAATTCAGCAGAGGAATGAAGGATCTTCTCATCCCACTCCCTGATCCTCCATTATAATGTTCTTATTACATTAATGGACCTGATCAATCCTTCTATCAAATTCTAAAAACAATGAACTGACATTCACTGATGCTAATTTTGGGTCAGGCTGAAAGTCCAGTTTAGAATAGCTTTCACTGTTCTGGGGAACATTACATCTATTATTTTTTTTAATATTCAGATTATAATAAACATTTTGTTTCTTTTTTTCCCCCCCATGGTGGTGATACTTTCTTTCGATATCAACTTGCTTAGTTGTATGTGTGCTTTACTTTCCTCATTAGCAGCTTATTTTGGGAAGGAAAATCAAGGAGGAGAATTTAGCCTTGTTAATTTCCCCTTGCCAGCCAACTCCTTCGTTCCATTCACTCCAGATGGCTTTGAACTATTTCTGAAACTAACTGTCTTAATTATCTGAAAGCCCATATATCCCTATACAAAACTGTCTGAAGCTGGATCTATGCATACCCACATTTATTCTAGGTTAAACTGTTCCAGAGATGCCCCGATGAAGCCCTGAGCATCCCCAGAGACCTTTGGGCATGAAGATGGCCAGCTGAGCAAAGGATACATTGGGGTTGCTGCTGCTGTTGTATTGCCTGCCACAAGTATTTCCCTCACAGAGACTTGGGACCTCATCACATTAAGTTGCCTAATGCGGGCAACAGCAAGGGAATTCACCAAGCGGTGTGGCAAATCCGGTGGGCGCACCTGGAATCACCCACAGCACTGCCTTCCCTGTTACATGAGGGAAAGCGTCACTGCCTGGCTTCCTTCTACGTTTGCCCAATTACTGGCAATGAGAACACAGGATTTCTCCCATGTTCTCCTTGCCTCTTTGTAGGATGCATTCAGCACAGTTCAGGGACGGAGCCTTGCCAGGAGTAGCTGTGCATCATTTGATAGGAGCCAGCAGGCTCTGTCCCTAAACAGTGCTGAATGCATCCTACAATGGGTATAAAAACCCGTGTGATGAAGTGGTTGGTGCCAATGTTACTTTTCGTGGTTATATGGCTGGGTACCTTGTTGTGGCCTCACTAGAAATGATGTCACCAACAAATATCTGCAAGGAAATTGCTTGTGATTGGGTCTGTTGGATGTGCGGATACTAGATTGGGCTATTAAGATCATGATTGGGGGAGTGGGGTGTATCTAGATGCTGTTTTTTATGTTTTAATATCTTAATGTTAATGGTTTTAAATTGTATTTATATGTTGATTGTTTCTATTGATTTTATGTTATGTTTTATTTGCTTTGCATAATGAAGCATTGAATTTTTGCCTAAATGTATGTTGTACACCGCTCTGTGTCCCCTGCAGGGTGAGAAGAGCGGGATAGAAATGAAGTTAATAATAATAATAATAATAATAATAATAATAATAATAATAATAATAATAATAAATTTCTCCAAAACCCTGAGATCATTTCAGAGTTTTCTGGCAGCTCCATAGTAAATTTCATTTCAGCTTGTGTCAGTGCTTCTGCGAATCCATCTGTATGTTGTGTGGACTCCTTGTTGAAGTGAGAGCTCACTTTATTTGGCCCATGTAGACACAGCCTAAATCCCACAATCTTTATGAGAGGGCCTTCTATCCATTAGATTCAACTGATTAGGACACAGGAAAGAATCTTAAAGTAGCTCCTCTTGAGACAAAACAAAAATGAGTTTTCTTTTCAGGAGCAAATGTAGTGGTGGCTAGCTCTCCAAGGTTTTGTGCAGGACTGAGGTGGCCTCCTAGCCTTCTATCATTGCCACACTGATCTAGAGACTAATGGTTAGATAGAAAAAAAATTTAAGGCTGTTAAGAACAAAAATTTTTATACAATCTTAATAGAGTTTGAGGAGCTGACAATGTGGAAGGAATTTCGATATAAGGATTAATTCATTCAAAACTCAGATTTAGTGTGTACTGTGTATGGAACAAGCCTAAGGCTAGAGATTTATTTATTATAGAATACATTTCATTGTTTTTATTTTCTACATCTTTGTCCAAATATTTTAATGTAATAATTTATAAGGACAACTGGTTCTGCTATACTAAGCTCACTGATCAACCTTTGTTCAGCATAGAGATTTACAGAGGCCCCAGTACCAAAACCAAGGAGGTATCTTGGGAGTAAAAGGGCAAGATAAGTGATAGGGGTCCAATGGTTGAAACTGCAAGGGTATTGAGGCTTTAACTTTTTTTTTTCGTGTCAGGAGCAACCGGAGTTGCTTCTGGAGTGAGAGAATTGGCCGTCTGCAAGGACGTTGTCCAGAGCATGCCCAGATGTTTTGATGTTTTACCATCCTTGTGGGAGGCTTCTCTCATGTCCACGCATGGAGCTGGAGCTGATAGAGGGAGCTCATCCACGCTCTCCCTGGGTGGGATTCGAACCTGGCAGCCTTCAGGTCAGCAACCCAACCTTCAAGTCACAAGGCTTTTATCCCCTAGACCACCGGAGGCTCCAGCCTTTAACTGGTTGGGCTAGATAAACATGTAAAAGGTGTGCCTAATATGGAACACATTCTTAATGTGTTTCCATATTTATTTTAAATCAGTATTTTAGTTTGATTAATGTTTTAATGCCCTTGTGATTTTTTTGTATTATATTATTTTAGTTGTTTTGTTTTAAATTATATTGTAATTACTATGGTAACATCCTGTGGAATCCCAGGATTTTCAGATTGTGGGTGCTTCCAGACAGCACCAAAATCCACATTTTATAACTTAGTCAAAAAATTCCAGGATCTAACAGCAGGTCCACAAACAGACATGTCAGTCCTGGGAAATTGTCCCCCACAATCCTCACATCTTCTTTTGAAGCGGGCATCCAGTGAAAGGTTTTTTTTAAAAAAAAAAATCTGTTATGCACTGAACCACATATACATACATCCTAACATAAATAGAGGCAGATTTGCATGTGCACATCTGCACATAATGAAGGGAAATTTAAAAAACTTTTGTCGGATCTCTCTCTTCCCTAATTGTTAATTCAACCTCTGTTTAAGATTATAAAGTGCAAAATAAAGAGTGTCAGAGAGTTCTAATTGTTTTCCATTTGTGGTTCCCTTGAATCATCTGTATGTCCCTTTGACAGCCCGATCAGCTGATGGGCTTTTAAAAAAAAATACATGTGTGCTGGAGAAATCTACATAGTGGGGAAGGAAGGCAAACATGTGTTTTGCATGACTGCAGAGATATAAAGTCATGCAAAGATGCACTTTTTTCAGGCTGAATTGGATTTTAAGCACATCTTTTTAACACGTGCTTTTTAGCTCTTAACCTGATCCTTCCCACACTTTGGCTAAATGTTGTTTAGTCACCACCCCTTTTATCCCATTTACTTCCGGGCTTTACAGCATGTGTAGAAGCGCCCTGTGTCTGAGAGAGTGTGCCTGTTGATTTTGTAGGATTTACTTGGATAAGGAGTATTCAGAGGTAGTTTTGTCAGTTCCTTCCTTTGAAATATAGCCTACAGCACCTTGTAGTCACTGGTGGTCTGCCATCAAAGTGCTAACTAGGGCTGACTGTGCTTAGCTTCCAAATATGTATTCATTAACTACAAATCCTAGTAGGATACAGTGTCATTAAAGTGTAGCCTAGGGATGATCACTATGCCTGGTGAACATTTCATTACATGGAAGGCTATCAAAATAACCTTCCAAATGAAAGCAAGGCAATATCTTTTAACTCTACAATTTTTATACTAGTTTGCTTGTTTTGGAAAAAAAATGTTTAAATAAACAGATGCATTCTGAAAAATCTGTCCCTCCAGGGCTTTCGTGTCTAAGGTTAGGCAATGTCATGTTCTGCACTGCCACATCATGAGTACCATATCAAAAATGTATTTATTGAGGTAGCAAAACAACAACCTATTATTATTTCAGTTTGGGACAAACCAATGAAGTTGCTCTTCTATTGTCACGGCTGAACTGAGATGCATTCTTACTCTAGTATCAGTGAGATGGATCAAGATGAGTAATAATGCATACCTTTTGCTTCAAATATTGCACAGCTGTGAATACTAGGGATATAATGACATCCTCAAGTGAAGAACTAAGTAATTTTAGCAATTTTCATCTTGCAGAGAGAAAAGCACCAAAAACTACATTATCTTTGAAGATCATTTGCAGTTCTAGTCTTATTCTACAGAATTTTTGTAATGAAAACAGCATTTTGCATAGGAAATTGCATCTAAACTTATTCTATACAAAATTATTACCTTTTCCATAAGAAACTGCATTTCTCCACGCACAAAAATATTTATGTGAAAAGTGCAAATAAACTAAAAAGTAAATTAAAATCCAAGTCTGGATTTTGCACATAACCAGCTCTGAAATTCCCAGATTTCAATTAATCTAGTGTTCTCCCTCTCAGAGTTTCTCAACCCTTGATAAACATGTTTCTGAACATTTTTTTTAAAAAAACATTTTGGAATATTTTTCCATCCATCCCTAGCAAACACTATCATTTCACAACAAACACCTGCTCTTTGCATATGTTTGTTTGCCTGTTTGTTTTTGGAAGCTCAGAAAGGCTTTCCATGTCTGCATATGCCAATGTATTACATGTTATTTTGTTAACCATGCCCTCAACAGTCTGTTCTGTAGCTTCGAATTTCATAAATAGGTTGTATCACACTTGATTTGTAGCTTGTTTCCAGGTTCAAGAACCACACACACAAAAATGCATGTGCTCACATGTACATTTCTATTGATGCTTATAGGAAATAAATGTTTTGGAAGGGAGAAGCCTCAAGAGATGCAAACAAAATCCACAATTCCATCTTCAAGGGCCTATTCGTATAAGATTTAGAAACAAAGTCCATGTGAAGAGCACTCATTATGTACATTTAATGTAAGATGAAGAGCTCACTTTTTATATCTCATAAAGTTACTGCCAGAAACACTTGGATGAACAGACTCCAGTCAAGGGGGGATTTATTAAAATGGGAAGTGACCGTTGAGAGGGTCTTAACATTAAGCAAAGGTCAGAGTACTGGAGAGGAAATCAGAACTGCAAGGAACATGGGGGGCTGAACAGCAGGAAGGCAAAGAGCAAATAATGAGACCATATGGCTATCATTAGAGTATGTGCTTGTGTAAGCCTGCCCTCTCTGAAACTCATATTTTATTCCTTCTCCTTGATGAGTTTGTTCTATGCATGAACTGTCTCCGGCCACAAATCCATGCTGAGTGATTATGTCTGTTATATTTATAACAGATAAAGCCATAATCTAGCCAGGCTAGACCAAGGGATGGGAGGGTAAAATTGGATATGTTTAATGGTGGCTTAGGCCAAGAACTGTTTCAATTTTTGAAAATACCACATTAACAGAAAATATTAAAAGCATAACCCCCATAACTGTGGGACCAATATCCAATTTGATTTATCCATAGCTGACTAAATATGTTCTCTCTGGGCCAGTGGTTCTCAACCTGTGGGTCTCCAAATGTTTTGGCCTTCAACTCCCAGAAATCATAACAGCTGGTAAACTGGCTGGGATTTCTGGGAGTTATAGGCCAAAACATCTGAGGACCCGCAAGTTGAGAACCACTGCCCTAGGCATTTTCTCTTTTCTACAGGGTGATTCTGTGGTATTCTTGGACAGAAAGCTTTATTTCAATAGGATTATCCATGGTTTCATGTATCCACACAAAGTTTGTCAATGTATCATCAAGGATACATGAGGCTGAACTGTATAATAATCAGTATTGCCAAGTGCCAACAAATGTAAGGTAACAATGTAAGTTAGACTGAACAAGCTGAAAAGCTCATCTGTTGTGAAAAATTCCCTCAATTGCATGTTATAAAGTCCGCATGACAGCTTTCCCACTCCTGGCCCTGTCCAGATGTGACTACAGTTTCCAATATTGACAGTCAATAAATGAAAAGGTTTTGCTGCTGGCTGACCATGGAGACATCAGCAGCCCACCATGATGCAGCAAGTCTAACAAAAGACAACACTTGTGGAGTTACAGTTGATAATAAGACTGCAAACCTGCCTGTTTATATGAGAATTGTGTTGATCATAAATAACTAGTGCAATTACAGTCAGCTCTCCACATTCATTGTGATTAGAGATTCAGGACCCTTGAAAAAGTAGGGGAAACAAATAAAAACACACTTTTTTTCCTGAGAGAACATCTCTTTAGGAATCTCTAGGTCTTCCAATGTCACTTAATTGTTTAAAGCAGACTCTGTAGAGCACATTTGAAGGTTGAATTTCATGTACTGAAGAAGTGAGAATCAGCACTCAGTTGCACTGAATAATGTGTAGGAATGCAAAAAAAAATCTTACTATTTTTCTCACTGTGGCATCAATAGAGGTCTTTTTTTAAACGGAGTTTTGCATACATTGTGTGTGTCTGTAAATGGAAAAAATGTTGCATAGGGGAAAAAGTAGGCTTTGTTCGGTTGTTTGAGTGTTTTCGGTTGATTGTCCTGTTTTTTTTGTGTGTGTGTTTGTTGTGTATGTGTGTAGTTTCACAAAGGTGTACATTTTGCAGAGAAACATTTTGAAGAAAATGTGGAAAACACAAACAAAAAACTACCTGATATATTAGGACTTTATTACATGAGCTCACTATTGTGAGGCAGTCATTTCGGTGTAGCTAATGGATACATACCATGATGAGCATTTCTGAGATCATACTTCTCATCAGTAGCACATTTGCACCTGTTTGACAATTGTTGTGTTCCCCCTTACAATACTTCCATGTGCCCTTATTACTCCATCTTCCTGGAACACATATACACAAACAAACACATACACACATAAAAGAAAAATAGACAACATGGGAATAGTGAGGGAGATGGTGAAGAATAATTCCATATCATATAACTGCTGGCATGCTGGCAGAGAAGCAGAAGAGACCCAACGCACTACAGTAGGTGGTGTGAACATAGCAAACTATTGATGAGTTTTTCCCAGCATTAGCTAGGGATGGCAGAATCATGGGGAGGGGTGAAAGTAATAGTGGGCTGCACATACAACCAGCACCAGAGTCCAGCTCCAATACTGATTTGCCTGACTTATGTAATAAAGTCCACCATTTCAGATCTTTGATGAAGTTTGAAGAATTTTTCATAGGCTGTACTCAGGTAGTCTGTCTCAGCCAAAATGTTGGGAATAACGAGATTTTTGTTTTCATATTCCTATACATTATTCAATACAATGCTGAGTAGCAACCTCCTCAGGACCCGAAGCTTAGCCTTCAGATGAATTCTAGCAAGTCTCCTTTGCTATCATCTTCAGATACTTGTTTTTATATGTATTATAAGGGAAAATTAATTGCTTTGGAATATGTAAAGTAGAGTGGCAGAATGGCCGCCTATATGCATTTTGTTGTTTACTGAAACAGCTTGCATATGGGAGCAATGAGTATCTCAACACCTCCCTTATCACAGCACACTTAACTATTGAACTAATTCCAAGCCATGCAGAGGCGTGGGAGGAAAAGGGGTCTTTGGTTTAACATGTCTCATGAAAAATACACTTTGATCATAAATTAGTTATGGAAATAATTTGTCTTCCAGTAATGCCTTTTAAAGGATTCTGTTACACTGCAGATACAATCAGTCTCCACATAGCAAATTACCAGATGCTGGTTTGATCCCATGCCTTCAGGTATAAAGCACCTCTTCCAAGAAAAAAAAAACTGCTGAGAATCAAGGGCATTTATCACACATTGAAACCACCCCGAGGCCAATGTTTTACCTTTTTCATCTGCTGTGCACATAGGCCTTTGCTCTGATCTAGCTGGGCTCTACTTATGTTTTTATCTTGTAGCTATCAATTTAATGACCATAGGATCTAGGCTAGGCAGGCAAAATAAGTTAAAAGCAAACTCTCTTTTAACTTCATTTACATTCCTTGAGTCATGCATAGTAGTACTTCAAGGGTGCATCCAAAGGGTAATTTTGACTGTTCTTTTCTTGCATTTTTGCATCGTGTCAGAAGCAAATTGAGAACATACTGCAAGTTGCTTCACGTATGAGAGAATCGGCCATCTTCAAAGACATTCAAAGACGTTGCCCAGGGGATGCCTGGTGTTACCATCCTGCAGGAGGCTTCTCTCCTGTGCCTGCATGGGAAGCTAGAGATGACAGATGGGAGCTCACCCTGTCTCACTCATTCGAACCGCCAACCTTTAGGTCAGCAGTTCAGCCAGCACAAGGGTTTAGCCCATTGTGCTACCACATAGACAAATGGAAACTTGTGACAAGCAAATGAGTGAGAGAGTAGAGCTCAAATGGGATTTCTCTTTCCTTGCTCTTCTTTCACCCTCAAAATAGTAAGAAGGGAAAGGCATTTACCTCTGGAAGTCCACATGTAGCTCATACAATGTTCTAAAAGGAAAAACTTTTGGAGCTGCATTCTTGCTTAGTGTCAAGTCTTTCAACTTAGGGTGCATCTAAATGGGCAGGAAAACTCAAATGTTGTCTGGAGTGCAGTATCGAAGAAACAAAACATGAAGACCTCTGTGGTTCACAATTGAAACTAAAATCTTAAAGCTCCTGCTGGTTAGGAACAGACAGGAAGACATTCTGTTTACTCTCCAACAGCAATAATCAGGCCTAGGAGCTAATTGAATTCATATTTGAAGAAACAAATGCTTACATTGCCATTCTTTAAGACATTCTTTCCCAAAGTGGTGGTAACTCCACCAATACATTGGATGTCAAAAGCAGAATCTGAGGCAATATAAGTAAAAGTACAATGTAAGTATATCTATGGATTCTGCATCTATGGAGTCTATCATACATAGCTTGAAAATGTTTTTTTTATTCCAAAAAGCAAATCTTGATTTGCCACTTTATATAAGGGACACCATTTTATGATGTTGTTGCATAATATAATAGGGATCCGGGCTCGGTCCTGTAATCAAATCCCAGTAGATACCATGTATAGTAAGAATGAAACAATTTCATGTTTTCAAGCACAGAATAAATAACATACGTAATGTTATATGTTATCGTAATCAGTAGGAACAATGCTTTATCTGTCTGGAACATCTAAAACAACTAGTTGTTTTAAATGTTACTTTTAAAAGGTCATTTTAATGGAATTTTGAGGCATTCTGAATAATTTATTTCAATTTTATGCTGTTCTATTACCCTCTTATGGAGCTGTTAAAAATGAGCTAATACATTATTATCCTTATTTGCAATGATGACTAATTAATTGTTGGACTTTGCAATGATTTACATAGCAAATCCCTTTCAAAACGTAACTGAAAGCTGATGAAAAAGCAAGGTGGGGGAGCAAGGTGATTAAAAGTCCATGTCTAGTGTATTATTTTGGATAGAGGCAAATTTAATTAAAATAATTTCTGCAACAATTTAATATAAGCAGGCATTATGCCCTTCTAACCATATAATTAACATTAAATTAATTACACCCTATTATTCTAAATATCATCTAATCAGATTATTTTTTCAATCTTGTGCTCTGCAACCTTGAAATTTGTTTTTTAAGTGTTAATATAATTAAACCTTTCTTAATATAATTGTTTAAGTAATGGGTGCCTATAAAAGCCTATGGAAGCAAGAAGACAATATTAATTGTATTCTTAGTTGCCTGTTTATATCTATGCCAAATATTAGAAAATGAAAAGACTTAGATTTGGTAAATGTACTGCCTGTTAATGTGCTACCAGCCATCCAGAAAATTAGTAACTCAGACAATTCATTCTAGGCCTAAGACACACACACTTAATAATTCATCTAAACTGTGTATCTAAAATATATTACTGACATGACCAAAACACTGTAACAATGCTGAAAATAATAAACATGCAAAAATCAAATCTAAAATGCCAGTATGATACTAATAGACTTCAGACTTATGCAAAAGGCCAAACGTGATTGAAATTCAAAGATAACAAGTATGTTCCATTGTGATAAAAATTAGAATGGGGGAAAATGAGGTGAAAGAGAAATTGATATATATATATATATATATATATATATAATGGTTTTAACCTGACAGTACTTTCTAGGGACAGGCTGTTGTTGTTATGTGATGTGTAAATCTCAACATCATCCACCTACACATATGTTGTAGTCCAATTTTTTTCCAAATTCCTAGAGTTTATGTTCTTCTCTCCCATGTAATTATTCATAGTTATATCACCAGCATCATATACTGATAGTTCTTAGGACTATTATATATTACTCACAGAGCCTGAAAGGGGTTTTTTTTTTTAGGAACTAGAAGTCTCATAATCTTCTAACCAACATGTGACTGCTTTGACTAAGGATTTGGATTTATAGTCCCCTATATCTGAACTTTCCCCCACTCCAATTTTTCATTTATTTCAATGAAACTTACAGGGGAAGCTGTCTTTGCATAGTACTTTTAGGGCACCTGTTCTCAACATTTTTTTGACCAGGGACCACTCTCCAACATTAGTACAAAAAGTGTTACGAATCAGTTTTCGGTCAACTTTAGATTCAGTTTGGTTATTTTGGATGGTAATTCAGAAAATTGCATTGGATAGACCACATCAGCTCTAGTTTCTGATACATAACATACAACATCCAGTTGTCACCATCTGCTCACCCACAGAAACCATATTTAATAATCTAGAGCTGATGTGGTCTATCCAATGCAATTTTCTGAATCAGCACCCCCAAATAACCTCAGGAACAGGCCTAAAAATGAAGGCACCAAGAAAATATTTTTTTTTGGTTGGGCTGTGTTATTATAAGTAGTAGTAACAGTGAGGCCATAGACCATATTTTAGTACTTGCGGACCACTGGTGTTCCACGGACCACAGGTCGGGAACCACTGTTTTAGGGCTTTGTGCCCAGGCTTTTAATGAATAAATGATAAAGACGACCCAGATTGTTATATGGATAAAGTTGGAGGATATTGGACGAACGGATTTTAAACACGTTTTATGTTTTATATTTTATACTGTATTTAATTGGTTGTATTTTTTATATGTTGTTGTTTTTAATGATGTATCGGCATCGAATTGTTGCCAATTGTACGCCGCCCTGAGTCCCTCCGGGTGAGAAGGGCGGGATAGAAATATTTGAAATAATAAATAAATAGGGGAACTTCAATGCTGTGGAATTAATGCAGTTTGACACCACTGTAACTTGCCATGGCTCAATGCTATATAATCATGGCAACTTTAGTTTTACATGGTGTTAGCCTTCCTTGTCAAAGACTGCTGGTGCCTTACCAAACTACAAATCCCAGGATTCTATAGCCATGAGCCATGGCTGTTGAAGTGGCGTCAAAATGCATTAATTTTTACAGTTGTGCCGTCCGCCAGACAATAAAAAAACTATAAAACTGAAACGTGCTGTCCTTTATCCGGGCGAACTGCAAATCCCTATAAGCTGTCCTATAGATATTGAACGACTGAGTCTGGATAACTTCAAAAAAGGATGTTTATTCATACAAGGTTGTAAACCTGGCACAGATCTTAAAGTTGCAGAAAATGAAACAAATTTCTATAGGTTTTAGGTACAGAATTATCCCTGGTTCCAGAAAGCAAAGGTGATTATAAAACCACTATACCCTAATCACGCTGCCTATATTAGAAGGAGAAACTCTTTCCTTCCCTATCTTTACAGCAAAGATTAGTTCTAGAAGCGACAGAATAACCCTGCTCCTCTAACTAGATTTCCTATTCCAGATCAATATAATTCAATACTTATCTAATTTGGATAGGCTTAGATTGGCCTGATTTTGAGGATGATTTGTCCCAGTTAGCCTTGCACAGCTCCAGCACGTTGGAAGACTATAGCCAGAATGAAACTCTAAAATGGAGACTAGACCCTGGTAAAAAGGGCGGTCCTAAGATGTTGCATTCTTTGACCAATCACTGCAAAGAAAACTGCAGCCAGCTCTTGCAGATTCCAAGCCACTTTTCCTAGGCTTTTGCAGCCAGAGGCTCAAACAAAATGTAAAGGAGGGAAAACAAACAAACGACCAATAGGTAAGGCAAACCATCGTCCTGGGGGACGGAACACTCCCCGCTAAATTCCCAGGATGTGGGAATTTACCAATCAAAAACATACAAACACCTTTGTATACACAACAATACAAACACTAGAACTTTAAACATCTCCAATAAGCAACACGAGGTCACTAATTGGTCTGTCCAAAATGGACACTTTGCCTCTGTTGCAAGTCTTTAATTGAACTTTCCTGACCTTACCGTCCGGGCAAGGAAAGGTCTTTAATACAATGCCCATGGGCCACGCATGGCGGGGCAAGTCTTTGTCCTTTAACAACACAACGTTGTTAACCTCAATGTTGTCCTGTGGGCTTTGCCAGATTCTTCTAGCTTGAAGCTGGCTTAAGTACTCAGCTTTCCACCTTTTCCAAAAGTGGTTGGCCAAGGACTGCACCTGTTTCCACAGGGCACGGTGAGTTCCGTCCGGAACTGGCAACATGATGTCCTTCCATCCTGGCACCTTTTGTGTCAAAATAAGTGTAGGAGTCAGTGGTTGTAAGTTCTCAGGGTCACTGGTAAGGGGAACCAGCGGCCGGTTGTTGATAATTGCGGTAACTTCCGCCATAAGTGTCACCAAAACATCATGCGTCAATGACCTATGACTCAAAAGCATGGCATTAAGGATTTTGCGACTAATACCAATCATCCTCTCCCAAACACCACCCATGTGGGAGGCGTGAGGAACATTGAAAGTCCACATAATTTGTTCAGTATTCGTAAAGTTCTGAACCTTTGGGTCTCTCCCAAACCTAGACACACAATTGAATTCTTTGGTCGCACCTACAAAATTGGTGCCACAGTCCGACCGAATTGACTTAATTGGCCCTCTGAGGGCTATGAACCTTTTCAATGCGTTTAAAAATGATGAAGTGTCCATCCCTTCTATGACTTCTATATGGACAGCTCGTATTACTAAACAAGTAAACAAAACTGCCCACCTCTTGTTATTTACAACACCACCCCTGGTTTTCCTAGTGACAACCTCCCAAGGACCAAACACATCGATTCCCACATGGGAAAAGGGTGGGTCTGTCAAAGTCCTATCCTGAGGTAGTTCTGCCATCAACTGACTTTGACAGTTTCGTCTGAGTCGCCGACATTTGACACATTTGAAAATACAACTGTTGACCAACCTTTTGGCATTAACTACCCACAGACCTTCATTTCTAAGGGCTGCCTCAGTTAGAGTTCTACCCTGATGATGGATCCTTTCATGGTGATGCCGAACGAGCAGCAATGCAGTGTGACTATTAGGGGGTATGATGATGGGGTTTTTTATGCACGCCTTGAGTTTAGCTTTGGCTAACCTTCCTCCAACTCTCAAAATACCCTCCTTGTCTAGAAATGGGTTTAACTCATTTAGAAGACTTTGATTAGGGATGTTGAGCCCTTGCTCTAGCCTAGCTATTTCCTGCTTGAAAGCAGATCTCTGTACTGACTTGAATATGACGCTCTTAGCCTTTATCATATCCTGGACCTGTAAAGGCTCACTATCTTTGCAAGCTAAACGATGTATAAGCCTAGCTACTGCTCTAAGAAGACTGTGCCACTCCGAAAAACGTTCAAAACGGTGTGGTTCCAGGCAAGATCTTTGGCCCATCTTGATTTCTGTGGTTGATTTGCAGGCTTTCACCTCTGCACTTCGTGAGACTTGAGCATTCATAATGTCCGAAAACCTTTGCTCATCTTTCGAGAGCGCTGTGGCTTCGTCTCTCTCAGAGACTTTGAAGATGGAGGAATACTCTGGAGTTATTGCTTGGCAGTAGACTGAGATGTGACTTAGGCAACTGCGCACAAGTGTAGGACGTCCACCTTTAAGCACCTGTGCTTGATTGGAGTCCAACGACGATGGTGGGTGCATCTTGTTTATGCACACTGGGCCTGTAACTGTCCAGCCTAGTGGTAGCAGCTGAGCAATGGGCGCCCCTGGAGGTCCCTTAACTTGGTCGTTCACATAGAACAAGTTCGGACAGTCCGCACCAAGCAGAAGGGCAATGTCCACATCTGGACGGAAAGCAGGTATGGCATTCTTTAATCGTCGCAAATGTGGATGAGCCTCCACAACTTCTCTAGTTACAATTTGTTTTTTGTTCCGAGGGATGGAGGAACACTCAATCAGGTCTGGCAACTTGAACTGCCTCTTCTGGTCGTAAGAGGAGACAACAAAGCCAGATGCTATGCGACCCTGCAACTTCTTTTTTCCTGCACACGTAGTCATAGTGTAGTCAACCATCTTGGTTTTAAGGTCAAACATGCGGAAGAACTCTGGAGTAGCCAGGGAGGCGTCACTCTGTGAATCCAGGGCCACATAGAGTCTCTTTCTAAGCCAAGGGCTCTTGGCTGGATATACATCCGCTAGGCAGATAGGATGACAAACTCTGTACTGGTGCGAGTCAGAACACAGCTCTGTACAGGCGACTGCTGAAACCTCCACCTGCATCTCTGGTACGACTGGCTTGTCGGTGTCTTCGACTGCTGACTTTTCTTTTGGTGAAACGTTCCCTTTGGGGTGGGAGATGACACTGGAGTTGTGCATTGCGGTGCAATGCTTGAGGCTGTTGCATTTCTCACACTTGACGTTTTCTTTGCAGTTGGACGCAAAGTGTGGAGTTGCTCCACAGCATCTAAAGCAGATTCCCTGCTTTTGAACTAGCTGTTGCCTTTCTTTGTATGACTTTCTACTAAACTCCCTGCAGTTGGCCAAGCTGTGAGGCTTTTGGTGGATAGGGCAAAGCAACTCTTTTACCTCCGACCTGGGTTCATCAGTCTTGTGTTGAGTTTCGACTGCCTTTACGCTGACAGGTCTATTGGCCTCTCTAGGTGGTTTCTTGTCCACTTCAGATGCCTTCCCTGGATGGGTCCCTTGGTATAAGGTGGGGAGGCCCGTCTGCGGATCATTCCTTTCTCTGGCTGCCCTGGTGATGAACTGGACCAAATGAGAAAATGGAGGGTATGCCTGGGAGTGGGCCTCCTTGTAGTTGAAGACCTCCTGTCCCCAGCGTTCTTGCAAAGTGAAGGGCAGCTTGGTCAAGATCTGCCTCTGGGACAGGTGCTGATCGAGGCACTTCAAACCGGGCAGTTCTGGATTCTCCTTGGCCGACTCTAATTCCGTAAGGAGATCGCTAAGGTCCCACAAGAGTTTGAAGTCTTTGAGTTTTAAAGCTGGGAACCTTTGGAGCTTGTCCATAAGAGATGCTTCAATCTCTGTGCTGGCCCCATACCTCTGCTGCAACCTGGCCCAGGCCTTTTCCAGGGCTTTGTCGGGATCGGCTACGTGGGCTGCGTAGATCTTCTTAACTTGTGAGGATGAGGCTGGGCCCAACCATGCAGCCAGAAGAGTCAGTTCTTCCTCAGGCAATAACTTTAAGTCTCTGATTGCTCTCTGGAAGGTGGCCTTCCAGAGAAGAAATTCCTCAGGCTTGTCCGAAAACTTTTCGACACCCTTGTCCTTAAGATCTCTTCTGGGGCTTCTGATGATGGAGACAAGCTGGGACTCTGGCGTCGAAGGGAACAATTGAGGAGTTTGCTGTTGTGGAGTGGACTCCCACCGTGTACCTTGCGTCAACCTTTGGCCTCTTGGAGGGATGACATCGACCACTGACGAATCGATGGTTCCCTGTGCAGCTGTCTGTAGGGGCCAACTAGCACTCGGCCTTGAGGCCCTGATTGACTGACCTAGGGTTTTAGCAGGAGGCACAGGTAGCTCGAGCAAGGGTGAGCTCCCCGCTATGACGCTCTGCTCTGCAGGAAACTCAAAAGTGACTTTGGGGCCCTGCTCTGGGTAAGGAGAGAAGTCTCCCTGTTCCTCATCCGAAAACTGGCTGTTCATGCTGCCAAGGTGCGCAAACACTTTGGCAGAAGGATCCTGTATTGGTAACTGGCTTACATTTTCTTCTGTGAGTGGCTCAATTAGGGCTTTGGCCAAAGTCTCAGCCCTTACCCTTTTGGCTGCGGCATCCATCTTTATTCTAAGCATTTCTATTTCACATTGCCTTTGGGCCTGTTCTATTTGCATTTTGCTTTGCAGTCGTTGCTCTTCTTCTTTAAAGGGAAGGGTGAGATCAGCTGCCTTAGCATCAGCCTCCGCCCCCGCTACCTTGCTCTTTAGCTCCAGACGTGCAGCCTCCTTAATGTGCAAGGCAGCTAGGGAAGAGATGGCACTCCCAGCAGCAGAAGACTTGCTAGAGTGGCTATGTTTAGATGATGCACACTCCCTTAGTTTAGATACCTGGCTAGAGCGGTTGGACTTAAGACTAAGTGCCACAGCAGGTGATTTTAAAAGATTGGTCTCATGGCTGCATAAGGAAGACTGATTTCCTTTTGGCTCAGACCTTAGATTAACAGGTGGAGAACTAAATTCCAAGGCATCTAGAATTGCCCTCACCTTATTTTCTTTCTCATTAGTGTCAGCTAAGACACTCACTATTTCTAACTCTGAATCCTTGGCGTTAATGCGCTCGAGGACCTGGACTATCTTAGACACCAAACCCCTCCAGAGACCGAAGGTCTCTTCAAGGTCGGTCTGTAATATGGATGGCACCCTTGTAATACCCAAGCTCTCAATTCTGTCCATCAATGTTACAATTTGCTCCCATGCCGAACCTAACCTCACATGGAGGAGCTCCTTTTCATCTATTAGATGGGCTAGCATCTTGGCTGAAGGGTGCTTTATCCTTTGGGGCCTTTCATTCCTACTTTCAGCCTCAGAAGGAGGTATACCATCTGTATCATCTTGAAATTGCATAGACATTATATATTCTTAATAGCAAGTAAATTTACAACAAAAGCAAATACAACATACCAGCAAGTAAATTTACAATAAAAGCAAATGCAATATATAATACAATGCACAACACTTAACCATAGCAATATATATCACTAAGTAACTATACTTTACAAAGATTGTGACCTTTGGCGCCAGATTTTAGTGGGCAAGCTGCAAAATGCCAACTGACAGCAACTTGCCACTTGATACCTCCCTTGCCCGAGTGACGTAAAGTGCCAAAATGGCGACTTCGCCAAATTTTCAAGCACCTCGTGCTCTGCGGCTCGAGGCCTGCCGCCGAAGGAGCACCGAGGCTGGCTTTGGAAAGGAGGAGAGAAAAGACGCCTCCTCCCCGCTGTGAAGGAAGGTCACCACCGCAGGACGATGAAGCAGGTCACCACCGCAGGACGATGAGGCAGGTCACCACCGCAGGACGATGAGGCAGGTCACCACCGCAGGACGATGAGGCAGGTCACCACCGCCAGGCGATGAGGCAGGTCACCACCGCAGGACGATGAGGCAGGTCACCACCGCAGGACGATGAGGCAAGTCGCCACCGCAGGACGATGAGGCAGGTCACCACCGCAGGACGATGAGGCAGGTCACCACCGCCAGGCGATGAGGCAGGTCACCACCGCAGGACGATGAGGCAGGTCACCACCGCAGGACGATGAGGCAAGTCGCCACCGCAGGACGATGAGGCAGGTCACCACCGCAGGACGATGAGGCAGGTCACCACCGCCAGGCGATGAGGCAGGTCACCACCGCAGGACGATGAGGCAGGTCACCACCGCAGGACGATGAGGCAGGTCGAAGCCGGTCGAGTGCTCCGGCCGAACTCGCAGCAGCGTTGCCAGGCCTGTCCAGGTTCTAGCCTGGTTCTGGTGGGCTTCACGCCTCAGAGCCAGCGAAAGAACTGTCGCTGGTGCTCCGCGGCTCGAGGTCTACCGCCGAGGGAGCCCTGGACGTTGCTGGGAACTGCACAGCCTGTGCAAACCCAGAAAGCCACTGGGCCACGTGCGCACACGCGAGCCAAATAGCAAGGAAATAGAGCCCCACTATTTGACTCCTTCAGGTCTGAGAGCGGGCTCCACTGCCTCAGACGCTGGTAGAGTCTTTAGGTATGCAGACTGAGCTCAGGCGGAAAAGCCGCGGCCTAAACTAAACTTCCTAAACTATAAAAAACTATAAGCCGTGCAAGCTAGCTCAAGCGGAAAAACCGCTGATCTACCTCAAAACTGTGCCGTCCGCCAGACAATAAAAAAACTATAAAACTGAAACGTGCTGTCCTTTATCCGGGCGAACTGCAAATCCCTATAAGCTGTCCTATAGATATTGAACGACTGAGTCTGGATAACTTCAAAAAAGGATGTTTATTCATACAAGGTTGTAAACCTGGCACAGATCTTAAAGTTGCAGAAAATGAAACAAATTTCTATAGGTTTTAGGTACAGAATTATCCCTGGTTCCAGAAAGCAAAGGTGATTATAAAACCACTATACCCTAATCACGCTGCCTATATTAGAAGGAGAAACTCTTTCCTTCCCTATCTTTACAGCAAAGATTAGTTCTAGAAGCGACAGAATAACCCTGCTCCTCTAACTAGATTTCCTATTCCAGATCAATATAATTCAATACTTATCTAATTTGGATAGGCTTAGATTGGCCTGATTTTGAGGATGATTTGTCCCAGTTAGCCTTGCACAGCTCCAGCACGTTGGAAGACTATAGCCAGAATGAAACTCTAAAATGGAGACTAGACCCTGGTAAAAAGGGCGGTCCTAAGATGTTGCATTCTTTGACCAATCACTGCAAAGAAAACTGCAGCCAGCTCTTGCAGATTCCAAGCCACTTTTCCTAGGCTTTTGCAGCCAGAGGCTCAAACAAAATGTAAAGGAGGGAAAACAAACAAACGACCAATAGGTAAGGCAAACCATCGTCCTGGGGGACGGAACAACAGTGTAGATGCAACTTCGGTCCAAAATGTCCTGCCCCAGTCTTAGTGTAGTCTTACAAATACGTAATCTATATATCTTGTAAGACATTTAAAAAATAACAAAGGCATAAAGGATATGTCAACACAATTAATTGGGAAACTAGCTATAGTAAGAATGAACCTTAGAGCCCCTCTGCTTTTTTTTTAAAGGGAGAAACTCAAAATTGGCAAGGATGAAATAAATCAATGCAGTTTATGAAAGCCCACCTCACAAATATTGAAGTGGGGCTGAATCTTTTAAGATTTCTTTCTATTGTTAAACAAGTAGGCTTTATAGGCAGCATTCAGCCATCAAGAAATAGATGGCAATAAATCCCATCTAAATATCTGTGTCTTTTATTTATATTGGATTTTTTTTTTCTGGAGTAGAGATGGAGATTAGGGTGTTGGAATGACTGACCGATTTATTTAAAATGCAAATTTCAGAGATGGGCTCATTTGCTTTGACCATATGTTGAAAGGCGAGTCTGCCAGTGTTTGCAGGCACCAGTTGCTTTACAAAGAAAATGATCACAGCTCCTGAGCAGTTGCTAATGAGCTAACGTCATGGCACAGAATGAAAAAATCTGATCATAGCAACAATAGCTTTTGTGCTACTGATTCTTTATTGTTGTGTATGCCTTTGGGAATAGGGGAATGTGTCTCATTTTGAGCCCCTTTCCAGAACCAGTTATTCTAAATAGCTCATTTCTATTCCTCCTTTACAGAAAGTGTATCCAGTAGAGCGCTGGCAAGGTATACAGGTTTGAATGCTGGATCAGGACTCTGAGAGACCAGGGTACAAATCCCCACTTGGCCAGGAATTCACACTCTCAGTCTCAGAGGAAGGCAGTGGCAAACCCGTTTTGAATAAACACTATGCAAAAAATCATTGTGATAGTTTTGCTATAGGATTGCTGAAGGTACACAACAATTTCCAATCACTACTGTTTTGCCAGATATACTGACATGACCTTAGAAGGAGAGTACGTTTCATTGTATACAAAGAGACTAACTTCTGAACTGAATGTGTCATGCCAAACTTTATCCCCACCTGTTAAAGTAACGGATTTACACATAAACAAAACAGCATTTACAAACAAGTCAAGACTTCTTTACTGCCTAATCCAACCTAAATTCCCTTATTCCCTGAAAATGTACAGCTGAATCATTCTGAAATACCATACAATTACATGTGTGCATAACATTAGTTGGAGACTATTTAAGGTAAGTGGATCGGTGAGTCCAACACTGTACAGATTGACGAATAGCCACCGGGATTAGCAAATGCCTGTTGGGGCTGTCGTATAAGGGATGAAATGTCCAGATGAACCATGTTTGAAGTGGCCGAAGATGTAACTGAGCAAATGGAGTCATTCTCATAGTGGAAGGCGTATGTCCAAGTAGGCACTGAATCTACCTGGCCCGAACAGTTGTCTCTGTTATTACTCAAACAGCTAGAGTACGAAGATTTTGGAATCTGTCATCTGGAAAGTATGCTCTTGTCTGATGGGAGTCCAGGACAGCCCCAATACATTGAGTAGTCTGGCAGGGTTGAAGATGAATCTTGTCCTTGTTGATATTAAGGCCCAGTTTCTGTAACAACAACAAAGTAAACTGAATATTGCTTTGTAACTGGTCACATGTTATAGCAAACAGTAACCAATCATCGATGTAGGGCTAGACCACTACACCGTGCTCTCTAAGGTGAGCTGCCACCACCACCATCACCTTGGTAAACACCCTGGGAGCTGTAGAAATGCCAAAGGGAAGAATGCAGAAACAAAAAGCTTGGCATTAGTCATAAAAGACAAAAATCTATGCTCTTGGCATCTAATTGCCACATGAAAATAAGCATCTTTAAGATCGATGCTCCAAGCATTGCTGGGAAAAAGGGGGAGGATGGTTGATAAAGTCACCATCCGAAAATGCTCAATAATGTATGCATTCAGCCCTCTAAGATCCAAAATAGGATGGAGACCTCCATCTTTTTTAGAAACTAAAAAATATTTAGAGAAAAAGGAAACAGAGGGAGATAGGGGATAGCCCCTTTCTCAAGTAAAGTAAGAAATTCCTGCCAAAGAGCAGAAGACGGAGGGGTTAGAATCATAGAATAGTAGAGTTGGAAGAGACCACATGGGCCATCCAGTCCAACCCCCTGCTAAGAAGCAGGAAATCGCATTCAAAGCACCCTCGACAGATGGCCATCCAGCCTCTGCTTAAAAGCCTCCAAAGAAGGAGCCTCCACCACGGCCCCGGGGAGAGAGTTCCACTGTCGAACAGCTCTCACAGTGAGGAAGTTCTTCCTGATGTTCAGGCGGAATCTCCTTTCCTGTAGTTTGAAGCCATTGTTCCGTGTCCTAGTCTGCAGGGCAGCAGAAAACAAGCTTGCTCCCTCCTCCCTATGACTTCCCTTCACGTATTTGTACATGGCTATCATGTCTCCTCTCAGCCTTCTCTTCTGCAGGCTAAACATGCCCAGCTCTTTAAGCCGCTCCTCATAGGGCTTGTTCTCCAGACCCTTAATCATTTTAGTCGCCCTCCTCTGGACGCTTTCCAGCTTGTCAACATCTCCCTTCAACTGTGGTGCCCAAAATTGGACACAGTATTCCAGGTGTGGTCTGACCAAGGCAGAATAGAGGGGGAGCATAACTTCCCTGGATCTAGACGCTATTCCCCTATTGATGCAGGCTAGAATCCCATTGGCTTTTTTAGCTGCCACATCACATTGTTGGCTCATGTTTAACTTGTTGTCCACAAGGACTCCAAGGTCTTTTTCGCACACACTGCTGTCAAGCCAGGCGTCCCCCATTCTGTATCTTTGATTTCCATTTTTTCTGCCGAAGTGAAGTATCTTGCATTTGTCCCTGTTGAACTTCATTTTGTTAGTTTTGGCCCATCTCTCTAGTCTGTCAAGATCGTTTTGAATTCTGCTCCTGTCTTCTGGAGTGTTAGCTATCCCTCCCAGTTTTGTGTCGTCTGCAAACTTGATGATCGTGCCTTCTAACCCTTCGTCTAAGTCGTTAATAAAGATGTTGAACAGAACCGGGCCCAGGACGGAGCCCTGCGGCACTCCACTTGTCTTCATCATGGAAAGAAGTGACGATGCATTGGTGAGCACCCTTTGGGTTCGTTCGCTTAGCCAATTACAGATCCACCTAACCGTAGTTTTGTCTAGCCCACATTTTACTAGTTTGTTTGTCAGAAGGTCGTGGGGGACTTTGTCGGGTTACTCTAACAGTGCCCACTGGGGGTTGCTCAAAAAACTCAATGGTATAGCCATGTTCTACAATTTCCAACACCCAAGCATCTGACGTAATAGCACGCCATGCTTCTATAATTGGAGTTAACTGGTCTCCAAAAACAGGGGAGGAAGATTGAACAGAAGAGGTGCAAGGTTCACCCAGTGAAGGAGGAAGATTCCCATCACCAACAGAAAAAGGCATAGGGTTGTCAAAAACAACCCTGACCTTTTTTTTTTTGCCGTTCTCAAAACATTCCAAAAGCTAAATAAGGAAGAGCAAACTGTACCAACTGAATGCCTAGGTGACCTACTTTACACGCTAAACAGTCCTTCGAATTTACCAACACCCTTGGTTCCTGCACTACAAGTCCCAACATACACCCAGGGAAATTCAAGAACAACCAAATCTGCCAATGATCCTAGTGAAAACTGCCATACATTTCAAAAGAAGCAGCAGAGGAAGATAGATTCTTTCCTCAATGTAGGAAAGCAGCTTGGCTCCAGCAGTCCAAACACAATAATTCCAAGCGCACAAACACAGTCTCAAAGAATGGTGGTAAAAACGACCAATAAACCAAATGAGCCTTGCATGCACTCCCACAATGAAGCAAAAAAAATCAACAGAAAGAGAATTAAAAACAAAAAACCTGGTCCAGACAAGAATACCTGAACTTCTTATATCTTGAATCTGATGAACTAGGCCAAAATGACACTACCACATGGGTATCTGACATTAAGCCTAGCCTCTCTCTTACGCATAATAAGCATAGTATAGGTAGGTCTTCTTCCACAAAGTTTTTAGCCTCCCACAAAATGAATATTCATTTAGAACACTATTTGACTATTCCAGTACCGTTACCCTTAAGAAGAATATATACCAGGGCCAAGTTTGAACAACTCGGTATTATGATGCAAACTGGTCGCTACTGTAACATCCCAAGAAATGAGAGATTTTGTGTCTGGGGAGACCAATTAGTGGAAGATATCAACAATTTGATTGACTGCCCAGCATATACTGAACTTCAACACAGATATTTTCATCCATTACTATCTAATTTTAGGTTCCCCAACAGAAATGATCTTCTGACAGTCCTCTTGCAAGGACAAGAAAGATCCAACATAATCAGAGTAAGCCTTTTTATCCTGAAAGCTATCAAGAAAAGAGCACATTTCCTGAAAGAAGAATCAGGAAAATAAGATTTTGACAGCAAACTGAAGGTCAGCTGCTGTCATCCCATCCTTTTTGCCTCATTTTTATTTATGTTGCACTTTGAAATGGTCATATGATTGGTCAAACAAAGAAATTATTATTATCCCCCCACACCCCATGTACTTAAGTAGCAGCCATACTGACCTTAACAGGAAGGAAAGTCCAAGTTTGCTCAGTCCAAGGGATAAAGAGGAGTCCTTAGCCAAGTCCAAAAAATCCAAAGTCAAGAAGAGATATAATCCGATGTTGCTACATTCGCAGACTAAAGGAACTAAGGCCTCAAGCCCTGCAGCCTGGCTTTATTACTGGGGAGGGGCAGGGCTGGAGTCCTCAATTAGGCAAAAGCTTTGCAAGAGATCATCCGAAACAGCTGCGTGGATGCTGGAGAGACCACAGGTGTGGATTCCAGAGTGACCACACAGAAGAAGGTTGATATACAATTATTATCTTGAGGAAACAAGAACACTTCACTTCTCAGATAGTGATCAAGAATTCTCATGGAAATCCACATTTTGCACCTGGAATTTCCCATCTCAGGCCCATCTATGCTGCCAGATAACACAGTTTGAACTGCATTATATGGCCATGTAAATGCAGGCTCAGCATTGTAATAATTCTGTAAAAAATAAGGTTGAATTATCACTACAACCAGACATGTTTTTAACAAAATGCTAAACCTACACTTTTTCATTGTACTTTCATGTTAAACTCTTAGCAAGTCAGTCACTGGTAAGAAAAATAAATCTATGTGTATAAGGAAAAATGTGTATTTCAATATAATTTCAAATCTAATTCCTTAAAAATGATTTTTAAATGTGGAATGGCATACTTTTAAAAAAATGGACTGCAAGATAATAATTTGGTTGTTAAAATGCCATGTGTTTTTAAGAAGGTAATTTCCACAGAAATGAAGGTTAAAAGAATATTAATACCAAAGTTACTATTTATTGGTATGAGCCCTTTATTCCCTGAACCCAAGCTCTTTTCACAATGAGAAAACAGGGAAGTCTTGTTGTTTGGTGTTTTAATTCTTCAAAAATTTTACATCATAAAATGATCTACTGCAAAACATGACATCCCTTTACAAACTCTGTACAAGACCTCTTATTCTTTGATCATTTTAGTTGCCCTCCTCTGAACACCTTCCAGCTTGTCAATTTCTCTTTTAAACTGTGGTGCCCAGAATTGGACGCAGTCTTCCAGATATGGTCTAACCAAAGCAGAATAAAGAGGCACCATGTTGTCCCTCAATCTAGACGCTATACTCCGTTTGGTGCAGCCCAAAATCCTATTTGCTTTTTTAGCTGCTGCATCACGCTGTTGGGACTGGAGATGAGATGGACTGGACAAAAGTAGCAGAAGTGAGAAAAGTGCGCGAGGAGCCTACAAGTAGTGACACATTCAGAGGGTTTGTTGGGAATGGAACTTGGAGGGAGGATGATCTGTCTGCTGTTTGGGAAGATGTAAGTAGAAGCAGGAGAAGGGCTGCTTGGCAGACAAGGCAAAGAGAAGCTCGGGCAGCACAACTGGCAGCTGAGTGTGGGGTGTTGTCTGATTCTAGTTTGGAGGAGAATGCAGGAGCAGCTGAAGGTGGGGCGTTGTCTCATTGCAGCTCAGAGGAAGGTTTGTAATATAAGGTGGGTTGGTTACAATGGGGACTTTGTGACTAGCAAAGTGTATGCTGAGTTGCCTGCTACGCTGGGTTGTGACTTCGGTGAGTCCTGGGATTCCTGAACTTTGTGGATCCTTTTGGGATGTTGCTACTGTTCCGGCTGGGACCTTGGATCACTTCTGGACATTGCTTTCGCTCACTGGCCCTGACCTTGGACTGGACATTTGACGCTGTTGCTGTAATCTGTTTGCTGTGGATGACTCCTGGACTGGCTTGACGATGACCTTGTTACATCCTGCAATGGGTTTTCTGAAACGACAGCAAATGTTTTTCCTTGCTGTGTATTTTGATTAGTGGGTTGGGATTTCTTAGTATTCTGGGACTCTTTGTTTTGCCTCCATTTGGACCAGTTGGCTATGTTTTGTTTTTGGAATACTATCTTGCTGCTGTTAGGCATTTTTGATTCTTTTGAGCTGTACCTACAATAACTGTGGCTACCTTACACTTGCGACTGATTTGTGGCATCTGTACCTTGACATAGATTGTGAGAACTATGAACACTAGTTCTGTAATTTTAAAGAAAAATATATCCACACACACTCACACACACACATAGATATACATCTACATAACATCCTGAAGCAATCTGTGGATACAACACTGAATCCACGTTCTAAAAATGTCCACTTTACTGAGCATTTTCATATTCCCAATAGCACCCTACAAACTGAAAAATCAGTTTTGGTGTCTCAACTCTGTCTTCAAAGGGATTAACCAGAGCTGATCAGTAATCTAAACATGTATCAAACCACTTCACATAAGAATGCATTTATCATGACAATAATAAACCCAAGCAGAGATATATACATATTTCATAGTCTCAAGGGTCCCATTGCCTTAAGTGACTGAATCCAGATGGTCTTTTGAAGTTGCTATAGGCATTACATATGTCAACATTATTTATATAGATGCATGCATAGATCTACAAGGCTGATATACCCTGTTTCCCCAAAGATAAGACATCCCCGAAAAATAAGACCTAGTACAAATTTTGCTGAATTGCTAAATATAAGGCCTCCCCAGAAAGTAAGACCTAGCAAAGTTTGTGTTTGGAAGCACACCCACCAAACATAATACCAGAGCATGCAGGATCAATAAATGTATGTACCATAGATTGTTGTACATGGAAATAATGGTAGTAACAAGAAATTCTTGATAGGATTCACAGTTTGTCTGGTTATGCTGGTTTGTGATGACAACTACTGTACAGTATATAATGTTCATTTTTTTGTTCAACAATAAATGTGAATTCTTCTTCATGGAAAAATAAGTCATCCCCTGAAAAAGACCTAGCACATCTTTGGGAGCAAAAATTAATATAAGACACTGTCTGATTTTCGGGGAAACACGGTAAATAAGGATGTCCAAAAAATCATCTTGAATCTTATATCGGATTTATTTCGGATTGTTCTCACTTTTTGGTACGTGTTCCGAGACGTTGTCGAATGTAATTTGAACCAATGTTGGCCCATTCTCTAATTGTCTCTTAATGTTTCGGTAATTTTTTTCCCCAAAAAAATATTTTAATATATATTTTGAAAATATTTTTTTAAAACATTTTTGTTTCTGCAACCTACCTTGAATGGGAGCTTAGCGCAGCCTTACATGGCTGCCGCTCCCCGGCCAATCAGAAGCTTCCACAATGGACGCAAAGGTGGGGGCTAACGTCCTATGTGTCTACGTAGAAGATTGTCATCAAAGCCAATGTAGCCCGGGCGAGCCATTCTGGGCTGGGTTTTGTGCGGAGAGAGTGGAGGTCTGGTCTCCGTTGCTGCGAACGGAGAGCAAGCAAGCCTTGTGTCTTGAGGGAGAGAGAGGGTGAAGGGGCCCGGTCTGGCTGTTCCCACAGAGGGATTTGGAGAAAGGGTTAGGGTTTAGTTGCTCGTTCCTTCTCTTGTGAGTGTGTTGATTTTGGGCAGTGCTCAGCTATTTAGAGCTGTGAATTCCAGGGTTATTTATAATTTTTTCCATATTATTAAAAAAAATCTAGCTTTCAATTTCATTAAGAATAGTTCTTGCTGGATTATAGCATACTTTTGCAGAATCACTAGTCTATTTCATTAAGAAGGCATTGCGTTTGAGGCTTGTGGGATCACATAGCCAGAGACACAATTGATTTCCAAATCAATGCTTACAAATATATCAAGGGAATTTCTAGTTTTCAATGGATTTCTGGCCACAGAAACAAAGATAAACAAGTAGAAGAAGGACTTTCACAGTGATAAGAACCCAATTGAACAGGAAATAAGACTTTCAAACCAGGAACAGGTTTCTTCAAATATTAAAAATAGTGTATTATAAAAAGTTATGGAAATTCGCCAAAAATCATAGGAGACAGGAAATGTTCTGCAGTTTGTTGAGCTAAGTGTTGAATGTGTTCTCCCACTGTACCAAATTTGATGAGGATAGCTCAAGAAATAAGGGCAGGAGAGTCCTGTAAAAGTCCCCCCCCAGGTTCCTTTCTTTTGGCAATTGCGCATGCGCGTCCACCACTTTAGTAACATTTAGAATCATTATGAATTTTTGGAAATATCCGAAATTTTTGGGTGAAAAATTGGGAAATACTTTCTTCATCGATTGGACATGCCTAATACATACACTGCTCTACATATCATGATGTTAACTTACAAAACACAGTCTCTACATCTGTTAGACATCTATCGCAGGTCCATACAACTGAGTCAGATGAAGCAAATGTATTGCAGAGAATTCTGGCACAGTAACTTCCAGAGAATTGAGGCTCTTTGGTAGAGTGTAAAGAATCATAAATGTATCTAATTCAGTCATTTGCACTGTGAGATCCTAAAAGGTCACTTCCAGGGTTTGGCCTTCCTGTGAAAACTATGACATATCCACTCAGCAGCACTTAGGTAGCACCACTATTTGAGAAAAAAGAGTTAATGCATATACTGGTCCTCAGCACACATGGATATATGTAAGATGGTAGGATGTGGCTGATGCAGTTAGATGGACCACTGCTATACTTTGTGGAAGCCCGATTGCATGTCCCAACACTATGCAACATTTGGTTGGTATGTGCCCAAAAAGGGCTTTCTTTATAGCAACACCTACGATGGAATCCCTGTCAAAAGAAGTTAGGTTGCTTCCATGTTCTCTGACCATCTAGCTGGCAGATAAAACAATGCTATTTCACATAGGCTTCATTTTAAATGTTTTAAAATATATTTTAGGATTTTATTTTAGACTTGCTTTAGACTTGGAAGTAAATTCCACTGTGCTCAGTGAAGTTCACGGTTAGGAAGGCTAAAGTTGTCAGGACTACAAGGCCCATGAGTCATCACAGAAGTATAGCCAAGCCACACTAAACTTAGCTCTGAAAGAAGTATTACCTAGGAATATATTGAAATGGTACTTTAAACTCCTGTGGGATCCTAACATAAAACCGGATCTATACATAGTGTGCTTTTAAAGTACATGACTCCTGCTGAGATAAGTGAATTTAACTAAATCATAGCTAGCAGATATTATTTAAAAAGTAGATAGATAACATTTCTAAATCACAGGATTGGAAGAGACCAGAAGGGCCATCTAGTCCAACCCCCTACCATGCAAGAACACACAATCAAAGTACCCCTGACAGATGGCCATCCAGCCTCTGCTTAAAAATCTCCTGGGAATGTTTTTGTCAGTTCCTTCCTCTGAACTATAACACACAGCACCAGTTATTCATTGGCAGTCTCCCATCCAAGTACTAAACAGACCTGTATTTCTTCCAAGATTAGGTGAAATTTGGAACCTTTCGGGTATTTTACAACAGGAAAAGAACACCTCTTCCAGTCCCACTGCCTATTAAATGGACCTCCATCATTGAAGGTACAGTAGAGTCTCACTTATCCAACACTCGCTTATCCAACGTTCTGGATTATCCAACGCATTTTGGTAGTCAATGTTTTCAATATATCATGATATTTTGGTGCTAAATTTGTAAATACAGTAATTACTACATAGCATTACTGTGTATTGAACTACTTTTTCTGTCAAATTTGTTGTATAACATGATGTTTTGGTGCTTAATTTGTAAAATCATAACCTAATTTGATGTTTAATAGGCTTTTCCTTAATCTCTCCTTATTATCCAACATATTCGCCTATCCAACGTTCTCTCGGCCCGTTTACGTTGGATAAGTGAGACTCTACTGTATTCTCAAGAGGGTCTTTCTTTAATATTTGAATATTTAATATTTTAACTTTTGGGTGACTTCTTACCAGTTATTTCTAGAGAATTATTTCTTAGAACACATCATGTTTTCACAGGGTACAGATGCAAGCACCTTTCCCTGCTGCTATTCCAATCTCACCTTACTTTATGCAAGTTATACATAAGACTTGGACGACTTTGTTAGCTGTTCCTTCCATGTGTGAAAAGACTGAGGCATTATACAAGATCATTGAACTTGAAACCAAGGTGGAGTGTTTGGGCCAGAATCCCAAACTCAATGCAATAATGGTTCACACTGTAGGAGCCAGGTACTTAAAAAGCGACAGAAGATTCATTCTATGCCCGTTAAGAAAGAGGGTAAGAAGCTACATACTATGGGCATAAAATTTTACTTCTACTGCCTTGATGTGCAAGATCTCCAATTATGCAGCACATGCATGAGAGCGTATTAGCACTGTTGTGAGAGGAAATGACTTCATACCTGCATGAACATCCAGGGTTACAGTTGTCCTGCAGACAGAAGCTCATTTGTTGGCTACTTCCATGCTACAGATTAGTGTATTGATACTTTGCAGGCACCCAGTGGTGCTCTTCGACTGTTCTCACCTAGGCTCATTCTACTATTGAAGACCTCCCTTTAGATAAGAAGGTTCTTTTCAATGCTGATACAAATAACTGTCCTGGAACACACACGTAAGATATGATCCACTACTTAGAATTTCAGCTTTAATCCTCAACATTATTTTACCAAGTCAAGATTTCTTTTGAGTAGATCACATCTAAGAGGTAATAAATCTCTCTGACTGGATACCAGTTGAGACCTTCCATACTGTCTCCTACCTCTTCTAGGAAATTCTATTCCTCCTTGAAGTACCATCAGCAACAATCTAAAAGGACCAGCTTGAGTCATCAAAGCAGGTGCTTTGACCTCCTTAAGATGACATCCTTTCTGTCACTTTGCTTCTACCGCATATTCTACCTATTCACAACAAGCTCCAAAACTTTCATCATGGCTGGACCTCCAATCACATCACATATGTCAGTCCTAAACATTGTGGCCAGATGATATACTATAGAATTTGTGTACATCCATGCACACATAGGAGATGCTAGAACAGGAGGTGGGGTCCCTGTTGGTCAAGGGGCGTCTCTTCCTATCTCATCTACATCAGGAATTTTTCATCATGTTGAAGAATGGAGGTCTGCATCCCATCTGGGATCTATGTGCAACATAAACTAGTCGGGATGGTTATACTCACTTCTTCCATTCATCTTATGCAGAAGGTTGGTTGCTCTGTCACAATCAGGGGTGGCCCTAGGTAATTTCGCCTTGCAAGTGAACCTAGTGGTCACCCCCCCCCCAAGGCCCCGCACATACCTCCTTCAGCGGGGGCGGGGAGGACCACCACCTCCTTCCCAGGCAAAGGTCTCAACTGAGGCCTAGCTCTTCTCACAAGGCCTTCCGCGTTTGCCGTGGAGGGAGGCGATGGTACCCACCGCCGCCGCCCTCGGCGAACGCGGAAGGCCTCATCTGAGGCCTAGCTTTTCTTGTGAAGTCTCATGAGTCCTCGCAAGTCCTCACGAGAAGAGCTAGGCCTCAGTGGCACAGTGGGTTAAACAGCTGAGCTGCTGAAGTTGCTGAATGAAAGGTTGGCAGTTTGAATCTGGGGAGCGGCGTGAATTCCCACTATTAGCCACAGCTTCTGCCAACCTAGCAGTTAGAAAGCATGCAAATGTGAGTAGATACATAGGTACCGCTTCTGCAGGAAAGTAATAGTGCTCCATGCAATCATGCTGGCCACATGATTTACGAGGTGTCTACGGACAACACTGGCTCTTTGACTTAGAAATAGAGATGAGCACCAACCCCAGAGATGGACACAACTAGACTTAATGTCAAGGGAAACCTTTACCTTTACCTTCCTATTGTTTGCACTTTGAACCCAGTTTATAGCAATTGAAGAGAGCTAAGGATAAAGACAGAACTGGGAATAGGAGAGAGAAACTGGGGCATTTTTATGGTAGTTGAAAAAAAATGGGCGACAGAGTACTAATCAGGACTGTCCCTGCCAAATCAGGAGAATTGGAAAGTTTGTAAGTGGTGATGTTCAGTGGATATCAAGGCTGCAATGCTTATTTTCTGCAAAATTGGGGATGGGATATATCCTTTGGATGGGTATGACATGTTCCCTGATGCCGCCCTACTTTAAATAGGGTGAACCAAAGCACTGTTATTGCCAGCTCTGAACTGCTGCTGCTTTCCCATCAGCCCCCTCTCCTCCAATTGCCTATTTTGTTAAGGCTTCTTTTTCTCTCCTTATAGAAGTCCATTCTCTGTAGTGGCTGCGATGACGCAACCAAACCAATCAATTCAGTTACTGATAAGATCAGTGAAGGCAAACAAAGTCAAAAGCAAAAAGCAATGAATGAGATGGAGGCAAAGCTGGGGATGGTGGGACAGAGGGGAGGATATGCATCACTGCTAAGATATATGGGCCGAAATTCCCTATTTGGTTACATTTTTTAAATAAAACAGAACAGTGGCTACAAAACAAATGAGTCACCTATAACTGTTGGTATTTAGGTATTTATTTCTTTAGCAACAAGGTGTGCTGAACTTAAGATTTCCCAAAGTAAAACAAGTGGAAACAAGGAAAAAGGTGAGTATATGTGATGTCTCATGGGCCATGTAGTCCTGTTCCTAGTACTGTTGTGACAGATGAAGAGGAAAACTTGGGTTTCCCACCGTTTCTGCCAGATTTGGAGCCCTTGCAGCTGCAGGATGTTTGCCCACAAGAAGACAGCCAAACAAGCCTTGAGTCGAAATCTCCTCCATTTTCTCGCCGCCTTTATTATAATCAAGATAGACACGCGCGGGAGGCGACTCACAGAAGCGCTCGGATAGCTGCCAGACAATTAGATGATTAAGTCTATTTCCCTTGGGAAAGTTTAAGGAGTCTTGCATCTGGACAGTATAGGTTTCGGTTCTTGTTCCCCAGAGAAAATGTGCTTTGGCGGGAAAACAAGATCCTATATAGATGTTGGCCACAAGAATTCCTTGCGGAGTCAATTCGTCAGCTTCGGGAGTAGATTGTGTGTGGACTACGCTACTCCAGTTTCCAGGACCTTGTTCTCGTTCCAGCCCTGCCTTGTTCCCCGGACCTCGCCACGGATTTTCCACGGACCCTGTTCTTGCTCCTCGCTTCTTGTTGCCTTGAATCAAGCCTTGTTTGCCAAGAATCTAGTTGCTTCCTAGCCTTGCATTAAGCTTCATGGACTAAAGGACCTTGTCATTTCCCCTCACTTTGCTTGGCAAAGTGAGTGTTTCGGTTATTGGATTACAACTTTGGACCTTAATATTTCATATTGGACATTGTTTTCTTGGACTAATTTTGACCTTTCCTGAAAGGTCTACTTCTGAACTATTTTCTACACTTGCTTTTATTAACCTTATATATTTCCTCAATAAAGATATTAGATAGATTCTGGCCTCTGTGTATGGTTATTGGTGCTCTGCAGCCTGGGCCCTGACAGTATATCTCATTATTATGAGCAGCACTACTTAAAATGGCAGACCATGGACTGGTGCCAGATTACAAGCTATTGGCTGCTGGCCCCTGGTGCAGCCCCAGGAAAAAATAAACTGCCATAGCTCAGTGAAAATGTTATGGGAGTTGTAGTTTGGTGAAGCACCAGCATTCTTTGGCAGAGACGGCAAAGCTACAACTACCACGATTCTATAACATTTAGCCTTGGCAGTTAAAGCACTGACAAACTGCATTAATTTTACAGTGCAGATGCACCCGCTCTGCACTGGGATCCTTTTAATAGCTCATTTTCCCATTCCTGGCTGCAGCCTTGGTGCACAAAAGATGGAGTACTATGACCAGAACTTGAAAGTAATGAGGCACAACTTGCAGGTAACACAGCAGAATGTATTGTGTTTTATGCCACTCAATTGTCAGTCCTAAGATGGTTTATCTGTATAAAAAAAAACCTGAAAAAGCGTATTGAGCAACAAAATGAGTACCAGTATTTTTATTTGTAAACTCTATCAATTAAATCTAGGAAGAGGATGAAAAATAGATTATAGCCTCGAGGAAAAGTTGTGCATGTTCCAAAAGGCTGAATAAGAACTGTTGTTCTATAAAGGCTGACTGGTGCAGTCTCTCTAGAAAACTGTAGGAATAATAGCTTTGGTAAGAGCTCCTATTTTCACAGCCCCAGGAAACCTTAAATCTATTTTGTAAGACACCATTGTAAAGCCAACAATTCGATAGTGTGAATTGCTTCTCTTATTTATTTAAAACTGTAAACTGTCTTTTTATCCCAAAGAGACTTGCAAAAGTGGTAGATAAAAAAAATTAATTCTATAAAGAATTAAAATCTAAACATGAAGCAGTAACCAAAAGCATAAAACTTGGTTTTACAGAATTAGTTCCATCCATACATACTGCATTAATACTACACTGTAGATGTACCCTTAGTAGTGCATGAACACAGACAGAATGGAAATAGCTATGTTCCAGCCTTGTGCAACCCCATTTTGATAGCAGAAAATGGGCAAGATACCTTCTTCTTCCAGGGACAAAGAGAGCTCAAGAGAGTGACGGAAGAATTCTAAGCAGAGGGCCATCCAAATTACTGAGTCTTTGATCAGCTCATAAAGATGATAAAAGTAGTAATGACATCATGACATTCTTCCTGGCATTATATTTAATGGTTACAGCAAGTACCAACAGGCAGAGAGGTGAGTCAGCAGGATCCAATCCGCACTTATGAAGTTTTTATGGTCATTTTCTTGTTTTGATGTTGCTCAAGTTTTCATTGGGAGAGAAAAATATATTATATACTGAATTTCTACATATTTAAAATCAGGAGTAAGCACCATGGGGAAGATTTTCATCACTGATTCCCCATGGAAAACAACATTTCCCCTCAAAAAAGTGGCCCGAAGACTAGCTGAAACTGAAATCGGAAGTAACTTCTATTTTTGACTCTTTTTGACAGATTTTCTTTGTTTTAGGGAAGTTTAATTATAGTTATCCAGTTTGGTTAAAAAGCCTCTAGGGTTGACTTTTATCCAGTTTTGGGCAACCCAGGACCTTTCCACGCAGCCATATAACCCAGAATATCAAGGCAGAAAAACCCACAATATCTGCTTTGAACTGGGTTATCTGAGTAAACACTGCCATATATTCAATTTCAAAGCAGAAAATGTGGGATTTTATTCAGCTGTGTGAAAGGGGCCCCAGTGAAGTGTATTAGGGAATGGACTTTGGGGGAATGGGGTCTAGATTTGGCCAAAAAAAAAAAGCCCTTGAGTGCTTCATGCCCACATTTGTCTTAAACTATACTGGGTGCTCATTATTCAAAGATGGTTCCAGGACCCCAACATGAGTAACAACAAGTATGGATTCTGGAGTCTCTGTTAATGGCACAGGGTAGCACCAGAGATAGAGGCAACCCCTGAGTGCCAGGTACACATTATTTGGGTTCCTCTGCCTTGGAAATGTATATTAGTCATGCATGTCTTGCTGCAGCAGCACTTTTGCTAATTCGTTTGTAAAGCAGAAGGTGGCTGGCATCAGGGCCGTAGTCAGAATTTATTTGGGGGGGGGGGTTTGAAATGTTGGGGGGGTTCAACCCCCCCCCCCCCCGGCTACAGGCCTGTCAATATTTGCTTGAGATAGTATTTGCAGTTCTGGAGGGACTCTTAATTTTTTGCATCTCATAGACTTAGCATGGGAATTTGGTTAACCAGTTAAAATTCATGAGTAAACCAGGTTTTTTTTAACCTGAAAATTTTTGAGGGAGTTTGAACCCCTAACACCCCCCCCCCCCCGGCTACAAGGCCTGGCTGGCATGCTCCTCAGAAGAATGTATACTTGAGTCAGGAAATGCTGCTACCTCCATTTTGAATAGACAGTGGTTTGAATCCACAGATCCTGAGTCCACAGGTATGATGGGTGCAGAGCCGGCCCTAGGTAATTTTCAAGTGTAGGCGAACAGAATTTTTGCGCCCCCCCCCCCAACCAATCACTGAAAAATAAAAGCGTTGGATAGTAAGGAGGGATTAAGGAAAAGCCTATTAAACATCAAATTACATTATGAGTTTACAAATTAAGTACAGTAGAGTCTTGCTTATCCAACGTAAATGGGCTGGCAGAACGTTGGATAAGCAAATATGTTGGATAATAAGGATAGATTAAGGAAAAGCCTATTAAACATCAAATTAGGTTATGATTTTACAAATTAAGCACCAAAACATCATGTTATACAACAAATTTGACAGAAAAAGTAGTTCAATATGCAGTAATGCTATATAGTAATTACTGTATTTACAAATTTAGCACCAAAATATCATGACGTATTGAAAATATTGACTACAAAAATGCGTTGGATAATCCAGAACGTTGGATAAGTGAGTCTTGGATAAGTGAGACTCTACTGTACCAAAACATCATGTTTTACAACAAATCGACAGAAAAAGCAGTTCAATACATGGTAATGTTATGTAGGAATTACTATATTTGCAAATTTAGCACCAAACATTGAACTGGGATATAGAGCAATGTGGACTCAAATAACCCAGTTCAAAGCAGATATTGTGGGTTATTCTGCCTTGATAGTCTGGGTTATATAGCTGTGTGGAAGAGCCCTGAGGATCCTTTCCACACAGCCATATAACCCAGAATATCAAGGCAGATAATCCACAAGTATTTTTCAGTCTACTTGGAATACACGAAGCGTGTTTAAGAACTGGTCCAAGAATCCAGAAGAGCCTTGACTCCCCATATGACCATCATCACACTTTCTTTGCTAGTTAACTTGAACTCGGTATGCTTTATTATGCCAATTGTTTGCCTTAGATCAGGCATGAGGCAAACTTTGGCCCTCCGGGTGTTAGGAATTGTGGGAGTTGCAGTCCAAACACCTGGAGAGCTGAAGTTTGCCTATGCCTGCTGTAAAATAAACAAATGCAACTTGGCAGCACTTGGGAGTTTCAGAAAATCTTTGGGCCGGTGACTCCCTCCCTCAAGCCCAGGTATCTGAAGCAACCAATCAGGAGGCAGATAATAATAATTGCAGATAATAATATGATTTGCAGATAATAGGAGATAATATTTGCAAATAATAATATGAATAATAATATTTGTAGATAATATTATTTGCAGATAATAAAAATATCAAAGGTAAAAGGTAAAGGTTTTCCCCTGACGTTAAGTCCAGTCATGTCTGACTCTGGGGGTTGGTGCTCATCTCCATTTCTAAGCCGAAGAGCCGGCGTTGTCCGTAGACACCTCCAAGGTCATGTGGCCGGCATGACTGCATGGAGCGCCGTTACCTTCCCGCCGGAGCAGTACCTATTGATCTACTCACATTGCCATGTTTTCGAACTGCTAGGTTGGCAGAAGCTGGGGCTAACAGCGGGCGCTTACTCCGCTCCCGGGATTTGAACCTGGGACCTTTCGATCTGCAAGTTCAGCAGCTCAAGTTCGCCACCGGGGCTCCAAATAATATTATTTGCAGATAATAATCCTAACCTCAGCCCTCTCTGGGAGCGCTCGGAGAGCTCCATCAACCCCCTCCCAAACCCCCCGCCTGCCCCGAGTCCCAGCTTACGGCACTAAGGAGTGGGGCGAGTGACTCTGCACCTTTGCTTTAAAGTGAAGGCATCTCGGCACCACTTTTAACTGCCATGGTGGCCCAGCTCCTGCAGAGGCCAGGCCAGGCCAGGCCGTGGAAGCAGGAAGGTCACGCCTGGGCAGAGGTGCCTCAACGGTGCCCCCCAGGGGATGGCGCCTACAGCAACCGCCTACTTCGCCTAATGGTTGAACCGCCTCTGGATGGGTGCACTGTACCAGGATTTGTCGAAATATAGCTTTTGGTTTTATCAATTACATTGTATTGGGATACATCTGCTACCACTGCTGCTGAAACTGGTTATTTTTCTTATCTGTTTTACTTTTGAGTTCAGCACAACAGTCCCAAATGAATTCTATAGCCTTTTGGACTTTTCTTATTCTCTCTCTCTGTAAACATCTGTGGGTGTGTAACCTGTGGACTACGGGTAATACTTCATGATTCTGATCACACTTCTGGAAAAATTGATACATTTGCCACCACTGATGGTATGACTGGTCACTTTTGAGTTCAGCACAGACATCTCAAGTGAATTCCACAGCCTCTTGGACTTGTATTTATACGTTTTCTGATTTTCTCCCTCTCTGTAATCATGTGTGGGCGTGTAACCTCTGGACAACAGATAACGCTTCACACTTCTGACCAAGTGGTACAATAAAACTTTTGCCAGGCTTCCATTTCCAACACCTGGGTAAGGGAATAGACCTAAGTGAACCCAGAAGGAATTGTGTCTGATTAAACAATGTGTTTGGTCCAGCTCTGATTGCATGTGTTATCTCTCATATCCATTGCCTGTCCTGTGGGGCTGGCATTTTAAAGACTGTGTCTCTCTTTCTGTAGTGTGTGAGAAAGTATGTGGTTGGAATCTTGCTAGCTAGTCCTAATTGCAGTAAACTCATTGGATCAACAATTGAATTGTGAATCACATAAATCTAGCTATTTCTGGATTTAAGCCCTTCTGTGCCCATATTTTCTCTATGTGCTTTATAGGGTCTGTGCAAGACATTTTCCTCCTTGAGGCAAGGAAGATTCCCCCTCCCAGTTTATTATTCCACCTAATAAATGGAGTGGGGTGGCAATTAAATTTTATTCAGCACCAATAATATAATGGCACTGAGATCTCATCCGAAGGCAGCAAATTAGATAACAGGGTGAATAATTGTTTGCTTTTTCTGTATCTGGATATGTTTGTCTGTGAAGAATTTCCCTGCTAATTTTGAGTGACCTTTTAGAGTTAATTATGGCATAATAAATCAATTGAGAGAGATAACTTCACTTTTCCTTTTTTTTCTCACTTTGCAATCATTCACAGCATTATATTTTGGGCCATATCATACAGTTCCACAAAGGAATGAGTACAGTGCTAATGATAACATGTACAGTCAACCCTCCATATCCACGGATTAAACAATCTGCGCTTGAAAATATTTTTTAAATCCCCAAAGCAAATATTGATCTTGTCATTGTACCAAAGGGCCACCATTTTACTATTGTATACTCCTTACTCGGTACTCGTCTGCAGGCCCTGTGAGGCCCTGGCACATAGGCCCAATGCCTGCACCGGTAGGCCCGGGCACTTTGGCCCTACGGGTGAAGCCCTCCCCCGCAAGGGGCCGAAAAAAAGTTATCTTTCGTCACAGAAGACGGAAGAGCAAATATCTGCCCTTCTGATTTTGGGAGGCTCAATCGAAACAGATAGGGGCCCTCACTGAGTGCCAGGACATGAAACAGATCAAGGTTTGCCCTGATTGTACATAACTAGTTTCCAATAAGATTTTTTAAATCTAGTTATAATATAGTTTTTTTGAACAGTGTAGGTAAGTCTGTGTACATGACTGCCACATGTGAATTTTGTTTTGGGGCAGAATACCTACCTCAACCCAACATGCTAAACCACAGAGCCCATCATGGCTTCAGTGCAGTTTATATGTGAAGAAATGGAGCAAAGGACATAAGCTCTGAGGATCAGACTGAAGAGGCAGCATGGATGTTTAACAATCATCTTTCTGCTTTTCCACTATGTTTTATAATATTTCTGAACAGTTCATTTCAACACACTTGAAGTGCCATAGGACATTTTTTTTTGAGTTTCTTAAGTTTCCTGCTATACTCTTGAATCCCTGTAAGGAAGGCTGGATTAAGGGATTTGGGAATCTGGAGCAATTCCAGAAACAGAGACCTCTCAATGTTACATGGGATGGCATAGATAAATAAGCAAAACATATATTACATAGCATAAGTGGTAGTAGTACCTAGGAACCAGTTTTCAACCTGGATGAAGTCTAAGAATGTGGGCTTGTTATTTCAGCATTGTGCTATGACTCTGGAGAAGAAGGTTTGAATTCCTGCTCAGCCACAGAAACCCATCTTGGGCAAGTCACATGTTCTTAGCCTTAGAGGAAAGCAGTCCCTCTCTGAACAGATCTTGCCAAAAAAAAAAATCCTCCTCCATGATTGGTCTGTTATAGTCATAAATAATACACAACTTGAAGGCACACAACAGCAAATCCCAATTCATGTTGTTTTACCAGAAAGACTGGTTTCCATCTGGACCTTATAAAACTTACTGACAGTAAGCTACCCTAAAAACAATAACGTCTCCATTGAATGTGTCATACTGGAATGACTGTATACCTGTTGAAGTGATGGATTTACAGATATTTGTTGAAAGTAAGTGTCATATGACTTTAGTGCCTGATCCAACCACAATTAGCTCTTCTTGCCACAAGAGATCTCACTGATGGCTGCCAGCTTGGATGGATTTAAAAGGAGAATTAGACAAACTCACAGAGAATAGATCTATCAACTGCTGTTCATCATGATAAGGGTATTGGACCTACAGTATCAGAGGCAGTATGCTTTTCAATATCAGTTGCAGGGAAAGAGAGGCAGGAAAAAAGACACCACGAGGCCAGTTTTCAACACTGCAAGAACATATGTGTAGTGCTTTGAGTGCTGGACTATGACTGGGAATCAGGTTTTGAATTCCCATTCAGCCATATAAGCGCATTGGGTGACCTTGGACAAGTAACTCTAAGCCCCAGAGTCAGGCAAAGGCAAATCCCACCAGCACAAATCTTTCCAAGAAAAACGCAAAGTAGCTTTTGCCTTAGGGTTGTCATAAGGCAGAAATATCTTGAAAGCATTCAACAACAGCAAGAGGAGATAAGCCACAGGTATAGATTAAAATGTATGTGGTGTAGAGAGAATAGATAAGGAGCATTTTTTCTTCCATTTACAACATTGGAACCTTTGGTCTTCCCTTGAAGCTAAACTGTATAAGATTCAGAATCTGAACAAATAAGGCCAAGAAAACCTTGTGGACAGCATAGTCAGAAGTCAGAAGTGACTTGAAGGAGCTACATTTTATGGCAGAGCTTTCCAAACATTTCATGTTAAGTATAAAATATAAAATATATATGATTTATTTCACATAGAATCAGAGGAGTCTTGTTAGTGTTTCATGACACACATATAAACTACAATTGGCACATTAATGTCAATTTTCCAAACACTGCATGTTGGTGATACACTTTTTAGACATGCAACATTTAGGATTTATAGCTTACTTCATATAACTTAGTTTTCTTGTTACGTCTGCGTGATTTATCTATACATTGCAACTGGCATGCTAATGCACAGCTTTCCCAACATTTTATGTTGGTGACCCACATACCTCACAAACACCGTTCATTGATAATTTTTAACAACATATGGTTTATTGCTTATTTCACATAGACTTATTGCATTTGTGCACTAATGTGTTGTGAGACAGTTTGGAAAGCTCTGATTGAAAACTAAACTGCAAGATTTAGAATCTGAACAACTAAAAACCTTGTGGATAGGACAGACAGAAGTCGGAAATATCTCGAAGGACGTACAATAGGAACAAGTCCCTGACAGACATTCAATAAACAGATATATTTTATTATGACTTTGTGATGGAGGGGCATGAGACTGTGATGTGAGTTTTGCTGTGAGTACAGGCCGTCCTCAAATTACAAACAAGATCGCTTCTGTAGGTTTGTTCTTAAGTTGAATGTGCATGTAAGTCAGAACAGGGAAATTTTTTAACTGTAACTCCAACCATAATAATAATAACAACAACAACAGCAAAATTATTTTTGTATCCCACCTCCATCTCCCTAAAGGGACTCGGGGTGGCTCACATGGGGACAAGCCCAGAAAACAAGAGTAAAATACAGATCTATAAAATTTAAAACATAATAACTGCATAAAAACATAAAACAACATCAACAACCAATTAAAACTTAAGCAATGGTAATAACTGGACATACATATGATGAGTAGACTCTGAAAGGGGCTCCTGAGATATATAAGGACGAGCAGAGCAGGGAGCAATCTCAATAAACACTGAGCCTAAAGGTGAGGAACAGTGTTAAAGTGCAGTATCTGATATAATTGTAAACAAATTGAGTGTCTGAAGGGATCACTTACTGAAATGCACATCGGAACATCCACGTTTTTAAGGCTTTGCTGAAAGTGGACAGGGTAGGTGCCAGTCTGATCTCCCTGGGGAGGGAGTTACAGAGCCAGGGCACCATCACCTAGGAGGCCCTCTCTCTCATCCCCACCAGCCATGCTTGAGATGGGGGCGAAAGTGAGAGGAGGGCCTCCCCGGCAGATCTCAGGATGCGCGTGGGTTCATAGGGGAGGAGGCAATCGCGAAGATAATATATATGATATATAGTCATATGCTCTGGATAGCATAGGGAAGGGTTAAGAGCCCTGTGGTGTTTGTTTTGCTATCTGTGTCCCTGTTCAGAAGATTCATTATGCTTAAGTTGAATTTGCATGTAAGTCAGAACAGGGACATTTTTGAAGTGTAACTCCAGTCATATACATACATACATACATACATACATACATACATAAACACACACCTCTCTCTCTCTCTCTCTCTCTCTCTCTCTCTCTCTCTCTCTCTATATATATATATATATATATATATATATATATATATATATATATATATATATCTTTGGATAGCACAGGGATGGGTGAAAACCTGTGATTTTTGGGGGTTTTTTTGCTGTTCAAATGATTTCACTTCACTATTTCTCCCTGTGAGAATTGGATTTGGAAAAAAAATGGCTTGTTATGAAAACAAGGATTGGGAATAAAGCTTTGGTGGAGACACCTTTTCCCCATGATGGAAGATGGGTAGTTTTCTCACTTCCTGTTGTTTTTGGTCTGCTCTGAACTAGAAATTGTTTGTAAGTGGGATGTTTGTAATCCAAGGGCTGCCTATACAGCATAGCGCTGGAAGGCCCCTTCCATGCAGCTGTATAAAATCCACATTGAACTGGATTATATACAATACAACAATTTATTGATTAGCCAGTTGGCCTTATCAAGCACAGACAATACAAACATAAAATACAACGTACATCTGGTACACTTAAAATAAAATAAAAATATACAGGTATTTGCCAGCTTGGTGCCAATGTAGCTTAGCCATAGATGTATGCATCAACTATCCTCATCTCCCCTACACTGCACCCCAATCTGATAAACTGGATTATATGGCAGTGTGGACTCAGATAACCCAGTTCAAAGCAGTGGTTCTCAACGTGGGGTATCCCAGATGTTTTTTGGCCTACAACTCTCAGAAATCCCAGCCAGTTTACCAGCTGTTAGAATTTCTGGGACATGAAGGCCAAAAACATTTGGGGACCCCAGATTGAGAACCGCTGGTTTAGGGGATTGCTTATCAAGTTTACAGATGACATCAAATTAGGAAGGATAGCTAATACGCCAGAGGACAAGATTAGAATGACCTTAACCGATTAGAGAACTGGGCCAAAACTAACAAAACAAATTTCAACATGGACAAATGTAAGCTACTACACTTAGGCAGAAAAAATGAAATGCAAAGAAACAAAATTGGTGATGCCTGGCTCGACAACAGTCCATGTGTGAAAGAACTTGGAGTCTTTGTGGACAACAAGTTGAACATGAGCCAACAGTGTGACAAAGCAGCTTAAAGAGCCAATGGGATTTTGGGCTGCATCAAAAGGAGCATAGTGTCTATATTGAGGGAAGTCATGGTGCCTTTGCATTCTGTTTTGGTTAGACTTCAACTGGAATTCTCGGCACCACAGTTCAAAAGAGACATTGACAAGTTGGAAGGTTTCCAGAGAAGAGTGACTAAAATTATCAAAGGTCTGGAGACCATGCCCTATGAGGTGCATCTTAAAGAACTGGGTATAGCCTGCAGAAGAGGAAGTTGAGAGGAGACATGATAGCCATGTATAAATATGTGAAAGAGTGCCATAAGTAAGAGGGAGCAGGCTTGTTTTCTGCAGCCCTTGAAACTAGGACTCGGAGCAATGAGTTCAGATTACAGCAAATACATATCCTGGCAATGGTGTCCATGGATTTTGTACTAACTGAGCTTTCACTCAATATGAACAGTCTTGTTCATATAAAGTCCAAAGTCTAATAATGTTACAGCTTATTCTCTTTGCTCCTGTTCCATTGTTTCTTTGGCAGGGCTTGGATTAGATCAGTGGTTCCCAACCTGTGATCCATGGATCACCAGTGGTCCCCAAGAACTGAAATATGTTTGCAACCTCATCATTACTGCACCGTTGCAATGAGAGTGATTGGTCTCATGAAACCCTCTTATAGTGCCGAGGCAATGGGGATGTTGTGAGGGGAGATGCTGACTACCCATCAGGCCTGGCCCAACACGGGAAGCTGACTATGCCCCCGCGTTGGGCACCATGTTGCCGGGGGCGCTATTGAGCCCCCGGGAGGCAGGGCCACACCTGGCCCCATCTCCTGCACCCTGGCCCAGCCAGGATGCGGCAGGAGTCTTCCCATGCCATGCACCCTGGCCCCGTCTCCCACGTTGCCTGCACCATGGGAGGCGTGGCCCCCGTGACGTGGGAGGCTGGCTCACCCCTTGCCTACCCCTTTTAATTACCTTGGGCCGGTTCTGCTACTCATGAAAGATGCAACAACAAGCCTCCTGACGTGTGCTTCTCATCCCCCTCCTTCCCCCTGAGAGGAGCCGTTCCATGTGACACCCTGGAAGTGGGGGTGCCTTGGTGTTGTTTTTAGCCCCCCTCCTGGGGTTATTTGGGATGCTGATTGAGAAAATTGCATTGGATAGACCACATCAGCTCTAGATTATTAAGTGTGGTTTTCTGTGGGTGAGCAGATGGCGACTACTGGATGGCATATGTTCTGTATCAGAAACTAGAGCTGATGTCGTCTATCCAATGCAATTTTCTCAATCAGCACGCCAAATAACCAAACCGAATCAAAAGTTGACCAAAAACTAATTAGTGACGCTTTTGGTACTAATGTTGGAGAGTGGTCCCTGTTCAAAAAAAGGCTGGGAACCACTGGATTAGATGAACCAGTGGGAGACACCTGTTTCCACCTGCAATCCTGGTCAAATTCCCCCTGCTCCGCCCCTTACCTTAGGCTTTGCCTGCTGGCTTCTATAGACCAACTTGGTCACTTCCACTATGTCAGCTATTGTAATGTAAGTTGGTAGAAAGGTAGGTAATGACAATGTGAATAATCAAAATTGGGATTGAGACAGTGCTTGCAGTTCTGGAGAGACTCTAATTTTTGCTTCTCATATACTTGAGATGGGGATTTGGTTAACCAGTCATGAGTAATCCAGTTTTTTTTTTTTTGACCTGAAAATTTTCAGGTGTGGTTTGAACCCCTAAACCGCGCCCTTCGCTACAAGCTTGGTTACATGGCTGTGTGGAAGGGCCAGAAGAGGCTCGTCCAAGGGCCCTTCCAGACAGCCATATAACCCAGAATGTCAAGGCAGAATAAAAGCTCAAAATATCTGCTTTGAACTAGGCGCCCTTCCAGACAGTTCTATATCCCAGAATATGAAGGCATAAAATCCTACATTATCTGTGTGTGGACAGATAACCCAGTTCAAAGCTGATATTTGGGATTTTCTGCCTTGGTTTTTGGGTTATATGGCTGTGTGGAAGGGCCCTGGGTTATCTGAAGCCCTTTCCACACAGCTGAATAAAATCTCACATTATTTGCTTTGAATTGGAATATGTGGCAGTGTGGACTCAGATAACCCAATTCAAAGCAGATATTTTGGGATTTTCTGCCTTGATATTCTGGGTTCTATGGCTTTGTGGAAGAGCCCTGAGTGCACACTGCCATATAGGTTAAAGGTTTTCCCCTGACATTAAGTCCAGTCATGTCTGACTCTGGGGGTTGGTGCTCATCTCCATTTCTAAGCCGAAGAGCCGGCGTTGTCCGTAAACACCTCCACGGTCATGTGGCCGGCATGACTGCATGGAGCGCCGTTACCTTCCCGCCGGAGCGTTACCTATTGAGCTACTCACATTGGCATGTTTTCGAACTGCTAGGTTGGCAGGAGCTAGAGCTAACAGCGGTCGCTCACGCCACATCTGGGGTTTAAACCTGGGCCCTTTCGGTCTGCAAGTTCAGCAGCTCAGTGCTTTATATAGGGACAGCTCGCTGTTCCGCTACACTTTAACACACTTCGCCACCGGGGCTCCTGCACACTGTCATATATTCCAGTTCAAAGAAGATAATGAGCGATTTTATTCATATGTGTGGAAGGGGCCCAAGGCACAGCAGGGAAGGCTCTTTCCCTCAGGTGCGTCCTGGCGGGAAAGACTGCGCCAGAAAGAGAGCGAGACAGCGAGTGCGCGCGCGTCCCGGGCGCGAGCCGGCCCTCTCCTTCCACGTGTTGCTTGTTGTGGCGCCACAGGTTTCCCACCTGTGAGTGGCAGGCAGGCTGAGGCAGGTCGGCCGCGCGCTCTTTCGCTAGGCGGAGCCCCGCCCCCTTCTTCCCTTCCTGTCTCGGCTCTGCGGGAGACGGAGAGGCAGGGACGGGCCGACCCCGACGCCTCCCGCCCGCCCCGCCCCGCCCCGCCCCGCCGGCCAAGCTCGACCCCCTTCCCCAAACTCCGCCTTCCTCTTTCGGCGGCTCCCGTCGCCAGCCTGGTTTGGTCGGGGAAGGAAGCTCGACGTGTCCGGAAAGGAACGCGCGGCGCAGAGGCACCATGCTCGACCCGTCCTCCAGCGAGGAAGAGTCCGAAGCGCTGCCCGAGGAAGAAGAGCGGCGGGAGGCGCTGCCCAGCGTCGGCGCCCAGAGAACCCTCCCGCCCCCCGCCGAGAGGAGCGGAGGAGGAGGAGGAAGCGGCGAAGGAGGCGTCGGGAGCGCCTCCTCGTCCTCTTCGCCCGCGGCGCGGCCGGCCAGCCCCAGCCCCTCGGCGCGGAGCGACGGCCGGGAGGAGCAGGAGCGGCTCCAGAGGGAGGAGCGGGAGAAGCGGCTCCGGCTCCAGCTCTACGCCTTCATCGCCCGCTGCATCGCCCACCCCTTCAACGCCAAGCAGCCCACCGACATGGCCCGCCGGCAGCAGAAGGTGAGCCAGCGAGCGAGCGGGGGTTTCGCCCAAGGGCAGCCGCCGGAGTTTGGCCCGGCCCCGGACTCAGCCCCGCGGCACCGGCCAGAGCAGGGAACTTGGGCACAGCCTCACTCAGCACGCCTCCCTCTCTCCCCCCCCTCTCTTTCCTTACCTTTTTCTTTCTTTCCCTCCTTCCACCCTTCTTCCCCTCCCTTCCTCCCACTTTCTTGCTTCCCTTCTTTCCTAACTTCCTTGCTACCTTCTTTTTTGCCCTACTGTCCTCCCTCGCTTCCTTCCCTTTCATTCCCCCTTCCTTCCTTCCCTCGCCTTTTCCTCTTTCCCTCCTCCTTTGCTTCCTCCCTCTCCTCCTTCCCTCTTTCTTGCCTCCCATCTTTCCTAACTTCCTCCCTACCTTCTTCCTTGCTCTCCTTCTGTCCTCCCTCGCTTCCTTCCTTTTCTTTCCTTTCTTCCCTCCCTCTCTCTCTCTCTCGCCTTCCTTTCCCAACTTCCTTGCTATGTTCTTTCTTGCACTCCTTCTCTCCTCCCCCAATTCCTTCCCTTTCATTTCTTCCTTCCCTTCTCTTTCCTTTTTCTTTTCTTCCTCCCTTCTTCCCCTCCCTCCTTCTTTCTTTCTTGCCTTCCTTCATTCCTAACTTCCTTGTTACCTTATTTCTTGCACTCCTTGTCCTCCCTCACTTCCTTCACTCCCTCCCTCCTCCTTCCTTGCCTTCGTTCTTTCCTAACCTCCTTCCTGCACTCCCTCTTTCCTCCCTTCTTTCCTATTCATTCCCTCTCTCTTTCCTTCTCTTCCTTCCCTCCCTCTTTCCCTCCTTTTCTACTTCGTTCATTTCCTCCCTCCCCCTTTTTTCTTGACTTCCTTCTTTCCTAACTTCCTTGCTACCTTCTTTCTTGCACCCCTTCTGCCCTCCCTCACTTCCTTCCCTTTCATTCCTTCCTTCCCTCCCTCCTCCTCCCTCTTTCCATCCTTTTTCCTTCTTTCCCTCCTTCTTTTCTTCCTCCCTCCCTCTTTCTTCCTTGCCTTCCTTCTTTCTTAACTTCCTTCCTTCTTGCACTCCCTCTTTCATCCCTTCTTTCCCATTCATTCTGCCCCTCTTTCCCTCTCTCTTTCCTTTCCTCCCTCCCTTTCTACTTCGGTCCTTCCTTCCCTCTCTATTATTTATTTATTTACTGTACTCCCGAAGGGGGACTTAGGGCAGCTTACAAACTATGGCAGTAATTCAATGCCAGGTTCAGACAATAATAGTAAAACACAATATTATAAAACTGTAAAAACATAAACATATCAATTATAAATAATCCTTCAGATGATTAAAACATGTCAAAGGTCTAGCACCAGCAGAGCTTTATAAACATGAAACAATTGCTTTTGTTGCGTTCTTATACAGGATCCTTCATACTTATGGGTCATATTAATCCCCAAAGGCTTGCTTAAATAGCCAGGTCTGAAGATTTTTGCTAAATCTTAAGACCTGGCTTCTGTCATTCCCTCCCTCTCTAGTTCTCTCTTTTCTTCCCTCTCTCCCTTCCCTCCCTTTCTACTTTGTGCCTTCCCTCCCTTCCTTTCTACTTCCTTCTCTCTATCCCTCCACTCCCTTCACTCAATTCCTCCACAGAGTCTTCCAGGCGGTTTCCAGACAATCTGTTTTGTGTCAGTGGGTCACACACCACGCAGTGCGGAAGGAAGGAAGTCAATTCCCAGTGTCTCCATCTCTTCGCTTCCTCCGTCTGTCTTTCTCTGGCAACAGGTTGAGAAAGGCGAGCCAAAGGCTGCCTGCCTCTCTTTGGTTGGTGGGCAAAATAACCTATCAATGAGGAACGGGTGGCTTCAGTTACACTACAGTCTGAGGATTTTGCCTTTGCTCTCCAGGCAGTCCGAGCTGTGTCTGCTCAGGAATACATTCAGATCCGATTGCCTGGAAAGTATCCACCATGCAGTTTGCAGGTTCATTGCCACCAATCCTTTCCATGCAATCTGGGATTTGTAGTTTGGAAAGATACTTCAATTAATGTGTTGTTGAAGGCTTTCATGGCTGGAATCACTGGGTTGCTGTGATTTTTCCAGGCTGTATGGCCATGTTTCAGAAGCATTCTCTCCTGATGTTTCACCCACATCTATGGCAGGCATCCTCAGAAGTTGTGAGGTATATGGTTGTGAGTCTATAGCAGGCATCCTCAGAGGATGTGAGGAAACAAAGGATCCACCCAGGCAGGAATCAGCCAGGCTTTGAAGCTGCAAGGCCTTTCAGTGCTAATCAAGGTGATTAATTGTAACATTCACACTTTCCTCCAGCAGACTAGTGTTCTTTCTCCCACCCTGGACCTTCCACAGGTATATAAACCTCACTTGCCTGGTTTCCAATAGACCTCACAACCTCTGAGGATGCCTGCCATAGATGTGGGTGAAATGTGAGGAGAGAATGCTTCTGGAACATGGCCATACAGTCTGGAACACTCACAGCAACCTACTTCAGTTAAATTCTCTGCTAGAGAGCTCTAGTCTATTCCTCTATACTGCAGCTGTACAGCTTTCTGGCAGAGAAGTCTCAAACCTTTCACCAAACTATAACAACCAAGATTATATGGGATAGACTCTCAGCAATTAAAGTGGTATCAGACTGCTATAATTGTTCAGCATGGATACACCCCACATCTGGAAAGCAATATTCTCCAGAGTAAACCCTGAGGTCAACCCTGATACTTTATATCACATGGTCATAAAAAATAATAACAGCACCAAACTAGAACTTGCTATAGGGCAACAGGGGGCAAAGTATAGGTGTGGGGCCACCTTCAGACCCTTAAGGCTGTTTTTGCATCTCCTTATGAGATCCTGATTTCTCTGGACTATCTCTTTTCTGCAAGGAAGGGTGCAATCCCAATCTAAGAAGCCTCTGAGCAGTGATTCACCATTAAATGGTCTCTAGTATTATCCATAAGCACATTCATTTTTAAAACATTGGTCAGTTCTGGTTTTATTGCTGCCATTTTTGCCAGCGACCCCAGGGGGCTTGAAATTGTTTTCCATACCTGCAAAATTTGTGTATTGCTATTATCACTTGGTTTGGGCCAGTGTACAGTATGTCTACTCTGCCATATATAATTGGGGTCAGAAGGGATTACTCAGGTAACATTGTAACCTAAGAGATCACGATCCCATAACAAAAGGTCTGAGTATTAGGTATGAGAAGGACATATTTTAGAAGTTGGACCTGAATTCAATAGGTCTTACTATCAAGTGATTGGGGAATAATAGTGCTATCTAAGAGTTATACAGTTAGTTTTCCTTTATTTTATCAGTGCCTGAAAGTTGCAACTGCTCAAGTCACTTGACAGCAACATGGCAATATACCAGCTTTCCCAAATCCAGAGGACAGCATTGTTTTTCTCTGACTTAAACTACTCCCTTGGCACTGAAAGTGATATATGGTTTCCTTTGGAAGGCAGGTGGCTGAAAGCAGGTCTAGGGAGAGGAAATAATCATAGTGCCAAGATTGCTTCTGACAGCAAACATCCATTTTGTTTCAGTCCCCAGTAAAAACTGTGTCTTAAGAGACCATCAGCCAACAAAAGGAAGCTATTGACATTCTAATAAAAGGGAGTAAAATTGTATCAGGCTTAGCCACTGTTAGTTTAAGAGGTCAGAATAGTCTCTTCACATCTTTTTATACAAAGTGATGAATGATCTGTAATTTCATCATATCTCTGAGCAAGATGTGATGCATTCTTTCAAGGTTTTGAATAATGTACCACATGGATAAAACCGCTAATCATATATTCCTAATATATACACTTTTTTCATCTCCTTTTCATCAAGCCTAATTTCATCAGATTGTTTTGTCCATTGGCTTTTTGAGCTGGATCCCAATAATTTTTAAAGGGCTGAATCCAAGTAAAGCATGGAGGCATGAATATCCGAAAATTGTAGGATAAATTTGAGGAAAATTATATCCAAAACACCCTCTGGAAAGATCTGCTAGCACGATGCAATGGAAGGCTGATAGTTCACTTGGAAAGTCTGTACTTGGCATACGTATGCCATATATTCAGTCCCTGACATTTGCAGGTAAGGCTGGCAAAGACTATTCCCAAATCTTGTAAATCATTGCCAGTCAGTGTGGGCAATCCTACACTAGATGGACCAAGGTTATGCCTTGAAGAAAGGCAGTTTACTATGCCAGGATTCTTGACAGCTTTTGTTAATAGAGCAATCGTGAAAAGTTCGCAAGCATTTTCCATTTTTGTATAATAGCCTTTTCCCATGTGACATCCACCATATTCTAGAACAGGAGTGGCCATCATCTAGAACTGTGGTGAATATGTGGACTCTAGGGACATTTTTGTGACTCTCAGGGTGAAATAGATACATTGATCTGTGTGTGCATATGCACTCTCTCACACACACACACAGCAAAAAAGGGATGCTCCCAGCTGCACTTTAGGAGCACGTGGAGGCCCCCAGGGATCAAAAACAATAATCACACACCCCCCCCCCCCCCAGTGCTCCAAAATGTCCATTAGAGGGTATGGGTTGTATTTCCAGAGCTCCTGTGTCAATTTATGCCCTGGAGAGGACTTTACTGAAAACCAAAATATGGTGAAAATGCCCCATATGTCTATACTCCCCAGAGAGGCTTGGAGACATTCTTTTTCTTTTCTTTTCTTTTTTGCTGGAGCAAGTTCAGCCTTTCAAAGTCTCCCTGGAGCCTTCCACAGCTCCCTGTCCATGTTCTAGGAAGCATACTCCTGGAGAAAAAAACATCATTTTGGAAGAAGTCTTTACTTCATTCTAGGTTTACAAATATTGTATCTGTTCAGGGAGGGAATAAACCGATGGAAGGAATGAGAACAGTGTACGATCAGCTAAGAATGTTTTTTTGATGAAGTTATTAAAAATTGTAATAAAATTAGACTCTGGAGATCCACCTAAGTGATGGGTGTCAGATGAAAAACATTTGACATCTTACCTCAAACTAAAAACAAAACAAAACCCTGTAGTCATTATTTAGAAGTGACGGCTCCTGTGTGCAGTAATTAATGGATTTGTGTTTAATTTGCTTTAGGCATCTACATTTGGCATGAACACATTAATTTCTATCTTGCAGTGGGATTGTGTCGGCAACAGTAACTCATACTTGTGGTCATTAATCTTGCTTAATTGCTAGTACTGATACCTGTGATTTTAGTCTGTTTAAAATCTTCCTGTTTTCTAGTATAAATTGCAATGTTTTGCTGACTGAAATTGCAGTTGTTGCCTCTCAGTGGCTTCTTTTCAAAATATGTGATAGTAACTAAAACCTTTGGTTTTTGTTCAGGCAATAATGTTAAATGAGTCCAGTGAAACTGCTTGCAATTATACTTCACTTTTGAAAACTTTTTTGGGATTGGTTGATGTGTAGTTTTTTTCAATATGTAAATAGTATCTGCTGAACATGTAGGTTATCTAGAGTACAGTGAATGCTCTTGTATTCCTTAAATTCTTATATGTTAGTCACAATCAGTGTTTTTATTGTGTAGTATGCACAGTATTCCTATGTTATCTGCAAAGAAACCAGTTGATTCTTCAAATAAGAACTCTTGAAAAACCTGTATTTCCTTTTGAAAAGTACAAGGAAGATTTGCTTCCCTTTATAACAAGATTGGCAACTATATGAGTTACCTTTTTAAAAAACAACAGTACAGTATTCAGATTGGGCTTTGAAAATTTAAAGTTGAAAATTAAGTATAAATCATTTTCAGTGTTTAATCCCCTCATCGTTTTGTAAGTCTATCATGTTGATTTCACTTTATATTGGGCAGCTCATGTGCTGGTAGCAATAGGAAATGATCCTTACACTTTAAAAAATATTTCACATCTGGGGAGATTCTAGTAATGCAATGGCTTCATATATCTGCATTGTAAAAAGCTTCCTATAGTGACAATTCAGTTTTAGGTGCTTTCAGCCAATTTCAGCCAATTCCAGACAAAAAACTCACATAGAAAGTTCTTGTGTGATAAAACTCTATATTTGAATCCTTCAAACTTTTATCTTGCCAATTTCTGTGAGTGAGGATTTTTTTTTGGTGGGGGGGGGGGTACATGGAACAAGTATTCAGCTTTTTCTTGTCTCTTTCGTCTTCTTTCTGTAATTCTCTAGGTTGAGACCTTAGGATTATTCATGTACCTACATTTAGTTCTTGGATTAAAAATGATATACATGTGAGAATTCTGCTGCTGAGTGCTTAGAATAGACCTGGAGCATTCTTAAAACTTGGTCTTCATGTACTTTATATCTTCAAAAAGCATAGGCTAGATCAAAGATCAGATCTCTTCAGACATTCCATCAATCATGTATGAAAGCATTTGACAGGATTGTCCATTTCCCTCTCCAATATATCTGGAGGACAAATGGGTAGACAACCTGTACAATGTGGTAGCAAGGGATCTGCATCTTGTGGATCATGTATAGGGGTCATACAGATGTGTCTTCTGAACTTTCCTCCTGTATATTCTGATCGTCTGCTACTTGCATGATCAAAGAATGTATTAATAAAACTATGTAGAGAACAAGAGAATTGCAGATCTTCATAATCATGTTGTAGAGCCCAGTCCTCTGCTTTACCATGAGCCCAATCTCTCCCCTTTCTATTTTGTATCAGTATCAATAGTTAACAGCTCTTTCTGTGTACTGATTGTTCGGTTTTGTACCTTTGAAAGTGCTTTGCTATTTGTACATTGCTGAAAGTGAATTTTGTCCTTAGTTCTTCCAGTATTTCCTGTTGTTTGTCACAATTCCAGTGTTACCTGTCTTTTTTTCAGCAGCTTTTAATAAACTTGGTGATAGCCATTTTGTATTTGGTAGTACTTTGGATGGTGTTGAAAACAGTGATAAACCCATTACATACTAATTCAGCATGCTGGTGTGCACATTCTTCAAAACAGGAATATGTGTAAATGGTGTGTATGTTGGTGACTGGTGGCATGAGTATATCACTGTGCATACACCATAATCTATACTGAGTGGGCACAGATGTTGATTCTTAAAGATTTTCAGTAAAATTTTGGAGCATATGGAGTTGTTTGAACCAGAAAGTGTGTACATCAGACCTGACCTCTTTAAGTATCATTTTTTGTTATTTGTCAAAAGCATAAAGTATCTCCTGTCTGTCTGCTCCCAGTCAAACTTTCCCCTTCCATGTCAATCATACTGGACTTTCATTTTTCCTTGAAAGTTGTAATATCAATTCTATAGAAATATTCATCTCCTTCAGTGCTTAGAATGCTTGTTGATGTTCCCAGAACTTATTATAGAAGCTTGCTGGAGAGGACGTTTTTAAATCCATGCTCTTCTGTGGCAAAACATTTGCTGTGATTTATGGTAAAAAAAAAACTACTTAAAGCATATAATGGAGAACAATAATCACATTTTTAAAATGGTTTATATCAAGAAATGTTGGCTCATGTTGCAAAGCTGTTGTACAGAACTTGTGAATGCTACTGGAGTAATAGAAATGACCTGATTTTTAAAAATTGGATAGGTTGCTCTTATCTTTATGGTTTTGCTGGAACTCCACCCTGTAACACAATAGTAATGAGAAAAGAACCAAATGTCACATGTATTGGCACTGAATGCAGATTCCAGATCTCTGGAAGTTGATTCCAATTCTAAGCTAGATTTGGTTGCAGTGTGCCAGTTTGATTGTTTTTATTTTCATTCTTTTTTATTTTGAGAGAGAAACTGGAGTAAGAGAAGGTGATATTTCCACTTTCTCTTTCTTCTGTTTTTTTTTTTTTTGCTCTTTTCCTTAAAGCTGAGTCACAGTTATCCCAAAATCTCATATAGCAACTTCTGTACTCCTTCGGAAATGGATTTAACTTCAGGCGTCATGCATGCAATTGCATTTCTAGAGTTACACACAGTTAACCTGTGCTTACTACATCTTTATGTGCATTCATTAATTTACATATGTGTATGATCTATATAGACTTCTGAGGTATGTGTTCCATGTGGATCCACATAGTTCATTTGAAGAGAAAAAGCAAATGTAAATGTCAATGAAAGCTGGTGACTTCTTTGTTCATGGAGTAAAAAATCTGCACAGGATTTCAACCCAAATAATAAAGGCACTATCCAATGTGCTGAACCCCATTTCCAAAATCAGTCAACGGCCAGGGTACCTCATTTAAAGTTAAGTCTGGAAGTTGGCACAGATTTACACTTCCTAAGATAGGAGCCACTGGCTACCACTTGACAAAGGGCTGTACTTTTAAGTCTCATTCTGTTGTGCTGCTTGTTTTGGGCCTGGCTTTATTTTGTGACAGATCAGTATTCTACGATGTGGTGGTATATGAATCCCCAAAGCAGAATTTACAGGTTAACCCATGAGCAGCCAGCATAAGTGTTATCATACTTGTATCCTGCATTTTCTACCCAACCAAGTCATATTTTTTTCATCCCATAATATTTGCAGTTTCTCTGTATGGTTATGAAATCTGGACAGTGAAGGAAGTTGGCAGGAAGAAAATCAACTCATCTTTTCAGTGGCAAGGAAAGATATTTTTATTATTCTAAGAACATTTTAATAGTATTATCTAATTTATACATTGCTTTAGTTGTATTTGTTTTTAACTTATAATGTAAGTCTCCTTGGAATGCATTCTGGGAAGATAGCAAGCTATACATTATATAAAAAATTTGACATGTGGTGTGCTAAGAGAGTTCTGTGGACACTAATGATCACCAAAGGGGCAAATAATTGTGCCCTAGAGCAAAGCTAAACTCATACTTAAAGACAAAATTACTAACTTGACTTTGGACATAATTATGTCCACATACCTGGACATATCATATTATAAGAAAAGGTGATTTACTGAAAATGACAATGTTTGATAAGATTGAGGGTGGTAACAAAAGAGGAAAGCTACATTGTCATGGCTGCCTGGAATCTGCAAGATCCAGGCAGAGCTGTCAATGACCACAGCTCATAGATTTCTCTCCCTTCATATGACTGCCCCAGACAAAACCGATTTGATGGCAAACCACAGTATATTTCCACAAAAACATAGTAATCCACAGTGCAAACAGTGTTACTATCGTAAACCATAACACTTTTATGTTAACAACATAAGAGTAACATATTGTTTACAAGAGAAAGTTTAAGAGTACATACCGGTAGAACATACCAGTAGGTCAGCAAACACTATACAGTATCCAACTTGGCAACATTATGTTTGCTTTTAGTAACTCCTGGCACAACAAAAAAAGGAAATAGGGTGATACAAAATGACAAAGCACTTAGAACTGTCTATCTTCAAGCAATAGGAAAATATTTCAGTATCATCAGGGCCCCGTGTCTAAAGCTAAGCAAGATCTTGCTCATGGTGGATTGCTTCCTTCTCATTTCTAGATAGCAGAACACCAAAAGCACCATGGCAAAAAATATATATGAAAAAGCCTTTTTTGTGGCAAAAGATAAACTTCAAGCAAAATTAGAGATCATGAAAGCACCCCACACCTCCGAGGTACTGTTCAACTGCAACTCACACCAAACTCTAGCAGGCATAACCTATAATGAGGGAATCATAGGAGCTGCAGTTCAATAACCTCAGGAGGGCTGTAGATTTGATAGCTATGTAGTAAAGTATGCAGTACTACATGATGCACAAACAGCCCCCATAACTTTGTCCCAAGGCTACTTGTATTAAATTCCATATGGCTCCCTACATGGTATTTTACATTTGGAAATCCAGAAAGTTCCCTTTTACATGTCAAAAGGCTTGTGGAGATTTTTAGGCAAAGATGGACAATTGTAGAGGATGAAGAGCTGTTTTGGCTTCCTAGGGAATACCCCACTGCATTACCTTAAGATAATAATAAAAAAAGACACCCAAATGCCCCACAATGCTTTCTAATGGGCATAGGTAAATTTTACCATCTCTTTTCATCTTTCCAAGAGTAATTAATCTCTAAGTCAACTTTTGTTTCATTTGTTGTTAAAAATAAAAGACTTTTCCTGGGCCTAAAACATCTGGGAAGGGGGGAACATGCCTTTCTTATACACTACCTCCAAAGTATATTTATATATTTTTTTCAATTTTTTTTTTCAAAAATCAGGCACCCTGGCAACTGCATGCAATTGTTGTGGTTCATTTTCCTCCCTTTGCCTTTTGGAGGATGGTGCAAGGCCAGGCCAAATAGCCGAGCACTAAGAAACAATATGCAATCTTTTTTACTCTTTGATGATAACAATAGGCTCTAAAGTGCAACCTTTTGAACATTTTTTGTTTCTTCACCTGAGTTGTAGCGATTTGAATTGGTGTATATACAACATTCACATGCACCCTGCTGCTTCTTAATTCGGTGTCACAATAGAAGAAAAACCTCCACTTTGTAAACAAAGTGTATGAGTGTTATACATCTTGTATTTGAGAGCCTTACTTCAAAAGTCTCCAGCAAGTGTCATCCCCATTAGACATGTGGTGCGTCTGATACACATATATACACTTATGCTGACTGCAGACATGGGCCAATGGTCCTAATCTCTACAGTTTGAGAAGGATATGGATGCTGTGCATTTCTGACTAGACATTCTGTTTAATTTGGAATAGAGATAAAAATAGGATTGAAACAGGATTCCCAATCATTGTGGTGGTGTCACAGTTGTACGGAGGCTTTGGTCCTTCTTTCCAAGATATTGATATTTGAACTCCTGCAAGCATGGACCATTTCTCCCACTTCTCTTCCTCCCCCCCCCCCCCCCCCCGCCCCACACATACACACTGTTATGGTTGAGCCTTATGGCTCTGATTCTGGGAGACGTGGTCGTAAGACTCCTCGGGAGTCAGACACTCTCGAGGAGCGAGAAAGGAAGCGGCTGCGGGACTTATTTGCAGAACCATCTGATGAGGACTCCTTTGAGGGTTTTACTGAGAGAATGGAGGAAGAGATGGTTAGCTCAGAGGAGGATGACATGGAATGGACTCGTGTGAGGGAGGATTTGGGTGCCACCGGCAATGATAGTATGGAAGGCGATTGGGGACCTTCAGGATTAGACCCGTGGACAAGCTGGAGGGATGGAACGGGATCCACAGCTGGGGATGCTGTGGGGCGTAGTCAAAGGTGTTTCAGCTCTGATGAGGAGGATGATGATGAGGCACCTGGAATTAGGGTAACAGCTGATAGCGATGAGGAGTTGTAAACTGGCATAAAATGGGGTTTAGAATCTAGGGCTAATTGCGTTGGGCAAGGTAATCTGGATGAACGCTTGGGCTCTTGCTGGGAATTTCCTGAAGACGGGTGTGTTTCGTTTGCTGAATACCTTGGACCTCCGTCGTCTTCTTGACGGACGCCAATTGTTTACTCTGGACTGACTGACTGACTGACTGACTACGACCTCGGACTATCCTTCCTGTGGCTATCGTTGGAACTGGTGAACTACAAACGTCTGTACCTGGCTGTCGACCTTCGGACCGGATTGGGACCTCGCTGACCGCTGCTGCCCCTGATTGATGTGTTTGAACCCAGAGATTGTTTGCTGCGTGGAGGAGTAACTTCTTAGTTACTCAATCACAGCTTTTGGTAGCAGAGAAGTATCTGCTGCCAGTTATTTGTGTTTCTTTGAACCTTTGTTCACCAGCTTTCGTTTGTTTAAAGTCCCAGGCTGAAGTAAGCATTTTTGGTTTAACCCGGATTAAACTCCAGTTTAATCCGGTTTATCTTTTGAATGTTTTTTAGTATCTTTTCACTTCAAAGGCCAATGTTTGCCTAGCCCTTGTCTTTTACGGGCGTTTTTGGTTCTGTAACTCCAATAAACTTTGTTGAATCTTATCTGGTGGCGTTCTGTCCTTGACACACACTTTACAGTTTTTAATAAATGGGACAAATTCCCCTGTAGCACTAAAGTAGTGGTCCTCAAATTTGGGTCTCCAGATGTTGTCAGATTTCACAGTCCAAGAATCCTGGACTGGCTATATTGGCTGGAACTTTGGAGTGTTTGGGAACTTGGGAACCCAAGTTTGGCAGTTACTAGGCTGGAGGCTGGTTTGACATGATATACTATTCTCAATCTTCTGTTGTGCCCACTGTTTGTCAGAGAGCATGAAAAATGCAGGGCTTGGGCTTTTTGCACCTGGTGTAAAGTAATTGAAGTCTCCGATTCCATTGTGATGTGTGGATAATTTAGGGGATGGATGGGTAAGGGTAACAGCTAGGCAAAGCTCAGTTTATGTTCAATGTGTTGTTGAAGGCTTTCATAGCTGGAATCACAGGGCTGTTGTGAGTTTTCCAGGCTGTATGGCCATGTTCCAGAAGCATTTTCTCCTGCCGTTCTTTCTCCTACCCTGGACCTTCCACAGACATATAAACCTTCCTTGCTTAGTTTTTTCAATATACCTCACAACCTCTGAGGATGCCTGCCATATATGTGGGCAAAACGTTAGGAAAGAATGCTTCTGGAACATAGCTATACAGCCCGGAAAACTCACAACAACCCTCAGTTTATGTTCACTGCTTGGCAGCCTAATCATCCCTTTTGCCATGCCTTGCTTCCTCATCTTGTTAAGTGTCTTTCTTATGTGGTACAAGTAATTGTTTCCTGTGGAATATTCATTACAGAATGAAATGGAAGCCATGTATTTAAATGTAAAAACCTTGTATGCCATAAAAACACATCTTTGTTGTGTTTGTCTTTTGAAAAGCTCATGAAATCCCTACCATGGGACTGAAACATTTAATTTTATGAGTCAGGTTTCACTAATGTAGTGTAATTGTTTCTAGATGTGATGAGCATTTATCCAATTTCCTCCCATCAGATGCAAAATGAGGTCAGTACTAGTTACCATCATCAAGAAAGTTGTTTTAATACATGGAAAATTCATTTTGAAATAGCAGTTGTCAATGAGTATTAATGGTTCCCTACAGTTTAAATAATTTGTGTTCTGACTGGTTTAACTACTGCTTTCTGTTGACTTCCAGTTTTCTTTGAAAAGCAGTGAATGCAAACACAATATAGACAAATTAATGTCAAAATTTATGTGTCGTGACAAACTATTGAATGCTATGCTGTTAGGTCCATTTTCTCTTCTTTTTGTTGTTGAGCAGAGTTATGTTATGACTAATTAAAATGATTGGGGACTGATTTTTTTTATGAATTACCAATCTGATATATAAAAGAATTGAAGCATTGGTATTCATCCTAATTTGTGAGGCATACCTCTGCTATGCCAACTGTTCTGTAGATTTCTCTAACAGGCATGTAGCAGCCAGATCTCTCCCATGATATAGGTGTGCATCATGAAGTATTCTGATGATTGTGTTTCCATTCAAATAGTGTGGGTGCCGTCTTCAGTTCTGAATAACACAACTTGAAGGTTTCTGTGCATAAAACTGTTTTTCCATTTTAGTAACTAATGTTATAGTTGTGCAACAACTGGCCACATGCAACCCTAATCTCAATTTTTTGCTAGCCTTGTTAATCAGATTTTATGAAATCAAGCCAGTTTTTGGATCATTGTTTTCCCCTACCACCATGGTCCAAAATCCAAGCAAAATGAGGACAAATGCAACTTTTTGGCTTCTGCATTATGCCAGAACTCTCATAACTTCCAAATGACAACTTGTTTGGTGTGTGTCTCTCAGTAATGGGAGCTTGGAAGGCTACAGGGGCCCTGGTCTTGGTATCCTTCCATTGGCAAGTAAATACTTTTTATTTATTTTATTTTTATTTTCTTTATTTTTATTCCTTCTTTGGAGGCTTTTAAGCAGAGGCTGGATGGCCATCTGTTGGGGGGTGCTTTGAATGAGATTTTCCTGCTTCTTGCAGGGGGTTGGACTGGATGGCCTGTGAGGTCTCTTCCAACTCTACGATTCTATGATTCTATTGAAAATTAAATGTTTTTAAAGCTAAGGTTTTTAAAGAGGTGCTGTGGATTTGATTGTACTGTTTTAAAACCGACTTTCATAGTTTTTATTGTTTGTTTGAAATTGTTTTTAATGTAATTGATAGTTTAGTGTATTAATACTTTATTGTTAACATTTTGTATGTTTTAGCTTTATTGTATTCATTTAACTTTAGTAAACTGGCTTGAAGTAAGGTATTAAGAAAAAACAGGGATGTAACAAGAAAATAATGGTGATGGCAATGGTAAAAACTTGAGATTCCTATTTTTTTTTGAGACACAGGAACAATATGGGAGAATTGCTATGGATAATAAGATAGTGTAAGATGCTAGGAGAGTACAGGAGACCTAAATATCCTAAAAGATACCAAATCCTGTCTAATCTCGGAAGCTAAGCAATATCGGCTCAGGTTAGTTCTTGGATAGGTGACTGCCAATGAATTCCAGATACCGTAAGCTATATTTCTTAAGCAAATCCACATCCTGCCTAAGAAAACCCTATGAAATGCATGAGATGAAGAAAAATGACACATTCATTGGAGATTCAAGAGTTTTGTAGGAGAAAGGATTGAATAGTGTCAGAGAGTGAGTTTTACCTTGAGCCCTCCCCCTGACATCATCTGCCTCAGTTCCTCCTCTGATGCTCATTTTCACTTACAGAATTCTATGCCTCTTTCTATACAGAGAATATCCTTTTCTGGTGCCTCTCATCATTCTCTTGGGGCTTATAGATGTATTTAGGGATGAGGGGCATTACTGGCCCCTTTGTGGACCAAATGGAAAGTGTTTGAGGATTGGGAGTTCCTCTGTTAGAGAACAATCTGACAGTTGTATTTCAGAAGCTACCATTGTAAAAACTTCAATCTTGCTTTTAAAATTGGAAATGAAAAAGCATCAAATATTTAATCCATTCCTAATACTCACCATTGTAGATTTGAGAAGAAGCAAAGCACCAGAGCTGTAATCCTTTGCTGTATTGCACTTTCATTGTTATGATGCTGCCCTAAAGATCCTTTAAAAAGCATACATTTTAAAATTGAGGTTATGCATGAAATGCTCCTCATCTGTTTTTGTTTGCCAAGCAACCTTAGCAATATTTAGTAGTCCTTGCACCTTTAAAAGTGTAGATGAAACTTGAAGAGGCAACCCCCCCCCAAAATAAATTGCATAGTCATTATGATACCTTTAGAATAACTAATATTTGGAAAGCTAGTAAAAGATGCAACATGAGACTACCTAAACCTCCATCTAATGCATTGTTGTTGTTATTGTGGTTGTTATTTTTAAAAATCAGCATTCAAGTAAGGTAAAGGTAAAAGTTTTCCCTTGACATTAAGTCTAGTCATGTCCAACTCTGGAGGTTGGTGCTCCAGTTCCCATAGGTCCTAGCCAGCTTGTTCAATATCCAGGGCCGGGCTGTGGCACAGGCTGGTTAGTAGCCAGCTGCAATAAATCACTATGACCAAGAGCTCATGAGTTCGAGGCCAGCCTGTGTCGGAGTGAGCCCCCAACAATTAAAATAAAATATAGTGGAATATGCTGCCTCTGAGTGTGGTGGAGTGATTGAGTACAAAGTATGGAAAGTTATGGTACTTTTTTTTTTTGGACTGTATCAGAATCCTCGAGCCAACTTGATCACTTGCTAACCTGGATGGAGAATTTATGCGATATAGTTCATGAAAGGAATTCCTCCAAAATCTGGTACCGTAAACTAGGGCTGTGCAAAATTTTTGTTTGTACCTTGTTTGTCATATCTATTTTGTAAGATTCACACATATGACTCAATATTAAGAAATGCGAGAAGTGCCCACACACAAAAAAATTAAGATTCTAAACACTGACCTATGACATTCAGAAGAGTCTCATAAATGGCTCCAGGTTTCTGTTGTGAGTGCTGCTACTCCCCCAAAAGGGCTGTATTTGGTTCCCCTAAATCAGTGGTTCTCATCCTGTTGGTCCCCATGTGTTTTGGCCTACAACTCCCATAAATCCCAGCCAGTTTACCAGCTGTTAGGATTTCTGGGAGTTGAAGTCCAAAACATCTGGGAACCCACAGGTTGAGAACCACTGCCCTAAAGGGCACTTTTTTTCATTCATCGCACAGGCTTAGTAAACAGTTGAATCCTTATACTGTATCCTCTGTAGCAGGGACTTCCCATCTGTTACTGTACATCAAATGTGTACACATCTTGCTGTACACATACCTCATGGGCCACAAGTGTTCTGCAGTCAATGGCTGGAATAATGTTACTGTCTAACGCATGAATTGGTTTTCCTACAGAAACAGCTAGACATTTTTGTCTGATACAAATTGTCTGCATCCAGTTCAAACTTGTGGAAAGAGAGTTGTAAATGGATATGCCATTGTGTGTGCCTCAACAGAGGAATGTAGGTCTTTAAAAAACAGAGATTTTGCATCTTGGCTTGATTGCATGATTAGATTCACATGGCTTTTCACCTATGTGATTTTCAGTCTTTCCTAAACATATCAGAAAGGCTTGCATTAACATCTCCATATTGCAGACTTGGTAAATAAGTCTGATGCCAGCAGGAGAGTTTTGTAAATGTATCTGACAAGATTATAGCTCATCTGAGTTTTCGAACCTGTCTCTCATTTCTTACATTACACTGGTTCCCACTAAAAATGAATCTATCAACCTCCTCTATAACCAAAGTCATCAAATGACTTACTGTATCTTTTATCTGAAGAAGAGGAAAAAAAGTGAGAAGGGAAAATTTGCTTTGTTTGAGGCATCTTTAGGCAAATTATGGCAATTATCCGTCTTGCTTCTTGTTGCTCAGTTGAATGCTCAGCTAGTGCTGACTGTATCCTCAACCCTTTCATTAATTTTTGAAACATGAATTCAAAGGCCTCATGGCAGGGTACCAAAGGTTGCTTTTCAACGTCATAAGAATTGCTCTGCTGAAACTTTTGGGGCTATAAAATATGCATTAAGCCTTCAAAAATTAATATTAGCAGTTACCATCTCCTTGCTAGTTGTATGTCTCACAGGGGGGCAACTCCACATGTTTGTTGTGGATTGTATCTACATTTCGATACTTAGAGAGATCTAAGTATCGAAATATTTTGAATATTTATTTATTTTATTTATTATTTATTTCCAATATTTCTACCCTGCCCTTCTCCCCGAGGGTACTCAGGGCGTCTTACACAACTGGTAGGATCACTACCAGTACATCATAATACAATAAAATAAGAATAAAACAGTTAAAATAATTAAATAACATAATAAAATACAATATATAAAAATTTAACACAATGCAACTCCAAATATATATGCCAATCATCCATCAGACCTTGTGCAAAAGCCTTAATCCAATCCATGTCAATGCTAACTGAGTTCATTCATTAAACACTTGCGCGCATAGCCAGGTCTTCAGCTTCTTCCTATAAACTATGTTTACCATCTTGCTTTTCTAAGGAAAGGGAAAAACAGAACATCAGACTAAACAAAGAACTTATGAACCTGAGCCTGTTATGGTGGACTGCAGATTAAATTAGGTTGAATCCAGAAACTGCCTTTCATGAATGAAAAGTGTCACAGTTAGATGTTCAAGGAGTCCCTTATCTACCTCAATGATGCTTGTTCCACAGGATTTTCTAATCTTGACTCTAGTATTTTTAGGGAATTAGAGATGATGCTGCAAGAAGGAGGAGGTGAAAATACCAGCATCCCAGTTGCTTGAGTCCAGTTCTGGACCAAGTCCTACAGGTGTTATTTTAGCATGATCATTTGCAGTTGAATGAGTGACTTTGGTAGCTCCATGGGTCACATTTTTATATTCTCCTGGCTGCCCCTCACTCACACATGTTTATGGGCCACATTACCTGTTGTCAGAGTGGCTCAAAACTTTCCCCTATGTTCTGTTATTTATTTAAAAATAGCTTGGGGACCTGCCAATGCCCAGGTTATTTGAAAAAGGCATTGTTTGTTTTTGGATGTTGGGTATTCTCAGTTTGATGTGGGTGAATTACAATTCCCAGAATTGTTGGTCAATCCTCCCCGAGCCCTGCCAGTATTCAAAATTGCCCATTTTGGGTCTGTGCGTGAAGTTTGGTCCAAATCTGTTGTTAGGTGGTCATCGTCTCACTGCAGTGCTCTCTGGATGAAGGTGAACTACAACTCCCTGATTCACAGGGCAATCTTCCCAAAACACCTGTCAGTATTCACAGTTGACCATGTTGAGTCTGTGTGCCAATTTTGGTCCAGATTCATTCTCGCTTCGGTTCATAGTACACTCTGGGGGTAGATGAACTACAACTCTTATAAATCCCTCAGGAGGGGGTCACAGTGTGCTGACTTGATGCAGGGCGAACAACTTCCATAATGCGGAGTCAATCCTCCAAACTCCTCTAGTATGTTTAGTTTCTGCTCTGTTTGTTATGCAGACAGAATTGAAAACAGTAGGAAGGAAAGTAGTTAAGGGAGATGCAGTGGATGGGGTCATGCAAATTCCACACCAGTGGAGAACCCTGAGATGCCTGCCTGTGGTGGAGGAAACACCTAAAATCTAGGATGAAATTGTCCCTAGATGAAAACATTCCTTGAGAAGTGGGCCATAGTGTTTGGGGAGGATATTGGCAGGGTTTGGGCTACGTGTTCATAGCACTCTCTAAACCATAATAGGCATTGGACACTTGATTTCTAGAGGTTTCAAATAGTTCCCAAGGCACTGAAGGTGGTGAGTAAATATGAAATTATTTTACAAAGCTAAGACCACACCTAACAATGTTTGAAAGTCATGGCTATTACAGTTATATAAAACAGAAATGCAGGCAGAGATTGAAAAAATCATGGTCAGGATACGGGAAAACTATATCTCTCTCCACTCACATCTGTATATTTATGAGTGTGTGTGTGTGTGTGTGTTGCTTCAGTGGGATATAAAGATTTATTTTCCATGTATTATTCAAACTACTGCAGATATTTAATTCCTGACAATGTTATCTTTCTTTTTCCCCGTTCCTTTATTACTTCATATTTTTCTTCGCTGATATTGCATTATGTCTTCTCTCACAGCGCAGCACATAAGTAGCAAGAATTGTTTACATGGGTTCAGCTCATCAATAGTCTGTTAATAACTGAGAGATAAGGCATCTCGGGAGCTTGGGTTATCTTTAATTATGCTACTTCACATAATGACCCACATCTTAAACAAATAGTTGCTTGTAGAGCAGTTTCAGAGTGGTGACTTCTCTCTTTTAAATATATTTTTACAGGGAAATATGCTAAGCTGTCAGCAATTGATTTTCAGAGCTGTGAATCTGTTGTTGTCTTTCTAGCAAATTTTGAACTTGCTTTTTCTGGTAAATCTGAACTTGGCTTTTGTGGATATCGAGTATTAGGGTTTGGAGTTTTTTTGGCGTTTTACACATAGGTGGCTGGATTGACATCTCCCAGCATGTCCATGACCTGGATGAATGTTTTTTTTTCCTTTTTGGTTGAAAATGCCACAAAGTATTTGGTGTCCCTTAACCTTTTCTGCAAAGGGAAAGTGAGAATTCCAAAGAGTGAAATCTCTGACCTCAGCATTATAATGGTAGAAGAAAAAAACACAGATAGAATGTTTATCAGAGACTAAAAAAGAACCACAGTGTTCAAGGCTAGCATATGATTAAGGAGAAAAGACAAAATACAGTTAGCGAAAAAGAGAGTTTCTTTGGCAAATGAAAGTCTCACCAATGCATCAAAAAACAAAATGGAGCACAAATTTTCACAAAGAAACAAAGTGGATGATGCTCCCACCCAAATGAGAACTGTGTAGACATGGGTAACAGTACAGATAAAAGTGGAACTAAATGAGTACTAATGGAGATTAAAAGAGATTGCAAATAAAACAACTTCATTCTATGAAATCATTTAGTTTTACAAGGTCTTCGGCTTTCTCTGCCAAAGAATGCTAGTAGCTCACCAAATTATAAAGCCCAGAATCACATAACATTGAGCCATGGCAATTAAATTTGAGGTGACATCCCTTAAAAAAGAGCCCTGGCACTTCTGAAGCAGCTTTCCCTTTTGCTTTGGCTCAGGACTAAGATTACTGCTTTACATGATTCTGATACCCGCCCTAATTTTAGTGAAGTAATTTAGCCAAAATGAGCATTGGATTTAAGTAAATATGGTATTTGAGTGTATCAACAAGTATGTGGATATGGATGATTTGCCTAACATGGTTTATATGGATTTTCAAAAGATTATTCATATAGTTCTCTTTGCCAAAGCTCTGTAATCTCATTGGAGAATTTACAAGGGTAGTATTAGATCTGTTGACTTGAGGTTCCCTCTCGGTATCATAAATACTTGGAGCACGCCAAGTTTGCTGGGCAGTCATGGTTGAGGGTTCAATACACAGGGATTGCAAACCTGCTCTTCTATGGTTAGCTATGGAACTTTCCTGTTCACTTGTTTGAAAATGTTATTTTTCAGTTTTAACCAGTCTGATTTTATGAGCCTTAAGTTCCTCCAGGGAGGCCCTTTTCACGGTCCCACCACCCTCAAAAGTGCGGTTGGTGGGAATGCCGGAAAGGGCCTTCTCAGTGGTGGCTCTGGAATGCCCTCCCCAAATAAATTAGACAGGTTCCTTTCCTATCTTCCTTTAGGAAAGAATTAAAAACTTGGTTGTGGAAGCAGATATTTGAAAATGGTTGATTACAATTTTACTGTAATGGTGCTTTTTTAGCCACACCAATGCCAACTGAGTTGAACTGGTTTTGCCTCTGAGAGACAGCATGTTTAAATCCAGCAAACATTTTAAATTCATTTTATTCCCCTTGTGTTTATTGTTATATCGGTCTGTTAGGTTTTTTGATACTGTTGTTAAGTGTTATGTTTTTATGATTGCCTTTTTGTATTGTCGTTTATTTTTGTTGGTTTTTAAATATTTTTGTTTATGTAATTTTGTATTTTGTACTTTGCACTGTGATTTTACTTCTTGTAAGCCAGCTCGAGTCCTGTTTGGAGAGAGGGCAGGATATAAATAAAATTTATTATTTATTATGTTTCATTTTTTAAATAGCTCTTGTAACCAAAATTGTGATAAACATATCTCTAAATTATTCCTGGGAAATCTTCAGATAACTCTGATTTGTTGTCAAAACGTATTAACAGTTGCTCCCCGACTTGGAAAACATGTTCTTTTTTCACTACAACCCCTAGTATCATAATGACTGACCATATTGACCAAGGGATTTTGGGAACTGCAGTTTGAAAATGGAATATTTCTGAGCTTTGGATAAAATGGCCTTGGTTGCTTGCACATTTTTGTTCCCTACATGTATTAAAATGAGGAAACCTTTGGATCAGAAGTGTATACATTGTGTTTCTGACTCAATGTTACTGAAAACATTATTTTAAAATGTTAAGTGCTGTTAGACTGAGGTTAGTGAGTTCAGAGTACTTCAGATGGAGTATTTATAGCTGCCGCTCCCATGTTAGAAGAGATTGAAATGTTTGCTTAAGCAATGAGATTTTCAAACAAATGCATATAGATGTGTTTAATTGAAACAGGTGTTATGACAGGTTCTCACACTCCCAACATGCAGTTCTTGCAAATAAATATTGGCATAGTTATGTCAGAGGAGAGAGAGATGGTTGGGTGCCCATCACTATATAAATTAGAAAAAGATGTACAACCTAAAGATTGTCATTTAAATGTTCTACTGAAAGATTGTGTAGCGAGTCAAGTGTCTGACTAGCATCTGTCAAGGACGTACAAAAAACCCCAAAGAAAGACCCTTGTAAAACCAAAACTTTGTTTACACATAATAGAGTATATTTGATTAATTTAAATTTACATTAGTACAGTAGAGTCTCACTTATCCAACACTCGCTTAACCAACATTCTGGATTATCCAACGCATTTTTGTAGTCAATGTTTTCAATACATCATGATATTTTGGTGCTAAATTCGTAAATACAATAATTACTACAATAGAGTCTCACTTATCCAACATAAACGGGCTGACAGAATGTTGGATAAATGAATATGTTGGATAATGAGGCATTAAGGAAAAGCCTATTAAACATCAAATTAGGTTATGATTTTACAAATAAAGCACCAAAACATCATGTTAGACAACAAATTTGGCAGAAAAAGTAGTTCAATGCGCAGTAATGCTATGTAGTAATTACTGTATTTATGAATTTAGCACCAAAATATCACGCTATATTGAAAACATTGACTACAAAAATGCGTTGGATAATCCAGAATGTTGGATAAGCGAGTGTTGGATAAGTGAGACTCTACTGTACATAGCATTACTGTGTATTGAACTACTTTTTCTGTCAAATTTGTTGTATAACATGATGTTTTGGTGCTTAATTTGTAAAAATCATAACTTAATTTGGTGTTTAATAGGCTTCTCCTTAATCTCTCCTTGTTATCCAACATATTCGCTTATCCAACATTCTGCCAGCCCGTTTATGTTGGATAAGTGAGACTCTACTGTATTGCCAAACCTATTTTTGTAAAGATGGTCTTTTGGAAATATTTAGAGGGGGGAAATGAAGAAGCAAACATTGAATACAGTCTACTCTCTGTATTCAATTGTGACACAAGGCTGCTTTTTGGACCAACGCTGTTCAGAAGGTTTACTTCCCCTTTAGCAGACTAGAGGTATCAGCATGCTGAATTAAAGCAACTACAGTAGAGTTCTGGTTATCTGACATAAATGGGCAGGCCGAATGTCGGATAACCAAAACTGTTGGATAATAGGGAGGCCCTATTATCCTTCCCAGCAAGTCGGGTGCTTGCCAGGAGGGAAAAGCCTCATCCCGCCCAGCAAGCAACCAGTTTAGAGACGCCCTGCCGCATGTTGCTGCCTAGCAACATGTGGCAGGGCTTCTCCAAAAGGCCGGGTGCTTGCTGTGAGGGGTGAGTCTCATCCCTCCCAGCAAGCAACCAGTTTAGAGAAGCCCCGCCACATGTTGCTGCCTAGCAATATGCGGCGGGGCTTCTCCAAAGGGCTGGGTGTTTGCCGCGTGGGACGAGCCTCATCCCTCCTGGCAAGCAATTGGTTTAGATCATCAGAACTTTGATGATGGGTCATCTTCATTTCACTTACAGTATGTCTAATGATGAAGATCTAAGACAGTATATTTGTTCATTGATTCCTGCTACTGAATTGTATGTACATTTGATCATGGCACCAGTAAAAAAGTTAGTAAGCAAAGAAATCAACTTCTCTCTGTACAGTAGTATGCCTCACAGGAAAGGTGAACATAATGTGGCTGTTGAATCAGGAAGCATTTTTCTTAGGGTGCCATTTAACTGATCCAGGTAATTTAATCTGTTACCAGATCTTATTCATGGTTGACAGCACAATTGTTAATGTGGTAAAATAATTGGCTTCTTCACAAATGGTATTTTCAAAAAATACTTGGATGACTAAGTGCCAATCTGCAGCACAAAAGAGGTCTATTTCTAATACACCGTACTAACATTAATTTTTAAAGTTGTGATAGGGACTTATTGTTCCATGATACTTCTGGTAAATCCGGTGGAAGTCATGAGACTAAAATGAAAAGAAGTGCGAGCACCATGATAACCCATATTCTACAAACTGCAGCTTGTTTACCTATGATTAGTATCGGCAGGCATGAGTATAACTTAGGACTAATGAGACAACCCCCCCCCCCCCAATGAAAATGCCATTCTAGACTTCTATGAAATATTTGTATAATACCTTGGCTGATTTATTTGTAACAGACAGATCCACACATCATGGTATGCCAACATTACAGAGAACTTTGTGGAGCTTTGAACTGTTAACTATTGCTCCCCAGAGAGCCAGATCACTGAAGAAGCCCAAGAAGTAATTTGGCAACTATACCTGAAGATGCAAGGGGTGGAATTTGGGACATTTCATATGGAGATTACTGAGTTACAGATAGAGAAAACAGTGTCATTGTTACAAAGCTGTGACAGAGAATTTTAGAGCTCTGAGGAAATGGTAATGGTACAATAAACCATTGTAACGAGTTACCTTGCAGTGTAAATGGTGGCAGCCATAACAATCTATGACTCTCTAATCTGTTGCAGAGGTTGTTCTGTTCTGCAAAACAGAGTTTACAAAAGTGCACCTTGTTTATGCAATCATTCAATTGAGGTACCTTGGAGGTTAAGTGTAGTACTTGTTCAAGTTCATAGCTGTGATCCCAAGAGATCTCCTAGCTATGCCCTGATGAACATGTACCATTTGGAACCTGAATGCACCTTTGGTCTGAACATTCTCAAACTGTTGAGTAAGAGAGATGGTTTATTTAGTTGTTAAGCCGTTCATCGGTGGGATATGTAATAAAAATCTATATGATGCAATACAAAATTAGCAATCTGTGGCTTTTGAAGTGGACATTTTTTGTCCCTTGATAGCTTTAGGGATATAAAAATGTTCGGCTATTAATACTCTTGTCTTCTGCAAGTGTTCTCCCTCAAAATGAGTTGGATTTTTTTTTACTGCTATCAAAGACTAGAAGGTAGGCTTCATGTATATATCGTGGTTACAAATATTGGCCTGCAGCTTGGGAAATCCAGTTTTTCACTGTCATTGAGCTATGACATTCATTAGGTGACCTTGGCCTCCTCTGTATTTTTACCCTGACCTACCTTACAATGTTTCTATGAGGGTAACAACAAAATTGTGTTACTTAGTGGAGGCTTTTGAGGAGTGATGTGTATGTGAAGATTGAGCCACAAATGCTATGTATTTGTACTTGCGTAGATTAGACAAACAAAAACAAGCAGGGCTAAAAATAGGTTGTGATTTGTACGTCATCCTACACAACAAGGAAAGCTTCCACAAGAATCTTGGATTGCTGAAAGAGGAAGGGAATGCTTGTGAAAAACTAAACTAACAAAGAAACCACCACCTCCACCCTACTCTGCTGTTTATGTGACTTGCCTCTCATTTTAAAGACTGGTAATAATACCTATTTCATAGTGTATTGGAAAATAAGACTAGTGTTTTGTGATTGGTGAGGGAACCTGTACAAGCCTTAAGTAGCATTTTCCTTAAGCAACCCAGTAGCAATGATTAGGGAGAAGAAATAAGGTGCTAGCCACATTTAACGGCTTTCCTTTCTTAACAGTCTTTCCCGAGAGGGAAATTGCTGCATGGTACAAGAGAACTGGGTGGCTCATTTTGTTGTAAATGAGGTTCAGATAATTTTGCTAAACCTTATAACTGCAGTGAAAATCAGCCTGTGTGATGCCAATTAGGTGTTTCTATATACTTGAATTTGAGGAGGGGGAAAAAAAATCTCCCCATCATTTTATACCTAGCAATAGGAACATTACAGTGATTAGCTGAAGAAACCAAGCAGGAAAGCTGTGTAATGCCAGAATGCATTTTGATTCTTTGGATTTGAATAACTAGATGACAAAAGAAATGAGCAACACAATGTACACCAATCTGTAATGAAGTTCATTGGTTGATGGGGGAGAGGGGACCAGGACCCCAGGAAGAATATTAAAATTGCAATAATAATATATTCAATAACAAAAGTATTCTATACTTGTGTAAATGTGAACCATTGTGTCTCACATGGTATTTATGTGGACATATGTCATAAAATAATTGGATACAGGGTAGAGAACAGACTTAGACCAAAGTAGTACCTTTCAACTGAGAGAGCGTTTTGTGGTTGCTTTGCTTAGCCACTGCTCTGAATTTTAATGTCTCAAATATCTTGCTTTTCTAAGGGACCAACTTAGATAAATAACACAACCGGTTGTTATATTGTCATTTTGGTAGTGCCCACCTAGTGTGGTAATCTATGGATGTAACTGGCAAACTGAGGCCCCATTAAATTGACTGATTTGGTTCGAAGCTAGCATCAAACTGAAGTGACCAGGCATAAAAGCATGTGAAGGAAAGCCCTTGATGTGCACCAGTGCTCTGCAGTTGTGTAATCACAATCTGGGCTTCAAATTGATACAAAGATTTCCTATGTAATCATCTGCACAGTGAAACCACTTTCCTCAATATCGGTTTGACACTGCATTAAGTAGTCTGTGTAGATGGGGACAATGAGAGAAAATTACCAAAGTGTTTTTTTGTGGTCAATAGATTTATTTTATACTAGAGGCAATGCAACAAATTGAACTATAGGCTAGTCTCTTTTTCGTAATTGTGGCAGACCAATTACTGTGTTGGATCAATGTGCGCTGGAATTTGGAAAAGTAATAAAGGTCTTTGCCATGGTCTCTCATCAACAGTTGGGTCTACAGACAGAAGCTTCTTTGTACAAAGTATTTATATGACCACCCAGCCCCCCTTCCTCCTTATCATCTGTCTGGTTTGATGTTTTTTGAGAGGTTGGCATTAAGAGGTTGATGAAGAAGGTGTGGAGAAAGATATTCAGTGTTGGTTGTGGCAGTATGCTTGCAGTAGACAAGGCAATAAAGCTTGAACTGGGAAGGAGCAGAATTCTACTTTAACCAATCCTATTATAGCGGCATATGCCTGACTAGAGCAGGTAAGGTAAACAGCAGCGATCTCTATGATCTCTTATTAGTATTGTATGTGTGAACAGCAGAAAGGAAGGAAAAGCTACCCCCAGCATAGCTTTATAAGTTTGATGATCAAAATGGAAAGAGGTTGTTGAAAGAAAAGGCTTTTTATTTATTTATTTATTTATTTGATTTATAGCCTGCTTTTTCATTGAATAAGATCATCCCTGGATACATTTTGAAATAAGCTCGGGCTATGGCGCAGGCTGGAGAGCAGCTGCAATGAATCACTGCAATGAATCACTCTGACCAGGAAGTCATGAGTTCGAGGCCCGCTCGGAGCCATGTTTGTCTTGTCTTTGTTCTATGTTAAAAGGCATTGAATATTTGCCTATATGTGTAATGTGATCCACCCTGAGTCCCCTTCGGGGTGAGAAGGGCGGAATATAAATGCTACAAATAAATAAATAAATAAATAAATAAATAAGCTTTTTAAGTAGTCTCTAGAAGGTTTTGTTTTTGTTTTGTTTTTTACTTCTGCAAAGCTTGCTTGACCTGGGCATTCCATTTCTCATGCAAATATTGTTAGTTCTGGGCAAAGGTTTTGCTGAAATATGTTGAGCTGTTTTTTTTTTATTGTGCAGGACTAAATTGTTGTTCCCTCTATATTACTTTTGATTCTGGTACCTAATTTTTAGTGAAAGAAACAAAGCCCAGGAACACATCTACTTCTTTAACTGTGCTAGTGTCTAACTGTAGTAGGCAACTTCCAGTGTCACAGGGAGTGAATTCAGCCCCCTTCTTTAATAGTCTTAGATTGGTCAGAAATAATTTCATGTTTTACTTCTCCAGCTAAAACACATGGACAAGGAACAGAAAAAAGGAAAATTGTTCCTGTATCATTGGTAACTGGGAAGGTATTTTGCAGTATTTTTCATAAAAAAATATGAATGTATGACTGGGGACTGCTGATGGTAGTGATATACAGTGCAGCCACAACGGGGTGCCCTGGGAAGTAACTATATAAAAGCCACTCTTCATTGTAAACTTAGACCCCTTCTACAGGATCTGATATACCAAAAACTGATCCCAAATTGTCTGTTTATCTCAGATTATATGACAGTGGAGACTCATATAATCCAGTTCAAAGTAGATCATCTGGAATCAGATCCTGGGATATAGAGCAAAGTAGATCCCGCCTTTGTTGGAGTTAATAAGTCACATCATGAAACATGGCTGCTTCAAAGTGGCCTGAAAAAGATTTGGAAAGTTCCTTAATCTTCAAAAAATGTTTTATTTTTAAAAATCTGTTCTCCATGTTTACTGCTTATTACTTATTACAGGGGAGGTCCTTTTACTTTTTATGTCTCAAACAAGGAATGATCACACTATACTCACTATAGTTCACTATCTAGAATTTAAAGCCACTCAGAGGTCTTTGAAGAAAGAAAACCACTTCCTGGAAGAAAGGTGCAATATATATTCTCATACTTTCACCCCGTTAGGTTATTCATCTATATGTTAACATTTCACAGTTGGTTTGACATTTAGTTCAGGCAGCTCTGTGTGCTCTTTCCCCCCCTCATATAAAATACATAGTTTGGAACTTTCAGAGTTCTTTACGAAGCAGTTTGCTTTTGCCAATTTCCTAAAGTTTAAAACAAGTGCTTGGATTGCTCAATAGGAACTTTACTTTACCTGTCAGATGAATCTAAAACATAGGCTTGATGCAATCTAGATGAAGCATTGGAAGGAATATGGAGAGGTTTTCGTTGGATAGCCTTTCGTGTCAAGAAAGCTGGAACAAAAGAGGCATTTGGGAGAGGTGTCTTGCTCTTCTCTCATATTCTGCAAGGGTTAATTTCATTTTAAACTAATTTAATAAAACAGTTCTACCAAATAATCTTGAGGAAATTCCTTATTGCTGAAGAGTTTGCTTTCTACAAATGAAGAATGTTTCACATTAGGATAATTTTGTTACTGTTGATGAGTATCTAGGATTCAATCAGCATTTCAAATGTAAGGCAGCAGGGGACCAACAATGATAGAGAGATCATCGAATTTTTCAATTGCTGTGATTTTTTTCTGAATATGTTGTATAAATGTTGAGTATGGTATGCATGTAGCATCCACTCTTACAGGTTCTGGTTATTTTAAGCTGGAAAAGTCCATTTAGAATTTTCTTAGAATAAGGCATCTGAAAATCTTACTGTGTTCGTGTTGATGTCTATAATACCTTATTTAGGTGATGATGCATTCAGATACATGTACATTCTCTGAAGGCATTAAAATGGACAGGGGAGGCTTGACAGTATTTGGGATTAATTCCATTTATCTTGGGTGAATGGATTCTGAGATCAATAGAAAGAGGAGCATTTTGAAAGACTTTTATCACAGCTGTCTTCCTCCATTACCTACCACACTTCTAGTGCTCAGGAACAATGAGCAATCTGGTACTTAACCCAAGGTTCACTGACGCATGTCTCCTCTCTTCCATTGTAGTACTCTCTAAGTCCTTTCACTACAAAGGAGAACACTCGGCCACTTAATAATATGGTTCCAGCAGTATTTTTAAGGGCACATGTAGAAGGTACTTGTATGATCAGAACATCTTTTATTTCTGGCTTTTGTCCACAACAGCTATAGTCTGTTTTTGATCTCATAGTTGTTAATGCACAGTAAAGTAGGATTGAGATGATTTTACAAAAAGGATTTTTATATGGAAATAGAAATGCGACACACAGTTTAGAAAGCTCTGCTTTAAAGCTAAACTGTGTAAGATTTAGAATCTGAACAACTAAGGCCAAGAAAACCTTGTGGATAGCACAGTCAAAAATCTGAAATGCCTAGAAGGTGCACAAGAGCAATAAGTCTCTTACAGACACTCAATATACAGATTGCTGTGAGTACAGGCCATCCTCAAGTAATGAACTGTAGATTCTGTAAGTTTGTTCTTAAGTTGGATTTGCATGTAAGTCAGAACAGGTACATTTTAAGTGTGACACCAGCTCTCTCTCTCTCTCTCTCTCTCTCTCTCTCTCTCTCTCTCTATATATATATATATATATATATATATATATACACACATACACACACACACACACACACACACACACATGCATGTTGCTTTGAATAAGCAATAGGGGAGGGTTGACAGCTCTGTGGTGTTTGTTTTGCTGTCTGTGCCCCTGTTCAGAAGATATCACACTTTCTGTCCCTGTGATAACTGAATTTTGGAGAATTTGGCTTTGTTGTAGAAACAAGGATTGGTGATAAATCTTCAGTTGAGACACTTTTTCCTCACGATGCCTCTTTTAGGAGTGAATTTCCCTTCCGAGGTGTAGATTTCTCTTATTTCCTGTTGTCACACACACATTCTTAAGTATGAGTCATTTGTAAGCTGTATGTTTATTGCCCCAAACTGTCTCCTATATCTAAGAACCTGGATAACCAGGGAGACAGCCCACCTAGGTTGAAAATGCTGCTGTTGAATGCCAGGCCAGTAAACGGAAAAACAACTGTCATTCAGGACTTGATCCTAGATGAGCATGCTGACCTGGCTGGATGAGGCTAGAGGGTTAATATCTCTCAGCTCTGCTCACCAAGATTCTCTGTGCAGCAGCAGGCAAGGCCTGGGGAGGGGGGCGGAGAGGTGGAGTTGCAGTGGTCTGTCATTATTACACCCTCCGACCAGGTTCCCCATCCCATAGTCAACAGCATTCAAATGTATTTACCTAAAGGTGGGTAACTGGGACAGAACAGGGATTCTGTTGGTGTATCACCCATCCCACTGCTCAATAGTCTCTCTTCCTGAGCTAATTGGAGTGGTTTTGGGGTTGGCGTTAGAATATAAATGGCTAATAGTACTGGGAGACTTCGACAGCCATGCTGAGACTGCCCTGTTGGAAGTGGCTCAGGACTTCATGGCCTCCATGACGACCATGAGTCTGTTCCAGGTGGTGTCTTGCCCTACCCATGCTCCGGAACACACTTTGGCCCTTGTTTTCTGTGCAAGATGGGATGATGGTAATTTTAGTGTGGAGGAACTTGTCACAGTTCCATTGTCATGTAACAATCATTGCCTGGTGAGGTTTAGATTCATACTTCCACAGGAGTGGGGGCCTGATTAAGATGGTCCGTTCCAGGAGGCTTATGAATTGGATGGATCTTATGAATTGAACTGGCTCTTACAGATTTTTCTGTCACCTTGGCAGGCAATTCAGTTGAAGTTCTGGCTGACCTCTGGAATGGGGAAATGACCAGGTGGACACAAACACACCTAAATGTCCCCTCTCAGAGAGCAGAGCCAAACCAGTCCCTTAGTTTTCCAAAGAGTTGATAGTGATGAAGCGAGATGGAGACTAGAGCGACATTGGCAGAGAATTCAAAGCAAATCTGACTGAGCACGGGCTAGGGTGTATTTGAAATCCTACTCCGTGGCAATCGAGGCAGCAGATAAATTATTTCTTGCTGCCACCATTGCATCTGCAAGGAACCATCCAGCTGAGCTGTCTTGAGTGGTCAAAGGGCTATTATATGCTGGTCCTCAAGGGGAAAATCCTGACAACTCAGCAGCCCACTGTGAAGAATTTGTAAGGCACTTTGCAGGTAAAGAATCATAGAATCATAGAATCATAGAATAGTAGAGTTGGAAGAGACCTCAAAGGCCATCTAGTCCAACCCCCCGCTAAGAAGCAGGAAATCGCATTCAAAGCACCCCCGACAGATGGCCATCCAGCCTCTGCTTAAAAGCCTCCAAAGAAGGAGCCTCCACCACGGCCCGGGGGAGAGAGTTCCACTGCCGAACAGCCCTCACAGTGAGGAAGTTCTTCCTGATGTTCAGGTGGAATCTCCTTTCCTGTAGTTTGAAGCCATTGTTCCGTGTCCTAGTCTGCAGGGCAGCAGAAAATAAGCTTGCTCCCTCCTCCCTATGACTTCCCCTCACATATTTGTACATGGCTATCATGTCTCCTCTCAGCCTTCTCTTCTGCAGGCTAAACATGCCCAGCTCTTTAAGCCTCTCCTCATAGGGCTTGTTCTCCAGACCCTTAATCATTTTAGTTGCCCTCCTCTGGACGCTTTCCAGCTTGTCAGCATCTCCCTTCATCTGCGGTGCCCAAAACTGGACACAGTATTCCAGGTGTGGTCTGACCAAGGCAGAATAGAGGGGGAGCATGACTTCCCTGGATCTAGACGTTATTCCCCTATTGATGCAGGCCAAAATCCCATTGGCTTTTTTAGCTGCCGCATCACATTGTAGGCTCATGTTTAAGTCACTCATATTTGTTTGGACTTGGATGCTGTTATTGACACAGTTCCAAGGGATGTAACTTTGGTTCCTGCTTATCCAGTGTTGATGGATACTTTTCAATTGATGCAGCCTGAGGATGTGGACAGGATCCTTGGAGAGGTCAGAGAGGTATATTCTAGATCCTTGCCCTTCCAGGTTAATTAAACAGGCCAGAGGGGGACTGGAAGAATGGGTGAAGGTGGTGATCAATGCCTCCCTGAAACAAGTCAAAGTTCCAACTTGTCTAAAGGAGGCAGTTGTGAGACCTATATTAAAAAAGATATCCCTGAACCCCTCTATAATGGATAACTATTGGCCGGTGTCCAACCTTCAATTCTAAGCAAGGTTTTGGAGTGTGTGGTGGCCTCCCAACTCCAGGGATTTCTGGATGAAACAGATTATTTAGATCCATTTCAATCTGGTTTCAGGCCTGGTTATGGAACAGAGACAGCTTTGGTCACCTTGGTGGATTACCTGCGAAGAGAGCTAAACGGGAGGACTGTGTCTCTTTTGGTTTTTCTTGGTCTCTCAGTGGCTTTCAATACCATTGACCATGGTATCCTTCTGTGTCATCTTGCTGGGATGTGACTGAGGCACACTGTCTTACAGTGACTCCAGTCCTTCCTGGAAGGCTGTACCCAGAAGGTGGTGCTAGGGGACTCCTGTTTGAACCCTTGGCCATTGACCTGTGGGGTTCCTCAGGGTTCCATTTTATTTATATCCCAAAAGTGGGATATAAATAAACATAACTTTTTAGATGAATGTGTTTTAGATCAATTCAGGGGTGATGTGGTTTTAAACTATGAATTTGTTGTAATGGTTTTTAACTGGGAATTTTAAAATACTGTTCATATGTCATACTGTTTTAATAATGTTCATATATTTGTATATTTTACATAGTTATGCTGATGCTGTTATGTTAAGTCACTTTGAGTCCTCTTTGGGGGAGATAAAGCGAGGTATAAAGAAGTTACTTGGGGACTACCTGTATATGTTTTTATCTGTATTTGTTTTATTTTTAAAAACATGCCTCCAGTCCCAGTTTTAAGGGATAGGTGGCCTGAAAAATGTTTGTCTGGCTAAAACAGTTCTCCAAGTATCTCTTTTGGGTTGCTGTAAGTCAAAAATGACTTGAAAGCATGCAACAACAACAACAAAAGAAGAAACTATGCTAAATTTAATTTTCACTTAGTTGGCATTGAGCTTTGGTGAACAAGGCCTCAGTTAAGACTACCAAAGATATGAAATCACAGCAGCTCCTGACAATCTTAAAAACTTTCTTCTTTAAAAGCCTGTCTGAATAAAAAGGTTTAACATGCTATCTGAAGGACAGCAAGGATAGGGCCATTCTGGCTTCTCTGGGCAGGGAGTTCCAGAGTCGAGAATCAGCCTCTGAGAAGGCCTTTTCTCTCGTTCTCACTAACTGAGCATGAGATGGAAGTGAGACCAAGAGAAAGGCCTCTCCTGAAGATCTCAAGGCCTGGGCTGGTTCATACAAGAGGATGCAGTCTGCCAAAAAACCCAGACCTGAACTTTCTAGAGCTTTAAAGATAAGAACCAGCATTTTGAATTTGGGAAAAACTTTAATGTTTCAAAAAAATTTCAAAAAACTTTTCATCCCCCCCCCCCCCATCCAAAATGTGAAAAAAGTTGAAATTTAAATGAGCAGAAAGGAAAGTCTAGAACCAGCACTATGCTAAGCATTTATGTATTTGGATTTCCTTCTTCTGCTTCCTTTGTTTATATAGATAGGATGTTTCTAAAGTATATTTCTAGGTAAGTCCAAGTGAAAAATGGCATGTCATAAACAGAGTTCTAACTGAAAAGTCTGATTTATCAGAAAGTCAAAGCGTATAAATCTTAGACTAACTTTATTTTTTTGAAATAACCTGAATATAGTGTCATTATATCACAAAACAATACATGACTTTCACTGCTTGTGGGTTTTTCTGACTGAAGGTTTGTGTGGAACTTATGCTATGTACAGTTGTATGTTTGCGTTTCTTTCAGTGAAATTGAGGGATTTAGCCAAGCGGTGGAGAATAGTATTTGAATGTAGGCAATCCAAGATTTTAACATTGGTGTCCCCTATTAAAGCAGAGCAGGGCAATTTTATTTGGGATGAAGGCTGTATCATGCCCTTCTTCCTCTCTTTCCTTCCCTTCCTTATTTTTTTCTGACTAGCATTTTCTGACTGGCATTGTGATGAAGATGTCTATTAGTAGATAGTATATTTTTTATAATTTTTTGTTTCTTCACTCTCACCTCCTTACTTGAAATAACAACAGACTCTCTCCAAGCTTAAAACAAGGCAAGAGAAACAAACATTAACAGGACTCAGGTTTACTAGCATTAGTCCCTCTTCCCATTTTTCTCTCCCTTCAAAAAGCACTTTCAGTGACTTATGTGCTTAGAAGTAAGGTCTGTTGAAATGACAGCAAGGGAGGCACAGCAAGCAAATAAACCAAGCCTAGTTTTTTAAAGTACTCTTTTGTCTTCCCCACCCTCACAATGAAGTAGACAAGTTCTCAAAAGCAATATTTATCTTCCTTGCATTCAATTCACCCAGCCTTCCATGGGTGACTCATGCCCAGATAACTTTGGCTGTTTGTTTGAATTGTGCTCCGACATCACCAGCTGCTAAAGCTTTTGACCACATAACATTCAGAGCTTAATATCAGTGTTCTAGACTTTATCACATGAGGTTGGAAAATGGCAATTAAAGCAGAATAGTAGCATGTTTGGCTGATACACATTAGATGATGTTGTGTCTCTCTTGTTGCTACTTTGCATTGCAATCATCAGTGAAGCTAACTGCCCCTGGTGCAGTGGCTTTCTCCTGCTGCAATTGCAACATTTACGCAGTCAGGTGGCATAAATGGGCGTGATTCTTCTCTCTTCATCTTCCCTTTGCTATTCCCAAGTGGGGTAAAGTTGCTTTTATTTTTTTGCTTTCATACTCTTTTCTTTATTGAAATTTTGTATTGTTTTTCTGTAATTGTGCAATTGCCACAAAAATTGAATGGAATGCATGCACTAAATAGAGCATACGTGGGCAGATAGCACAATTAGCAAGGTGGTGTGGAAAAGTGATTGTGGGACCGCGCATTGCCAAAGTAGCACTATCAAAGAGAATTGGATAGTGATTGTTTCAATATTGATGTTTCCCTTACTCAACAACACAATTGCTGCAAGACAATAAGTTGGTGTGATAGAGTTCCTAGTGTCAGTAAGAACCTGTCTCCAAACTAATAATGACTGTATACATTTTGTACTATTGGGGGAAGAAAATTCTGATAATGTTGTTTAACAGCAATAGCAGTTGTTATGGATAATTATGGAAACTATTACTAGAGTTTGTGCTTTAATCCCCATTTCTTTAGAGAACAAGTATGGATTATGTGCAACTACCACCTGGATTTATACTCTAAAGAAGCATGGAAGAACATTAATTCATTAGATACATTGCAATCATGTTTCCAGATTTCTCCCTCCTGCTGATAGTCTCTCAGTGCAAGGCTTAAAACGCTTTTCACAAATATACTGTGCCTTTGAACCTTCATAAAAAAATCAAAATGGTAAAAATTTAGAATGAAATAATAATTGTGTGTTTAATAAACACGATTATACCCCAGACAAGCCATGTGTTATTAAATCAGACATGGAGTATAATCAGTTGCCTGGTAGCCCTAGGCATTCAGTATATTTGGTGCAAGAATGTCATCCATCATAAGATGTAAAGAAGGAAAGGAAGAAAGAACTTTTAGGCCGCAAGGTAGTAGTCGCATTTTTTAAAAAAAATCCATGTAGCATATGTCAAAGCAACGTTTTCCAATATATTTTATGTTGCCACTACCAAGTATTCCTGTTAGGTACTTCAATTCCATTTCAGACTTCTATTCCAGCATGATGCCCTCCAACTTTCATTATCTTCAGTCATAATAAATAATAGCTGCACCTCAACTCCAGGTAGACGATGACAACCTAGTACTTTTTTTCTAGGATGAAGAGAAATCTGTAGGGAAGAGAAATGAGTTAGATGAGCTGTATTGAATACTGAATGAGATGATGAGAGGTACAGGATGGTCAAAAACAGGTAAATAGGGACTTCCAACAAGACTGTGCATTTTGGAAATGATGCAGAGTTCTAGCAATTTCAGAGTTTCCTTCCTCTATTCAGAATATATAGCTTCTCCATTGGTGCCTAGCTATTGTCACTCCCATGTGTGGGATATGTTTAAATACTTTTGCATGTAATAAGTAAATGACTTGACCTGACAATAATATGGTCCTCCTTTTTAATCCATGTATTCCTTTACAACAATTTTTCACCATTCTCTGCATTATTGAGTTCGATAGACTTAAGCTCTCGTGTAGTGATACAAGGCAGTTTCGTAGAGTAACTGATTCTCATAATGGAGGGGATGACCACTGCTGTTCTATTCAAGAATTACATGGAAGGCCTCGGTCACATTGACTTAGTAAAGGTAAAGGTTGTCCCCTCACATTAAGTCTAGTCATGACTGTCTTTGGGGGTTGGTGCTCATCTCCATTTCTAAACCGAAGAGTCAGCGTTGTCCGTAGAAACCTCCAAGGTCATGTGCCGGCATGACTACATGGAGTGCTCTTACCTCCCCCCCATTTTGCAAAATAGTTACAGAACCTTCAGAGACTTCTGTTTATCACCGTTTTGTTTGCCCCTTGGCATATCATCTACCTCTTATTTGATTTAGGTGTTTGTGTTTGTGCTGAGTGATCTTCAAAGTTAATTTTTTTCTGTCAGTGTTTGTTTATTTCTGGCTTCTGCCTGCACCCCACATAAACACAATTGTAAAGGGATTTAAGATAAAGAATTAGTGGGAGTTGTTTTCAGCTGTGTGTTTTTTTTTGTTTTCTTCCTTTTATGTGGAATTCTCAGGGCCATTTCCCCTGATGCAAAATCAGTACTTGAGAGATCTTACTGCTAAACAAGGTCATTTTTAAAGAAATGAAGACTTCCTCTTCCTTTTTAAAAGCCTGATTGAAAGACATTTTTGAGATAGACTTTTTGAACTTGAGGGAAAATGTCATTTATGATTTCAAAATGAGACAATCTTCAGGAGAGCTCCTTTGCTGTATTGTGACAGTGTTACCCTGTGAAAAATTAGTATTTCCTACCATCTCCCATTAAAAAAAAATTGAGCAAGAGAATTTGCAGATGACACCCCAGTAATTTTTGTGGCATGGTGTCCTCATGTTCTTTTTGTATTTTGTAGAGCAATCTGTACTTTGTATTTGGTTTTAACTTAAACACCAGCTTCTCCCCATCTTTCTTCCACATTTATTCTGAGAGTTAAGAAGAACTATACTGTACAATCTAAGGTCAAATGCAATTTGGAGAGGAGAAAAATAACCAGAAGCTAAAATAATCTTCCAGTTCTCAGATAATTAATCTAGTATTAAAACTGTCTCTTTTGTTTTGTATCCTTCTCAAGTATTTTTTAGTACTGTTACCAATTTGGTGAAATAGATTTGTATTGTGGAACCAGTTGTCTTTACTCCCTAGAACCTTATTTATAATGTTAGGAAAGTTTTGTCTTTGCATGTAATAATCCCTCGTATGAATCCCTGGCCACAAACATTGATTTTTGAAATGTACTTGTTCATGTACTTGAATTTATTCAGATGACTTACATCCTGCTAAGCAGTTTTTAAGAGCTTGTTTATGAATTCCATATATCTCATATCTTACATCAGAAATGATTTAAGGAAGGAGATTTGGAGCAGTATTTCTGACCATCAGTCTAGGAGGAAGAAAAGCTAGGCATCTCATGGCTTTGCCAATGTGTCAAGAAGGATTTAAACAAATACAGAACAACAAAGATCAGGGTATGGAAGTACTTCATTACAGATAACATTACTTCAACATGTTAGCTTTTAAAATACCAGGGGAAGAATAGTGCTAGTGTGAGAATTAATTTAATGGCTACCAATATTGCTACACATTTAATATGTAGCTTGCAACATTCAGACTGTTACTTTGAGTGAATGGGGCATTTGGGAGGCTCTGAGGTTATTTTTGGGTTCTGAGTGATTTGTCAAATAAAACAATATATTAGTAACACTTTACTAATCAATAACATTACCTAAGCTGCTTCAGAACATAGTGGAGTCTCCTTCTTTAGGGATTTTAAAGCAGAGGCTGGATTGTATATTTCTGCATAGCAGTGGGTTGGATTGGATGGTCCTTGTAGTCTCTTCCAACTTTATGATTGTATGATTCTATAACTATTGAGCAACATGTTACAATCCTATGTGGGGAAAAACACTAACACTAGTATGTTAGCTTTTTTAATCATGTTCCCAATCAGTTTTTGTAAGCTACATTCTATTTAGGCACCCCATATTTGTTTTTAAGCAATCAGATTCCATGTTTATAGAAAGAGGGGGAAAAGGTTCAGGTTACCAATACAAAGCCAGTCATCTATCTAGATAACTATCAGTGAAGAAGGAGAATAAATTACCATATCCCTTAACAATGAGGTTTCTCTACATGTAAGGTTCCTATTTTGATCCAAGATTAAATTCCAGGATTCTAGACAGGTAGACATTTGACCTTTCCAGATTCTTTTAATTCTAGACTCTTAGCAGGATACCCTTTAAAAGGTTTTGATTTACTACTATCTAGGTAAATGCCAGTCCCGTTCCCTTACACCTATTGCTCTTTGTAATTTTAGGATAGATAATGGTGAAGAAGGGCCTTAAACACCTTAAAGTCACTAAATCTCCTCTGATTTGGGAGCTAATCAGTTCAGCCCAGGTGAGTTCCAAGGAGTACCATGTGCTATAGGCTATATTCAGAGGAAGGTAATGTTTGGCGAAGGGCTTATAACAAAAGACCCTCACCATAAAGGTATGCAGCAGAGTAGCTTATTTAGCAGCAGCTGTGTGACCCAGAACCAGTAGCCAGTATAAGATGAAATAAAAACACACACGCTATTGTTAACTTCCTTCTGAGGCTTTTCTTGTAGAAAAACAATATGGTTGTACTATTTACAAAAACAAGGTTTCCATACCATAAACAAAGTTCTTTATACTTCCTTGTTATATCTTTGCTTCAGCTTCTTGCCTTCACACAGGGCTTCACTCACATGTAGATAAAGAACATACAGCAATCTTCAAACTGAAGCACCTCTCTCCTTGGAACAGTCAAACACAGCACTTTTTACACCAAGGAAGTCTTCACCCAGAAGGAAGTCTTCATACAGGAGGAACAACTAACTAACCGGCACACCTGTTTATATTACCCTACTGGTTTTGCTTAGTCATTGCATCACTTTAACTCTTTCAGTGCCTGTATATAATTTTTTGTCATTAAAAATACACTGTTAATTTTCAATATTTCTGACAGGTAATTCCAAGGCACCTTTGAGTATTTCTTACTTAAGCCCTGTGAAATCTGTGGTGTTGCCAGAAGTCAACAGGGGACTTGAGAGCACATGCACACACGATTAGAGAGGGAGTGAATTATGAACATTAGAACTAAAACAGTAGGGTTTTTCTCTATATATTAGGGAAGCTACTTTTTTTAAAAAAGCTGTGAACAAAATGTCTGTGCTAATTGCTGTCTGATCATGTTTTGTTATCGCGATCTTTGGTATAACCTGTTATATTTTTTAATTTATAAGGAATTTCTATTAGCTTTTGATGAAAGGTTGCATACTTGTTTTTTATTCTAGAAAAGAAGAGACAAATTTAATTGAAAGTACTTTGGGACTCTCCATTTTCTGAGTTACGTTTCTTGTACTATGTCAAGTCAGTTGACAGACCTAGAGCAGTAGGGAGTTCATACTGGAAAACTACACACTGTACAAAAAGAACTTCTGTTTGGAAAGAAACAGTTCTACTTTCTGACTCCAGAACTAGAAACTATTCGCAGTTTCTACTAGAAGTTAATTTGTTGGTGTCAGACCTCTGTAAACTTGCAAACAGCAAAATACCTAGGCATCGGTATCAAATGTTTAGGTATCCATTTAGTTATGTATGTGGGATGTCTTTTACTACAATTGTTTATGTCTTTTTGGAGGCTAGAACTTTAATATGGAAAGCCACAATGATTCAACCAGAAAATCACAAGGTCTAGGTGGAGAGAGCAGTTGGGAAACCTTCACTTACTTACCCTGTGCCTATGTTACTATCATATTCTCTGAATACATGAAGAAGAAAGGAAGCCAGACCTGTTGGTCCATCCACTGACATCTCTGGGTCCAACACTGGGATGAAAAATGTTTTACACATGTAAAACATCTATATGTAACTGAAAATCTATTTGATCATTCTCTCACTTTGGTCCTTGACTCCTCTGTACAGAAGAGTTGGCTGCAACTTCTTTAGATTAAGGAGTCGTTTTGTACTGCAGAGAACCATGCACATTGAAGCCGATATATAGATTATCATAATGAGAAGTACCAGACCAGCTTTCACTTCAGCAAGACAGACTTTTTCATTGTGTTGCTAGAAGTTGCTTATACTCCCACTTCACTTGCACTTTCTTGTCTCTCTTTTGAGTGCTATGGCTTTCTTCCCTTGAGTTGCTCACTCAAACTGGCCCTGGACTGTGCTATGATTGTTATTTTATGCTTCAAACCAGAAGATTCTTATTTAGCACCTAGCCAACTGTATAGTTGTACTTAAAACTCAATGAGAATATGTAAAAATGTCTTCAATGGGAAGATGTTATTATTTGTTTTTTCTGTCCAGTATAAAACAGTGAGATCTAACAGTAAACTCACTATGACTTCTGGTTGCTTTCCTTGGCAATCAGTAACAGCTGTACTGATTACTGTCAGTCTGAAATCTGTAGGAATCTCATATAATTAATTTGCTACTCAGATGCAAAACTGCCAGTCTTTTTAGCGCTCAGGTCTTAAGTGATGTTATTACATGAACACACGTAAGTCTTGTCTACACTGATCATGACGTACAGCCTCTTTAACAGTGATAGTTCTTCTTTTAGGCTTTAATGAAATATACTAACATTCACTTCTTGCTCTGCAGTTTCCAAGAAAATGTGGTCTCCTGCTGTGTTTTACTATATGCATACAGACTAGATTGTGATGGCTTCGGGAAGGAGAGTGGGGTAGGACAGGTCCCTGGGGTAGCAATCATCACAATAAAATAAATAAATTAAGAAAACAGTTCTAGTCTCTGGAGTTCATGCTTTGTACTGTTATAGATCCCTTTAATTTTTTGTGAATATCATAATCCCTGCTCAGAGCGGAGAATGAATAGTTTACTCTTCAGTAAGAAAGTGGAGTATCACTTTCTCTCCCCCATCCCTTTGGTTTTGCGCATTCCCATCCTACCTGCTGCTATTACTTCATGTTTGCACTCTTTTTCTGGCTCCTTGTCGAGGTCTGGCAGCAGCACACCACTCTTTCTTTAGTTCCTTAGTGACATGATGGTCATGGTGAGTCTGAAGGCTAGCAGCTTTTTATGCCCTATAGAACAGTTTTACAAGCCATCCAGTCACCTGGGAGCCAGAGGAGCTGGAGGAGAGGAGCACACCATCAAAGTCTAACAAGGTGCTAGAACCGGAGGCCTTGCTTGGCAAGGAGGGGGATAGTTGCAGTTGTAGTGATAGATGAGACAGTGGGGGATAAACAAGAGGCAGGTCATCATGAGTAAACTATGATACTTACCTCCCGAACAAACTGTTTGTTTGAATTTGGAGGGTGGGCAGCAATGCAATTTCAGTGCAGTATATTACAGGTAGGTGTGGCACTAACAGGGTGAATTGAAAGCAGCTGTGGGGCTGAATAATCTGAATTACAGATGGATTATTTTGATGGTGTTAGATAAGTCCTTATTTTCATACTTACGGTACATTTGAATTAAACTTTCTTTATGAAGTTTGCTGATATCTAGTATCTACTGTAGATCTCAGAATACATTGTTTCTTTAGTGTCAGTAAGGGTAGTAGTAGACATGAATGAATTATTTCTTTGAAGTAATACTCAAAGAGATGGACATGATTATCTGTTTTATCACAATAATATGCTGGCATGATGGAGGAGTCACTTAAATCACATTTCCAACTTCATTTGGTAAGGATATTGAACAATAAGTGGCTTAATGATTAGCCCCCTCCTTCATCACACTAGAGCATGGGTCCACTTTAAATCTGGTTTCTGCCTCCTACTGAATTCTGGGCTTTGAAGTTTAGTGAGGCCCAGGACCTGTCTGGCTGAGCAGTTTAAAGGCCCTTTCCTAAACTAGAATTCTGCAGGAAGAAGAAACTGGATTTAAAGGCTCTAGTGTGATGAGGTCCATAGTGAAATTAAATGATTGATTCATAAAAGAGTCATAATATCATGTGGACTGAATTAATCGCAATTCCACAAAAGTTACAGGGAAATGGCACTGGCCATTTTAAGAGGTCCCATTTCAGTACAGGGGATCAACAACATTTTCTTAGTTATAAGGGAGCTGTGGTGGTATAATGGGTTAAACTCTTGCACTGGCTCAACTGCTGACCTGAAGGTTGGGTTGCTCACTTGAAGATTGCCGGTTCGAATCTGTGAGATGGGGTGAGCTCCGGTCTGTCAGCTCTAGCATGTGGGGACATGGGGAGAAGCCTCCAAGCTAACACATCCCAGCATCCCTTGTGCAATGTCTCTGTAGACGGCCAATTCTCTCACACCAGAAGAGACTTGCAGTATGTTCTCAAGTGATTCTGACATGATTTTAAAAAGTTATACGGAGATTTAAAGTGTAGCAACTAGCCTATAGAGCTATGAAAAACCCTTATTTTTAATACCTTGTAGGATAGTAGATTTCCATGTTGAGGATAAACCCTGTCCCTATGGATGTTTTCTTAAATCTGTATAAGAAGAGATATAGGGTCTCTTGTTCAGTACAGAATCATGTGTTCACTAAGCTCTATTTGCTGTGCATTTCCCAGTTCCTATTCAGGATTGTTCATGTTTCATCAGTATACACCTTAAAATGCCCCACAATGATTTTCCTGCTTCTTGAAGTAGTGTTTTAAGCCTGGACATGCACAAGGCTGCAACACAGCATGAGTACAATTGTTCTCTGTAGATGTACTCCCATTCCTTCTCCCACTGTTTTAAACAATTGCATTTAATTCTCAGTCTGGATGTATCTGGCAGGGGTTCTTCAGCCATCCTGCCAGCTTCTTTCAGGTGATTCTTGCCAGGTGACTCACAGAAGGTCAAAAGAAGAGGTACTATGTAGTGGCCAGCTGAGATTGGGGTTAGAGATGACTGTTCAATCTTATGTATTCTGTCATGACAACCTGAAAGGATCTGTTCATTTCACAACTGGGGGCAATTTGAAATAGGCAGTGGCAGTAAAGAGAAGGTAAGAAATGTGGCCAACACATGTCCAAATATCTCTCCTACAGTGGAAAAATAAAGTAGAATCTTGTGATACCTTACATACAAACAAGTTTTACTTGACCTCAGCTTTCATCAACAGTAGGTCATTTCATCTGCTGCAGGCACTGGCAGCAGATGTCCTCCTTGTGACAGCCTTATGTGATTGGAAATGGCTCAGCAGAGATTCTGATGTACCATAGGAACAACATGGAAGACAAATTACTGTAGAAGACACTGTAATAATTTTGGTTAGATCTATAATACTGGGAAAAGTACACAGATCAAAAAGGAAATGCAGGATGGCTGAGTTCAGACAAAACACTATGAATCAGTGAGATGGATTGTTAGATTGACTGGTCATGACCAAAATCTAGTCATTCATTTGTCTATAATTCTTGGGCATCAGGGAGAAGGGAATATTATTTTTGTTCCCAAGCTTTCTTCAAAGATCCTGTATGATTTCTTGTCTGTAGAGTTTCATGAGCTATTATATAAAGTTCTTTTTGAAATCTGAGTCAAGATTCTTATCAGGTCTGTTGAGGACAGCTCAAGTATTATTACAGAACCCCATTTTACAGCCCAGTGTTGTGCAGTTCTGTATTAGACTTTAAAGAAACTTCATCCATTTCTGGTTTGGCTTGGTTAATGCTTTTTGAATACAAGTATGCCTCATTTAATAAAGGAGATGTGTTCCTAGGCATGACTTCTTTAACAGAAAAGTTGGTTCCAGAAGTAGAAATAAAATGGAAAGATAGATTCTTGCAGCACAAAAAAGGCAGAGCATTTCAATATGTTTTCCCAAACCGTTTATCCAAAATGTACAATATGCACAATATTCACAAGCAAAGGATATTATCTGCTCAGGTAATCTGTGCACCTGAACATTTTAGACCTTCTAAAAACCATGTGAAAACTTATTCCAAAATATATCAAGGGAGGATTTTTTTTTCTTTTGCTAACCATCATTTTTCTTATTTCTATTTTGATGGCCAGACTTATATATGTAAGCTTTTTTTCTGGGGTTGGTGAGGCAGAGGAAGTATCTACTTTGTATCTTAATTATGCGTGCTCAGTAGGAAATTCTGGAAGCAACTGTTGGTTACCTATTATAGGCAAACAAACATAGCTACAAAAGGATTGGCTAGAGTTAGAACCTCGTCCTTTCCTCAGATCAAGCTTGATTGTATTGTTTACTTCAGACATGCTGCAGGGACCCAACCCTGAAAGTCTGTGGTTCTTCATCCCACCTTCACTTTCTTCTCTGTGTCTGAGTTGCTAAAGACCATTCAGTTAGACAGAGGTCAAGAAGAAAAAGAGCAGGCTGGGTATAAAAAGGAGGTTTTTTAAAAAATTGTGATCCGAATAAGTTATAATTAGAAATCAGAAACATTTTATGGAAACTACAATTTCTGCCAGCATGAAATGTGCGACTGCTCTTTATTTGCATTTTAAAAGCAGCCTTTTGACTTTAATCTTTCAGGCAAGTAGAATTCAAAGCAGCACTGAAAAGGCATAATTATTTGGCAGTCTTCATGCATGATGACTTTTGCCATTGTATCAGGGATTGGGGGTAGCAATGATGACAGAGGGAAGTATTTAAAAAACTCAAGAATAGTTCTACTCACCTTTCACCTTGACCTCACTGTAGTAAATTTTGGCTCATGCAGAGTAGGTGTGTGTGTATGTGCGTGAGCATTCATGTTCAACTTTGGAATCAGGAAATCCAGAGACATATAGTGAACACACAAAGGTTGCCAAAAATGCCAGAACACACAAAAAGAGGCAAATATAGTTAATAAAAATAAAGGGGGAAAATGCACTTTAAAATATTGAACTGCGTGCACTGGGGTAGGTAGACTTGCCGGTGATTTAAAAGGCTTCCAGGAGAGGAAATTTGGCAAGACATTTTGCCCCCTTCCTTAAGCTATACTTTCTCCTTCTTTTAATTAGGTTCTAGATAACAATATGCTAGTAATATTTAGCACAGTAGGAGCCTGAATAATCAAGGAAGATGCTAAGAAAAATATTTGATTTTTAAAAACTCACAGATCAAATGGATGTTTAGTAAAATTCTTCTTTAGAAGCACATCCAGTATGCTATAAAATAGTTTACTTCAGATTACATTGTTTGTGTATTGGAAACTATTGTAAAGCAATCATTATGATTCAATCAAATAACTAAATGAAAACTTGTATAATTCTGTAGTTATTCGCAACAGGGGATCCAGGGTGGCTTAAAAGGTTAAAAAAAGATACAAATGAAAACCTGAAGTTACAAAAGTTTCAATACAATTAAATTTAAATAACAGTTAAACGTAGCACACATGCCATTTTAAATAGCCTTCTGCATGACCTCCTAGTGATCACATTTAAACAACCAGCACATAAACAAAATATATTGTAAAGAGACAGCTTATAGACAGAATAGACTAAATACATGTTATCCCAAAAAATCATAGATGGGATCCATAGTTTGTTTTAGGAAAAAGTGTACTTCCTTCTCTTTCCTATATTGGTCCTTCTCTATGGTCCTTTTAGGAGCCCCAGTGGCGAAGTGTGTTAAAGCACTGAGCTGCTGAACTTGCAGACCGAAAGGTCCCAGGTTCAAATACCGGGGGCAGAGTGAGCGCCCACTGTTGCTTCAGCTCCTGCCAACCTAGCAGTTCGAAAACATGCCAGTATGAGTAGAAGATAGCGGGAAGGTAACGGCGCTCCATGCAGTCATGCCGGCCACATGACCTTGGAGGTGTCTACGGACAATGCCGGCTCTTCTGCTTAGAAATGGAGATGAGCACCAACCCCCAGAGTCAGACATGACTGGACTTAACGTCAGGGGAAACCTTTACCTATGGTCCTTTTAACTTTTCAATCTGGTGTTCATTCACTCTTTTCTTACCTTTAATCCCACTATCCTTATAGTTAGGATCATTTTTTTTGTTTTACTCTCTCTTTCTCTCTCCACCTCTTAAAGTTTTTAAGAATTCCAGGTTCTCAAAAAGGTAATCAATCCTGGCATGTTTGTCCTCTGCTGCCTCTGGCCCACAAAGAGCTGCCTATGTCAAACCTAAGTATAGGAAATGCTAGGAAAGTTTGCAATCTAGTGACTAAAGGCGGTAGGGCAAGTTATAAACAGATTTCATTTAATCAAAATGAAAATATCAAGCTATTAAAAATAACACTGAGACACAGCCCTCTAGAATTCACTTTATTTTTATCCTGAGACTCAGGTGTCCAGGTTTTGTGAGGTTTTTTTAATAACTCACTTGTGTGATTCTCAAGTGCAAACATTGTAGACAACACTGGAATGGAAGAAACAGAGTATGTTACATCCACAAATATTGAAGTATTATCCATAATTAGCATTATAATTGCAAACAGGCCAGAAGACCTGCTTGACAATTTGGAGAGACCCTCTGATGGGGTGACTCATAATTAGGATTATTACACAGGGACCTTTTTTGCTTTTCTGCGGTGGAGGCTATCACAAAAAATATACAAGGATTTTTTTGTTTTTTGCTCATCAGTTATCGTTAGTGTCAGTGTATTTTGTGTGTGGCTCAAGACAATTCTTTTTTTTAATATTTATAATTTTAAAGATACATTAAAAGTGGAGGGAAAATTTTGAGTGATAGGAAAGAAACCGAATATAGGAGAACAGTAGGGTAAAAAGAGAAAAGGAAAAGAAAAGAAAAAAGAAAAGAAAAAAAAGGAAAAAAACCCATCCCCTAACAAACAAACAAACAAAAATTCAACTTCCAGTAATTTTCTCAAGACAATTATTTTTCCAATGTGGCCCAGGGAAACCAAAAGGTTGGACACATCTGCTCCAGAAGATGCTTAGTTCTTTGACTTCTGCTGCTTTATAATCTTATTTTGGCTTCTTAGAAGGTTTTCCTGCTGAGATATTTTGTTCAGGTTCCCACCCTCTGATTTTCCAGTTTTCATTTGCAGTTCAAACTCAGCACTCTGTATCTTCTTATCATGCTTATTCCCCAGACAAAATGGCTTAGTAATGGTTGACTTGCACTGGGGAATGTAAAGGGAAGAGAAATTATAGTATTGCCTTGACTACGAATGTGGTACTAGTCCAGAGAATATAGTTTATATATTGTTGAACAAGTACAAAGTGCTTGACAGTGGGAAACCTCGTAAACACCAGAGTTCAAGGAACTAACTTGACAATTATAAAATATTTTGTCCAGAGAGTACTCAACTCCTTAGCACACCTATCTTCATCTAATCAATACTGGATAGTTTATAGCTTGGACTAGGAGGGTGTGCATCATTGTAGCAAATACTATTGGAAGAACACACTGCTCTGCTTGGATAGCAGTAAATGAAATATTGGAAGGCTGTCAATATTCCTTAGTCAATGGTTGATCGTAAGGCTGCTTTCATTACTGTTGAGCCTTCTTAGCTGAGGAAATATTTTGGACCAGACTTGGAAATTAGGCTTCTCCAGCTGTTACTGCAGAATAAGTCAGATGTGGAGGAGGTGTTATACTGCAATATGAACAGTAACAGTTGTTTGTACTGCTTTGTCATAGCAGGTTTGGGTGGAGGAAATTTCAGGACTCACACCATGTGTTTCTGCATTTTCCACTCTCTTTTATCTGTTTCCTCCTTTTCCTTTTCCATTTTACAGAGTTGTAGTGGGGAACCCAGAACTTTCTACAGAAATGTTATCCCTAGAAACGTCTAGGTCCTCCAAGTGGTAGTTGACTATTGGGTTACATTGGGGAACTAGATATTTCTGGAGAGATTTGTAAAAGTTAAGCACACAAATGGGAAGAGAAATAGAAAATTAATAAATGAATAGCGGTCTGCCATTCAACTACAACATGTCAGTATAACAGGTGAGAGAGGAGTTTTACTGGAATCGTTTCTGCAGAAGGTAGGACTAAGGCTGCTCATCCATAGCCACTTAATCCAGATAAGAATTGGATTAAAGAGATCCAGTTCTACTCCAAGAGTCTCTACAGACACCCCAAAGAAGCTCCTGCAGCAGACTCAAAGCTCTCCTCATGCCAAATTGATCAAACATAAATACTTTTCTTACCTTGTTGGGAGAATTGTGCTGAATAGAAGCAACCCATTAGATAAGAATCAGTAATGGGAATCATGGCAGGGGAAAAACAAAAAAAGAAAGCGATTCTATCGAGGGAGGGGTTACCTTCCTGAGGGCACCATATCTGGTTCCTTCATCTGGATATTCCAACAGGGGCACTGTTTCCATGAGTGCTGTGCATGTTGGTCAGACTAGTAATATGGGTATGCTTTTGTTTTTCATGTGCAGGGTGAATGCACAGATCCTTCCTAGGCATTCCAGTATTTGGTGATTAGACTTTTCTTATGAACCAAAAATTCATGTGCAACATGACAGCCAACAACGATGCAGTGACTTTCTCACAGTACATCAACATAAAAATGTTACAGACAAAGAGCTGGGTGTAGTCATATCTGAATCTGCTGTTACATAAACTTTCAGCCTGCACAATTGCACCAGCTAGCAAGTTTTCCCACTTTTGACTTTTTAAATACCCCCCACCCCCCAATGAAGTAGGGAATAGATTTGTAGGCCAGGGTAAATTTTTGCAAAAACCTGGCAAGTCAGACAGAACAGAGTTGGTGTCTGTTCTATAATAAAAGAGCCAAGGCTAAATATAGTATGTTTGTATTTTATTTCAACGCAATTAGTTCCCTAAAAGAATGAGCTGGACCAGAAGTTGGAGAGGAGATTTGTTGTGGAGCATGGACAGTGAACTGTGTGGAAAAAAGGAAAATGTTATTGTGCAGTTAAGATAAACTTAGACAAAAGCAATATCTGCAGCTGTTGCAAAAAAGGAGCTGAGGCTAGATCAGCAATCAAGCCTTCAAAATTCAAAGCCAGGTTTCCTGTATTTCTGAAAAGTTCATTTTTGATGGAAAATTGATTTTTTCCTATATGTTCCAAATTTCCAGAAATCTCTACTGTGTGTCTGACCATACTTTTCTTTCCTCTGCACATCAGTACAGAATAGAGATATAAAAAATTTGGAAATGTTTCACACTCTCTCATCTTGAGAGGAGGACAAAGGCCGACTTCCCTCTGAAGAAATTCTGTGAAGAAAATCCAGGGATAGATTCACCTTAGCGTCACCATAACTCAGAAATGACTTCAAAGCACACAACAATAACAAATAACCTAAATATTTTAAAGTCACCATATCCTGTTTCATCTTGGAAGTTGAGCAGGACCAGCAGTGGTTAGTAGGCTTGAGCGATCCATGAAAAAATTGATTCTAAACTCGTTTCAAAAGCAGGGGGCGCCAGCGTTTCGTTTCTGATGTCATTTCCGAATTTTGCCCCCCAAAAAATTTGAAATTAACGAAAATTCGTTAGTTTCAAAATTAATTCGTTAATGGCGGACGCACATGCGCAGTGGCCAAAAAGAAACAGCACGAGGGGAGATTTTACAGGACTCTCCCGCCCTCATTTTTTGACTGATCTTCTTCAAACTTGGTACAGTGGTAGAACACATTTAACACTGATAGCTCACCAAAATTTGGAACGTTTCCCTTATCCTCTGATTTTTGGCGAATTTTCATAGCTTTTATAATAAACCATTTTTTAATAATTGCAGAAATCTGTTCCTGGTTTGAAAGTCTTATTTCCTGTTAAATTGGGTTGTCTTTACTGTGAAAGTCATTGTTCTACTTCAGAAACTTTGTTTTTGTGGCTGAAACTTTGTTAAATTGGTGTGTGTGTGATATATACTGTATATATATATATATATATATATATATATATATATATAGTCCCTGCATATGTGTGTGTGTGTGTGTGTGTGTGTGTGTGTATAGGTAAAGGTAAAGGTATCCCTTGACGTTAAGTTCAGTCATGTCTGACTCTGGGGGTTGGTGCTCATCTCCATTTCTAAGCCCAAGAGCCAGTGTTGTCCATAGACACCTCCAAGGTCATGTGGCCGGCATGACTACATGGAGTGCCATTACCTTCCCGCCAGGTACCTATTGATCTACTCACATTGGCATGTTTTCAAGCTGCTAGGTTGGCAGAAGCTGGAGCTAACAGCGGGCACTCACTCTGCTCCCGGGATTTGAACCTGGGACCTTTCGGTCTGCAAGTTCAGCAGCTCAGTGCTTTTACACACTTCGCCATTGGGGCTCATGTATATATAATATACATACACATACACACAATGTGGAGAATATGTGGAAAGGTAGATAGATAAGTTGGGAGCCACAGCGAAGGCACCTTCCTGGGAGCAAGGTCTAATAATAATAATAATAATAATAATAATAATAATAAATCCCTTACAATATCCAAGATGGCTCACTGCTACAGAATCTTGGGAGGTTTAGTTTGGTATGGTACCATTATTGGCAGAGAAAGCTAAGCTGTAGGAGTTGAAATCCAATCATTTATCCTCCCTATAGAATCAATTTTATATGCATTTTTAGCTACAGAAAAGCTAAAATCAGGACAGTAAAAGAACAACACCCAGAAAATGGGAATTCCAGACAGGAAACAATCAGGGCCAGCTAATACCTCCCAACAAAGGATTCCCCCAGGTAGGAAGCAGCCAGGCTTTGAAGCTGCAAGGCTATTCAATGCTAATCAAGGTGACCAATTGCAACATTCACACTTGCCTCCTACAGACAAGAGTTCTTTCTCCCACCCTGGACCTTCCAAAGATATATAAACCCCACTTGCCTAGCTTCGCACAGACGTCAAAACCTCTGAGTATGTCTGCCACAGATGTGGGTGAAATGTCAGGAGAGAATGCTTCTGGCACATGGCCATAGAGCCCGGAATACATACCACAACAGTGTGATCCCGGCCATGAAAGCTTTCGACAACACAACCACAGTATCCATTCAAGTTCATGTAGCGTCGTATGGAGACCTGTATTGGGGGGAGGGAGAGTGCGAATCTGGGCCCCTGGGAGTCGTAGTCCTCCCTCCCTCCCTCCCCGGGAGCAGCTGAGGACGGGCCTGGCCCACACCCCCTCACATCCCGGGCCTCTTCCTCCTCACTGCCGGGCCCCGCGCCAGCCTCCATCTCTGCGTGTCTCTGTCTCTCTCGGTCTCTCCATTCCCGGCTCCATCCGCCGCCTTCCCGCCTCACAGAGAGACACCAGGCCTGAGCTGAGGCGAGGCGGCGGCGGCCATTTTCCCCCTCCATCTTCCTCCTCCTCCTCGGCCTCCTCCCCCCTCGCCCCCTCCCATTGGCTGAGCCCGTGACGCCCCTTTTGCTGAGGGGCAAAAGGAAAGAGCCTGAATGGTGGGAGTTTGGGTGATTTGCAAAAGCTTTTTTTCCTAACGAAAAAAACGACGACATAACAAAAAAAGGCCTCTCGCGGTTCGAAACCGCGATATCCAGACGTGTGGACAATCAAGGCCGTATATTGCTTCAAAAGTAACGAAAGTAACGAATTAATAACGGGTAACGGGGAAATCGAATTATTTGAGCAAGCCTAGTGGTTAGTACTTGAATGGATATGCACTTTAGGCCATAAAGAGGGAACTGCAAAACCACCTCTGAATGTTCCTTCCCTGAGAAAGCCTTATGGAATTAATGGGATCACTGTTTGCTGAGAGGTGACTGGAAGTCATATGCACATGCACATAATTGGATTGAGCTAGTTTGAAGGTTCTCCTTTCAAGACTTGTTGTAGGGACTGTTCAAAAGTGCGTGCATTTATCTATACTCAAATGTGTAGATTTGGGGGGAGAAGAGAGGGAAAGGGAAGCAATAATACCATTGTATTGCATTTGATCTTGATTGAAAGTGTAATTACAATTGTGAAAATAAAAACTTTCATCCTGAAAAAGAATATTTTTAAAATATATGTATTATTTGCCATTAACTAAATCTGCTGATGACCTCCTCTTTAGGTATAGAAGATTTCTCTTTAGACTACATTAAGGTTCACGTACAATATTATAACTTCTCTATTTTTGCATAGTAGCTCAATCTCTTTCGTGTGTAATTGTGTTGTAATGAGCCTCCTACATTCCCAGGCCTAAAATCTTCTGACCAATAAAAAAAATTAATTCCATCTCCATTTGAGCATATTATCTTTGAAACACAAGGATGAATTCATAAAATATTTTATCCTGGAGTCAAAATGAGCATGAACATAGGTCACCTTTATCAAGGCTACAATATACCTTGTACTATTCTACCAATACAAAATACAATTGTTGAGGTAGCTGGAATTGTTTGATGTGCACCTTTTTATAATATGATTCTGAAATGATCTTGTCCTTTTCTCAAGTTTGTTCATCAAGGGAGTTCACTATAGAGCATCTTTTTGCATTGTGATTTGCACAATGCAAAGTCATGTTTTGGTTGGCAGGCATTGAACTTGCCTTTGTTTTCAGTATTCTTTCCTATTTAGTATTCAGTACATGGAAGGGAACACGCTATCAGGGAATGAGCCTGCAGACTTGTACACTGACTCAGATATTTAAATTTAGTTCCCCTAAGGCATGAAACACAGCAATACATTACATTTTTTTTCTTAGTAGTGGTGTAGAAATGGAAAGATTTTAGTATGCCCCCTCCAAAATTTAGCATGAACATAACATAAAATTAAATAATTTGTACATTTCTAAATGGTGTTATTACATTGTTTTGTGCTAATCAGGGTTACGACTTAAAACTAATAACTGGAGATATACAAATCATAACTATTCATGAAAAATAATTTCTGTATAAATTCGGTTTTGTGGTAAAAGGTGGGACTTTTGCAGAAGGGTATTTTTGTTAAAAGAGAGTTTTTCCCCCTGATGGATAAGAGTGGATAAGGAAGAAACTTCTGTTAAAAACAGTCATGGTATATTTTTGGTCTCTAAAACTTGTTCTGTCCCTGGCTGTGCAGTGGATTGTGCATTGGTCAATAGCTCATTTTCTGTTAGTTTACACTGGAGAGCCATGTAAGAAATGGGTTAGGGCAGTGGTTTTCAACCTTTCTAATGCAGCAACACCTTAATACAGATCCTTATGTTGTGGTGACTCCCAACCATAAAATCATTTTTGTTGCTACTTCATAACTATAATTTTGCTACTGTTATGAATCATAATGTAAATATCTGATATGCAGAATGTATTTTCATTGTTAGAAATTGAACATAATTAAACCATGGTGATTAATCACAAAAACAATATGGTTGGGGAGCAAGGACAATGGATGATGGAATTTGCAGTACCTTCAACCAATTCAGCTGTGACTTCCACAGACCACTGAGACCCCCCCCCCCCCACTAATTATAGACCTAGACCAAACTTGGGACACAGAACCCCCACAACGAACAGAAAATACTGAAGGGGTTTGGTGGGCATTGACCTTGAGTTTTGGAGTTGTAGTTCACCTACATCCAGAGAGCACTGTGGACTCAAACAATGATGGATCTGGACCAAACTTGGCACAAATACTCAATGTACCCACATTTGAACACTGGTGGAGTTTGGGGGAAATAGACCTTGACATTTGGGAGTTGTAGTTGCTAGGATTTATAGTTCATCTACAATCAAAGAGCTCCTTCAAACCCACAAATGATAGAATTGGGCCAAACTTCCCATACAGAAACCCTATGACTAACTGAAAATACTGGTACCTATACTATACTGTACATTGTTTATTTGAATTGATACTATAAATAAAGTTACAATTATCTATTGGATGAATGACAGGGATGGGGTTACGGTCAATCACCGGGTTAATTTAAACCCAGTTCAGACCCGAAATGGTATAAAACAACAATTACTTACCTATACAGTTTTGAACATATAAATTGATGTTACATTCGTAATATACAAGGGATTATATTACAATAGAAGTAATATATACAATAGAATGTGTAACTTGAACACAACTTACCTTGTATTATATTATATACCATACTTTTCCTTTTTTGCTGGGATTTATAGTTAACCTACAATCAAAGAGCACTCTGCATCCAGCCCACAATGGATCTGTACCAAACTTGGCACACTACCTACATGGCCAACATTGAATATTGGTAGGGTGGGGATGGGGGGATGTTTTTGAATTCTGGGAGTTGTAGTTCACCAACACTAAGAGAGCACTCTGTACCAAACCGATGATGGGACTAGTAAACTTGCCACACATACACACATTCTATTCAATCCTTTGTTGCCCCATTTTTCAGCTGCTTTGAAAATGTCCCAGTTCTACCATTTCTTCCCACTTTCCTCCTTTATATTCAATTAACTCAGCAGGATGGAGCGAATATTGTCCGCCATAGGCAAATAACAAACTACTGCAGCTTCTCCTAGCTTGTAAGGTCTTCCTCACTAATATAACTTCTAATATCTTGACTAAACTCTGATGTTGCTTCACCACATGTCCCAGATTTCATTTGTAAAATGTTGAAGAGTATGATGTTTTAATATGTTATGAACCACCTTGTTTACCTACCTGGAAAGAAAGGTGTGAAATAAATAAATAGGTGGCACTAACCAAAAAAGAAAAAATATACCAGCTACTGGCATATTTTCATTTCTTTAGAAGGCTAGTAGGGGAAAAAAAATTTTTTACACAGACCATTTTACTTTATTACAAAACTGTTTATAATTACCACCTATGTGCATATAACTACTTCCTAGCTCTTCAACTAATGTTTCAGTGATTTATAGCCTCACATTAAATGGAGCAGGTGACAGTGTCTAATCTTAAGTGATTCTGAGAACAATGAATCCACTTAGCATAATATGAGTGTGAGAAACTAATGAGCTTCCATTAGCAAACACTGTCTTTTGGTTTTCAAAAGGAGAATAAATATTTTGTCGTGTCTATTAAAATTATTCGGCACTTATTCATGTTTTGCAGGCAATGGACAGAAGGCTTAGCATTATTTGTCACTGATTTATTTGTGATGTGGTGAGTGTCAGGACAAATAGTTTAATGGCCAGTTCCATGGTGAAACAGCCTGCAAGACAGAAATTACAGACCAGATTTGTCAGCTGATTTAAAAAGAGTGTCACTATCCTCAGAGGTAGCAGTTTAGGTCATTTTCTTCAGAAAAGTTGCAAGGTAGCGTGGAGAAATTCTTAAACAATGCACACTAAGTACCACAGCTATGCCATTATTCCTATTAATTGTCAGGTAAAATGAGCATTTCATGGGCAAAAAAGCTGTATCAGTTCCTCATCCATACTACAGTTTGGAGAAGGAGGAAGAAGATCTTAACGTGAGAACACTTCATTTCATGGGCAGTTGTGCTGCTTTAGACAAGACTAAGACATTCTTTATCCTAATGGTATATTAGGGGAAAGATATGAGCCAACATTTGTTTTTTGAAAATCTGCTTTTTCCTGATTTTCTATTTCATAGCACTTTTGTAATACATCTTGTTTGCTGTATTCTTGCCATTGGTGTAATAAAATGTCAGTTTTCTTATGCAGTAGGCTTCCTCTGTTGTTTAAAGTGTGTATACTTTGAAGCAATATGTTCAATCTGAACATCTTTGCGTTCATGAGATGTCACTGGATATGTGTAGAAATTCCTGTACACAAGCTAGGAACCTTCTTTCTTGGTTTGCTATAATATACGTTAGAATCATGGGGATTTTATTCTGTGACCACATAACATTAAAATTGTGGATGGAAGCAGAATATGAAGCAAAATAAATCAGGTTGGCTGTTAATAATGACCAGAAATTTTAACAAAGTTGGTTTAGAAAACTGTGCAGGATGCTTTGTGCTGTAATAAAGAAATGTTTCCTAACTCCATTCTTCGTCTCTTTCCAGCTGAACAAGCAACAGCTACAGGTTGTGAAGGAGCGTTTCCTGGCCTTTTTGAATGGAGAGACACAAATTGTGGCTGATGAAGCATTTTGTAATGCTGTCCGAAGTTATTATGAGGTAAGTAAGACATGTCTTTCCTGGTGTAATCTTAAAGGTATTTGTGGGAAGGGTGTGTATGTGTATGTAAAAATTGATGTTATGCAAGTACCAATCAATCAAAAAGGGAAGACTAGTGAAATAACATATTTAAATGTAAAAGTTTATATGTATTGTCTATATTGCTTGCTTAAGTCTTTCCCCACATCTTTCTGCATTTTGAAAGATAATTTTTCAGTGGGATGGTGGGGAACAGAGTAAAGAAAGCATTATTACTGGTGCTTAGAAATACAGCCCTTCAGTTGGTTTTGTCACATGTACGTTATCCATTTATATCTATAGATACACTTGCAACAGCTTAATGTATCCAAACAATAGGAGAAATAATTCTTCAGAATGATTTTTTTGTGAATCCTCATCTTATGAGTTACATTGGCATCTCCTGTAAAATCAATAAGAATGCTCTGCTTCCCCTTCATAATGCATTAGTGCACACATTCATGCATTTCATGCACATCTCCCTATACAAAACCTTCTACTAATAAGATTACTAATGTGTACATCACTCGGAGACTGATGTGATTATCACTTATGAAGGTCTACCTGTTCATCTTTTAGTACTGCCTCTCTTCCAACGCTGTTGCCTAGCTCAAGCCTTGTCACCAGTGTTATTTAAACTCAGCATTTGTCCCCAACGCAACACCAACAGGGACACTCTCCCCCACCCATATAGTGTAAATCATCTGCCAAAGGAACCAAAATAGTGTCCCTAACAATAACCCCCCCTCCCCCGTGCTTGCTGGCACCATAATTTAGTCCTCCCTGGTGAAGAACAAAAAGGCTCATGGTCAGCACCAGCTTAGTGCTCCTGATGTGCTTCTATAGCCTTAGCCTGGAGGGAATCCCGGGTCAGTTTTATGCAGGTAAATCCCAAACTACCTACACTTGCACACTGCAGGGAACATTTCTTTCTCTTTTTAACAATTGCACAGACAAAGCTTCATAGAGACATGAGGATTTGTGATATGGTGAGAGGCATGGATTCATGTTAAGCATTACAGTTGGATTCTTACCATTTCACACTGTGAGTAGAAATACCATGAATAGTGTGCTACTTACAGGCAGGGGAACCTGAAGAAGTCTTATGGCTCACCTGGCAGCTAGAGCTTTCTGCTGCATCCACTGCTGCCCTACATCATTACATTAACAGGGACCTGAGAATTTGCATTTTTTTTGTTATCTCAGTGGCCTTGGACCCAACTCCCCAAGAAATAATGATGTCTGACAAGGAAAGATGAATTGCTACTCTGGGAAGCCTCCCGGCCACAAAAACAGGTTTTGAAATCTGGAATTGAACTTTCAGATATTTGTCCCCCCCCCCCCCCCCAAATAAGGTTCTGGGAGTAGAAAAAATTCACACATACCTGACATACAGACTTGCCTGCTTTACACCAAGAATGGGAAGCTTGTAGCTCCTCAAGGCATTGTAGGCTTTTTGAACCCCTCTATTACTTTTGGGTGGGAAATGAAATGTGATAAATTTTGCTTCCTAAAGCTTCTCAGTGTGGTGAATCACTTCTAAACATGTTTAAGCACCCCCATGCACTTTTCTGAGAATAAAAATAAAGTGTTTTTACTTTACATTTTTTTCATGTGCTGTGGTGGTTGGGAGTGGCCCCAGTGGATCCTGGGGTAATTGACTTGTGCACCTTTGCTTCTTTGCCCATGCATTATTTCCTGACATTTCTCACATTTTCTGATCATACAGTGAAATACCTGGGCTTCAGGGAAGGCACATAGTTCTGCCTGAATATCACCTAAGGGCAAAGATAGAGAAATATATTCTTGTTTCCCCCATACCATCTCATACTTCAGACGTACCACAGTAGAAACACATCTCAAGAGTCCACTAGGACTTCTGAACCATATTATAGAGTTGTCCATGGTCAGAAGAGCCATTATATATAATGAGTTGTTGTTAAGGCATTATATAGAAAGTTATATTTCCCTAATGGGGACATTTGTTCTATTTCTTTTGTAATATGGGCACATACTGAAGCATGGCATGGTTCGACTGCCTGTTGAATTTAGAAATCAGTAAACAACAAAAACTGGCTGAATTGCTGAAGAATAGTCCCCAACTGCAAAATCTATTCACTGTATGATGATTCTACAGATTTGCAACAAATTGTAGTAAGGCTCCCATTACCCAGCAGAGCTGGATCGAAGCACTAATTATCAGCGGAAAAGAGACTGTGCCCAGAGCAATTGTTTAGTTATGCAATGGCACACTTGAAAGGGGAGCAGTACCATGCTCTTGGTCATGCCATTGATCTGACTATAATCCAAATAAAAGTGATAGAACAACTAGGTGATTTTAGGTAGATAGCATACCAACCAAAGAAAGGGCAGGACCAAGAGCAGAATTTAAAGGAAGAGAGATTGACCCTAAAGTTAACATCATGTGTGAGGTTAGGTCGGAAAGTATGTTGTGGAACGGAAAAAGAAAGCCCTGTTTTGAGCAACCTAGTGTGGGAATAGAACAAATGATAGATTTGAGACAAATGGTCAATGATGAATATGTCTTAGATATATGAATTCAGATACACTAGAGTCAGTGCATTATTTGTTTATAATGTAAGCCGGGATGTGAAATCTTTGGCTTTCTAAGTGTTTTGGACTTGAATCCTTCAGTTCCCAACCAGCATGACAGTGACAAAAGATTGTGGGAATTCTAATTTAAAACATGCAGGTTTCCCCACCCCAAATAAAAAATGATGCATTTAACATGCATCTTACCCCCTGCACTCAGATAATTCATTGCACTTTGTTAAAATACCCAGTTCTTTAAAGACAATAATAGTTGTTGGGACATTTATATTGAGATCAGTCTGTGGGTGCATCTACATAGTAGAATTAATGCAGTTTGACACCACTTTGACTGCCACAGCTCAGTGTTCTGGAACTCTGGGAGATGTAGCTTTACAAAGTCTTTAGCCTTCTCGTCCAAATAGTCCTGGTCTTCACCAAACTACAGATCCTAGGATGTCATGGCAGCTAAAGTGGCAACAAACTACATTAAATCTACAGTGTAGATAAAATCTAAGAGTATTCCAGTGAGGTGAGTAAGCGATGCCTCACTTAAAAAAAAAAGATCTGCAACCTTATTTATTTATATTCTGCTTTACAGTACACATATAGGCAAACATTCAATGCCCTTTTACACAACGAACAATGACATACAATACACAGATAAGGTAAAGGCCTTCTCCTTTTCATTTCTGGCGTCTGGAGGCATTTCTCAACTTCCTGCCATGGGGAGGTGTTCTTGTTCCATTTTCCATGCCGAGGAGCCTTTCTGTCCGAAGACATCTCCAATCTTTTTGCTGGTATAACTGCATGGGGCACCCTTTTACCTTCCTGCCAATTGATCTACAATCAATTGGCGCGTGCCTATTGATCTACTCGCATTGCATGCTTTCAAACTGTTAGAAACTAGGGCTGACATTCGGGAGTTCACCCCGTCCCGTGGCTTCAAACTGCTAACCATCCAGTCTGCAACTTTTTCTGCAGCTAGCGATTTTAACCACTGTGCTACTGCAGCCCCAAACCTATTACATTCCACAGTGTTTCCAGATGAAAAGTTCCTCACACTAGAGTTTAGGAGGAACCATACAGCTGCTCTGCCCTTTTCTTGTTGAATTTTCAGAGATAAGTAAAACGATGAAGAAAGTGATGGAAACCCAAGGGAAGGTTACAAGTACTGGATTACATGGGTGGGTTTTACTGAATGAAATAGAGTCATGATGTCATAATGGCCTCTTCTGAAACCACTTTAAAAGTGATTCTAAATAGAAGTCAGTGGATCTGTGCCTGAAATCCATAAAGAAATAATGAGCAGTGAAGTGTAAAATGTATATAATCTAGGACTACTGCTGTTCATAATTCTTCTCTAGAATCCAGTGGAGAACAAATTATGTCCTAAGATGGTGACTAAGGAACTCTGACAGTAATAGAATTTGATATTGGGTGAAGAGAGTGGGAGAATGCATAAAAGAGCTGTGTTCAATTTACATTTTCCACTACGGTGCTTCAGCGAAAGGGCAAACTGGGAAATCAGTCTCTTTACAAGCTTGTATTCTCTTTAGAGTTTAAAGAAATAGTTGTAAAGCTGTCGAAACAATTGTTCTTATTACATAGTGTTCCCATTTGATGACTGCATTAGGACCTCACTGAGCAGGGAAACTAAATGTAGTCTGAAGCTGTTTCTTTAAGTCCATTTTTCACTGTGACATGTCTTAAAACATGACAACGGGGTAAATTAATTACTTGGTCTGCTTACATTGGGAATCACTATGGCTGGAACACTACTATTTCGTTAGTAATAATGACCTCATAAAGAAATTGGTTTCACTGTCTGCTTTGCCCCTTCCTACTAGAAACTTCCCCTTAATTTCCCAGTTTAATTTTTTCTTTTAGCAAACACAAGCACCTTGTCTAGTTCAGTGCTTTTGTTGTAGATTGTTCTTTCTTTGGCTGGCTTTATTACCCTAGAAGGAATTTTTTCAGGCTAATGCGTGCCTACTTAATAGGCATTGTTTTGTCGGATTACACAACTTTTCTTGCTTTCTATCTGGTGGACTCATTCTTCCCTTTCAGTAAATCTAAATAGTCTATCTGGTGGACTGGTTCTTTCCTTTTCTTTCCCTAAGTGTTTAATGGAAATGTATTTTCCAAAATCGAGATGGCTGTTGCTTCTGATGCTTCTTCTGTTTCTTTATAGTAAAAGGCTACTTTGGGAGATAACAAAGGCATGTGCACTCTAAACCAGTGTGGACTTGTTTGAACAAGTGGATGTTTTAAAGTGGAAAAGATAAATGTTTTACATATTCCTTCTTTCCTTACTGCTTAATATCTTCAAAGTGGAAGGGAACAAGGGGGATTTGTGTTCTTTTGTTTAAAATAGATAATAGGGAAAGATCTCTGATGTTGTGTAGCACATTTTTGATAGACACAGACAATTTTCCTCAATGAAGATGTGGGGTTTTTTTTCCTGTAAAGATTAGCTGCTCATTAACCATATGGATGCATGATGATAGTATTAGTTAATGAAAGTATGGGGGTGAGAGCCACTGTGATGTAATGGTTTGAGTCTTCAACTAGGATTCTGCGAAACTAGGGTTCAAATCTCTTCTCAGCCCTGGAAATATACTGAGCGACCCTGGCCAAGTCACATTCTCAAGACAATTTCATGATAGGGGTTTAGGGTTTAGGGTTTCCATACATTGGAAATTACTTGAAGGCACAAAGCAATAGCAACAATACAGATACCAATGGAGATTGGATAGATAATTTGGAGAGAAGCCAGGATGAGTAGATTTGAGTGATGAACACATCCCATTTGGTAATCATAATGATTATCTCTTCCATTGTTTTCATTGGTTACTATAGAACAGGGGTCCTCAAACTTTTTAAGTGGAGGGCCGGTTCATGGTCCCTCAGATTGTTGAGGGGCCGAATTATCATTTGAAAAAAAAAAGAACAAATTCCTATGCACACTGCTCATGTCTTATTTGTAGTACAAAAAACCCCAACAACAATTATTTATGTATTTATTTGCTAAATTTATACTCCACTCTCTCTCACCCCAAAGGGACTCAGAGTGGCTTACAAGTTGTATGTACATACAATATATTATATTATTAGCATAGTACAATATTAGCATTATATATTACTATATTGTACTATACCACGGTACCATATTGTTATTAGTAATATTACATTTAATATATAATATATAATTAATATTATTATATTATACAATATTATTACATTGTATTAATATTATTATTAGCCACCCTGAGTCCCCTACTGGGTGGGAAGGGTGGGGTACAAATACCGTAATAAATAAATATTATATTGTATTACATTATAATATTATTATCAATATTATATGTATACACAATATATTATATTATTACCATAGCACAATATTAGTAAATGAATGAACAATACAATATTTAAAAATAAAAACAATTTTAACCAATATAAACCTATCAGGATTTCAATGGGAAGTGTGGGCCTGCTTCTGGCCAATGAGATAGTCAAGTTAAGTAGGATTGTTGTTGTTGTTGTTGAGTGCCTTCAAGTCATTTCAGACTTTTGGCAAGCCTAAGTCTAAAACTGAGGGCGGGGGCCAGGTAAATGACCTTGGAGGGCCGCATCTGGCCCCCGGGCCTTAGTTTGGGGACCCCTGCTATAGAACATGGGAGCAGCCTCAATGACCACCTACAGTTTCTAAAAGATTCTTTTGGGCTCCGACATATCTGATTCACCCAGATCTATCATTTTCCACCCAAAAAAAGGTGTTAATTGTGTCTCTTGGAAGTTTCAACAAGCCGCAATTACAGCCCCTCTCTGCACCCTAGACCTACTGCAACATACAGTTATAGTGCCGGAGAACCAAAATCTCTTAAAGGCAACAGATCACATTAGTTCTTAGAAGCTAAGCATTGTCAGTCCTGTTTAGTGCATGTGAGACCACCAACTAACATCAAGTATTCAGGAAGTAACTGGAAAAACCTGAGTTTTCTTTGCATAAGAAAACTCATTGAAATGCACGAGGTCCCTGTAACTCAACAGACAACTTGAAGGCACATTTCACATTTATTTCCGCATTAGGGTTGGGGAGACCAAGGAAATGGCACAAATTTTTGTATCATAGGGCTGTATATTCATTTTATTCTGAGATATATATTCACATTTTTGAAGTACAGGCACTCCCCAAGTTATGAACAAGATAAGTTCTGTAGGTTTGTTCTTATGTTAAATTTGTATGTACATTTTTAAGTGTAACTCCAGATATAGATACAGGGGCATTTGTTTTGCTGTCTGTGCCCCTGTTCAGAAGATGTTACCATACTTTCTGTCTCTGTGATAACTAAATTTTGAACAATTTGCCTTGTTGTAGAAACAAGAATTGTTGATAAAGTTTCTGTTGAGACACTTTTTCTCCATGATAACTTTTTCAGGAGTGAATTTCCCCTCCAAGAGGTAGATTTCTCTCACTTAGTTTCACCCCTGTTCTTAACTATGAGTTGTTTGTAAGTTAGGTGTTTGTAATTCGGTGACTGCCTGTATACCATCAAGTGTATGTAATATAATCAATGTTTTTATTGATGTATGTGCCCCTGTTTGAATTAGACAAATGGACTGGAATCCAATTGGGCAGCTGCAAATACATAACCTACAGTTAATGTCTAGAAGCTACATAAGGACCTTAAAAGTCACCCAGTACCCATTTACTGGCAAGCAGGCAGTGGGATTGACAGAGGTCCATTCTCCTGTTGATCTGGAAACAGTTGCCTGATGGTCCTACCTACCCTCTCACCTGAATGACCTCTGACATGAAGAATATTTGTGATGGAAATCCTTTCTCCCCTATCACATCAGAGATCATTCATGGGAACATCAGGCAGCTGCTTATCAATTGACAGACCCCTGTTGATCCTAGTAGTTTTTAACTGGGAAGTGGGCCTTGGGAGAGTCTGGCTGGAATCCTATACAACACAACATAGTTACAGTGCTACATAGCACATAGTGACCCAAAATGATTCCGGGAATCTTTTCTATGTGGAAATTCACTTTAAAGGCATTGTTTATGCCTACATTTATGTCACAGTGCAGTGTTGCCCTGCAACATAAAAGTTTAAACATCTCACATGGCTCCATGTGCCATACCTAGCAATGTGACGTCTGTAATGGCAAATATGTCTGGCTGTCAGACTTCGATGACAGTTATAGCTCTTGCATGGGCTAAGCTAGCAAAAACTGAAAGAATCTTGACAACTCATCTTTTAAATTGGATTATTGAATTAAGAAGACCAATCTTTGCTGGAAATCCTTTTTGCAGGCTACATGAGGACTTGCCAAAGTATTCTGCAAAAAAAGAAAAGAAAAGAATTTAAAGTGACTGCCTTCACAAAACAGTATGTCGCAGCTATACTAATAATTTTGCTAATACTCGCATATGTAATCAACATTTCATTAGCTCCTCATTAAGAGCTGAACGTGTTGAAAATGAACAGTTTATTAGAGAAAGTATGCCTACACCAGCTGCATATTACAAACTGAAATGTCAATGACATTCAAAATTATACCTCTGAGAGTGCGTCTTAATGGGCCAACAAGGGTCCCATTAGCGTGACACTGTTTTTCTACAAGCTTTGCTGGCTGAATTAAGCATAATTTATTTCTATACTGCATAAACTCACCTTGTTTTGTAGACTACTGTGATTGAACTATTTTTCCTAATGATATACCTATCAAGTTTAATTCTTACACTGCTTTTATTCATCAATCTGCCACTGTAGTTAAAGCAATCTAAATGTAGCCCTTTGAACTTGGCTATGAGCTGCTCCTAATATCTTCTGATAGATACAATTCAAATATGGACCATGTCTCAAGTGTCTCTTTGCATCGCAAGGTAAAATTGTATCTCATATGGTATTCTTAGAAAATGTTTGATGGAGAAGCTGTAGTGAGCTATAGCAATGAAAGTGAATTATAACTCAAATTACTGATTTAGATGGTGGAATAGTCAATATTATGAATGTGAAGCTGACACTGGCTGGAGGCAAGTAAAGAAATATTAGGCCTGATTGCATGTCTGATGTGCAGAATAATATGAGATGTGAGTATTATGGAGATATAGTGTGGTCCTTTTATCCATAGATGTGAAATCCACAGCTTCACCTATGCTCAAGAAAATATTCCTCCATCCCCAGAAGTATTGGTGGGTTTCTCGAGGTACTCCAGTACAATTTTGTAGTATGCTTCCAGCAAAAATAATATAGGGTTTACTATAGATGGTTTATAGGGATGTAATCTCTATGGATACAGGGAATGTACTGTATAGTTTATGTAGGCATTGATAACACAGCCCAACAAAAAAAATTCTTGGTGTCTTGCCCCTCTCCCTTTAGTGGGTCGTTTCTATGTGCCAGGAGGCCCCTGGAGAGTCCTAATGACAGCCTGATAAGTTTTTCTTTATTTTAAGGCTTTTTGGGTGGGGCGGGTTGGGTGGCCTGATGCCATTTTGAAAGTTTTTGGGGTGGCATGAAGACACTCACCCAGGAAAGCCCGTGTTTTGTGGGGAGGTGTGGGGAAGCAGGTTTAAGCCCTGTCTAGAAGTGCCCTTAGATATGGTTAATCATGGTTTTCTATAGAGCAAGCAGATGGTGACTAGCTTATGGTATGATAAGGGAAACTGGTACCATTTATTTTGAATCAGCAGGGGGTTTTTTTTCCTGTGTCAGGAGCTACTTGAGAAACTGCAAGTCGCTTCTGGTGTGAGAGAATTGGCCATCTACAAGGATGTTGCCCAGGGGATGCCCTGATGTTTTTTGATGTTTTTATCATCCTTGTGGGAGGCTTCTTTCATGTCCCCGCATGGAGCTGGAGCTGATAGAGGGAGCTCATCCATGCTCTTCCCGGGTGGGATTCGAACCTGGCAGCTTTCAGATCAGCAACCCAACCTTCAAGTTACAAGGCTTTAATCCACTACGCCACCAGGGGCTCCTGTTAATCAGCAGGTTAAATATACCCCAAAACAGGGCTAACATTTGAAGCACTAAAATGTGTGAAAATTTGCCTTTTCTTTTTCAGAGGAAATAGTTACTGTATATACTCGAGTATAAGCCAACCCGAATATAAGGCCCGGGCTGTGGCGCAGGCTGGAGAGCAAGCCAGCTGCAACCAGCTGCAGTGAATCACTCTGACCAGGAGGTCATGAGTTCGAGGCCCGCTCGGAGCCTATGTTTGTCTTGTCTTTGTTCTATGTTAAAAGGCATTGAATGTTTGCCTATATGTGTAATGTGATCCGCCCTGAGTCCCCTTCGGGGTGAGAAGGGCGGAATATAAATGCTGTAAATAAAAATAAAATAAAATAAGCCGAGGCACCTAATTTTACCACAAAAATAACCTGGGAAAACATTGACTCCTGTATAAGCCGAGGGTGGGAAATTTCAGAAATAAAAATAGAGACCAATAAAATTACATTATTTGAGGCATCAGTACTTCAAAGTTTTCTTGCTTATTTACATAAAACTGTAATTTAAGATAGGACAGTCCAACTCCTGGTTAAATCATTATTCTTGTCTTCTTCAATTAAATGTCCTTATGTATCCTTTCAATAATAATAGAGTAAAATAATAAATGTAATAACAACAATAATAATAGAGAAAATAATAAATGTACCATATATACTCAAGGATAAGCCAACTCGAATATAAGCCAACCAAGAGGCTCACCCGAGTATAAGCCGAGGGGTTTTTTTTAGTCCTAAAAAAGGGCTTAAAAACTAGGCTTATACTCGAGTATATACAGTATATAAAATATAAAGCACCCATCAAACATCACTATTTTCATGTGTTAGAACTCTTATCACATATAGGAACATACAGGTTACTATTTCTTGTAAACCATCCAGTATTAAAACTGCAGCATTGACCTTGGGACAATCTAATCTCACCTTTAATTTCAAAAACAATTTTAATTACATTTTATATGAAAAGTTTCAATTAAAACTTTACAACTCAATGACTCATTTTTTTTTCTGGATTTACATTCTTCAGCTCTTGCAATATATCTTGTTTTCCATTTTATCCCTATGATGTTATCTGGAAAAGGAGTCTTCCTTCTGTATTTAGTAAAAAAAGGATAATTGCCCTGATTGAATGAACAACTAAAACAATATATCCTTTTTTAGATTTTTGTGTATTCTAAAAAAATTGACAACTAATTTTTTGTGATATTTTTCCTGCTGCTTCCCGTTTGTGCCAGTGTTCCTTTAGATCACAGATGGGCATCATATGGGCTGTTTTATAGAATCCAGCTATTTCACACACATTCCTTTTCCTAAACCTATGTGAATAGTTCTTTCGGCATATTCTGCATCATATAGGTCTTTTCTAAAATAAGCTCCTTTGTTGTACTATTACTACTTATACCACCATCGCCATCAAAATAGGTTTTTAAAAAATCTAAAAGTACCAAGATGGGCTAGCAAGAGTTTACAGTAGCCCCATGTATCTTGAAAATGGCTCCCCAGATCTTCAAAATAATCTAGCCCTTCTTCAGGTAGTAATGCACTGCTTATTTGTGAGAATGCTATGGGGAGCCAGAATGGTACAATGATCTGAGTCTTGGAATAGGACTCCAGTAGGTAAAAGGTAAAGGTTTTCCCCTGACGTTAAGTTCAGTCATGTCTGACTCTGGGGTGTGATGCTCATCTCCATTATTAAGCCGAAGAGGCGGCATTGTCCATAGACACGTCCAAGGTCATGTGGCCAGCATGACTGCATGGAGCGTCGTTACCTTCCCGCCGGAGCGGTACCTATTGATCTACTCACATTGGCATGTTTTCGAACTGCTAGGTTGGCAGGAGCTGGAGCTAACAGCGGCCGCTCCCGGGGTTTGAACCTGGGACCTTTCAGTCTCTAGCTCAGTGCTTTAACGCACTTAGCCACCGGGGCTTCAGTAGACTTAGTGCCAAATCCCTGCTCAGCTATTGAAATCCACTGGGTAACCTTAGACGAGTCATATTCACTCTGCCTCTAAGGAAGGCAATGGAAAATTTCTGAATAAATCTTTTCAATAATTTGTTGTTTGTCTCCAAGTTGTTTGTGACTTATAGAGATCTAAGAAGAATATATAACTGGGTTTTCTTGGCAAGATTTGTTCAGAATGGGTTTGCCTTTGCCTTTCTCTGAGGCTGAGAGAATATGTTTTGGTCAGGGTCACATAGTGGGTTTTTGTGACTGAACAGGAATTCAAGTTCTGTAGCTAAACATTCAGACCATGACATCACTCTGGCTTTTACAAACAAATAGCATGGCCTTAAGTCAATGTCAGCTTGATAGCATGAAACAACAATAATTCTAATGGCAATACATTTCATCTTCAATAAACCCTTTGATTACCCAAATGGTAGCATGCTTAGTTTAACTCTAGTGTTTTCATAATATGTGCAAGTTCTTTAGTGCTATGTTTCATCAGTTTTCTTGGGAGGAAATTTTGAACTCAGATTAGGAGAAGATGGGGTAATGCTGACAGGGGATAGGGAAAAGGCAGAACTACTTAATGCCTTCTTTGACTCAGTCTTCTTACAAAAAGAAAGCCATCCTCAACCTCAGCAATATGGAGTGGATGAAGGATCAGGGAAAATCCAACCCCAAATAGGGAAACAAGTCACCCAGGAACACCTGGCCACTTTAAATGAATTCAAGTCCCCAGAGCGAGATCAACTACATCCAAGAGTATTGAAAGAACTAGCTGAAGTTATTTTGGAACCACTGACAATCACTTTGAGAGTTCTTGGAGAATGGGAGAAGTCCCAGGAGATTGGAGGAGGGCAAATGTGGTCTCTATCTTCAAGAAGGGAAAAAAAGGACAACCCAAACAATTACCGTCCGGTCAGCCTCACGTCGATACCAGGCAAGATTCTGGAAAAGATAATTAAGGAAGTAGTCTGCAAACACTTACCATGTTTCCCCGAAAATAAGACAGTGTCTTATATTAATTTTTGCTCCCAAAGATGCTCTAGGTCTTATTTTCAGGGGATGTCTTATTTTTCCATGAAGAAGAATTCACATTTATTGTTGAACAAAAAAAATGAACATTATAGGACTTCCGGTGAGCGCTGAATGGCGACAGACGTGCACCATCGGGGCTCCTGATGGTACACACGGGATCGCGTCCAATTTGAGCCCTTGGCTCAACCCTCCCCGTGGATCGATACGGTGAGGATAGCAAAGTCCGCTTTGTCCACCGATGGCCCCAAAAATCAACCACCCCTCAAGGGTGGAGGATTGAGTGGGTCCGGAGGACTTGGACAAGCATGGAGCGGCCCGTGCGCTAGTGAGGGTCACCTCTCTACAAGCTGTATGCCGCGCTCGCATCAAGAAGGAATAAATTGTTTCAGTGCAACGAGACTCCTGGCATGGGGAAGCCGGAGATAGAAACGTAAGTTCAAACATTGATTGGGCTCACTATCGGCTGTGGAGGAATTTGGCTGTAACGAGTAGGCTATAAGAGTATTGTGTCCAGAGTTTATGAGATGATGAGACTATGAGATTATGAGGAAGACGTACCCTGCACCCACCGTATAGTCCTTGTAATATAGCATATATCCAGTTGGGATTTAAGTGTTAGGATGGGGTCCGGGAAGTGTTAGAACCGGGAAGAGACGGACCGGGACACGAGAAAAAGAGACTGTGTAAGCGTGCTTGGAGGTGGCTTATGGACGGCAGATTCTAAAGAGAAAGGCAGCGTTATAATATAATCTCCTTTTTTCGAACGGGCCCGAGGAAGAGGGTGAGATTGGAAATCCACTGACCTTGGAGCAAGTTGTTGTGTCTGCGGCAGCCCTCAGGAGATAAGCGGAGGCTCGCGAGAGCTGCGGGGGAGCCTACAGCCCTGGCGAGAAACTGCTGAAGAGAAAGGAAGGAACACGGAGGGAAAGCTTTAAGCGACACACATTACGAGGAGGAACTACTCAGAGGGACGCTGTCGATCTTCCGGTGGGAAACAAACACGTTCAAAGCTGTCCATGACCAGTAAAGATTAGTAAAGACTCCAGTAGACCATCGCAGGAACTTTAATTCGTAGAGAAGAGGGGCTGTGTAAGTAAAATAAGGGTACCCCGGATAACAGGCCACTGGTGGAGTCAGGTCGGAGTTACGGAGCATATTGACATATTGACAACAGAGGCGGGGAGCGACCCAATAATAAGGGGAAGCTTGGTTCCGGGAGGAGCAGTACCTGAAGAAAGGGTGTATGGTCTCTATGGTGTTTTCTTTTTTTTTTTAGTACTGTATTATTATATTATTGAGTATACCCCAGGCTGTGTCTTCATTGCAGGGAAGTGAGTAAAACAGGCATTTAAGCAAGAGAAGAGGAGCTTCTTGGTATTGAAACCTGAGCCTGAGGAAGCAACCAATATATATAGTGTGGTACTAAGGATATAGTCTGAGACAGTCGGAGGTCGTGGAGACCTGGAAATTGCAGGAGTGAAAGTGTGACGGATTGGATCCAGAGCACCTGAGCCATATACTGGCGAAGAGTTTGATTCATAATTACAATATAACAACATAACAACATAGTAAGGAACAAATAATAGTACGTAAGAGAGGAGCATGGCAACCTTTAAGGGAAAGCTGGATAAAGATTGGAAAGAGCTGAAAACAGGTCAAAGAAGGAACTCGATCTCGGCCCCGGATGAAGTAAACTTGAAAGATCTTTTGAGAGAGATCCAACGGGTCTCGGAGAAACAAGACCTGCTACAAAAGGATATTCAAGTTATTGCCAGTAAACAAGACTTGCAACAAAAATTATTTCAAGAAGAACTGACCGAGTTAAAAAAAGAGTTGAGAGAGGAGATGTGCACAATCAAAAGTGAGGTGCAAAAAAACTCAAAGGACATTCTTGAACTGAGAGATGAGAAAGTAAAAGAGGAAAGAATGCGAAGTAAACTACAAAGGAGAGTAGAAGGGATTGAAGCTAAGAATAGTAAATTAGAAAAACTACAGGAAAAAATGGAATTAAACGAAACGGAATTCCAACTGAGATTTAGGAATGTCCAGGAAGAGGCTAAGGAGAATATTAGAAGCACCATAATTAGATTAGTAGCAAAAACTATGAACAGCAGCGAACAGGAAACTAGTGCTCAGATAGATAGAGCATATAGAATAAACACGAATTATGCAAAAAAAAATAAAGTGGCTAGGGACGTAATTGTTCATTTTGCAAGAAAAAACTATAGAGACGAATTACTGAGAAACAATAAAAGCAATCCAATTTTCCACAAAGACAGAAGAGTTGCAGTATTAAAAGAGTTTCCACTATCTATATTAAACAGACGCAGGAACTACTTCTTTCTTACGGACGAACTAAAGAGACTGCAAATAAAATTCCGGTGGGAGAAATACGAGGGGATTATGGTGACCTACAATGGTGAAAAAAATTGGATTACTTCTGAAGAGAAAGCAGACGAGTTTTACCGAAAATTGAAGAAAGATTTATCCCAAAAGAAACAACTGGAATCTGCAGAAAAGGAAAAAAACCCCAAGGACACAAAAAAAAGAAGATTCGACTCTCCTAAAGAAGCTGAGGAGCTACTGATCCAGTTTTCAAAGGACAAAGAGACCGGGGACTTATCGGACAGCGCGGAGGAAGTAGAAGAGGAGACAGCGGCAAATGAATGATTTTAACCAATCAATAAAGGTTTTCTCAAACAATATCAACGGTCTGAACGCGCCCACAAAGAGAAAAAGGGTATATAATTATCTAAAAAAGAATAACTTTGATGTAATTGCTTTACAAGAAGTGCACATCAAACAAAGTCATGCCAAATATTTGATTAACGACAACCTGGGAAAGTTATACCATTCTCTAGATCGGGAGAAGAAGAAAAAAGGAGTGGCCCTGTATATCAATAATAAATTAAATCCATCTTTAGAATTTAAAGATAATGAGGGTAGAATAGTAGCAGCGAAAATTGAATCAAACTCAGAAACAATTTTAATTTGTAATATTTATGCACCTAACGGGCCAAAAAGAAAGTTTGTCAAAAATTTAAGAAACCATATTAGGGACAGTGATTTTAATCACATTATTATAATGGGGGACTTCAATGGTATATTGGAAAAAAATAGAGATAAAAAAGCATATAAAAAGACCATAACAAACAATATGTTACCACAGAATTTTATAGATCTAAAGAATGAATATGATCTCCACGATTCGTGGAGATTGAGAAACCCCACCCAATTAGATTATACATTCTATTCAAGCCGCCACAATTCGTGGTCAAGAATCGACATGATTTGGGTGTCTAAATTATTAACCACTAAAATAAACAAGGTAGAAATTCTGGCCAGAGATTTATCTGATCACGGTGCTATGTTAATGGAAGTCAACAAGAAGAAAATAAATTTGAAATGGAGATTAAATGATAATTTAATTAAAAGAGAAGAGGACATCGTCAAAATTAGGCAAATGACGAAAGAATATTTTAAATTTAACAATATTCAAGACTCTGACCCACTAATTATATGGGATGCCTATAAGGCAGTGGCCAGAGGGTTCTTTATTCAGCAAAAGAAGTTAAAAACGAGAATGAGAAAGGAGAATTTAAACAGATTACAAATTCAAATAGAGCAAAAGGAAAAAGCACTTAAAGCGAATCCGGGTAACAACAAAATAAACCAGCAGTTGACCATTCTTAGGAACCAGAAAAAAAACCTCGAATTAGATAACTTAGCAAACCAGATAAAGTGGGCAAAGCAATACTCATTTGAAAACGCTAACAAGCCTGGAAAGTGGCTTGCTAGAATATTAAGGAAGAAAAGACATAGTCAACAAGTATTAAAAATAAATTCGCAAGGGAGAACAGTGTATACCGATGAGGAAATAAAGGAAGAATTCAAAAAGTATTATGAGCAACTGTACGAAAAGGAAGGGATCAGCCAGGAGGAAATAGTAAAATATTTATGTAAGAAAAAATTGCAAAAGATAACAGATGAGCAACGATTAGACTTAAATAAAGCAATAACATCCGAAGAAGTGAAAGAAGCGATAAAAGAAACAGAAGCAAATAAAGCGCCTGGATTAGACGGGTTCATAGCTGGGTTTTACAAAATTGAGCAGGAGGAGGTTATTGCACATTTGGTGCAAATAATGAATTTGGTCTTAACAGAAAGTATTATCCCAAAAACGTGGAGTGAAGCGGAGATAATAATGATTCATAAGGAAGGGAAAGACCAAAGTGATGTTAAAAATTATCGACCAATAGCGTTGCTAAACACGGATTACAAACTTTTCACAAAAATTATGGCAAAAAGATTATCAAAATTTTTAAACAATTGGATCGCAGACGACCAATCAGGCTTTTTACCAAACCGCAGCACTAAAGATAACATCAGGATAATAATTGACGCAATCGAATATTATGAGTATAATCACCAAAAGACAGTAGGCTTTCTCGCACTTGATGCCGAGAAAGCTTTTGACCAGTTGAATTGGGATTTTATAAAATTGCTATTACGAGAATTAGATATGGGGGCACAGTTTCAAAATACTATAAATGCTATATATACTCAGCAAGAAGCTATCATCGGTCAAACGTCGGGAAAGTTTAATATCAATAGAGGAGCCAGACAGGGCTGTCCACTCTCGCCGTTGATTTTTATATTGACCTTAGAAATCTTATTGCGTTCCATAAGGGAAGATAGCAAGCTAGTAGGAATTAAAGTAGATAGTCAGGAGATAAAAGCCAGAGCATTCGCGGATGATGTAATCTGCATAATAGAAAACCCTAGGGATAATATAAGAATTTGGCTAAATAAAATCGAAGAATTTGGAAAATTGGCAGGGTTCAAAATTAATAAAGACAAATCAGTAATGTTGACAAAGAATCTGACACCACTGGATTTGGAAACAATAAAGAAAGAAACGGGACTCCAATTTGCAAACAAAATTAAATATTTAGGTATCTGGATTGCGACAAAAAATAATCGTTTGCTGGAACTTAATTACGTGAGGAAATGGAAAGAAATAAAAAAAGATCTGGAGGAATGGAAAAATTTAAAAATATCTCTGTTAGGTAGAATAGCGACAGTAAAAATGTCAGTCCTTCCAAAGATGTTGTACTTATTCAGGAATATTCCCATAATAAGGAACAACCAAATATTTAACAATTGGAATAAAGACATAAGAAAATTTGTGTGGAACAACAAAAGACCCAGGATTAAGCTCTCGACGATGCTAACCCCCAAAGAAAGAGGGGGACTTGACTTGCCAGACCTCAAATTATACCATGAGGCCTGTGCTTTAGATTGGATTAGGGATTGGGCGAACTTAAAAAAAGCGAAAATTTTATCATTAGAAGGCTACAATTTAAGAAGGGGCTGGCATGGGTATTTATGGTATGGTAAACATAAAATTGAAAGGAATTTTGGTAATCATTTTGTGAGATCGGCGCTACTAAAAACTTGGATTAAGTATAAAAGATTCTTCTATGAAAAGACTCCGCTGTGGCTCTCGCCGCTAGAAGCATATCAGAGACGAGAATTAGGGTGGATATCCTGGCCAACGTATAAGGAGGTGTTAAACTGGTCAAATAGGAATGGATTGCCAGAGATAAAGAAGTTAGAAGAAATTCAAATCAAATATAAGAATATATCATGGCTACATTATTATCAATTAAGAGATTGTTTCAGGGCTGACAAAAAACAAGGTTTTAGTCCATCAGATGAGTTTTGGGATATTATTTTACATAGAGAGAAAAAGGTATTAACTATTTTATACAATAAATTAGTGGAGTGGTCTACGGAAAAGGAAGTAACAAAGGAATCAATGCTAAAATGGTCAAGAGATATAAACAGGCCAATTCTAATAAACGAATGGGAGGCGATTTGGAATAAGAAAATTAAATATTGCCGGGCCACTGACCTAAAGGAAAACTGGATTAAAATTATTCATAGGTGGTACCTGACACCTAAAAAAATTGCACTAATGTATAACAATATAGATAACAAATGTTGGAGGTGTAAAGAGCAGGTGGGGTCTTACTTCCACATGTGGTGGAGCTGCAAAAAAGTTAAAAAGTTCTGGTCTATAATTAATGTGGAAAGTAGGAAAATTCTGAAAATAAATTTGGAATGCAAACCTGAATACTACTTATTAGGGCTATACAATATCTTTGAAAATGAGAATAAAGTAGAAGCGAAAAACAAGGAGAATTTAGATAAAATTTATACTTATTTAATAACGGCTGCGAGACTGGTAATTGCCAAATATTGGAAGAATGCAGAAACCCCTACGAGAGAGATGTGGCTAAACAAAGTCATGGATATTAAGAATATGGATAAGTTAACCTTTTTGATTAAAAAAAATACAGGAGGAAGAATGAAAGAAACGGACTGGACACTCTTTGAAGATTATGTAGAAGAAGAGCTAAGAAGATGAATTAAACAGGATGACTAACAGAAGATAGTAGAGCGGAGGTCCACCCCCCCTTCCCTTCCCCACCCCATTTTAGGGCCCTTTACCTATTACTTTCCCTTTCCCTCCCCAAAGGTCTGGCCTCCCCACGCACTACCCACCCCTTCCCCCCCCCCTCCCTTAATTCCCTGCCCCATAACCTACCTCTCCTCCCACTTTTCCCCTTAGATGACAAGTGTTATCTGGAAATTCTATAATAAAGATTATTTCAAAAAAAAAAAATGAACATTATATACTGTACAGTAGTTGTCATCACAAACCAGCATAACCAGACAAACTGTGAATCCTATCAAGAATTTCTTGTTACTACCATTATTTCCATGTACAACACTCTATGGTACATACATTTACCAATCCTGCATGCTCTGGTGTTCTGTTTGGTGGGCATGCTTCCAAACAAAAACTTTGCTAGGTCTTACTTTTGGGGGAGGCCTTATATTTAGCAATTCAGCAAAACCTCTATTAGGTCTTATTTTCTGGGGATGTCTTATTTTAGGAGAAACAGGGTAGAAACGAATGTGGTCATTGCTAATAGTCAACACAGATTTATCAAAAACATGTCATGCCAGACTAATCTGATCTCTTTTTTCAATGGAGTTACAAGCCGGGTAGATGAATGGAATGCCATGGATGTAGCATATCTGGATTTCAGTAAGGCCTTCGACAAGGTCTCCCATGACAAACTAGTCAAATGTAGGCTAGGCAGATCTGTAATTGGTTAAGCGAATGAACCCAAAGGGTGCTGACCACTTCATCCTGGAAAGAAATGACGAGTGGAGTGCCGCAGGGTTCCACTCTGTGCCCAGTTCTGTTTAACATCTTTATTAATGACTTAGATGAAGGGCTAGAAGACATGATCATCACGTTTGCAGACAACACCAAATTGGGAGGGATAGCCAATACTCGGGAAGACAGGAGCAGAATCCAAAACAATTTTAACAGATTAGAGAGATGAGCCGAAACTAACAATATGAAGTTCAACATGGACAAATGCAAGATACTCCACTTAGGCAGAAAAAATGAAATGCAAAGATACAGAATGGGGGATGCCTGGCTCAAAAGTAGTATGTGTGAAAAAGACCTTGGAGTCCTTGTGGACAACAAGTTAAACATGAGCCAACAATGTGATGCAGTGACATCACAGAAAAGCCAATGAGATTTTGGCCTGCATAAATAGTATAGTGCCTAGATCCATGGAAGTCATGCTAGCCCTCTATTCTGCCTTGGTCAGGCCACACCTGCAATACTGTGTGCAATTCTGGGCACCACAATTGAAGGGAGATGTTGACAAGCTGGAATGTGTCCAGAGGAGGGCGATTAAAATGATCAAGAGTCTGGAGAACAAGCCCTGTGAGGAGTGGCTTAAAGAGCTGGGCATGTTTAGCCTGCAGGAGAAAAGACTGAGAGGAGACATGATAGCTATGTATAAATATGTGAGGGCAAGTCATAGGGAGGAAGGAGCAAGTTTGTTTTCTGCTGCCCTGGAGACTGCAGAACAATGGCTTCAAACTACAGGAAAGGAGATTCCACCTGAACATTAGGAAGAACTTTTTAACTGTGATAGCTGTTCAGTAGTGGAACTCTCTGCTCTGGATTGTGGAGGCTCTTTCTTTTTGGAGGCTTTTAAGCAGAGGCTGGATGACCATCTATTGGGGATGCTTTGAATGCGATTTTCCTACTTTTGGGCAGGGGATTGGACTGGATGGCCCACGAGGTCTCTTCCAACTCTATGATTCTATGATTACTACTCCATAATGTGCTCTGCCTGAGATCTCTAATTCATTGATATACATTTTACTCAAGAGATTCTAAACTGAAATTTCCAACGTAAATTGCCTTGGAGCTTAAATATGTTGGGTTTGGCAATCCCTATGGACCTGAAGAGAGATCTACTGGAACAAGCTGGATTTATAGATAAAGTGGACTGCTCAGCTGTATACCATACAAATTCAATATTTTGCTAGACTCTTGTCTTTCTTTTGGGATTGCTTTTGTACCATTAAACAACTTTACCACCATGCTTCAAAACAATCTAAAGTTTATACACCATGCAGGCACTTCTATTTTTAGCTTGTTTTTGTTGTTGTTAAAGCATTGAACTGAAATAACCATATCACAAGAGAAATGAAAGAAATGTCAAGGCAGGCATGCAGCTGAGAAGTGAGTCCCTTACATTTGGGAAGGTTCCAATATAAGGAATGTTGGTCACCAAGCTGCACAACCCACAAAGCACTATTTGAAGAGTCTCAGAGTCTCCATTACGAAAAGGAGTTGAACGTTGGACCTAGGCTATGGCCAAAGATAAAGAGAGTAAAAGAGAGATTTGTCTCTAGCAATTCAATTTTTAAAAGGGCTAAAAGGTGATCCTGCTGTCATTATCATCTGACACTGTGTTCTTCAATCAAAGAAATGACTAATTTACAGACTAGCTACTTCAGTCTTGCAAATCGTGGAAAAAATAAGTCTTTCTCTGTCAAAAAGGTGTTGCTGTCTTTGAAAGCAGAGTTCCCAAGCATTCACTAGCTCTTGGCTTTATTTTTAATTTTCCACAGTTCCAGAATTGTTTCTGTTATTAGGTTTGCTTTACCTAGTAAGCATGTTGTCTTTATTTAGACAGGCATTAAATCTATGGCAAGGACAGGAGGAACAACCTAGATCAACCAGTAATTAATTTCTGGAAGAAGATATAAGAAGATATCTGGGATCAAGCCTACCCTGGACACTGGAATGTTGAACCCAGCACATTTTACACAGGTCTGCAGTGTGAGATTGCACCTAAGCACAGATTTTGGAAGCAATGATCTATAAGTAATCTACTTACCTGCAGCATATTACACGTGGCTGCAACAACTACATGTGTAAAATATAATGGAGCAAGACATTACTGTTCCCATACAACCCTAACAAACTTTGAGATATTCAGGGGAGGCCCTCATTTTTGTCCTATCTACTCCCATAGCTATGTCTGCTGGGAACATGGTAAAGGACAAGTGTCTGCTCTGAGCCTCTGAAACTTTCTTGTTTGAAAGGCAAGACTGGCTTGCTACATAGTATACTTATGGCAGCATAATATAGGTTTAGCATCACTTATCCAGATTTCCAAAACCTGAAATACTCCCCAAACCATCACTGTTCGCATGGGTAGCTGATATAGTGAAACTTTCACTTTCTCGTGATTTGATGTACACAAACCTTGTTTCACGCATACAATTATCCAACATACTGTGTATAATTTTTTTTCAGGCAATGCCTAGAAACACAAATGAATTTCATGCATAGACTTGGGTATCATCTCCAAGATATCTCATTACATATGCACATGCAGATTTTCCAAAATATGAAAAAAAATAATCTAAAATCCAAAACACATCTGGTCCCAACTATTTCAGACAAAGAGTGTTCAACCTATATTTTACTGTATTGGACATGCCTTTGGAAATTAACTGTTTATGGAGTAGGACTTTTTAACAGTGTGCTATATTGTTATTTCTTGCCTTTTTACAGATGTGTATTAAAATTGTTTTTAATTCTATTGATGGTTTATATCATTTTTTCCTACAATTTTGTAAAGTTTTATTGATGTGAACTGTTATCTGTAGCTGTTTTGTTTTTTGTATGCCACCCTGAGTACTGGGGCTGGGGTAAAGATGAAATGCAAATTCAAGGGGAGCCATAAATTATGCTGCATAATTTGTATGTAGGTTTCAGGGTCAATTCTCATTGTCTCCAGATATAACAGGTGGGGCCCACCTGGAGCTCAGAGCTGCTGCTAATCAAAACAAAAAAATTCTTGACTCTGGTTTAACAGACAGGTGAGTTTTTCTTATCTTAGAAGGAATGAAGCCTTTTTCCTTATTCATGGATATCATTTAGGTTTTCTGTTTGCTGCTTAATACTTGGAGTTATGCACATCGTGAATAGGGGTGTCTTTCTGCTCCCAAGGGAGAAATGTCTCTTTCAGTCTGGTCTGCTGTCACCAAACTGAATAGATCAGTTCTTTGTGCCCTGTGGTTGAGCAATCCAGGAGTGAAGAAGAATCATATGGCATTTGAAATCTTTTATGCTCTCTTGTTCTCTTGATGCCCGTTAGTGTGACGTTGGAATGCACTTTGATTTGAAAAAAAACTTGGTTTGTTTTTAATTTTGCTATTATTTTATTTCTTTGTTAATGTTGATCTCTTGAGCGTTTAATATTATCTGTCTTATTTGTTTTCATTTGTAGCCACTTTGAGTGATGGTTTTGGAGAAAGGGAAGATTGTAACAAAAATGGCAGTAATTAGAGCAGTCGTTTTTTAAAAAATACTTGATTGATACATCAATTCAATTAACAAACTTTTACCATTTAAGTCTTAACTCAATATGTATTATTCTAAATGTCACTTTACCGTAAATGACGCTTTATATATTCCTTAGATATGTATCACTCATGCCCTGTCAAGAGTCAGATGCCAATTTGAGAGCAAAACAGAGTTTATTCAAGAGATAACCCAAAAAATAGACACAAACACAAAAGATGGCTTTAAACACTTAACTTTCAGTGTTTTAAAGCTGTCCAAACAAAAATATAACAAAAAGTATGCTTTAGCAACCAAACCAGATTATCCAAGCAAATAATCCAGATAAAACAAAAGGTGCTTCAATTCAGCTCTAAACAAACTAAGTTGGCTTGGAAAAGCAGCCAAAACAAAACAAAGACTTGGAAAATCCCCAAAAAACTCCCAAGAGTCACAAGCTAGCAGTTTTAACACAAAGCTCTAAACAGAAACAAAAACCGGGCAAAAGAGCTTGCAAACAAACTTGGAGCCAGTGCAAAAGGGAAAGAATGGTTCCAAACCCTTACTGTTGCAAGCAACAGGCTTTGGGGATTTAAAGGGGCAGTGCAAGAAGATGTCGTCAAACCGGTCCGGAGTCGAAATAGCAGGAACAGCAGCAAACTGCTTCAGGAGTGCAGGTAATGCCAGAAGCTCAAGGGACAAGGCGAAGAGACGTCATCAGATTGATCCAGGGTCAGGACAGGAGACAGCAGCAGGGTCCGGAGGGAAGCCAGAAGTCAAGAGCCATGGGTAGACTAATCAGAGGGCGAAGGCAGAAACAGGGTCGAATTCCAGTCCAGGGTCCAGAGGTTGTAGTCATCAATTCTAGGTCCACGAAATGGCACAAAGAGCCAAGGCAATTGAGGCAACAGCAGATCTGAAGCAAAGTCCCAGTCCAGTCTTCTTAAACACGTACAGGAATCCCAATGGCGCCCAGCAACACCTTGCCACAAGCAAAGTGAAGTGACCAAACACTCCCAATTTATCCCAATTCTCCCTGGGTGTCCAAACACCAACACCCAAAGAGCAGGTGTCCCAAATCCTTAATCAGCGTCAGAACTCCACACAGCTAAAGCTCATGGATTGGGTGTGTCTAATTCATCAGAATTCCAATCATCCTGCCCACACCCAACACCATGCACACCTGAGGATCCATCCTCCCTCCTCCAAGCAGACCAAGTGGGATCTGACCTGAAGATACCCAAGGTTCAGCAGTATCCATGGGCCCCAATTCCCCAGGCATCTCCGGTGCCCGTGCCCAGTCAGTGCCCACTTCCTCAGCCACCACCTGTTCACCAGCATCCATTTCTTCCACAAACTCCCCATCTGAATCTTCCTCAGAAAACTCCCCATTGAGGTCCCTAATTGTCTTTCTGTACAAATCCTCCAACGAGCCCTCCTCGTGAGGGTTTTTCCTTCCTCTCCTGATCCCACCACCATCATCCACAGTCCCCGAAGGCGCAGTCACAACACGCCCTCCCCTCCAATTTTCCCCCTCCCTCCTGGAACAGGGATTCCAATGATGTCATTGCATTGATTTTACCATGTGGAAAGCCTGGTTCAAAATGCTATATCTATCATCTCCATCTGTTTTGCCAGTTCGAATAGACCATTTCCTATACCAGTCTTGTTATACTCGTTTTTCCTTTGATTAATGAAATCATTGATTATGTATTCTGAGAGATAAGACCACCAAGTTTCCACATCCCATCTTTTATTGTCTCTCCATCCTTGGGCTATTTTAGCCTGTATTGCAGCTATCCTATTTATTTAGGATTTCTGTCCATTTATTGTTGTCTTCCTTTGCCTCTATAGTGACATAAATATAGCTTTATCCCACTTTAATTTATTCCTTAATAATGATAGCAGTAGTGATAAGAATAAGAATAATATAAATTTTACAACCTCTAGTGAAGGCAGAGTGTTAATTATTTTGTTAAGTGAAATGAAAAGGTCCAAAATGAATTACAAGTATAGATCCTGGCATCTATTTTGTTCTTTTTCCAATTCTTTGCCTCATTAATTTTTTAGAAAGTCTTTTTGGCAAATCTAGGTGCCATCCAGGTTCTGATGGCTTTCAGATCATTAACGTTCTTTCCCCCTTTTCCCTCTGTTTTCTGTGCATAGCAGAGTCCATAAGAGAAAAACCCATATTGATAGCAAAAAATAAGGTAGAATTTGGTTAAATAAGGAACAGATTCTTATTTTGAGATAACTTTCTAATAGAATCTTTTTAGTGCACATACAGTATTAGAACACTAAATATTTAATATATTTCCAAATGTAAATGGCTCTTAAGAGAGAAATTATTATGGGTAATCCATCTTGAAGTTACTATTAAAGCTTATATTAATCCTTGACCAATAAGTGAGATGCAGACAAATGGTCTAATTTAGAAAATGTTTCCATTTTGCATACTAAAAACTGAAGAGATTAACAAAAGCCTAAATATCTGTTAATCTTTCCAATGCAGAATTGATGTCTGAAGTGCAGCTGAATGATTACTAAATCTAAATGAATGTAATATTTGGAATGTATTCTGAAATGCCATTATGCAAATCACATTTTTGTTTTGAATCAGTCAACCTTGTGCAAAGTGAAAATAAAACTGTACTGTACCAATTTGGCAATTTGGACCAGGGTCAAGTTGAGTCCAAATTGGTAAGTTGATCTGCTCTTTACCTTGAATTTGAACTGAGATTTAAGGATGCAATTCCCACTTATTGTTTTGCATTGGGAAACCAAATTGGCGTTAACTTCTTTATTTTTTCATACATTCAATTAAAATTGAGGCACACCTTAGACTCAGGACAATTTCACTGTGGCTCCCACACACTTCTGTTTGAAACCCAAGGGGGACACAATAATTAACAGAAAAAGGCAACAGAGGATCTAGCTAGGCAAGTGGTGGTGAACCTATGGCAAGTGTTCTGGAAGGATCATGTAGTGCCCTCTCTCCTGGCAAGTATGTTGTCACCCACCCCACTTGCCTTATTGCTCACCCCCATTACTGGTTCACCATCACTGAACTAGGCTATCCAATGAGGCAAAAGGAATTTTGAAAGAGAGATAGTCCATGAAAAAAACTCAGATGACAATCAACAGATACCCGTCCCTGTGCTTTCTGTGTCACTTGCAGAGTTGACCCCAGCAATTGGAGGCAAAGATGCTCAATGAGATAATCAATTGTATAACTTCAGTTGACATCATATAATTTCTTCTGATATGCACTGTAGTACTATTGAGATTCTTGTCTCATGTTTTCTGAGGCTGTGCAGTGCAGATTAAGATAATCCAGTTCAAATTGGATAATGTGAATTTTCTGCTTTGATAACCTGGGTTATCTGGCTGTGTAGAAGGAGCCCAATAAAGCTATGGCTTCACAAACCCTGTCTCTACTCCTCCCTCTCTGCATCACCCCACCATAATGCTTTCCTTATTTTCTCATCCTAACAGTGCACTGTCTAGTCTTTTCCCATATATTGCCTGGATCTTCATTGTGCTTTTGACTGTGCGGTTCCCTTCCAGAGCTGAACTGGGCCAATCAGATCCAGCTGACTGGCCCAGGTTGACAGGTTGTACAATTTGGTCCAGTTTTATCTTGCTATTGTTATACTGGAATTCTAGCAGAGCAGTCAAACCAGATGTACAGTTTTTTTCTGTTTAAAACTTGCTTTGACACTACTGAAAACATGCTTTGCCACCACTGATATTCTTTGCTGGGGTGGACAGCCGGTTCTTCATGGTAGACACAGTTGCAACATCTGGAGGACTATTTCAAAACATCTGGAAAGGCTGCAGATGCTCTGCCTATAGCTGATATGAGAAACTTTGGGCCTTCAAGATATTTTAGATTTAGTTCCCTGATATCCCAGCTGGCATGACTAATATAGTAAGGGAGCATAAGGTATGTAGTTCAAACAAATGGAGGACCGTACTTCTGTGGTACCTCATTTAGACTTACATTTTGCTGCTGCACATGGTTATGATGATGGAAACAATATTTAGCAGAACAAAGCCTTGAAACAGTGTGATTTTTCAGTTACTGTTCCTTGACACATTTAACATTTGTCGGTATATCTTATGAATTGAGCTAGGATTGGCTAGATTCATGGAAATGTAGATATTTTCAGCTTTCTGAGTTGATGTCCATACACTAAGACAAGAGATATTATCACCCAGAATTACTTTGCATCAGATAACCCACAAAGAACTAGATGTGCAGTGTAGGTATTCTATTGTATGTTGATCTGAAGAGGTGTAAATACTTGTCTCCAGATTTTCATTGCTTCCATGTTCATTTTTTTCATCTAAAAATGGCCAGGGCAAAATGTGCCAATTTGCGGATTTTTATCAAGGAATTCTTTTTTTGTGCCAAGCAGTGGAATTTATTGGTACCAAAATGCAATTTACTGATGAGTCATGATGCAGCAAAGCAGAACTAGCATGGTCTGGCTGTCTGTAGATTGGATCTCTTGGGAAGAAATCAACATTTCTTCCATTGGAATGAAACTGGAATTGCTTCAGATTGGAAACTCGCCCATAATACAAGTACACATTTTATCTGGTTTTCTTTTACTTTCATCCTACATCCTGTCTTCTGTCCCTGAGTGCTTGGTAGAACACACGATCTTCACACACAAACACTTCTTTGGGCTGTCTGTAGATTGGATCTCTTGGGAAGAAATCAACATTTCTTCCATTGGAATGAAACTGGAATTGCTTCAGATTGGAAACTCGCCCATAATACAAGTACACATTTTATCTGGTTTTCTTTTACTTTCATCCTACATCCTGTCTTCTGTCCCTGAGTGCTTGGTAGAACACACGATCTTCACACACAAACACTTCTTTGGGCATCAACCATTTCTACACTCTGCAGTACATTGCCATTCTCATTAGAGTCAGGATATCCCCACAACTCACATAGTTCAAAGGTTTTTAAAACCCTAGTGTGTGAGAGTTGAACTTATCCCCTCTTCAAATATTGATGCATTTCCCAAATCATCCTTCCTGGAGTATTGGAAGCTGTGCTATGTAGCCATGATTTTTTGAGCCCTTTGTAATCTTCCCTTGTTTAATTACTCAGTCTATTCTGAGTAGGGTGGTGGCAAACCTTTTTCTTTTTTGACTATACCAAGGCATGAATATCATAGCAGTTCATTGGGTGGAGACAGCTTACAAGCAGAAATTGCAAAGAGAGATAACAGCTTGTCATTCTTGTGTGCCTTCCAAGTTATTATTTTTATTTATGGTGACCTTAAGGTGAACCTATTTTGGGAAGATTTGTTCAGAATGAGTTTGCCTTTTCCTTCCTCTGCGGCTGGGAGAATGTGACTTTCTGAAGATCACTTAAACCCCTTCTACACCACTGTATAAAATCCAGGTTATCTGCTTTGAATTGGATTATATGGCAGTGTAGACTTAGATAATCCAGTTCAAAACAGATAATGTGGATTATCTGCTTTGATAATCTGGATTATATGGCAGTATAGAAGGGACCTAAGTGGGTATTTATGACCAAATGGAGTTTTGAACCTTAAGTTCCAGAGTCACAGTCCAGCACTCAAACCGTTACACTACAGTGGCTCTCTGGCAGATTACAAATATATGTATATTGTTGAAAGTATTTTGTAATAGGAAAACAAGGAGTTGATGCACCAATAAGTTCTTGTTGTTGTTGCTATTTCTTACCTGCCTCTCCCTACGGATTGAGGCAGGAAACACAGATTAAAATACAGCTGCAAACAAACTTGTAACACAACTAAAAACATGAACATTGATTAAAAATACATAATTAGTTATGCTGGCAAAGTGCACCAGCAGGATCATGGCCTAAGCTCATGTGCGTAAGCATCAGCTCTGTGTTTTGATGACAGTGTCTGTTATTTCCTTGCCCAGCTTTTTGTTTACAAGGTGACTACAATTGTTGTATAGAGATTTTTAAATAGTTCCCATCTACAAGCCAATAATAGTAGATAGATGTGAGCATTAGGAAATTTACTCCCACCCACCCCTTTTTACTAGAACCTTGAGATCCTCTAACCAGAGACTAAGGCTAAAGATACACATTTGGATTTTAATAATTCTGGACCTAGGATATTTAGAACCAGAAAGTGCAGCTCACATTTCTTCTATACATATGCCTTGTTACTACAAACATTTCTCATTTTGGCAGGAGAATTTAGGATCATAATGGTTTTTTATAGTTGTGGCTCAGAAAACCATGTAGTCAGAAATCCCTGTCAATTCTCTTGCCTACTAGATCTAAATCTGATTTCTGCCCAACCATTCCAAGGTGAGAAAAGGAAAAGGTAGCACAAAGGAATGAATGTGAAGTCATAAAAACAGACCATAATCAGAGTACTGTCTGTCACTCAGATAATTGTTGACAAGCCAGTTTGCCTCACATCCAATAGACTTTCAGTATTCAAATGAGCCTGTCCATTGTCCAGGCTGGTTTGTGATCCTGCAGATTGCATATCATGGCTATTTAAAGAGTAGAGTAAAATATCTTAAACTCTCACACAGGAAGAAATTCTGGTTACCTCTGTATTGCAATTGGCAGTTTTGTCAAATGACTTATCAGTTGAATTTTTTATTTTTGCCAGAAGGCAGAAGGGGGAATGAAGCTTTATAACAGCCATGAAAGAGAGGTTTCAATTAGCTGGAAAATGGCTTTCAGCCTCTCCTTCATGCTCAGTGTGCCTCACTCACAAGCTGCAGATCCATCTTTTGCATATTACATGAATCTTACACTTTATTGGGGAAAGTGGACTTCATCAGAGGTATACCATTCAGCTTTGTTAGAAGAGAACTTTCCTTCAATGAAGATGGCAGGTGTATTGGTGATACCAAAAGGAGAAGGTAAAGATGCCTGCAGTCTGGAGACCAACTTCACTATACCACCAAACACAGAGACCTGGATTGCCTTCATTACAAGAGGAGGCTGTACTTTTAAGAAGAAACTCAAGGCAGCTGTAGGTAAAGGGGCAGCTGGTGTCATAATCTATGATCATTCATACCCAGCCAGACAAAGTCTCATTTTAACTCATGATAAAACAGGGGATATTGTTTCCATCTTGATTGGAAGTCTGAAAGGAAAGCAGATTCTGAGGTTGCTCCAGGAAGGTATTCGGGTAACTGCTGTAGTTGAGATGGGAATGACGCCATGCTTCTGGAAGATCTATCTCTGTGCTTATTCTCTCATTTTGACATTTGTTGCATATGTATTACTGTGCTGTACTCCCAGGCGGGTCATGGTAAGCCAGGAAGAACAGAGAATGCAAAGCACAAAAGCAAAACTCCAAAAAGCTGTTTGCTCACTTGAATCACGCAAATTGAAAAAAGGTGAATTTGATTTGGCTGAAGAAACTTGTGTGGTGTGCTTAGAAACATACAAGCCTAGAGAAGTAGTGCGCATTTTAACTTGCAGACATATCTTTCACAAAAAATGCATTGACCGCTGGCTTCTAAAGCGTGGGACTTGCCCTGTTTGCAACTATGCCATTATCCAAACAAACTGAAAAAGAAGAACTATCTTATCCATTAAAAGACTCCCTAACAAACTTTCTCTTCCTGGACTCATATATAAGAGTATTCATCTTACAAAACCAATGAAGAAATTGTGATGTTCTGAAATCACAATCATTAATTAAACTTCTAAATGTATGAGGAGCAAATCCAAATTCTGGGGTTTCCTTTTTTTCATCAGTGATGTATATATATGTGTGTAATTTAGCTCAACTATTACTGAAGATTCTTGGTTCTGAAGTCTTTCATATACAAAGTCTGTCTTCTTTGGAGACTTGTTTCTGCTTGGACAAGAAACCATTAAGCACAAGACTAATTTGTTTTCTATCATCTAAAAATCTTTCGACAATCATAATCTATGGGGTGGAGGAACAGATCTATTTTCACTTTACATTCATAGTAGAGATATTTTTTTAATGTTTCATTAAAATGCTCTTTCCAAATTATCTCAGATGATTTTTCTTTTTAATTCAGTAACTCTGCTGCACCAAATAAAGCATCACCCACACGTGGTTTGCCTCTATGTAATATGGGTATATACAGATTGTTTCAGGAACGGTCTCTTTAAAAATTTCTATTCAGATACTTCTGTTAGTCCAAAATATTGTGGTCACGCAGTTGTTATTATGTTTATGTTTATTTATACTCTGCTTTTTCTCTCCACAAGGAGACTCAAAGCAGTGGTCAAACAGTTGACCAAAGTTGGTTACAGATACCACCTCACTCTTCTACTGCAATAGTTTTATTGTCTACCAACATAGAAACAACCAGTTTATTTCTTATACAATTTACTCAATGTACTCATGTATAAGTCTAGAAATGTTAGTCAAAAAATCAACCCCTGGGCCAAAGGACTGGGTCAAATTTTCCATGGGTTTAATATGAGTTCTGTGCTTTAATCTTTCTCTGAATACAACAGTGAACTTGTCAGTCCTGAGAGAATCTAAAAGGAGCACCAACCACCTCTACTCTCCCCACGACATCTGGCCTTTTTGAATACTTAGGTGGGAAAATAGTGGCAGAGGCAAGAGATAGCTGGTTCCAAGGCAGCATTGCAGTTTTCCCATCTATGTAGAATGACCCTTGAGTTATTCACGGGTCATATCAAAATCCATAATTTTGGCCCCCAAAACTTGTCCTCAACCTATACATGAGGCCAATTGGTGCATGAATATAAACAATAGAGACTGTTTGGACCTAAGTTGTGTTCTCACATATAGGCCTGCTCAGGTTTGAGATCTTTAAGAAAGGCCCTTTCCTCAACTCTGCCAACTTCAAAGGTGAGAACAGAACATGAGAGTTTTCCTACGCGCCGTGGTTGCTCCCAGAGAAATGAACCTTTGAAAGAACCAGGAAAAGTGGACTAGTATACTCCCTGTTTTGCCATTAAATGTTTGCTAATAATTAATTGGCAAAAGAATAAAAAATATTATCCACCAAACCTATTTACAGTAATTCTCATTATCAATCCTCACAATCAATATAATAATAATAGTAATAACAACAAAAACAACTTTATTTTTGTACCCCGCCTCCATCTCCTCATAGAGACTCAGGGCGGTTTACATGGGGACGAGCCTAATCAACATACTTAAAATAACACACTGAGATACATAAAATAATATCATAAAACAGAATAAAACAACATTATAACACAGTATAAGGCAACCATTGAACCAACAACCAATGAACCTGAAATAACAATCAATTTCTGTGCATGGGTGGACAGACTGGTGCAAATCAATTTTGAGGATAGGGCTGATGGATAAAGTGCGTAAATCAGATGGCAAAATTAGGAGTTGAGGGCAATGTAACATGGAACATAATATCTTTGGGTAAAGAACAGAAGTATGCTGCTTTTAAAGTGATTAAGGTAGCATTGTCAACTAAAGATCATGGAATCGTTGGTTGGTGACCAATTTGTATATATTTGAAAATTATGTGAACATTTATATGCATGTGTTAGACCAACTTGATAACTGATGAAGAATTAAACTGTTTCACAGTAAAAACACACAACTGAGATATTGCAATAAACAAACATGGTGCCATAGCTTTCCCTAATTAGCCAGAAACATTTAGAACTTCTTCACACATTTTTTCAATTTTCCAGAAGGCATAGAATAGATGATGTTGGTTATACTCAAGGTAATCTAATAACAACAACAACAACAACAATAATAATGCTTTATTTGTATTCTGCTCTATCTCCCCGAGGGGAATCAGGGCGGATTCCAGCATACACAAACACAAAGGCAAACATTCAATGCTTAGAAACAATGAAACACAGATAAAAGTAAAGGCTTCCCCTTCTGGCTCTGAGGGCTGGTACAGCCTGCCTCTAATTTGTCTGTGTAAAGAGAGGAGATAAACATTCAGCTCATAAAATAAAATGGGAGATTATTACATTGCTTAGCATACAACATGGTTTTATCATTAAAAACACATACGGCTACATTCAGTACAATAAGAGAATGGGTAGTTTCAGTTTCTTTGAAAGGGAAGTGCCCATTCTTGTAGCACTTGTCCTCGTGTTAATAAGATGGCAAGTGCTACAAGAATGTGGACTTTCTCATGTGGATGAGCATACCATTGGGGCATGCCTTACTTAGGAAATGCTGACAGAAGATAGGCATGTCTTATTCTGTACAAATTATTTGCTTCTTTCTCTCCTGTCACTTTAACATATGTGAGTTGAAGCGGAATCTTCAGTGGAGCAGATTGTGATGTCACAGTGGCCAAAGCTCTGATTCATGTGTTTTTGAAGATATTGCTTTGAGTAGTGAAGAGCTGTTCAGTGATTTCTAGACATGGAGCAAAGGGGCCTTGCACTTAAGCATGCACTTATTTATGAAGCTTAGCCAGTGTCACTGTACTAGGGAACAGAAGTTCGACATTTATACAGACGTGGAAAAAAGGAGTTGCCTTGGTAGTGTGACCAGTGAGCTAGTATCTTAATTTAATTTAATTTAATTTAACTTGGCATTTACAGATGAAGGCATGAAAGTTCCAAATGATGGTGGAAAATGTTTGTCCTTGTGCTGGATACTGGCTTTCAACAGCTCCTTGCTGTTTGGTTTTGTTTGTTCTCAGGCCTCAGTTCCCTCCTTATATAATACAAATCTATTGCTTTGTGGTAAGAAGTGGACCACATCAGAAAAATGCCACCAAATTTTACGTAAGAAGAGCTTAAAGAAGACAGTAAGCACCTTGGTGATACCAGAGAAAGAAGCTAAAGACGTCCGTAGACTGGAGACTAAAGACAGTGCTCGAAGGATGGAAAATTGGATAGCCGCTTTTGCAATGTGGTGCCTCAGTTTCAAAGATAAAATGAAAGTGGCCATAGGAAAAGGGACTACTAGTGTTATCATCTGCAAACCTTTGGGTCCATACAGCCAGTGTTTCATTTTAACTCAAGGCAACAAAGGTAATATTGCTGCCATTCAGATTGGTCATCTGAAAGGAAAACAGGATGTACGGTTAATTCAGAAACGTATAAGGGTAATTGCAGTAACTAAAGTGAGACATGAGCAGTCCTTCTGGAAGAACTATCTGTTTTACGCTCTCATTTTGCAATGTTTTGGATACATACTATTGGTGATTGCAGAAAGATATGACAAACCAAGAACCCAGATTTCAAAGACACAACTCTGGCAAGCAGTTCATTCACTTGAGTTGCGCAAGTTAAAAAAAGGTGAATTTGATCTAGCTGAAGAGACTTGTGTGGTGTGCTTAGAGACATACAAGCCTAGAGATGTGGTGCGCATTTTAACTTGCAGGCATATCTTTCACAAAAGATGTATCGACCGCTGGCTTCTAAAGCGTAGGATTTGCCCTATCTGCATTCGTCCCATTATCCAAAATAAAAAAGAAGGAATCTGATGCCTTTTCTCTTTAACTCTTGAGACAGTTTCATATTGTATACCCATAGAAAGACCATGTTGTCCTCTATAAACAAATGAAAAACTATTTCTTTTCACAAAACATTTTCAAAGCTGTCAGTTGTCATTATTAATTAAAATCTTGAAATACTTAGACAACAAGTTCAATATCTGAAACTTTCACCTCCCCCTTGAAATGTAAACTTTTGCTCTGTGTGTATGTGTGTTTAGGGGGAGGGGGCAGCAATCAATTCATGGAGATTTTTAGTTTGAAAAGTATAATTCATATACATACACAATACATTGTTTTTTCTTGCTGGTTCTGCTTGGGCAAGAAACAAATAAGCACTAAGTTCTTGTATGTTATTTGAATTTCCTTTGAAGGACATTGTCTTTTGGGAATCACATTGGCAGAAAGTGTGATTAATTAGAGCTAAGATAAAATGGCAATTCAGTGTGATCTGTTTGTTTTTGTTTTTATTTTGTTAATGTTTGATAGCATTTTTATTGTATATGTGTGATTTTGGAGTTATACTTTTAATTGTATTCCACATAGAATGTGGGATGTTGTCTACCTTTGCCTTCTTTCCCCTTCACCGAGTAAGAAAACTAAACTGATTATCCCAACATAAACAGTGTGTGTGTGCGCGTGTGTGTGTGTGTGTGTGTGTGTGTGTTTTAAGAGGTAAAAGTACAGCTAGCACCATCATTCTGATAAAACTATGGGCCATCATAGAGTTGGAAGATATCACAATGGCCATCCAGTCCCTTACCTTGAAGAAAAACATGTCTCCAGTATTCTGAGTATCCATAGCTCCCACATTTTCCTGAGGGAGCCTATCATACTCATTGTATATATGCACAAGTTTTAAAATTTTAGTCAATAAAATTGGCCTCCCAAACCTGACTCAGCCTATTCACAGGTCAATGCGTGAGTACTGTATTTTAACTCAGACCAAAAAAAGGGGAACCATATACATCTCTGAATAAAGTAGTGAAAAGTGATACTTGGATTATCCCAAGATGATGTAAAAGAAGCTTCGGACCCCTCTAGTTTATTGGCATTGTTTTGAAGGGAAGTGCCAAAGCACCACCACTTCTATTTTCACACCAAGACATTTCAAGAAGTCCAGAAATGATGCTATAGTGCAGAGAAAAGAAGAGGTTGGTATTTCTTTTACATTCTTCTGAGACTACCCAAGCTTTCAGTTTTATGCATTCTTCTCAGAGAAGGGAATGCTTACTTTTTTTGAGAATAATTTATATTTTTCATCAACTTTTATAAAAGAATACAGTAGAGAAAGACCTTTCTCTATGCCTGGGTAGGAATATGCTGGTGGCATCAGCCATGGGATGATTGGCCTCCTGAGGTGGTACTGGCACTTTCACCTCTCAATGGGCTGGCCTCACCCAAATAATAATAATAATAATAATAATAATAATAATAATAATAATAATCATCATCATCATCATCATCATCATCATCATCATCATAATCGTAATAATCATAATAATAACTTTTATTCTTGTATCCTGCCCCATCTCCCCAAGGGGACTTGGGTGGCTTACATGGGAACTAAGCCCAGCAATAATAAATAATAATAAAATATTATTTATAGCCTGCCACCAGGGGACTCAGGGTGGCTTACATGGGGCAGAAGCCCAAACAACATAAGGACACAATATAAGCAACATAATACAAATCACAATATAAAAAAGATAAAGCAGTAATACAATATATCAATTAAAACAACAATATACATTAAAATACAACATAAAATACATTCCATTTACAACAAATTAATACATCAGAACTATAAAATCACAGCATCACACAATAAAAGCCTAGCCAGTAGCAAAGGGTGACACAATGGCAATTCAGTCTTGGGGCAGAGGAATAAAATTATAGTTGTGCAATATATTAGGAGTACAGTAGAGTCTCACTTGTCCAATGTTCTGTATTATCCACCACAGTCTGCCTTTTAGTAGTCAATGTTTTTGTAGTAAATGTTGTAATGTTTTGGTGCTTAATTCCTAAATACAGTAATTACTACATAACATTACTGTGTATTGAACTGCTTTTTCTGTTAATTTGTTGTAGACATGATGTTTGGTGCTTAATTTGTAAAATCATAATGTAATTTTATGTTTAATAGGCTTTTTTCTTAATTCCTCCTTATTATCCAAAATTTTTGCTTATCCATTGTTCTGCCGGCCAGTTTATGTTGGATAAGTGAGACTCTACTGTACTAATAACATAGACCAGTGATAAAGTGCAGAGGCTAAGATATAGGTGGGGGTTCAATTGTTCATCTTAATAGAAGGTGGCTTGAAAAAACCAGGTTTTCAAATCTTTGACTTTCACAAGTCATAACAAAATCCAAAATTTTGACCCCAAAACCACAAATGGCAAATGATAATTTATCCACAAAGAACATCTGAGATTGTGATCTTTAATACTAGGCCTGTTTTAACCATATAGACTCCTGAACTGTTTTTGTTTTGTTTATTTTTTACATCAGATTATGTATAATCTTGAATATGTTGAATATTGAGTATTGAAAAGTCCCTTTCCAAGCTTCCAAAAATTATGGAAACATTTGATGGACATGTAGAAAGCATTTATTATTTCTGGAAATGGTGTAGACAATGATCACTGGAAGTACCTGAACCAATACAGGGGGGAAACACAATTAAAAGGGGGAGGAACCACATCTGTGTCAAGCTTTATATCAACATAAGGCTCAATCTAATGTTCTCACTAGGTAATGCTTACCAAATCAGTGGCATTTATAGACATGTAGATTTACCAATTTTCTACTCTCCAGTGGGACTGCTGAATAGATTTACTCCCAATCTTTCATATCTAAAAAGATAGTAAAATAAAATGTCATTCAGAAGAAAATTGCTCCTTCTAATCTGTGCTACATGCTGTTAGATGAACTGGCTATAGCCCAAAAACACATACCCAATTTCTGTGCTTTATTTAATCATTTCTAGAGCATTTTAGTGAATAGTGATGAAGAGGAGCTTCAAATGTAAAGCTCCTGCTCCATACCTTCTGTTACTTTGATTCTGATACTCTTTTTATCAGTATGAAAAGTGGTCTTGAGGCACCTTAAAAACTAATTGAAAGAACAGAATTGGTGGCATAAGGTTTTGTAGACTAATGCAGCATCCACACAGGAATACCATGGACTGACCCTAGAGGTGGAATTACAACTGGGTTGAGACCACATTGGCCTCACTGAACTATCACTTTACCATCTGTGTTGCTGTTTCTCTTGCTGCTTCCTCCCCTACTCCTCCTCCCTGGTTGCACAGACCCATCTTTAATATCATCACTAGATACCTATGATGGTCAGGAGCTCTCATGAAGTTCTGCACCTATATGAAAGCAGCAGTGGTGGCAACGTGGACCTAGTCCATCTCTTTTTCCATGCACTGATGAAAAGGGGATACTGGCAATACCATGTGTAGACAATGGACCAGTCCAAATAGAATCAGACTGTGTTGTTGACACTGGGCCACAGAGTTGCTCCAGTGTTTCGGACTAACTGCAGAGCATCCTCTGACTTTCCTTAATCTATACCCGATTAAGATGCTTTACCCTATGATACCTACTAGAAGTGGAAGGATATCATGAGGACAGCCAAAAGTTATGGAATGACATGTTATGACTATAGAAACAGTCCGATTTATGCTTGTGGATTATGTGACCAATTATGATTGTATAGTTTTTAACCATTTTTAACTGTTTAAATTGTATTTTATTATTCTATTTTAAATGTCTATTTTAATTCTGTATTGTTTGTTAAGGCATCGAATAGCTGCTGTTATGTGAAGCTACCTTGAGTCCCCTTCAGGGTAGAGAGGGGTGGGATAGAAATATCATAAATAAATAAATAAATAAAATTTAATGCCCAGTGAGTATGGGTCTTTAGGCCCCTTTAGATAAGAGTAGCATTATATCCTTTTGCATGCTTTTAACACAATCCTAAGTATAAGCCTCACTGAAGACAATGTGAATAACTTTAAACAGACTTGTTTGCTATTGGAAGGTTTTTCTATTATATAACAATTAGGTAGGCTGTCAAGGACAATCAACCTCAGGGCTCAGAAACAAGTCAATAAATCAGGCTTACCTCCAGCTTTCCCATTTCCAGAAAGTCTTAATATGCTGATCTTCCTTTCAAGCCCCAAGCACTAAAGGGAAAAAACCCTAAGCTAAGCCCCATCCCCATGTCTAGGATCCAAAAGGCAAATCCCACCAATAGCCCACCAATTACTTCCTGCAGTATTTCTTTTTCTGCACTAAGCTGCCCAAAATGTTCCAAAATGCCATATATATACAATTAAATGCTAATTTTACAAATAAATAATATTCAATCCTCTTTTGCTTCATCCCCCCTCTCCCACTCTGTATTTCATAGTATCATGATGCTTCTTGTTCTTTTCCCTTCAAATTGACCCTACTGCAGTCTCTACTAGGGGCGGCACAATATGTCATGTTCCTTACACTGTATGCCAAAATATACAGTAAAATATTCCAATCTTTTTATATGTTATCAAATGTGATATTTTAGATCTTTGTGTGTGAAAGCAAGAGAGGAAGAGAAGTAAACAAGGCTATGGAGGCAAGTCAGAAGTCAATGTTAATTTTCAGAGTTATTGATGATGTCACAATTTCATTACCTAACAATGAAACACTTCATGGGAGGAAAGTCCCTCCCCCACATCCTTGTTCAGAAAAGCTTGACCAAATGTCTGAGGCAGATAACCTCGTGGATCATTTTCACCACAGCTTTCCAGATGGATTTTTAACCTCTCCCTGAGTAGCAAAACTGAGTTGTCACATATTGATGACTCCAGATTTGTCCTATGGTACTGGTTCAGTGACTGCTCTGGAGTTTCCAAAATGGACCTGGTAACATCCTTTTGGTGTCTTCATCTTGGCATCTACGTTTTTGTCACCACATATGGCTCAGGAGCAGATGCCTTTTGGATTGCCAACCTTAACATATCATTTTGGATAGGTAATCAAACTGTGTGGGAGATTGAAGAACATGGAATATTTGCCAAAGCCTCTCCTTTGAAGAAGGTCACCGGAGTACTAGTGCCACCTGAGGGGCTGCATCAAAATGCTTGTAGCTCTGTAACAACATTTACTAAGCCAGTACACATAGACAGTTGGATAGCTCTCATCATGAGGGGCCAGTGTTCATTTATGCAAAAGATAAGTGTGGCTGCTGAACAGGGAGCTGTGGGTGTAATCATCTACAATTATCCAGGAACAGGTAACAGCGTGTTCCCCATGTTTAACTTGGGAGTGGAAAATATTGTGGCAGTCATGATTGGCAACCTGAAAGGCTTGGATCTTTTGCTTTTGATTCAGAATGGAATCCAAGTGATGGTAACTATTGATGTTGGAAAGCATTATTACCCATGGCTGACACATTATATGGGTACAATTTTTGTTTTTGCCTCAGTTGCTGTAGTTTATTGCACATTTTACTGTGTCAGGAAGCTGAGAACAGCAAGAGATCCCACACAGCGATGCCGACAGCTGCTTGCTATTAAAAAGGCCATGAATCATCTAGAACTTCGCACCTTGAAAGAGGATGACAAAGAAGTTGGATCCACCGGAGAGAACTGTGCAGTGTGTTTAGAAATGTACAAGCCTAAAGATGTGGCCCGTGTCTTGGATTGCAGGCACCTTTTTCATAAAACCTGTGTTGATCCGTGGCTTTTAAAGCACCAGACGTGCCCTGTGTGCAAGTGGGACATGCTTGGGAAAGTGCAACGTGTTACAACAGAAACAGAACCCTTGGTGGGTAATCAGATATCAAATGAAGCTTCTTCCATCATCAGTTCTCCTAATGAGGAAGCCTATGAAGCACATGCACATGCAGGGATGCAGAAAGCCCCAAAGACTCAATCAGTAGGCGAATGATTTCTTCCATTCTGGCTGTCTTACTCTCAAAGATCATGCCTAAGTATGTGTGAAATAAAAGTTGTACATCCATGTGTTTCCACAGCTTTTTACTCTTTCCCTCTTTGTCCTATGAGTATAGATTACTTTTAAAGTTCACAAACATCTTGTACAATGGATTCAACTAACTTCCTTGTCTTTCTAAAATAGAAACACATTTTGGAGAAATTAAATTAAAATTTATACTATTTTGGAGTTTGCCATTGATTTACATTGAAATACAAATAGCTCTATTTGAAGAAAGAATCTTAATTGTAGTATCAGAATAATAAAGGAGATTCCAAATGAGAATGTGGAAGTAATGAGTTATAAGTGACCTGTTTAAGTAAGGGAAGTGTAATAAGAGTAAAGAACAGTAAACATGGGTTGCTGACCAACATACGGAATAATAAGACCACACAAAACATATGGATTGCAATAGGGGCAACTATTAATTTCACCTGTATAATTGTTTCTAGATGATATGCAAATGCAAACTAGTGCAGGCACAGTTGAGGCACTAGTTACCACTAGTTCTTCTTTCCAACTTCCCTGGGCAAGCTCACCACAGCCTTTAAAAGAAACCCCATTTGGAAAATTGGGCTGCTCCCAGGCAACCTATTAAACTGGAAGGCTGCCCAGAAGGTGTCAACTCTCATATCATGTGGTCCCTTGATGATGGCAAAGATGCCGAGACTAACCCTGAGGACAGTGAACTTTCCCCATGCCATGATCGTGTGGTTCTTAGTGGCAGTTCCAGATTTCCATCTTATAGTAAAGGACTGCTGACAGTGCTCACCAAAATTGATTCCCTCCCCAAACATAGCCAAATAGCCAAATTGGAACCAATTTAAAGCATTTTTCTAAAGCCAAAAAAAAAAAAATCCCTCAAGGAAGAAGGGGGAAAAATCCTTCCCAGCCTTGAAGCAACGAAAATGCTTATACTGTAAAAGGAGGCGGGAGTGTGGACCAACAAAGATCTAAGAAAAACAGGAGGGAGCAGAGCAGCTCTTAATTATGCTTGCTTCAGGCCTCACTCTTTTCCATGTCAGACATCCGTTTAAACTGGCCTCTCCCACCTGAGGCCAGCATACTGTTCTCCTGCACCCAGACAGGCTTTGGGTGTGAGGGTAATCACATTCCCTGTATAATGAGTAAAAATTTCTAATTATTTTCAAATGTTTTTATGACCTTTGATAATAATTTCAACTTCTATGTCGTTCTATTATTAATTCTGAGTTACCCCCCATGCAAAAATGGGAGACGTAATGGAAAAGCAACAAGAATGTATCATGTTACATAATAAGTTAACTAGTTCATCATTGTAATGTGTAGCAGGAGTGGACTATTCCTTAAACACTGCAATAAATAACAGAATGAAGTCATTTTTAAAGTCGCTTTCTGGGCTCTTTTCAAAACAGATGCCTTTCTTTAACTCTTTCTAGAGTAAATGCCCAAAAGTTGGATGATGACAAAAGTTGGGATGGATAGATTGTCTCTATGTCTGCATCACTTTTGCATGCATGTAGTCATTCTGCTGCAATCTCTTTTTGTTATCACCATAATCTGTGATGTCCCATGGGCATTGGAGTTCTGATCCCAGCGCCATCGTGGTTGATGATGACGAAAACATGGGTTTTTTGCCGGCTCAGCAAGAGACGGAATTTTTCCAGATGCCTGTTGCTGATGATTCTACCCAAGAGCCCATTAAAAAAGACCTTGAGCAGGCCTTTCCTACTGCCTCCCCCCCTTTTGCTAGGAAACAGTCCTATGCTGCGAGTCGGGGAGAAAAAGAGCAATTTCGGAGAAGCTTGAGATTAGCAGCTAAACAAGACGTTAATTAGCTATGTTCCCCTGGGAAATTCTAGGGAGAGAGATGTGTTTCGCTTCCCTTTCCCTTGGGAAAGGAAGCTCTGGACACCTGCTTTGCAGGAAGAGGAGACTTAGTTAAAAGTGCCCGACGCGGAGGATTCCGTGCGGAGTCAACAGATCAGCTTCAGGAGTGATTTCGTGTTTCCAGCCAAGTGTAGACTTCGTAAAGTCTGCAACTCCAGTTCCCTTGCCTTGCCTTGTCTAGCCAAGTATTCAAGAACTATCTTGCCGTGTTTCCAGCCTTGGACCTTGTTTCTAGTATCAAGCCTTGTTCCCAGTTCTTGCCGTGGATTTACCTTGAACTTTGGAAAGATCTTTGGACGCTTCCCCACTCTATTGCTTGTAAATAGAGTGTGTTTCGGTTTGGAATTATAACTTTGGACTCTAATATAAAATATTGGACAATATAATTATGGACTATATTTGACCTTCCCTGAAAGGTCTTTTACTGGACTACATTTCCTACTTGTTTTATTATTCTTATATATTTCCTTAATAAAGATATTAGATAGTTTCTGGCCTCCGTGTGTCGGTTCTTAGTGCTCCGTTGCCTTGGGCGTGACATAATCTAATTTTGGAAAAAAAGATATGTTTGTAAGATTTTATTTAAATATGTGTAGAGATGTGTATAAATCTTGTAAAGAGCTCTGTTCTGAGCCACCATAGTAGAAGAAGTTTGAATCAGAGTATTTTGGGGTAGGAATTTGCCAAACTATTTGAAAATATGAAAAGATTCTTCAAGCAGGCATAATATAACAGTATCTTTGGGACCCGAGACAGAAGACTCCAAGCTTTCCAATTTCTTACATTCATATTTCATCTTCTTCCATGACCAAAATTAAGATTATGGGCACAAGATTCACAGTGCTGGTTCAGGCCAATGTCAAAGGCCTGTTTCTTGGCCAGAGATGGGAATTAACCTCCAAATATTATAGCACTGTAATTTTCTTCATTCCTCACTTAGTTAATGCAGCCCTACTTGGACCTAAACTTCATCAGCATCTGGGGGACCATATGTTTCCCAAGTTTGTTGAACTTTTCAGTACAGTGATACATTGACTTAAGAGTTTTAATTTGCTCCGTGATCAAACTCTTAACTCAAATTGCTCGTATCACAAAATAGATTTTCCCCACTGAAATGCTATTAAATAATTCCCCCCCTCCAAAAAAAAACCACACTAATTTTCAAACTGAATTATATGGCAGTGTAGTTGGGGCTTAAACATTTGTTGAAATTACAGTAGAGTCTCACTTATCCAACATAAACGGGCCGGCAGAACGTTGGATAAGCGAATATGTTGGATAATGAGGAGAGAGTAAGAAAAAGCCTATTAAACATCAAATTAGGTTATGATTTTACAAATTAAGCACCAAAACATCATGTTATACAACAAATTTGACAGGAAAAGTAGTTCAATACACAGTAATGCTATATAGTAATTACTGTATTTATGAATTTAGCACCAAAATATCACAATGTATTGAAAACATTGACTACAAAAATGCGTTGGATAAGTGAGTGTTGGATAAGTGAGACTCTACTGTAGTAGTTTTGAAATAATCTGTGACCCATAGTAGTTACACTGATTTTATCAAAGATGAGACTTCTGCAATTTTTAAGGAGTATTCTTTGTTATAACTATCTAAGTTATATCAAACTATCAATATAATGCTAAACCATGAAAGTACCCTGTTGCATTCTGTGTGTGTTTGTTTATTTATTTTACAAGTACTGACATTATTGGGAAATGGGAAATAATATAGTTTTATTACATTACAATTATAACAATAACTATTTGAGGTGTATGGGTTTGTAAGTATATCTCTAACTGATGTCTTTACCAAAGTTTATTCACCTGCTTGACTCCTAAATAACTGCATATTCCTTCTTTCAAAAGGTTTTTCTTAAGAGTGAGCGAGTTGCCCGAATGGTCCAGAGTGGAGGATGTTCAGCAAATGACTTCAGAGATGTTTTTAAGAAGAATATAGAAAAGAGGGTTCGGAGCCTGCCTGAAATAGATGGGTTGAGCAAGGAGACTGTTCTGAGTTCATGGATTGCCAAGTATGATGCCATTTCCAGGGGAGAGGAGGACCTGTACAAACAGCCCAATAGAATGCCTTTAAGTGCTGTATCTGAACTGATTCTAAGCAAAGAACAACTTTATGAAATGTTTCAGCAGATTCTTGGAATAAAGAAACTGGAGCATCAATTGATCTACAATGCCTGTCAAGTAAGTAGTTCATCTTCATTCAGTCACACATAGTTTTTTCTTTTTCTGTCCATTCCTAGATTTGCCCATTTTAGCCAATTGTAGCTATTTTAATATGTTAAGAAGATCTTGATTTCTCTTAGAGATTGCAGTTATATTTAAATTAGAAAAAGCAGATGTGCTTTGGGCATTAGTTCTTTAATAGAGTATTTGATAAAGGCAGAAATAACATGGGGAAGAAAGGGAACGGATTGTTACACCATAGAAGGAGCATTTCAACATGAGCCATCAAACCTTTTATTCAGAAAGAACAATATGCACATATGTAAAGAAACGCCTATATCAGATAAGGCTTTGGAAAGTCAACAAGAACACTTTGAACCTTCTAGAGACTAGAAGTCTTAGTGAATACGTCTTACAGATGTATTCAGTAAGAAGACTTCAAGTAGTATTTTACAATCTTCCACTTTTTTTGTGATTTTGTTTATCTCTACTTTTTAAACATTCCGGGAGGAGCTGAAGAGGAAGGCTTATCTGCTTTGTCATTCCCTCCTATGTTTTGGTAGTCATATCCACTGAGTAAGGGGTTCTGGAGGCAGCTATTTTTTACTTTGCCTGTTGTATACACACCTCACACAGTGCAGTTGGATCAGGTAATAGAAATCAATTGCTTATTACATTGTTTGCCTACGGGCACACTGTAACAACTAACACTGCTTTTTCAGCTCTCCTTCAACATTATCCCAATGGTGATGCTGTTAAAAATATTTCCAGTCAAATGAGGTTAAAAATTAGGGCTACCAGAGATTTTGTTATCTGACCAGTGTCTATGGATGTTGGGAGTGCTTCCAGAAGAACTGAACATGTCTATTTCCCAATATATATTCAATGACTACAAGGTTTTCTTTTCTTTTAGCTTTTCCCTATATTTTAAAAAAAGAAGAAGCAAGAAAATTACATATTTTCTTCTCTTCATTGTTCCTATAGGTCTTAGAATTAAAAGGAAACCTTCTTGATGGTGGGGAAAAATGTTTTACTGCTGCCAGAAAATAGTCTGGGATATCAGAAATAATGTTGAGTTACTTTTAAAAAAATCCTGATACTTAAAAAAAAGATCCCAAGAATTGCAGCAACGAATATTGCAACATCCCAATATGCATTTGTACTAAATGGAAGAGCCTTGTCAATTTGCACTTCTATATTTATCTTATTAAGTCAGTTCATTGCAAGTGTGCACTATTTGGGAATGAGTCATACTATTGTCGTCTAGATTTTACATTCCGTTAAAACAAAGTACTGACAATCCCCAAGTTATGAACAAGATAGATTCTGTAGATTTGTTCTTAAGTTTAATTTGTATGTAAGAACAGGTATATTTTTAAGCAGAACTATACACGCACACACACATACACACTTTGGATAGCATAGGGAAAGGCTAACACCCCTGTAGTGTTTGTTTTCCTGTTTGTGCCCCTTTTCTGTACCTGTGAAAATTGGATTTTGAAAAAAAATGGCTTGTTATGGAAAGAATTATTGGCGATAAAGCTTCAGCTGAAACACCTTTTCCCCCCATGATAACTTTTCCAGGAGTGAATTTTCCTTCTGAGGTGAATATTTTTCTTGCTTCCTGTTGTCTCATCCCCCGTTCTCAACTATGAGTTATTTGTAAGTCGGATGTTTGTAAGTTGGGGACTGCTTATACATTGTTGTTCTTTTATACAGTGCTTATCAATGTACTTTGCACTACTTAAAGTAAAAGAATAAAAATCATATCCCTCACAACTATGTATAATCTAATGAACATATAGATATTTCTTTTTAATAATATTGTTGCGTGTGTGTGTGCACACATGCATGTATGAGAGAGTATCACATATGGGCAGAATGCAGCAGATTGCTTACATGGTAGTCCTAGTGTGGTCTATGGTCAGTCCTCCTTCCCAACTCATTTTTAAAGCACTAAATATGGCTCTTCATGCCTTCTGGAAATTTGTAATTTTTAGCGTTTGAGATCCCAGAAGTATTTTGGCAACGGGAAAGCTTTCTTCAAAACCACAAGTGAATTTTGTCCAGGAACTAAAAGATCCACCCAGATCTGAGGCAACTTGGCCAGAAGAAAATTTATGAAGTTGCAAGAAAATTAGTTCACCCCATGTAACAGTGGGAGCATGTACAGCCCCTGGACATTAGAAGGTTGGGCACTCCTGACATGCACCAACACACCTACTATTAAAGCGAGTATTGTACCCATCTGAAAGACATGGCTCTGGATATATTTGTGACATAATAAGTCCTTATGGTACTGTAAAGTTCTTTTCAGTAATAAAGTATTCTGGGAGGAGTATTTGGATCGTACATGCAGGAGATGGGGGGTAGGAATCTCATGAAATAACATCTTGTCTGCTGTTAGAAGAAAGAGGGCTTGCATACAAGTAGTAAGGAGATAATCATTGCGTCTGTAGGAATCTCTAGGTGCAATTTTGTGGTAAGCTTCCTAAAGAACTTGATCATAGAGTCATGCTGGAAGACCTAGAAATTCCTAGAGAGATTCAAATTTCTTTATTCACTTTCAGGGAGTCCTGCACCCTTATCCTCAGGAAATATGGATGGCTGACTGTCTCAGTCTATTTCCTTAGATTTATGCCTATTGGCAGATTAAATGATAGTGTTAACTTCCTTTAGTGTTTAGGGCTGGTCCATGAGGTCACGAAGAGTCAGAGTGAACTATAAATCCCAGTATGTACAACTCTAAAATGTCCAGGCCATTTCCCCTCAAAACCCACCACTATTCAAATTTGGACACATCGAGTATCCCCCAAATCAAGGTGAATTTCCCCCAAAGGCCTCCAGTATTTTTTGCTGGTTATGGGGGCTCTATGTGCCAAGTTTGGTCCAATTCCATCTTTGTTCAGAATGCTTATTGATTACAGGTGAACTATAAATCCCAGTATGTACAACTCCAAAATATCCAGCCAATTCCCCTTGAAACCCACCAGTATTTAAATTTGGACATATCAAGTATGCATGCCAAGTTTGGTCCAGATCCATCATTGTTTGGGTTCATATTGTGCTCTGGATGTAGGTGAACTACAACTCCTCTAAATCCCTCCAAAGACCTCCAGTATTTTTTGTTTGTCATTGAGGTCCTGTGTGCCAAGTTAGTTCCAGGTCCATCATTGGTGGAGTTCAGAATGCTCATTTGATTGCAGGTTAACTATATATCCCAGTACCTGCAAATTCTATAAAACATGGTGAATTCTCCCCAAACCTCTCTAGTATGTTTAGTTGCTGATCAAGTCTTCTATTTGCTGTGTGCCATTGAAAAGAATAGGAAAGTGTTAAGGGAGAGGCATTGGGTGGAGTCATGCAAATTCCACACTAATGGAGAGAGTAAGAAACACTGGGGTGTCTGTGGCAAAGGAAACACATAAAATCTGGTATGAAACTGTCCCCGTATGAAAGTCATCACTTGGGTAGTGGGCAGTGTGGTGTTTGTGAAAGTAAGTAAACTTTTATTACGGTCAATGACCAGCTCGATTTGTGAAAGACATTGGCAGGGCTCTTGTACATGTTCATGGCGCTCACAGTAACCTGCAATGACATTGGATACCCAGATACGGCTGGTGGGGATGAGAGGGAGGGTATTCTCGGTGGTGCCCCCCCCCCCCTCCGGAACGCCCTACTCAAAGAGCTAAGATTAGCACCATCATTAACATCTTTTCGTAGGGATTTGAAAACTTGGTGGTTCCAACAGGTTTTTGGAAATGATTAACGTGAAGCCTTAGGTGCCACTTTAGCCATTAAATGAAAACTGGGATCAAAATTGTCTTTTGGAAGTGCTTACTTTGCAATTCTAGACACCACACTTGATTATTACATGACATCTCTCCTGTACTTTACCTGCTCTTTTGATTTTGTTATGGTGTTTATTCTATTAGTCCTACCTGATAGCTATACAGTAGGCCGAATGGAACGATCTGCAATTGCTCTTACTAGGTATTATATTGTTTTAAAATGTTGGAATTTTAAACATGTTTGTTAAATGCTATTGTATTGGTTCTTGTATTTTGTATTATGTATATGTATTGAATGTTTTTATGATGTGTAAACCGCTCTGAGTCCTTATCGGAGATAGAGAGGTATATAGATAAAGTTTTGTTGTTTGTTGTTGGAAGAAGGGCCATTGATGTTTCCTGGGTAGTAGGAGCTATAACTGCTTGTGGAGGCAGGAGCTTGTCTGTGTAAGTGGACACCCCAGCCACATACACACACATACACACACTTATTTTCACTTTTATTATGTGTTTAGTTTTTTATTGTTTTTGCATATTTTATTGTGTTTTAGTTAATTCTTGCAAGTGTTATCTTATGTCATTTGAGGCTGTTATTGATTCTGGTAAATTTCTGGTGTATTTATGTGTTGTATGGCACTGTAATGTGCTGCTTTATAAGCCGCCCGAGTCCCTTTTGGGAGATGGTGGTGAGATATAAATAAAGTTATTATTATATTGTGCCTTTTTTCCTATTTCTGAAGTAATTGCTTTTCTGGTTTTGAATAATTGCTTTTCTGCAAAAAGTGTGAAAATATTACCAGGAGTACTGTTAAGTGCATACAGTTTGAGCAGACAATTTGAAGAGTCTTTTCTCTCCCTTTAAATGCTGATGGTGTATATTATCCATGCAAAAATAGTAAGAAAAAATATTAATAGTTGTTCTCTTGAGATCATTTCTCAACTGATGGTAAACAGCAAGCAGGGAAATACTTTTGCTAAAAAAGTGCTGCTATTCTTTTACTGATCTAATAGACATATCTTTGAACGTGCTTCTCCAACCCCCCTCTTTTTAGACTACCACAAGCTCCTTACTTGTTGCCCTGCCTAGTTTTTTTAGCTTCAGTTTGAATTTGGGGCTTTTACATTTGGACTATTTTCTATATGCTCTTTGACAGAACACCAGTTCCCCCCTTTGGATGGTTTAATGGCATCTACATATTACTATGGAAACATTTCATCACAAAATTTCTGCAATTACCTGGGATGAGTTGTAGAATATGACTTGTTATGAAAGGGATTAAACTGTCTGATTCAATTGTTGTTTGGCTTTGTACATGCTGAAGAGTTCTGTGTGTGAAGGGACAGAGGCCATGGTTTGTGAATCTATAAATCTTGCTAGAGCAAAGCATATTGGTCATACAGAATAGTTTCCATCCAGTATTTCACAGAGCAATATTCATACGCATTGTCTCTAATGAGGCTTGTAGCCTGACCCAAAATATAGGTTATTTAGAATAAATTCTTACTGGTTTGCATCGGAGGATATGCAAATGTAAGAAATTTCAAAGCTTGAATTCCCCTAAAGCTTATAGGGAAGGTCAGACAATCCTGTGTGTACATGTGTATGTTTCTGAACAATATGAAAGAGAGTGGAAGGCTGTGGATGGAGCAAGCTAAAGCAGCCAGATATAAGAGAAAGAAGAAATACGAGTTCATAGAAGGTCAGCAAACAAGAGGTGCAGCTGTGGCCACAATGAAGAGTCAGTGATATATGAGATGAGGTACAGGACTGCGTGAAGAGAGAATGGAAGTCAAGCAAAATGAAATTAAAGGTCTCTCGGCATGGTTAGCCTTCAAGTTGTGAATAATCTGTTTCCTATGTGATAAAAAAGCTGAAGTATAATATTGCTGTTTTTGTCTTCTGAAGGGAAAGTATGAGACTTCTAAAATGTGAATTGTTTTTTCCCCAATACCTGGTGCTTATGATGTGTCCATAAGAGAAGTATATAACTTAGAACTGATCTCCTGAATCACTGCATAAGCAACCAGAGCAAGGTATGATATTTTGATGTCATGTGCGATGGCTGAGCATCATGATGCAACTTGGTTAGCATTGGATCTTTGAGAACTATGGGTAGTGAAGTAGCAATTCATAACAAGAAGCTTTTGGTTAAATGAGCCCTTCGTGCAGCTATATTGGTATTTAAAGGCTTACAAAAGCTTTATCAATGAATCTTCTCTGAATTTTTTTAAGAATCATTTTTAAATTAAAGAAAATTGAATAATAGTCAATGTCATCTCAGCAAAAAAAAAATGGTTCAGAGTTTCTCCTAAATGTTCATCGTGTTCTAGTACCTGCTCTGATTGAAACCTGTCACCAAGATACCTTGGCTGATGGTATATGCTGTACAACTGTATCTGGAGAACATAAATTGCATACATCTACCAAATTGCTTTCACCTACCAAACAGAATTGGCTGTTTTCACCAGGAAAATGCATAAAACTTTTGGCTAGGACTTTGCATGGGAAAGTTCATCTTAAGGAGTTCTGGCTCCTGGCTTGTTAGCTGGTTTTTTTATTCCCACTTGACAGCTGCCTACAGTTCGTCTCTGAAACTGGGGGATGCCTGTCTATATATCCTACAAGATCGGTTATAAAATAATCTTCATATTGGCATGAATTACATTATAAATACCTCTGCTAGGCTAAGAATGTTCATAGATAGCACCTATATTTAAAGTGTTTCATTTCAGATTAATGTGGTTCCCATATAGAGCGACTCTGAACGTTCTGCTGTCTGCTGCTGCTACAAAATCAGTGAAGAGTTTAAATAATTTTGGGAAAAAACCTCTCAGCTGTACTTATGTCATCTTCAGCATGAAATATAACTCTTAAGTTTAAATATACCTTACATACATGTATTGAAACTTTTTAAATATGAGTGGTCCTTTTCCAAAATTAATAACCTTCTTTATTGAATTTGAAGAAATACAGGATATACAATTGTAACAAATTTCATAAATACTCTCACAATGTGGTCTCTTTTAAGTGTCTGCAACTATTCCAATAATATAGAAATGGAAATAATTTGTGCTAGATTGAGAGTCTTGATAAAAGCATTTTCAAAAGAAGCATTTCTCAAACTTGTAAGGTTATGTTCAGTATGCCACTAACATTCATGCAATTTGAAGGCTTAGTGTGTATTTCCTAGAAATATTGTATACACCCAAAAAAGCATATATTTTACACTCTGAGTAACTAATTTGTACATTTAAAAGATTCACAGAAATAAGCTTTAGCTAGTGGAGAAAAGTTGTGTTTCTTGTAGTTGCTAATTGTCTTCAAGTTTTCTTTGACTTATGGTAATTCTATGGATGAGAGATATTGAAGATACCCTGTCATTAGCAGGTCTTCTCGGGTTTTTTTCTGACATTACTTACAACCTGTGGCCTCTAATCTATCATCATCATCATCATCATCATCATCATCATCATCATCTAATAATAATAATAATAATAATAATAATAATAATAATAATAATAAAATTTGTTACCTGCCTCTCCTAGTGGCTCAAGGTGGGTTATAACACAGTCAAAACACATCAACATAAAATACATACACCAAAACACATGGTATAAAGGTCAAAATACAGTGGAAATAGAATGCAAAGCCAAAACTCATGGTTTAAAGTTGACTGGGTAGGCCTGTCAGAAGAAATGGAGCTTGAGTTATGTCTTAAATTATGACAGCTCATTTAGCTGTTGGACTTCTTCCGGCAGGTCATTCTGTAGTCCAGGGGTCGCCAATGAAAAGGTTCTCTGAGTGATGGTTGCCAGCCGGGTTCTGGCTGGTTGGACTCAGCATCCCTCAGAGGACTTAAGGAGCAGATTATATGGGAAAAGGCAAACCTACAGGTAACCTAGACCCAAACTGTGTAGGGTTTTAAAAGTGACTTGGTTGTGGAGAGATAATTGCAATATAACCTGCCTGAAGGTGGCTACACCACGTTTGCTACTCTTGATGTGTTCCATGCCTGTTGTCATTAAATTTTATATACAGTGCTCCCTCGCTAATTTACGGTTCGGGTTCTGCGGATTCGCTATTTCGTGGATTTTCCCATTTGGCCCGCCCTCCCCTCACAGGCACAAAAGGACTCAGTTTGAGGCATGTGACTCAGCCTGCGCTTCCTCCTCAGCCACCTGCAGGCCGCGCCAGTAGGCTCTGCCTGCTCCTCATCGCCTCAGGAAAAACAAGAAATACAGTACAGTATGTTAAAAGAGGGAGGGAGGGGGGCTATACTTATTGAAATTGCTGGCAGGCCTGGAACCTATCCCCTGTGAAAAGTGAGGGCACACTGTATTGCAAACCAGAACAAAAAAAGTGTGGTGTTAGGAAACAATTATTCCTTTTTGCAAGTAAAGAGGAGATTTAGAGAGAAAATCACTTGACCCTGACAACCATTGATTTTTTTTTCACTTCATGAAAAGTGGGTGGGACCCGAAAGGTATTTCTTCCTTTCACCAGAAAGCTGTTGTTTTTCTAGTCTTTCTAAAGAATGGTAGGGGAACAATAATGAATACAGTGATTAAACAAATCTTTAATCTCAAATAACTTCTAAAATGTATATAAAGTGGTTAACCTTTGTTTTGCAAAGGGAAACTCTGGGTATCTCCATAGTTACATTGATATAAGAATTTTACAGAGCACAAGAATTCACTTGGCAAGTGCTTTGAAGCTTCACATGCTTTCCAATTCATTAAAAACTTCATACTTGTCAAGAAAACTATAAATTCCTTGGTAAGGTAGTTTAAAAATCTGTTCCATGTTCTATGGCACTTTTTCCCCCCAGATTTACAAACACAGGAAGTGACTGTGTAGTGATTTCAGCTAGAACCGCAGCTAAGAGACACGTGCCCAGTGAGCATCTACTAAACCAGATCAGTCAGGATAGAGAAACACACTCCTCAGATTGAAAGCAACACAGTCAGAGATTTAATATGATTCAGTCAAAAAATATGCAAGTACAAACATTTTGCTTCAAAAGGTACAAGAATAAACTCACAGAGAGATACATTACATCTTATACAGTTCCGACAGCTATTCAGATTTCCCGCCCCCTCCCCTAATTGGCTGGAAAAGAGGCAGATTGGGAGCCACGCCGGGATTGGCTGGGAGTTCCCTTGATGCCACAACCTGCAGGAGGAGATTCCCATGGCAGGGAGGTTGGTCAGTTCAAAGAACCAATCTATTTCAGAGACACCCCCAGGAAGGCACAATCCATGAGGAAATAATGGTATAGACATGCTGATAAGTCTCTGATTAATTCAAGTGTCTCATTCCGTGTGAAACAAAGGTGCAAGACCAAAAGACAAAGGTGATGATTGTAGACAATCAAGAGCTTGGCTGCTGGCATAGAGAGTTAATGAATTCATAATTACTAAGCCCCCCTCCTCCACGGGAGCGGCAGACTCTCAGCCTCAAGTTAAATTAACAAACACCCTGAGTTGTTGACAAAGAGGAGCATTTGTCTATACACACATACAAAGATGCTGATAGCTATCTGGATTAGGAAATAGCTGGAGGGATCTTGGCCATCATCTTCTTTCCCAAGGGATTATGTAAATTAGGATATGGAGAGTTTCATTTTGATACATATATTAGAAATAGTTTATACACTGGAATTGGCATAGCACATTGTACATAAAAGATACAAGTTATACAAAGTCATCAAGTGAATACATTTTATTAAAGGGTTAGAATTTATAGAGTTTATGTGGGTACAGCTGCTGCTGTTACATCTGTTCTAGAACCTCTAGTCTAGTCCTTGGGTATTTCACAACTCTAGGTCTATGTAAAATGTTTTAAGAAAAAAGAAAATATTATTTGTTTGAAGTCTCTTGGTAAAGTATAAATTGGGGGGGGGGGGGCATGGCTCAACAACAACTGTGAGTTCACCTTGCTCGGCCCAGGTGGTTCCATCAACCTTGGTTTGCAAGTCTTGAGCACGAGGGACTACAAAATTTCAATGTCCAGTCAAGCTCAATATAAGAAAGAACAGGTTACTTACCTGCAGCAGTGGCTCTTAGAGTAGTCTTGTAAACCCTGAGCAATGACATAATTTCTGACCATGGACCTTCCAGCTCTGCCAATGAGGAATGTTTGTAGGTATGCCATGACTCTGTAAGAAATGAAACCTTAGAGAAGGGGAAAGTAGTTTGGAGGAAAGAATTTGCACTTCTCACTGTGTACATAGAGACAATACTCCAAGCAGGCACTGATATTTTGTTTTTAAACCGGCTTCCTTGTATTGCTCAGTCTTTTTTATTTTCAAGGTTTCAAGTCAGTACACATATGAGGAGGGTTTTTGTTGTTTGAATGATAGGAGTGTTTCATTAGAATACCAGTTTCTAAGTAATTATCCCTCTCAACATCCAGCTCAATTGGTTCTTTTATTTACTATTGAAAATGACTTTCATGAAGAACATGTACATGGTGCTGATATTCATTGGGGTTACTATACCGCTTCTATTTTCAAATAGCATTTATCCCTATTCAGTACATTCCCACATCCTTTGTTATAAGTAGAGAAAAAGGAACACAAAGGAAACTGGATGCAAAGCCTTTATCAAGCCAATTACCATCTCCCTGTTTTACCAAATATTCCCATGGAAGCCCTGCTAAAGTTAATGCGTGCAAGCATTGAAATTGCAATTTGTGGCAAGTGCCTCTGCTGAGAACAGTTAGTATTGACTGCCCTTCCACCTGGAGAAGCTGTGCTGTTGAAAGCCTGCTTGGCAAGGAGCTTCAGGCCTTGTGAAACACTACAGACAAATAGCTTATTGTTCAGTTGCTCATGGTAGAAATTTACAGTGGGTTTCACACAATAGCTAAATGTATACTCAATTAAGACAGGTTTGCAGTAAGAGTAAGGTGTTACAAATAAGGGCTTTTTTCTATGAGCCAAAAACAGATTCAAGTTCATGAATCCAAAATTGGCTCATAAGGAAATAAAATATAGGATGAGACTGTTGTTAAAAAGTGATGGCCATCTGGCCACAAATAAATGCTAAGCAGCTTTAAACCTCCAAACTGTTAATCTCAAAGGTTGGACAAATGTTTTCTCTGCCTTTTATGACCACCTTACAATGCTCATCAAGCCGTTCTTCCCTGGTTCGACATTATGTTGCAGCAAGTCCTTTTGTATAAGCAGAGGATGCTCTGAATTAGAGCATTATTCAAATGAGCCATGTTTTCAGTATTAGTGAGGGGAGGCTTTGAAACATATTTTAGACATGTTTGTATGTTTCCAGGAATATCATGAACTTATCTTCAAAGCAACCTGAACAAATTAGAGTCCATGAGAATTGGAGTGTTAGAATGAAATGCTGTCTTCCTAAAAACAACTACTACTTTTGGGTTTCATTTCTCTGAAATCAAACAAGATAAGGGAGATAAATGGTTGACCGTTCTACTTTATAATCAAAAGACTGGACATATGGTATTTTGTTGGACCTCTTTAGTTACTATGTTTCTGAGAATGCCTTGTACATTTGTAAGGATTAGTGGTGCAAGACCCCACAAGAGTGGGAAAAAATGCCTCACATTTTGATAACACACACCAATATACTTCGTTCTATTCATCAGATTCTCAGCCTCAGCCATGGCAATGCATGCCTGTGAATCTTCCTTTACAGTTATTGGCATTTCATACTTTTCGCCAATGTCTTGCCACAATTATCTTGCCCACTGTAGTTCACCTACTACTTCTGATAATGCTGCAAATTTTGCTTCAGTCATGTTTAGAGCAACACAGCTCTGTTTCCTGGATCTCCACCAGTGTGTTTTATTATTAGTCTTTAACCTTCTCTGCTGAGGAGGTGACTCACCAAACTACAAATCCCAGAATTCCATAGCATTAGGCCATGACAGTTAAAATGGTTGTCAAACTTTATTAATTCTGTAGTGTAGATGCACCCTAAGGTGTAGTGTAGATGCACTGCTTTAGACAGCATAATTCTCTCAATTATGTCTTATAGTTGGGAAGATCAGCAGTCTGAAGTGATGCTGTCCAGAATTCTACTAACTAAATGTTGCATAACATGTGTAGCTAGATACCTAAACGACGGATATCAGAATTTGCACAGATGTATTTCTTCTGTCTGTGTTTGTGTGTGTGTGTGTTTGAAAGTGGCAGTTTTGGTTAATCATAGATCCAGATGTTGTTAGTAACTATTTTTAAAGACTCTATGATTATTTTTATTGTCAGTGTTCATTCCTGGCAACATATAATTAGTGAATATTACCTCCTAGAAATGGCAGTGCAGATCTTTCCAATGTGCTCATTTTGTTTTTGTTTTTTTGTTTTTTTAACTTTTGTCTGCAGATATGTAGTCAGTTCCATTGTCAAGCTCTTACTTCTATCCTTTGATGGATTTTTTTTCAACGGCTTTCTCCAAACTGAAGTATGCCATTGAAGAAACTAATTTGCTGGTGTCATGCAATAATCATTCATGTTCATTTTAAAGAGAGATTATCTACTCTGTTTTCCATTATTTCGGAGTTTAGGAGATTAGGCCATATTAGTTTCATTGGTATGGTTGGTTTAATTAAATTTACAAAGTCACATACACCAGTGATTGTGTGATCCAAATAGAGTGGGCTGATGGAATGTTTTTCTTTAGAACGTCTGTTTTTTTCATTTGCACACTTCAATTGAGCAAAGATGTGGGCAATTTTTGAAAATAAGAAATCTCTGACAGAATATAAGATTATGCAGAAAGTAAATGCGTAGCTGATTATTTTGTTAATGTGTTAACTTTCTGCACCCACTGATTTGGGCATAATGCTAAACAACGATGGCATATTGCCAGGACTGAACCTGGATTCTGTTAATATGTGTGTCCTCTCCATGCCTAGTGATCACAAGGTATTCAGAAGACTTTGCTTCAATTTTAATTATGGTTACTGTCAACACAGCCAACCTTAGAGTAGAGTCATTCAACATAGTTAACATTATTTAGGATTTAACTAACATAATAGTGTGTAATTTAAAACTGAAAGAGAAACTTCTAGTTTTTTGGGCAGTATATGAGCACAGTGCAAAACTAGGCTTATGATCTTGAACCATGCTTTAGCATTACACCTGAATGTAGCCTTTGTCTTATTAATTTGTGACAGTGTCTGTCACACTAAGGATGCATGAACAATTAACCTTGTACTTCTGCTTTTGTAGGGAAAAAAATCCTATATCCACCTTGCCTTGAAAAACACAAAAGAGTTAGCTTTCGCACGATTTCTGACTGTAGAAAAGAATAATGAAAAAAATATTTGCAAATGTGATATATTCTCATGACATAGGACCTTGTCATACTTGAACATCTATCCACTTTAAATCCTGTGGCTGCCTCCTGCAGATTTCTGGGGTTGGTAGTTTAGTGAGGCTCAGGTCCTCTCTGGCTGAGCATTTTAAAGATTCTTCACTAAACTACAAACCCCACAATTCTGCAGGAGGCAGCAACTGGAGTTTGCTACCTCCTGCAGAATTACAGCATCTAACATGAATAGATGCTGTAGTGCAGGGGCTCTCAAATGTTTTCAGTTGTGGAACCCTTTTTGAAGCAAAAGTTTCTCATGGAGCCCCAAGATATGTTTACATGTTATATTATATTATATTTAATGTATATATATCAGACATGGGCCGGACCTGTGGCAGATGGATGGAGAGTGTTTGTGTGAACTAATTCGCACAATCCAAAAAAAAAGACAGAACAATAGATAAGGTAAAGGTTTTCCCCTGATATTCAGTTTAGTCGTGTCCGACTCTGGGGGTTGTTTCTCATCTCAATTTCTTTTTCTTTTCTTTTTTAAATAAAATTTTATTAATTTTCTTAAAATACATCACTACCTCAGTACATTACATATTCTTCTATTCCATACATAATTCATTGCATCAACAATATATGTACATGTATCTTGTATGTTGTTTTATTCACCTCTGTGCCCACCTCCCTCCGAGCCATTTCAATTTGCATTCTCTTTCCAAAATACCATTTCTTCTTGTGGAGGTAATTTCCCATTTACTTCTTTTAAACCATTATCAATAAATTTTCCCCAAACCTCGTCAAAGTCATTTTTCTTCCATACCCCTTTCTTAACTCTTAACCTACAAGTCAACTTATCATTTATTGCTAATTTCCATAGTTCTTTGTACCATTCTTCTATTTGTATATTTATTTTACCTTTCCAGTTCCTTGCTATCAACAACCTTGCTGTGGTTAGCATGTTATTTATTGCATCCTTCTCTGTTTTTTTCAATTTCTTAACATTATATAATGACAACAATGCAATACTTGCGCTTTTTCCTATCTTCATATCCATTATAGTTTCTATTTCTCTAAATACTTTCCCCCAAAATACGTTTACATATTTACATTGCCACCACATATGTATGTATGTGCCCACTTCCTGGCAACCTCTCCAACAATTTTTTGTGGCGTTCTTATTGATGTTTGCTATCTTTACTGGTGTTAAATACCATTTCCAAACCAATTTATAATAATTTTCTTTAACACGTATCGATAAATTCGTTAAATGTCTTTGATCCCATAACTGTATCCAATCCACTTCCCCTATCTTAGTCCCTAGATCTTCTTCCCATATCTCTCTTAATATTGCATCCTTTATTTTTTTTCCCCCTTAATTGCAATTATTATCTTGTATATTTTGCTAGTTATTCCTTTCATTTTGTGGCCTTCTCCCATTGCTCTTTCCTTTTGTGTCATTTGTTCAAATTGTGTAAGTTTGCCTCCTTCCCTATTACTTTTTTCCAATTCTTGAACCATTGCTCTAACTGTAAGCAATGGAACCATGAGAGTTTAGTATCTCTAAATTCTTTCAGTATAGTTTCTTTCTTCATATCCACCTTTATCCATTCTCCAATTTTGTCTATATTCTTTTCTCTTAGTTTTTCATCCAAAATATTCTTTAGGTTTTTTGGGAATTTCCTATCCATTATTATTGGTGTTAATGTTGAACTTTCTGACAATAATATTTTCTTATCTCTATTCCAAATTTCTAGCACATTTCTCAACATTGGGGTTTTTACTCCCTTAATTTCTTTCCTTTTTAAATCTTTGAAAAATATGTTCCAAATTTTTTCCTCTGCTTCTTCCGAATCTTCCTCCAACCATTCCAAATCCTCCTTATTTATCATCCCTTCTATAACTAATCTCATCCTATTTGCTTCGTAGTATTTTTTAATATTGGAGAGTGCTAGACCTCCTTCCTTCTGTGATTTATACCACAGTTATTTATTTAACCTATTTTTCTTGTTACCATTGCAATATTTATTAATCATTTGTTGCCATTTACTTAATTCCTCTTCTGAAATTTGTAGTGGTACCATTCTAAATATAACATTTATCCTTGGAAGAATTTTCATTTTGACTAACGCTATCCTTCCGAACCATGATAATTTAATATTTTCATATTCTAGTAATTTCTTTTGAATTGCTTTCCTTAAAGTTGTAACGTTTACCTCTTCCATTTCATGTAGATCCTTGGTTATAGTTACTCCTAAGTATTTTATTTTGTTCTTGATCTTTATTTTCATTTTAGCTTGTTTCATAAAGTCTTCTTCCTTTTTTGTATAGTTAAGTAACATCATTTCTGATTTATTCCAATTGATTTGTAAACCTGTTATTTTAACAAATATCTCTAAATGTAATTTTATTCTATCCATATTGGCACACATATTCTTAATTATCAATAGCGTATCGTCTGCGAATAAATTAACTTTTTGTTTTGTTGTTGTTCTAACCCCTTCTAATTCTCATCTTTTCTTATTACATTTGAAAGTAATTCTATTGCTATGGCAAACAGTATTGGCGACAAAGGGCAGTCTTGTCTTGTTCCCCTCGTTACCTTTATTTCTCTTGTCACTCCATCGTTTATGGTTACTATCGCTGTATTGTTTGAATAAAATTGTTCTATCAATCCTTTCATTTTATTCCCTATTCTGAATTTATTCATAATTGTTTTTAATGTTCTCCATTCCACACAATCAAATGCCTTGAATAGGTCCAGAGCTAATATCCCTACTTTTGTTTTTTCATATTGAGATACCCAAACTTTATTTATTACTCACCCTATTAAATTTGGCATTTCCCTCCCTTTCACGAAACCACACTGATCAGTCTTTATATATTTATACATACAATTATTCATTCTTTTCGCACAATCCAAAAAAAAAGACAGAACAATAGATAAGGTAAAGGTTTTCCCCTGATATTAAGTTTAGTCGTGTCCGACTCTGGGGGTTGTTTCTCATTTCCATTTCTAAGCTGAAGAGCCGGCATTATCCATAAACACCTCCTAGGTCATGTGACCGGCATGACTGCATGGAGCACCGTTACCTTCCAGAGTGGTACCTATTGATCTACTCACATTTGCATATTTCCGAACTGCTAAGTTGGCAGAAGTGGGAGCTAACAGCAGGAGCTCCACGGATTTGAACTGCCAACCTTTTGGTCAGCAAGTTCAGTAACGTAACAGTTTAATCCGCTGCGCCACCGGGGGCTCTGCAAGAACAATACTATATTTAAAATGAAGAACAATTTTAACCAATATAAACATGACCCCAAAGTCATTCAGTCCAACCCCCTTCTGCCATACAGGAAAGGCACAAATCTAAGCACCCAAACAGATGGCCACCCATCCTTTGTAATCACAATATCATCATCATCATCAACAACAACAGAAACCCCAGAGGCCATCCAGTCCAACCCCCTTCTGCCATGCAGGAAAAACACAATCAAAGCACCCCCTCAATGGTGGGAGGAAAAAGGGTTTTGAAAGCAAAGAAAGCGGAGGGAGAGGGGAAGAGTCTGGGTGGCAAGGAGAAGAGTCTGGGCAGTAAGGGAGGCAAGGGAGAAATGCTCTGTGCCACAAAAGGATGCTGATGCTGTTTTTGGCAGCTTAAAAGTTTAATTTCCCTGCAATTCACAGGAGGAGGAAAGAGGAGGAGGCGGGAAGCAACATAGCACCATGGAGCCCCTCACTATCATCTGCAAAGTTCTAAGGGCTCCACAGAGCACAGTTTGAGAATCCCCTGCTCTAGTGTGATGAAGTCTATAGTAATCTGGAAGGGGAACAATATTTGCACATGTGATGCTGTATTTTCATGGCATGATGTTCCATATTTCTACTTTGTATTTTCTAGTAACTATCAATGAGGGCCTATCCATGAAAATTTGGTACTTTTTAAAGTTTACTTTAAATTTTATTAATGTGAAACCAGCCTAATCTATAATGTAAATAGATAAATATTACTAATCTGAGGCAAGAGAGTTTGATAACACTGTATTATCATAAGCATGAGACATGAGAGAAGCCTTCCACAAGGATGGTAAAAACATTAAACATCCGGGCGTCCCTTGGGCAACGTCCTTGCAAACGGCCAATTCTCTCACACCAGAAGCGACTTGCAGTTTCTCAAGTCACTCCTGACACACAAAAAATCTTAAGCATCTATGATCAATTCTAGTATTTAATAAACCCTCATTTAATGCAAAGCTCTATAAACTCTTATTACATTTTTTAAATCTTAATGTTTGTCAATATTGCCTGTTGAAGTGCAATAAAGAGGCAATGAGAGCTGCAAATATAATCTGCGCCTTATGGAGTGTTCTCCTTTTCCTCATTCCAGAACTGTGCTGTGTACCTCATTTGTTTGGCCACACAACCACTAAAGCTCTCTCTACTCCCCAAGAAGAAATAAAGAAGTATCTGGTTAAATGTGCTAGCCATTTCGGAATCATTCTTTAGGTTTGTGAAAGTCAATAAGAGAATATTAACACTATGCCAGGTGTATCTTATCTACATTAGGATTAAAACAATTAAATTGAGTCAATTTATGCTCAGAGCAAATCTCCAGTGCTATACTGAATTCTAATAACCTCATGTGTATGCGCTATATTTTAGCTGTATTAAAGTGTTTGTTAGACAAGAGATTATAAAAAGAGGCATATGTGAGGTAGCTATGTATCCACTCTTTGTTCATAAAAGTGGGGGTCTGTCTGAGTAGACAGTCAGTGGGTCTACTCAGTGGATATGAGATAAATAGGTTTCTTTTTGTCTGTTAATCTGATTTTTAAAGTGTCAGTTGGAAGTAAAGACTGAGACGATATTAAGAGGTATTATGCATCACATATGTTCTTGGTTTAACTGCTTTGAATTTGTTTGAAATCAGAAACGGATAATATAATTCTGTCTGTAAACTGAGAACCTTCAAGGGATGTGGTGGCTTTAATATCTGATATGGGTAGAAAAGATAGAAATTGTAATAAATAAGAAGAAATCAGATTACCATTGGAATAAAATGAAGATCAAATCAAGAATCCAAAAGAGCATTATGGATCTTGACTATTGTGAGAACACCTGCAGACCTCTAGCAAACAAGAGTACATTAAGAGTTTGATGCTGCATATAATGGGTTTCTGGCCTTATATGACAATTTGATAGTAGCCCAACAAAAAAAAACCTTCTGGGTGTCTTGGTTTTTGTCTGTTCTTGGGATTATTTGGGGTGCTTATTCAGAAAATTGCATTGGATGGACCACATCAGCTCTAGCTTTTTAAATATGATTATCAGGATTTTCTATGGGCAAGCAGATGGTGACTGGTACATGTCATATGTTCTGCATCTCAAGAACTGGAACTGATAGGGGAAAAGTGGTGCCATTTATGGAATCAGCAGGTCAAATATACCCAGAAACAGAGATAACATTTGAGGACTAAAATGTGTATAGGCCAGTGTAATAAATTGGCAAGCCTGTACGGTCATTTGAGAACAGTTTGTGGATCCTAGAACTTTATGCATTATTAGATAATATAGGGACATGAGGATGTGAAAATGGCTGCTCACTTTGCTTATCCATGATCTAGATTCTACAAAGAGAATGATACTATATTATGTGAACCTTTTTGTGTAGTGAATTAGAAATTGTGGCAATTTGAGTCTTTCCAACTCTTTGGCTCTTTATGAGGTTCCAATCTGTCTTCAGAAATAGTCTATGGCAAGCTACTTTATAAGTTTTTAATGTGATATCTGTTTTACAATACATTCAGAGGGTCACATAGTTAGCAGCTCTTGCTTATGCTCATTATAATTGAATGGCTTTCGCATTTTTCTAATATATTGCCTTTGTGCATATAAATATACTGTTTCAGAAATATAGCACATACTTGGTTCAATTAAAATTGTCTCAGTAAAATGATCTTTTGGAGTAATGCAGTTTTACATAGTAACATACCAATCTCTAACTTTATGTAATCTATAAAATAGTAGTTAATTGAAAGCAAAAAGTGAAACAATATTTTTTTCCAATATTTAAAAAGACAGGTTTAAAAGTGTGGAGGCAAAAGCTTAGCAAGATTTTGCAAGCTGGGAAGAGGGATCAGGGAGGATTTCAGGAATGGAGCATCAGTGAATTGCATATATCTTTATATTCATCTTTGGGAGATAGCTGCACAATTGCTTCTTGGTCTATGCAATCAGATTGTAGATTGAATTGAATCTATTGGCCTATGGATGTGTTTTCCCCCATGTGGCATTTTTACACCTTTTGGAGGTCACATCTTTTGTTATTTAACTCAATTATTCAGAAAAGGATGCATGCATAAAATTGTATTTTTGTTTGCACATAGGATGATACTAAACTTGTTTTGTTAGTGCAAGTGATATTATATTTGATCATTACTACATTTTAAAATGACAATATGTTGTATCTCCCACCCTTTACTCTTTATCAAAGCTGGACAACGCAGATGAGCAAGCAGCCCAGATCAGACGTGAACTTGATGGACGCCTCCAAGTGGCTGAACAAATGGCAAAAGTAAGCTTGGCTTATTTCCAGCTTGAAGGAATGGGCTATTTCTGTATATGTTTAGGGTTCCGTCCTATATGTTTTTACCTGAGAATTAATTTCCAGTGAATTCAGTAAGTCTGACTTCAGAGCAGGGTTTCCCCTTATCTATATAGCCCTACTCAGATACTTTATAATCTACAAATAAAAGAACAAGGAGAGGAATGCAATAGTCCTACCATCCCACCACAACCATTGTTGCTCTTAATGTGGGAAATTTGAAGAGGGGTATTTCTGTTATATGTGGATGGTGTTCACACAGTCTGGGACCCTGAAAGATTACGGATTGCATGCACAGAGATTGAGGAAGTTCATTTATTTATACATGGAGAGTAACAATGAATTGTACTTAGGCTGATACTTGTAGCACATTAACTTTTTCAACAACATTAACTTTTTAAATCTTGCAGTTCAAGTATATTTGGAGAGTAACAGTGAATACTTATTTTCATTTGTTACCTCTGTGAATAACTTATGGTAATTGAAGGGTTTTTTTTCAGTTTGGGCAATTTTTTGTATTTTAAAAAACAATTAAAGGTTAGTAGTCAACATAATTGCCATATTTACTTGAGCATAATATGCCATTGGATGTAATGTGACCCTTGGTTTTGAAAGTGTGCATTACCAAAAAAAAAAAAAAGGATTTATTGTAAATGTAATACAAGGCAGTGGTTTCTGTGATAAGGCTGTGGGAAGATCCCCCCACTCCCCGGTCAGGCTTGGTAGGAAGCCAGTAATGGTCACAGAAATGCTGGTGGGGAGCCTCATTCCTCTTTATCTGGCCTCCCAATCAGCCACCGCTGCCTCTCCTTCCTCTGTCCCCAGCTGGGATCTCTTGCCCAACAGCATGGACAGGTGATTCTAATGCGCCATTGAATCTAATGCACACTTCAATTTTAGCCATGTAATTTAGCCAAAAAAGGGTTGCCTTGGTGCCACCAGAAATTATAAAAAACTTGAATGACCACAAGATAACTAAATATCCGTTATCATACATGTGAGTGTTTCATTAGGTCTTAAAGCATACTGTCATTTTATGTAAAAGTATACAGTTAACTTACATTCTGAATTTTCTAAAATATTTGCAAGGAAAGAATATTTCCAAAGTTCATAGCAAAAGAAATGGAGCAAATGTATATAGAAGAATTGCGCTCTTCGGTGAATTTGCTAATGGCCAATTTGGAAAGTCTTCCAGTATCTAAAGGAGGCCCAGAATTTAAACTGCAGAAGTTAAAGCGGTGTCAGAACTCTGCATTCTTGGACATAGGTGATGAGAATGAAGTCCAGCTATCAAAATCAGATGTGGTGTTGTCATTCACATTAGAGGTAGGTATACATATTGTGCAATACTGGCTGACAATTTAAATTAATCTTGGATATTATGTCTATTTGTTATTGCATAGTTCTGTGGCTATTTTCAGAATGTATAAACAAATAATTTTTATATAGATATTGAATCAATTGGCCGAACTTTTTAAGGCTCTCCAGCAAAGAAGTGCAAATGTATGTAAACCACGGTTTTTCAAGGCCTGGAGACTTTTTGCCTCATCTTGACATCCCTTCCATTGGGTGTTACCAGCCATGGTTGCCTTACCTTTTGAAAAGTGCAGTAATAATTCTAACAACCAAAAAAAAAAAAAAAAAAGGATGCTCTTTTAGATCTTTTTGAATTTCTGCATCTTAGTTGCTTGTCTTCTTACTTGAGCTCTTTGGGGGAGCTGACATACAGTCTTTCCTAAGAATGCTGAATCAGATTGCAAGTAGAGGTTCATGTTCGTTGGAAAGCTAGTTGTTAAAAAATCTGATTAGTAAGGGGTCCATAAGTTTGGTTGTCACTGTGAGTTTGTTTTTCTCTTTTGACATGTATGACAGACTGTAAACCTTATCAGCTTGGGACTGAGGAGGAAAACAACATGTTTATGTAATCCTTATAGACTGCAAATGTTATTTCTTTCATTTACAAGTTCCATAGAATCACAGCCAGAATGTAGTCCAAAAAGGAACTTTTCCAAACTCTAGAATAACTATACTGAATTCTGGAAATGCTTGACATATTTCTGAAGTACAGTGTACTGGTTCTGGAGAGGTGGAGAGGAGAATAATTAACCAGACGTTGAGCTGCATTTTCGAGGCATATCTTGACTTAGCCTGTTTGTTTTTTCCAGCAAGAAATATAACTTCTTCTTTTTCTACTGAATCTCTTTTGGTTAGTAATTTTTTAAAAATGGATATGATTAGTTTAATGGTTTTTCCCTGGTTTGCTCAGATTTTACATTATATCTTTTGACTGTTTTTGTCAAATCTCGCCATCAAGGCTGTTCCATTTCTTCATAGATTTTGATTTCCTTAATAAAACATAATGTAATTATCTGATTCACAATGTCCTATACCTATTCACTTTAGCTCATTTACCCCAAACATGTCTGGCTCTTCTATACTCATCCAACTAGCCCACTAGTTAAGAAGGGAAACAAAATTTAGGGGGCAATACTGATTCTTTTGGAATTACCTTGTTCATGCTGATGTAGCCTAGGTGCTGTAAATAAATGCAGAGCTTTCTTACTCTTATCTGTGGTCTGGAGTTGAATGTTTCACATGCAACCTTAGACTTGTGTGGCACATTAAGCTGGGTGATGGTGGTGAGGAGAAGCAGGTGGGCTAATGCTTCTCTACATAAGACAAAGTGAAAGAAGAAGATCCCACTGTCTTCATAATGCTGTCCAAAAAGCTGGCTCTGCTGTCCCTCAACACCAACCAGAATTTGCACTATTAGGACAGGGCAATCTCAATGGCTGTGAAACACATCTTTTCAACATCAGAGGAAACAAGGAATAGTGGAATTGAATGGCCAGCAGAAGAATTGGCGAGGCTTGTTTTGTGTTTTTTCCCACCTAGAAAGCCAGTATTAAAGAATTGAAGGATAATACTTTTGAGAAAATTTAAGAACTTACTGAGGTACTTCTGCTGTTACGAGAGAGAAAGAGAGAGAAAGGGGTGTGTGTGTGGGGGGGGGGGGATATTTGAATATCTGAAGACACATTTCAGTCCTTCTTTTGCTGACATGCCATTTAGTATACGGCCTGAGAATCATGTTATTAAGTGAATAATATAATGTGAGGGCTGCCTACTTGAAATTAATGTTGAAAATACAATTGTTGTGCTTTGCTATATTCCTCTCAATACAATCCACAGTATGCTTTTTATATAACTGTTATGTGGTTATGGCTTATTTGAACCAGTTGTGATAGGGAAGGTGTATGTTTATCTGGTTTTGGGTTTTGTCCTACTAGTTCTCGTATTTTAGGAGGTCCTTTAAATTTTAGTAGCATAGTATCTTTATCAGAAACTGAATAGTGTACTGTGAATAGGAGTGAGTTGAATAACAATAGTAAAATAGAAAATAATTGCTTAAGGTAGCAAGGATGTTCATTCTTGCCATCTCAATTCTTGTTAGTATAAGATACTTACTTTGGAATGGTCACAATTCTTCAGTCATTTTTTAATGAGAGTCTACATGATGTTATTATCAGATGATTGTTCTCCTACGGTTTCCCTATACAGGCAGTCCTCGAGTTACAAGCATGCGACTTACAAACAACTCATAGTTAAGAATGGGGGTGATGCAACAGGAAGTGAGAGAAATCTACCCCTCGAAGGGAAATTCACTCCTGAAAGAGTAGTCATGGGGAAAGAGTGTCTCAGCTGAATCTGTATCCCCAATCCTTGTTTCCATAACAAGCCATTTTTTTCAAAATCCAATCATCACAGAGACAGAAAGTGAGGTGACATCTTCTGAACAGGGGCACAGACAGCAAAACAAACACCACAGGGGTTTACCCTTCCCTATGCTATCCAAAGCTTGTGTGTGTGTATGTGTATGCCTTTTCTGACTTACATACAAATGCACCTTAGGAACAAACTTGCAGAACCTATCTTGTTCACAACTTGGGGAATACCTGTTCTTATTCTTTCTATTTGCAAACTCCAGCAAATTAAGTGTAAACAAGAAATAGGAAGCTTTCCTCCTGTTATGTTTTCTTTTATGAGGCATAGTCTGGTGCTTATTGTGATGGGTACTGTGTGTCTTCACAACTTACCATAGCTTGACTGATTTGTGTTATTTTACCATAGTTTTGTGTCTTTTGATTTGAGTTGAACATCCTTCGCATATATTTACAAACATTTCTTGAAGTACAGTATTTGCACAGTAATGCATACACCAAAATGGCTTGCCTATAAAAAGAATTAAAGATAAATCATTATGGTTTATGGGATTATTTCCTGAAAAAAAAGATACTTGTAGAATTGCTTCCAAAATCTTGATACTGTATCCAGACTCAATCCTTTTCCCACCCTCATAGCGAAGCCATTCCATACTCACAAAACACAGCTCCATGTGGAGTTTAGAGCAGAAGGGCAATGGTAGAGTAACACTAGGAGCAGCCATTTAGGAATTACTTCCAGACAAATAACTTTATCAAGACTGGGAAGAAATTATTTCCAGACCCCTTACCCCCAATATATTAATTCTGATAGATGCTGAATTGCTGGCAAATAAGCTAAAAAAACCAAAGTTTTCTGCAAAACTTTGAAAAATAACAACAATTCCCTTGAGAAACGTTGTCTGAGAAGTTTGTTTGTTTTCTGTCTCCAGTTTCTTAAATGGCAGTCTGTAATAACACTGCCAATTTCCAGTGGGAAATCTAGGCAGTATGTACATTTCAATTGCAAAAGGGTAAGTACTGGAAGATTAGAAGCAGTAATGTCTACCTCGTATTAATACTCTGATTTGGTCATAGAGAAATGTGAGGAAGAATGAGCTAGAGTTTAGATTACTGTTTTCATGGCAGCAATTTCCACTCCTGAAAAGCCAAGCCACTATTCAATGTGTTGTATTTTTATATTTTCTGTATTCAATGCAATGGAGATGGAGTTTTGTGTAACCAAGTATTTACATGAAGGAAGAATTGCATACTAACACTATTGATGTAGTTGTATGGAGAAATGTATGCTATTGCAGTCCATCTCTGGTTGGTTGTATTAATCTGGGCCCAACTATGATAATCATTCTCTATGTTTTTGACTTTGAAAATGCAGCTTTTTTTTTTTTACCTCTGACAGCACCTCCATACTGTCTTTAGTAATGCCAAAGATGTCAAAGACAGAACGCCACCAGATAAAGTTCAACACAGTTTATTAAAGTTACAGAACTAAAAAGTGCCCGTATGAAACAAGGGCTAGGCAAACACTTGCCTTTAGTGAAAAAGATACACAAAAAAGACTCCGCTGATACTAAAAGTGGTTCAAAAGATAAACCGGATTAAACAGGAGTTTAATCCGGGTTAAACAGAAAATGCTTACTTCAGCCCGGCAATTTAAACAAACAAAAGTTGATAAACAAGGATTCAAAGAAACATAAATAGCTGGCAGCAGATTCCTCTCTGCTACTCGAAAGCTGCGAATGAGTAACTAAGGTTGTTACTCCTCCGTGCAGCAAACGGAATCCGGATCCAGGCACTTCAATCAGGGTAGCAACGGTCAACAGGGTCCCAGTCCGGTCCGAGGTCGAAAGCCAGGTGCAGATGTCTTTGGTTCACCAATTCCACCGAAAGCCACAGAAGGGGTAGTCCGAGGTCGTAGTCAGTCAGTCAGTCCAGCGTCAATCCAGAATAGGCAATTAATGTCCGTCAAGAAGACGACGGAGGTCCAAGCTAATAAGATTAAACACAGGTTGCACAACAAAAGCCCACACAGTTCCTCCCGCCGTCTATGCCCAGTGTCCTTGGTAACTTACGTATTCAGCAAACGAAACACACCCGTCTTCAGGAAATTTATTTATTTTATTTATTTATTTATTTATTTCCAACATTTATATCCCGCCCTTCTCACCCGAAGGGACTCAGGGCGGCGTACAAAATTGGCAACAATTCGATGCCTATACATAATTAAAACAGCTATAAAAAACCAATAAAACAATTAAAACAATATAAAAAATATAAAAACATATGATTAAAATCCATTCCTCCAAAATCCTCGTGCTGTAGCCGTAAATCAGTCTGGGTCGTCATTATCGTTTAATCTTCAAAAGCCTGGGCACATAGCCATGTTTTCAGGGCTTTTCTAAAACTCAAAAGGGTTGGGGCTTGCCGTATTTCTCTGGGGAGGGTGTTCCACAGCCGGGGAGCCACCACCGAGAAGGCCCTGTCCCTCGTCCCCACCAGCCAACAAGAGCCCAAGCGTTCCCAACAAGAGCCCAATTCCCAACAAGAGCCCAAGCGTTCGTCCAGATTACCTTGCCCAACGCAATTAGCCCTGGATTCTAAACCCCATTTTATGCCAGTTACAACTCCTCATCGCTGTCAGCTGTTACCCTAATTCCAGGTGCCTCATCATCATCATCCTCATCAGAGCTAACACACCTTTGACTACGCCCCACAGCATCCCCAGCTGTGGATCCTGTTCCATCCCTCCAACTCGACCACGGGTCCGATCCTGCAACCCACCAGTCGCCTCCCATACTAGCATTGCCGGTGACACCCAAATCCTCCCTCACACGAGTCCATTCCATGTCATCCTCCTCTGAGCTAACCACCTCTTCCTCCATTCCCTCGGTAAAACCCTCAAAGGAGTCTTCGTCTGTTGGTTCTGCAAATAAGTCCCGCAGCCGTTTCCTTTCTCGCTCCTCAAGAGAGTCTGACTCTCAAGGAGTCTTACGACCATGTCTCCCAGTATCGGAGCCATAAGGCTCAACCATAACAAAAGATCTCCTTCACTACTCTCAAGCAAGCATTCTTGAAATCAAAATGGATTGTGCAGATGTGACAGCTCATGAATACACATCTCTATGATTTCGATATTGTTTTAATTACAATAAAGCCCCAGTATCTATGGAGAATATGTTCCTGAACTTACATTAGAAAGTGGAACTGTGGATTATTTATTTTGTGTCAAAAGTATTGCATGATAAATAAGTTTAAAAGTGATGAAATAAAGGAATCACAAGCAGCTAAATAGTTTTAAGCCAAAAGCGGGCAATAGCGACCACATTGTCCTTAGCTTTAAACAACAACTCCTCCGTACATGAGGCAGGGCATTGTGGGCAAGCATACATATGCGGAGTTGTTTGTTCTGCTCCACAGTCACACAAGGTGGAGGATTCCTCCAGGTAGTGCCATCTTGCCAAGTTGTCTTTTGATCTGCCCACTCCGCTTCTAAATCCAATTGAAATTAACATCTGCTAGAAGTTACTATGGTGTCTTGCCGGATGACCTAGAAAATTCCTAGAAAGGTATCCTCTTAAAGAATTCTCTAGATCCTCCAGCAAGACTGTGGTAACTTCCAGTGGACGCAAACTATAGGATTGCCTGAAAGACCTAGAAAATTCCTAGAGGTCCAGTTAATTGAATGTGAAACTGCGGGTATGTGTCCTGTGGGAAGTTTTAATATTGCAATGTTGGGAGATAAGTCTCTGTTGCAAATTAAATCTACTTGGAAATAGCCTATGCAGTGTTAGGTAATGCCTAGGAATGCTTCCAAACAAATATTTCCCAGCATTCACAGTTAAAGGGCAGCATGCAGTTATTGTATTTTTTCTTAACCAATTTTCTGTGATAAAGAGGAACAGATGGGAGAAACAATGAGGAGATTCAATAGGGCTGCAGATTGAAGACAATATTAGCTGAACCTTTCATAAATTTCATAAATGAGGCATTGTGATTGCACAATAAAATATCATCTAAAAATAACCTATGAGTAAGTGATTGAGGTGAGATGTGCTCTAATCTGCTTCCTGTACAATTAAATAACTGTATTTTATATTCCTTAACTTTCTTAACACTACAGGAAGTAATCCTTAACAACAATTAAATAATAAAAAGAGACTAGCTTTAAATCTGTATATTTATGTATTTATTCACATGCTCTTGTTTCTGAGGCTTTAAAGAGAAACAATATTTTGTACACAATATTATGATTTCAAGTTGAAGTAGGCACCCAGAGTAATTCAGCTCCCTATAGCTACATCGTGTGAAAGCGATGATGTGAAGGGGTTGATCGTTAAATTGCCATTTTGCTTAAGGTCATAGAATCCTTTTATATGAATATTTCTCCATAAAAGTATAATGGATGTTTATGCCTTAAAGCAGAAATGCTTGACTGTATAAATATGTTTGACTGCCTGAAAACAAACAAACCTCAGCATAATTGATATTTGGAATAAAATGTTATACATTGACTGTAATGCAGGTACTTCAATAGTCAGAAGGCTTCTTCATACAATGTTTATAGTCTTTCTTGATTATAAGCTTTGGCTTTGATCCCTAGGTGCTGTGCATCCACCAAACAATATTCCATGCTGACAAATAAAAACAGTTTTAGTCATTTGTTGAATGGGACTGAAAGCAGCCCTTGTTCATCCCCAGATAACTGTCAAACCTGATGCAATTTCATTGATAGGGAACAAATGTGCACCCAGTATGGCACAGATCACACTGGCTAGATTGTTTTATCTTTTTGAAACCCAATACTTTGCGGAACGTGGGCAATGATTTGCACACATCTATTTCTGAATTTGAGGCATACATACTTCGTTGCTGACTGCCATCAAGTTGACTGACTTATGGTGACTCTGTGAATAAGAGGCCTCCAAGCCATTCCCTCATCAACAGCCCTGTTCGGGTCTTGCACACTCAAGGCCTTTTCTTCTCTGATCGATTCTATCCATCTGGAATATGGTCATCTTCTTTTCCTTCTACTTTCTATCTTTCCAAGCATTACTGTCCTTTCTTGTGAGTCCTGTTCTCTCATGATATGGCCAAAGTACAGCAGTTTCAGTTTACTTCACTAGTCATTCCACTTCTTTGCTATTTTCTGTTGGTTGTGTGGTGTAGTCTGCGTGTCTCAGGTTGTTGATGTCCCTTCCTCTAGTGTTTGTGCCTTCATCTTCTGGGCCCAATCCTGCTTTATGCATGATGTATTCAGTGTACAGGTTAAACAGGTGATAAAATGCAGCCTTGCTTGTTACCCTTTCCAGTTGGAAACCTTTCAGTTTCTCAGTTATTCTGTCCTAACAGTAGTCCCTTGTTCTGAGTACAGGTTATGCATCACATTAGGGTAAGTATGATAGTCTTTAAATAGTGGACAGACAAACACAATCTGTAATTAAGTTGCATGGAACATTATGGAGAGATTTCACTAAATAGCACATTCAATAACAACAGTCTGGCATTTTTATAAACATGAATGAATCCTTCGTGCTTTATCATTGATGAAAATTCTGCAGCATGTGTCCTGACTACTCTGTTCTAGACTGTTGATGGACCATCTCTTGTATTCTTTTTCTTTGTTTAGATTGTTATAACAGAAGTTCAAGGCTTAAAGTCACTGTCTCCAAATCGTATTGTTTACTGCACAATGGAAGTAGAAGGAGGAGAGAAACTTCAGACAGACCAAGCTGAAGCATCCAGACCACAGTAAGGTTCATGAATGGATACACATGTTGTACAGAAATTGTGCCCTAGAAGTGGCAATGCCTTGAATCATCTTCCTGGTATTACTTCTTGAGTGAAAACCAAAGTATTAGTTTAATGTTGGCAGCATTTTTCAAATATATCAGGAGCTTAGGGCACTGTCTTGTTTATTAAATACGGTGTTTCAAAATAATAGACCCAATTCCAAAGCAGTATATTTCCCAATGGCAAATGTTACAATTATAAGGAAGTTTAAACTGATTTGGTTGCCAAGTCTTCCTCTGAAGTGCATGGTCACCTGATGTGCCTCCCCTTCCATAAACAGCCTTTCCTCAAATTTTTGGGACTGATTACAAATGTTCTTTGCTCTTGGTCAGACCACACCTGGAATACTGTGTCCAATTCTGAGCACCACAATTGAAGAGAGATGTTGACAAGCTGGAATGTATCCAGAGGAGGGCAACTAAAATGATCAAGGGTTTGGAGAACAAGCCCTATGATAAGCGGCTTAAATAGCTGGACATGTTTAGCCTGCAGAAGAGAAGGCTGACAGGAGACATGATAGCCATGTATAAATATGTGAGCGGAAGTCATAGGAAGAAGGAAGCAAGCTTATTTTCTGCTGCCCTGGAAACTAGGATGCTTCAAACTACAGGGAAGGAGATTCCACCTGAACATTAGGAAGAACTTCCTAACTTTGAAAGCTGTTCAGCAGTGGAACTCTTTCCCCCAGACTGTGGTGAAGACTCCTTCTTTGGAGGCCTTTAAACAGAAGGCCATCTGTCAGGGGTGCTTTTTCCTGCTTCTTGGCAGGGGTTGGACTGGATGGCCCACAAGGTCCCTTCCAATTCTATGATTCTATGATTTTCAGATCAATGACTGAGGCTAGGGGCCATTTGTGTGATGGGAAAGGACTCTAGCAGTAATCCTTTCAAACTCTATGCCTTACCCATTCACATGGTGAGAGTAATTCATGGGCGGATTATGGTTGCAGAGATTTTGTACATATTCTGCAGTTCAAACATACTAAATTTATCCTTCATTGTTTTTTTAAATTTAGATCTGCTCTTCAGTTCTTAATCTACTTCACAATAGTTTTCTTGGATTGCTGTTATACTCTCACTTGTAGGAAGATAAAACATTGTATATTAGAGTAAATAATAACAAAAATGAGCTTTTTTTTAAGTGACATTAAATTTGGAATGATACTGCTATGGGAGATAACTCCTGGTCGAGTATGATTGTTTTCAAAGTCTTAGCAGTAGATTCATAAGTGACTGTAGAAACCTATTCTGGATCCCCATGGTCTTTCAAAGTGAGCACATAGGTTTCTAGGTAGAAGGCAGAATGCACCTTCCTCTCAATCCTTACGTTCCAAATCCAAAAATTCATTTGTCTTTTTTGACTTCAGGGTGGTGACCCCTCTGAGTGTGGCAGTCTAGTCAAGGATAGATAAAAGAGGCAGACTGTGTTAAGGCACCTTTTCTAGCCCCCTCCCCATATGGAGTGAGCAGAGTGGGTCCTAAATAGGACTGCTCAGTTGTGGATACAGCTGCCAAACTGCTCAACTGCCTTGGATCTTGAGTTAAAATGTCTGAATCGCTGTCCAATTCCCATGTGCCAGTCTGTTAGGGGCTACCACATTTCACAGTTCTGCTCCTGTCACCGCTTGCCAATCACCATGGGACTTCAGTTGGTTTTGGTTTGCTTGGAAGACACTCATGCATGAATTTGTTTTATGTGTTGATCAGTGCACAGCTATTCTCAGAAAGAGGATCTATTCCAATGGCATTGGTCAGACCATGACAATTGGTGGCCTCTTATTGGTGGCAGCCTTTGTCCACCTTCACAACCATTGTAACATGTACCATGTTGTCATCCACCTGTTCTGCCATTGAGGTCTTCAGATTGTTCTTGGACAGATGAGTCTGCAGCCATGAGTACATGACCCCAGGCAGCTTCACTCATAGGTTCACTTTGGTGGCCAAGTGTACTTATTGGTTCATAATAATTTAATCAGTGAACTGCACACTTTTTACCCTATTTTAATGCTGGTATGCTTGTTATCAAGGCAATGTGCCGAGGGTTGATTGAAAGTGTTCAGAATGCCTTCAAATTATTTAGCTTTTTTGTTATAGATTAGCTTGAAGTGCATCTTTTCTTTTGCAGATTAATAAAGAGATTCTCTATGACAATTCCTAAGAAATCTTGTTGAGTTTTAAATTATATAGACTTCTTCCCCAAATCCTGTAGGGTGCATTTACCCCAGGGTTGTCTTGTTTTTAGAAGATGTTTTTGGAAGATGCAGTTAGCAAAAGAACTCAAGGCCTCCTCTAGTGTGAAATGGATAATTATATATGTTTTTGGTTGATTTGATTGACCTCTAGTTTGCCCATTTTCTTCAAAGGCTTTTTCCTCCTTTTAAAATGTCATTTGGAATCTTTGTCAGTGTGTTTGAGATAGATTTGCAGAGAATTTCTGCTTTTATTTAATATATCCTGTGTAAAAAGGAAAAACAAACAAACAACCCACAGTTTTGAAGATTGTAGTCAAAGAGCTCTGTAAATGATAACTGTGAAGTTGGCACTAGTTCAAAACGAGCATTAAAATCCTTTAGGTGGAATTCTAAGCATGCAAACGTGATTACGCACATTTTAAAACCTGCTATTGAGTGAAACTTTCCTCCAGACTTTGAAGGAACTTTCTCATAGTCTTAAACGTTGAAGCTAATAGCAAAGTACTTTTTTACCAGGTCAAACTATTTATCCATTCCTCATAATATTGTCTGTAGCCCCAGGTTTCCGCAAATGGGACCTAAAATTTTCAGCATGAAAAACATATTTCCATGCAGTGAGTTATATGAAGGGCCACCTCTATCATTAGACAGGGGAGGTAGATGTCTTAAGCAGGAGATTTTTAGGTTTCCTAAAAAGGAAGCATTATTGTTAGTCATATGGCTTCTGTATTTCTACTCAGAAATACAAATATGGGATTTTATGCTTCATGGGCCAAAATAACTTGATTGGTTTTGTGTCTTATTTAAGGGTATAAAAGGAAGGGATACCACAGTTTGCCTTTCCAGACTTCAATATATGCATCCATAAGTTAAAGATACTCTAAGCTGAGAGTAAGAATCAGGTGACTCTCTGTCACACCTCAGGTTAACTTCACCTTGCTATATACACCAGGCTGTACACAGGTTGAAGTCTTTTGTAGTTTATTAGAAAATAGAAGATAAGTAGTTTTTTTAAAGCAAAAGTAAAATTCCAAAAAATCGTTACAAGAAATAAAGTTCCAAAAGATCGTTACAAAACAAAGCCTTAGAGAATAATCCACGAAATCACAGAGAATAAACAAAGTCCCATAAGAGCATGACAAAGTCCCATGAACATGAACACACAAAGGCTGCAGGATAATCCAGGAGAACGAGAACTTGCTTCTAGGTTGAACGAAACGTTGCATTGACCAAGGTTTGTCTCCCAAGACACTGTTTTAATGCCCTTTGCAAAGCATGAAAGCATTTCTTTGGCCTGTGACCTCCTTCTTGTTTGCTATTCTAACACCCCTTCGAACCTTGACTTCCAAACGACCAGCTCGATCTAGAGATTCCATTTCATCAAGGCCAGCCAGCTCATTAGCGTCTGTCTGCATGCTATCAGACTGAGAACTATCCTCCTTTTCTGAGTCAATTTGCACCTGGCTAGTCTCAGTATCATCAACATCACTCCCCGTTGTGGGAAAGCCTCATTGTTCCTCATCTTCTACAACAGGGACACTGAACCTGAATTCCCAAATTCGTATCACAATTATTTTGAACCTGAATCCCATAATTCCCATCAGAGTCACTCTGAGACTCCAGCTGAGTCACAACACTCTCAAACATTTTGGACTATAGTGCCCAGATTTCCTCACATTTTGCTTTTCTGGCTAGGGCTGCTGGGAGTTAGAGTCTAACAACATCTGGAGGCCTTTGTGATTCCCATTATCCATTGTAAGCATTACATGATGACTTCCAAACAAAGACACCAAGTGCCAGGTTAACAAATTAATCACCATAAGCAAAGGATGAGAATCAGATTATAAAATGCCTGGCACAAGTCAAAGTGAATTAATGCAGAGGAAAGTACCCTGTTTTGTTATTACGTTAAGCAGTTGAACAAGTTGGAAAACCAAAAACGTAGATAAAGAGAAGAGCAATTTTTCAAATAATAGTTCTGTGTTGAAATGGATATCCAGTCCTGGCTTTTTGACATCTGGTGAAGACAAATGAACATGTGCAATTTAATCAGTAAACTGCACACTTTTTGCCCTATTTTATTGCTGACTACAATTTACAGCCAACCAAAAGTCATAATATTTCCCAAACAAATATATTTTGCAATTCTGGTTCATTTGTAGTTTTAAACTGTTTTTTTCTAAGATTTGATAAAAGTGATAAAGGTTTTTCTTCTTTTTAATTCAACATTTTCTGGTAGTGTGTCAGATAATAAGAAAACTGCTAGTATATTGAAGCATTTAAATATTTTGTATCTTTGAATTGAATTCTTCCTTCTTATAAAAACTTTCAATGCAGTCTGAATCTTAGGATTATATATAATCAGGAAGCTTCTACTCATGAGCATTTTGAATGGGAGAATGAATACCCAGTAACAATTTCTTTTAAAAATATATTCTGACAGATAACAGAGAAAAAAGGACAGGGAATAATGAGAGTGACAGAGGAAAGTGAATAGTTGATAAAATGAAGTGGAGAAAGACCGTGAACAAAGTGGGAAATGATCCACTGATTGTATATCAGAGATGAGGGAAAGGCTGTGTATTTCATATACTAGTCATTATGTTACAGTTGAGAGGCAGACTAGTTGTTCCAGTGTTTGCATGGTTGTTATATTTTTTAACAAAGGGTTCAGCAGTGGTATGGGTTGAAGTTCTGGTGAAAAGTTCCTGTAAGAGTGAGGAGTTTGGTGTCTTTGTTATCTATAAGTATGTGAGAAAGAATGAATGAGCTGGAAGAACCTATTATGGCATGAAGTTTAAACTTAGTCAAGTGGATATGCATTCACACTGCGACATTTCATATGTGGCTATTTCCTCATAATCCATATGTATAGTCTAAACCAGTGGTTCCCAAACCCTAATCCCCCAGATGTTTTCAGCTTCAGTTTCCAGGAGCCTCAGCTGCTGTGGCCCATGATCAAGTATTCAGGGAGCTGAAATCCAAAACATCTGGGAGACCAAAGTTTGGGAAGCATTGGTCTAAACAGTACATAGGAATGATCCATACAAAGTTTGATTGCAGCCATAAGAAGCTTTAGAGTGGCAAGTGCCGACCACTAGTTCTTCAATTAATAACAATCATCATCATCATCTTTATTTATATCCCACCCTATCTCCATGTGGGGACTCAGGGCAAATTACGACAAGCAATGGCAATCATTCAATGTTGTATGGTACTAAACAAAGAAGAAAGTAACCAAAACCACCCAGATCTCCAAAAACATACCCAAAATCCACATCAGAATAATAATAAAGACATAACTAAGCAATAAACAGTGGCAGAACAAGTTAAGTTTGCACAGCTGAACATTAAAACAGACTGAGGCTTAAAATGGATGAAGATTAAAAAATAAAATTTAAAAGCCAACATAGCCAGAGTGACAAGACATTTTGGTTCCATAGTATTTAAGCATTGATATTCTATGCCTCCTCTTCTCTATATACTTCAGTTTATACAAGCGTTTTTTGTTGTTTTTAAAAAGAGAGTAAGGTGTGAAAAGAAAGTGAAGATTGTTGCTTCTTTTAAGACAGCTCCTATCATCTGGATTTTATCAGTACACACACACATACACAGCAGTTGGGCAGTGATTTTAGTTGATTTTTTAAAAAGTTAGTATTTGCAGTGTTGTAATTTTGCACATATATGTTTATGCTTTCTGTAGGACAAGTGGGGAATGTTTGACCCCCTCTCATCAGCACTAACCATCATAGTAAGTGATGAGGAATGCTGGGAGTTGTAGTTCAGCATCAAGAAGCTCACAGGGATGCCCACTCCTTTTATAATTTCTCTGTCAACCAACCAATTTATTTGTGAGCTGAGCACATTGTCTCATATAGCAGAGAATGTTTTAAAAGTTACATAATACAAACATGTGATCCTCTATCTTGATTGTATTCTCATCAGTCTTGCAAGCTGCTATCTGCTTACTGGTAGTCAAAAGACTACCAACATAGGCAATGACCTTTTCTCCTCAATCTTACTTAAGATAACACCATCACCAAGTCTTGCCTGTATTAAGGAAAGCCCTTCTTTGTTGCTTCCCCACTGCAGGGTTCCCTATTCCCTTAGTGGCAGACCCCTAGCATTTTCTTCCTGGTCTTTATTGTCATTGCCCTCCAGAGTGAAAATGGAGCTCTGCATAGTAGTATCTGTATGACTTCTTAACAAATTTAATTTTCCTTAGTGTAAACATTTTATAATCAAATGTCTAGACAGCAGTGTTTCGCAGCTGCATGATGAAGCATAAAGGAGACGACTGGCATTTTTCAGTATACAGTGATTCAGCCTAGATATTTACAACCTCTATGATGTTGCATTTTGTAAAAATAATGATCCAACAAGATTCCAACAGCAGTCATTGGTACTAGTTCCTAGATGTCAATTAATTAATTAATTAGATTAGATTAGATTAGATTTGATTGCTCTCCAGAGTTTACTCAATGTTGTCACTCAGGGAGTATCACAACAAGATTATAAAACAGGACAAGTAGAAAAGTTGACTTGTAATAGTCAAAGAAAGTTAATTCATACTATTAAATAGAAGCCAGTTAAAGGTAAATTTAAAATGCAAATAATTCGAAAAGAACAACACTGTAAAGGAGGGGCTGTAAAGGGCCCCTCCTTTACAGCCACCTAGTTGCTCAAGGCTTGGTTCAATCATCATCAATCATCAACATTATCATCTTGTGGTCTAGACCAAGGTGGGAATCATGTAGCCCTCTAGGAGTTGTTGTACTGAAGTTCTCAGCAGCTCTAGCCATCATAGCCATTGGTAAAGAATCCAAGATCTTGGGGGGCTCATGATTTCCATCACTACTCTAATTCTGATGCATTGTGTTGAAGCCATATTGATAACACAGCTAGTACTCTAGATGTTCTCCCCACCAAAAATGCACCTGTAATTCCCCTTGCCCCTATGATAAATACTGGTAGTACTTATCTTATACTGTGACATCATAACAGTGTTCTTCTGGACTGCTCCTAGTTAGCAGAACCCAGTACTGTGGAGTAGGAGCACCAAAAGTTTAGCCTGCAAGAAGTTATACAAGATGTTGTTGAAGTCCATAGAAATCTCTGCATTGCTATTTTCGAAAATGAGCATTTTGTGATAGCTAGACTCCATGCTTCTCATGTATATTGACTGAGGAGAGTGACCCAAGACTCCTCAGACTATCTGAGGGAAGCATAATGGTTCATCTTCCATTCCATGAGTGTGACATGACCAGATCGTGAAGTTTTAAAATAAATCAGCTTCCTTCCCGTCCCTGCCCAGTTTGCCAAGCCTGGGGCACGATTGTAGACAAAATCACTGTACTCTTCCATGTTTTAGAGGGGATCTTGAATAAGAAGACATCCAAGAAATTGTTGTAGTATGTCTTTTGGGCTGTGTGGCCATGTTCCAGAAGTATTCTCTCCTGACGTTTCGCCCATATCAATGGCAGGCATCCTCAGAGGCTGTGAGGCATGCCTCACAGCCTCTGAGGATGCCTGCCATAGGTGTGGGCGAAACGTCAGGAGAGAATACTTCTGGAACATGGCCACACAGCCCAAAAGACATACAACAACCATGTGATCCTGGCCATGAAAGCCTTTGACAACACATCCAAGAAATTGACACAACGAATGGTTTTAATTCAGTGTTAACACTTTTGGAGTTTTGTATCAGGGCACCTCAAAACAGATCCATGAAATCCTGTTTGCATGAGTGTACATAGTGTTTATGTGTAACATTTTGAACATACCTTAAATAAAGAAGAGTGGAGTCCTTTGACAGCATTGCTGGCTATCGGGAAGCTCCTTGTAAAAATATTTTTTTTAAAAAAAAGATTGGTAGTGAAGTCTTATTTTGCAACTAACTTGAGTTGAAAGTCAGCCTGTGCATTGCTTTCTTTGGCATTTTTCACCATTCCATTTTCATACCTAACCTTTCCTAAAGTCACCACTAAAATGTTTAAAGAAAAAATTGTGCCTATTTGTTGTGCGGGTGGTTGATGTATAGTAGTATTCAAGTTGTTCCCTCTGTATGCTCAGTTCAGTATTCATGGTGTTCACCCTTCATGCTTTATTCCATTCAAAAGACGTACCTCTAATTGTTGGGGCTAACCAAATCCCACACTATTGAAAAACAGTGGCTAAATCGTAACATTGATCTTGATTGCTTGAATTCTTTTTTCAATCTCTTCAAAATTAGGTTACCTCTGTTGACAGAACGTTTGTAGATGTCCCTAAAATAAAATTATCCATACAATAAACATTGCAGCTGTTAAATTTGTGTCATTGTGGGAGATGTAAGTAAATAATACTTGAAACATTAAATTATTTGTGCATGTATTACTTACTTGAGCAGATGTGCAGCAGGATTTTCAGCAGAAATAAGATTTTTACTTTCTAGGTGGATTGAAATGGAAACTGAAATATCTTCAGAAATAGATATTTCTTTTGAAAACTAATTGATTTTTTGTGCAGTTCGGTGTTCTGTATCATTGATCTTCGAGTTGCAGATCTTTGTGAAATGAGTTAGAAAGTTGTGATTATACTTATCACATTATTTCCAACTGAACAGTTTTGTGTAATTCAGAATGAATCATTTATTTGGAACATCGATTGGCACCTCTCACTTGTTGAAAACAAGAATGTGTTGTGTACCACAGAGATGGGAAACATTTCAGGGTCATAATTTTAAAAGCTTCCCCCCTCAAAAGATGGAATTCTGTATTTGGTGGAAGGGTTGAGGAGACTGCTTATTTTTGGATAGCAGGGAGAAATACACAAATAGTAAGCTCAAGCATTGCAATATACAGGAGAGAGCTCTCTCTCAATCCCACCACTTTTGCAGGTGTGGCTGGTAAGGATGTGTGTTTTTCAACACGTTTTACATGTTTTTCAGTGTTTTCGGTCATGTTTTTAACAATACTGATATCCAATTCTTTTCTTAACTTTTGTATGCATCTTTTTAAAATCACAAACCTATGCTCATCTGTCACATTACCCTCCAGATGTGTTGGGCTACAGTTCCTATTGTCATTATTCAGCTTACTGGACTAGTAGTCTACTGCTTAACCAGTAAAAATTCATGAGTAAACCAGGTTTTTTTTAAGCTGAGACATTGGGAGGGGGATTGAACTCTTAATCCCCCCCCCCCCACACACACACACACACTGGCTACAGGTCTACTAGTAGAAGTTCTAATCCGTATTTGGAGAACATCTTAGAAAGGACTGGTGTAGATCACAGAGATATGTGTTTGAATTACAAACTCATTGGGCTAGTGGATAGGGGGTGTATTTCAAGTATTAGTCATTTGTTGGTAAACGGTGAAACAGTAATTGATGGTTTCATGGAGGCAGATGCCTGTTTGGCATACTTACATCTATTCCACTGGGACTGTAAATTCTCTGCTTATTTCCTTTCCCTCTTCCACTTCATTTTTAAATGCGTAGCATTCCAAACTTGATTTTATTTTCTCCAACCTGATATCCTCTTCATTTTTCTTTAGACAGTGTCTTGACAAACTAAAGTTGGCTGTATTTTAAAGATATGGGACTTCCAAGATGTTGACATTTGGCTTATTTCTCTTTCACTGCCATTATCATGTCAGGGCTACCTACGTATTAAATCCGCAGTGACTGACATGTTGTAATTGCTTCATTCCCATGTAAGAGATTGCAGCATTTTGTCTCCAAGGCACCCATTCTTTGCAATGGAATCAATTCGTATTATGTTAGGTCAGAGATAGCATAGCTGCTTTGGGGAGTAAGTTACAGGCATAAGAATTTGGGATAGCTAGATGTGCATTAACAGTCTAAAACAGATTAGATTCTAAAAATAAAACTTTTCACATGAATTTGATTCCCTTGGTCAGCCTTTAATAATAATCTTGGCCAGGATCCTATGGTGTGCTGCTGAATCCTTCAACATCAATAGAGTAAAACCCCTGTGTCCTAGGGACAGGTATCCATAGTTTCATTTATCCATTGTCAAAAAATATGTCATCTCTATGAATTTTTTAGCTCCTCCAGTCATACTTCATGTTGTTCTTGGGCCAGAAGTGCTTCATTTTAATAGCGTTCACAATTATCCATAATTTTGCATATCCACATAAAGTCTGGGAACATATTCCCCATGGATAAAGGGTCATACTTATGACAATTCTGTCTCCTGCAGGGCTTCCCCCATGCACTTTAGAAATTTCTGGCACAAGAGGTGTGGGGCAGGAGGAGAAATTACCCTTGATTTGACTGGCCTTAGATATGGAAGTGGTGATGTCTTACTTAGTTTTTCTCTCCCCTGCTTATTTCCTGGTTTGCTGCTCTTGGTTGGACTGTTCCATTAGCTCTTATGTTAGGGGTGGAGCTTAAAACTCCCCTGTAGGTTTGGGTAAGATGGTTCAGCCCTGCATCCTGAGAGCTAATCTCTAGAGGCATTTTTCCCTCCAATTTCATTCCAGATCAAAACTTCTTAGAGTTAGGTCAGAGAATTGTCTGGATTCTTTTGGCCTGGCAAACCAAACAGGCAACCTATATCACGTACTTACCATACCTCATAGCTGTACTTACCTACAGTGTTCTATCCCCCAGAGGTTTGGTTTGCATTTTTTCATAGTTGCAGAAAATAGCACCTGTTTGCATTTGTTCCAGGGTTGCTGCAGATTCTGCAGCACTCTGATAGTTAACCATTAGCAGAGTTTGTAGCCTGTTTGCAAAACTTTGCTGCTTGCAGCCTGCAAATGTATCTTATTGTTCTGGAGACAGCCCCTCTTCCTGGGGAAAGAAGGCTCCATTTTGAGAAGCCTTTTGCCTTCTAGACTGAAGAAGAAAGAACTTAGATGTGCTTGTGTGGCCAAGCCAGGCCAACTCTGACAAAGCCATCGTAAGTACTGACCTGCCTTTAAAACCAGTGCTGAGCATAGATAGGGAAAGACTTGCTCTTTCTATAAAAAAAAATAGTAGCTTAGCACTGGGGCAGAGAATATCTCAGAATTTCTCTGCCACTGGAAGAAGTTCTACCTACTTCGCCTCAAAAACTAGCTTTGAGCTTAGATAGTTATAGACCTGCTCTTTCAGAAAATCCCAGTCTGTTCTAAAGCATGGTTTCTAATAGCTTGTTCTATTAATCTGTGCAAATGGGAGCCCCTGGTGGTGCAGTGGGTTAAAACCTTGTACTGGCAGTACTGATGGCTTGAAGGTTGGGTTGCTGACCTGAAGGTTGCCAGTTTGAATAAAACCCAGGGAAAGCATGGATGAGCTTCCTCTATCAGTTCCAGTTTCCCATGCGGGGACATGAGAGATGCCACCCACAGGATGGTAAAATATCCTGGCACCCTCTTGACAATGTCCTTGCAGGTGGCCAATTCTCTCACACCAGAAGCAACTTGCAGCTTCTCAAGTCACTCCTGATACAAAAAAAATCAGTGCAAGTGATTCTCTCCATCCATCTAGAGCATTCGCCTTTCAGACATCATGATTGTTAAAAAAAGAAAATGGCATTAAATGTGGGAGTTTTTTGTCAAAATGCCCTCAAAATGAACAAAACCATCCCTTAAACTAATATTTACAGATAATTTAAGATACAATAATACATATAAAGTAAAGGTAAAGGTTTTCCCCTGATGTTAAGTCCAGTCGTGACCGACTCTGGGGGTTGGTGCTCATCTCCATTTCTAAACCGAAGAGCTGACGTTGTCCGTAGACACCTCCAAGGTCATGTGGCCAGCATGACTGCATGGAGGGCCATTACCTTCCCGCCAGAGCGGTACCTATTGATCTACTCACATTTGCATGTTTTCAAACTGCTAGGTTGGCAGGAGCTCGGGCTAACAGCGGGCGCTCATTCCTCTCCCGGGATTTGAACCTGGCACCTTTTGGTCCGCAAGTTCAGCAGCTCAGCGCTTTAACACACTGTGCCACCAAGGGCCCCCAATAATACATATAGATACCCTAAAGTAGTTTTCATACATTATGTTTCATAGGATAACTTTGTTAATGCCCTCATTACAGATGTCTGTATTTCGTTTAACTCATTAATTTAACTCTCTAGTTGCTGTCATGTCCTATATATATTTCAATTAGACAAAAATGCGATGAAGAGATGCAGGTTAGTAGGCAAACAGGAGTTTAAGGTGACAACTAATTCAGCTCTTTGACAGTGTGCAGTGGGCCCTTGGTATCTGCTGAAATTTAGTTCCAGAACAAACCAATTCCCCAGTTAATGCCAAAACCCATGGATGCTCAAGTCCCATTATTTATTAATGACATAGCAAAATACATAGTCCCTCTTTGATAAAACAACAAAATCAAGATATGCTTTTGGGATTTTTTTGTGGAAGATTTGCAAGCTGTTGATAGTTGAATCTGTGGATGCATATATGGATGGCCGACTGAAGTAGTGTATCTTTATTTTAAAACTCTGTCAGATTTTACTTACCTCACAACTAACTGCAAGGAAAATATTATAATATATTGACGTAAAATATTAGCAGACTACCTGATGCTCAATTATATTGTCATAGTGCTGTATGTATTTGCATCTCCTTCTCTAAAACATGTAAAGTCCACGAACCTCTGGCTTCAAATTCAAAAATGGTATAAAGTGGACCCTTGATTTTTGCTAAAATTTGGTTCCAAAACCCTCCCTTGACACCAAAATATGTGGATGCCCAAGTCCCATTCTATACATTGGTGTAATGAAATGGCAATCCATATATAAAATGGTAAAATCGGTGTTTGCTTGTGTGAGTTTTGGAAAAAAAATACGTTCAAGCATGGATGGTTGAATCTGTGGATGCAGAACCTATGGATATGGAGGGGTGACTATATTGCATTATATAATTGTATATTAAATGTAAATGTTTATTTAAGGAATTGATGCTTTAAAACTTATTCCAGAAATGTCTTCCTGAAATGTTTTCTTTTATTACCTATCTTTTGATTTTTCCTTTTCCCCCTTTTTCTTTCTAGTCATTGTTCTTATTTCCTGGTCTACTGAGCATTGTGTGTTCAAAATGCTTCAAAACTATTAATTGGCTTTAGTGCCATGATGCCCCTGAGCCCTTTAAAGAAACTTTACCCAAGCATCCCAGGAGATAACTAGGTAAACCTCTTTCAGTATCCAGCTTTAGGGATGGCTCATATCTCATTGGCAGAGGACACATTTTGCATGCAGGAGGTAAATATTTTAGATAAACAAAAGTTAGATTTCTTGGCACACACAAAAAAGCCATGTAGAAATACAATCAAGGAAGCAGAAAATATTTGCGGCATTTGCCCTAGCTAATAAAATACAGACTGTGGATGCCTCTGACAGAGTTGCACAGGATCTGAGATAAGAGACAATAATGGAATGAGAAACTAGAAGTCTTTTTTTTTTTTTTTTGGTCCTCCTGGATAAAAATACGGTATGATATTATCCAGGGAGTATATTTACTTCTAAGGCTAAATACAAATATTCAACTGGTTGTATATTATAGGAAAATAATGTAAAATTGACACAATGGCAAACCCAAGAGATGGAGGAGTACTGTGATTTCCCAGGAGAAGACATGTTTTCCTACATGAATGCTACTATTTCAAATAAATCATCATACAATTCTTTTAAATTCACCTTTCACTGCAAAGCCCACATAATATTGCTCACATCCGTATCAATTTTAATACATGTGTGTGGATGGTGATGTATTTTTTATTATAGATAAATATAAATTGATATATAGAAACACTTTTTGAACAATTTCTGGTGATATTCAACGTGGTTATTATAAGCATATTCATTCTTCCGTAAAATACTAGGATATTGTATCATTTAGTAATTTTTGAATAAAGACAGTAATTGCCTTTTGTTTAACAGTTATGGTTTCTGCAACAGTACGAGGGCTAAGGTGCTAAATTCAAGGACCAAATCAAGGGCAGCTAGAGATATTTCAATGTCCGGAGTATAATAGCAAAAGCTGTCCACCCCTCCATTCAGTGATATAAAGGAATCCTTAGCACCTTTGAGACTGAAAAAAAGGGATTCCTTTTGAGGACTCTAGTCCACTTCATCACATGCATGCAGCATAACTTGTGTTGTGTCATGCAGTCAAATTGTATAGTGTCCAAGGCCAACAGAGTTACTACACACTTGAAGCAGAAAATCCCTCAGCACATCTCCAATTTTTGGCAGTAAAAACAAACAAACAAACCCACACCTCCACAGATTAATATGGGGGAAATACTGCATCTTCATTACATTCAAATAAACCCTGCTTGAAGGATAGCCCTATCAAAACATTTTGCATATACAGTTTACAGTTTCCTATGTCATGAATGTATTAGGCAATTACTGCCAGTGAAATGGTTTCAGAGCAGAGGTTATGAAACAGTTCCTTTGGCCTTTGTGTGCTATATTGATCCTGTTGGTTGTCTAAGGTTTTCTTTTCAAAAACAATTAAAATCACTGTAGGGCTGACCCTATATATTTTAGGCATACAACTTTATCAGTATTTTACCATTTAAAGACTTGAAAATATTAGTCTTCATGAAATCAAGATCATTCATAAAATGTTTTGGCTTTGAGAATAGTATATCAGTTTCATGTACATTATGTATAGGACATGTTCTTCATTAATGAAGCTCCCAAATTGAACTAACAGAGATATAATGAGGAAGTATTATAATATCTGGCTACCAAATTGTGTGTCAAGGGTATCTTTATATTAGATTGGGACAACATAGGGCCATTTGATGAGGTGCAGGAACTAGCAATATCTTCTCCGAATATTTGTTGCCTAAGTGAAACCTATGAAACTCAACCATAAGACAGGCAACTTGAAGACATGCATGCATGCCATCTCAGATGTGGAAATAATAACTGCATACAGTGAATTTGCTATATTGAATGGAGCTAGTGGAAGTTTCTGTGGAAACTTCTGGTGTTGCTGCAACAGCTTTTAATTCTACAGTTCTGTGTTGTTTACTCTATGGTCCATGAATAGGGTCATTTATTACTACATTACTTTACCATTAGACTTGACATTTTGCTTTGCATCATATGCGTCTTAAGATAGTTTTCCCTGTGCTATTTTCTCATACAGTACTGTATGAGAAAATTGTGTAAGATACTTGAAAAACAATATTGTATAATTTGTCTTAATATCTTGACTTCATTTTAATTGAGGAAATATGGATTTAACCAGTATAAATGTGTATAGGTCCATCTGCTTGATAATGCAGACTGTTTGAATGTAGTCAATTTTCATTGCACCATCTGCCACATTAGATGATTTTTAATTACAAAACTAATATGTGAAAATCGTTAAAGCTCCTTCACCCTGGGAAATGAGTTTTCAGATGGAAGAATATTCTCTGTGGGGAAGTTTTAAAATGCTGCATTTGTTTGTGGAGGCACAGGAATGTTTGCCACTTGCTTTTTAATACTATTGGGATTTGAATGTTACCATTTCTTTTGTTCCAGATGGGGAACTCAAGGGGACTTTACTACAACTCATCCTCGACCTATAGTCAAAGTGAAACTTTTTACGGAGAGCACTGGAGTCCTGGCACTCGAGGATAAGGAGCTAGGAAGGGTGAGTTCTAGCATAATTTTGACTATATAAAAAGAGGTTTCAGTGTGAGCCTCTTAGATATTAATCTGTTTCACAATACAATATTTTTGTGATGTTCCCATTGGTTTCACTAGGACCCATAGAAAAGATAACATCAGTTGTAGCTAGAAATAATTGAGAAAGAGAATACACCTGTGATTCTCAAAACTACACATGTAGTATTTATGTTAGCCTTAAAATATCAGAAACGTTTAATTGGTAAAGGCTAACCTGGTCCTATGTAAAGGTAGACCTCAATTACTGATTTTAACTTTGGATTGTTATTAGATCTCTTCTAATCTAATCCTGCACAATTCTTCATTACTATATTCCTTCTATTATACCAAGATCAAATTTCATATGGTCCCCAGGCAATATGGGTTTGACATCCATCATTTCGAATCCAGACTACTTTCTCTCCTGAGGTTTGTAGATAGTTCACAAGACATTTCAGACAAAATCTGCAAAACTGTCTTGTATAGAGTTATTAGATTAGAATACCTAGAAAATGAAAACACTGACAGAAATTTATGACTCTATTATCTGGTTGTCAGTGGGTACTAAAATGAGACATGTAAAGCAAATCAAATGGGTTCTGCACAATCCTTTTGAGATATACAAAAGGTTGGAATTAGAATAGTGAATACCAGCAAATGATAGACTTTGGACTAAAACTGAGTTTGTAAGATGATGATATAAATCTAAATATTTAGATGCTTGAAGAAAAATCCCTTCAGATTTTATATTTGTTTGGATATTGAGAAGAGAATTAAGTGATTGTATTGTGATTTTATTAACGAGAGCTAAATAGTTATCTTTCATAAGCCACTGGAAACTAAAATTTTTGATAATAGCATAAATGTGTTAGAAGAAGACACAGAATTTGTAGTCCTAGTAGAGTATCTGCTGTAGTGATTATAGATTTAGAAACATACTACCTCAAAGTTTTTTTTAAAAGGTGTGCATTAGGAACGAGATCCACATTTTCAGATCTGAGGGACAGGATGATTTTTCTATAGGCTAGAGTTAGGGAACAGTAACTGTTTTGCCTGGCCAACGGTGAGACATCATGAGTATAGTAGTTCATCAGGATAAATAATCCCAATCCCTTCCACATTTTTTTGATGAAGTTGATTCTTCCATATCTTCTCCTGTGCACCCAGACCTCAGCCATTCATTACCATAAGCAAGGAAACTATTATGGTCTGAGAAGGGAACCATAATTCCCAAGGAATCTTTGTATTAGCTAGTAAAACATTAGTAACACAGATTTTCCTATTTCCATTTCAGAAAATTGTGAGATTCATTGTCTCCTAGAGCCAAAGACTGTGTCATACTGTGACATTCCAGTTCAGAACATTATGTTCACATAATGGTTTAATAACATCATCTTAGCTGTTGTAATTCTAGGTTACATTCCTGGACATCTTCTTATCTGGAAGATTCTTTGATAGAAATCAAAACTCATTACTATAACTTTGAGCCAAATAACTCCTAATGACAAAATTTCCTAATGAAAGACTTTCTTTCACCACTAGCAATGTTACTTTTCTTCTTTAGTGAAGCATAATTGAATTATGCCTTTTATTGTCCATGAAATCTCTAGGCATTCAGTGGTAAATCTTCAAAATTCTGAACCTCAGTCCAGACAAGATAATTCATTATAAATAGGAAAGGCATTGCCTAATTCATCATGCAGTATTTTTGAAGGATGCATCTCCATTTTAATCAGGATAGTTCTTTTGAATCGTTTTTGTTGTGCTACATTAAATTATAGCACCAGTTTCAGTCCTTATGTAAAATGTATGATCCATAGTCAATTTAAATATCTCTTAAGTATTCTAAATGTTTCTTCTCTTGCACTGCTCTATGAACATTTTTTAAATGATATCAAATTTAACACAATATAAAACAGTATAAAAACAATGTAGATGAGTGAGGGAAACAAGACTGAACCTGGATAAGTAAACCTGGAGATTTTGCAAAAGGGCACACATGGTCCTGCTTACATTCTAGCTTTTGTGCCCATGAGAATATTAGAAGTTCATTTCAACAAGATGCAGGTTGCAAAAGAAAACAGTGGGCTGAGATCAACAATTGATTTTGTTGGATCTGTTCAAAGAATGGCTAAACCTGGATTCTGGATTCAACAACAGATTTTCAGACATTGTTTATCTGCATTTCTGATAATAAATTTTGATTTTAGGATCAGGAATTCTAATTTCACTAGTACCAGATACCTTCTTGCTTTTTCAGGGTCATGTTCTGTCTTTTGAATATCAAGATTTCGAGACCTACTAATTCAGTGACCACTATGTTACGTGCATTTTTCACTGCTTCCCTTCACCCTACACAATTTGCAGAAATATTTTTTCCATATTTTTATTGATTTTTTTTCTGAATACATAAACAGAAACTACAAACTTTGAAAATAGAAAAAGAAGGAAAAGGAAATACAGATAGACAAAAAAGAAAAGTGGCATGCAACTTTTTTCTCAGTGGTTATACATACATTTAATATAATCACCATACGACTCTATCTAGAACTACATTGTTCGCTACAGATGGTAAACACCAAAAGTGACAACAGCATGTCTTTTTTCCATGAAAAGTCTGACCAATCATGGCTCTGCAAATTACAGACAGGCTTCACATGAAAAGGAAGATTGTATGTGAACTCTGCACACGCAGAGAGTTACCAAAAGAAAAGTTTGGTTCCTGGACTCCCGTGGATACCTAACTTTGTGGATGTTCAAGACCCAATATATATATGACATAGTAAAAAGTGTTTCTCTTATATAAAATGGCAAACTCAAGGCTTGCTTTTAGGAATTTTGAGGGGCTTGGGGCAATAGATTTAAGTTGTAGATGGCTGAATCCATGTTATAGAATCTGTAGATCTCAAGGGTTGACTGTACATTAATTTGACTATCATGTACCTATTAATATTACTTCCTAACAAAAATGATAAGGATGAGGCATGGGTGGGATGGGGAAAATATGAGTTTTAAAGGCCATTTTTGTGTATTTATATACTGTATTTTAATTCTGCCTTTACTACGCTGTTATTTACCGTATATACACGAGTATAAGCCGACCCAAATATAAGCTGAGGCACCTAATTTTACCACAAAAAACTGGGAAAAAATGACTCTAGTATAAGCTGAGGGTGGTAAATTTCAGAAATAAACATAGATACCAATAAAATTACATTAATTGAGGCATCAGTAGGTTAAATGTTTTTGAATATTTACACAAAGCTCAAATTTAAGATAAGACTGTCCCACTCTGATCAAATCACTGTTCTCATCTTCTTCAATGTAAATGTGCTTATATATCCTTTTAATAATAATAGAGTAAAATAATACATGTAATAATAATAATAATAAATACAGGAAAATAATACATGTAATAATAAATAGAGTAAAATAGTAAACGTAATAATAATAAGATCAGAGTGAAATAATAAATGTATTATTAATAATAAAAATAGAGTAAAATAAATGTAATAGTAGCAACAATAATAGAGAAAAATAATAAATGTAATAATACAAATAATAATAGAGAAAAATAATAAATGTACCATATATTTTCGAGTATAAGCTAACCCAAATATAAGCCAACCAGGACCCTCACCTGAGTATAAGCTGAGGGGAGCTTTTTCAGTCTTAAAAAAAGGGCTGAAAAACTAGGCTTATACTCGAGTATATACAGTAATAGTTTTTTTAAACTTTTGTATTGCACCTTTTAAACTTGTTTAGTGTGGAGTGTTAGCCACCTTGAGTCCCCACAGGGAGAACGGTGGGATATACATAAAGAATAATAATAATAATAATAATAATAATAATAATAATAATAATAATAATTTACTGTTACTACATTTTTAGACTCTTAAAAATACCATGTGATGCTCATTAATCCATTTCACTTTATAAATGCCTGGAAGTTATCGAGGGGAAAAGAATCACACAATTCCCTAAACTTTGGGATATATGCTTTGCTAAGAATGCATAATTCAGCTAAAATGTGGGTAGGAGAAGAGAGAAGCAAATAAATATGAAATGCCTTTTGCTTGGGTTCTTTATTATTTATGAGTGAGACGGCTTTTCAAGAAATACCTTTCTTGGGATTCCATCAGCATGTGAAAAAAATTGTTGGAATCCTTGTTTTGCATACTAATGCTTTAACTAGCATTGTTTCTTCTTTATATTTATTGAATACAATTTTTTATTTCAGGCATATTTATTTGAAACTTTCCCCCAGCTACACATCTGAGAGTTTTCAGTTTAGAGGTTGATCTTTGCAGAATAAAAAACCAACCTTGAGGGCAGCACTTCTGAAAGTAATAATAGTTCTAGCACAACTGAAGAAAACTTTTATCAACTTAGCTTTTTGCAGATGACTACCTAATTCATTTGTGCCAGGAGAAGACAACTAGCAGCCTTTCAGACACTATAACATTGACTCTCCTAGCTAGCAATAATGTGTGTTACTCTGGAAGTATCTGAAAGGCTGCAGGTTTGTCCTCTTATCTAGGCAGCAAAACATATGTTTAAGTGCCCAGCTTGTTTGAACAACGGATGTTGTGTGGAAAAGATTCTTTCATTTCATCTGTCCTTTGGGATAGAATAAAGAATGCTTCAAATCCTTCAAATTTTTGAAATAAAAACAGTGCAGGTTTGCAGGCATCCAAGCAAATTGAACTTAACTATCTGAATTCATATGGTGTTAAAGTTATTTATATCAAACAAATAACAAAAAACTGTATCACTGAAGCCAGTGTGGAGTGAGGAGCAGAGCCAATGTTGAAAAAAGGAGTGGCTGCTTTTAAAAAAGGTAAATCACATCCACGGATTTAACGTACCTTCTGCCAAAATTATCTTTTGGCTATGAGTATTTATGTTGACATTAGGTCCTCAGTCTGTATGACAGGAGAATGGTTTCTTGACATGGACTCAGTATCTTAATTATAACGTTTGATCAGGAATCTGCTTAATATTGAGAAAACAAAATAAACAAAAAGCTGTGGTTCACTTGAAAAGGGAACTATTAAGATGGACTCTTTTTTCATTATTATTTATGTACACCGAAAAAACTACACATTCATTCCTAGTCCTGCCAGTTTGTACATAAATACCATGTAACTTGTTAAACTGCACACTCTGTTTAACATGCAGCCATGCAGACAAATTGAGGGCTTCCTCGGGTAGAAAAACAAGTAAAATTATGAAAGTGCTAACTAGACAAAGTATTAAGTTTCATGTTCAAAGATACTACATTAGTGGTTCTCAACCTATGGGTCCCCAGGCATTTTGGCCTACAACACCCAGAAATCCCAGCCAGTTTACCAGCTGTTAGGATTTCTTGGAGTTGAAGGCCAAAACATCTGGGGACCCACAGGTTGAGAACCACTTCACTACATCTATACAAATCAGTTCATGTCTCTACTTCTTAAAACAAACTCTGCCACCCTCCCTAAGTCTGCAGTTTAGTATTAGTTTAGGGTTGGTACACCCACAGTCACATCATTTGAACATGGATTTTCCAAGTCCCTGCACTCCAAGAAGTCCACCACCTTGGCTCTCAATTTATTTAGAAGGTTTATAAACTTGCCCTCACCACAAGGTCCCTCAGTGGCATTTAAGAAGATACATTATACAGTGGCTCCTTAGTGTCCTGTGCAGTTTGGTTCCAGGACCTTCTTTCTTGATACCAAAATATGTTGATTCCTTATAGAAAATTGTAAAACCAAGGTTTGCATTTGGATTAAAATACTTTCAAGCCATGGATGTTTCAAGCTGAGGATACAGAATCCATGAGTATAGAGCATCAGCTCTAGCAAGATCCGTAGCAGTTTCATTATTGACAAGTGTTATCTCAGCAGGGCAGAGGAATCCTGAGTAGGATTCAGCTCTAGGAGCTTGCATCACTAAAGGGGCCTTTTTCAGATGTCAATTCTTGCAGTGCCTCTTGAAGCATTGAATTCAGAATGAAGTAGCTTGGTGGAGAACCAGAGCTCCTTATAATCTAAAATATAGTTCGGTGGAAAATAGACTTATCTGCTTTGAAGTTTTATGTGTTGCAATGAAATGGATGTCTTTTAACATGTCCATATAGTCTATAATCTTCTTTCAAGTACGAAACAGCAACATGGATGACTTCCATCTTGCTAGTAACAAAACTTGTTTAGAAATGTGTTGGGTGTGATAAAGAGTATGTGTTCTTTCTTTTACAGGTAGTGTTGTACCCAACTTCAAACAGCTCCAAGTCACCTGATCTCCATAAAATGATAGTCCCTAAGAACAGCCAAGACTCGGACCTGAGGATAAAACTAGCTGTGAGGATGGATAAACCGCCACACATGAAGCATTGTGGGTGAGTGTTTAGTGATGCAAAATTGAATTTTTAAAGTGCCACTGTATTCTCACATAATGCATTCCAAAGTAGAAATGGAAGGAAAAATAAAGTGACAATGTAAGCATGGGAAGATTAAATCGGAGCATGATGTAAAGAAAATGAATGTTGAAGCCTGAAACACGTCATACCGATCTCAATTGAAAATAAAAAGCAAGAAGAGAAAATGAATGCAAGCAAGACTGTTGATATGTTGTATTTTTCCTCCATAACATACACTCTTGAATATTAGTACTGTGGCTTCCACACAGCTTAGAAATGTTACTTCCCCAGAATCTCCCGAATTCCTCAGCCTGCCTATTGTTTCTTATTACCATTTTTTAAACATGTGTGAAATTGAGTTCTAATTATACTTCCTTACTTTACATTTGAGTAGGCAACTGGAGAGCAATTTTCTTCCTCGAGATCCTTTGGAGGTACATAGACTGCTAAAAATTGCCAAAACAAACCAACAGAAATCCTTTTTAAAAGCTGTTTTCCATGTTAAAAGAATGCAAGAGTTCCCTGTGACTAAGCCAAAGGTTCATGCTTGTTTCAAGAGACAATTCTCATACACTTTTCTTTGGACAAAAACAGGACAAATTGAAGGCAGTTTGTCTGGCCTTGCTTTCCATGGATGATCCATAAGGAAGTGAGAGGCTGCCTAATTTCTTTCCTTGGCCTGGAGCTCAATAAGTGGATCCTGGTCCCTGCCAAAAAGACAGATATCCAACTCAGCCCTGAGCTACTATTTGCTGCATTTCGGTATGAATGCCTTAATGGAAAATGGTAATAAAACTCTGGCTGGGAAGGAACAAACAGTTCCATGTGTAGCAAAACGAAAAGGTCACAGTATGCATAATTTATGACAGGACTTTAAAAAATTTATGAAAAAAATATTTTCTTTGAGCGACAAGCAAAGATTGTGGTTTTAGATTATTAGGCCTTAACTGTTCTGCCTGCGGTGCACAGGTCTCCAATTTTCTAGCACCTTTCAAAACTAATCTTACGTTTCCTTACTGAAACATTTAAAGAGTACCTCTATGGTAAGTCATCCATGGCAGCTAGCTACAAGATTAAAGTGTGATAATCTCAAGAGAAAGCTAGACCTGAATGTTGGACTAGGACTATGGAAGATGAGGGCTTGAATCCCTGCTCAGCCATAGAAACCAGTAGGGTGACCTTGGGCAGATCACACTCTCTCAGCTTCTTAGGAAGAGAGTGACAAACATCTTCTAAAAAAGTTGTACCAACAAAAATGAAGTCAGAATAGGTTTGAAGGCACGTAACAATAAGAAACATCCATAGTGATATCTGACAGACATTGGCTGTGGTTTTTAACTTTGGATATGTTTTCATGGTTTTTAACTGGGATTTCTTTTAACACTGGTTATTTTTAATCCTGTTTCAATGTTCGTATATTTGTATATTTTAAATTGTTGCGCTTTTATGTTAAGCCACTTTGAATCCCCTTCGGGGGAGATAAACTGGGGTATAAATAAATACAATACTACTACTACTACTACTAATAATAATAATAATAATAATAATAATAATAATAATAATAATAATAATAACTGTTCACGTGTGTTTAGGATTCAAGCTGCTACTTCTTTTACCTCTTAGTGGCCAGTCAGCAATAGCATTATTGCTTATCAGCATACCCCTGGATATTTTTTTTTACTTATTGACCAACATCTTTGAATATATTTTTTCATGTAATCCCCTGTTAATGTTGCCTGAGTTTGAACTGCTTGAGTTTCAAAACATGTCTTAAACCACTTTTTCTTGGCTTCCTTTGAGTGTGAGGGTTGCATCAGTAAGATAGAAGTGGGAAAATGCAACATATGCTGAAATTACATTTTGGTGCTCCCAGATTCTCTAGAAGCCTCCTTAAGCCTTTACACCACTAATTTTCCCCAGTTCAAAGAAATTTATTTATTTTGTTGCGTCATTTCTACCCCACCCTTCTCACCCATCAGGGGACTCAGGGCGGCTTACAATACAACCATATACATCAGAAAAACAGTTTACATCAAATTTAAAAATCTTTCAAATTTAAAAATTAAAATTAAAATATACATTAAAAACAGCATAATTGTACATTTAAATAAGCATTTAAGGCGCTTTTCATGTCCAGGTGGGGGTCTATCAGTGAGTCATATATTCATATCACGAATTCTGCTGCTACTCATGCTCAATGCAGCCAAAATGCAACCAAAAAGGTAAAGCATAAGCCCTAGGTATTTTTGGGAGAGGTAGATATGCCTACACCCCCAGATCACTCCTTCATGTGATTTTAAACCATTTGTAGCTGAAATTGGAGCACAGTAGCAAAATTGTCCGCTATCACTGTTGTCCATCCCTACTCTAAATAACCTGGATCCCTCTGTCCACAGTACAAGGTGTTTGAAAAAGAACTCCCTAGTTTTAAGTATAAACACATTAAAACTAGGGAGTTCTTTTTCAAACACCCTGTATTATATACCAAAATACTTGTTTTAACTGATTCAGAATCAAAACACTCAGCTAAATCTACATTTCAATTAAATTACTCTGTCTGACTTATAGCAAAGCTGGTATTTTCCTGACGTTTTATTTAATATGTTTGGGTACTGATTGATAACTGCAGTATATTGGTTGTTGACTAATTAATATCCTACCAGCATGAGATCCTGTCTGATCTTGGAAAACTAAGGGAGGGTGAGCCTTAGTCCTTGAATGGAATACTAGGGCCAGGAGACTATATTTCAGACAAAGGACTTGGTAAAAGCACCTCTAACCACTCATTGTCTTAGAAAATCTGATGAAATCAATAAATCAGCTGCCGACTTGAAGACACACACACACACAAAAACACTCTTTTATAAGAGTTTCTTCTAATGAGTGTTTTCATTTGCATCTTGACTTGAACAAATACCTGCCTTGTTACATTTCTATAGATTTGAGCAGGTAAGCTATACTTGAGCATAACCTAGTGGCGAAATGCAAGCATTGCATCATCAAGTTATTCTTTAAAACACTGTTATGGATGGCATACACGAGAAAACAATGTGTATGCCTTTTAGTTCCTCCCTATATATTCTTGGTCTTTTAGCATCAGCTAGGGTCTGAACGCTGAACAAAATAAACTGAACAATGGCATAGGAAAACTTGAGTTATTTCAATGTTTTCATCATCTAATTCAAATGGGGCCCCCGGTGGCGTAGTGGGTTAAACCCTTGTGCTGGCAGGACTGCTGGCCAAAAGGTCGGCGGTTTGAATCTGGGGAGTGGGGTGAGCTCCTGTCTGTCAACTCCAGCTTCCCATGTGGGGACATGAGAGAAGCCTCCCACAGGATGGTAAAGCATCCAGGCGTCCCCTGGGCAACGTCCTAGCAGATGGCCTATTCTCTCACACCAGAAGTGACCTGCAGTTTCTCAAGTCACTCATGACACGAAAAAAAATCTAATTGAAAGATCTGTGATCATATATTTTGTTTTCTCAACGTTTAACTGTAAACCTTCCTTTGCATTTTCTGCCTTGAGTTTCTTCGATAATCATTCCAAGTCTTTGCTCTTTTCTGATATCTGCATGATGTCTTCCTCACAATCTTAAATTGTTGGTGTTCCTTCCTTCCATTTTCATGCCTCCCTCTTTCAAGTCTAATCCTGCTTTGTGTTCGGACAGGATGATAAAAATGCAGCTTTGCTTGACCCCCTTTCCAGTTGAAAACCATTAAATGTCTCTGTTATTCTGACCTAATAGTAACTAACCATGTGTATTTGAAGGATTTCATGGCTGGAATCAGAACTCTTGTATGTGTGAAGCAAGTGTGAATGTTGCAACAACCACCATGTCAGACTACACAGAAAAGCCATTGAAATCCACAAGCATGTGGGCAATTTCAACAGAAAGGAAGAAACCATGAAAATGAACAAAAACTAGCTACCAGTGTTTGTTTTAAACAAAGAAAAGAAACTCTGAAATCAGGACAGTAAAAAACAACACTCAGAAAATGGGAATTCCAGACAGGAAACAATCAGGGCCAGCTAACACCAACAAAGGATTCTCCCAGGCAGGAAGCAGTCAGACCTTGAAGCTGCAAGGCTATTCAATGCTAATCAAGCTAGCCAGTTGCAACATTCCCACTTGCCTCAAACAGACAAGAGTTCTTTCTCCCACCTTGGACATTCCACAGATATATAAACCTCCCTTGCTTAGTTTCCAATATACCTCACAACCTCTGAGGATGCCTGCCATAGATGTGGATGAAACGTCAGGAGAGAATGCTTCTGGAACATGACTATATAGCCCGGAAAACTCACAGCAACCCAATAGTAACCTTTTGCCCTGAGTAAGCCATTAATTTTCTCTGTATTGTGTCCTGATGGTGGCCTCTTTTCCTGGGTAAAGTTTATGCATGATCTACACAATCAAAAGCACAGGTTAATTTTCTTTTATATGCTTTAGTGCATAGAACAGATGTCATTAAACCAAATGAAACAACAAAATTTGAAAATCATCACAACAATCAATAACCATGAAAACAGTTTGAAAAGTCATTTTTTATTTTGTTCTATAAAGATGGTAAATTGCTAAAGTTGCATTTCCTGCTGACTTTCTTATGGATATGGAATAATTTATGAAAATTACTTATTCTTTCCCTTCACGTTAGTATTTCATTTGTAGCATCCCATTATAGGAATAGGAATTGTTTAGCTTAATTAACAGATCTGGCTCTTGTGCATACTGATATTATGCGCATAGATTTCATAACTGTGATGGGATTCAAATTATGTTAATTTTTAATTTTGCGTTGCAAATTGTGGTAGCTATTCAGCCTCTACGTATTTGTTTGCTCTTCATTTCACCAAAATGAATAGAGATAGCGGAGGCGGGAAGAAAAAAAGATGAACTGTGTAGCAAGTGACACACAAAAATTACATTAATGACTGGTTGGATAATGATGATGGGGTTAAATGAAGAATGGTTAGAAAAGAAAGAAACAAAAGTGTGCTTCCTGCTGTTAGATCCTTAGAGAACAGATTAGAACAGCAAGCTTGGTTTTAATGATTACTGCAATAATTGCTAGTAAGGGGATCTTAGAGACCTTTCTATGTTTCAGCCATTTTAATTGCAAAGCAAAGCTGAGAAGCGTTTAATTGCCCAAAGAGATATTACTAACTGAGCCATCACTTTGAAATAATTTCAAAGTAATTAATCTGAAATATTTGTGAAGCAGCCAAGAAATAAAATCCAGGATCAACTTTGCTTACCCATAGCTGAGCCAGACTGACGTCCAGCACAGGGCTAAACATGTTAAGGTTCTTTCAGTTTCAATTTGATTTATGTTAATTGATTTGTATAATGGATCACTATATGAGATTTAGAATCAATCATAGGATCAATGAACAATGTGAAGTGTTTATCCTTGCTAACTTCATTGGGGGCAAACACCCCGACTGTGCATGGGCTATTGGCTGTGATCATTAACTGAAGCAGTTTGCTTTTGAAGAAAAAAATGAATCAGAGAATGTCTGCTTAATGATATCACTGCCCTGAAACTTCATTAATGAATAAAGATTGCAGTGTTAATTTTCCCCCCTCAAACAGTTGGAGTTATTTTTATTCACTTTCATAAAATTGTAATAGGAAGCAAAGACTGTTAAAATGTTCTGATACTTTATAAGCCAGGATAATAAATTATCTCAAGGAATATTAGGACACTGACCATAACCCTGATCTGGTATGCCAAATACTATATTATTAGGGATATATTCATAACCTGATAGGATTATGATACCAATATGGTTAGATATTGGTGCAGAGTAGCAAAAACACAGAAGACTAGGAGTTTATGTGAGCAGAGGTGAGAAAAAGCAAAATAGCCAGCCTCCCTTTCCCTTTAAAGAGTCATGCGCATAAAATAAGCATCAGAGACATCAAAAGTAAAATAGTAAAAATATGTTTACACACAATCTTGTATGATGATGGTCATACAGGTAAAAACATCTTAGTTCCAAAAGAATACAGTTGAGGATACTACATATCTCTTAACAAAGAAGTAACATCAGCATGGCATGGCAGGATCAAGAAGCATGAAGAGCCAAAGAGAGAGAACAAAATAAAGTCTCTCCTTTTATGTCCCAAATTCTAAGGGCATGTCACTTCCTGTAAGTCTCCAGGAAGTATACTCCCATTTCCCACATCACATGCAAAATCCCAAAATGGTGCCATCAACTCTGGAATGCAGCTTTGGCTTCAGGTTACTAAGCAACAAACAAAACTAACTACATAAACCATCCCACATTGAAAATGCATGCATGATTGCTAGATAACCCAACGCATATTGACTTCAGGAATAGTCCAGACAGAGACTCCCTCAGCTGCTGCAGAGGCAGAAGGGAACTCACACTACCCAACTGCACCGAATACGATTTGGTGCTATTGTGTGCTGTGATGACAGCTAAGGTGCCAAGGGAGGCGAAAGGGAGTGAGGAGGCACCTCCTCTACTACTCTCTCTCCTCCTTTCCCAGTGCATCATGTCACCTTGACTGACATTACAACATGTGACGGACAGGTAGAATCCATGCCATGCCATAAACTACCATAACAGGAGGGGTGATTGCCATCCTATGCCCAAGAAATACAAGATTGCAGTGGGAACAACTGCATCCTGTTCCATTTCATTATTGTACCCTTGTAGATATGCCCTAAATTGGCTGCATTTGGTTGGAGCATATAAACACCAGATGTCCAAGACAAGACTCAACTACTTTTTGCAGGTTTGGCCTGAAAGAACCCACATTCGTTTCTGCAAGTATTCCCACAAGTACTACTCACATTCTTCACTTTCTCTGAATTAAGAAAGAGAGGAAAGAACAAAGTGAGTCCTCTCCCATTATACAGGTTAGAAGTTTCAGACACATGTGTTGATTATTGCAAGTTTAAGTTATTTTCCTGTGTCTAGTGCTACTAGTGTGTAACATCTTGTTACAAACTATTATGCCTATACCACATCATTTTCTGTTATTGTAGTTGACTCCATTTATGCTCTGCTGTAAGTAACGTGTGCAAAATCAGACATTAGATTTGGCTGTAGTTGTGACTCTGCCCTGCAAAATCATATTTTATTTCTTTGGATTCTAGCATATATGTGTAATTTGTGCATCTTGCTAGATGGTTCTAGTTTCCTCCAGCAGTTTCAAAGGAGGGAGATCACTGAAAAAAAAAACACAGCTTCAATTTTGATTACATATCAAGAAGCATTTAATTATCTTAGCTCATTGAATTAGCCTCACTGCTGGGTCAATTGCTTTTTTATTAGCGTGGCAGGCATGTGACTTTGATTGGCACAAAATGGCAAAAAATACAATATTCATTTCAAGATAACACATTTCTGAGGATTTTTTCCCAATTTACTATTTTTTAAAAATATTAACGTATCATCATTATCATATAAGTGATGTTTTGGCTGTCACATCCGAAATAAACAAATCATAATGCTAAACAGTAAGTGAAAAAGATGATGAGGAAGATGAAGGAGTTATCTAGACTACATCGTAATCCATTTCTGTTGGTTTATGGTTATATAAAAACAAATGTGAATCTAGTCCTAAGCATTCTTTTAATATAAAAATCATGTGAAAGAGTTCCATTAGAAAATATGGTAGTGCCTGAAACTTCACTGTAAATATGTTTAAATAGACAACATACATAATAGAAGGGCATCATAAATTAGGTACCCCATTCATAATGTTTTCATGGAAAGATCTTTGCATGTAGAAGCATGAGTAGAGCAGTGCCACCCATCCCAGACCTTCCTCCTGAAGTCCAAAGACAAAGTGGGGGTATTTTCATGAGGATGTGTAAACATATGAGATCAGGATTTTCGAATATATGGAAGTTTGCTAGGAAGGCAAACATCAAACCTGTAGACTGTATGTGGTCCCAAGCCCTGTGATAACATTGTTAACAATTTCCCAACTTTTACAGTTTTCCCTCTTTTTAAAATACGCACATTAGTCTCCTAACCTTTAGTTACTGGCTGTACCAGCTTTAATTTAAAATGGGTTTGTATGCCCTTGATTCAACTGATCATTGCAATGCAACATTAGAGAATTCTGAATTTGAACGTGACCGCCTTTTCCCTATACCACTATTTATTCTTCACATGTAATACTTGGAAGCAAAGAACTGTAGGGTTTTAGATAAAATGTGAAGCGAACTTAGGTTGACAATTATTTCTTGTATCCAAATAGACTAACAACAGTGAAGGTTCCAAATGAAAATTAAGATTTCTCTTTGGGTGTTATGTTCTATAATCTGAAGCGGTTTGGGCTGGGAGAATCAGAGGGCTGGGCTGTGCTGCAGCTGGTTAGTAGCCAGCAGCAATAAACTGGTCATTGGTTCGAAGCCCGGGCAGGATTAAGCTCCCGACTGTTCATAGCCTAGCTTGCTGCCCACCTAAGCAGCTCGAAAACAGTTGCGGCTGTGAGTAGAGAATTCTAGGTACCACTGAATGCGGGGAGGCTAATTTAACTTAATTTATGACACCATAAAACTGCCAGCAGTGTGCAAAGAGCAATGAGGAAGCACTACCATCAAAAAGACTTAGTATCACAGTGGATGATGAAGTGGCAGCTCCCCCTGTGGCCAGAATCGAGCATATTCTCAAGAAGCTGGAAGCTGGAAAATGTTGTCTCTATTATCTGTTGCATGTCTAATAATGGCATTGAATGTTTGCCATGTATGTGTGCATTGTAATCCGCCCTGAGTCCCCTTCAGGGTGAGAAGGGTGGAATATAAATACTGTAAGTAAATAAATAAATAAATCATAGAGGAACTATCCTTGAAGCTTATATGGATTCTTCATTTAATAACATCCCCTCTGAATTACATTCACCGGGTTCTGAACCTTGATGCCCTTCAGATGTTTCAAACCATAAGCCCTGTCTATTGGGGCTTTGCTTGCTGGGACTGATGGAAACTGTAGTTCGAAGCATCTTGAGGATACCAGATTGCTATCATTGTAGTGTTGACCAAAAAAAGGTCATTCTACATACAGAAAATATAATGAAAGGGCGGGTTGTAGAGTATTATGCTGCTCTTTCAATTTTTTCATCTTTTTATTTGCAATTTCACAACAGCGGTTCTGGTGTGCAAATGATCACATATATTCTCCTATATGCAGTGGAGTGAATGTCAAAGACCACAATACATAGGGCCCTTCCAGACAGGCCCTATATCCCAGGATCTAATCCCAGCTTTTCTGTTTATCCCAGGTTATCTGGCAGTGTGGACTCATATAATCCAGTTTAAAGCAGATCAGATCCTGGGATATAGGACCTGTCTGGAAGGGCCCTAAAGATGTAGTCCATAAAATGTAGTACTAATATTCATTGTGGGTAATTCCTCGGTAATATAGGGCTAGCCAGTACCTTTGTGCAAAACATTAAGGTGGATGAATGGCATAAGCACTTTGCATTGTTTTAAACTTTGTATATTGTATTTTATGACTATTTTATGACTGTTTTAACTGTTTTAATCGTTTTAGTTTATTGTATAACGGCATCAATTGCCACTTGTAAGCCGCCCTGAGTCCCCTTGGGTGAGAAGGGCGGGGTATAAATAATTGAAAGAGATAAATAAATAAATAAGACATACAAAGCATATAGGCATGTCTGGAAAGGCCCATAAACTTCAGAGGCATTACAAAATACAGCTATTAAAAGAGCATAGTAAAAAAAATAACTCTCTTCTCCAACTGAATCTGAAATAATTGAAAACTTGAGCCTGGCAATCTGAGATACCCAAAAAGGACTTTTCAGTTCAGCTATAAATCCAAGGTCCTGTAGAACTTTAAAATAATGTTATTGTGTTATGAAAAGAGCTAGAGGTATATATTAATGTCATTTGCAGACCTCAGTGACTCTTGTTCAAGACATTGTAAAGCAGAGGAGAACAAGAGGTACCATCAGAAGTTCACTTGAGGAATGAAAGTGTATTTGTAAGAATATTAAATCTACCTACCTCTCAAGAAAGAAACAATATATTCTGTATATCTTTGATTGATCATGATGAAAAGCAGCAACTGATTGTGAGTTGGCAAATTACGAGGGAGGGGAAGGTTATGTCTCTCCTCACTCATTGCTGTCCCATTACCCCCAGATGGCCCATCTACACAGGCTGCATACATGGTGCTGATCCAGAACAAGATACCCCACATTAGTACCATGGAGTCCGCACAAGCATCGACTGAGCTGTGGGAGCCTCATCTATCATTTGGATGCCACCAAGACCATTCATCCTCACCCTGCGTCACTTGGCCCCTGTAGATAGGCCCTTATTTAAGGAAAGCCCTCAGAGAAAAGCATCACAGAACTAATCATCATGTGTTATTTTACCTTTCATAAATGGTATTTCCACTGTATCATTTCAGCAGGTGCCAGCTTGAATGATTCAATGCTCCTCCATAGGTTTTGGGTTCTACTGACCCATCAAACCTCTTGGATGGTGTTGGGCCACTCAGTCTCTCTGTGCCTAACCTATCTCAGAGAGTTAAAGTGAGCTAAGTTTGACTTTACATCATTGAAGAAAGTAAAGAACATAAATGTGGATAAAAAGTAAAAATATATATATTTTTTAAAAAAATCATGACTCATAAAAAGTTAGGACCTTACAATAGTCTACCATTGCATTTCCTGATCACGGTCGATCTCTGTTTATTGCATTCTCTTTTTATGGAGAAATGCTGGTCATAAGTGTTTGCAAGTGACTAGAGTTTCCCTTTGGCATCTGTATGGAAACTTACTAAAAGACAGAATGCAAAGTGACATATTATCACCTTTCAATAACTACATCCAAAAATCCAAATCACAAATCCTATCTACTTTGGGTCCCATTTTGGGATAAAATGTATAAATAAATAAATACATATACTGCTCATCAAATGTTACATGGCTGTGCAGTGAAAAATCTATTGTTTTATATGGGCGGAAATGCTCCTTAAGGTAGCAAATGAGCATCTTTTGCCCAACAATATGGTTTCATTTTTAAAGTAGTCTCCAGAATGATATTGTAAATGTTTGCTACAGACTGTACACAGATGTATTAAATATGGCTTTAAAGTGCTTCCAAAATACACTTTTGATGTTGGTGATATTTGCCCAGGATACAGGGCAGAGCACAAATACAACTGTGTAATTTTTGCCAGGTATACAGTAATTCAGTGAATAAGACCCCATCTATACTGTCATTTAATGCAGTTTGAAACAGTGGTGAACTGCATTTTATGAGTCTACACTCAGTTTCAAACTGCATTGTATGGCAGTGTAGATGGGGACTAAGTTTTTTAAAATCCATCGTAAGCTTCTGACAAAATTTGTCATCCTCTGTGGTTCATGTAAAGTATTGACCACAAGAGGGCAGTATGGTTTTAAGAAAACTCAGGCAAAAATCTTGAGCTTGTTTTAAAGTCCAGTATTGGGAATATTTGATCTTTAGTATATAGTTTTTCAAACTATTTTTCTTTTCCTAAAACATCTTTATATACAAACTATGTCGTGTTGCCTGGTTTGGGTTTTTGTTTGTTTTCTGGAAAAAATGAAGAAGAAAAAAAACAAATTCTGCCTTTCAGCAGATTTCCAAAGAAATTGTTGAAAGGTGCCCAACACTTTTAAAAATGTTTCAAACAAAAACATATCTTATTCTGTGAGTCTTTGACAGGCTTTTAGAACTTTCTGCACTTTGTGTTGTATCCATCAAAAATAGAGGGAAGTCATGCTGATTTCTATTGTGTTCTAATTTGTAATGAGTACACCTGTGAGATATTTAGAGAACAACACTTTGTGTTGCATTCATGTTTATTTCAATCCAATCCTATACCTTCGTACTCATTGATGGATGAGTATGAGCATTCAGGGCACAAGTCTGGGGGGCTGGGGTGAAAATAACTGATTTACATTTCAGTTAGCTGATAGTTGGATTGTTAGCTGTTGGATCCAGTCATCAGTCGATGGATTTTAAGTGCTCCTACACAAAACTTGGTATTGTAGGTTATAACTGGGTTGGTATCTGAGAGCAGCAGGTTGGTGTAAAAATGTCCTGTACAGCCTGGGTAATTATACGTATAGCAAGGGCAGGATGAGTCTGGATCAAATGTCCCTGTAGAACAGGCACTGGAGGAGCACATGCTCCGTTGTTTTGAATGCACATCAGGGAAGTGTGTCCCTCCAAGGTCTGTGGGTTCTGGAAGTCAGGCAGTTGTCCACTTCACCTAAGAACAAGTCCAGGGAGTCTCTGTTTGCCATTTCCTCATAAACAATTGTGAACAGTTGCTGTCCAACAGCTTAGCTTAGGTGAAATTTAGCTACACATTTTTTTTGTTTATGTTCTCCTTTATTTATAACCATCTTCCAACTAATTGCCTTATAACATATTTTTTTTTGTAAATGAACATACTGTGCGTATGCCTATATACACATGTATGTGCATGCCTATAGTATCCGTTTCATATTCATTGACTCAATAGTGTAACAGCATCTGCATTTCTAAGAAGGTCCTCCATGGATCACTTCATACTAGCGTATTGATTTGAATTGGATTATACTAATGTAAACACTCACTGAAGTGCCTCCTGATAGTGCTTAAAGTACAATTAGGAAATTACTGTGCAAATGGATGGCTGTCTCTCTATGGAGCTGAACATCATTTCAGTTCTCAGCATATAGTGTTGGTAGCGCTACGTAAAAGTTCTAAAGCTTGAATTTCAATTTGATTAAATTGCAATTATACTTTTGAATTTTGACCACATACGACTTAGAATATGATTTACATTTTTTTATTTTTAGAAATTGCAGCCTTTTAAAATAGAAATTCAGTGGGAATCTAAGTTAGCTATGCATATCCTCTCCAAAAATATTTCTGGTAGATACGGTGTGTCATTCTACTGTGGGATTAGCTTGTCTCTCCTTTGCCCCACTTTGCTCCCCCAGTAAAGACATAGCCTGGAATCCTACCCTGTTTCCCCTAAAATAAAACATCCCCAGAAAATAAGACCTAGTAGAGGTTTTGCTGAATTGCTAAATATAAGGCCTCCCTCAAAAGTAAGACCTAGAAAAGTTTTTGTTTGGAAGCATGCCCAACGAACAGAACACCAGAGCATGCAGGATCGGTAAATGTACATACCATAGTGTGTTGTACATGTAAATAATGGTAGTAACAAGAAATTCTTGATAGGATTCACAGTTTGTCTGGTTATGCTGGTTTGTGATGACAACTACTGTACAGTATATAATAAAGGTTCATTTTTTTGTTCAACAATAAATGTGAATTCTTCTTCATGGAAAAATAAGACATCTCCTGAAAATAAGACCTAGAGCATCTTTGGGAGCAAAAATTAATATAAGACACTGTCTTATTTTCGGGGAAACATGGTATCAGTCTAACCAGAGCTGATATTCATTCACTCAGTTTTGAATGATGAGTCAACATGTAGACAAATCCACTTGATTCAAATGGAGATGAGCACCAGCCCCTAGAGTCAGACATGACTGGACTTAACATCAGGGGAAACCTTTACCTTTACCTTATCCCATATTCATAGGAAAGAGGAAACACCAGTTTCTCTTAATTTGATGCTTAAGGGGAAGTTGTATGTCTGACTAGATTGTGGTGAGAGAAGTTCTTCAGTGGGCTCACTCAAAGATTATTTAGATTTTATTGGGCAAAAAATGGTTTTAAAGGAATGACTTCCAGGTAGATGTATCACCTTGAGCTTCAGGGCCAACAATATTGAGTTTACAGTACTACCGTAAGAAAATGTATATGAAGCATGTAGACAACTGGGGATGAATATATGCATTTCTTTATTTCAGATATTAACATTTTCCAGTGTTTCCTCTAGCAACTGGCATCCAAGATGCTAGATCAGTCATAGGAAGCAAATTGTGTTCCTTCAACCCTCCCAGGACAAAGTGGCAAGTAGGGATTTGCTACCTAATACAGGAAAAGCATCTCCTATCTGAAATGCATTGAACCAGATTTATTTATTTTTTGGATTTTGGAATACCTGTATTTGGATATGCATACATCATTATGGAGTGCAAGTATATCAAGTAATTCATTTATGCTTCATATACGCTGTATACACATAGTCTGAAGGTTGTTTTATATAGTATTTGTAATAATTTGGAGCATGAAGCAAAGTTTGTATATGTTGAACCATCTGAAAGCAAAGGTATCATTATCTCAGACACCAAGGTACAACTTTGGAATTTGCATTTTTTTGGATTTCAGAATTCCAGATAAGGAATGCTCAACCTGAAATCTTGATTGCATTTCTCCTCCATGTTCGTCTCACAGAAAAAAAGGAGAATGAATTTAGTGCTTTTGTCAGATGACATCAGGCAGCTGTACTCTTCCTTCCTGTTCTCCATAAAATCGCTACTCAGCCATAGAAAGCCGCTGATTGACCTTTGCAAAAAATAATGATAAACAAATGAGAAAAAAATCTTCAAATGAATCACCATCCCTTGCTCCCCTAGGATGTCTTGAGATTCTCAACATGTCATGACACTACTTCTAATCAGGGAACATGACTTCCCTGGATCTAAACAGGAATATCTCTTCCATCCACGCTCAAACATAATATGGTTTATTAATCCAGATTGTATAGATTAATGTAACATACAATAGTGTTACAAATAGAAAATCAATACATCTATAGTTTTAGAAATTAGACAGAGAGATTGATATAAAATATCTTTTTGAGCTTGAGCATTTCCTGCTTCACAGACTGTTTCTGATGCTCTTGTGTCATTTATTATACTTACCAGTAATTATGTGTTTCAATTTTGTCTGTTAGGGGGAGAGCAAAGGTCTTGGGTAGAAGTGACCCCCCCCCCCCCGGCGCTCCCAGATCTCCATGCACAACATTTTTTATCTGCCCCTGGAAAATATAGAGCATGAAAGACCTATTTTGCTTAATTTGTTAAGCCATGTGGCCTAACAAATTTTCATACAATGGAAACTTTTGGGTCCTGCTCTTTCACTAAAGAATGTAGGACTTGCAATCACGCAAACAATTTGTAGCTATTCTCAGATATGTTTGACATTTTTATATCTGAGTTCACTATATTGCTTCACATGTTGGCCCGGATTTATTGACATACCTCTATACAGGTTAGTATTATATATATATATTTAGGAAATATTTTGGAGATAAAATTATGAAGCTTAATGGAGCAAACATCTTTTAGTGGTCTCTTCTTTCTTATTGCCTCCTAAGGTTACATACGTTTTGCTGATGATTGTGGCACCATGTTGCAGAAAATCAACAAAAATAACACCCTGTGTTTCCCAAAACACTGCTTCATCTCATTAATGCATGCCCACACACATCGTTTTTCACAACCCAGGCAATTGCAATAATGGGCTAGCCAGTAGTACCTCACCTCCTCCTCCCCCCTACAGCCCTGACTTGGCCCCTTCTGACTTTTACCTGTTTGGATCTCTGAAAGACAACCTACATGGTTTCAGATTCAGTGACTTGAATGACATTTAAAAAGCTTTAAAATAATGGGTCACGAAGCAAAACCTTGAATTTTTCCATAATGGTTTTGATGCCTGGGTTAAACGATGGTGCAAATGTGTACAAATTGGTAGTGAGTATGTTGAATGGTAGTTTTGTGTAAAGGATACTTCAGGCTATGACCTGTAGCAACTTCTACTGTTATATGTTCATAACGTTTTATGACACAGGAGGCAAAAGTTTTTTAACTCACCCTTGTATGTCTTGGCGCATAAATTATGGGAAAGCACTACATTGTTTCATAGCTGTCACCATGAAATGATGTGAGAATCATTGTAGTTTGGTGGCTAGAAAGTTGGAGTAGCGCATAGAGGGTGGAGCTAGTTGGACACGTCAACATTCAGATCTCCATTTAGCAGTTCAGTGCACTTGGGCCAGTTTGTGTATATCCTCTCCTTCCCTTTTCCAGCCTTATCTGCCTACATCGTGGGTTATTGTGAGGATTTATTTATTTCGTGTCAAAAGCATTGGTACAGCAAATACATTTCAAATAATGGAAATAAAATAAAAAAGAAAAGAAATCACAAGCAACTAAATAGTTTTGGACCAAAAGCGGGCAACAGCAACCGCATTGTCTGTAGCTTTAAACAACTCCTCCTCCGTACATGAGGCAGGGCATTGCGGGCAAGCATACATATGCTGAGTTGTTTGTTCAGCTCCACAGTCACACAAGGTGGAGGATTCCTCCAGGTAGTGCCACCTTGCCAAGTTGTCTTTAGATCTGCCCACTCCGCTTCTGAGTCTGTTCAGGGACTTCCAAGTTTCCCATTCTTGGTTTGCCCCTGGAGGAAGACCCTCTTGGGGGGCCATCCAGTTGGAATTGCCAGGTTTAGCTGCCCAGAGGGACACCTTTGCTGTTGCTGGAGGAACATCAAGAGGAGTGGTGGTTCTCATGAAGCCCTTCCTTGATTTGAGTCTACTGGGAGGAGGGTGATAGCCATGCAGTGGGTGGCTTTCACAATGTTCGACCTTATTTCTCTTGTGAGGATAATATTGGAGGATAAATATGTCTGTTGAATAGACTTCCTTGGAGGAAGAGCAGGACCTAATAACTTAATTGTTAATTCTCACGTAGAACAAACCAGTTGAATCAACAAGGTTTACACAAGTGCTGATTCAATAAGTTCTCATTGATTGAACTGCAACTCTAATAGAGAGTAGCAATTCAATTTAGTAACACAATTGGCATAACAATATACATAATATTAGTATCAAGAGCCAGCAAGGCCCCAATAATTGGAGTGTTGAATTGGTGAGTCAACACTTTTGTGTAAATCACATCAATTCAATGGGTTGACCCTAGTTTGGACTATCAATATGGTTCAGGCCAAGGTATTAGAGGCACAAAAAATGCCAAAATATAGTCAGTGCTTAATACAAATGGAAATACCTTTAAGCCATATTTTGTGTCTGTGATTTCCCACCTTTCCCCGTCTTGTAAATTAAAAGGATGGTGTAAATTATTAAAACCGAAAGGATTCTTAAAAAGTTGTCTACTTAATCTTCAAGGTCTAGCCTCTCCCGAACTAATGTTTGTCTGAATCCATATGATTCAGAGCATGTACATATCATAAGAAACCACTTTTAACTTAACTTGATAAATATAGGGATGAAAAATGCACTTCCTTCATAGTGCATTAAAAATATTCTAAATGAAAGAAAAGCACAATTCAGACAATGGTTTCACTTTCCTATCAAAATGTGTCTTCTGTATTTCTGTGACTGCAATCTCAGTTTTCTGACTCCTGCTTCCCATTAATCATAGGATTGCAAAATGTATTGGATACATTTAAAAGAAGAGCCATTGTATTATAGTGATTTGAGCATTGCGCTACAACTTTGGAGACCTGGGTTTGGATCCCAACTCTGCCACTGAAACCTACTGGGTGACCTTGAACAAGTCATGTTCTCTCAGTTACAGAGGAAAGCAAAGACAAAAACCCCTCTGACTAAAACTTGCCAAGAAAACCCTGTGATAGGTTCACCTTAGGGTCACCATAATTTCAAAAGGGCTTGAAGGCTCACAACGAAAAACAGTGTTTTAATGAATTGTGAGTTTTCTCCTGCTGGCACAGATCTAATCCTAACCCCACATTTCTACCACCTATGTTAATCAGAAAATGTCAAGGAATAGAAGGGAAATGGAAAAATTTTCAAGGAAGTAGCTGAGCTTTATTGCCAGTTTTCCTATTCATGTCATGAGCATCTTATTCATTGTAGTAAATAGAAATGTTCTCCATTATTCTTTAGCTTTCTTGACACTCTTCAAGATATTTGTCCTTAGCAGACATAATTGCAACAGCCGTTCTGGTTATCCCCCCCCCCCCCCATGTCTGCCTCCATTTGTTGTGAAGATGTGTTTAGTCCTCTTTCTCAAGAGCACAGGAAAGTACTAAAATCAATCTGAGAATGTTTACTACAAGGCTTCTGATGACCCAGGCCATATTGTTGTCTTGAATCTGTTGTCTCTCTCATCCTCAACAGACAACAAAAAAGGAGTGGGGGGGGGAGAGAAAATAAAGAAATGGCTTAATCTTGTGGGAGTTCAATAAAAGAAGGAATGCAGTACAAGGAAGGATTCCTTTTATGCTAGGCAACACAGAACATGCCTTGATGACTGAAAGTGCCTGTGGGCATTTGGTCCCTATTGGTTCTCACATTGAATGCAATGATGCCCACAGATAGCGTGTATTGTTGTCAGTTAAATGGGATCATGAGTGTCTGAAAGGTGTTTGAGAATGAACTGAAAATCATTTTCACAAGTGGATGATTACTTCTGCCACATGTTAACCGAACTCTATCAGAATGGCCCAGATTTTGAGACTGCATTAATTGCTCTTTCAACCTTGACAGGAGCTTCTTTTTAAGAAAAGCCCTTTCCTGGAGTAAACTGCTATATATATATTGATTTTAGCCCCTTTTCCATGTTTTTTTTTCTCCCATTGTGATAAATGAAAGCTTGTGAAAAGTAGAGGATTTATATTTGAGATGCAGATGGCTTGCTTTTGTCTGTCTGTCTGTCTGTCTCTCTCTCTCTCTCTCTCTCTCTCTATATATATATATATATATATATATCTTATTTAAAAGAACAAAACGGAACTAAACTAGCCAATTTAGTTTTATAAACTTAAAAACTAGTTTTAATTCAGCTGTCTTTTATCATCATAATGAAGTGGTTCAGATTTCTGTAAATAATTCACAGGATAATAAAAAGAAAACTATTTTCTCATCATAAATGAAAACACACTTTTATGTATCAACTTTTCATTCTAAAACTGAATATGTATTCAGTTTTGTGGTAGCGCACCTAGTTTATGAATTACAACCATTCCTTGAGTTCAGTAGCTTTTGTGTATATTTCAGAGATGTGCAGGGAACAGAGTCATAACAAGTTCATCTATATTGTTTATTTCACTGATATTAAACCACTACTGCAAAAATTGACCATCCAAATCATTCTGAATATGATTTTCATTTGTACTTTTTATCTGGCCCTTCACGATACAACCTTCAACAATAATTTGCCATCATGCTTTCATACCAGAAACCTTGATAGCATTTTTTCATTAGTTGGATGCTTTGGTGGAATCATTCATCTTGCTCATCACTTGGTGCTCCAAGATTTTCGGAAAAGAAATTGAGGTGTGAATGTAAAACATGCAGTTTCAAGGACATAGCCAGAAGTTGCCCAGAAAGTTTTGACAAACCTATGTGAAAGCCTGCCAAGCTTCTTTTTCATCATTGTTGTGAGGCTCTTTTAAGTTTGTGTCCTGCAAAACCTCCCATATTTGGCTCAATGAAGATTCCCTTCTTCAATTTTGCTGCACTGATCTTTGGTTATTTGTTTACCAAATACAGTACTGAAATCTTGCAGAATTAGCTTTCCCCATTGCTTTCACAAATGTATTCAATAAGCCAAACTTAATGTGGAGAGGTGGCAAGAATATTTTCCAAGGGTCAACCAAAGCAATATATTGGACACTGTGCCTTTCTGGATTGTATCAACTCCTTTGCTGCCAGTAACATTGGATGTAATGTTCTGCAAAAGCACAGCTGTCCCAAAAGCACAGGAAACAACATAATTTTGTGAACCCTGCTTGCATGCCCATCAGCATTCCAGTGACTTTTAAATCACCACAAATATGCCACTGATGTGTTTTGTAATTGATTGCTTCAAATAGTATTTTCATGTTCTCATGCATTTCACTGAAATGAACAGAATGAGCAACAGGTATGCTCAACTTTTGATTTCCATTATGCAACAACCCAGCTTTCAAACTTCACTTCACAGTTAGATGCTGTGTATGATTGTGATAAAGTTTCAAAGAGTCCATTGATATCATTTCAATAGCATTATGGGCCATCAAAAATAAAATACTCAGTTAAGTCGCAGTTACATTTTCAATAGTGGCACAGATTTACACCTGCTCCAAGCAGGTGTTTCTATTTAAGCCTTGATGGCAAAAGCTCTACTTTTTCCTTCAAAAGGGATACATTTCTAATCCAATCATTCAGCTCATTTTGGGTTTCTGGCTCTATTCCAGAATCAGAGGTATAGTCAGTCTGTAGGATCCTGATTACTATTGCCAGCAAAGGTATCAGAGTCAGTTTCATCTCCAATGGAGGCACTGGAACCTTGTAATGAGGCATCCAAAGGAACTGGTCTGCAGGCCAAATCCAAATTTGGATAAGCAATCTTTTTGGCAGAAAAGCCAGTTGTATTAACACTGAAAAAAGTAGCAGTCACTATCATGATCCTTGGGTTCCCTCCATATCATGGGTATTGCAAGTGGAAGTGAAGTCTTTTGTCTATAAAGCCAATCATGTAAACTACTAGAACATGATGTGCAAATGATGTGTGAAGCCCATGCTTTGTCCAGATCTCATAATGGGCATCCGAAATACATTTTGTAGATTTTCATTAGATCTTTTGTAATTTTAGGTCGCTGCCCCAAAGTTGTAAATATGCCACACACAGAGCAGAAGGAGCCGATGTGACTTCTGCATGTTCTAGGCATGCTACCGTGTTTCCCCGAAAATAAGGCAGTGTCTTATATTAATTTTTGCTCCCAAAGATGCTCTAGGTCTTATTTTCAGGGGATGTCTTATTTTTCCATGAAGAAGAATTCACATTTATTGTTGAACAAAAAAAAATGAACATTTATTCTATACTGTACAGTAATTGTCATCACAAACCAGCATAACCAGACAAACTGTGAATCCTATCAAGAATTTCTTGTTACTACCAATATTTCCATGTACAACACTCTATGGTACTTAAATTTACCGATCCTGCATTCTCTGGTGTTCTGTTCGGTGGGCATGCTTCCAAACAAAATCTTTGCTAGGTCTTACTTTCAGGGGAGGCCTTATATTTAGCAATTCAGTAAAACTTTTACTAGGTCTTATTTTCTGGGGATGTCTTATTTTAGGGGAAACAGGGTAATAAGTTTAATTACAGTGAGCAAATTCAATCTGAAAGGGGAAATAACATTCTTTAAGTTGTAACAAAATCACAAATATTGCTGACATATAATGCATCTCACCACAAAAACTAGATGTGCTATAGAAAAACTAAAAACAGATTTGAAATAAGTATCAAGAAATATATCTAGGTCACCCAAAATCATGTCTCGTGAAAAAGGTTTGTTGACCAGTGTATACTCAGTTTATGTTCAGTTATTCGTTGCTATTGACTTCTGCCCTCATCATCATGTGGTTAAAGCATGAGCTTTAACAGCATGATCTAAATGTACACACACCTTTGCCATCTCTTTATATATTTGACACACCACTAATAATCAGGACGATCTTGCAAAACATTATTTTATACAGCGTAATCTGGGGGGATCTTTTTCATCCAATCTATTCCTATTTTATGATTTCATTTGGTAAAGAGAATTCTCTCAATATGGAAATGTGGGATTTCTGAGGAGAATTGTGGAAAAGTAGCATACAGGAAGTTAGATATTTTCAATCTCCTTTCTGTTGTCTTTTCTTCAGGAAATGTCCTTAAAATGGCTCTACTTAATCTCCCCCACCCTCCCACCAGTGTTAGTGAAAAGATAGGGGGAAGTTTACAAAGAAAGGCAATCACCTGAGAGCAGAATCTATTATATGATGTATTACTTGAATGTACTAAAATTTGCATTCAGGTTCTTCTGGTATATCCAAAATATAATGTCAGTATGCTTTGGAAATCCAAATTAAAGGGGACACAGAATGCTGACTATTGTGGGGAGTGTGAAATACTATATCCATAGCATAACTTCAACATTATATCCTAAATATTGTACACTGAACAGAACTGGCCAGAAGAAAGCACAGCTTCTTGTGCCCCATTCAAAAAAGAGCAAACATGAATGTAACGTCACTAACGCACTGCAAACCATTACGTTTTATACTAATAGCCTGTGCACTTAATAAAAATATAAAGTTGCCCCCACCACCTCGTATCCACAGATTCAACCATCCACAGCTTGAAAATGTTCTCCAAAATTCCAAAGCAAAGTTTGAATTTGCTGCATTATATAAGGGACACAATTTGACCACATCATTGTATATCATGGGAACTGAGTATCCATGGATTTTGGTGTCCACATGGGGATCCAGGAACCATGGGCCCATTGTAGTTATTGTACTTTTTATTTGCATGGAGATGGTTACAATTTCATAGCTTTTGTGAATCATTTTAAATGGTAAATAAAATACTATACTTTGTTCATGTTTCTGGCACATAATTCCAGGCCATAGAACCTTACAATATAATTTGTAACACTGGGTCTCCTGAAGCATCTCATCTTTAAAGTACAGCTTTTATGGAACACAGCATGACTTATCTTTTTGACTGAAATATCTGCCTCCCCCTTGATACAACCAAGGAGCTTATCAATTTCTATGTAAATTATGGGGAAGAACTCTAGGACTCACAATGAATTTAGGAACATGGTGTGTAACTCCAGAAATGAAAATATATGGACTAGGGTTGTCATCCAGGGGTGAAAATGACACTCTGTCACTGGGGTCCCTTCCCATTATCCCTTACTACTGGTTTTACTGACTGGACAGATGAGAGTTGCTGTAATCCTGTACCTAACTGTTGTTATTAACTTCCATCAAGTCAACGTCGATGTACAGGGCCAGTCCAACAATGAGGTGAATTAAGCGGTCGCTTCGGGCGCAAAACATACGGGGGCGCAGTTGAGACTGCTTTTTCTGTTGATTTCTTGTAAAACATGATGTTTTGGTGCTTAATTTGTAAAATCTTAATGTAATTTGATGTTTAATAGGCTTTTCCTTAATCCCTCCTTATTATCCAACATTTTCATTTATCCAACACTTTTATTTTTCAGTGATTGGTTTGGGGGGAGGGGCGCCAAAATTCTGTTCACCTACACTTGAAAAATACCTAGGGCCGGCTCTGTCGATGTATATTGAGCCCATGAACTATCCACCCTATCTTCAACAGCAGACTGAAGGCAATGCCTTCTTTAATTGAGTAAATCTATTGGGAATGTGGACTTCCTCTTTCCTATTGCATTCTACCTTATCAAGTATTATTGCCTTTTCTAATGAATCATGTCTTCTCATGATATGGCCAGAGTATGACAGCCTCTGTTTAGTCATCATGACAGTTTCAGTTTAGTCATTTTCTAGAGAGAGTTTAAGCTTTGTTTACTCTTGGACTCACTTATTCCATGGCACCAGGCACTTCTCCTGCACCACAAATATGTTAATTCTCTTCCTATCCAGTTTCTTCACTGCCCCAGCTTTCATGGGAAATGCATGGCATGAACAGTCCAAACTTCAATCCTCAGTGGTATATCTTGATACTTCAGGATCTTGTCTTAATTCTTTCATATTTCTTTCCAATTCCTAGGTTTTTAAAATTTTCTTGATGAAAATCTGCACTCTGATAGGTGACTGTGCTAAAGTATGGATAATTGTGTAATGTCTTCATCATCTATCCAATTAGCTAGATGTAACCCTAATTGATTGCAATGGGATTTACTTCTTTTACAATTTTTGTATAAGATTGTGCTATTAATAAAGGATAGGAATCACAAAGCCCTCCAGGTATTATTGGGCTGTAACTCCCAGCATTCTCCTCCATTGGTTATTGCTGAGAGAAGTTCAACAACATCTGGAGAACCACATATTTCCCACTCTGCTATAAATAAATGCGTGCATAAAGATATTTTTTTAAAATTTTGGGAACAGCTTGGAATTGAAGTGCCAGTGAACAATTAAAAGGGTGGTATGACCCATAACAGTGGATGACACAAACAAATTCTATATGGAACATTTGCTGTTTCTGTAAAAGTTTTGCTTCAGCAATTCAGCGTAGTGTCTGATGAAGGAAATTAATCAAGAATAATTGTACATGCTGTTTTCTATTGTACTATACATCCTTTAATAATTATGGAGATTTTATTCAAAAAGAAGTGACTCTTTTCACTAGGGACTGAAGCAAAGGAAGGATTATTAGTTTAAGGCTATTGCTGTGGGTTTATAGTGGTATGTCAGCTCCAGTGTCATAGGGCTTTGCTCTCCTGTTAAAATCCATACTTTGTGTCAATAGCATTAATTTATTTGTTACTTAATCCTACTAAGAACAGCACATTTTACGTCTTATGCTACTCCCCTCCCAAGAAAGCCAGTACTTCATAGTTTTCGCAAATTGAACTTTATATAAGTAGGAGAAAGTATACAATGGTCTTTCTGGTAATTAGGTTGATCTAGTATTTAAATTATTATTAAGTGGTACATTTGTTGTCATTGTTCCCCCTTAAATCATTACTCTAAAACAAGTGTCAGAGTTGGCCATTAAAAGGAACCAATAGTTGCAAGTAATGAAAGCATGCCCAGGGGAAAAAATAAGTGTTATATTTTGGCTAGTAACACTTGTTTGATTATATAGTTTAGCATTTAAAATTTGAAGGGTAGATAGAGGTACATAGAAAAGGCATCTATTTGGCATTTGGGCTAAAGTTCATCATAATCTTGAAGAGCTTAGATCAGGCATAGGCAAACTTTCAAACCTGGGGGCCGCATGGTGGGCCAGAGCAGGGTGGGCAGGCCGGGCGGGGGTTCTCTGCCTCTTCTTCCTCCTTCTTCTCTGCAACTGCTGCCTTCCTCAAGGGTAAGTTTCCCTTTGAAAGAAGAAGAGCAGGAGCAGGAGGGAAGGGGAGCCTTCAAGGCATGTCAAGTCGTCTCAGCAAGCGGCTGCCCAGGGCTCCCCTTATCCACTTCCCTCCTGCTTCTTCTTCAGACAACAAGTGTGGCCGCCTCCTGAAGGCCCCCTCTTTGGGACCAGTGCATCTTCCTGAAGAGACTTTCCAAGGGGGAACTTGCCCTTAAGGAAGGTGGTGGAGGAGGAAGAAGAGGAGGCAAAGGAGGAGCTGCCCTCCTCATCACCAGGGGCGGAGGCTGGGAAGAAGGGGAGTGTGCCAATAGTCCAGGAAGGGCGGGAAGAGGCTTTGCCCAGGGCTGGTGCTGAGGCCACGTGCGACTGCCCCGGCCCTCTTCGCAGCAAGAGGATGCGGTGGACTGAAGCATCCTCATGTTGATAGGACAGTGAGAGAGAGGAGGGCATGAGAAAAGAGCTGAAAGAACCATATCCACCCTGGATTGCCTGGGTTTACCCATACCTGGCTTAGATGTTGTTCCTTTGATTTCATTCCTTTATGTAGATGCATCCCAAATGGAAAATGTGTGCCATGTCATTCTTCAGGCATAAACTTTAAGCTACTAGTTATCTAGAGGTTCACACATCTACCCTGACCTTACTGGTCAAGCCAAAACTAAAGGTACTGGATGAATCTCCTTTTTCTGGAAATCCAAAATCTGCAAGACAGTAAAGGTTCCCTCCCGCATTCTTTCAGGAAAGTTAGTTACACATCCAGCACCCACTGAGTTTTTTTTTCTCAAGGAGCTCTTGCTCCACAACTGTCAGAAATTTGATAGAGGAAAGGGAAGAGGGAGAATACTTTGGGCCCTGCAGTTTGAATTACACAAGGTACCTGTAAAAAGCAAATGTTGGGCAAAGAGAAAATATCTGGCTGGCAAGGACTGGCAAGGGGATGTTGGAAAGCTCCAGTAACCATGTTTTCCTTCCCCCAACCAATGGTGGTGTGTGACAGGATGGGCATCTTAGGAGTGGGTTGTGAATGGTGGATGTTTGATGTATAGTTAGACCCATTTGCCACATATATGCAATATAGTTATTCCAGAAACAAAACAAAACATGGATTTTTTTAAAATCCTTTATCCAAGTATTTTAGATAAGGGAGACTTAACCAGTACTGCCCACGACCACAACCATTCTATACCACCTCCATCAGCATTTCCAAATGGAAAAGACAGGTGCAAGATTGAAGAATAGTTGAACACCTCTTCTGAAAGTTCATGGAGTATTTTTAAATAGTGGTATTCCACACTATACTCTATTACCTTTTCCTGCTCTGAAATGCTAGAAAACAGCGTTTCCAACATCATCCACATTGTCAAGGAATCTAGGACATTCTTTTTCTGAGAAGGTGAGGGGAGACGGTGCAGTCCAAACTTGAATGGCTTCTCATATAAGAAAGGTATTGTTTGAAGGTCAGGATAGGACTACCAGACAGCTAACTCAATATGTACATTAAAGGGCTTGGAGACATACCTCTGGAAACGTGGCTGGTTTGAGTTCTCTAGCTTCATTTTGGAAAAATTGAGGGAATTAATTGTTCTTTTCCTTTCTCCCACTCCACAACAGATACTTTGTTATGCTGTCCTACCTATGCCCTGTCTGCTTTTAATTTATTTTAAGTAATCTCATCATTTTACTGCTATAAACATTGCATTCTAAATATCTGTTCAGAACATTGGCATACACAAGAGTAGGCACACTCTTCTTTGTGCAGTGTGCAAGAATGAATGAAGGGAACAAATATGATTTCTTTAATGTGATTTACTTTGTCTTTAGATAATTCATTCTTTTAAGTGACAGATAGCAAAAGGTCAAAGCTTTTTAGAGACATAAGGGAAAAGGGAACTGATTTTTTGTCTTCCTTTACAGAAATTCAAAGAATACATATTGAGTAAACCTTAGAACGGTACTAGCTTTCCAATTTGCATTAATCAACAAACAGTTCAAAAAGAAATGGCTTTATATTTGTTTAATAATTACAGGAAAGCTCTGGATCATTTTTCTTCATAAAAATCAATGTTTTCCACAAAATACAGTATGCTTATTTTAACTTCGTTAAGAAAATTTATAAAATTGTTCTTGTTTAGTTTGCATGCATATGTTGCAAAATCTTAAGAAGATGGCTCCCACAGAACCCTTGAAAGCCAACAGGGATTTCCTCATGACATGTATGTGAGCTATGAACCCAAACATCTCCCATTCAAATGTTGTTTCAGTGACAGACTAATGATGACATTAGGCTCTAAACTTCAACATATCTTAAATGTTTTTTTGGGTTGAAAAGTAATATAATACACTTATATGTGTTCAACGCACTATATTGACAATTGCGTTAATAACAGTAATTGTCTTAAATTACACATAAATTTTCAGGATGAATAAATGGAGCAGAATAAAATAAAGTAAAAGTTTATTCATAAGCAAATCATTTCATTTCAATGATGATACATTCATTTTAGTATATTTGTAACAATAGATTATTTGTTTTCATGCTTGGCAGGTATTTGTATGCACTTGGACAGAAGGTTTGGAAAAGGTGGAAAAAGCGCTACTTTGTTCTTGTACAGGTTAGTAACATTCCTGACCTTAAATACTAGAAGATGTGTGACTAAAGCCTGTTTTCTATGTTTGTAGCACAAATACATCCATAGGTGTCTCTTATATCATTCTTTTCGCCCTTTATTACACTTTATGGACTAATGAAATATTAATGTTATCTTAATTGTGTAAATAATATCAAGTGTTAATTGGTACATTTTTACCATTTGTTTAAACACTATTACCATTCGAAAAATTGACATAAAGGGGAAAAAAATCTTTAGAAGGTTTAACAATGTAACTATTAAAATCCATTATGTAATAGACTTCTTTTGAATTGTCAGGGACAGAAAGGTATCATTTGCTTCTGCTTTGGAAGCTGAATTTTCTCCATTATTTGCTTGAAACAGTCTATATGGATTCTGTATAGGATCTAATTTTTGATGAAATTGCTGAAATAATTCTGAGATTTTTTGTTAACTTTACATTGTTTTATGTTTTTTTGGTGGAATTAATGTTTGTTGGTTTTTCAGTCCAGCCAATAACTTTAAAAGTTTATTTCCACATGAAAACCACAGTTTTAATGTGGAAATATTAAACATTAAAATTTAAACATTATTAAAATATTAAATATAATATATAAATATAAATATATTAAATATTAAACATTAAATACAGCCCGAAAGACTCACAGCAACCCAAAACTACAGTTGTTTGGAACTGTTAGAATATCATCTTAACTTTTCTGCTTGTATGTTTTCTTACAGTCTCTAACGTTTATTGCAATTAATTAATAATATCAAAACCAAACATAATATATGCATAGCATATATTTCCACTATCATCTGTATTTCAGTTGAGCTTGTTTCAGCTATTAAAATGTCAGAAATGAAAAATAGTTCTATTGAATGAGCCTGCAAAGAAATGGTAATGTTTTGAAGATCACTTGTAAAATTTCTATAAGTCTATAACATGATTTTGTCATAATGATCTTACATGAACTCTTACCAAATAATGTTGCCATACTGTGAAATGAAAAGAGAATGGACATAGTAGATATCTGCCTTTTGGATTGGAACTGTCTAGTAAACCTACTTCTCTTCTAGAATGAATTTAAGTCCTTCACATTGAGAAAGATTATTACATTTGTTGAAGTAATTAAAATAAACAAACAAAAAGCACTTCAAGAAGTAATTTGAGTAAATTATATTACATAAACTAAGGATCATCTGGTACTCAAAACTAAATGGTTCATTTCTCTTACAATTTCTACACTACTTGATTGTTCTTAACAAGAATATATAATTTAAATAAAATGTTTCAGATATATCTAATGGCTATACAGTTTAATGCTGCAGTTAACAAACAGAACTCTTATCATCTGAACAGTATATTAGGATGTGCATCATTAAATACCTATACCTAATTTATGTCAATCATAAGTTTATCTTTTATCCTAATACTTTAAAAATAGTGTCCATCCATCTTGCCCTTGGTCGGCCCCTCTTCCTTTTTCCTTCCATTTTCCCCAGCATCATGATCTTCTCCAAGCTTTCCTGTCTTCTCATTATATGGCCAAAGTACTTCATCTCTGCCTCTAATATCCTTCCCACCAGTGAGCAGCCAGGCATTATTTCCTGGAGTATGGACTGGTTGGATCTTCTTGCGGTCCAAGGCACTCTCAGGATTTTCCTCCAACACCACAGTTCAAAAGCGTCTATCTTCCTTCGCTCAGCCTTCCTTATGGTCCAGCTCTTGCATCCATAGATTACTATGGGGAATACCATTGCTTTAGCTATGCGAACCTTTGTTGTCAGTGTGATGTTTCTACTCTTCACTATTTGGTCATTGCTCTCCTCCCAAGAAGTTAATGTCTTCTGATTTCCTGGCTGCAGTCTGTGTCTACAATAATCTTTGCGCCTAGAAATATAAAGTCTGCCCTGCTTTACACATCATAATACCTACAGAATGCTGCTGCTCAGTCGCATAGTCATTTCTGTCTCTTCGTGACCTCATGGACCAGTCCACATCAGAGCTCCCTGTCAGAATAAACAAACATTTATTTTACAGCCATGCAAACTAATATGCTTCTTTGTTGTCCACAGACTGAATGACACATTGAAACTGAAAAGGAAAGCCTAGGGGATGGTGTCTTACTCTAGCCCAGGCATGGCAGACTTCAGCCCTCCGGGTGTTTTGGTCTTCGAGTCCAAAACATCTGGAGGGCTGAAGTTTGCCCATGTCTGCTGTAGCCCATAATACAGAATTCTAGAATTTTATTTTAAAGGGTTAAATTTACCTTTCCCATAGTAATTTGGGTGATTGTGATCATGCAAAATCCACACTCAGTCACAGGCTTTGAGAGTCCTAGCCAAAGCTTTTCTTCTGTACTCTCTCTTCCTTACACCCTGGGCTGTTGAATCAGCTCCATGGCAGCTAAATGACACATGGAACTGCTCCAGGTTAGTGTGGGCCAATGTTACTTAATGCAGCCTTAACTGCATTAACTGAAGTCACAGGTTGCTTTGAATTTTCCCTCAGAATCTTGAACAAACCATGACTTTAGGCAATTCGGTCAGTTCTGAGACAGAACTGGTCACAACTGTTTACACTGCCATCTCTTGTACCCTGGGCACGGGTAGCCCAGAGACATGGGATGGCACTCCCTATCCCTGCCTGTTTTCCTTGTCATGGTGGCAGCTGATGAGACATGGGCTGTGCTGGTCGTTCATTGCCTGGAGTGATGTTGGTCAGGGCAACCAGGTGATCAAGAAAGAGAGGGAGAAATAATCTTTCCTTCCCATCTCCCTCTGGAGCGCCAGCCAACATCACTCCAGACGACACTCCTGCTGGTTTCTGTGATCAGAAGAACAGGAGGGGACTGTCAGGACTCCCTCTGGCCTCTGCAGTGGCCAGGAGTGGCAGTAGTTTAAACCATCCTGGGATCGATGCAGCACTGACCAATCCAGATTGGGCACGGGAGAAGTGATCCATGTAGATCCCTCATCTTAAATAACCTCTACTTAAAACAAGCAGTAATTCTTTAAGTGAAGGTTACCGTTATCGATCTTCTTACAAGTGAGGAAGACACATCAGCTCCATACTGGTATTAGCATCTCTTGGGGGGAGGTAGGGTTACCATATGCCCAGGGTGGTTTTATCTAGATTCTAGGGCTGACATCCTGTTTGGAACATCATCTGGCCCAGATTGCAAGCTTGTTCTTTTTCTTTTCTTTTTTTTTAAGTTTCTGATCCCTTGTATAGGTTGCAACATGGGGCAAAACGAACTCTGCAGTCAAACTGATCTATTTTGACCCCTGTATCCACAGGATCAGTATCCATGGTTTCATTCAACTGTCCAATCAAATATGTCCTTGCTAGGCATTTTCTAGATCTTCCTTAACTCTAGTATAATTGAGCTGGGAGTCCTTCATTTCAATAGGGTTTACTATTACAGTATCTGCAGTTTTTATGTATCCATGTGATGTTCAGAAATGTATTTCCCATGGATAAAGGGATTATACTCTAATAAACAAATCAATTTGGGAATTTTAGACATGGAGGACACAACTGATTTCGAACATTTCTTCCCTCAGGTTAGCCAATACACATTTGCTATGTGCAACTACAGAGAGAAGAAATCTGAGCCTCAGGAGTTAATGCAACTTGAGGGTTATACTGTGGATTATACATCGCCCCATCCAGGTACTTTCCTGTGTCATGTGTGTTCATGGGTTATGTAAATACTCTTTCAGCTGGCATAATGTACTTTTGGAGGTGAAAAGCAAAATTAGTGAAAATTGTTAATACTAAAGAGAGTTTGGAGAAAAATTCTTTTTTGTGAGATTTTTTTCTGAAGTTGTTGCTGCACTTATGTGTCTGGATTTCTTTTCTTGTCATTTGTTTTCTATTACAGTGAATCCTCCACTTTTCCAAAAAGGTATAAGGTGTTTTTCTCAGTTTTAACAGTTTTGAGTCAAGTCTATGTATAATAGTATGACTCCCTTATCCCCTGTTTCACTTACCCCCCCCCCCAAAAAAACCCTCTCCAAATATCTAAATATCTATCTAAGTCCACCAGTGTGATTGTGATTTTATGGTATGCTTCCAGGTCATGTATAATCAATTATTCATGGTTTCGGGTATCCACAAGGAATCTTGGAACATACTCTCCATACTCCCCATGGATACAAGGGTCTTAGTACATTTTTAAAAAATAACTGCTAAAATTGACTTTACTTTTCCTATCAGTATCTAGTGGGAAGCAGATAAATCTGTGAAACAGCAATAGATATTTTTAAAAGTTATGCTTTAGCTTTTTCCTTTTGTGAGAAACAACCTAATCAAGAAAACCTTTGACCTTCCATGTGTTTGGCCATGTGTCAACCTTACCCAACTTATCCATGTATACACACATATGTATAAGAAATTGCTATTTTTTCTTGCATTTAGCATGTCAACAAATAGAAATATTCCCAAGGTGATATTTCCTCTCCTATTCCACCCTTCAGTTTGGGTCCTAGATAAGGAGTAGGTTTGTTCCATACATACCCTTCACTTTCTTTAGTTTAATGAGTGGGGCTCAAAAAATTAACCTGTCACCCTTTTCATGTAAAAAGATGTCAACAGTAAGAAGTTGGAGGAGGACAGTAATTTGATTCAGTGTTTGAATCAGATTGTCCAGACCATGACTTTTCCTAATTTTGCAGGCCTCCAAGGTGGTCAGATGTTCTTCAATGCTGTAAAAGAAGGTGACACAGTGATATTTGCCAGTGATGATGAGCAAGATAGAATCCTGTGGGTTCAGGCAATGTACAGAGCAACTGGTCAGTCTTATAAACCCATTCCTGCAAGCCAAGCACAGAAGATAAACCCAAAAGCAAGTCATAACCAAACAGATATATCTCATAGTAAGTTCACTTCATTCTTAATTTAAAGGGCTTTATTGTCATAATTACTCTGTTAACATGTTTTTCCCAGCAGCTTTTGTCGCAATAGCCATCGTCAAATACCTAGCTGTACTCTTGCTGTGTTATCTTTAATACAAGTTGCAGTTCATATTGTTAAAGTTCAAAAATATATTCATGTGTCCACAGAAAAAAGTATAGCTTATAGATTACATACAACACACCTCCCCCAGATACTTGTGTGCCTCCCAGGCCCATACAAATATTAAAATGTTTCTGCAAAGTTTCTCTTGTGACTTGTAGCAGGTGGTGATGGATCAACTTGGTCAAGTTTATGGGTGGATGGTGATCTGTTTAAGAGCAAGGAGAGCTTTCTCCAAATCCCAAAATGATAGGATATTAAGCTTAGGAAAAAGCAAGTAGTGAAAAATAGCACCAAAGTAGAAGCTGTAGGCTAAAGTGTGAACCAATGTGTTAGAAGGGGTTTGAGTGTAAATCTGAGTGTAAGACAGTTCAGATCTCTGTTCAGCCATAGAAGGCAACCTAAGGCAAGGCATACTTTCTCAGCCTTAGAAGAAGGCAAAGGCAAATCTTCTCTGGATTAATCTTGCCAAGAAAACCTTGTGATAGGCTCATTATAAGTCAAAAGTAAACTTGAAGAGACATAGCAAAAACACAAGGAAGTCTTCTTTTGACTGTAATCATTTTATTGAGTTATTATGGCCAACAAAGCATTTAATCCGGTAAATACATTATGACTAGCAGCAACACAGTCTTTTCTTTTTCCTAAGGAGAATACCAAAACCAGTGGAGGAATCAAGAACTTCCATTTTATCACAGTAGTCAACCATCATGATAATACAGCAGGCCAATGTAGATTCCACACCAACTTCTCTCCACAACATTAAACACATTACCCCATGCAAACACTAATATAACATTCATGCAATTCATAGTGAAGCTAGTGAAACTAACTACCAGATTGCCAAACTGAGCTGCTCTAAAGGGAAATTGCGCAAATTAATGGATGTTAGGGAATTCAATGGCTGCTAGTCAAGATGGAATATATCATCTCCAGTATCCTGGGCTGTGTACTTAAATATAACAGTTGCTAGGTAAAATGAGAAGGAGGTTGCAATTGTGCTCCTGTCTTGCTGGCAAGCTTCCTATAAGTAAATGACTGGCCACTTGGATATGAAAGTGGATCATACAAGCTTTTTGGACTGATCCAGCTTGACTTTTCTTAACTGTGCATGACAAAGCCACGTTTCTTGGAGCTTTGACCAAATAGTAGTTCTAGTTGGATGAAGTAATGAGCATTGAATTAGATCATGCATATCACATTCTCATTCTAAGGCCCCACCTACGCTGCTATATAATGTAGTTTCAGAATGCAGTTTAACTCCATTGGATTATATAATGCAATCCACTGCATTATATGACAGTATAGATGAGGCCTAAGTGTAGATGAGGCCTAAATCAATTTATACCAGGACTGAATAGAACCTGGAAATAACTAGTGTAACTGTTTTTGAAATTATTTTCTTGAAGAGGATATATGTGGAGCTATATTTAATATTTTACAGGTTTTGATCCTTGGCTCTATTCTCCCAGGAGAAAAAAATGAGAAGAGATATGCATGCTTAATATTGCAAGCACCAGTGGACTCACTTGACAATAACTCCAGGTTTCTTGTCATACTGCCCAACCTGTTCCACATTCAGTTGTGACATGTATTTTCAGCTGCTTTCCTATAGCTGTTGGTTATTTCTGCGGAGAATTTCATCAAACCTTTGCCCTCCCTTCCACTTCATGCAACCACTTCATGGTCTATCATACTAGCAATGTTTTGGGGTGGGGTGTCAAGAGAAGAGAGTCTTAGCACTCGGGTTCAGACTCCTCTTTCAAGGCTGCGGCCAAGTGCAGACTCTCCATTCTGATAGAGTATTCTGATAGATAACCCTTTGCTCCACTTCTTTTTGGCCTGCTATGGGGAGAATGGAGGGAAATAGCACTCGCTTTGTTAGAAATAGTCCACTAACTATCATAACAGCAGGGTTCCAGTGAAAGTTACAGCTTTTACTGAGCAGCACACATTGCAAATCCTGATTGAAAATAGGGTTCTTTCTGCTCCCCTTATAGCACTCCAGTTGATGTTCATCTATTACTGCATTTAATCCAATTATTTCACTGGTGTGCCAGCACATCAGTGTAGAGCCAATTTATGTAGAAACAATTTCTGTCATTTCAACTCTGTTAGAAATGCTGGCGTCCACACACTTAAAGTCAAGGCTTAAACATGCTAATTTTCATAGGGCTATAAGCTTGTCTGCCATTCTCTGGTTTCCAAAGATAAAAACATCATAATAATATAATGAAAACTGAAGGTTACAAATTCTTTTGAAATGTCTTACTTGAATTAATCTGCCTGAAATGGAGAAAGAAAGCACAAAGGAGCACTGCTCTCTTTTTTTACTTCTCTATAACATCGGATAATTGCAGATACCGTATTCAAACAAAAAATAATAATTTAGAAATCATAAAAAGCTTTCTTTGTATTATTTGAAAACATGAAGAGTTCTAGAAGCATGGAATTAATAAATAATGTATTCAAAATGTTTAATCAACATGTGACTGGAAATTAAGGCTTTTAATTCTGCCTTTTGTTGCCATTATCTTGTATTTAGAGTTGCTTGGGCCATGTAAATTCTGTATGAAATGAATTCTTTTTTCCTTTCAGCTGGCAATACTTTTATTAATACGTTCATTTCTTGTCAAACTCCAGTGAGATTTAACTGTGCTCAGGATTGTACCCTAAAGGGTGTTTAATCATACATGGTGTTGCTTCATAAACTCTAGGGAAAAATACACTACTGCTGTTTCTGCAGATGATCGTCTCATCAATGTACTGTCAGACTGTTTATTTTCTGTATCTACCTTGGTGAAATCTGTCACATGGATGTGACTCTTGCTTTGACAATACGGAGCCAAATGATATGAATTAGTTTGTGCATCTTTTCAAGATGTGATGCTGTAGATCCTTCAGCTTGAATTAAATAATTCTTCTGTCTGCAACTACAACTGGAAGTTGGATCTGACATGGATCAATATGATCTGGGGCTAAATTTCTAAATGTGACTGATTATGTTAGCATCATGTCCACAGATCAATATGGAGTTTTATTATGAACCTAACTCTATAATTGGGTTTAATCAATAAACTTTTGTCTCCTTTTCTATAGAAATTTTAGGTTTGTGCTATGCAGTTTTTTCAAAAGTACATTTATGATGCATCTTTTCTAGTTATGTACGTAAGAAGACCTATATTTGAAATTAAAGGAACAAAGAGAAGCAAAAACCTTATTGTAAGGGTTCAATCAATTTTTGAGTTGATAGCAAACTATTCACCCCAGTGTTGTGTATGGAGTCTAAGTGAGCTAATGTGCTAATGCATAACTAGTCCTTTTGGCCACTGTAAGGCTTTTTCTGTCCATACTTGGTAGACAACTCACACTGAGGATTTTGACAAAAAATACCATTAATGAAAGCAATCACTAGAGCTTGTCTTTGGATAAACCCGCGGGGTTCAAAGGCGTTGAAAGATGCAATCCCTGAACAATAATAAATTTGGACCTTTGATTGAAGTGCCATTTAAGATAGTATGTTACATATAGTTTACACAAAGAAATATTGCTCCCAGTTTCATTACTCTGTTCAGAAAGGTTGAAAAAGCTCTTTGCCATTACTACATTATGTTTGTTTCATTAAAAGCCGCATGTAAAAAGAAAAGGACTGGAAATGACCCTGCTCAAGCCCGTGTGTTCATTTCTGCTCTAGTTTGCCATTTGGGAAATGGGCTTCTAGCCATACTTGCTATTTTGGTCTGTGATTAACAGCGTCTTAATGCCCATGAGCAAGACCTGCTGTGTTTGTATGTTTTAAACAGCTATAATGCTCTGTCTTCAGGAGACAAGCTTACTGTCTTGTGAAAACAGGCACCTACGTAATAAATGTATATGTTTTAAAAACAATGGATCTTTTTGGAGGCAGAGCATAAGATCCACATTGTTGGAATAAATGCTTGGGCTTTTGTTTTATTTTTTGAAAAATATTTGAATAGATTGTTCAGTCCAGTACTTTGGGGAATAACTTTTACTCCGAAAATGAAAGAGGGGTTTCTTTTACTTTCCTTCCATCTATGGTTGTTTTTAAATTGTTGCCATTTACTTAAACTTTATTGTGAGTGAGTGGTGGAAAGGAAGAGAGAGACTGAATAAGATTATCCTCCAATTCAACATGAAACCAGGCTTCAAGTGGAACAATCTACATCCACGCATTTTCTGTTCTCTCCTACAATCAGATACAGAGCGTGCTCAGAAGCATGGCATGGATGAGTTTATTTCTGCTAATCCCTGCAAGTTTGACCATGCTTCCCTCTTTAGAATACTTCAGAGGCAGACCTTGGATCACCGATTGAATGATTCCTATTCTTGTTTGGTGAGTAAAAAGGCTGGAATAAAAGAAATGCGGAGAGAGGGAAAAGTGAGAAATAGTTGTTGCAAAGTGGTCTTTTCTTCCAGACCCATTTAATAACTGTGTGCGAGGTTGGAATAAAGGATTTCAATCGATTGGCTTCAAATTTGAAAATTATACACTTGAAGGCTACTGCTGTGCCACTCAATAGAGAAGAGAATAGACTCAAACTGACTCTGAACCATGGTTTATCAGCCCCTCCAGGGAGGGCTGAATAAAAACAGAAGGCTTTAATAAATATGGAACCCTCTGTGGTAGGATTTACTAACACCTGTACAGGCATTTTAAGGTACAAATGCAGCTCGCCAGATGTCAAGCATTATGTCATCTATCTTGTAATTCTCTTCTCTTTCATGAACTGGGAAGGGAAGAGAAATGCAAAGAATAGAATCAAAGCCACAGGGGGAGTAAGGCAAATAGATTTATTGCGCTTGTATTCAGCTGAGTCAAGGTTAGCTTTGTAGGCTTAAATCCTGGGTAAATTACGTATCACTCCAGAGGTAGTCTAAAATTTCACTACTATTGCTCCTTCACTTGTTAAACAAGATGTTGGAGAAGAGTCGGGTTTGCAATAAAAGAATGTCTAATTGGAATAAAACTAAATTAAACTACAAATTAATGAAAGCTTATTCACTGTGCTTGCTTTGCTCAGTGATCAGTATTTACCCTGACTGCATAGTCTTTTTGTTTGTAGTAGGATATATTTAATGCAGTTGGCCAAACTCAGTAGAACTATTTATATTTTTAATGGCATACATAAGCATTGTTTGACATAAATAATCAAATCATTGAGAAAGTAGTGGTGTGGAGTATCTTGAAAGATCTGTATTTTGTTGAAAGAAAGATATACAATGTGAGGACCATTGTGCGAAATGTAAATTTTCCACTTTGACACTCATATCTCCCATTTGAAATATTATTTATTTATGATGTACTATTTCACATTTTCAAATTATGATTTTACACATTATGCAGCAATGAATTCTAAGTTGCTATTGCATGTACGTTTAACAATACTGGCTTATAGCCAATTGTACTTGCATCATCTGCATGTCCTTCACTTTTTAGTATTGTTGTTGTTGTTATTTTATATACATAACCGTAGTTACCATGCTTTTTTCTTTTCCATTCCCTTTTACCTTCCCACGCCCACCCCTCCCCCTTCCCTGTTGACAACTTAATCATTTTTTAAAAAGCGTCTGGGTTGTGTCAGCCATATTTGAAAAACATGTCAAAATAATCTTAGGGCCCTTCCAGACAGGCCCTATATCCCAGGATCTGATCCCAGGTTTTCTGTTTATCCCAGATTACCGGGCAGAAAACCTGGGATCAGATCCTGGGATATAGGACCTATCTGGAAGGGCCCTAAGATGTAGTCCATAAAATGTAGTACTAATATTCATTGTGGGTAATTCCTCAGTAATATAGGGCTAGCCATATTGCAAAACATTAAGACATACAAAGCATAGTAAGCCACTATGCAGCCAGCAAAACACAGCTACCTCGTGGCTTGTGTAATTATATCGAACAATCCGAGGAAGTCCTCAGTGGCAGAACATGATGATAACATGCTTCAATAGATAAGAGGCCACCAATTGTTGTGGTATCCATTGGATTAGAACCTCTTTTTGTAAAGATTGTGTGTTGGTTGCTATGATCCCATCACCATACATAAAAACAAATGCTCACATTGACGTCTTCCAAGCAAACCAAAACCAACAAAGGACTTTACCTTTGGAAGACAATAATAGTCAGCCATGATATGGTGATGACTATGGGAATGGGAGACCTGTATATATTTATCCAAGGACAACAATCAGTATCTCTGTGTTGCCCTTTCCTAGCTTGTCTTGAGGAAGTTACTAATACGTTATGGAAGCATAAACCATTGGAAGCACCTACAGTAGAGTCTCACTTATCCAACACTCGCTTATCCAAGGTTCTGGATTATCCAAGGCATTTTTGTAGTCAATGTTTTCAATATATCGTGATATTTTGGTGCTAAATTTGTAAATACAGTAATTACAGCATAACATACTGCATATTGAACTACTTTTTCTGTCAAATTTGTTGTATAACATGATGTTTTGGTGCTTTATTTGTAAAATCATAACCTAATTTGATGTTTAATAGGCTTTTCCTTAATCTCTCCTTATTATCCAAGATATTCGCTTATCCAAGGTTCTGCCGGCCCATTTAGCTTGGATAAGTGAGACTCTACTGGAGATCATTGGCCCATCTAGTTCTATTTTGTCTATATTGACTAGCAGAAGCTTTCCAGGTTTCCATTAAAGATTCAATCTGAAAATCTCAGGGACTGAGCCTAGGATCTTCCTCTTCCAAAGTACTTACAGTGCCAGTTCAACCCAATGTTTTACCACATCAATGGCACTTGGAGGGAAGTATTGAATGATATGCATATATTTTTTCTCTCACAGGGACAGGAATGGTTCTTCATCTCAAAGATTGGCCTTGTTAAGAGTTCTTACAGATGCATCAATTTATTAAAGTTAGTTTTTCTGTGAGATGAATTCAGAGGATGTATTTGTTCATGATTTGTACCAAGCAGGTTCAATCTGCTTGTGCATTTCAGCAATTAAATGAAGACTGCACACAATATTTCTCATCAAAACAAAACCAGCCTACTGTGGAACAATTAGATATAAACATAACCTCTGTTCAAAAGTATTTGTCATATTAAATTTCTTTGAACTTTCTGATGGACATGAGGCATTTCTGAGCAAATGCATTTTTCAAAAGTGATACATCATAAAAATCCACACACTCTATTGTGTTGACAGGTCAAAAGTGTATTCATGAAAGAAAAAAAAGTTGGAAATATAATGAAGAAACTGAAGATAATAATTTGGTTTTCATTTTCTTAAGCATTTGACCATCTTTCTACTAAATAAACAATTTAAAAAAAACACTTTAGACAGTCAAACCCATGAGTAGTATGGTAAACTTGTCTATACCTTTTGAAATTATTGCGAAGAAGAGTTTTGCATAACCCAGGAGGTATCATATTACTATCTATCAAAATGAATATGGTACCAAAAGGTCCTAGCCAACCTAATGTACGTTGAAGTGGCTGCGCTAAAATTGGGAAATGTGGGATCAAATCTCGATTCTGCCAGGAGATTCACTAGGTAACACTGGACCTATTGCTATCTTCCAATTTAGGATACTTCTCAGGATAGCAAAAAAGGAAGAGAACCACAACACTATCTCCAGTTATTTACATTACACCTTGCCTTTCTGTGATTGCACTTCTCTTTGCTGAGTAGGGGTATATGCATTAAACATCCCTAGGTCTTCCTGACTGCTACTAAATTCTAAACCTCCTTCTTATTCCACCCAAACCTGCTACCAATTCAGTTCTGGATCTTTGTAGAGTGCATAGTGTAGATATAAATTGTGTAGACTCTAAATTGGGGTGGGCAAAGTGAGCCCATGGACCACATGTGGCCCCTCAAAGGTATTTTTTACATTCCCCCAAGGCTCTGGAGGATTTATTTTTGAATTGCTGACATTTCAGTTTACTACTAATACTTGTTGGCAAACATCTGAATGCACTTAAGTCAATAGGAAAGTTTGACAAATGTTTTTCAATTAATGGAACAGTGAATATTTTGTATAGTTTTTTTTCTATTAAAATGTACTTCCTCCTAAGATTAACCCCCTTTGGGTATGTACTACTATTCTACATATACTGGTTTCTAGGTGTAGGTATTGACAGAGGAACAGTTAAATGCACACTCCTTTGTGGCAAAGTCAATAACCAGTTTCACTTTTGCCCAGCTCTATTTTCTTGTCCTATGTGTGACCCTCATGTCTTCTCCTCTTCTATGAGTTGCATTGTTTCAAAATCATCCCTCGTTATAGTATTTTTCACGAAGGAAAGAATACTGATTTTTTAAGAAATAATTTATTTGAACTCATTTAGTTTGAGACAGTCTAAGAAAGCCGATTTTTTAGGGTGTGTGGATGGATTTCTATCTCAGAGACCCTTGCTGTGGAATATTATGGATGAACTACTGCAAAATAACAACAACATTGTAATATTTTCACTTATTAGTCTACCTGCTATTGTAACCTAGCTGTTATATAATTGCCTTGTTGTCTGGATTTAAATCTATCAAAAATATAACAATGAGAAGTGTTTGTGTAATTCTTGTAAAGTTGAAATTACTGTTTGTTTTTGCAGAATGATCTTAGTTGCAAAAGTATGCATCAAAAATGAACATTCCAGTTTTATTAAAATACCTCCCACCCTTCTCTTCATCTTATCCAGGGTTGGTTTAGCCCAGGCCAAGTCTTCGTGTTGGATGAATACTGTTCTCGGTACGGTGTGAGAGGCTGCCATCGTCACCTCTGCTATCTCAATGAATTGATGGAACACTCAGAGAATGGTGCTGTCATTGACCCAACCTTGCTCCATTATAGCTTTGCCTTTTGTGCTTCTCATGTTCATGGCAACAGGTATTTATTATGCAGATCTGCAGCAAAAGTTATTAGTCTATGTGATGAGGGGAGATGAGCAATATATTTAGACTTAAAGAAATGAATGAGCATCAAGGGTTCAATTTGTATAAAACATCTGTGTTGATTTTGAAGTGCACTAACACATTTTTAGACAAAAGGGGTCACAGTCTAAATATGCCAGTATTCTGAAGGTTTTGCATTTGAGGGCCATTTCTTGCTTTATTCAGCAGGCTTATTTGCTTCATGTCTCCCTGTGAACATTAGAAAATATAAAGTGGATTTATGTATGCATTTCTATAAATATGTGATGAAGTCAGTTAGGGAAACAATGCATTCATAGCAATTGAATGCAAGTGAGCCACTTTGTTACCTTAGTGGACTCTATCTAGAAAGTGGATGTCCCTTCCAAAAAGCTGCAAATCTATTATAACAATACACAATACTACTGCCTCCATTAGCAACCCCCTGGAACTGGGTGACAAACACTTGATTCTGAAGGTCTCTACCCAGACATAATTGTGTTTAGCACATCACAGAACGCATCCTAGATCCCAATGAAGTGCTCTAAAATATTGCCCTTGATTCCACTTACAGAATTAGTCCTGAACTTTGCTTTGAGGGAGATTTGAAACCAGTAGTACATTCATTTTTTCTTTGTGGTCTCTGTGAATGCACATAATATGGAGTTACTGTGCCTGCGCAGGCTCAAATGGAAAGCTTCCCAAGGTGTAATCTTCCAAATTTTGGTGGTAACCCCACCCACTCTTCCGCAGGGCACAAAGAACGCCCTGGCTCCGTGTTCCCCAGTTTTTTTCCTGCTGCACAACTCTCTTCAGAACTTCGTAGAGATGTTAACAAAGCGTTGCACTGACTGTGTGTCGAAGATGCCATACTCCAATGGCCATGCCAAGTACTTGCTCTGCCTTGACAAGAGCTATGTGGTTGGCTCCTGCCACCATTGCCAAGCCTCCATGGCTCAAGCAAGACTGAAAAGAGTGGCCAGGCTAAAGGCACTGTTATACCAACAGTCCTTGGCTCCATCAACTTCTGCTGCCGTTTCTACCTCAGCGCTGTCAGTAGCTGCTTTGAGGAGTTCAGCAGCGTCAAAGGTCTCAAAATCAGCTAGACCCGTGAAGGCGGCTCGCCCACCATCAACTTTCCTGCCACCATCCAGGCCCCAAACAACCTCAAGTTTGATGGCCTTGGCAAGATCAAACACGATCGATCACAGGGACTCTGCCCTCTACCTCTTCCATGCGTATCGCATTCCATTGTGCACATGAGGAGTCTCAGCAAGCCCATGTAGAGAAGTCAATGCAGCCTCCCTCACTCCCGATTCCTCCGACCCTGTTCATTCAGATTTGGATTTGCATAATCAAGCAGAGAGGGGGAGGGGGAGAGAGAATGAATTTAGGACTAATTAGTGGGAAATCTTTTATCTATTCATCTAGGTCTGTGTACTCCTTAGGCATTTTATAGACCTTCTTAGACACCAGAAGCGACTTGCAGTTTCTCAAGTCACTCCTGATAATTTAATTTAAATTATGTTTTCAAGCCAAAGAGAGTTCACTCATTATGAGCTATGATGCTTGGTGGTCCTAGTCAGTCAACAAAACCAGGAAATGGCTGGTGAATGCCATTAAGCTTGAAGTGTTGCTTGTTTTGCTCTGTACGCTGGAATCTTCCAAAGTTGTCACTGGTAGGTGAGAATTCTGTGCATGGGTTTTCTGCCATTTCTCACTCTCCCTCAAGTCCCATTTCAGTATCATGTAATTAGTTTGCACCCACAGTCTATAAATGTAGAACTGCCAATTTGGGACCATAGACAAGGCTATAATCTATAATGTGTTTCTTGGTCATTACTGCATAGAAACACCCTCCCTCCCTCAACCTGTGTATTCCACACATACACCCACCTGTTCCTTTTTTATTGCTTGTCTACACATGTGTGTATGGGGTCATAGGATCTTGTGAAATTGACAGTCTGAAAGGAAACTTAGCATAAGGAATCAAGGCCAAAAGAATATTTATTCAGCCATGCATATTTCTGTGGAATTATAGAGAAGCTTTGGTCCAGTAATTGCATCAGTGATCTGTGAGATCCATTAATTCAAAACAAGCTTGGTACCATTTTGCCAGTGCCTTGTTTTCAAAAGAATTTCCTTTCACATGTTAGTACCTTCCTGGATTCCTTTGAGCATGCTTTATGTATGAAGAATTTGAGAAGACAATTCAACATTTATTGGATGGTTTTGACTGCTCCTTTATGGACATGTAAGGACATCCCTAAAGAAGAAAAGTGTTTTTGAACTTTGACGGTTAGGAGTATAAATTAACATGAAGGAGAGTTGGCCAGTTTGCACAAACAGGCAATTCTGCCTTGTGGTGTTTAGAAACGCTGGCTATATTGTCAGGATCTTGTTCTTGATTACCTCCTATAATTAGAACTCAAACTGGGAAGGATGAGAGAAGACGTGCTTGCCAAGATGAGTTTCACAGATAAACCAGAATGTCTAGATTCCTCTCCCTTTCTAACAATAATTGTATTCAGTGAATGGAGATGGGCTTTTCTTCTCCCTTTTTAATGCAAAATCTCAAGGCCTTTGCCAGCAACAATAAAAAGCATACTTTCCATGCCAATTCCTGAACCACCCAACACATTCATAGAAATATTCGCAAGGAACTTGACTCCATACAGCTTGTCTCTCTAAGCCTTACCTATTGTCTCACTTTGAACCTGTTGGTACTAATGTTCACTGTGCTGCTACTGATAATTGCCCAAAACTGATTTCAAGAATTCAAAAGAAAGGTAGAAATATTTCTTTTATTTATTAGCCTAAGTGAAGGACGACAGTGTATGCAATGTGTAGAAATCTCGGAAAACGCGTCCTTCCCCACGATGGTGAGCACTTTGTATGTATTCCAGCTATTCAAACCGGCGTGTTTGTGTGGCATTATGAGTGTTTTAGAAATAAAAGAATAGAATAGTGTTGTAAAGAGAGGGTCTGGTTGGTACTAAGATATTGAAATAAGAGAAAAAGAAATGGGGAGAAAAGGAGAGAGAAGAAAGGTAAGTCAAGGACAGAAGCAGAAGGATTGCGCAGATACAGATAATAACATCCACTCATTCAACTCCAGCATTACAGAGGGGGGAAAAAAGAATTTTGCAGACAATGTAGGATAGGTCAAAGTTCTAGGCTGATGTATGTGATTATACATCTTAGTTTTCTAAGTCAGCCTGACAAGGAGAAAGACTGCAATACCTAGACAAAGGGTCTTTATTGCCCACTGATGAAATGGTTTGGTCGTGTGAGATGAGCAGTGTATTCTGCTGTTAAGTGGGCCATCATCGCCCTGTTACCAGTCTGGCAAAGACCACAGAAGGCCTTCTACCCTTCAAATGCATAGTATATTACAGAGCAAGTTATGCTTCTGCTTCATAAAGCAAGTAATTTGCATTTGCCTTTAATATCAACTCACAGGTTAGACCCATCAGGCTAACACTAAAATGTAAGACTAAAATGAACATGAGGAATGATAGGTGAGAAGAAGTAGCAGGATGGTTCAGTTAGCTGACAAAGCAAAGAACTTTACAAACCCAAAACTAAAGAGAGACACATGTGATACCTCTGAAGTGAATTGGGCCAACCAAAGGCCCTTCCACACAACCATAACCTAGAATATCAAGGCAGAAAATCCCACAGTATCTGCTTTGAACTGGGTTATCTGAATCCACACTGCCATATATTCCCGATCAAAGTGGATAATGTGGGATTTGTTTCAGTCATACTGGATAAATCATCCTTAGCTGGCTTTAAATGGAAAATTATATATCTGGTAAGAAATAAGGAGGCAGGCAGGCAGGTCTAGATATACATCAATATTGAAGATGGAGGTCGAAGCATCAGTAGCAGGAGGTTTGTAGGAGCAGCAAGTGTTGGAAGCTTGGATGATACCTGTGAAATTGAGAACAGAGATCAGACCCAAATTCAGAGAACTATAAGTGGCTGGAAAAATTCAGCTCTTCCAAGACTTAGGACTACCTACATTGCTTCCAGAGTTTTAAGTGATTTCAAGGACTAGATTTAATAAATAGAGTCCCAGAAGAACTATGGACAGAAGTTCACAACATTGTTCAGGAGGCGGCAACAAAGTACATCCCAAAGAAAAAGAAAACCAAGAAGATAAGATGGTTGTCTGCTGAGACACTGGAAGTAGCCCAAGAAAGAAGGAAGGTGAAAGGAAACAGTGATGGGGGAGTTATGCCCAATTAAATGCACAATTCCAGAGGCTAGCCAGGCGAGACAAGGAACTATTTTTAAACAAGCAATGCAAGGAAGTAGAAGAAGACAATAGAGTAGGAAAGACAAGAGACCTCTTCCAGAAGATCAGAAACATTGGAGGTAAATTTCAGGCAAAAATGGGCATGATCAAAAACAAAGATGGCAGGGACCTAACAGAAGCTGAAGAGATCAAGAAAAGGTGGCGAGAATATACAGAAGATCTGTATAGGAAGGATAATAATTTAGAGGATAGCTTTGACGGTGTGGTGAGTGAACTAGAACCAGACATCCTGAAGAGTGAGGTTGAATGGGCCTTAAGAAGCATTGCTAATAACAAGGCAGCAGGAGACGACAGGATCCCAGCTGAATTGTTTAAAATCTTGAAAGATGATGCTGTCAAGGTGATGCATGCCATATGCCAGCAAATATGGAAAACACAAGAATGGCCATCAGATTGGAAAAAATAAATTTATATCCCCATACCAAAAAAGTGAAACGCTAAAGAATGCTCAAACAAGTACAGTGGCACTTATCTCCCATGCCAGTAAGGTAATGCTTAAGATCCTGCAAGGAAGACTCCAGCAATACATGGAGTGAGAGTTGCCAGATGTCCAAGCTTGGTTTAGAAAAGGCAGAGGAACGAGAGACCAAATTGCCAATATCTGCTGGATAATGGAGGAAGCCAGGGAGTTTCAGAAAAACATCTATTTCTGCTTCATTGACTATTCTAAAGCCTTCAACTGTATGGACCATAATAAACTGTGGCATGTTCTTGGTGGTATAGGGATACCAAGTCACCTTGTCTGTCTCCTGAGAAATCTGTATAAAGATCAAGTAGCCACAGTAAGAACAGACCACGGAACAACAGACTGGTTCAAGTTTGGGAAAGGAGTATGGCAGGGCTGCATACTTTCACACTACCTATTCAACTTGTACGCAGAACACATCATGCGACGTGCAGGACTTGACGAATCCAAGGCTGGAGTTAAAATTGCTGGAAGAAACATTAACAACCTCAGGTATGCAGAGGATACCACTCTGATGGCTGAAAGTGAGGAGGAGCTCAGGAGCCTTATCACCAAGCTGAAAGAAGAAAGTGCAAAAGCCGGGCTGCAGTTAAACATCAAGAAAACCAAGATCATGGCAACCACACCTATTGATAACTGGCAAATAGAGGGAGAAAACGTGGAGGCAGTGACAGACGTTATATTTCTAGGTGCGAAGATCACTGCAGATGCAGACTGCAGTCAGGAAATCAGAAGACGTTTAATTCTTGGGAGGAAAGCAATGGCCAACCTCGATAAAATAGTGAAAAGCAGAGACATCACACTGGCAAAGAAGGTCCGCATAGTCAAAGCAATGGTATTCCCCATAGTAACCTATGGATACGAGAGCTGGACCATAAGGAGGCTGAGTGAAGGATAGACACTTTTGAACTCTGGTGCTGGAGGAAAGTCCTAAGAGTGCCTTGGACCGCAAGAAGATCCAACCAGTCCATACTCCAGGAAATAATGCCCAGCTGCTCACTGGAGGGAAGGATACTAGAGGCAAAGATGAAATATTTTGGCCACATCATGAGAAGACAGGAAAAGATCATGATGCTGGGGAAAATGGAAGGAAAAAGAAAGAGAGGCCGACCAAGGGCAAGATGGATGGACAGTATCCTTGAAGTGACTGGCATGAACTTGAAGGAACTGGGGGCAGCGACGGCCGACAGGGAGCTCTGGCGTGGACTGGTCCATGAGGTCACAAACAGTAGGAAACGACTGTGTGAATGAAGAAGAAGAAGAAGAAGAAGAAGAAGAAGAAGAAGAAGAAGAAGAAGAAGAAGAAGAAGAAGTTGTTTTGATTGCTGATCAAGAAAGGATTTTTGTGGTGCAAGGGAGAGGGAAATCTACTCTGAAAGACCAGATTTTCCTCCCAAAGGTCAGCAGATACTTAAGGTGAAAGAGAAATTTATCAGCTTAAGACAGATGGAATATCAGTCAAGAGAGCCAAAGGCAGGAATATCTAGGACTACAAACTAGCCTGACACAGGGAATGCTATGCAACGCACACAACAGAGATTCTGTCAGTGCACAGTTCTACTTTTGATGGCTTTGTGAATTTTCGGACATGATAGGGAAACTTGAGATTACCTTTGACAGGTATATTCTTTAGCAAATAGTGGGGCAGTGATCCACCTTGAGCGCCAGTCTCTCCACTGACTTAATAGGCCTTGGTACATTCCACAGCTCCCTCGCAACTCAACCCTTTCCCCCATATCTGTATCTATTTCTGTAGATCTCCATCTATCCATCTTAAATATGATCACTGTTTAGAGATAGTAGAGTTAACATAGTTTCTTACTGCTGCCTTTAGTCATTGGTTTGTAAAATTCAAATATGCATGCAATGGCATAATTATGTAAATACAGTCTAGTCTTGACAGCCTCAACAATAGCAGTGGAGGTTAAGTGAAGATACAAAATACAGAAAAAGAGCTATTGTTTTCTTCCTCATCATCTCATCTGGTATCTGGTTTTCATGCTGCGACTTCACATTTTGTCCCTCTCTTTCTGAAATGATGTTGCTGGGAAATACACTAAGTGCAAAGTGACTTTTCCCCCCTGCTGAGCAGCAGGTTGAATTGACAAAGAGCATCCCCCCTTCTGGGTTGGTGTATCAACCCTTCTCTTTGGAAGAAGTTGATGTATTGAACAATCTTCAAATGGATAATAAAACTGAAAACCACCTCATGGAATCAAATCAGCCTGTTACCACAAATGTTGTCATTTCATCCTTTATTATTTTTTAAATTATCTTTTCTGGGGAGAAAAGAACAGAAACTATAGCTGTTGAACTGTATGATACTTGACTGTCATATAAAGGAAATGCCAGAAGACAAAGAAGAATTGCCTTTCTAAAGATGAATATATCTATATTGTGAAGAAATGGAGTGATTATCATGCATGACTACCATATGTTGCTGTACTTTTTTTCTAGCTGTTAACAATTGCATCTGAAAATATATTTTAGATTTTGAAAAACATGGCATCCAATGTTGGCCTTGAAGGAGTCTCATGCCTGACATACCTGATTTTGAGTGGGGGGGGGGGGGGGAGGGGCAGATAAACAATGCATATTGTGCACATGGATTCTTTACAGTCCATAAATCTTGACAATTCCTTGCTGTGTTGGTTCTCTTTCCACTTTGTTTTCCTTTGTTCTCCTTTTAGCAGTAATAAGAGTTGGATACATGTACTACGCAGTTTGTTCCATTGAGGAAGTATTACTACATTTAAAAAATAGGGTCAACCCAGATAAACCTGGTTTTCTGTGTCTCCCCAGTATATTTGCAAGTACGACTGATAATGTATGTGATGTTTCACTGAACATAATTTAACCTAGAATGTTATGTGAGTGAAGGAAACCCTCTGTCTGATGCACTTTCTAAATACTCTGCCTAGCCTGAGAGTATTTACACAGTTCTTCTTCTTCATGTAAAATTTGATTCTATTTGATGAATACATCCCGTTTATTGCACATTAGTTAAAATTATCGTATCTTCTCTAATGCTGTGATTTGTATGTACTCAAACTATTTTATAGTTTAGAAACCAAGATGTGAAGAAATATAGCTTTATGATAAAGTCAGCCGTGGACAATTTTTGTGACATTTTCACTGCTACAAAAATGACGAGCTAGATTGTCCATTGTAAATCCAGAATGCTGGATGAGATAGCCCTTGACATGCTTCTTCAACAGTTTTGCTGCGAAAAGTTCTTTAGAAGAAGAAGAAGCAAAGCATTTCATGTTTATTTTTCCACTAAAATAGTCTATGCAGTCAGCTTTCATGCATAGATTGAAAACATTCAAGTCATCAATATCCAAAGAGTAAAGCTTAATTTTGCCATTTTCCATAAACCTTGGAGATATTAAGGGTCCACTGATAACAGCTACAATACCTTTCTCTACCACCATACTCAAGGATGATGTTATATAGCTCCTACAATCTGCATAGATTACAAAATTGTTGCTGAACCTGCCTTGTAGTTTTAGGAATAGCCTGGGGGAAGGTTAAAAAAAGCAAATACTCAACATTGGGTGATGAGTGAGGAGTTATCAACACTGTTGATGGAGAGGCTAGCCTTTTTTTTCATTCATAAAGAAATTTCTCCTCCCGCTATAAAATTAAGGAACAATTTCTCACAATCAGGCAAAGAACATCTATGCTAGAATCTAATGCAAAATAGTGTGTGTGTGTGTGTGTGTGTGTGTGTGTGTGAGAGAGAGAGAGAGAGAGAGAGAGAGAGAGAGAGATTTTAAAACCTGAGAGACACCTTTTTATCATGGAGTAATTGTTCATGTTATATTTTTAAACATTTATTTCATAAAATTGTGCAAGTCCTGTAAACTAAAACTGTTTTGAACTAGAGTAGGCAAATTGCCTGTAGGTTTTAAGACATTAAGTCAGTCTCCCTGTACAGTGTTCCCTCACTACTTCGCGGTTCGCTTTTCGCGGATTTGCGGTTTTGCTATTTTTCAATAAACTTTAAAAGACTATTTTAAATAATAAAAATTTACAATTTTCAGCCTAAGGGAAGGAGGAAGGAGAAGCCAAAGGGAGAGAAAAGGAGCTCAAGCGGCAACGGGAGGAGAAGGAGGTGATTTATCAACACATGATTTATTGATAAAGACTTAAAATAGTGTATAAATACTAAAATAATGTATAAATATTAAAATAAACATAGCGTCCCCACTTCACAGATTTTCACTTATTGTGGGTGGTCCTGGAACCTAACCCCAGCGATAAGTGTGGGAACACTATACAAATATTCTCATAACTAACTGCTGTTCAGATTGCCAGAATTCCCTGCTTCAGAAGCAGATAAAAAGCTATTCTCCCTCAAGACTGAATGTTTTATTTATTTCCACTTGCATTCATTTGACATGTAGTCCTGCTTAATTGTGAGATGGATCTTTCTGTGGCTATGTTGTCTTAAGTCTCAATTTCACTGCTTTTTAAAAATACAGTAGTGTAAAACATTCTGTACCAGTCAACAGATTAAACATTTTATCATTAATTTTTCAGTTTTAGTTGCAGTCCTAGCTGTACTTGAAGATACATAGCACTTACTTGCAAGTAAGCTCTATAGAAATCCATTAGATTTTACTGTTAGTTATTAATAAAATGTAGCAACATGTGCTCTTGTTGAGGGAAAGAACCTAAAAAGTGAATAAGAATGTATTTTCTTTTTTACACATACTCGTATATCAGCTGGAGGTATCAGATTCAATGAATTACTTTATTGAAAAGGGGTGTTTTTCAATATGGTTACCATTATTTTGTGAGCCACCCAGAGTCCCCAGAGAGAAGATGGGACAAGATATAAATAAAGTTGTTGTTGTTATTATTATTATTATTATTATTATTATTATTATTATTATTATTATTTACAATATTTCTGACAGGTTCTCAAAGCTTGACTTCCCACTGTTTATCATTAGAAAAATGATTCTAAGCCTTACATCTCTCATTACAGAATATGTTTCTTCATGTACTTGTTTATCTGGTTCCATAAAACTGATTGGAAGATTGCATTTCCTTTCCTCCATAGCTGAGTTCACTTTCTGGATAGCACTCAGGGTAGAACGCTGTGTCGCCAGTGCAAATGGATCAATGTCTTCTAAAATACTAGGTGTTGTCAATGGAGTTTTGTATGACAACAAACTGAGATGGTGACATGAGGAGTCAGGAGGTCTTTTGTATGAATGTAGCAATTCTCCTCTTAGTACAGGTTGACAGATGGTGACATTCGCCTAGCTCACCTTTCTCACTTGTCACTACCAGGACCCCTGGCTCTTTCCTGTCACGCATGTGACATGCCCCAGCAATGTTTAATATGACAGAGGTATTTGCTTTCTTGCTGCAGAGTGCAATCTCTCCTGACAATCAAATCACACAGAGAAATTTACCCAAATCTTAGCACGTTCTATCTGTCAGAACTCTGAGGTAAAGTGTCATGGCATTCATTGGAAGAGAGCAGAAAAATTACACATCCTTTCACTTTACATTTATGAAAAAGAGTGTTGATGTACATATCTTTGCTATGTCAGATTATATTGCTGTCCTCAAAATTATTTTTAAAAATGAGAAAGAATATGTTCGGCTCCCTCACCTGACAGGTCACAAGTAGGAATTATCCAAGAGAAGAGAAGAAACGGCTGTGTGCCTACTGGTGCAGCAAAACATGTTGTGACCAAGTGGTAGTCTTCATTATCTCAGATGGCATCTCCTTTGCTTCAAAATCAGTTAGACAGTATTCCATTTGCCCAAGGTTCCTGACCAATTTGATAGTACAGGATGTCTTCCACATTCATTAGGGCAGTGGCTCTCAACTTGGGGTCCCCAGATGTTTTTGGCCTACAACTCCCAGAAATCCCAGCCAGTTTACCAGCTGTTAGGATTTCTGAAAGTTGAAGGCCAAAAACATATGGGGACCCAGGTTGACAACCACTGCATTGGGGTTAGGGGCATAAGACCATTGTGAAATTGAAAACAACATGAACAAAGAAAGGTTTTTTTTAACCTAAGTGTACGCTTCTCTAGGAATTTCTAAATCTTCCAGCTAGACCTAAAATTCCTTTGGAGGACACAGAAATTCTTTAAAAAGTATTCTCTCTAGAACCCTCCGACATGACTAAGGATCTTATCAGACGGCAGTATTGAAAGGCATCATTTAGTTAAGTAAAGAGAGGAATCAGGAGCTGATCTTACCTTCCAGTCCTCCCTCGCTCATTTTCATTCATTCTCCTTTCATCTGACTTAGTGCTTCCCTGTAGATGCCCACTATCTTCCTCATCAACATAGGCAATAAGTCTCTGCCCCAGCTTTTTTCTTCATGTAAATCTGCCAGAATCCCTTTCAATGGGATCCAATTGTTCTGCATCTAAACTCGTTCTACCCTTGAGGTAAAAAAAGGTAAAGGTTTCCCCTGACGTTAAGTCCAGTCGTGTCCGATTCTGGGAGTTGGTGCTCATCTCCATTTCTAAGCTGAAGAGCCGGCGTTGTCTGTAGACACCTCCAAGGTCATGTGGCTGGCATGACTGCATGGAACGCCTTTACCTTCCCGCTGGAGCTGTACCTATTGATCTACTCACATTTGCATGTTTTCGAACTGCTAAGTTGGCAGAAGCTGGAGCTTAACAGCTGGCGCTCACTCCGCTCCCCGGATTTGAACCTGGGACCTTTTGGTCTGCAAGTTCAGCAGCTCAGCGCTTTAACACACTGGGCCACCGGAGGCTCCGAGACATTCTACCCTTGAGACAGGGATGCTTTTTAAAACCATTGGTTTCCATGGGATGCAATAGTTCTGTATTTAAACCCATTGGACCCTTGAGACAGGGATACTGTTTTAAACCATGGCTTTCCATGGAATCCAATTGTTCTGCATCAAAACCCATTAGAACCTTGAAACAGGGATGCTGTTTTAAACAGCTATTTTCACAGGAAAGAGTATTCATGCATTTCTATAAACGGGGATTACAGCTCTCTGCAAAGTACAAAATTATAATTAAAACAAACCAGCAAAGGAAAGGTGTAACTGGTAGAATCTATAGAATAATGGGTGGAATAAAAGAAGGAGAGAGAGAAAATACCAGTCTTAAGGAAATATGGGAGGAGGAGTTAGAGATGAAAATAAATGAAATGGAATGGTCGCAATTGTGGAAACAAAGGCACTTGAAAAATTTATCAACAAGAGTTAAAGAAAATTATTATAAGATAATTTGGAAATGGTATTTAATGCCATTAAAAATGTCAAATATTAATAAAAACTATCCAAAAATTGCTGGAGAGGCTGTCAGGAAGTGGGAACATATATACATATGTGGTGGCATTGTAAATATGTAAGGAAATTTTGGTATAAAATATTTAATGAGCTAGAGGATATAATTAACATCAAATTGGAAAGAAGCCCTGGTATTGCATTATTATCAATTTATAATAACAATAAGATGGATAAAAAAGAAAAAGAAGCAATAATAAATTTATTGACAATAGCAAGACTGCTTATAGCGAGGAACTGGAGAAAAGTAATAGATGTATAGATTGAAGAATGGTATAAGGAAGTATGGAAATGGGCAATAAATGATAAGATAACATGCAAATTAAAAGTTAAAAGAGGGATATGGAAAAAATGATTTTGAGGATGTATGGGGGAAATTTATCGAGAAAGGACTCCAAAAAAGGGATGGAGGGCTACTGCCTCAGGAAGAAATGAGATTTTGGTTAGACAATGCATAAGAAGTGACTTGGGGTAGGAGGGGGGATACACAGTGGTGAAGAAATATAGATGGACAAATGTTAACGATGTAGTAGATATAAATCAACATTAGATATAAAAGAATGATGCAAGTATTGTATGATACATTAAATATCTGCTATGTGATAAAAGTAATTATTGTATGAAAAAAATTAAATTCAATAAAAACTATTTTTTTAAAAAAAGAACAAACCAGCAAAGGAAAGCTGCCTGTTCTCTGTTCTACAATGCCTCTATTACGCTATTTCTGTCATTAGGTTTTTTAAGAAATTTGTGAAGAGAAGGTGTTATTATGCACGTCTGTAAAGAGAGATGACAGCTAGCTGCTAAGGACAACCCATCAGACCACCACTTTTCACCATGGCAAGCTCTGAAACAGAACAGAGACTGTCATGAACACCCCTCACAAGTCGTTTTGAGCCAAAAAAGGGGGGTCCTTAGCGCTATTTTGGCTAAATTCACAACTTCTCCGTGTGATTACAGATCTGCCCAATTTCACAATTGCTCTGTAGTTCTGTGACAGGGGAACAGGAGTGATGACTGGAAGTCATCTGATGGCAGCCGTGACTCCTAGGAAATTTACAGTGGCTCCCAGTAAAATGGGGGAGGGGAGGACTGTAAGTGTGATGAAATGGTGGAGAAGGTTGCCCATAGAGCCACACTGAAGGACTTAGAGATACCAAGAGAGAACATTTAAATCAAATCCATGAAAAATCAAATAAATTCAAAACTACAGCTGTATTAATAGTATTGCTGTTTTTCTAAATTTAACATCACATGTACATACTGCAGAAAACTCTGTAGCTGTACCTTGGCCACATGTGTATCTCTACTGCACACAGCTGTGGGAGTCTGATAACTCTTTAATTGATACAGCTCCTTTTTACAAAATTTTGACATTTGGAGTTTGTTGAGATAGTGAGAATCTTAATCTACTGCAAATTCCTGGAATTCTAAGGGATGGAAACATGACAGCTCAAGTGGCATCAAACTGCTGTAATGCTCCCCTGTGTTCATTGCATGGGAATCTTGAGTGGGAATTGAGGAATAGTTTGAGGTCAGGGAGTTACTGCATTAGTTCCTCTTACCTACTTCTGTTTTTCAAGTTGTGGAATATTTTATTTTCCCTGTTTGCAGAGATATTATTTTTCTCATCTTGACAATGTATTGATTGTATTCAATTATTGCATCTTACCTTATATGAATGGGCTACAACAATAAGTTTATTTAATTTAGCTCTTTTGTCACAACATTCATTTCAAAAGGCTACCAGGGTGGTTTATGTCTTGTGGAAGTGAATGTTAATTCTGTTCAGGATTTGTTTCTATCATTCCTTTTGATGCTGGGTGAGTTGTAAAAAATATAACTAGCATCCTGTGAATGGTAACTGTATTTCAGAGGGTTCGTGCAAATGCTATATCTGTACTTCAACAAGCATATTTGTTGTTGTTTATTACACTTTGAGGGAAGAGGGAAAACGTGTGTGTTTAAATCTACAAATTTCAGGCCTGATGGAATTGGAACTGTGACACTTGAAGAGAAAGAGAGATTTGAAGATATTAAGGAAAGACTTTCCTCCCTTTTGGAAAATCAGATAAGTCATTTTAGGTGAGTATTTTCATTGTACCAATCTGTCATACATGATAATAAGAGAAAACAAGATAGCAATAAGGACTGAAAGACTAGTATTCACTTTTTAATAAAGTAAGTGATTGCTTTTGCATAGGTATATTTCCTAAACTCCTTTTTATAAAATATTATGTATTCATTTTATTCTAACTCTTCAAACTACATCTGAATTCAATCAATTTTAAATTTTGAAGGCAGCCTGGAAGTATTTAAACCCAATCTACACTCCTATGTCAACAGGTAGAAGAGTCACTCCAAAAGCAGTCTGCCAAGGGGGATATATTTATTTATTTATTTATTTATTTCCAATATTTCTGTCCCACCCTTCTCACCCGAAGGGACTCAGGGCGGCGTACAATTGGCAACAATTCGATGCCGATACATCATTAAAAACAACAACATATAAAAATATATTACAACCAATTAAATACAGTATAAAATATAAAACATAAACATATGCTTAAAATCCGTTTGTCCAATATCCTCCAACTTTATAGTACTCTACCTAACTCTACCCTATTGAGCACTCTAAAGTACATTTTGGCAAATGTGTTCTTGTGTATATGCTGACCTCCTATTGTGTGGGAATCAGGTATTCAGCAGTCATTCCAATAATCATATTGTCAGCTCTTCCTAGAATGCTATTAATCCCCATGGTTTGTTAGGGACTGCCCTTGTTCGTCCAGCGCATTCAGAGAGGAAGTAAAGGAGAGGATTCCAAGAGAGCAATAAAACAAGCCTTTTATTGTTATCACAGCTATGATAAGGTAAACAGCCCTAGGCACCCATTTTAATGGGTCTGTACTATGCAAATGGCCATCGCCAAAGCATGTCGCAGCAAACAAAGAATATATACCTTTGGCTTTTCTAAACTTGACCAATGGCTGAGGGTCTTCCTCACCTTCCCCACCTACTTTGGCACAAGTGATACCAATGACCTAACTTGTTTACTCTGAGCTTTCTTCTCTCCTTGGAACTTTCTGGAGAAAGGCACCAGCTCACAGGAAGGGAGGGGCATATGCAGAGGCAAAGCCACATAGGCAAAAGTTTACTATTTTCTGGCTTATGATCCCTCCAGGTTCTGTCACTGACTAATTTGACTTATATTGTTTTTATTAAAAACTTGTGACTTTTCCATATGTATTTTTATGTGAAAATATTTGCACTCTGACTCAGAATAGTAAATACCCCTTCCTAAATTGCCAAACTCTATAGAACAGGACACTGACAGTTAAAATAATAACACTATAATTCTGTAATGTAAATGAGCCCTTGGCTTTCGCTAATTGGGCAATATTTGAAGCTGGCTATAGCAATGTAAATTGACTTTTTTACAGTCTAATTCAATATTTATGAATTGATGTTCATATATCCACCAACCTCCTGGACTGAAATCATAAGAGTTTGGAAGACATGAGACTGGGGAACTCTTCTTTGCCCCCCAAACTACTGTTTGATTGTGCTCCAATAAACTCCCAGATTTACTAGTCTAACACATTAAGCATTGCAGCCCTATTGTAAACGTGTTTTTGCAAACAACTGTATGTAACTGCTTCTACAAAATGTAATTAAAGTAATAAATATATCAAATGGTTTTCACATGGTTGGACATTTAGTAAATAAACTTTTCTTCTTACCTTCTTTAAGGTATTGTTTTCCCTTTGGACGTCCTGAAGGAGCTTTAAGAGCTACACTTTCATTACTTGAAAGGGTATGTCTTTCTTTTATTTTAATATTTCTGATATGCATGCTACAGTGAGCTAAAGCATATGTATCCCTCCTCTGCCACTAACTTGATATTTGAATTCAATGTTTTGTGGTTATTTGTTTATTTATTTCCATCATTTCTATCCCACCTTTCTCACCTAAGGGGACTCACGGTGGCTTGCAAATCTGGCAAAATATATGTGAATAACTTACATTATAGAGAATCGGCTGAGTAGAGTTTGTCTGTAAATATGTTTAATCTATGATTTTTAACCCAGTGATGACGTTTTCCACCAGCATTATAGAACGGAGGCTATCATCTGCCTATTTTCTGAGTTGCTCCTGTAAATTATGGGAAATGTAATTCAGGGTGGAGCATTCAGAATTCTCAGACAGAGATTCTTGACTTCCCTAAACTACATTTCCCAGAACTCTGCAGGAACTGATGGGACGAATAGCCTCCATTCTGTAACACTGGTGGGAAAATTTATTTATTTATTAGCAACATTTATATCCCGCCCTTCTCACCCTGAAGGGGACTCATAATAGTGAGCATGTTTATACTGTTTTTACCTATAACAATTGTAATTCATTTAATAAGAAAAATCCTTTAATTCATTTTCATTCAGTTGTTATTTTAAAGAAAATAAGGTATACTCTGATGGTCATGCATAAATGGATCAGGGAGTTGGGGCAGCAGTTTAGGCTGCGTTAGCCTCAATTTAGGCTTTTTCTAAGCCAAGAAATAAAACCAGACACCCCTCCTAAAAATTGGGATGGGTGCCTCAAAAGTAGTCATGCGGACCACAGGCCACCCTGTTCCCACAACAGCCCCACTGAATCTACCCTTTCCTTCACTCCATTCATACTTTTATAAGGTTCCTTCTTCTCTCCCATTCTCATTCATTAATCTGAACAGGATCACATTTCATATGTAAGGAACATAGGTGTTGTGTGTGCTGGCCCTATCCATTACATGCCCATATGTACCATCTTGTCCTCCTAGACCAGTGGTTCAACCTGTGGCTGGAATTTCTGGGAGTTGTAGGCCAAAACACCCAGAGACACACAGGTTGAGAACCACTGCAGTATAATATATTGGTTTAAACAATGGATTACATCTTTGTTCAGCCATGGAGACCCACCTTGGGCGAGTGACCCACACTCCTAAAAACCCTATGAATGTATTTTTTTTGAGTTATCAAAGTTCAGAAATGACATGAAGACACATCATCAGAATGTCCTGATTCCTTGAGGGAAGACAACTTTATCACCCAAATAAAATAGCTCAAGAAGTACTAGACTAGCACTGGCAGGCACCCATTTAAGACAGACTGTGTCACTATGAGGCTAATTGAATGGTGCCTTCAGTTGTTTCTGTTCAGCATTTCTCAAAAAAAAAAAAGAAGCACCCTTAAAGACGCCCACCAAGAACAATTAGAGCTTTTCTCAAAACTTTCCCCGTGGATTGTCTTCCAGGTACATCATCTCATGTTGAATATAAAAAACCATGAATCTATGACAGAACAGTACAGGAACAAGCAATTCCTGAGTACTTTTACCAGAACATGCTTCTATAAACATCTTTTCAGACTTTGTCTTTTTTCTGCCTTAGCTACATGCAATAAAAATGTCAGTGTGTCTTGTGGCACTCTAAAGACTAACAGGTTTATTCTATTGTGAATTTCTGGAGACAATCTGCTGTTCTGTGTGTCTCTTCTCCCTGTTATAAGGATATTAGCCTATTATGTAGTCCGTTATAAGAATTATTGATACCAAGCGTGTAAAGCACTTACAGCACTTTCATGCTTGTTATTTCAGTCTTGTGTTTTCTTTAGACAAAGTGACAGGCACCCCAGTCTATGGATGTGCAAGGCTTAACTCATTATGACCTAAACTATTATTTTAGCTCATATCTTCAGAGATTTCTAGGCAGTCTATTAACAGCATTGTTTCTTTCAGTCTCCAGTTATTAGCACAGTTAAATGAACCATTTAGTATATCTTTATCATTTTTTTCTTTGAATGGAATATGGTAATATGTTTAACAAAGTACTACCACCATGACTGTCGTTGTCACAGGTTTTAATGAAGGATATTGCCACTCCCATACCAGCAGAGGAAGTGAAGAAAGTGGTTAGAAAATGTCTGGAGAAAGCAGCCTTGATCAATTACACTCGGCTTACAGATTATGCCAAAATAGAAGGTTAGTGCAGCGATCAGCTACTGTAGTGGCTGTAAAAGCTATTGGTGCCCATTAACTGAGAATATATTTTGTGAGCAGCCTTTTCTCTTTGCTGAGCAAAACCTGCACCACAGCAAGGGGAAATAACTCATTAAAATCTCAGCTGGTGAACTGCTGAGCTTTTTCCTATTCATTGCTTTAATATACCTCCTGGGACTGTGCTTGAATGAGTGATTTTTGCTTTGTGCTGAAGTTGTCCTTTGTCCTTTATTCTAAGGGCAGTTTTATGTCTCACAAAACTGGCCCAGATCAGCCCAGTGTAGAAGGTACTCTCTTATCCAGTTTTGACATTTGAACTCAGTCACTTTCTGCATAAATAAGAAGCTCCTGGCAATTGAGGCAATTGATTATCAACCCTCATGTAGTTCCATTTGTATGGATGGTCCTTAATTCTCAATGAATGATGAACCAGAAACATTTCAAAATCCAGCTAGAATCTTTACCAGCAGACTCATTCATAGATAAAATAAAGTTTCCACCAGTCAAAGGAATTGATTTTTGCATGCCCCCACCACCACCCAGATTTTCCAGTTGTATCTGCTATTACTGTTAGTTACTGAATATATCTTAACTACTTAGTAGTAGCTTGGTTGTGAAATCAAAGCCATCATACAAGTAATAGTAATGTTGACCTTGTGTTACCTTTTTCTAGATGCCTGTCTGTTCTAACTGATAAAACTGGCAAATGATAAACATGCAGTAAAGGGAATTATTATTGTATGCAACACCTACAACTGTATTGTTCCTTTATTGTTGTTGTTGTTGTCTTTTCAGTTGAGGCTAATGGTTCAAATGTCATTGGGATAATAAACCTGTTATGGGTATTGTTCTGAACTTTTGCATATTCAAGATACTGAATATATGTTGGTGTGGGATTCAGCTAATGCTTTAGAGCAGTGGTTCTCAACCAGTGGGTCCCCAGGTGTTTTGGCCTACAACTCCCAGAAATCCCAGCCAGTTACCAGCTGTTAGGATTTCTGGGAGTTGAAGGCCGAAACACCTGAGGACCCACAGGTTGAGAACCAGTGCTCTAAATGCACCACCCCCTGAGATAATGTGTTCCACTCTTGAATAGTTTTTCCAGTAATAAAGTTGTTTCTAATGTTTATTTATTAGATTTTTTGGTGTGGTCCATTGACATTTAAAATATAGGTAGCACTACATGCACAGTGGAGACTGTCAATGAGTCCACTTTTGGTTTGTGTCTGGACTGTAAAGGGGTTCTCCAAAATTCTGAACCATATCTGCCCCTTGGATAACTCCTTGGAACTTCAGACTAAAATTGAGACCATAGTCACGAACCCATTGATGGCTATAGATAGGGTCTTAGAGTTGGAAGATACCACAAGGGACATCTAGTACAAGTTCTATGTAGAAATACACAACTAAAGCAGTCCCAAAATATCCAACTTCTGTTTAAAGACTTGTAAAGGTCTAAATCAGTGTGTCTCAACCTGTGGGTCCCCAGGTGTTTTGGCCTACAACTCCCAGAAACTCCAGCCAGTTTACCAGCTGTTAGGATTTCTGGAAGTTAAAGGCCAAAACATCTGGGGACCCACAGGTTGAGAACCACTGGTCTAAATGCACCACCCTCTGAGATAATACCTTCCAGTCTTAAATCTCAATTTCTATCATTTCAATCCATTGATTTGTGTTCTAGTTTCTGGATTAGCAGAAGACAAGTTTGCTCCATCCCTTCAGATCATTTTACCTGTTTGTCTCCTCTTCTCCAAGCTTTATCTTATTTTTAGCATGGCTGAAATTACAATAATAAATTATCAAAAACAAATGAAAAAGGAAGGTGGTTAGTGCAGTTAACAAATTGTTTTAACTTATTTCTCTCTGTTCAAGATCACTGACAAATATAAGTTAAGCAATCTCTTGAGTGATTAACCCCCCAAAAGCCATCTCATCACTATAGCAACCAATATTATACCATGGGAATAACAACATGAAAGCCCCTTAGTAACCAGTTTATCATAATTAATTAAGATATCGTGTTGTGTTTAAATGAAGGAGGATGTATGTAGATCTTTTAGAAAATGAAAAAGATACCTTTTCACCTTCAGTTAGCATCTGATGCATAATTTCAGCAGGGGATTTGCTGTTCAATTATCTTGAGTTTTTAACAAGCTTGTTTGGAGTAATTGGTGTAAAAATAGAAAGTTTCTAAAAGAAGTCAGCAAGACTGGACTGAAAGTCAGAAAAGGAATTTCACTGTGGAATTAAAAAACCGTTCCTCTTACATCCTCTAAAACTTTATAGAAGTCTAAGAAAGTTGAACTCACAGAGGCTATAATTGTATAGATGAGTAAACCTCGGGGTTCTGTTGAGATAATCCCCACCAATTTACCACCTCATCATATGACATAAGGACGGGGGAAGTTTTCCCCCATGTGATGCAGAAAGTGGGGCACAGGACAATGTTTTTCTCCATTGCCCCATGGATTTGCCACACTGCCTGCCAAATCCCACAGCTGTTGCCCGGCTTCAGGACCTCAGTGTGATAAGGTCCTTAGACTATTATCAACGGCTAATCCTAGCTAGAGCAGGCTCAATGAGGAAATTGCTGAATCTTATGTCAACACCTAATGTAAAGGTTATTGGTTCAAAGGCTCTATTTTTATTAAGACTAGTTAGATTTAGGAAATAGCACTTTCTTTCTGTCCCCACTCCTCACAACATACAATGCATTCTTCATATTTTAAATCAAAAACTCATGGAGATACATCCCTAAAATATACCTATTCACATATTAGTCATAATTTGCTTAAACCTAATTTATTTATTTATATTTTATTATACTCATTTAGACTTAACCCATTTTAATTGATAGGGATTAATCCAGGTATTCCACAATATTCTGAAAGGTTCAATTGGGGTGGAACTTCAATTGCCTCTCTTGTACCCAATAGATTAATCAGGACAATTTTTATCTCAGCCTCATGTTTATCTTTTTTTTAATGAGAAAAAAACCTGTACATATCCTGGGAATCTAACTCAGGCACATTGTTTACAACTTTTCAGTGTCGTAAATATATACGTTGTTCTGCAACAGAATGTGACTCTGGGGGACTGCAATGGCCCCTCTCTCTGGATGAGGGCTAAAGCAAATTTCTATTGGCTTTGAAGATAATCCTGCAGTATCTCATAATGTCTCTGAAACACCTATTTTTTCTAATACTGTATTACTATAATATTTCCAATAGGTAGGGGTAGATCCCAATCAATTCCTTACTCAGTTGTTGTCTAGGAAAAGTAAAATGGAATCATTCAAAATGAGTCAAGCTTGAAAATAAGCTTGTTATATATCATTCATAGGGCTTACAAAATCCAATTTTTCACTGCACAGAGTTTCATTAGATGTATATTTTTAATTCAGAATGTCCATGACCTTGCTGCACTTCAACAAATGGTTTTACAACCATATTTTTAGCAAAATAGACAACATATTTGGCCAAGGACATTCAAAATGCAGAGGTTTGTTAACCAGATATCACTTAACTAAGGATCATATCGAGGACATTAAGCCCATAAAAACCAGTAGAATTGTTGTTTTGGTTTCAAATGGATTTTTATGCTGTACATTCATGGTTTCTGTGTATAGAAGGCTTATTCAATTCTCATTCCTCATTAAGAAGACAATATCTATAAAGTCATAATAGAAACAAAGATTTAATGTGGATAGAAATGCAATTGTTATAGCCTGGCTTATTGAAAATGTTTTTGTCATTATTGTCAATAGTTTCCTCTGTTCGTGTTTATCTGATTAAAAAACATGATCACCAGAACAATTTTATTCTAGTATTTTATAATACCTTATTTTAACCAGTTTACTTTTCTATGTGTGTGGTGGGGGTGTGAAGCTTGATTTACATAGTGAAGGTAAAATAATAATATTTGGTTTTCTGATTTTTCCTTACTCTTTTTTGATGTTTAAGCCGCAAATGAAAAGGATCCAGGTGACTGTTGTGTTAATTGTATGCATGCCTACAATAAAGTGTTGAGTGTTGAATTTATGTATGTTATACATTTAACAGTGCAATCCTATGCATGTCTACTCACAGGTAAATCCCACTGAATTCAGTGGGACTTACAGTGAGGTAAGTGGGTTTGATAGGCTGCAGTATTTTCAAAGATAGATATGACTTCTGTCTTATATTCTCTTGAAATTCAGAGGGTAAAGACTTCTGGGTTCCAGTTTAAGAAGTCCTGGAAGGAGCCCACACTTGTATCGTTGCACTTCTGTAGCAAAAGTGGGAAACCATGGCAAAACACTAAGCTTACAACTCTTCTTCTTTTAGTTGCTAGATTTCAGTGTTGAAGAATCTAAACATCTGGTTGTCCTATCTCTAGTCCAAAGGGTGCAGTCCCAGGTAGTCTTGTAATATTTGAAAACATATTTGGAATCTTCTTAATGGTGTGTCATAGATGAAAAGTGAGTAAATTGGTGGAAATCATTATTTAATTCAGCTGTGAAGCCCATTGATGGTAATAAGCTTAACTATGTCATAAAGCAGATCTAGTAAGACTTCAGATGCATTGAAGAATTATTAACTGAAATGAAAAATTTTACAGAAATTATATCAATTATAGAATATTCTTTCCAGGATTCGGGCAGACCTCTTGGAAGTTCAATAGCTGGAGTTTTTCTCCTACACGTAATGATCTAATAACATTAGAACACTTTCTAGATCTCTCAGATCTGCTACATCCCACTTCAGCTCCAAATAATGTTATTTAAGTTGTTTTCTTTCTTCTGTACTACATAATTAATGTGAGTAGACTTCAAAATAAGACAGAATGGGAGCAGTTTGCCAAATTTCCATTCTTCCCCCAGGAAAGAAAGAAAGAAAGAAAGAAAGAAAGAAAGAAAGAAAGAAAGAAAGAAAGAAAGAAAGAAAGAAAGAGCAAAATAAGGAATCATCAATGCTAAATTACTATACTATAAAAGACTATGGTCCTTATCACTGGGCTATGAAGTCTGACTGTGCATTCTTCAAGACATTGCTTTGGTGCTGAAGTATTTCTCTTAATAGTAACTAGAATTTTAGGAAACAGGTTGAGCAAGATTTCAATTCTTCAAAAGATGGAAAGGAGGCCAGCCTTGTCCGCGTGGGCCCAGCATGTTTGGTGGGAAGACAGAAAGAAAGAGCAGAATTGGAGCAGTGATGTGCACAGTTGGCTGGCGTGTGTCAAGTGGAGAACATTTTTCCTGGCTGTGGGTGGGCTGAGTATATATATATATCTGTATGTGACTGCACGCATCTTACCATGGATGCCTGTCAATGCCTGGCTTCTGTGATATGTGCATGCAGTGCCTGGCACAATGGAATCTCTCTCCCCCTCCTTTTGTGTGTGTGTGTGTGTGGATTCTTGGTACCACAGCGGCATAAATGACAAGCGCTCAGCAAAGAGAAGGGTTGCCTTGGTGATGTTCCTGAGGTTAAGGTCACTTTCCATTTTCAAAGACGGCCAAGGTGGTGATGTGATAGCTTTGAGTGATATTTGTGGGAGTGGTGAAAAGGGAGCTGCTGACAGGGTTGTGCTCCCAGTTCTCCTCCTTCCTAGGAGAGGCCGGGTTTCTGTAACAAGGTTTTTTGTTCTTTTCAAAGCATTTTGATCCTGGTGAAAATTAAATTACCAACTTAGGCACTGTTTGCTTTTAATAACATAGAAACTAAATCTACATTTCTTCTGCCTCTGTGTCGCCCTTGTAACATCCACTGATTTCCTTGGTAATAGAGGCATCTCAAGTAAGAAAAAAAGGAAGTCTGCCTTGGATGCCTATGATGTATTGCTATAAACAAAGAATTAAATAATTTATGTGGATGGTACAGTATGACTGATGACTTATATATAACCCATGGTGGCCCAAATTCCACCATTTTAGTTTTTAAAACATACATAGTTCATTTGATTACTTAGGAAAACCTTTAAAAGTGTAAACGATATTTGCTTTTTAAAATGGTCAAACTAGGAGGTGAGATCAGTGCTTAGAACTTAGTAACAGGTCTCCAGTCCCTGTGTTCCTATAACTTCCATTTCTCTGCCACTGTTCAGTGACTCTGTCTTTTATGTGCCAACATTGTGAAGCCAAAGCTGGTTAACAGAACTCTTTTGGCACAGCAAATGTTAAGAATCACATTAGGTGGCTCATTGCTTTCCATCTGAAGTTCCATTTTCAAGAAAGTATTATAGTGGTTACAAATTATGCATTTATTGAAATATTTATTTTTGCTGTTCTATTCTTCAAATCATTTCTGACTTAAGGTGATCCTAAGGTGAACCTATCACAGGATTTTCTTGGCAAGATTTGTTCAGATTGGGCTTACTTTTGTTTTCCTCTAAGGCGGAGAGAGTGCAATTTGTCAAGGTCACCCAGTGGGTTTACATGGCTGAGTAGGGAATCCCAGGCCTGGCCTTCATAGACCAACATTCAAAGCATTACACCATGCTGGCTTTCTAAATATTTACAACCCACCTTATATCATGGGATCTCAGGATAACATAGTATAGAATCAGTTTGTTTAAATTATTCTAGTAGTGTGTTCAAATACTTCCTTGCTGTTTTAAATTGTTTAAACTAAAATTAAACAGTTTTACAGGTTTAACAAAACTGTCTAAAACCTGCTAAAACTAAGACCATTTGAAACCATACTCAAATGTGCAGATTATGATAAAATCAATTAGGTTCCCACTGCTTTAGCAAAATGCCATACTTCCACTTGGTGCCAGAATGTCAGGGACATTAGTACTAAGTTTCTAACTAAGAGTAGTGTACTGCACAACCAGGGCATCTCTCCGACATCTAAGTTGGACATAGGAAGGACCCTCTTGCAGACCTTAGTCTTTGGCCAGCTATGTATAGGGAGGGGTAGTCTGTAAAATATTGAGCTCCTCAGGCAAAAAAGGCTGAGTTAAAAAAATCATTGTCAGGTGTTTTAATTAACTGAGAGAAGAGAGAAATTAGACCAAAGGGAGTTGTAAAATTGTAGATTTTAATACCAAATCTTGGCACATGCAACCACAGGTGTAGTTTAGTTTTAGTTTTTAAATTTAGCTTTCCCAACCATCCCAAATTTAATATTTGCAGAATTCCTTTACAAATGTGTTTTTTGTGTCCTAAAAATCCAGTTTTCCATTTTGTTCTTAATTATGAGTTAAAAAATTATATGATTGTACCCAAATCTACCCTAGCAAGTTTGATGGAATGCAGTGAAAGACATCGGAATAAGGAGACTTTTAGATGAAATTGTGCAATTATTTTATGGGATAATGTTGGGTTTTAAGATAGTGACCAGATGAGATGTTTTGAACCTCTGCTTGGAGAAAAGGTTACAGTGATAGCCAAGTGTGAATGGGTAGAGTGGTGCAAATTCATTCATGAGAAAGAAAAGGGAGAGAAAAAACAGCAACATAGTGAAGGAGGTGGGGGGAGAGGAGGGGAGAGCCAGGGAAAAGGACAATGAGAGACTTCTATCCAGACCAGTTGCTCAAAAGCTTTGTCCCTCTTTAATGAGGTCTTTTACCGACAGGTTTTATAAAACGAATGGCTGCATGTAAATGCCCTCCAAGCTCACAAGGACTTGTCTGAAGGAAAACAAGAGCACTACAAGCACTATTGAACGGAAGGCAGAGTAGAGCCATTTGTGCATTTGGTGAGAGGGCTTCTCTAGCAATTTAAAGCTCTTGGCACATATTCACTTCACTGAAGAAATGAAGGACAAAATTCATAAACTGTCCACTGTAAATGTCTTCTTATTTGATACCAATCTTCATTTCATGGCACAATAGTCAAACATTAAAGGAAAAAGCTTTCCCACTCTGGAAATGGGTGAGTCCTAAGCTTAAGCTTACTTTGTTCCTGGCAAGCAGGAATTTTCTCTGTGTGTGATCCTTAGTTGTGATCAGTTCGGCAGCCAGTTCATCATTTTGTAGCATATTTTAATTTCTTTGTTTCAGAAACAATAGATTTCCAGTGATAAGATACTGTTGTTAAATGCAGAAGCAATAGTGGTTTTTAACAACTTTGTCAGTGTATTAGGTTAGTTGACAGAACCTGTTGTGCTTTAATACATTTGAATAAAGGAATTTGAAAGTGTCTCCGCTACCAAAATGAGCTGATTATATAGAATCCCTACAAACTACCTGTTGTACTCAGGTAGGAGCTTTGTTGCAAATAGCTGTGTCCATTGTATAAGCAACAAAAGGCAGGGCTTGCAATATGAATTCAGCGGAAGGTTGAGAAGTCCCGCCCTACTTCAACTTAAAATTTCAAGGGCCATGTTCACATGAGGAACACAAGAGAAGAGCTGATACATTTTTCACAGCAGTGAAAATATGTGTGGTTTAGCAGGAAAAATAATGGCAAGGTGAAAAGTCAAAATGGGGGAGAAAACAAGGAGAAGGAGGATGAGCTGAATCCACCAAGGTGAAACTAGAAACATGTACCGAGGATTGAATGAAAAGTAATGCCCCCACCTTCGTAATTCCTCAACAGATGGCAGTACTGGTATGCGGCAGGTACTGACTTGTTCAGTAGACTCTCCTCTACAGTTCCATTTGGCAGAAAGCCTTAGCATTGAACGGTTGTCTTGTTAAAGTGCGAAGTATGGAACCCTGCACAGACGGTCAGTCAGTGCAACTTAAGCAGTCATTGAATTCTTGACAGCAGAAGGTGTCATCCCAAAGGAGATTCATCAGAAAATGCAAACTGTTTATGGTGATTGTGTTGATGTGAGTACTGTGCGTCGTTGGGCAAGTAAGTTTAAAGATGTTGAGGTGGGAACATCTGACTTGCATGACAAACAAAGAGTTGGACGTCCTGTGACAGCAACCACCGGATTTCACAAGCAAAAGGTTGACAGATTGATTCAGGATGATTATAGTATCACTCAGAGAGAAATTTCAAGTATAATCCGCATTTCACAAGAACATGTGGGTCACATTATTGCTTTGCTTGGCTATCGGAAGATCTGTGCACAATGGGTACCCAGGATGCTGACGCCTGAAATGAAAGTGCACAGACTTGAAATTTACCAGGAACTCCCCTTGCATTATGAAAATGAAGGTGACGCCTTTCACCATTCAATTGTGAAAGGAGCCAAAACGTGGGTACACCATTACGACCTGGAGACAAAGCGTCAATCTATGGAATATCGACACAAAGACTTGCCCCAGAAAAAGAAATTCAAGACACAGCCCTCAGTTGGAAAAATCATGGCAACAGTGTTCTGGGATGCAGATTGGGTTATTCATGTTGCTTTCCTTGAACGTAGAACAACAATAAATTCAGAGTGTTACATTACAATGCTGCGAACTTTGAAACGATGGCTAACAAGGGTCCGAAAGGAAAGGGAAATGTTTTCCTGCAGCATGACAATGTCAGACCACACACTTCACATGCCATCACAGCAGAACTTCAGAGACTGAGTCTCACCACCATACGGCATCCTCCATAAAGTCCAGATTTAGCACCGTCTGACTTCCATCTGTTCCCGATAAAGAAAGAAGATCTGCGGGGACATCATTATGTTTCTGATGAAGACGTTGAGAGAACTATGAGATGCTGGTTGCAGAAACAGAGTGTCAACTTCTTCCGTGATGGCTTCAGAAAACTTGTTCACTGTTGGCAGAAATGTGTCCAATTGTCTGGTGATTATGTGAAAAAGTGAATAGTGGTAGTTAAAGAGCACATTCTAAGGATTATTTCTGCGTTTGATTTATTAAAATATTCCCATCCAAACCCAAGTAACGAAGATGGAGTCATTACTTTTCATTGAACCCTCGTACATGGCCACCAAAAATTCCAGATTCACCTCAAATGGAAGGCTGTCTGACAAACAGCTACTTCTGGTGAGTATCCTAGAGGTTTTTTTGTTTTGTTTTTTTTTGTTTAAGCCAGCTTTATCAGAGCAGAGGAAGGGGGTGGATCCTGGCAGTGTCATCACTGTCCCTGCTGGCCAAGGAGCTCCATGAAAGCAGATAAAAATAAGAAATAACCCGCCCACCCCAATTTTTATGTAAGATGCAATTTTCTCATGGTCCCCTCTAGGAATAGAAAGAATGTTTGAAGATATTTTAAAATATGTCAAGAAAACATGTTTGATAAACTGTTAAGAATCCTTGATGAGAAAAATCCTGAGTTAGTGACAATTCCAACGTTTTGTGACTTAGTCTAAGCAAAATTTAGGCATTTTTTGCACAGAAATCAGAATTTTCAGTGCAGAAATCTGCTTTTTGTTTGCAGGAAAGAATATTTCCGCATAGAAATACAGGGGTTTCAATAAATGGACATGATTTGAAATCACTATATCTCTGCAACTTGGAATCACCCATGAATGATACTTACCACTTGAAATGGTGGGGCTTAGAGTTTTCAATAATTACCACTGAATTCATCTCCCAGCACACAAACATCCCCTAGTCTAAAGTCATTCATAAGATGGCAACCCCGCAACATAAGGCCCAATTCCCCATTTGCAGGGGTATCTTTTAGATTTGTTTCTAGCTAAAATAGTTATTAAAATGTGATAACTTGTTCTCATTAAACCATTTGTAACTTTTTGTAGAATTGTAACATACTGCCATTGTGAAATACACAGTTTTGAAATTGGGTCTATCACTTTGAAACACCTTGTACTATGCACTGAAGGAAATGGTTTACTGTGCAAAATTCACACATGGTTGATATAGATGAATAAGCCAGCATATTCTGCATGAGAAACAAAATTATTTTATGCCAAAATTATTATTATTATTATTATTATTATTATTATTATTATTGTTGTTATACACAAAGACAGGGTATGACACAGCAAACGATATATATATGCTGGATTTTGTATAACCAAATTACAAGTCGAACATTTCCCAAGAATTTGTTTATTATTATTATTATTATTATTATTATTATTATTATTATTACTTATAATCCGCCCTATCTCCCTGAGGAGACTCAGGGCAGTTTCCAACAAAAATTACAAAGTGGCAAGCATTCAGTGTGAAAACAAAAAACGACAAATCACATCAAAACAATGGGTAAAATGATATCAATATTAACTTATAAAACTAGTCTAAAAATGACCAAAAATTATACTTAAATAAACATATTATAACACATCACGCACAATTACCACCTGAGAAATTATTGCAAGTTAAACTAAAAAGGCAATTAAAATATCACATAGTATATAGCATCCAATGGGCCAGGGCAGATTTTCAATATCTAGGCAAGAAAATAATAATAATAATAATAATAATAATAATAATAACAACAACAACAACAACTTCATTTGTAGACTATCTCCCCGAAGAGACTCAGGGCGGTTTCCAGCATATATGGCAAACATTCAGTGCCAAAACATACAAGCCAGTTACATCAAAACAAATCACATCAAGCAATGTAGAGGCAGCCTAACTTTAAACTTAATAACAAACAAAAGTAATCAAGATTAAAAACTTAAATGACCCATACAAACATAAACACATAGTATAAATTTATCACTAGGTAAAAACATCTAAAATTAATAAATAAAACCTTATAGAGAGATGAGATGATTTGCCGCAACCAGTAGGCTTTGCCTTCAGCTAAACTAAATTGTTTTTAAAAAGAAGAAGCATAGCAGCAAAGATACTCTTCGTAGGTACAGTAGAGTCTCACTTATCCAACACTCGCTTATCCAACATTCTGGATTATCCAACACATTTTTGTAGTCAATGTTTTCAATATATCATGATATTTTGGTGCTAAATTCGTAAATACAGTAATTACTACATAGCATTACTGTGTATTGAACTACTTTTTCTGTAAAATTGGTTGTATAGCATGATGTTTTGGTGCTTAATTTGTAAAATCGTAACCTAATTTGATGTTTAATAGGCTTTTCCTTAATCTCTCCTTATTATCCAACATATTCGCTTATCCAACATTCTGCCGGCCCGTTTATGTTGGATAAGCGAGACTCTACTGTAGTAGGAAATTTAATTTGGGTGGAAGAGAATGCTTCCAAGTAAATACAAATATTAGATATGTTAGCTCTTTGTATTTAATGTATGTGGTATGTTTAGCTAATGTCTTTAAAGCTAAGGTTGCTTTTTTCTCTGAGACCTAGCTTATATTATATTATATTATTACATGTTGTGTGAGGGTACTCCCCTTTTTTTTCTTTTTCATTACTTTAGTAAAATCATCCACTACGAATAACAGTTTAAATGTATGAGGCATTTGGGGGTTTGAAGGGATCCATTTTTCATTTCCAACTTTGAGAGCATTTTAAACATAGCTGTATGTTTAGATTAGACACACTTGGAATAGAATTGTCTAGAAAACATGAATGTTGGTACCTATTGAGCTTGATGATTCACCCATCAGGGATGACATTGTAAGCAATGTATGGCAGAGCTGAAATCTCTGCTTTCTTTGTGCAGCTGACCTTGTAGAGGATTAGAACTTGATTGGTACAGAAGTTAAGCATCTAATGGTGGTGGCTGTTGACTTTTGTGAAGTGAGATCTTGTCTGGGTTTGGTCTGAACAACAATGAAACTTTCCACACTATTGAAACCTATCTTCATTGTTTCAGCACCTTGGATAACTCTTTTAAATGCCTACTAAAACAGATGGATTTACCAATCTGTTGATATAGGACCCTGGCACATGTCTATTGGAACCATAGACACATCTCAGATGCAACCATAGATGTGCCTGTCTGTTCCCATGTGTTAAATAAGCCATTGTGGTGTGGTTGCTGAGAATATTGGACTGTGACTTAGGAGCACTAGCAAAGCCATGGAACCTTTCAGCCTGACCTATCTCACAGTTATCATAACAATATAGAAATGTGCCATGGAAGAACATTAGGATATAAATCTTGTGCGCCTTCAAATTATTTTTGACTTATGAAAACCCTATGGCAAAGCAACCATGGGGTTTTCTTCCCAATTTTTATTCAGAGAATTTGCCTTTGCCTTCCTTTGGGACTAAGCAGGAATGAATAATCTCACCCAGTAGGTTTCCATGTCTTAGCAGTATATGAGCCCTGTGTTCCCAGAATTCTAGTCCAACACTCAAACTACTAAACCGCTCTGGATCTTATATAAATGTTACTAATAACAAATAAATAAATTATGAAGTAGTTCCTTTGGTAGAATATTTTATTTACATGTGTCATTCTGTCAAAGTAACAAGTACCATTCTTTTCATTAAAAGCATTAGTGCTAGGCATTAGAAACCTCTTGAAATTGTGTTGTTGTGTGTCGTTTCAGTTCTTTGAAACACTTTTCACTCCCAGCTTCCATTTCCTAGCTTCAATCATCTTGGTTTGTATATTCCTTTTCACTGCAGAGACACTGAATCAAGCTTCTCCTTCGGAAAAGCTGGAAGAGGTTATTCATTTAGCAGAGCTCTGCATTGAAGTCCTACAGCAGAACGAAGAGCACCATTCAGAGGTGAGGATAACGACATTAGCTGTACAATAATGCTTGATAGCCACCCTGTACAGCCTCAGTGTGAAGCAATTCTGTCAAAAACCATTACCGCTAAAGCCTCTGACATATGTTAAAGGCAATTCACATTTGCGACACCATAATAGTTTTGAAGGTTATGAAAAGTGAAGTGAAATAAAGCTCTATTTCTGTTTTCCCTTGAATAAGCATTGGTTTCAACATTATAAAATAAAAAATAAACACCAGGTAAAATGGAAGAAAAGGGGAAAGATGCCTTCAGCCATTGGTGCCGAGATTCTTTGAAGAACAGCGTTCAAATAAGCCTTCCAACTTTTCATCTGTCACTAAAAATGAGAATGAGCTTAAATGAAACAGAAGCAATTGGGAGGGAGAACCATGGCTAATATTGTATAAGCTGTCATCGTTATTATAAAATGTGGGTAAAATCCACAGGTAACCTCTTTTTATTGCATGAACACACATTCTGCTGATACAAAATCCTATTTGTTTTGAGAGATATTCCTAACGTCCACAGCACGCAAATAACACAGTTGGACATTTTAAGTTTGGGTTTAACAAAATGGACAAAAATTCACATATATGAATAGCGTTCTTGTTAGCACTTTAAAAGTTTGATCAAATATCTAAGTACTATTCCAGAATTATTTGGAAAGACGTTCATATTTTTCAAATAAAAAGCAACATAGTTCTTTTTCTGTAAGACATACAAAATGGTAAGCTAAGGTGTAGTGTCTATAAATATGATCATTCAAAACATCTGCTTTTATTTCACACTGCCGATTCTAGATTTTAGCTTACATCTGTCATGTGTGAACTTGTTATGGATATTTTATTTTATACTGAAGAAACAGCTGCTTCAATAATTTGAAATGAATTCCCAAGTGGCATTATTCACCACTAGTATTGTCACGTATTATAATCTAAATAATTACTTAATGAAATATATATGTAGATTATTTTTTCCACAAAAGTTCATTAAAGTAAAACTTTTCTTGAACAAAAAGAATGACAAGAAATTCTACAATTAAACACTGTTTAGATTGAAAAACTAAGTTCATTATTACAGTGGGCCCTTCGTATCATCTCAGATTTGATTCTAGGAGCCCCCATGGATACCAAAATTTGTGTCCTATTATATACAATGACATAGGAGTGTAGCATCACTTATATAAAATGGCAAAATCAAAATTTGCTCTTTGGAAATTTTATTTGGAATATTTTCAACGGATGGATGGTGGATTCTCTGGATACAGCGGGCCAACTGTATTTTAGTCTTACAGTACAATTTTATTATACAGTTTGCTTCTGAAAAAATAATAATAAATAGAACTAATGCCTGGCATATATATTTTTAAAAAAGCCAAAGTATACTCTGGAGGGGGAATGGGGAGACAACTATAATGTGTCTCACCACAGACAGTAATACTTGAAAGCATAGTGACAGTATTAAATATGTAGTATGTAACTATGTGCCATATTTAGCATTAGGGGTGGGGGAGAGAACATGCTACTTATCACTTTCAACCTCATGTTTTAATACTGTAAACTTTCCCCCCTGTTCTACCATACTTTTGGATTCCCCCAGGGAAAAGAGGTATGTAATCCATCCAAATCAAACCAGGGGCATTTTATTTTTCATGTTTCTATTCATGGGATTGTTACATCCAATGAACATCTGGTTTTTTCACTGATAATTTCTTTTTCCGTGTTTCTCATTTTCCTTCCCCTTAAATTTCTCCAGATGTTGCTTTTTTATTTACCTTGGTATCACTGATAGACCACTGGAATTAAGTTTTGGAAGATGCCTTTTAAGTTCAGTCACTACTATGGCTTTCAGCAAGTTATAGGTTTACATTCTCTTTAGGATTTCCACACTGATGAGCCAACATTTATGTACCTACTTCAAGAGCTGGTGAACTGACATATTTTGAAATAGTGATCTCATCAGACGGAGCTTACTTCAGTGGCATATGCCGGTTCAGCCCTAGTTGCCCCACAGAGCTCGCCAGCTCCCATCTCATGATGCAGATGAACTTCCAGCGAGACTCTATGGGTCAACTAGAGTGGATTAGGCATATGTTGCAGCAGTGGAACATGGGAGACTTCCCATGTTGCACAAGAAGCAATGTGGGGGGGGGGGGAGACACACGGTCAACTCTTCCTCACATAGGATCAGCTTCCTGGTAAACCAGGTGATGCGGGGAGTGGAGTGACAGGTTCCCCAGTCCCTTCCCCACAGCGGTCACCAGATTCATCACAACACATGGTGATTCTGGTGGCCTATGTGAAGAGTTAGTAAGAGACACAAGTTGAAATTATCTGAGTATCAGACATAAAGCCCATTGTAATTATGCTTTGCCCCAGGTACTGCCGATCTTCCAGTATGGGTGCCAGTGTCAGCTAGATAGTGTGAAGGAATCTGGAAAGTGACTCACTTATCTTTTAATATGAACTGCAAACAGAAGATACATGCTTTATACCATCCCAGTCCTTGGCAGATCATTAGAAAAACTCATCGACTGCTGGATATTGTAGTGTGATGTAGCAACTGTTGCTATATGGTGTAATATAAATTATGAATAGTAGCCAAATAATCTTTTAAAATCACCCTTTAATCTCATGCAGTGCATTATCCCCTTCCTTATTTGGGGTGCTGATTCAGAAAACTGCATTGCAGAAAATTGCCGCCGGGTGATTCTTCTCTGCTCTGGCTTGGGAAACCTCCCAAGGCCAAGAAAGCACTGGAGAGGGCAACGCGCTGCATCTCCTTCCTTCTCTCCCTCTCTCTCTTGCTCCCTCATGCATGCCGCCCACTAAGTCTTCTCCATCCTAGCCTGGGAAGCCTTTCATGGCCGAGAAAGCGCTGGTGGAGGAAATGCAATGGCGTTGCCTTATTTCCTCTCCTCTCTCTCGCTCTCCTCCAACAGCAACATGCACGCCCAGCACTAATTTTCCCCGCATGTCTTGCAGCCCTTATTTTAGGTCTTGCAGCCCACCTGTGGGCCATGGCCCATGGGTTGGGAACCACTGATCTAGATTAATATTATCTGTAATTATTGATAGTGACTTTCCAACAGCATTCTTTCACAGCCCTATGTAAATATCCTGAGGAGATTAACCTAGGATCTTTGGACATGAAGTATGTGCTCTGCAACGGAGTATGGTTCTTCATAGTTAGTACATTGATATATGTAAAGACAAGCTCTTCAGAACCATTGCATTCATTAAAACAGTCCTATGAAAGTTATGTTATAATGTAATATTATGTTTATTCTACCTCTGACAGACATTCTTTCACTATATAGTGCAATTGAGTCATAAGTAAATCAGACTATTAGTCCTCATCTTTTTTGCATGTCTAGTTATCTCTAAATGTCTGTCTTCTATTTATTCTAGCAACTAATATAGTTGTTGATCTTGCTCCAGGCCTGCATGGTCCAACCACTGAAAGTGAAACAAACTTCCAACAAGTCCTAACAAACCGAGACATTTAATCTTTATCTTCTTTAGTAAAATCCGCATCCACATTTCCATAATATTGATAAGAACCATGCACACACTGTGATACAGTTGTTGTGTTGTTATTTATTAGCTGCTTTTTTTCTTTCAAAGAGTTATAGTATCATTTGTTTCAAAGAGTTTTCTTAGACAATTAAAACTCAAGAAATATTTTTGTCAGTTCCTTCCTCTGAAATATAGCCTAATACACCTGATATTCATTGATGATCTCCTATCCAATTGCTAAGTAGAGCTGATCCAGTTCTAAGATCAGATGGAATCTGCTATCTAACCTATTTAGGCCCCTGTCACAAAAGTTAAAATATGCATTTTAAAATAAGGAGAATATAGTAGTAGTAATAGTAGTAATAGTAGTAATAGTAGTAGTAGTAGTAATTGGTAAAAAAAATTATTTCCTCACTATTTTACTGACAAATCCATCTGCTGGATCAAAGAGCCTCTCTTTCTGTGAGAGACATCACTGGATATATCTTGTGTACATGAAGACTATTAACTGACTTAAAGTAATCTTAATCAATCATATGCTTTTCAAAGAATTAAATTTACATAAATTAGCATGGAAAGATATTCATAAAGAGAAAGAGAAAGCATTATTATTTTCATTTATATCAGCTTTCACCTACATGATATCCCCCATATGTGTTGTCGAAGGCTTTCATGGCCTGAATCTCACAGTGGAAATCACAGCCCGGAAAACACACAACCCCAATTTTCATTATGTTTGTCCATGTGTACACGTTGGCATCAGTTTTTTATTCTTTCAATTTATGCATGGCAAAATCTAAACTGATTTTTTTTCTTAGAATGTATATGTTATAGCTTTATAATTCTACCTTTGCATTATGATGCAGGCATTTGCTTGGTGGCCAGATTTATTGGCTGAACATGGAGAGAAATTCTGGTCTCTTTTCGTGGTTGACATGGATTCAGCACTGGAAGCACAGCCACAAGATTCCTGGGATAGTTTCCCTCTTTTCCAATTGCTAAATAACTTCCTGAGAAATGACCGTAAGCTCCTTAATTATTTGATTATTTTTAAAATCTGTGTTTTTTCTTGTCTTTCAGGTCCTACGTAAGCTTAGCATCCAGAATGACATAGATTAGAAATTGTTATAAATGTATTTATTTCCTTTATTTCTTCCTGCTTGCCTTCAAATTCATTTAATATTCGCATCTGATGCCATTTTTACATGACAATAAACCTTAACTAATTCAGTGGAATTTTCATCACAGTAAGTAACACAGGGTTTGACTGCATGATAGTTATCAATCAATAGTGTATAAATATCTCCCTCATCCAAAAAAACCCCAGCTTTGACAGGATGCAAAATGCATAATAAATCCAGATAAATTTTATCTGGCTTAGAATGAAATCTCTTTTTGACCTTGAAACTCAATATTGAATATTTCAGAAATGCAGTACCTGTCTCACTGAGCCTTATTTGTTTCCCAAGGTCATTTCTATGTTGCTATTCAAAACACTTCATTTCCAGATATGTTCTTGAGCTTGATGTACATGCTAGCTAGAGGACTAAAAGTCATAATCTTTTCCAAAGTCCTTGTACTCCAGTCCACCATAGCTTTGGTTACCAAGATCCTAAGCTTGGTTCATAGTTGATTTAAGAGTTATATCTGGTTCTAAAGAAGGAATAAGACATTCCTAGCCTAGGCAAAATTGAAATTATGATTAATCAGAGACATCCAGATTTATTTTTGACAGAGCCAATATGGGTGAAATGATAACCTCAAGCAACCATAGCTTAGTGTCAGCCATAGCCTTCCAGATGATCCTTTGAAACCCACAAATTTCTCTCTCTACTAGATGACAGAGCTCTGTTGAAGAACATGTTGCAAGCACCCCAAACTGGTTGTTGCCTTAGATGTGGCAAAGGTTACTGTGACATCATCCAGATTCAAATAAGACTCAACTTTCCAGTTTCTTGAACTGGAAAACTAGTACAGACACCTTATACAAAGGAAAGGAGGACTGTGTGTACACAGAAATATAAATCCAATAGTAACAGAACCCAAAACTGTTAAAATGTGACTATGTTACCCTGTAAAACATAGATTTACCTTGAATTCAAAATGCACTATGCCAATACTATGCTTTTCTTCAGACCAGTTGACAATGCTTCACATCAAGCTGATGCATCAAAAGCTTACTGTGAAAGATTATTGGAAGGCATGAGTTTCCACTCTTCCTTGCCTTCAAACAATTAAATATGTAATTACTTTAAATGATTATGTGGAAACCATTCTAAAGGAGGAAGACATTTCATTAAAATGATAGAAAGGATATTTTCATAATGAAGCAATTATGAGCAACGTTATATAGGGCTGCAGGGAGAAAACCTTAAGCCATTATGATTATAGGGCTAATGGTCCTGATGCCTTTTTAATGCAAGAGAAGCCAGTTCAAGAGCAGGAAAATGCTGGGCATTGAAAAGGTTAAATGCCCTTTCCTGCTGCTTCTGTATTCCACATTTCTTCCTCCCAAAGCTTCTGTTCAAAAACTGAATTGAAGGTTTGTTACATATAGGAAGGACCTATTAAAATTTTTGTCCTGTTTTTCGAAATGGGTCAGACCATAGAATATCATGTGATCACTTCTGCCAAGTGAAACCACTTGACAGCACACTCAGTAGGTAAAATCTAAATTAGATATAAGAGGAAGTCAATTGGGAAATTGTAGCAACTAATGTTTTTTCTCATCATAGAATAGAGTTTGGGTTCCTAGTTTTCTCCTGATAGGACTTTTCCTGTGTCACTGCTTATTTCACCAATTTTTACAAGGCATAGGTGATGGATCCTTTCCCAGACCATTTGTAACCCTATCTCATTGCTCCTCTTCTCTTTTTTCCTCTTACTACTGTGCAAAATCTGTATTAAAGAACAGATGAACTCAATGCAGAATGTCATTAGATCAGTTGTGCTGAAATGACTTGCTTATAAGCATTCCTGGTCATCTGAGTGCTTCAAGAAATTCAGGCATATGGCAGATGACCATTATGTAAGGATTGCATCCAAAATATGTCATACTTTAGCCAATAATCTATCATTAATAGCTCATTTACAAAATTGACTCATTAAGATCATCTGAGAGAATATTCCATGCTTATTTTCATTGATCTGAGGTTTATGAGGACTAATAAATACTGTGACTCATCTATTAAGCTCAGATCAATTGCCGAAGACTTTCCCTTTTAGAAAAGAGACTTACACAGATCTAAAAGGATGGGAGGGGCTAGATTGTGTTCTCCTGAGGATAAAAAGGCCAGTGTTAATAATTAACAAGAAGAGTGAAGTGGAGTCAAATTAACCATAATTGAGCCCATAGTGACTGTTAAAGTCAACTCTCATTATCAAAAAACTAATTAGGAAATGAAGAGGTGGAAATCCCACTGGGTTATTCTCTAACTGAACCCACTATCAGCAATAATTTTTTCAGATTTCCTTGAAATGCGCTCTTAGCTTACCATTTTGTACATGAAGCTAATCTTCATTTATTTGAACTGTGGAGAGTTGACACCTGCATGTTGTCCTGTTTGAAGAGATTCTAGTGAACGCTAAAGTAGTGAAACCCCAGACTTTATAGATTTATCCAGTATGAATGCAAACATGAGAATGGATTTATCTTTTTTTTTTAATATTCAAGACTATTTCATTAACTTGAGCTCAGTGTTGTATTCAGAACAGAAACTGTGGTATGATGAACATTAGGGGTGTGCACAGTTCCATTTCCAAATTCAGGGAAATTCAGTGATCTGGCTGCCAGACCACCAAAAATGGACCAGGCAAGGGGAAACTGAAGGCTCAGCCAGAACAAATTATGAGCAGCCAGATCTTTCAACTGATGGGGATCATGGGACTCTCCCTGAGATGGCAGTGGCTCCTCCTCTTCTTACTTCCCCTGCAGCCTCCTTCATCCATTTCCACCACCACCACCCCCGGTGGAGCCCCCACTTGAGACAGATAAGGCCAGAAAGAGAGAAGGTGAGAAAGCCTTCCCTAAGCCTCTACTCCAGAGAAGGTCCCACCGGGAACTCACTTTCCCACCAGCACTTTGCATGGCACAGGAATTTAGCACTGAAGGAGCCTTTGCCCTCCCAGGGCCTGATGGGAGTTTTAGGTTTTTCTCTCTCTGCATTGTTGAAACATTCTGAAAACTTGGCAGGCTTGCAGTCATAAATGTGGCCTACAACTGAAGCACGTTTCATCCTGGTAGGCCTAAAAATGATGGAGAAATTAGCCTCTAAAGTTTCCCCATTGGCACCAATGGGTTGAATCTTACTGTATCAAAAACAGCGCCACCCCTCCTAAAATTGGAAATTTCCCAGTAAACGGAATGGGGGTAGCCAAAAACAGCACTTTTTTGCTGAGTTGCACACCCCAAATGAATGTTATTTATATCTAGAAATTGATACTAGATTTTAATTAGATCCAGAGTAGCCAAACTTAGAAATTATTGCCTAAAACAAGTGTTACACTAGCACTTGAACACTAGTGCGATTCAGTATTTCTCTCCGTCATCCCCACCAACCAAAGACATAATTTTGACTCTGGAGTAGACTTTAAGAAAGTGTTAGAGTACAAGCAAGTGGAGGACCTAGTACTCATGGTTAATATGTTCATTCTATTTCGGTGCTTCTATTCAAAGCCTGACAAGTTTTTCACCCAACCCAAGGATTCTCTGCTGTGTTTTGCAATCCAGCTTTGACACTGCTAATTTTAATGACACATGCTATATTATTTTATACTTACCATATATTTTATTTTTTAAAATTTACTTTATTTATACCCTGCCTTTCTCCCCATGGGGACTCAAGGTAGCTAACATCCCCACACTTTGGTCACAATTTAAAACCAAGTTAATACAAAAAAAATTTAAAAATAGAATTATACAGTGTAGATTCAGGTTAAAATACAGCTAAAATATAATAAATACATTTAAATCTCACAATCCCCCCCTCCATAGTCACACTCACACCCTCCCCAGCAGTATGCCCCTTATCCTTCCCCAAATGCCTGCTGGCACAGAAAGGTCTTTACCTGCTTGCAGAAGGCCAGCAGGGATGGGGCTATCCCGGTCTCTCTTAGGAGGGAGTTCCACTGAAAAGGCCCTCTCCTGTATTCCCACCAAGTGCCCTTGAGCAGGTAGTGGGACAAAGAGAAAATCCCATCATAGCTGTCTCATAGGTTCATAGAAAGAAATATGGTCCTTCAGATAATCTGAGCTGAAGTCATATAGGGTTTTGTAGGTCAGAACCAGCACTTTGAATCGTTCCTGGAAACATGTTAGGTGCCAGTGGGGTTGCTGCAACAACAGAGTTGTACGCTCCCTGTAGCAATCTGGCTATTGCAGTTTGGACCAACTGAAGATTCTGAGCACTTTTCAAAGGCAGCCCCACAAAAAGTGCATTACAGTAACCCAACCAGGATGTAACCAAGACATGTACCTTATTTTTCTTTTCCTAGATAGAAATATGAAATCTGCCAATTGTTGGTATAGGTAGTCAAGTCACATTACTTTTTTGCCAGTAAATCATTTTATCCCAAGAGTGAGAGGATTTAAAGCAAAACTTTGTTTGAATTAACAACTTTTTTTATAATCCTCTTGATGATTCCCACATATAAGTATTCCTGAAATGAATGGAAGTTGTACAAAAGTACTGTTTGCCTGAAAAAATATTTCTCAGTAGATGATCTGTTTTTCTGTTAAATTTTGTTTAAGAAACAATGTGGATTCAGAAAAAAAACCATTCCATTTTATAAGATAATATAATTATTTCAGCAGGCTGCCATCTTTTTCAGACAGTACCCTAAAGTAAACCTTGACCTGCATCAATCTTCCATAGAACATTTTTCTTTACTTTTTGTTTAACTACAGAAAGATTTTTTCTCCTTTTTTCATTTTCCACAAAGTCTTTCAGTAATTCTTTCACAAAACAATTTCTGGTTCTGAGTATATTTCCATAATAGTTTAAGGCAATATATATAAATGAAACCTTACAACCACAGAAATATCAGACTTGGGGAATGTTGACATTTCTTGACAGTATTATAAAAGCAAGACATTATTATGAGAAGTATGCCACTGATGCCAATTGGAGACATACCTATTGAGAAATAGAGATGCATAGCCTGCAGTTTGCGTGCTACTAAAACTCCTTTTGAATGCAACGCTCGCCCTCTTTTACTTCAAGCTCTACCAGTTAGCTAGATGGCAAAAAAGGAGAGAAAATGCTCTTCCATTACTGCTACTTTTAATGCTGGGACAGTGATCTCTATGTGTAATATCAGTGGAGAAGTGCCACTTTCACTGAAGATTGCTGGAAGCAAAAGACAAAAACCTGTACTGACCCTCAAGATCTCAGCAGGAGTTCTCTTTTTTTACCACTATCAAACTCTTTTAATGAAATCACCCTTTTTTCTCCCCCGCCCCGCCCTGCACTTTTTTTTACCAGCAATACCCAAAACTTTGGGGTTTGTGTATTGTATAAATATTATTGGGGTTGTTGAATGCCTTTGTTCTTTCAGAAACAATCATGCAAAAGCAACATTTTCAAAGGATCTCTAGACTTGAGATATCACTGACCAGAAGGTTTTACCTTTCCCATCATCTTTCTTAAACTGATGGGGCAGTGGGAAGCACAGAGATTGTCAAAAAGTGGATATATATATGTGTGGCATGTGCATTCTGGGTAAACCGCAATCCACTTTGGTGTCCTGAATTTTGGTGGGGGCCCCGATCCATTTTTCAGGAGCCTCCTGAATTTGGGGAGGGGCAGATATCTGTTTCACTCTGTGGTGCCAAAAGATTAATTTCCTATCCAGCCCATTATGGGGGAGAGGGGCTTCCCAGGCTCCCCTTCTCGTCAGTTTAGACATTCAAGCTGTGTCTAGTCTACTCTACAGAAGAAGTGCTACAGGCAGATGTGTGCACTTTAAGGAGGCTTCTTACCTGTTTCTACTCTAGAGGAGAAGTTCTGCAAGCATGCCTGTATGCTTTAAGGAGGCATCTTACCTGTTTCTACTCTAGAGGAGAGGTGCTGCAGGCAGGCATGCTTTCTCTCCCAGTCCTGCACCACACCACACATTCTTTCCAAGCCATTTAAAGTAGGCTTCTTAAAGCTGTTTCTACTCTAGAGGAGTGATGCTTCAGGCAGGCACGTGTGCTTTTAGGAGGCTTCTTAAAGTTGTTTCTACTCTAGAGGAGAGGTGCTGCAGATAAGCACACGCGCTTTTACTCCCAGACCCCTTCACCATGCCATCTACTCTTTCCAAGGCATTTTAAGGAGGCTTCCCCACTTCCAGGTAAGGAAGAGCGATGACCTCCTGAAGCTATCCTCCCTGCTGGCACGCTTCAATCTCCTTTCTGCTTTGAGTTTAATGCTTCCTTACAGCTGTTTCTACTAGTTTCTACTCTAGAAGTGAGGTAACTGGTAGTAGTTTTCAGGGAATGAGGGGTTTGTTTTTGTTTGCTGGGATTAATGAAAATATTAAACTGTGATACTGAATAGGGGAGGAGGAGCCAAGATTGGCTCCCACTTGCTTTTGTTGCAGGTGGGTTTTTGTACCGGGAGGGCTCTTACGATTGTGAGCTCCCAAAGGAGCCGGCTCCAAACAGATCCACACTCAAGTCGAATGCACATTCCCTCAACTCCCTTGTGCAAATAAGTTAGGCATCCTTAATGTAAAGTATCCATTTTTACTGTAATGAAAACGTATCTTAAATATTAGCATACCACATATTTAATGAGCAGAGATGCAGTTGGGATAAAGTTGCCTTCTAATAATCAATCCTCCTTACTGGACCAGATGAAATGAAGATAAACTTAATCCAATAAAATTCTGAAGCATGTCTGTCTATTTATATTATATAAAACATACATTGGCAAATCTGTATTAATTTACATGGCGTACATTGTTTTATTTCTGTTCAAATCCCTACATGTACACTTGCATATCCAATCTACTGAATTTCTGCCTAACATGCATATAATGCTTTTATTCTTATACTGCTGTAAGGTTTTTTTTAATTGGGACACTGAAAAATAATTTCATTTTAAGTCATCACTTTAGCTGGCAAAAATATTAACTGTAAAGCTTGGGGCCTGATATCTGATGATTCATAAACTTGATTACACTGGTGAACAGGAGCTCAATAAACAAATATTTTACATGGGAATGGTGGAAGATCCAGAATCCATGGAATTAGGGTTAAGGTTGGTTGTTTGGCCACACAATTTGGAGTTTTGCTTGTATGCTTTCATGTAATTTCGGCTGTATTTCTGTGTTACCACATGATCCAAATGTGGGGGGAGAGGTTTCCACTGAGAAAAAGTGCTTCAATGACTGGGTTGGGACAAAGCTGGTAGCTACTCCTTCTTTAGATACTTACTCCCACAGTCTCTGCAAACAGGAGTGCAGAGAACAAATAGAGGAAAACAGGTGTTTTGCTTGGGGAAAGCTTTATCAAGAGCCCTTGAGTGCTGTGGCACTACTAATAAGCGGTGACTGAATGGATGTTGTACATCCTAGAAAATTTGTGTCACATTTGTTTTAGAATAATAGAATCATAGAAGAGTTGGAAGAGACCTCATGGGCCATCCAGTCCAACCCCCTGCCAAGAAGCAGGAAATCGCATTCAAAGCACCCCCGACAGATGGCCATCCAGCCTTTGCTTAAAAGCCTCCAAAAAGGAGCCTCCACCACACTCCGGGGCAGAGAGTTCCACTGCCGAACAGCTTGTGGATAACTATGTCAGCAACACATGCAAGCTAGTTGCCCTGCTGTAAATTACTTGCAGTGTAGACTGAAACGTATCAGAAAGGATTAGGTTTTTTTCGGGTAATGTAGATCCAATTCTTCTTGAAGATAAAGGGGATGCCTTGAGAGAGGAGAGCAATTGCAAAGGAGGCATGTATGGGACACATAGAATTAAAACTGTCAGCAGACATACTGCATTTTTGGAAATACACAATCTATTCCAAGATTCCAAGATTATGATGATGAAACCCAAGAACAGGGACAACAGTTTCAATCCTTAGGGAGAATAAAGGCAGCATTGGATGATTCTGTTGATGGAAGCATGCCTATCAGTTCCTAAAAGAAGACGACATGTGATTCCTTCTTGAAAGGAACAAGAGAAATGTTGTATGGCCTGGTAGTACAGTAGAGTCTCACTTATCCAACACTCGCTTATCCAACGTTCTGGATTATCCAACGCATTTTTGTAGTCAATGTTTTCAATACATTGTGATATTTTGGTGCTAAATTTGTAAATACAGTAATTACTACGTAGCATTACTGCGTATTGAACTACTTCTTCTGTCAAATTTGTTGTATAACATGATGTTTTGGTGCTTAATTTGTAAAATTATAACCTAATTTGATGTTTAATTGGCTTTTCCTTAATCCCTCCTTATTATCCAACATACTCGCTTATCCAACGTTCTGCCGGCCTGTTTATGTTGGATAAGTGAGACTCTACTGTATTTATTAAGGGATCACATAGATATTGCTTTAACTTGGAACCTTTGCAGGGCTCAGAATTCACAAAATAAGTGTATGTGACTGCAGATATGTACCCTTAATTTCACGTAGGTTAGTTAACACACTCATAAGAGTTGTCAGTGAAAAGGGCCATAACACAATTTAGCTACTTGAGCCAGGAAACATCAAATAAATAAATAAAATAAAATAAAACAAAAAAACAAGTTGAGGCAACATAGGCGTGAGCAAATTCTATTCATGCTACATCCATTTCCTCAACTAGGTTCCCTTGAGGCCTTGGCTCAAGGACCTGCATGGAGATGAAGCCAAGAATGGTTTGATGAAGTGGCTAGGTTCAGGGAGAGGTTGGGAATGAGAGGACACAGAAGAGGAACGTCTTCTAGTGGGAAGAACTATAGTAGTTACAAGCACTTGAGACTTTGTATAAGGACAATGGTCATCAGCAGCTGATCCAGAGGTGCATCGGGATCAGTTGTGCTGCTTTGAGAGACCATTCCTTCCAAACAAAACTTTTTAAAACCCTGTAACAATAAAATAAGTCGATGTTACTGTCAAATTCTGTCCTGATTTTGTTTTGCTTTTTAACATTTGGAACATATTGCTTTAATTAAAGTTACTCATTAACACTTTCATATTAATGCTTTGAGAATATGTAAAATAGGGGTGGACTCAAGAATATGCCCCAGTGAATCCTGATGGAGATCATCCACTCTTTAGGACTGAAGAACAATAATTATAGCATGCTGCTAAACAAGAATTTAGGGGGAAAACACCCTTGTTGTGTGTGTGTGTGTGTGTGTGTGTGTGTGTGTGTGTGTGTGTGTTTCTGACTAAAACTCCAGAATTCCTCAGCAAGCTGGGACACTTGCCATAGTTCCAAAGGGATTCTGGAAACTCTAGGTGAAAAAGCATTTTTCCATCCTTTGTACTAAATTATGCTACTGAGAGTAGAAGCAGTTTTGTAATTTTGTTCTTATTTATTAATTAATTTGGTTTAAAGCCATTTTTCTCCCAAAACAGATATTCAAGGAAACTCACAAGGTTAAAAATAAACACACATAAAAAGAATAGATTATAATGTTCTTAAAAAGTTTTCCATTGTAACATTCTATTAGGGTTAAAATGTTTTAAGAACACAGATAAAAAGTACAGGGTGTTTGAAAAAGAATTCCCTTGTTTTAATGTGTTTTAACTTAAAACTAGGGAGTTCTTTTTCAAACACCCTGTATATAAACAACCCATTAAATGTCCCCTTTCTGACAACTGGTCAGTTGCCAAAAGTTAGTTGTTCATGAAGGTGACTTGTCTCAATGAGCCAGTGCTATATTAGTAGTTTATGAAACTGATTTGTCTCAAGTAGCCAACATTAAGATTAAGAATAGTTTAGGATTTACATGTAGCTCTTAATTGTAGTTGTTTGAAAATGGTTTTGAAAGCTTCCAGTGCAAAGTGGGGGGAGGCACATAAGCCTGAGCCCAGAGATAAGTCAGGGGTTATTGTTAAATCTACTTAGTGTTTCTATGTCTTTCATGGTGCTTAAGCAAGTTCTAACAATGCCTTTGTTTGCTAGACATCTTCATTCTTTTTATTAGCACTTATCAAACACAGAATTAAATGTGCTAGATTGACTACTAAACAAAACAAACACTAAATAACAGTTTATGGGAAAGTTCAATTAAATGCATGCATTGGTTTATTTGTTATTAATGTTTTATTACTGATTAAGGTTTGTTAAGTGACATTGTTTGTTTCCATTGGTTCAAGGTATCTTAGTTTTCATCCAGAATAACAGTACCCATGCACTGAGTTGAAGGATTTCATTGTTTGTTATGGTTTTGAAATCTTGTCTGGGAAATAGATAGCAAAAGCACTACCCGAGCTTTGTCTATTTAGATCCAGTATATAGTCCTCTAGAAATTATTAGATTGCAATGCCATTTCTTCAGACAACACATCTAAGGATTCATAAGAGTGGTAGTCCAACAGGTTCTCCACTCCTAATTTAAATGCTTCATTAAGTATAAACAGATAGTGTGGTATTTCTCTGTGTTCTCATAGTTACAAAATAGGAGTGATAAAAATTCTATACCTTTCATTCTGTTGACAAACTGATAGCGTAATCCTGCTGAACTCAGTAGATGTAAGAAACAGTATGTTTGAGATTGAGGTTTACATTTACAAGTCCCTTGCAGAGAATTCTTTTATGTTTACTCATGCCCCTTCTACACTTGCCATATAAAATCCAGATTATCTACTTTGAACTGGATTATATGGCAGTGTAGAAAGAGCCCCAGACAGTCCATTGATTCTTTATAGCCAAAATCCAAGTTTTAATCCCAGGTAGGGTATATCCATTGAAATAGTGGAAAGCTAGTAGATTCCAGTGATTCAACATGTCTACTCTTGATAGCAATTCATTCAATTTAAGCATATCCAGTAGTTGTGTCAATGTATATTCTGGCCCCTTGATCAGTCCCAACCAAAGGCATATGCATATCATCTCCAGGCTTCTTTTTGGATAACATCCAATCTCCTTCACTAAAACATCTTGTACATTTACAAAACGACTACACTTCGGTTACATCAAATGTGTAAATGGACTATCTAAATATATTTTGCTAGAAGTATCTTGGTGACTCTGGCAGGTCAACTTCACACATGTAATCACATTGCTATTCTGATGCCCTCACAGCAGAATTACCAAACACAAATATTCACAATTAAGGTCTAAGTAGTTTATGACAGAATGAAAACTAAATAATTTCACATCTTTAATCTTAACCCTGTAGTAACAAAAGGTAGGGTAAGTAATTGCAAACTCTTTGTTTTGTTTTTCTTTTTCTCTATTCATCAAGCACTTTTGTGCAATGGGAAGTTTCACAAGCACTTGCAAGAGGTATTTGTTCCCTTGGTCATCCGTTACATTGATCTCATGGAATCATCCATTGCCCAGTCCCTTCACAGAGGTCTTGAACAAGAGTCATGGCAGCCTGTCAAGTAAGTGTTTCCAGAAGACCTAAGCCCACTATTCCAGTAAGATCTTGAGTCCCCATTTGGTTTGTGGCACTCCTTGATGTTCCTTTCTTAAATTCATTTGTATTATTGTACTCCTGCATTGTTTATTTCTTCACAGGACCATCACCAACAGTCTTCCCAATGTAGCTCTTCCAAAAGTTCCAAGTTTGCCTCTTAATCTTCCACAGATCCCTAGTTTTTCTACACCAACCTGGATGGCCTCTTTATGTGACTCCACGTGTGTATTCTTGATTGATCTTTAAACGTTGAGTGTGTGTTTGTGTTTCAGCTCTGCACGGCCTTGCTGGTGTCATTGTACAGCTGTATTTGGACTGCATGGTGTTTGTGATTATTTGGTTGGAAATTACAGCTTTTTGGTTGAGAGCCAAGCATGGAATGTCATTGGGTTGTGCTTTTTGGTGTGTAAAATCTCAGTAGGATGTTGCTTAAAATTAACTAGGTAAAGGTTTGTTGTAGTACACTTAGCAGTCATCACCCGTAATTACATAATTGCACCTATTTAGGTAATAAGCAGTGTGGAAACACTTTATATTATCATATTTGAGAGTGTTTTTTTAAAATGTCAATAGCTCTTTGTGTTTTGGCATGCTATTACTAATCCGCTGCATTTGCCAAAGAATTCTGAAAATAGCAAATAGCAGCAATTGGTTGCATTATTTTATGAGATTCTTCATACAGTGCTTCCAACATTAATAGAGTTCAGTTTCCACTTAATTAGACTCTGGCTGGAAGAGGTCCCTTGTCTGTATAAAAAAAATAGTAAACAGGATATTATACTTTAAATGAACAACTTCACCACTGTGCATGATTTTCTACAACAGAGGAAAACTTTTGGGGAGATTTTAAATGACGCCCATTACAAGCTTTCAATAAGCAGAGCATTGTTCTAGAAACATAAGAAGAAAGGAATATGTAATGAATGTATTAGCAATGTGCGATTTTTGGTTCCTCTTCTCTTTGCAAGCATTGGCTTGACAGTTCTATTGGTTATATTCAGAGGATGTTTATGTAATCAAAATGACATAATTCACATATAAGAGGTGGGGGGGGGGCTCAATGAACAACTCCAGGGTCTGCACATGTTAAAAGGAAAAACATTGAATATTCAGAATTCATTCATGACTGTAAAACACTATAAAGGGGAGCATTCTCTCTTGTAACAACAAGTTTCAAGTCCCACTTCTGCTTATTTTATAACAGAAACTTGATAAGATACCAAACTAACAGTTGTAGTAGTTTAAATTTGTCTAATAGTCAATATAAGGGAAGCCTGATAAATAGCCAAATGGGAGAAGAAAAAGGATAGAATAGCCCTTTTCTTGATGTAGTTGTCTCCTACTTTCAAATGGTGTATTGGATCGCCATATCTAGTTATGCCATGAATGTGCTGAAAGTGTACAATCAAGCATTTTATTCTTTTCCCTCCATGAAATCTTAGTACAGAGCTGAATCACTGATGGAAGTTTCCAGTAATTTTTTGATACTGCAGTTGTTATACTTTTATCATATCTAAGTTATCCTTTTACTCACAATTTGCAGGATCTCTCTCAGCCTTCTTCAGGATAGTTCATACTACGTTTTAAACATAGCCAGTTTAACAGGAATGGTTATTGAGATAATCTCTCCATGTGCTACCATAGATTAGCTAGAAGCTACTTTCTTTAACAACTTCCAGAGTTATATCTACCTATCTAGTGTGTTTTTGTAAAATTTAAATTATTTCTTGAATCTGGCATTGTTTTGTAGTTCTCTTAGTATTTTGTTTGTATGGTACTCTGAGATCCCATGTTTATTTATTTATCATGTCAGAAGGGAACTAAGAGTACAGTTGTAATGTATTTGAAAAGACAAAGTTAAAAATTTGGCATTATACTAAATGTCCTTTGACCAGAAGCTGGCCACTTGGCGTGCCTCTGGTGACGCTATAAGGAGATCCTCCATTGTGCATGTGGCAGGGCTCAGACTGCATTGTAATAGTTAGTTTGTGGTTTGCTCTTCTCCACACATGACGTGGACTCCACTTTGTGGCCCCATTTCTTAAGGTTAGCTCTGCATCTTGTGGTGCCAGAGCACAGTCTGTTCAGTGCCTTCCAAGATCCTGTGTTGAAGGAAGAGATCTAAATATTTAAATGCATACACGTAGCTTACTGAAAAATAATAATAATTCAGCAATTTTAGCCATATATGGCTTTGTATAGTTTTTCTGATATCTCTTCCTTTCATAGCATCCAAAATTTGATAACTATGACATTTTGTAATATTGTTTCCATATTCTGGGTGACCGGATTTTGCCGAGTTCTTCTTGATACCACCCCCAATCCCCAAGTGTGTTTCTTCCCTCCTAGCCACTATTGGTGGTGTTCATCCATATGCCTCCCTCTTTTGATCCAGTCTTCACCATCTTACAGAGAAAGAGGGAGCAGCCAATGCTCCTCTCCCTTCACCTAGTTAGTCAGTTAAGAAAGAACATGTAAACAAACAGCAACAGCCAAGAAGAGAAGTGGTTGTGACAAAATGCTAAAGAGCTTCTCAGAGATGTTTTTGCTGGAACACAGACTTCAGCAGTTGCTTTATAATACAAATCCATAACACCAGACCCAAAGTTGTATGTAGAATATGGTGTAAGCACCCCTGACATAGGAACAGATTGTAAGTGTAAGCATTATGAATGTATGAGACAATTTTATATGAAGTCAGAGCATTGGTCCACCTACTCCAGTTTGGTTTTCTCTGACTGGCACAGGTATTTCATAAATGTGATACCTTATCTCTTTGATCCAGAGATGATGGAAATAGGCCTTGAAACATTCTTGATACATCCCAAGTGCTTTTCTGCACTGGTTCTTGGCACTTTGAATATAATTTAGATGTACATTAATTGCGATCTTCAAGTTTAGGGTCCTCAAACTCAGACCCGCAGCCCTCCCAGGTCATTTACCCACCCCTCGCTCTAAACCTTAGACTTAAGGTCACCCTAAGTCTGAAACGACTTGAAGGCACACAACAATAACAATCCTAATTAACTTGACTGAGCTGATCAGCCAAAAGAAAGCCCACACTTCCCATTGAAATACTGGTAAGTTTATGTTGGCTAAAATTGTACTTGATTTTAAATATTGTATTGTTCTTTCAATATTATTTTTTGCACTAAAATAAGATATATGTAGTGTGCATAGGAATATGTTCATGTTTTTTTCAAACTATAGTCCATCCCTCCAACAGTCTGAGGGACCGTGAACCAGTCCTCTGCTTAAAAGGTTTGAGGACCCCTGTTCTAATACTTGAAGGAGGCAAATAAAAAACTTCTAAAAATTAAGAAATCACCACTTGCTCAGAATGTCGCCTGATCTCTGCAAAGAACTTTCAAATTTTGCTCATGCTTCCAGTTAAAAATCTTTTGTTGAGATTTAGATTGACGAAAAAAATTATTAGATGGTTTGTTAAATAGATCCATATTTATTTTAAAATTTTATATCTCCTGATTTTTTGGCTTTTTAAAAAAGGCCTTGTTTCATGCACAGTATTTGTTTCATGTACAATATTATTAAAATATTATATACAATTATCTTAACACTCCTTGTATGAATATATATGAAACATCAATGAATGTCTTATTTAAACTCCTGACTTCAAGATATTTTAAAATCTTCCAAAAATCTGAAATCCAAAATCCTTCTGGTTCCAAGCATTTTGAATAAGTGATGCTCAACTCAGATAGGAAGGGAGACTTTATAGACATATTTGCATTCACTTAACAGGTCTTCCATATTTCCCCCTTCACCTCCTATATTAAAATGCATTTTAAGTATTAAATTATATTTTATTAAATTTGGTTATATTTTATATATTATTTTGTCATTTTCTGTGCTAGTTAAATTGTTTCCTACTTCTGTCGGTGATGATAGTTGTTATTTTAATGCAAATTTTATTTTTTAAATGTAACTACAATTAATAACAATCTGTCTGCCAGTATTCAGTTTTACACCTTAAAAATTCAAAAATTGGGGACAAAGCCTTTGTGTCATACAACTTGCTTTATTCTACATAATTTGCTGGCTTCAGAGACAGTAAAGGGTACTGTCCTACCACCACCGATGTTATAGCATTATTTGCTTCTGCACTTGGAAAGAAGGAGAGATGCCTTGTCTTTTCTGTCTAACATCCAAATACCTTGGGCTGACTCATTGCATAAAACACACACAATTTCTGTCAATTAACTGTAGCATATAGCTGTTCTACTAGCATTTCTATTCAGAACAAAAGCTCTCTCTTTTTCATGTGCGGGGTTAGAAACAGTATATGTGTGTTCTTATCTATTATGAGAGTCTCAAGAACATAATTACTTTGTTTTCACTTGTTTTTGCTGTTCCTCCTCTATAATGGTACATTTGGGGCATTGTGCATTAAGGTTGAGGAGGTATTGAGAGAGCCAAATGCAGTGTGTAGCATTCAGTGTTCTCTTTGATTGGTCCCTTGAGAGGCTAACACAGAGGACACATTGGCTAGACATGAAAAGCATGCCTGAATTGTGCTTGGAGTTGTCTAGGAAAACACCCAGGAAAGCAGGAGCGAATTTAAACAGTGTGCCAGGGAAAAAGGCTACAAGCATATAATTAGCCAGGATAGGTAGTCTCCCTGAAAGATACTCATTTATTTTCCTTCACTGTTCACTTCTACAGTTCTTAACAAAGCGACATACTCCAGGGCTTGTTTTGAGTAATCAGGAATGTGAGCAGAGGACAATCTGATATTCCTGTGAGATTTGAATAAGATGATGTGTAATACATCAAGCTAACATATAAAGCAGAGCGGTAAAAACACAGATTTTATTTATAGGGATTGACTACAATTAATATTAATGTTCTTAGTAGCACATTCTTCCTAGTTCTTGTTTTATGTGGAATGCTTGGATACTGTAGATAGGGAAAGGATTACCTGGACAGGGCTCAGTTGAACCAAGCAATCTAGGTTTCAAGGTAATAGGATATGTTGCTGTATCTTGTACTGTAAGCTGTTACTCAACATATGACAATAGTTTACAGCAAGCCCGTTGTATCCATGGGGTTCAGTTCTGAGAGCCATCATAGATATGAAAAAAACTTGGATGATCAAATCCCATGTTATTAACTGATGACAATATGAATGCATGCACTTCAGCATGTCCATGTTCACATGCCACCATGTAATAATATAGTATGTAACAATTCATGGTTACTGGAAATCATAAATCTTGGTCAATGAAAAATAAAACTGAAAATAAAATACAGTGGACCATTTTGTTCTCATGGATCCAGAGGGCCTAATGTATTTTATTTTCATTTTTATTTCAATTAAGTGTTGACTTACAATTCAGCAGATGATTGTAATTCTTGTTGTCATTAAGATTAGAAAGTGGGTTTAGGACAAAGTTCTGAGCTTTCAAAACAGTGAAATTCATGAATTTTTTTTACAGACTACCATTTCACAACAAGTTTTGGAAATGTACTGGCAGAGGGAGGGAATTGTTTGGTTTCTTATATATTTCACCTGGCTTTTGTACAATTGACTGGACTCATGATATATTATGCCATAATTTAATGCTCAGATTAAGATAATGGACTTCATGACATAACACTATGCAGGCTTTTTTGTCATCTGCACAATTCTGTGCCAACATGTTCTACTTAAACAGGCAAGGCCTATCTTTTAAAGGATATCTGACAAAAATATTCCCCTTGAAACTATCATATGCTTGGAAGGTTGTCCAGGCCAAGACTTATATAAAGGCAACAGATTTTTAAGTGGGGAGACCACAGGCCCACTGAGAAGGTATGCAGTTTATCTCTTTGCACCCTTCTGCCAACTGCTTTGGCCTGATTTTACTTGGAGTTCCTTGTGCAGTTCTGAAAACCACACGTTAAGAATATGGACAGGCTAGAATATATTCAAAAGATGGTGGCTGAGATATTTAAATGTCTGGAAATCAAATCTAATGCGGAAAAGATGGAGTTAGCTATGTTTAGCTCTAAAAGAAAGTATTGAGAAGTAACCTGAAGGGCTGTCACACATAATTTTTCTGCTGCTCCCAAAGCAACACTTTCAAATTATAAGAAAAGGGGATTCTGATTAAACTTTAGGAAGAACATCCTGGTGAAAGAACTGCTTCACAGTAGAGATAACTACCTTGGAAGATGGTGGACCTCTCCCATGTTTGGGTTTTTAAACAAAGGATACATTTAATTTATTTCCAACATTTATATCCCGCCCTTCTCATCCAAAGTATTTATTTAAAGAGCAATCTCTCAAAGACTGTAGAAGAATAATCACATACACACTGTGGTCCTAAAAATAAAATCTTCCTTCTGTGAGGTTTAAGGCTTGCCGCACATACGTGTGTACCACTTTGCCTCTTGCCGCACATACATGTGTACCACTTTGATCTGCTAGAAAGTACAATACTATTTATTTTTCCTGTTCAGAGAAGAAGATCATACCAGCAGCTTCAAGGAACATGTTGCCTTAGTAATGCTGGGAGCTTCAAGGGAGCTCATGTCTTAATCATGGCTGGAATTAGCCCTATTGTGATGCAGGGAGAAGCAAAGTTCTGCATCTGGTTTGGGAAGACTGAATCTTGACTTATGCAACCTTAACATTTGTCTCAACCTGAATGCATGCCTAGAATGGAATAGGAATGTTATTGGTGAATTTAGGGATGTCCCAGACACAGATGAACATAAGACTGCATGAGATCATATGTTACTTTGTTGTGTAAGGTTCTATCTCACCTCCTAGCTGCTAGGAAACTGTTCATTTGCACCATAAATATTTGCAGCTTTGAAGATTTTTTCACATAAGTTAACACATTTAGAAATAGAAAAGTGGTAGTGGAACAGAAATTAATTTCACACAATAGGACTTCTGTTTCCCTAGGGATGGGATTCCTCTGTTTTAGGATCATAAGAAAAAGCTGCTACAGAATTAAAATCAAAGAAACAGCATGAAGAAATGAAAAGAAGAAACCTCATTGGGATATGTTCAGTTAGATTATCCCCAAAAGGTAACTTTTCCAAGTTCTGAAAGGAGTAACTTCCTTTACAGTTCATTCAAGGCCATTCGCATGCTAGTGTGGCAATTGATCTGCTCCAGATTTTGATCTGAAGTTGAAAATAGCTGTACAAGGTGGTGGATGTATTTTGAAGTTAGTGGAGCTTAGTGGATGGACAACAAACCTTGTCTCCAATGGGATCAGGCATTTAGATGCAACCATGCTTTCTTTTGCAGTTTGGTCAGATTTTTGTCCAGGATGTATTTTTATAAAGATCTCAAGATTTGGTCAGAAGTAAGCAAGAGGCAATTTCTTTCTCATTTTGATGCTACCATCCCTACCCCAAGGAGGGTTAAAATAACAATGTCAAGTTGCCAATTGAATTTGGTAAAATCAGAGATGAGTAATCCATATATCTCTGCAGATATTGTTGGATCACAGCTCTAAGCAACCCTTCCTGTTATCTAGGCCACACATTCTGGACCCAGCATTTGGAGATCCATGTGATAACATCTGTATCCAAACTAGAGTAAGACAAATGTTTCCTACCCATCTTTTATGACAGCATGAGAAGGATCAGCTACCAGTTTCTTTCAGGTAATGCAGAGGCAGATGTCCTACCACTTTCTTGATAACATTAAAGAATCAGCAAACATTTTACCAAAACCCTGAGCTGAATTCATTGAGTACTTGGCTTAGCCATTAGTTCAGAAATGCTGTAGTGGTAATATGCAAGAAAATATGCAGTACATCACTAGAGAAGGAGAATGAATTACTTTTGAAATACCTTGCTGGTTTCTTCAGAATTTTTTTAAAGCCGTGTCTGAGTGAATTTTTTATGGATACTTAAAGGGCTGTCCCATAGTGGAAAGCGTAGTCACATTCTTTTTTGCCCCTGTACTGGGAATGCATGGCTCAGCAGTACTACCTGTGAAAAAGACATTGCATGTTTTGTTGATCATAAAATTGAACATGAACCAATAGTAGAATACTGCTTCACAGAAGACAAATTCTATTTTTGCCTACATTAATAAAGCATAATTTACAAGTTGAAGGAGGTAATAGTAACACTGTATTCTGTCCTGGTCGGGCCTCATATGGAGCAATGTATTCATTTCTGAGTACCTCACTTTAAGAATAATAAAGAAATGCTGGAGCAGGTTCAGATAAGGGCTAGAAGAAAAATGGTGAACAAAGTATGAGGAAAGGGTTTTAAAGCTTGGCATATTCAATCTGGTGGCAAGAAAAGTGAGTGGTGGCATGGTGGCTGTCTTTAAACATCTCAAGGGCTATCAGAGAGAGGAGGGAACAAGCATGTTTTCTGCTACTCCAGTGAGTAGGAAAAGGTATAATGGTTGGAAGTTATAGAAGGGTACATTTTCATTGAACATTAGAAGAAACTTCTTGATCATATGAGCTGTTAAGCAATGGTGCCAATTGCCTAAATAAGTGATATGGTGTACTTTTCTGAGTTCAAATAGAGGTTGGGGATGCTTTAGCTGGAAATCCTGCATCCAGAAGAGGCTGGACTTAGTGGTCTTTGAGCCCCTTCCACCTTCATAATTCTATAAGTCAGTGGTTCTCAGCCTGGGGTCCCCAGATGTTTTTGGTCTTCAACTCCCAGAAATCCTAACAGCTGGTAAACTGGCTAGGATTTCTGAGAGTTGTAGGCCAAAACACCTGGGGACCCACAGGTTGAGAACCACTGCTATAAGTGCTTATACAAGAGAGAGAATGCTATAGCCTCTGAACAATAACAGGAAAATAGAAGTCATATAATAATCCCCAAACCAGCAAGCAAAAGAGCCTACACTCCCAAGAAACAGTGTAAAGAATATTCATATTTTCACTCAAGAGGAAAGGGTGTTTCAACACAGCAAGAAAATCTTGTCTTTAAAAAAACTTGCAGGAATGCCAAAGTTTTCCACGTCATATGAAACAGCAAAATGGCAAGCATTTCCTCCCTGTCCCCTTCAATTTGTTCAAAAAGCTTGTGTGCAAAAATATTATTTCTTCCCATTTTCTTAAACAAAGACACAGAGCGGCCAAGTTTCTTGATTTTTTTTTAAAAAAAATTGCACACAAGCAACCTATCCAGTACTCATTATTTTCAAAACATTTATGCAACCAAATAGTAGTCATTGTAGTTAATACAAAAAAAGACTTCATAACCAGAAATACATGCAGAAAAAATGTGCAAGAAGATTCACCTGACAAGGAGGAAAAATTAGGTTTTTTGTTTGTAATATTAAGAACAATGGGGATTCACATCCCTACTATCAAGTTACTTCTCCTGTTTCAGCAGGTAAAGTTGTTATAAAACAGGACCACCCATGAGCAAACGCAACAGCCAGGGTTAGCCGTGATTCCCTCACCATAGAAGCACACAAATTATGACTTGCCCCTTCCAGAGTATTCTAAGAGGAACAGTATGAAATAAGAAGTATATTTCTAGTTACACCCGATTGAGAGATGTCTTCCTTTTTGGCCTTTTTTTTTTTTTGACATTTTTGGCCATCTTGGGGCTGCTGAAGATTCCCAGGAGCAAAAAGATTGGCCTTCCAAGCAAGATAATAGTAATTCCAAAACACTTCGATGTTCTTGTTTTTTAAAACCACTTGAGATTGATCTTTGTTTTCTCTAGTATGTGATTCAAATATTGCTAGCAACGTTTTTGGGGTTATCATTTCTACAGTAACGGATCAGCAACATCAGAAGATCTCTTCTGGAAACTTGATGCACTACAGATGTTTGTTTTCGATCTCCATTGGCCAGAACCAGAATTTGCCCATCACTTAGAACAGAGGCTTAAACTCATGGCCAGTGATATGATAGAAGCCTGCATCAAAAGGTACTTACACATTTTCTGATGTTATCTAACACGTAATATTTGGAAATGTTGACAAGTTTTGGAGGACATTGGAAAAGATGCTGTGAATGGGTCCCGTCTTCTCCTCCTTCCTCTCTTCAGGGAGCCCTTCCACACAGCTATATAACCCAGAATATCAAGGCAGATGATCCACAATATCTGCTTTGAAATGTGTTATTTGAGTCCACACTGCCACATAATCCAGTTCAATGTGGATTTTATACAGCTGTGTGGAAGGAGCCTGAGGCTGGATCCACACTGCCCTACATCCCAGGATCTGATCCCAGATTATCTGATTATCCCAGATTATCTGGCAGTGTGGACTCATAATCCAGTTCAAAGCAGATAATCTGCTTTGAACTGCCTACTAAAATTACCAGTTTATTTTTCTCAGTCTTAAAGGTGTACAAGACCCCTTTACATGATAGATGTACCGTATATTAGCTCTAATATCAGAGACCCTATACCTCCAGATCTTTGTTGCTAAGGAACATGAAAGAGAAGGTGCTGATGCATTTCTGTCCCACCTATAGGCTTCCCAGAGGCATCTGGTTGACCTTTCTGTATACAAACCTGTATTAAATAGGCCTTTGGTCTGATCCAACACAGTTCTCCTTCCATTCTTATTTTATCTGCAACACTCATAGCAATTGCCATATGACCTTGTGGCAGCAGAGAATGTACACTGGACTTTAGTTGATTCTAATGAGAGCAATTCTAATATCTCTTTTTCCCTTTTACCACATACTTTTGAATTGCTCTTCTGTGAGAATTCTGTTATATAAAAGAACAAATATATATTTTTGTCTATATCAAAATCTATCACACTTAGGTATAACCATATTTTTCAGACTGTTAGAAGTACTTATCCAACGTTCTGGATTATCCAATGCATTTTTGTAGTCAATGTTTTCAATACATCATGATATTTTGGTGCTAAATTCGTAAATACAATAATTACTACATAGCATTACAGTGTATTGAACTACTTTTTCTGTCAAATTTGTTGTATAACATCATGTTTTGGTGCTTAATTTGTAAAATCATAACCTAATTTGATGTTTAATAGGCTTTTCCTTATTATCCAACATATTTGCTTATCCAACATTCTGCCATCCCGTTTATGTTGGATAAGCGAGACTCTACCGTACTTGAATATGCTATGTGACAATCTGTCTTTTGTTTTTGCTGTGTGAAAATTGTGCTGAAAGCTTATTTGTCAGATAGCCTTTAACACATCGTGTGGTTTAGTGTTTGGTTATATTACCCAGTTAAATAAAAATCTAACCTTCAGATTTGTGAACATATTTCACTACTTGAATATTTTAAAACACTTCTAGTTTGATTTTCAGTGCATGAAATAAATAGATTTAATTATGGTTTCACTTTTACGCTTCATTTATCTCAAAATATGACAGATCTTTCTTGCATGATTTAATAGAACGAGAATTGCTTTTGATCTAAAACTCCAGAAGATGAGCAAATCAACGGACTTGCGTATTCCTGCTTCCGTATGCACAATGTTCAACGTTCTAGTTGATGCCAAGAAGCAAACTGCTAAACTGTGTGTTCTGGATGGTGGTCAGGAGGTAAGCAAAAATGTAAACATACTAAAATCCATGCAATAGCACAAAAATAGTGCTTGAGAACATTGCTTTTTTGGACAATAATGCCTTGAATCCTCAAACCATCTAGTTGAAAGAGTCTGGAAATTGTCATCCAAAAAATGTAATGTGCCCAGGTTCTACACAGAAAGTTCAGTTTGCTCTGGACTAGCTCTTGCCAGTTTCAAACACAACGGAAGAAATGTTCTCCAAAGAAGATGGGAATTGTGGAAGAGAGGAACAAATGTAATACAGTCAATTGGTCAGGATCAAATGGTTTTTATTGGTTCCATCATAATTGGCAATTTCCTACAGCTACATCCAAAAAACCTGATCTCAAAATTTGGAGAAACCATTCAGAGGATAGGGTTTTTTGTGATACCAGAGGTGAGGAAAAGACAGTCCCGATTCTGCTGGAAATTGATCTTAGGCCCTTGGCTTTTCCTCCAGCCAATTTTATTCATCTTTAGAAACATATTTCTAAAAGGTCCACAAATGCAATTTCCACTGATAGCTACAGCTTACCTATATTTGGCCTTGTATCCCATCTAAACTGATGCAAAACAGGTGCAAAAGAAAATAATATACATTGACTATACTTTGCTTGTAGGGAGCAGGAAGTGGAGAGCCAAAGTATGTTGATTACAGGAAGCATTATTGGCTACCAAGCCCAATCAATATATATATACAGTAGAGTCTCACTTATCCAACACTCTCTTATCCAACGTTCTGGATTATCCAAAGCATTTTTGTAGTCAATATTTTCAATATATCGTGATATTTTGGTGCTAAATTCGTAAATACAGTAATTACTACATAGCATTACTGCGTATTGAACTACTTTTTCTGTCAAATTTGTTGTTAAACATGATGTTTTGGTGCTTAATTTGTAAAATCATAACCTAATTTGATGTGTAATAGGCTTTTCCTTAATCCCTCCTTATTATCCAACATATTTGCTTATCCAACATTCTGCCGGCCCGTTTATGTTGGATAAGTGAGACTCTATTGTACATGGCTATATGAATGGGAGATGTCAAGCTCATATATTTTGAAGTGTCTTGATTTGCAGTAGAGTTATCTTTAATATATATGTTCATTGACATTTTATAGTACTGTATTTCCATAGTTCCATTTTATTTGTGCTCCCTTTTTATTTAAAAATGTTTCATTAAATGTGTTTAGTTGCTTGCATCTTACATTATTTTGTAATTATTATTTTCACAATTTTCCCATTGTTTTGGGGGGCTCTTTCTGTTCCACGGTCCAGTTTGCTAAGCAATGGGTAAGTTGTCTTTTTTGTTTTTAATGTCTTTTGTATTCCAAATGTTTCTATGTTTATTATTTGTAATGTAAACCATGAGTTGGGGAGGGGTTGTCAGCAGTTTACAACTTTGGTTGAAAATGTCAATCCACTTCCACTAGCAAGTAAAATGATTGTATATGCTATTACAAACATAAGTAAAGGAGGTAAAATGTGCTTTCAATAACTGATTGTATTTGGAGGGCATGCCAAACCTAAAAAAGTTATTAAAGGAAATAATTATTATATGCTCGCAGATAACAGTGTTACTCAATCTGCTTAACATTTCCTACATTCATATGACCCAGGATAGAACCCTGTGGCACTCCACTATCACTTCTTTCCTTCGGGTCTGGTTACTTAACCCATTACAAATCCACCTAAGAGTAGTATTATCTAGCCCACATTTTATTAGTTTGTTTTCAAGATTATCATGGGGGACTTTGTCAAAGGCCTTACTGAAATCAAGATATGCTACATCCACAGCATTCCCTGAATTTACCAAGCTTGTAACTATCTGGTATTACTTGTTTTTCAGAAATCTATTTTCGAATTTTAGTAATCACAGCAGTCTTTTATAAGTAATTACAGACTGCCTCCTTAATGATCTGCTCCAGAATATTTCCTAGTATTGATGTCTGGCTAACTGGGTGGTAATTGTTTAGGTTTTCTTTTTGCCCCTTCTCAAAGATAGGGACAACATTTGCTCTCTTCCAGTCTGTTGAGACTTCTCCTGTTCTCCAAGAATTCTCAAAGATTATTGCCAGTGGTTCTGAAATGACTTCTGCTCATTCCTTCCATACTCTTTGACGTAGTTCATCTGGCCCTGGTAACTTGAATTCATCTATAGTAGCCAGGTATTTCTGGGCTACTTCTTTGCCTGTTTTGGGTTGCTGATCTCCTTTTGGGAGAAGACTGAGGCAAAGAAGGTGTTGAGCAGCTCTGCCTATCCCTGCCTATCCCTGTCCCTTGTTAGCATTGCACCACCTTCTCCACGTTGAGGCCCTACCGTTTCCTTTTTCTTCCCTTTTCTACTGACATAACCGGAGAACCCCTTTTTATTGTTTTCAATCGCTCTATCAAGTTTGAGTTCATTTTGCAATTTAGCCTTTTGGACCTTTCCCCTACATCTTAATTAAGAAGGTGACAGATTTCCACCTAGGATTCAAGAAATGGCAAAAAAAATAGATTGAATATGCATCTACATTACACAATTATATGAGTTTCATACCACATAATTACAATGATTTCTCAGGATTCATGAGATTGATAGTTTGTTGAGATATTTAGAATTCTCTACTAGAGAGTTCTAGCACAGTTACACTGCATATCTATCAAGCCTGTTCTCAAAGTACAAGTACATTCTACACACCAAAATCAAATTGATTTAATTCTCAGTCACTCTCATTTTAGAGCACTTTGGTACTTTCTAGATACCTCACCAGAGTAAAATCACAAGGTTTCTTAGGTTGAAACCTTGGTAATTAGAAAGGTAAGAAACTAATATAACTGTATAACTTGACCCAATATGTAGCCATCAGCAAAACAATCACTGTAGAAAGTGTAAGAAGCCTTAATACCTGCAAAAAGGATAGTAACTATAAAGTGCCAGAGATATGAAAATTGTGGTAAACTCAAATACCCAAGTGATTTCATGAAAGCCTTTGACAATACATCCAAATGTATTCATTTTCATCATATATGTTTAAACTCATTGATGATCTAAATCCATTTTCAAGTGAAGTGAAGGGAATACTCTTGAGGCACAGTGTTCTCTCTAACCCCAAATAAGTAATTATTACCGCTACTGTTTTGCCTACAGTTATCCCAATGTCTTCTTTTTGGGTTTCGTTGGGACTTAAAAATGTGGGCAACATTTTCTAGAAGCCATAGTTGACACTTTCTTGCACAATATGTGCATCTGCATCCATCTATTCGTGAATAAAATGCTAGCTCCGTTAATCTAAGCACGGTAGGCAATTGCTTCACAAAAGGGCAACTCTCCTGGGAATTATTAAGTACATCTGTGTGGAAACTTTGAAAAAGAAGGGAAAGCCTTGAAAAAGCCAAATTTCAGAAAACTATTCAATGGGCTCCTGCTAAGTTAGGCTAATGTTTATATTGATTTTGGTGCTTTTACTCCAAGCATTGTGTTCTTGCTGTTTCAGGCAGCCTTGAACTATCAAGATAGGGTTAGTCTTTACAAGTCACATTTTTGTGAAGTGGCTGGTGGGACATTCTTTGCTTTCAGACAAACATTCTGAAGGGGAAAATACTTTATTTCCTTTTTAATGGATATGTGTTCAGAATAGAAAAGGAGCTCTTGTCCCTTCTAACTGCAAGATGGAAGAGTCTCCTCTATTATCATCAGAACAGAATGTGAAAGCCTTTCTGATTTAATTTAAAGTGTGCGTCTCAAAAGAGAGCATTTTCATTAGCGGAAGGGAAAGTAGAAGTAACAAAAATGGAGAATTACAGATAATTTAGTTATTATGCCCTGTATGGTTTGCTAATTTTTTTCATCATGGTGAAATTTTATTTTTGCCCCTGAGCAGATTGTATACAAGTTGTATAACCTGCCGCTCACTCTACTGATAAAAAGGCTCTTTTAAGATTTAACAATTGCCCCCTCCTTTTATTGCTGGAGGACACAACTTATGAATGAGCGTTGTCAGACATAAAGTGCTTTATTTATTCAGTCTTTTCCTCATATTGCTTCTGCAACTCTACCAACCCTTTGCTGGGGAGTGGGGTGTGGGAAGAGAGATATCCCACCACCTTAATTACAGAGAAGACAAAAAGTATCCTTCTCATTTCATTGCCTGAATAAGAATACAACATCAGTGCATCCAAATAATAACCCCATTAGCTGCTTAACCTGACAGAACACATGGGAAAATTTTCAGCTCAGTGTAAGGAAGTGTTGATTGGGTGGATTGTTTTCAAGGTTTTGTTCTTTGGGTGTTCCAAATGATAATTTTAAATAAATCTGATCTGTCAGCTTGAGAAGCTTTGTTCTGAGTATGACTTGTGACAAAAGTGTTGTTTTTCTATAAGACTCTAACGCTGCCTTTGTCTTCTTGCAATACAGCAACAGTACCATTCAAAAATAGATGACTTGATTGAAGAAACCGTGAAAGAAGTCATTTCACTCCTTGTTTCAAAGGTAAATGTATTCACACTTTGTAGCAAAGCAGTGTAGTGATAGGCAGTGTCTCTATATCTGCTTTCCACAAAGTGGAGGTACTTGTTTGACAGCTTCTACAATGCATTTTTAAGGAAAAACTTTTCAATTCATACACTCATTAAAATACTTAGAGTTTAAAATCACATCTCAATTTGAGCAAAGATACCAGTACAGTGTCTATCATCCAGATATATTACTTTTGTGTGTCATACTGTACAGTCTTAAGGAAGCTTCTATTCAATCGAGTCCAACCACATTTTTTTCTATTTGAGGAATAAGCTTTAGTTAGCTGCATCATTGTTTTCATTGCTTTCTACTACACATGAAGAAAGATTTTTTTCCAAGGTTTTCGAAGCTCTGTCTTCATTTTGATAATTCTCATTCTACACAAATACAGTGAAATACTTGTGTTAAACTCATTCTCCCTTATTTTAAATGTTGCTGTTTGGTATTTCGCCTCTTAGGTAGTATAAAGAGGAGAATCGTGAAATAACAGAAATATAATTTGACTATATCATATAGAATAAGATTAAAATATTTTTAACAAAGGAAAGGTACTTCATGTTCAGAAAGGGTTGTAAAATACTATACACGAGAGAAACAAGAAAAGTGAGTTTCACTTTTCCTGAAGAATAATTTTTAAAATGCTAGTGAGAAGTATTTTATATTTTCATCTAAAAACTTTCCATATGAGTTCTAGTACCTTTCTAGGTACTAGTGAATTCATTTTTCAAACATACCTGTCTGCTGGTCCCAATTTGGCAAGCTCATTTACCAAAATGTGTTGTGCACGAATAGCTCAGCATATAGAAGCTTTATGAGTAAGAAACATGGATCAATAGCAAATTACTTTTTTTTGAGACAGCGCAATGGGTAGTCCTGGTCACAGTAGGACCCCATGGCAATGAACTAGAAGTGTGACCCTTTGTTTAATTAATTGTTACATGCAAAAACAAAAAAAGTCAATTGTTTTTATTGCTTAGTAGTAAAATTATGAGATGTTTGCCCCATTTTTAAAAGAATTTTTTTAAAATCAGTCTTCTATTGCTGCTAATGAAAAAATTCCTCAACATTTTGTTGTCACACAAAAACAAAAACTCTTATGTTCACTGATATTTTTTTGAAAAGGAAAATCTAGAGATACCTTCCTTCTTGTTAAAAACAAAAACACTTGCAAATATATCTGATATCCCTATGTTAAATATTTGTTAGTCTCACTTTCAATACACAAACATGTGCCATTCCAGACACTACTTTAGAAGAAATAATTTTTTGTTGGTTGGAACAACTGTATAGTCCAGTGGCAAGAAAACAATTAGCCATTATGTTTCAGTTAAATTTCATTAGAACTTTAATCTAGTATTAGTCACATCATGGCCTCACATATTTGTTTGTTGTGTGGAAACCTAGAATGGCTTATATTGAATTATTTTCTCTAACTCTAGCTGTTGCTCTACATGGGTCCCTAGTATTGACATCTTTATCTTGGATCATTCCTGAATTAATCTATGAATTGTGGTATTGCAGCATGGCTGTAGAGTAAAGCAGATGTTTCAAATTGACTGCACTGGTGTCTTAATGGGAACCCAGAAAATTGGCATTACAAATAAGGGAGGATCTCTCCCTTATATTCAAAACAGAATAAAGTAATACCACTATCTGCTTCTGCTGTAATGATTCATCTATATTCCATGGACAGCGATCTGAAGCAAATGGTATATAGCTAAACATGATGATCAACAGGGGAGGTTAAAAACATGATGAGTGCAATTCACTGCTATCAACCCTTTAAGCCTTTAGGAGTCTAGATTGTTGCAAGGTGAGATTCTCAGATCCTTACAGGGAACAAGGAAGATGACACTGTTATGACACTGTTAGAGTGGCCATTAACAGCATGCCAGATGGAATTTTGTCCTGTCTTCTCACTCATAAAATGCTGCTCCTGTGTTCTAGAAATGAGACTCAAGATGTCAAGCAATTACTCTCTGAAGCACTTGTTAGGGTCGTCTTCAGAGTATTCACTTAAAAGCATTTTGCAGTAGTATAACATCTAATAATGCTATTGTAGTATGTGTATACATGCATGCATATTTCCCCCACCCTTTTTTTAAAAAGAGAATCTGCTATTGTATTTCCCAGGGCATATCATTGATCTGTGCTTTTTGTCACTTACTGTATAATTTCCAAATTAAAGATGATAAAGGTTTCAGTTTTAAAAATCATTATTTTTAAAGATTCTCTAAAGTATCATTAGGGTAACCAATTTAAGGGCTATCAGCAGGCCTGGGTGCAAATTATTTTTAGTGACTAGCTTGAGTATGAAAGAAGTAAATAGTAAAGGTATAATGTGTTTTCTTCTCCAGAATGACTTCTTTTGCTACGTAACTAAGAACTAAACTACAAAAACAGTTTCCCAGCTTTGGTGTAACGAGAAACAGTTGAGCAGGGCCACCAAGTCTGACCTTGGGATATTGCTTAACCCAGAACTAGGAAAAGACAAGTCCCTCCAAATGTTGATACATTGCTATTCCCAAAAATGTTTTTGGAGGGTTCCAGCTTCCTCCACTTTGACTTAATCATCTCCCTTCCTGTTTATTTAATTTAGCTACATCTTTCCATCCTTTTTTCATCTGGGGTGGCTTTGAATGTGGAAAGTGCTGAAGGTAGACAGGTTTGGCTGCAGATTTTTCCTTCTCTTGCCCTGGCCATCCCACTGTTCAGACTGCCATCCCTGTATTTTCTGTCTAGTTTGACCCTGATTGTGCTGTCAGAGGTATTGTTCACCTGATTCATGTAGCTTAACTCATTGCCCCATATTTTTCTATGGCTCCTCTTAAGTGAAAATAATGGTTGGCTACATGTTGTATTATAAAGCCCATAAGAACGAAGCAGCCAACAATATACTGTGGAAACTGAGATGTAATGGGATGTTATCTAAGCCTTGGGAGAACTGCAGGTTGAACATGCCTTATGTGAACTTCTGAAATACTCCAAAATTGTCCATATTTGAAACTGAGATAGTGACACCTTTGCTTTCTGTTGGTTCAATGTACACAAACTTAGTTTCATGCAAAAATTATTTAAATATTTCTACAACATTATCTTCAGGCTGTAAATAAATTTTGTGTGCCCCATCTTCAAGATATGTCATTTACGTGTACATATGCAAATACAGGTATTCCAAAACCCCAAAGAATCTGGAATCCAAAACACATCTGGTGCCAAGCATTTCGGATAAGGGATATGTAGCCTGTATCCCCAAAATGATGGATGGAGATATATTCTCCCACCTCAATTTGTTTCATAAGTTTTTTTGTGTTTACAACTGCATTAACAGATTAACAGATTCTCCCTGGGAGAGAAGAGTGGTATATAAATTAAATAAATAAATAAGTTAATTATACAGTTGTTGTGTGTTTTCCGGGTTGTATGCTCATTCTCTCCTGATGTTTCACCCGCATCTATGGCAGGCATCCTCAGAGGTTGAGAGGTATATACCTCACAACCTCTGAAGATTCCTGCCATAGATGCGGGTGAAACCTCGGAAGAGAATGCTTTTGGAACATGGCCATACAGCCCGGAAAACACACAACATCCCTGTGATTCCAGCCATGAAAGCCTTTGACAATAGATTGAATTATTCTAGTATCAGTGGTCATATCTGCCATGGAGATATCTTTTTAGAAATATCAAAATACTTAGAAGAAAATAAGCGTATATTATCTTTAAACCTCAACACATTGTATTGACTCTATGTCTCTCCTCATTTGGCTATTGGAGCCCTTCCAGCAGGTCATCCCACAGTCTTGAGGTGGCCAATGAAATGGTCCTCTGGTTGATGTTCGCCAGTCAGGTTCTAGCTGCATGCACTAGTCTCTGGGGCAGATTGTATGGAAGGCATTCCTGTAGGTAACCAGGACCCAAACCATGTAGGGCTTTAAATTGAAAAAAGATCAGTAAGTGAAATCAGTGCAATTGAAGAAGATTTCTGTCACTTTTGTTATAACTAAATCTGGATGCTTATGGTTTTAATACATATTTCTTGTAGTGATACTTGTAAAATACCATATATCATCACATAATAGTCACACTTTTCCCCCTCAAAAAAGGGGGTGAGACTATTATGTGATGATGACTAATATGTGATGAAAAAGCCCCCTTTAAGGGGCTTTTTTCACTGTGAAATAATTTATTTCAGGGTGCAGCTGTGCAGGCTGGTGAAGCCTCACCTGCCCACGCAGCTAGTCACTCAAAGCACCCACCTGCCTATCCTCTTCCAAGACAAACAAGGCTCCGTAGCTGCAGGTAAACCCACCCACTCGCCAACCTCTCCCCTCCTAATGACAGAGACTTGTCTTGCCGAAGCCTTGCCCCTTTCTTTGGCACTGTGGGGATTGACTCAGGTCCCAGCTGAGTCAGTCCCCGTCCCCCCTTCCAATGCCAAATGGGCAGTTGCACCCTTAATTCACTCGCCCGGATGAGTGAACTAAGGGTGTGGCTATTAAGCAGCGAAGAACAAAATATCAATTTTGCCCACCCCCAAAAGAAGGGTGAGGCTATTATGCAGTGGCAAGTGTTATGTGATGAAATACAGTCATTATCCACTAACTTGTTGACTTCACCAACATGTTCTACATAATTTCTAGACTAAGTGCATATGTGCAGACACAATAGAAGATTTGCCAGTCTGTTGTGTTTTGTTCACTGATCACCAAGAAAATGCTTCCATACTTTTACTCTATAATAATTATTTACAGTCCCTCTGTGTGTTATGAAATGAATATTTACATTGTACCTCTTAATGTAGTTTGTTGCAGTGCTGGATGGTGTGTTGTCTAAGTTATCAAGGTATGATGAAGGCACTTTCTTCTCATCAATACTCTCATTTACTGTAAGTACTTCAGCTCTTTAACAATTGATTTTTGCAATCCACTTAGAGCTAATAGTGGCCAATTACAAGGTTTTTCTTATTTTTAATTCTTTTTTTTTAAGGTGAAAGCAGCTGCAAAATATGTTGATGTTCCTGTAAGTATTTCTTTCTCCTACACATTTTGTAAAGTGGTTGCTTTCTTCAGCGTGTACCTTTTTCATGTGTTATCATTGCGCTTTCCTTTAGAGGTTCATTATAGCTTTACAAAAAGCATTTAAACTGATACATCTTGTCCCTTGAGGACAGTTCATTTCCCTTAAGCAGCAACTCTCAAAGCAAAGCTTAGAAGGTTATGCTCAGTGTACTTTTTCAGTTGTGGTGGAGAGAGGATTGTAACCTAGGAACTATTTCATGGGGGACATTTTGTCATTTGGGTATATTGTTCTAAGCTGAGCTCATTTAAGTTTCTCAAGAAAGTGGATTCTTCAAAAATTGTAGCTGAAATTATGTTCCAAATCCATGCATATCCTCATTGTAATTGGAGACACACCAAATCTTTGTTACACAGAGTTCTCCATTCACACAGATCTGAAGCTAATTTCTTTTAAAAACCAAAAACTACATATATCCTTCCTGTTTCAAATAGACATTTCTTTTAAATCTATTCACTGGCCAACACACCTCTTGGTGCCTCAAATATTAGACTTATTTCTGGATATTTAACCTGCTGATTCCAAAAATGGCACAAGTTTTACTCCATCAGCTCTAGTTTTTTAGACACTGAACATATGCCATATACCAGTTTTTATATGCTTGTCCATGGAAAATCATGATAACTGTATCTAAGAAACTAGAACTGATTAAATCTATCCAGTGCAGTTTTCTGAATCAGCACCCCAAATAACCCCAGGAACAGGCCTAAAAACCAGGACCAATAATTTTTTGTTGGGCTGTTTTAGCACTGCTTTTCACATTTTGTCTTTTAAGAAAATTTCAAATTTGTCTCCTTTATTTAATAAATAAAGCCATAAGTTTTGGATACATTGAGAAGAAAGCCCTATTTAATACAAGGGAAACACAACCAGATAAATAAAAACTGCAGATTCTTGTTTACTATGGGGTAATTTTTATACTGACTACTTAGAATGGAGGGCAACTAGATTAGCTCCATGGTGGCAAAACTCTGTATGGAGCTGATCTGGGTTTGTTCTTGTTGGATGGTCATGACTCCCTCCTGCCTCGACAACAACTAGGGCAGTGACAGTGTAAACCATCTTGGGGACACACTGGATCAGTCCTGAGAAAAGTTACCAGTGTAGAGCTGCCCAAAGTTCCATGTAGTTCAAGGAACTGAGGAACTAAAAGCACTCAGGATTTAATGTTGCTATACAGGTTCAAAATAGCTGAAGGAGCACAGACTTCCAACTGTAGGAGAAACTGTTTTCTTCCACAGTTCTACAGATTACTTCATAAATAGTTTTAGTTGAAGAGAGATGCTTCTCTTACGATGCTCTATGAGGTGATCTGAGCTTTTCAAGTAATGGGAGCAGAAATTGGAGTGGGTTTTCTGAGAATGGTAGACATTTCCTGACTCTCATAATTTCTTTCAAGAAGTTTGGCTGTTTTGAGCTGCCTTAAAAATGGGTGAATGAGAAAGTCAATATTGAACTGCATATCATTCTTTCGAATGTAGAGCAGCTGCTTCAAGTTTTACTCAAATAAGGTTTGCACTAACAAACAATTCTGAAGGACTCAACCTTTGCTTTTCATATTTGATTTATAGAGCTGTAAGGGCTACTCAGTTGTTGTGCATAAGCACAATTGAATATCAGTATCTTGTATTAGAATTTGAAACAGAACACAAAACAGACACGAAACTGCAAACAGTTCAAACATTTTTCATCTGTGTTCTCATAGAATGGGTTATATCACTGTTGTAGAAACTGGCCTTTCACAGAAAGCATGGCTTTTGGAGCAATCTCAAGTATACCACTCAAGATCAGGAATGGGTACATTTATACAACAAGAAAGAGAAAGCATTTATAAAATTGCTGAGATGTGCTAGATGATGGGCCCAGATGAAGAACTAGATAGTTCCCAGTTCATATTCTGAAGAAAACTATAACTTTCTCCAAAACAACGGAATGGGAGGGAAGAAAAAAAACAAGCAAACCTTGAAACAATTCCTAAATTATAGAGTAATACCAATCATGACTGACTTTCCCATGAGTTGGAGTAAGAAAGCCTTAGTCTGCAGTGCCTTTCATGTTCCTTGATCGTGTTTAGGAAATGCTGCGTTTGGTGATCTCTATGTAGACTTGTCTACAGCTGCATGGTATACGGTAGACTCCTGCAGAGATAAGAGGATCCCTCTGTCCTTTGCTGAATGTAACATTTCTTGGATTTTCTTAGTGGATCTGTAGATAGCTCTTCATCAGCTTCCCTATGCGGTCAGTGGTTCACTTGATGTATCAAGGAACATGAAAGGCACTGCAGACTAACTCAACCAGAGAAGTCAGCCATTGCAGAGCACTTGATGAACCAACCTGGACACAACATATTAGAGAACACAAAAATGCTGGACCACTCTAACAACTACCATGTCAGACTACACAGAGAAGCCATTGAAATCCACAAGCATGTGGACAATTTCAACAGAAAGGAGGAAACCATGAAAATGAACAAAATCTGGCTACCAGTATTAAAAATACTCTAAAATCAGAACAGTAAATAAAGAACAACATTCAAAAAACCCTTGTAGACAATGGAGGAAACAGAGCTTTAAGGGTAAAAAGGAAAAATAATAAAAGCATTAAATGCATTTGAAACATAATAGATTTTAGCCCTGATTTGCTGTTTCAAAAAGTGCATTATAAATATACAAAATACTGCCTTACAAAAGCGTAAGCATGACCCACAAATCCTTTAAATGTGTAACATTTAATTCCTATAAGTGAACATTAATGGAATTATATAATACGATTTGTAGGAAGATTGTGGCAAGTCACTATCTTTCAAAAACTATATCTTAATTAATATAGCCAATCCAAATGTAGGAAGATTGTATTGCTATGCATATTTATATGTGTGTGTGTGTGTGTGTGACAAAATTAATGATAATTCCATCACAATGTTATTATAGCTTTTACGTGTAGAAACTTGAATGTGTTTGGTGACTACAATCTTTCTTGGATTGTTTTTGCTTTGCTTGTTTTCTAGAATTGAAACCTTCCTTAGCAAAAGGATAGTTAATTTCCCAAGTTACCAAAACAGAAGGTAGCACTGAAGGTTTCGGATATAAGTTTAGTTGTTGTTCATGTCATTTTAAAAAGATATATGGCAACGCTATAATTTCCCCCATTTCTTGTGGTATATTGTGAATACTCCATCAAAAGCTTCAGTGTGTTCTTCTATATCTAGAAGAGTTGCAGGCAGGGTGAACCTTTGGGGAATGCCACCCCCACCAGCGAATGGTAAGAGGTGACCCACACCTGCAGGATTAGGTGAAGCTACAGGAAGTAACAGCACTAGTGACAACATATAATTAGCAAGGATTTTTTACCTCTCTTTGTGAATCATTTTCATTTTACCAGTATAATAAGCGATTAATCTCATGAAAAGAATATGCTGTATTAACCTTCCTTGTTTCAAACTTTCACTTTTTTCTCCTTTTCTCATGTATTTGGTTACGTGTGTTACCAGTGACACAGTAACCCTATTTCAGTGCTGTATTTCCTGGTATTCTGTTTAAATGCTTTTCTGTTTTTGGTTTTCCTACTTAGCAGTAGGCATTTCTGATGGGTATATGTGTAACTAGGAGATAGATATAAAAATTGGTTACTTGTCCAACCTGAAATTTGAATACATGCATGCCTATTCCAAAAAAGGGGGGAACAGAATACCTTTTCTTCCTTAAGAAGATAGCTATAGATTTTTCAGGTATTTTCTGAGTCCAGTTTTTTTTTTATTATGTACAACACTGAAATCTCAACCCAAAAAGAAAACCTATTGTGCAGATACTATCTGTATACTAAAATGGGTTTCAGAGTGGACACAGTTCTGTGAGTTAGTTCCCAATTATTACTTTGTGCCTTAATTTACATGGGCTACAGTTGTGAAGCAGATCTCTGGCTTTCATTATTATTGCATGCCTTCAAGTCACTTCTAACTTAGGGAAGTTTTGCCATGGGGTTTTCTTGACAAGGTTTGTTCAAATAGTACTTCCATTTGCCTTCTTCTGTGTTTATGAGAGTATAACTTGCCAAATGGTCATCCAGTAGATTTCCAGAGCTGAGCAAGATTTGGAACTTAATCTAGAGCAAGCCTGCACAACATTTCAGCCTGGGGCCAGATGTTTCCCTCACAAGGATTTGGTATGACCCACACAGGCCTAAGCCTTAAAGAAGGAGGTCGCATGCAGTGTTACAGCTGAATAGCAATCAGAACCCACAATTCTCTGCTCCAAGTGTTTTACCTCTACACGTTTCCTTTCTGTGTGCACCCAATTTAACAAACTAACCTGTGGCAAAGCTGGCACCACCAACAGATCTAGTCAGTATGCTAGAAGTGCTGGTTCCAGTTGGAAACGTGGCCTGGCGGAGGCTGTTGGACTCAGGTTGGAGCAGTGGGGAGCGGGGATCAAATTTCAAGAGGTATCAGACCTTTATTCAGGAAGATTGGAATCTTGGGTTCTAGGTTATATTAAAATTTCACTTTAGATTGGCAGTTTGGAGGGAGAAGGATGCAGTAAAGAAGAAGATCCTCCGTTGTGGCCTCTGCTACACTTCCTTTCTCTTTGCCTCTGTTGTCCCCTTCTCATCCAGCGGCAAAACAGCCAACTCTGCACTGTTCACTTGTGAGGGAGAAATTTGGCTACGTTGCTCTTCCTTTTTATTTGATCCTGGGTTTGATCCTTTTTATTTGATCCTCTATCATCTCCTCCTTCAGTGAGAAAAACCACCAACTCGCTATATTTCCTCCTCTTACGAGGGAGAAACATAGCTTCACTGTGTAGTTGTGGAGTCTTCTCCCTCACAAAGGAGTGAAACAAACAACTCAGAAATGACGGTTTTTGCCTCCATAGGAGAAGGAGACAACGGAGGCTGCCCAAACACAAAGAGAAAGGAAGAGCAGCAGAGACAAGAGCTGAAGTACTTATTTCCCTCAGAAAAGGATTGCAACTCATCACCCCACTGAGGGAAGCATTGAGGCTAGTCCACTTTGCTGCTTGTTCTGAGGGAAAGGTACTCCCAGAGTGAGGTGCCAAAGATCTATCTACAGCCTGGAGAGGTTTAGCCTATTTAATTTCAATCCCTTAGTACTGCCAAGTTGTGTAAACCTGATCTAAAGTCATAACTCAATCCTCAAACTACTGTGTCAAACTGGCTTTTCCTTCTGGCGCTACTCTTATCTCAGGAACGTACTAAGACCTTTACTGGATCAGACCAAGGGTTCATCTAGTCCAACATTTTGTCTATACATTGGCCAATCAAAGGTCTAAATTAGGCACAGGCAAACGTCAGCCCTCCAACTGTTTTGGACTTCAACTCCCGCAATTCCTAACAGTCGGTATGCTGGCTGGGATTTCTGGAAGTTGAAGTCTAAAACACCTGGGGGGCTGAAGTTTGTCTAGGTGAAAAAGAAATAAGGGGGGGGGAGGGGGAAGAGATGTGAGATACTAGCATTTGACTCAATCATGGTTTACATTATTATAAACTTCAATTTCCCATAGGGTGTTAATGCAAGTACTTTTACCATACAAGGTAGATAACTGTCCTGTGATATCTAGTGAGTAAATCAACCTTAATCCTGAATCAGCTATCAATTTAGTTACAGGGAGAGATTACTATATCATACTCTGATATAACCTCAAACTTTTGAGTGTGCTAAATTGGTTCCAAGGGAAACTTCTCTTGTATCATTAGCTTTTTATCTGCCTTACTCTGGTATGTTTTCTGACCCAACAAAAATTCCACTATATTGCAGGGTATAACAATGCTACATATGCAAAGCTGGGAAAGACATATATGCAATGGAATATTTACTTTGGATCTTTATCAGCTTTGCTTGTTTATCAAAAAAAAAAAAACTACAGCTGACACAAAAGCAATACATTTGGATAGGTTCCAAAACTTTGTGTTTGAAAAAAAAGCTATACCTAGCAAGTGAGATATGCTTGGAGATATTACTCTTCACGTGAAGATGATATGCAGTGCCTACCTTATAATTCAGTGTGAATTGTTCAACAAAATAAAATTTGGTGAAAATAAAATATGCCATCTAACCTTAATTGGGGTTTAAAAATCTAATATAGATTTGGGCTGAAAGGAACTTAAAAATTAAAAAATGCAGAACTGAGAGGAATAGAAATCAGAAAATTCATCCATAGCCATCGATTTTCGTGTCCTCCATGATGTTCCCAATCTTCATCTTGCAGCTGTATCAGAAGGAGAGTGTGGAAATGTAAGGTTTAATTAGGTTTAGTTAACATAACACTTAACTATGGTTTAACACAATGTTTGAAATACTCCATGGCACAAAAACATGTGGTAAAGCTCTGGCTGCACTCATAGTTCTGCATTTGCCAATACCCACCTTAATTACAAATTTCCTTGTACTGAAATAGCTACAGAATTGTTTCCTTTGAGGCTGTGAAAAATGTAATTTTAATCTGACAAAGCAGCTCATTACCTAGATATATACATTTATTTATTGGGAGGAGGGATTACAGTGACTTAATATTGCCTGTTTTAGATATTTTTTCAAATAATGTGTATCTCTTTATGTCAGTAAATATGAAAGTAAGTAAATAGGCAATTTGTCATTTAAAAGATTTAAGAGTTCTCAATTATCTGACTGATTTAGTGTCATTAGCTTTGAAATAGAGAGCTTTGCCAGTGTCATTTTTTTAAGGGGATTCATCACATTTATCCAGGCACGTATACTGAGTAAGTAGAACTATTTAAAAGGAAAATTAGATTTTTCATCAATTTATCAAAGATAATTATCCTATATACACTGGAGGGAAGAAAAGGATAAAGTGTTTAAAAGAACTGTAATTCTAATTGGTAAATGTCACCAGCTGTTGCAGTTACCTTACTTGTGTATATTCTCCTAATGATTAGAGTCTCATGCCACAAGCTACATGAAAATATATTCACTAGGTGTGAAATTCCCATATGTCTCAAATTAGGTAAACATCTCCAAGAAAAAGGGAGAAAAATGCTAATGGGATACTCCTCCCCCATCAATATGTATGTATGTTTTCAGGATGTCTGTGTATGTATGTTTAAAATCTAACTTGAAAGCAAATTAGCATGTAGATATTAAAGAGTAATTGGGGAAAGTACTCTTTAATATGTTACTAATTCACATATGCCTTTAAACTGTGCTGTTTTGAACTTGAACTGTTTGGCTTCCTAATTCTCGTGCACTATCTCTAAAACACAGATATCTGAAGAAGTAGATTGTGGGTGCTTCTACCCTGTAGAATTAATGCAATTTTTCACCAGATTAATTGCCATGGCTCCATGATATAGATTTATGGGAGATGTAGTTTTACAAAATCTTTAGCCTTTTCTGCCAAAAAAATGCTGGTTGCTCACAAAAGTAGGATTCCATGACAATGAGCTATGGCAAACTGCATTAATCCTAGAGTGTAGATCAGTGATTCTAAACCTATGGGTCCCCAGATGTTTTGGCTTACAACTCCCAGAAATCCCAGCCAGTTTACCAGCTCTTAGGATTTCTGGGAGTTGAAGGCCAAAACATCTGGGGACCCACAGGTTGAAAACCACTGGTATAGATGCACACTTCGTCTCTAAGGTACTATAAGAGCTTTTTGCATAGAGATACATGTAAAAGAGCCAGTGTGGTGTAATGATTTGAATGTTGAATAGAACTCCTAGAGACCAGGGTCTGAATTTCTTCTGGGGCATAGAAAACCCACTATGTGATCTTTGGCAAGTCACACTTCTCAGTCTCGGGATCGCCATAACAAACCAATTCTGAACAAATATTGCCAATACAACCCTGCAATAGAGTTGCCTTAGGATTGTGTTAGGCTGCTCTCACCTGATGCCCTAGCAGAGTCTAGTAGTTCTCAACCTGAGGTGGCCAGATGTTTTTGGCCTACAACTCCCAGAAATCCCAGCCAGTTTACCAGCTGTTAGGATTTCTGAGAGTTGAAGGCCAAAAACATCTGGGGACCCCAGGTTGAGAGCCACTGGTCTAACCAAATAAACTCAGAATCAGCCAAGCCTTATTTAATTAAACATAGAACTAAAATACTGAGTCTTTCCCATGTCTGACTAAGATAACAGAAATACAGCACACAGTTAGGGTAACACAAATCAAAGTCCTAAGTTCCAAAGGTACAATCCAGAGTCAGAGTTCCAAAGTCAAACCAGATAATCGAGGTCAAACTGTAGTCCAAAGGTACAAACTGAAATTCAAGTCCATCAATCAAGCCAGGAAGTCAGTCCAGAGTTCAGATTCAAGGAATAAAAAGATCCAACACAGGGTTTCAGGATACAGCAAAGTCCAAAACAAGATTACAGGAACAAGGTCCGAGTCCAGAAGTCTAACCCAAGGTAACAACCAAGCTCTAGCACCAAAGTACAACATTACCACTACCAAAAAATATCTCTTCCAGGCCCTTTTTATCGAGAGATTCTCAGCTGTTTCTCATTTCAGCAGACCTTCATAAATAATCCCTGAAGCCTCTAAAGCAGTAGTTCTCAATCTGGGGGTCCCTATATGTTTTGGCCTTCAGCTCCCAGAAATCCTAAGAGCTGGTAAACTGGCTGGGATTTCTGGGAGTTGTAGGCCAAAACACCTGGAGATCCACAGGTTGAGATCCACTGCTCTAAAGAATTCCTCAGGAAGGGAGGTTCAACGTGACCTCTTTCAAGCAGCCACGTCAGATTAACACCTTTCAAGCACTTAACAGCAGTGGAGCCAAACCAGACAAGCTGTTAGCCACAAGAGATTGCCATATGTCAGAAATGACTTGAAATAAAATAGCAATAATAATAACCATAATAGTAATACCAACAGCAAATGTAATGTTGACATATTACTGTACCTTGATTTTAAGTATATCTGCCATGTTCTTCAGAAAACACAAAAGCAGCATTGTCCTCACCCCAAAAGGATTATGACAAAATGTAGATTTTTCTGGTGCAAAGAAACAGTACATCTATAAAGGCACTGGACACATAATGTTCATGATCACTTTAGTCATGGTTAAAGGAGTAGGCTAGAGTATCCTCTTCCCTTTTCATTGTGGAATTTCCATCTGTTGTTTAGTTATGGTTGAGGTTTTACATCATTACAGACCTTAACTGTGACCAAATTTAAACACACAAAGAGCTATAACAAAGATCTTTCTAGACATACACCTCAGTGTAGTTACAACCAACTGAAGTTGCAAATCAATGTTGACCGTCTGTACAAATATCCACCATGTTGTAGTGATCAGAGTTTTAAACTTAGGACTCAGGAACACTAGGTTTTGAATTTCCATTTGGCCATGGAAAACTATTAGGTGACTTTGGGCAGCTCACAATTTCAGGCTTAGAGGAATGCAATAGCAAAGCTCTTTTGAACAAATTTGCCAAGAAAAGCCCCAAACAGGGTCAGCATAAATTAGAAATGACTAGAATTGTATCAGCATCTTTTATCAGCAATTTAGCCCATAATTCATTATAGTAAATGTCTTCTTACAAATCTCAGCTCCACATGTATGACAGCTATGTATTTTGTGTTGTGATACTGAAAATCAAAACACAAAATACTTTGAAATAATGAATATTAGTGGTAGCTAGTGACTTCCATTTTAGGGAGCAGTGACTCCAGTCCAGGTTTAGTCTGAATTTTAAAAAGGATCTACACTGCCCTGTAATGCAGTTTGAACTGAATTATATTGTCAGCGCAGACCCATGTAATGCAATTCAATCAATTCACACTGCATTATATGGCAGTTTAGATCCGGCCTAGGTTGCTAGGTTACATTTGCAAGACAGATTGGCCAGCTTGGATAGATCCTTTAAAATATAGGTTAATATCTGGAATGGCTTCATTTGCTGACATGGAAAAGAGCAGAGGTTACTGTTGTTATTGTTATATTTATTTATATGCCGCTTTTTCTATCTTAAAAGAGACTGTTAAAGTAGCTAGACTTGAAAGCCAAATGTAAAGGTTGTCTTTGGGCCTTTTTACACATGCTGTAAAGCCTGGAAGTAACCAGCTTAAAGGGGTGGGTGCAGAAGGAATGGAGTTAAGAGCTAAAAAGCACGTGTTAAAAAGGTGTGCTTAAAACCCGATTATGCCTGAAAAAATGCACCTTTACATGTAGTTATGCAAAACTACATGCTTTCCTTTCCTCCCTGTGTAGACTGCTCCGGTGCAAATGCACTTTTAAAAAGCCTAAAACAATGAATCAGCTGATCCGGCTGCAAATTGGATACACAGGTGGTTCAAAGGAAGCACAAATGGAGTGCAATTGGAACTCTCTGAAACTTTTTATTTTACACTTTATAATCTTAAACAGAGGTTGAATTAAGAATTGGGGAAAGAGAAATCGGACAGAAGGTTTTTTAAATAATTCCCTCTATTATGCACTGGACCTCATATATGCTCATGTAAATCTGCTTGTGTTTATATTAAAATATTCACATGTGCGCATATACTATCCAGTGCATAACAGGATGATTTTTTTAAAAAAAAAACTTCTGCCGGATGTCTCCCATCTGCCCTCCATTTTGATCCACTACAGAGGAAATCTGGGAGGATGGTGGGTGACCATATCCCGGGACTGACAGGTCTGTGTGTGGATCTGCTGTCAGGTTCTGGGATTTTTTTACTCAGTTCTAAAACGTGGATTTTGGTGCTGTCTGGAAACACCTTTTTAGAGTTAGTCCAATAATATAAGCTTTCTAAGAGAGAGAGGTCAAGTCTTTTTATTTGAAATTGTACAATAATAACAAAATGGTTGATAATAAATGGTACCTGTTCTATTAAATGACACCAAATTGCCATTTCGTAGTATAGGTTGCACAATGAACTACTGTGTCCAGATTCTTGAGAGAAAAATTGGAAATTAGGGTTGGTAATATTCATGGTTCCAAATAGGAATACATTTATACATCTCTTGGTTCCTCCTGTAAACAATAAAAATCATCCAGTAGCTTTTCCTGCTTTCCAGATCAGACCATGTAATCCTCAGCCCATCTATCTATCTATCTATCTATCTATCTATCTATCTATCTATCTATCTATCTATCTATCTATCTAATTAGTAATTTTCATTCATTTGTTTATCAGTCCCCTCATCCCTAGTTTGTTCCTCCCTTAGGAAACTCTATGTTGTGGGGAAACATGGGCAAAAGCCTGATGCTTCTCAAGATAGATGGAGTAAACTCCAGCATAAATCACTGGCTTAGATGCCCAATAGTTTTAACTCTTGGATCATACTATTTTCCAAAATGTTCAGTTACAATTTCTTGAGACACTTATGGGCTTTGAGTGGTTGGGATGTCTGCCACACATTTTTCTTATTCTCCTTTAAAAGCTTCAGGTTTGAAAAAAATTTCAGATCTCTTAAATTTTGTTCCTTCTGCTCTGAAAAATTCACTCACACCCAATGATATAGGTTCTTATTCTGCCAGCATTTAGGAGCTTGCTCAACTGGGGCACTGAAATAATAGAATTTCTAAAGCACCACTCCAGAAAGTATCATGAATTAATCAAATGAATATTAGGTTGGGTTCCAAGATTGACATAAGGTGGGGCAGGGAAGGAGGGTGAGCATTCAAAATAACTGTGTGTTTTCTTGACTTGTAATGTATCCATCTTTTGTTTTCATATCCATGCTATGCTACTATACATCCAGACTGCAGACCACAACTGTGTATGTATGGATGAGTAAACATAATGAATTTTAATATTATTTTTCATATAACTGCGCATGTACCTTCTCATGCTGTTTATACAAGCTTATCCATTCATAATCAATGTAGCTTTTTTCTACTACTATTGTGCACTCGTATTTTTTCCTGTACAATTTCCTATTATTTGTCAGCATCTTCAGAATTCACATCTGGACAGAATATATATCTATATCTATATCTATATAATAGTGATGCTTGAAACATAAATTACTGTATATATTGCAAACAATTATTTGAAAATAGGCCAGAGTCATCCTCTGGTACAAGAACTAGATTCCACATTCATCCAATTTAATTTTTAGATCTGTTCTGAATTGCTATCAAATCAGACATGAATTTTGGATGAGACCAATAATGTGTATATGTGTGCATGTTCCTTTTTGGTATAAATGTATTGACTATGAAAATAAAACTAGTGCGGCAAGTTACATTATTTTGCATGTCCCTTTCTTGCCCCCTCTCTCTCTTTCACAGAAACCAGGAATGGATCTAGCAGACACTTATATTATGTTTGTTCGTCAAAATCAAGATATACTTCGAGATAAGGTTAATGAAGAAATGTACATTGAAAAAATGTTTGATGTAAGTAAGATGCTATGATTTTAGTTATACAGTAGAGTCTCACTTATCCAACGTAAACGGGCCGGCAGAACGTTGGATAAGCGAATATGTTGGATAATAAGGAGAGATTAAGAAAAAGCCTATTAAACATCAAAATAGGTTATGATTTTACAAATTAAGCATCAAAACATCATGTTATACAACAAATTTGACAGAAAATGTAATTAATTATACATTAATGCTATGTTGTAATTACTGTATTTACGAATTTAGCACCAAAATATCACAATCCATTGAAAACATTGTCTACAAAAATGTGTTGGATAATCCAGAATGTTGGATAAGTGAGAGTCTACTGTAATATCACACTGCCTTTAAAAAATAAGATACTAACAAAGTTTGTGGAGCATAGAAGTCTCAGAAGCTCTGAAATTGGTTGGTTTTTCACTCTGGTAAAAAATGACAGCTTCCTATATTCTGATCTTAAATAGATTACTTTGAAAAATTGCTCCATGGCAGAAGTTTCTGATGTATCCTATGTGATAGAAAAAAGGGGAAGTCCATAATGTTTTGTTATCTGTTGAGATAGTTAACAAATCTAAATTGGCTTGATTGAATTTCTGGATGCAGTTTTTCAGACTGATCTGTTCTTGGCAGTGTTACAGACTCCCCCTGAAAAGAACTATAATCCTATTTGGTACATATTTAGAGCACCAAGGACATCAGAATAATTATCAAGCCAAAATTCTACTTATAGCTTCTCCTGAAGCTTTGAGAGATGTCTTTTTCCTTCTTTTTACAGTCATGTCAGGTCTGAATGCCCTCACTATTTGCTATGGAATGTATTTATTTACGTTCAGTCTTTACAGCATTTTAGAAAGCTTTTCTGGCAGTTTCATTTAATTATGCAAGTTTCTGCAAATGTTTTCATAACAGCAATTCACAGCCTTTGCTGTGACACTTCGCTCATGGTTGTCACAGAAGGTCTGACTGTGCCAAGACTCTCTACCATGGATATTTCATATCAGTTGTTTGTTATTTGTAACTTTGGCTGGTTAGAAAAAGCTTTGTCGTTTTTTCTCTCTCCATACAGACACTTGCAGGTGGTGTTGATTTTTTTCTAAAGTATCATCTGTTTTAATAAGTCAAGTGTTACTTTGTGTGAAAAGAATTATTCTCTTCTTCTTTTTCTTCTTTTTTGGCAAAAGATTAGATGTCTTTTAGAAGCAGAAACCCCATCATTTCATCCAGCTGGCATTTTTACAAATTATCAGTCCCATATTAGCAGCTTCGCGTCAGTTTGGGGTTGCAACTAGATTCTCAAGCATATGCTTCTTTTCTTATCCCCACATCACTTTGCATTGCAATTTTTCAAATATTTAAAATGCCAGTTTATGATGTTCACGTTCAGTAAAATGGATTCCGTGGGAATCTCATCAGAGAGATGTAATGATCATGTGACCAGAACTATGGAACTTGAGTCCCTGTAGGGGAAAATGGTATATCAATAACCATAGTAGTAGTAGTAGTAGTAGTAGTAGTAGTAGTAGTAGTAGTAGTGTCATTGCTCCTGTGAGATCTAGTGAGGTCTCAAGAGTAGGTGGAATGTTGCCTTGCTACGTAAAACATGGAAAGACTAGGATCCTATTGTTTGTATGTGTCTAAATCAAAGGTGGGCTTCTTTAATGATTTCACATAGTGATGCTGATCTGATTTTAAACAAACACTGATGGCCCTTGTAGTTTCTTCCTACCCTAGGATTTTATGGTGATGCTTTGATTGTATATTCCTGCATGGCAGAGGGTTGGACTGGATGGCCCTTGTGGTCTCTTCCAATGCTGTGATTCAGTGATTTGACCCACCCAATGTTGGTGGACTACAATTCCTATTATTCTTCACCACTGGTAAGGCTGATTTGGGCTTATGAATATTGCAATCCTGCAGCATTTGGAAGGCCATACACACTGCTTTTATATGGAGCAACAAGCAACTGTGAGATGAGATATGAGTGATAAATAAGAGGAAAAGAAAAGGAAGGAATTACAGACAAGCCTAACATATTTACACTCAGACATAACATCCTCTACTTGTCTGAGACACATAAGGCATTGTTATCTGGAAGATACCATATGTGGAATCTTTAAATGTATAGGGAATGAGGAGCGGTTATATTGAATGGCTGAGCAGTTAGTTCATAGAAAAAAGGAATAGGGCAAACTGGCTTCTCCTCTCCTTTTCCTTCTCCTATACCTTGCATCTCTCCCCCTCAACAACATCCTGTCTTCTATGCAAATAGCAAGTGGGTTGTAGCAAAAATGCTCCAAATGATGAGCCCATCCTGATGAAAGTGATGTTAGGCCTTTCATCATTAGGGAGTCTTCGGCGGCGCAATGGGTTAAACCCTTATGCTGGACAGGACTGCTAACCTGAAGGTTGGATTGCTGACCTAACGGTTGTCAGTTCAAATCCTGAAAAAATGTGTGGATGAGCTCCCGCTGTCAGCTCCAGCTCCATGCAGGAACATGAGAGAAGCCTCCTACAAGGATGGTAAAATATCTGGGCATCCTCTAGGCAACATCCTTGCACCAGAAGTGACTTGCAATTTCTCAAGTCGCTCCTGACACGAAAAATAAATATTGTTAGGCCAAGATACTGAAAAACAGTTCACCTTAAACAATGTATGCTGATGGAAAATAATATTCACAGAAGATGAAAATAAAAATAAACTTTGTGGGTACTTGAAAAAAAATAATACCTCTGGCTTAGAGTGCATGCACAAAAAAACTTTAAATTGTTCATTACACTATTTCAGAATCCAGACACACCTCATATTTTTTAATCCTTTGAACCATTGTCCCTTTAAGAAGAAGCATCTTCAAACAAGAGAGGGGAGTTTTTCTAAAAGTCACTCCCATATTTGGAAATACTTTGCTGGGAGAGGTTAATACCTTCCAGGCAACAATGAATTACTGTGTTCACATTTCTGCCACTATAATGGCAATGTTCAGTGTCCAGTTCAGTACATTTTTTGTATTTATATAATTTCTTGTCAATTTTTAATATGCAAAGGTTCAGTGCCTGTTTTATTTTAGATTACAAAGAACAGCTGCAGGGGTGACTGGGTGCAAGAGAGAAAGAGAGAAATTGGACAGTGACAAATGGAAAGGGGGGGAAATACACCTTTCATTCTGTGCAGTGATCCTGCTGAAAGACCCTCTTCCAATGTTAGCTGCCTTTCCAGAAAAAAGAGAGCATTTTTAGGGAGAAGCGTTTGTACCATCATGGCACAGAGGAATAGGATAAAACATACAACTTATTCTACTGTGCACTCTGTGTGTGTGTGTCTCCTTCTCACCCATTCACATGCATGCACCTTACACATTAAAACAAGACACCATAAATGTATGGACACAATTTAATGTATAGTAGACCATCAGAATCGGTTCCAGGACTCACTGTGGCTATCAAAATCTCTGGATCTTCAATTCTCATTTCATACAACGGTGTAATAAAATGGCATCCCTTATATGAATTACAAGATCAAGTTTAATTTTTGGATTTTCTTTTTAATATTTTCAAGTCACAGTTGGTTGAATCCAAGGATGAGTGTGCTGTCTAATTTCCCTAAGTAACATATATTAACTGAAACTTATCTTTGAAGTATGTGAAATAGGAGCATCTGCATAAACCACGTTGTGAAACTTTCTAAATATTTAGAAATCTTTACGGCTGAAAATGCTTTGATATTCAAATTGCACTAAATCTTGCTTCTAAAAACTTTATATCTTCCATTCAGTTGGACTAAAATGACTTTGGTTGTCCTAGTCAATGCTATTTATAAAGAAACAAGGATAATATAGCCCTGTGGTTTATTCTTAATTTCTCTGTGACTTTGGAAACAGTTGACTACAATATTTTACTGGATTGGCACTCAAGATTAAGTATTAAAGGCATAGCGATATAAGTGGTTTAGCCCTTATCTTCTTCATAAAGTAGCACTTCATGTTTTGTTCATGGTATCTCAACAGTGGGGTGGCCTAAGATATCATTCTATCCCTTGTGCTATTCAATATCTTTGAAGCTCCTTAGGATTTGGAATGAAGTAAAATAAGTATGTGCTATTGCTCTTGCCAAGTTTGATAGTTTGAAGATGCTGAACTGGTATATGGGGTCCATAACAGACCTGATGAAAACCCATAAACTAAAGCTGAATTCCACAAAGATTTGGGGTCCTGTAGTTCTCATGTATGGAAAATCGAGGATTGACATTTTCATATATATAAGCCCAAGTTAAACCCAAGATGTGCAAGAACAGTATTCTCCAACAATCTGTTGATATGCTATGTATAAATAAGAGTTTGTTTAACAGTGGCATTCTCATTATGGGCTATCATACTTATGAAGATATAACAAGTACCAACAATGCAGTTTTGCTGCAGTTCAGAACTTCTTTTAATCTAAGCTTTTTGTTGTGTTTTTTCTGTTGGTGGCCTTTTTTGTCTTTAGCAATAACTTACAGTTCTATTCTTCTTGTGTTACATTTCGTTTTAAGCATACTTATACATCACCCTGGCTTCCACTAGATTCACAATATAGTAGTAGAAGAAGCAGAAGAAGGAAAAAATAAATAGGTGTTTACTGAAGTAAAAAAATACAATAATTCTTTCTTAGAAAGCTTTCTTTGTGTTGGTTAAATGCTAGTAAAGTTCTACCTGTTCCAGTAGAGTTTTAATTGGCATTACACTTATTAAATGAGATGCTGAAGTATCTGATTTTTGAAAAATAAAATTAGCTGGGGTTAACCTGGTCATATGACAAAGGTGAATGTTGCTCATTAAAATGTTATTTCTATAGAAAACTGTCTGATCCACGTACATTTTTACTGAAGTATTTCTTTGTGTTATATATAAATCTGACATATTGTCATTTGCACAATAAGCAAGAAGATAATGTTTGTGTCTGAATATCTAACACTCTACATATTGTAATACTTAAGTTATAATTAGTTGATGTTATTCTGAATATAGACAGTTGCTTATAAGTGTTAAGAAGTTCCTTCCCGAATTTAAACTAGTTACATCTGGTCCATCAGAAGGCATTAGTTTGTCCTCCAGAATTAGGCTACCACTGGACTGTGGTCTCTCTTCTGATCAATTCTGATTTATTGGTCAAATCAAATACTGAGTAAAATTATGCAAACTTGAAAACTTTGTAGTGTCTTCAACAATGCCTTCCACAAGAAGAAGGCGACTTTCTAATTGCCAAGAGTTTTCAGTCCTTCCATAGTGAAGGAACAACCACGCAAAGTAATACTCTAATACCCAAATATTTAGCACACGAATAGTAAAATAAACAGGGCGTGTTCTCTGTTAATAGTAGATTGTAATGGAAGAAGGGATAGAAAGCCTCTATCTCAGCTCAAGATGGCAAAAACTTTCTAGATCCAACACAGCACATACTTGGTAAATGTCCAGAAGCTATTTTATAGTGATTTGTGCAATTGTTAATCTGTCCTGCATTCTACATCAATTCTTCACCAAACGTGTTATTTGTTTTATGTGTATGTCACATTTTCCCAAGACAACTCTACCAATAATACTGTGAAAGAAGGGAGATAGTCCCTAGCTCTAAAAAAAGGGCTATACCATATATATTTGAGTATAAGCTGAGTTTTTCAGCCCTTTTTAAGGGCTGAAAGACCCCCCCCCCTCAGCTTATACTCAGTTCGGTTTATACTTGAGTATATAGGTAATCAGAATTGGACAGTCTTATCTTATTAAAGTCTTATTACTATCTTAAATTACAGTTTTATGTAAATATTCAAAAACATTTAACCTACTGATGTCTCAATTAATGGTATTTTATTATTATCTATTTTAATTTTTGAAATTTACTAGTAGCTGCTACATTTTCCACTCTCGTCTTATACTTGAGTCAATAAGTTTTCCCAGTTCTTTGTGGTAAAATTAGATGCCTCAGCTTATATTTGGGTTGGCTTATACTCAAGTATATGCATTACCCTCATCACTAGGGAGATGAAGAGATAAATGCTTCTAGACATTCATCTTCCTCACAGTATTAACTCTAGAAAAATGTCAAGGTGCAGATCTGAACACCGATTTTCTCAGATTTGCATGTATGTCTGTCTTCCCACATGTTCTAATGTTGATAAAGTGTTGTGGGCTGTAGACAGCCACTATTGATTACTGTTGTTATCTACCATCAAGTCGAGTTTGACTTATGGCAACACAATTATCCTCAAGGCTTGCAAGATCTGGGCAATGGCTTCCTTGATTCAATCAATTCACTTGAAGTATAGCCTTCCTCATTTCCTACTGCCTTCTACTTTACCAAGCATTATCATATTTTCTAGTGATTCACATTGTCTCTTGAAGTGTCCAAAGAACAACAGTTTCAGTTTAGTCATCTACAGTTCTAATGAGAATTTGACTTGATTTGCTCTAAAAGCATTTGCATTTTTAGCAGTCCATGGTACCCACAGAACCTTTCTCCAGCACCACATTTCAAATAAGTTGATTTTTCTCTACTGTACAGCTTCCACAAAAAGTGAGAAATACTATGGTCTGGACGATTGTTACTTTGGTATTTAGTAGTATGCCTTCACATTTGAGGATCTTAACTAGATCTTGGGATATAGGGCAGTGTAGATTCAGCCTTTGCCTTCTTCTCATTTCTTGTCTACAGTCTCAATTTTGTTAATGACTGAGCCAAAATAGAGGAAAGCTTTAATGATTTCAGTATCTTTATTTGATCTTCTCACATCATAGATAGGGTAGGTTGCTCACCTGTCACAAAAAATAAAGAATACAACATGGTGCACATATGTTATTTAATATGAAAAGGTGCAAATGTGGAGATGATTATGATAATACAATGATAACACAGTATATCTCACATTAATGGTGCAAAGCTGTTGTGTAGTTTTCAGTCTACTTTTCAGGTGCTGTTCCTGAGCAGTTTTGAGTCTCCAATCCCTTTTTGATGTTCTTTAAACCAAAATTTGTCTGGACAGCTTTTTACACAAAAATTGTTCTCAAACTGAGGAATATCTTCTGTAAAGTTGTTTTAGTCAACTTATATTGCCCCCCCCCCCCACACACACACATATCCACCAAGCCTGGGCTTCATGAAAATAAGAAGCAACTTGGGTGTTAACAACCTACTATTAACATCAATTGCAAAATCTGCCCAAATATATCTAAGAGCTTAATTCAGTATGATACAGTGTGTGACCTAGAAATTAAGCTTGCAGAATACATTGACTTCTAGGGACTGGGGCAACTAATGCATAAAATGTGCTTGTACTCATTTCACCCTTTTATGACCTTGGTTTTGTAATTCAAGCAATGCTTTTGTGTTAAAGACACTTGTATATTAACAGTCCTCTTGACATGGTCATAACTAGTCTAGATGTGCATTTTAATGTTTATTTTTTTGCATCCAAAGAAACAGATGGCTGCATGATTTTGTGACAAAACAGTCATTTGAATTTAATGCCAGTAACATTTACCACATGGCAGCTTATAACAACATAGAAAGGCCTTGCAGAGTGTAAATTCACTGATACACTTTGGCAAAAGTCAATTTTATTTTACTATATTTTGTTGTAATATGACAAAGACTAGTAAACATTCTTAATTATACAGTAATTAATTGCTACCTTATTCTGGCCCTGCTTCAAGGAACTTGCTACCTAACTTCATCACAGCTTAGGAGACATTTTGAGTCTTCAGTCATTCCAAAAATGTCAAAACATTTTTGTTGTTATGGAGGTTTGGAACCCAAATTTTCCACATTCACAAACAGCTCCAGCCACAACTCATAAAACTAGGTTTTATATTTCCAGTAATATTTTTTTGTGAACAGGCACAAAACAATTGTGCTGCTTCACATTCATCAGATTAGCTTGAATGGCTATTTATTTTCTTCTCCCCCTCATCTCCCATCTCTCTTTTTCAAGCTATATACAGCATTCTCACAGCAAATCATTCTCCAATTATTGCCTCAAGTTAGTTTCAGTCCCCCATCTTCATTTTCGATGTTAAATTATTAGTAGTAGGTATGGGCTTTCACAAATTATTATCCGTTTGATCTCAATTCTACACCAGGGCAGCTCCTGCAAGTTGAGACTGGGTGGAGGGCTCTTAAAAGTCCTCTCCTTGTATCCCAGAACCTGCATAAGAATGACGGTCTGGGAAATTTGAGAGAAGCATACCTAATTCCTTCAAGAAACTCTGCAAGACAATGCACTGTAGTGCGTTGTACCGCTTATTTCTTGGATAAGTCAAAATAATCTTTCAGAAATATGTGGAGTTCTCCTATCAAGTTTCAAGACACTGGGTAAGAACATAACTGTCACTTGGCACAAACCCAAAAAGAGACACTTATTTTATTTTTATTTTATTTTTATTTTTTGCCTGATGCACCTGGCCTGGTAGAATCAGCTAATTAACAACACCGGCTTAAACAGGCACCTCATCTGGCAATGTAGTTAGTTGCCTGATGGTGCTCAGCAGGACTTGGTAGGGCTTTTTATTTTTCTGTCCTAATGGTCGGCTACCCACCTAATTTTGCCTTATTGTCGACCACTACTTACCACAGCTTGAAGCCCTCCCAGGAGGTTAAATTATTATCAAAGGATTAGGGAGATGTAGCCTTGCAGCTCTGACATTTCTGATTACTTGTCTATGCCAGAACACTAATTAGCTGTGACTAATTAAGAAAAAACCTCCCTGCCAAATAAAACCATTTAAAAGAACCGAGAAGCAGGAAAAATCATTCAAAAGCTGAGCAGTACTCAAATTTGTCACTACTTTTTACTTTTCTACTGAGCTTTAACTCACCTTTGATTGTTCCTGTTTTTAATGCATGTATTTATTTCATCCACTGTTGGAAACAAAAATAAGGATTGGTTAGAGATGTATTTTTCCACTTCATTGGGGAGGGGGATTGCCTCCTTTTAGCACTCTTTGTACCATCAGGTTTCCCCCATAAAGCATGAAAGAGCAAATCTTGTACATTGTCAAACATATTAACAGACTGTTGTGTGAGAAGCCACCTCACACATATTTGTACGCGTGCACAAACACAAAGCACAATCCACCAAGCGCGGTTGGGAACAATCACCTTTTATCTTGGTGTGGCTTGTACTACTTCTTTACAAACCAAACTAAAAGAAGGGAAAGTGGTAACTTAATATTGCCAAGTTTTCAGTGTTAAGAACAATTAACATTCACAACATGTGGGATTCACAGGAAAAACTATTAACAAGTTTGTGTTCTACCGAAATACCAAATGGAAGTACTGTATTGTTTTCTGTTAACTTGGCAGTATATTCTCTCAAAAACAAATTAACATATTGTCCACATTTAGGAATTTCATGATACACACATTACTGACTTTCTGAAGGGCCTGCATCCCCAAATATAGGATTTTTTAGGAATCTCATTCAGACTATAATAGAAAGACGTTCTAGCCTTCATATACGGGACATCTGTATGTTCTAAGAGATACTTGCTAGTCCTATATGGGACACAATTTCTGGCCCTTAAATGTATTCAAGTCATGACCAATTTATGGCCATCCCAAGGCAACTCTATTACAGGGTTTTCTGAGGCTGGGAGTGCATGAGTTGCCCAGAGTCTCCAGTGGATTGAGCAGGAATTTGACCCCTGCCCTCCAGAGTAGTAGTACAACTTTCAAACCACTATGGCACTCTGATTCTTGACATCTTTTATGATAATAGACACCTGGCAACTCTCAACAGTATTTGATGGATTTGTTCTCTCCATCAACCGCCTTCAAAATTTCAGAAATTGGAGAAACTGAAGGGGGTGAACCCTAAAATCCAAAAGAACTTTTATTTGAAATTTAAAGAAAATTATAAAGTGAATAAATGTGTCAGGGATAAAAGTGTCATGGGATTTTCCATCAAAAACTCTATCCAGGATGGACTGTTGTTATTTATCTAGGAACTTAGTTATCACCTCACTCCTGTGGTTCTCGTAAGTGAGGCTCCAGATATTGTTTGACTTACTCAGATGCCCAAGTCAGAAGGGCCAACATCAAAGATTCTGGGAATTTAAATTCAATGGCTGTTGGAATCTCCTTAGTTCAGAACCTCTCCTTTAGGCTAGAGTTCTTCAGCCATCCCCTCGAGGCCAGAAAGATGGTTCCTCAGCAGTTGAGAAGAGAAATGGCCACCATGATTGGGGTTGGATGCTTATTTTAGAAGCCTTTAGTTCAGACCACACTGTTTCTGTTAAAATCTTACAAAAGTCTGTGCATTTTATTTAAGATGCTACCAAGAGTAAAATTATTCTCCAAGTTTGGATCTTTATATAGCCAAAACAGCACCAGTTAGCAGAAGGTTTTGGAGAAACTGAAGGGGATGAATCCTAAAGAAGGATGTTCACTGAACACAGAATATTTGATTAACTGTTGAGTAAGAGGGAGAATGGACTATCCTGCAAGAGAACATAAATGGAATCCTTCGGTTCTTGAAACCCTGAAGGAGAACATTGTGGACTGCAATGTGTTCTTTTATTAATGATTGCATTGCTTCTTCAATTTGGATGATTCTAAGTCTAGCAAATACTGTTTTTAGGTCTGTTCGCTGTGCTTTAAAGTTCACTTTTGCTTGCTTAGTAAAATGCATCCATGAGATATTCCCCAACTGTTTTCATAACTGAGTTGTAAGTAGAAATCTATTTAATATGTTCTTATATCCATATTTTAATAGTCTTTCATTTCCACGACTCAAGGATTGGTTTTGAATGAATATGTTTATATAGGTTTTTTTGTTTTGTATCATTTGGGAGTGGGGAGGAATATATTCTGTCAGTAAGTCAAAGCGAATAGTTAAACAAATAATGTTTGGTTTCCATTGCCGGCTAGCTGGATTAGATGTGGTCCTTTGGCTTTTCTCCATCTCTTGGCTCTCCTTGAACTACTGCAATGACCCAGCTGTCAGGCTGAGAACACAAGGGAATAATTTTCTCTGAGCAAGCATCCATCCCATGTGAGTCATAATTCGATCAGCAGGTTGCACCTTTAAATGAATGATGCTACTTCCTTTTCACAAGCCCAGTCATGTAATTTGTATGGCATCTTTAAATTTCCCCACATATGATGAACAAAAATCCCCTAAGAAGCAGGAAGACTTATATGTATGAAAGAGAATCAAAGTCAAATCATGGAAGTAACATCTTAGCAAAAACCTGTAAAATGTTATATTCAAAGGTAATGTGGGCATAACATGTTTTTATGAATTAATAATGTAGTAAATTTTACCCGCTTCCCCTAACGACTCAAGGCAAGGTACAACACAGTCAAAACAGATCAACATAAAATATGTACAACAAAATACATATATCAAAAACACCGGGTACAAAGATAAACATACATACAACAAGAATAGAATATAAATCCGAAACTCATGATTCAAAATGAGGGATTAAAATATAAATACTTTTTAGTGTATTGGGTAATGTTTGCTTGCTAATCATAATATTCAGGTTTTGGAGATCATGTTTTTGGGAGGGGGGCTATTTTTGTTTTTAAAACTTGTCTTTAAAATGTTGGTAGAAAATTATATAATACTGCATTAGGATTTCAGGATGAGTAACAATTGAACTTGTTATTCAATTTAAAAATTAAAGCTTTCAATTCAATATTTAGCATTTTCTTAAAGCAGAGAGTGAGTCCTGTTGAAATGCAGTGTCTGTTCAGGAAATTCACGATTTTTGCTATTTTAGTCCTACACATTTTCTAAAGTAAAATTTCTGAATGAACAGGTAACAATATTGACAGTTTTAAGATTAGAGAAATCTTAAACAAGCCAATTTTTTGTATTTTTAAAGAATCTTAGTTTTAATCAACAATTTTAAAGGATGTTTGAAGCATATTAAATAACTACATAATAGTAAAATTCATATATTTCCATATTCTAGGATCTAAAATCAGTCATTTGTATCAAAAATGTAAACCAATTGAAACAACTAATATTTCAGTGTAGTACAACCCTCCATGCAGTCATGCCGGCCACATGACCTTGGAGGTGTCTACGGACAACACCGGCTCTTTGGTTTAGAAATGGAGATGAGTACCAACCCCCAGAGTCAGACATGACTGGACTTAACGTCAGGGGAAACCTTTACCTTTTACTACAACCCTCTTATCAGTGGGGATAAGCGGTTCTCTCTAGGCATTTTCTAAGTTCTCCAACATGAACCTGGCGTATGCTTCCCCCTAGAAGTTGAGCATAGAGTCTCACTGGAGAATCTAGAAATGCTTAAGAGGTGCTCACTCTAGGCATTTTCTATCTAGACCCTCCACTGCAAGCCTATGGTAGGCTTTTGCCAGAAGTCATTTATTTCAATAGGCTTCACTATTATCAGTGGTCTTGAATTCCCACAGTAAATTCAGGACTGTATCCTCTGTGGCTATGGCGGGCACACTGTACTTGTAACACTGCACTTGTGTCTAAATTCAGCAACTGAATTTAGGCCTATAAAGGAGCACGGAGGCTCTTCAATCACTCAATTGCAGGAAAAAAATTAATTGAAAACAGCCCATATGTCATTTGGTCTGAGCATGCAAAAGAATAATTCATCATTTCAGATTCCTTTTTATTTATGTGACTTTAAAAACTATAGCACCTTACTGAGATCAATAGCTCTGAAACTGTAGTTGAAGCTGTTGGAAAGTGTTAACTGGGCCTGCAGCCTTCTTATTTTGTGCAGTGAGGAAAAATCAATCACATCTCTACCTTTTGGATTGTCTTAGGTCATATTTTTCCACCACAAAGTGCCAAGCACGGGCTCCATCGAGGATTTATTGATTTCTTCATGTACTGTAAATATACACACACTTAATCAGCAGGGGAAGATCAGTGTTTCTCAATCCAACTATGTACTTTTTGTCTCCTTACCAGTATAGTATATGTGAGCTTGTGCTTGTACATGAGTGCCGATATGTGTTGATCAAGATTTCCAGCAGCAGCATTTCTTTTGTAAAATTGTGTTACACAAAATTGTGTTTGAGAGCAAGCTTTTGTCCTACAATCACTCTTATGGAATATCCAGAAAAGGTTTGCAGCATCCCTGAGTTTTATTACTACATCTTCTTTCTTTTTTCATTCTACAAAAATCCACATTGGAGAAAGGCACAAAATACTTGTGTGTGTGTGTGTGTGTGTGTGTGTGTGTGTGTGTGTGTGTGTGTGTGTGTCAGGAATGACTTAAGAAACTGCAAGTCACTTCTGGTGTGTGAGAATTAATCGTTTGCAAGGATGTTGCATAGGGGATGCCTGGATGTTTGATGCTTTTACCATCCTTATGGGAGGCTTCTCTCATGTCTCTGCATGAGAAGCTTTTTTTTTTTCGTGTCAGGAGCAACTTGAGTTGCTTCTGGAGTGAGAGAATTGGCCGTCTGCAAGGACGTTGCCCAGGGGGTGCCCAAATGTTTTTGATGTTTTTACCATCCTTGTGGGAGGCTTCTCTCATGTCCCCCGCATGGAGCTGGAGCTGATAGAGGGAGCTCATTCACACTCTCCCCGGGTGGGATTTGAACCTGACAGCTTTCAGGTCAGCAACCCAACCTTCAAGTCATTTAGTCCACTACGCATGAGAAGCTGGAACTGACAGAGGGAGCCCACCTGCTCTCCCTGGATTTGAACCACTGACCTGTTGGTCAGCAGTCCTACCGGCACAAGGGTTTAATGCATTGCGACACTGGGAATTCTGAAATAAAATACTGTTAGCATATCTTTCGATTGGTAGTCCTATCTGCCTGGCAGTTTCCACATAAACGTATTAGTTCTCCTAGAACGAACTAAGATCTTTCCTTTTACCATTCTATCCAGAGAAGGGGATGGACCCCTTTTTGATAAGGTTTAAACTCTAGTACTTCTGTCAACCTGTACATAAGTTGATCCAGGTTTTCAAAACCAAATCCCACTCTGGTTCCACAAAAATGTTATATGGAGGTCTGTGGACCTTGATGAATACAGTAGGATGTGATGGTGCAAGTAGGGAGGAAGAATCTCCAGGAGTCAAATGCAGGCACTTTCAGAAAGGGAGGCTCTGGTCACCAAAGATGCTTCAGCTCAAGTTTTGTGGGTTTTTCAAAACTCACGTAAATGCACACTATAATCTGCTTCATTCAGATACGATCCAACCCTTTAATGGTAAGGAAAGAGGTTATCCCTACATCATGCAAACCAGTTTGAACATTTGTCATTCTATCCAATAATTTTTCAACTAGGAATGATGCCAGTTGTTTTAAAACAAATAGTATTCTCCATATCTATTTATTTTTTTGAGCTTATCATTTTTCTCCTGTTGTGTTTCGACTTTCCCTAGGAAGAAAGGAAAGGTTTCAGGCAGGTGAGAGGAGCCTCCTAGGAGTATGCAAAGGCTGCCTGTGATTCTGGTAGCAGAGGTAGAGTAGAGTGATAAGTGTGTCAGAGAACCTCAAAGACAAAAAATAGCATAGCACCAAGCAGTGATTTTGCAGTTCAAACTAATTAGTAGTATTTAGCAGAATAACAAGATATCGGCTTGTTTTGGAGGCTGACTGTGAGAACAGTGAGCCAGAAAGGATCTTCTTATTGGTTGTGGAGTAGTGACTGCTACTGTAGGCGGATGAAAGAATTGAACATCTGTAAAAGCTGCTTATTGGAAAGTAAAAGCTACCATTAACATTTTGGCACAATAGCTTCTGCACTACTTATAGCAAGGGTTGATCAGACAAATTCATCTGAACAGTGAAAATTTCAGCAACCGTACTGGACTCAATCTTTTTTGTATCATTCCAGATTGCTATCAACTGTTGTCCCCTCCTTAAATACAGTAGTAACCCCTACTTCATACATAAGTTACAGGGTGAATATTTCAAATTTTATGCTGCTATGAAAATGAATAATGGGGAGTCTTCTGCTAAGCACTTAATTAATTTTTTTTGTTCCCACCAGCCAACAGTACATTTGAAAATCATACTCACTATGTGCAATACTGCAGCTGGGCTGGGCTGCATATCTCATCATTGGGATATAGGAAGCAATAATTATTATAATTATTATTATTATTATTATTTATTTCTATCCCATCCTATCTCCCCAAAGGATCTCAGGGGGGATTCCAACATAAAATGGCAAACATTCATTGCCTTCACAAAAACAGACAAATACCGACATAGAATCCCAGAAAATCCCCACATACGAAAACAGCAATTAAAACCTAGCATCAAATTAAACCTAACATCAGTGAATTAAACCTAACATCAATAAAACCAACATTGTCAGACAAAAAAATATATGATGACATAAATCTGAAAAAACATCCACAAAATTCAGACCACATCCAAGGATGTTTTGTGCACCCCAAAACCCCCAGGATAAAAAAAAAACAGAAATGTTTGAGAACATTTTGCTCCAAAATTATCTCCGGAGGATATAGAGGGCATTTCCACATGTTTAGCAACCTGTTGGAGTCTCTGATGTCAAAAAAAATGTGAAAAATTTGCCTCAAAATGTCCCAAAAGCACTATTGGGGACTTATTTTCCAGTTGGGCTCCATCCTTGATTTCACACACTCCTGCAGAAATAGGACATGAATAAAACATTGATCTTGAGGTTTGCTCTCAAGTAAAGCATATTTTGACTTTCTGTTTTTTCTTTTAAAAATGTGAAATTCAAACAAAAAATCCCACTAATTAAATTTAAAAATAGGATTGCATGCTATTACATTATATTTTACTGAATTTTTTAAATCACCAACTTTTTTTCAAAGGATATTAAACATGTATAACTGGAGTTGCTAGGCCTTCCCATTTGGTTATAAATGTTTATGCGTGTGTGTGTGTGTAAATATTAGAATGTTCTTTGCTTTAATGGCAAGAATGGTGTGTTTTATAATCATAGCTATTTTGTATCCTAAAATTCAAACAAGGTTCATTATAGAGTTTTCTTGGGTAGCAATGGAGGAAATTTGAAACTATTCCTGCTCTCTTTCACCTAAAATGTTCCCCATCTATCTCAGAGGCCTCCCCAAGAACATGGCTGAAATAAATGAGCCAATTTTGAGAAAGATGAAATGACTGAAAGATTGCTCCTGCTATTTTGGCAAAGTCTAGATATAATTGTCTGCAGTAGGAATGGGGAGGTAGTTTTCATCCTCAGGGCTAGTACTGTAGATCTGAAAATGATTCTGCCTTAGGAGGTAGAACTGTTGTTTCCTTGATATCTCTTGAGCTCCCAGAAGTCATTTATTATACAAGGCCACTCAAGTTTCCAGTGCACTCTCATCTCAAGGAAAAGTGACCCCATAAAAGGCTCTCCTGAGACTCTTCGCCACTTGGTTTCAGTATAATCATTGGACAGAGGGGAGGAGGTGAATAGAACAGTGTCTTATTATTGAGCAAACCCTTGCAGCTAAGAACTCCCATACACCCACACAAGAGTTTTCCATATGATCTTAAGGGCTTCCTCAGGTTGACTCTGCTACATCTAAGTAGGAGGTCTTCTCACACATAAACTCTACATACAGAGTTGGTGCTCTTCCTGAGCTTTGCCATAGGCCCAATGTGGATTTGATAAAGAGTACAGAAATGTAAGGGTGAGCTGTTAGTTGCTTGTTTTCCAGATAAACCCTTGAAGTTGGGAATGTTTTGAATGGGCTTGAAAGCCAAAGCTCTCCATGGAAGTATCCTGAATGGACCTGTCAACATAGTTTGGCTTCAAGGCAAAATCTCTCCTGTCCGTGTACACCAAGAGCTGCTAAGATGAATAAAACCCTTTCCTGATAATTCCTCTGCTTCTCCAGCAAGGACATATTGTTATTGCCAGGAACCATAGTAACCCAAAGGGTGAAAGGGTCAGGATCCTTAGAAAATGCACCTGAATTTCATTCCTCTCAATCTACTTTTGTCTCCCTTCAATACCAGGAATATCTGCCTTCTAAAGTCCAGTTGAAGTCCTGTGAATTTACCATCCAATGTCAAAGATATTTCATAATATAAATTCACAGAATGTTCTCAAAAGCTACTCTGTCTTGAAAATGTTGTGTACCTTCAAGTCATTTTTGACTTATGAATCCCCTAAGGTGAACCTATCACAAGGTTTTCGTGGAAAAAAATGTTCAAAGGAGGGTTGTGTTTCCCTCCCTCTGAGGTTAAGAGTGTGAGTTGCCAATGGTCACCCGGCGGTTTCTGTAGCTGGGCATGAATTTTCCAGGGTTCTCATCCAATGCTGAGACCATTAAGTCTTGCTGACTTTCATTGGAAATCCCACTCCAAGAAAAAGAAACCAACATTAACAAAGCCATCATCTTAATATTACTAGAATTACAAACAAATGTATAGAAAATTGCATACAATTATTTCTGATACGGGCACAGTTAAACAGATGTGATTTGACTTTACAAAAGAAAAAAGCAGTCGCATTTTCAAACAATATTAATTTCAAATGTATTGACTGTAGACCAGAAAACTATAAATTATCTGATTGAGGATAATTGGAGGGTTATACGCCATAATGGAAATTGTTGGCAGTTAATAAGAGGTTTCAATTATGAAGGCCATCTTTGCAGGGGGACGATGGGGCGCTTAACAGGCCATTAATTTTGAACCTCATATGCATAATGGAAAGTGTCCAAATTTATATACATGCACTTGATGGCTATGATTACACACTTTTATAAATTGTTGACTCGCATACATGTACAAACAAGAATTTTTTGAGCGTTTGACTTTGGTAAAGGTTCTAGCAAAATGTAAGCAGTTTTTCATTTTCCTTTGAACCATTAAGGAAGGTCTGTACTTAAAATTCAATCTGTCTACAACATTTTCTCCATAAAAACCAAGATTTTAAAATACATCTCTTTTTTGCTGTTTATATGTGAAAACATTATTTAATTATACAAAGATGATTACAGGCGAGAAGCTAAAAAATATACACACAAAACTTAAATGGTGGGTGGTGATAATGAAGCTTGAGTATTCAGAGAGGTATGTCTGTATAATTCCTCATTACATCAGTCAATCATCCTTCATATGAGCCCGTTGTTGAGTGTTTACACAGCATTGTAAGATGAGATTCCTGTATATCATTTTTTTGTATTTTAAGAAAGATGTTAGTTTATAGTTCCTAATCACATAATAATCTTTAAAACAGGGGAGACAATTGTTCAGCCCATGTTTATTTTAGCACTTAAAGGATTGTGCCCCTGGGTAGAAAGAAAATGGCATTCTATTCTTTTGGGCTTTAACTGCCTGTACCCTTCCCCTTCTTCATCAGGGAATTCATTCTGTCTGTGAGGAGCTACAAGAAGAGCCAAACTCAAGAAAACACCTATGCGGTCTAGTGATTCAGATGTAGGAACATCCAAGTGCTTTGTGTGCATTAGTGCATACTGAGTCTTCATTCCAGGTAGCAAACAGCTGCATCTTTAGCGTGGGGTGGGGGTGGATGGACAAATGTAAAGCCCAAGAAAATCTGAAGTGTCCAGTTTACAGAGACAAGTGTTAACATTTAGTTGAATCGTCCTCCAAACATGATAGATTAGTGGTTTGAGCAACAGCGCAAACCAGGGAGGTAAGGCTTGTGAATATTGAAAGTATTTGTTTTGTATTTCCAATGGTTGCCAGAATAATGAAAATTCCTTAACTACTTCTCTTTAACTTGCCTTGAAGAAAGCTCGGTATGTTGCTAAATCTCTTTTCACCGGCACTGCCGAGAAACAACTTTAATCCTTGTTAGAAAATTGCCGAGTCTGTGGCTGACAAAGAGCTCATGCTTGTTCCATTGTTAATGCTCCGGGGCCCTGAGAGTGGAGCCCTTTACAGCTGCAAGGATCCAGCCTGGCTCAGCTGTACTATTTAGGAGAGGAGGGTTTGTCAATTTCTATTGACAATGGAGAGAGTTTTTTCAGGGGCCTGTAGCAGCGCTGAACACAGTTGGGGATCAATGCCAGCCATTCAAGCTGCACCCTCTTTCATTGCTTTGGTTTGTTAATTCAAGACTAAAGGTCCTCCGAGGGGGTTTAGGGGTGTTTAAGAAAGCTGATGAACTGAAAGCGTTTATGGCCCTGGTGTGGCAATTTCCATAGTCAGTGGCAACTACTGGCACCGAGGGGGCTGTGTCCTTGTTGACCCTCTTGTTATTAAAAATGCACAAGTGCTGCGCTTCTCAATATTTCAACACTCTTTCATTGTCAATACCACCTTCTGAGCCCTTCAGCTTGTTACTTGCTTTAAAGATCTTCTTAGATTGGGTTTGAAAACTTCACCTTAAACACTAGATTAGACTGATGTTCTGTTTTCCGTGCTCCTGTTGATTTGTTGAACCTTCCCAGGGCTGGAAAGCAAGTAGCAGCTTGATGGAGAGACAGGCCGCTAATATGATTTACCAGTCTACAGTCATGCACAATAAGTGTGAATAAATACAGAGGTCTTGCAGAGTCAACCCTAGCCTTTCCTTTTCCCTCTTATTTTTTTGTACTTCAAAAGAGATATTTCAGGGGGAAATGAAGTGAGTAATACATGCCCTTACAGGAGCTGGGCGAGCTATGAATGGGGGAAAGAGGGGAGGAGGGAGAGAACAAATATTCTTTTAAAATGGTTGGCTGTGGCCAGGCACCGGGGGTGAAAAAATATATAAAATATACATCTTCCATTTTATTTCTATGCTGGCCACAGCATTCCACCGTCTAAAAAAAGCAATAGTGCCATAGGATTTACATTAGGCCGCATTGTTATGCTTTTCAATTTTCCCCCATAGCTCAGGAGAATGTGATTTTAGCAAGGAGGGAGGGCTTTTCAAAACTATTCAAATGCTTTCTGTTGGTTTTGTTTTTGTTTATAAATCCATGAACACCAACATCTAGCAAACATTGCTACATTTATATTGGAAGGTCATAATTGGTAAAAATGTGAAAGGCTTGCATATTCCTTCTAGACATTATATAGACTCAGTGTTAAGTAATGGAGGGTCCAATACCTATACTTCATGTGTGTTTTGTGTATTTGTGACCCCCTTTAGCCATTGTTTATGCAAAGCTGGGGTAGACATGATTTTGTTAAAATTCGGGGGGGGGGAGTGAAATGCACCCCTCTATCTTGCTTATCTTGCATAAACTGATCACTGAGTGTGCAGATAAATATTTTTCTCCTTGACGTGGCATATATTGCATTTCCGGAGTTTAATGCATTTGAAAGTATTCCATCTTTTATTGGATTGGATCCAAAGCTTTAATTCTGTGAATGGAAGGACCCTTTCCATGAATGTAGCTCTCCTGCTGTGAACACACACAAACGTTGCCTCCGATCTTTTGTGTTCTCTTTCATGTTTTGAATTCCTAAGATTGGATTAAGTTCAAGCCAAACCACGAATATTATTTCTTATGGAATTAATGAGTATTGATGACGTTATTTCAGTAGAACTTATGGAAGGCTTTGCAATCATCTCAAATGTACAACATATTTCTTTGTAATGTATTTTATGTTGTCAGCGAATTTTCAGTTTCCTTTCAGTGAACATCATCTATAAGACTCTTTAATGGGCTCTTTTGATCTTAATACAGCTTTTTTAATTAGAACATTTATTTAAATAAACATTTTAAGTTCCATATATTTTATTCTGGGTACCATGTAAGAAACAAGTAAACATTTCCCCTTCTAGAATCTGCTTTTCTGACTGAAAAATCTACCTCAGTACACTGAGCTAGCAGATCCGAGCTAGAAAAATATTGCACTCAAAATTCATGTGGCTGTATTGATTTTATAAAAGAAATATGTTTTGATGCTGCATAAAAAACCTGTCTTGTTTATTAAGGGTTTTACTAGTTACTGAATACCACATAAATATCTCAATTAGTCTGTTTAATGTTTTTGACCAGACTGTTTTTATTTATTTTATTGTTAGAGACCTCTAGTATCATTGGTGGTGGGGGGTAGAAATTTCAAGAATTGATCCATTAGGAAATAAATAGAAGACGGTAGCACAATGAACATTGAATCTCTGTTAACGGTTCACAATTGTCATTCTGTGCTATTACCTGGAACAATAGAAAGTGAAGAAAGATGCTGAATGTATACACATGACCCAGAGCAGTCTAGCAATTTATTCTGTCCAGCACTAAGCAATGGTTTTAGCATTTTAAGCATTTGGGAGAAGAGGAAGCCCAAGGTTCAGTTGGATTTCTGTGCACAGGACGCATGGCATTTGTGTGTTCAGGGCGAGTGGCTTTGGCTAGAGTTCTGTAGTCTGTTAGCCTTCTGCAACCCCATTAATTTCCTTTCAGAAAACAAGGAATCCCAGCACTTGTGGCTTTAACTGCTGTTTGCTCATTTGAACAAGCAGGCCCACTTCTGCTCTGGACTAATTGATGCCCAGCCTTCTTTGCATAACTAACTAATGCCCCACATTATGAACCCCTATCCCCAACCACACTTGAGGGTGTTGGTCTTTCCATAGAAACAGGATTGTGTCACCTGCCTCTGGAGTTAATTCTTCTAAAGGTCTGCTTGATAAGGGAACAGATTGAACCTATCCTATTGCATGTAACAATGAGTAGATGAAAAAGAACAAATGGCAGTTAAGAGATTTATCAGGTGAGTGAATTTATCAAGTGAATTTGCTCAGATACCATCTGTTAAGCTACATGACACTCATCCCAACGTGGCTTACAGGATTTATTTGAATGCCACCTGTTATCCATGGATTAAAAATCAAGGTAGTTGTAATTTTAATATTTTGAAATAAGATGCATGGAAATAAACGTTTTAATGTTGTACTATTTTATTGATTTATAAAGGGTTACATAGAGCTTAGATTTAAATTTTTCGAAGCAGCGTGCATTAATTTAAAAAGTATTCACAATTCAGAAATTAACATAGATTCTTTATATGATCTATTAAATAGATGTTACAAGAGGCTGTTTATTTTGTTTAACCAGGATGTGACTCTGAGAAGTATTCAGCAATAAATTATACACTAGCTATTAACTAGCATGGGGGGGGGGGGTGCACGCACTCACTTTTGGTGTCAAAATACATGTGATAAATATGTTAGAATGTTTTCCTTATTTTATTATCATTATTTTAAAATTATTATTCTCTGGTGTCAAAAATTACAACAGGCTTTTGGAGAAAAATACTAACGCACAAACAAAAGCTGACCACAGTCCCTTAACTATATATTCTGATGGAAGTTATATAAGTGATATTGTGATCATATCATCGAGTTATGTTTCTTGGGTAGGGACAGGTTCATTAATGGAACATTGTATGGGCTGAGTTTCTGGAATACTAAAACATCTCTAACATGCATGGAGCCTTTTCAAGCTCCTGTGGATTGGCAAGAGACCTGGGATCAAAACACATTCTGCCTGTCTTCTGGTAGCCCAGCCAACACACAAGTCTCTCCTTTTTGTATACAACATTATGGTGCAGAGTCTGTCTTGGCCCCAGAGTTATTCAAAATCATATAAATGACTTGAATGAAAAAATACTAGTGATGGTGTTCAAATTTACCAATGACATCAAACTGGAAGAAATAGCTAGCACCTGAGAAGTCAGAATTGGGGTTCAAAATGACTTTAAAACAGTTTTTCCCAACCTGTGGGTTCCTAGATATTTTGGCTTTTAACTCCCAGAAATTCTAACAGCTGGTAAACTGGCTGGGATTTTTGGGAGTTGTAGGCCAAAACACCTGGGGATGCACAGGTTGAGAACCACTGCTTTAACAAATCGTCAAAGTGGACCAAATGAATTTCAGCAGCAATAAAGATTTTATATGTAGTTAGGAAAAATGATATGTACAATTGCAGGATGGTTTGACAGCATGACAAAAAAAATGTAAAAGTTTTAGGACCTCATCACATTTAGAGTGGGAAATCATAAGGAATCATGTTATCCTATTCCCTCCCATCTTACCCTGTCTTGTGGGATGGCCAGCCATCCCATGTTCTTTTTGCATCTTTCCCTGTCTTTTCCCCCGCATTCTTCATTCAGGAATCAAGTAACATGTAGCTCCTGAAGACAGTCTTGGAGGCTCACCAGAAGTGCTGTTACAATGTTTGGTGGCCTCCTTTAGGCTCTTGTTTCTGCAGCACATGGAAACAAAACCCCAAGACTGTCTGATGAAGTCTTTTGAGGACTATCTGTCAATACTGTGAAAAAGGAGCAAAACAAGTTAATGAAATTCTAAAGTACAGCAACAGTAGTATATTGACTGATTAAAAGAAATAATAGTAATACTAGTCTACTTGGACTGGCCTCAGCTTGAGTGCTGGGTCAGGTACTTAGCACCAGAGTTTTAGAAAGATTAATTAATTAATGAAACTTTATTTATAGCCCACCCTATCTCCCTGAAAGGACTCAGGAAGGCTTGTGAAATTATTGTATATCCAGGAGAGAGTAATCAAGATGGCAAAATATCTGGAAATCAAGCCCTGTAAGGAACAATTCAGAAAACTGGATGTGTTCAATCTGGAGTCAAAAAGACAAAGTGGTCAGAGCCATTTAAAAACATTTGAATGGGAATATTGAATATTGAAAAGGTTTGTTTCTGATGCTACACAGAGTAGAAAATGAGTCAGTTTATTCAAATTACAAGAAAATAGATTAAAATTAAACAGTAGAAAGGATTTCTTGATAGGAGGAGCTGGTAGATAGTGGGATGAATTGCCTTAGAAGATGGTGGACATCAGTATTTTTTAAGTAGAGGGTGGATGGCCATCTGGCAGAGATGCTGCAACTGTGTATTGGCAGAGTAAACTAGATAACTGCTTGTCATGCTGTGTGATGTGGGAAACTAGCATTTTTTCCATCTAATATGCAGTTATCACATGTGGGTCTATTGGTTACAACTGTCACTTTCCTGGAAACTCTCCACAGACTGGCAGCGATGACTCACAGATTAGTTATGATGCACTGATTACCACATTAAATAGCACTGACTTAGCTAATCATTTGCAATCCTTGCCAACTTTCAGTTCTGTGATTTAAGGAAAGCCTTATTGCATCATCCCAAACACCCTTCCAGTCAGTATCCAGTTTTCCATAGTAACAAGAAAGTTCCTTTTCTAAAGTAAATGTGGAAGTCTCCAGTGTTTGATGCAGTCCTGAAGCTAAACACATTTGCACCAGTGTATATCAATATTCGCTATATAAATCCCATAGACAGGCAGTGTGACTTCCTGATTCAGTCCATGCAATTTTCTTTTGCTCATTTCACCCATCCCCGAAGTTAGAAATTATATTTTCATTACCACCATTTTCATAGAAGTGTAGATACTATGTGCAACTCTTAGCACTAGCTTTCTATGTTGACTGTCTAGCATTTTTTAAATGAGATCTTCTTGGTCGGCTATCCAGAAAACATGTGACTGCAAGAAGCTGAAAAGTTGCAAAATAGGTATATCTGGCAAATGGTATAGACAAGGCACTGCTTTGGGACACAATTTTCAAGCCCTCCCTCTCTGCGGGCCGTACTAAAATAAGTACAGTTCTCATTTAGTTGCTTTTGACTTGTACAGGAAGCAGGTATTTGACTGTATACATTGTCTTCAGCTCTCTGGTTGTTCAGTTATTAAAACTGTTTTTGTATGTGTAGAAATTAGACTTCCTACAGAACGAATAACCCAAGACATTTTGTTGCCTGAAATGAAAGCTGCACTGGAATACCCACATACAGAATTTGACCAGCAAGATAGCCGAATCTTCCTTTGACAACAGAATAAAATTACACACATACACTCATATATGAGGATAGGCTTAGAGTAGGGGTGTCAAACTCATTTTTTACCAAGGGATCAGCCTTACGGTTGCCTTCAAAGAGTCATTTGTAATTGTAAAACTGTATAAATGTAACTATGTTGCCATGGCATTGAAAGCCTTGTGGGCCACATAAAATAAAGTGGTGGGTCAGATTCAGCCCATTGGACTTGCATTTGACACATATGGCTTAGAGGACTGCAAGGCAGGCTGTATAGTACCCACAGCTTTGCTCTTTGGTGCCTCATGTTTGCTTCCTCCCTCCCTTCTACACAGAAAGACTGAAAGAGAAGGAAAGAAGACATATCACCTTCAATCTAACTAGTGAGTGACTACAAAAAAGGAATCTATCTCATAAATAACTCTCAAAATATTACGTCTGTCTATGTAACACATTGAAAGGACACTATTTAATGAATCCTAGATAGACTACTCAGCATGTACTCAGAATTGAATCCTACTCCCAACACTCAAAATGCTACATATTCTGGCCCTTGCCCTAATGTTACATTACTATCTGAAGTTCCACTTCCAGCTTTCAAACTGTAGCCAGACTTCCAAGGGCACTGTGGTCCTTTCAGCTTTCATGGTCGGTTTTCCTTACCCACATACAGTCAACAGTTGCCTCCCATCCTTTCTCTTTAGCTGGAGAACATAAATTAACCAAGAGATCACATCTATTATTGAGATAAGAATACAAAATGTGAGTGAGTGAAATAGTAGTCATTACATACAAAAGACAGGAAAGTAGCACATAAAATGGTCAAAGATGAATGTAATGCACTCCCTTTTTCCTAACCATACTGTAATCTTTGATATATACTGGGAAGGCAGTGGCTAAAATTTTAAAAAGCAGAGATGTCCTAGACAAACTCTAAAATCTATATTGTAGCAATACTTAAGTCAACCAAGAAGGCAGAAAAATATCTGCAAACAAAGACCGTCAGATGTTTTCATCAGGCAAGACATTGCAGAAAGGGAATAGAAACCAGGAGATGGAGGACATTTATCTTGTCTTTAGTTATAAGGGAAGAACATTTTCAGACACTTGGGGCTCATCAAGTTATGTAATGGTATTAAGATTTTAAAATAGATTGATGGACAGGAATGTGGATCTCAGAGATCTGTCAAAGAAATATCAAATTGGGGAGGAATATTTTGTTCCATTCCAAAGTAGCTGGAGGTCCGTCTCTACCCTCCTTTTTCATTTCAGTAAGACATTGTGAACTATAAAAACTGCAGGGGTTGTGTTTTATCATCAGATAGTTTTGTACATTGTATTTCATTTCCCTTTTTTCTGTGTGAAATTTACAAAGTTTGCCTTCTTTTCTTTTCTGTAAATAAGCTTATTTTCCCTACTGTTTCCAGCAAACGGTGATTTCATGTAAGTGTATATTTAATACCTTTTTATTTAACCTGTAGGCAACTAATGGCACAGATCAAAAACAACCCTTTTCACTAATGTAAATTCATGCGAGGAACAATTCAGGTCAAGTTAGCCAATTTCCTAGCAACAACACTGGCAATTTTAGTGACATGAATCAAGGCATTATTGACTTCAAGTGCTGATCTGTAGTCATTTCAAATGGTTGTTTGTCACTCACTGCCAAATCTGCTAAATGAATAGTGCTGAACTTAATTGTCCCCCATTACATCCTTTTTTGCAGCAATGGTACAGCAACTCCATGAAAGTCATATGTGTGTGGCTGGCTGATAGATTAGAGCTCCAGCTTCATATCTACCAACTGAAGACACTCATCAAAATAGTGAAGGTAAATATGTTTGGATTTGATTGCAGCACTGTACTCTAAATAGAAACAAATAATCAATGTTTCTGATACTTTCACGAATAAAAACTGTTGCCATTTGGCTCAGAGAGTATTTACAATGATACTCATAAATAGCAAGAGATAGGACACCATTATTTCCTTGTCATTGTTGAGTTAGGTCTGCATAGATATGACACTTGACCTTGGTTAGTAATAGCTTGATTACCTTAATCCTAAATAAGATCCCCAATGTATAATGTAACAATGTGGGCGTATTAGCAAGCAAAACTTTGAATGATGTATACATAGAGGCACCTACAAAAGCTGGTGTCAGGTTTTCTGGCTGTTCCAATGAAAAGTCCATTATTTGTTAACAAATCAACCAGCTTATGTTGTTCTTTTGTGAGAACTGATGATCCTTCCAAAATTATTCTTATGAATTCTTGTACACCCAATGCTCACAGGATCATAAATTATACCCACTTTTTCACCACTATGGGAAGAGATTCTATTTCCTAGTGACATAGCTCTTAATTTCTTCTTCAATTTCCTTTTGATGATCCCAGCCTTGTATACATACAACAATTTTATATCTCATGTTGAGCTTTATGACATGACTTCAAAGGAGTCATGACAGCTGAAAGTAGAGGTGGTTTTGATCAGTGCACATAGAATACTTAAATATGGCAAATGCAAACTCTGATTTAAGTCAAAACAGGATTTATACTTAGCATTTAATTGTACTGTTTAGGCATTTAGATATAATATGTATGCATGGGATATAAACTATGTTAAATTCCTTATTTTTGGAAAGCATCAGAGATGCATAGTACTTTTCCAGACTGAGGCATGGACTGACATTCTATCATATATTTCCTGCTTCCTACTATTTTCAATAATTACTGGTATTCTAAAACCAACAACCACATTTTCTTTTGACACCACAATACGACCCCAATATGTACAGTGTCATTTATTCACGTCCAGCAAAACATGTCCTCTCTAGACATTTTCTAGTCCTCTCCTTCTGTCAGATTTGCTATTATCACATATCTGTACAAAGTCTAAGGTATGTTATCCCCCATGGATGTAGGGGGTTGTTCTGTAGATGTCAGAAGAAAAATTGCTTGCTGCTGTTCAGTGGATATATTCTTAGGATCATGTGTATTTCACAGTAATTTCACCTAACTATTCCAAGCACTTCACAGAGATCATTTCAGTAATTAGTGAAAAGTATGGGGTCCCCTGAGAAAAACTGAAGGATTGGAATAAAACTGTACAGTAAAGATTAGATTAGATCCTATGATCTTAGTCTCAGTAATAGCTCCCGAAGGATTGAATGAGACATTTGCTTGCGCTTCAGCAGAAGCAAATTAGTATATTTGTTCACATTATTTTACTTTTGCTATGTTAAAGAACTGGTGCAGTTACCTAGAAGATGCCATTGATTCAGCCATCATTAGGTTTGAGGGTGACTGAACCTTTAAAAAATGGTAGATGATTTGGTGATGATCCAGAATGGTGTATAAACCAAATTGGATAAGCAGCTAGCATCCAATAAACATGACCCCTGAGGCCAATATGTTGCAGAACATAAACACCAAATGCTGCTTAACAAGTGATTGGTGAGGTGATTTAGTTGTTAATGGCTTACCAGGGACTGTAACAGAACATGCACAAATAGAGATTGACAGAAAGACAAATGTCCAAGCATTACTGCTAAACTGTAAATGGTATGGGTATGTGCATATACAAGGGAATATAAGTGTTAATTGAAGGCTATATAATTATTGTATGATTTTATATTTTTCCTTACTTGAATCTAAGCTTTACTGAATGAATGTTTTTGTATACAGAGTGGTTTGGAAAGGGCTTTTAAACAAGCTTTCAGGTGAAGGAATAATATAATAAACATCAAATTGGCATCAGGTTCCACTTCATTTAGAAGGACTAAAGTATCTGCATGATCTTCCCAAGTGGAAGATACAGCCAGATACTTGCAGTGTATTGGATCCCCATTAGAGCACACACTAGAGTGCTGGCATAATGGTTGGAAAACTTGGGATAGATCTACACTGAAGAATTAACACTGTTTGACACCACTATAACTGCCATGGCCAAATGCTATAGAATCTTGGAAATTATAATTTAACAAGTTTGAGCAATCTCTGCCAATGACTCCTGCTGCCTCACCAGGCTACAAATCCCAAGATTTCATAGCTGGTTCCTAATGGTGTCAAACTGCATTAATTCTTTAGTGTAGATACACTCTTGGTCTAATAATTAAAAGAATAATTCAAACAAGCATGAAAAAGTCATGCAGATCATCTAAGTTTCTTTTCTTTAGAAATATTAACTACTATGTAAAAATGAAACACTTTTTAAAGCATCTGTATTCATACTCTCATGACTTACAGTGAAACATGGTGCTTTTTTGCATTCATTGCAATGCTATGTTTGGATTTGATTTCTGAAAGCTTGATTACAAAGAAAGGAGGAAAATGCCAAAAAGAGAAGAGGAGTGTAGAATATAAACATGGGGCAGGAATACACATGTGAGCTAACCATATTTACCAAATCATATTTTTTTGAAATTGACTTTGCAAAATGTACATTCATGAGTAGTAGCTACATCAATGAGGTATTCTGACTATTGAGTCTTTTGGCAATAGTAAGAGCATGCAAAATCCAACATTGACTATCAGTTACATTCCATCATTTGAAAGAATGTATGAGGAGATAATTAATATTTCTTTCACAGCAGGAGCGACTGAAGCACTCAAAGCTGATGGCCCATAAGATAGAGACCAAAAGCGGTAGCAATTGTCAATATTGCAAATATTGCCGTACTATATCCATAAGTAATAGAGTATTGACATTGGGAAGCACTATTGATCTGGAATAGTATTTATTGATTGAAGGACAAACTTCACAGCCAACCCATCTCTTTCCTAAGGAGAACAGCATTGCAACTTCAGTTTAGGATTATTCCATTTAGCATAATCATATGGTTTAAATTGTAATTGACAAGCAATCATGCACCAAAACCCTTGATATAGCTCTTCTCTCTTGACTCTTGAAGTCAAAAAAGAGGGTTTTCAAGCAATAAAGCTGTCAGCCCTCTGCCCTTGTGCATCTTTGTTTTGTGACATGTACCAATACAGAATACAACACAGTCTACTGCCTATTACACTAGCATTTCTTTTATAGATAGTTTGTTGTCAAAGAGAAAAGAACAACAATTCCATACAGTTAGAACATAGTTATCTACTCAATTAATTATTCCTCTAATACTGTGCATAGCAGTTTGAAAAGAAATTGGAGAGTGGGAGTTCACTCAGGCTATTCCTGAGAACTGGATTGTGGAAGCCGGCCAAGTTGTGCCTGCTTTTTCTTCTCCAAAAACCCTTCTCCAGAAAGTTTTTGTTGGGAGGAACCACCATGAAGAGCTAGGCCCTATCTACACTGCCATATAAAATCCAGATTATCTGCTTTGAACTGAATTATATGGCAGTGTAGACTCATATAATCCAGTTCAAAGCAAATAATGTGGATTATCTGCTTTGATAATCTGAATTATATGGCAATGTAGAAGGGGCCCTAGATAATAATAATAATAATAATATAATAATAATAATAATAATAATAATAATAATAATAATAATAATAATAATAATAATAATAATAATTTTATTCTTATATCCTGCCCCATCTCCCCGGAGGGACTCGGGGCGGCTTACATGGGGCCATGCCCAGACACGACAGCACAAATCAGATAAAACATTAAACCGAGCAGTAAAACTTCAACATGATTAAAAACAGTCATAAAAGTCAATATACACAATAATATTAAAATCCCGATTTGGGTCAAAAAGATCCAGGCCAAGGCAGCAGTTCGCCAAGATGTGACTGCCTGGTGGGATGTAATACTTTATTCTCTTGAAAATCTATGGGGAAAATACTAATTTTGAAGTGTATGGGCTTCTTCCTAGTACAAAATGTAGTATTTCCAAAGAACTCTCAGGAGAAAAAATATTGATTGGTTTTTATTACTTTATTTTTACCTTTCCTTTCTCCTGGTACAAGGACTCTAGGTGACTAGTAAAAATATAAAACATTACCGCAATGAACAAAACATTTTTTAAATGGATGTTCTTGCTTCTCAGCATGCCTTGGCATGGATTCCTGAAGTTTTTGGAGCTGATAACTCTTTCATATCTACTATATCAAGTTGGTCTCTTTTGTAACATTATTATATGTCATCCATCATCTGTGACGGAAAAATGAAGCCAAAGAAGCTATTGCTGATATCTCCAATTAAAGGATCTCGAATAAATCCTTTAATTGGAGATTAAATTTTGAGTTCTTTGAAAGTTCCTGCTTCTAAACACTGTGTCGCTTGAAAGATGCTGCAAGATATAAAATGATAATGTTTATCTTTGCCACTTAATGCCTTCACAAAGGGCAGGCCTTCAATCTATGTCCAATTAAACTATTCTGAGGGAAAATAGAGGCATAGGAAGCACCCAAGCCTGTACTGAAACTACTTTACTGTTATTTTTTTCTACAGAAGACCTATCGAGACTTTCGGTTGCAGGGGGTGTTGGAAGGAACTCTGAACAGTAAAACCTATGATACGGTCCATAGTCGTCTTACAGTAGAAGAAGCCACAGTATCCGTGTCCAGTGGGGGTGGACTTCAAGGTATCACTATGAAGGACAGTGATGAAGAAGAAGGCTGACGTTCTGCATCTTTCATGTTTTGTCTCATGACTTGTTCTCATTATTACATCTATGGTTCTTGCCTTAATGCCCCAATACTACAATATAAATCCATCCCACCCGAAAGAGAGATTTTTAAAAGGCCTCTGAAAAGATGGGTTAAAAATGGGAGGAGGGGGCAAAGACATTTGGAACATGATGGATTTTTTTGTCCATGTTTTTTCTGTGTGGCTTTGCTTTGCACTGTGAGAATGCCAGCATGGAGAGTAAGCTCCACTTGTGCTTCGTCCCTTTTTGTTTGTAGCCTTGCCGTCTCTCCCCGTAACTTCACCGAAGAAGGGGCATGTCCTGAACAGAACACAAACTTTGTATATCATGCAACTCAACAGGCAGTCATTCTTGGAAAGTCTTTGGTCTCATTGTTCAAAGCAAACACTGTGTCACTTGCTAGGTTTGCAATCCTGTCTGTATTATGTTTTGTTGCTATTGTTTGGGATGGGGGGTGGTGGAGGGGATTGCATTTTTCCTCCGTTATTGGGTGAAGTGCATTAAAATTCTTACTTTTGGTTCCTCGTGCTTCGGTTCCATTGTGTAAAATGGCAGGAAGAGTATCAGAACTGCCAAGAAAGCACAGACAAACACAATTCTAAGTGTTCCATCTTCATCTCTCTTGCAAGTTTGATAACTCTCATCTTGTTGGATGTTAGGAAGCTTGCCCTTCAGTATTTCTATGTCTCTGTGAAAACATCCAGGCAATAAAGACACCCTTGTTTTGTCACGACCAACTCTGTATCTAGCCCACATTTGTAAAAAAAAAAAATCAAAAAATTAAAAGATGTTTGCAATATTTGAAATCACTTGACATTCTGTTTTGGAGGGGGTTTTGGAAAGGGGAGAGATTTAAGAATAAAGTGCAGTTTCCCGAAACTGTTTTGAGTGTCTGTTCTGTACGTTTTTAAAAAACACCTTATTTTCATTTACATTAAAGGGAAATGGAAAGTGTTAGATAAATGGAATATACAAGGTTGTAATCAGTCGTTATGTTCTTTTGGTTGTGTAATGATGATAAGCTGTTACAGCATTTTTGCTTTTTCATATCTTCACATAAAATGCGTACATCTCTGCCTATTGATGAACAGCTTGAATGATTCCATAGGCATCAAGAGTACTGCACAAAGAATTGGGGAGGGGAGAGTTACTTATGTTCCTATTGACCCTAAATGTCTGGCCTTAATTTAGCAGTGAAGTGTTTTACGCCAGTGAATTCCTTGAACAATTCAGAATCTCTGTGGCTTATGCAGCAGTTCTTTGCAAAGATAGGTCATGGAACTTCACGGCTTGTTCTACAAGCACAAAGACTTTAAGGATTGAAAAGTAGCAAGCTTTCAAGAGGGGTTTTTTTGTTTTGTTTTGCTTTTCTTTGTTTTTAAGCGCTCATGTAAACTGTGCAGAACAAGGGCAAACAAGTTGCAGTTCGGCAGGACTTGGCTCCTCCTAGAAGTGGCAATTACTCTTCATTCTTTGAGAACTCAAAATAGAGCTATTTAGTGGGAGGAGAGGGGCAAGCAAAATATCCTAGGTTCTTACAAAGCATCTTCACAAATATGACAGTAGGAGAAATGCATCTGGGTCCAACTTTGCCTCCTCTGATCTCTCTTCTGGAACAACCTTTGCTGTTCCCAGAAGATGTCAGGAAGAGCCAAAGGTTTCCTGCAACATTGAGTGATCGTACCAAGTTAATTATTCTTTCTGCACTCTTCAGGGCCCCTTCACAGGTGATTGTACAAAACTAGGCATTGATCACAAAATGTGCTTTGCCAAAAGCAAGCTGTAGGAATTGGGTTTTTTGAGCGGGTAGATGTTGGCTAAGTTCTAGTTTTTGTTTTTAACTTTCATAGATAAAGTAAGAAAGAAATTCCCTAGCAGCAAGCATACAAAACAGTCTGATTCGAATTCCCCCAGACAGCTGCTTTTAAAACTGCAAATGAATAGAACTGCTCCTGGTACTCCTTAGATCCGTTAAGTCCCAGTGAAAGGTGTTTTCCCCTATAAGGAATACAAGCATGTTTCCATCTCCTGCCTTTGCAATATGTCTGTAAAGCAAATTTGCTTAAAAGTAATGTTCTGCTGCTTTCTACTCTGCATTTAACATCTTCATTCAAATAGCAGGAAGCTCAAAAGGCTTCAGCATGTGAATGTGGAGTGGCACCATATGGATAATGGAAGCGGCTTTTAGTAACCTCCCCATGGGAGATGTTTCAATCAGTCCAATGTACTCGGGATTAACTGTACGCTATTTCAAATGCAAGCTGGCTTCTTCAAACTGTTTTTGGATCCAGCACTTGCTCAACCTGCCGCCACAAAGGCATAAAACAGATATTACTTTTTTTCACACCAGTCTGCAGAACTCAGGTTATTCAAGAGTTCATTTCATCATGAACTTCAAACTGCCCCACTAGTGGTGATGTTAAAAGTATGGGAAAGGCTGTGGACATTTCAAGGTGAGGCTCTGAACATGAAATCACTCCACTGCATTCACAAAATGGTACATTGGAGGAGGAGGAACAGCATCTTCCAGTTGTAACCATGTTTTCTCACAATGTCTTCCATCAGTTTTCTGACCATGAAAAAGCCATTTAGAAGAAAAACACAGATTTCGATGAACGCTATCTAGAGAAGCACCCTCCGTCTGTAGGGGGGAAACCAAGTCACTGCTGGCTGCTACGTGAAATGCTTCCTTGCAAAGCACAATCAGAAGCTACCCACACAAATAAATAAAGCTTATTGTTATGTGCAGCTGCAACTTTGGGGTGTAGGTACAAATGCCACATGGTATTTATGTACATGGGTCCTTTCCCACTCTCAGTGCTTCACGGAAAGTTGTCCTAATTTGGACAAGGAACATGTTTCTTCCTTCTCCTCTACCATGTGTTTTGATTATGACAAACACATAAGTCAAGCACTCAGGCATTACATGTGGTTGTTCTGAGTCTCATTTGGGAGCAAAAAAAGCAAGATATACCGTATATACTCAAGTATAAGCCGACCCGAATATAAGCCGAGGCACCTAATTTTACCACAAAAAACATTGACTCAAGTATATCCTGAGAGTGGTAAATTTCAGAAATAAAAACAGATACCAATAAAATTACATTAATTGAGGCATCAGTAGGTTAAATGTTTTTGAATATTTACATAAAGCTCAAATTTAAGATAAGACTGTCCAACTCTGATTAAATCATTGTTCTCATCTTCAATGTGAATGTGCTTATGTATCCTTTTAATAATAATAGAGTAAAATAATACATGTAATAATAATAATAATAATAATAATAATAATAATAATAATAATAATAATAATAATAAATACAGGAAAATAATACATGTAATAATAGAGTAAAATAGTAAATGTAATAATAATAAGATCAGAGTGAAATAATAAATGTATTATTAATAATAAAAAATAGAGTAAAATAAATGTAATAGTAGCAACAATAATAGAGAAAAATAATAAATGTAATAATACCAATAATAATAGAGAAAAATAATAAATGTACCATATATTCTCGAGTATAAGCTGACCCAAATATAAGCCAATCAGGACCCTCACCCGAGTATAAGCCGAGGGGAGCTTTTTCAGTCTTAAAAAAAGGGCTGAAAAACTAGGCTTATACTCGAGTATATACAGTAAATATAATAACAACAACAACAACTAGGGGTCTGAGTGTGGAAACTTGATTGCCCTTACCATCCACTTGTGTCCAATGGGGACTTCCTTGACTAACTCTTATTATTCTATTATTCTTTTCTGATGTTGGTGGACCATAGCTCCCATCAATCCCCATCATTGGCTCTAGCTGGACATGATAGAAGTCACAGTCTGACAGCTATAGGGCTTCCTATTCCTTGTCCTTCTTCTTAGGCTGGAACATTAGAAAATACTGAAGGTGTACGCATTCGCACAGGATTTTCTCCTGTTCTGCTTTCATACATCAGTTTTTCTTATTTAATTTAAATGTTTGTTGTTATTGTGTCCATTCAAGTTGCTCCTGACCCAAAACCAAGCCTATGACAAGGTTTTCTTGGCCAGATCTATTCAGAAGGGAAACTGTTATCTTCCTCTGAGGCTGAAAGAACAGTTACTTACCTGAGGTCACCTAGTGGGTTTCTAGGGCCAATAAGGTATTTAAGCCCTGTTTGTTCTCCAGAGTAATAGTAACATTATGGTTTTATTATTTGTTACACTGTTCTTTATTTCCTTTTTTTCCTTTTTAAGGGGTAAAAAAAGTCTTCAAAACATATAAGGAAGTGGCATAAAACCTGAAAGTTTCTTCTATGGAGAAGCCTATCAAATTGCCTCTAAGAAATTAATATTTCAAAATAACTAAAAACCATGACTTAATAGGATAATTGGCCCATTATTCATTAAATGGCATGTGAAATGTGGCTTCAAGACACCTTTGTTACCCAAAAATTAGGTAGTTATATCCAGGCTACAGATAAATGCATTACTAGTAACTTGCTACTTTCAAGTGACTCATAATATACATTATACCCTCATATTTGTACTCCTTGCTTTCAAGCTTTGATCTTGCTGAAAGACTTTACCAATGCGTCCTTAAATATTATTTTCAGATTCTATTTCCACAGACAGATCTTTCCCCAAGGATGAATTAAATTGGAACAGAAACATGTGTGATTCATGCGGATGTGTTAAAGAATGTATTATGTTGAATATCAACCTTCTGTTTTCAGACTGAGGGCCCATTTACAGTGGCATATAATACAGTTTGAATAGAATAGAGCAGAACAGAATAACTTAATTGTCATTGTACATTGTACAACAAAATTAGATGCTTTCCCCAGCACACACCATAAAACAACACACCCATCAACCACCGCACAGCCCCCCAATGCCACATCAGTTCGTAACTATGGAGTTCAACACAGCCACAGCTCTAGGGCAGACAGATCCCCTTTAGAGATAAGCCCCACTACAGTTGTATCATCCGCAAATTTGATAATGATACTGTTATGATGGATGGGGGTACAATCATATGTGTACAAAGTGAAAAAGAGGACTCAACTCACAGTTCTGTGGTGTCCCAGTGTTGAGAGTGACGGCTGAAGAGGTATGATCACTTAATCTAACCCTCTGGGAACATCCAGACAAGAAGTCCATAATCCAAGAACATATTGAATATGACAATCTAAGATCTATGGGTTTAGACATCTACATGGGAGGATTGTGTTAAATGTGGAACTAAAGTCTGCAAAAAGCATCCTTACAGTATAGGCTCATATAATAGAGTTTAATGCAATTAAATGACATCATATGAGTCTACACTGCCTATATAATGCAACTTCATATACTATTATATGGCAGTGTAAATTGTGCATGGTGCATCATTTTATGTTCTTAAAGTGGAAACCCTTTGGATGGTCTCCTCTTGTGGGTTTCCAAGGGAAAAGACTGCAGAACCAGTTTATCAATGGGTTGTTTTGAGTTTTCCAGGCTGTATGGCCATGTTCCAGAAGCATTCTCTCCTGACGTTTTGCCCACATCTATGGCAGGCATCCTCAGAGGTTGTGAGGTCTATTGCAAACTAGGCAAGTGAGGTTTATATATCTGTGGAATGTCTAGAGTGGGAGAAAGAACTATTGTATGCTTCAGGCAAGTCTGAATGTTGCAATTAGCCACCTTGATTGACATTGAATGGCCTTTCAGCTTCAAAGCCTAGCTGCTTGAATGGCCTTTCAGCTTCAAAGCCTAGCCTGGGAGAATCTTTTTTTGGGAGGTGTTAGCTGGCCCTGACTGATTTGTGTCCAGAATTCCTCTGTTTTCTGAGAGTTGTTCTTTAATTACTGTCCTGATTTTAGAGTTTTTTAATACTGGTAGCCAGATTGTGTTCATTTTCATGGTTTCCCCTTTTCTGTTGGAATTGTCCACATGATTGTGGATTTCAGTGGCTTCTCTGTGTAGTCCGACATGATAGTTGTTAGAGTGCTCCAGCATTTCTGTGTTCTCAAATAATACGCTATGTCCAGGTTGGTCCATCAAGTGCTCTGACTTCTCTGGTTGACTTAGCCTGCAGTGCCTTTCATGTCCCTTGATTTGAGTTTGGGCAATGCTGCCTTTGGTGGTCCCTATGTAGACTTGTCCACAGCTGCATTGGTATACAGTAGACTCCTGCAGAGGTGAGAGGATCCCTCTTGTCCTTTGTTCAAAGTAGCATTTGTTGGATTTTCTTAGTGAGTTTGTAGATAGTTTGTGGGTTGTGTTTCTTCATCAGCTTCCCTATGCGGTCAGTGGTTCCCTTCATGTATAATATGAACACTTCTCTATTTGAGAACACAAAAAAATGCTGGACCAACTACCATGTCAGATTACACAGAGAAGCCATTGAAATCCACACGCATGTGGACAATTTCAACACAAAGGAGGACACCATGAAAATGAACAAAATCTGGCTACCCGTATTAAAAAAACTCTAAAATCAAAAGAGTAAAAAAAAACCATTCAGAAAACAGAGGAAATCTAGACATGAATCAATCTGGGCCAGCTAACACCTCCCAGCAAATAATTCCCCAGACAGTAAGCAGCCAAACCTTGAAGCTGAAAGGCTATTCAATGCTAATAAAGCTAGCCAATTGCAACATGCATACCTGCCTCAAACAGACAAAAGTTATTTCTCCCACCCTGGACATTCCACAGATAAACCCCACTTGCTTCGTTTCCAACAGACCTCACAACCTCTGAAAATGCCTGCCATAGATGCAGGCGAAACCTCAGGAAATAATGCTTCCGGAACTTGGCCACACAGCCGATTGCAGGGAACTAATTCCTCTGTAGAATCAATGCAGTTTTGACTCCACTTGAGCTGCCATGGTTCAATGCTATGGAATGGTGGGAAGGAAATGGGAGTTTGGTGAGGTACTGGCACTCTTGGGCTGAGAAGGCTCAAGACCTTGTGAAACTACCAAGCATTACGGAACATTAAGCTGTGGCAGTTCAAATGATGCAGTGCTGCATTAATTCCACAGTGAAGATGTACCCTGGGACCACTGTTTTCCCTATTAACTGCCCTGGACTAAATAAGCAGTTCTTCAGCTGCTTCTACACTGACCGTATAATGCAGTTTGAAGTACATTATATGGTCAGTGTAGAACCAGCCATTCTGCCTTATCACACCAAAGCATGGATCCACTTTAACTGCGGTTTCTGTTTCCTGCAGAATTCTGGGATTTGTAGTTTGGTGAGGCCCAGGACCTGTCTGGCTGAACTGTTTAAAAGCTCCTCCCTAAAGTGGATTTAAAGTGGATCCAAGCTGGATCCAGGCTCTAGTGTGATGAGGTATTAGTGTCCCTAGACACCCAGCTTTGGCGGTGCGGCTGGAAACACCTGCCTGCATTCAGTCGACTAGAAAACCATTTGAGGATCCAGATTGAACTGGTGATTCCCTAACAAACAATCCTGAACATTCATACTTCCCTTACTCCCACCCTCCAACAACAACACAACCTAGGGACTTCCACCATTTCCCCCTCTAGTTGCAAAGGCTCCCTTTGCTTGTGGAATGCACTGTATTGCTCTTCCTATCCCCTCTTCCACTCCTTTGCCGGGGTTCCTCGGGAGAAAGTTACCCCGATGTTTCCTTTCTATCATAGCAGGGTTCGCTGTTCGCAAACTCGGCTTCACAGGCGGCTGGGGTTGTAAACCGCGAGGCATCTTTGGCGGCTTCCTTTTTGCGCCGCGTTGCTTTGGCGTCCTTTAGGGCAAGATCTTGAAGGAGTAAAGGAGCTACCTCTGGTTTCCCGATCCCTTCCTCCTTTGCACCAACAAGTCTTTCCTCTTCCGCGGAGACCCAATCCAAGCCGAGCGGCGGACGCGCTTTGGCACTGTTTTTACTCTCCAACCTGGGCGCATTTTCGCCGCTCCCTTGAGAGTTGGAAAAGACTGAAACCTTCTCTATAAGGTTGCCAAGCCTTCCCTCGTATTGTGGGGAAACGCCGGGGGATATTTTGATCCCTGATGCCTTGAAGATGTCTCCCAAAATCCGTTCCAACAACGGCTGGCGTTATGATAACGATGGTGATTACTCTTATGAAGATGTCAGACACAGATGCAGGCGAAACGTTAGGAGGAAATCCTACTAGAATGCCACCATACAGCCCGGAAACCACACAACTCCTCTCTTAGTATTATTATTTCCTCCTTTTCTCTCTAAATCCGGACCAAAGCAATGTACAAACCTACAACATAGCCATGTCAAAGCAGAACCTTGTATCCAGCGTGTCTACAAAAACAAAAAAAAGCCAGCAGCTTTCCTCCAACGGGTTCCTTTCAACAAGGAATTGTTCTGATTATTTTGACTGGGAAGAGTTTGTTCCTCTTTGGAAGCGACTAAAAGAAAGGCATTGGGGGCTTCTTTGGGGTCTAGATCTGCCGGGAATAAACTCTTTTGGGACTAGAAGGGAAAGATAGGCACCAAGAAGAGGAGATTTGAAGCAGATCCAAGGACTCCAGCACTCTATTTAGCATCTCAATCCTGAGAAAAAGTGGGGCGTTGTTGTTGTTGTTGTTGTTGTTGTTGTTGTTGTTGTTATTGGGTTGCTGTGAGTTTTCCGGACTGCGTGGCCATGTTCCAAAACCATTCTCTCCTGACATTTCGTTCACATCTATGGCAGGCATCATCAGAAGTTGTTGAGGTCTGTTGGAAACTAGGAAAGTGGGGTTTATATATCTGTGGAAAGTCCACGTTGGGAGAAAAAACTCTTGTCATACCTCACAACTTCTGAGAATGCCTGCCGTAGATGTGTGCGAAACGACAGGAGAGAATGCTTCTGGAACATGGTCATACAGCCCGGAAAACTTACAACAACCCTATGAGGATGCCTGCCATAGATGTGGGCGAAACGTCAGGAGAGAATGTTCCTGGAATATGGCCATACAGCCTGGAAAACTCAGAACAACCCTTGAAAGCCTTTGACAACACATAGAATTCTTGTCTGTTTGAGGCAAGTGTGGATGTTGCAATTGATCACCTTGATTTGATTAGCATTTAATGGCCTTGCAGATTCAAAGTCTGGCTGCTTCCTGCCTGAGGGAATCCTTTGTTGGGAGGTGTTACCTGACCTTGATTGTTTCTTCTCTGGAATTCCCCTGTTTTCTGAGTATTTTTCTTTATGTACTGTTCTGATTTTAGAGTTTTTTTAATACTGGCAGTCAGATTGTGTTGATGTTCACGGTTTCCTCCTTTCTGTTGAAATTGTCCAAATGCTTGTGGATTTCAATGGCTTCTCTGTGTAGTCTTGACATGGTAATTGTTAGAGTGGTCCACAAGCATGTAGACAATTTCAACAGGAAGGAGGAATCCGTGAAAATCAACACAATCTGGCTACCAGTATTTTAAAAACTCTAAAATCAGGACAGTAAATAAAGACACGGGAATTCCAGACATTGATCAATTGGGGCCAGTTAACACCTCCCAACAAAGAATTCCTCCAGGCTGAAAACAGCCAGGCTTTGAAGCTGTCAGGCTATTTAATGCTAATCAAGCTAGCCAATTGAAACATTTACACTTGCCTGAAGCAGACAAGAGTTCTTTCTCCCACCCTGGACATTCCACAGATATATAAAACCCACTTGCCTAGTTTCCAGCAGACCTCACAACCTCTGAGGATGCCTGCCATAGATGTGGGTGAAACGTCAGGAGAGAATGCTTCTGGAACGTGACCATACAATCCGGAAAACTCAAAACAACCCAGTGATTCAACACAATGCAGCCACAAAAACGAAGTTTCTGGAGTATAACGAGGGCTTTCAAAGGAAGTACTGCATAATTAAACATGAAATAATACTTTCAAACCAGGAACAGATTTTTTAAAAATATATATTGTCTATAGAATAACTGAAGCAATGAGATCGAACAATTGGACAATAGACAGTGAATGTCTCTCTTCCCAACTTTGGGCTATAGCTGTCTGCAGCAGAAAAAAAAAACACAAGATCCAACAACCTTGACTCTCAGTTAAATTCGACATCCCAGGAATGTCGTTTAAACAAATATGTATTTCTATAAATTCCACAGGTTTTATTCCTCTGAAGCAATAAGTTGTCACACACATCCATCCAAAAAAGGAGTGACTGCGAAACACACCCACTGGATATGCCACAAGGGCAAATGGTGCAATACTGACAATGTGAAACAATTTTTGGTTTGGACCAGTCAATTGATCCCACGTTTAAATCTCACGAGACATTTTATCTGCTTCTCCCATTAAAAGGGTTGTCTCGCAATGTTCAAACGCGGATAATCCCTTCGTTTGTGTAGCCTGACAATACAGATCAAACTGCCATCGACAAGAGATCACCCCCCAAGCCACCCGGGCAGCAAAGATCTCCTTCCATAAATGAACAAAACCGATGGCAATCTAGACCAAAGAAGGGGGAAAGAAGTGGGAGGGGGGAAAGAAATGTAGCATCACCTTTACAAGGAATGCCTTTGTATCTTTGCATGAGCCATATAATCCAGTTTCTGATCCCACATTATCTCCTTTGAAATGGATTATTTATATGAATCCACACTGCCATATAATCCAGTTCCAAACAGATTACCTGGAACCAGAAACTGGAATACATGGCAGTGCAGAAGAGACCTCAATTCCCTACCTGTTTGGGTTGGCTGCCCTCTCAATGGTGGGTCTCCAAACTATAACTCGCAGGATTCCGTAGCACTAAGCCATGTGCAGTTCAAGTGGGGTCAAGCTGCATTCATCCTCCATTGTAGATATTAGAAATAGCAACCTCCCAAGCCTTTCACTATTTATTTGTTAATGTATATATTTGCGGTGACACAGTGGGGTTGAGCTGCTGAACTTGCTGGCCGAAAAGTTGGCGGTTCGAATCCGGGGAGTGGGAAGAGCTACTGCTGTTAGCCCCAGCTTCTGCCAACCTAGCTGTTCGAAAACATGCAAATGTGAGTAGATCAATAGGTACCGCTGCGGCAGGAAGGTAAGGGCGCTCAATAAAGTCATTAGCTTGGAGGCGTCTACATGACGATGAGCACCAACTCCCAGAGTCGGACTTGACTAGACTTAAAGTCAAGGGGAAACTTTTACCTTTTTATATATTTGCTAACCTGTATTCTATGTGTATATTGATTTAACTGTACCTCTTTGGTGTGGGAGGGGTTATAGACATATGATTGTACTGAGCATGTTCAGACTCAGGACTCCATTTTATTTTCTGTCTGCTTTACACCTCAGTGGAGGTGGATGCCTTTTTTCCATCACACCTCAGTAGAGGTGGAAGCATGTTGCTGTTTGAATTTCAATAGAGAAGTATGACTTACAGACTTCAGAGAGTACAGCTACTGTATACTTAAACTCTATGGACTATTGATTAAGAATGATACCCTGTATACTCAACACACAGAGAACTACATCCTATCTATAACTGAACTTTAATAAGAAATGTGCCTGTATGGTGAATTAATACAAGATTGTTATGTGTTTTCCGGGCTGTACGGCCATGTTCTAGAAGTATTTTCTCCTGACGTTTCACCCACATCTATGGCAGGCATCCTCACAACCTCTGATGTGGGTCAGAGGTTGTGAGGATGCCTGCCATAGATGTGGGTGAAACATGGCCATACAGCCCAGAAAACACACAACAACCCAGTGATTCTGGCCATGAAAACCTTCGACAACGCATTAATAAAAGATGTTTGTGAGTAAACAAGATATGTTATTTTTCAACAAAGATTTTGGTTTTTTTTTATCTCTGAGTGCATATTTTAGAATTAAAAGGTTTCAAAGGAGTGTATATCTTTTGGGAAATTACAATGGCAACTACAATTTCAACTTCAAAGAAACAACCATCCTCTGCTAGCCAAATATATTTTTGTAGTGGCACTTCTTTGTCCTTGGCAGTTCAAAGACATGGTTCCTCAGTTTAACAACTGAGTTACTTGTGTGCCATTACAAGAATGCTTATGAATATCACTTGTTCAAAAGGCTGACTTCTAACAAGGCCATCTTTTTCTTGACTAGTGGCTTTCAAAGGGTGGTCTCCACATGTTCATGGAGATTCACATTTGCCAAAGGGATATGACATCACTTTTTCCCTTTTAAATCAGGTTATGATTGCCATTTATTTCCAAAGGGATGTGTGCCCAGAGACTGAGTGCAGTTATTTCCAATAGTAGACGAAACTCTATGATTTTAACCCTATGACGACGAGGAGGGGGTCGCATTATATGAAGTCCCAGTGGATTTGCTGTCATGAAATACTGAGAAGTGATGGCCCAGGTCCACTAAGGAAGCGCTATTCAAACCAATGGGAGTATTGCTACTTTACTGTGGGCACTTTTACCAGCAGCAAGACCCCTTGAATTTAATATTGTTTTCACTGGGGGGCGTTGAAGATTGCACTGCGAGGTACTAATTTCGTAGGAAGAGATAAGAATGGCGTGATGCCACTCTATCATCACCATTATTATTATTAATATTAATATTTAGTATTAGTATTATTTCGTTTTCCTCTCTTAAACAAGCCTCGAAGTTGTTTTTTTCGAGCTTCGGACTACCACATAACAACAAAAATAGTCACCAACTAGAAACCCATCTAGAAAAGTTTTCCTAATCCGTAGAGACAGAGCTGTCGCATTACTAAAAGCCTCTCTTTCCATCGCGGATGGGAGAATACAATCTTTGCCGACTAATGAATTCTTCCTCCCCGCGTTGGGTACATATACACTGTCGAAGGAATGCGGTTCGATATCGCTTTGCCTGCTAAGTGGTCTACAATCCTCTGAGTTGTACGAGAAAAGGAATATGTATATTGGCGCGCGCACAAAGGAAAGCACACAGGGAGGCACCCAGAGAGTAAAAGAGTACAGAATGAATGCAGTTGGACACCACCTGAATGACTCAATGCTGAGCTTGGTCGTTAGGCAAAGCACCAGCCCTTGTTGGTAGGGAAGGCTCCAGACCTTACTATCAAACTCTAACTGTCCTCATTCCATCCACTGTACAGGGTAAATAAATGCGCCCGAAGAGAAAGGAAATACAAAAGAGAAATAGAACGAAATAGAACGAATGCCAGAAGTATTCTCTCCTGACGTTTCACCTACGTCTATGGCAGGCAACCTCAGAGGTTGTGAGGTCTGTTGGAAATAGTCAAGTGGGGTTTATATATCTGTAGAAGATCCAGGGTGGGAGAAAAAAAAACCTCTTTGTTTGTTTGAGCCAGGTGTGAATGTTGCAATTAGCTACTTTAATTAGCATTGAAAAGCCTTGCAGCTTCAAAGCCTGGCTGATTACTGCCTTGGGGATCCTTTGTTGGGAGATGTTAGCTGGCCTTGATTGATTCATGTCTGGAATTCCTCTGTTTACAGTGTTGTTCTTTATTTACTATCCTGATTTTATAGTTTTTTTAATACTGGCAGCCAGATTGTGTTCATTTTCATGGTTTCCTCCTTTCTTAAATTGTCCACATGCTTGTAGATTTCATTGGCTTCTCTGTGTAGTCTGACATGATGATTGTCAGAGCGGTCCAGCATTTCTGTGTTCTCAAATAATATATTGTGTCCAGGTGGGTTCATCAAGTGCTCTGCTAAGGCTGACTTCTCTGATTGAGTTAGTCTGTATTGCCTTTCATGTTCTTTGATTCCTGTTTGAGCAATGCTGCATTTGGTGGACCCTATGTAGTCATGTCCACACCTGCATGGTATATGGTAGACTTCTGCAGAGGTGAGAGGATCCCTCTTGTCCTTTGCTGAATGTAGCACTTGTTGGATTTTCTTACCGGGTCTGTAGATAGTTTGTAGGTTGTGTTTCTTCATCAGCTTCCCTATGCAGTCAGTGGTTCCCTTGATGTATGGTAAGCACACTTCTCCTCTATTTGAGAACACAGAAATGCTGGACCACTCTAGCAACCACCATGTCAGACTACACAGAGAAGCCACTGAAATCCACAAGCATGTGGACAATTCCAACAGAAAGGAGGAAACCATAATGAACAAAATCTGGCTACCAGTATTAAAAAAATCCCTCTAAAATAAGGAGAGTAAATATAAAGAACAACACTCTGAAAACAGAGGAATTCCAGGCATGAAACAATCAGGACCAGTTTGTACCTCTCAACAAAAGATTCCCCCAGGTGGAAAGCAGCCAGGCTTTGAAGCTGTAAGGCCATTCAATGCCAATCAAGGCAATTAATTGCAACATTAACAGACAAGAGTTCTTTCTCCCACCCTGGACCTTCCACAGATATATAAGCCTCGCTAGCTTAGTTTCCAACTAAATTTCTGAGGATGCCTGTCATAGATGTCGGCGAAACGTCAGGAGAGAATGCTTCTGGAGCATGGCCATGAAAACTCACAGCAACCAAGTGATTCTGGCCATGAAAGCCTTTTGCAAGACATATCTATACACTGAAGTCTCTGTGGCAAATGAGAAACTGAGGTTTAAAATAATATGGGTTGTTGTATGTTTTCCGGGCTGTATTGCCATGTTCCGGAAGTATTCTCTCCTGACGTTTCGCCCACATCTATGGCAGGTATCCTCAGAAGTTGTGAGCTATGGAAAAACTAAGCAAGGAAGGTTTATATATATCTGTGGAAAGTCCAGGGTGTGAGAAGAACTCTTTTTCAGTTGGAAAGTCAGTGTGAATGTTGCAGTTAATCACCTTAAACTTCAACAGAAAAGAGGAAACCATGAAAGTGAACAAAATCTGGCTACCTGTACAGTAGAGTCTCACTTATCCAACACTCGCTTATCCAACGTTCTGGATTATCCAACGCATTTTTTGAGTCCATGTTTTCAATATATCGTGATATTTTGGTGCTAAATTTGTAAATACAGTAATTACTACATAGCATTACTGTGTATTGAACTACTTTTTCTGTCAAATTTGTTGTATAACATGATGTTTTGGTGCTTAATTTGTAAAATCATAACCTAATTTAACGTTTAATAGGCTTTTCCTTAATCTCTCCTTATTATCCAACATATTCGCTTATCCAACGTTCTGCCGGCCCCGTTTACGTTGGATAAGCGAGACTCTACTGTATTGTAATATTTTGGTGCTAAATTTGTAAATACAGTAATTACTACATAGCATTACTGTGTATTGAACTACTTTTTCTGTCAAATTTGTTGTATAACATGATGTTTTGGTGCTTAATTTCTAAAATCATAACCTAATTTAACGTTTAATAGGCTTTTCCTTAATCTCTCCTTATCATCCAACATATTCGCTTATCCAACGTTCTGCCGGCCCGTTTATGTTGGATAAGCGAGACTCCCCTGTATTAAAAAACTCAAAAATCAGAACAGTAAATAGGAAGCAACACTCTGAAAACAGAAGAGTTCCAAGGGCAGCTAATGACTCTGAACAAAGGATGCCCCCAGGCAGAAATAGCCAGGAGATGAACCTTTCCAATGCTAATTAAGGTGATTAACTGCAACATTCACACTGGCTTAAGCGGCTGAGGGGGAAAAGGAAAGGGCCTGAGGCTGTGAGGAATGGCGGGAGTTGAAGTCCAAAACACTTGGTCCAAGTTTGCCCTCACGCCTGTAGCAGAGCGTCAAGTGCTGCTCGCAATGTGAGAAACAGGCGCTGAGGGCTTTCAGTTTCCCGCGCTTTTTCGGGCCTCAAAACCCAACACTGACTGCTTGCCAAAGAGGCCAATTTGCCTCTTTTCTGTGTGTGTGTGGAGAAGGAAAAGACTCCCGCAAATGGGAGGGTCCGGGGGGGGGGGGGTGGGGAGAGCGACGAGCCTCACTGAATGTTGTTTTCAGGGCTGGAAGGGGCGAGCAGGCGTGTGTGTATGTGCATGTCCGTCCCCTTTTTGTGCCTGGCTTGGCCTCTTCGGGAAAGCAAAGCAGCGCCCGTTCTCCTCGACGACGGGGACGACAACAGGCGTCACTTCCAGGCGGACATTGATCCAGGGAAAGAGCGAGAGCGAGGAAGAGCAGAGCCCCTCCCTCTTCGTGGAGGCAGGCGCCAATCAGAAGCCAGGACGCGAGAGGGAGGCTTCCCCCTTGCCTTTCCCAACCCTCCCCAAGCGCCCGTCGGAAGCGAACTGAGCAATTATCTAGTTTACCTTCTCCTCTTGGAAGTTAACCATTGGCGGGATCGTGGCGGCGGCTATTGACCCGACGCTTTCCATTGAGACTGAGAGGAAAAGAGGCAAGAAAGAGACGACTCCTCCGCCCAAGGCGATGGGGATGATGGCCCTCCAGGTGTAGCGTCTTGGTAGACCTATTCTTGACCCGCATGGTTTCCAGACCGAAGCCAGTTCCACAGCACTGCTGGTCACAGCTGACCTCCGGGGAGACGCAAGCAGAGGATGGCAGCGAAGGGAGCCTCGGAGGCGGCGTGGAGGAGGGCTTCCTCCTCCCGGAGACGCCAGTGAAGACGGCAAACCATGGAGAGCAGCAGCAGCCGGCCGCTTCCGACGGGCAAGAGCCTCCTAAGCGGAGCCTCATCGTCGTCGTCGTCCTCTAAGGCGCTGGCGTTCTCCATCGAGCGCATCATGGCCCGCACGGCGCCGGAGCCCAAAGCGCGCCCGCTCTTGCCTCCGTTCCTGCCCAAAGCGGGCGAGAAGGCGCCCCCGACGGGGCTCGGCTTGGGCTCCTCCCTCCCCTGCATGCTCCCCTTCGTGCCCTTGGCGTACAAGCCCCCCGGGGAGCCGCCGCCCGCCTCCAAAGCCGAGCTGCCCCCACACTTCAAGTTGGTCCGCCCGCGCGTGGTCACCCACTCTTCCTTCCACGCCTTGGGCGCCTTGGGCTACTTCGGACGTGCCGCCGAGATTCCACCGCCGCCTCCTCCTCCGCCGCCGCCTCCTCCTCCTCCGTCGAGTCTCAACCTCCACCCGGTGGCGTCCTACTTCCTGGGCTCGTCGTTGCAGAGCCACAAGGCGTCCTTGGCCGAAAGGAACAAGCTCCAAGCTCTGCCGGGACCTGCCTCCGCCGCGCCGCCGGGCTTCAAGGAGTTGGCGCATGCTCACTTCCACAGCGCCGCCGCTGCCGCCGCCGCCGCCGCGCACCTCTTGGCCGCGGAGAAGCTGCCCTTCAAGGGCGCCGTGGCCGCGGAGTTCAGCCGCGCTTCTCCCGGCGCCAAGCCCAAGGCCTTCACCTGCGAGGTCTGCGGCAAGGCAAGTGCCCTGTCCACGGCCCGCGCTTTTACACAGCGTCTAGCTTTCAAACGAGACCAACTCCAGGCATTGGGTATGGAGAGAAGAGCCAGGGCCCTTCCACACACAAAAATCCCACGTTATCTGAGTGTGGACTGAGATTAACCCAGTTCAAAGCAGATATTATGGGCTTTTCTGCCTTGATATACTGAGTTATATGGCTGTGTGGGGGGGCCTTGGTGGCACAGTGTGTTAAAGCGCTGAGCTGCTGAACTTGCGGACCAAAAGGTCCCACGTTCAAATCCCGGGAGCGGAATGAGCGCCCGCTGTTAGCCCCAGCTCTTGCCAACCTAGCAGTTCGAAAACATGCCAATGTGAGTAGATCAATAGGTACAGCTCTGGCGGGAAGGTAACGGCGCTCCATGCAGTCATGCCAGCCACATGACCTTGGAGATGTCAATGGACAACGCCGGCTCTTCGGCTTAGAAATGGAGATGAGCACCAACCCCCACGTCGGGGGAAACATTTACCTTTACTATGGCTGTGTGGAAGAGTCTTGAAGCCCCTTCCACACAGCTGTATAAAATCCACGTTGAACTGGATTACATGGCAGTGTGGACCCAGGCCCCTTCCACACAGCCATATAACACAGAATATCAAGGCAGATCAGCCTAAATGCCTGATGAACTGGGTTATCTGAGTCCACATTGCCATATATTCCAGTTCAAAGCAGATATCGTGGGATTTTCTGCCTTTATATTCTGGGTTGTACGACTGTCTGAAAGGGCCCTGGGTTATCTGAATCCACACTGCCATATAACCCAGTTCAAAACAGATATTGTGGGGTTTCCTGCCATGATACTCTAGGTTCTATATGGCTGTGTGGAAGAGCCCCTGGTTCAATGTGGGGTTTTATACAGCTGTATGAAAGGGACCGCCAATAACCCAGTTCAGAGCAGATATTGTGGATGATCTGTCTTGATACTCTGGGTTGTATGGCTGTGTGAAAGGGCCATGAGGTCCCATCCAGTGCATGATATGGTCAGTGTGGACTCCCAACCCAGTTCAACGCAATTGCTACGTTGTGTGATCATCATATAATGTGAATCAACGAAGTATTTTTTAAAAATTTCCGTGTCAGGAGCTTGACTTGAGAAACTGCAAGTCGCTTCTGGTGTGAGAGAATTGGCCGTCTGCAAGGACGTTGCCCGGGGGGCACCCGAATGTTTTTGATGTTTTACCATCCTTGTGAGAGGCTTCTCTCATGTTCCCGCATGGAGAGCTGGAGCTGACAGAGGGAGCTCACCGGCTCATTATCATGGCAGTGTTCATGGGGCCTCAACCTGGATCCTTCACCGCCAGATAATACATTTTGACCGCATTGAATTGGACTAAGGCCCCCTTCCACACAGCTGTATAAAATCCACATTGAACTGAATCATTTGGTAGTGTGGACTCAGATAACCTAGTTGAAGCAGATATTGTTGATTATCGGCCTTCATATTCCCCGTGCAAGGGCCCTGAGTCCACTCTGTTGTTGAATGCGGTTCTAAGCAGAGTCATGAAACATAAGGCAGTGTAGATACGGATTCCCGATCCCTTAGTTCCCAGCTTCACTGTTCCCAGTTTACTACATGTATTATTGTTATTATCATTATCACTATTATTATTATCATTACACTATCTAACAAAAATGGGAAAAAATCTGTTCCTGATTTGAAAGTGTTATTGAAAGTGCTGTTCTTACTTTCAAAGTAGTTGTTAGACTCCAGAAACGTCGTTTTTGTGGCTTCCACAAACTATAAGATTTGGTTGAGACTTTCCAAGATATTCTTTGAAAAACTACAGCAAAATCATGTGCTGCAGGATGGCAACTTTGTTCCATGTTTTTATGACAGAGCCAATTAGGAAATGACATTTATAACCCAGGGACAAAAATCGTGTTGCATTAGTGTTATCTCACCCTGTCACACAAAGCGGTTCTAAAACAGTTAACCTGCATCCTTAAACATAGGGCAGTGTAGACGGAGCCTTTAGAGCCCTTGTCTTTTCTGTGATCGTTGCTCCTCTATGGATTCTCGCATCCCCGAGGCCCCAACTGTTTAGTAAATGTACTATTATCATTACCATAATTATTACATTTTGTAACAAAAATTGAAAAAAAAATATTCTGTTCCTGGTTTGAAAGTGTTCTTTCTTGTTTAATTGTGCGGCACTTCCTTTGAAAATAGCTCTTATAGTCCAGAAACTTGATTTTTGTGGCTGCCACAAACTGTGTCGAATTGGTTGAGATATTAATTTTAAAAAATCGATTGCAGGATGGTGACACAGGAACAAAAATGTGTTACATAGTGTTGGTATTATTATTATAGTTATTATCCGAGTCATTATATTATATTTATTATTTATTCTTATATTATATTATATCAATTATTATCATGATATTATATTTATATTTTATTTATCATCATTATTTATCATGATATTATATTTTATTATTATGTATCATTATATTATATTTATATTATTTATCATGATATTATATTTATATTATTATTTATCATTACATTATATTTATATTTTTATGATTTACCGTTATATTTATATGTATATTATTTATCGTTATATTATATTTACATTTGTATTCATTATTTATCATGATATTATATTTATTATTCTTTATCATTATATTATATTCATATTTTATTTATCATTATTATTATTATTTATCGTTATATTATATTTATATTTATATTCATTATTTATCATTATATTATATTTATATTTATTATTATCACCAATAATCTGCACTTTCTAACCGGTCTTGAAAAAGGTGCAGATGATTCCTCTGGAAATCTAGTTCAAGATTCTGATGATGATAATGATGATATTATTGGGTTGTTGTATGTTTTCCGGGCTGTATGGCCATGTTCTAGAAGTATTCTCTCCTGACGTTCCGCCCACATCTATGGCAGGCATCCTCAGAGGTGCCATAGATGTGGGCGAAATGTCAGGAGAGAATACTTCTAGAACATGGCCATACAGCCCGGAAAACATACAACAACCCTGTGATCCCGGCCAGGAAAGCCTTCGACAACACGATATTATTATTATTATTATTATTATTATTATTATTATTATTATTATTATTATTATTATTATTATTATTATTATTATTATTATTATTATTATTATTATTATTACCCGCCTCTCCTTGCAGCTGAAGGCGAGGATACAACCGAATGTAAACAGAACCGACAAAACGCAAGGCTATGGCGAATGGATCCAGCGCTTTCTTTGCCACGCTTTTTGTGGCCAGTCTGTATGCAAGGGGTCAGTGCAGACGGGGCCTAACCGCGCCGCCCCGTGGGGCCTTTCTTTCCCCCTTGCAGGTGTTCAACGCGCATTACAACCTGACGCGCCACATGCCTGTCCACACGGGCGCCCGACCCTTCGTCTGCAAAGTCTGCGGGAAGGGCTTCCGCCAGGCTAGCACTCTCTGCCGGCACAAGATCATCCACACCCAGGTAGGCAGCCCTGTCCCTCCGTCCGCCCCTCTCCTCCCTCTTTCTTCTTTCTCCTCTATTGATGGGTCTCCTGGCAAGTATGAGGCAACTCTTCCAGAGCTTTGGGAGGAAAAAAAGAAAAGAAAAAACCCTCAAAGTTCCCAGATCCTTCCCTTCCCACAAATGGGAACTTTTCCAAAGTTTGGTGGGAAGAAAACTTCCAAAGCGATGCCTCTATTTCTCTGAGTGCTTAATAGAAAGAGATTGGTTTTGAACGACCGTTTCCCCCGCTACTCGTGATCGTCGCCACTTGAGCCAGGGCCCGACGGCTCTTTCAAATTCGCATGTCTTTCTTCGCAAACGCAATTACTTCTCTGTATACAACGCTCAAAAAGTCGCCCATAGTTGCTGGTGTCCAGCCCACCCCTCTCTCCCCCTGTAGGTCACAAAAACTGGTCAACTGCTCTCCTCAAAAAAAGGGCTGACGACCAATTCCCAACGGTTAGGACTCACTCCTTCGGGCGCGGATCCTGTAAGGGTCCCAATTCGGGGATGGGAGTGACTGGCCGGAATCACTGGGTTGCTGTGAGTTTTCCGAGCTATATAGCCATGTTCCTGAACCATTCTCTCCTGACGTTTCGCCCACATCTAGGGCAGGCATCCTCAAAGGTTGTGATTGGGTTTGTTATTATTATTATATTTGTTATTATTATTATATTGTATGACACAGCAAACAAGATAGATATGCTAGATTATTTCTTCTTCTTCTTCTTCTTCTTCTTCTTCTTCTTCTTCTTCTTCTTCTATACAATAGAGTCTCGCTTATCCAACGTAAACGGGCCGGCAGAACGTTGGATAAGCGAATATGTTGGATAATAGGGAGAGATTAAGGAAAAACCTATTAAACATCAAATTAGGTTATGATTTTACAAATTAAGCACCAAACATCATGTTATACAGCAAATTTGACAGAAAAAGTAGTTCAATACACAGTAATGCTATGTAGTAATTACTGTATTTACAAATTTAGCACCAAAATATCACGATATATTGAAAACATTGACTCCAAAAATGCGTTGGATAATCCAGAACGTTGGATAAGCGAGTGTTGGATAAGTGAGACTCTTCTGTATTTATTATTATTATTATTATTATTATTATTATTATTATTATTATTATTATATTTGTTCTTACTACAATACTACAAGTTATTATTACTACAATAAGGTATTATTAACATTATATTACAGTATTACAATATGAATCCTTAGTGCAGTAGAGTCTCGCTTATCCAATCTCCACTTAGCCAACGTTCTGTATTATCCAACGCAGTCGGCCTTTTAGTAATCAATGTTTTTGTAGTCAATGTTTTCAATACATTGCAATGTTTTGGTGCTAAATTCATAAATACAGTAATTACTACATAATGCTACCGTGTATTGAACTGTTTTTATGTTTTGGTGCTTAATTTGTAAAATCATAATGTAATTTGATGTTTAGTGGGCTTTTCCTTAGTCCCTCCTTATTATCCAACGTTTTCACTTATCCAACGTTCTTCTGCCGGCCAGTTTATGTTGGATAAGTGAGACTCTACTGTATCAGATTTCTCATTATTATATGTATCATCATCATAACCCCCGGTGGCGCAATGGGTTAAACTCTTGTGCCGGCAGGACTGCTGACCTGAAGGTTTGAATCAGGGGAGCGTGCAGATGAGCTCCCTCTGTCAGCTCCAGCTCCCCATGCGGGGACATGAGAGAAACCTCCCACAGGATGGCAAAAAACATCCAAACATCTCTGCGTCCCCTGGGGAACGTCCTAGCAGACGGCCAATTCTCTCACACCAGAAGGGACTTGCAATTCCGCAAGTTGCTCCTGATACAAAAAAACATAATATTTATTATTATTATTATTATTATTATTATTATTATTATTATTATTATTATTATTTCTGTCCCACCTTTCTCCCCCTGGGGACTCAAGGTGACAAGAATATAACACAATCCAATAAAAATGCGCGGCAAATACAAAAATTAAAGACTGAAGAAACATATCCATATTTGTGCTAAACCACAATTAATATTTCATTTTAAAGCTATACACTTAATCCAGCCTCCCCAGCAGTGTGTCCTTCATCCTGTTGGCAAAGAAATGTGGAGGGTCGGAAGTTAGAGCAGGGTGAACTCCCGTCTGTCAGCTCTAGCTTCCCATGCGGGGACATGAGAGAAGCCTCCCACAGGATGGCAAAGTATCAACGGAGCGGGGAGAGCTCCCGTCTGTCAGCTCTAGCTTCCCATGCGGGGACATGAGAGAAACCTCCCACAGGATGGCAAAGTATCAACGGAGCGGGGAGAGCTCCCGTCTGTCAGCTCTAGCTCCCCGTGCGGGGACATGAGAGAGGCTTCCCACAGGATGGCAAAACATCAAAACATCCGGGCGTCCCCTGGGCAACGTCCTAGCAGACGGCCAATTCTCTCACACCAGAAGCGACTTGCAGTTTCTCAAGCCGCTCCTGACACCAAAAAAAAATCATAATACTGATTATTATTATTATTATTATCTTTATTTCTATCCTGCTTTTTCTCCCCCTGGGGGACTCAAGGTGGCAAGAATATGACACAATCCCATAAAAATGTGCCGCAAATACAAAAATTAAAGACAGTGAGGAAACCATGCCATATTTATGCCATGGCTACAAAGCTAAAATACAATGAAGTGTGCATTTTGAAGCTATACACCTAACCCAACCTCCCCATCAGCGTGTCCTTCATCCTGGTGGCAAAGAAATGTCTTCATTTTTTTTGAGGATGTGGTGGTTGAAGCAAGGTGAGCTCCATCTGTCAGCTCTAGCTCCCCGCGTGGAAAGCAAGCTGGAAGCTCATCTCCTTTTCCAATTCTTTCTCTCCCCTTTCCCCACCGGTTTCCCGAGCAGGAGAAGCCCCACAAGTGCAGCCAGTGCGGCAAAGCCTTCAACCGGAGCTCCACCTTGAACACCCACACGAGGATCCACGCCGGGTACAAGCCTTTCGTCTGCGAGTTTTGCGGGAAGGGCTTCCACCAAAAAGGTAAAGTGAGTCCGGCTCTGCCACAACCTCAGAGTGGACGTGGCCTGAGTTCTTTCGCGAGTCTGTGGAATGTTCAGGGTGGGAGAAAGAACTCTGGTCTGTTTTCAATTGGATGTGAATGTTGCAATTGCCCGCTTTGATTCGCATTGGATAGCCTTTCAGCTTCGAGGTCTGACTGCTTCCTGCCTGGGGGAATCCTTTGTTGGGAGGTGTTAGCTGGCCCATGTCTGGAATTCCCCTGTTTTCAGAGTGTTGTTCTTTATTTACTGTCCTGATTTTAGAGTTTTGTTAAATACTGGCAGCCAGGTTGTGTTCATTTTCATTGTTTCCTCCTTTCTGTCGAAATTATCCACATGCTTGTGGATCACTATTTATATTGAGGGGAAAAGGTGACTGGGGAATTCGCATGGTGAAAACTATTCCTAATAATATATAATAACGGATCAAACTTGACTCGGAAGTAAGTCTCACTTTGAAATCAATGTGCCCAGCAGAAATATACACTGTCATGTAATGCAGAAAATTCAAGCTGCATTCTATAGGTCCAAGCTGACCATATTATGCATTATATCGCCGTGTAGATCCAGCCTCAAGCTGCGATTTAAATCGCATCTACTTAGGAACAAGTCTGCTTAGATTTAGTGGGGTTTGTTTCCGAATAAACTACAGTGAGTAAACAGAGTACACGTCCAATATTTTCCCGTCATTCTCCTTGTATTCGGAAGATGCACTTTGGTTGTAGTTTTTTGCTATCGGCTTTATCTGGGAGTAACAGCACCACTGAACTCAGTGCGACTTAAATTTAGTATTTGCATTGGGTCGCACGGGTAGATTAATATCGAAATTTCTCCGCCTACAGCTTCACGGAGGTCAACGGATTTAATGTTCCTCAGATTTTCATGTCAGCCCTCCATGGTAGCCAAGAGTATTTGTTTAAGATACGATCAGACTAGCGATTTTGAGCCAAGGGTCATAATGATGATGATGATAATAATAATAATAATAATAATAATAATAATAATAATAATAATAACAACAACAACAACAACAATAAAATAATAAAATAATAAATACTACAAACAAATAATAATAAATAAAATAAAATAATTAATAATAATAATAATCTAATAATAAATAAATAAAAACTCAACCAGATAAGTCAGCCATAGCAGAGCACTTGATGAACCAACCTGGACACAGCATATTATTTGAGAACACAGAAATCCAGGACCACGCTCAACCACCATGTCAGGCGAACACAGAGAAGTCCACAAGCATGTGGACAATTTCAACAGAAAGGAGAAAACCATGAAAATGAATAAAATCTAGCTACCCGTAAATCAGAACAGTAATAAAGAATAACACTTAGAAGACAGGGGAATTCCAGACAAGAAACAATCAGGGCTAATTTGTACCTCCCAACAAAGGACTCCCCTAGGCAGGAAACAGCCAGGTTTTCAAGCTGCAAGGTCATTCAATGCTAATCAAGGAGATCACCAGCAACATTCACACTTTCCTCAGACAGAAGTTCTTTCTTCCAGCCTGGACCTTCCACAGATATAGAAACCCAGCTTGCCTAGTTTACAACAGACCTCACAACCTCTAAGGATGCCTGCCATAGATGTGGGCGAAACGTCAGGAGAGAATGCTTCTGGAACAAGGCCAAACAGTACGGGAAAACTCACAGCAACCCAGTGATTTCGGCCATGACAGCCTTTGACGACACAACAAAAAACTTTATTTATATTCCTCCCTCTCTAATCAAATTTACTCACACTTATGCCTTAAAACTTAATCCAAGATTTTGCTGGTTTAAGGCAAGTTTATATTTTGATTTCCCCCCACTTTTTGTTTTATTTTAACTTCTAAAATCGTCTAACAGGCATAAGTTACATTCATTGGCGGGGTTGTTTAGGTAACAATTTATCGTTGTGGTTAAATTATAGCAATCCAAATGCTGCCTCGTTGAATCCACCCCAAAGGATGTGGATAATCCCAAAATATCCATACAATTATTAAACACGATAATCATTCATTCCTCCTGCTGGAATAGTTTGTGACTCGTGGATGTGGCTAATGTTTTGAAAAATACCATAATTGTAGAGCGAAGTTAATCTGAATTATTTCTTGATTGATGCCTGGAGCACCCCCTGGGGATGTCAACCGTTTCTCAAACGATAACAATTCCGGCATGATCTGAATCCGCCTTGTTTCTGGCAGAGTTGATTCCGGATCTTCTCCCAGAGATGTCAGCAATGTGTTGTTTGTTGGAAGGGTGCCACTGTCTTCCTATGAGACCCAAAGGGGTTTCCTATAGCCAATCGGAGATAATGTTTTGCATGTATGTGTGTGTGTGTGTTTTAAAGTGCTTAATTGCATGTGTGTGTTGTGGGTGGGCTGGTGGATTGTGGGAAGCCTAATGGACATTGTGAAGGGAATATGGAGGTGTGTTGTGGGAGGCTGTGGGAAAAGGTCTGCTATGTGGGGGACTTATAGACTGTATGGACTGTGTGGAGGCAATGGACTGTATAGTAAGTTGTTGGCTATGTGGGCTGATGGACTGTGAAGGGCATTGAGCTGTGTGTATTTAAACTTTGGATATGTTTTAATGGTTTTTAACTGGGAATTTTAAATAGTGTTTATATTTGATCCTGTTTTAATGTTTGCATATGTGTATAGTTTAAATTATATGTTGATGCTTTTATGTTAAGCTGCTGTGAGTCTCCTTCTGAAGAGATAAAGCGGGGTATTTATTATTATTATTATTATTATTATTATTATTATTATTATGTATAATATAACAATATATTGGTTACATGGCTCTTTTAACTGATTCTATTTGAATCGAGGTTGTTTTATTCAATTTATATACATGGTTTATGTAATGTTATTCTTTCATGCTGATGTATTTTATTGTATGTACAGTATTATGTATTTCATGTATGGCACCTTAGTGTGCTATTTTGTAAGCCTCCCCAGTCCCTATGGGAAATGGTGTCAGGAGTATAAATAAAGTTTTATTATTATTATTGACACAAAGACATAGTATGACACAGCAAACAAGATAGATATGCTGGATTTCGTATTACAAAATCACAAGTTGAACACTTCCTAAGCGGTTAGGATTATTATTATTATTACTATTATTATTATTAATGGGGGCTAATGGGCTGGGACAATAGACTGTGTGGGGACTGTAGGCTGTTGGGGGGCCTGGTAGACTGTGGCCCCTTCTACACTACCACATTATCCAGATTATCAAATCAGATAATCCACATTATCTGATTTGAACTGGATTATATGAGTCTACACTGCCATATAATCCAGTTCAAAACAGAGAATCTGGATTTTATATGTCAGTGTAGAAGGGATCTATGAGGGAGCTATTGAACACGTGTTGTGTCTTGTCCAAGGCTTTCATGGCCTGAATCACTGCTTTGCTGTGAGTTTTCCAGGCTGTATGGCCATGTCCCAGAAGTATTCTCTCCTGACATTTTGCCTACATCTATGGCAGTCATCCTCAGAGGTTGTGAGGTCTGTTGGAAACTAGGCAAGTGGGGTTTATATATCTGTGGAATGTCCAGGGTGGGGAAAAGAACTCTTGTCTGCCTGAGGCAAGTGTGAATGTTTCAATTGGCCAGCTTGATTAGTATTGAATAACCTGGCAGCTTCAAAGCCTGGTTGTTTCCTGCCTGGGCGAATCCTTTGTTGGGAGGTGATTGTTTCATGTCTGGAATTCCTGTTTTTTTTTTTAGTGTTGTTCTTACTGTCCTGCTTTTAGAGTTTTTGAATACTGGTAGCCCCCAGGCAGGAAGCAGCCAGACTTTGAAGCTGAAAGGTTATTCAGTGCTAATCAAGGTGACCAATTGCAACATTTGCACTTGCCTGAAACAGACAATAGTTCTTTTTCCCAACCTGGACATTCCATCATAGACATATAACCCCCTCTCCTACTTTCCAACAGACCTCACAACCTCTGAGGATGCCTGCCATAGATGTGGGCTAAATGTCAGGAGAGAATGCTTCTGGAACATGGCCGTACAGCCCAGAAAACTCACAATAACCCAGTGATTCTAGCCATGAAAGCCTTCCACAACATATAATACAGTAGAGTCTCACTTATCCAACACTCGCTTATCCAATGTTCTGGATTATCCAACACATTTTTGTAGTCAATGTTTTCAATACATTGTGATATTTTGGTGCTAAATTTGTAAATACAGTAATTACTACATAGCATTACTGTGTACTGAACTACTTTTTCTGTCAAATTTGTTGTATAACATGATGTTTTGGTGCTTAATTTGTAAAATCATAACCTAATTTGATGTTTAATAGGTTTTTCCTTAATCTCTCCCTATTATCCAACATATTCGCTTATCCAACATTCTGCCGGCCCGTTTGTTGGATAAGGGAGACTCTACTGTAATGATGATGATGATGATGATGATTATTATTATTATTAATGAACTGTAGGGGGGGAGAGATTGGTAGACTGTGGCCCCGTCTACACTGCCATATAATGCAGGTCATCAAAGCAGATAATCCATGTTGATTTGAACTGGATTATATCAGTCTGCACTCCTATATAATCCAGTTCAAAACAGGGAATCGGGATTTTATATGGCGGTGTTGCGTTTGGGACTGGGAACTATGACCTGTATTGAGGGGTATTCACTAAGGCTGGATCTACAATGCCATATAAAATTAACTTTTTCTGCTTTGAACTGGATTATATGACAGTGTAGACTCATATAATCCAGCTCAAAGCAGATAATGTGATTATTTGCTTTGACAATCTGGATTATATGGCAGTGTGGATCCAGCCTGAGTTGGTGGAGGACTGTATGTATTGTGTGTGTGGGGGGGGGGGGGGGGGGAGGCTGGTGGACTGTCCATTACTGAGCATCACTGACTGTCTTTCTCTGCCTCCCCCACCCTCTTTCCCTTTCTTTTCTCTGCCCTTTAGGGAACTACAAGAATCACAAGCTGACCCACAGTGGGGAGAAGCAGTTCAAGTGCAATATCTGCAACAAGGCCTTCCACCAAGTGTACAACCTGACCTTCCACATGCACACCCACAATGACAAGAAGCCCTTCACCTGCCCCACCTGTGGCAAAGGCTTCTGCAGGAACTTTGACCTCAAAAAGCATGTCCGCAAACTCCATGACAGCAATGGTGGCACCCCCTCTTTGGCCCTGCCTCGACCCCCCACTGCCGAGTCAGAGTTGCCTCCGCTTCCCCACTCATGAACCCCCCTGGCTCCCCTTTGCGCTTTGTCTGCATGCACTTGTGAGCACCCCCTGTCTTCTCTGCCCCCCTCCAAGAGACAGCTGGCCTGCCGCCCTTTGACACTGTTGGAGACCACTGAACTGCTTTGCTGGGAGGAGCAAGACTTTTCCCTCTCCCTCAAGTTGGCTTTGAGAACAGGGGCCTGCTGGAACTGAACTTTGGGTGTATTTATTGAGGCCTGCCTAAGGGCCTTTTTATTTTGTGACCTCCTTATATTGTATCATTGGAAGGGACTTTATCGGAGAAGACCACTGCCATATGAAAGCCATCTCTCTCTCTTTCTCTCTCTGTTGTGTGTCTGCAGACCTGCCTGTATGTAAAGGGGTGTTTCTTGATCCCTCAAAGTCTGTTTCTGTTGGGGAATTTGAGCCCTTAGGCTCAAAATAACCCTCAGCTGGGGCAATTCCACCAAAATATAGCAGTGTACTAGGAGTAAACTCCTTTATCAGCAGAAGGTATGAGCTTTGATTCCTTAGGATGGCTTAGGATTGCCAATAAAAATATTTATTGAAGTAAAAAAGAAATACATTCTTGATATAAAAGGTCTCGGAACTAACTAGCTTACTAATCTCATCTGATAAATAAGATAAAAGGTAAAAACATCAATGCATCTACATTTTGCCTAGAGAGAGGCCAAATGTGCTTCCTCACAGGAAGAAAGAAAAAGCACAAGAGACTCTAAAAATGGTGGAGACCACATGCTTAACCCAGGGCAGTTTAGTGGCTAGCAGGAAAGAGTAAAGACAAAGCCTTTTTGGGAAAAATGCATAGAAATGTGGGGGAAGGAATCCCTAAGCTTAGCCCTGTTTCTAGCCTACTCATTGAGGACTGGAAACTTGATGACACAAGAAACTTGTACAGCCCAGGGATGAAGCCCAACAGTTTCAGGTGCCCTTGGTCCCCATCCAAAAAAATGGGTTCTCCCTGACTGTAAATAAATAGCATCTTCTGGTCCAAGAGATGACTGCATCCATCCCTTGGGAGGAGAAGCCCCCACTTTGGAGAGTGTATTTGAGTTCAAAGGTCAATCTCTGAGGTCAGCTTGAAACAAACAACAACAATGAACTAGGCAGTTAATCCTAATGTCACCTCCACAAAGGATGCTCACAGAGAATAACTCATCTGTACCAGTTTGTAATGCAAATCTATTTCTGGAAGCTCCTAGAAAATTTACTGTTGTTATGAATAGACAGAGGTTAAATCTACACTGCCCTATATCCTAGGATCTGGTTCCAGATTATTTGGTTGTACTGGACAATATGAGTCTATGCTGCCATATAATCTGGAATAAGAAGATAATCTGGGATCAGATCCCAGGTTATAAGGCAGTGTAGAAGGGGCCAGAGAGTCAAACCCTGACTATATACGCCTTTAAGGAGTGCCCTTTATTTCAAAGCCCCTCTATTTCACAAGATCTAAAACAGAAATTCAAGATAATTTTGGTAGACCTAAAAGGTTTGAATAGCCAAGGTGATAACTCAACTGGATATATATTGGGAAGGGTTGTCTTTTAAAGAGTGACCTTAATCCCAAATCCCTCATTTCACAAACTAACTCCAAATATGTCTTAGGGTGCTGTGAGATCCCCCCCTTCTTTATTTATTTATTTTTACAACATTTATATTCCGCCCTTCTCACACACATATCTGGAAAACATTCAGTGCCAATCCTCTTTTTCCGATCAAAACTGTAAGCCTAAGTAAATACATCCCCACTTTTAAGGCGACTCCTATTTATCTACTCACATTTGTTTTCAAACTGCTAGGTTGGCAGAAGCTGGGATAAAGGTCAGGAGCTCACCCTGACCCGGGCTTTGAACTCTCAACCTTCTGGTTGGCAGATTTATTGCAGCTTGGTGATTAACCTGCTGTGCTAAAGCCAGGCCCTGAGATCTTTTGTGGTTAACCTGCTGTGCCAAAGCCCAGACCTGAGATCATTCCTTGGGATCTTATTGCTGACCAAAAGCAGACATCTTGGCTGTTTTGGATACACCCCCTAAGGCGTGAATACTCAGGACTGGAAGAGTTCCCTTTTAAGGGGTGTCCTTTATTCCAAAATTGGTTTCACAAGACAATCACATCCCCAATTGTGCACCAACTTTTCAGGCTTGTCCTCTATTCCTTAGGATCTAAGGTCCTATCTATACTGCCATGTAAAACCCAGATCATTTGCTTTGATGCTGGGGTGGCACAATGAGTTAAACCCTTATGCCAGCTGGACTGCTGACCTAAAGGTTGCGTTGCTGATCTGAAGGTTGCCGGCTGGAATCTGCGAGAAGGGTGAGCTCCCACCTGTCAGCTCTAGCTTATCCAGGCATCTCTTGGGCAACATATCTGGAAATTCTCTTATACCAGAAGCGACTTGCAGTATGTTCTCAAGTTGCTTCCGACACACACAAAAAATCTGCTTTGAACTGGATTATACCGCAGTGTAGACTCATATAATCCAGTTCAAACCAGCTAGTGTAGAATCTGGGAAGCAGGTGAGCTTCCGTCTGTCAGCTCCAGCTTCCCATGCGGGGACATGAGAGAAGCCTCCCACAGGATGGTAAAACATCCAGGGCCCACTAAATGGAATAATAACAATGTATTAAATATCATTAAACATTGTATTATACACAGTAAACAAATGTAAATTTCAGATAAATGGTTAAAAAAGCCAATCAAACTGTTGCATTCACAGTATGATGAATGGTAGTTACATTCACAATGTAATCAACTTTCTTGGTTATTTTCTTGTTTCTTCATCACCACTAAATGGAATAATAACAATGCATTAAATATCATTAAACATTGTATTATACACAGTAAACAAATGTAAATTTCAGATAAAGGGTTACAAAAGCCAATCAAACTGTTGCATTCACAGTATGATGAATGGCAGTTACATTCACAATGTAATCAACTTTCTTGGTTATTTTCTTTTTTTCTTCATCATACTGTGAATGCAACAGTTTGATTGGCTTTTGTAACCATTTATCTGAAATTTACATTCGTTTATTGTGTATAATACAATGTTTAATGATATTTAATACATAGTTATTACAGTAGAGTCTCACTTATCCATCACTCGCTTATCCAACGTTCTGGATTATCCAACGCATTTTGTAGTCAATGTTTTCAATATATCATGATATTTTGGTGCTAAATTCGTAAATACAGTAATTACTACATAGCATTACTGCATATTTAACTACCTTTTTTGTCAAATTTGTTGTATAACATGATGTTTTGGTGCTTAATTTGTCAAATCATAACCTAATTTGATGTTTCATAGGCTTATTCCTTAATCTCTCCTTATTATCCAACATATTCGCTTATCCAAGCTTCTGCCGGCCCGTTTATGTTGGATAAGCGAGACTCTACTGTATTCCATTTAGTGGACACTTGTTAGTTCAAGTCCTTGGGAACCCATTTTTTCTTATAAAACATCCCTTGAGCAACGTTATTGCAGGCGGCCAGTTCTCTCACACCAGACGCGACTTGCAGTTTCTCAAATCTCCTGATAGGGGGAAACAAATCTGGATTATATGGCAGTGTAGAAGGGGCCTTATTTTAAGAGGTTGCATTGCTGGTTGAGGCTGCTTAAAGGGAGTGTGTATGCCAGAGAGAGAGAAAGAGAGAAAGAAAGGGAGAAAGAAAGAAAGAGGGAGAGAGAGAGAGAGAGAGAGAGAGAGAGAGAGAGAGAGAGAGAGAGAGAGAGAGAGAGAGAGAGAGAGAGAGAGAGAGAGGCTTTCATTTGGAAGGTTCTCATCAGAGAGACTCCCTGTTCTCATCGTTGGGAGTCTCTCTCCTGGGAAAGGAAGCCCATTCCCTTGGAAAAGGATCACCTCTGACTTCCCCCGCGTGTTCCTTTGGATCTGGCAACCTTCGAGGGCATTGATCCCTTCGATCCCCTCTGTGTATATATAGATCCTCCCCTGTCCCCTCTGAAAAACAAACTTCGATTGACTTTACCTGCGGGTTGGATTGGATGTCATCCCTTGCATCCCTTTCCTCCCGGTTGCCCCATCTCCATCCACTCCAAGGACCATCACCTTTCTTTCCTCTTCTCCCTTTGAATCTCTCGTGGATTCGTTTTGGTACGGATCGGGAATGTCTGGCTGTGTTATTTTTTTAAGTTATTACGACTATTCTTGCGCGTGCAAAACGAGAACAACAACAACGAAAGAGAGGATGACTTTGGGCAAATAAAACACGCCACAAATGCCGATGGAGCCTGAGTCTGTTTTCCAAGGCTTGGCTCAGGGATGGGGCTCATCTCCATTTCTCTGCCCTTTGTCCCTAGACGCCTCTGAGGTTATGTGGCCGGCATGACTGCATGGAGCGCCGTTACCTTCCCGCCGGAGAGGTTCCCATTGATCTACTCACATTTGCATGTTTTCAAACTACTAGGTTGGCAGAAGCTGTTGTGGTAATCTCTGAGCGGTTAGACTCAATTTAACCCTCTCTGGGGGAGATTCCACCAAAAACAGCAGAGTAGCAAAAGCAAAGCTTTCAAATGCAACAGGGCGAGCAAGAGAAGCCTTTGTCTATTTAGGATTGCAATGGCTGCAGAGTCTCAATAAAAGTTCAAAACGTATTTATTCAGGTAAAAGGAACTCCATTGTAGATAGAAAGGCTTGGGAGCTGTCTAGACTACTCTAGACTGGTTTCTAAGGAAAAATAAGAAAGGAAAAATAACAAACATCTAAATAGTTACATCTTGCCAGGAGAGATGGCAGGATGCTTCTTGTTAGCTTGAAGAACAAAGGGAGAAGAAGAGAACCAAAATGGTTCCGACCTCGTGGTCCAGTTTATTGGGGCCATAAAAGACATTCTGACCAAGGAGAAGTTAGTGTCCCTGGAGAGTCACATTTCTGCTAACTTCAAAGTAAGGGATGTGACGTAAACAGGATAGGGTGAAACACAGTCAAGCCCGTCTAGGCATGCTTTGGAAACAGGGAAAGGATTCCCTCAATCTAACTCTATCATCTATCTAACTAAATTTAGACTTGAGTAGTCCAGGATGATTTCCAACAGAAGCTGGGGCTAACAGCGGGAGCTCCCCCGGCTCCCCAGCATAGGCTGGCTAAAAATGAAATCACCTGGGAAGGAACTCGAATCCCTGAACCTATTTATTTAGCTTATTGTGGGTACTGTTATAATGTATTTAAAACCATATACAAAATAAAAAAAACTTGGCATTGATCATCTGCCATAATCCAGATTCTCAAAACACATAATCCACATTATCTGTGTTGAGATGGATTATATGAGTCTACACTGCCATATAATCCAGTTCAAAGCGGATAATCTGGATTTTATGTGGCAGTGCAGAAGGGGCCCCAGATTCTGATCCCAGGTTATCTGCTTTCAACTGGATTATATGAGGTCCCTTCTACACTGCCATATAAAATCCAGATTGTCTGTCTTGAACTGGATTATATGGCAGTGTAGACTCATACAATTCAGTTCAAATCAGATCATGTGGATTATCTAATTTTATAATCTGGATTATATATCATATAATCCAGTTCAAAGCAGACAGTGTCAATTATCTGCTTTGATAATCTGGATTATATGGCAGTGTAGGCTCATTTAATTCAGTTCAAAACAGATAATCTGTGAATTGTCTGCTTTGATAATCTGGAATATATTGCAGTGTAGAAGGGACCTGAATCTACACCTTCATATAACCCAGTTCATCCAGTTCAAATAATATAATCTGGATTTTATATGGCAGAGTATAAGGGAGTTTACAATTGGATTCAACTGGTCTCCTGTAGGTGGAAAAGAGTCTTGAATAGGGAACTAGAGCTTTGGGAGGCCAGGTTTTAAATCTCAGTTTAGGTCCCTTCTACACTGCCATATACAATCCTGCTTGGAACTTGATTATATGGCACAATAGACTCAGAAAATCCGGATTAATATAATTCGGTTCTAAACAGATAATCCGGATCATCTACTTCGAACGGATTATATTAATCCGGATTATCCATATAATCTGAATTATATGTCGCTGTAGATTCAAATAATCCGGATTAATATAATCCGGTTCTAAGCAGATAATCCGGATCATCTACTTTGAACGGATTATATTAATCCGGATCATCCATATAATCTGAATTATATGTCGCTGTAGATTCAAAAAATCCGGATGCTTTGAACCGGATTATATTATATGGCAGTGTAGATCCAGAGAAAGTCTTTGAAAATATTGGTGGAGAATCTTTTATCAGTACATCTCCATTGTTGGATAGTCCTCCCATGAAAGAAAATTATTATTATTATTATTATTATTATTAATAATAATAATAATAATAATAATAATAATAATAATAATAATAATAATAATAATTCAACCTTGGCTACAAATTTTAGGAGTCCCGACTTGCTCAATTTTTCCTTTCTTTCAATCCATTGTAATCCTCACTGTAAAACTCTGGGAAAATAGCTCCTGCTTAAAAAATGTACTTTAAAAGGAGGGAAAGTGTCCCTACTTAGAGAGACAAGACTTTAAAATCATGTCTGAATGAGATACCAACTCCAGCCTCCAAGCAGGAAGTTTTTCATATAAAATTTCACTTACTAACAATGTCATAATGAGGTATTTCCCTTCCTATGCACTTGCTAAGAGTAAGTCCCATTGACCATGGGGTGCATTGACACTGTAGAATGAATGCAATTTGACACTGCTTTGAACTGCCATGGTCAATGTGGTGGAATTATGAGAGTTTTAGTTTTATCATGTATTTCTGCTTTGAACTTGATTATATGAGTCTAAACTGCCATATAATCCAGTCCAAAGCATATTATCTGGATTTTATATAGCAGTGTAGAAGGGACCTCATATAATACAGTTCAAAGCAGATAACCTGGGATCAGAACCTGGGGTCTCTTCTTCACTGCCATATAAAATTCAGATTATCTGCTTTGAACTGCATTAAATGGCAGTGTAGACTAATATAATCCAGTTCAAAGATGATAATCTGGATTTTATATGGCAGTGTAGTTGGGGTGTGAGGATGGATCTACACTGCCACATAATCCAGTATCTGATCCCAGAATTGTATAAATATACACTGCCATATAAACCAGTTCAAAGCAGATAATCTGGGTTCACAAACTGGATTATATGGCAGTGTAGATGAGGCCTAAGAAACTCTTCTCCCAGCTTTTGGAGATGGGGAGGTAAGTGGGGTGGACTGAGAGGGGAGAAAGGGAAAACCTTCTCACTATCCAATGGTGAGGAGAATATTTTAGTCAAAAAACATGGACCTGGTCCTTCTCTCAGGGAGCTACCAAGGGTCATGCATGTGCGAGTCCCATAGTTCCAGTTCCCCTCCGCCCTGTATTGATCCTGAACATCTCTTTCTACAACTCTGGCGCAGTAGAGGTGGCTGGACATCCACAAACCTTTCTTGCTTAGTTTCTCCATATCTCACAACCTCTGAGGATGCTTGCCATAGATGTGGGTGAAATGTCAGGAGAGAATGCTTCTGGAACATGGTCAAACATACAACAACCCATTCAACCCAAATCAATAACTGCAGGAGATTATGGAGACCAAGTTTGTTAGAATCCCTGCTTGGCCATGGAAACCCACTGGGTGATACTGGGCAACTACAAACCCCAGAATTCTGCAGGAGACAGAAACTGGATTTAAAGTGGATTCATGCTCTAGTGCAGTGTGGTCCAATCAAACTTTAGTATAGGAATGTGAGGGGCAGAGACATTCCAGAAAGAAAACGAATTACATAATTAATATTGTATTACATAATTAAAATATTAATATTTAATTGCGTAATTAACATATTTTTCCAGTAAGAAAGGCAGCCACCAACAAAAATGAATTGGTGGGCCACAGGTTGGACCACACTGCTCTAGTGTGATGAGACAGCTACTAGTCAATAAAATCCATGATAGGCTGCTGGAATTTGCAATCCAATATTTTGAAGGATGCATGGTTTCCATCCCCATAGTTTAAGCCATATTCTGCTTAACAAATGAAGCCAAAGTGTTAGAAATATTTTGGAAGGAAGAGCATGAAAAATGGCTTATTGAGATTGTAGATTCCCTTATCCTCATTGGACTGATTTCTGAGTAGCCATGTAAAGAATAGCTTAATAATTCACCACCTCAAACACACAGATACACAGATAGTTGGATGATTCTATTATTTCCTCAGAACAAAACCATAAGGGTTTCCTCTCACAATTGAGGCTGCCATATAATCCAGATTATCAAAACATCTGGGTACCCACAGGTTGAGAACCACTGGTATAGATCCAGCCTCATTGAGCAAAATACAACAAGCTTTGTCTTTACTTTCCTGGCTTGTTCTTGGCCTTGCATTCAAAAAGAGATAACAACAACAACAACAACAACAACAACAACAACAACAACAACAACTTTATTTTTGTACTCCGCTTCCATCTCCCTGAAGGCTAACATGGGGACAACCCCAGGTAATTACAAAAGAACAAAATAAAATACATAACATAACACATAATATTGAAAATTCTAAAATTAGGACAGTAAATAAAGAACAACACTCTGTAAACAGAGGAATTCCAGGCATGAAACAATCAGGCCCAGAATTTATTTTTTTCTGTGTCAGGAGCTGCAAGTCGCTTCTGGTGTGAGAGAATTGGCCATCTGCAAGGATGTTGCCCAGGGGATGGCCAAATGGTTTGATGTTTTACCATCCTTGTGGGAAGCTTCTCTCATGTCCCCGCATGGAGCTGGAGCTGATAGAGGGAGCTCATCCGAGCTCTCCCCAGGTTGGATTCAAACCTGGCAGCCTTCAGGTCAGCAACCCAACCTTCAAGTCACAAGGCTTTAACCCACTACGCCACCGGGGGCTCCATCAGGCCCAGCTAACACATCCCAACAAAGGATTCCCCCAGGAAGGAATCAGCCAGGCCTTGAAGCTGCAAGGCTTTTCAATGTTAATCAAGGTGATTAATTGCAACATTCACACTTGCCCCCAACAGACAAGAGTTCTTTCTCCCACCCTGGATATTCCACAGATATATAAACCTCCCTTGCCTAGTTTCCAATATACCTCACTCTGCCGTAGATGTGGGAGAAACGTCAGAAGAGAATGCGTCTGGAACATGGCCATACAGCCCGGAAAACTCACAGCAACTCTCCTGAGAAAGAGTTAGTGGTAAAGAGGGTAGCAATGGCATTCTGGTAACTTGATGGGCCTGTCCACATGAAACAATTATAGTGTTATGATTCCACTTTAACTGCTATGGTTCCATCCTATTGAATCCTGGGATTTGTAGTTTGATGAGGTACTAAACCAGCCAGTAGGCTATCAGGAATTGTAGGAGTTGAAGTCCAAAACACCTGGAGGGACGAAGTTTGCCCAGACCTTTACCAAACTCTCCAGCTGAAAATTCTAAATGCTCTTCTCTAAATTACCAGTCCCAGGATTCTACTGGACAGAATCATGGCAGTTAAAGTGGAATGATAACACACTATACTTTGTAATGTGAACAGACCCCAGGAGTAGCATGGTAAACTACATTAGCTGAAATCTACACAAATCTTCTTCTACACAAATATTACAAATTCAGAAATGTGCTTCTACATTGGGCCACGTTAGGGATGAAGGGATAAATAACCCATATTTTTCATTATTATTATTATTATTATTATTATTATTATTATTATTATTATTACAGTAGAGTCTCACTTATCCAACGTTCTGGATTATCCAACGCATTTTTGTAGTCAATGTTTTCAATGCACTGTGATATTTTGGTGCTAAATTTGTAAATACAGTAATTACTACATAGCATTAATGTGTAATGAACTACTTTTTCTGTCAAATTTGTTGTATAACATGATGTTTTGGTGCTTAATTTGTAAAATCATAACCACTGCATATTTTGATGTTTAATAGGCTTTTTCTTAATCTCTCCTTATTATCCAACATATTCGCTTATCCAACGTTCCACTGGCCCGTTTATGTTGGATAAGTGAGACTCTACTGTATTATTATTATTTTATTATGACACAGCAAACAAGATAGATATGCTGGATTTTGTATCACAAAATCACAAGTCGAACACTTCCCAAGTGTCTAGGACTGTGTGATGTATTTTCGGATGATGCGCACAGATCCCAGTAGGGTGGCCTTTTGCAGTTGGCAGATCGTAATTTTGTCAATGTCTATTGTTTCCAAATGCCGGCTGAGATCTTTTGGCACGGCACTCAGTGTGCCCATCACCACCGGGACCACCTGCACTGGTTTCTGCCAGAGTCTTTGAAGTTTAATCTTGAGGTCCTGATAGCGGCTGAGCTTTTCCTGTTGTTTTTCATCAATGCGACTGTCACCTGGGATGGCAACATCAATGATCTAAACCTTTTTCTTTTCCACAACTGTGATGTCTGGTGTGTTGTGTTCCAGAACTTTGTCAGTCTGGATTCGGAAGTCCCACAGTATCTTTGCGTGCTCATTTTCCAATACTTTTGCAGGTTTGTGATCCCACCAGTTCTTTGCTGCTGGGAGGTGGTACTTGAGGCATAAGTTCCAATGAATCATTTGGGCCACATAGTTGTGCCTCTGTTTGTAGTCTGTCTGTGCAATTTTCTTACAGCAACTGAGGATATGATCCATGGTTTCGTCGGTTTCCTTGCAGAGTCTGCATTTTGGGTCATCAGCTGATTTTTCGATCTTGGCCTTAATTGCATTTGTTCTGATGTCTTGCTCCTGGGCTGCAAGGATCAGGCCTTCTGTCTCCTTCTTCAGGGTCCCATTTGTGAGCCATAGCCAGGTCTTCTCCTTATCAGCTTTTCCTTCAATTTTGTCAAGGAACTTTCCATGTTGTGCCAGCTATCAGCTCTAGTTTGTAGTGCGGTTTTCTTGTACTGGTTTTTTGTCTGCTGTGCTTTGAGGAGTTTCTGATTTTTGACTTCAATCAAAGCAGGTTCTTCACTTTGTTTTACATATTCTGCCAGGGCATGTTCTTCTCTTTGACTGCTTGTTTTATTTGTAAGAGTCCTCTGCCCCCTGATCTTCTAGGCAGATATAGCCGGTCAACATCATTTTTATTATTATTATTATTATTATTATTATTATTATTATTATTATTATTATTATTATTAAAAACCAGTTTTGACACTCACAAGCCCCTTCTACACTGCCATATAATCCACATTGTCAAAGCAGACAATCCATATCATTTCCTTTGAACTGCATTATGTGAGTCCACACTGCCATATAATCCAGTTCAAATAAAATAACCTGGATTTTTTATGGCAGTGTAGAAGAGGCCACAGAGTTTCCCCTACATTTAAAACACAGGGGAGTTGCGCTGACTGCAAATAAGACCAATCCTACAATCCATATGGTGGTAATACTTCGATTAGGCCAACCCTAAAAAGGCAGACAAATCAGTCCAAGCTTTGCAGTCCCCCAGCGCCCTTTGTCGATAAATGTTGATTGTCTTCTATTGCTTTTCCGGTTCCAGCCAGCCCAGGGGCCATCTGGGGTGAAAACTAATATGCCTTTCTGACAATCTGCAGGTCTTTCCTCCTCATTACATCCCAAAATGACACCCAGGAGACCACAGGACTTTAAGAGCAAGCTTCTTCTGCTTTCCTTGATGGCTTTTTTTTTTTTGGTAACCTCTGGCCTGAAGAAGAGATTGGACCACAGCAAAAGTTTGACCAGATTTGTGCACCTCTTGGGTTGGCCTGAGGTTAATACAACACTATGGATTTCTGAATTGAAATTTACTGCTGCTATAGCAGCAAAAGAACTGGTGTGGTATAATGTTTTGAGTTCTGGGAGACCAGGGGTCCAGTCACGGAAACCAACTTGGTGACCTTGGACAGGTCACATTTTCTCAGTCTTAGAGGATTTGCAATGATAAACGTCCTCTGAATCAATCTTGCCAAGCAAATTCCATTATAGGGTCACCATAGACCGGAAAGCACATAGCAGCAACAATTTATTTGTACTTTTGCTAAGCAAACACACACCAAATAAACCCTCCCCAATGTGTTGAGCAACTTTAAAGTAAATCCAATTATTCATTCCAACAAACTCCAGTTGCTTATCTCAGCATTGAACTGAGGAGACTATTCTAGTTAGAAAAAGAATTAGGATAAGGTAGTGGCTAGAGTGTTGGATCATAACTGCAAGTTGCAATTTTCAAAAATCTTATTCCAACAGTGATCCTCTGCCTGTAATTCAACAGGCACAGCACCACGAGATGCAAAAGCAGTAATAAACCCATATGGAAAAGAGGAAGCTGTATACATTCACACAGTATGTGTTCTTTTTTTAGCCCATATGAATTTAGGCCCCTTCTACACTGTCCTATATTATTATTATTATTAGGTAAAGGTAAGGTAAAGGTTTTCCCCTGATGTTAAGTCCAGTTGTATCCCACTCTGAGGGCTGGTGCTCACCTCCATTTCTAAGCCAAAGAGCCGGTGTTGTCCATAGACACCTCCAAGATCATGTGGCCGGCATGACTACATGGAACGCCATTACCTTCCCGCTGGCATGATACCTATTGATCTACTCACATTTGCATGTTTTCGAACTGCTAGGTTGGCAGAAGCTGGGCTAACAGTGGGCGTTCACTCCGCTCCTCGAATTCGAACCTGAAACCTTTCAATCTGCAAGTTCAGCAGCTCAGCGCTTTAACACACTGCGCCACTGGGGCCCCCTATTATTATTATTATTATTATTATTATTATTATTATTATTATTACTATTATTATCCTGTTTTATCTCCTCTGTAGGTGACTCAAAGCAGCTATATCCCAGGCCATAATCCAGATTATCAAAACACATAATCTACATTATCTGCTTTGAGATGGAATATATGAGTCTACACTGGCATATAATCCAGTTCAAAGAAGATAATCTGGATTTTATATGGCCGTGCAGAAGGAGCCCCAGATTCTGATCCCAGGTTCTCTGCTTTGAACTGGATTATATGAGGTTCCTTCTACACTGCCATATAAAATCCAGATTGTCTGTCTTGAACTGGATTATATGGCAGTGTCGATTCATATAATTTAGATCAAATCAGATAATGTGGATTATCTAATTGGATAATTTAGATTATATGGCAGTGTAGACTCATATAATCCAGTTCAAAGCAGATAATGTGGATTATCTGATTTGATAATCTGGATTATACGGCAGTGTAGAAGGGACCTGAGTCCATACCTCCATATAATCCAGTTCAAATCAGATAATCTGGATTTTATATGGCAAAGTAGAAGGGACCTTACAATTGGATTCAACTGGTCTACTGTAGGTGGAAAATAAATAGGGGACTAGTGTTCTGGGAGGCCAGCTTTTAAATCTCAGATTAGGCCCCTTCTACACTGCCATATAAAATCCAGATTATCTGCTTTTAATTATATGGCAGTGTAGATTAACCTTAGCCTATGGAAAAGACAATGGCAAATCTCTTCTGAGGAAATCTTGTCAAGAAATGTCGGGAAGGGTTCGCCTTAGGGTTTCCATAGGATAGAAATGACCTGATGTCATACAACAACAACAACAACAACAAGAGCTACAACTTCAACAGCAGTTGTTTCTGAGCTGAAGATCAAGGTTTCAGGTTGTGCTGGTGGAGAGAAGTGGACACAGAAGCTGACCAACTAGTCAGTTGAGATGACCAAACAGCAGATTTGGAAATGGGCTTCAGGAATAGCCCCACAACTGTTCTTTATGTTGGATGACAGAACTGTGGTGCACTCTCAAAAGAAATGTGTTGTTTTCAAATTGTGGTGGAGATGCAGAACACTGCTCCATTGTGAGGATGGAGGCAAAATTCAGCTATTACTCAGGTTTTATTGTCTATCCAGAATGTGTTATGTGTCTACCACCTGATCCTTTGTCTCCATCAGCAAAATATCTCCAGCACTTATGGATTCACAGTGCAACCAAAAGAGAACCAAGCTAAAAACAGGACTCCCTTTAAGAGAGTGAAAGTAATAAACTGAATGAATGACTAGATCAAATTGGCTAGCCTTGAAAGGGCTAAAATGTGTATTAAAAATACGTATTGAAATGCTCGTTCGTGGTGTGTAATACTTAGGTACACAGAGAGGTGAATCACCCAAGGGCTCGCCTTGAAAAACTCTTCTTGGAGTGTCAAAGTCTAATGCCAAGGAAAACTGGAGGTGACAGATATTCCAAGTTCTTTCCTGGCTCAGTTGAGTGACTCTAAAGATTTCCTGGCCTTAGTCCACTCTCAAAATGCCTGCAGGAAGACAAAGAGCAACCCATTGCCAACTGTACCCATCAGGACAAAGCCTTTCACAGTTCCCAAGCGAAACATGATGCCTGGATGCCACCAATGAAGCAGTGAGACTGAGCCGAAGGAAAGGGCAAGAGGGTGCCTTGAAAGTGATAGGCCTCTGCCCTCCACAGAGATTGATGAGAGTGTCTACAATTGCCTTCTCCAATCTTGTGCTCCAGAACACATTGAACTACAAATCTCATCATCCCCTTTCACACTGTCTTTATGTAAGACAATTACCTTCAAAGGATCCTGGCTCAGGAGGGAAATCAGGCAAAAAACCCAGTCTCGTGAGAGATGCAAAAAGCAAATTTTATTATCATAGCTATGATAAGGCAGAACAGCCGTACTATGCAAATGGCCGTAGCAAAAGCATGTCGCAGCAAGCAAAGAATATATACCTTTGTCTTATCTAAAATTGACCAATGGCTGTGGGTCCTCCTCACCTTCCACACCTACTTTGGCACAAGTGATACCAATGACCTAACTTGTTTACTCTGAACTTTCTTCTCTCCTTGGAAATTTCTGGAGAAAGGCACCAGCTCACAGGAAAGGAGGGGCATATGCAGAGGCAAAGCTACATAGGCAAAAGTTTACTATTTTCTGGCTTATGGTCCCTTCACTTATATCCCAGGTTCTGATCTCAGGTTATCTGGTTTGAAATGGATTATATGAGTCTGCACTGCCAGAAAATCTGGGATAAGCTGTCGCGACCCAGGCTACAGAGCACCAATAACCATACGCAGAGGCCAGATTCTATCTAATATCTTTATTAAGGAAATATATAAGATTAATAAAAATAAATGTAAAAGTTAGTTCAGAAGCAGACCTTTCAGGAAAGGTCAAAATTAGTCCAAAAAAGCAATGTCCAATATGAAATATTATGATCCAAAGTTGTAATCCAATAACCGAAACACTCACTTTGCCAGGCAAAGTGAGGGGAGATGACAAGGTCCTTTAGTCCATAAACTTGAGCAAGGCTAGGAAATAACTTGATACTTGAAGCAAGGCTTAAAACGTGGAACAAGGTGACAAGGAACAAGAACAAGGTCCGTGGAATAACTTGGTAAAATCCGTGATACAAGGCAAGGTATAGTCCTGGAAAACAAGCAAGGTCCGTAGGTAAACTAAGGCTGGAAACTGGAGCGAAGGCTGGAAAGCAGGGCAAGGCTTGAGCAGGAACGAGGCTTGAAACGGAGCGAGCTGTCCAGACACAACTCGCTCCGGAGGGTGACGAATTGACTCCGCGAAGTTACTACGCGGGTAAAACACCTATATAGAGTCTAACTTTCTCGCCGAAGCAGTTCTCTGGGAACCAGAAACGAAAGCTAAACTCTGGGACCAGATGTTTGACTCCCTAAAGATTCTCACGGAAAGCAGTCTTAATTGGCTACATTCTTAGCTGCAATTCTAGCACTCCTGCGCGAAGCTGCTTCCAAACCCCTCTGTTGTTTACAAAACTCACGGCGCAAGAACACGGGAGATGTGGGCTCTGGGTTTGTTTGACATACTTCTGGGACACAACTTTCTTGCAGGTGCAAGGTTCCCAGATCTGCCTGGGAAAGATCTGGCTGAGAAGATTCCAGTTCTGACTGGGAAGGTAAAAAACCCAAGTTTTCTTCTTCATCAGGGATTACAATGTCCTGAGCAGGACTACAAGGCCCATGGGTCATCACACTATCCCCCTCCTCAAGGCCCCTCCCAAACTGGGGCCCTCTCCCCGAGGCGCGAGGTCGCGGCTTGGCAGGATAGGTCTGATGAAAGCGACGGGTTAGATCAGGAGCATGGACTGTGGAGGCGTCTTCCCAAGAGCGTTCCTCAGGGCCAAAACCCACCCAGTCAATGAGATATTGTAGGCGGCGGCGGTGAAAGCGAGAATCCAAAATGTCCTCAACCTCGAACTCCTCCTCCCCATTCATCAAAACAGGAGGGGGGGCCAGTTGGTCTGTATCAGGACGCACACCATCCGCCGGAAGGAGCAGGGAACGGTGAAACACTGGGTGGATGCGCATTGAACGCGGAAGTTGGAGTTTGAAAGTCACGGGGTTTAATTGCGCCACCACTGGATAGGGGCCAATGAAACGGGCATCTAACTTCCGGCAAGGGCGGTGGGAGGGCAGAAAGCGAGTGGACAGAAAAACCCGATCTCCTACCTTGATTTCGGGGCCCGGCTGGCGATGTTTGTCAGCGTGGCGTTTATAGTCCTCCTTGGCTTGGTCTAGTTGCTGGAGCAAAAGTTGTTGTACCGCTGTGAGTTCCTGCAGCCAATCCTCTGCTGCGGGAACTTCTGAAGTTTCAATGACAGGGGGAAAGAAACGTGGATGGAAGCCGTAGTTTGCAAAGAACGGCGTTTCTTTTGTAGAAGCTTGAACTCCATTGTTATAGGCAAACTCTGACAGTGGTAACAGAGAAGCCCAATTGTCCTGTTGGTAGTTTACATAACAGCGAAGATACTGCTCCAAAGTGGCATTGGTGCGCTCCGTTTGCCCATCTGTTTGGGGATGATGAGCTGAAGATAAGCGAGAGTCTATGCCCAATAGTTTTTGTAGTGCCTTCCAAAAACGAGAGGTGAATTGAGATCCACGGTCTGTGACTAAACTCTTGGGCAATCCATGTAGTCTGAAAACATGTTGAAGGAATAGATCTGCAGTCTCTTTGGCCGTGGGAAGACCTTCACAGGGAATGAAATGGGCTAACTTGGTGAAAAGGTCCACCACCACTAGGATCGTGGTGAATCCACAGGAAGGTGGTAGGTCAGTGATGAAATCCGCAGAAATTATTTCCCATGGCCGAGATGGGGTAGGAAGGGGATGCAGAAGCCCTGAGGGCTTCTCCCTTCTTATCTTGGAGCGCTGGCATACTGAGCAGGTGTTGACATATTTTTCCACATCTTTGCGGATCTTGGGCCACCAAAAATCCCTTAGGATCAGATGCATGGTTTTAAATAGTCCGAAATGCCCTGCTGGTTTGCAGTCATGACACAGACGAAGCGCTTTCTCCCTGCCCGGTCCGGGTGGGATATAAACATGATTTCTATAGCATAGCAGTCCATCTTTAAGCGAAAAGGGAAAATGCAGACCTTGACGAAGTTGGTCCTGCGCCCAGGCATCTGCTTGCTGACTAGCCCTGATTTCTTGAGCACAGATGGGTCCTGGAGTAGAGGAAGTTGAACCAATGGGAGTGGATTTGGTGTTCCCCACTGTGAGCGTGGCAAAGTTCTCGGGTTGTAGTAATTGGGATTCAAAGGTCTCCTTGCGTCCTGCAGCGTATTCCGGTTTACGTGACAGGGCGTCTGCTTGCTTGGTTTGGGCTGGGGTCACATAATGAATCTGGAAGTTAAAACGTTCAAAGAACAAAGCCCAACGTTGCTGCCTCTGATTTAGTTTGCGGGCAGTTCTTAGATGTTCTAGATTTCGATGATCAGTGTGGACTTCAATGGGAAATTTGGCCCCTTCTAGCCAATGTCTCCAAGTTTCAAAGGCTGCCTTTATGGCCAGTAGTTCCTTTTCCCAAATGGTGTAATTTCTCTCTGGTGTGGTTAGTTGACGGGAGTAAAAGGCACAGGGATGAAGGTGGTCTCCCACCGGTTGTAAGAGTACAGCCCCAATTGCCACATCAGAGGCGTCCGCTTGCACAACAAAAGGGGTTCCAGGATCTGGGTGCTGTAGAATTGGCTGGGACGTGAATAATTTCTTTAGTTGCTGGAACCCTTTCTCTGCTTGATCAGTCCAGCGGAAGGGCTGTTTTCCACGGATGCAGCTAGTGATTGGGTCAGACCAGCGGGCAAAATCTGGAATGAACTTGCGGTAATAGTTCGCGAACCCCAAGAAACGCTGCACCTCTTTCTTGTTAGTTGGCGCCCGCCATTCCAATACTGCTGAAACCTTGGCTGGATCCATGGAGAGCCCTAGAGGCGAGATACGGTAACCAAGGAAATCTACCTCTTGTAGATCAAAAGCGCATTTTTCCAACTTGGCATAAAGTCCATGATCCCGCAATCGTTGTAATACCATTTTGACGTGGTTCTCATGTTCTGATTGTGATCTAGAAAACACCAAAAAATCGTCCAGGTAGATTATCAAGAACCTATCTAGATAGTCCTGAAAAATGTCATTGACAAAATGCTGGAACGTTGCGGGAGCTCCGCATAATCCATAATTCATAACTCGGGACTCGAATAATCCGAATTTGGTCTGGAAGGCGGTCTTCCACTCGTCCCCTTCTCTGATGCGAACTAAGTTGTAAGCCCCCCGAAGATCCAGCTTGGTGTAAACCTTGGCTCCTCGAAGCCGATCCAGTAGATCCGAGATTAAGGGCAGGGGATAGCTGTTCCGCTTGGTGATATTGTTCAATGCTCTGTAGTCCACCACCAAGCGTAGTTCCCCTGACTTCTTCTTCACAAACATCACTGGGGAGGCGGCTGGGGATTGAGAGGGTCTAATGAATCCCTTACGAAGGTTTGTCTCTATGAATTCCCTGAGAGCTTCTTGCTCTGGTTCAGTCAGGGAGTATAGGTGCCCTCGCGGGATCGGGGCCCCCTCCACCAGGTCAATGGCACAGTCATAAGGTCTATGTGGGGGTAATTTCTCGGCTTCTTTTTCATTGAATACATCCCAATACTCGGAGTACTTCTTGGGCAGGGTGATGATGGGCTCGGTGTCTGTGGCATGGCAGACCTTGGCTACAAGGCAATGGTTTTGGCAGTACTGTGAAGCAAACTGCAGTTCTCTGTTGGACCAGGAGATGCTTGGGTCGTGGAGAGTCAGCCATGGAATTCCCAAAATCACAGGGAAATGGGGAACCTCGGTAACAAAGAAGGAAATCTCTTCCATATGTTCCCTTATCCACATCCTGGTGGGTTCCGACCACTGACTTACGGGGCCCGTCTTGAGGGGGCGGCCGTCTATGGCTTGCACCACACGGGCATTCTTGAAATCATGATATTGTAATCCCAGAGAGTCGGCATACTCTCTATCAATGAAATTGTTGGTGGCTCCGGAGTCTATCATGGCGTGGATCATGACGGGTCCCCTTTTTGCTGACCATAAGGTGACCACGAGAAGGAACAGGACCCCGGTTGGCGGCTCTTGAACGGGTTTTTTGACCGGGTTGGCGAGCCTCTCTACGCCCGGTCGTTGGCTTCCCCCGCCGGCTGTGTGCCAGCCGGCTCAGACGCCTTCGTCTCCGTGGAGGACGCCGCCGCAAGACGGGCGGCGGGCTTCCCTTTGGCTGGGCACTCTCTGGCGAAGTGGCCCCCGTTCCCGCAGTACCAACAGAGGTTTAAGCGTTGACGACGGGCCTTCTCGGCGGCATCTAATCTGGGACGCACGTTGCCCAACTGCATCGGCACCTCCTCGCTTCCTCTGGGGTATGGGGTTGGTGGTGGGGGTCTCCACACTGGACGTGGCTGAACGCTGGCGGGAGCGGGGGGTTTTGCCCCAGCTCTACCGCTCTGGCCTCGAACCCACTGTTTCCTGTTGGCAATCATGACTTCAGCCCGTAAACATTGATCAATGAGTGCTTCGAGGGTCTGGGGAGGATCCACCTTGGAGATTTCCTCCAGCATTTCGATGTTAAGACCCTCCCGGAATTGTCCTCTGAGGGCTACATCATTCCAGCCGGTGTTGTGGGCCAGTACTCGGAACTCGGCTATGTACTGAGACATAGGTCTGTCTCCTTGGAAGAGGCGACGGAGTTTGTGACCGGCTGCCTCCAAATTGTCCTCGATTCCCCAAGTCTCTTTAAGGTGGTCCAAGAAGCGTTGCGCGGATCTTAGGTGTGGAGAGGCTTGGTCGAACAGTGCCGTCGCCCAGTTGGCCGCTGGCCCGTCTAGAAGACTGTAAACCCATGCCACCTTGATGTCTTCTTGGGGAAATTCGGCAGCACGGGCCTCTAGATAAGCTTGGCATTGGCGACGGAAAACATGAACCTTAGAAGCTTCTCCAGTAAACTTGGTTGGCAACGCCATGGCCGGTAGACGGATTCCGCGTTCCTTCAAACCTTTTATTTCTCCATCCTGGGCATTGAGCTTATCACGGATTCGATCCACCTCATCCTTGTCGATGGTGTAGGTAATCGGCTGGCCGCTCGGCCCAGGTACGGTTCCGGTAGACATTCTGGCCGAGGTTAATTGGTGCTTAGGGTGGCGGAGTCAAACTGTCGCGACCCAGGCTACAGAGCACCAATAACCATACGCAGAGGCCAGATTCTATCTAATATCTTTATTAAGGAAATATATAAGATTAATAAAAATAAATGTAAAAGTTAGTTCAGAAGCAGACCTTTCAGGAAAGGTCAAAATTAGTCCAAAAAAGCAATGTCCAATATGAAATATTATGATCCAAAGTTGTAATCCAATAACCGAAACACTCACTTTGCCAGGCAAAGTGAGGGGAGATGACAAGGTCCTTTAGTCCATAAACTTGAGCAAGGCTAGGAAATAACTTGATACTTGAAGCAAGGCTTAAAACGTGGAACAAGGTGACAAGGAACAAGAACAAGGTCCGTGGAATAACTTGGTAAAATCCGTGATACAAGGCAAGGTATAGTCCTGGAAAACAAGCAAGGTCCGTAGGTAAACTAAGGCTGGAAACTGGAGCGAAGGCTGGAAAGCAGGGCAAGGCTTGAGCAGGAACGAGGCTTGAAACGGAGCGAGCTGTCCAGACACAACTCGCTCCGGAGGGTGACGAATTGACTCCGCGAAGTTACTACGCGGGTAAAACACCTATATAGAGTCTAACTTTCTCGCCGAAGCAGTTCTCTGGGAACCAGAAACGAAAGCTAAACTCTGGGACCAGATGTTTGACTCCCTAAAGATTCTCACGGAAAGCAGTCTTAATTGGCTACATTCTTAGCTGCAATTCTAGCACTCCTGCGCGAAGCTGCTTCCAAACCCCTCTGTTGTTTACAAAACTCACGGCGCAAGAACACGGGAGATGTGGGCTCTGGGTTTGTTTGACATACTTCTGGGACACAACTTTCTTGCAGGTGCAAGGTTCCCAGATCTGCCTGGGAAAGATCTGGCTGAGAAGATTCCAGTTCTGACTGGGAAGGTAAAAAACCCAAGTTTTCTTCTTCATCAGGGATTACAATGTCCTGAGCAGGACTACAAGGCCCATGGGTCATCACATAAGCAGATATTCTGGGATCAGATCCTGGGATATAAGGACTGTGTGGAAGGACTCTGGATTATATGACTGTGTGTAAGGGCCCAAAGTGAGTAGGCAGCAAGGCCTTTTTTAAAAATAAGAGCCATGTGATAAAAAAAGCTTTGGACAAACAGGTGAAATAAATAAATGCATACAATTCAATCAGTGAACCAAAAACACATATTTAGACAGGAAGCTCCAGTGGCTAATGCTTGGATGTAATGTGTGTGTGTGTATTTGAAATGCTGAATTTACTCAGTTTTTTATTTTTAAAAATCACATTTGTTTCAGCCTGAATGTCAGGATTGTAAGGTAACAGAAAAATGACCACCCATGAACCATTTGAATATGTAAAAGGCTGCCCAGTTGTAGATTCTTTAAAATGCCTTCACAGACAGAGGCAAGGAATTTTTGTAGAAATTGTTACTGGATGTCTAGTCTCTCATTGAAACAGTTCATGAATTGTAGTTTCATTACTATATGCAATCCTGAAATTCAGATTAGGTCAAAAGTATTTTTTTAAAGGAGGAAGTCAATTTAGAACTACAGATATATTTACATTTATCGGTATCCTGGCAAGCTTTGCTATCGTATTCCCCACCAAAAAAATACCTAAAATAAAAAGAATCCTTAAATTATTTTTTATCCAAGCTTAGGAAATTTTTGTTCCAATACATAATTGATTTGGTATGGCAAAAGATAAATTCAGTTGGCCCTCTGTATCTACTGATTCAGTATTCACAGACTCAACTATATGTGGCTGGAAAAAAAATATTTTAAATAAATCCAAAAAGCAAACCTTGAATATTGTCATTGTACATAATGGAGCATGGCCGTTCATGAATCTTGAGTCCTGGAACCATATCTCGGCAGATAACTCAGCAGATATAGATACCAATGTATCTGAGGATTGTTTTGATTTTTGGTTTGCAGTAACTGGAAGAAGGCACTAAAAGAGGGTTGAGATCCATGATCAGATTTTATGTGCCTATTTTTTTCTATGAACTTTCAAAAAAAAAAAAAAGACTGGACAAATCCATTATGATTTTGGGCCAATTTTTTTGAAGTGGGCTGTGACTACCCATTTTCAACCTATTAGATTAGGAGTAGTACTACTACTGTTGGAGAGCCAAGTTCAAGTGCTTGTACCCGTCCCTCCTCGACATTTATTTAAGTATCAAGAAAAGGTAGACAGCTGAAAAAGTCATGACTAGGGGCAGAACAAGGACTCTTGAGGAATTATTGAGGCTTTGAGATTAATCATCTGGAACTCTTGCATCTGGCCTTTATCAGGATGGCAGAGGAACATCTTTTGGTCTCCCAGGTTTTTCTGGGCCAAAATTCCTATCAGTCCCACCCAGGAATAGTGGGTTCTGTAGCTTAGCAACATCCGGAAAATTATAAGTTGCCTATTAACCTGCAATACTGCACCCTATGTATTGTGCAAATGTGTATTGTGGAGGTGAGGCTATGATTGTTTTCATGGATGTTCAACATAGGCTAGAAGCAATGTTCACTCAAAGAATGAAAATTGCTCTTGGGAGACCTTCATTTGACTAGAGCTATAATTGGATTAGACATGCCATTCTTTTTGTTCTATTACAGTATGGAGGGAGTGGTAGTTCTTAGAACTAGCCATAATAGGGGGAAAGACAGCCTAAGCTTCTTAAGAATTGAACTCTGTCGTAGTTCCTGGCAGAGGTGGGAGAGCCTGCGGGCCATATGATAAATTAGAGGTCTCTGTGAAATCATAGGCAGCATGGAAGAGAAGCAGAACAATTAGATAAAGACTGCTTTGGTTAAACCTTGACTTTTGCTTGTTTATATGCTCCAAGTTTATTTAAGTAACTGAAGTGTGTTGTTCAGTTACAACCCTTAACTTGAAGATTCAGGGAGGTGGAATGGTAACTCTTTCCCTTAATTTGAAGTTAGGTCTTCTTAAGTAAAGGTTTCCCCTGACATTAAGTCTAGTCGTGTCCATCTCTGGGGTTGGTGATCATCTCCATTTCTAAGTTGAAGAGCCAGTGTTGTCCATAGACACCTCCTAGGTCATGTGGCCAGCATGACTACATGGAGTGCTTTTACTACATGGAGGGCTTCTTACGTGATTGTTATTATTGGTGTTTCAATATCCCTATGTGGTAGCTAAGATCAAGAGTTGTATGTTGTTAGCCAATGCTAGACAGTACCCAAAAGTCCTGTTCCCACGTGTCACATTACACACTACCCTTCCCCAACAGAAAGATCTCCAAATGAATTGGGCTACAACTTCCATCAGCCCCTGATAATGGTCCATTTGTAGTGTTGACTCCTGGTTATGGGAATTGTAGTTCAGAACAACCAGAAGTTGAAGAAAACTGATCTAGGCTTATAGCATAGTAATCCCTCCTATACATTTAGAACCAGTGGCTTAAATCCAGTTGTTAATCCCAACTAGAATCTATCCATCTAAACAATGAAATGTATTTAAGTATCAACATGACAGGTTCTCATTTATTCAGTGTGACCTTGAGGGTCAGTGTGATGGCACGTCAGAGCCTTTGGGAAAAATTATAGTTTCTGGCCTTACTCAGGGGCTATCTGTATACAGTATATTGATTTTTATGACTGTTTTACTGATGTTGATGTCTTATTGATGTGTAAAATTGTTTTTACTGTTTTATCGCTGTTATTGTATTTTTATGTCGTGCATGGCCCCATGTAAGCTGCTCCGAGTCCCTTCGGGGAGATGTGGCGGGGTATAAAAATAAAGTTATTATTATTATTATTATTATTATTATTATTATTATTATTATTATTACCTTCTGTTAAGATCAAGACCCTTAACATACAGAGGCACTTTAGGCAAGGTGAGAAGATAACCAGAATGAGTTTACTGAAAGCAAGATGAATAAAGGGTTAACTCTACCTGGGACTATTATAAGATAGCTTAGGATAATACACTACAAAAGGAGATTTTGCTGATTGCAGTCACCTCTCTGGAGTCCTTGAAAGTCTTGCCCCTGATGCAAAGCAATGGTTTACAAGGTGGTGCTAATAAGGTGTCTCAATCTTCTTTCTTGTGAAGCTTAAGCTGATCAAAAGCTTCTGTTGTCTCTGGGACTAGTGGTATATGAATACTGGCTAAATGCAGGCGCTAAGGATGCCTGTTTTGGATTGCTTGGGCCTAGGATTACCAGACAATGCCCAAGTCTCTGGTCACTGTAGCTCTGCTGCAGAAAAAAGAAGTCTAGCAAGAGAGCTCTGTACAGGCAAATGGAATGGACTAACTAAGGCTGGCCTCTAGGGGTTTTTTTATGCTCCACCCAAAAAATAATACAAAGGGGGGTATCTATTGAGAAGACTTATAAACAGAGGGAACTAAAGCAAAGGAGAGGAAAAGGCAGAGCCAAAACTTCACAGTCAGGTACCCATACTGACCTTCCTATTCCCCAAATATTTTTGACCTCAATATCCTGGGAGGGGGATTTTGCAATTTTTCCTCCTCATTGGATTATGTTATATCCAGAAGGACCCGTTTTAAAATAGGAACTGCCTCATGTCAGCATACAATTCACTTGCTATTTTTTAAAAGGCTAAAATGGTCCAGGGCTTTCTGAAAGTGTGGCAGAATTATGTTCTACATGCCCTTAGGGAGCATTTGGATATTCCTCTTGACCGTTCACCATATGGGATGGGGAATCATCCTTTTCAAATCTATATTGAACCTTCCACAAATGGTCAACTGTACTTTCTATCATTCCATTGGGTAGGACTGATGGATGCTGTAATCCAAAGCATCCATGGGTTGCCATGTTGAGGAAGGCTTTTTTAATGTGTATACATGCCCAGAATATACAGTTTCTGGGAGACTTGTGATGAATAAATGAAGATAATCAACAAACATGCTGGCTCTATTGTTAGGCAAAGTTGGGCAGGTGCATCAGGTGGCACAATCCCGGGTCTGGAAAGTAGATGACAAAAATATATGCTACTGGTATATTTTTTCTTCTTGTTTGCTTTTTTAAAAACTGTTGTTGGATGTCTGTTTTGAAGAGCAATGTTATGCATTTTGGCATTTTTCAGTTGTCCTAATAAAGATATTGCCACAGAATGGAATTTGGATTTAATTTTATAGTGAACACAGCTACATCTTTTATAGGACCTTTCCATTATCCTGCTATATTCTGGGAAGTGGAGGACACCATTATTCCACTAATGTTGGTTTAATTGCCAGTCTAGTCAACTTGTGAGATAGAAGGCTATGTATTGGTTAAAACATGTTGTAATCTCTATAGGCTACAAAATGTTTGGGGACTATCCTGCCATCAAAGACTTGTGAGTTTTTGTTCAACAGACAGAAGGATTATTATTTCATCAGTGATGTCCTGACACAATAGCATCTTCTTTACTGAGTTGTGCCACATTTGCAGCCTGTTAATTACAGGATTTTTCCACCTAGATAGTAATCTCGAAGCGACATCCCTTTAGTAGCATAAGACGAAGAAGTCACAATAATATGACAAGGAAGAACAAGTCACAACAATAAGATTCAGTATGATAGCCAACACCTCTAGGTAAAAAAAAAACACATGTTGCAGCCAAATCTTTTTCTAAGTAGTATTGCCCCAATCCGATGAGGTGATGTGGGAGAAAGTAAAGAATCAGAACACTCACACAACCTGTAGAAAGAATCATAGCCAGTTCAAACTGAACTAAATAATACTGAACACAGAGCTTTTGTTTTTGGTTTGTATTTAATGCCTATGCCTATGGATAGAGACCATGCACACAATTCTGAATGACTTCATAAATGACATTAGGACTTTTAGATTATTGAAAAATCTCATCCTGAAGGTGGTATATGTGGGTCTCACCACTTTATCCTCATAACCAACCTCTGAAAATTGTGAGAATGAGAGTGTGTTACTGGCAGGCCCGGTCCAACGTGGAGGCCGTTGAAGCGGCTGCCTCGGGGGCCTCGACAGTGCCCCCGTGTAAATTTACCGAGGAGGGAGGCGGCGGAGAGGAGCATCGCCTCCCTCCTCGGCGAAGAGCTAGACCTTCCGCATTCGCCAAGTAGGAAGGTGAGGGTCCCCACTGCCGTCTCCGCCCTCAGCAAACGGGGAAGGCCTACGGAGGCCTAGCTATTCTTGCAAGGACTCACAAGACCTCGTGAGAATAGCTAGGCCTCGGTAGGCCTTCCCCGTTCGCCAAGGGCGGCGGCGGCAGGGACCATTGCCTCCCTCCTCGGCGAAGGCCTCAACTTTCGCTGAGGAGGGAGGTGATGGTCCCCACTGCCGCCTCCACCCTCGGCAAATGGGGAAGGCCTACTGAGGCCTAGGTATTCTCGCAAGGACTCGCGAGATCTTGCGAAAAAAGCTAGGCCTCAGTAGGCCTCCCCCGTTCGCCAAGGAGGGAGACGGTGGTGGCAGGGACCATCGCCTCCTCGGCGAAGGCCTCAACTTTCGCTGAGGAAGGAGGCAATGGTCCTTGCCGCTGCCTCTGCCTCCGGCGAACGTGGAAGGCTTCATCTGAGGCCTAACTCTTCTTGAGAGGCACAGGCAAAGGCAAAGGCACAGGCTAAGGCACAGTCTAAGGCTAAGGCACAGGCTAAGGCACAGGCTAATGCATAGGCTAAGCCATAGGCATAGGCCAAGGCACAGTCTAAGGCTAAGGCACAGGCTAAGGCACAGTCTAAGGCTAAGGCACAGGCTAAGGCACAGGCTAATGCATAGGCTAAGCCACAGGCATAGGCCAAGGCACAGTCTAAGGCTAAGGCACAGGCTAAGGCACAGTCTAAGGCTAAGGCACAGGCTAAGGCTAAGGCTAAGGCTAAGGCTAAGGCTAAGGCTAAGGCTAAGGCTAAGGCTAAGGCTAAGGCTAAGGCTAAGGCTAAGGCTAAGGCTAAGGCTAAGGCACAGGCTAAGGCACAGGCTAAGGCACAGGCACAGGCATAGGCACAGGCACAGGCACAGGCTAAGCCACAGACTAAGGCATAGGCTAAGCCATAGGCATAGGCTAAGGCACAGGCTAAGGCATAGGCTAAGGCTAAGGCACAGGCTAAGGCTAAGGCTAAGGCTAAGGCTAAGGCTAAGGCTAAGGCAAAGGCAAGGCAAGGCAAGGCAAGGCAAGGCAAGGCAAGGCTTGGCTTTATTTCAGGATAAAGAACCATCAAAACTACTTCTGTGTATTCCTTGCCTCAAAAAATCCTATGAAATCTATGGGGTCTTCATAAGTTGATAGGTGACCTGAAGGCACACATCCATATACAAACAGAGAGAGAGAGCTAGAGGCTTTGCAGGGGGTCTCCCAAGCGTTTTTAACTTCCAGTATTGAAGACGACTAAATAAAATTGTAAGAAAAATTATCTGCCATGGCAGTTCCTGGAAAATTGTTTAACTCTTACCTCCAGTGTGCCTTATCTCTGAAACTGGAATACTAATAGATTGTCTTTGACCAAATCCTCATTCGCTCTGCTGGTGGTCACCTTCCACCCTTCTCCCCAGTAGCTCACAGTCAGAGTTGTAGATATTTCAGTGTTCACATGGTGCAGTAGATAACATGGTGCAACTGTAGAAATGAAGGGCAACATCGAAACCCTTAGTGAGTCACAGAGCACATCACAAAACTTAGGCATGTTTTTCTGCTGGTGACTCCTGAGCTTCTGTCCTTTTTTTTCTTATTCATTTCTTTTCAAAAGTTTCTCCATAAAGGTAACATACTCGCGGGTATGGATGGAGAATCTTCAAATCCGTTGGCTGGAGATGGCTTGAGGATATTTCACTTCACTTCACTTCACTTTATTTCTTAATTAGTCACTCTCCACCAGAGTGCTCTGAGCAACTTACAATTTAAAATATCATTCCACAATATAAAAACATTCAACATAAAAACATTCAACAGTGACTATTTGGCAAATTAGATCTGATTTACTTAAATGCACAACCAAACAGCCAAGTCTGGTCTCCAATTTCAATTATGAAACTAAAAAGTTAGATGAGCACCAACTCCCAGAGTCAGACACGACTAGACTTAATGTCAGGGGAAACCTTTACCTTTATCTTTACAGGAGCAATTGGGTTACTTTTTGCAGCACTCAAAGAAGTTACCGTATATACCCGAAGATAAGCTGAGTTTTTCAACTCTTATTTATGAGCTTAAAAAGCCTCCCCCGGCTTATAATCGGGTCAAGGTCAAGCCAGCATCGGAGGCTGGGGGTTGTTGCTTGCAAATGTTTTCTTTTCCAAAGCCTCCCTGGCTCTTAACCAAGGGAATATTTTGAAAAGGGAATGAAGCTCTTGCAAGTCAGGAATATATATATATATATATATATATATATATATATATATATATATCTCCATTAATCTTATAAAAGCATTTTCCCTTGAAATATTTGTTAATCTCTGCTACAGATATATAGGCATTTTCCCCTGCAAGCCTTTGCAATCTGTATGTACCTTTATATTTGTATCTATCTATCTATCTATCTATCTATCTATCTATCTATATACATTAATTTTATATATGAATCACCCCCTCATATGTTTGCAAGTCTTTGCAAATCCTATAAACATATAGATATCTAGAGATTTCAATGTATCTGTATATCTATATCTGTGTGTATACATTATTTTACATATGAATTTTCGCCTCTTATGTTTGCAAGTCTTTGCAAATCCTATACAGATATAATTATCTATATATAGAGAGATGTCTAGATAGATAATGAATATAGATATGTAGGGCTTACAAATATTGCAAGGGAAATGCACACACACACACACACACATATATAGAGATTTCTAGATAGATATAAACATAAATATAAAGGGCTTGCAAATATTGCAGGAGGGAAATACACATATATAGAGAGAGAGGATTTGCAAACGTTTCAGGTGGAAATACATATGTGAACTTAGTATATATAATTAAAGATCTATATCTAGCTCTGCATTGTTTATATAAGCATTGAATGTTTGCCTGTTACTATGTTGGAAGCTGGCCTGAGTCCCCATGGGGAGATAGGGCAGGGTACAAATGAAGTTGTTGTTGTTGTTGTTGTTGTTTGTTATTATTGTTATTACATTATTGTTAATACCATATTGTTTTTGTTGACCTTACTTTTCCACTTAGGGAGCCAGTTTACTGTTTTTCTTTGAAATACGGTAAATATTGAAAAACGTTAAACCTACTGATGGCTCAATATAATTTCATTGGGATCTACTTTCATTTTGAGATTTACCAGTAGCTGCCGCATTTTCCACCCTTGGCTTATACTCCAGTCAATAACTTTCCCCATTTTTTTGTGGTAAAATTAGGTGGCTCGGCTTATATTAGGGTCAGCTTATACTCGAGTATATACGGTACTTGTCTTTGGGCCACCGTTCCCAGACTTGCTAAACTGCATTATAAAATCCAAAAATAATGTTTTGATTTTTTTTGGTAACCATTTCCAAGGTGGGGCAGCAGTGTTAGTCTGTTGCACCAAAACTAAAGAAACAATTGTGGCCACCTTAAAGCCTGTGGCTTTATTTGCAGGCCATTTCATCATCAAGTCCATGAAATGTTTCTATTTTCAGTTTCTTTCTGATATGGCCGACAATCAGCTGTACTATATATATGCCTAATTTTTTTGGATAATACCTCACACATTTGATAAAGTTGGCTCTTGTCCACTAAAGCTCAGCTTTTATGATACAAACAGAACGGGATTCTCATATTTTCAATTTGTAATGTGTCATTCAAAACCAATGCATTGCCAGATCTCTATATCATGTTCTTACATTTGGCACTTGGCGGTGTTTAGATAAAACAGCTCAATGCTTGGAAGGAAAAAAATATCACCCACAGCAGAGTGTGAAAGTCAACAAGCATATGAGCCTATGTTATGTTCTTTAATCTGCATATGGTTCATGCCACGGAATGTTTTAAATAGTTTTCATTGAAGTTTTAAATAGAATATACATCAAAAGTAATGGAACTTTGTAATGGAAGAGATTTTTTTTGCTGTTTTTGAAAATGACACTTCTTTATAAAAAGGAGTCAAGGTTTCTATTTAGCACTAAAACAAAAACAAGTATTCCAAGATTCAGGTCTCTATCTCTATTTCTTTAAGTTTGATGTCATGTTTTTGAATTAACCCTCTCTCACAGAGCTGACAGAGCTGGCTCTACCCCTGATGTGACATACTGTGCTGGTACTACCATAACAACCACAGATTCACAAACAGCACCAGCTTGTATTCAACAACATTGGCAAAGCCGTTTCATTGATTGTAGAGGGATCCTAACTGCATATGGCTCTACATGCATGAGTGGGTGCAATTTTGCTGAAGGCCACTCTCAAATGTGTGACACCAGGGTGTCTGGTATGAGAGGAATTGGTTTTATTGCTGTGGAAGCTATGGATTCTATTTCTAAATAGTTTCTCGGAAAGGGCAAATCACTTTCCCTATCCATTATAAGAGAAATATTCTTATATATGAAGGCTCTATTCAGCAAAAAAGTATAAGCAGAAATGCCTCCCAGGACCCTTCCACACAGCTGAATAAAATCCCATATTTTCAGCTTTAAATTGAAATACAACAACAACAGCAACACTTTATTTGTATACTGCTCTATCTCTCCGAAAGGGACTCAGAGCGGTTTCCAATATAGACAAAGCATTCAATACCAAACACAGAAACTGCCAAATACCAAACTCTTTGGGAAGGGTGTTCCAAAGGCATCGGGCCACCACCGAGAAGGCCCTCTCCCTCGTCCCCACTAACCACATTTGGGACAGTGGTGGGAACGAGAGGAGGGCCTCGCTGGAAGATCTAAGAGTCCGCACCAGTACATAGGGGGAGATGCGATCATGGAGATAGGTGGGGCCCAAATTGTTCAGGGCTTTATAGATCACTAGCTGTGCCCGGCCACGTGTTACTGTGGTGAAGTATGGTGGTATGGGAAATAAAGTATTGAGGAACTGGTGGTAGTTAAGGTAAAGGGTCAAGGTTTTCCCCTGACATTAAGTCCAGTCATGTCTGACTCGGGGTTGGGGTTCATCTTGAGTCTACACTGCCATGTAATCCAGTTGAAATCAGATAATCTGTATTTTATAGGCAGTGTGGAAGATGCCTGATTGAAGTGGTCCTGGGCTGAGTGGGTTGCTAGGACACCAAGTGGGTGGAGCTTAGCCTTCTAACTGACAGCAGACCAAGTGGGTGGAGCTTAGCCTTCTAACTGGCAGCAATTGGATAAAAACAATTATTCCTCTCCCTCTAATTAGGGCTTTATATTTCTTTTCTTTTTGTTGTATGAACGTAGAGGCATGGATGAGGGGTTGTGCTGCCAAGTTTAGTGTTTCTGGGATGTGTAGTTTTGTTGTTTTGTCCTAGGCCGAAATTTCATTACCCTTTTATATATACAGTAGAGTCTCACTTATCCAAGCTAAACGGGCCAGCAGAAGCTTGGATAAGCGAATATCTTGGATAATAAGGAGGGATTAAGGAAAAGCCTATTAAACATCAAATTAGGTTATGATTTTATAAATTAAGCACCAAAACATCATGTTTTGACAACAAATTTGTCAGAAAAAGCAGTTCAATACGCAGTATTGTTATGTTGTAATTACTGTATTTACAAATTTAGCATTAAAATATCACGATATATTGAAAACATTGACTACAAAAATGGCTTGGATAATCCAGAAACTTGGATAAGCGAGGCTTGGATAAGTGAGACTCTACTGTATAGATAACCTGTACCTTGAATTGGGCCCGGCAACTTATCAGCAACCAGTAGAGCTGCTTTACTAGAAGCATTGTAGTAAAAGATAAAGGTTTCCCCTGACATTAAGTCCAGTCGTGACCGACTCTGGGGGTTGGTGCTCATTTCCATTTCCAAGCCGAAGAGCCGGCATTGTCCATAGACATCTCCAGGTCATGTGGCCGGTATGACTGCATGATTGCATGTTTTGGAACTGCTAGGTTGGCAGAAAGAGGCATTGTAGGTACCCTATAATCAGCTCCAGTTAAAAGCCTGTCTGCGGACCTTTGTACCAGTTGGAATTTCTGGGCCGTCTTCAAAGGCAGCCCCATGTAGAGTGCATTGCAGTAATCTAGTCTGGATGTAACCAAGGCATGGACCACCGTGGCCAAGTCAGACTTCAAGAGGCATGGTCGCAGCTGGCACACAAGTTTTAATTGTGCAAACGCCCTGCTGACCACCCCCGATACCTGAATATCCTAATAGGTCATAATCCAATACCCCAATAGGTTATGATCCTAACAGGTCATAATCCATTATCCAAATATATATGTGTAATGTGATCCGCCCTGAGTCCCCTTTGGGGTGAGAAGGGCGGAATATAAATACTGTAAATAAATAAATAGACATGGTAATTAAAGTGGTGCCAAAATGCTTTACTTGTACAGTGCAGATGCATCCTTATACAAATATCTAGTCTTTAAACCAGTGGTTCTCAACCTTCCTAATACTGTGACCTCTTAATACAGTTCATCATGTTGTGGTGATCACCAACCATAAAATTATTTTCGTTGCTACTTCATAACTGCCATATTGCTACTGTTATGAATTGTAATGTAAATATCTAATATGCAGGATTTATTTTCATTCACTGGACCAAATTTGGCACAAATACCCCATACACCCAAATTTGAATACTAGTGGGGTTGGGAGGATTGATTTTGTCATTTGAGAGTTGTAGTTGCTGGGATTTATAGTTCACCTACAATCAAAGAGCATTCGGAACTCCACCAACGATGGAATTGAGCCAAACTTGGTACACAGAACTCCCGTGACCAGGAGAAAATACTGGAAGGGTTTGGTGGGCATTGACCTTGAGTTTGGAGTTGTAGTTCACCTACATCTAGAGAGCACTGTGGACTCAAACAACGATAGATCTGGACCAAACTTGGTACAAATACTCAAAATGCCCAAATTTGAATACTGGTGGAGTTTGGGGAAAATAGACCTTGACATTTAGGAGTTGTGGTTGCTGGGATTTCTAGTTCAACTACAATCAAGGACCCCTTGAACCCCACCAATGATCGAATTGGGCCAACTTCCCACACAGAACCCCCATGACCAACAGAAAATACTGGTCTTTGGCAACCCTTTGAACCCCTCCTCGTGGCCCCCGTGGGTCCTGACCCCCAGGATGAGAAATGCTGATTTAAACTTTTGATTTTTCAAAGACCGGGCCTTTAATGCCTCATAATCATCAATATCACCACACCACCATCCTTGGCACACCATGTGGATTTTTCTTGGAAAGATGGGTGCCCAGTTGTTTTATGTTTTTGTTTCAAATAGGGAATATGTGGAAAGTGGCCTTCCCAGTAGATCACATGTCTCACGTGGGAAGGAACCACCTCTCCATGCTTGGCAAATGAAGGAAGTGAGAAGGAAAGAAATGCTTTTGAAAATGTTCTTCATTTTAGTTTTGATTAGGCAAAGTCAGGCACCACTTAGATGTGGCTGAAATAAAATTGTCTTTAGATGCACAAGGTATGCGATCAGACATGTTCAACTTGTGTGAGATTTTGATTAATTGCTGGATTTGTAACACAAAGAAAGGGCATTGGCTTCTCAGGGAGAGCTAAACAAAATGAAGCTTGAAAATGAAGCTTGGAAAAGTTGAGTGTTGCTTTTATGGTTCATCAACGATTAGCGCTAGCGGCAGTGCAAAAAAGGTTGTTAATTGACTTACTGTATCTGTAACACAGCCTTTTAACCATCAATACGGGAGAGGCTGCAAAGGATATGAGAACTAATGAACCAGCCTAAGCTTCGTCGTATAGAGACATGAAGCCCATCAGAAACCAGTCCCTAAAAAAGGTTTTTCCTGTTTTTCCTAACCCCATTTTAATTTTTAAAAGGATCATGGAGCCTTTTGTTTTGAATAATGAATAAATTATTTGATAAAGAACATACTGATTGACCACGTTGTTTCTAATAACTATGGATGTGAGACTAGGCAAAAATCAAAGAGATATCGTACTATTCAACTCTTCCTTATAGTTCAGGACTTTGTAGCCCCATTTGTACATTTTTTTTAAAGTAAATTAAATTTGGCATGTCTGAATAAATACAAGCAGCCCCCAAGCTATGAACAAGATAGGTTCTGTAGGTTTGTTCTTAAGCTTAATTCGTTTGTAAGTCAGAACAAGTACAGGCTGCAGACCGTATTTTATTTCTTGCAGACCACTGGTGGTCCAGGGACCATTGCTTTAGATGCATTAAATTACAACTCCGATTCAGCTCAAACAATACAGGATGTTTGAAAAAGAGCTCCCTATTCACCATTGAAATTAAATGGTGAATAGGTAGTTCTTTTTCAAACATCCTGTACAATTGCTCAACATACTGAAACTAGATAAAATAGATGCAATTAAAAACTGTGAGCAGCACATATATGATCCTCCCTATTACCCGGGTCTTTCCCTAATGTATAGCTCATTTCCTATCATCCCAGCCAGTACTGTCAAATACCATTGTGATAGGAGTTGTAGTTCCACAAGTTCTTCATCTCCATTATGAAACGTCCAAACATAATTAGTAATAGTGTATTTGGATGTGTCATGGAAAGAGAGAACGCTAAGCCTTTATCAAATACAATATAGATACCTTCAGAGATAGAATAAATTGGTAAGCAAACACTATAAAGGTTCAAAACATACAAAGAGATGTGTATATTAGAGCATCTTGCAAAGGCCACAGAAATAGTCAGGCCTCTCTGAGTATAGAGCTATCTTCTTTCTATGTCAAAAAGATGAGCAAATACTATAAAGTTTCAAAACATAAATTGCACTTTGTAACTCTAAATATAGCATGCTTTGATATGTCTATTTTCACTTGGTCTATATAAATTATATCTTATATCTTATAAAGAACACAATATTAGACCATTTCCTTTTATTTCTTAAAGATATCCTGAAGCAGAGCCAACAATATACAAATTGAGCAGAGCTAACAATATACAATTTGAAAACTATTTGCTGCTTATCCATTGCCGCTTACCAGAAGAAGGACAACCGAAACTGGAGTAAACCCGGGAACCAGTAGTAAATGGACTATTGCAATCTACAGCCAGCTACTTAGAAACAGCATTGTGTTCTCCTAGCTGGGGAGCTATAAACGGCTCTTTTTGACAACTACTCAGAATCAACATTCATGCATAGTTTGTTCCCCAGACTTGGGATCTTACTCTTGAGAAACTGATCTTACTTTCAATAGACTGTAATTTGATGTCATCAACACAGGATCTCAAAGAATCAAAAAAACTTTTGATCAAGGTTTTTTCTAGAATAAGCTTTTCAATACCTGTGAAGTCTTAAAAGATATATTAACCAATATTATTTTGCAAAGGTTGAATGTGTTTATATTATGTTTATATTATGTTGGTTGCCTAATCCAATTGGTGTTTAAATAGTGGAGATTATTTGATATGTTTTGACTTTAGTCCACATTTAAGCCTTGATAATTACAGTTTCCTTTAAACATTACAGTCTGAAAAATACTACTGTGGATTACAACAGTTGACTGTATTTATTATTTTTCATTATTGTTGTTAACTCTCAAGTAATATTGTATGTACATGATGCTCTAAATTACATAGTGCAATTTATGTTTTGAAACTTTATAGTATTTGCTTATCTTTTTGACATAGAAAGAAGATAGCTCTATACTCAGAGAGGCCTGACTATTTCTGTGGCCTTTGCAAGATGCTCTAATATACACATCTCTTTGTATGTTTTGAACCTTTATAGTGTTTGCTTATCTCTTCGACATTGTCTAGTATAGACATTTGTGTGTATTTATCAATAGAATAAATTGGGCCTGAAATGAAAATGTTTCCTCTAGGAATACAGGGAAATTGTGATGGAGAGTATATTAATTATAACACAGTGATGCAGAAAAAGATGGATCTGTCTATTGGCAGAGGCAAATGTTTTTATAAAACTAATATGTCAGATCACAGTGTACGTATATATTGCCCACAAATAGTTATGAACAGAGGTCTCTGAGCAAGGCGCAAATGGGAGCTGATTTCCGAAGATTAGCAATGTGAATGGTTTAATTTTCCTCCGGACTCTCAAGAAAAGGAGCCGCATTGCCTAACGTGCTAGTTGCACATTCTCTGAAATCTGGTTTCAAATTGGATTAGCTCTCACATAAAAATGAGTCCGGCCGTCGGAGCTCAACTCCTGGTGGAATACTGTCTGCAAAATAAACACTATTCAATTTAGCGCGGCTGGCAATCTCAGGGCAGAATAGCAAGCCTGGGGAGCAGGCTAAAGTGAAAGTATATTGGGCATGCCTTCATTTGGGGAGCAATGGGCACCTTGCCAAGCTCTAACTGGCATTATCAGTCTGGCAGGCCAGTGTATTAGAAACAAGAGAAGTTTGGCCAGGATGGCTGAATGTTTTTGCCCCCCCCCCCCCCCCTCATGTGGGAAACCAAATGTAAAGTTAGTCCCAATGAATGATTTCTCTTTGGGATTTTTCAAATGTGTCTGACAGTTCTAAGCGCCTGATGGTTTGGGTGCATGGGGTGCTGATGCCCAAAATAAATGGCTACATTGAACTGGATAGACTTTCTATCAGGACTCTTGAGGCTGATGTGAATTTAAGTCTTCCGAATGTCCTTGGATCTACAACAATGAAGGAAACGTGGGAAATCTGTTGCAGAGAAGTGTTTGTTTTTTTTTAAAAAAATGCATGACATATTTCTTCTTCCCTCTTTTCTCTCGCCTATCTTCTTCATCTTATTTTTGTTATGAGCTCTATCTTCTGAACTCTTGAAGAGTTGGAGCCCAAATAGCACTATTTACAGTCAAGAGAGAAGTACAGTAGAATCTCACTTATCCAAGCCTCGCTTATCCAAGCCTCTGGATAATCCAAGCCAGTTTTGTCAATGTTTTCAATATATCGTGATACTTTGGTGTTAAATTCGTAAATACAGTAATTACAACATAACATTACTGCATATTGAACTACTTTTTCTGTCAAATTTGTTGTATAACATGAAGTTTTGGTGCTTAATTTGTAAAACCATAACCTAATTTGATGTTTAATAGGCTTTTCCTTAATCCTTCCTTATTATCCAAGATATTTGCTTATCCAAGCTTCTGCCGGCCCGTTTAGCTTGGATAAGTGAGACTCTACTGTATCAGCAAATTTAGATAATCCTGAAGATTTACAGACAAAATATCTGTGGGACTTCTTTATTAAATGATTAATTATGATTAATTAGCAAAGAACTGGTGGGATCACAAACCTGCAAAAGTATTGGAAAATGAGCACGCAAAGATACTGTGGGACTTCCGAATATAGACTGACAAAGTTCTGGAACACAACACACCAGACATCACAGTTGTGGAAAAGAAAAAGGTTTGGATCATTGATGTCGCCATCCCAGGTGACAGTCACATTGATGAAAAACAACAGGAAAAACTCAGCTGCTATCAGGACCTCAAGATTGAACTTCACAGATTCTGGCAGAAACCAGTGCAGGTGGTCCCGGTGGTGATTGGGACATTGAGTGCCGTGCCAAAAGATCTCAGCCAGCATTTGGAAACAATAGACATTGACAAAATCACGATCTGCCAACTGCAAAAGGCCACCCTACTGGGATCTGCGCGCATCATCCGAAAATACATCACACAGTCCTAGACACTTGGGAAGTGTTCGACTTGTGATTTTGTGATATGAAATCCAGCATATCTATCTTGTTTGCTGTGTCATAATAAAATAATAATACTTTATATACCGCCCTATCTCCCAGAAGGGACTCAGGGCGGTTTACAACAGTAATACGCAGCATAAAATACATAATAGATACAATACATAACAATATAAAAACAGATTATTACACAAATCTCAAGGACCGCACTGGTTCATCTCTACTGGAGTGGTAAATCTGCTCCAGGTTTTACCCTGGATATTAAAAGAGGTATTCAGGGTGCTGAATCTTGCCCTAACATAAGTTCAGCAATGTGGACAATTCCTGAAAAATTCAGATTAAGGGTGTGTCTGCAATGTAAAATTAAAGCAGTTTGACGCCACTCCAAATGCCCTGGCTCAATGCTATGGAATTCTGGGAGCTGTAACTTTGCAAGGTCTTTATCCTTCTCTGCCAAAGAGTGTTGTTGCCTCACCAAAATATAGTTCCCATGATTCCATAGCCTTCAGCCATGGCAGTTAACACCAAGGTCTGAATTGTAGGTGCAGATTGGTGGGGAGCTGACCTTGCAATTAAGTCTACAAATTCTGCTAGTGTGCCAAAATTGTTACTAGAGCAGACCTGGGAAAAGAGCCATCCTTCAGACAAGTGAAGAACTTCTGGGAAATGTAGTTCCAAAAAGAAACTTGTCTGAGCTCTCCATTATGTGCTCCAAATACCGCACATGGTAATCTTTATGTATTATTTATTTATTTTATTTATTTACAGTATTTATATTCCACCCTTCTCACCCTGAAGGGGACTCAGGGCGGATCACAATGTACACATACAAGGCAAACATTCAATGCCATATGAACATAGAGACAGAGACAGACACAGAGGCAATTTAATCTTCTCCAGCTTCCAGCTTCCTGAGGGTATGCTTGATTCCAGCCACAGGGGAAGCAGATGCTTCATCATCCACTGTGATGCCAACGTCCTCATTCCAAACATTGCTGGACGATTTTATGGTGCCGTAAATTAGTTAAATTAGCCTCCCCACATAGTGGTACCTAAATTTCCTACTTGATAGATGCAACTATCTTTTGGGTTGCTTAGGTCAACAACGAGCAGGGCTATTTTTTATTTTAATGGTCGGGTGCTCACTCCGCCATGGGCTGGCCTCGAACTCATGACCTCATGTATATGTGTGTGTGAAGTGTACTTTTCTCTGGTGGTATGGTTTCTAGTAATTGAATATTCTTATCTATGTTGTCGACCGCGTTTTAGGGGATCTGGCCCTTAAGGAGAGACCCGATCCGGTCCTGAGAGAACGGACCTTGGCGAAGCCAAAAGGAGAATTACGAGCCGCAATACAACCTGAAGCCGAAATGAAGAAGGTCCGCCAAAGTTGAAGGAAAATCCGCCAAGGAGTCTTTATTGAGCAATTCAGCTGAAGAGGACTCTAGTAGCGATCATTCGGTCTACTAGGGTACCATACAATCAAAATAAAGCCATACTTATACAAAATTTCAGTCTGACAACCCTTTGAATTTCCCGCCCTGCTTCCCCGCCCATCTGATCGTTGATAGGCTAGAAGGTTGAACGAGGCGGGCTTTCGTTTCCCGCCTTGCTCCGTTGGCCCAATAGGAAGCTGCCTTTTGTCTCTACTCGGGCCAATCAGGAAAGAGAAGGCGGGAGCTATCGAAACAATGAGGTGACGGGACAGGAACTAGCGGATTAAGTCCTGCTAGACCGATTTCTAAAGGGTGCTTAATTTATTAATGGCAGCAATCAAGGGTGTCCGGGTTTCTGTCATGTATACAGATTTTAGATATGCCTTGGGGTGTCAGAGATGGAAGCAAAGATGGGTGGTGATGAGCCATATTGACAGGCTCTGCAGGGCGCCTTCCTGAGGTGTCCTGGTTTTTCCTTTGGGTGAGATATGACAATGTTTGCCTTGGGGCGAATCACCTTTAGGTCAGCAAACTCCGAATTCGGCGACTCAAGCCCTATATTGTCCATGCAATTTGAATTTGATTGGATTTAGCGGTGGCAGATTATCCTTTTGTTTTTGGGAAAGGAAGCCTGGGTCATAGGAAATGGGATAAGTTCTGGGGTTCAGGTTGAGTTCAAAATATTTCCTATTTGATTTCATGATTTGACAATTATATGAAATAAAATGAAAAATAAAATAAAGTTGGAATATAAACCATGCTGGGAAAAATACATATTTTCCGGGGATCCCAAAGAGTACAAATACATATAGGCAGATAGATAGATTTCATGGAAATAAGGGAGAATCCATAAAAGTGAGTTACATTGCATAAAGGGGAATCATGAATGATATAAACAATTGAAAATATTTGATAAGAACGAAGTTCATAACATCTGGAGAACCCAGCATGGAAATTCATAAAAGTGGAGTTTTAGCAGCATGATTTTACAATTCATGAAGTTGTTATCTCTTGCCTCAGGCTAAAAAGTCAAACACCTTTTGTACAGAGAGTTTTAGTAAACCACAGTAAACTCCAGTAAAAAGTCTCAATCACCTTCTACTATAAATATATGGAATATAGAACATAAAGTCTTGATTTTTGAACTATCTTCTACAAAGTCCTGGGGGGGGTCACCTCGATCACATCTAGAGATGTCTGCTCAGCACTTAGGACTTCATCCTATGCTGTCTTCTCTCCGTTCTTCTGTGCTGCTGAAATGGAGTCCCACAGAGGCCATCACATGATGCAAAGCTACTTCTGGTGGTTGCCCATGGGACTCCATTGTGGCAGTGAAGAGAAACAGAAGTAAGACTCCATTTTTGACAGAAAATAACTGAAGCCAGAGGGAAGCCAGATGGAAATGGGGAAAGGTAATCTCTAAAGACGGAAAGGTGCAGTAGGGAACAAAAGAAGACAGTTCGCTTCACTTTTCCCGGCTTTCATGCAACGAAGTCTCTGTTGGGAATTGATGAGCCGTTAAGCTCAAATTACCCCCTTTATGTGGTAAATTCCCATTAAAATAGCAGAGTAAATGGAAGCATTTCTTCCAATGCAGCAGTGAGACTTACGCGGTGTGAGTTTAGGAAAGCCTCTGAGTCTTCAGGGCGGCAAAGGAATGCAAAGTTAGCTTTAAAGTTTAAACACATTTATTGAGGTGAAAAGAAATCCATTGATGGATAGAAAAGGTTTGGAGCTAACTAGCTAATCTAAGCTGATCTAAAAACACATAGACGGATCAAAATAACAAAGATCTAGATAGCTACATATTGACTACAAGAGTGGACAAAGTGCGTCCTCTCTCTGGAACAAAGCAGGAAGATCGAATGGTGACCAACCTCGTGGGTCTCTTCTTCTCTAGGGCCATATACATTCCAGAGACCAAATTGGGGAAGTTACGTCAACCCTAGGAGAGATCACATTTCTAAAGCATCAAAGGATGGGGTTGACCTAAACAGGACAGGAAGGAGGAAACAATAGTAAAGCCTATCTAGGCATGCTTTGGAAACGGGGAAAGGATTCCTTCAATCTAACTCTATCATCTATCTGACTACATTTCGACTTGAGTAGTCCAGGGTGATTCCCAAGAGTCTCCACTTTCTTTCCAGGCTACATAAAGACATTTTCATTCTTTTTGAGCTGAATAAACCTCAATATATTCCTGATGCTGCATTGTGTTTTGATCAGGTCTTATTCCCATATAATCTTTAGATCTTCATGTGACACTATATGGCATGGTTTATATGGATTTGTGGATTTCATAATTTGTTTTATAGCATTTCATCCTGAAAATTATTAGAGAGAGAAAGAGAATCTTGCAGGCAAATCATTTGGATAATGAGAGAAAAGTATAACTGATCCGATTGGAATTTATAATATACTGTCCCCTGATTTCCCTTGACTTAGCTGATCTATAGCTTTCCTACCTTCTTAAAGCTGGAGTTGGGGGCTAAATGATTTCTTTGTCCTTGTCCACCACTGTCATTCCAGGACATCTCTAGACATCCATAAATGACCTTAATTCAGTTTTTGCTGCCACTACCAATTTCATGCCATTCACCACAATGCAAGATGATCTTTTTGGGCTGTCATGGGCTTCTTTACATGAATTAAGAAAACTGTATTCACCTTGTAGGAACTCTGACACTGATATACAACATCCGTAATGATTTGCCTGCAATACCTTCTTTGTGCTTTAATTTGGTTCAAAAGGCCTTTACCCTACAGTTTTACAGAAGATCGGGATTTGTTGGTATACGGATGACGCACCAGGTAGCTTACTTCGCTATGACATTGTGGGGAGGAGTTAGTTGCGGACAGAGCTAGTTAGTGAGAGATGGACATTCTTTTCCAGGTTGAATATTTAAAAAAGGTAAAATAAATTTTTTATGTGTGGATATTTACATATCAACATATTAGCAATAACATTTTTCTGCTGAACAAAACATAAAACTATCTGCACGCACAATGAAAAAAAGTGGTGTCTATGGCCATTTGGTAAAATGTAATGCAAAGAATTAGAAATATGGACTGTCCTTTAACAGTGAGGTAAATTTGAAAGGGGGGAATGCGTCCTCAGGTACAGCGATCTCTTCATAATGTGTGTGGCAATTCCAGGGTCAGTGCAGATGAGGAAAATGTGGGCCAAACAGATTTTGTTCCATCAATGTAAACAAGTCCATTATTAACTTGAAGTCAAGACTTCCAGCAGCTAGTCCTGCTGCCTCCCTTCCATCATCTATGCAATGGAAATTATTTGACTGTTCTGGGGTTAAATGTACCCCTGATGTGTAAATAGGGAATCAGGCCCCATCTATATATATAACCTCTGTAATACCATTCAATCCTAAGGTTGGAAGAGACCCCTCAGGAAAATCCACTTCAACTTCCTTTTATTATACAAAACTACACAATCAAAACACTCCTGACAGATGGCCATCCAACCTCTGTAATACCATTAAACCGTAAGGTTGGAAGAGACCCCTCAGGAAAATCCACTTCAACTTGCTTTTACCATACAAAACATCACAATCAAAACACTCCTGACAGATGGCCATCCAACCTCTGTAATACCATTAAATCCTAAGGTTGGAAGACACCCCTCAGCAAAATCCACTTCAACTTGCTTTTACCATATAAAACTACACCATGGACATTCCACACATACGTATATTTGTGGCCCAGCTTGATTAACACTGAACACCCTTGCACCTTCAAACCCAGACTGCCTCCTAGGTCACAACAACAAAAAAATCCAGTTTAGTGTGCATTTTATACAGTTGTGTACAAGGGGCCTCATAGAATCCTGTTCTAAGTAGATAATATAAGATTATACATATAATATATAATAATTACTATGATCTAATAAGAATACAGAACAATATAATCTCTAAAATCAGGACACTAAATAAAACACAACACTCAGAACACAGGGGAATTCCACACAGCAAACAATCAGGCCCAGCTAACACCTCCCAACAAAGGATTCCCTCAGGCAGAAAGCAGCCAGGCTTGCAAGCTGTAAGGCCATTCAATGCTAATCAAGGTAACTAATTGCAGCATTCATACTTCCTGCACTGAGACTATTCATTGCTATTTGACCTGGCCAACCAAGACTTCCACAAGGTAGAAAACGGCCAGGCTTGCAAGCAGCAAGGCTAGTCACTGCTCTTCAACCTGACCAACCAAGATTTCCCCTAGATGGAAAATCCTCAGATTTGCAAACCATCAGGCCACTCCGTCCCATTCAACCAGCCCGAGGAAGGAGGTCCTTATGTAGAAAGCGGCCAGGCTTGGAAATAGCGAGGCTATTCAGTGCAATTCCAATTGGCCACAGCAACACGTGGCAGGGCACAGCTAGTAACCAAATAAAACAAGAGAGCAACTAGACTTACACCAGTATCGTCTTGCTGGCATTCTGTGGAGCCTCCTCCATTAGTCAAAATAGTAGGAGAGGGACAGCTTAAAAAGTGGTTAGGTTCATGCTGTCACATGAAGTAACTTTGACAACAACCCCCAACTTTGGCAGTCAATGTAGACAGGAGATGTCCAAGGAATCAAGTGCCTCCTTTCCCTTGGGAAGGTGAGTGGTGGGCAAGGAGGAGACTAATGCTTTCCTGTCAGATTACTTTGTGTGATTGAAAGGCTTTGTGATGCTACAAGTAAATTTGCACCAAACATAGGTGACTGTTCCTGCCATTAAAGGTGAAACTATAATGACAGCTGTTGTCAAATTGTGGGGAAGTGTGACACAAAAGACCATCATAAAACGACATCACCCAACCCTGTAATTTGAGCACTATATAGACAGCCCTTTCTTTAAACCAATCTTACATTAGTCATTTGTGGAATAATGGTGGCATAGAAAGGTACTGACATTTCATTTTCAACTGATAAAACTTTCCTGGTCCAGGTTCTTGGAGCTAATGCTTATCTGCCACAGGCAAATAGGTGAGAAGTCCAGTTGCGAATCAGATAGGTGTGGTGGATTTGAGTGATTAATCTTCTGGAGCATTTCAAGTTGAAGATGTGGCAATAGAAAGCATTGCTTTATTATGTATGAAAATCAAAGGACGGCATTTACTCAAAGGAGAGTAAATGCAGACTTTGTGTATGGCAATGACTTATTGGTTCTTCATCTGTGAGGGCTTTTTCATAGGACCATCCACACTGTTATCTGCTAAAGACCCCTAGGGAGATTCATTTGGGCTCCCGGCTCATGAATAATGGTATAGTCCAAATAAACCGATGTAGTAGATGTAGCACCTGTCATGCTGGTGTTAGCAGTTTGCGGAAGCATGCCCATATCCTGTTAAAGATATTTCAGTCCCTCTATTTCAAAGATATATACAAAACTATTAGAATGGTCAACACAAACAGAAGAAATCAAGGATTGTATGGTGAAATGGGCTAGAAACATTGGACGACCAATTAAATTAAATGAATGGGAAACAATTTGGAACAAGAAACTAAAATACACCTATGCATCAGATTTAAAAGAAAATTGGTTTAAAATTTTTCATAGATGGTATATGACCCCCCCAAAAATTAGGTAAAATTTATAAAAACTATGATAGTAAATGTTGGAAATGTAAGGTCCAGGAGGGACCTTTCTACCACTTATGATGGACTTGCGAAAAAACTAAAAAATGATACACGAAGAAACACAAATTATCTTAAACAAAAGATTCCCATTGAAACCTGAATATTATTTACTAGGAATCACAGACATAGACACCAAGTTTGATATGAATGATGATATTTTATTTACTTATTGTGTTACAGCTGCAAGAATGACATTTGCTAAACAATGGAAACAAGAGAAAATTTCGAAGAAAGATTGTTGGTTGAACAAGTTAAGAGAAATACAGGATATGGACAAACTTACATTCCTTCTTAGAGATATAAGAGGGGAATATGTTAGAGAAACAAACTGGAAAAATGTTGAGTATTTTAAGACAACAGAGAAATAAGATATGATTTGTAAAATAGTGAAAAAATGAAATGTTTAAGTACATTGATTTAATGTAAGGGTAAAGAGGGGAAGGGTACTCCCCCAGCAAAGAGGTTTCCTTAAAATACTATGTTATGTGGAGGGAAACTTGTTATCTCCCCCCCCCTTTTCCTTTATTTTCCCTCCCCTTTTCTTCACCTTTTTGTACTCTACACAAACCCCTGAACCCATACCCCTTTCCCCCTATATATCCCCCTTTTCTCTCACATTGCCCCGATTTTATATGTTTGCACTGTATTTGAAAATATTCAATAAAATTATTTTAAAAAAATATTTCAGTCCCTTTTAATGTAGTGTGACCTTGAACTCAAAAATACACATGAGTCAGTTGTGTCTTTGAGTAGAAAAGAAAATAGTTAATTCACTTTAGTTCAGTGATACAAAGCAAATCAGAATAGTTAATCTCACCAGAGTATAACAAAACATTTTCTTCTTTGTCTTCTTTCTTTAACAACTGGAAATAAACGTTGAAAATAGTTCAGTTTCTGTCTACTTTGTTGAACTTAAGATGCCCTTGTTTTATTGTGCAGGTAAGAAGTCTTTCTTGGTGTTGACTTCAGCTTCTGTTTCCAGCTTCCAAATGCCGTAAGTCAGCTTCTGATAATAAAACAGCCACCTCCCATGAGCTACCAGCTCTAATTCAGAGCTAAGCTAAGCTAAAAACTACAAGCCGAATGCTTTATTTTATACAGTAAGCAGATAAGACACCCAACTAAGCCATAACAGTTGCTTTACTGCTGTAAGAAAATGGTTCAGACCCTTACTATTACTTATCAAAAAACCTATAATTAATAGTTAGTAATGACAGCATCTCCACTACACTTAAGCACTGTTTAGCATTGGATTTTTAATGCTTTCCTGAGAATAGCCAATCTATTTAATAATATTTTAGATTATTTTATAAAAATTGAAAACCTATACAAACTGCTCACTTTGTATATGATTATAAGCATCTCATTGTATTGTCATAATTTGTATATTGCATTTACATTATATATAAGAAATTACACATCTTAGATCATCTGTAGCTGAAACACAAAGGCACTGCGATACATTGCAGTGATCTAAAATAGCTATATTTATTTATTCTAGATAAGAATAACATCTTTGGTTTCATCTATATTGAGAGAAAGGATTCTCTGTCTCTCAGTCTTACCAGCATTACATGGGCATTTATTGGCTAGGAACAGCATCAGCAGCATAGGTTCACTGGAGTCTTATCTCTCAGCTTTTGTAATTTCCTTAGTCCCACCTGTCAGAGAGATGAATCTAACTTCTCCTTCTTAATGTCAACAATGATGTTCCCCTCCAATGGGAAGGGACATTTATAAAATGCACACTGGAAAAGGACATTATCTGCTGCCAGCACAAACTCCATGTTTAAAGTCAATTTTCCAATGTAGCATTCCTGGATGCAAAAGCATATGTCACAAATATAACACTAGTCAACACACATTTTGGTGTCTGAAATGTTAGCTCTGTTTTTGGGTATATTTGACCTGCTGATTCCAAAAATGGCACCAGCTTCCCCTTATCAGCTCTAGTTTTTGAGATGCAGAACATATGCCATCTACCAGTCACCATCTGCTCACTCATAGAAAATAATGATAATCATATCCAAGAAACCAGAGCCGATGTGACTTATCCAATGCAGTTTTCTGAATCAGTGCCCCAAATAACCCTAGGAACAGGCCTAAAAACCAAGAATTTTTTTGGGTTGGGCTTTTTAATGATTGACTGAACAGAAATTGAACTTAACATAGAGATGAATTATTTAAGACACCCAAAACACATACAGTAGAGTCTCACTTATCCAAGCTAAACGGGCCGGCAGAACCTTGGAGAGGCGAATATCTTGGATAATAAGGAGAGATTAAGGAAAAGACTATTAAACATCAAATTAAGTTATGATTTTACAAATTAAGCACCAAAACATCATGTTATACAACAAATTTGACAGAAAAAATAGTTCAATACGCAGTAATGTTATGTTGTAATTACTGTATTTATGAATTTAGCATCAAAATATCATGATATATTGAAAACATTGACTGCAAAAATTGCTTGGATAATCCAGAAACTTGGATAAGCGAGACTTGGATAAGTGAGACTCTACTGTATATGACTCTCTTAGGACTTCATCCCACAGGAATTAGGGAAAATCAGCTTCTTAGTGTTGGGTTTTGTGTCGCTCTGTCTCCAAAGGATCTGGAGAACTTATTCCCATCACACATATTTTCCTTCTCCTGTTTCTACAGAAATATTCAGTTTCTTTTGTCATCACAAGGGAAAGTACAAGCTCCTCCCAATTTCTCTCCACTCACTTTTTTTTAAAAAAGAGAACTTTTAAAACAAGCATTTGGCATTGTAAATGCTTGTTATTAAAAATTATTATTTACCATTCTGTCTGCTGTCCCTAGAATAATGGTGATAACTTTGGGGCAATTTCCATCCATAGGAAAATGTCACAAAACAGAAAGAACACGGAAAACAATCCCCATCACACCTAAAGTTCACTGTTTTAACCCATCTCTATGCACAGGGAACCACTTGGAGTTGGTTCTCAAGCAACTTTAAAATCCTTGCAAATCCACACTTAAGAAATGGGCTCAAATCGGGAACCCACAGAATGATCTTGTGTTGTCTGATGGGCTCCATGGGGCTCCGTGTTTTAAGTGTCTAGAAACTCTAGAGATGAGTTCACCATGAGATGAAGTCCTTACACACTAATCTTCTAGCTAACTCGGACCCTGATTGTAATTCTCTTAATTATCCAAACTCCTAAATTTCACTGACAAACTAATCCCTAATCTTGAAAGACAACTTTCTCTCCTCACTGACTGACATTATACACCAGTCTTTTTCAAAGACATTTGACCAATTATCACTCCTTCCCATTATTCAGTTCTCTTACCCTTTCCCTCAAAACATCTAATACATTGGGCATTCACAACTATATTACCTTCATATCTAATAAATTAAACAATGCTTTCACTAAAAGTCAGAACACAATAGGGGCAGGCCTTGAGAACTGGGAATCTTAATTTCAGCCTAAAGGGCGAGACTCCTTTTTTTAGTTTTATAATTTTATGTACTGACTTTGTCTTCATTTTATGCTTTAATGTTGGCAGGATTTCAACGCACTGGCATAGGGATACCGGCAACAAATAAAACAGGGTTACTTGTACCCACAAAATATCAGGTTTGTTAAAATTTTGAACACTACTAAGTCAAGCCCTAAAAAGCAATTCAGACTGTATAAAGTTAGCAGAGATTGATTCTGTTTCTCCACACAGCTAGAATTTTATTGGCTGTTTTTAGCTGTTTGTTTTGGTGGTTTTTGGTTGAACTACTGCAGGCCACTGTTTGCATGAATGGCATTTATTTGGAATCAAAATACTGTAGATGCCTAGTGTGGTTCCTTCATTTTCAATACTTTTAATTATTTGAAAAGTCTAGTAGTAATAAGCTATAGAATCTATGTAATACAACAGCATATACTAAAACATACTTTACCCTTTATTAACAGTTATGAAAAGTACAAAGCTGTATACTTGTTTGTATTCAGTCATAAGAATAAACCACTCTTTTAAAATCCTGCTTAACTTTTGAGTGAATAAGAAGGAATCCATTGGGACTTGTTCAAGATGATGAGATGACTTGTTTTTGCTAATTGTGATTTTGTATGGTATAACAAAAGCCAAAATTTGGTGCCCTCTTGTGGATGCATGCTATACTTCTCAGCTACAAGAGATCAGAAATACAGTAGAGTCTCATTTATCCAACATAAACGGGCAGCAGAACGTTGGATAAGCAAATATGTTGGATAATAAGGAGGGATTAAGGAAAAGCCTATTACACATCAAATTAGGTTATGATTTTACAAATTAAGCACCAAACCATCATGTTATACAACAAATTTGACAGAAAAAGTAGTTCAATATGCAGTAATGCTATGTAGTAATTACTGTATTTACAAATTTAGCACCAAAATATCACTATGTATTGAAAACATTGACTACAAAAATGTGTTGGATAATCCAGAACGTTGGATAAGTGAGTGTTGGATAAGTGAAACTCTACTGTACTATCATTCATAGAGAAAGATAGTCCCTTCTAGGCGAAATCCAACCCCAAATAGAGAAACAAGTCATCCAGGAATACCTGGCCGCTCTAAATGAATTCAAGACCTCAGGGCCAGTTTTTGGAGAACGGGAGAAGTCCCAGCAAATTGGAGGAGGGCAAATGTGGTCCCTATCTTCAAGAAATTACCATCTGGTCAGCCTTACATCGATACTAGGCAAGATTCTGGAAAAAAAATAAAGAAATGGTCTGCAAACCCTTAGAAACGAATGCAGTCATCGCTTATAGTCAACATGGATTTATCAAAAACAAGTCATGCCAGACAAATTTGATCTCTTTTTTCGATAGAGTGACAAGTTGGGTAGATGCAGGGAATACTGTTGATGTAGCGTATCTGGATTTCAGTAAGGCCTTCGACAAGGTCCCCCATGAACTTCTGGCAAACAAACTAGTCAAATGTGGACTAGGCAAAACTACAGTTAGGTGGATCTGTAATTGGTCAAGTGAACGAACCCAAAGGGAGCTCACCAATGCTTTCTCTTCATCCTGGAAAGAAGTCACAAGTGGATTGCTGCAGGGTTCCTTCCTGGGTCCGGTTCTGTTCAACATCTTTATTAATGACTTAGATGAAAGGTTAGAAGGCATGATCATCAAGTTTTCAGACAACACCAAATTAAGAGGGATAGCTAATCTTCCAAAAGACAGGAGCAGAATCCAAAACTATCTTAACAGATTAGAGAGATGGGATGAAACTAACAAAATGAAGTTCAACAGGGACAAATGCAAGATACTCCACTTAGGCAGGAAAAAATGAAATGCAAAGATACAGAATGGGGGATCCCTGGTTCAACAGCAGTACATGTGAAAAAGATCTTGGAGTCCTAGTGGACAACAAGTTAAACATGAGCCAACAATGTGATACAGCGGCAAAAAAAGCCAATGGGATTTTGGCCTGCATCAATAGGGGTATAGCGTCTAGATCCAGGAAAGTCATGCTTCCCCTCTGTTCCACCTTGGTCAGACCACACCTGGAATATTGTGTCCAATTCTGGGCACCGCAATTGAAGGGAGATGTTGACAAGCTGGAATGTGTCCAGAGGAAGGCGACTAAAATGATCAAGTGTCTGGAGAACAAGCCCTATGAGGAGGGGCTTAAAGAGCTGGGCATGTTTAGCCTGCAGAAGAGAAGGCTGAGAGAAGACATGACAACCATGTATACATATGTGAGGGGAAGTCACAGGGAGGAGGGAGCAAGCTTGTTTGTTGCTGCCCTGGACACTAGGACACGGAACAATGGCTGCAAACTACAGGAAAGAAGATTTCACCTGAACATTAGGAAGAATTTCCTCACTGTGAGAGCTGTTCAGCAGTGGAACTCTCTGCCCCAGACTGTGGTGAAGCCTTCTTCTTTAGAGGTTTTTAAGCAGAGGCTGGATAGACATCTGTCGGGGGTGCTTTGAATGCGATCCTGCTTCTTGGCAAGGGGTTAGACTGGATAGTCCACAAGGTCTCTTCCAACTCTATGATTCTATGATACTTGTGTTGTTCTATTCATGTAAGGGCCATGAACCAAAGTCAAAGTCCCAGGATCAGTCTTTGGAAATATTAGACGTAGGAAAGATTATTAAGTGAAAGGCCCCAAAAGCACCAGAGAGGCTTGTATTGGGCAGTATGGATAAACAGACTGTCCTGCTTTAAAACAATTTCCTGTTTGACCCTTATATTGACTGCCAACTTATTGTGACCCCATGTCTTGTCCAAATTCCTTTTCTATACCATCAAATGTGCTACAAAAAATGTCACAAGTCACAAAAGTCTTCTTGGAATTGCAAGGATTTAATTCTGCCTGGCTAGAATTAATTCTCATTGAGACTTATTTATACTATTTTATTTCGAGTGGAAGAGACTATATTTCATTATTCGCATAGCTCCTCAGCGGGCGAGCATTTACCACAAATTATAGAGCCGCGCCAGAGAGCCAATGGGGAAGCAGCGATGAAAAAGCTCATATTATCTTGCTCTGATCAAATCACTGTGTCGCTTTTCCATGCCTTGGGTGTCTTGAGATAATGAATACTTCCATAGCAACACAAAACTAATGAGAAATGATTACTTAGATTTGGATAGTTGTAAAGAAGAAATATTACGGAAAAGGAGGAGCAGGGGACATCACATCGAAAGATGACCTTGTGGGTGATGACAATTTCTACCACTCACCTTTTCCTGTAGTTTATTGATTTGATTGTATTGGAAAAGGGGGAAAAAACATTTCCCACAAAGGACAAGTGACGCCCAAGCAAGAGCAGTCTGAGGACCAAACTGTAAGGAATGAGGCAGGGGAGATGTATCAACAGGATTTGTTTTTGCTGTGTGTACCTTCAAACCATTTCTAAGGCTGGATCTAAAAGGTAAAGGTTTCCCCCTGATGTTAAGTCCAGTCGTGACCGACTCTGGGGGTTGGTGCTCATCTCCATTTCTAAGCTGAAGAGCCAGTGTTGTCCATAAGACACCTCCAAGGTCATGTGGCCGGCATGACTGCATGGAACACCATTACCTTCCTGCTGGAGCAGTACCTATTGATCTACTCACATGTTTTCGAACTGCTAGGTTAGCAGGAGCTGGGGCTAACAGCGGGCGTTCATTCCGCCCCAGGATTTGAACTTGGGACCTTTTGGTCTGCAAGTTCAGCAGCTCAGCGCTTTAACACACTGTGCCACCAGGGGCCCCAGGCTGGATCTACACTGCCCCATATCCCAAGATCTGATCCCAGATTATCTGCTTTCAACCTGATTCTGTGAGTCTACACTGCCAGATAATCTGGGATAAACAGATCATCTGGGATCAGATCCTGAGATATAGGGCAGTGTAGATCCAATCTGATTTATGGCAAATTTAAGTGAAACTATCACAGGACTTTCTTGACTGAAGCTGAGACAGTGTGACTTCCTCAGGGTCACACAGGCTTCTTCTACACTGCCATATAAAATCCAGATTATCTCCTTTGAACTGGATTATATAGCAGTGTAGAAGGGACCCCCGCGAGTTTCCATGGTCAAGTAGGAATTTGAGCCCCAATCTGCCAGTGTCACAATCTTACACTCAAGCCATATACAGTAGAGTCTCACTTATCCAATATTCACTTATCCAATGTTCTGGATAATCTAACACAGTCTGCCTTTTAGTAGTCAATGTTTTCGTAGTCAATATTTTCAATACATTGTGATGTTTTGGTGCAAAATTTGTAAATACAGTGATTACTATGTAGCATTACTGCGTATTGAACTACCTTTTCTGTCAAATTTGTTGTTAAACATGATGTTTTGGTGCTTAATTTGTAAAATCATAACCTAATTTGATGTTTAGTAGGCTTTTCCTTAATCCCTCCTTATTATCCAACATATTCGCTTATCCAACGTTCTGCTGGCCCGTTTGTGTTGGATAAGTGAGATCTACTGTACCATGCAGTCACTCAACAGGCATACTTTGCTTTTTGTTTTGTTTTGTGGGATTGTTCCAGTCATTAATAGCAATGACAGACCGCCTTTTGGGCTGGATAACTGCATTGATTGAAGTTTAATATCTCCTCCTTCGCAGTAGAAATCCCCATACGACTATTTGTCTTGCTGAATTAGCTGCATTCTTTATGCATTATGATGTTCAAGACCTGAAGTGATGTCCTGATGGCATCATAAATATATCAGTTAAGAAAGGCAGTTATTGATGTGCCATTTATGCATTTATGTCCTGTGTCTAAAGATTCCTTGTGCGTGGATACAAAACAAGCCAGTTAGTTGCTGATAGCTTTTTTCTGCTTGGACTAAACTGTTTCTCAGCTCTCCTTGGCCTTTTCTACATTGCCATATACAATCCTGATTATGTGATTTCAACTGGATTATATGACTGTGTTATATGGATTATACTGGAATATATGATAGTAACGGCGCTCCATGAAGTCATGCTGGCCACATGACCTTGGAGGTGTCTATGGACAACGCCGGCTCTTTGGCTTAGAAATGGAGATTAGCACCACCGCCAAAATCGGACACGACTAGACTTAATGTCAGGAGAAACCTTTACCTTTACCTATATGACAGTGTAGACTCAAACAGTCCAGTTCAAAGCAGATAATGTAGATTTTCTGCTTTGATCATCTGGGCTATATGGCAGTGTAGAAGAGGCCTGAATGCCATATAATTCAGTTCAATGCAGTTAATTTGCACCCTCTTCTAAAATATAAAATCTAGATTATCTGCTTTGAACTGGATTCGATGCCAGTGTAGACTCATAATCCAGTTCAAAGCATATAATGTGGACAATCAGTTTTGATAATCTGTATTACATGGCAGTGTAGTCGGGGCCTGTATTCTGAGATCCCATCTACACGGCCATATAAAATCCAGATTATCTGTTTTGAACTGGATTATATGACAGTGCAGATGGGTCCTCTGACAATCCAGTTCCATGCAGTTAGGCTGGATTCTAGGAGGACATATAATCCAATTTTGGAGTCCAAATGTTCTGCTTTGAACTGGATTCAGAAACTGGATTATACAGTAATGTAAAAGTGGCCCTAAAGATACCTTACAGAAGAACCCAACTGATAAATTCTACTGGAAGGCTTCTCTTCCTAGGCAATTCTTTGTTGTCTGTGGGTCTTCCAAGCGTAGGGTCTTGGCGGTGGGTTTGTAGGTGACTGTGCAGCCCTATTCTTGTCCTGCATGTTCTTCCATAGTGAGGATATTGGTTTCCAGATGGAAGGCAGTCCTGGTCAGCGTTGGCTTGACGAGCCTTCCTCTTTGCGCGTTCCTCCCTTTCGCCCTCCATTCATGCCTCGTCAAATTCCACAGCACTGCTGGTCACAGCTGACCTCCAGCTAGAGCGCTCAAGGGCCAGAGCTTCCCAGTTCTTGGTGTCTATGCCACAGTTTTTGAGATTAGCTTTAAGCCCATCTTTAAATCCCTTTTCCTGTCCACCAACATTCCATTTTCCATTCTTGAGTTGGGAGTATAACTACTTTGTGAGTAGTCAGTGACAACACGGTCAGTCCAGCGGAGTTGATGGCGTAGGAGCATCGCTTCAATGCTGGTGGTCTTTGCTTCTTCCAGTACGCTGACATTTGTCTGCCTGTCTTCCCAAAAGATTTGCAGGATTTTTCAGAGGCAATGCTGATGGAACCATTCCAGGAGTGTGACGTCTGTACAGTCCATGTTTCGCAGGCATATAACAGAACTGGGAGGACAATAGCTTTATAAACAAGCACCTTGGTATCTCTATGGATGTCCCAATCTTCAAACACTCTCTGCTTCATTTGGAAAAATGCTGCACTCGCAGAACTCAGGCGGTGTTGTATTTCAGTGCCTTTTGTGGAGAGGAGGCTGCCAAGGTAGCGGAAATTGTCAACATTTTCTAACATTACACCATCAAGCTGTATTTTTGGCATTGCAGAGGAATTGGCTGGTGACTTTGGTTTTCTCAATGGTCAATGAGAGGCCAAGCTTCTCGTATGCTTCTGCAAAGGTGTAGGTCTTCTTCTGAGTGTGCATAGACTACATTATCATCGGCATATTGGAGTTCTATAACTGATGTTGTTGTGACCTTGTTTTGGCTTTCAGTCTGCTGAGGTTAAATAGCTTGCCATCTGTCCATAGAAGATTTTCATTCCAGAGGGAGGCTTCCCATCAACAAGAAGTATCATAGCGATAAAGATGGAAAATATGGGGATGTTGTATGTCTTTCAGGCTGTGTCGCCATGTTCCAGAAGTATTCTCTCCTGACGTTTCGCCCACATCTATGGCAGGTATCCTCAGAGGTTGTGAGGCATGGATAAACTAGGCAAGGAAAGGAAAAAATATTTATCTGTGGAGAGTCCAGGGTGTGACAAGAGTCCTTTGTCAGTTGGAAGCCAGCATTAATGTTTCGGTTAATCACCCTAATTAGCATTGGAAAGGTTTTGTCTCTTGCCTGTGGGGATCCTTTGTTCAGTCATTAGCCGTCCTTGAGGCTCCTCTGTCCTCAGAGTGTTGCTTCCCATCTACTGTTTTGATTTTAGAGCTTTTTAATACTGGTAGCCAGATCCATGTTCCAGAATACTTCTGGAACATGGCCACACAGCCCGAAAGACACACAACAACCCAGTGATCCCGGCCATGAAAGCCTTCGACAACACATGGAAAATACAGTTGAGGTACAGTAGAGTCTCACTTATCCAACACTCGCTTATCCAACGTTCTGGATTATCCAACGTATTTTTGTAGTCAATGTTTTCAATACATCGTGATATTTTGGTGCTAAATTCATAAATACAGTAATTACTACATAGCATTACTGCGTATTGAACTACTTTTTCTGCCAAATTTGTTGTCTAACATGATGTTTTGGTGCTTCATTTGTAAAATCATAACCTAATTTGATGTTTAATAAGCTTTTCCTTAATGCCTCCTTATTATCCAACATATTCGCTTATCCAACTTTCTGCCGGCCCGTTTATGTTGGATAAGTGAGACTCTACTGTAATAACACATCCCTGTTTGACACCTTGATGGCACACAAAAGCAACAAGATTGTGTACATATTTTTTCCAATAGATTCGACTACAACTTCCATGATGGTTAGCTAAGGCCGAAGGGAGTTGGAGTCCGAGAAACATTTGGAAGACTAAACTTCCCTCCTGCTTTGGAAAGTCCGCAGCCATCTGCGCAGGCTTCCCTTTGGGAGTTGGCTCAAGTGGCAAACTCCTCCCCTTTCTGCCGACGCACGAAGCTGGCACGCAGAGGGCTGTGAAGCCTCCTGCGTGCCAGCTTGGTGCGTCGGCGGAGGCGAGAGGAGTTGCTGCTTGACGCAACGACTCAGGATTGGCTGCCGCTGGGGGAGGGTTCCTTAGCCCCGCCTCTCCATTCTGTGAATAGGGTTGCAAAGGGGAGGGGAGGGGGCGCGCGAGGGAGGGAGGGGGAAAGGGAAGCAGCCGGGTGCTCGCTGTTGCGTAAAAGAGGCGCCAGAAGCCGGGCTCTGCCTGCCTTTGGAGGTAAGCAAAAGAGGTCATGGCTTAGTCAGGGAGAGCCCAGCCTCGAGGAGGAGGAGGAAGGTGGAAAGTGGGGTGCATTTTCATCTTAGGCCATGGAGCCTTCCCAAGTATCCCAAGGCACCCTCACAGCTCCTTCTTAAAAGCCTTCTTGGAGGCTTTTAAGCAGAAGCTGGATGGCCATCTGTCGGGAGTGCTTTGAATGTGATTTTCCTGCTTCTTGGCAGCGGGTTGGACTGGATGGCTCCTCAGGTCTGTTCCAACTATGATTCTATGATACAAGATCCGTCTACACTGCCCAGTTAATGCGGTTTAACCCCACTTGGACTGCCATTCTCAATGCTGTGGGATTCTGTGGTATTTACCTGGCTTTCCAGCCTTCTCTGCCAAAGAGTGTCTCCCCAAACTACAGCTCCTTTGATCCCACTGAGCCAGGGCAGTTCAAGTGGGGTCAAACTGCATTAATTCCACAGTGTGGATCCAGCACAAGTTCATCCTTTAGCATCCCATTTTTTTCTAGCTGCTTTTAAAATGTTCTCTCTCCTCCTCCCACTTGCATCTGTTGCCCTCAGCTTAACCCTGTTGCTGCAAAAGTAATTCAAAGTTCCTAAGTACAGTAGAGTCTCACTTATCCAACGGGCTGGCAGAACGTTGGATAAGCTAATATGTTGGATAATAAGGAGAGATTAAGGAGAAGCCTGTTAAACATCAAATTAGGTTATGATTTTACAAATTAAGCACCAAAACTTCATGTTATACAACAAATTTGACAGAAAAAGTAGTTCAATACGCAGTAATGTTATGTTGTAATTACTGTATTTACGAATTTAGCACCAAAATATCACGATGTGTTGAAAACATTGACTACAAAAATTTATTTATTTATTTATTTACAGCATTTATATTCCGCCCTTCTCACCCCGAAGGGGACTCAGGGCGGATCACATTACACATATAGGCAAACATTCAATGCCTTTTTAACATAGAACAAAGACAAGACAAACATAGGCTCCGAGCGGGCCTCGAACTCATGATCTCCTGGTCAAAGTGATTCATTGCAGCTGGTTGCAGCTGGCTTGCTCTCCCGCATGCGCCACAGCCCGGGCCCAAATGCTTTGGATAATCCAGAATGTTGGATAAGCGAATGTTGGATAAGTGAGACTTTACTGTAGTTGATCTAGGAGAGGACAGAATCTTGCCTTTCCCATAGGTTCAAGCTAAAATAAATAGCAGTGTGCCCTTATTAAATTAAATTATATTTACCATCAGGACCACACTCAAAGGTTACATGGACTCACAATGCAGTATGTCCTTATTAATTACATTTACCACCCGAACACACTCTAGTGTGGCATGGAACCACAGGTTTCATTTTTTATCTATAAAATGAGGTCATGGCATCCCATCTGCACACACACAAACAAAATCTAGCGCTTGTTGACACACAAGGTCATTTTCAGGAGTGTAATCTAGTGTGGTGGGGCAATGGGTTAGCTGCCTTTCTTGTTTCAATATCTACGGGTTGGAAATCCCTACTGATCTGTGAGGAGTCACTCAGAAGTTAACTACAGTTGATTGTCTATGTTTGTGCGTTTCACTTCAATGGATCTGAATTTTAATTGATTTGATTAATTTGTTCTCTCTAGGAATGTCTAGTCCTTTGTGGCCTGCTGCTGCTATAGAGATTTCTATATAATTTATTGATTCCTCGCCAGAACCATTCTCTAGGCATCCCTAGGCCCTCTAACTTGATTTTTTTCTATGGTGATCTTTCAGAGGACATTGACTATTAGCATTCCATTGTCCTGGAAGATCTAGAAATTCCAAGAGAAGAGTTGTCTCATTTTTTTTTGAAATAGTGTATTTTTATTTTCAGCAGTTTTTCCACTTTTATGAGAACCTTGTTATTTATCGTGTGAGAAGCGGATGGAGAGTACAGTATAATGTATTTATGAAACACACAAAGTCAAAATTTGACATTATACTAGATTTCCCTTGATCAGAAGCTGGCCACTTGGAGTGCCTCTGGTGTTGTCGTGCACAAAGGTCCTCCATTGTGCGTGTGGCAGGGCTCAGACCGCATTGTAGTAAGTGGTCTGTGGTTTCCACACTCGCATATCGTGGACTCCACTTTGTAGCTCCATTTCTTAAGATTGGCTCTGCATTTCGTGTTGTTCAGCACCGTCCAAGTTGCCCAGTCTTCTGTGTGCCCAGAAGGGCGTTTCTCACCTTGTACTGATTGAGGTTCCAGGTTTTAGCCTGCCACTTTTGGACTCTCACTTGCTGAGGTGTTCCTGCAAGTATCTCTGTAGATCTTAGAAAGCTGTTCCTTGCAGACTGATATTCGAACAGAGGATGGGCCGGAGATGTCAATGCCTTGGTCTTTTCATTACTGGCTGCTACTTTCCAACGGATGTCAGATGGCACAATACCGACTAAATTGTATAATTTCTCCAGTGGTGTAGGGCGTAGACATCCTGTGATAATGTGGCATGCCTCATTAAGATCCACATCCACCTTTTTAACGTGGTGGGATGTATTCCACACTGGGCATGCGTATTCAATAGCAGAGTAGCAAAGCACAAGGACAGATGTGTTCACTGTGTCTGCTTGTGATCCCCAGGTTGTGCTAGTCAGCTTTCATATGATAAGAATTCTAGCACCCAATTTTTGCTTCATAGTCAAGCAGTGCCTCTTGTAAGTCACAGTCCAGGGTAACTCCCAAATATTTTGGTGTGCTGCAATGCTCCAGTGGGATTACTCCCCAGGCAATCCTCAGGGCTCGAGATGCTTATCTGTTCTTGAGATGAAAAGCACACTTCTGTGTTTTAGATGGATTAGGAATCAGCTGCTTTCCCCTGTAATAGGCAGTAAGAGCACCTAAAGCTTCAGAGAGTCTTGTCCCCTAAACCAATCAAATGTAGAGGACTGACTGGATTTAAGTAGAAGCACACCTACCTTTTTCCCATCCTTGGTCTAAGGGTGCATCTACACTGTAAAATTAAAGCACTTTGACACCCCTTCAATTTCCAGGGTTCAATTCTATGGAATCTCAGGAGTTGTTGTTTTACAAGGTTTTTTAGACTTCTCTGCTAAAGTGTGCCTGGGCTTCACCAACCTATAGCTCCCATAATTCCACGACATTGAGTCATGGCAGTTAAATTGATGTGAAACCACATTAATTCTACAGTGTAGATGCACCCTAGTTAATAGAACAATGGTTCTTAACCTGTGGGTCCCCAGATGTTTTGGCCGTCAAATCCCAGAAATCCTAGCAGCTGGTAAATTGGCTGGGATTTCTGGGAGATTTAGACCCAAACACCTGGGGACCCACAGGTTGAGAACCACTGTAATAGAAGAAGAAACAGAAAGGTCCCCATTTGGTAGACCAAGAGTTAAACGCAAGGAAGAGATAAGAGATTGAATGAATCACTGCTAGTTTGGTAGGTTTCAGGTCAAGCCTGGTGATGGATAACAGGATAAAAGAACAATGACCGCTTTCCCTTTCTAAAGGCAAGAATGACAGAAATTCAAGGATCTGTTGGCTGCCTTAGATGAAAGAGATATGCCTCTGAGTCAGTACAGAGCCATGAAGATTAAATGTAAATGGTGCACTAAGTACAGCTTTTACAGAGCAGTTTTTACAGGATGTGGGGAGTTCTCTGCCAGTTCTTTCTCCACCTCTTCTTTTCCTGAATTTCTGGTTTCTGGCGACTTGCTGGATCTTTAGCCTGAAGGAACCTTACATTTGTTTTACAGTTAGTCTTCTGTGAGAGGCACACTCCATTTGACAGCATTTGCAGTTCGCTTAAAATAGTGCCAAATACATTGCAATCGTTTTAAAACAGAGCTCTTAATCCTTGAGCAAGTCTTTTGCAGTCAGAATCAGAAAGGCTAAACCTGGCAAGAATATGAATTTTCCTATCTTTTACTATGTATGTATTGATTTCCAACTGAAGCAGGCCTTTTTGGCTCTCTCTCAAGTATCTACATTGCCAGATATCTCTGGTATTTTTTTCTTGTGTGTGTGTGAATTTATTTATTTTTTTGCTCTAGATGTGTAACTTTTCAAAACTCAGGCCCCTTCTACACTGCTATATAAAATCCAGATTATCTATTGGAAATTCCATATCCTATTAGGTAACCTATTGGAAAATAACTGCACCCAATCTATGGGTACATATCCTTTTGGCAAATGTGAATCTCCATAAATATGTGAAGACCACCTTTTGAAAACCACTAGTCAAGAAAAGCCTGACTTCGTCAGAAGTAAACCCTTTGAACAAGTGATATTCACAAGCATTAATGTAATGGCACACAGGTAACTCAGCTGTTAAACTGAAGAACCATGTCTTTAAACTGCCAAGAATAAAGACATGCCACTACAAAAATATATTTGGTTAGTAGAGGATAGTTGTTTCTTTGTAGTTGAAGTTGCCCAAAAGATATACACTCCCTTGAAACCTTTTAGTTTAAAATAGACAATAAGATAAACAAAGTCTTCTTTGAAAAATAACGTATCTTGTTTAGTCATAAACATCTTGTATTCATTCACCATGAAGGCACATTTCTTATTAAAGTTTAGTTACAGATAGGATGTAAGTTTCTCTCTGTATTAAGTACACAGGGTATCATTCTTAATCAATAGTCCATAGTCTTGAAATATAGTTGTACTCACTGAAGTCAGTAAACATACATTCACCTCTACTGAGGTCTGATGCAAAACTTAAAACATTGAAGTCCAAACAGCAACCTGCTTTCATTGATGATCAAACACATACATGCATCCACCTCCACTGAGGTCTGTTGCAAGACTGAATATAAAATGAAGTCCTGAGTTTGAACATGCTCAGTACAATCACATGTCTATAGCTCCCTCACACCAAAGAGATACAAACAGGCAAATCAATATACACATAGAATACAGATCAGCAAATATATACATTAACAAATAAATAGTGAGAGGCTTGGGAGGTTGTTATTTCCAACATTATCTGCTTTGAACTGGATTATATGGCAGTGTAGACTCATATAATTTAGTTTAAAGCAGATAATGTGGATTATCTGCTTTGATATTGTGGATTAAGTGGCAGTGTAGAAGGGGGCTCTGTGTCATCAAGCCAGTTTCTTAAGGTTTTCCTTCCTGTTGTGCAACTGTTATCAAGTGAAACTTCCCTTGCTCCGCATGGCAAGAAAAATATCACATTTCCCTCAAACCTAAATTTATCTGCAGACTGAACAGTACATAAACTTCTTCAGAGACTCAATGTACTCTACTTTCAAAGTGACTGACAGCCTCTCACTGAACAGAAATGGATCCAGACTTCTAATAAGATTTACATTGCAAGGAATATTTTATTACCGTCATTTCACAGTATTTTTGTAGTTATTTTGTTGTTCTGGGTCCTGTTATGGACAAGAAGGTGTGAAACCTATTTCTGTATCATCTCTAGACTTCCTTTTAGTACCATCTCAAAGAAGAAAAATAGTGGTCCTAAAACTTCACTTTCCTTCCCCTGCATATTTCACCATCTTCACCTGATGGAGAAGCCAGTAGGCTTCAAAAGCTAGCCTGATATACTTTGCTCCCTTTGCTTGGTTGGATAAATGTATCACCACAATGTATATTTTGGATTTGGTTGCATAGAGACATAGGGCTTATTCATACTGCATGAATATAGAGCATAGAATACATAGGGTCCATTCACACTGCATTAGAATTGAGCTGTATTCCATTTCAGCTGCCATGACACTATCCTAGAGCAGGGCTTCCTAAACTTTTTTCACTTGTGACCAGTTTCTGCCTGATAAAATTTTACATTTCCTGACTGTATAGCTATACAAAATAGGTATAATAAGAATCAAACCTTTACTAATAACAAATCAGCATTTGCAAACATGCTAAAAAGGACTATTTTACTTTTTATGAAGTACTAGCTTTGCCCGGCCACGCGTTGCTGTGGCTGATGGGAATCCTTTGTTGGCCAGGTGGAATAGCAGTGAATAGCCTTGCAGTCTCAAAGCCTGGGGTAGCTGGAGCTTTTTGTTGTATGAGCGTAGAGGCCTGGGTGAGGGGTTGTGCTGCCAAGTTTAGTGTTTCTGGGATGTGTAGTTTTGTTGTTTTGTCCTCGGCCGAAACGTCACTACCCTTTTATATATATAGATAGCTGGAGCATCTACTGCAGAGTCCACTGTAAACACTGTAAAACACATTCATGTCAATGTCTAAAAGATCAACTAGGTGACGTTCAGAAGACTTTTACTGTTGTGAAATTTTTCGGGACCCCAACATGGAGCTAAGGGGACCCCATTTGGGATTGAGATACATGGTTTAAGAAGCAGTGTCCTAGAGAATCTAGGGTTTTGTAGTTTGGGGAAAAAAACGAGCGTCCTCTGTCTGAGAATTATAAATAGTCATCTGTAAATTACCCATCCCAGAACTTCATGGGATGCTGTTATGTCAGTTAAAGTAGATTACAGCAGGACCCCTATATTGAAGGTACAAGTACCCACGGTTTCATTCATCTGCCTTTGACAATATGTGTCTTCTCTAAACATTTTCTAGGTTCTCCATTATGATTATATTGTATTCCTGGGCCAAAAACCCTCCTTTCAATAGAGTTTGCTATTCACTATTTCACGGACCTACGTGAAGTCTAGGAATGTATCCCTCACCGATATGAAGGCTATAGTGTATAGCATTACAACCGAAGAAGTCCATAAAAGCCCTACCCAAGTTTGAAAGGGTCAGTATAGTAAAGGCAGATGAAGTTTGTTAATTAGAATACATAAAAACCTATGTGATTTTTATTTTCATTTATTGGTTATATATTCCTGTTTCTCCCTCAAAATTAGAATGATACCTATGCTGTACATATATTATGATAAAATTGTGAAATTATACAGCATTTGTAGCATGTGTTTTTCTAGGTGGTCTTGTTTTCTGATGTTATAGGTCTAGCTCCCATCAGCCCTAAATAAAGTTACTTCTCACATTGGATATGTTATCTAGGGCTGATGGGAGCTAGGCCCGATAATATCAGAAAACAAGTCTACCCTGAAGAACGTATGCTGTAAATGCTGTATAATTTTTACAATTCTATCATAATACATGTACAGCATGGTATCATTCTAATTTTGGCTAATGTGAGGAATGAAGGGAACTATTTTTTTAGTATCTGGGTGGCTGTAGGTTTTCTTAACATGTACTACATTCAGGTCTCCACATTCCTTGGAATTAGGAGCACAGGATTCTCATTAAAGTGAAAAAAAATAAACTGTATAAAAGTGCTTTTTTTTTAACCTAAGGCCCCTTCTACACAGCTGAATAAAATCCCACATTATTTGCTTTGAACTGGAATATATGGCAGTGTGGACTCAGATAACCCAGTTCAAAGCAGATTTTGTGGGATTTTCTGCCTTGATATTCTGAGTTATATGGCTGTGTGGAAGGGGCTTGGGTATTAGCTGGCAATAGATCCTGGATGAAACCGATCTATGATAATTCTGAAACACTTTTTCCGGTTATCAATCTTTTTCCTAACACAACTCAAAACTGCTGGTTTTTATCTATAAACCCTAAGTATCCTGAATCTCTGTATCTGGTGGACCACCTCTTTCCATAGGTGTCTGCTTCTACATTAAGATGATTGTTGATGGCACCTTCAGTGTCGAAACTGAGTAAATTGGGAAATTCTGTTCATGGGAAGAACTTAAGCTTTGATCCCTAACTCATGAAATACTTAACCTGTTAAAGAGCCACCTGACTATGGCCTTTTTGTCATCTTAGCATCTTGTTTCATAGAGATTATTTAAAATATGCTTGTAATTGTTATTTGCTATCAAATCAGCTTTGACTTATGAATGAGAGACCTCCAAGAATCATTAGCTCTCCTGCCATAAAGATATTACTGAACCATATATTTATGTGCTGCTCTGCCATTAAATCTTGGGAGAAGTAACAACATAATTATGGGCTATCGCCTGCATTTTGATCGTTGGCCAACTTCAGTAGTAATCATACTTAAGGATGAAGGTTTTACATGCTTAGATGAAACAAATGCATGGTGTCTAAACGTCTGCCAAACATTTCAGAATTGTGATGGTTTTGATTGGGCCTGATTAATTGTGACCTTGATATAGACTTTCTATTATAAAATGACGATAGAGTGGTATCCCAGCACCATCCAAGAGAGCCAAAGAAGACCTTAAGATCATGATGGGAGGGAGGGAGAGGGGGGGGGGCTACTAAGGGTGTATCTAGATGCTGTTTTATGTTTTATTCTGTTAATGGTTTTAAATTGTATTTATATGTTTATTATTTTTATTATTTTATGTTTTTTATTTGCTTTGTATAATGAGGCATTGAATTTTTGCCTAAATGTATGTTGTATGCCACTCTGAGTCCCCTACGGGGTGAGAAAAGCGGGATAGAAATGAAGTTAATAATAATAATAATAATAATAATAATAATAATAATAATAATAATAATTCATCCATCCACATCATCTATGGTGACAACAATGTGAATATAGGCTGAATAGAAATGTGGGTATATCAGTTCCTAATGGGAAAGTTAGAAGAGTTGATTGGTTTCCATCAGATGTTCTCTTTTTTCCAGCAGAGATTATGCTATTTGAAATATGGATACTCATCATCTCTTAACATTTAGATTATATTGTTATATTGTATTATTGGCCAGGGGAGGGGGGGTACCTTTTGAATGCTCTTCAGAATTGTTATTTGCCCTAATAATTTTTCCTTTCGCACTCTTATTTTGTAAGGCAAGTCACTTTTGGTGTAGATGAGTTTTGGTCTGGGAGAGTCAAGCTTAAGTCAGTCCATTGGCTTCTGTGCTGCTCCTGATCTTAAGTCATTACTTTTTACGTTTTACAGCAGATTTCTAAGTAGACCAGACCTTGTTGTTTTTTTCCTATAGCACAAACACAATTGTTTCTAAGCACCTTTACATTGTATTTGTTTATTACTCTGTCTTTGCCACTATCAAGGTTTTTGTCATGCTCCGCACAGTCAAACACACAGGCTGTAGGCTTGGGAGCCATTTTTCAAGATGGCGGCTCTACCATAAATCTGTCTTGGCCATCAGAAGGGAGGATGTGAATGCCTGGGAAAGGAGGGCTCCACTAGCCCCCCGGCATGTCAAACTGCTCACCAACTTGGGATACAAAGTTCTGGTGCAACCATCCAACCGAAGGTCCATCCATGAAAAAGTAAGTACCAATGTCTTCTGTTTTTCTTCTTCTTGGTTGTAAGAAGAGAGCTTGGGTTGAGCATGCAGGTCAAATGGAGCTGAGAGAGCACAGGACAATGATATCATACATAGATAGATTTGTATTTGCTGGTGAAGTTTTTGGCAATGATTGTTTGAACTTGCTCTTATGCCACAGATTTCCTGGGGAAGGAAATTCTGGAAAAACCAGGAAGGTGGTGGGAGAACTTGGAAAACTTCCTTTTTTGGATAGCAAAAAAATAAGTTCACTCTAAGCTCTGGAGAAATAGAGAAACCAATTCTGTCAAGCAGTACTGAGACAGGAAAAGAACATACATAAAAGGAATAATAAGAAAGCTGTAGATGACAGGAAAACAGGAAGAGAATGGGCAGGAGAGTTAGGATCAGAAGAGATGAGAGATACTGATGTACACATACAAAACTCTTCTGCTGAGAACCTCTAATGCAGTGGTTCTTAACCTGTGGACCATAGCCCAGCAGTGGGCCATGAGAATGAAAATTCAGTCTCCTGAATTTTCCTTCCTCTTTATTTATTTATTTTATTTTATTTTCGCTCCTTTCCGCAGAGCTGACCATTGCATTGGATAGACAACATTAGCTCTAGATTATTAAATATGGTTTTCTGTGGACGAGCAGATGGCAACTACTGGATGGTATATGTTCTGTATCAGAAACTAGAGCTGATGTGGTCTATCCAATGCAATTTTCTGAATCGGCACCCCAAATAACCAAACCAAATCTAAAGTTGACCAAAAACTGATTCATAACCCTTTTGGTACTAATGTTGGAGAGTAGTCCCTGGTCAAAGTGGGACCTGGTCAAAAAATAATTGGGAACCACTGCTCTAGTGTCACATTCCCCTCTTAGTCATCTTGAGATTGTGTTCGGCTGTTGAGGAAAGTATGGATCCACCTAGAAGTGACGTGGGAATATGGTGTCATTTTCTCCCATGCCTTACCCTGTTTTGAAGATACATGGTGTATGTTTCTGCCAGGCACTGTGAGGGCACAGCTTCTTGATGAGCATTCATAAAAGTTATTCCTCTGTTCATTTTGGCTTTAGATGTCAGTTTGGTTTCCATGTTTTGTTTGCAGGACTACATCAAAGCTGGAGGAATTATTCAGGAAGATATTTCTGCGGCCTGCTTGATTGTGGGTGTGAAGAGGCCTCCAGATGGCAAACTGATTCCCAAGAAAAACTATGCTTTCTTCTCCCATACTATCAAAGCTCAAGAAGCAAACATGCCCTTGTTAGATGAAATCCTGAGCAAGGTACAGTTAACTGAGACAATCAACTGTTATTTGTAAGAGCATGAAGGTGAGACTGTATAGAAACTGCAACTATCTTTCCATTGTGTGTGTTTCTGTATGTGCTCACAGTTTAAAAGCCAAGACTGAGATACATATTAGGCTAGCATATCAGTGTTTTAAGCCCTATAATTTAAAGCCAAGAGATCTACCGTGTTTCCCCGAAAATAAGACAGTGTCTTATATTAATTTTTTCTCCCAAAGATGTGCTGGGTCTTATTTTCAGGGGATGTCTTATTTTTCCATGAAGAAGAATTCACATTTATTGTTGAACAAAAAATGAACATTTATTATATAGTGGACAGTAGTTGTCATCACAAACCAAAATAACCAAACTGTGAATCCTATCAAGAATTTCTTGTTACTACCATTATTTCCATGTACAACTGGTACGTACATTTACCGATCCTGCATGCTCTGGTGTTCTGTTTGGCAGGCGCTGGGCATGCTTCCAAACAAAAACTTTGCTAGGTCTTACTTTCAGGGGAGGCCTTATATTTAGCAATTCAGCAAAACTTCTACTAGGTCTTATTTTTCGGGGATGTCTTATTTTCGGGGAAACAGGGTAGATTGAAATTCTACATACACTCAACATGGGAGGCATCTTCTCCTGAACTTATTGTTACTTCTGAATAAGCATGCATGAAATTGCCATGTTAGATTTGCTTGCCAAAACAAAATATCCCTGAATGTTGGACTATTGCACTCTGACTTTTGGCTTTGTTAGCTTTTTTTTTTTTTTCGTGTCAGGAGCAACCAGAGTTGCTTCTGGAGTGAGAGAATTGGCCGTCTGCAAGGACGTTGCCCAGGGGATGCCTGGATGTTTTGATGTTTTACCATCCTTGTGGGAGGCTTCTCTCATGTCCCCGCATGGAGCTGGAGCTGATAGAGGGAGCTCATCTGCACTCTCCCCGGGTGGGATTCGAACCTGGCAGCCTTCAGGTCAGCAACCCAACCTTCAAGTCACAAGGCTTTTATCCCCTAGGCCACTGGAGGCTCTGCTTTGTTAGCTAGACTTGATGGGAGTTGGTGCCCAGCAACATCTGGAATATCACAGGTTCTCCAACCCTGAACAAAAGATTGTTTCCCTATTTTGTTGCCCTTATATTTTTGGTTTCCTAGTCTACTTCACATGTAAATACACATTTTATGGGTTGTTTTTCTCTGAAGTACCTACCAAGTATGGCTTCACATACGTCTGTATGCAATTGAGCCGTTCCGGTATGAGAGCAGTTGCAATGATTGGATTAAGATCTAGGGTTGTGTAATGAAGTGGTGGAAGCAGACTTCCCTATCCCCATTGTGCAGAAATAGGCCAAGCTTCCTTCCCATGCTGCACACAATACTGTGTTCTCCAACTAAATGAGGTAGGTGGTGATGTAGGATGAGTAAGAAACCTCCCACGCTCACTAAAATAAGGAAAGGCACCATTATTTTACAAGGCAGATATTAAAATAAATACAATATAGACAAAAGAAGATACCATTAAATTTTCTAGACCATTAAATACAATTTAAACTTTTCATTAAACAAGAAAAAAATTGAAGCATTTAAAAGCCTTTTCTTTATAAGTAGTCAACTCTCAAGATCTAGTAGGAAGAAAAATGTCATTGTGTGAAGATGGCAATGAGGGGAGTACAGTACGATCTCTTTATCCACAGCTTACAAAATGTTAAAACCAATACAGATTGAAATACATGCAAACATATCTATAAGTTAATTTATAATACAGTTATCCCATTTGTAGAATTAAAATGATTTCAAAATCCACTAAAATAGAAGAGAAAACTCAACAAGACAGCACACCATTATAAGCCCAATGTGGTCAAATTCTAAATGATTTTTGGGATTGAATTGTTTTCACTGCACTAAGTGAAAGAAAGAGTCCCTAAGTTTAATCTCAAAACCGAAAAGTATTTTTTATTACTATTGCACATGCACACATCTTTCTGGGGAGGAGTACAGGTGGTTGTGGATGGAATTGTTTGAAAAAACATTCCCTTGAAGGGATTTTATTTCTTTTCAGAATATTCGATTGATAGATTATGAAAAAATGGTAGATCACAGAGGAGTGCGAGTGGTAGCCTTTGGAAAGTGGGCTGGTGTTGCAGGTAAGTGAAATGGTTATTGATATTGTGTGTTTGTATTTGTGCAAGAGGAATCCAGTGTTACCTATCTATTATTACTTGCTGATTGATGGACCTGGATGATGCAGAAAGAAAGGATGCTTTTGCTGTCCTTGGACACATGTTGCTTGACTACTTCACAAAAGTCATTGAAAATATGTGTACTGTGCAATGCCACAATTAAATATTCGAATAGTTGGAAACTCAGGAAAACCGCCTTTAGGAAAAGCCAGTAAACTGGTGGAGGCTTTCCAATACCTTGTGCTGGTTCTTTGCTTTAGTCATTTTGGCTAGGAATATCAAGAGTGGAGTGTGGAACTGACTACATGCATGACATAGAATAATAGAAACATAGATCTGTAAGGGGGCCACAAGGTTCACGTAGCCCAACCTTCTACTACGTAGGAATACACAAAGCACTACTTTGAGATGGCCATCCAGTCTCTGTTGAATAGCCATCACCTTCCAAGGTCATCTGTTGAATAGCTCTTACCACCCCTTCTGCTTTATGTAGTAACCATTATGAGTCTCTAGTCTTTTGAGTTTCAATTTCTTGTGTCAGTAGTAATGTGTAATTTATCAGTAATTTGGAGTAGTGGTAGTTTGTCTAATGTCATTTATTCCAGGGCTTGTCTACTCAGAAATAGGTTCCACTGAATAAATTGTGACTTAAGTATTTCTGTGCTCAACTGAGATGTTGCAGCCCCATGATATCTTTTTGTTCTTTCACTCTGATACTTCTATTGTAGAATTAATATCTCTTTGAATTTTATTTTTGCTGCAGGTATGATAAATATTTTACATGGAATGGGGTTACGATTTCTTGCCCTGGGTCATCACACTCCTTTTATGGTAAGGTTATATCTCTGACATCTGCAAGGCCTTCAGTGGCATACATTTGATGAATCTGTTTGATGGATTTTGGCACCAACTTTTTGGTTCTTTGCTTTCAGCACCTTGGTATGGCCCATAATTACAGAAACAGCAGCCAGGCTGTGCAAGCAGTTCGGGATGCAGGCTACGAAATATCTTTGGGCTTGATGCCCAAATCTATTGGACCCATAACATTTGTTTTTACAGGGACCGGTAATGTTTCTAAGGTAAGATGTTCTTTAAGTCTAGCTTTTAAAAAAATGTTCACATAGAAACTAAGGAAAAACCTTACTATTATTGACTAGCATGTATTCTTCATTGAGTTGAAAGGCTTCTTATTAGTTCAAAATATGTGTTTCTTCTGTGTAGAAATAATGAGATCTATATGCATCATTCCATATGACAGGTGGAGATCCAAGCTGCCCTATTCTGAGTCAGACCATAGCTAACATTTGTCTAAATTAGTTTCCCACAACATGATTGTTCTGGACTGTTCTGGATTGTTCCCACAACTAGTTGTTCTGGACTAAATATGCACATGCTGGTCGCCTCAAGATTGGATTTCTGTAATGTTTTGTACATTGGGTTGACTCTATACCAAGCTCAGAAACTCCAGTTAGGTCTAAACATGGCAGCCCAACTGGTTACAGTAACATCCAAGAGTAAGCATATTACACCCATATTACATTCACTCCACTGGTTGTCAATTAATTTCCAGACAAAGTACAAAGTGTTGGTTTTGATTTTTAAAGGCCTACATGGTTTAGGTCCACGTTACCTACACGATCGCATTCTCCTGTACAATCTGCCCAGACACCGAGGTCCTCTGGGGGTGGCTACTCCAAACAGCCAGAACTTGACTGGTGGTCATCACCCAAAGAACATTTTCATTGGCCGCCCCAAGACTGTGGAGTGACCTGCCAGAAGACAGCTATATGAGCTGTCAGAATTTCAAACAGAATTAAAAATCTATCTCTTCCAGCAGGCCTACCCAGTCAACTCTGAATCATGAGTTTTGAATTTGCGTTCTACTGGCGCTATATGTTGATTTTGTACCCTGTGTTTGGTGTATGTTTTATAATGATGTGTTTTTATCTGCCATACCATATGTATTTTATTGTATGCATTTTATGTTAATATGTTTTAACTCTGTTGTACCCTGCCTTGAACCATTAGAATAGGTGGGAAACAATTATTGTTGTTGTTGTTGTTGTTGTTGTTATAACATGAATCAACCTCAACCATCACTGCCATAAGTCAGAGCTGATGGGGCTCAGAATCCAAAACATTTGGAGGACAAAATTTAGAGTGACACCGGGCTACACTAACTGGCATCAATTTTCTCTTCATTTAGAAAGCGTAAACTACCCTGATAATCTCAGAGTTAAACTAGGAAGCTTTCACATTTAAAGGAGTAGGCACCACTGAATGTGAAGGTTATGAGGTAGTTTTAAGGACTGTTGTCCGCCTGCAGCTCTCTCCCCACCCCCAACAGCCGCTAGCTATATATATTGTTGCTGCTAGGTGCCACTTACTATTTGGTGGCAATCTCTGGTAAACTCTCTGCTAGCCTGGAGAGGGAAAAATGTAAAATGTTGGTGATAAAAGCTAAACAATGGGAGGAATTGAATTATAGGGACATTGATTGGAGTTCTAGCTGGCTATTCAGGATTCACCAAACTTGCTCTTAGTAATGCCTCTCTGACCATATAGCAGAAGTATTCTTACAGTGAACACCTAATAACCCAGCTTCTGGTTATGTCTTGGCCTGCAGGGTGCACAGGAAATGTTTAATGCACTGCCTTGCGAGTTTGTGGAGCCCCATGAGCTGAAGGAGGTTTCTAGAACTGGAGGTAAAACTGAGGTGCTGATCTGATGATGAGCTTTGGAAGGTATGCAGCGTCAAGTGTTGGCATCTCATATATTGTTCTCCCTTGCAGATCTCAGGAAAGTGTATGGGACAGTGTTGAGTCGACACCACCATCTTGTGAGAAAGAGTGATGGTGTGTATGACCCTGTAGAATATGACAAGCATCCAGAACTCTACACGTCCAGATTTAACACTGATGTGAGTAGGTCATCTAGTTTCTCCTTTTTAGAAGCATCTCATACTCTGAAGCATTGTGTGTAGAGTAGTGACCTGCAGTTAACCAAATTTTTCTGTCAGTGTAACTTATGAGGGGCAGTCTTAAGCTGATGAATCTTTGAGCCAGTGTTTCTCAATCTTTAACTCATTTCCATTGCTTATTGAATCATAGGATTGGATCAAAGAACATTTCATGGTTGATTTGTGTATCTTCTCAGATTGCACCCTATGCAACTTGCATAATCAATGGGATCTACTGGGAGCAGCATACGCCGCGATTGCTCAACCGACAAGATGCCCAGAGACTTCTGGCTCCGCTCCGACCTTCTGCCACTGCAACAGAAGGTTGCCCTGAATTGCCACACAAGTATGGAACTTTTGATTTGTTGAAAATTAGTATCAGTATCATGCTGCCTTGTTTTCAATATGTTTTAGACCACTCTCAGGTCATTTTTGGCCCAGGAGAGTTTTTTTAAATTTGCAAGTAACCTGAAAATGATATCTGGTCACTTCCTTTTTTTTAAAGCCTGCTTTGGTCTAAAAAGGCCTTAGAAGCATACACTTAAAGTAGTAATGCTTCCCACAGCCCCTAGAGGGTATTGAAGGAACGCTAGGGTAAAAGTCTGACCTTTCTTGACGTGGTGCTGGTGTGTGTGGCCCTCTTGAAGTCTCCAAGGGGACTAATGCTTATATTGTGCTATGCTAATAATATATTGTATGTTCATTTGATTTGTAAGCCGCTCTGAGCCCCCTTGGGGGTGGAAAGAGCAGGATATAAATGCAGTAAATAAATAAATAAATAATATGGCCCCCTAGCTGCCCAAAGTTTCCCATCTTTGCTTTACAAGGATGCTAAACCATATGTAGTTTGAGTTTCACTTCTCCAACATGTTTGGGACCAAAGATATTTTTTATTTCAAGTTTTTGGTGACTTTTGAATATTTGCATATACAGGTAGCCTTCCACATTTGTGAATTTGATGTTGTGGGTTTGATTATTCACAGATTTGATTCATATGTTCTTTTTAGGGATCTCTAGATTCTACAGCATGACTCTGTGGTCAACTTCCATTGAAAGGTGACCATAATGTTCCAATGGAAGATGTATAGCTTCCTAGAGACAATAGTTCCTTAGACATTTGTAGGCCCTCCAGTGTGATTCTATATTCAACTTCCAGTGGAAGGACCTAGAGATTCCTCAAGATGTGTTCTTTCCGGAAAAGAAATATTGTTTTTTTTTAATTCATGGTGGTTCCACTTTTGTGTGCGTTCTGCACCGCTGACCTCAGCAAAGGTGGAAAATCCCCACTGTACATAGTGAGATGTCTTGGAGATGAAGCACAAGTCTAAACACATAATTAATTTATGTTTCATAGCTTGAATGTAATTTTAGCACAAGATCTTTAATAATTTTATGAATTAAACAAAGTTTGAGAAAATTGAACCATCAAAGCAAAGTTATCACTGTCATAGGTAGATTTTGGAGTATTTCATATTTTATTCTTGTTAAGAAATGTTCAACATGTATGTGACTTACTGACTTAGAGAAGTAACAAATATCAGATGCTGATGTCTTTGTTTTACAGATATATATGAACGAGATGTATTCTGGGACTTTTCTTGTGTATAAGTCAACTTCATGTATAAGTTAAGAGCAGGTCAAAATTATGGAATTTTGCATGGCCCAAGCATATGTCAAGAGTAAACATGGGCTCCATATAGGGTTAGAAAGTAGAAAGGGTGAGTGCTTATTTTACTGTAGGCTCTCCCTGGAGGGATTCTTCCCTCAGTTGTCCACGTCTGAGCTGCTTGTCTCCAGCTCCTCCTCCTCAGCTTCTCTGGAGGGGTGGTTGGTTTCTTGTTTTTTGCCTGCCTTCTTTGGCACCTCTTTGCTCATCGTTGATCAGAAGAAGTTGTCAGAAGCAACCTTGGTTGTCTGTTGCTGGTCCACATGTCTCTGCTGAGAAGGTGGAGCCTGAAAAGAAACAATAGGAAGCCACAACAGATCTTCTACACACCTGTGATGAAGCTACCCTAGATCCATCACTAAAGCCAAGTTATCATTACATGAGATTTGTACAAATTCTGTACTCTGTTCTCAACATTAACAATCCCTGTTCCAGATTTACTCAGGAGGGTTATTGTTATCACTGCAGCAAACTTCTATAGTCTGCAGGATGTACAGCTGTTGAATTGTGAGTACTGAATGCACCAATTTTGGGCAGAAGTAGATATTATGATAAATGTCCTTTGAAGAAAAGTATGCTTTGAAGTGCCCACTTTTTCTGCTGAAGAAAATGTAGCCATGGAGTTTTGGTTTAGAGGTGTGAAAATGCCTTTTTAAGATAAACACTAGCTAGGGAGAAGACTTTTTGGGAAGAAAAAGATGCAGGCTTTTTGAGGCCATATTTGGACTCCATGACTACTGTCTTCTTCAAAGTGAAGTGGCTAACTAAGCATGCTTTTGTTATTTTTAGACCCAAGTTTGTTGTTGCAAAAGCATTTACAAAGATGTCTTTAGCTGTGTGTTTTTGACAGTAGTGATGACAATTTAAAAGCTGTAGATTTGTGGTGCTATACATTAAAAATAGATTATCTTTGGTTTAAGATTCTTTTCTTTAAAAAAACCCCCATCTTTTCCAGACTTGTTGCAATATGTGACATCTCCGCAGACACTGAAGGATCTATAGAATTTATGACAGAATGTACAACGATTGACAATCCTTTCTGCATGTATGATGCTGACCAGCACATCATCCATGACAGGTAGGGGATGTTATTTTGAACAAATTTCACAGAAATAAAGTTTCCGTTGCCCTGCATTATTTTTACGCAATCACTTCTCACAAACCTGAAGGGTCAGCAACCAGTGTGAACAATGTGCTGTCATTGTTGCAGGCTGGCAACCTTCCTTTTGTGTCCTCTCTTAAATCAACTTACATAAGGATCCAAGTCCAATTTTAGGGTGTCCTTGAATCTCAACTTGTTTATGGAGGGGTTTCTGGGATACTGGAATTAACATAACAGCCAAATAAAATCTTTGTACGCATGTGTAATGTTCTTCTTCTTTTCCAGTGTTTTAATATCACAACAACAGTGTGAAGTAGGTTAAACAAAAAGAGAGGAGGGTATAGAAAGTATTTGTGACTTGAAATCAAACTTTTTCTTTTAGTGTGGAAGGATCTGGGATTTTGATGTGTTCCATTGATAATCTACCTGCTCAGCTTCCTATAGAATCGACAGAATGTTTCGGAGACATGCTTTTCCCTTACATTGAAGAAATGGTAAGGAGGGAGGAGCCCATAATTGGTGTCAGCACTTGTGTTTTGTGCTTTTCTGGTCTGCTTCCTATGTAAGAAATCTGCTGTAAAACATCACTAAGTCTCAGGAAGTTTACGTCAGGAACGTATATTTCTGGATTTGTCTGTAAATAGCTTGTATATAAACAAATCTGTTTTGTTTGGAATTTCCCCTTTTTCCCCAATTTCTGTCCACTGCCTCAGCTTGTGTGTTTCAAAAATTCATCATCATCTGGAGGCTAGTAACTGTAGATGGCACGAGACTCGCACAACTGATCTTGTTGGAAAAGTAGTAGCTTAATGTACTTTTTCTTCTCTAAAGAATGTTGGTTCACTTACAGTGTTTGCTTGTGTGTATATATGTGTGTATATGTGTCAACATACAGCCTTTATGTGACTCTTGCAGACCTTTTTTGTGGCTCATCAAGTCTGCCCTGCTTGACTACAACAGAATAGGTTGTGTGGCCCTTGACATTGTCAATATTACCAAATTTTAGGTGGCTTCTTATTTTTCTTTCACTTTAGCAAGGGGAGTAGGTACTCTATTCTGCAGTTTCACAAGGTTGTATGGTGAGGAAGGATGCTTAGAAAAATTGAAATCCACAAAATGTCTGGTCCCAATCATTACAGATAAAGGATAAGCAACTTGTATCTGACATAATTTTCTACATAAGGGCAAGTGTATGTGACAGCAAGCCTTCTGACTGGAAAACCTTAATCTCCACAGTTGCTTTCAGATGCTTCAGAGCCCCTTGAAAGCCAGAACTACTCGCCTGTAGTTAGAGATGTAAGTCTTACAAATAATTGTCTTCTTTCCCTCTCTTAACTCTGGTATGCCAAAGTCAGAAAAGTAATGATGTGTTTTGCGTACTTTTATAGGCAGTGATTGCATCCAATGGTGTACTGACGGATAAATTTAAATATATCCAGAAACTGAGGGAAAGCAGGTAATATACAGATTTCTTCACCACTGCCTACAAAATGTGTATCTTGCTGACATTTTAAATTGTGTTTATATGTGCATTTTAATATTGATGCGTTTTTCCTTATCTTGCTTTATAAGTGGATGTTTAATGCTATCAAAGTTAGAATATATTAAATGAACCAATCATGAAAGTGTAGATACAATGTTCTTTATTGTAGTAGTGGATGGCATACTTTCTTTGCATGTAGCAAGTATTAAGTTCTATCATGCCTTCCCGTTCATTTGATTCAGAGAGACATAACTGCCTCCCAGTGTGGTAAAGTTATGACTGATGTGATACCTTACAAAGCCACATATCCTAAAAGAAATCTTAGCTAATGCTCCAGAGTCTATTATGCTGCTGTTTGTGCTTCTCAATTTTACTGTTGATTCAAAACATGAAAACAAATGAAACTGAAACTGTATCAAGGCTCTGAATTACCTGGAGCAAGGCCTACATTTTGAGGGATCTGATCCCGCCACCCAGAGATGACAACAGCAGCCTGTTTACAAAACAAGAGCTCTCTTTTCTTCTTCTTCTTCTTTGTTTACAGTTTTCAAAACATCATGGTACTTCTAGGTTGTGGGTTGAGTTTAAGGTACCTTTAGTGGCTGGAAAGGTCTTTAGCAAACTTTCTGATCCTTTGGTCCTCCAGATGTTTTTGACTTCGAATTCGGAATTCCTGACTCCTAGCCAAGTCAGCTGGGACTTCAGAGAGTTGAAGTCCAAAACACTCAAAGGGCCAAAGTTTGGAAATCACTGTGATAGAATAATTCTCATGCTTGCAAAACGTATTTGGCAGTATTTAAAGTATAGCTAGTCAATTGTGGATTTTTAGATTTTTTTGCCTACAAAGCCCTAGATCAGTGGTTCTCAACCTTCCTAATGCTGCGTCCTCTTAATACAGTTCCTCATGTTGTGGTGATCCCCAACCATAACATGATTTTCGTTGCTACTTCATAACTGTAATTTTGCTACTGTTATGAATTGTAATGTAAATCTTTGATATGCAGGATGTATTTTCGTTTACTGGACCAAACTTGGCACACAGACGCAACATGGCCGACTGTGAATGCTGGTGGGATTTGGGGAGGATTGACTCACGATTTTGGGACTTGTAATTCACCGACATCCTTATGCATTTTCTAACGGAAGAATTAATAAAAAACAAAAGGAAAGACTGACTTTTTTCTGATAAATTGCATTACAAATTACCTAAGCTGCTTCTACTTCTCCTCCTCCTTCTGATGCTGCTGGGCCACGCTCAGTCCCATGTCTTGCGGGTACTTTCCCCCTCTTCCTTGAAGGGACTCTCTGACACAAACCTCCCTCCAGCCTTGTGTGCTCTCCCTCGCCCGTGCATGTGCACCACACTGCCATGCACCAAGCACACCTGCTTCCCCCTTAAAAACAGCCCTTCCCTTGGCTGAGAGGCCTGCTGAAAGGCCAGCCAATCACAGGAGGAGGAGGGCTTTTGGTGGGAGGATTCACCATCTGTTTCCCAAAAGGAAGAGAAGGACAGGCGGAGAGATCTTCAGCCTTCTCTGCTAAAGGGGTTCCTAAGACCTTCAGAAATATGTGTTTTCTGATGGTCTTTGGTGACCCCTCTGATACCCCCCTCGCGACCCCCTCCAGGGGTCCCAACCCCCAGGTTAAGAAACGCTGCCCTAGATAATTTAGCAATTATTAAGCTATGATGGGAGTTGTAGTTCAAAACTTCTGAACAGCCACAGTTGCCCAGGACTGGTTTAAGCCCTTGCCAGGGCTTGTAATGTCTTTTTAAAAATAAAATACTGTAAAATAAAGGTAATATTCAAGTTTTGTTTTTATTGTCAGCCATCAAAGATGCTGTGGATGGAGACATTCATTTTAGTCCTAAAACACACCAATTTTAATCAGTAATCCATTCAAATATACTAAATATGTAGCCAGTTCAGTACATTATATGCTGTTCGATTGGTTTCTTTCCCCTTTCAAATTAATAGCAAAAGAGCTATGAAAAACAGAGTAAAAATCTACCATACTGTCTTAAACTTGAAAATGTGTCATGACCTGAAATCTATTTCATTTGTATTTTTACTTTGCTTAATTTCATCCTCTTCCAGGGAATACACCCAGTCACTGACCATGGATAAGAAAAAGAAGGTTTTGATTCTAGGATCAGGATACGTCTCTGGGCCTGTGATAGAATACCTCACAAGAGATCCTAACATTGAAATAACAGCAGGTTTGTAAATAAGAATGTTGGCCTGATATTGAAACAACAGAAAATTTACTTCCTGTATGGCAAGGCTTCCTGCTTAGAATACCATTGCAGACTTGTGTCAGTGTTTCTTATACATTATTATATGTAGACTTTATTATTATCGCATGTTGTTTTGTGTCAGAGCCATTGGCTGGGGCGAGTGGATGGGATGCATTACAAGACCTTCAATTCACCAGGTAGTTGAGGAGAACCTTCAGTGTATAAACTGTCCTAGGTGTAAGAATTCATGAAGTGATAACTATATGACCCTTCCTCATCTGTGTGGGATACATTCTTGAACTTACTGTGGAAATGCAAAATTGTAGATCATAGTGAACCCTATTGAATGAACAGCTTCCAGTGAAATATCCTGTAATCACACTGGAAGAGCTAGAAATTCAGAGAGGGAACAGCTGTATTATCATTTCTAGGTCCTCCAGCATAACTGTATAGTCAATGTCTGGCAGAAGCATATCATAGAATCCCATTAGAGGATCTAGAAAATGTCCAAAGATAACATCTTTTTTTCAGACATGGGTACTGGTCCCTCCAATGCTGCAATAGTATTGTACTCTATATTCCATTTAGGATTGACGTAAGAAATTTCCTGTCTCCTCCCAGTTCATATTCAGAAACCCACTCAGTTGGCAGCAAAGGACTAAATTACAGAGCACAGAGCAGACTGCCCAGCACGCTCCTGTATTCAATACTTTTCTGTAGTCTCCCATCATTTGCTGCTTGAGGCTTCTTTTTTTCTTAGTGGTACTTCCAGCCCTGATCCCTAACCATTGATTTTTATTCAAAGAAGACTGTAAAAAAAGAGAAGAAAAAGTAGAAAACCAAGCATCTATCTCCAAGAGACCTGATCAGGGTTTAATTTCATCTTTTGTGTATCATGAATCTGGAATATGTAAATAATTTTGACACTTCCTGGAGATGGAAACAATCAGTATTTAAGGGATGCTGATGATCTACGTATTGTTTAATATAAGGATGTGCTTTTCAATCTTATCCTTTCAAGAGCAAAGGAACTCCCCCAGTTTTGGTATCAGAACCTTTTCAGAAATACAAACAAGGAGTTTTGAGAATAACTTTGGATTATCTCTGTGAGACATTTTTTTAAATTTCTGAGTCTTTTCAACACTGTTCCATCACGTTCTCACCAATCGTGTAGCACGAATTTTTAAAAACTTGTTTTCATCCTCTATCATCAGCCAGATATCCACATCAAAGCTTATCTGTGACTACATAAAGTCATTTATTCATCTTCTACATTAGCCACCTCCCTATTCTGTCTAATGTAAGCTATAGCAATTGTTGGATTGGATGGCTTAGAATTTCTTAGACCTAGCCATTTTTTCAGTCTATCATTTGTTGATCATCTTGATTTCTTTCCCCTTTAACAGTTTCTCCACTGAACCTTTATCCTAGAACAGGTACTGCTTTGCTTGCATGGATTAGCTTAGTTTTAGCGGGGCCTTGTTGGGAATACATTACCATCCTTGCACTTTTGTCACTTTCTTTGTGTCTTGGATTCACATTTCGTTCACTTTTTAAAAATTGCATATAGCATTTCTCCATCCAGGGAAGATACTGCATCTTTTTATGTTTACACTTTCTTTGGAAGTCCCCCTTTCCCTCTGTCTTCATCATATAAAAATAATCTTGATTTAATGGCTGTCAAATTATGATATGTCATGTTTTTTGTAATGAGACTCAGTCTAGCCTTAGGGTGGGCTCTCTTTCAAGACCACCTTTGCAGTCATTAAAAAGCATTATCATCCATTTTCGATCAACAACAGTTTGGCTGCTACCTAACTTTAGTGTGTTTTGTTGAAACAAACTTTTAAAACTATGGTTTGAAACTTGTTTTTCACCTCCCTTAAGATAACTGCAGTGTGTTGGGTTTGGATGGCTGTGACTAATCTAAAATAACTGAAAATCTTCCAATGCCTGTATGCCAGAGGAGTTAAGCATAGAAGCTTGTGGGTTGCCTAGGCTTGTTTGTAACTCTAAACTATATGCATCTGAGCCAGCTGGATGTGTCTATTTCCTTATTTATCAATGCCCAAACTTTATAGCTATTGTTAAATTGAGAGCATTTGAAAGAGATGCATTTCATCATTATTCTTTGTAGCTGTGTAATAAGACGTTTTTGTTTTTGCTGTTATGGGTCAATTAATATATAGGTTGAGTATCCCTTGTTCAAAATGCTTAGGGTCAGAAGTATTTTGGAGTTTTGGATTGTTTTGGAATTTTTCTATTTGTCTATGCATAACATAATGTGACGCTTTAGAGATGGGAGTAAAATCTAAACAAGAATTACATTTATGTTTCATATATATATAGCCTGAGCCTCCGGTGGCTCAGTGTTAAAGCGCTGAGCTGCTGAACTTGCAGACCAAAAGGTCCCAGGTTCAAATCCGGGGAGCGGAGTTAGCGCCCGCTATTAGCTCCAGCTTCTGCCAACCTAGGAGTTCGAAAACATGCAAATGTGAGTAGATCAATAGGTACTGCTCCGGCAGGAAGGTAACGGCGCTCCATGCAGTCATGCCGGCCATATGACCTTGGAGGTGTCTACGGACAACGCCGGCTCTTTGGCTTAGAAATGGAGATGAGCACCAACCTCCAGAATCAGACATGACTGGACTTAATGCCAGGGGAAACCTTTACCTTATATATAGCCTAAAGCTGATTTTGTGCAATATTCTAAAAAAAATTGTGCACGAAACAAAGTTTGTGTATGTTGAACCATGAGTAAGCAGAGATGTCACTATCTCAGCAACCAGTGTGATTTGGAAAATTTCTGATTTCAGAATTTCAGATATGAAATGCTCAATCTGTATAGGTCTGCTTTAGCCCCGTATTTGTGTGGAGCAAGCATGGGTGGGCTTTTTAGAGTGGGGAGGGGTCTACTTGCAAATGCAGCATATGGCTTATCGAGTTACCTTTTTATCCCATATAGAGGTAAAACTGTTGTTTCTTTTTATTGAACAACAAAGCAGAAATGAAGTGTTTGGTTGTCATTGAGTTGACCTCATTTTGAATGACACTACAATTCTCATTGAGGACATAGAATAAAAAGTGTTCATTATACTCTAATTCTTTATTTCAGTTTATTGGAATTCTTTTTGGGATCAATATTTCCCAAAGATTATTCAGTGCCCATTGAAAACAATCCCAGTGTTTGAGGTTCCATCTTATCTATAGATTTCAAGGTGCTTGAAAAACATGGGTTTTTTTGGTATTAGTCTGCATATGAAACAAGCTGAGTGCAAATATATGGGTCAGTTGTTTAGAAATAGTGTGGGCGAAGATTTGAGTTTATTTTATTGAAAGTTCAAGACAAGTGTTTTTGCTTTCAGGCAGTTCCAAGTTACAAATATCTGACTTACAAAGGATTCATAGTTAAGAATGGGGGCGAGACAACAGGAAGTGAGAGAAATCTCTTCAGAAGGGAAATCCACTTATGCTTTCTTGCCAGTCCTTCTTTTGACAACAAGCCACATTTTTCAAATTCCAATTATTACAAGGACAGAAATGAGATGAAATACTCTGAACAGGGGCACAGATATCAAAAGGAACATCACAGGAGTGTTAACCCTTCCTTATGTTATTTAAAAAAACCCACACACACATGGTTGTTGTATGTCTTTCGGGCTGTGTGGCCATGTTCCAGCCCGAAAGACATACAACAACCCTGTGATTCTGGCCATGAAAGCCTTCGACAACACACCACACACACATATTTACAAACAAATTTACAATTTACAAACAATTTACAAACAAATTCAACTTAACGACCAAACCTACAGAATCAATCGTGTTCGTAACTTGGGGACTGCCTATATCTACTTCAACTGTTGTTCTTGCTTTCTAACAGTTTCGGTCATGAAGAAACAACTTGAACAGCTGACCAAGAAGTACACCAATGTTGCTCCTGTTGTCGCAGATGTCACTGAAGATGAAACAAAATTATCGTCCATGGTGAAAAAACACAATCTTGTTATTAGGTCAGTGTCAGGCCTTTGTGCCCAAAGTAATTTCAAATGTGCCAAAAGTCAACCTTTTTATCTGCGTGACCATGGTGAGGAATTGTGGGATGTTGTTTCATTTGGTTTTCCTCATTTATTTTATAACAGGGTGTTACGTCTTTCAGTGTATTTTAAAACAACAATATAACAATGTAACATAATGACAGAATTGGTTAAAAAAAGAATTGGTTAAGAAATGGTTAAAAAAAGATGGAGAGCCAGTGTGGCATTGTGATTTGAGTTTTGGAGTCTAGGATACCAAAGTTCAAACCTCTATTTAACCAAGCAAATCCACTGGATGATTTTGAACATATCACATTCTCTCAGTCTCTTGCTGAGATAACCCCAGGATCCCCAAAAGTCAGAAATGACTTGAACCACACAACAACAACAGTCCCTTTTCCGCTAGCTATAAACAATGGTCAATTGCCACCCATACACTATGTTATGCCTGGTTTTTTTTTGTGTTGAGAAAAACACTGTCTGGGTGCTTCCAGACAGTGCCAAATAGCAGGATTTAGAAGAGCTGCAAAAAACCCTGGGATTTCAGAGCAGGTCCCCACACAGATGCCACTGCCATCCTCACTGGCCTCCCTTCTGTGTCTCAGTATAAAATGGAGGATGGACAGGGGACACCCTCCAGAAGTTTTTTAAAAAAATATATCTTTATGCGCTAATCCATATATTCGCATGTTCACACATCTGAATATAATAAAAGCATATTTGCACGTGCACATATACAGATTAGCATATAACGGAGGGAATTTTAAAAAATTCTCCTTTCCCTAATTATTTATTAAAACTCTGTTTACAGTGCTACAGTGTTTACATTTGAGAGAGTTCTAATGTTCTCCGTGCATGCTTCCTGTCAATCAGCTGTTTGTCTGTTTGACAGCCCAATCATCTGATCAACTGTTTTGGGCTTTTAAAAAGGGATGGACATCAGCTGGAGCAGTCTCCACATGGGGAAGGGAAAGAAAACATGTGTTTTCTGGCATGCAGAATCACACAAACATGCAAAGATGTGCATCTTTCGGCCAGAAACAGGATAAAAGAGGACCTTTTTGTCCTGCGGCTTCCTTTGTAGTGAATCATCATGAGTTTTCCGTGACATCATCTAGCCATCTTCCATTTTGATACAGAAGGTCCCGTGATTAAGGTACTGTGTGGATGGGGCCTTGGCTGCATAGGATTGGTTCTTTTGCTTCTTTGTTGAAAAGGAAAAAGCTTAGGATGCAAGAGTAGTATTTCAAAGCATGGCATTTCAAAGTCTTTCTCTTCTCTCTTTAGCTTGCTCCCTTATGTATACCATCCCTTGGTTGCTAAGAAGTGTATTGAGAATAAAGTGAATATGGTGACTGCCAGTTATCTGACACCTGCTATGAAAGAGCTGCAGGAAAGGTAGGTCACTCTTTAGCAGACATTCTCAGGATTTCTCATGTATGTCTTGTAGAATGAAATTGGTACATATTTTATAAAATGGCATCATTGGGACCATTGCACTGTCTCTTAACCTGGCATTTCCACCTTTGCAGCATTCCATTGGGTTGTGTAATTATTTAACTGTTCATCATTATGGTTCTCTCATTGGTCTCTGGTCAGAATCCATAACAGAAGATAGTTTAGTTTAACTTTCTTGGTGCCAAAAGGGATGGGGATAGAGGAGAAAGGCATGTACTCTACATTTTGGTTAGCTGGCTGGGAATTCCAGGAGTTACAGTCCAAAAAAATAACTTCTCAAACTACTTTTTCTTCATTTGCTTAAGATGGGATGGAGAATGCTTGGTCTCTAGCCCTCATGAATTTTGTAGCCACTTCACGTAAAAATATTTTGATGCCCAGGGCCTTTTCTGGATCTTCCTGAGTGACTGACAAGAGGATGAGTCTTGCTCTGGAATTCCCTTCCCAGGGAGATCAGGCAGGCACTCACCGTGTCAGCCTTCAAGAATGATTTAAAAACTTGGCTTTTCCAGTGTGCTTTCGAATAATTGATCCCAATGATTGGTTCCACCTCATTGACAATCACTTTGCCCAACGCATTCTACACTGCTCCATCAGTTGGGAATAATTTCACCACTTATCCCACCTCCTATTTCTTCCATTAAATGCTGCAGCACTTTCTCACCCTTCAAATTTACACTCCTTGCACTTTGGCCCAGTTTATTTTTAGGGGTTAATTTTTGTTCTGGCCTTTTATTTTATCTTATTACAGTACTATGTAATTGTGTACAAATATGTTTTGCCTTGATATTTTTTGTTTATGATGTTGTGATTATGTATGTATTTTATTCTGTTTTATTGTGATTATTTGGGCTTGGCCCCATGTTAGCCGCCCAGAGTCCCTGCGGGGAGATGGAGGCGGGATATAAAAATAAAGTAGTTGTTATTATTATTATTATTTGAAACACAACAAGATGAGCCCACAGCAAACACTCTGTTGGCTGTTGTATTGGATCACACGTCGGACACTTCTCAAGTGTCTAGGACTGTGTGATGTATCGGCGAATAATGCGTGCAGATCCTAGTAAGGTGGCCGTTTGCAGATGGCAGGTAGTAATTTTGTCAGCGCTGATTGTGTTTAAGTGCAGGCCAAGGTCTTTAGGCACTGCACCCAGTGTGCCGATCACCACTGGAACCACCTTGACTGGCTTGTGCCAGAGTCTTTGCAATTCGATCTTTAAATCCTCATATCGTGTCAGCTTTTTCAGTTGTTTTTCTTCAATTCTGCTGTCCCCTGGGATTATTTATTAATTATTTATTTATTTACAGCATTTATATTCCGCCCTTCTCACCCTGAAGGGGACTCAGGGCGGATTACAAAGAACACATATATGGCAAACATTCAAACAACATATGACAAACAACATATATAGACAGACACAGAGGCATTTAACTTTTTTTTTCCAGCTTCATGATTCCGACCACAGGGGGAGCTGTTGCTTCACTGTCCAGTAGTGACTGTACTTCCTCATTCCATTCTCCATGTTTTGCTGGCAGTTTTATGATGTTGTAAATTAGTTAAATTAGCCTCCCGCATAAAGCGTATCTAAATTTCCCTAATTGACAGATGCAACTGTCTTTCGGGGCTGCATAGGTCAACAGCAAGCCGGGCTATTTAATGGTCGGAGGCTTAACCCGACCCGGGCTTCGAACTCATGACCTCTCGGTCAGTAGTGATTTATTGCAGCTGGTTACTAGCCAGCTGCGCCACAGCCCGGCCCACAACATCGACAATGCTTACTTGGTTTTTTAACACGATTGTGAGGTCAGGAGTATTGTGCTCCAAAACTCTGTCTGTCTGAATTCTGAAGTTCCAGAGTAGCTTGATGAGTAGCTTGACATGTTCATTCTCTGTAACTTTTTCTGGCTTGTGATGCCACCAGTTCTTGGTCGCAGGCAGATGGTATTTGTGGCACAAGTTCCAATGAATCATCTGAGCAACGGTGTTATGCCTCTTCTTGTAGTCTGTCTGTGCGATCTTCTTGCAGCAGCTGAGGGTGTGATCTATTGTTTCATCTGCTTCCTTGCAGAGTCTACATTTGGGATTATTATTACAGTAGAGTCTCACTTATCCAACATAAACGGGCCGGCAGAACATTGGATAAGCAAATACGTTGGATAATAAGGAGGGATTAAGGAAAAGCCTATTAAACATCAAATTAGGTTATGATTTTACAAATTAAGCACCCAAACATCATGTTATATAACAAATTTGACAGAAAAAGTAGTTAAATACAAAATAATGCTATGTAGTAATTACTGTATTTACGAATTTAGCACCAAAATATCACGATTTATTGAAAACATTGACTACAAAAATGCGTTGGATAATCCAGAACATTGGATAAGTGAGTGTTGGATAAATGAGACTCTACTGTATTATTATTATCATCATCATCATCATCATCATCATTATAAGGTGGCATTTGGATACAGTCTTGCTCATTTTCTCTTTTCTCCCCTTTCCCTTTATTTCTTATCATTTTCCAATCCCTCCTTCCATCTATGGCTGGATCTACACTGCCTTATATTCACTGAACTGAAGAGGGGAATTATTGCTCAGCCCAGAACTTTGGGTGAAGCAGGGTATATTAAAGATGCCCTGTTCCTCCTTACTTTGTTGAAAAGGATACCCAACATAAGACCTGGCCTTCTGATCATAAATGAATTTGACCACATGCTTGTCTGTAATGATGCCTCATTTTGACCTTCCAGTTTGAATAATACTCCCCTTTGTTTTAGTGTCGAGGCAGCTGGCATTACGGTTGTCAGTGAAATGGGTCTGGATCCTGGTCTCGACCATATGTTGGCAATGGATTGCATTGATAAAGCAAAAGAAGTGGGTGCTACGGTAAGATGAATTCAAAATAAATGATCGGAGAGGTATTTCCATTTCAACGCAAATAGTTCCATCTTTGGAAATGTAATGCATCTTTTTGTGTAGTTTTAGCTGTGGTCCATTGTATTCCCTTGTTTTTGTTTTTTCTTCTTCTTTGACCTTCAGGTGTTCATCATGCAGAAGCAGTGCTCAGTGCAACTCCCCAAAGTGGGAGTTCCATTTATGATCCCACCTGGGTGATCCAGCTGAAGTTAGTCAGTTCTACTGGAAAATGGCTTCTGTAAATCCCATTGGCTTTACTCCAATTATTCAAATTAGGCCAGACTTTTGGAATCATCCAAATTTACATCTGTGTTGATTTACCAATTTTCCATTGATTTCTAATTGAGGCTAGTGATTAACTACTGACATTGTTTTCCTTGCGAGGTACACTCTAATCTTAAATGTTTATTCAGTAGTAAGTTTTTCTCTATTCTCAACAGATCTTACCCCCGGATATGTGAATGCAGGATTGTAACTTCAGTTGTAGTCACTATTAATGGGGGTGAGATTAAGAAATTCAGTTGTACTGACTATATAGCATTTTGATTTTGAGTCCGTTGATTATGAATTAGCTACAAAGATAAAATATGGAATAAAAATCAAAATGAATTAGCTACAAACATTGAGATTTTGAGATCATCAAGCAATGGTTTGTAGCTCATTCGTTTTGATTTTGAGTACATATTTTATCTTTGTAGCTAATTCATACGATAAACAATGGACTCAAAATCAAAATACTATATAAATATGCTTGAATTTCTTAATATCTGTGCAATGCATTATTTAAAAATAAATAAGGAAAACTTACTACAAGTTTACCTATTGGTTTTTGATTTTCAAAAATGAGAATTTTCACAAATGATTCACATATAATTTTTAAATGATTTTCTGAAGAGATAACCACAGGTGACTCACTGACACTGACCTGAGCTGCACTAAATCATTCTGGAAGAAAATATGAAAGTTACTTTTTTGGATTTTCATTTACAGATTCCTCCACCCATCATGGCCATTAGCTGTGCTGGCTTTGGGTTTTTGGAATTTGTAGTCCAAAAAGTATTGGTTCCACTGAAGTCTTATGAATGAATAGAAGTTTATTGGAATTATTTTTTGTTTCACTATAGGTGGTATCCTACACTTCTTTCTGTGGTGGATTGCCGGCTCCAGAATATTCTGACAATCCCTTGAGATATAAATTCAGCTGGAGTCCACAGGGAGTCCTGCTGAACACAGTTCAACCAGCCACATATTTAAAAAATGGAGAGGTGAAGTAATCTGTGTATATATTATAAAATGCAAGGATGATGATAGGTCACGTATTCAAGTTGTACAGTATGAATCCTATATCCATGGAGGATAGATTCTTGAAATTATCTTGGAAACAGGAAAACCATGGCCAATAGCAAACCCTACTGAAATGAATACAGGAAGTTACCATAGAACCACCTTGAAAGACCTAGATTTTAGAAAAGCATGACCTTTTAGAGATTATGGAAAATGGTATTTATAATCTTTTAGAGAAGAGCCAAAATCCCGTTTGAGTAGAATCTTCTCAAGTGGTATACAAGCAAATGTAATTATGTAAGGCAATTTGCTTCTGTTGTTTGACTGAATAACTTGTTGTTTCTGAACTGTAAAGAAACAGAATATGCCAGCGCATAAAAATAGAAGTTCTTCAGAAATGTTTTTCAGTGACCAAAAAATATATATATACTCTCCCATAAAACAACCTGTTTTATATTATGCATTAAAATAAATATATTTGATAAAAATAATATATTTGGTTTATTCACAATTTTCATGTGTTCAGCATACGCAGTTACACAACTTATCCATCAGTTACAGATATGTTTGAAATAGTTTCTGTGTGTTCTGTGGTCACAACATCTCTTTACAATAAACAGCAGACAAGTGTTTGTAAGTCTATGATCTGAGCAGTACCAAAGTCTAAAGAAGTCTGTGCTCGTCCCAGAGCGGATCACATGGTCTGCAGCCCATCCCAGGAAAAAACATAGAGCAAGGAAAGAAAGCTGCATGCTAGAACATACATACAATGAGTTTATTTTCCTTTTTTAGTGATAAATCCATTTAATTAACAAACTTTTTCCATACAAGTCTTATCTCGATATACATTATTCTGAAAATAACTTCACCTTATATGTCATTTTATAAATTTCTTAGATGTGTATCTCCCATTACCCATAACCATACATACAATAAGCAATAGGATTATAGATAAACAAATCACTAGAGCAGGCTTGAAGAAGGTTATAATTTCCAACACTAGACAATTCCTAGAAGGTATTCTTTTTAGGAATTTGCTAGGTTCTCCATGGTCAAACAATTGCCTTCAGAATGGTATTTCCATCTGATTTTTTAAAAAAGTATATATCTTAGGATTCAACTGTAGGCTTTCTGTGAGTGACAAAAAGCAAGGTAGTGGATCTGAAAAATAACAAGGAAGGGGGAAAAGACTAACATACAGCATGTCTCCCATGGTTTCACCTCCTGCACCTGACAAAATATAACCTCTTCATGAATTTTCTAGATCCTCCAAGCAATTCTATGGCATGGCTCTGCTGGGAGTTACTATACAGGTGCCTTGGAGCACCTAACAAATCCATAGGAAAAATAGCTCTCTAGGAATTTTCTAAGTCCCCCAGGCATCTTTATGGTAACTTCCAGTGGAAGTCATTCATTTAAATAGAGTTCACAATTATCCATGGTTTTCTTGCTTCCAGGAACGTTCAGGAACGTATCATCTGAAGATGTGGTGTTTTTACTGTAGTACAGAGTTCGCCTTAAATGAACTCTAGGTAGGCTGACGTTTTATGTGGGCTTTGGTTCTTATCTTGTTTTTGAGAGTGACAGGGTTGCTACACTCTGATCTATATAGACCTGTGGGTCCCCAGATGTTTTGTCCTCCAACTCCCAGAAATTCTAACAACTGGTAAACTGGCTGGGATTTCTGGGAGTTGTAGGCCAAAATACCTGGGGACCCACAGGTTGAGAACCACTGATATAGAGAGTTGATATGCTCTGTTTAATGTGTGCTGCAGAAGTGAGAAACTTTGAGGGTGGAAAATCTGTGATCCTTCAGATGTCAAGTTGAACTTTCATCATCTTTTAATATTGATGGGAAGAGGAGTATTGAATTCTTGAAAATCACAGATTCCCCACTCCTGACCTAAATAGTCTTAAATGACTTCCTTTTGAGAGGTGATGGAGTTGTGTATGGAGTCTCAGTGGAGTGGGAGGAACCAGGGGATATAGACAGGTTGAGGGTTGATAGGGGCTGGGTTTCTCTGTACTATCGTAGACGTGGAAGGAAGTGACACTAAAGTGGGCTTGAATCGTTATTTCTTGTTGGGGCGGGGGATGTTTGCTTTTAAAGATTTACATGATTTTGTCGTACCCTTTCTTTAATTATGGTACACTTACATGATTGTTGTCTTTCACAATCCTTAGATTATTAATATTCCAGCCGGAGGAGCTTTGCTTGATTCTGTTACTGTCATGGATTTTTTCCCAGGATTAAATTTGGAAGGTTTTCCAAACAGGGACAGCACAAAATATGCTGAACCATATGGTATTCAATCAGCTCACACTCTTTTAAGAGGAACTTTACGATACAGGGTAAGTATGCTTTATACTGTAAAGGACCTGATGGATTGTATGTAAAAGTGTTGCAAGATGCATTGTTACTCAAGTGTTGTCCTTCTGTTAAGTGGAATGAAGTTCCATCGTAGCCTGTTCTTGCAGTCTTCTACATTATTCCCTTTAAGATCCTTGGCTGTTCTGACTGTTAAAGGACTTATATATTTATGTCATGAATCCTGTTCTGTTTCCCCTGGTTTTATTAGGTTTGCTGAGCTGTGATGGAGGATGCTATGACATCATGAATATTGTAGTATGATTCAACCGGCAGTGAGGTCAAGTTCTATATGGGGAATGTGTGTGAGAGAACCATCTCACCCTTTGCCTAAAAATCTTGGCCAGCCAAGATGATAGTTACTACGTATGTGAAAAGCTATTTGTTCTTCACCTTTGCATTGAGAAACCATTCTGATCTTGCTTCTCCTAATGGTCTGACAACAACTATTTTAATTAAATCATTGATATACTTCAGGCTACTAAATTTTTTCAACTGCATAAATAACATAACACTGCAGTTGCCCCATAAATCTGCTTTTGAGCATGATTACAAAAATGGGCCCCAAATTTGTCACAGATAACTTTCTGTTGTGTTTCAGCCAGATGAAGATGAGGGGATTGGAGTTTCAGAGACTGGGAAAGTGATATATGGTTATTTAGATGAGGAAAAGGAGAGGATTTCAGAGCAAGATTCTGTCTGTGAGACGGAGTTTGAAAGTGAAACTGTTTTGGAGTCCAGCAGACAGGGAGAGGACCTTTCACCCACAAGGAGCTTAGCAACCCCTGATAAAGACCCGACAGACCAAGATAGGGAATACCTGGGTTAGATAGGGATACCAGGCTGCATCCAAGGGGGAAAAAGCATCAAGTGCAGGAAATCCAAACAAATCCATGAGAAAAAAAGCGAGAGGGACCTCTAGCTCAAAGAGGCTGCTGAATAGTAAGGATGTCCAGTTCATGTTTTATTTCCTGGGAGTTTTGATTCATGTTTTAAGATTGTATAGCCTTGGTTTTTCTGGATTCATGTTCATGTCTTTGAATTATGCTCATGTTATGATTCTTGTTTTCTTGTACCATTTGGAAAATTGCCTTTGAAATGTTTTCACCCCTCACCAGCTTGTTTGAGGTTTTACATATTGACTACCTTTTCTGATTACCTATTGAATTTTGCCTTCCTTCTTCCTTTTGTTGATTTTTCCCTTTTTATATGTACTTTCTTAGTAGTAAACTGTTTTACTACTACTTTTGGGTTCCTGGTTGGTGCTCTGTCTAGGGTGCAACACTTTCTGCCTGTGTAGGAAGTATGAGTAGGAAAAAGCAGGTTTGAAATCGGGGAGAACCTATGTCTTTGGTTCTCATGTTGCTCTTGGCTCTTGGCTTTACTGACACGTAGGGGCCTGTGTGAAACCGTTCTTATGTTCTATGGCATTTTCTGACATCTTGTGTCTGTTCTTCCAGGGTTATTCTAAAGCCATATCAGGCTTTGTGAAACTAGGCCTAATTGATTCAGAGCCATGTCCTATGCTGAGTGCGACAGCACCATCTATAAACTGGGTAAGACTTGCTCATTGACTTTGAAAGTTCTGCTAAGACTGGACTGATATCAAATCATGTTCCATTGGGCTCAGCTGCATCTTCAATTATTTTGGAATCTGATGTCTGCATAGAGACAGACATCCTGGGATGAAGGGCCTCTTCCTACTGTTTCAGTAAGATCTTATTGGCAAACCCCATGGACTACTGTTTTACCTGTTTTCCTTGTAAGTCAGCCTTTCTTTGGTGTTTATATGGGCCTAGTTTTGTCACTTGCACACAGTTTTTTTTCCCTTGAAATAAACTCAAGATAAAACTAGTTTCTGTTTGAACAGAGAAATGACCTTTTTGGGTTTCCCACAGGTTTCCCAATGAGAAATTTATTTACTTACTTATTTATTTATTTATTTATTTATATACCACATTTGTACCCCCACCCTTCTTAACCCCGAGGGGGACTCAGAGCAGCCTCACATATCAGCAACTATTCAATACCTTAAAATAACATACAATTGGCAAACATCTACATTAAAAACCAGGGAATTAAAACATTTAAAAACAATTACATCAATTATTAAAATTACATAATCTAAAACCATAATCCAGGGCCATTCCAGTTCTTGTTCCACAAATTCTACGTTCATTTATTGCACTGCAGTTATGGAGGGAAATGTCACCTATGACCAAGCCCTGAAGGTGAGATCAATTTTATTTCAGTCCAGTCTCTCTTTTGCATCTGACTCCAGGAAGCTGTTTCATAACTAAACCAGTACTTCTCATCAGTAATGGACTGGATGAGGACAAATCAAACCAACTGAAACGAAATTCAAAGAAGACAAAGATGCTCCTCATCAACCAAAAGGCAGATTGGGGAATGGGGATTCAGATTTCCACTGAAATCCCAGGTTCATACATTGAGTATATTCTTGTACTCAGTCCTGAGTTTCGGTGCCCACATTTCATTTATGGCCAGGAGTATGTGTACACAATTCAACTAGTGTTCCGCGGCAGCGCAATGGGTTAAACCCTTGCGCCAGCTGGACTGCTGACCTGAAGGTTGGGTTGCTGACCTGAAGGTTGTTGTTTCAAATTTGTGAGATGGGGTAAATTCCCATCTGTCAGCTCTAGCTTGTGGGGACATGAGAGAAGCCTCTCAGCAACACATCCCGGTGTCCCCTGGGCAACGTCTCTGTAGACGGCCAATTCTCTCACACCAGAAGTGACTTGCAGTATGTTCTCAAGTTGCTTCTGACACGATAAAAACACACCAGTTATGCCCATTCCTGGAGATGTCAGATCTGACTGTGGGACATATCTTGATCTCATTCCATTTGGATTACTGTAATACGCTGTACATGGTGCTGCTTACATGGTCCAAAATACTGGATCTAGACCACTGACCAGGGCTGGTCATAGGGAGCATATAAATCCATTGCTAAAATTGTTCCACTAGCTACTGGTCTGTTTCCTTATAGTTCTGATTGTGAGATATAAAGTACTGTACAGCTTAGGTCCACAGTAATTGAAAGATCCTAACTCTCTGTACAATCTCCTCATGACAAGTTATTGAAAAGAGGGCTTTCTCTCCATCCCACCAGCTTTACAGATGTATCTTGGTGAACACATGGCTGAGAAACTTCTTGGTGGCTTCTTCCTCCTTGGAAGCTCCCTTCCAAGGGAGGCTCTGGCTCCTTCTACACTGCTGCATAAAATCCAGATTATCTACTTTGAACTGGATTATGTGGCATTGTAGATACATATAATCCAGTTGAAAGCAGATAATGTGGATTTAAATGAGGATTATATCGCAGTGTAGAAGGGGCTTTGGTAGTTTTCTATCTGCTCCCTTTTATCCAGCAGGCAAATATGTTTTTGTTATGTAAATTAACTATAAGTTCCAGAAGACAGGAGCAGAATTCAAAACGATCTTGACAGACTAGAGAGATGGGCCAAAACTAACAAAATGAAGTTCAACAGGGACAAATGCAAGATACTTCACTTCGGCAGAAAAAATGGAAATCAAAGATACAGAATGGGGGACGCCTGGCTTGACAGCAGTGTGTGCGAAAAAGACCTTGGAGTCCTTGTGGACAACAAGTTAAACATGAGCCAACAATGTGATGCGGCTGCTAAAAAAGCCAATGGGATTCTGGCCTGCATCAATAGGGGAATAGCGTCTAGATCCAGGGAAGTTATGCTCCCCCTCTATTCTGCCTTGGTCAGACCACACCTGGAATACTGTGTCCAATTTTGGGCACCACAGTTGAAGGGAGATGTTGACAAGCTGGAAAGCGTCCAGAGGAGGGCGACTAAAATGATTAAGGGTCTGGAGAACAAGCCCTATGAGGAGCGGCTTAAAGAGCTTGGCATGTTTAGCCTGCAGAAGAGAAGGCTGAGAGGAGACATGATAGCCATGTACAAATACGTGAAGGGAAGTCATAGGGAGGAGGGAGCAAGATTGTTTTCTGCTGCCCTGCAGACTAGGACACGGAACAATGGCTTCAAACTACAGGAAAGGAGATTCCACTTGAACATCAGGAAGAACTTCCTCACTGTGAGAGCTGTTCGACAGTGGAACTCTCTCCCCGGGGCCGTGGTGGACGCTCCTTCCTTGGAGGCTTTTAAGCAGAGGCTGGATGGCCATCTGTCGGGGGTGCTTTGAATGCGATTTCCTGCTTCTTGGCAGGGGGTTGGACTGGATGGCCCATGTGGTCTCTTCCAACTCTACTATTCTATGATTCTATGATTCTATGATTTGAGGTAGATCTGCTGTTTTAACTGTTTCAATTTAGCAATTTAATTGGATTGTTTAATGCTTTTTAAATGTTGCATTACTTTTTATTTTAGCCAGTCTTGTGTAACCTCGACTGTAAGCTACTTCGGGTCCCTTATTGGGAAAGAAACAAGATCAAAATCAATCAAACAAATACATATTTAACAAGCCTCTCAGCAACAGCAGTATGGGTCAGCTTCACTATAGTTCTTTTTGTGAGTTGTTGTGAGTTTTCCGCGCTGTATGGCCATGTTCCAGAAGCATTCTCTCCTGATGTTTTGCCTGCATCTATAGCAGGCATCCTCAGAGGTCAGGAGAGAATGCTTCTGGAACATAGCCATACAGCACGGAAAACTCACAGCAACTCAGTGATTCCAGCCATGAAAGCCTTCGACAACACAGTTCTTTTTCTATATATTTTCTTTTTCATTTTCAGTTTCAGCCCCCACCCTCTAAGGTACCTTACTGAGTCCAAGTTGCTTGGACTTTCAGATGCTCACATGGTAGTTTGTCATTTTTTTTTTCATACCTAGAAAGACTTAATGTGCAAGTTACTTGGACTTCATCCGTCTGCCAGTCTTGAAGATCTCCGTGATGCTGTCTACCACAAATTGAACAAGGATGAAAAGCAACTGGAGGCAGTGGAATGGTATGACAGATTATGTGGTTTGCCTTGGTCTCTGCCCTTTTTATCTCCTCTCTAGCATCCAGGGATAGAGTACAAATCTGAGCTAATAATTAAATCCCATCCAAATGGATTTTAAAACTTGCTTTGAGAAACTGTAGGGTTATTTTCTGATCCCAGAATTACAGAATATTTCAGGAGCTAAAAATGCCTCATGTATTCAAGATCAGGTTTGAAGGCAACCAGAAGAAAGACCAGAATCCAAAAAGCAGGAGGAGGAATATTAAAAATAACAAGAAAGTAAACCATTGATACAGTATGTGTAAATAAATCTAAGTTGGTGTAGGATATTCCCCTATACTCAAATTCCCAGGGTCAGAAACACATGTTCACATGAGGTGAAACATTTATTTCAAGTAACAGACAGACTTATTCTGCATCAACACATGGCCAAAATATTTTATGTTGCTAAAAAATATGAACTGCAATTTCCAACTGCAAAAGATTTGCTTTGAATCCCCAAAACCAGGGATGTAATACCAGTCTGCTAACACTGAATAGGTAATATCAGGACACAGTGTAGCAGCAACCCATGACTAGAGCAGAATTGCTGTAATTGTTTTGCATTTATTTCTCCTTTGTTGCTTTCATTCAAAAAATCTTTGTCGTAGTGACATAGTGGCATCTTATCTTTTCACACCTTCCATTACTAAAATGTGTAGTCGAAGGCTTTCACGGCCAGAATCACTGGGTTGCTGTGAGTTTTCTGGGTTGTATGGCCATGTTCCCGAAGCATTCTCTCCTGATGTTTCACCCACATCTATGGCAGACATCCTCAGAGGTTGTGAGGTCTGTTGGAAACTAGGCAAGGGAGGTTTATATATCTGTGGAAGATCCAGGATGGGAGAAAAAAAACTCTTGTCTGTTGGAGGCAAGGGTGAATGTTGCAATTAATCACCTTTTTTAACATTGAAAAGCCTTGCAGCTTCAAAGTCTGGCTGATTCCTGCCTGGGGGAAATCCTTTGTTGGGAGGTGTTAGCTGCCCTTGATTGTTTCTTGTCTGGAATTCCCATGTTTTCAGAGTGTTGTTCTTTATTTACTGTCCTGCGTTTTTTCATACTGGTAGCCAGATTTTGTTCATTTTCATGGTTTCCTGCTTTCTGTTGAAATTGTCCACAGGCTTTTGGATTTCAATAGAACTTCTGGAACATGGCCACACAGTCCAGAAAACTCACAGCAACCCATTACTAACATGTTTATTTAAATGTCCTGATCAGTATCTCCATTTTCTCTGCCTTTCAGGTTGGGATTACTCAGAGATGAACCTGTTCCAATAGCAGAGACAATAGTGGGTGCGCTGGCCAAGCACATGGAGGCTAAATTGTCTTATGGTATGTGAAATGCTCTCAGCTTGCAGGTTGACTGGCTTCATTTTTCTGATCCTAACTCTTTATGATAGGAGAAGAGGAAAAGCTTGTCTGGTTTCTTTGCTGGCTATTTGACTTTGGTACATCTAGACAAAGTACTAGAATTAACCACTACTTGGCTCTTTCATCCCTTTCTTGAATACCCTCAAAGGGCTTTATTTGGATCTAATGTGTTAGGTTATTTTGATGAGACTTGGATGTTACTAATGTTCTTTAGATCAGGGCATTGGCTGGCGATTCCTGCACTACTTGTTTTTGCAACTGGACCAATATCGCTATAAAGTTTGAGGGGAAAAAATAAAGCAGTCAGATATCAAAATACGTCTTCCTTAAAAACCTTTGGTTTCTCTCTACGTCTTTTTTTTTTAATGAGGTTACATCTGGCTGAAGCTGAGGGATGCTGAGAAGCAGGGAGCTGTGCACTGGTTCTGTTGAAAGAGTAGTTTCCCCTTTCCACTTAGTTTTATAACTAAGAATTGGTGCCTGAGCATATTTGTTCTGTTTTGCTCTCTATTCCCTTTTGTATTGTGCTTTTTTAATTGTAATTCTGCATGGAGGGTTTCTTTTGATCTTGTGTAAGCTATCATATGAGCCTTTTCAGCTGAACAGCAGCTGAACTTCTTATGGCAGCAGGATATAGGGAAAGAACTACTCCGCTCCTGAAGCAGCTACACTGGCTCCCAGTTTGTTTCCGGGCATAATTCAAGGTGCTGGCTTTAGCCTATAAAGCCTTAAACAGTTAGGGATCAGCCTACTTGAGGGACCGCATCTTCTCCTACGAAGCCCTGAGGTCATCTTGAGGGGCCCTTCTTTCAGTCCCACCACCATCACAAATGCGATTGGTGGGAATGAGAGAGAGAGAGAGAGAGAGAGAAAGGGCCTTCTCGGTCGTGGCCCCCTGGCTCTGGAACTCCCTTTCTAGAGAGGTGTGATTGACCTCCTACTTGTTGGCTTTTTGTGCACAAATTAAAACCTTTTTGTGGGATCAAGCTTTTTCTGTTGACTTACAATAGGCAACCACCAAATAGCTACTGGTAATATCCATCTCTGAATGCTATTTCAAACTTGGCAATGTTGTTATGCAGCCCAATGGAAGTGATGTTTTTTAGAATAACTTCAGTGGCTGGAGGTTCAGGGATTTTTTAAATGGTATATGTTGTAATTTATCGATTTTTTTTATGGTTTATGTAGTGTGCAATTTGTGTATTTGGTTTATGATGTTTTTTGTTTGAATGTATATGTTATGTAATATCTGTTTTTAGCTATTGCCACTTTGAATCCCGCCCATGGGAGAAAACGGGATGATGATGATGATGATGATGATGATGATGATGATGATGATGATGATAATAATAATGGAGCCCCTGGTGGCGCAGTGGATTAAACCCTTGTGCTGGCAGGACTGCTGACTTGAAGGTTGGGTTGCTGACCTGAAGGTTGATGGTTCGAATCCAACCCATGGAAAGCACGGATGAGCTCCCTCTATGAGCTCCAGCTCCATGTGGGGACATGAGAGAAGCCTCTCACAAGAATAGTAAAAACATCAAAACATCCCCTAGCAGATGGCCAAATCTCTCACACCAGAAGTGACTTGCAGTTTCTCAAGTCACTCCTGACACGGAAAAATCTTTAATAGATACCTGTTGACTGTTTATTGCCTACGTTTTGTTTTGCACTTGTTGTATTTTGTGTCACACTTTCAGTGTTTTGTGAACCACCCCGAGTCCCTCTGGGAGATGGTGGTGGATAAAAATAAATTTTTTATTATTATGCCCCCCCACCACGTCAAGGTGGCACCTGCGGGGGGGATTGTTGTTGTTGTTGTTGTTGTTGTTATTATTATTATTATTATTATTATTATTATTATTATTATTATTATTATTATTATTATTATACCGTTGTAATGAAAAACAGAAAAGTAATGCTAGTTAAAACCAGGGAAACAAGAGAGGTACTCCTGTCCTGGAAATTATGAATGATTCTAATGAATCTGAATAGTTACGATCAGAGTACTGAAATGATTGGATTAGTTATGTAATATAGCATAACACACTTTTGGAGGGAAAAGGTATGTAATGAAAAGCAAACTGAAAGAGGATAGGAGCAAGGTATCCTAAATGTACGCTGGATTGGATTTAGGTCCTTGTACAGATCATAGAGCAGTTATAAAGTCAATTATTGAAGCAGCAGTCCATCTTTAGTATAATATTTGTAAGTGTAGATTTTGATTTTTTCCCTTTAGGTGCTGGAGAGCGGGACATGATAGTTATGAGGAATGAAATCGGGATAAAGCATCCATCTGGTCATTTGGAAGACAAATACATCAATCTTGTAGTATATGGTGATAAGGGATATTCTGCAATGGCAAAAACTGTAGGGTATCCAACGGCTATTGCAGCAAAAATGGTTCTCGACGGTATGTATGACAGTTTGTATTTGTTTATTGAGGACCTGAATTTTTCTAGTGTGTCTAGACCAGTGGTTCTCAAACTGTGGGTCCCCAGATGTTTTGGCCTACAACTCCCAGAAATCCCAGCCAATTTATCAGGGTTTCTGGGAGTTGAAGGCAAAACATCTGGGGACCCACAGGTTGAGAACCACTGCTCTAGAAATATGCAATATATTTAGCTTAACTGTGAGAAGGCAATTCCATTGTTTTGTTTAAGAAGGCTGTAGCCTTTTAAGATAAAGGCCCCATACTTTTTTTTTTTGGTTTTTTTTTGCATTGCATTGAAAGTCAATCGAACTAAAACAGCACATCATTTCTATTTTAGGTGAAATCAACGCCAAAGGCATGGTTATCCCATTGACAAAGAATATATATGGACCAATACTCAAACGGGTTCAAGCTGAAGGCATTTCTTACAGTACACAAAGCGTTATCAAGCAATAAAAGAGGCTTCATCTTCCCTCCTCCTTTTTTGCAAGATCTAGTTTTCTATGGACAATTGGCAGCTTGAAAATATTGCATTTGGGTGCCTGTTTTCTGGAAAATCTTTAGGACCATTGAAATTTAATAGGAGCTATGCCACAACTGCTCTGCTCTTGTGAACTTCCAGTTTTTTTCAGTGATCTTTGCACAATATTGTACTATTTCCTGTTGGATCATGCACTCTGACTTTTCTTTAAGGTGCCAGTCCTGGCCATATTTACCTGAAAAGAAGTCTAAGCAAGTTATCATCAGTGGGATTTTGATTTCTAAGCATTTGCATTGTAAAAAGGTGTGGAATGAATGGCTCTCCATATATTTTGGATTCCAACACATTGGCTCCAGCCAATATGGCCAGGTGTTTGGTTAAATATAGCTGGAGGGACATCTCTAGGTCTCCAGTCGCAATTACGAGGGTAGTTACGTATAAATCGTCCATATTGACAACAAAAGTTGCATCTTAATGTGATAGCATTTGCCCTCAAAGCTGTCCCAAGTGCTGAGGATTTACTGAGTTTATGAGTTCACTGTATTTTCTTTAGAAATGCGACCTGGAATATGAAGGTTGTAATATTTATGAAAGAAATTTGGATAGTTTCGCCATTCCATCCTTTCTATATGACCAGTCTTAGGTTCTAAAATAATACTGGATTAAGGTTCCCAGAATTGCTCACATTTGGTCATGCTTGCTTTAGCTTCTTTGAGTTGGATTCCAATGACATCTGGGACCCATGTTGGGATCCACTATTCTTTGGATCCCAACATGGGTCCTGGATTGTGTGCAACCAGTTTGAGATCTCAGTGTTCAAACTGCTTCCTCTTAAGAACTGTCACTAAAATTGGTAAACTCCATCTTTTAAAAATGTACAGTATATGGACTAGCTGCCCATTCCACTCCCAATGAGTCATTTTTTTTTGATTAAATATATATTTGTGGACTTCATTACTATCAATACCATGTTATCAGCTATTTTTTTTTTTTGCCTAGTAACAATGAAACCAAATGTGGATTGGACTCGTTCATTAAACGGTACTTAATAGAGGGCTTATCATGAGCTTTTCAACATCTTTTCAGCCTAGGCATATATCTAGTTAAAGAGTTTTTGGTAACAGGATGGGAATGACTTCTGCCCTACAGAGAAAATATGTACCATGCAATCTTGTGTGAAAATCTTTTTATGTTCATGGAAACTGAGCCCTTTATAAGCGAAAGGGAACCTTAAATGCCTAGAAAATTATGCCAAAATATTTTTATATGTAATCAAAATCTGAATGTATTATTATTATTATTGTAGACAGTTCAGTAGTATATGAAATCTTGAAAATAATTTTACGTGATAACATTAGTTCCACGTTTGCCAAATTTTGTGGTGTTTGAAACTGTGTTTCAATTCTATACTGGATAGCTAAGTAATATCCAAGTAGTATACTTAGCTATGGGAAGGTAGCTGACTTGTAGTCTTTAAGATTTATTCTCAATTGGAATAATGGTATTGACCAGCCTCAACCAAGCTCCAGATATGTTGGATTGCAGTGTTCATTGGTTGGTCTTTTTCCCTTTCCTTGTTCCATACTTGGAAGAAATATTAATATGCACTGCATATGCTGTCCATGTTTTGTAGTTGCCCTTTCATTTAATTATACCAAAACAAAAATGATACCATTTGACCATGTAAAGTTTATGAATTATGTCAGATGTATATCTCTTCCTGATCTTTGTCACATGTCTGATTATTTATTTTAATGGAAATATTCTGTAAGAAGCCAAATATGTAATATTCAAGATCACTGTAAATGTGAAGGAAAAATCTCTTTGTTCCAGCCTTGGGGAGCAGGAATTGAGGTGAGGAAAGAGCAAATGCTTCAGTGCGAGTTCATTTGGAGGTATATGGATTATAAGAAAAAAAGGTATGCAGTCTGTTCTGCCATATATTCAGAAGAATACTGCAAAGAGGAGGTGAACATGAACTAAAGTGTCTTCTGTGCTGTGCCTTGCTATTTCATCCCAGTTATGCTGATTTTCCTTTGCATCGCTTTTAGTCTTTTCGTATACTTGAAAAAGTTTAATGCTCAGACTTCATTTTCTCCAAGAATCCATCTATTTTGGAGACTATTTGGGAGCAAGAGTTTTCCGTAATAGCTCAATCCTATCCATGTTTACGCAGAATAAAGTCCTATAGTGCTCCTTAAGCCAAAGTCCTATTGTAGCTTTACACAACTATAAAATACATGCACTACTAATTGTATTTTTTACTCACTTTAAGGTATCTAGTACTCCCTTTACACAACGATCTGCTGTAGAAAATTGTGTATGTGGTCATAGTTCCACTTCCGGGCAAGAAAATGACTTGCATATCTTGATTTTCATTGATGTCAGTTGCATTTGGCCTTAATTTAAGTCTACTCATTCTCTGGAATAGATTAAAAACGCACAGATAGAGAGAGGAAATCCAGTACAGTTTTATGTGCATGAACTTGTCTACTCTGGTTGTTGGGAAATATTCTGAACATCACTTGCTAGTTAGTTGATTCAGATTTAAATCTAAATGCAGGGCAGCAACTGAACAGTCCAAAGCTAATGTTGTCTGCTGGGCAGAAGACTTATATCCAGTGTGTCTGCCCAAACAGTTCAAGTGGCAACAGTGCTCGGTGTGCCTGTTGAAAGGAATGTATAACAACTTGGTGCTTATTGCAGTAGACATGCTTTGTTCAGGTGTGCAACCTTCCACTTCTTTTATCAGTTTGGAACATAAAATGGCCCCTGCCGAACTGGCAGTGACCCTTTTGATAGGTCACCAAGCAGCTCTTGGATACTAATAAGCTTTAATGTTTTTTTGTTTATGAGCAAAATAAAAATAATCCACCATTCTTGCCCATCTTCCTTCCTACCCTCAAGCGCCTGCTCCCCAAACAAAAAGATGCCCTTTCTGGAAGCTTTTCTTTTATATGACTTTAAATACTTCAAATAACAGAAAGGAAGAGTTGCGATTGTTCTGTAAGATTCAGGGCAGCTGGAAAGGTTAATTTGTACATTTGTAGCTGCTCCTTGTTTCAGAATACTTTTGGAATCCTCTCCTTGGGGCAGAAGAGTCTTTTATATATTGTGTCGGGTTTAAAGAAATCCAGTGCTTTTGCTATGGTGCCATATCAAATAAAAGCGTTTGACTTTTGTTTGTGCTTATCTCTTTTTATTCTGTTCAAAGCTGTATTGTGGGTTGAAGGCAGCCTTTACATTTGTGAGCATAAGCTGGGATGGGAAGCTCGTGGCCCATGGCCTCATTTGACTGGGCCAGCTCAGGCCCTAGAGTGGTGGTTGGAATTGTGGTGTTGTTGAACTATAATTCCCAGAATCCCTTCCACTCGTTTTGTTTGCTAGAGCTGCTGCTAGGTGTAGTTCAACAACATCGAGATGGCTGCAGAACTCCCACCCCTGCTCTAGACCACTACTTCTTAAACTATGGGTCCCGATCCCAATTTTTTAAAACATTTTTATTGGGTTTTACATTCATAATTCATAACAACAATACTTCCCTTTTTTAACATTTGCCTTCCCAATCGACCAGTATTTTTTCCCCTCCCTCCCTCCTCAACCACAGTATATTTCTACTAATCTTGCAGATCCAGCCACAGGTAAAGTCTTTGTATTTTTTCTTTGATGTAATCGTTGGCTCCTCCATTTTTCACCCAGTTGAAGTAGTCCTTCCATCTATTTGTAATGTCCTTTTGTTTGTTCATTCTTGTTACTTGCTTAGTCATAATTCCTGTAATGTCTAACAACACTTGATCATACATATAATCATTCCAATTATTTAACATCCATTTCAATTTGTCTCTCCATCCTCTAGCAATCACGGCATGTGCTGCTCTTATTGTTACTTTAAATAACTCTTGGCAGTTAGTTTTTATACTCTGATGATCCAACACTCCCCAAAGTAGCAAATCATTATTAATTTGTTGTCGAAGGCTTTCATGGCCGGGATCACAGGGTTGTTGTATGTCTTTCGGGCTGTGTGGCCATGTTCCAGAAGTATTCTCTCCTGACATTTTGCCCACATCTATGGCAGGCATCCTCAGAGGTTGTGAGGTACCTCACAACCTCTGAGGATGCCTGCCATAGATGTGGGCAAAACGTCAGGAGAGAATACTTCTGGAACATGGCCACACAGCCCGAAAGACATACAACAACCCCATTATTAATTTGTATTGATATCTGTAATAAGTCCTGAATTTCCCTTGTATCATTAGCCAAATATTTTTTAATTCAGAACACTCCCACCACATATGTGAATAAGTGCCTTTTTCTTTATTACAATGCCAACACTTTGAATTCTTCCCTTTTATCATATAAGCCAGTTGTTCAGGAGTTCTATACCATCTTAATACCATCTTTTTTTCTAATTCATTATATTTTTCTGTTTTTATTTTTTTCATGTTCCTAATTATTTCCTCTACTTCTTGTGTGCTTAATGTTTTAACCCCATTCCATTTGTTATTTATTGCTTGGATCATACATTCCTTATCTTCTACCATTAAATTGTATATTTTTACGACTGTTCCTTTACTTGTTTTTTCTCTTGCATTTAGCCATTTATCTACCTTCAATTCTTCAGTGGGCTGTGCACCTTCTTTTTTTTTTACTTTTTCCCAGATCCCTCTTAATTTTAACCAATTTTCTTTTCCCCCTTTTTCCAAAATATCTAGCCAGTTAATTATCTCCCCATCTTGTTTCCACATATCTTTTACCCTCCTTAATCCTTTTTCTTCTAAGGTATTTGCCAACCTTTCAGGGAGTCCCATACTCTTAATGGGGGTCCCCTTAGCTCAACATTGGGGTCATGAAAAAATTGGCAACAGTAAAAGGTTTCAGAACACCACACATTTACACAAATCTGCTAGCAACAATGTGCAGGGTTTACAGTGGACTTTGCAGAAAATGCTTTAGCTGTACTTCCCAAAAAGGAAATCAGCCTGCAAATGCTGATTTATTATCAGTAAATGTTTTATTTTTATACCTATTTTATTTATCCTTATAACTGGGGTCACAAAAATTTCTTGTTTTGAAAGGTGTTGTTAATGAAAAAAGTTTAAGGACCCCCGGTCTAGAAAGCGCAGTTCTTTCCATTGCTGCTTGTTAGACAAAACAGGCAGGGAAGAGAACAGAAAGGCAGGGTCCTTTCATTTAGTTTTCTTATTGTGTGCCTCCCATCTACAACAGGTTATCACCAAAAGAGCGTGGCCCTGGACAGCCACTCATCCAAGCTTAGATGACACTACTGAAAAATGTAATCGGAAGTTGTTAATAGCTATGACTTCCAGGTTTGTTATTAAGGGATGCAGATCTGGAAATCAGAGTTGATCTTGTTCAACATATTTTGTGGGGAGGTGGGGATAGAAAAAAATGTACACGTGAGGCAGCTTTGGAATTGCAAAAAGATTAAGGCTTCACATAGTACACATACCGCACTTTCTCCAGCTATATTTCATAATAGTGGCATCTTTTCAGACCTTCACACTTATGGACAATTTCTACCTTCCAGTTATCCTCTGCTTCAGGCATGGAAATTGTAAAGCTTCCAGACCCACTGTTCCATTTTTTCTGTCTAAAACCTTCCAAAAGGTATTGTTTTTGATGACAGCAGAATAAAAATATGTTGTGATATGGAGGTTTAACGTGGGAAAAATATTGGGTGATCACCAAAGCTCAAAAGTGATATAATTTTTAAGCACCATGTACTGGGGCCTCCGGTGGCACAGTGTGTTAAAGCGCTGAGCTGCTGAACTTGTGGACCAAAAGGTCACAGGTTTGAATTCGGGGAGCGGAATGAGCGCCTGCTGTTAGCCCCAGCTTCTGCCAACCTAGCAGTTCGAAAACATGCAAATGTGAGTAGATCAATAGGTACTGCTCCGGCGGGAAAGTAACAGCGCTCCCTGCAGTCATGCCAGCCACATGACCCTGGAGGGGTCTTCGGACAACGCCGGCTCTTCGGCTTAGAAATGGAGATGAGCACCAACCCCCAGAGTCAGACATGACGACCTAACATCAGGGGATACTATTGCGCAGATACAAAGCAGCTTCTCTGAAATATTGTATAATGTTGTGCAGATACTTTTTAACAGAATGGTAGGCATTTTACGAAGAGTTCCCCCTCCAGGTTTTTTGTCCTTCTCAATAATCATACAGTTTTGAAAAAATGGTGAGAATAATCACTTGAACAATCATATCAAATTATAATAAATAACAAGGATTTTCTTTTTAAAAAGATATTCTAATTAGGAGCCCCTGGTGGTGCAACGGATTAAACTGCTCAACTGCTGAACTTGCTTACTGAAAAGACAGCAGTTCGAATCCAGGGAAGCAGGGTGAACTCTCGCTATTAGCCCCAGCTTCTGCCAACCTAGCAGTTTGAAAACATGCAAATGTGAGTAGATCAATAGGTACTGCTCCGGCGGGAAGGTAACGACGCTCCATGCAGTCATGCCGGCCACATGACCAAAGAGGTGTCTACAGACAACACCGGCACCACCTCCCAGAGTTGGACACAAATGGACTTAATGTCAGGGGAAAATCTTTACCTTTAACTATACATATTTCCTCACACTAAAGGAAGGGATAGAAAGAAAAGGTCACAACATTGGCTTTATTTCCTGCTTACATCACATCAGTGTCCCATTTTCAACAGTCATCAGCAGGGATGTAGCTACAGGGTGGGCTAAATGAGGACATCGACTCCCCTCAATAAAAATTCTGCCTCCCCAAGTTAGACCCAAACATTTAGCATTATAGTGACTTACAGCTTCTGTTGAACAGTTAGGCATCCAAAGAAAAAGGCAGCAAAGGAAATGCAACCACAGCAAATATAACATTTCCAAAGGTGAATATTTCAGTATCTCACTCCCTACAATACTATACATTTGTGAACTGCAAGGAAATTTTATTTGGGGGGCCATAGAGATGTTCAGCGGTGGAACTCTCTTCCCTGGATTGTGGTGGAGTTGCCTTCTTTGGTGGCTTTTAAACAGGCTGGATGGCCATCTGTCGGGGATGCTTCAAATGCTATTTTCCTGCTTCTTGGCAGGGGGTTGGACTGGATGGCCCACGAGGTCTCTTCCAACTCTATGATTTTAAAAGAGGGGAGCTGCTTTCATTTTTTCCTCTCTATAGTTCCTCTACCAGGAATCAGTACTTTCTATTGATTATACAGCAACAATTCATTTCAATTTCAATCAATATATTGATTAGCCCTTTGGCCATATCACAAAGCAACAATTCATTTATTAGTCAGCCTCAGTTAACTAAAAGAACAACTCATATGCCAATGTAGTACTTTCTGTCTAAATTAGTCCTTCCCTAAAATTGGGTTTCTTGTGTTTTCTGTAAGATTTCCTAATCATTTAGACTTAGGACAAGCCTAAGGCCAACTTATTATGGACTTTTTTTGACAAGAAAATTTCAGAGGGCGTTTGTCTTTCCCTGTCTCTGGGCTGAGAGAGCGTGACTTGCCCAATATCACCCGGAAAATCAATTATAAGAAATTTAAACTGTTCTATTCTAGCAACTCATTAGAGTAGCAGAAACAAAGCCATTGTCTTTCTGACTAAAGATATCAATCTAGCCATATCCCCATGCTAAATAATTATGGAAAGAATGGTCTGATTTAAAGCTTTCAGTATTTGATGAAATAGTCTTGATAAAAGCTTACATTTCGCCTAAAGCTTTGTTTCATTTCAAATTTGCAGGTCCGCACTTAAAGAAACATTGGGTTGTTGTATGTCTTTTGGGCTGTGTGGCCATGTTCCAGAAGTATTCTCTCCTGACGTTTCGCCCACATCTATGGCAGGCATCCTCAGAGGTTGTGAGGTATGGATAAACTAAGTAAGGAAAGGAAAGACTATATATCTGTGTATATATCTTTCCTTTCCTTACTTAGTTTATCCATACCTCACAACCTCTGAGGATGCCTGCCATAGATGTGGGCGAAACGTCAGGAGAGAATACTTCTGGAACATGGCCACACAGCCCGAAAGACATACAACAACCCTGTGATCCCGGCCATGAAAGCCTTCGACAACACATTAAAGAAACATTATTTGACATCTCAGTTCTTGCCATTTATTAATTTAAAACAACAATGTTTAAGATGCACGTTCCTTCCCATTTATCAATTTTTAAGCTGCACAATTTTGATTGCACATTTTGTTTTCCAACTGGTCACAAAATAAACAAAATTTCCAAAGATTGATGTGCAATGTAAACAAAGTGCTTTTGAAAAAAGTAACTTGCCAAACTCTGGTGTGATTTATCAAGGCTTCCTTCTCTTCCCTGTATTTACATGGGCCTTGCTGACCTGTTTGTACAGACAGACGTGTAATCCTCAATAATGTGTTGTGTTAAAACCATCTTAAGCTACTGTTGCCTCCTTTTATATTGCTTCATTTGTACATATTTAAGATTGTGCTTTTGATTTGTGAGTGGTTTTTATTTTGGCTGCGTGTATTCCCCCCCCCCCCCCAAAAAAAAAAAGATAAGCTGCTTTTGGCTACAGATGTTTAATAATTATTAATCATCATATTAATGTGGTGTGAGTGCCTGTAGGTCAAGGAAAAACAAATTCATATTGAGTGCCTCCAGGTTATAAGATCTCTAGGTCCTATTTGCCTGGTATTAGACTTACTGTAATTTTAGGCAGAATAAAGTCTGCCCCTTTTAAATAAGGAAATGCAAGGTCTTTGCTTTTGTTTGGTTGCAAAATTAATTTGTAAGATGGAGGAGGTATCAGATTTTTGTGTGTGTTAATACTGCAACAACTCACTTTCAGATCTTTAAGTTGTATAATAATAAGCAATAGCAGAATCAACTCATTTAGTTGCAATACCACTTCTTTAGATTGGAAGACAAAGTGATATCTCTGTCAACAAGCTTTTAATTTTAATTTAAGCAGCTGGTTCCAACTATAATAGTGCACTTCTGAAAAATGCCCATCTAACTTTGGTTCAAAGACCTCCAAAGAAAGGGTGTCCATTCTCCCACCTGCCAAGGTAGTCTATTCCACTCCTTAAAGAAAAATAGTTCTTTGTAATATTTAGATGAAATCTCTTTTCTTGTAATTTGAATCCACTCATCTGTGTGAAGACATCTACCCTTGCGCTTTGCTACTCTGCTGCTGAATACACATGCCCAGTGTGGAATACATCTCACCACGTTAAAACAGTGGAGGTGGCTCTTAATGAGACACGCCGCATTATCACAGGATATCTATGCCCCACACCACTGGAGAAATTATACTGTTTATCTGGCATTGCACCACCTGACATCCATCGGGAAATAGCAGCCAGCAATGAAAGGACCAAGGCAGTCAGAAGCAGCCCTAGGTAATTTTGCCTTGTAGGCAAACCTAGTGGCCGCGCACCCCCCCTGAAATTCCGCCCCCCCGAAGGCCCCGCACATACCGCTGCCGGCAGCGGCAACCATCGGCTCCTGCCCCGTCGGGCAAAATGGCCAATGGGACTCTTCTGCGCATGCGCAGGGGTTCACTCGCGAGAGAACACCTGCACATGCACAGAAGAGTCCCATCGACCATTTTGGCCGATGGGACTCGTGCGCATGCGCAGAGATTTGCTCACTCTTGTGGCACGGGTAAGGCACCCAAGCCTCCCATCCGCTCTCGCGGCACGGGTAAAGCACCCAAGCCTCCCATCTGCACACAGGGCTTCCATCGCTTGCACGGACGGGCGGTTTGGCGAGCGAGGGACCCATTGCACATGTTCGGAAGGGTCCCATCACTCATCGTGCCTTACGTCATCACGTGAGCGAGTGAGCAAGCGAGCAACCCCCTATGCATGCGCAGAAGGGTCCCATCGGCCATTTTGGGTGATGGGACCCTTCCGCGCATACGCAAGAATTCTGCTGTGGAAAAATGAAAGAGAGGTGGCGGTGGGCAACGGCGGGGCTGCGGCGGAACCACATTTTCATGGGGGCACCTCGAGTGCGCCCCCTGTTGGTGTGCGCCAATGGCGGCTGCCTACTTAGCCTCGCCATTGGACCACCTCTGAAGGCGGTGACATGTCCGGCCCATCCCCTGTTCAGATATCAGCCAGCATGCCAATGCCTTACATCAATAAAGAGTCTTCTAATATCTACAGAGATACTCGCAGGAACACCTCAGCAAACAAGAGTCCAAAAGTGGAACCTCAATCAGTGGCTGACACCAGATGAGACACTCCTTCCTGGGCACACAGAAGACTGGGTGACTTGGAAGGTGTTGAACAGACTGCACTCTGGCACCACAAGCTAACCTTATGAAATGGGACTACAAAGTGGAATCCACAACATGCGAGTGTGGAGAAGAGCAAACCACAGACCACCTACTAAAATACAGTCTGAGCCCTGCCACATGCACAATGGAAGACCTTATAGCAACAACAGAGGCACTCCAAGTGGCCAGCTACTGGTCAATGGACATTTAGTATAATGCCAAGGTTTTTTTTAACTTTGTTTGTGTTCTCAAATACATTATAACTTGTATCCTCGGTTCGCTTCTGATCCAATAAATAAATAATAACTCCTCTATGTTTTATTCTCTGAGGCAGAAGAAGACAAACCAGGCCTGTAGCTGGGGAGTGGGGGTGGAGGGTGGGGGAGAGGGGGAGTTAGGGGTTCAAACCACCCCCGAAATTTTTCAGGTTAAAAAAAAAACCTAGTTTACTCATAAATTTTAACTGGTTAACCAAATCCCCATGCTAAGTCTATGAGACACAAAAAATTAAGAGTCCCTCCAGGCACTATCTCAAGCAGATATTGACAGGTCTGTAGCTGGTGTGTGTGTGTGTGTGTGTGTGTGTGTGTGTGTGTGTGTGTGTGTGTTAGGGGTTCAACCCCCCCCCCCCCCGAAATTTTCAAAACCCCCTCCGAAATTTTTTTCTGGCTACAGCCATGAGACAAACCCATTGTATTTTGCACATGACATTACTTCAGTGATTTCAAATTTATTGATTTAAAGATTGTAAATAATTGTCTTAAAAAGTACTGTTCCAAAATTCCAGTTGATATAGCCAAATTCTTGTGTACAAGTCAGAGAGAAATGGTAACCAGATTTCTATGAAACCATCTTTGCTTTTCTCCCCCAACTGTAAATCTGTCAACAGGTGTCTCTGTAATGTTGAAAGGCTTTGTCACAGGGCATATTGTTGTCTGTTTGAATCAAAGCTGGGTTGTGAACTGTATAAAGTAAGATTAAATATATCACTAGAGTGCCAGCTTTGAGCTGTGGGTAAAGTGAAATGTAACTGACAGATGACACGAGAAACATGTGTTGCTTTATTATCTGAAAAAGAAAAAAGAAGTGAGTCTTTCCCTGTAGGTGCATCTGCAACAGCTATGTGCAATCTCCAGCTAAATAACAAACCCTTCATGTTCTTTCCGGTGAGAAGGTAGAACCAAAGGGTCAATGTAAAAGGACTTTTTTCCTTAACATGGCTGATTATATCTTCCACCATCTGAGACTAGCTGCAATTTTTTACAGTAACAGCCAAGAAGGAGTAGATTTCCCCACCACAATATATTGATGTGAGATTGCTTTGCTATACACAGTATATTTTAGAATGAAAGGACAGTGTTGAATATTGGTGTTGAATAGGAAGTAAAGATTTTACAGAAGTACTGCTGATAGAGATGAAAACTAACAGAATCAGTTCAGATATGTGCATTTTTCGGGCTCTTACTTAGCAGTGTACCAAGAGAGATTCTCATGCATTCTAGAGTTGCCGCTTCCACTATAGTCAGCTTCCTTTTATACAAATGATTTCCCAGTTCTATCCACAGATGAAAAAAGCCAACATATCTTATGGTCGTTGCGTTTGTGCCTAAATATTTTTTCTCCACTGGAAGGGATGTTAGGTTCAACTCCTATATTTGCTTTTTAGGTGTGTTCCCCCCCCCCTCCATGCTAACAAAGTAGCCATCTACACTAACTATTTAATGCAGTTTCAAACTGATATTGAGGAAAATGGACTACATAGGAAAGGCTCGTACCAGTTTGAGGCACAGATGATGATTATACAAACCACAGAACATTGATGCACATTGCGGGCTTTTTTCACACACTTTTTGGGGTGTTTGTTATTTGTATACTAGTTTGAAGGAAGCTTCAAATTATATTAAATGGTCATTATAGATGGGGCAGTCATTAACATGTGTTTTCATATCTTTAGAGGGGGGAAAACACCTTAAAGTTGCAGTACTAGTTAAATATGTATTAGGACCCACAGGAGTAATTGAAATAACATCTTCCCTACACTTGACCTAGTTTAAGGAAGTAGCTCCGTATCTTTTGAGTCTGTAGCATGGATTACAATACAAAAATAATCAAAATATATCCTTTTTGTCTGGGAAGGTTTGCTGGTTCTATTTAGGAATGGATGCACATTTATTAAAAGGAGTAATCCAGGACAAGTTGAAGATTATGGAAGATTTCTTATAATTCTTCATTTTTTTCCAGATCAAACTGTGTGTCTTGCTAAAAAGATTATCCTACAGATTTATGTATTTAAAAAAACTTGTCAGCAAGTTAAGATGATTGTGATTATAGGGGTGGGTGGGAAGAACGCAGCCGTTGATTCCTTGGATAACACAAGTCAACAAGTATTTTTCATCAGCTATAATTTTAGGTCATTCTCATAGAGTTTTTTTGTGCTGAATTCAGATCTGTGTTTATTTTTTTTCTCCCTTGTAGTTTTTGCGACGAGGCTAATCTAATAATTAATGCATTTATGCACTGATATCAATTAGATTCTATTGATATCAGTGAGTAAATGCATTAATTATTCTATTAGCCTCATTGCAAAAATTGCATGTGATAGAGAAAAAACAAACATAGATCTGAATTCAGTGCAAAAAACTCTATAAGAATGAACTAAAATTATATCTGATGAAAAATACTTGATGGCTTGTGTTACACAAATTTGAGTGAAATGACTTCACAGCTATTTGTCATATTTTAAAAAGTTGACATAATGGGAAAAAAATTAAAACATACTTAAAAATCAGCATAAAAATGATTTAAACTGTGCTACTCTCCTTTCAGATTATTACAAAAAGTTTGATTTTGTTGGCTTGTGTAATCATTTTTTCAAATGACTGCTGGAGGGCAGGTATCTTTCAGGCCCCTTCTTCGTGGCAGAGAAGACATTACTGGGAATAAATCATATGCAATGCAGTCCGATGCAGGCCTATTCAAAGCAAACATCACCACATACATATAAAGAGATTTAGTCCTCGGCAAGTGAATGGAGGACTACATTCTTAGACGTTTTCCTGGGTCAAGTGTGTTTTCCTGTCTTGATTTTCTGATTGGTTCCATGCTTGAGATTATGGATAGAAAACAGAAGGCAAGAGGATTAGGAAAGGGGGTTATGGAAGCAGCCATAAGATCAAAATTATCTCTGTGGCACTTACATCCCAAGGGATATTGAAAAGCTAAAGAAAAAAGAGAAAAAATAAGACTTGGACTGTTCTTGTTCAGTGCTTGTTTTGAAACAAATAAAGAGGGAAGGAAGTTGCCCTGATGAAAGTTAACTGTCCATGTATTTTGAGCAAGTTGCTCATATAATCAAGATTGTATGTCTGTCTGTACTTTAAAGAGCATTTCTATTTATAGGCAATCCCCCACGTTAACTGGTGCTAAACTGGAAAAAATCAAATAAAACTTTTTTTTACTGGTGAGAAAACTTTTCTAGGAATTTCGAGGTCCTCCAGATGTTGGCCATAGAATCCTCCTGGAGGATCTAAAAATGCCTAGATAAGTGTTCTATCTAGGAATCCCTGAGTCTTCCAGTGCAACTTAACTTCCACAAATAATCAAACCCACAGAAATAATTAAACCTGCAAATGTGGAGGTCTGACTATACATACTTTCTTTTCAAGGCAGCTCAGTGTCTAGGACTCTGTGAGCCTTACTGGATTCCTCTTAGATTATTAATTATATCTCATTTTGTCCTTAAAAAGTTTCAACTTTCATTGCTTCCATTCATTCTATACAAACCTTCTTACAGGACACACACACTCTTAAAGAGAGTCTCTTTCCAAGTTACTGTGTGTTGAAAACTACAGGAGGGCCTTGCTACCCATTTAAAAAGATAATGGAATTGGAAGAACCAAGGGTTGCAAAAACAGCATCAATGAGCCACAGATGGCATTTTGCTTATCCGGATTCATCCCACCAAACCTGACAATTCAAGTGAATGCTGGAGAGAGCCTGAGGATCAGTGAAATGGTGAGATGCTCTAGCCCTAAAATTGAGGGGAAGGGGAGTGTGGGGAGCCCACCCATTCCCACCAATGGGATGAAAATTAGGTGACCAAATGATTACCGATCCCATTTTCCTTTCATTTCACTGCTTTTTCCATTTGGCAAGAGGTCTCCCGTATCGTGCCAAATGAATGAATGGCACGAAACAAAAACACGGATTAAACAAATGAGAGAGATTTCAGGCCCATGACTATCTATATATATAAAAGAGTGATGGCATCAGGGCAGCGGACAAAACAACAAAACTACAGGCCCCCCAACCTCGAAATTTGACAACACAACCCATCATTCACGGCTCTAGGTTGATACAACAAAAAGAAAAGAAAAATAAAGTCCTAATTACAGGGAGAGGAATAATAGTTTTTATCCAATTGCTGCCAGTTTGAAGGCTAAGCTCCACCCACTTGGTCTCCTAGCAACTCACTCAACCCAGGGGACAGGCACAGTTAGGCCTCACTTAGGCCTCTTCCACAGATTATCAGATTTTAACTGGATTATATGGCAGTGTAGACTCAAGGCCCTTCCAAACAGCTATATAACCCATTTAGAATCTTATATTATCTGCTTTGAACTGGATTATCTTGACTCCACACTGCCATATAATCCACTTCAGTGTGCATACTAAACATAAAGACAACCATACAACAGACATTCAATACCACCACTACCTCAACAATTTCTCACCAACACCACCAGACAACACCACAGCAACGCGTGGCTGGGCACAGCTAGTTGCTTATATAATATTTCACAATTAAATTGACCTTAATATCACTTATATAGTGATATTATAAAATATAGTGATATTTTCTAGTATAAAAGAAATGACCAAAGAACTAGTGCAGGCAGGTAGTTCTGGTGAGGGGAGAAAAGGTGACAGAAAACCACCCTTGGCTTTATTTTCAGTCTGGGATATATAAATGCCAGATGCATTGAAATGTATATACGATAAGAAAAACCTCCACAATTGTTGCAGCTAGAGGTGGACAGTCAGTATCTCCTCTCCCTCCATGAGACGTAAGAGATTTTTTTGTGAAGCCACAGTAGAGGAGACTACATTCACCAGTGATATTATGTGTCTTCAAGGTACTGATATTTATTTTTGCAATTCATTGGATAAAAATGGTTTAAACAATGCTGAGTACAGATGTTATTTTCATAGAAATGTCTTATCTCAAAACAAGGATATTTCAATTTCCCACAAAAGTTAAAACTGCATGCAGAGATACGGTTACTCACTTAGGATGCATGATAACGTATCAGAAGATGCTTGTTAAAATTTAACAGGTACGGGACTACATCATTTTAACAATGCAATTACACAGAACTAGAAAACCGACTTTGTAGTAAAATATAAAAATCTACAATTATAAATATAAATTTGGTCCATGGAATCCACTCTAGAAATATTTACAGTAAGTAACAGCTATTCTAAATGCCTACCAAAATCTTAAAATGTTGAATATTACAGAGAAGAGCATATTTACATTCTACCATATTAAAAGTTTAATTTCTAACAAATGTAAGGAATGCTATAAATAACAGCAAGTAAACGGGATACTAAAACATTACATGTTTGTTGTTGAGAACCTTAAATTTAAGTTAAAATAAAGCCTGAGAAATTAGAAACTAATACTGTAAAAGAGACCACAATTTCATTTGTAGAAACACAGTAAAGTTCAATCAAGTTAGTTCAAAACATAACAAAATGCATTACAAGAAATATTTCAAAAAGGCACACATTGTTAATGATATAAGTTCAGTAATTAAGTCATTTGCAGTGTTTGTTTGAAGAAATGAAATAAAAAGATTATCATGTCTAGCTGGATAATTTCATCCATTTTTTTTTAAAAAGAAAGCCATACTGAAATTTCGAGCTCTGGATAATCATGGTCGGTCATGTTCTGCCCACAGTCAAACTAGAGATTCCAAGCTTTCCGCTGCATTGCCATCTGGTAAAGCTGAGCCATTACTGTCTATGGATACTGAAGGATTTTCTTCTTGCCTTGAGCTAACAAGACTGAGAATGGTTTTGTAGAGAAACTGATAGTGGTCCTAAGGGTGTTGGGGAGTGGAGTGGGGAGAAAAGGATTTTGGTGAGTGTAGTTCGTCCCAAAGACAAGCACCATTCCTTTTAACAGCAAATGCAGTTGGTAACTTCTGCTGATAGAATTGGGGAATTAATGCCTATTCCGCATAACTTTAACATTTGAAGAAATATAGCAAAACTCTTTAGACAAAGGACTTCATCACATTGAAGCAGGGAAGTGTTTAGCACAGTAGAACTCAGTCAGACTCCGCGTTGAAATGAAACGGATGACTTCCCTACCTTCATCACATTGCTAAATCTATCAGTTGTACTCAATATTCTTTCAGTTCATTTGCCATCACACTGTAGAGATTTGGCTCCGTCCGCCATCCCCCACTATCCCACCCACCTCCTCTCTTTGAAATGTCAGTTGTTACATGTTTTCAATTTCCTGAGCCTTCAGTCTATCCTATCTTTCCGTTGCCCCACCGGGGAAGGAAGCAAGGAAGGAGGGAGGGAAAGCGGCAATGCATTCTCCCTCTCTCTTTTCTCGGCTACCCCACAGAGAAAGGTGTGGACCTTGGGAAACTATAACTCCCAGAAATGCATAGTATGGTGCTATGGTATTTAAAGTAAGGTCCAGCTGTATTCATTTCACAGGGTAGATGCACCCACAGAAGGTTCATGGACCTTGGAAAACTGCAATTCCCAAGACCATCTCATGGAGACATGGCATTTAAAGTAAGGTCCAACTGCATTCATTCCACAGTATAGATGCACCCACAGAACGGTATGGACCTTGGGAAACAATAACTCCCAGTAGGACTCCATTGCATGGAACCATGGCATTTAAAGTGGAGTGAAAGGGCATTAATTCTATATTGTAAATGCACCAAAAGAAGGGTATAGACCTTGGAAAACTATGACTTCTAGGACTGCACAGCATAGAGACATGCATAATAATAATAATAATAATAATAATAATAATAATAATAATAATAATAATGGCATTTAAAATGGGTTCCTACTGCATTTATTCTCCATTCCAGATGCACCCATAGAAGGGTATGGATACTGGGAAACTATAACCTCCAGGATCACATGGGATGAAGCTATGGTATTTAAAGTGGGGTCCAAGAGCATTCCTTCCATAGTGTAAATGCACCCAGAGAAGGGTATGGAACTTGGGAAACTATAACTCTCAGGACTGCACAGCATGGAAACATGGCATAATAAACGGATACAAGGGTATCACGGCTCCTCCCACAATTTCTCCTCCCACAAATTGGGAAAACATCTCATTTTAATCCTGAGAGCAACAAATGCTATCACATTAGTGAATTGGCCATTCATCTGGATCATTCCCCAAATATCCACTTCCACAACCACTTCCTGAAACGTTTGAAAAGAATGCTGCCCCCCACGCTTAAAATATGGAAAGAACATTCTACCTTATACTTGAGCTCAACCTAATGTGATGAACACAGTGGGCTACCAGATTTTAAGTGTAGGACTTGGTGGAATTTAGTAAATGCGATGAAGTGGCTAGTATCTGAAAGATACAAATGCCACCAAAACATCCCATGAAGGAGTGTCTGTATTCAGTGATCATAAAACAATGGATTTAGTAAGATCTCAAAACAAATGAAATAAAAGTTATTACAGAGAGAGTGTAATAGAGATATTATATAGTATGAGAGTTAAATGAAACAAGATGCCATCGTTAATGCCATCAAATGCCACAGAGAAGAGAGGCGAACAATACCAGTGACTCATTCCTCCTATAGTTTTCTCCCAACAGGTCTCATTTGTCAGGGAAACAGAAGCTGCCCTGAATTTGTACTGAAATGGGAACAAAACATGCACCCTATCCATAATGAGTTAAATGCACAAAAGCTTTCTTACAGGTTTAAAGTAATAGTCTGGAGAAGCAATTTAAAGCCATTTACTCAAGAAAAAACATTTTTTCATGAAACAATTTAACCCGTATCTGTTGTTCTAATCTGCTTTTCCAAGGTAATGTGTGTTGACTTGTTCTATTTCATTTATTAGGGTCAAATATTTGTTTTAACCATGGAAGTACTTGAACCAGTGCAATTAAACAAGCATTTCACTGATTTGAGACAAAAAGCTTGTATCTCTAGAGTCTACAAGAGTACCATACCAGGAGAGGAATGTGTATCTCATATTTAGAGTCTACAATTAGACTGGTGCGGAAGGGTCAAATTTTCCCCACCTCCCTGCTCCAACAGACAGCACACCAAATGAAAATTGCCACTACCACGAAGGTCTGTTATTAAACAGGATACGTTTTCTCATTTTACACATGTGTATTTCATTCCCAAATCAATCAATACTGTACTAGTAAACTGGGCAAATAAGCAAAGCAGGTAGCATTTGTTCAACTATATTTGCCCTTTATTGGCTGTATTCATCTTATTACCATTCTTATATAAAACATTGCATGCAAGTTTTAATGATGTTTTATAGATTTTTTTTAAAAAAAGATAGAATTATATTATTTTGTTAGTGTTTATTCATGTCACAAAAAAATTGTGCAGGAAACCAGCTTACTTACAATGTCTATAAAGACTCCAGGCCTCATCAAATTGATCATCTTGGCTACGTGATAAACATCGACACAGTTTTCATTTTCTAACTGATGCTTCAACGTTGTTAATGCACAGAAAGTACCCGCTGTCACTCCTCCATGCCTTTTTTGAAGGTTAAAAACAACAGAATATTAGAAAAAGAGAGGGAGAGCTCATTTCCTGAATTTTGACAAGATACAGTTTTCTAAACAAGTGCCATTTAGGAAACAGCAGCAGGAGCAGAGGGTCAGATAACATGGGATTTACTCCTAGTAACCAATTTCTACTACACATGATTACTCTTCATAAACAATCAAATGGCCATATCTACCAAATGTTCATGTAAAAGAGAATGGGTTCCCTTGAATATGAATATATGGAACCACTTGACCCATGTGATTAATATTACTACTGCATTTGGGGGCATTACAAAAACATCCCACAGCAAAGGCTCTTAAACCCACTTTTGATTATTTACTCTGATAAGTCTCTAAAATCTGCCGAGACTCTTGTCCTTTGCTCTAAGTCACTTTTTCCCTGCTATTGAAATTGATTCCTACTTTGGATTGCTGTGAGTCTTTCGGGCTGTATGGTCATATTCCAGAAGCTTTCTCTCCTGATGTTTCACCCACATTTGTGGCAGGCATCCTAAGAGGTTGTATACGCATATACCTCACAACCTTTGAGAATGCCTGCCACAGATGTCGGCAAAACGTCAGGAGAGAAAGCTTCTGGAACATGGCCATACAGCCCGAAAGTCTCACAGCAACCCACTGATTCCGGCCATGAAAACCTCCAAAGATTCCTACTTTAATAATCATTTTTCAAGATATAAATAAACTCAACAGCTGCAACAGGAACATTATTACTTACTCGTCATGCACAATCATAGGTCCATCTCTGTTGGAAGTTTCATCTTTGATGACATTTATTAGTTCAAATGTTTTACTGATTGGGCTATCTGGATTTGGCCATTTCGGGCACTGAAAATGCCTCACTTCAAGAACATAATCATCCTTCAAAAATGAAAGAGATAGGGTTAATATCCCCAACAATTTGGATTATTTAATATAGAAACAGTGGCTGGAATTCAGTATCATATTGAAAATGCCTAGCCTGAAGTTGGTCATCCACAACTGATCCGTATTCATGATCCCTCTATAGCCATGACTGAGATACTTTCACCAAGTTTGTAACTTCCTCCTTCAATTTACCTTACTAGACACTGTAACATTCTGGAGTGATTACAGCATGGAAAGATGTCATCACTGCCTCTCTCACACCAATAAGTGAGGCTGCAACTATTAAAGGTTCCTATTGCACCAGCATGTATAATCTAAGGCTAGGCGTGAAAATATCACCTATTGGCACCCTGATCACCAGAATACATCAATTTGACTTTTGTGGATATGATTAAAAGATTCTCTCTAGCAATTCTACTGGAAGTTGGTTATAGAGATTACCTGGAAGACTTTGAGATTTTTAGAGAAATGTTCTCTAAGATTTTAAAAAAGGTTTTTTTATTCATGTTTTTTCCAAAGTTCAGTGTATTATGGCCCTAACCTCAGCAGATGTGGAGGTATTAATCCTATTCATGACTCACACTAGAGAAACTTCCCATTATACTGACAATAGCACTTTCTTGAGCAGTATGTAACAGTGGGGGAGAGATGGCAAGAAAAGCTATTTCCATTAGGAGAAGAAGTTGCCCTCAAATTGTTTGTGAAATGGGAGAGCAGCTGCCTTTCCTGACAGGGATGGCTGAGTAGATCCACAAATCAATGGTGAGATAGAAGAATACCTGTGTAGCTTCTAAAATGAAATCTTGGATTATTAGCTTCTCTTCATTTGACAAACATTTATGTTCTTCAGAAATCAAACTGACTTTGAAGCTCTCACAATTTATAGGATCCTCTTTGTTTGGCCAGTATACAAATTCATCTTCAGCCTGCTAAAAGAAAAAAAAATTCTAATTAAATTCCAAATCAGCCATAAACTGAAATTAAGATATCAGTTTGAGTAGAACCACTAAACTGATTGTTGAAGGAACACAGGGGAAAAAATACACACATATGACTTATCTTAACTGACAATGTTAGTTATGGTAATTCATACAGACTATAACTGTATAATAATGTCCGGTTTATGTTATGTCTAAGCAAAACACTATCCATGGTTGGACCATTTTTTTAAAAAAAATTATGGCATTGCAGTTAAAGATTTGTAACTTAGAGTTAAAGGTCCATAACAACTCCATATTCACTAACATATGAGAATGCTCTCTCAAACCTACTTTACAAACAGCCGCACCAAGAGATGAAGCTCTCTTTAGCTGATGATTGAGGGTATTTCCAGACAGTATCTACCATTTGAGAGAGAACGGGTTAAAAAAAAAGAAGAGGGGGGTGGCTAGAGGATGTTTGTGCTAAATGCATGCTGAATCACAGCAATGGAGAAAAAAACCTGATTCAAAAAGGTCCTCTTTTATCCTGGTTCCAGGCGAAAAAAGTGGATTTTCCCATGTCTGTGTGGCCCTGCAGTCATGTAAAGATTGGGATTTTCCACTTTACCGCCATAGAGACTGCTTCATGCCCATGCTGGTTTTAAAAGGCTCGAAACAACTGATAAGCTTTTGGGGCTCCCATTGAGACACAACTAATTTTCAGCTGGTTTCAAGAGAGAAGCGAAAAGCCATTAAAGGTCTCAGAAACTTTATAATATTAAATAGAATGTGAATAAGCAACTGGGGAAAGAGGGAAATCCAGGGACATTAAATATTCCTGCTGTTATGCACTGATGCATATATATGCACATAGGAACCTCTCCATATTTGTATTAGGATATTCATATGTGTGCACATATGCATCAGTGCACAATTGAGTGATTTAAAAAAAAAGTCCAGTAGATGTTCCCCGTCCGTCCTCCCGAGACACAGAAGGGCTGTGAGGATGGTGGGGGAAGAAAGCCCAGGACTGGCAGGTCTCTGTGGGGACCTGCTCTGAGGTCCCGTGTTTGTTTATCCGTTTTAACACTGTCTGGAAGCGCCCTGAGGCAGAGGAGGATATTTCCACTCTTCTGCCAATGAGCAGGGCTGCCACAATCAAAAGGACACATCACAATTCCTTATTGCAACCTAACTCACTAGTAGAATATGGTGGAAACGTTAACTTCCCATACCCTAGTCACCAGCTGAACAGACCTCCATCTCTTGATGTAGCTGCTGTTTAGTAAAATAGCTCTGGGAAGATCAGGCCAGAAGATGCAATTATGCATATGAAACTAAGAACATGTAATAAAAACAGAGATTATGCTTGCCTTTCAATTCCTTGCTTTCTAACAATACACTCTTTCAATTATCTAAATCAGGGGTCCTCAAACTTTTAAAGTGGAGGGCCGGTTCATGGTCCCTGAGACTGTTGAGGGGCCAATTTATCATTTGGAGAGAAAAAAAGAACAAATTCCTATGCACACTGCACATGTCTTATTTGTAGTGCAAAAAAACCCTCCCAACAACAACTATTTATTTATTTATTTACTACATTTATACCCTGTCCTTTCTCGCCCCGAAGGGGACTCAAGAGCGTCTTACAAGTTGTATGTATATACAATATATTATATTAATGGCATAGCACAATATTAGCATTATACATTACTATATTGTACTATACCACTACACTGTAATATTATTAGTAATATTACATTTAATATTTAATGTATAATTATGTTGCATTATTGTTAGTATTATATTGTATGACATTATAATATTAGTATCAATATTTTATGTACATATAATATATTATATTATTAGCATAGCACAATATTAGCATTGGATATTACTATATTGTACTATACCACTATACCATAATATTATATTTAATATATAATGTATAATTAATATTATTATGTTGCATTATTATTAGTATTATATTGTATGACATTATAATATTAGTATCAATATTATATGTATACACAATATATTCTATTATTACCATAGCACAATATTAGTAAATGAAAGAACAATACAATATTTAAAAATAAAAACAGTTTTAACCAACATACAGTAAACCTATCAGGATTTCAATGGGAATTGTGGGCCTGCTTCTGGCTAGTGAGATAGTCAAGTTAAGTAGGATTGTTGTTGTTGTTGTGTGCCTTTAAGTCATTTCAGACTTTGGGCAAGCCTAAGTCTAGAACTGAGAGTGGGGGCCAGGTAAATGACCTTGGAGGGCCGCATCCGGCCCCCAGGCCTTAGTTTGGGGACCCCTGATCTAAATCATACCCATGCACCCCTGTTCCACTTTTTTGACTCCTGGTCTACTCTTTCAACCATGCCCTATTCAGTCTACTAAGCAGACTATTTTTTTACCTCTCAATCTACCTGGTGACATCAAGTGATCAGTCTTGCATTTTAAAGCTGGATTCAACTTTTCAAGTAATGATAATTTTGCCTGGATTCAACTTTTCAACTACAGTAATGCTAATTTTTGACAGAGCCCTGATCCCTAAGACATGAAAAAAATGATGGACATCTGTAGAGATTATGGGCCATTATCTTTACTTGCCAAGAGCTGAATTCCAAACACATCACCATTCTTGGGTGTTTCCAGTATAAACGTTGAACAAATCTCAACTCTCCAGAATTCATACATTCTGGCATTCTGTATAATTATTGTTACTATATGAGATTATTTCCCTAGTCCACATTCAAACTATAACAAAGACAAAAATATATGACTAACATCAAAATAATTATTAGATGAGCTGATACAGAATGAAAGTATATGAAGTTCTATATTTCCTGTTGAGCCATATAGTCACTCAATGAAAATACTGATATGAATGGATGTATTTGTGACTTATCTTACCATATTTTGACTATCTGGAAGCATGACAATTATCTGGGCATTGTGGTCCCATATCATTCTCCAGAAATCTTTAATAGTATGTAGGAGAGGATGCTGGGTAATAATGAATTCATTACTTTGATAATAACCCTGCAAAGTAAACACATTCAGTTGAGACCAAATATATTTTATCAATATTAACAAAGCAAAATTCTATTAAAAGAATTAAAAACTAAAGTTGAATTGTAGCAAAAAGAAGATCAGATGATAAAACTGTTTATATTATCCTATTCCAGTTCCAAACACAGAAAACACAGGGGGAAAAAGAAAAACCATTCACCCCCCCCCCCAAAAAAACCCTATTGTATTATTATTTTGTACCATCAGAAAGCACATGTACGGACATCTGTATTTTATGCTACCATATTTTACGCCACTTCATGTCTGTTTGAAAAAAAAGGTGGAAAATCAGACACATTTTCCTATTTGGGAGGGGAAGGAATTATGCCGTCAAGGGGAAGAAAAGACGTATAAGTGGATAAATGTCTTCTGGCAGAAGAGAAAGCTTCAATTAAGAGGAGTGCAGCAGGGACCTATTACAGTACTTTCCTCTGAAAAAGACTATTAATTGTGTCAGAACTAGACATTACTGCACAGTGGTAGGCCTCACTGAAAGGCTTTCTAATTGAAACATCCATAAACATATGCATATGAGTGATTTACACAAACACAGGAAAGATGTGTAATCCACAAAATGAGGCATCCAGAACAGCTGAAAAAATGCAGACTATTCAAATTAGTGTATAAATGAGAAAACTCACAATTTCTATTTCAACTTAATAATTTCTTACAGCCACAAACCAACATAAGACACTTACCATGATGTAGGAAGCATTGATGTAGTCTGTGCCTTCACCAGACAAGGATGATATACCAACTCTTGATCTTTCTACTGTAAAACAAACATTATGAGCTTTGATCAAGCAAATGGGCAAAATCCTGCTATTTAGTTGCTCCAGTCTGCATTGCTCCAACTCAAGCTTCAAAATCTTACTTCTTTGCATCACAACATAAGAATCCCACATCCCTTGAGGGATTTTAGAAAAAGCAGTCCAGGCAACTTTTTCAAACTTTAGAGTGAGATTACATGGATAATGAATGACAAAAGGCTATCTCTCTCTCCTCTCTTATTTCAGCAATGATGAGGTACAGTGGACCCAGGTTGGCTTCACTTCTACTGCATGGTGTTTGACTGCTACATCAGTGGTTTAAATTTACTTATGGAAAAACATTTCCTATTTTGTACTGAGGGTGGCCAGAGTGAAAACTGGGGAGGTCTCCCGTCCCTTTAATGGTTATGTAGATAAGGGAATTTCACAAAGTGTTACTTGGTTGCATTACCAGCAATATCTTCTGAAGTTTGCTGGTCTACACAACCATTCACAGCATAGGAGATATCCCCAATTTTCAATCTGGCAACCCTACATGTGCCACATCAATAATGTACAACTTAGAAACCCATTTGTGTCAAAAGTACATTAAAACTCATGCCAAGCCTTTCCCAAATAATTTCCACCCACTGTGAGTGAGGTCATGGCAATCACATTTGTACATACTCCAGAATAATTGCGTATCAATTCAGCAAATATTGCCTGCATCATATAAATATCTTATTCTCCTAATGGAGTGCTGCCTCCGTAGCCCCCTTTTAATTAGTTGCCAACACATAATGGTACATATTTAATTAGATATGAGGGATTAAATATCAGCACAACTATGGCAAAATTCACATAGACCACTAAGGATGCCACCCATTAATATCTGAAATGATAACAGGCATTGAATAGTGGCGGTGCCGTGACCATTGAGCTTTCTTTATAATCTTTAGAATCTGTGCTGATACTGGAGTAAATGGCTCACTGAGCAACATGTTAAGATTTTCTCAATAAACATACCAGGAATTATGGATGAAGTCCTGTTCTTTTCTCTGTTACTCTGCTTTAGTGCAGTAGAATAATCACACTGCTGTATATTAGATTGGCTAAGTAGCTGAAGACAAAATAAAAGGAACAGAGTTTAGTTTATGTGTGACAGGAGCACACATTTAAGTAGGATTTATGCCAGGACAACACATTATAGATTCTACTGCTTAGTGAATTCCAAATATGGTTGTTGTATGTCTTTCGGGCTGTGTGGCCATGTTCCAGAAGCATTCTCTCCTGACGTTTCGCCCACATCTATGGCAGGCATCCTCAGAGGTTGTGAGGCCATAGATGTGGGCGAAACGTCAGGAGAGAATGCTTCTGGAACATGGCCACACAGCCCGAAAGACATACAACAACCCTGTGATCCCGGCCATGAAAGCCTTCGACAACACAATTCCAAATATCTTAGGGAACTTCCAGGCAGGTCAGAAATGCACGCCAAAGCGGGTCCCCACTGCGCCGCAAAAACCTGGGCTTTTCCGTGTGTGCGTGCGCGTGTGTGTGTCTACATGCCAACTCGATAGCAATCAAAATGGCATGCAACACACCAAAGGCCCCAAAGTACCCCTAAAAACGAAAGAAAATTTACCTGGCCACCATTAAGTTCCTCCTTGTCCCCCCCTCTCCTGGCACGTCATTTCCTCATGCCAAGAGGCAATGAGAAGGAATTTAATGGCAGCTAGGTAAGTTTTCTTAAGTTTTTAGGGGTACTTTGGGGGCTGTGGGAGAGGGATTGGGTGCCATCCTAGACCTTTGGGCACCAAGAGCCCAAACGGTTGAGGTTAGCAAATGGGAACTCACCCGTGGATAGTCCCAGGACTACCTGGAAATGAGTCCCCACAGGCCCAATGCCCAATTATATCTGGGCCTTTCAGGAAGGCTCAGATATAATGAGGTATTTAATTAATTCAGAATAAGTGATGTCATTCCTAATTAATTCATTTTTACCAGGGGCATTGTTAGGACACCCCCAGTAAAAACCCAGATAGGTCCCACATTTTTAGCCTGTCTGAATGCCTAAACTATCAGTGTAGCTGCATTGGAACACATTAGCTGGATTTCTGCTGATGCTGATGTAATTACACTGCCATAGCTGCAATAATCTAATGGTAGCAGTAGGAGGGAAAAGGACACAAATTTAGCAGCTATGAAGGAAGGAGGACAAAACAGAAAGTGATTACATGGACATGACAAGTTTTGCTTGTTTTCCCTCACTACTGTTACATGAACTCGGGAAAAAATATAACCGCCAGTATAGTGCACCAACAGGAGAATGGCATAGCAAATACTTGCAGAATTGGAATAATAACATGGCTGGAAAAGCAAGATGTGAACGAAAAACTTTCAATCAATTTGCCAGCCAAAAATAGTGCAGCACAGTCTGCTACAGCATATGGGGGCAAAGGTTGAACCCTATAATCACCCTGCCCAATTTGGGCTATAGTGTGTCTTTATTTCCATACATGATAACCAAGGTCTCCTGCCTATGCCCTCAGCAAATCCTTTCAGATATATTTACCTAGCTTCAATTCAGCTGCCTGAAGATCAGAATTTGCATGCATACAAGTGTACAGCCATGAATGACCAAAAAAAAGGAAACATGGTGTTCCTACATTATGAGCACTCCTTTCTCCCCAAACATCCTCCCCAAATCTTAGCCAACAATGGGAAACCAGAATGAGACTTCAGGTTTTATTTAAATGCTGAAGTTAGCTTTAATAGCTTTATCCAATAGCTATATGATAATTTTTCTGTCAAAGCGAATCTTCTGAATCCTTGGAATTCCAGTGTCTCACCTTAAATTGTTTCTCTAATCTTGTCTTTCCCATTGCTCCTGGAATTAAGAGTGAATTTACATAGGCATGGATATGATTCTCAGGTACTTCTGTTTCTTTGCTAAGTATGGCCTCCACTAGTGCATCATGAATGAAGACATACTGTTCCTGATTTGGGAAAAGGGAAATAAACCCAGTGAAAGCATTTTAAGTGCAATGTTTATTCTAATCTAACTGCCTCCTGGCTTCATTCACATTGATATAAGTAAACAAACAAACAAAAACAAACAAGCAAAAAAGATCATATACACAGCAGCCAGAAATGTATTTTCGTTCAAACTGAAAGAAAACAGTACAACTAAATAAGTTCACCCACCTTACTTTTACATAAGTATTAACCAAGTTATGCTATTAGTTTAGCATCTATTTAGAAGGTTTGCATAATATCTAGGACAGATCTACATGGCAGATTATTTTGCTTCTAGTCTGTCATTTCAGTACTACGTAGGAGAAAACGTATAAGGAGTGCATCTGAAAAGAAGTTTATTGTTCCAATCAGTCAATTCCATTCATTTTTCAGGGTCTGCACTAACTTCATTTTTGTAGATGGCTGAAAGAAAGTCACACATTCCTAAATGGGTTAGGCATTATCTATGAAAATATGACTCATCTTCCTGTTTTAAGCTTTTTAATACTACTCAATTGTGTCCTTTATTGCAAATAAAAGGTTTTTGAATATACTCTTTCAAAAAAGAACTCTAGGGCCATGCTATTCTACACTTTGGTGCTTCTTACTAAATAGCCTCAGATGCAGAACATGGAACCTTGAGAAGAAGTGAAATAAGCTCCGGAATGGTTGTGCACACATACAGACACATGTATCTACCATTATATGAGCCTGTACATGCATTCTTGCCCTGTCTTCTAGAGTTACGCTGCAGGACCAAGCTCAAGACACCTTTAAAACATGTTTTTCAAATCTTCCTGCCTGCCTGCCTGCCTGCCTGCCTTCCTTCCTTCCTTCCTTCCTTCCTTCCTTCCTTCCTCCCTCCCTCCCTCCCTCCCTCCCTCCCTCCCTCCCTCCTTCCTTCCTTCCTTCCTTCCTTCCTTCCTTCCTTCCTTCCTTCCTTCCTTCCTTCCTTCCTTCCTTCCTTCTTTCCTTGTTGTTTTTGGTAGCTGGGCCTTAAGCTTCCAATAAAGTTTTCTGACTTTTTAAATTTTGCACATATCAGCACTTTAAAATGTCTTTTCTGAGATTTTATGATACAGAACTGTACACTAAAACATAGACAAACTACTTCTTCTTACCTCTGTTTGCACCAAATAATTCCTCTGTGTTCGTATGTGCTTTAGGAATCCAAATACATTGACAGTCCCCTCATGCTGAATTTGCTGTAACATACTATCTAACACTATGTATGTACCTGTCCTTCCAACACCAGCACTGAAAAAGAACATTAAACATTGTTATTATACTATATATTTGCGTTAATTAATATCATTACCAACAATAAAAATAAATGCATCTATTATATTAAACTATTAAACATGAAAAAATGGATGCCTTTGTGGGCAGATCTACCCACAAAGAAAGACCTTTAATGTTATATATATGGCTATGAACCATATATAGATTATGAGCTGCTTTGAGTCTCCTAACCGCTTTGTGTCTCTTTTGTGGAGACAAAAAGTGGGGTATAAATAATCAATCAAACATAATAAACATAATAATAACAACCACCACCACCACCAGGGGCTGTAGTTCAAGGCTGGTATATTAAAATGATAACTAAAAAGCACTTGACTCCTAAATGAATAGAGAAGCCAATATACATGGTACATTGGTATGTGTAATAGAGTTCACATGAGACTGAAGACATTGTAATAGTTACCACAAAAAACAATGGAAAGGTTCTGTATCTATACCTATCTATAGCTACTTGTTTGTTGTGTGCCTTTAAATAATTTCTGACTTATGGTGACCCTGAGGGTCTTCTTGGAAAGAATTGTTCTGAGGTGGTTTTCCATTGTCTTCTTCTGAGTCCAAGAGTATATGAATAGCCCAAGGCCATCTATGGGTTTCCATAGCTGAGCAGGGATTTGGACCTTGCTCCCCAGAGTCATAGTCCAAATCTCAAACCATTGCTCTATAGCTATTTATTTATTTATTTATTTATTTACAGTATTTATATTCCGCCCTTCTCACCCCGAAGGGGACTCAGGGCGGATCACATTATAACACACATAGGGCAAACATTCAATGCCCATAAACACATCAAACAGAGACAGAGAGAGACACGCAGAGGCAAGTTAACCTTCTTCTGAGGGGATGTTCGATTCTGGCCACAGGGGGGAGCAGCTGCTTCATCATCCACACTGACGGCACTTCCTCATACCAGGTCGTAAATTAGTTAATCTTGCCTCCCCACTTTTTTTTTATAAGTGGTACCTTATCTCCTACTTGATAGATGCAACTATCTTTCGGGTTGCTAGGTCAGCAACGAGCAGGGGCTATTTTTTATTTTTAATTGACGGGTGCTCACCCCGCCACGGGCTGGCCTCGAACTCATGACCTCATGGTCAGAGTGATTTAAGGCAGCTGCTCAACAGCTGCGCCACAGCCCGGCCCCATATTGCCAAGTGGCAGCTTATTCAATAGTTATTATACTGTAAACTGGCACTGTGATTCATGTTTAATATCATGAACTACCAAGCATGATCCCCTAAACCCTTTCAGCATGGAGGCTCACCAACCAATGTATTATGGTAGGGATGAACTTTGGAGCACTGGGAAACTACATCAATAGTATGGCTACTGGGAGCCTTGAGGCAAATGGTAATGATAGGACCCTGAGGGATCTCTTACATCTGTTGGGTCTCAAGGCATGCTGTACCTAGGAAAGCACTCTGGACATCATCTCCCAGTGTTCTGATCTCCCCAGAAATGCTTTAGTTGGGGTGATGCCAGGCTGTCAAAATTGGCTGGGGGTATTGTCAATTGTAATGACTATGATGATGCAAGATTATAGCCTATAGCTATCTCTATAAACTATGGCTAACATCCTGTTCTGTCTTTATGAGGTTATAAGCCAGATTTACAAATGGCAAATATTTTCATTCATATTTTTGTTTTTGCATCAGTAGAACATCTGAGGGTGCACCCTGAAACCAACTTAAAAACCAAGCATTGTCACCAGCATAGTGATTTCTGACACTGGAATCCCTGCAGCCGTCTTCTGGAAAGTGCTTCCAGGACAGGGATGAACACTTCTTCAGTCAGAGCAATGGGTTCAAATTACAGGAGAGGAGATTCCACCTGAACATTAGAAAGGACTTCCTGACCGTAACAGCTATTCAATAGTGAAATTCACTGCCTCAGAATATGGTGGATGCTCCTTCTTTTGAGGCTTTTAAGCAGAGGCTGGATGGCCATCTGTCAGAAGTGCTTTGATTGTGCTTTTTCTGCATGGCAGTGGGTTGAACTTGATGGCCCATGCAGTCTCTTTCATGATTCTATTATTCTTACCATCTCCATTCCCCTGCAGCCTAGGACTCTCTATGCTGGTGGCACTGCCTGACTTCTAAGGTGGGTTTTTGGGTGCCACGTTGGAAGACTCAAGATTCATCTACATTGACTACTTCAGTCACTTTCAAGCCAGTATTGAAGAAAGTAGTTTCACTGTGCAGATAGAGTGCATAAGAAATCTTGCAACCAGTTTGAATCCCAGATGACTTTTTCACTTTTGTGTTCCACAATGCATTGATGCATATTAAGGACTTTCTTTCACACGCGTTTGTGGGAGTTTGCTGTTTGCCTGCCACAGCCTGAAATTAGCTTCAAAATTAATTAAATGGTTTGTGTAGATGGGGGCATAGTTACAACAGTAGAGTTACATTGTTGTAGCTATGTTTCCTGCAGGATATTGATACATATCTATTTGCAAGTCATCTAATGATTAAAATGTAGGAGAATTTTGGTTAAAAACAACTGACCTGCAATGAACCACAACTGGCCCTACAGCATGACGTTTAGCATATGCTACTTTTCGGACAAATGTGAGTACTGGTAAAGTATATTCAGGGACACCCATATCAGGCCATTGAGTGTAATGATACTGAGAAACTACACGACCACCGGGCCTTCCTTTTTGGGAACCCTAAAAATAAATAATAACTGTTAGACAACAATAGAAGGAGAAAGAGAAATAAAAGTGGTTTTTATGCAGTAATTACATAAAATAACAGAATTCACACTTTGTGCTATTGAAGAAATTGAAAAGTAATTTTAAAGTAATTACTTTAAAGTAATTTAAGTTGGATCTAACATGTGCAAATATCAGTTTAAACCAATTGTCCTGTCAATGTGAAAATAGCAAATAATGTCAGAATGTTTATGAATAGAAAACAGCTAGTTCTGTATTTCTGCATTTGTAGAGCAACATATGTACATGAAGAACTTTCTCTAATATAGTATTTTCAAACACAAGCTACTTATGTTTCATATTTAGCACATCACACATGGATGCAACATGTAACAAAGCTTTACGCTACAATCCTTTGTATGTTTACTCATTAGTACTATCTGTAGAATTAGTTGAGACTGCAGTCTTAATTGTTTAATATATTAGTTGAAGCTTTCAGTTCTATGAATAGCTCCAGAATGTCATGTTGGAGAACAGAAGAGTTCCTTCCATCTATAGATGACTGAGGAAAGGTCATAATTTCAGGAAATAATGTTTTTATCTCTGCATCTTCCTTGTTGCTGTCTTTAACTCTCTACAGCTGCCTTTCAGGAAGGACATGGGGTTGTAAGGGAGATCAAAGATTGGTGTTTGGGAACTGGATGTAAACCCTTCATATTTAGTAAAATTATATATAATTGGGGGGAAAATGTGTAATTCCAAAATGTATATAAATGTTCAAACAGAAACATGATGTATATATTCAGTTTTATCATATTTATTTACTGTATTGTTATATAAGTGTTTTATTTAACTTACTATATGGTGTGTATAACGGCGCTTCATGCAGTCATGCCGGCCACATGACCTTGGAGGTGTCTATGGACAACACCGGCTCTTCTGCTTAGAAATGGAGATGAGCACCAACCCCCAGACATGACTGGACTTAACTTCAGGGGAAAACCTTTACCTTATATGGTGTGTAAGCATGTTTTATCAAGCCTTTTTGATACTGTGATATGGCCTAAGGGCTAATCAAGAAATTTACTACGACTACAAATGTTCGAACATTTACATAGGAAACTGACTGCTTAACTATTCAGGGATCACTTTTCTCCTCTCACCCATATTAACTTACAATCATCATGATTTTCTATAACAGCTTGCTCCAAACTGGGTCTTAATCTAGATTAGCTTGTATGTTTTTCTAAAATCTGTTTGAATGACTGCAATGACCATAGTACTTCTCTTAAGTATATCACATCTATTAGCCAGATTCCTAGACTCCAAACATGCTGTCATAGCTTAATGTCACCTTCCTTATCATCCCTGAATATTACAACAGAATTTTGCAATTTTCAAAACTCAGTATTTTGATGTTATTGATGATACATTAAGGATAAAAGTAACAAATCTGCAAAGTGTTACATCTGTTAATACTGACAACTTGAAAATACTGTTTCTTCAAAAAGAGGAAATTCCAATACCATTGAATTCTGAGGTCTATTTTTCCTAAATCTCTAATTATACCACTAAATTACCTGAGGAATATTTTGCAATTTTCAGATAATTTCAATGCAAATGTAGTTGTAGTCAAACTATACAAACTGAATTTAATGTGCAGTAAGGATTTTTACAGGATTGCATCCAAGAAGCAATGTAAATATTAGTCACATCAGTATAAAATTCCAATAAATAAATACAAGTATTTTATTATGACCAGCCTTTGTCATGGAAGCTCAGCTGCTGCTAATTAACAAAAAAGCTGATATCTTTAGTCTGTTTGTGTTTTAATTGTAGCAGTCATATCTGGTCTTATCATTGCTCTTGGTGCCGTTTGATAGGAGAAATGTTCAATAAATCAGTCCATCTTTTGTGATTTTCTTACAGTATCAGTGGTATGTGATTAGACTGTGACTTACCTTTTTCACTTTTGTGTTTCTAATAGTAAAATTTCTCACAGTGTAATAGGCAAGAACATGAATGCTCTTCTGTGTAACTAAAAAGTTTCCATATTCTTCACTACCGTCTGCTGGCCAGTACTGGTCACATTTTCTCTAGAAGGCAAAAGAAATAAATCAATATTTGTAAACATTTTAAACAATGCTTTAAAATTTCATTAGTACAGTAACAAATAGCATTTTTCCTTGCCTACACATTTGTAGACCTTCAGGTATTTATAATATTTTGAACCAGAGCTCTCTAAAAAGGAAATTCTAGCTACCTCACAAAACAACAAACCTAAAGATTCCACAGGACAGAGTTACGGCAATGGAAGCTATCATTGTGTAATACATATAGAGCCTCATCAGATTCACTGAAAAGGAATTCTAATACATAAAGGGAAAAAGTGATGTGATTATACCCTTCCTTTCTCAACAAGGTTTGTTATCATAACAATGACTTCTACGTTATGTTCCCAAATCATTCTCCAGAAATCTTCTGCTGTTGATTTTAGAGGTCCTTGAGCAGCAATATATGCTTTTGGCCTGTTGTAGCCCTACATTAAACAAATGAAAGACAAGTACCAATTAATACAATACAAAAGATGGCAAAATACATTTCATCCACTAAGCCTTGAATACTAAAAAAAAAAAAATCACTTCTACCAGAATATTCAGATGTACCTATGACACAATTTTCAGAATGAAACTCTTTATCAGACCCATTGTTCCACTTCTAGTATTTAATGGTAAAAGAGATATAATTGCATGATTTCCTACTAGAAAGGAAGAACATCAAAAGCATGTTCTATGATCACAGACTAAAGAAGGTCATAGAATCATAGACCTTCCAATTTCATGGATCAACTTATCTAGTATGTTTTGTGTGACAGATTCCATGCACCAAAATTTTTCTGAGCAAAACAGACCCAATTCAGCACATACAAAAATTTCTTCAGATGGGTTGATGGAAATGTTTAAAATAATGGTGGTGAATGAAGTGTACTTCTTTTATCTGAATGTTAAATGCAATGGCCAAAACCTTGATTAGGAGATGTAACTATGATGACATGACTATGATCTGACTCCCTAAAACCCACCTTTAAAACCAATTTTAAATAGATAGTAGAACAGAAAGGCTCACTTACATCAACGTAATTGGCATTAATGTAGTCAGTGAGTTTTCCATCCTTGTCTGTAAGTTGAGCAAGTTTAACTCTACTGTGATCATCTAGATTGGATGGGGGAGAAAAGTTACAATGAGCACATAGTTTAAGTAATAATCATGGTTTTTCCTTTTTTTGAAAGTGTAAGTAAAATGTAATCAGTTGGAAAATAAATATATAAAATTATTTCCCTCCCATTTGCAAAAGGTCTTGCATTTTTTAAAAACAGTGTCAGAAGCGACTTGAGAGCATACTGCAAGTTGCTTCTGCTGTGAGAGAATTGGCAGCCTACAGAGAGATTGCCCAGAAGACACCCGGATGTGTTACCATCCTGCTGGGAGACTTTTCTCATGTCCCCGCAAACTAGGGCTGGCAGATAGGAGCTGACCTCATCTCGCAGATTCGAACTGGCAACCTTCAGGTCAGCAACCCAACCTTCAGGTCAGCAGTCCAGCTGGCACAATGGTTTAACCCACTGCGCCACCGCTGTTAAGTCTTGCATCAAAAACAGCAATATATAAACAATTTATCTGATTGCTCCAATTGTGAAATTGCTATACTAGTTGCCAACTAGTCGTTACACAAAATCAATACAAGATGCTAGCAATACAGACAAAGCTCTACATTTCTCAGGACCCAAATACTTGATGCACTATGAGCCCTAATATCAACCAACGTTAGGTTGTTCTGCTGATGGTGCTCATGGGGAATATGGCCCATGAAGTACATGGCATGGCTTTCTTGGTGATGAAGATATATAATCTGAGCAGATTGATGAATGGGGCTCATGGAGTTGTCGCAATCAGAAGGTGCCATAAGTCAAAATTGATTTGACAGCAAATGATAAGATGAAAGACACCTGCATTTGGGCAATACCTAATGGCATATGGTCCTAGCTTTTGGAATATAAGCAAATGCATCACTTGTTTTAGTTTTGGTGGTTTAACAATATTTCATTATATATCAGTGAGTCTAGAATTATGATTTTAATTGTTTTAATTTAAAAAGATAGTTTGGGAGCCACATTGGGTCTGCTATAGAGAAAAGCAAGATATAAACCAGATGAAATCAGATAAATAAGTTGATGTAGCAGTTTCAATGGCCTGCCAAAGTGGCTCTGTGTGCATTCTTACCATAAATGGCAACAAACATATGAGAATACTTACAGGCAACAATATTTATGTATCTGTTCTTATTTTTATTGTCTGGATGATTAGAACTGTCTGATGTAATACCCAGATCTACAGTGCAGGTCTGGACTTCCTGAAAAGAGAAATATACATATGCTGCTGTGGATATATATCTCATTGTATATTTGGTCCCCTTCCCTTAAAATGTCCCTTACATCTTGAATCTACATATTTATAAAAAAGAAAGAAAAAGAGAAAGAAAATGTTAAATAATTCCTTACCTGGTAAAACTCTTTCAGTGTCTAATGAAGAAATGAATGCAAAAAAGTAAAAATAAATCAAATTCCACAGCACGTAACAAATGAGTAAATGTTTATATTTTACAAATACAATGAAAAGCAGGTATGGTTATGATAGAAGTATAAACATATGTAAATACTGATAATAGAACGTAGCTGGATATTTCTAATATACAGCATGCACATCAAATAAATTCACTTTGAAATATATAGTGGCACCACTAGGGAAGTGTGTGTGCGTGTGGTGTATGTGTGAACATCACAGGGTGACACCATCAGAAGGGGTGACACCCAAATGACTGTGTATAGAATTATTGTGCATTTTAAGTGTAACCCCAGCCATATCTGTCTGTCTCTCTACCTACTCACCTATCTGTTTTAGATAGGATAGGGAAGACTTAGGCCCCTTCTACACTATCATATAAAATCTAGATTATCTGCTTTGAGCTGGATTATATGGCAGTGTAGACTTATATAATCCAGTTCAAAGCAGATAATGTGGATTACCTGCTTTGATAATCTAGATTATATGGCAGTGTAGAAGGGACCTTAACAGCCCTGTAACATTTCTTTTGCTGTCTATGTCCCTGTTTAGAAAATTTCACCTTACTTTATATCCTTGTGATAATTGGATTTTGAAAAAAAATGGCTTGTTGTGGAAACAAGGATAGGCGATCAAGCTTCAGCGAAGACCCATTCCCCCCATGATAACTCTTTCAGGAGTAAATTCCATTCTGATTGGTGGATTTCTCTCAGTTCTTGTTTTATCACCTCCATTGTTAACTATGAGTCATATGTACTGCCTACATCTAAAAGGCTAAAACTTTAGGCTAATTTACTTTTGGAACATTCTAATGCATATGTTGTCTAGTCAAAGCTGTCTGCCACTGTTATGCAATTATAGTCACATTTTGAATCATATTTTTCACCTGCACATGCTTTTTTATAGTTGCTGATTTTGTCAAGTATTTTAGCTGCAATATTGTGGTATGGTCTGGTATAGGAAGAGGTCCATGGAGGGGACACCATGAGTTACTGCATTAGGTGAAACCAACTCTAGTGATGCCACTATAAATATGGTTTAGTGATTAAAAATTTAATTCAAGTCAATGGCAAAACACCAATGGAAAAAATTATTATGAATTAAAATGACTAATTCAACAGACAAGCTACCTAAAAATTCTGTTCATTTCAATATTCTACTCAGTATTCTAGTCTACAGATTATGATCTGCAGCTACAAACAGATTTGCATTAGAAATAATGCTGTATTAAAATAACAGCTCATCTCATGAAAATCATGCAAAGATTCAGTCATGCAAAAGACAGCTAAAACATGAATTGCAAATGAAGACACTAAGTGTTTAATGAGAATATTCTTAATTTAATATCAATCATTTACATTTATCACTTCTTAGTCATATCAAGTATTTAATTCATATACTGTATATTGCGTGTCTATGATGTTATCCAATGTACAATTTGAAACACAAGTGAAGCATAACAAACATCAATATTATTTTCATGTGTTATTCTGAATTTGGCAAATTACATCCTAACATTTAACCATTACATTTTAACCAACACTCCAAACACAATTTTAGCAGATATCTTTTATTCATCCACAAAGCAAGTTTAAATGCTGTACTGTACACCAATGGAGAAAAGGGATTACTGATTTTCACTTTTCATTTTCATAGACCATGTGTAACATAGAAAATTTATGCCCCACTGCAGGAGAAATGTAGACATCCCCATTTCATACATAAAAAGAAGTGTAAAAAGATATCAGAAAGTTTATTGAACCTGTTTGTCAGTTCTTTTTGTGTATTGCTTTCTGTTGCCCTTTAGTTGGCAGAATTTGAAGAGCTTATGCTTGTGGTCAGTTATACAAATGGAAAGTATAATTTGTGTCCACTGAAATTCAGGATTTCCCCCCATTTTTATAGTCAAATACGATAAATGTATGTTCTGAAGTACTTTGATATCATAGACCTTTTCATATGTTGAACTTCGTCACTCCTGTGCATCAGGTGCATCCGTTGTTACAGGGCCAGATAATCCACTCTCTGTTTTTTGGATCTCTTCTACACTGTTAAAAAAAAACCCAGATTATCTGATTTGAACTGGATTATATGGCAGTGCAGAACCATATAATCCAGTTAAAAGCAGATAATGTGGACTATCTGCTTTGATAATGGCAGTGTAGAAGGACCACAGTGTAGAAGGGGTCGCAGCTGCTCCTTTTGCAGCTGCTTGACTTTGTATGAGAGCATGCCCGAAACCAAACATCTGCTGGAAACAGAGTCCAGCAACAAGATGGTTCTTATATAATCTACAGAAGCTGTGGGTAGAACATCTGTACAATAAGAGGGTGGATTCATTGCCTTTGCATTAACAGATCTAAGAGATCCTCCTGATATCCATATATTACAACTGATGCAATTGAAAGATGTCTCTTGTATAAATGTTTGCCGATGTTCTCCCATTAGTGGGTAAACCATCCAACAGCCAATGTATTTTGAATAATAAGTTGGGTTGGGTGCAGTTAATACCCAGATGACAGACCATCAGGTTAATATAAGACATCTCCAGTTAGATGAGGACAGGAATTTCTAAAACCCTAGAGATCTGCGGCCAGTCAGGGATGACAATACTGGGCTAGATGTACCAATGGTTTTAGTCAGTACAAGTTGGCTTCCTCCTAACCACATGCCAATTTTACTAGTGCAATCACATAGACACCTAGGATTTTACCACATAGGAATATTCAACAGTACTTTCAAAGTCTGTTTCAGTTTTCCATTTTAATTATATAATATTCCATACCTCAAATTCTTCAGCAAATCCATTACTGGCATGTAAATCTAAAACATGTTTTGGGAAATGCTTTGTTGGGATTGCTCCAACGTCATCTTAATGATGAATTTTGAGAGAGAGAAAAAGGATAGAGAAAGGGAAAGAAAGAGGGAGAAGGAAATAAATAATTATTTAAAACTTATACTTCGCACAAGGTGGTATACAAAATGCAATAGCAGATGTTTTTGGAGAGGGAGAGGAAAAGACATAAAACCCAAAGATTCTATAATGGGGTGTCAAGGCAGAAAAGAAGATGGGATGTCTAGTACTTGGAAAACAAATTATACCCCCCCCCAACTGAGAAATCTCTAACTGGGGCAAAGCACACTCCTGGATGCCTGTAAACAGGATTAATCAGATTTGCGTCCAGTGGGCAAAAGATCTCCCAAGATGTTTATTCAACTGATTATTCCTGGGCTTTGTGGAGGTATCTAGCTGGTCACTATAAGAAACTGGATATTGAACTTGATGAGTTCCTATTATAATTTACAGGTGTCTTCCTTATTGCACATATAAATTGAAAAAATATTTCAAAGTGATGAAAAAACATCATATAAATCACATAAGGAATTGTTGTTTGTATCAACAGATGTTTTATCATTTAAAATACCAAGCATTTGCATGCCTCAGTCCCTGCAAAATTGTAAATTTGCATTAAAATCCATCAGTTTCTCTTTTTTTTGTACTTGAATGGATTTGTATACATGAATTGAATGAGCTATTCAAACCTACAAAACTGAACAAATAAGTAACACCACTTTCACACATTAACAAAAGAGCCTGTCAGTAAATGTGTTTTCTAATAAAAAAAGGTTTCACTCTGATGCATACTTCTGAGAAAACGCATGAGGCTGTATTCTACAAGGTAAGGAAGAAAGCAGTTACAATTACACTACACCCACTGAGACTAATAGTTTTTGATCCATTTGATTCAAAGGATGTGGTCAAGGTTGCACATTCTGGTTTCAAATGTTGACAAAAATAAAATGAAGACAGAAGTAAGTAGCACAAAGATCAACCAATCACTGTTCAGGCGACTGTCCCAATAGGGAGAAGAGGGTTCTCTTGAGAAAGCAGTTGAGTGCTACATAAAGGAGAACTTGAATGTCACTGACTAAATAAACAAGAATAGAGAAGAGCTTTGTAGCAACTCCTTATACTTTTCTAAAAGAATGAATTTGAAATAATAAGTAGAATTGACTAAAAATTTGGATAGATTCCAAGCTTCTCCCCTTTGTTTGTTTGCAGTTATGTTGGTTTGATAATAATAATAATAACAATAATAAATATATTTTATTCATTACCTGCCTTTCCTGATGGTTTGAGGCAGGGCACAACAAATTAAAAAACAAATGAACATAAAAATTCAATACATTACTAAATTCCATAGATAAACTCATACACATGAAAACTTATACAAACACAGCTGCAGAATTGACATACATTGGTAACAAAATGTGAAGAGCCAGAAATAAAAGGAGAAGCCTTTGCCTTTGTCTGTGTATTTGTGTCCCATTGTATTGTAACAAGTCATTGAATGTTTGCCTGTATCTATTTACATATACTGTAATCCACTCTGAGTCCCCTTGGGGAGAAGGGCGGAATATAAATAAAGTGTTGTTGTTGTTATTAAAACAAAACTCATGATTGAAAGTTGACTGGATAGGCCTTCAATCGAGTTTTAAATTCCAACACCTTGTTTAGCTGTTGGACCTCTTCCAGCAGGCCATTCCACAGTCATGGGGAGGCTGATGAAAAGTCGGGTTCTGGCTGGTTGGAATAGCCATCCCCCAGAGGACCTCAGTAATGTTTTTGTGGGAGCTCTTACATAAGGTTTTACAGAGAGCCGAACATGAAAATCCAAATTGCACATTATTTCTCTGGCTGCTATCTTGCTTTTCTTTGAGTAACTTACTGCATGATTGAACTCTGCATGTGCAGAAAGCTCTTGGTTAGATCTTATTTGTAATTAAAGATGAATAAATGTGTTATCAGTTTAAACCTAGTTCATAAATAGTTCATATAACAAATTGTAATCATATTACCTGATACAGGGAAGACTGGTGCCGGAGGTGAGGCTATTACTCGAGGTGATGTGTTATCTTCTAAATAAAAGTGCGCTGTTTGAAAACATTTCCTAAATGAATTAAAGAAAAAGAAAAATTTTCACACAAATGCACAATGACCATGTAAAACACTTATGTCATACACTACAGCCATGTCCAAAATACATTTTCTCAAACTCAGTTTAAAGTTTTACTAATATAGATCTTAGACAACACTACAGTGAAAGTAAAAAATAAAATAAAATACAGAAGGCATGCTACAACCAAAGTGGAGCATATCTGGGTCTCACTGATTTCAATTGGAGACAAAAAACCCACATGATATATCTCCCATAAACATCAGTGAAACCTAAAATTACTGAACTTTTGCTGTAGTATGTTGCTACAGTTCATGACTTTACAACATCAACAATATTAAAATAACATTCCTATAATGTATGCTATTTGTTTTTACCTGAAAAGGAGTCAAAAGATAAAGCAGGCATCTGACATTGTGAAATACTGAAGGCACACATATATTTCAGGTATTACTTTTTATGCTGTTCTACATATCAGGAGTATTGAAATGATTGTCCTGACCAGACTCCACTGCTAGTAGATCGTCCTTCATCGGGTTTTAGCCAACAGTTTTAGGTTGTGTTTCAAATCAGTTTTTATACTAAACTTATTTCTTTTTCTAGAGCCAATGTAATTGAAGAGAAGATATATCAATTATGAATAAACCAATCCAAAAGCTTACAATAAAACAACAAACACTCAAGGGGTAAAGGTTGGTTAATAATCACTATACCAGGACACAAAAATTGCATCCCACTAAGTGGTTTCAATATGAAGAGAGTAATGAATGATCATATCTAATCAAAGGAGATGGAGCTTGGGATGAAAATATTTACAGTGCTGCATAATGTTATTTGAATCTTCTTTCATACTCCAGATGTTGAAATAATAGCAATGGCATCTGGTAAGAGTCTATGATAAGCAATTCAAAAGACTGTGATAATCAACCACAGCTTTAAACAATAATGTATCTTCTTAATTAAAATAAATTAACCTGCAGAGAATTAAGCCTGTTAATAACACTTTATATGGGTCATTTGCTGAGTTTGAAATATTATTCACAATTGGTTAATTTTAAAATGAGATAAAGCATCAGGATAAGTTTATTATAAATTAAAACGTGTTAAATTCTACTTTACAGCAACAAAGCCAAAATATCTTTTTTTCTTCCATTTTCATCCTATTGGCCGATCCACAAATACTATTAAAAGCTGATATACTTCCATAGGTTTGAAGAATTGAATATAGAATAAAAATGTATTTAATATTTTAACAGTTTGAATCAGATCGAATGTCCTTCACCTAATTTTGCTTCAACCAACTAGTGGGAGCTATATCCCTAACAAATGACTGGCTTGCTAAAGTCCCCAATTACAGTACTTTTCTTCTCAGGAAACTGTTTTTTTTCCATATAGAAAATAGTATTTCTTTCGTGTGCAAAACAAATGCTGTCCCTGTTCAGAATATTCTATGATTAGAGACTTACTGTGAAAAAAATGTGCACATGATTGATCTGCACAGAAAAATTACGTGTTTTGTACAAAACAACCATATGGAAATTTTGCTCAGAGTGAGTCCTGAACTGCAAAAATGATTGCCAAACCAAAGTTCATCTAATCAAGTTATCTTGGCTGCTTTTCATTCATAGGGTCACCATAGGTTAAAATCAACTTGATGGCACCTCACAACAAGTGGAATTGCACTGTTTCTTCCAGTTGTGCAAGCAGTAGGACATTAGCCTCTGTGGCCCCTAAGCATGCATGGGATGTTGGTTACTAAGAAAGTCCAGGGAAGACATTTTCAGAAATGGGTTAATTCCCATGGCTGTCCAAGTCAAGCAGGATTGTATGACCCAAAAGTTTGCTTTATCCAGCAGAATCCCTAGTTTCTCCCTGAGTTCTTTCCACAGTCAAAAATAAGACAGGTTGTACTCAGGAAAAAAGAAAATAGAAAGAAGGAGTAGTCTCTTGACTAAGCAGTGACTAACTGGGCATATGCGAGGAGATCATAATGAGTCAAATTAAGAAACAAATCAAAACAGTTTTTGATCACCAGCATCATGAGGAATACATCTGCCTGTCTCTTTTTCTATGGTCCAGAACAGACCTTTACAGTAAGTAATATCTCATCTTCACACCACTAGGAATGGGGATTTGCCAGTTCCAGCTTACAGGGAAGGTAAAACTCAGGCAGGTGTCTGAATCTATAAGGGACTCACCCATTGTAACATCTGCACAGTAAATACTCCCCTGAGCAGAGACTCATTAGAAGAGAATGAAAAGAGCCACAGCGTTCACATATAACTATAGAGTGAGCTGTCTTAAGCTCAAGAGCATGGAAAGCATTAGAATCCACAGATATGTTATAGATACGCAAACTTTCAAACACCTATCCAATGTGAAGGCCATTTCTTTCTTTCTCAAGGAAACAAGGTCACTTTTGTGTTGTCGAAGGCTTTCATGGCCGGAATCACTGGGTTGTTGTGCATTTTCAGGGCTGTATGGCCATGTTCCAGAAGCTTTCTCTCCTGACTTTTCCCCGTTTAAATTTATAGGTAATTTTTAAAAAAGATAACTGCTGCAAAGCCCTTCTGCCAAATACAACTTTAGCTGGGGTATAATAGCCAAGTGTAATATTTAGTAAAGGTTGAAGTGCTAGACTGTGTGACCACTTTGCCTGTTGCAAAGAAAGTACAGTATTAGTTTTAAAATGTGAAGCTAAATGTTGAGGCTTGGGATTCATCAATAAGCTACCTAAGGAGAAGAAAGCAACCATCTCCAGCGAGTAAGGAAGGAGATGAAATTATATATAAATTGAAATTATATATAAATATACACTCTGCAGACTCTCCTGAAAGAATGAAGGGACCTTTGGATGGTCCAATACATACAGGTATGTGGTGATAAAATATGTTTCTTGTTTAATGCCAATCATTATGATGAAGCTAATTTGGGTCTGGATATAACTCCTTGACTAATAAGCCCTTCGATAGCATAAGCAATCCCCTACCCATTGTGACACTAGATTCAAGCACTGGGATGTTGTTTGGCATGGTGGAAACCAGTATGACTAAACTAGTTATAGATGCTAAAAACATTACATCCATAACCATGTAATGATTTCATAAATATTTTATTATATTATATAGAGAGTGTTGTGTGCATTCTTGTGAACTTCATGCACCCTGAAAACAATTGAGAACAGTTTATAATATAGGCAACTTGATTCTATTTTATACTGTAAAGTACAAATATCAGTCATTAAGATGCATATTAATGACCCAATGCATCAAGAAGATGAAATTTAAAAAAATCCTATTAGAACTTTGACAAAAACCTATTAGAAAAACTGAAGCATTTCAATAATTATATATCATTTGGTGATACAACAGAACTGTAACAAAAATGTTAGTGACCTCTTGTGGTCAATACAATTTATCTTTCAGATTAACAAAAAGAGAGCTACAATATCTATTTTGTAGTACATATAAAAGACATGAAAGATTAAACTTCATCTAAAAAACATCTAAAGGGATATTAACATTAATGGGATATTTGTTTTATTTTAAAAATCAAGGTTACCAAACTCTGTATTTTCAAGAAAGGAAAACAAAATGAACACAATGTCATCTGAAAAGAACAAGGATCAGAACACATGTAGGATTACTAAAACTACACCATGCAATCCTGGTCTTAAACTGTAGAGCAGCCTTTTCTTTGTAAAGATGAGAGATTTAAAATGCTGTTTACCCTCAAAGATAAAACCTTTTGGAAAATGAATGTGAACAGTCATGTAGAATGCCACAAAGCTATAAGAGAAGCTTGTCACCAAAATTATGGTAACTATAAATCCCCTCAGCAAAATCCCGAACAATTGTCTAGGAAATGTGAAGTAAAAGTTAGATGTGCTACACTTGGAATGCTTCTTTTTTATGTGGTAGTTTATATGTATAGACACTTTATGACTATTTATGGCTGAATGTGTGAACAAATGTAATTAGCAGGATATAGTCAAATGAAATCAGGCTGTTTGTAAGGGCAATATGTAGTGTTATATCTGTGATAGTAATCCAAATATACAAGTTATCACCTGATGTTGACATAGTAAAGCCATGTGTGAAATAGTAGTAAGTGAAATATTTATTATTTTTAAAAATAGGAGGCAGAAGAGAAATATAGCAATGGTGTATTTCTGTAGCACAACACAATCTCATTTTGTTTCAGGGCTGTCAAAGCATCATCACTGAATGATAGGAAATACAAATAGTTCAACATAAATTTTGATCCTATTGTTTCATACACCAGCTAACAAAAGATAAGAGGTGGTTACAATGCCTATATGCTGTAACATCACTCTCCAGTTTTTATGTAGTTTTGTGAAGCTCAAAATGGTTGCTTGTTCTCCACTCTGTAGTTTTACCAGATAGGAATAATTTGGTCTAAGAAGCTACATTTCAGGTCAAACTTAGTATACTTTCTGACAGGCTTTCTACAGACAACTGATCAGCCACTGTTTGAATACAATGTTGGACTAGGTAAGCATTCAGGTCTAGTGCGGCTCTCCTATGAACTTCAGTAGCCACAATTGTCGATGCTAAATTCAAACAGACACTTGATTCAAAGCACTGACTGTGGGCAATATCATATATAATAGAAGCCTGCTTTTTGCACAATACACAAACTTCTTGATTAGACTACTGGCAAATTATGACTTCATCCAGTTTTCATATATACATGGTTTTAACTTTTTTATTTGTTTCATAGCTTAATGTGCTTTAGACTGTAAAACAGTTGATACTGTTTCTAAATAGTTTTAAATTGCTTAAGATGAGCCTTATTTATATTCTGCTCTATCTTCCTGAGGGGATTCAATGCAGATTACAGAATACATATATGGCAAACATTCAATGCCATTATACAATTAACAACAATGACAGACAATACATAGACAGAGGCTTTATATCCTGAAATACAGGATGCAATATTAATATCTGAACAAATGAAATAATAATAACAATGTGCCGCTTTAGCCAAACCATTTGGACTGAATACAATTGTTATTCTGAAATAGAACAGATCCACTGAGGAACATTAATGCACCACTGATTCAATAGACATACCCGAACTGGGTATATCAATTGAACTTAGGTCTGTGTGTTGTGCTATCACAGATATAAAAAGGGCTATGTGGGTTGTGAATAAAACTTACCTCCAGTATATAAGTATAGCAACAAGAATCACTAGACAGATGAAAGTCAGGGCTGAAACGACCACAAGGGGTATAACAGTCTTCGGTTCTGGGAGGCCAATACGCGACTGAAGGCTACTATTACTTGCCTCTGTAGTCAGAGAAAATTGAAACAACTTTAAACTTTGGTAAAAATTCACAGTGTAATTGGCCATGCTTTCAGAGTCCTAGGCACTCTCACTTACCGTTTTAATTCTTTTAGCAAACATTGCAATAAATATTTGCAAACCAGTATAAAGAAAATAAGCAGGCAGATGGCAAAAGCAGAAGATAAAAGCATAGGATTCTAAGCACCCTACAAGTGCAAATTTTCATTTTACAGCTACTTACAATTATATTTTTGATTAACAAATAGAATAACGGAACAGACTTATTCAGTGTTATATCAGCAAGCAATAAATATGTCCAGAATAATGAACAATATTTGAACTGCAGACATATTTGTCTTAACCTAACAATTGAATTAGGCATTATTTTATTGACTATCAGTAGAAAGACTATAAAGAGAATAAACTTCACATTGTAACCATGACTTCAATGACAAATCTCAACACACGCATACAGAATGCTAACAATCAGCTGTGGTGTATATTGACATTGAGAAGAAACTATAAATATTACACTGTGCAAACATCAGTCTCATAAAACATATAAATTTTTAAAAACTTGTTAAAAATAGAACTGCTTTTTTTTGCTTGCTTTTAAAGACAGATTTAGTAACAGCAACCAATAGTATGGGTACTTGCCCGCCTTATCATATTTGTGCATACTGTACTTGGAAAAAAAAGTTCCCTTTGTTTAGAATCAAGTAATATCTATGCAACATTACTGAGAGAAAAGGAGATAAAAGTAGAACAATTTGACCTTATATAATTATAATCTAAATAACAAAACTCACTAGAATTCATAGTGCACCTTAGATCTCTAAGTCAGTTGAATTTCTAGGTAACTTAAAAACCATTTGACCAAAACTGGAAATACAAATGAAGTGTTAGATTCTCACTTTAACATTACAGTACTAGAAGTTTATTCATTCTGCCTACTTTCTGTACTTAACTTTAAACCTGATCCTTTCTTCGTTACCATATAAACATATGAAACATATCTTACTATGGAAAGTAGATGTCTGCAACCAATGAAATAAAGGAATGGCCCGCAAGAAGTTCTGCATTTGAACAGGAACATAAATGGCATTTGAAGTGGGAAACCAATGCATGGGAAACCAAAATATTCACAAGCTTCCCAATACACATTTTCTCTATTTACAACAAGATACATAAAATTTAGTCTTAATAATAGTCCATGTACTCTGAAGCCCATAAGATAATATTTAACATGTGTAACATGGGTTTTACAGGGGAACAACCTTAAGTATTCCAGTCGGATTCCAAGACAATAGGCATCACTCGCAGAAACAATTCACAAAACAAGAAAATATATTATTGCATCAAAACATCATGACAGTGCCATACTAGCTTTTTCTCATTTTTACTAAAATACTAATTCTAGACTTTTGAATTAGCACTAAGACAGTCCTAATTAGACAGTGTACTTGTACACACTCCCAGGTGAATCTGAAAAAGTCCCACATGCAAATGCAGGGGACTGTGGGATTCAGCTGAACAATATGGTTTAGGTCCTGCTTTTGCTCTTAGTTGGTTTCAATTGAGAAAAAGATGAAAGGTATGCATATTTTTCTGCCCAATTTAACCATTGGTGGGAGTATGCTTGTCTCTATTTTTAGTATGGTTTAACTGAAATAATAAAACTTTATTTGTATCCCGCCACCATCTCCCCAAAAGGGACTTGGGGCGGCTCACGAGTACTCATTAGTGCAACACACACAAAATACAGAAGTTACATAAACATATAAACCAGAACAATAAAAATTTGCACACAAAGTTTATATAAAACAATCTATAAAACCCTTACTGAATAAAATTTATTCAGTAAAATGCAACAAAGGCTGCGGATATAAACAAGCTGCATACAATATCAGTCCCATAAAATGCTAAAGTGAAACCACCACTAAGTCCTCGAATGCAATGATTACAGTATTAGACATGGTCAAAGGCTTGTTTAAAAAGCTATGTTTTCATATGTGTCTGGAAAAATTGGAGAGTGGGGGGACGGTCTTATCTCTCTAGGGAGGGCATTCCAAAGCTGGGGGGCCACCATCAAGAAGACTCCCTCTCTCATCCCCACCAACCATGCTTGAGGTGGAGGTGGGACCGAGAGGAAGGCTTCTCTGGCAAATCTTAGTGCCCATGCCAGTTCATAGGAGATGCGGTCACAAAGATAACCGTGTAGGGCTTTGTAGGTAATAAGCTGCACTTTGTATTGGGACCAGAAATTTATCAGCAGCCAGTGGAGTTGCTTCAATAGGGGTATGGTATGTTTCCTATAGATAGCCCCAGTTAGTAATCTGGCTGCTGATCTTTGCCCAATTGCAATTTCTAAGCCGTTTTCAGAAGCAGCCCCATGTAGAGTGCATTGCAGTAATCCATTCTAGATGTAACTAAGGCATGGACCACCGTGGCCAAGTCAGGCTTTCTGAGGTACAGTCGCAGCTGGCGCATAAGTTTTAACTGTGCGAAGGCCCTCCCGGTCACTGCTAACACCACACTGACTTGCCCTTAAATGCAAGCTCTGTTAAATATTTATGTGGGTGATAAGACTTTGCCCCAAAAAATGAGGATAGGTTTCCTTCATTTCTGATCTTCAGTCGTCTAATATCCCACACTGAAGGATGGGAAGAAGTTCATCAGATAGGTTTGTAGATTCCTCTTTGTAATTACAAAAGTTGCACATTTAAACCCAATAACTGACTTTCATCTCGTATTTATTGGGTGTAGAGACAAAAAATTATGATCCAACTCAGTTTTGCCATGGCCACAAAATCACTAGATCAGGCATCCTCAAACTGTGGCCCTTCAGCTGTTTGGGCCTTCAACTCCCAGAATTCCTGACCACTGAACAAGCTGGACAGGGCTTCTGGGAGTTGAAAGGCCACAGTTTGAGAATTCCTTCACTAGATAGTCTGAGGATTTCACAGTTCTATATTCCATGAGTAGAGCAATATGTATGTTTGAGGGTTCCCTTTCTTAAGAACTACCAAAGATAATGATCATGAAGTCTTTGCCAAGCAGATGCTATAGCAAGAATACAAATCCTATATTGTTCATGAATGACAGGAAAAACAGGCTAGACTATGAATTCACATGTATTAACACAATAAAATAATTCCTGTGCTCAACAAAGAAAGATTCATAGAATTTGTATATTAACATTCAACTTCTATTGCTGTTGTTATACTATTATATTATCCAGGTGACTGCAAAAGGGAGCACTAGAAAGAGAAGGATAGTCCATTTTAGGGGGGGGGGGGTGAAGAAGGAAAACCATATTCCCCATTTTTGCTGGTTATTCCTCCCCCCACTTCCCATTTCATGAACCAGGGTTGTTTCCACGATGAGGACATGCCCCACCACATAAAATGGAATATTATTCTCTATCTAGCACCCCCTTTTAGCCTCTGCCCAGATAATGAAACAGTACCGCTGTCATAAAAAAAGAGAAGAAAGTTAATTTATATCTCTAGTTGATTAGCAAAAGATTTCCTGTAGAAAGCACTCATTTTAAATTGCTGTTATGATAAAAGCAAAATAAGGAGCATGTCAGGAGGAAATAATTGTTCACGAAAGTGCCCTAATGAGAAAGAAAGATTTGAGGCTCAATTACTAATTTCTCAAGCAATATAACATTTAGCCATTTTAAAGTCTCACTTTAGAGCTTCTCAGTGTTGATGGCAAATAAAGTATTTACTGTCAATTTATTAACAATCTAGAAATACCATGTTATCATTTGTAATTACATTTTGTTTTTAAAAGCCCAATTTTTCTTTTAAATTTGGGGCATAAAGTATGTCAACATTTTAGTTGCTTACTTTTAAGCTATGTAGTACAATATGGCCTCAATGAAAGAAAAAGGCACAAAAGTAACAGAAGAAAAATGTATGTCTCTGTATCTTTGTTCATATATTTGTGACTAAAATGTCTGAAATCAATTTATATAAGACTATATCCTGATAAGGTTTCAGCATTCTTTCCAGGCACCAAGTGTTTTCTGAATATGAAACAAAATATTTAGCTGGGCAATACTGCCCTCTATAGGGAATGAATATATAGAAAAATAAGGAAAATATGCACACTGTATGTATTAGCCTGATGAAATTTAAAGTACTCAGAAAGAAAATTGTGATCCTATAACTGTCAATGCTGTTTTGTTTGATTGGCAGATGTCTATTTAGGTTATTTCTTGCTGTGTCACTTCAACTTAAGTTTCCTGGGAAAAAGAAATACCAGTATAACCAGAATATGATAGTAATCTATGATACGTACTTAGAACACCTAAAATAGACCTTTCAATTGATTTTCCCCACTCAAGTTAGCTGGTATACAACAGAATAAACAAAACTATTGATCTGAGTTGAAATGAATATACAATATGATAAACAGAGCTAATGATAATTATAATAATATTAATGACTGTAAATGCATTGAACATAAAAATAACTAAAATGACATTTCCCTTGCTAAGATTAAGGTGCATTTATGATTTTGAAAGTTTCATGTTACTTGAAGAATATACTATAAGCCATAATTAAAAATCACAGTGAATTAAAACTAAACCACATTTTCAGAACATAGACAATTTCTAAGTGGAAATATTTCTGGATATTAATAAATGTATCTGATACTGCTGTTTTAACTGTCATAAGTCTAACCGCAGTATATTGAGCAGTGCAATTATATGCATAGCTACTCAGGAGTAAGACTCACTGAGTTTAGTTGGAACAACTCAAAGATAAATGTTAATCTTCAGGATAAAACTATCTGTAGTTATCTGTTAAGCCTGAGGTAAAAACATTTAAATCAGAAGTCACCCACAGTGCAAACTGGGGAGGGACAACATCTCAAAACATCCTCTGCTTGGACTATGGGGTGCATACAGTCAGTGCCTTTTAAAAAGACATATATTCTTGCCAAGGCATTGCCTTCACATCTAGCACCAGGAGATGCTGTCATTGAGAAATTGTACAATATATGACCATAACTAACCTGCCTCTGAAACGTTGAATACTGATGAGTCACTATTGACAGATGCTACTGATGACTGCTGTGATCCAGAGGTTAAGTCTGAGTTACCTGCTCCACCTACCCCTTCAGAGTCACGGTCATTAACATCAGAAAAACTGAAATCTGTTGAAGTCTCATTATCATTAATACTATCTGAGGTGCTTTGACCTGAACCACTCTCTTCATCACTTGTAAAAACTGCCCACGATTTAGATTCTGGTGCTTTTTTCAATGGCTCTCTAAAAGTCTGGATTTGGTTATTCAATATGGCTGAATCACTGTGTTTCTTAGTCTTCGTGTTTGAAGCCACAGCTGGGACTGATGGATATTTCAGCTGGTCCATCTCATTAGTTAGTGTATGATGCAATAAGGCAGTTATGGTTTTCTTCTCTTCTTCTTCAGATGTTTCAAAATGTGAATTTGTAATTAGGCTATACTGATTGTTTGTACTATCTACCTGTGTATCTGGCTCATCTACCTCTTCTTGAGTCTCTCTATGGGAAAGACATCTGTGACAACCATTCACTGGTATACCACTATCATACTCGTCATAATCTTCATCAACAATAGAGGACCACAAATCAGTAATAGAACTGGTTGTTGTGGATTTCTCTGTGACTACTTTAGTGGGAACTAATAACATTTTAAAAATTGTGCTGGCTTTGGTTCTAGCAGAATCAACTGTAGTAGAAATCTGCATATCTGGTATGCTTCTAAAATTATGCTTAATAGAATCAGAAATTGTTTCAGGCACAGGAACGGTAACATCAACAATATTAGTACTTGCAGAAGAAGTGAGAAGTACATCCTTTTGAGAAACATTTGGAAGATTACGGTTATTAGCAGATGTGGCTACATTTGGTAGTGTATCAGTTGGCAGGACAGGGACAGCCATTGTGTTCACCACTTTGAAGGAAGGGACACTTTTATTTTCTACTCTGGTCGACTGATACGACACTTCATTACTGTACAACGAGGGAGCATCTTGGTGTATATCTTCACTGTTCGGCAATCTGGGAGAACTGTGTTCATCACTGATATAGCCAAGAGTGAAACCTTGCAAATTTGTGAGGCTACTGGTAGTATATGATGTATTTACAGCAGATGGCGCTGATGTGGAATGCATTTTTGTATTATTTGCAGCAGAATCTAATGTCATTTGGTCAAATACAGAACTACCATTATTAGGCCTCCTGTTATTTTCAGTCAATACTGGATTGCTATAATCAGTTATAGGTGATCTAAGCTGTTTATCATCATCAGAAGACTGAAAGGAAGTTTGCAGCAATGCATTATTTTTTAATGTAGCTGAAGCTTCATAAAAATACTGCTCGGTGGAAGGATGCAAAATTTTGCTAGAAGCAGGGGTAAGAGAAGCTGGCTGTGAGAATACATTAAGCAGAGGCTTAAGCAAAGTGTCGTCAAAGGCTGGCGTTGTAACATGCAAAGGCTGAATAGGGACATGACTTTCTGAAAGTTTTCTAGCATCATAATCAAAAACCTTATTAACAGGAAAAGCAATTGATACTGGAAGGACTCCCTTTGCACTAGAAACAGTAAGAAGGATTTCTTGTAAAGTTGCATCCTGCTTAGTAATCTCATCATTAGAAACTGTTGTTGTAAGTTCAGCCATTTCAATTTCAGCAAGAGAAGGCATTTCACTGAAAGAAGAAGAAATTTGCAGTTCCTTGTCAGATCCATCTATTGCACCATTTTTTGGAGGCGTTTCAACATCACCAGTATACCCAGGTGTGCTGCTTATCAATTCACCTGAAGAATCATGCGAAGAAACTTTAAGCATTGGCAAAATATCTGTGTCAGGCAAAAGGGATTCACTACCAGAATATGCTTCAGACCAATCCATTTCACTAGAAAGAGACCTAGTAGGCTGAAGCAAAGAATCAGCTTGCGAGATTGCAGAAGAAGGTTTATGCATCAGCACATTGCTATAGCTGCTAAATAACGGACCCTGGTGAGATGTGTCAACAGACTCATGCACAAATTCTGAAGGATAATAGGAAGCAGCAACAGTTTTGAGAGAGCTCATATTACTAGACAAAGCATAAGTAAGTTCAGACATTGTAGGCAGTACATGCATATTTGAACTACTGCTGGATGGTTCAACTTGAGACAACAATTGAGTTCTATCATGACCAAATATCAATGTCTCTGAAGCTGCCCCGACTGTCTGATGTGATGTCACATCAGAAAACTGAGTGAGGCGTGTCTGCATTAATGTGCCAGCCTCTGGCAGTGTCAAAGGAGCATGCATGGACACCTTATCATTCTCAATAGCTGGAGTGGCTCGTGGAAATGTTTGCGAAACCATATACAGATGGTGAAACACTTTACTACTGGAAGAAGCAGAGGAAAATGGAAGCAAAGGCACATCATCATAGGAAGACAAGGTGGATTCAAATGACACACCAACACTGGGAAATACAGGCGTAGCATGCAAGGTCACATCACTACTTGATGCAGCAGGGAAAGTGTTGAGCATCTGAGCGTCAGACAATAAAGGGGTGACTAGAGGTAACACTTCACTACTGTAGGAAGGTTGAAGTGGTATCTCACCATTATACACTGGTTGTGTTGTCTGAGAAAGTACCTCATTGGCAGAAGAAGCAGAGCCATGTTCTTCAGAATTTGAAGAGGCAGAGTAAGGTAACAACTCAGTAGGGGAGAAAGCAAAGGTAGAAGTATGTGGCAATTCTATATCCACGCCTGAAGACTCTTGTGACACCAGTGGACCACCAGGATAAGGTATGGTTGTAGGATTTGGGGAACTAACGTGAAAAAGCTGTTTGGTATCCAATGGAACAGCAGTAGCATCTGTGCCATTGTGATACCACAAATTTCCATTGGCTTCAAGCACCTTCTCTGCAGAATCTTCAGCACTTGGAGGTGTTACATCTTCTGACAGAATTTTAATATAGTCTTGAGAGAGATCATCATGCATTTTTTCTGGGCTTCCTGAACTAACAATGCTTTCTTGTGCTGTCTCCACAGTAACTAACCATGAAGGAGAGGTGGTATGAGTAGAACTCCAAGAGTCATCAGTGTCTGGATCAGGTTTAAAAGCAGATACCTCTATATCATCTTCAATACCATCAGTAGTAGGTGCTCTTGCCTCATTGTCAGAAAAAGCATGTGCATACTCTTCCTCATTACCTTTGGTGGAACTACTTGTAGTTGCTGACTGAGATTCAACAGAATCATCCTGTTCTTTCTTTGGTATTTCAGCAATAGATTCAGAAGTTGGGTGAAAAAATGTTTTGGACTGGTCGTCTTTTCCATGAGCATCATCCTCTCTTGTTACATATTTGTGTGTTCCTGCTTCATTGAATTTTGTTCCCATTCTTTCCTGATCGTAGCTAGATGTAGTAAATTGGAACTCCATTTTCCTTATTTGATTCGTCATACTATCAGTGCTGGAAATTACGGCAGCTTCTTCACCCACTCCTTCCCTTGTCTCTTCTAGTTCATCTTCCTCCTTTGAAAACAAAGCATACAGAGAACATTCTCAATGCCTTTTCAAATGACATCTAAAACAAGGAAGGCACAATATAAGAAAATGCTATCTTCTGATTAATTATGGTGGTAACATTCCCATATATTATGGCAGAAATTACTGCAGAAAAACTCCCATAAATTACTGTAGAAAAATGGCAATTGAAATCGTATATTTAAAAATTAATAACTAGCATTACATGGCAATTTGTCTAAACCTTTTACATATAATATAACACAAGGGATTGTAAGATAATAGTGATTATGAGTACGTAAATTATTTTGTAGCTACATCATGTCAAACTATACTACAGAAAAATGTCATAATTATAATTCTTCTGAACCCTCAATGTTTCTGTATGCAAATGTTGTTGGCATTTGTTCAGTGCTGGAGAATTTCAGCAGGTCCAGAAAAAGAGAGATACGGCACTTCACTGAACATAAGATTTCTTTAGCATAAAACCATAATCAGGTATTTTTTTTCTAAACTTGGGTCCAGACATGTTAATTTTCCAGATCTTTGCTGATGTTTTGGCAGTAGGGACTGCCATCTAAGATCACCACGGATTATGAGATGGCATCCTCACAGCTATCCTGCACTCCTCAGGCAGTCCAGGGAAGTGGGATGGCAGTGCCTTCCTACCCTACCTCACACACCCCCTACCTCAAACCTACAGGAAATTCTCCTTACTGTTGCAGTAAGGTCTGGAATTTCTAAATCTCCATCAGTCAGGACATGATGCAACTTTGGAGGAGGGGAGATGGCTTAATGTCTGAAAGCTGGTCGTGTCCTGACTGATGCAGATACAGGAAGTGCAAACTCTGCAGTAACAGTAAGGAGGATTTTCCATAGCTTTTGAAGGGGGAGTGATCACGGTGTAGGGAGGGTAGTAATGTTTTGATCATGTCCAACCCTGCTGAACTGGGTTTGGCATGGCTGTGCTGTGTTGTTGGTCTCCCACCATAGAGGTGGCTTAAGGGAGCCTAGTGCAGACAAAATGTGGTTCAGAACTGACTTTCTTTATGCCGGTTCCAGTTATGTTTTGTGGCTGTGTGGAAGCCCCAAAGTTTCCAAGCTTCTGGAAATGGGAACCAACAAAGTAGAGCAGGGTAGGGAAATTTAGATGACAGAAAACGCAGTACTGCAGCCATATATCCTCTATAACAGTGGTTCTCAAACTAGGGTCCCCAGATGTTTTTGGCCTTCAACTCCCAGAAATAACAGCTGGCAAACTGGCTGGGATTTCTGGGAGCTGTAAGCCAAAAACATCTGGGGAATCCAGGTTGAGAACTAATGCTCTATAATTCAGTTAAGCCTCTTTAGTATCTCTTACATTAAGTGGTAGAAAGCAAACTATGGCCCTTTCTACAGTGTCCCAATATCCAAGGATCTTATCCCAGATTATTTGCTTATCCCATATTATCTGGCAGTGGAGACTCATATAATTCAGTTTAAAGCTGATAATCTGGGATCAGATCCTGGGATATAGAGCAATGTAGAAGGGGCCTTAGTTAGGAGAACGAAGCTATGTTTCCTCAGGGTATTCTAACAAAATACCATGGGGCTAAGACAACCTTGTGATCGTAGAATCTGGAAATATAACATATTATTTAGTTTATGTTAAAAATCAAAAGGTGCACACTGAATATTGTTACATTCAGGGATCACATATTAGAATAGTGTAAGTGAAGAATATGCAGATGCAATACCTCATAATCTTCAGGCATTCCAGGAAAGTCAATTTCTATAAAATAAAATAAAAACATGCACTATATAAACTATTATTTGAATCTCACAGAGGCATCACCTTTCTAAGAAATATCATCACAAAATCCATGGAAGCTTTATATACACATACACACACACACACAAAGTAAAATCTGTAACTACAAAAGTCAATTGTTTCTCGAGAAATGTGAAGGTCATCCAGTAAAATTCTATACTTCCCCTGGAGTTACCACTTATATACTAGAGGACCTAGCAAAATATTGGAGAAGATACTGCTCTAAGAATTTCTATGGTATGCTAGAATCAGAGGTCAGATAAATAAATGGTGTCGGACATATCTGTGGTTTCAGATTGCAGTCCAGCCAGGACTATATCCCCCATGGATGCAAGGGTCTTACACTATGGTAAATATTAAAATATATTCTAAGCCTTTAAAACCTGCCCACAAGGCACAAAATCTGCATTATGTGCTGCATTTTTTTGAGTTTGTGATGGATTACTGAATATGATTCCATGCTTCGGTTTTAGACAAAGTTATTTCTGAGGTGTTAATTTGAAAGAAATGTTAATATGAGGCATTTTGGAGAAATGAAAGGAAATGACAGCATAACAATGATTGATGGACAGGGGAAAAAATCCACTGTTCATCAGCAAGACATCTGTATATGACACCCTTCTGTGGTGTTTTCTAATCACACCCTCATAAGCAGCATGTGGATGGATGTGAGTGGAGATTTTAAAAAGCAATATGTTGTTTAGTGTTGGATGAGCTACTGTCACCATGTCTCCTGGCACATTTTTCTTTGCTTATAAGCAACTGGGCATAGAGTCGAAGATGGGGAGAATTGTAGCAGAAAGGTTATTTCTGGGATGTTAATTTGAAAGGGGATTTAATCCTTTGCTCCACGTAGTTTAACTCCCACCCCATTGTTATTTGCTGTGGAAGGAAGTTAAGAAAAATACATGTACCTATGTAGGTCTTTGGGAGTTTGCTTTTGTGAATGTGTATGACAGAGAGTCTGAAATCTGGGAGGTGGATAATGTTAAAATGTTGAGACTCCTTATTTTGAAGTCTTATCTCATTCCCTTCTGATGTTATGTCTTCCTATTGTGAAGAACTTCACTGTTTGGCATGAAATTAACTTTCTGAACTGAAAATATTTGTACTTATTTCCTATAGTGAAGCACTTGTATATGTGATTTAAATATTTGTCTGTAGATATTTGTTCAGTTTTTTTTTGGTCTGTTGTTTGTCTTCAACAGTTTTCTGATGTCCTAAATGGTGTTGCTTTATAGAGATGCAGGTTGTAAACATGTGAATAAACCATAATTTAACACCAGTGATGCTATGGGAAATGTTATCTCATATTTTACTCTTACTATGTTTATACTTTGGTTGTGTGTGTTTATAATAAATACATTAAAGATTTTAAAGAATAAATAACAAAGAGCCTTGTTATATTAACAAACAGGCAAATGCTCCACAATTATGGCAGTTTTGGATTGACGCTGCCATATAATTCAATTTCTGAATCCAGATTATCAGCTTTGAAATGGATTATATGAGTCTACGCTGCCATATACTCCAGTTCAAAATGGATGATCTGGATTCAGAAACTGTATTTATGGCAGTATAGATGTGGCCTAAGGGGAGATTTGTGTTGCTGGAATCCTCCAGGAGATCATGCAGACTGCCAAAAATGCACACACACACACCCTCCAAAATGGAAGTGGCAGCAAGATCAAATTATGGTTATGAGTTACTTTAAAAAATAATGTTGAAATAGTTCACAGCATTCCTGTAATCTATGTACATTAAATAAATTATCTTCCTGGAAGCTCCCAGAAGAGGTAATTCATCCCTTTGTGGTCAAAATAACAGCAAAAAGATAGTCCACGGTGCCAGGGAGGGAGGACACCTACATGTGACTCAAGGGCAATACTTAAAAAATACATATTCATTCAGAAAGATGTTTTTCATACAGACACTTTCTTAGTTTATCTGTCCAAAGGAATGAATGAAGAAATAAAGCAGCAATTTCTAGGATGAAAGTTAAACAGATTCAAGTTATAGTGTGTAAAAATATGGTAGGATTCAAAGACAATCCTGGTGAAATTGTGTGAAAAGGAGATTGCACAATGACAGCCTTTTCTCCAAAAACCTGCATATAATAGAGCAATTTAGAAGCAGAAACATAATCACACACAGAATATATTAAGATTTTTTAATGAAAAAAAAGTCTTACCTGTTATTTTCAGAAGTTTAGGAGGCTAGAGACAAAATAGTGATGATATTCCCTGGCTTCTCAATTGTTTGTAATTAACATTTGATGCCCATGAAAACTGTATATTCGTAATATATATTCAACAGATAGTAAACAAACTTTCTTTTAATTAAAAAGAAGAACAGCCATCATTAGATTATGTTAGCTTCAAATCTTTTTGATTTGGTTTTTCATCCTTTCTAGATTTTTTGTTTTGATTAGTTTTTTGTGGCACTCAGTTTAGGTGTACACTTCAGGCAGAACAAATACCTTACCAAAGGGAATAGTACAGATGAGTGGTTCAAAAAACCTCATGAATGAAAGAGTATAAATGAATCAACATTTTTAAATTTATACATTTACTCACTTTGGAAAAAAAAAACTGTGCCGTTATTACAACACACTACTACACCCACACTAACTAATGCCAATTCAAAGCAGCATATGTATTTGGTAATATTTTTTTTTGGTGGAATTTCATTTTTCTTGTCTGTTTCATCTGTATGTTTGTTTCCAAAACCTAGTACATTTTCACAGTACATATTTATAGTGCTGTGATAATGGGTTCTCTCATAATTTGAGGGGTATAGTCTCCAGTCTTATGGAGTGTATGAACATTGGACCAAACTATACAACATCATTGGTTTCTCATAAACAGGATACATTTTGTTTCTGTATTTAATATGCTGTTTCAGTATTAATGTCTGGCATCCTGTAAGTGGCACATGGAGGCTAAGTCCAATTACACTTATGGTTTTTTTTTTGCTGCTATTGCTGGATTGGTAAGAATTTTCTTTTACCCTCTCACAACAATCAGATGAAACCCTGTCTTTTACATGCTGCATTCCCTCCATTTATTTGCTGGCGGGCCATAGGGGAGCAGTGATGGTCCAGATATGTGCCTTTTGCTGGAAATATGGTAATGAAATACCTCCTGAAATCTCACAGGGGCCTTCAAGAGGTCCAGGAGGATCACGTTGTTAATGTACATCCAGCAAATTTTGGTAATGCTCCATAAAATTCTTCCTATGGAACTTGTTTGTCATTTACTGTCTGTGGCTTTACCTATGATTGAGCTTTGAAATTCAGAACTAAACCAAGACAATAATTATCTTATTCTATTGTACAATGGGGGGAAAGACTTTGGCCGCTTCTAGAGTGAATAAAATCCTACATTGAAGGCACTAACAAACAATTAGGCACCATTCAAATATGTGCAACTGTATGGCTGGAATTCTGTAGGCCAGTCCCAACTAGAATAAATCAATTGATTCAATCGTTGAAGGGTGAGTAAATAAATGCATACATCTAATTGCGTGAAAGTATTCACTATTTGGAACTATCAATATATTTTAGTTCTTGTGAAATGGGTTATAATTCTGGAAATCCATTCACTCAATCATGAACTGAATATGTGTGTTGCACAATGAACAAAAAAGTTCAACTGCCTGTTGTAAGAGAATTAGTATGGCCTCAACAGGATCCCTGCTTTTTTTTTAACATAACATTAGAATATTAATTCCAAGCTCTGGTCATCTATTAGCAGATACTGAATGGGGAATGGAGTAGTAGCAGAGAAGGGTAATCAACAAGGCTATTGTGAAGCCAACTTCATCAGACAATTAACGTCCAGTATTTGTTCCACCCGGCTACAATGAGACAGAGACTGAGAGAGATATAAAACAGGACCAGTCTCCAGCAGTTAAGCTAACAGACTAGTCATTTGTGCCCTTCCTCTGTAAAAATGTGTTTACAAAAATATGAACAACAATTCCTGGCTGCAGGATTACATTTACATTAAACCAATGATAGATGGGGGCTTCAGTGCCAGTAAATAAACTGTATGATTTAATTGAGCTTTCAAAGGAGCTATCCAAAGTACTGAATGTATTAAGGAGATGGACTAATTGCCTCTCTAATATGGGAATCATCAGCTGCCATTGATTCTTAATGTAAAAATTATATATTTAGCAATAAAGACAGGCTTCTTTCTTTGTTTATCTTTCACATCTCCTTTTCATTTTATGTTTAGTGTTTTCAATTTGTCAGTTTGAAAGCTGAAGTTGTCTTACAGCTTGGAACCTTTCCAGTTGAACACTGGGTATAACTGTTTTAATCAAGCAAGCAAATGGAAAACTGCTTTCTTTTTATTACTTCAAAAACAGTGCTATAAGGTCTGAAACACTCAAAATTGGGCATTCAATTTTACTGAAGCGCAATTAACCCAGCTAGAATCACAACACATACAAATGACAAATAAATGTTTGATCAAATTACAAAAGAGATTCTTTTTTGAATGCAGGCAAATGAAACAACTTACAGTCCACCTTTCTCTAATTAAGTAGATGTAAACAAATGTGGAGAGACTTCAATAGAGCCACACAAACAAGCAATTATAAAGGAAAAACAAAATACATCTTTCTTTTAAGAAGACAAAAAACCCCCAAAAATTGAAGTTCAGTAGAATTTTTCAACAGTGTTCTTAGTCATAAATAAATGGCAATAAAAGCAGAGGCAGGCAACTCTGGTACTGAAAATATTGTTAGGCTGCAAATACTTAGTAAGTCTTTGGCACAATCCTTTGTTCCCAAACCCCATTTGTATCTACTTTCCTTCACTTCTTTTCTTTCCCCATGTCAGACTCTAGATGCCAAATTCCTCAAAGCAGAGATCTGTCCACTTGTACTTTGCAAGGCTACGCAAATGAAATAAACAATATATGGAATATAGGAGAATAAAAAGAACCACCCAAGTCTTGGAGTGATTAAAATAATCCCTGTCCAGGGTGCCAAATAATTTCTTATCATTTTAGCTCTCCTTGCTGCCGCATTCAATTTTCCAGAAGGTATAATTACATTTGTGATTATATAGTTCTATGAAGTATTTGGTTAAGTTGTGATTGGTAAGATAGGACTGCAGTCACAATGCAAGTATGCAGAAAAAAACAAAACTACACAGGCAAGTAAGATTAATGGTGCTGGTGTATAACAGAAACACATATGGGAGTTACATTTCCATTTCTTTCACGTATACAATTAAATCGATTTGGGATAATAGAGCACAGATGGGGCTAGGCAACTATGAATCTTGAATATTAAGAAGACTGTGGAGAATGAGGGAAGGAGGTCATCCTGATTAGGATGAGGATGGAGAGCACCATCCACTGAGCTGAAAAAGAAAACTCTGCATTTTCCTAATAGCTTGATTAGCTAACAGCTCTCCAGAAGGACATTCAGAAAGCCATACGGATAAATATGGGCTGGAGACAACTAATGCAAATCATGTAGAAATGTACAGGAGGAAACTCCAGGAAAGAAGAAATCAATGCAGACCACATACAATGCAATCATACATTGATTGCATCAGAGCCAAAAAAGGCCAGAGTGAAGAGTTACATCCCTAGTGCTAACATTAATATGTTAATATGAAATCAGTGATATATGTGTGTGTGTGTGTGTGTGTGTGTGTATGGAAACATATAAAAGCTAATTTATTAGTTTGTTTACTTTTGAAATTTTTAAACAGGTCATTAATTGTTATTTGTTAACTATTAATAGTTATTCAAACTAGAATAATGAAAATGAAATAATTAAAACAACGTATTTTAAAACAGTTGTTGAACTATTTAATTTTAATAAATCATTTCCAATCTCTGGTGTACATATGATGACTTTATATACTCAATATTACTGTTTTGTATTGTACTGCCACTTCAAAAGTGTATTTCCAAAAATTTTAAACTTTGACATAATAAGCCTTTCTAATTTAATAAATCAGCTACTTGAGTTTTGTTCATTGTTTTTTAAAGTAATAACTGGGTAAAGCTAATGTGCATAGTGGGAGCAAAAAATTAATACACAGAAGAATAGAAAGGCAGAAATATTAGAATGTTAAAATATTATCTTGTGCTATGGTGATCAATTAGCAATACATTTGTTCAAGAAGATACCAAGTAAGTGTATATTGGCTTTTACCCTCTGAGAAATGATGGCACCTGTACTAACAACATATACTTCAAATTAAGTGTTTTATAAAAAAAAGATGGAAGTAATATGAAAGGCAGCTACAATTCAACAGCCAAAAACTGCAAAATTCGATCGTGTTGATTTTGAAAGGAAATTAGTCAAATATCTTATACATTTCATGGGAAGGAGAGAGAATAGAACTTTTGAATTCAAAATTGTAATTATTGTTAGTCATTTTGAATTTTGCAGTCCAACATTAAGAAGCAAGGGAATTCCATCACCACATTTGCACTGAAATAACATTCCATAAGAAGCACCATGCAATAAGATTTCAAAATCAATATAAAAGTATAATTACTTCTTACACTTTTTGTTCCATTATTTAACTTAAATTTGTTTCATAGTATTCATCTCATTTTTTCCCAATAAAATACCAGATTAAACAGACTATCAAGCTGTTTCATGATTAATCATACATTTGAATTTATATTTCATCAATTACACAGATTAATGTTGATATATTAAAGAGTGGCAGGATGTCACAATGATAACCTATACTTTTAATTTAAATAATAACATTCTTATTGTAGACCTTGATTATCTTTCTTAAAAACAAATTTCAGATATTTCAAATGAATAATATTGATACTGAAATTCCATTGCATTGTATTTTCAGCTGGTTTGCAAATAAAAGGCTGCTGTGGCATTTCAACTAAAATTACCTTTGTGAACTTACCTGGATCATCTAAAGGCATGTCAACAATGACTTGATCACTGTATTTTCCATACAGACCATTAGCACAAATAGCAACTATTTGAAGAACGTAGCTTGTATTAGGCAAAAGATTGTTCAATATGGCCCCCTGAAATAATAATTACCAGTCATTACTTTATGTTTCATTAAAGGTTTCATCTCATTTCTTAAAACACAGTGGTCTCTCATATGGTTCAGTGCCTGTGCATATACAAATGAAAATTCTACTGCCAACTGTGGGGTTTATTCCCAAGTACTTAAAAAATAAAAGATGTGATTTTTTAAACTTTTCTACAAATAATAGCACCACTCCATGTAGAAAGCAATTAATATATACTGGTATCTGTATTGTATTTGGACATAACAGTTGTTATGCAATACATGAGAGCATCACAAATACACGTGGAACATACTCCAATCATTATAATATTAGGAGAACTCTGTAGAGTTGACCCTTTACATTTGCAGGCTTAACCTTTTATTATTTGCCAATTATTTGGCAACTTGATGAATACATTCTCTAGGAAGTTGACAATAGAGCCATATTAGAGGACAGAGAGATTCCTAAAAAGAACACTTATCTAGCAAACTCTAGGTTTTTCAGGACTTTGAATTAATTTATTTTTATCGGAGGTGTTGTTTGGACGGCTCCGGTAAAAGCAGGAGAGCATGCATATTTTGGGCCCTGTCTGGATAGGCTCTTAGTGAATAGAAGATTGAAGTACAACATGGTTACACTCTTTAAATACATCAAAGGATAAAACAGAGAGGAGGGGGACTTTTCTCTGCTGCCATAGGGTATAGGACCAGGTCTAATGACTTGAAGTTATAAAAGAACTGATTTTGACACAACATGAGAAGGTACTTATTGATAGTAGGAGCAATTTGACAATGGAATCACTTGCCTAGAGAGATGGTGGAATCGCCTTCCCTGGATGTCTTCAAAATGAGACTGGACCGCTACCTGCTGATGATTATTTAGCTGGATATCCTGTGCTGAGCAGGAAGTTGGCCCTAATGGCCCATATGGCCCCCACCAACTTTATGATTCTATAGCTTTATGACTCCTTTGGCACCAAAAGGAATACACAAGAGAGGAAAACTGAATCCTAAACCATCACACACCTTAACTTCTCCTCAGTCCATGCCAGCAGCTAATTTTCTCCATTTATGCTCACTTCTCATATTAGAGCTGAAAGAGAGAAAAGTGACTGGAGCAATTACGAATGGGGGCCTAAGGCCTTGCAAAATGGAGAGGATTCAGTAGTCCTCTCCCATGTATCTCTTTTACTATTTAAGATAACTGAACGGGGAAGACATGCAAATATAGCACAGTCATGCCTCATGTACCCCAAAGTTTACTGTAAGAGGGATTCAGCACCAGTTATGTAAATATGTGGTCAATTAAAATGAAAAGTGCTAGTGTGCTGTAGTGGTTTGAATGATGGACTAGGATTCAGAGAGACCAGACCACAAATCCTCACTTAGTCAAGGAAACTCGCTGGAACATCTGGGCAATTCACTATCGGCCATACAGGAAGGAAATAATAAACCTCCTCTGAATAAATTTTGATAGGAAAATCTTACATAGGGAATCTCCATAAACTACAGTCAATCTAAAATCACAGAGCAATAAATTGCAGTTATAAAATGAATAGAATACCTGCTACTTTTGGCAGTTTTTTTACCACTATAATTGTCCCACTAATCTATTACAGCCTGATACCAATGGCTAGTCCCAACTACAGTAGAGCTATTAAATCAACTGCGAAAGAGCAAGTCAACAATTATGCTAATACAATTAAATCAATGGATATATTCTAGTGTGGGATAGTAATAGGTTTTGGCCTATGTCCTTATCATTTATATAACCTGGCATACACGTTCTTATTTAATGGCTTTAAAGAGAAAAATACAGTGTAGGAAGCACAGCAGTATAATAGTTAGCTTCACCAAAATCAAGAAAATTCCACACAATAAGGATTTGTAAGTGATTTAGTATTTCTGCTTTGTAGAAAACCTTTAAAGTTGTCAGTTACCAAGTCCTGATACCCATCTGTTAGAAATTCATGCTTTTTCTGGTCTTCTCCTTCTAACTGTTGGTAAAAAACAGCAAACCTCTCAATCATTGTGTCATACACAATTCGTGGCCTTTCCCAAGTAACAAGAAGGCTGGTATAGTTCTTTGGATCAGCTTGAACATTTTCTGGTTCCAAGCTGCAAACTTAAAAACAAAAACAAACAAAGAAACAACAGGTAAAAAAATATATGGATTTGGACAGTACAGTATTTTTAAAATACTACAGATGTTTTATATATATATATATATATATATATATATATATATATATATATATATATATATCAATCATCCACAAGGATCATACTGTATATTGTTTTCATGTATACTGTAAACCCATTTGGATCTCATATTGGGAGAAAGGTAGGATAAAGCTGACCACATTTGACCAAAATTCTGGCCTGTTCATTTGCACATTCACTGGAGGGGAAAATACACCCCTGGATACTGGATACTGGATTTCAGTCCTCGTATTCCTCTGCTTGTTTGTTTCCTTCTTACTTAAAATGAAAGATGCATAAAAGTATTCTTGTTTGATACAAAACATCTCTAAGGCTCAGGAAATTATTATATTTTTAGATAAGGTGGATCAATCAATAAATGAAATACTCAGTTCTGCATCTGCTTCAAGCCTTCTTCTGGATCTAGAACTGAGAGAGGAAAATAGTTCTACCTCTCAGTGCCTTAAAAATGAAACAATGTATTTGCAGAGGCATGTTGAAAGTCAATGAATTTCCACAGAGGAAGAAGCTTTGTACATGGAATGTCATTTCAGGATACCGATTGAACATGGACAAGTAAAGTGCAGCAACACTGAAAACTCAATTGGCTTTTAGTTGGATAGGCCCTGCCAACTAATAATCACTAGTGCCATTAATTTTCATCTAAACAATATGAATGTAGATTTTGTTTTATTGTGTAAGAATTTGCTTTTATAACACAAGAGGGCACCCAAGGCTTAGTATTCTTTTTCATCATTAAAGCTGCATGAAATAGTAGGCAATTCAACGATATTTCCCCTTGTTATATCACAGTATCCTCAAATAAAAGTTTAATGAAACAATCTTATTGAACTTGTGGTCCATTTAGTATCTTTCAAAACCAAACACTAAAATCAATCACTGTGTCAGTTTCCATTTCTAGATGAGGCAATGTATAGGCTTATTAAATTTAGCAATCACTCAGATATCCTCAGGTGAATCTCTTGGGCAAAACAAAACTAGCTCAATTGTGTTATATTAAGGCATTAATGTTTAATATTTGAAATTGAAACAGATGGGATTGAACACACCACCCTCAATATAAAGAAACATTTAGTTTCTTTATATTCTGTACAAAATGATCAAGAGAAAAAAGAATTTGGTGCTCTAGGCTCAATCCAATACAAACTAATCTGGGAAGAAATGTCCTAGGATTCAAAAAGACTAAATTCTGAATAGACAGGTGTAAGATTGCATTTTGAAAAATATTTGTGTATTTGAGCCTATGGCCATAAAAACACTGACATTACTATCATACAGTACAATGCAATCAATGATAAGAGGTTTGGGGTGGGTTTTGTTTTTGTTTTGTTTTTTTTAAAAAAAAACAACAACAATGCTCAACAGACAATAAAAGTTAATATAGAAGAGAATTCCAATGCTCTGGGTTCAAATTATTCTTTGGTTATGAAGTTTTCTTACATCCTAAAACCTATCTCATAGGAAAGATATAGGGTTAAAGCAGAACTGAACACACAGAGAGTGCCTGATGTAAATGTGAGGAAGAGCAGAACACACTATTAATAATATTTGTAAATTAGCATTTAAGTTTTTAAAATCCACAATCTTCAGATTTTTTTATTGTGTCAGAAGCGACTTGAGAACATACTGCCTCTGGTGTGAGCAAATCGGCTGTCTACAGAGACGTTGCCCAGGGGATGCCCAGATGCCTTACCATACTGCTGGGAGGCTTCTTTCATGTCACTTCAATCTTCAGATAAAGCCTCTTAATTGAGGTTCCTTCCCTGATTTTATTTAAAAAATAATCAATTTGCTCTGTTTTGCTTTGTAATCAACTGCCTATAATATATTTGCTGTCTGAATCTTACTGGACTCAAAATTGACATTGAACTGATCGTAACACTTGTGGATCTTCAGCTGTGGTTCTACTGGGCACCATATCACATAGCTCTATTTTGGATATTACAAATAATGGTGGAAATGAGACTCAACAGCATAGTCACATCATGTTATTGTCTTCAAAATATATTGATTTATGCAGGAGCTTTGCTTTGAAAGATGAACCTAAGAACCTAATGTATGTCAGTGATCAGTTCCATGTGGATCCCTGCTGGATGATTGTTAGAGAAAGTCTTTCTGTAATGTATAGAAATTCATATGTTTATATTTAAACCAGATGAATATGTCTCCCTAGTCTCTCAGAATTCTTATGCATCTCAGTCATCTTTCAGCTTTTTTGCTTAATGCATGCCACCTGGCAAGCACTAGTCCAAACAGATGCTGGGAGTCCAGAAATAGTGCAGGAGATAACATCAATCCCAAATGAATATGTATGTATGGGACAAAACTAAAGAGGGGAAGAAAACAGCTGCAGAGGGAACTATAGGCACTCAGCCAACACTTAGGGCATCAGGAAATAGAGAACTACAGTAGCAGGAACTACAGTACAACAGAACTGACAGCAGAGATAATAATGACTAAAATTAAACATTAATAAAATGAACTCAAATTGGAATAAAGAAATACAGAGCAATAGCTGCAAATCCAACTTCAATACATGATGTGCTTAAACAAAATACTGCAACAGAAGTTTTTCTTCTCATGTGCATTCTTATCCTCAAGTAGTGTAAAAAGGAAGGAAGAAAGGTGGGTGTAATGTAGACCAATTGTTTTTATTTTAGCATGAGTTTTCATGAGATAAACCCACTTATACAGAAGCAGTACTGACTATATATTTGAAAACTACTGGATAAGTAGTGTAGTAACTGTTAGCTTCTTTAAAAATTACCTAATTCAAAGCACTAGCTAAGGGTTACATTAGGTCAAACTACTACCAAGAAATATAACTGAGCATCTCGTGATTTTTGTTTCACTTTTATGTAAACGTTGTTTCTGAAAAGAAGAAATGGTACTGAAAAATAATAGTAATAATAATATGCATTTTATGTTTTGGAGAGACAAAATGAGCAATGCAGCTAGAGATGGTCCCTGCTGCAGAATTTATAGACCAAAGTAGATGCGGACAACTACGGTCCTCTACATGTTGTTGCAGTAACCAGAATCTCTCACCACTGGCTATACAGGCTGCGGTTGTTGGGAGATGGAATCCATAATTTGAAGTGTGACAGCTTTCCCACTCCTCTACTAAAGGAAACTATGGGTCCTATTTGTGCGGTTTTGGCTTCTATATTTTTATATATATTTCAATACATATCAGTCTAGTTTGATTTAAATTTACCACTTTAGTAATACAACCACAAAGTATAGTATGAAGCTCTAAGACAGACACTTGCTCATGATGGAACACATTTAAAGGAGACAGAAAGTTATATTGTCTTTATTACCCATGCTCCATGCAGCAGATATAATGCAGTCTATTTTGTCCTTTTTGCTTGAAAATGTTTACAGTTGAAAGTTACTGGAATTTCTGTATTGTGAATAAATGTCTCGTGTCTGACAAAATTAGGAACCATAGGCTTGTGGAAGCAGACATCTATGTGCATGCTTCTAGCTGGTCAAATATCTGTAGTATGAAACATACTTCATATGTGCTATATTCCTAGGTTCAATAGCTGTGTTTACCTAGTCTTAGACCTGGAAATCAGGCAACCATTCTGACCAGATTTTCAGGATTGAGCAAAGCTAGGTTTGGCCCCTCCATGCTTTGGGATTTGGGAGTTACGGGTTAGCATGGCTACTGATTTCCTGCTTGCTCTATATGAATAAGAGCCACTATCTTGGTAAGAAGAAAAAAGTAGAGTGAGTGGAGTGTGGAGAGGAGTGCCTAGCTCTGTACTAAATCTTAAGAACTGAAGTGTGCAGGTTACTGGAGGGGGCAACACATTTAGTGTCTCAATTTTATTTTATATTATACTATCCTGAGAGTTTTGGATAGAGAGCAGAATTAAGGTTCTCAGATTGGATACCTGATGAGGCTCCAGTAATATTGATCCTTAACAGGTTGTAGAATACGATGAGTACCATAAAATGTCATGAAGCATGACTAGAATATCTGTGCTCTTTCATCTTCTAGACCCCAAATTTCAGCCACAGATATCTCTTCCCAGCCTGGTTATTTCCTCTGTGGACAGTGGAAGGAGAGCGTATGAAAAAATGCATGTCCAATTCTGTTCTAGGTACCAAATGTTCCTCTAACCTTGCTCAGTGAGGTAACTGCTGTGTTGGGTTACAGTTATAGGTGGGTTTAGAAGATGAAGGAGGACAGATTCCTTCATCCCAAATGATAGAACTTTATGGTACCTCATGCTGTTCTGCACTCTGTTAAAGTAACTGAAACTCCTTTTAGTATCCAGCCTTAGGAACCTGGGTGGAATAATATATTTTAATGAATCAACAAATAATTCTAGGAGCAATTCGCTGTGGTCAAAATCATGCTCAAATCTGTCAAGTATCACATAAAGAAATAAATACCTGCTTCGTGAATTTCTTCCTGTCCAGTATATGAGGAAAACACCTGGCCAGAAAACTTAAGCTGTTGATCTCTAAAATTATTTTGCAGGTAGTCCATCATCATCACATAATCAGACTGTTGCATGGTGAGGACATCACAAAATACTGACAGCTAGGAAAATGCAGTTAATACAATCAGACAGAGAATTTCTTTTATAAATAATTGTCACCAATAAAAGGAACTTCTAGGATATGGAGATAGCCATATTTGAATTTCACACATATTTGATATTGCATCACAACTTATACAAACACATTTAGAAGCTAGAGGTTCCATGCTTCTAGGTTTTCTATATCACCTTTTGCTTCAGCAGAGCTTTAGCTACCTAGGCCTTCTCCACTCTCCCTCTAGACCAGTGGTTCTCAACCTGTGGGTCCTCAGGTGTTTTGGCCTACAACTCCCAGAAATCCCAGCCAGTTTACCCACTGTTAGGATTTCCAGGAGTTGAAGGCCAAAACATCTGGGGACCCACAGGTTGAGAACCACTGCTCTTGACAAACCATCTAGATTCATAGCCCACCTCACCATATGACTCTCATCCCAGTTGGCTTTGTTTGGTTATTGTTGAAAAAAATATCATGTTCTATCATCTTAAACCACTCTAGGTAATGTTCCTGCCCGGTATCGGTCTGAAGGAATGATCTTATTATGTTTATTGCTATTCCATTTTACATGTGCAAACATATAAGAATATGCCATTATTTTTGCTGGCAAACTGAAATTAAACATGGTTTCTATCTATAGTGGGAAATTTATGATAGAGGCTAAAGCTTTTTGACATTTTTTCCAGAAAAAACTACTGGTTTTCTTCCATTTTTGCACAAAACTAGTTGTGAAACAAATTTTAAAGGTTTTAGATGCTGCCAGTCAAACATTAATGATTTTATGATTACAATTAATCTCAAAAAGAGTAAGCTAATAAATATGGTATAAGTAATACTTTTAATCAATGAACCAGTTAATTTGAATTGATTAAAGTAGTCCAATCCTAAATAAAACCATCAACATCAACCTAAACAACTCTGCTTTAATTTCCTTGTATAAAAAAAATTACCTGATTTTCTGAAATGTTAACCGTGTCTTTGAATATAATCCATTCAACGGATTCTGAGCAGGGGGGAGTTGATAAAGATCCATTATAAGTGTAATATTTGTTTGTTGAATTTGGCAAAAGGTTAGACAAGATGAAGGGTTCAAGTTCACTTTTCTTCCCTGCAAAATATATAAGTAAATATTGATGACTTTCCTAAAACCAGATTATGTCAAATAAAGGTGGAGACTGAACTATTGATCTGTTTCAGTTTTGATTTATCTGTTCAACAAAAACAATCTGAAAATGGATCACACAAAAGCCTACATCAAAAGTAAGCAATCCTTCTTTCACTGATGGAGCTACAATCTATACTAACAAAAGCCATAATATTAAAATAAAAACAGTTTTTTAAAAAAACCCATAAGAATAAAAACAGCTTGAAATAAAGAGCTCTTCAAATTGTGTTGAAAGCCACTCATAACTTTTTTGTTTTATTTTTTTTTACAAACATGGGCTGTGCATTCTGGTTTGGTTTTCAGTGCATTGGTATAACATACATTCCAGCAAGTGCTAGTGAATGACAATGAATTGGATGAGGAGAAACAAATTGAAGCTTAATCCAGACAAGACAGAGGTGTTTCAAGTCATTTGAAAGGCAGATAGGAAAAAGAAGAAGTTATACATCCTACGGAGACGGGCAGACAATTTGAGTGTATGCTGGATTTAGCCTTCGACCTGGAAGACAAGGTTTCTATATTAGCCTGCTTGGTGGCTGCCCCTAGACTCCCCTCCTTTTTATTCTGACAGTCTATTAAAACAGAACATTTATACAGAATAGGCTAGGAGGTGCTGCATTGTTTTAATAGCCGTATATGTCTTTAATTCCATTTCAATCTTTTAATTTGAAGTTTGAATTGATTTAATACTGTGAATATTTTAATTCTGTTTTAATGTTCACCATTTTAATGTATGTTTCTTAACTTGTATTTTTTAAAGTGTGAGACACTTCCGGTCCAATTTTTGGGGGAGGGAAGAAGGATATAGATAAATATTATAACATCAACGACATGTTAAGTTTAAAAGAAATAAAATAATTGTTCTCATTTAACTTACTTTATAAACACAAACATAAGCTTCTGGTTGTAAATGTAAGATGGTTGCAACTTTTTACCATTTTCTATATCTAGTCTAACTCACATGAACTTTTATGATAAATTTACATATTCTGTAAAATCAATTTAATACTTAAAATAATTATTGATCCTTAAAAATTTACATGTTGGATAATGACAGCAGTCGGCTTTTTTATAAATAGAATGATAAATGTGGATCTTGTTTTCAAAAGATATCAAATTGATCTGAGCAAATTTTACAGGAATAAAAAAAACTGTGCTGAGGACATGCTTTCTTTTCCTATAAAACACAATTTTCCAAGTCCTATACACAAATTATTTCATACATTTTGATACTTTGGATCTGTACATAATATTCTACTCCTAGCCAGCAATGTGCTGCCATCTATAATTTCTTTTTTCATTTTTTTAATTGATACCTTTTGGAAACAAACTACCCAAATATGCTCTTAGTTTTATTATGAACTTTAAAAGAGCTATCCGAGGTGCTGATCTTACTTTGAGGATATTTCTTTTAAAGTTCAGCTAAAAACTGGAGTAGATTTACTACATCACTGACATTGAAGACAGCAGCTAGCTATGAATGATGTTGGAATCTTTCCTATTATTTTTATCATTACACATTGTGGCACATACAAACTGTATTGATTCATTTAGAATATTTATGCCCTGGACGCAGACAGCAGCCAGGAAATCAGAAGACGTTTACTTCTTGGGAGGAGAGCAATGACCAATCTCAATAAAATAGCTAAGAGTAGAGACATCGCACTGGTAACGAAGGTCCGCATAATTAAAGCAATGGTATTTCCCATAGTAACCTATGGATATGAGAGCTGGACCATAAGGAAGGCTGAGCAAAGGAAGATAGATGTTTTGAACTGTGGTGCTGGAGAGCGCCTTGGACTGCGCGAAGATCAAACCAGTCCATACCCCAGGAAATAAAGCCTGACTGCTCACTGGAGGGAAGGATATTAGAGGCAAAGATGAAGTACTTGCACCACATAATGAGAAGACAGGAAAGCTTGGAGAAGATAATGATGCTGGGGAAAATGGAAGTAAAAAGGAAGAGGAGCCGACCAAGGGCAAAATGGATGGATAGTATCCTTAAAGTGACTGGTTTGACCTTGAAGGAGCTGGGGATTGTGACAACCGACAGGGAGGTCTGGCGTGGGCTGCTTCATGAGGTAACAAAGAGTCAAAAGCAACTGAACAAATAAACAACAACAAAAACAATGCCCTGGGTGTAACCCATGAAGGCTCTCAGTGTATCTTACAGATTGTTAATTTCATGGTTCCCTGATCTCAGACTCACATTCTAAATATGACATGCAGCAGCAGCAGCAGCAGCAGCAGAAGAAGAAGAAGAAGAAGAAGGAACTTGGGGAAGGGATTAAGTCCAGCAGATACTTGTCATTCTTCCCTGAGACAGAGTGCAGGCCTTTTATGTGCTTCTAGGTTTAGGCATGATGGATCTGTGCCTGCCTCCTCTCCCCCCCTGAGGTTTAGGCAATGGCAGTTGGGATACAGGCAGGGCATGTCACTTCTGGGCTTAAAAATTGTTTAGGTGTGAATGCCTCTTCTTCTTTCCTTCCATGACAGGGCAGAGGCAGTAGGTTTCTGGGCCTAGGCATAATGGTGATTTGCCTGCAAATTTTCTCTTCCTCCAAGGCCAAGGCAGTGGCAGCTAGGCTGGATGGAGGATTTTTAATCTGCTCCTGGGCCTAGACATGATGGAATTGAACCCACTTCTTCTTCCCTCCTTCTAAGGCCAAGGCAGTGGCAGTTCAGATGGATGACATGCTTTTCATCAGATTCTTTGTCAAGGCATGATGGAGCTGTGACTGACTCTTCTTCTCTCCTTTCAAGGCCAGGGCAGTTGCAGTTGGTTTTGGAGGGATGGCCTTTCATCTGCTTCTGGGCATAGTCATGGTGAAGTGGTATCCTGTCCAGCTCTTCTTCAATTCACAAGTTAGCTTCTTAATTGTAACAATAGCTTACAAGTTAGTCTCTTAATGGGGGCTCTGAGCCTATAATAATCTCCAGTTCTTATAGCCCGTGGTTAGAGAATGCACAATTATTAAGAGGGAGATAAGGTTACAGAATTTGCCTACCTGCCCTTATTTCTGTGACTTCTATCTCAGTGAAAGTGCTTGATGCTCACACACTCTTCTGCTCACAGCAGCAGATAGTTTCTCCTTTCCCAGAAAAAAACATTGTTCTCCACTCCCTCCCTCTTATAACTGCAGGCAAAAACAGCCACTGCCAAGAAGAACAGCTGGAGCAACAGTATATTTGATCTCACTGCCAAGGAATAGCTAGGTGGTATTGCAACAAGGAGGACACGGTATCCTCATATCATGATAGCAGGGTAACGATTTTTCAGCTAGTCTGTTTTTATTGATTGTTGAAAAACAAGGCTACATGAGCAGAGGGAGTATAGTACAGGTGTTCTCCCATTAAGAGGATAAAATGTGATCAGGCCATCTGTTTAATTTCAAAGCCACACCTTCTATAAATAAATCATACTGCTGTAGCCATTATCTTAGTTTCTTATTCCCCGTTTCCCATATCTTTTTGTATCCATAGTGTTTATAATAACTCTGATTGTGGAATGTATTAATATTTTGATATTGACTACTCAGCTCTTTCACACTTGATTACATTGGCCACATTTTATGTTATGGCTAGCTTCCTGGCTTATCAAATCATGACATACACAGCATTATGCTGACACATAATGAATGCGATTTCCTGCTTCTTGGCAGGGGGTTGGACTGGATGGCCCATGAGATCTCTTCCAATTCTATGATTCTACATGTAGACTGTTCAATTTTGTTGTGGTTCTTCCTCTTCATGAACAGGTTAACAAAACACAGGAACGCCACAAGCAACACTGTCCCTTACATCTGAAGCCAGAACGATAGTTAATTTATTTTAAAGGAGTCTAAATTTACAAGTCAACTTTTTTAGCCAGAATCCTGCTGGGATACTGCACAGGTTCATTCAGCTTATTCATAGTGCTTATATTTCATTGTTGTGTTGCACCAACAGTGAGGGTGGAGGAGACAGAGGAAGACTTGTCTATTCCTTTTCAGAGAGAAAACCCCAGCTACTGAGCAGCCTACTTCCTAATTTTCTGGTTTCCATGTGGGTCCTTGAAGGTAAAAATGCCCTGAAGCTAAAAACTCTCTGGGAAGGTTGTTTCAGAAAATCATAGGGATTTTTTGTTCCAAGACAATTATCATGGGAAGCCTTTTGCTTCAGAGATCCATCTGGAAGTCTGGCACAGAAGAAATAGCCTACTTTGTTACTGGCAACTTTCTCCTTAAACAGCAAAGGAAAATACTTTCCTTGTCTTTTCCTGTTGCTCCATCCTGCCCCACACAGAGACAAAATCATGCCATTTCACAGAGCCTTGACTTAAACCATAGTTTAAAGGTATTTTTTTTTCTCCTGGCTTGTGTTGGGACAATAAAGCCTAGCTACAGGTTTGAATGTACAGTTCAACAAAATGAACCATTCCATTTTTCAATCTGTAATGTAAAAGTGAATATAGCAATGCTATAAAGAAAACAGTCTTATACAATTCTATGCCACTTTTTATTTCAGTTTATTAACAATTGTGTGGACAGGGGTGACTATTCACCTCCTGCCACTGAACCGGAAAAAAGACAAACACAAAGTGTTGGGATAACAAAGGCCACAACTTGTTTATTGGTTATAAATGAGAAACAAGGTTGGCTGTCATGAATGGATCCTAAATCAGGAATCGGACAGACGATGCTGACCGATGCCACTTAACTATGCCAGGGGGTGCAGCTGTTTTACCGACTGGCTCAATACAGGAACACTATTACCGCCGCGCCCCTGCTGAGTCAATGTATGCTCTCCCCACTGTGAATTGGGAGGGAGTTACGCAAGCTGTATCCAGGGACCATGCCAGATGTCTGCAAGTTGTGACAATGAACTCGAAGATAACCATAAAACAAAGTTAACAAATCTGAAGGGTGAGCAGAATGGGACAACTGAAGAAGCAGCGGCTGGCGAGTAGTCTAGCCCAGCCCATACATAGACTGCCAGCAGATCCGAGCAGCCCCTGGCCCAGCCAATCAGAGGGCAGGGTGAGGCTCACCAGTGAAACATGCCCACCGCCGGGGGCTCCTGGAAAGGATCTCCCAGGAGAAGTGGCAAACAGGAGGGTGCCCACTGCTGCAACATCACTGGCTGCAACATACTGACTGGCTCAATACTGGGACACTATTACCGCCACACCCCTTCTAAGCCACCAGACATTTCCTCTCTCCAAATTAAGGGAGGGAGTTATGCAAGCTGAATCCAGGGCCTATGCTAATTCCACCCAGCAGTCTCCATTTCTTCCAGGAGGAGGCTGGCCAACTATAGATCAGTTTATGAAATAAAGGTTATGAGATCTGGAGCATATTGTCTCTTTCTTGGTTCAAACACATTGTATTCAGAGTTAATGCATTCATATAATTGGTGGTTTAATGTATTTAAATTGATAATTGTGGAAATGATTTCTATGTTACATCACAAACTCACCAAAACGACTAACCCTGGCCACTCCATCAATAATTGTATTGTAATCCCCATTATCTTCGAGACCAACCTGTTGACAAAATGTTGCATAACTTAATATTGAGCTCAATTATTTATTAATTTGTTAGTTCTCCAACAAAAAATAAATACATATTTTGTAAATTTACTCATGCAAAATCCATATATGCACATACTACTGCTATTATATTTAGGGTGAATGTTGGTATTAATATAATTCAGTATGCATAAACAAAAATACCTCAAATAAAATGGATAACACTCTTAATCTTCCATTTCCTTCAACTGCCTTATCAATATCTGCAAACCGATTAGGATCATAACAGTAGATTTGCATCTGTAAATAGAATCATATTAATTTAGGTGAGTTTTCCCTCAAATTATATAAATAAAATCATTTGTTGAATATACGTATTATTTTATATATGAGCATTTGCTTACAAAAGGAACTTCAGAATTCCAAAACATTGCCATGTCCCTTTCTAAATTGTATAAATATTACCTAGACTAAGGTCTATTCTCAAATTTTCTAAAATGAAACAGACATCAGTTCTGAGAGTCTACTTGTGTATTTTTGTCTTTCCACCTACAAAGGTTTACTTAATTTGATATGTGTCCTCATTTTGCATGACCGAGACAGTTTTATGGAGATTATTTGTTATCCAATCTGACTGTAAAAAGTTGTCCCATTTGACTGTACGGTCAACATCTAAACTTTCTTACACAATGTGAGTGCAACAATGTCACTTTGCTCTCTTGTGTGATTATTTCTACTATATTTGCCTAATGGAAAAGCTTCAAAAGGTAGTGTAATTATTTTGTGACTTCTATTTCGTCTAATAAAGCTATAAACAATATGTACTTGGTTGTCTATAGTTGCTTTTTTAATTTGAAGAGATCTGACTCAATCATGAGCAGAAACATCATACTCTAAATTTTTGAACTTGTTTATCATTTTATATGAATTTTAAGTACAAGGTAAAATGATCTAAACTAGATTCTATTGGTGTGCTTGTCTATCACATTTAAATTTAAGTTATCTCTAGAGTTGACAGAATGGGGCCTTCCTGTAGAGATCACTGACTCTGCCAACACTTCTGTGTTCCTTCTGAAGAGGGTTAGAACAGATCTCAAGGTGTGAGACTTAATGGCTGCAAAAGAGAACTGAATTTTTATGGTCTGCTTTCCACAGTCTTTGTACTATTGGTTCACTGCTTCTCCTTTGCTTTCTGGGTTTTGTAACTGCATGAACGAATACTCTTGTTCTATAACACTATTAAAAAGCAGACTTTAATACTTGTGGCTTCAAAAACATCACTTTTGTTCTCTTGCATGATTTTTTTAACCCTTTTTGTCGGATGGAAGAGTCAGTGAGTTTAGAACGATAATGTGATTTGCACCTTTTTGTACCCTACTAATTGTATTACCTGTGTGTATTTTGGAGTTTGTTTAATGGTTAGCATTTCCTCCCTAGCTCCCCCTACAAACTCTCCTGGTGTGCCTCTCATCCTCCATCAAATGCATGTGGGCACAGAAAGGTATTGATCTGCTTGCAGAAGGCAAGTAGGGATGGGGCATCCTAGTCTTTTTGTGGGGGAGTACCGAAGTTTAAGAGCAGCCACAAAAATTGCCCTCTCTCTTCCTTGTTCCCACCAAACACACTTGAGTGGGTGGTGGGACTGAGAGAGGGCATTCCACAGAGCATGGTCACCCCTCCATAACATGACATTTTTAATTATTTATAAAGTCATTTCAATGACGTCAGGTTTTACTGATTACCTCAAGAGGATATTTTTGTCCATCTATGCTATGTTCAGATCCATCTTGAGATATATTGCATTTTCCCCAGTGAAACATTATCTTGCTTGCTTTAAATACACCTTCTAAGCCTCCTCCAGTCACAAAATATTCATTTATCAGCTTAATTTCCACTAAGGAGAAAAAGAGTTATCATTAATAATTCTTAAGACACAAAAACACCTATTTTGTCATTCAAACAGATCAGCACTAGAGTGAGGTCAAATGTCTTAAAATCAGTCAGCAGAAATCATATCTCTACACAGTGTGTGACATTCAGAATAAGTTAGTTGAACACTGTTCCTCATGAAGTCAGTGGGACTTACTTCAAAGACATCTACACTGAACTAACACAGTTTTGAATTAGTTCAATAAACATTGCAGAATGATCCTGTCATGGATATGAATCATTATTACACAACCTTTAAGCAACATGCAGGGTAGAATTATTTTTACTACCTTTGCAGAATCATTTGGTTGTTGTCAATTGTTTGATGGGGGTAAAGCAAGGCTGCAATGTCTTGGGATGAGACTCAAGCAATCATAGTTTCATATCCAATCTCTTCCTCTCTCCTTCCAAAAACACCTTGTGCAATGCTTAGAACACGAGGGACAAGTATGGCCTGTATGCAGCCCTCTAGGACTATTTTGTTGTCCTTATCTCAAGCCCCTTAATAAAAAATTAGGATTTTTAAAAAGCCTTTAAAGCTCTCTAGCTAGTGGGGAAAGCCTTTTTTTTTTACCACATCTGGAGTTTCTGTGGGCCCCTGGATAAACAATTTCACCCAAAAAAGGTTTTCACTAGGGGTATGGAAGAATTACATTTAATCCACACTAGACCAATTTAGGCCCAAGAAAGGACTTTTTTTTTTGAACAGGAGGTAAGTAAGAAATGACTGTTCACTTCCTATTGCTAAAAATAGGAGCTCTCCTGGGCTAAAATGGCCCAGGAAGTCTTTAAACATAGTGAAAATGTTTCCCTTGCCCAGTAGAGGTCACCTGGGGGCAAAAATTGATTTTTCTGTGGGAAAGGTTGTGGTGAGGGTGCAAACTTCCACCTTCTCCTAGGGGGCTAATGCAGCCCCTTATCTTTTCATAGTTGTCCGCTTCAGTTTAGAGGATTCTCTTGTAAGCAGAACTGGCATCTCTTTTGTTCAACCATGATTTTCTGCTTGACTGCCTCTCTATCAGAAATCTAGAAGAGCCCAAAACACACACCTGCCAAGTAATCATAAGAAATCAGATACAGATCATGACCTTAGCATGTTCAGGTTGAGTGTCCCTTGTCCAAAATGCTTGAGACCAAAAGTGTTTTGAATTTCAGATTCTTTTGAATTTTGGAATTCTTTTATATGCAGATATATACTTAATGAGATATTTTGGAGATGGGACCCAAGTCTAAACACAAAATTCATTTATGTGTCATATACAACTTCTACACATAGCCTGACGGTAATTTTATACCATTTTAAAAACAATTTTGCACATTAAACTAAGTTTGAGTACATTGAACCATCAGTTAATAAAGGTGTTACTATGTCAGCCACTCATGATGACAATTCTGGATTCTGGAGTATTTTGGAAACTGGGAAATCTGGGTAAGGGATGGTCAATCTGAACTATCAAAAAGAATACAGTCTGACAGGCTATTATTTAAATACTTGGCAAAACCAATTACAAGTATTCTCTCCCCAATTCAGACTGAAAACAATGGAAGGTAGCAGAAAGGTTAACGTTTCCCATCCAAGACTCCAGGTCAAGACTTTTCTCTGAAATAAAGATGAAAAATCTGAAAGGTCACAATGCAACTACTTTTATGAATACAAACTACATAAACCCTTTTCACTCATCAGATGTATATAACCTACTATTTCTTTCATAATTTCCAAATGCCATCATTTAATAGACATACAGTTCAGTGAGACAATATGCTATGAGAGAAAAAATGTAAGTCCTTCTTCACATCTGAAAAGAAACATAGCCATTTGAAATAACATCCATGCCCTTTTAAAAAATTATGAAGTTGGGATCCAAACAAAGATTTCTGGTGCACCTAAGAGTTTTAATATGCTCAATAGAACTTCCAAACTTTCTCCTTCGATCAACAGACTTCATTGTCAATCTACAAGCAGCTTTAGCAACATCATTCTGTTTACAAATGATGTGTTCGCAGCTAAGTCAGCATGAGAAACTGCTGTTTGAGAAACAAGCCAAAAACCCACCCATCCAGGAAACAGATTAAGGCTGGATCTACAATGCCCTATATCCCAGGATCTGATTCCAGATTATCTGCTTTGAACTGGATTATATGAGTCCACACTGCCAGATAATCTGGGATAATCAGATAATCTGTGATCAGATCCTGGGATATAAGGCAGTGTAGATCCAGCCTTAGACAGTTCTTTTCATTCAGGAATGTGAGTTTTTAAGAATTTGAAGAAGATTCAGAATTTTCTTTGGTCTTAAGGTACATGAGATGTTCTGTCAAATCTCTACCTCATGAACGACTAGAAGAGTGTTCTATAAATTCAGAAACTAAGCAAAGTGCATTAGTGTACTTTATATCCTTTTCCCTATTCGTATTTCTCTGCATGGCTCACTAGCATTCTTCCATAGGATCAATTGTGGCTAGTAGTAGATGAATAATTAAACAGATGTGTCCTCTTTATAATCCTACATGTAAGGATAATAATTTATTCAATGTAAATGTCTTTCTACCAATGTATTTATAATTACTGGCTTTGTAGTTCTGAAAACGTATAGCAGCATGTCAACTGTAGCTTATTATTATTATTATTATTATTATTAGTAAAATATCTGAATCTTCACTTTCAGTATGTATACATTATTGAATTATGATAATTATGTAATTTCTGGGGGCTATTTTTGCAGCATATTTCTTTTCTCTTTGAATCTTCTTGATTTGATGCTTGACTGCTATTGCCAGCTGTTTTCCCCTTAATTGCAGAGCTGCTAACTTCAAGAAGAAGAAAAAAGGGGGAAACTAATCAGGAGATTTAATATCCATACACATTTATTTCCAATACAAAAAGTATTCACTGTATAAAAATTAAGCCATTCAAAATGCTAGATATGAATTTTGTACCTGTTTTGCCTGTGTTGAAGATTAAAGTATCTTTTGATGTTTCCTTTTCCCAGTCTTGGAATTTCAGATCCTTAAGATTCACATTTACTTGAGTTAGATCCTCATCAATATTAATAGGTGATTGTTTGGCACCATTGCATGCTGGATATTTTTTCCCCCAGCTTGTTTGATTTAGTGCTCCTAAACATAAAAAAAACAACAACACAAGGGTAAGTAACTGTGTGTAGAATGTCTAGTTTTACATGGAAGTCACAGATTATGCAACATTAATATTCATGTAGGAGAATGTATTTATTTTCAAGCCACCACAACCCTCCCTACAATTGTTTAAGACATTTCAGTGGAGATTTATGACAGCCGCATGGGGACAACAGCTTTAGGGGATAACACAGAAGACTGTTCTATTGCTTCAGAAAGCTCTCTCCTTGAGAAAAGCTATCAGGAAGACAGCTTTGCCCTAGCCTTCTCCTTGACATTTTAACTTTGTGCTGGGAGCCTAACCAACTTGACACTTCTTAGCCCTGAATTTTGTCCTGCTTGACATTACTGGCTTCCATTTAAAAAGGGCAACATTCAATTTTGGAGGGCAGCCAACTGAATATCAAGTCCCAAAAATTCAGTGTTACTCTTTTCTTTATCAGGCAATATACCCAACCTTTCCAGATTTGCATCTACAGTCAGTCCACAAGTTACAAATATTTGATTGAGAAAATGATCCATAGTTAAGAATGGGTGAGACAACAGGAGGTGAGAGAAATCTATGTAGGAAATTCAGTCCTGAAACAATTATCATGGGGAAAATAATAATAATAATAATAATAATAATAATAATAATAATAATAATAATTCTTCAACAAATATACATATTTCTATAGATCCACATTAAAACTGAATTTCTATAAAATACATAACAAAATACACAAAACAGACATCAAACAAATAAAATGAGTTTAAGATTCATAGTTGAAAACTGTCTGGGTAGGCCTGCCAGAAGAGATGCATTTTTAAGTGGTTTTTAAGATTTCTCCACAAAAGTTTTCTCATCAATCCTTGTTTCCAAATTCCACTTATCATAAGGACAGAAGAGGAGGTGAAATCTTCTGGACAGGGACACAGGCAGCAACACAAACACCACAGGGGGGTTAACACTTCCCTATGCTATCCAAACCTATATATAGAAAGAGGACTGCCTGTATTGTACAAATGTTCTTAAGAACCTGAAATACCTTAGAGCAGGACTTCTTAAACCTTTTCCACTTGCAATCCCTTTCCAACTAATAACATTTTTATGTGACCCTGGGTATATAGATATATAGCAGTGGTTCCCAACTTGTGGATCCCCAGATGTTTTGGCCTTCAACTCCCAGAAATCCTAACAGCTGGTAAGGTGGCTGGGATTTTTGGGAGTTGTAAGCCAAAACACCTGGGGACCTACAGGTTGAGAACAACTGATATATAGGGAAACCTGACCAAACTCTGGCAGTCAGGATAACTAAACTCACCAAAGTGTACCATTTAAGATATCATTTTTCAGTTATACGGTCATTTTGTAAATACTGTTTATATTATGGTTTTTAGCCAAGGTCAGTATGACGTAGCATATTCCTATACTCAGAAACAAAACTGATTTGACTCAACTCATCCAGGGAAGATTGCAGCCTGATTCAGATGAACTGCATGGATAAGAATGGCATCATCAATAGTGTACCAAAGGTGGAGTGGTGGGATTAATCTGCCCTGGATGCAGGAATGAGGGGGAGTCTTCACTTTTCCAGGCCAGAGGTGGAAGGCAGGAACACAATGCTCCAGGTGTTCCTTCAGTGCAAAGGGGGTCCATGGAGAAAAGTCCTTAGCTGGATGCAGGGGCTCCTTACCAACTGGACTTAGGGAAGACTATACTAAATGAGTAGATGTCAGAGTGGGGGCAAGATGTCAATGCCAAGGCTGGAGGTATCGGAAGCAGTAGCCAGCGAGAAAGTAGCTCCCTGGAAAAGCCTTGTTCGTGATGTCATTTCTGATGAGGTCACAACAAGATGCCAACCATGTGGCCACCAGAAATGCCGCTGCCAGCAAGGCTCTGCCAAGAAGCTGCTTCTAATCAGTGAAGTAGTGGTGGATCTTTTTGATATAGGGACATTGGATCACTTTGGATTCAGTCCAATGCAGTTGTCCTCATATTAAAAACCAGGGGATCACTTCAGAGTACCTTGGAAGTTCTGGAGTAACCTGCAGTTCTTCTTGTTACAGAGTAACATCTGAAAGCAGTGCTTCTGCTGTGGAACTGGACATACATTATGTGGACTGTTCGCATTTTATATCGACATGGTTTTTAAAGGGTGTTATATCAGGGAAGGAAGATCATTGATGCCCTTTCTACACTGCCATATAATCCACATTATCTGCTTTGAACTGGATTATATGGATCATATAATCCAGTTCAAAGCAGATAATCTGGATTTTATATGGCAGTGTAGAAGAGGTCTGCTTTTGGTGAAAGTAGAAGGATCAGGAGATTGTCAATTATGGCTTCTCTTATGTCCTTTGATCAGCATATATGCATAGTCTACTTTTTACTACAGTAGAGTCTCACTTATCCAAGCTTCGCTTATCCAAGTTTCTGGATTATCCAAGCCATTTTTGTAGTCAATGTTTTCAATATATCGTGATATTTTGGTGTTAAATTCGTAAATACAGTAATTACAACATAACATTACTGCATATTGAACTGCTTTTTCTGTCAAATGTGTTGTAAAACATGTGTTGGTGCTTAATTTGTAAAATCATAACCTAATTTGATGTTTAATAGGCTTTTCCTTAACCCCTCCTTATTATCCAAGATATTCGCTTATCCAAGCTTCTGCCGGCCCGTTTAGCTTGGATAAGTGAGACTCTACTGCATTTTTTTTTTTACTATTCTAGGTATTTGAGTTTGATCATTGTTAAACGTCAAGATACTAGACTGGATGAATACCAGATTGTACAAATGTAGCTCTTAATACATTTTTAGGAACAACTACAGGCCAACTAAGATGCTTTTAGCCAAAGTAGAACAGGTCTCTAGTGATATGTTGTGCTCCATCTCTTTCAAAGATAAATCAGAACATGAGACTAGGGAGGTTACAATGATTCTCAAATGCAATATTAAGTATCTATTTGATAAACAGTACACTTAATAACTCAAATCTCAGCACAGGTGCTTAAGATGAATTTTAATCTAAATTTAGAATTGCTGCTTGCGTATAATCAGGCTCCAAATTCACTGATTACTTTATCTGCTAACTTGGCAAATCTAGTATTAATACATGAATATAGATGCCATTGCAGTCCATTGCTCTTCAATAACATTTTGTATCCCTTTTACAGAAAACTATTAATCAGACACAATAAAGTGTATATTTATATAAAATTTGCACAACCACACAGATAATATATCTAAAATTGGTGGTGGCCTATGATCTGAGGTGAGAATCATCAACATGGCAAATACTTGGGAATAAAGTAAAAGTATGATATAACACGAGAGGTTTAAGATTGCTTTTATTTCTACTGAATTATGTTTGCAAAGATTCAACTTAAAACACTTCACCAAACTCAATCCAAATCAGAGTATCTTTTAGCAAAAAGACAGAGAACAAACAGGAAAGGTTAATAGTCAATTAAGTATTTGGAATCAGCTTAACAATCAGCAGTAATAAAAAAAACAACCCTTTTCAAGATTTTATCAGAACGGTGAAATCAGGTGCCAGTGAATCTTGATGAAAAACTCAATTGCTTGGAATAACATTAATACAGTTTCTTTTAGCCTATTTACTTAACTATATGAAGCAATGAAGATAAACTTTTTATAGCTTAGAAATTAATTCTGTTTCAGAAATCAAGGGACCTACCTTTTCTAGTCAAATGTTGCTACTTAGAAGATAAAAAGCAAAGTAAACATCTTTTCTTTTTACCAAAATATTTCACCTTTCCCTGTTTTGCTAAAATACTTTTAGATGTATCTCTATGCATATTAAGTATGTATAGGAAGAATGGAAGAACTCCCGGTTAGTCCGATTTTTTATGGTCCTACACAGGCATTAAAATCCAGTTTCAAGCTAGCTCAAGGTTGGGATGTCCACAAAATGTGCACTCCCAATGTGTGCTGCAATGTGTATCCAGTAGGAAAAAGCATTTTTTTTTAAAAAAAAACCTCACTGGAAAGCCCAGTTTAAGTCATAAAATCAGCTGTAGCTGATCAGTGTATATCCCATGCAGAGCAGCAACCCAAGACCAAAACGTGGAACACTTTTTTGAGGATAGCACTTTTGCGGGAAGAAACCAGATACACAATTCAGTGGAAAGGTAAACAAACATCTCTCTGAGAGGAAACCACAGCATTCCGATGGGAATGTTTGTTTTCCCTTTCTTGCTTTGCTCTGCTTTCATTTAGTATTCTTCCAATCAGGCAATTTGCTTCTTAGCAGCACATTATGCCAGAGAAGATAAGGAAAAGAATACAGCGCCACTGTCTGAGCCTCCAGCTTTTCCTGGGGTATTTGTGTAGGCACTCCGCAGCGAACTGGTTCTCTTTAGTTTACATTTTGACTCAGATTAAATGGCTGTGTAGAAGAAGCCTTAGTTTGATCAATCGGAATTCTTATTGTCTGTTTCATCTCTGTAGAAATTGGGGTTGTTGCATGCTTCCATGTTGTTCTCTAAGTTAGGGTTACCCTATCAGGGTTTTCTTGGTGGATTTTGTTCAGAGGGGGTTGCCTCTGCCTTCCTCTGAGATTGAGAGACTCTGATTGCCCAAGGTCACCTAGTGGGTTTCCATGGCTGATTTGTGTTAGAATGTGTAAATGACTCAGAATTTCTTTAAGTGCTAACAGAATCAATGTCTCAGGTGTCACTGTAATTGGGGTGTGGTAGCAGAGGTCTAAGACTGTTGCATATAAGTTTGTAGTAACTTGATGAGGGTTGGAGGTATGATTGAGTTTGTATATATTGTGTCAGTATTTGTACTATTACTATTAAAATGATTAAGGGTCTGGAGAACAAGCCCTATGAGGAGCGGCTTAAAGAGCTGGGCATGTTTAGCCTGCAGAAGAGAAGGCTGAGAGGAGACATGATAGCCATGTACAAATACGTGAAGGGAAGTCATAGGGAAGAGGGAGCAAGCTTGTTTTCTGCTGCCCTGCAGACTAGGACACGGAATAATGGCTTCAAACTTTTAAGCAGAGGCTGGATGGCCATCTGTCGGGGGTGCTTTGAATGCGATTTCCTGCTTCTTAGCAGGGGGTTGGACTAGATGGCCCATGTGGTCTCTTCCAACTCTACTATTCTATGATTCTATGATTCTATGATTCTATGAATCATAGAGAGTTGGATAAAACCACAAGGGCCATCCCATTCAGCCCCTTGCCATGCAGCAATACACAATCAAAGCACTCCTGGCACATGGTCATTTAACCTCTGTTTAAAAACCTCAAGAGAAGGAGACTCTACCACATCACACTCCAAGGCAGCATATTCCACTGTCAAACAGCTGTTGATATCAGCCAGCTTCCAATAGATTGAATCCTTTGCATTATCTACTCTGACCACATAGTGCAATGGGCCAGTGAATCAACTGTGAGGCAGCTAAAGGGTGTGTGAAGCTGATCCGGTTTAACATGGACCAAAGTTGCTTAATGGTGTTAAAGTCATGGATTCTCTGGATTCTCCTCCAGAATCCAGAGCAAACTGTGACAGAACAGGGTGCAACTGTTTAATAATAAACTTTTATTTATATCCTGCCACTATCTCTCAGAGGAACTCAGGGTAACTCACGAAAGACTCAAGGTGTAACATGCCAAGTACAACAAGTGCAAAACAAAGCAAACAATAAACAGCCAATATAACATCAGAAATTCACATGTTTACATGACCATCCCATATTCTCTGAGTTCAGGTGGCCTGGGGGTACAGGATGGCACTCACCCCCTTTCTTGTCATGGAGGCCAGCATCTGTGACATGGGTTGTGCCAATCACCTGGAGTGGTATGGCCAGAGTGACGAGATTGGAGAAGGCAGAGGGGAAAGAAGAGGCATTTTTGCCATAATCACCTCTTTTCTGAGTGTTTCAAGTTATCATCAATATCCTTCTTGAATTGTGGTGCGCAAAATGGACACAGTATTTCAGGTGAGGTCTGACCAAAGTCGAAGAGAATGGGACTATTATATCCCTTGATCTACACACAATGCTCTTATTGATACAGTCTAAAAATCACATAGGCTCCTTGTAATAAACTGAAGCTTTATCCTAAATAACACTTTCCTACAAATGTTTGAAAATTATGGGAATGGGCTAAATGTACATCTTGTCATATAATTTGGTTTTTTTCAGTTACATCCAACCCAGCCTTCAACTGGTCACAAGATATGTCTGGAACTGGCCTACTTCTTTCCTTTCATCTCTTCTACCTTTGCTCTTCAACTCTTGCTGCTATCTCCAGAATTTCTGTGATTAATATAAAATAAAATAGTTCATCTTTATTGCTGAAATTTGAAAGGTACTCATTTTTATTAAAGCATTTCAAATCCAGAAGCTGTGTTCTCTTCTGCAAGAAAATTAATACATTTATCTCCTCATTTTATTACTAAATTTAACACACTAGAACCTAATTTTGCTTCTGGCATATTAAGCAAATATATATATATGCTTAATATGAATAATATTCATATTCTGTTTAAGTGGAATGGGAATTTCTTTTCACGAAAGGCCAGTCACCCAAGCACTACTTCATTCCAGTATATGTACAGCATAAGATCTTGTCATGCACCCTGAAGTAAGAGCAGCTGCTTGAAAAACTCAATAAATGACTTTTTTTAAAAAAAAAATATTTAGAAGTACTTTCTCAAGGAACTTATTAAAACCATTTCAGCATCAACAAAATAGTTTTAGGACCCATTTACATGGGCCACAAAATCCAGAAAAAAACATCCAAATCACTGCTGCTTCAAATGAGCTCTGGAATCTGCCATGCTTACACCACTTCATTCCCGAACTGCATCAGCAATGGAAAAAGAGTCCTCATTGTACAGTCTGACCAAAAGCTTTGTTGGACAGTTGCCCTTTCCTGTATTGTTTTTAGTTGCTGTAATGGTGACATATAGCTCCAGAGAGTTACTGACTCATTCGGCACCTTTACCGATGTCAACTAAAGCAACTGCATGATTTGGAGAGGGGAGGGGAAAAAGAAGGGTTTGTTTTTTTAGATCATGGGGAAAGCAGAATAGTGGCATTGGCTGATATGAACAGTAAGGCTGGTGCCAAATCAGAACCAGCCCAGCTGTTCACACACATTCTGAAATGAGTGTCTGCTTTGGAGCCTTAGAAAAGCTGAGTGTTCATAACATGTGGCAAAACTGCATTAAGTAGCTTTGTCCTGCAATTGGAGCAAGAAGGTCCTGTACATCATGTAGATGCTATGGAATGACTTCTCACCCTCTTGCTGCTGCTCCTCACCCTACACAAAAAGTTCTCAGGACTGCAAGAGAATGGTATAATACAGGTTGAGTATCCCTTATAAAAACAAAACAAAACAAAAAAAACAGAAATCCTTATAAATCTGAAATTGTCTTCACAGGTGGTTGAGAAAGTGCCACCTTTGCTTTCTGATGGTTTCATGTACACAAACTTTGCTTCATGCACAAAATTATTTTTAAATGGTATAGAACTACCTTCAGACTATGTGTTTAATGTGTACAAGAAACACAGGTGAATTTTGTGTTTAAACTTGGGTCTCATCTCCAAGATGTCCCATTATGTATGTACCTGCACATTCAGGGAACTGAAGATCCAAAAAATCAATCAATACAAAATAAAACCCCAAACATTTCTGGTCCCAAGCATTTCAGATAAGGAATGCTCAACCTGAAAAGTTTGGCTGAAAATTCTTGGAAAACCTCTAATGCACAATCAGGGCATTAGAGAAGGCGCTGGGGGTTGGAGTAGGGAGGGAACTAAAATCTCACTGCTTGTGATGACTTATGGGCCATGTAGTCCCGTTCCTAGTACTGTTGTGACAGATGAAGAGGAAAACTTGGGTTTCCCACCGTTTCTGCCAGATTTGGAGCCCTTGCAGCTGCAGGATGTTTGTCCACAAGAAGTCAGCCAAACAAGCCTTGTGGAAAAATCTCCCCCATTTTCTCGCCGCCTTTATTATAATCAAGATAGGCACGCTCGGGAGGCGACTCGCCGAAGCGCCCGGATAGCTGCCAGACAATTAGATGATTAAGTCTATTTCCCTTGGGAAAGTTTAAGGAGTCTCGCATCTGGACAGTATAGGTTTTGGTTCTTGTTCCCCAGAGAAAGTGTGCTTTGGCGGGAAAACAAGATCCTATATAGATGTTGGCCACAAAGGATTCCTTGCGGAGTCAATTCGTCAGCTTCGGGAGTAGATTGTGTGTGGACTACGCTACTCCAGCTTCCAGGACCTTGCTCTCGTTCCAGCCCTGCCTTGTTCCCCGGACCTCGCCACGGATTTCGCCACGGACCCTGTTCTTGCTCCTCGCTTCTTGTTGCCTTGAATCAAGCCTTGTTTGCCAAGAATCTAGTTTGCTCCCCAGCCTTGCATCAAGCTCCATGGACTAAAGGACCTTGTCATTTCCCCTCACTTTGCTTGGCAAAGTGTGTGTTTCGGTTATTGGATTACAACTTTGGACTTTAATATCTCATATTGGACATTGTTTTCCTGGACTATATTTGACCTTTCCTGAAAGGTCTTCTTCTGAACTATATTTTACACTTGTTTTTTATTAACTTTATATATTTCCTCAATAAAGATATTAGATAGATTCTGGCCTCTGTGTATGGTTATTGGTGCTCTGCAGCCTGGGTCCTGACACTGCTATCACAAACAGTGGATTTCAGAACAATAGATATAAGCCTCCATCAGCATTAATTTGACAGGGCTTTCATATCCGAATATGAATAAAAAAATCAACATCCCTATAATATATTACTGAGGCAGGCCCCAAAACACTGAAATTGGAGACTGGAACTTCCAATCACAAAGGTATATTTTTCACACCCTTTTGCTCTTTTCTAAAGAAATGTATGATTTTTTTCAAGGTATGCTATCTGTGTTAGTGTTCTTCCAACCCAAATTAATTATGAATCGTTGGGAAAGTTCAATTTGCTATTTATTGTGCTTCAGAGAAGCCCTTTCAAATTGTCAGAATCAGACTGATGCAATTCAGGATTTTCCCAAAGCCCATTCCATTGTATGTCCATTTTTTAAAAAGGATTATAGGAATGTGATATATATATATATATATATACACACACACACACACACACACACACACACACACACACACACATATGCACTGGACTGACACCTGAGCTATACTTAGAAAAGACCCAATTAAATCAATTATAGTGGGTCTCCTCTAATACAACTAAATTTGGATTGAACTCTATTTCTATTTTTATTCAATGAGGGATTAACTTCCTGTTAATATGTTACAGCTTTGAAGTTAGAGGACTCTGTAACTCTCAGTATACAGAGAAAATCCACATATTCCACACAGGTAAAGTGAAAAAATGAAATATAATAACATATTAAATGAAATATAACTAAAAAGCTAAAATATAATGTTGCCTAATTTCTTCATTTTTCTTAGAATGTGTAAGAAATATGTACTAAGGGAAAGCAGAATTCGTTTGAAATAGGCAGCAGTAATGAAAACAATTTTTGCTTCTGGTATTATAATAAACTTTCTCATATATCTTATGAGTAGAAGGAATGATGAAATGTACATTTAAAATATGATTAGTACATGGTTCCCTATATAGAATCTGACAGGCAATGGAAAATGATCAGTGCATTTTGTTCTCAATGCTTTGCTGAGGGTATAGTTTCGAAGAGAATCATTGCTTTGCAAAACCTAATCTAGTTAGATTATTTATCATTCTTACAAGTCTTCCATTAGAATAATAGAGAGTGACAAGTACTTACTAACTTGTTTCATGATTTAACAACTGTACACGATTGAAAACATACTTTACTTTTTCACAAATAATTGAGGGGGAAATGTTTCACAGATCTGAGAAAAATGCACTTTTACTTCTCCCCCCCCCCTTGGGTTTGTTTCCAAGAAGGGTTAAATAGGATTGCTTTCATAATCTTATATAATGAATGTAATAAAACAAAAAGATTCATAACAGCATATGTTACTGGTTAATTGCAAAACAAGTCCATTTCTAAGGAAATATTGAAGTGGATCTCAGGTCCAATTAGACATATTGGCAATCATATCAGCAGCTGTTGCATGACTTTGTCGGGGCTTTTTAAACAGCAAGCATAGGGATTTACCACATGAACTGGATAAACGCCACAGCACAGAAGAAGGGGTTTACCTCTTTGCACTTGCCACTTTTCAAATCTGAACTGTTCCCTCCTTTATGTCACTAAGCCCAGAGGAAACCTTCCATTTGTGACAATGGAAGCTTTTCTCCAAAGCAAAATATCTTTGCTTTTGAGGGGAAGGTTGAAACTGAGATCTCCCAAGAGCCCCATGCAACCACCACACTGCATCCTCATGCTGAGCGATCAGCGAGACAGAGGAGGGCCACAGGAAATAGCCCAAGGGGTTGCATTCAAGTCCCCATTTGGCCAATATGTTTTCTTACAGAATAGTGGAACACTATTCTTACAGAATAGCGGTACACCATTATTATACTATTTCTTGGGACTCCTGGATAACTTGGTGAACATCACGATAGTACTTTCTAATGTTATAGCGATAGCTGCATGAAAAATAAACCAGACTATACATTACAAATCACTTCAGCAGCATGGAGCTTCAATAGGCCCCTGAGATGATATTTTAAATCAGGCCTTTGATTACTGAAAATAATAATTTAATTTCTCTAGGGCAAAAAGTAAAATTCCACATTAAAATGCATGTGAATAGATTTAATTATCACAGACAAGTCTCAGTTCAGGAAACATTACTGCTTCTTTCTCCCACAAATTCTTTTTCAATTATCACATGTCTCTTAAGCCATCTATTCAATGTTTCTTTTTCAAAATTACAGAATTCTAATAATTACATGAAATATGAAATGACAGCAAAAAAGACCAAACTTAAAAATACTAAAAAGAAAAAAAATACAAAAAATACATACATGAAAACATTTTAACGTATAATATTCATTTTGGTAAATCTGCTCCTAAATCAGTGCCTTGAGTATTGAGGAAAATTCTTAGTGCTATATATCATTTCACAGCTAAACAAAAGCAATGACTTTTTTTCTGTCCTCTCATGGGAGGTAAATGAAATCAAACACATATGGCCAGAAGGAAAACAATTATTCACACTGTTCTGTAAGCTACTGAGCAAGATTTCTCACATTAAATGAATACATTCTATAGCAATTCAGTCCCATGCATTTGTGTCTTCTTTATTGTACCATGCAAACACTATATCTCCTTAGATGACATATGCAGAAGACATGGATTATAAATAGTGTGTGCCTTAAAAGTTATCAGTTAGATATAATCCTTGATCCTGATTTTTTAACATATTTCTCACCCAGTATTAAAATCTTAATTTCACACCAACCTGATATGGTGTACGGTAAAAATACTTTAATAATAATATAATTATTAGAAGTCTACCTTTGTAGATTTATTTATCCAATTTGTAAAATATTATTTTGATAGCTATAAGGATTCTTATACAAAGCAAAACTGTAAAAGCACTTGTGACAAATAACTTGCATTTCTTAACAGTAAATGTCTGAGCCTTTTATCTGAATTGTTTTGCTGAGCCAGCTTAATTGAGAATTTAATCATTTAGAAATGATTAACAAAGAAAGTTCATTCCCATGAATATCATCCAAGGAAAGAGAGGAAAGACATCAGCAGGTGCTACAGAAGAGAAGAATCTATAAAAGGCCTGTAAAGCCTACTTGTTTTGTGCAACCCGAAGGGAAATCTTGTCTCTTTGCAAATGCATGTTGATATCTTGCAAATGGCCTGTCTACAAGAATTCTTCAGAAAGATCATCTTTCATGCTTGTATGCATGAAAAAGAAAAAGCAGGAGGTCAGATAGAGAAGTATGTATACCATAAACTATTTGATTGCTTCTAAAAATATCTAGGACTGAACCACATCAAAATTGTGAGATTGATCTTTAGAAGCCATTCTTTTAAAAAAAAAAGTGGACATTTTCAGGAACAGTAAAATAGATTGTTTCTCTGCAAGAAGGTGGTTTTGGTCTACTACTAAATAAGCTATTATAGCACAGTGGTTCTCAACCTGTGGGTCCCCAGGTATTTTGGTCTACAATTCCCAGAAATCCCAGCCAATTTACCAACTGGGAGTTGAAGGCCAAAACATCTGGGGACCCACAGGTTGAGAACCATTGCTATAGCAGATGGGGAAACATTGTGGCTTCCTGAGAGAAGAGATTGGGGCCCCATGTACACTGCTTGAAACTGCATTATATGATCATAAAATGTAGTTTAATTGCACTGAACTGCATAATATGGGTCTCTATAATGACTATATACACTGATCCAGGCAACTGAGGTAGGGTGGTAAGGATCAAAGTGTATGTAGCTAAAACCAAAGTCCTGCCAACATCTGCCAAATGTGGCTGAGCTCAAGAAATGAAAAGAAAGAGGGAGATTGTGATCACTAGATCAGACCCACCAACTGGATCTTACTTGTCCTGATTATAACTGGTTTGATGAGAATGGTACATGTGGAAACAAGGCCTCTGCTTAATTCATATTTGTTTTCTTGGAGAAAGAAATGGGAAAATTATGATTATCTGCTTTACAGGAAGAACAATGGCTCCAACAGCCCAATCAAATGACTGTATGTGAGTCTAAAGCCTTTAAAAAGGATGCACTTTGTGGAAATTTATCACCATTTGTAGTTTACTTTACTGATAACTTGTAAAAGGAGATCTTTAAAAATATCTTATGGAAAAAGTCTTTTTTTGTTAAAAATATCAAAATATTATTGTAAAATGTTGTTTGTAAAAATATCAAATAGGTATTTATAATAACTTGAACTTCCAGGTATAGCATAAGAAGTCAAGATTAAATTGGAAATATGTTATTGTTCATAAGAGATGCTGGGGAATTGGCAGCAATAATTTATATGGGAATATTTCATGGAAGCTTTATATTTGATTCTTATAATTGCATGTTGGAATTATTAAATTTTCCATGCACACCATAAAACTTTCAGGTTTTATAACATAATTCTTTCCTTTTTGTATACACAAATGCAAACATATTAACAGTGATTTGAAAATGATGTCCAAGATCCTGTACTGTAAAATGTAACCATGATGACAGAGTTCACTATTGCTATTAAACATAACTATAACAGTGGAGCTCCATCATTAGTTACATCTTACAATACAAAATCTTGGACGTTCATTTCAAAACTTTCAAAACACCCCCAACCCCTTCCTTTTCAGCTTGCTAGTATCCCATCCTAAGGATTTCTGAGGTGCTATAGATGAGGGTGCTGGGAAATGATATCTGCAGTCTTCTCCTAATCATGGGATTAAATATGAAAAGGCAACTGGAGAGATCCCTTGGCATCTAGAATTGCATGCTTCAATGCACCTCGGAACTGAGAAAGCGCTGCAAATATAATTTCCCAATGCCCTGATATTAAGCCCTTTGGAGACTCTCTGGCTGGGGTGTTGCCACATTAAAAAGTAGGTTTTGTGGGTCATGTTAAGTCATTGGGACCTATCGCACAAGCCAGGTAAATCACAATTATCGCAGGATAATATTTGGTATTGACATATCACATGACATTGTTCCTATTGGTTGCAGTGAGTTTTTCGGGCTGTATGGCCATGTTCCAGAAGCATTTTCTCCTGACGTTTCATCCACATCTATGGCAGGCATCCTCAGAGGTTGTGAGGTATGTTGGAGACTAGGCAAGGGAAGTTTATACATCTGTGAAAGGTCCAGGGTGGGAGAAAGAACTCTTTGTCTGTTTGAGGCATAGATATGGGCAAAACGTCAGGAGAGAATGCTTCTGGAACATGGCCATACAGCCTGAAAAACTCACCACAACCCAGTGATACCAGCCATGAAAGCCTTCGACAACACATTGTTCCTCTTCTCTTGCTCTGGTAGTGGGAGACCATTTGAAAAGCAGTTCTTTTGCAAACACACACACACACAACTATTAATTACCTCCTTTTATAGAAGAAATGTTTTCCACTAATGTTCCACTGGGAGAACAACAAAAAAGGAACAATGTAATACAATAGGTTTCGCTGTTATCTTGGGGTGAGTGGCACTTGGTTGTTTTGCTGTCTGGAATTTCCCTGTTTTCAAAGTGTTGTTCTTTAGTTACTGGCTTGATTCTGGTGTTTTTTAAATACTGGAAATCAGATTTTGTTCATTTTTATGGTTTCCTCCTCTCTGTTGAAATAGTCCACAAGCTGGTGGATTTAAATGGCTACTCTGTGTAGTCTGACATTATGGTTATTAGAGTGGTCAGGGATTTCTGTGTTGTCAAACAATATTCTGTGTCCAGGTTGGCTCATCAAATGTCCTGCTATAGCTGACTTCTCTGGCTGTATTAATCTGCAGTGCCTTTCATGTTCTTTGATATGTATTTGGGCAATGCTGCATTTGGTGGTCCCTATGTAGATTTGTCCACAGCTGCATGGTATATGGTAGACTGCAGTGGTTAGAGCAGTGGTTCTCACCCTGTGGGTCCTCAGATGTTTTGGTCTTCAACTCCTAAAAACCCTAACGGTTGGTAAACTGGCTGGGATTTCTGGGAGTTGTAGGCCAAAACACACGGGGACCCACAGGTTGAGAACCACTGGGTTAGAGGATCCCTCTTATCCTTTGCTGACTGTAGCATTTGTTGAATTTTCTTAGTTGGTTTGTAGACAGTTTGTAGGTTTTGTTTCTTCATCAGCTTCTCTGTGTGGACAGTGGTTCCCCTGATGTATGGTAAGAACACTTTTTCCTCTAGGTGGGTCTTTGTCTTTACTCTTATGGCTTGTTTTTGGTCTTGCAGCTCTTCTGATGTCTGTCGTGGAATACCCATTGGCCTGTAGAACCCAGTTTAGGTGGTTCAGTTTACCTTGGAAACACCAGAATCAAGACAGTAAATAAAGAACAACCAAATGCCAGTTAACACCTCCCAAACAAAAGATGCCTCCATGTACAACAGCCACGTTACCTCCACTGACTTACTTTGCAGCTGCAAGACAACTTAATGCTAATCAAGCTTGCTAATTGTAACATTCACACCAGCTTAAAACAGACAAGAGTTCTTTCTCCCCACTTGCCTCACTATCAACAGAACCTCTGAAGATGCCAGCCACAGGTGCAGGCAAAATGTCAGGAGAGAATGCTACAGGAACATAGCTGTACAGCCTGAAAAACTCACTGCAAACCAGTGATTCTGGCCATAAGAGCCTTTGACAATGCATTGTATCCTTTATTCCAAGCAAGTAGCCCAGCAGGAAATTAGTTGATTTCAACTGGAAATTTGAATTTAAAAGATGTGGCAAAAATTGAATAATAGCTATATTGGTGATTGATAAAGAAATAATCCTTTTTGGTTTGTTTGTCTGCTGATATAGCTTTTAAAAGCCATAACTGTATAAGCACTTGAATATTGTGAGTTTAGCTAGAAAGCTGATTCAACTCATAAGTTTTTCTTCACTGATTTCCCATAAAGAATGTTGCTTGAGATATGAAGAATTTTACCCTCCTCCTTTTTGTCCAGGGACTGATTATCTTCAGGATGCTTTTGGGTGGTGGGGGCATCTAGGAGTGAAAATGCTTAGCCAACCAGAGGAAAAAAATCAATTTTTCCTAGAGCTGAATAAGCATATCCTTCCATGAACATTCTCTGACCTTCAAATATCTCTAAAATTTGGTTTATGTGGGAATACTCTTTATCTGTAACATCAAAATATTGTGAAATATTACAGAAGGAACTTACCTGAATAGGACCAATCAATTACTTCAAGAGATTTCCGCTGCTGTCTAAAGTATCCAGAAACCAGTTCTAAAAATAAACATACAATAATGAAAAAAATCAGTTTCGTTTAGTACAAAGAATCAAAAACCAATTGCCACCCATGTCAATGCATTAATCGCTTGCTATTTTATTAACATAATGTAAAAACAGAAACAGTGTGCCCCTTGGTCTTTCTGGAGATCTCCATTGATAACATATGTAGGTTATTAATTTGAATAAGACCATAGCCAGTCTCCAGTGCTTGATTCTCACTTTGATATTTTCAGCTTCTATTCTGCCTATTACTTCAGATCGGAGAAGCTTTCAGAATAAAACAGGCAAACTGATAATGGTATTACTGATTGAGTAGGACACCTTTGCAAATAGATTGAATACAGGGGGAAATTATTTTGTGAACAATTTTTCTTAGGATTTATTTGCCATGGTGATTGAAACACTGATTGGAACTATAACAAGGACACGGGGGCTGAAGCACACAAAAAGGACTCAAGATAAAGGTTTCTTTCAGCCATCTTGTGGAACTGACACGGTCGGATTCTTCTGAAATTACAAAAAAACATTCTGGTAGATCATATCAGTTCCATGGATTTGTAGACATGACTTTAATTAAACAAGAGTAAGAGAAAAGCAAAGATAATTAAGACACCATTCTATGAACAAATAACTCATGGCAAAAGCCTTATTTTTATTTATTTTATTTATTACAACATTTCTATCCTGCTCTTCTCACTCCCTAGGGGGGACTCAGAGCAGCTTACAACTTATCTATCTGTCCAATCACCATCACCACCAGACTCTTATGTGGACTTACTATTAGTGTTCTTAACATATTTATAGAAAGATCACAATGCATGTATATTTGGCATCAAAGCATTTTAAAAAATAAACATCACAAGAACACAAGAAGGCCAAAATCTGTTGTGATTAAGTGTTTATGGGTTTGTCTATGACTCCAGCCAAAGTGTACCATAAAATAACTCTGGAGAACCTAACAAGGTCCACAAACTGAAGTATTTGGGGGCTTTTCTAAATCCTCCACTGCTATCCTATGGTATGCTTCTGACCTAAATGCAGTCATAATATAGGGTTCACTATGATCTGTAGTTTCAGGTGTCCATGAGGGATGAGTGAATCTTGGAATATATTCCCTGCAGATATGGTGGTCGAGCTGTATTAGCAATCAGTGGCAACTTATGAAACACTGAATAGGCTTCATATGCTATATCTTATGAAAGGCAATGACTTCTCGCTTATGCCTTTCTTCCTTTATTTCTGTGATAGCATTGTGCATCAGCTCTACAGTGTAGATGCATGTTATCTCTCAACCCCATAACAGAGAGTCAATTAACAACAAGTGGGCTAAACACAATGTTAGTTCCAACAAAATGATGTGGATCTTCAATGTTTTCTCTTTCTAAAAAAACAGGCTATGATTCCGAAGCATTCTCTTTTCATGGTTAGACTAGAATGATGCTTCCACACTAGAAGAAGAAAAAATGAAAATGGAAAGGTAAATGTAAGAAGCATACATTAGACCAGTGGTTCTCAACCTGGGGTCCCCAGATGTTTTTGGCCTTCAACTCCCAGAAATCCTAACAGCTGGTAAACTGGCAGAAGTTTGTTTGGTTTGCATTTTGATACAAACTTTGTAGATGATCACACGGCACCAGTGGTAAACTGGCTGGGATTTCTGGGAGTTGTGGGCCAAAAACATCTGGGGACCCCAGGCTGAGAACCACTGCATTAGACAGTTCCAGGGACAGGCATTGGTGGCTTGTGATTATATTTATTTATTACAGTATAGCAATTTGGATCTACTCTGAACTCTCCAAGGTGCCAAACCACATACCCAAATATTCAGACTTTGGATACTTCCTGGAAACTTTAGATGAATGCCCATAGCAGATTCATTGTCTCAATGAAACACAACCCACCATTACCACTGGAGAAGGAAGAAGCAAGGTCACAGATGGTGGGGCTATAGGTCATAGGCATGTGGGCACAAGAAATATGGAATAAAAGAAGTAACAGTTATAGCAAAGTACTTCCTTTAAAAAGGAAGGCAAAAACAACAACAACAAAAAACAAAACCTGGAAGCCAAAGAGATTTATGAAATGGATGAGATCCTGGGGAAAGCAGGGGTAAACAAAAGAGGCAAAGCTGTGATGATTTTGCAAAAACATTCCAGAGGAAATTTTCCATACAAAGTTTTATGAAAGGTAAAATTGCAGAAAGGAAGTGTGTCAAAGACGTCTCTGATATTATTAAAGGAAATCGCAAATAAAGTTTTGTTGGGTTTTTTTTTAGTTTTTAGAGCAAGATTTTTCTGGAGTTATTCTTTTTGTAGTGCAGAGCTTGGGAGGGTTTTTAAAGTTATATCTTTCAGAACCTGCTAGCCAGCAGGGTCACTGTAAAGTAACTTTCCCAAGCTGTGTTTTAATGTTCCAGCAATTATATTCTTAGTGATAGTGTACACCCAAGTCCTAGAGATACTTGCATCATGTTGTGTGCTGGCACAATTGGAAAGATATCTTCTACTTGGCAAAAGGGGAAGATTCATGCTGATAAATGTCTGCCTGTCATAATCACATTACACTACCAAATGCTATCTAAATTGGTCATTAATCTAATTAGTGAATATCTGAGGGAAAAGACACATAATTGAAAAGAGCAAATTAACTGCATACCTACGTGATAGTTTATGGTGTGAAATGTGTATATCCGATGTAGTTCTATCTTAGTCACTTCAGTTCAAAGTAATTGCATGAAAATTATGAGGGTTACATAAATTGAAAGATCACTGGTATGATTACTATATTTTGAAGTGTTAACAGAAATGTTTTAAATCGTCATTACCATCAAAGGACTGGAGAGTAAATATAGATTACTTCTTCAATAGCAGTGAGCATATTATTTGCTCAAATTGGAAAGTCCTGAAGTATTGACGATGGATTATTAAGCTTGCTGAGTTAGCCCAAATGCCAAATTAATTCCAAACCATAGTTTTAATTGGATAGCTAATGGTAATGGCATTTTTTCCCTTCTAGTTTGGGGGGGGGGGGGGTCCAAGCCCTATTGCCTATATTTAGGTGTCTTTGGTCTCCCTCCACCTTTTTTTTTCTTTATCTTTTTTAACGTATTGTACTTCAACTGTAAATTAGATTGCTCATGTTAAGATTTAATGAAAATGTCTTTTTAAAGAAATATGGCATGTAAGACTGACAGGTGCTATATTACCAATTGATTCCATCTATTCCATTCGCATCTCACAACTAAAGAGATATTTGCAGCTAAGGAGCAATGCTACTTCTAACTCATTAGTTGCCCTTTACTGCTCCTTCCTTTATTTATTGTTCTCCAAATGATTGCTTCAGTCCGTTAAACATCCATATACAAAAAAAATTGGGCATCAGAACATATCCATTTTAAATTTTCTACAAGTGGCTGTAATGGACAAATAATGGCAATACAACAAACAAGTGGTTAATAAAGAAGAACATTTTGATGTACTGGTATTGCATATGTTCCATTTTACATACAAAGATCACTATTTATTTATCAAATCAATTGTGTGTCTCATTGTATCTGTGTTTGTAAGGGCATTGAATGTTTTCCTATGTATGTAAATGCTGTAATCAGCTTTGAGTCCCCTAGGGCAAAATATAAATGATGATGATGATGATTATTATTATTATTATTTATAATATATTATAGGAACACTCCTTCCTTGTATCCTTTTTCTTTTAAATAAGTCAATATGAGTGGAAGAAAAAGACAAACACAAAACATTTCCAGAATAAAACTGATTAATGCAGCATTGAATATAGCCCAGAATGCTCTTTTAGAAATCAGCTGGTTAAAACTAATTACGTTAACCATTACCTCCAACTGAAAACAGTTATGTTTTATTACTGTGTGCACCTGCAGTTTGCCCAGTTTACTTTCTAATTATAGAAGATAGTTTATTATAATAAAGGTATGATTTATGAGTACTGTATTTGAATACACAACAATTTAGAATAAAGTAGATGTGTATGTCTGGTTTTAAGAAATGAATAAGCTTCTTTTTCCCATTGTATTTTTTCTCTAGATAATTAGAAGGATGTTTTGGCATTTCTCTGACTTCAAGCCTACATTAGCAGTAGGGTGAGACCAGGCACCTTGCCCTAGACAACATTCTATTAAACAACATGAGACTTTCATTCTTTAAAAAAAACCCCCCAAAAAAAACAACCAAACAACACTTGCTTCTTTTGTTAATGTCAACAGTGTTTTCTTCTATGGATAAGGAAGGAATAAAGAAGAAAAGAAAGAAGAGGAAAGAGAGCAAGGAAGGCTGTCTTCCTCCTACAACCAGCTCTGCTTAACAAAAACTGTGATCTTGTGCCCACTGGGATTTAAGCATCCAAGAATAAAGTGCATGAGTGTGTAGGGATTTATTAATTTCAAATATGATTAAAAACAGTGCTTCTTTTCTCCAGTCACACCTAACGAAGGTGATATAATCAGCTACCACATCTTCCACCTAACCCATTACAATGCTCATAGGTTTCCTTTCCAATTAGGAATCACAAATCTTCAGTTGACTTCTTAGCAGCAATGCTGAAGTCAACCCCACAGTTCACAAGACAAATAGGAACCAAATTTCTCCCCCTAAATCAGATAGTCAGATGGAATTATAATCCTAATATGCTTTCCAAATACGACATCAAGCTGGATGGGATGTGAAGGGGTTCAGTAGTGAATCTCTTTCTTTGCATATCCTTATAGTTTATTATTACTGTTACAATTACCTTCCCTCTACAAATAAGTTCAATAGGTACTGCATTTACTGTACCAGAGGAAGTCCTGCACCAACCAATTATTGCTGTTGTTGTTGAGTGCCTCCAACTCATTTCTCAATTATGGTGACCCTAAGGTGAAATTATCACAGGGTTTTCTGGAGCTGAGAGCATGTGAGTCATCCAGGTTTACCCATAGCCGAGTAGAAACTTTAACCCTGGTTTCCAGAATGATAGTCCAATGCTCAAACTACTACGTTGCACTACAATCACATCTTATACAAATAGTTTGAAAATCATTTTATACAATGTTTAATATTTTTTGTGCATGAAACGAAGTTTGTGTACATTAAACCAAAGAAAGCAAAGGTGTCACTATCTCATCCACTTATGTGAACAATTTCAGATTTTGGAGTATTTCCATGAGAGATCAATGAGGCAGCTGTTACTATAAAATTAAAACCAAATTAACTGAAAGGCTGCCTCTACCAATTGACCCTCTTTGTGCCCTAGATTGTTCTCTGCACCCTAATCTAATTACGCTGCATGGGCTGTTTTAATCTGATGCTTTTATTATTTTTCCTCCATTGTATTCTGTTAAATATTTATTGTAAATTGCCTTCTGAGGGCTTCTTCTAAACCAAAAAAGTTCAATTAATGAGATTGTTGAAGCAGTTATGATGAACATATATTTTGCTGATCTCTGCTGTTTGAAAGCTCAAAAGGCAGACAGTTATTTTCTGCTTTGTGACTTCAGCCATATTGTGGTGAAAAAAATCTGAGATTATAGTCTAATTTTTTAAAAAGGCCAGCCTTTTTAACGTTGCTGATTTCCATGTACTTACAGTGCTTGTTAATCACAACAAAATGTCTCACCTTTAAACAAAAATATATAAGATAGTCTTATAATTGCAAAACAAAATTAAATGAAGCAATTCAAATTTTGGAGTCAATCTTTATAAAACAATTGAACATATGGTTTGGAGAAGCCTACATTTATCAAAGACCCTGCTGATCCCAGTTCAACAATCAAAATCTAAAATATGCTTCAGAAAGCCAGAAAATAAATATAAATATATATATATATATATATATATATATATATATATATATATATATATATAAATAATGACTTGAACTTAAGAATCTTGCTGAAACATAAATGAAACACTATCAAAACCCAAAACATTATACTAAGTTTATAGAAAGCTAGAATGGCTATGGAGTCCCAATTTTAGGTAATACATATTGTATATAACTAAAAACAAAATGCAAACTGTTTTCCTTTTTAAAACAGCTTCTCTTTCTGCATTTTAATGGCTTCTCTGAGTAGTCTGACATGATAGTTATTAGAGTGGTTCAGCGTTTCTGTGTTCTCGAGTAATATACTGTGTCAAGGTTGGTTCATCAAATGCTCTGCTATGGTTGACTTCTCTGGTTGAGTTGATCTGCAGTACCTTTCATGTTCCTTGATTCGTGTTTGGGTGCTGTGTTTGGTGGTCCCTATGAAGACATGTCGGGCTACACAGAGAAGCCATTGAAATCCACAAGCATGTGGACAATTTCAACAGAAAGGAGGAAACCATGAAAATGAACAAAATCTGCCAACCAGTATTTAAAAACTCTAAAATCAGAACAGTAAATAAAGAGCAACACTCAGAAATCAGAGGAATTCCATACATGAATCAATCAGGGCCAGCTAACACCTTCAAACAAAGGATTCCCCGAGGCAGGAAGAAGCCAGGCCTTGAAGCTGAAAAGGCCATTAATGCTAATCAAGGTGATTAATTACAACATTCACACTGGCCTCCAACAGACAAGGGTTCTTTCCCCCACCCTGGACCTTTCACAGAAATATAAACCTCCCTTGCTTAGTTTTTCCAATATAGCTCACAACCTCTGAGGATGCCTGCCATAGATGTGGGTGAAATGTCAAAAGGGAATTTTTCTGGAACATGGCCATACAGCCCAGAAAAAACACAACAACCCAGTGATTCTGGCCATGAAAGCCTTCGACAATACATCTTGCACTATATTTAATTCTGTGCTTAAAAAGATGTCTTTTAGCAATTACACTCTGTAGCCATCTACAGATTAGCTAACAGTATACAGAAAGTTCATGGCATTGAATACCAAGCTCTTTCTAGCCAACTGGAATTAGGTTGATTTCTAAGGCTTTCTGAAATTTATATTAAGGCAAATATAGCCATTATAGCAGATACGTGGTAGCCAATTAGACCAGCAGAATCCCTTTGAACTCATACCATATGACTGGGGTGGCAGTTGGGGGGGGGGGGTGCTAGCATGGATATATATCCCCATAGTCCAGTGGTTCCTGACCCATGGGTTATGGTCCAATGATGGATCGTAAGACTTAAAATAAGGGCTGTGAAACATGCGGGCAAAACTGATGCTGGAGTTGCGTGCCACCATTGGAGGAGATCGAGAGAGAGAAGGAGAGGGAGAAAAGGAAGGAGATGCCAGCGGAGTGCCTCACCAGCACTTTCTTGGCCTTGGGAGGCTTCCCAGGCCAAGGCGGAGAAGACTCAACCAGCGGCAATTTTCTGCAATGCAAATTTCTGAATCAGCATTCCAAATAATCAAACCAAATCTAAAGTTGACGAAAAATTGATTTGTAATCCTTTTGGTACTAATATTGGAGAGCGGTCCTTGGTTGAGTGGCCCCTGGTCAAGTAGTCCCTGGTCAAAAAAAGCTTGGGAACCACTGATATAGTCCCTCTAAATTGCATGACTTCAATTTTACTAATGTTGAAAGAATATCAAAGAATTCAGTCTAGTGTTATCAGTAGTGTGATGATGCAGAGTTTATGGTTCCTTACTCCAGTCATTGTTTTGGGAACAATGGTTTCAAAGGATGTTGCTACTGGTCATCATTATAGGCAGTCATTCATGACTATGATTGTCTTCCAAAGATAGTCTTGGTGATGGGTTCGTAAGTGACTGTGGAGACCTATTCTGGATCCACACGATCTATCACAGTAAGGACATTGATTTCCAGATCCAAGGCAGTCATAATAACGGTTTGCTTGATGCGTCTTCCTCTTGGCACCCTTCCACCCTGTATTCATGCCTCTTTAAAATTCATAGCATTGTTAGTAACAACTGACCTCCAGTTAGAAGACTCAAGTGCCAGGGTTTCCCATTTCTTGGTATTTATGCCACATTCTTTTAGGTTCACTTTAAGCCCTTCTTTAAATCTCTTTTGTACTTTGGTTTTCTCAATGTTAAGCAAGAGGCCAAACTTTTCATATGTTTTTTCGAAGTTTAAATTGGCGTGTGGGTCTTCCTCTGAATGAGCACAACCTAAGAACAGTCAATGTGAAATTGAGTGACTCTGAATCCACAAATATAATGGCAGAGTGTTCGGAACCATTGTAATTAATGCTGTTTTCTTAATATGAGTCCCCCTTTAATGCTGCACTATTTATGCTACTTTATCTTAGTTGTTCACTCTTTTGTATATTATAAAGAGAAATAGTCATAAACAGTGCATAACAATGATACCTTTTTATTTACAGGGAAGCTTTTATTGCTCTATCAAGCACCAACATTTTGAATAATTAGATGTGAAGGTCACAAAGTAGAGCAAAAAATGGATTTCTTTCATACTTGCCATGGCCTCCCATGCCAAGTCAGAATCACACAATTACAGAGTTACCACAATCAGACTATATTAACCAAAGTGAAATTGAAGATTCCATTTTGCATGTATGTAATATAAGGGCACTTTGGCACCAGTATCAAAAAGGACAAGGAATCTTGGTTTTACAAGCATTGCGCACAGATGTCCTTCACAAGTTCATTTTATTCTACTTGTGGTACACATTTGGAATTCCACACCTGTAGCTGTGAGGAACATCCAAAATATCAGTAATGTAGAAATTAATCCATTAGACTTTTTTTTACTTTATGATAGAAACAAAATAGAAAATTTGATATCTCTATAACACTGCTTCTTAAACTGTGGGTCCCGATCCCAAATGGGGTCCCATCAGCTGAATGTTGGGCCCCTGGAAAATTGGCAACAGTAAAAAAAAATTCTGAACGTCACCTAGTGGCAGGCATAATGAATCACGGAACTAATGAAACACTATGCAGATTATATGAATACTAATAAATAGTTCATAATATTTTTACTATGTTACTATTGCCATCTCTCAAAGAAAAATCCTTAGAATATCGATGCAAGCATTTTCATATTACCTGTGTTGCTCATTTCGAATTCAGAATTCACCTCCATGACCTTGTTCAACAATTTTATGGGTTTCAAACCTTTCTTACCACTTGGCATGCATTGCTTGCATTATCATAAAACAGGCATCTTATTTATTTCTCAGCCAAAGCAATTAGGATTGCTTTTGCACTGAAGTCATTTCCCTTTTGACTTAGCTCATAAAAGCATCTCCTTTTCCCATCTGGAATCCACTTTTGTAGCATATAAAGCTAATTATGGCACTAACGTGTTTGCCTTTGATCCCGCAGGCTTGAAACTTACTAGGTTTGAGGTTAATTACTATTTTCCATCACAAGCTTTAAAAAAACCTCCAGAAGTCAAGGGTAGATCATGTAACCTTTCTAATCATCTGCCCCCATAGGAAAAGAATTCGCAACACAAAATCCTCCACTAATTAACATGAAAAGCAGAGGAAACACGAAATATAAATAAACACATTTCTTCACTGAACATTTTCCTTCAAATGGGATTCCTCCTGAGAAATTCTGTATTTTTTATTGTGATTTTTTGTAGACACCACACTTTAGTTAATCTTCTTAATAAATAAGCTCATGATTTAATGTCTTCCTCCTCATATCTAGTCTCAATTCATTTTAAGAATTGAAGAGTCTTGCTCTAATTTTGAATGACCTTACTTCATGGATGTATCTCATTACAGATTTATTTAGTTACATTTATTTATTCCTTTCCTTATGTAGCTTGCGATCATTGACATCATTCACCTCCACCATTTTAGCTGTAGAATAATAATGTAATATGAGTAAGGTTAGCTTGAGATTAAATGTCCAAGGTTGCATTTTAAGCTTTGTTATTTTTATTTACATCATGCAACCGGCCTGGAGATCACATACCTAAGATTTGGATCTTACCAGTTGTTTAATTAATTTGGAACAAAGCAAGGAAAGCCTGCCTTGTTTCAAATTAATTGGTTTTACTGATTGCGTCATTTATCGCCGCCCCCCCATAATTTAATAATGAATATTGAAACATTTTTTCATTGATTGCACACCCCTAATATATATATCATTTTTGTTGCACTGTGAAAGGTGGCACCCAGTACCTTCTTCTGCAATGCCCTCATTCTCAGTGTAGAACAGAAGTTGAGAGTCTCTCTGGCACACTATAATTCCCGCCATCCACTGATAGTGTACATTCATGTGCATTGTTCCAGCTGCCCTTGCAGATCCAAGGTAGAAGGAGCAGCATTGTATGGCATAGAGATGGGTCCTTCTTCTCTGAGTATGCAAGGACAATCCTGAAACTATGCTTAAGACAACTGCATAGCTATTCTAACAGAAGCCTATGCCAGCCTAAGACAATCTCGGACACATACTTCCTAGAATGGGGTGTATGAATGTGTATGAATAATAATAATAATAATAATAATAATAATAATTTTATTTTTGTACCCCGCCACCATCTCCCCAGAGGGACTCGGGGCGGCTTACAGATATAAAACCAACATACAATAATATCAAATACAAAAACACACAAATAAATTTAAAAGGCATTAAAAAATCACAATCATAAAACACTTGAGAAACAACAGCAATAAAAACATAAAATGAGCTGGGCAAAGTACACTGAGTGGAATTTGTATGAAGTGGAGGGAACTATGAAAAGGGTAAATGTATTGGTTGTAATAAAGGATTCAAATAAGGACTGGAAAAAAGATGCCCACAGTGCTACAAAACTACTGGAATTGGGCTGATGTTGATTATACTTTGAAAGAGCAGCACTGCCATTGTGTTATTCTTCTAAATGTGCTTATTTGTAAGTAAATATATTCTTTACAAATATATTATCAATTTCCTGCAAAGAAAAGTATGCCTTGAATATCTGATCACTTAAGAAGATGATAGGAGGGGTGGAGGAAGACATCTTTCCATTACAATGTCTGAAAACTTCCAGAATGTATTATTTTGCATAGACTGTCATCAATCATACAGAGGGAGCCAGCTCATGCCCAAATGCATATCAAAGCTTTCTATCATCTCAGTTCTCCCATAAATATCAGCAGAAGACCAGTCTCATTCTTAGTATAAGTAGGACATACTGGTAAAATCAGAATGACACAAAACATTGGAAATTATAGGGTAGAGGAAATATATGTCAATGTTGCACATGAATAACACCTTGCAACCAACCACTGAGAGTTGTAAGCATGACGTATGGTTGCTTTCACAGCAGAAATGCTTTGCACCTGTTCATATGGCACAATTTACTCCAAACCTTCCACATTTTTAAAATGTCAGCATCCAGATTGGACTAGATCTGATGACATTGTTTCTGGAGATCATATGGTTAGGTGCCTAGAAGTGACATCACCAGCAAGACTCTACTCGGAAGCTGTTTGGAGCTGCTTCTGGTTGCAGAGGTAGCCCTCAGGAAAACAGGAACTGGTGCCTATGCCCAGTTGGCTTGACCAACTATTTGGATTCCAAAAGGTCTTCAGGCAATTCCATGACAGTAAGTGTGGAGTTCCCATATTGTATCCAGGGAAGTGCAGGAGCAGTTTAATTTGGATTATTTAAGCAGGTGCAGAAACAGCAATAAATTTATTTTCCTTATCAGAAATACAAAGCCTATACTCCTACACAAAAAATTAAGGTGCTTCTGATTTGGGTAATAAAATATGGCTCAAGAGTGTTAGATCTGTATGCCCAATATTACACAGACCAACTTCATTAGGTCACTGACTTGGTTGTATGAAAGTATGGTGTATAATAAAACAATATGCTTTCCATGCAAAATGATTTTCAGCAAGGAAAAAATGCTTACAGCGGGAAACTAATATGAAGCTTTCTGATATCTAAAGGTCAGCTTATAATAATATACCCAAGTAAAAAGCAGGCATTTTTAAAAAAAATCTTACTAGATTATTACTACTTACTGGCTTTAAAAAAAAAGGAATAAATCTTTGATCTAACAACTAATAAAATAAATTAGAATATATCTTTGTATGTATTTGTGCTATAAATGAAAGAAAGGAATGGTAGCCTGCAGCCAAATACAGTAGAATGTCCCACTGGATCAGCAGGCAATCTGTCTTGAAAAAAATAACTTGAAGGCTTTAAGTATATTAATTAGAAAGAATCTAAATAAGAGACCAGAAGTGAAGAGGATCAAGCAATTTTAACTTTATATTGCCAACTTAGTTCTCCATAACAACAAAGCTCATTAGCAATAGACAGGGCTGCCAATACTGAGAAATGATGGGATTTGTTCAGAAACACCCAGAGGTTCATAATTGCCTGACTCTGCACTGAACAATAGTAAAAATATCTGTTAACTAGTGACATTTCATAGTTTAATTAACATTGTGCATCACTTCCAAGATCTGCAATTTTTCCACTGCCCATGATGAATATCTGACCTCCTTTGGAATTGTATGCTCAGCATTTCATACAACACTGAAAACCCATGGGTGTGGTCAATACTTAGTCATATTTTGCGAAAAACATCTAAAATTTATGGGCCTCACAGCAAGATCAATTAAGTCCAATAGGTCTTAGTAAGAATAAATTTTGACCCAAATGCTGTAATACACTAGGGTTGGGAATCATATAGCTTTCTAGAGATTGTAACCCTATGATTTCCATCAGTCCTAGCCATTGTTAAGTAACACCTGGAGTCCAACCACATCTGAAGAACTTCATGATTTCCACCAATGCAACTCACAATGATGTAGGAACAAGGGAAGTTGTACCTGCAATTTTCTACACAACTCTCAACAGTACACTAGATCTAGTCTGTATTATATCTGGTCACCCAAATACTCTGCATGGTAACCATTTATCTTTCAGAGCAAAAATAAAGGTCACTTCAAATACAGCAAAGCAGACTGATTCTTCTTCATGGTCCACCAGCTGCTATACTTTATGAACACTGTAGTTCATTGTTCTTCCCTCCAGCACAGTCAATGCCTCTTAGAAGTCCATCTGGGATACAGCAACTATAACTAGCAACCAGTGAAAGTGCAGTGAATTAATGCCACAGTTACATAAGTAAGGCTTTCAAGAGGGCAGCATATGTTCTTTTCTGTGGATGATGAGCCCTGTTCCTGACACACACACTCGACTACTCACGCTACTTCCTGGGGGTTTGCTAAAAGCTGCATGATTCCCAGGAAGCCAGGCATCTTGAATCAACATTATCTCAATTTATGCAGAAATAATAATTGTGTATTATAGAAAACTATGCCAATATAATAAAGTATGCTACCAAAGTAGTGAAAGAAGAAATATTTAATTTCTTATCATCAGACATCATTAATTTTAACCATAATTGTTATTCTTACACGAGGGTTTTTTTCAAATTCAGCCCTACATCAAGATTTCAAGGTAGTATTAAAAATATGTTGAACCTCCTTATACCATGTTAAAATTTAATAAATTGCTTTCCAAAATAAAAATGTAGATATTTTTCAAGTTCATACATGGGCATAGTAAATATGTAAACTTGTACACATTTGTCATCAATTTCTCATTTTTAACAGATAGACCACCACTTGATTCAAAGACTCTATTGCCTTTTCCTTGCAATGCAGTCAATCTCATTATTCTAGACCTAGACCAACAGAAGACTAGCACAAGACAGAAGCAGTTTTGGTTTATTCTTTCTCAAAGGCCACTAAATATTTATTTAAAGTACTTTGAAAACACCTAATACTACAAACCCTTGTTCTGTAATACAAAACACTTATCACCATCAATACCCCAGTGGACCACAAGCCAACACCATGAACCAGCCCTTTAACTTGCAATTTTTCTCTTTTACTATTCAGTGAAACTACATCCCTATAACTCTAAACATAATAAAAAGTGACAGTTACATCACAAAAGTTATTGCCTGATCAGTTACAATAATAATAGCACTTTGAAATTAGTTATTTTCAATCTCTGATGCTAAAAGTCTTGATTAATATATTCAAACTTCGAAATAATTACAGTCAGTTATTGACTATAATTATGACAAACATTGTGACATTGAGGCCAGCTTCCATATTCTATCTTTGCACAGAACACAGATGTTTATGAAACTGGAAATGGCAAAAGGCAGGAGCAGCTGCTAGCTTCAGTCTCAACAGAGTGGTGAATCTGATAAGCATTTTAGTCAAACTTTAAAAAACTATCCAACATGCTGAATACTAATTTCAAATACCTTCAGCACCTTGGATAGTTCATGAAATGAAGAGCCACTAGCTGTTCATGCATGTAAAAACCTTGTTAACTGTCGTCCTCCTTGTCCCATTCTTCTTCTAATATCAAGGCTCATTTCTGCAGCTGACAAAAAGGGGGGAAAACCCTTTCCTTTGCAAGTATCTCTACCTCCCCCCCCCCCCATTAATTCAATTATTCCATATGATGTTTCTCTCAAGTGATCTTGATGTTAGTGGCAATAGAAGATTTTATATTCACTGAAGGTATGTGCCATGGTTTGCACCTGAATCACACCCCAAAATAGGTACACAGTTAGTCCTGAATAACTCTTGCTGCCAGCAATTGTGAACATTTGAATGTTTCTGGGATATAAGTGGATTTGTGCATATTTAAATTCTCAGGAGAAAGAACAGGATACATTTAAAAATCTTTCTCACAGTCACTTTTCCCCTGGGGTTTCTGCCGTGGAGATGAAACCATGATTCAGAGAAATCTCTAACAGATTGTGTGCTTCTGTCTCGCTGCCATGAACTGGGGGAAAGCGGGGGGAACCAAAACTTCCCATGTGCAGATAATAAAGAAGACTGGCTCACTTTAGAACATTTCAGAGCCAGAATCATACAATACAAATCCAATAGCTGACAGTATGATTCAGAAAAAGCACAGACCCACTAAGAATTAAATAGTAGCATCCCCAAATCTTTTTGTACAAATCTACTGATCGGGAATGGAGAAAGAAGCTAATTTGGATGAACACTTGAATGAATTCTATTGAATCTATTCTGTGTTCAAATGTCTGTATTGCTGACTACTGAAGTTTGTTTCCTTGTTCGGATCAACGGATGCCAAAGACTTAAAACAGTAACAGAAAATGGTAATGCACTGGTCCAGACAAATAACTTTATAAAAGCTAAGCATTCCTGTTTTTCAGTTCTTTTCATATTCAGGAGGCAGAAAGTCATACTGGAGCAAACACACATATCCTGCTCCCTGCTGTAATTACATCATTATGATACAGCAAGTTGTATTTTCCAAAACTTCTTCATATGTTAAAAGTTACAAAAAGTAGAAGAAGCATATTAGTCTCTTGCAGTTCATAGTTCATAATCTATTGGTTGTATAGTATCCTTTGTCTCATCATTGTCTCTGATAAAAGGTTTCAGGTGTAGGTTACAATTGCTTTCTTCAGCACAGCACTAGCCCTTTTAGAGTTGGTTATGGTGCTATTGATGTTACCTGTAAGCAATCCACTGCCATTGCCATCCTTAATCACCAGCTTCTGTGTAGTAGCTGTTTGGGATCTATACTGTAGAATTCATGAAGTTTGTCACCAGTTTAGTTGTTATGGCTCAATGCAATGGAATCATGGGAGTTGTACCTTGGTAAGCACCAGCACTCTTAGAAGAGAAGGCTAAAGAGTTTGTAAAACTACAACTCTTATGATTCCATAGCACTGAGTTAAAGTGGTGTTGAGATGCATTAACTGTACAGTGTAGGTGCACCCTTAGTCTGTCTTATTAGAGAAATCCTGTCTGACCCTACTGCCATTAGCACAGCTTCTTGCATGCAATCCCACTGCCACTAAAACAATGAGCACAAACAAGTGGAGAGATTCAATCAAAGAATTCACACCCCTTAGTTGCAAGATGTGAGCAGGGACTTGATAGCTAGGGATTATGGAGGTCTGTCATTTAAAGGATTAGCAAAGTTGGAATCAATTTTATGGCAAACAAAAGAAATAGCACCTTTTGATGCCAAATCCATTCAAAATATTGTGGTGAACATGTTTTGAACTACCCAAATTAATATTTCACACGTAAACACTTTCAATTATTCTTTCTTATTTACTCTCCCCAAAGTGTTACTAAAGCAGGCATTTTCATCACCATCCTATAAATGAGGATGATAAAATTCACACAGAGAGGAAGGAATCTTTTCAAGATATTCTAGAAACCCGTGACAGCAGCCTGAACAGTCATATCAATCACAATACAGTACCTTGATTATCTGTGGGGAAATGTTGTGACTGGATATCTTAATTTTTATTATAATTTTATCCCAACCTTTCCTCCAAAGAGCTCTAGCGGCTATGTGTGTCTCTATTGTATTCCTCCTTTTGATCTTCAAAATAAATTTGTTAGATAACTAGGTGGTGGATTTTTTTTCTAACCAAAATCTGTCAGGGAACTTTATGGCTGATTAGATTTGAATCTAGTTCCTTGGTGTAATTCAACACTCCACTCAGTGTACTGCATACCACAGGTTTACATGTTTTTAAACGAAAAGGATACACTGATTACCTAGGCAAAGGAACTTAATACCTTTTGGGTTACAACTCCTATAATACTAGCCATCAGTTTGTTGATGATAATGAAACTGTCTAGATACGCATACTTGTGAACCACCATTCTATAGAACAGTGACTTTTTAAAAAGTGTGATCTCTTTGTTCCCTAAGCCTCCTGGGTGCTCCCTTTATGATAGCTGTGAGACAGTTATATCTAGGATGAAAAATGGTGAGGATTAACAATCTTGCAATTCCAGTCAATCCTTGTGTCTTCTAGGCCATAGTAATAGGCAAAGTGGGGCATTCACCTTAGACGGCAGGTGCTAAAGGGAAGCAGTGTTCAAACTCCAGGCACTCCTCCTGTACACTGTTACTATTTTATTCCCCTGAGGAGGACAGAACTATATGTGATGTTTCTCTGTTCATGTATTGCCTAAATTAGCCTGTACCAGCTGCAAATGCTAAGGAATAATACCAAGTAATTAACTGCTAGTCCTATCAGCTTCCATAAAAATATGGATGAGAAACTTTGTCCTTTGCCTTAGATATGGCTGTCTGTTTTAACAACTGTATAGCAAGGTTCACATCTATGAAGCTTTCCCTGTTTTTATAACTCTCTATTAGGAGGGTTGGACATTTCAGATGTTTTAGCTATAGGCAGCAACTAAACCCTAGAAATTTTAGAAAAGGCAGAATCATACCCCCAAACATTTCACAGATGAAAACTAGGGTGTGGCTAAGCAACATCAATGTGGTCAAAAGTTGTGATTGGGCAACAAGAATTATTAAAGATGAATTTTTTATGAGCGCAAATACAGAAATCTATTATTTTAAGCAGGAAAATCCTGCAAGTTATGTACTACATTTAGGAACGTCTCAAAACAAAACCACCAAACCACTAAATGCAGTACTGTGTGCATGCACATGTGCATTTTTGGGCACAGGACAAATAATAATGCATTAATCTAAAATCAAAATGACTTTGCCAGACATGCTCAAAATCCCCTATCTGCTGTATGAATGTTGTATTCTCACCCAAACCCTTTATCCCAGTGATTCTCAACCTTCCTAATGCCACAACCCCTTAACACAGTTCCTCGTGTTGTGGTGACACCCAACCATAAAATGATTTTTGTTGCTACTTCTTAACTGTAATTTTGCTACTGTTCTGAATTGTAATGTCAATATTTCATTCACTGGACCACATTTATCACAAATACCCAATACGTTCAAATTTGAATACTGGTAGGGTTGGGGGAGAGATTGATTTTGTCTTTGGGAGGTGTAGTTGCTGGGATTTATAGTTCACCTACACTCAAAGAGCATTCTGAACTCCACCAACGATGGAATTGAACCAAACTTGGTACACAGAACTCCCATGACAAACAGAAAATACTGGAAGGGATTGATGGGCATTGACCTTGAGTTTTGGAGTTCTAGTTCACCTACCTCTGCCAAAAGGGTTCCTAAGACCATCAGATATATGTGTTTTCTGATGGTCTTTGGCGACCCCTCTGACACCTCCCAGCAACCCCCCCCCCCCAGGGGTCCCAACCTACAGGTTGAGAAACGCTGCGCTATCCAAAGCACATTATTGTTGCCATATACCTTCAAATCATTTTCAATTTACTGGGAACCTAAAGAAAACATGTTTTTGCAAGATTTATTCAGATAGGGTTTGCTATTGCTTATTCTTAAGGTAAGTGTGACTGGTTGAATAGGTCAAATCCCAGCTTCCTCCACTTGCTCAGTTAATGGAATACAAACTACTTTATACTTTGACCTCAGTTTCATGAACTGTAAGCCAAAGAAAAAGGGGAAAGGGGGATGGATGAAAGAGAAAAGCCACGACAATTTAAAAGGAGGCAACTATGGGCCATCCTTGTTAAACTCACACAATTCCAGGGCATGCACAAGTGTTCACTGTGTAGTAAAAGCAAGATTGGGAGAGGGAGGAGGGAAGGAACTCCAAAGTCAATTTCATATTTCAACATTGCTGTGATCTTGTATTAGCATTATAGAGAAGATGTAAGGTGAAATGACAATGAAAAAGCTGTGTGAGTGAGCTCACATGTACAAACACAGCACAACTGAAGGGTATTGAAACTATGTGCACAAAAGAAATAGTTGCTCCCTGGGAGCAAATAGACAAACTGCTAACTGCAAAAGTGAATTAAACCAAAACATAGATCAACCAGCATTCTGTGTTTGAAATGCCACTAACATGAAAACTATGGTTTAGAGTTTTCCTGTGAATTAATCAAAAACACATCTGAGGCGAAACAGGGAAGAAGAAATTGTATCTGTTCTCCTAAGGAATGTCCAAATGCCCCGAGGAAGTAAGTCTGATGGCTTCCTTCCATTGAGTTTCAACATGAACTTTTAAGCTTTTCAATTTACAGTGTTCCAGAGGTTTGCTTTACTAGACAATGTCTGTCTTAAAACTTAAAGGCTTAAAGGAAACCATTATGGCCAAAGTCAAATTAAAACTTTCCACTGAATGCTGGAATACTAAAATGTACAGATACTGCCTCTTAAGCAACAGAAAGCTAGTCACATTAAAGGATATTTATGCTAATACCTGTCTGAAAATTTTATCAAGGAGAGCACACATGAATGGTTCAATGTTCATTAAAATATATCTGTATCTATTTACAGTAGAGTCTCACTTATCCAACATTCTGGATTATCCAACACATTTTTGTAGTCAATGTTTTCAATATATCATGATATTTTGGTGCTAAATTCATAAATACAGTAATTATTACATAGCATTACTGCGTATTAAACTACTTTTTCTGTCAAATTTGTTGTATAACATGATGTTTTCATGCTTAATTTGTAAAATCATAACCTAATTTGATGTTTAATAGGCTTTTCCTTAATGCCTCCTTATTATCCAAGATATTCGCTTATCCAACATTCTGCCGGCCCGTTTATGTTGGATAAGTGAGACTCTACTGTACCTGCACACAAACATATTCCATAAACATTACATGTGAAAGAAGGAAACTAAAAAAAAACAACCTCACAACAGTTTAATATCTCACAATTCATTAAAGTATTTCAAGTGATCAAATTATTTGCTGTAAAAAAAATCCAGATCCATAAAGATACCCCCTACACACATAAATGCTTGGATGTACATTGGTTTAGCTGTTTATCTATTCTTAGAAGAGTTAACAACTACCTGTTAGCTTAATGCCTCAAGCTACTGATCCTCATTTCAACAAGGGCTAGGATACTGTTGTTACTTGCCACCTCACCATCTGATCTGAGAGAAGTGGACATCACGGCAACATTCATGCTGACATAATCTTATCTAGAGCAGCACAGGACTTTTATAACATTTGTTGGCAACCAATAGATTGCCAAACGGAAAATACATCTCAAGATACTTAAAAGATGGTTCCTTTATTTGTAAGATAGCTGAACAAGTTCAAGCTTCTGTGTCTTCTTAAGGCAGGGGTCCCCAAACTAAGGCCTGGGGGCCGGATGCGGCCCATCGAAGCCATTTATCCGGCCCCCAAGGCACAAGGGCATAAGGGGATTGGGCTAAATGACCCAAGGGGTCTCTTCTTCTCTTACAACCTATTATTATTATTATTATTATTATTATTATTATTATTATTATTATTATTATTATTATTATTATTATGGATGGGTGGCCATCTCTCAGGGGTGCTTTGCATCTGCTTTTGGTGCACAGAGGCAGAAGGGGGTTGGACTCAATGGCCCAAGAGGTCTCTTCCAACCATCTTTATTATTATTATTATTATTATTATTATTATTATTATTATTATTATTATTATTATTAACATTGAGGCTGGGAGGCAATCTGTCAGGGGTGCTTTGCTTGTGCTTTCGGTGCACAAAAGCAGAAGGGGATTGGATTCAATGGCCCAAGGGGTCTCTTCCAACCCTCTTTATTATTATTATTATTGCTGTTGTTGTTGTTGTTATTATTGCTCGGTGGCCAACTATAGTCTGGCCCTCCAACGGTCCAAAGGATTGTGAACTGGCACCCTGTTTAAAAAGTTTGGGGACCCCTGTCTTAAGGCCTTCTTTAGGATACATTATCTCCTAAAATCATAAAATCAGAACCAGACTTCAGAAATTTCTGGACCTACCTCCTGATCCTAAATAGATAACTGGTCGCAGATGATGTACTAATCTAAATAAGATTTTATGTTATGTGAAAATGGAAAAACTGTAAGTATAGGCCCATTTGTTTCATCTGAGAGAGAGAACCCTTTTCTAGGCATTTCTATGTTCCATGTCATGATTCCATGGTGGATGACCAGCAGAATTTGACCAAAGAATCGTTCTGGATGAAATGCCTACAGAGAAGATAATTTTTTTCAATCACATGCAGGGCAGTATAGAATACAGCAATCCTCGAACAATTACCTGCAAATGTGGAAGGATGATTTTACATAGTATCACATAATGTAAAATCATCTTGAGATGTGTCTTCAGATTCTTCTGTGGATTTCATCAAATGCTCCCCAATATTTGCTTCTTTCCTATTGTAACTGGGCTGAAATATGTAGTAGCACATATTTTTGACTTGCTGTTCTGAGCCAAAATATTTATACATGAAGCAATAACAAGTAATGAAGCCACCTTTAACTTTCAAATATGTGAGGATTTTTTTTGTGTCAGGAGCAACTTGAGAAACTGCAAGTCGCTTCTGGTGTGAGAAAATCGGCCATCTGCAAGGACGTTGCCCAGGGGATTCCCAGTTGTTTTGCTGTTTTTACCATCCTTGTGGGAGGCTTCTCTCATGTCCCCGCATGGAGCTGGAGCTGATAGAGGGAGGTCATCCACACTGTCCCTGGGGTTGGATTTGAACTGGCAACCTTCAGGTCAGAAACCCAACCTTCAAGTCAGCAGTCCTACCGGAACAAGGGTTTAACCCACTGCACCACCCAGGGCTCCTAAATATATGAATAAATATGTGGTTGAATAAATAATTATAGGGTATTGACACAGGTTTTTCTAGTTAATATTACTAGGAGCTGTCCATCAGAATTATCCAAACTGCCTATTAAAAAAGATGTATAATATAGATGTGTTTGGGCATAGAGTGTGTGGGTATAAGTCCTTAAATACCCAGCTTCTTTTTTTATATATTTATTTAGTTCATTACCCAGTGTGTGCATGAGGTGGGAACCTCAGTGACTTTAGCTATAAAGGAAGCTAATCTGTGATTACGTTTGGTGCATGTTGGGAATAAATGGTGGTTGAGGCTGGTTTTCTTAGTAAGAGAAGGAAGGTGTCCTAGATGAGAACTGCAAAAATAGAAAACCTAGGGGAATAGATAACCTGCCTTCACATTACTTTTATTTGTAAACTCCCTTAATGTAGACTATATGAGTTCTTGAAAGTACTGCATATGTAATCATATTTTCTGCTGCTCTTATATTGATTGATATTATGCATACTACCTTATCATCCTGTACTTTTTAAAACTAAGGTAGTTTCAGTAGTTGATATCAATGTATGATTCAGCAGTTGAGGATTTAGTGCTATGAAATGTTTATATTCAAGTTTTGTTTTATAGTCTTTGTAAGCCGTTTTGATCATAATTATGGAGCAGCAGAGCATAAATTAGCTTGATAATACCTTGTTCAGTCTTCAGAGAGAATCGAAAAGGAAATGAGAAGGTGATTCTTTTTTCCTTATGGAAATGGATAGGATGTTACACTGAAACTCCTGTTTAAGTGTGTGCTCAGCATGCGCATCCTAAGGGGGGGGGGGGGGGGACTGAAAATGTTGGCTATTCCAGAGTAAAACAAACAAAGTATGCACTTTATCAGATTTCTATATTCTCAGAAATTATAAAACATATTGTTGGCTGAACTCTGGACAGGTACTGGCACAAAATAAGATAGAATAACACAAGAAAGAAAAATAAATCTTGCCTTTACATCAAAATGGGGGGCGGGGGGGGGGGAGCTATAAGATTTAAAAATCCAAAAAACCAAAAGCTTTGTTGCAGATATAAATGAAGAATAAATCCAGAGTGATCTGAATATAATTTATGATTTCTTTAATTACCATTTGCTGATAAAGATAAGGAAGCTGATGGAGACATAATATATTGCCAATTGTTTTGTTCTTACTTCTAAGGAACGGAGCAAGCTTTATTTATCTTTTGGAAAGGTAGGGAACTGGTGGCCCTTCTGATCTTTTTGGACTGCAAATAAAAATTTCCTATATGCTATTTTGGCTAGCTGAAAATATTGTAGACTAACAATACCTGGAGGATAACACACTAACCATCCATGATTTAAATTTTAGATGTTCATTGAATGTGTCTAATCTGCACTTCAATCAAAAACCAACAGGACAGAAGATGAGCCCCAGCAATACAGGTACTATGCTGTACTGGTATTGCAGGATCTGGTACAGCTCCAAGTTGGCAATTCTGTAAAAGTACAGCAGTCAACTGAGATCTTTTCAGCTTGTCTTCCCAAAATCCCACTAGATCAGCTTTTCGTCTGGCAACTGCATTACCTTAAATCTTTCCACATGAAAGCTATCACAAAGTCCTTTATTTGTTTCCGCCTCATGCATTTCTTGTTATGATAAGCAGATACTGGAGTGTATGAAGCCCTGCTATGGGAATATTAGCCTGGGGAGCATCTATACTGACTATTTACTATGGGATGGGCCTGAATCTGCTCCATGGCTGTCAAATGCTGCATGGAGCTAATCTGGGGCAATGTGGACTAAGGCTATCTTAACATAGCCTTGACCAGCATTAACCAAAGTCAGGAGAAATACTGAATTCTGGCTCAGAATTTGAAGTATCCCCTGACTTTGGGGTTGTATAAGCATTTGGAATGTTTCCAAGATGGAACTGATGGCAATTATTTTCACTGCCATCTCATGTTCCCTGGGCTTGCCCCCTCCCATCCTGCATGTTGTGCTGGTCCCCAGGTCCTACTTGTCACCCATGACCTCCAATCATGTCAGCAGGGGTGACATGGCAATTGGGGGAGAGAGGAGAGGAGACAATTGCTCTTCTTCCCCTCACTTATCCCATCACCCTGATTAATCTCACTACAGATGATGGCAGACTAATAGGATCCATGTCATGCCCAGAGACCTCTGCAACATGGAAGATGGGAGAGGATGGCCATTCAGTAGGGTGAACTGCATTCAGTGCTTCTGAGCAGCTGGGACTCCCTCCCACCTCCACAGCAGCCATAGGGGTACCTGTCTGACCCATAGTGGGTCAGAATAGCTTGACCCTGGTTTCTCAGCAAATCTAGTTTGGGGAATGCTAGCTCTAGGAGTCCCAAGTTGGAGATATCTGGTAGACCTAGATGTTAGGGCTGTGTTTAGCACCTATGTGAAATGTTCATTGAGTGGCCACTTATCCACTGCTAAAAAAAGAATACATATACAGTATTGCCAAAAAGAAAGATGAAATGATAGCACAGGCTTACTTATGGTCTAGAGCAGGAGACCTCACATTTTTCAAGCTGAGGGCTGGTTCATGGCCCCTCAAACTGTTGGGGGGCTGGACTATAGTTTGAAAAAAAAAACCCTGAATGAATTTGTAATGCTCACTGCACATGTGTTATTTGCAGTGCAAAAAATAGGAAAGCACAATACAATATTTAAAATGAATAACAATTTTAACCAACATAAATGTACTAGTATTTCAACAGTAAGTGTGGGCCTGCTTTTGGCTGATGAGATAGTCAAGTTGATTAGGATTGTTATTGCTGTGTGCCTTCAAGTCATTCCAGACTTAGGGCAACCCTCCATCTAAAGTTTAGGCTGAGGGCCTGGAAAATGACCTTGGAGGGCAGCATCCAGCCCATATGCCTTAGTTTGAGGACTGCTGGTCTAGAGAGAGATGAACAGTTAGACCATATCTCTAATTTAAATATTTCTCCCCATGGGGGGGATGTGTCAAGCTGAGCTACATGCTTTCTTGGCTTAGATGTGCTGCAAACTGTTAATGGGCATTCCAGTTGGATTACAGCATCAGAATAGCCACATACATATAGCTGTGGTACATGCCACTATATGGAATATTTACTTCCAATAAAATACAGTGCTGACTGTATCAAGACATTCAATGTATTACTTATATTGCAGTTTGCATTGAAATAATAGTTTTTATACTACAGCCAGCCCTCCATATTTATGTGTTTAACTTTTGTAGATTTGATTATTTAGATATGATTTATATGTTCTCTCTATTAATCTTTAGATACTCCGGGGTGACTCTATGGCCAATATCATGTGGGAGTAGACCACAGAGTTGCCAAAAAAGATCTAGAGATTCCTAGAGAAGTGTTCCCTCCAATTAAAAAAAAATCCACACAAAAGTGGAAGTATAAACACTCTTGGTTTAATTAGAAATGCCAACATATTTGCATTATCATCAACAGTGCTATGCAAATAGTAATGATAATAATTGTTACAATTATATTTAAAGTAAAATTCACTTGTCACTGTCTTACTTTTGGATTTTATTTTCTTCTTACTTCATAATTTACATTTTTCTTTATATTCACATGTATACCTGCCAATTTAGGATAACATTTCATGCGCTTGATGAAGTGGATCCTAGTTTCAGGATGCAAAGCTCCATCTGTCATCTGCTATATTGCCAACATTACATGGTTTACCTATACGTACTGCTAATTGGTCACCTGAATAGACACACAACCCTATTTATACAACATTTTACATTACATAGAGTTCAACATTGTGAAACTTTACATTGGTTTGATAGACACCACACCCCATACTGCTTCTGAGACAGGCTGGTAAATCACAGTCTCACATATTTCTTAAGATATTGGTCTTATTTGAGAAAGTATTCCATGAAAAAAACTTGATCATATTTGACCTTTGCCTCTGTGAGGTTTTTTTAAAGTAGTGGGCATACTATCATATTTGATACTAAGGCTAGGATCAAGGCAAATACCAGAAAGAACTTTGGTGCAGTTTTAGGCTATAATCCTATTCATTGTTACCTGGGAATAAGTGGCATTTAATTCATGAGAGCTCATGTCTGATTAGACATGAACAGGTAGATTTTGGGGGCTTTACTGTAGGTATTATTGGATATTGTTTATAAGCATCACGTGAATTAAAATAAAATGTCACTGAAATAAATATTAATTTTATACCTGTTACTTTCTACTCATAATTTAGGTGAACAAAGAAGTTGCTGAATGCATGGCAATTCTAACAACATTTTGTTGTTGAACAAATACTTCAATCGTCTCTCACTATTGACCATGCTTACTGGGATGATAACATTTACAATATCTGGAGGCCTATATATTGCAATGGGGTCTAAGGTGATCTATCACATGGATTGCTACAGCTATGTGGACTGTGGTACATGTTCCTAGAATGGGAAAGTGGAACCCACAGCAAAGTACCAAAGGCAAGGACCTCCTGACAATAGTTCAGCTTATTTTTGAACTGACTTAGTGATTATTAGAAAAAGCTCTGAAATAGGGAAATAACCCATTATATATTTAATTATACCACAAACCCAGTAGGTAGTCTTAGGTAAGTTATGCTCTCTTAGCCCAAGGTCTTCTGTTCATGCACTGGGGATAATACCAAACAACTCAATGAAGTAAGTATAATTAATATAATGCATTTGAGTTGCTCTGAGTATATATAGGAAAAGCCGTGTGATGATTTTTATACTATTGTGACCACTATCTGAAGACCATAAACATCTGCAAGTGCTTTGGAAATTCTCAATCATTGTTAAGTCAGTCAGCATCTCGTGTGGATAATTTTATACGAAGTAGCTACTAATTTTATATGGAGTAGCTACTATTTGGGAGAAGACATCTAATAGTCAGAGTATCAAGAGTACAGGAATGGTATAAACCAATTTAAATTCACTTCATGGAATCCTAATTTATGCAATTAACTCCAACCTGATTAGTTCATTGTTTGAATATGTGTAAACACAACCACAGTACTGGCATAATAACCTTCATGTGCACAGCTGCTTTCATGCATTTTCTTCTGCACAAGATGCTGTTCCTAATGTTATAGTCTTAATCTAAACATCAGAAATCAATAGCAAATATATAAACATGTGTATTTTGTTGTAATGTGCCTTTTCCAAGTTATGGCAACCTTAAGTCAAACATATCATGGTGTTTTCTTGGCAAGATTTGTTCAGAGAGGGGTTGCTATTGCCTTTCTCTGATTCTGAAAGAGAGTGTCTTGCCTATTAGATTTCCATATCAAAGCGGAGATTCTAATCCCAGTCTCCAAGATCCAATACTCAAACCACTAAACCACACTGGTGCTATGGAAATATAATTGTAACTAATTAAATAAATAACTCTGACATGCACAGATGAGAGGTGGGGCAAACACTTTCCTTAAGACGACTTTATGATTTTGACAGATGTAGAGAGCGAATACAGATGCTTTTATGATTACTGGGTGGAAAAGGAAGCCATATCAAAATCTTTTAAAAGTGTTTCCATTCCAACATTTTTGTGATTGGCCCTCTAATTTAGAGACCTAGCCTCTCAGTCTTCAGAAAAAAATCTATATTGTATCAAACAAGTAATGAAGAGAGTTCACAGGTACAAAATGCTTCAAAAACTTTCAGAGATGAAAGTACTATATACTTTTTTTTGGAAGAATGATCTACATATCACCAAATACTGAAGTGGTGTTTATTGTTAAGCTTTAAAGACTTCCTTCTAGTTGAGTTGGGTCTTCTTGACATATTTGAACAGCTACCTGTCCTAATGAATGGAGGAGTTTATAAGCATAGTGATCATACTAACCCATAAATGGTAAGAATAAATCCCTTAGTTTGGACACTGAAGTTCCGGGATCAACTGAGACATGCCGACTTGAAAGGAAAAACACTGTATCAAGAGGAATTGAAACTGTCAGCAAGAGAGCTGAACCTTCTCACCCTTAAATTCCTAATTAGAGCAGCCACAGTGGGAACTGACCATTGAAGTGACAAGTACAAGAAAGAAGGAAAACAAGACTTGTTAGGACGACAGTACTCAAACTAATTACTTCCCAGTAATCATGCCATCTCCAGTAGAATTTCATCAGACACAAAGGCATCAACTGCTATTTAAGTCCAGTTTGGTCCAATTGAAGTAATTGTATTTAAACTGTCTGAAATTCAACCTTTTGGCTTAACTATGTTGTGGATTAAACTGCAAGTGAGTCTAATATTTTTGAGAATACTGAGAGATGAGAATAAACAGCTGTGTCGATTCACTACAATATGATCACCATGAATTTTTAATTTTTTGTATAATGTAGCAAATGCATCTAAATAGAAGTAAATATTTTTCACTAAAGACTATAAATTGCCTCATGAAAAATTATCATAATATGGTAAAAAGTGAAAACTAGACTGCTCCCTTCTGTATTTATAATGCCTGAACACCACTTTTATTAAAAGCTGTTATAAGTTTAAGTAATATTTCAGTTGTTTGGATTTAAATAAACTGTACAGGTCCCTAGAGCTCACCAAGTTATGAAATATTATTCGACATTAATCTTTTCTAGACAAACTTATAACTATTTATGAATAGAACCTATCATGCCATTTATATCATTTTTGGCCTCTAAATATATCATTTTTGCCTGGTTCAAAGTGTTCCTTGCCCTTCATTTTTATTTGGTCTTAATTCATTAAATATGCTGCAATGGTTTTGATGAAGAAAATTAAACATGGAGTTGTTGTTAGTCATAAATAGGAAACAGGTGATGTGTTCAAGAGACAGAGATTATGCAGAAGACCAAGCAGGTACAACAGCAAGATCATATACAAACACATTAAATGTGGTGAAATTCTGTTATATCAAAACAACCAACATTACAAGAATGAAACATAAATTAAGTCTGCAGTAGGAGGTGGCAGATGATATGCATCAATTCACAATACTACGTAACCATGAATAATAACTTCCATATTGGTGTGGTGGGCTTTACTCCAAATGTAATGTAGCTATCCAAAGTGCTGAACCCAAAATAACTTCAATACATTTGATAGGTCCTTTAAAGTTGAGATTCCTCACCCCATTGACATGGAAGCTACCAGCTTCCAATGCTAATACAAACCACAAGAATCATCCTCATGACACATGGATGCTAGGATTATGTAGTAATTTGTATGTCCAAATACAAAAAAAAACACTTCTTTAGTGAGAAAGATAGGATATAAATAAAGTAAATAAAAATTTAAAAATGAGGTTATTCAAAATGTGAATATTGCATAGGAAATAGACCTAGATAACAAGCATTTACATCTATTAAGACACCTCCAAATAAACACTAACATTGATAGTCTAGTTAGACTGTACCATGACATTCTGCAATACTTTCTGAATTGAGCACTATTTTGGTCTTAATATTTGCATTAAAATATTTCTTGCAAGGCTAGAAAGTTATTTCTGTTCTTTACAATATGTTCTGTCCACTTACTCTTTATGAAACAAGTGTATTCATGCATAAGAATTATTACATAACTGAATAAAGAAGTAGTGTGGCTCCATAAGTTAAGCAATACACTACCATTTAGACTAAGTAACTTATGTTTCTCTACTTCATAGTTAAGAACGATGATTCGGAGGGATACAACCAAGTAACACCTAATCTCATATCTAATATGTGAATTTAACTTTTGTTCTTATTCATTTAATTGTACCCCTTTGCATATCAAGCATATCTAAGCATTCAGATATTGTTGTTTTTGTGTCTTCGAGTTATTTCTGACTTGTGGCAATTCTAAAGTGAACCAATTCCAAGGCTTTCATGGAAGAATTTGTTCAGAAGAGGGTTTCTACTACCTTCCTCTGAAGCTGAGAGTGTATGGCTTGTCCAAGATCACTTAGTAGGTTTTCATGGCCAATAAGGAATTTGAACCCTGGGCTCCCAATGTCCTGGTCCAATGTTCAAACCATTGCACCACACATTAAAAGATCACACTGTCTTTTTAAAAAAATTGTTTTGAAAATATATATAAAACTAAACATTGTGGTTCTCACTTATGCCTTGTTACAAAAAAAATTATAATACAGTTACCCCAAAAGCAGGAACAACATTATAAAATTGAGTAATATAAACAATGCATATTGCTTTCAGCCATTCCAGGAGCTATGAAAATGTTACTTGCTGTCAAGAAACAAGCAAATTCCAGCTGAAACTGAGTTTACCAATTAAAGATTTCTACTAACAGACATTTAGATAATATTTATTGGTGCTTTGGATAAGACAACCATTTTCTATTGAAACAATCTTATTTGCAACGTTTTAAGGGGAAGTGCACAATAGCAACCACAACACAACACAACTAAGAATGCCATTGCATTGTTCGTGTCATTTCAGGGTAACCTCTACTGAACCTTTAGTTCATCTTTATTTATAAACCAACCCCTTCTAGCAGTCTTCAAAATGAAACATCAAGTTAATTTTACATGTTCAATAAATCACATTATAATAATTTCTTGCAAAGATCAAGTATGACACTGATCCTCCTGTTTAACAAAGGTTTAATGTACTAAAAGCAGCACCACCTATTGGATACAAATATAGGTTAATATCTACTTTATCGGTTGTAAAACTGGGACTTAGATATAAATGACTGCAGTAAATCTTTATTCTCACAGTAGTAGAAACAATATGTTCCTCTCTCTTTGGCAGATGCTAGTACTGTAATGTAATAGCCGCGATTGTATGTCGCATACAATCGTTTTGTTTGGTGATTGATGTTTATCACATTGGTATTTAGCAATCTGACTCTTTAACACAATATTGGTTTTACTCAGAAGCCTGTTTTAAAGTCATGGCAAAATTAAACAGGAGGGACGGGCACACTAATATGCAAGTGAACACATTCGATATTAATTTGATTATGTAAGCTGAACTGACAAGGAGGAAAAATCAAGTCTGGATTCATGAGTCCCGAACTGAATGCATTGATCAGTGAGGATATGATTTTCTCCTTACACATAGAAATCTATGTGATGTCATTAGTCTGAGGAACCCCCTCAGCCATTGAATGGCTTCCCAACCTCTGCCACCCCATCCCTAATCTTGCATTTTAGTGGGAAGAGATATCCTTGGGGTAGAGCCCAGCACCTAACTGCCTGAACACGCAGTGCCATCCAACACCCCATAGAGGCAGGTCGATGCCTGTTGGACTGTAGGCGATTTCTCATTCTCCGACTCCCTCCCTTTGGTCATGTGTGCAGGGACTCCGAGGGGAGTGTTTCAGAAGAGAATGGCTGAAATACTATCCACCCACCCCTGCTTTCCTGTGTCTTGGGGAACTCCCTTGGTTCAGAGCAATGCCCCTCAGCAAGGAGGGTTGGAGCATGAGGCATTTCCAAATCAATGTATTTTGCAGCAGAGAGACCGAGAAGGGATAAACCTCGTCCCCAACCCTTTGGTCCAGAAGGGGGAGGAGCTGGCTTGCCTGGCTTCAAGACACATGCCTGGTTTTAGAAGAGGCTCTCACCTAAAGGAATGTGTCCAGAAAAAAAGGGTCAAAATGATCAAAGCCAAGCCCTGTGAGAAGTGGGTTAGGGAACTGTGTCTTTTTAGCTTGGAGAAAAGAAGGTTTTGTGTGTGTGTGTGGGGGGGGGGGTGTCATGATTTACATACTTTGTTACTTTGATTGTGCTTTTCCTGTATGGCAGGGGGTTGGATTAGATGACCCATGTGGTCTCTTCTAACTCGATTATTCTATGAAATATTGGTTTAAATATTTCAAAAGATATCACATTGAGGAGGGGAACAAGTTTGTTTTCTGTGGCTCTATTTATTTATTTATTATTATTTATTTACCACATTTGTACCCTGCCCTTCTCACCCCGAACAACAATTTGATGCCAACACATATAAATTCGAAAAGAAACAGATACAATTAAAATCCATACAATTAAAACATTGATTATTAAAATTCAAATCATGCAAATTCAAATCGTAGTCCAAGACCTGTCCATTTGTTGCATTAATTGATTATCATTATTGCACTGCTTCAAATTACTGGTTGAATGCTTGGTCCCACAGCCATGCCTTCAGTTTTTTCCTGAAGGTCAGGAGGGAGAGATCTGATCTGATTTCACTGGGGCGGAAATTTCACAGACAAAGAGCCACCAGCAAGAAGGCCCTGTCTCTCATCCACACCAGTCACGCTTGTGAAGGTAATGGGACCGAGAGCAGGGCCTCACACGATGATCTTAACCTCCAAGGTGGATCATAGAGGAAGATACATTCAGACAGGTAAACTGGGCCAAGACCGTTTAGGGCTTTCTAGGCTAAAGCCAGCAGTTTGAATTGTGCTCGGTAGTAGATTGGCAACCAGCGGAGCTGGCGTAACAGGGGGGTTGTGTGCTCTATGACACAGAGCAATGGCTTCAAAGTGCAGGATAAGAGATTCCACTTAAACACAGCACAGCAGGTTAACCACCAGATACAGAAGATCTTGCCAACCCGAAGGTCAGCAGTTCAAACTGCAGGTGGGGTGAGCTCCTGCTGTCAGCCTATCTTCTGCGTATTTAGCAGTTTGAAAACAGCAATGTGAGTAGATAAATAGGTACTGCTTTTAGCGGGGAGGAAAAAAGCGCCCCTGAAAAACATCCTGGTGGTCCAATCACGAAGGCGTTTATGAACAGCAAAGCTCCTTGGTGTGGAAGAATGGAGCAACAGCACCTCCCCATGGCTGAGATGAGCAAAGCCTCCAGATGCCGGAGATGGGTAAAAAACGAGGGAAGCCTGTACTGCTCTGTCTTTGTCAACTGTATAACAGCATTGAATGTTTGCCATATATGTGGCTGTAACCAGCTCGGGGAGATAGAACAGAATATAAATAAAGCATATTATTATATGAGTTGTTGTGCACTTTCCAGGCTGTATGGCCATGTTCCAGAAGCATTATCTCCTGGCGTTTCACCCACATCTATGGCAGGCATCCTCGGAGTTTGTGAGGTTGTGAGGGACCTCATGTGAGGATGCCTGCCATCAAAACGTCAGGAGAGAATGCTTCTGGAATATGGCCATACAGCCTGGAAAATGCACAACAACCCAGTGAATCTGGCCATGAAAGCCTTTGACAGCATATATAGTAGAGTCTCACTGATGAACACTCGCTTATCCAACATTCTGCATTATCCAACGCATTTTTGTAGTCAATGTTTTCAATATATCGTGATATTTTGGTGCTAAATTCGTAAATACATTAATTACTACATAGCATTACTGCTTATTGAACTACTTTTTCTGTCAAATTTGTTGTATAAAATGATGTTTTGGTACTTAATTTGAAAAATCATAACCTAATTTGAGGTTTAATGGGCTTTTCCTTAAAGCCTCCTTATTATCCAACATATTCGCTTATCCAACGTTCTGCTGGCCCGTTTATGTTGGATAAGTGGGACTCTACTGTATTATTAAACATTAGGAAGACCTTGCTGAAGACACTGTCCAGCAGTGGAAGATGTGGAGTCTCCTTCTGGGGACGTTTTTAAACAGAGGCTGGGCAGTGGACAGCCATCTGTTGGGAGTGCTTTGATTCCATTCCCCTGCCTGGTAGAATGAGGATGGACTGGATGGCTATTGGGATCTCTTCCAACTCTAAGACTGGAAATAACAGGTGCCTTTTGGGCCACAACAGGTCTCTCTAGCCCTTTCCTGGGGCTCTACAGGAGAAGTTTCCTTCTCAGAACCAAAGGGGACCATGGACAGAATGGGGCAGAAGGCACGGAGAGGGCAAAGTTGCCTCACCCAAACGGTTTGGAAGCCCATGAGGAGCGGCTAAGGGAAGGGGTCAATTGTGGTCTCTTTCCCACTCACCTATCCGGCAGAGGCAGCAGAGCTGGAGGGCAGCGAGGAGCGAGGGCCGAAGGGCGGGCATTTCCACACCGCCTGGGGAGGGAGAGCTGTCCCCCTCTTCTGCTCCGGCTGGCTTTCTTCAAGTCCCCGTTTCCTCTCACCAAGGGAAGGGCTCAGCTTTCGAGGAGTGTGAGTGAGGAGAAGAGAAAGGGGCGCCTTTCAGCAGGAGGAACCTGCACGGGAGCCTGGCAGGAGCCGCCGCCTCCCGGAGCGCATCTCTGGACAGAGACACACAGAGAGAGAGAGAGAGACAGAGAGAGGCTTCCTCTCAGAATTCGCTCCCGCCGTCGAGGAGCGAGACTGCTCGCGAGCTCGCCCGCCCGCGCGCGCACACGCACGCACAACCACTCCAGCGCGCGCCTATACGTGCGTGCGTGGAGCGAAAGGGGGATTAGCAGCGGCGGGAGCGCGCCTCAGTTGCTGGAGAGAGAGAGCGCGCGAGAGAGCCTCGCGCCGGCTCCAGGCTGGCTTTCCGAGGAGCGCGCGCCCGCCCGAGGAGGAGAAGAAGAAGCTTGGAAGGAAAGAGAAGAGAGCGAGGGGAGGTCTTCAAGCTGGGGAGTGGGAGGCGAAAAGAGGCAAGAAGGATAGATATGCCTTGAGTCCTTTGCTGCTCTTGAAGGCGCCCGCTTCACGTTCAAGATAAAGAAAAGAGGGGTCCAGAAAAGGCGGAAAAGACTGCCTTCGTCTCCTTTACCTGTGTGAGAACAATGGCAGTGGTGCTGAATCAGTCTCTCAAGGAGAAACCCACAAGCATGTGGACAATTCCAACAGAAAGGAGGAAAATGAACACAATCTGGCTACCAGTATTAAAAAAACTCTAAACTCAGGATAGTAAAGAAACCCACAAGCATGTGGACAATTCCAACAGAAAGGAGGAAACCGTGAAAATGAACATAATCTGGTTACCAGTATTAAAAAAAACTCTAAAATCAGGACAGTAAATAAAGAACAACACTCAGAAGACAGGGGAATTCCAGACATAGAATAGAATCAAAGAGTTGGACCTCATGGGCCATCAAGTCCAAGCCCCTGCCAAGAAGCTGGAAAAATCACCCCTAACACATGGCCATCCAACCTCTGCTTAAAAGCCTCCAGCCTCAACCACACTCCGGGGCAGGAGTTCCACTACCGAACAGCTCTCACAGTGAGTTCTTCCTAATGTTCAGGTGGAATCTCCTTTCCTGTAGTTTGAAGTCATTGTTCCGCATCCTAGTCTCCAGGACAGCAGAAAACAAGCTTGCTCCCTCCTCCCTATGACTTCCCCTCACATATTTATTCATGACTATCATGTCTCCTTTCAGCCTTCTCTTCTGCCTGCTAAACATGCCCAGCTCTTTAAGCCGCTCCTCATAGGGCTTGTTCTCCAGATACTTGATCATTTTAGTCGCCCTCCTCTGGACACTTTCCAGCTTGTCAACATCTCCCTTCAATTGCGGTGCCCAGAATTGGACACAGTATGAATCAGTCAGGGGCAGCTACTGATCTCCCCCTACTTATCAATGCAGACTCTTAGATCCTCCAAGGAGGCCCTCCTCTCAGTCCCATCACTGTCTCAAACACAATTGGTGGGGACAAGGGAGAAGGCCTTCTCGATGGTGGCCCCCACCTTTGGAACACCCTCCCCAAGGAGATAAGGCAAGCCCTGTCACTATCCTTTTTTCCCCTGGGACCTGAAAACCTGGTGGTTCCAACCAGCCTTCGAAAATGATTAGCTCTAGATCCCACCCTGGCCACTGGCTAGGGCCCTGCTTTGACTTTACTCACTTCCCCGGCCCTATCACACATCATTGGACTAGTCTAACCCTCTTATAGCAGCTCAACAGGCTGTGAGATCGAGAAACCCAGTTTGCACTTTACCCATCAGCTTGCACCTTACCCACCTCTATCAGTATGGTACTTGTTGCACTAGCCCTGGCCGAGCCTCTCATAGTGTCTAGTAGGCCCTCCCTGGAATCTTGTCCATTGGTAGTTGAACTTCACCCATTGGATCAATATTAAACCAGTTTTAAATTTGTATGAGTATGTTGTGTCATAGTAATTATGTCAATGTTCTATTATGGTTTGTGTCATATGTTTTGTATTGGTAATTGAATGTTTTACCTATGTTGGAAACTGCCCTGAGTCCTTTCGGGGAACTAGAGCGGTATATAAATAAAGTTATTATTATTATTATTATTAATATTATTATTTATTATTATTATTATTCCCCCAGGCAGGAAGCAGCCAGACCTTGAAGCTGAAAGGCTTTTCAATGATAATCAAGGTGGCCAATTACAACATTCACACCTTCCTCAAACAGACAAGAGTTCTTTCTCCCACCCTGAACATCCCCAGATATATATAAACCCCACTTGCCTAGTTTCCAACAGACCTCATTACCTCTGAGGATGCCTGTCATAGATGCAGGCGAAATGTCAGTAAAATAAATAAATGAAAGAATGCTTCTGGAACATGGCCATACAACCCCAGAAAACTCACAGCAACCTAATCTCTCATAGACACACTATTGTGTGTACTATGCAAGAGAAGGAGATGCCAATGCAGAAAGGGACTGTGAGCAAGCTTGTAGCCAAGGGGGTGGCTTAGGGGTTCAAATCACCCCCCCCCCCCAATTTTTCAGGTAAAAAAACCCTAGTTCATACATGAATTTTAACTGGTTAACCCATGCCAAGTATATGAGAAACAAAAGCACTATTTCAATCAAATTTTGATTGTTCACACTGTCATTACCTACCTTTCTACCAATTTACATTGCAATAGCAGCAATAGCTGACATAGTGAAAGTGACCAAGTTGATCTACCTGAAGCCGACAGGCAAAGCCTAAGGTAGGGGCTGGGGGTGAGTGGGGTTTTGACCTGGATTGCAGGTGAAAATTAAGGTGTCTCCCACTGGTTCATCTAATCCAAATCCTGCCAAAGAAACCATGGAACTGGAGCAATGAGAAGAAGCTGTGCCATTGTCAGACCTTGGACTTTATATGAACAAGACTGTTTCTGATGACCAAGTGAAAGCTCTATCAATGCAAAATCCACAGACTCCATTGCCAGGATGTGTATTTCCTATAGATAAGAAGAGGCATCTAAGTTTCTAACCCAAATAGTTCAGCAGATTTCCCTGGTTGGCCTACTCACTTCATGTACAAGGTGCGTGCTGTAAGTATGATGTGGTATTTGGAGGAGAAGGTGGGGGCAAAAGTGGTCATCAAAAGCTTGGTGCATGGGTTGCTAAACCATTTGTGCGATTTTTTTAAACCATGTCATAAGCGAATTGATAATATACTGCAAGCTGCTTCTGATGTGAGGGAATCTGGCATCTACAAAGACATTGCCCAGGGGATGCCCAGATGTGTTACCATCATGTGGGAGGCTGCTCTCATGTTCCCACATGGGAAGCTGGGGCTGACAGATAGGAACTCACCCCATCTCGCTGATTGAAACTGCTGACCTTCAGGACAGCAGTTCAGCCGGCACAAGCGTTAAACCCATTGTGTCCCCATGGCTCCATTGTGCAATGGAAAAACTGCTATAGGAGTCTTCAATAGGCCCCAGAAAACAGAATACCATCAGAACAACTTGTGCTTGCCAATTCAAAGTGGAGAGTGTCTTGATATAACCCATTGTCATGAGAAAGGAAATAAGAAGAAGGCAGAAGAAAACATAAACTTCTGCCAACTATTGTCATTTGTGGCCAACAAGAACTCATGTTAAGAGGGAGCAATGATTCAGGATCTATTACCTGTGAAGAACCTTTACACAGTGATGCTAATTCCAGGGCCATGTTGAAATCTCATGCCAGATCAGAAGACATTTTTTTTTTAATGTGTAGAGGTCGGTGCACAGCCAATCAACACACAGTCTTCACAAAGTGAGGGTCCCAACCAGTGGCGTGGTTAACATGACGATGGTGGCTTCTCAATCTGTTGCAGCCTTCTTCAGCCTTCACAGCTGTTGTAATATGTACCATGTTATCTTCTGCCTGATCCACCATTGTGCTCGGTCTAGAACCTCCCCTGCCCGCCCCCCCGGGAGTGCATGACTCCGGTTGTTACGATTGCAGGTTCATTGGAACATACACAAGTCCCTCACCATAACAAGGTAACAATCTATTGAGGGGGGATGTTCGGGATCCCAAAATTGCACTAAGGAAACCCCATTTGGGGTCAGGACCCACAGTTTAAGAAGTAGTGCTGTCACCTATATTTTTTTTAAAAAGGAATTGACAAACCAGCTCTTAAGTGTTCCTTGCCTAAGAAAACTATGACATTCATGGAGTTGCCATAGGTCAAAAGGCAATGTCAAGGCACACAAAGGAACTAAACTGCATGCAAAGTATGCACTTTACTTCTGAGTTATAGCCTTCCTCAGTATGAAGTGGGAATTAAGCTTTTCCAAGCAAACCTGATGCATCATTTAGACATCACCAGAAACCATGGTTTGCATTAACTGTAACTTAAATTGAAATTGAATATTTGAGCTTCCAAATGTTCTATAGGCAATCAAGCTAGATGTCCATGCCCCACTCAACCCTATCCCTGCAGATCAGACATAGTTTCTGATGAAATGTTTTGGCCCTTGTTGACTTAATTTTGTGGTGGATTCAGACACCATTCCATTCATAATCTTCTCTTGTTTATCTGTACATCTGTATTTCCCCTTACTGCTGAAAATCTATTAGGGAAGAAGAATTGGAAAAACTGGAGAGACTTTGGCATCTGCCAACAAATGAGACTATTAAATCATAGAGCTGGATTCAGGGAGTCAGACCATCTCAGGAAAAGTCTATCTTCCGTTCCTAGGTACATGACATTTTTAACATACTTTGTGACTGAAGTTTATAACAATTAGGAACATCAGGACTTCACATTAAGATAATCATGGGGTTTCCCATACTTCTAATTGCTAAAATGTGAAATGATAATACAAAATAGCAATCCTAAATATTTAGAGCAACACCGTCTTTAGGATGAAGGGCCTCTGGACAAAAGAATGTGACCTGACTTCTAGACCTGGAAAACGTTTGCTGAACTCAGACACAATTGATTGATTGACATCCATCCTCTTCCCCATCATGGGATTCAAGGCAGGTTACAACACGTGGGACACTTGAGTCCCAACAACTGTGAGAAAGCTACACATTTGACAGCATGCTTATCTTTTATTTGAATGTGATGCATCAATACACACACAGACACAGCCCCATTGACCCCTGTATATTTCACAATCTTCACTCTATCAGAATAAAAAGGGAAGGCCCCTGTGTAGCTATAAGACACAGGACAGAAGGAAATTAGGAGGGATGTACCTTTTCAAGAGCAGAAAAATGGATTACTTATCTATTGCTACACTTGTCCTAGAGAATAAGAAACATAATAAAATAAGCAATGTTGTAGCTTTGCATTAGATCAATTTCTCCTGTTGTCATGGTAAGCAATTTTAGAATTATACAAAAGATCACTCAAGAGGGCTTGCTGTACTATTGTCTGAACAAGCAGCATAAGACTCCTCCAGACAGCCAATTTGTGTTACATGGTGTTACATATCACATAATGGCCATTCTTGCTACTTCCTGCCCTAAATACTCTTCAATGAAAAGACTCATTTGTTGGTATCTTTCTTATGATGTTAAACTGTGGGTGTGTCCAATGATTTGGTGATATGTTGTAGTCCACTACATTTGACCTCCAGGTGTATTGCAGTTTACACATGGGACTTTATTACATGAGACAGACACACAGTGCTGGATTTATCATTGTGCTGTGTGATTAAGCACAGAGCCCTGCTGGCCCGGGGGGGGGGGGGGGGACTTCCTATTAAAAAAAAAAGATTATGATAGATTTTGCTTATGTGGTGCAATTCTAAATTTGAAGGCATTCTGTTCCAGACATAATGATAGAGTTGATAGTCTATTGGAGTGTGCCACAAAGCAGGCAATGTAGCTCTACCAGGATTATCTTCTTCAGCGCCCAAGTTAGAGGCCTCATAACTTAATAAACACAGGGCCTCATGTATCCTAAATCCATTACTGCAGACAAACTAACCTTGCAGCTATCAAATGATGTTGTTGTTGTGTGCATTCTGCTACAAGTTTGTCTCCCCTGTGATTGTGCACCTCCCTGTGATTGTGCCAGCAGGCAAAATCCACCAATACCTCCCAATCCCTCTATGTTTCCGTCATCTACATATGATGGGTCCCTTCTGCTTCCACACCAGATTGCCAGCAATAATGTGACATTACTGAGTGCTATTCTCCTCCTCTCTCCTCCTCTCTTCCTTGCTTTTCCCAAGCTGCGTATCTTCCTTTTATTTTATATATGTCTCTGACTTTAAAATGTTTAAAATGCCAAAATTGCACAGTTGTACTAAAAATAAAATAAACCAAAATAAAGGAACTTCAGTAGTACAAGAATGCAGAGCTATGAGAATGTGTGGAAGCCTTATTAAAGTACCATATTGTACAATTGTGCTACTGAAGAGAGGTGCAATATCGAAAGTGCTCAACCACCAGATATGTATCCATTATCTGTGCTAATGTGACTGTAGTTAAATGGTGGGTTGGTGTGATAAAGTCCATGGTCTTTTTTCCCCTCAGTGTCTCACCTTAATGTTTTGTTTTTTGTTTTTTAAAAAATGTTTTACCTTTGTCTAGAATTGTAGTGCTATTGATATGTGTGTGTGTGTGTGTGTGTGTGTATGCATATGTATATGTATATAGATACAGATTACAGAATGTTAGCACTGTTGCAGCAAATGCTCTATGGTGGCATCACTGTCTTTTTCTTTGGGATGAAATCACCTACAGAATTGGTATGTTTACCAGTGGGGCCAAAAAGTTAATGAAGAGCATAAATAACATGAAATCCATGCAAAATAAAATCCAGTGAGAATTACTATGACAGTCAACTTCCATCTGCTGCTAAACTGACACAGGCAATTTTAATCTGTTTCTGTTATTTTAATTCAGCCCCTGCTGGGTTCCCTTTACATTGGTGGCAATAAACTGTACCTGCATATCTTGTTGGATTGGAATTCATATAAGCCTCAGCCTCATCAATAATCATCAATAGTGGGGAAATTGCGGGACTGTAGTCCATAAGCAGCTGGAAGATGGCAAAAACAGAAATGCATCACAAGCTGTGTCCCCATTGGTACAGAGATGTAACTCGGGGGGTGGGGGTGGGCTGTGACATCTTATAGCTCAACTGATTTACTATGGCATCATTACACATTTGTTGTTGTTTGCTGTCAAGTCAAATGGGTGACCTCCAAGACTTGATGTTGTCAACACCTCTGCTCGGGTTTTTCAGACAACATCTGTGTCAAACAGCCCTTACCATCAGGATGTTCTTCTTATTATTCAGGTGAAATCTCTTTTCCTGAAATTTGAATCCATTGTTCCATGTTCTAGTCTCTAGAGCAGTCTCCTCCTAAATATTTAAACATGGCTATCATGTTCAAATATTTAGCAGCACAAAACAAACTTGCCCCCTTTCAAATATTTAAACATGGCTATCATGTCCCTTGTTTCTCTTCTCCAAGATGAACATATGTCTTTTATGCTTCTAAATGTGCCATCTAGTATGACCCTACAATCCAGATTCTTGTTTTGTTTGGATAAATGCGAGCATATCCTGGGTGAATTAGTACAAAAATGTGTGCTTGAATAATTTCCACCACACTTATAATACAGTTCTAGCATCCCAGGAAACACATCTCAGGTATCTTCTATATTTATGTATATAATAAAAGTCAGTGTATGTATGTGTGTGTCTATATATGTTTGTGGGTAGCAATGTATTTTTGTGGCTGATTTTCTATGGCCTCCCAATTCCAGAGACCACTGTCACCCCCACCAATTATGGACCTGGACCAAACTTGAGACACAGATCCCCCATGATTCACTTTATGTCCTGGTAAAGTTTGGGAGAGGATGGACTATGGATGATGGGATTTGCAATATGTTCACTCACATCCAGAGACTACTGCAAAGTAACCCCTTTAGCTATGGATAAAGACCAAACCTGGCACACAGATCCCCCCATTGACTACTTTAAATACTTATAGGGTTTAGGGAGAAATGACAAAGGATGATGGAACTTACAGCCCACTTATATCCTTATGCATTTTCTAATTGGTCCATTCAAGACATCCAAAAACAAACAATAACTTTTAAAAATGTTTATCCTTGCCAAATTACCTAACCCGGATTGCTGGATATCTAAGCTAGTTATAGAAAAGATTGGAAATCCCTTTCTCCGTCCAGGATAATCAACAAAGTCCCAGCCTCAGGCATCCACTCCGACATCTTCTTTTCCAAGCTCTATCCTTCCCCCATTAAATATTTATTTTATTATGGCTCTCATTTCCTCACCAGATGTGCCTGAGATGTTGGTAGAACTGAGAAAAAGTCTTCCTCCAAACTCAGCCAAACTCACTTTGGAACATGAAGTCTTTCAGATGCTTTGAATCCAAGCTATGTATGGTTTCAAAAGTCATAAGCATCACTTTGAATTCTACCTAGAAATTTATTGTTAACCATTGAAGGTGTTTCAACCAGCCTTGTTCATTAGCCTAATTTCAGCATTTTGAATCCAATGAAATTTCTATAAAGTTTCGAAAGATGGCTTTTCCTGGAGTTTGTTACAGTAATGCAAATAGAAAGTAATCAAGGCATGCATTACCATAGACATATCTGACATCACCAGAAAAGGGTGTACTAGTTTTAGATGTACAAAAGCACTCATGGTCACCACTAGAATCTGGGCATCCTGAAACAGATCTGAGTCCAGGCTATGAACCTGAGATTTCAGGAAAAGGTTACCCCATGCAGGACATGTTAGGTCCCTGTACTTCAATTTGTCTTTCGACTGACCATAATAAACTCTCCCTTGTCTGAATTATGTTTCAGTTTCAGCCTAACGGCAGACAACCAATGGTTTGGTATAAAAGTAGTTTCTTTGGAGTTATATGGAAAGAGTATCATTAAAAGACATTAAACAGTATCAGCACTGCTTCCAATTTTCAGTTTTCCATTTTCAGAGATCGTGATGTAGAGAAACTGTGGAAAATAGGTCAATAAGGACACAAGAGAGCAGAACATCATCGTCTACATTTAGGATTTTACATGCTATGGGAATTTGCAAATACTTCATGCAGTGGATTGAAGCAGTGTTGAATGACCCACATTTGTAACGATTAAAAAAGAGTTGCTTCTTCTTTCTGTTTTCATGTCAGAGAAAAGTCCTGTTCCCATGGCAGCCATGAGAAAAGCTGGCTGATGCTGATTTACTACCATGTCAGTCCATGAAGTATTCCTGTGTACTCTGATAAAATATATAGAATTTAGTCCACACAAGATTGTGGTACGTCATTACAAATGCTGAGGAAATGTCTTAGGTTATATTCCATTGTCTTGCCCTAAATAGATGCCATGGAGACTGGGAGCAATGGGTTCAAATTACAGGAAAGGAGATTCCACCTGAACATTAGGAAGAACTTCCCAACTGTAAGAGCTATAGTAACACACACACACACACACACACACACACACACACACCCCACCTCCAGTGCAGATATCTTTCATTGAGTCAACTCAGAAAACAGTCTCTGACTGTTGTATATAATATGGTTAATTTCTCTAGCACAAATTTGGTTTAAATGAAAGTTCATAAGCACACTGTGACCTTGGAGCAAGGAAAAGATGTATGTATAGTTCATCATAGGTTGGGATAGTGTTTTAATACAATATTGTGGGTTTGACTGACTGCTTTAGTATGGAGCCCCCAATGGTGCAGTGGGTTAAACCGCTGAGCTGTTGAACTTGCTGACAGAAAGGTTGGCGGTTCAAATCTGGGAAGTGGAATGAGCTCCCACTGTTAGCCCCAGTTTCTGCCAACCTAGCACTTCAAAAATATGCAAATGTGAGTAGTTCATTAGGTACAGCTCTGGCGAGAAGGTAATGGTGGTCCATGCAGTTATGCTGGCTGCATGACCTTGGAGACATCTACAGACAACGTCAGCTCTTCGACTTAGAAATTGAGATTATTACCACCACCCCAGGGTCGGACATGACTAGATTTAATGTCAGGGGGAAACTTTTACCTTTACTAATTACTTTTACTATGAGCTACTTTGAGTATACTCTGGAGTTCAAAGTTAGGCAAAAGGCATTTAAATAAATACAATTCTAATTTTTGCCAAAGTTATAAGCAATTTTGATAGGAAACATATTGGGTTTTCTACCCCTGTGGGAACAGAAGTTATCCAAGAAGCTGTCACTTCTGTTTAGCAATTTGATCACACTTAAACAGCAGACTGCTGGCCCATTTGATACCACACTGTTAGCATCTCTCACATATTTTTTTTCAGTTGGAATCCTACCAGGCCAAGGCTGCTTCCTTAACAAAAGAATTTTATTTTATTTGTTTTGTTCTTATTGTTGTTGATATGTGATTAGTTTGTTGCCAAACGTCTCCCAGTAGCCAAAAGTGAGCAATGCCAAAAAATACATATTTCATTTTTTCCCAAAGGCAACCCACTAGATCCTAAAGCTATTACTCAAGAAGCAATTAGAGCAAGACCTGTGGAAAGATATACAGTAATGGGATTAATAAACAAGTAGCTCGCAAGGTTTGGGCAGGGAAAAGCTGTTTAAATGCTCTATCTGGCACAACAATCAGAGAAGCAGGTAGCTAACCAGCAAAGTTGAAGAATGTGGAAACAGTTGTGTTTAAAGCAGAAGACACGAATTATGGGGGAAAGTAATTTTACTGCTTGATTTTACTACAGTTTGGTACCAGCATAACTTCAATTCAGCTATGAGCAGAATTCCTCTAAACATCCATGAGCCTGAAGAGCATCTAAAATCCACCTCTTTCCACAAAATGATGATACCACAACTTTCCTTCTTTATGCCTACTCTGAAGTAACTCTAAGAAAGCAGCAGTACAAAAATCCAGGATGTAAACATTTGCAAAAAGGGATTTTAGAGCTTTATATCAAGGATCAGGTTTTTATATCCAAAATCCACTTCTTTCCATGAGGATCTGCAACAAGCATAAAAACTCAACTGCATGCCTACTTACAAAAAGGAAAGATGGAATACCTTGGACTATCTAAAATCCTCAAAAAGATTCTCTCAAACACATACATTCAACTACACCTCTGCTCAAGAAATGAAAATAAGGAGAGAGAAAAACAGAAAATCATACCTTAACTTGCTCCTTGCAGCTACATGCAAATGTCACTCTTGCAGCTTGCTTTGGGCCTCATCTATGAATTCCCCCTCTTTCAAGATAAAAGATGCTTCCTTATGGTTTCAAGAAATTTTGAAAGTGCCAGCATGGCTTTTACGGATAACAGTCCACAAAGACAGCCAATCCAAAGAACTTCCCCAGTGCCATCTCATTGGGTGGGTATGTCTATATGGTACCCCAGTGCCCTAAGGCACAGTAATGTAGTGGACATAGTAATGTAATCTATGAATCCAATTGTTGATTTGGGCTGTTTTTGGACAACAACAGCAACAACATGTGACAAGAAATGCTGGATCTGATTTTAATCCAGTTTTCAGTTTGCACTGCCTATAGGAAGCCTGTCAGAAGAACATGAATGTGAATGTATTTGTTACGTGTTTTGGAATATAAGACAAAAATAAAAATGATCTGAGACCTAAAGGCTGGACATATCTAGCAATGAAAAGCTGTGGTTCAGGAAGACTTAAGTTCATGGACATCATAGTGCAGTGGTTTTCAATTTGGGGTCCCCAGATGTTTTTGGCCTACAACTCCCAGAAATCCCAGCCAATTTATTAGCTGTTTCTGGCAGTTAAAGGCCAAAAACATCTGGGAATCCCAGGTTGAGAACCACTGTCAAAGTGGTATTTTACAGCTGTGTGAATCCACACTAGTAAGGCCAGTGAGCCCTTGAAAATTAAATAAGATTGGATGACAACCATTGAAGAGAAGGATGTTTGAAGATAAGACAACACTTGCACTGGAAATCCCTCCCCCCACCCTATTAAAATATACGGCACTTCAAATTTTAACATATCTCTATAAAACAATGTAGACCACGGCTGTAAAGAAATTGTATATTTGTAATATTCAGTTAGAAGAAGAATGATATATTTTATTGTTTAATGTTATAGCCTTACCACAGATTGATAATATGGTTTATGTTGAAATAAACTGTCTTTTTATTTTAATTTAGTTTGATCTCAGTATGTGTATGTCTCTGATAAGTCCATTACACACTGTAATTCGCTACTGTTAATACTAAAGAGTACAAATACTGTATTTTGTTTCATTAGGAGTTGGGTATATGACATTGTGGATGACAGTACCTAGCAGGCTAAACAGAAATTAGGACTGTCTATTAGGACAGTTCTTTGGAAAATCTTAGTATAAGTCTCCACAAAATACTAATGTTGGTGTAATTCCGAAAGGAAGGATAACTGGGAAGCAATCCATGTCTGGTACACAAATCCAGGTAAGTACATATAGGTGGTAACAGATTCTGAAGGTGTTTCAGGCAGCTCCTTTTAATATATGAATCATTCTAAAATAAATGTATAACTGTCCACTAAGAATTAAAGAATGAGCTTTCAATAACATCAAAGCTGGCTTTGACATATATTAGAGCCAGGTACATGCATGGTGGCAATCTTATATAAAGGCCCAGATGTTATCAAGTCATGGCACACCCCTCCCCACCCCAAAGCTGAAGAACAATAAGAGGACTTCAAGCAAGAAATATGATTTTCCATGTTTTCAAAGTTTCAAAATTTTGAAGCTGCTAGAGGCTCTGGAAGGACGTAGCAGCAGCTGTACCCTGAACTATATCAGATCTAAACCTTTTAATAAATGTATAAAACTGATACTTTTTGTGTAACTTGTATCGCTTGTATACTGTATCAATTTCTACATGTATAAACTTGTATCAAATGTATCCTGAAGGCATCAGTTGTTCCCATGCCCCCTGTTTGTATACGTTCCTGAGAATGGGGATTGCTACACAATTAACAAAAGATCTTTCTAGTGATCACTCAAGCCAGATAAAGTCAAACTCTTTGTGTGAAGATGTGAACCAGATGCTCCTTTTTGTCATCAAGACGAGCTTAAGATGCTTTCCTTTTTTGGACATGGCTAGAGACTCATCATCCTTATGGAAGAAAAAGCTAAACAAATAGGAATATATTAGTCTTCTGAATAGGTAGCTGATCCTGACTGTTTAATATTTCCACCTTTTGTCTTTTGGGTCTTACACCTTTGTCTCCACTGAACTGACACTTATAGAATCATAGAATCATAGAATAGTAGAGTTGGAAGAGACCTCATGGGCCATCTAGTCCAACCCCCTGCTAAGAAGCAGGAAATCGCATTCAAAGCACCCCCGACAGATGGCCATCCAGCCTCTGCTTAAAGGCCTCCAAGGAAGGAGCCTCCACCACGGCCCCGGGGAGAGAGTTCCACTGTCGAACAGCTCTCACAGTGAGGAAGTTCTTCCTGATGTTCAGGTGGAATCTCCTTTCCTGTAGTTTGAAGCCATTGTTCCGTGTCCTAGTCTGCAGGGCAGCAGAAAACAAGCTTGCTCCCTCTTCCCTATGACTTCCCTTCACGTATTTGTACATGGCTATAATGTCTCCTCTCAGCCTTCTCTTCTGCAGGCTAAACATGCCCAGCTCTTTAAGCCGCTCCTCATAGGGCTTGTTCTCCAGACCCTTAATCATTTTAGTCGCCCTCCTCTGGACGCTTTCCAGCTTGTCAACATCTCCCTTCAACTGTGGTGCCCAAAATTGGACACAGTATTCCAGGTGTGGTCTGACCAAGGCAGAATAGAGGGGGAGCATAACAAAAGATCATCTGCATACCCATGTCACCACTTTCCTTTTTTTCATGTCCTCCACATGGGTGTCTCTTGGATTGGGACTTCAAACTGACAAACCATCAGTTTGAAGGCCCTCCTTCTGGCTGTGATGACAAGGGAACCTCTGGCTAATCCCTGTGGGGATCCTAGCCGGCCCCACTTTTCATGCAATTAAGGAGAGGGAGTGGGAAATCTGAATAGCAGCCTGAACTGCATAAAAAGCCACACGTTTTTCAATGAATTTGTGCTTGTATCTTTTGAAGCATATCGCTTGCACTTGCATCCTATTTGACCAAATCGTAATAAACCTTTGTAGCTTTGCCTTCAACCTGGAGTGCTTGTCCTCAATCCTGGCTGATCTGGTTTAGCAGAAACTTGCTGGGCATGAACCTCCTTATCTGTGGTCCTTGCTGAAAGTTCTACACAGGCAGAAAGTAGAGAGATAGATGGATGATCCGCAACAGAAGGGTTTCTTTACTAGATAATCTGAAAATGTAAACTACTTACTGATGTATAAATATTAGGCTTGTGCGATCAATGAAAAAGAGTTTCAATACTCATTACTAAATTAGAGGGACGTGGATAATCATTTCTAAAATATCACTAGGGGTTTGTATCCTAACTGTAACAATATAACCAATTCTTCATTACTTTTCATTAAGTAATTGCACAAGGGGAGAGTCCAACTCCCTTCTGCACAGACAAATCACCCCCAACAGATACCCATCCAGCCTTTGAAATAATAATAATAACAGAAACAATAATAATAGGAAACCTACTATGTAAACTTTGGAGTTACTGCCTCTCAACTTTGCCTGCCTCCCAGAGTTGATTCAACTCCTGTAGATATTTGTTCTGATTCTCTTATACACTAGTTGCCATCCATAATGCCTTGCTTGCTATTTCATTCATTATTCATCATCGCTTTTTCGGCTAGTTACACTGAAACTGTAATTATGCTTGATGCTATCCTTATAGTCTCTTTAATGAGTATGATTTAGTCAGTACCATGTGTTATATTTTTATTTGTTAGTAATTTTACAATCATTTGAGTTTTTACAATGTAGCCATTATTCTTCGCATTTACTCATATTTTATATTACTCAGTGTTATTTGTATTGTTTTTCACCACCCTGTCTATCAAATCAAATCAATATCTTTATTACGGTCATAGTGGGGTATGGTCTCATAAAGGCTAAAAAAACAGAGGTATGTTGAAGGCTAAAACACAAAACTCTTTAGAGAAGGGATTGGACAAAAAAGAGATGGAGTGGGAGGGAGATTGATGGATGAGTATGAGCATTCAGGGCACAAGTCTAGGGGACTGGGATGAAAATAACTAATTTACATTTCAGTTAGCTAATAGTTGGATTGTTAACTGTTGATTGTTAGCACCCTGTCTATCATTTCAATACAAAGTGAGTTTGTTTTGCTCTGCTTGTTGCTGGTTCAAAGACCATTCTCCCTGCTCATGGGAGCTATATGCTAAGAACCTAGATTTTCACCTATTATTTGAAAAAAGAGTTAGGTAGATAAGGCTTCATTCAAAGAATATATAAAGGTACTGACAGCTGCTGCCAACAGAAGACCTAGATTTTTCATGTATTGCATTCACCATCCTATATGGGCACGGTTCCAGGTGCCACTCCCATAGTTTTAAATACTCCTGCCAAATTTAAGACAGTCTTGTCTAAAATTCTTACAAACAGCTATTTGTCATGTACAAAAATACTTCAGGCAGCATCCTGTTTTCTTACGAGCCATAATTATGATAGCACCCAGTGATTTCAATGTATTTATATCATACAGCGAGTATATCCAGGCAATCTGTCACAAAATTTTAATCAGGGCTGCCAGTGTGTGGGCTGCATATTATCGGTTACACAGTGTTAAAATAAAACTGGCAACATTGCCCAGGTACCATTTGTTATGTGGGAGGAGAAACCGAGACACGCTTTGCAGAAACCAATTCACAAGATTCGGGGAGTCATGCTAAAGCCATTAGCAACATAAGCCAGCTTGCAAACAACTTAGCTAATTTTGTTTACTCCATTTTCACTTTCCTGATTTTATTTCCTTGAAAATTTCTTGCATCTGTTTCCTTCTGCTTATGTGATTCAATAGGCATTTGGGCATAAAAGGGGTACTTTCAAACTACTGCACAATTTAAATAGGCCAGAGTGAGCTAAATGGCATGTGGCAAACAGTCAGATTGTATATAGTTTTATTTACACTGTGTGGCAAATCTATTATTAACACAGCATATGTGTGCCATTCTGACTGCAGTACAGCACCGAGGTGTCACATGAGAGCTGGGCACCACATAGACTGCAAGCAACATACTCCAGCTACCAGCATTTTTAAGCCTTAAAAAAGTGTCAATCACTGCTACTACTCCTACTGCTCTCCTACAACTCCAGGAAGCTCACAGAAGAAGGCATAGCATGGAGAAGAAAGCTGATAGGAAGAAAATCAACTCAATTGTTATGTGTTGCTGCAGAAGAATTCTATGGCTCTTGTGGATTGCTAAAAAGTCAGATAAATGGATCCAAGAATAAATGAAGCCTGAACTCTGCTAAAAACCAAGATAACTAAACATAGGTCCTGTCTACACTGCCCTATATCCTAGGATCAGATCCCAGATTATCTGCTTTAAACTGGATTATATGAGGCCCCATCTACACTGCCAAATACAATTCAGATTATCTGCTTTGTACTTGACGATATGACAGTATAGACTGATACCAACCAGTTCAAAGCAGATAATGTGGATTATCTGATTTGATCATCTGGATTATATGGCAGTGTAAAAGCAACGTATATCTCCACTGCCAGATAATCTGGGATAAGAAGATAATCTGGGATCAGATCCTGGAATATAGGGCAGTGTGGAAGGGACCACAGAGTGCATATTGTAATGAAGTATGAATTTTTGGTTTACAGATGTTATGTTTAATTGTGTGTTTGTGTTTTAAAAGGGTAAGTATTACAGTTATTGCATCTCAGCACTCAGAGGCTGGTTGCCATGGAGAAGTAGGCGGAGCCAACTGCTGTTTTGTTGAAAAAGTGCAGAGTTTAAAAAAGGGAGTCTGTGCTCTGATGAGGCACAGGGAAGATTGATCCTAGGTTGAGGGGATCAAGGAGACTAAATTGTTCATTTTTGAGTCAGTTTAAAATAAGTTTGGTGACTTATTTAATGTAGTCTGTGTCCTGGTAAGGAACAGAGAATCTGTGATCATATATCACAGGGTGACTGCGGTTTAAAAGTTGCAGAGGAAGAAGTTCTAACTACTTTAAGTAGAAGAAATGACACTTTAGGGAGTTTGTCTTACCTCATTCTAGTATTGTAACTGTTAATAAAAAGTGCCTCTAAGTGAGAAACAATATTGTAACCACTAAGCTCTGTGCCTGAATAAACTTGTTCTTGTTCCTCTAACATCTAAGCCTCTGTCGTATATATTATAAACCAAGTTGCGTTCCCATCTAAAGTGATTAAGAAGAAGTTTTTATTTAAAAGGTCTCCTCTCTGAGTCTTTGGTGGTTGCATCTTCGCAAATTGGTGGCAGAGGTGGGATAAAAAGATTTCCCCTGCCTAAAAGAACTTTAATAGTTCATAGTCCTTACAAATTGGTGGCAGCGTTATAAATTCTTTACACATATATACTATAGAATTAATGCAGTTTGACACCACTTAAACTTCCATGGCTCAGTGCTATGGGATCATGGCAGTTGCACCAGCATCTTTTGGCAGAGAAGGCTAAGACTTTCTAAAGCTACAACTCCTGTTTGGCATAGCAGTCAAAGTGATGTTAAATTGCATTACGTCTGCAGACACACCCTAAGATTGCTGTACTTTGGACATATCATAAGAAGAGTTGACCTACTAAGACAATAATGTCTGGTAAAGTAGAAGGCAGAAGCTGAAGAGGAAGACCACATCACTGGTGGATAGACTCAAATACGGAGTGTGAAAGACCTAAGTGAGTAGGGTTGTTGATGATAAGGTCACTTGGAGGTCTCTCATTCATGAAGGCACCATAAGTCAAGGCTGACAACAAAACAAAGGGATTGTGCATCTTGTTTTTCAGAAGAACTGTGTCCTCCATAGACTGCTAGGAGCACAGCTTGGTTGGGAAACAAGCCAAATGTTGTCTGCATGCAATGTTTCCTTTAGAAAGTGTTCTGTGTATGTTTCACAGTGGAAATAATAGTAACGTTGGTTGGCTGCAGAAGGAGGAGGAGGTATTCCTTATTCCTTGGAAGCTACCATTCCTGCTGTGGAGTTTCAGTTTTGCCACCTCCGTTGTGTTTTCTCTCATAAAAATTATTCTTGCACGCACATTGTGTTGTGTAACTATAGCCAGGGTTGTTGTGATTTATTTAAGTACAGCTTTCCTTGCACTGCCCAGTGGAAGATAAATGCTTTTTGCTAGATTAATAGCCCTATTCTATGTACAGCACTTGGTAGTAATCGCAGTGACTACATTGTAGAGGTGAACATTATTGGACTGGAAATCCCATCATCCCTCACCACGGGCTGAGTTGGCGAGGAAGTTGTTCATATCGATCATATTTCTGGCACAACAAAAAATCTTCACACAAACGTTTCTCATTAAAATCAGTAGGCTTTATAAGCACACTGTTCGGAATCAATATCCACCCCCTGCTGACATGTAGAATTCAATTGATTTAGCTGAGAGAAACTTCCAGTGATTTCTATGAAGTGTGAAGTCCTTTTCATTTCCCTGAGATGAAAGTTCCCATAACAAGTATCCTTTGAGACCAGTTCAAGGAATTAAAAAAATTAAGACGAGCAAGTAGTAGATGGATAGAGACATGAAAGATATTTACAATATTTTCATCCATTGGAACAAAATAATACAAGATTTTAAAAAAAGACAAGTGAAGAACTTCTTTCACACGGTGCATAATCACTGCCACAAACTACATTAATGACCACAAATTCATGGTGTTTAAAAGAGAGAACAGACAACTTGAGTTAAGATACAGCCAGACATCAGTGTCTATCTAGGTTGTATTTTTATTACACAGTTGTAGAGTTTTGATAGAAGTCTGATACCACTGCGGCTTCCATGGGTTCCTCCCACACAATCCTGGGGTTTGCAGTTTGATGAGATACTTCTCTGCTGGAGTGCTTTTGTGCTGCAGTTCAATGAAATTTATTAGAGCTCCCCAACAGAGAATTCTAAGCATTTCACCAAAGTACAAATCCCAGGATTTTATACCATGAAACCATGGGAGTAAGAGCACTTTTAGAACTGTATAGTATTCATATAGTCATGATAACTATATAGTTGGCCCTCCAGTCTTTGTGGTTTTGACTTTAGTGGATTTAATTATTGACTAATTTAATTGAAATGTTCTCTCTGTGGATTTCTGGGCACTCTAGAAATATATCAGTGCAAATATATCATCAGCTTTCAGCAGATTTTGATTATAGAGTTGTGCTGGAGGATCTAGAGTGGTGTTACCTCAGGTAAAAAGGAATATATTTAAAAAAATAGATTTGTATAATACTAAAAGACGAGGAATGTGATAAAAATAGCCATTTTTATTTTGCATTTTTTCCACTTTCACTGGGTTCCTGTGCTCATAATCCCAACTAATGTGATGGGCTGACTGTATATTGTTTCTCATTATCTAGTATCAGGTAGTATGCTTATGTTTAATAGTTTCTAGGAATCATAAGTAGGGAAATGCATTTCTGTCTTACTTGTGTTCTTCTCAATATTGATCAATGTGTGAACAAAGGAACCTCTGGTAGCACAGTGGGTTAAATCCTTGTGATGGCAGGACTAATGACTTGAAGATTGAATTACTGACCTGAAGGTTGCCAGTTCGAATCCAACCCGGGGAGAGCGTGGATGAGCTCCCTCTATCAGCTCCAGCTCCATGTGAGGACATGAGAAGCCTCCCACAAGGATGGTAAAAACATTAAAAACATCTGGGCATCCCCTGGGCAATTTCCTTACAGATGATCAATTATCTCACACTAGAAGCAACTTGCCATTTTTCAAGTTGCTCTTGACATGGAAAAAATGTGTGAACAGAATGACATCTAAATAGGCTTTGGTCTCATTCATTTGGGACTCTTCACAGGTTTTTATCCCCTGGGTGATAATGGGTCTCCTTCTTTACTGGTGAAGAAATTGAGTGGATGGTCCTAGAGGACAAAGATCTGGTGATATCATTTATTCCATGAAGAAATTAATCATTAATAAATAATCACTTGGATAGCCTCTCTGGATATTAATGAATTGCTGAAGTTTTTGGACAGCTAATACTAAGAAAAAAACAGTGTGAGCTTCAGCAGATACCATTTTAGAAATCAATCATTGCTTTTAGGTATACAATGATGAGTTTCCTCATTGCTTGCTTTACCATGTGATCAGAACTCATTTTTACATAACCACCTTATATTGTGTTACTGCCCCGTCTGCATTCCAAATCTAGGTGGAGGCTTGTCTGAATATGATCTGTGTTTTCAGTTGAAAAGGCCTTAACACCTGCTGATCTTGACCAGAAATGACAATAGTGTTATTTTTTAGAACATCCATTAGTACGGTGATCTATTTGCAGCAATCAGAGCCATTAGTGGGCTAGACCATGCTCTAGTTCTGCAAAAATCTCATCCCAGCCAAAAAATCTGACTCACAGTACCTCTTGGAAAGAACTGTTGGGTAATGTCCCATGAATACTAAAGTTACTTTCTAGATATAAAACAACAGCTACTCAGAAAAACAAGAGCTTTCTAAGGAAGGGGAAGGAAAAGCAAGGACAAAGAAAGGGAAAAGGGAGAATAACTGCTCATCAGTAATGTGAAACATCCACTTCCTCTTCATCCTTGCAATTTGTTTGCAGACATTAAAGCAGAAATCCTCTGTATACATTTACAAAGTGGAATAATTTAACTCAGCGAGGTTACTTTTGAGTGAACATATATTTGTTTCCTTTCTTTTCTAATCCTTCCAGTGACTGGTCTTACCCCATGCCATTCATCTTTTTGAGAATCTAAGAGGCAGGTGAAGTGGGACTGTGGCAGGACAATAGTGCCTGGTTGTGGTTGTTGTCATCCTTCAGTTGTCCTATGAGATACAGTTTTTAAAGCAATTGTTTTTATAACTGAAAAATCAATCTCCTTTCACCCTAATTTTGGGTGAACAGGGCTGGTCTAGCAGGCTTTGAGTTGGGGAACATAGTGAATATGAAGGGCAGGAGCTCTCAGACAGTGGTACTCAGCTCCGAAGACCGAGCCTCAAAGGATGTCTTGGGGACCAGGAGTGTGGGGCACACGGGCAAGTCTTAGACCCAAGTGGGCAGCCCTCACGTTTTTAGTGGGGTCAGATTAAGGTTTCAGAGAAAGGCATTATTACAGTACTACAATGCTATAATGTCATGGTGTCTCATGTTTAGAGTGAGTCTCTGTCTCTCTGTCTCTGTGTGTGTGTGTGTGTGTGTGTGTGTCTCTGTCTGTACTAAACAATGAAGAGGGCCAGGAACAATGTTTTGTTCCTACATTCCAAAGTACTGCATGCTATCTGGTTTTAGTGCAAATGGATAGTGCAATCCCCAGATGGCATGGTAGGAAATAAAGCAAATCTTCATGGATAGCATTTATACTAACAACATAATTGTAGTAGAAGAGGAAGTTTATACAATAAGGCTCTAAGAGACAGGCAAAAAGACAAAACACAGATTCCATGCCGCAAGCACTTGATTTTGAAAGTGGAATAAACATAAGCATATTGGAAAAAATGGCAAGAAGAGAGAGGAAAGCATTTAATTTGGCACAAGTTGTTTCCCTTTAATACCTCACCCGAGGGAATCCAACAGCAGTGCATTGCCTCAAATGTTTAATAAATATTTCACCAGAACATCAGAAGTGGTAAATGTCTACTCCACCTGACAAATGTATATTTTATATAGATTTGTGATGATCCTGTGCCAAAGCTGACAATACCCATCTCTGCCTCAATGAGTGATTCTGTTCTTTTTTCCTAATAATAAGCCATAGATGTATAAGTCATACTATTATCTTTACCGTCAGAGAACTTGAGTAAATGTTCATACTACTTAATTCCACTGGAACTAAACATGTCATGTTATGGATTTTTAAATTTTTTTATCATTGTTCTAAGCAAGTTTGTTATTGTTGCTATTAACTGTTTTCAAGTCCACTTTGACTTACGACAGCTCTCTGAATGAGAGACCTCCAAGCCATCCTGGAGGTCATGACTTCTTTGATTGAGTCTATCTACCTGTTATGCAGACTCTTTTTTTAACTGAATGCTACCTCACCATCATTATTGTCTTTTCTATTAAGTTATGTCTTCTCATGATATGTCCAAAGTATAACATTCTCAGTTTAGTCATCTTGGCTTCTAGGGAGAGTTCAGGATTGTTTTGCTCTCGGTCTCATTTATTTGTCTTTTTGACAGTCCATAATATCTGCAGAACTCTCCTCCAACATCACACTTAAATGGCTTAATTTTCTTCCTTTTCAGATATCTTCACTGCCCAGCTTTCCTAACCATACACAGAAAACAGAAACAAAGTGGCATGGGGAGTTCTGACTTTGGTATTAAATGATATATCTGTACACTTGAGATTCTTCAGAGCTGCTCATCATTTGTTTTCTGCAGTTTCCATTCTGATTAATGACTGAGCCAAAGAATGGACAACCTTGAGCTATTTCACCTCATCACATGGGGCTAAAATTGGTGGCATGCGCCAATCTGGCCCTTGTCAGCCATGGAGCCAGCCGGCTCCCATCATACGATGTTGCACCGGCTCCATTGATGAAGAGGGTGGAACTGGCATGGTGCCACCACCTCAGCAATATGGGAAGCTTCTGGTGTTGCCATTGACTTTAATGGGGGAAAGCCATGCCCACTATGCTTCTCCCCATGGAATCAACAGCCAGATAAGCTGGGTGATGCAGGGCATGGGTGGTAGCTCCCGCATGCCCTGTTGTGAAGTGAAGTGACATCCTCCTTTTTCGGCGGCCGTGTGACAAGGTAGTCAGTGTCTTCATCATTTACTTCGTGGTATTTATTTACACAACTTTTTACATGTTCCATTTTTCTGAAATAACAGCCTTTTATCTCACAACAGTCCCCGTTTCTTCCTCCCTCTCTCATGATTCACTGGGTGAAATTAGACACTAAACAGGGTGCTTTGTCTCTATGACTGAGTTAGAATGCTCTCTGAAACAGAGCAGCTCCTGGAAAAGCAAAATCTCTTTATGATTGCTTTTTCCACTCAGGAAAAAGTAATTACAGAAACTAAAATTTAGCATATAAACAAAGAAACAGCTCTTATCAGTGAAGTTGTGTAGGCCACAATTTGCATCAACCAGACACATTATAGTTTTTGATAGATTAATATCCATTTGCCCTGGTTGGTTTTCTTTGATCGATAATCTAGATGTAACTGTCATGTCCCAAACATAAATAAAACTGTGTTCTACATTTTATTTTATCTTTTTAACAAGATATTGTCAGTCTAATTGTCTTTGTCCTTAACTCTGCAAGCTGTGGAGATTATCCCTAATGCCCAATACTCTGCCGAAGTAATTTTTGAAGTTATGCTTTATTTTCCCTTTTCTAATGGGTCCATTCTTTTTCCTCCTCTTTAGTCTTTGCTTCTGCCCTTCCCTTTCTTTTCAGCTCCCTTTACAATTCTCCCCTCCCCGATTCTCATTCAGACCATCTTTTTTTGCATTCATTTCTGCTTTCCATGTCCCCTGTTCTTTCTTTCTTCGCCTTGCCTGCCACTCCTTCAGGTTCAGTACTTCTTGCTAGAGGCCTCCCCCTTTTTTGTTGTGGTTAGTCCTGTCTTGATTTGAATAATCACTCTCCTTTGTGCCATTGGACATCTCCATAGATTCTCTCAACCTCTCTCTTGCTTAAAAGCTAGGGCTTCGCCAAAGACCATATTGCTGTAGTATGGAGGAAAGACCCTGTGAAGCTCAGTGACCCCTTCCTAATCAGAAGGGCACCATGGGACCACTCATTTGTCCATTCCAGCAGGACATGAAAGTCATTAGAGTATTTTAATTGGTGCATGTGTTCCCTAAGGTGCCAAACTTCATGGTTATTGCTGTTGATAGGAAGCAACATTGAAAGCTGAGTATCATTGATTGTGGCAGAATGTTAGCATCATATAACATATATTGGATTGAAGCCTAGACATATAAGTCATGTTATGTTAAGCTTGCCTACTGTGAGCCATTGAAAACAATAAGATTGATGTCCATTGTGTAACGACATCAATGGATTTCAGTAAGACTTTGGCATTTCCCAAAGGCAGTGTAAACATTTAAACCTAAATGCATCTTAACTGTAATGCTATTTTGTTTTGTTTTTTAAAAAAGATAACTCTTCATTTTCTCTATATTATTTTGAGGTTAGCATTGCCTAAGAACAAGCAACCTATCTTGCATCTTCTACTATTTGTGTGGAAATACGACTCCTATATCTGTTTGGGATCATTTCTGGACTTCGAGTGGATACACAAAACCATTGATAATATTGAATATCCTATTGAAACAAAGACCCTCAGAAGATCAAGAATATTACAGAGTCATGCTGAAGAAACTATGGACCTCATCAGATGCAGAAAGAGCAGTATCTTCTCCCCGCTGCTGCTAGGAATTGTAAAAGTTGAAGTCCAAAACACCTGGAGGGCTGAAGTTTGTTCACGCCTGCCCTAAAGTTGGTTTTCTTCACAGTGGGCTCGAAGGTGATGGAGAAGAAAGGCTCGATTGCTGCTGCAACAGTAACATTGAATCTTTTGTTGTTGTTTATTCATTCATTCGCTTCTGACTCTTCGTGACCTCATGGACCAGCCCACGGCAGAGCTCCCTATCCACCGTTGCCATCCCCAGCTCAAGGTCAAGCCAGTCACTTCAAGGATAACACCCATCTTGTCCTTGGTTGGCCCCTCTTCCTTCTTCCTTCTTCCTTCTATTTTCCCCAGCATCATTATCATCTCCAAGCTTTCCTGTCTTCTTATTATGTGAACAAAGTACTTCATCTTTGCCTCTAATATCCTTCCCTCCAGTGAGCAGCCGGGCATTATTTCCTGGAGTATGGACTGGTTTGATCTTCTTGTGGTCCAAGGCACTCTCAGAATTGTCCTCCAACACTATAGTTCAAAAGTGTCTATCTTCCTTCGCTCAGCCTTCCTAAGGGTCCAGCTATCGTATCCATAAGTTACTCCGGGGAATACCATTGCTTTAACTATGCGAACATTTGTTGTCAGCATGATGTCTCTAGTATTCACTATTTTATCTGGACTGGTCATTGCTCTTCTCCCAAAAATTAGATGTCTTCTGATTTTCTGGCTGCAGTCTACATCTGCAGTAATTTTTACACCTAGAAATACAAAGTCTGTCACTGCCTCCATGTTTTCTCTCCCTATTTTCCAGTTATCAATCAGCCTTGTTGCCATAATCTTGATTTTATTGATGTTTAACTGCAACCCAGCTTTTGCACTTTCTTCTTTCACCTTGGTTATAAGGCTCCTCAGCTTCTCCTTTCTTTCAGCCATCAAAGTTATATCATCTGCATATCTGAGGTTGTTAATGGATCTCGCATAAATAAATGTCATTAGGACTAAGGACTATGTGGGCTGTCTATTCACAATCAAATGCTGAGCACATAAAGGACACCTGAAGGTTTGGCCTCCTTGCTTCCAGGAAAAGCAAGAAGATGACTAACTTGACCCCTTTCATCAGCCAGAGCATAAACTGCTGCAGGAATCATCCTTGTCCATTCCAAAAGAAATAGAATTTTTAGTTCAAAATAAAGTGTTTTAAAGCTTTTGCATGATTGCATTTGAGGAAAAGATTCTGCACCTTTTAAGTTCAAAGAAAGTAAATTGCTTCAGTTTGGGAGTGCCATTATTGGGCTACATGTCTAATACTCAGCGGAAATTGGTGAAAATCAATTTCAGAAATGTTATATGAATCTAGATGTGACCCATGATTGGCAGGAGGGAAAGATCACAAGTGACACTTCAAGTAAGAGTTTGGATGCTATCCTGGGAACATGCCGGTAAATCAAAAGGAAAAAAACTGGACGATTCAAAACTTCCAGGGGCCTATTTCCTCTCTGGATGACCCCTACATTTCAGTAAACATATTCTAATTTATCTCTAAGCACTTCACCATTCATCTCACTAGAGGAAAGCTTTTAGATTGCAGAACTGGACCTTCCATTGAAGTCAACGGGGAAGCTTGCCAGCTTTCATGCTTTTGGTGGAATATATAAACTATCCGGTGTAATTTCCTACCAAGCAAACACATGGACATTGACTTTGCATGGGAGCCACAATAGTCCTGACTGGGAAAAGCTGGCACAAAAAGGGCAAAGACTGCCAGTTCAGGAGACGGGTGTGAAAGTAAGGATTGCTTCCATGCCTGAAAAGTGTATATTACAAGACTGGCACTTCCTTGGCAGATCAAACATTTAGGAACTGATGCTGGCAGAGCTAAAGGGATAATCTGTGTGTGAGGGAGCACTGTTCATTTACAATGTCTCCAGTATACATGGCAGCAACATAGTTTTGTATGACAGCAGATTTTTCTACTCTTATTTTTCTTCAACAACCAGCATTTTCTTTCAATGGAAGCCTCTTTGGATTTGCTTTATGTAAGGAACTAGGTCATTTGATACTGCCTGTTAGTTTAGCTCAAGTGTTCCTGCTGTCATTGTCCCTTGAGTTGCCAGGACCACAAAACAAAGGGACTGGTGCAATTCACTTCCGGAATATAGTTTTCATACTGGTAGAGTTTATCTGTTATAAACTTGGTAACTATTTGCTAGGGACTCAAACAACGTTAAGTGTATGTCTGTTTTAAATTTATGCCACAATTAGAGCTTTCCTTTCTTTCCCCTTTTCCTTCTGTGTAAGTTTTATATTTTCAAAACTTGTGTATTTCTTAATTTTTGGATTAAATTGCCAATTTAAAGCATTTTTGAACAACAAACAAATCACAGCAACAGCAACATATAAAGAGCAACACTGGGTCTGGCTACAGAAGACTAGTCCAATTTTCTGGTTGTACCATGGTCAGTTGCCTATATGGAAGCCTATCAGAAGAACATAATTGTGGCTTACGTTTATTGCATGTTTTGTAGTGCCAGAAGCAAAGAAAAAGTGTTTGAGGCATAAAGGCTGCAATCTCCAATGAACCTTGGTTCATGGACTTCATTATCGAATTTTGCAGCAGTGTAAACCCAGAATAGTAAGGCCAATATGCCTTTAAATATGAAATATGGGACAAAAGATTGGAAGACAACAATTAAAGAATGTGTCACTCATTTGCAGATGGGCTAATGAAGGATATCTGAAGATAAGACAACACAATGGCGGTCAAGATTTCTAAGTTTATATTTAATTGTTCGTGTTTTATTTTATCATACAGTTAGTACGTGTGTCTCTGAACAATTGCTTGCACTTTGTTTCCCTCTGTTGCAAAAACTAAAGAACTCAAAGCCTTTGTTTCAATTAAGAGTCGGGTGACATATATACAGAATTATAGTTGGAAACTCAGAAAAATCTTGAGATAGTAGTTTCTTGTCCCAGAAATTATTTCATTGGCATGGTCTGTGTTCAACAGTTCCCTGGCCAATCCCATAAAACTCAATAAAATAAAGAAGTTCATATTATTACTTTTCTCAGCATAACTCAACTGGCCTTGCTGCCAAGATAAGATAAAAAAGGATAAGATGAGATATACAGTGCTCATCATTAAAAGAGAAACTAGAAAGCAGTCTATACTTCAGTCTGGGTTCTTATTAAGCATTTTTCCAGTAAAAGGTTGAGCCAGGATTTACCAAGTGTTTACAGGGGATAAGAGGTGAAGAATATGGTTCATAGATAATACAAGACTAATTGCCTTAGGCATCTGACACATTCATAAACATGAATATATATCACACACTTGTATTCACGTCAATGAGGATATCAAAGCTGGGAATTGTTAGCTTCCAATTCTTCAAAAAACATGCGCATGCCTGGGCTTTGAGGTCTGTAACACTCAGACATATAATTGGTAAAGTCATACACATGTCTGTGAGTGACAGATATGACTTTCTTTCATAACTGGTAATTTATTTCTTTCATAACAGAATAATTAGGTTTGTTGGACTGGAGTGAACATTGGATCCAGCTTGGATTTAATGCTTGAGATTTCTTCTGATTTTCTTATTATACACTAATTGCTGTTGATGATGCTTTGATTTTTATGTCTGATGCTATCTTTATAGTCTTTTTAGTAGTTGTGTCTTATCTATTCTATGGTTTTCTTATTTGCTAGTCATGTTGAGGTGTTGTGGTGTAACCATTAACAACACTATTATCTCATATTTTATACTACTCATTGTTTACAGTCAAACATTACTTTTCACTATCTGATTTATAATTCCAATAATTTTTAAATTTGCTTTATTTTTGAATGTGCTCTTGGTTCAGAGATCATATCCCCTGCTCACTGGAAAAATATATTAAGAGTGGTATAGAAAATGAACCCAGCATTTTCAGAGTTAACATGAGGTTACATTATAAAAGTATCAAATGTTTGCAGAGACACCTATACATATCATAAAGACCAGCAACAGTGCTGGGGCATGGAAAGCAAGGTCAAATTGGTACTACCATTTACTTGTGCCACCAAGGAGCAGGAAAAGCCCAATTCTTGCATCACTTGGGTAGCTACAGCACCAGAGTTTGGAAAAGTTACTTTTTGGACTACAACTCTTATGATTCCCATTCAGGCTGGAGGATTTTGGAAGCTATAGTCCAAAAAGTAACTTTTCCCACCTTTGGTGGCTACCTACAAGGAGTTGCCATGTGTAGTGAACCTTACCTATTAGGCCTGGGATGAAGCCTTGGTGACAGTGAGTGAGGCAGCCTCCATTTTGTTGAGGAATGCCAGGCAGCCATCTTGAGTGTGGTTAGAAAGGGGGAGGAGCTTATAGAGAGATTCTTAGGATTGGCCAACCAGAGCAGATGGGAGGAGCCAAGTCTTAGAGTGCAGAAAAAAAGAGCTCCAGAGAGTTATGTTTGAGAGTTTGAAGAGAGCAGTTTGGTTTTGGAGTTGGGAGAGTGTGTGTGTGAGAGAGAACTGAAAGCTGTGGAAATGGACAGGCTAAATCAGGCATCTTTGGACCTCTTGGGGGGGAAGATAACTCAAGGGATTGTCTCTCACTACTGGGTTGGTTAATAGAAGGACTCTAGGTTAGAGTTAATTAACAACCCAGGGGAACTCGTGGCTATTCTCAGATTGGTTGGTTGGAACTGTTTGAAACTAAGTGAAGTAAATCTGAAACATACAACTAAGTTAAGCTGAAGAATGTCTGTAACCGATTACGCTTATGAACCTCTCTGAAGTAATCATTTACCTGTTTTTAAGAAAATAAATTGTTATTCTATTTTCAATTTTCAAGAGCCTCCACAGTGTATATTTTCCATTGAGAAGACTTAATAAAAGTTCCAGCAATAGAACAATAAAATACCACAGAAAAGCCTCATAGTGAACATCAGTTTGGGAGCCAGGGGTAGAAACAGTGTGGGCAGGGAATGGGAGAAGTTTGCCTCAGACACATTTAACAACCAAAATCTTAAAGACATTTTAGGTTGGTGGCAGCTACCATTTTAAAAGAAAATCTGTTATAATTAGCCTCTCAGCCTAGCCTCCCCGCACATCTCATTCCTTTTATATTGGTGGCAGCTGTGGGATATTATTATATAAAAGATTCCCCCCTGCCCCATTCCTTTTATATTGGTGGCAGTGGTGGGATTATAAAAGATTTCCCCCCTGCCTCAATATTTTGTTATACCATGCATATGTGTCTGTTCATGTCTCATCAAGATGCCATATCTTGTTGGCATGACATGTGCCACATCAATATGTTGGCACATCAACATATCATCCCGGAGCCCCTGGTAGTGCAATGGATTAAACCCTTATGCTGGCTGTACTGCTGACCGAAAAGTCGGCGGTTCGAATCCAGGGAAAGGGGTGAGCTCCTGTATGTCAGCTCCAGCTTCCCCTGTGGGCACAGGAGAGAAGTGTCCCACAGGATGGTAATGTCCTTGCAGACAGCCAATTCTCTCACCTCAGAAGCAACTTGCAGTTTCTCAAGTCACTCCTGACACAAACAAAAAACATATCTCAAATTTCAGCCTGGCTATTATTATTATTATTATTATTATTATTATTATTATTATTATTATTATTACCATTGAAATGACAACAAATTTTCTTCATATAGGTGTCTCTGTTGGAGAGCAGACATTCCTAGCATTAAGGTTGTTGTGATTAAGCTCATGTGATCCAAGTCTTCTTCCACATCAGTAGGAATGTATTGTATTTTATTAAAATCATAGTAGTATTTTCTAAAATTGCTTTCACTGATCTATTTGCATTTGTAGATTGTATGCAAACCTTTTTGGTCAATTCTATTTTATTTTAATGATGTGTGTGACCAGCCTAGCACTTGCTAACACACTCACTGCAAATGCTGTATATATTTATGCAGAAATTAGTCTCATTCCCTCTACTAATTGTGTTTAACATGTGCCGCCTTACCCATATTTCCCATTAATGCTGTCTATATATATTTGCCCAAAGGAAAACAGATGTTAAACCTTTGCATCGGTATATAATGCTTATCAAACGAAACAGAACTTAAGGGGAGAAATTGATTATATGAACAGAATTCATATTTGATATGAGGGAAGGAGGAAAATCCAGCTTTTCTCTGTTCTGCATTCTTAATGAAACATTCTCCCTATGTGCAAATGAGACAATTTAAAGCAGAATTACTTGAAAAAGTTACTTTAATTGCTGGAATCTTCTAGCCAGCATAGCATGGGGGATTCTTGCAAATATAGTCCAAATATACTTTTTCAGAATTGTGATTCAAAGCATGCAGACTTACAAACATGCATTCATGTAAAATATCACAGCAAGTGGAAGCATCTCCAATGCAAATATGGTGATTAATTTTTTGGAGACACAAATGGCTGATAACAAATCTTGGCTCTGCTGAAGGAATTAGACTGCTTTCTAGGAAATAACTTTTCCGTTTCCACTTGGCATAAGCCTGCTGATGTCCTAGGAGGGTGTCAGGGCAAGGCCAATGATGGGGGAAGGAAGATGGCTGTGTCATACCTAAGGAGCTTCTCCCATGGCAACTGATACGCCTATTATATCTTTTCAGTTACTCCACAGCCAAAATGTGGGTCATTTAAGCAGCAGCATCAGGGTTGTTTCATGAATAAAAAATGTCAGAACACTTTTGAAGTGTCTCCGGTTGCCCCTCAGTGTTAAAGACTTTTTGATATTGTTTACTAGGTAGCACATTAAAGGAAGAGCGACTAGTGTATAAAAGTACATTTTAACAAAACGGCACCCTTGGAAGATAAGGGTTCCTCGGTTGCCAAGCAACAGATATTCTAAAACCGAATGCTTAACTGAGACTGCATGCGGTGAGCCTCCATAGGCTGTGACAAGGCAAAGTTCCACTTTTCCCATTCCAGCCATAAAGTTCATTAAGAGATTATTTCCGGCATTCATAATGTTTTAGGGCACCAAAAGTGAAGGACATTGGAATGGGTGGAAACAGCCCTTAGGAGATTCACTTCATAAGAAACACAGGAACAATATACTTGGAGCTGAAAAATGTTGAAATTTCATGACACTGGAGTAAATTCTAAGTCTGAATGTGAGTCAAAAATCTATAATGTTTTTTAAAGTGCATGAACATTACATCTCCATGACCCTGCTTAGTGTGGGCTGTAGAATACACCTGAATTAATATGAACAAATTCTGCATCTACAGATTCAACTATAAAAGGTAAAGGTAGGTAAAGGTTTTCCCCTGGCATTAAGTCTAGTCGTGTCCAACTCTGGGGGTTAGTGCTCATCTCCATTTCTAATCAGAGGATCTGGCATTGTCAATAGGTCATGTAGCCAGCATGACTGCATGGAGTGCCATTAAAAAAATTAAGCTGATTCAACTATAAAGGTAAAGGTCGGGCTGTGGCGCAGGCTGGTAAACAGCTGCTGCAATAAATCACTTTGACCGTGAGGTCATGAGTTCGAGGCCAGCCCGTGGCGGGGTGAGCATCCGTCAATTAAAAATAAAATATAGCCCCTGCTCGTTGCTTACCTAGCAACCTGAAAGATAGTTGCATCTATCAAGTAGGAAATAAGGTACCACTTATAAAAAAAGTGGGGAGGCAAGTTTAACTAATTTACAACATTGGAATGAGGAAGTGAGGAAGTGCCATCAGAGTGGATGATGAAGCAGCTGCTCCCCCCTGTGGCCAGAATCGAACATCCCCTCAGGAGAAAGTTAAATTGCCTCTGCGTCTGTCTGTCTGTTGTCTCTGTCTTAATGTGTTTATGGGCATTGAATGTTTGCCTTATATGTACATAATGTGATCCGCCCTGAGTCCCCTTCGGGTGAGAAGGGCGGAATATAAATACTGTAAATAAATACTGTAAATAAATAAATAAAGGTAAAGTTTCCCCTGACGTTAAGTCCAGTCGTGACCGACTCTGGGGGTTGGTGCTCATCTCCATTTCTAAGCTGAAGAGCTGGTGTTGTCCATAGACATCTTCAGGTCATGTGGCCAGCATGAACTGCATGGAGCACCGTTACCTTCCCGCCGGAGTGGTACCTATTGATCTACTCACATTTGCATGTTTTCGAACTGCTAGGTTGGCAGGAGCTGGGGCTAACAGCGGGTGCTCATTCCGCTCCTGGGATTTGAACCTGGGACCTTTTGGTCCACCAGTTCAGCAGCTCAGTGCTTTAACACACTTCGCCACCGCGACTATGCACAGCTTAATATTTTTAAAAATTCCAAAATACGAAACTTGATTTTGCCATTTTATATAAGGGCATCATTTGACTAGGAGCAGTTCTACCCAGACACTATAATCCAGTTTGGATGTGGAACAAAACACATTGATTTCACTCTGCAGAGCCTACACAGATACCTCAGGAACCACTTTGAGGCTGGGACAGTAGCCATGGAATGCTTAGATTGTGGATCGGAACCAAACCCAGGAACCATAATTTCTGCAGCCATGGGAAAATGTGCCCGCCCTCTTGCTCTGGACTTTCTGGTGAGTTCTTTTAATGCATTCTTTCTGGCTTAATGCATGCTGCAGTCTGCATCAGCAGTGTACACATTGTGGACATCACACCCTCAAGCTGGCTTCAAACTGAATTTTAGTGTCGGTATAGAGCTATCCTAGATCACTGTATATAATGGGACTTTTCTTTGAAAAAACCCTGCAAATCTATTGGAAAGACAGGCAAACAAATGCTAGCATTCTGGAAGAAGCAAAGACAACCAGCACTGAAACTATTCTTTGCCATCAACTCTGCTGGAGCAGTCACTTTGCCTGAATGTCCAATCACAGTCTCTCAAAGCAATTACTTTATTCTCAATTTAAGAATGGAAAATGGAAATGTCAGTGGACAACAAAAGACATTGAAAGATGGGCTTAAAGCTAATTTTTAAAGAAATGTGGTATAAACACCAAGAACTGAGAAGCCCTGGCACTCGAGCGCTATAATTAGAGGTCTAAAGACAACTTGGTGCTATGGATTTTGAAGAAGAATGGATACAGTGCAAAAAAAGAAACGAAAAAAGAAACATATCAAGAAGAAGGAACCTCAAGCAAATGCTTGTCATGACCACTCTCCACCAGCAAATCTATGCCCTTAATGTGAAAGACTTATGTGGATCCAGAAAAGGTCTTCACAATAATGTATGGATCTACTGCCAAGACTTTACCTCTGGAAGAATATCATACTTGGTCATGAGTGATCACACATGAAATGGCTTGAATATCCATGGATTTTGGTATGCATGGGGGTCCTGGAATGAAACCCCAGTTGATACTGAGCACCCACTCTACTGCTAACTACTATCCTATTAGATATGTGAATCAGCCACCCCAGGCAATAAATTTGGGGTGGTGAAAATACAAAGAAATTGGCAATTATTACTCTTTGGTGATTATATTGTATTGTTACTAAGAAGGATACAAAAACTATGCTTGAGGGATTTTGTACTAGAGATTGTAGAATAGCTTTAGTTATAGCCTCATTAGATGGGGTAATTTTAGCATCCTAGGACTTTTACCCCACCTGGGGGACAGAGACTGATGCTGGACATCACACAATATTGTGCGACTTCCGGCATAGGCCACATCCCCAATTAGTGTTGTGACTCAGCCTTTGCATTTGTGTGACTCTGATGTGACTTTGTGTGATTCTGATTAGGATTCTGGGTTATATGTGCATAATGATGGGGTTCAGCAGATTCAGGATGAATTTGAAGATGACTCTGATGCTGGGAATTATAGGATCCAGGTGCAGAGTGTTCCTGCTGTGGGTAATGAAGAGCAGGGAGTTGTTCCCATGGGAAGAAATGATGAGGTTGTTTCTGATGATGGATTTCAGGTGCAAGAAGCAGAAAGGGAGAGTAGCTCTTTGCCTCCGCCTGATAACACTAACAAGCTCAGTGGCCTTGACTCTGAGGCCCCGTTTCTCGACCGGGCTTCGAGACTGGAACTTAGAGGGTTGCATAGAAGTCTTCGAATAGCTTATAAACAGGAGGTCAAAGGGCAAAGGAATGCCTTTATGTCATGCTTTTAAAACAGTCTACTGAAAGGGAGATCTCTGTCAATGCAACTTCACCGCTTGATCAAGAAGCAAGTCTGCTTTCCTGTACCAAGTTTACTCTCCAGGATTATCATGTGGATATATTCTGTTTGCTGGGACTTTTGGCTTCTATGAAAAGGACCTTATTTCATGCTCTATGTTTCTATGGATTTATTGCTTACAGCCTTGTTTTATACCTATCTTTTGGAACTGAACTTTTACCTTTTTATGAATTATCTTTTGCCTATTTTCTAAATAAACTCCAAAAGACTACTTTCTGTGTGTGGCTTGGTGTCTTTAGCAAGATGAAGCTAACCTGAGGTGCGACAATTAGGGTGCTCCCCAGCAACATAGGACGCCTCCCGTATTTTGCTGACTCCAATGGAGCCAGCACGGGGCCTCCCCACAATGGTGACGCTTTTCCCATGTGATGGGGAAAACATCACCAAGGGGAAGCTGCATGCGGGTTGACAGATTTACCCCGCTGCTCCCTCTTTCCTCCCCAGAAACCCGCTTTACTAGGGCTTTATGATGAGATCCTTAGTGTTGGATACAATTTACCACAGTTTTTATAGGATGATTACTATTTGCTGTTTTACCTCAGGTCTTGGGTAGAATTTGGTGCTTCAGAGAAAGAGGGAGGGAGAAGATAATAGGTTTTAACCTGGCAGTTATATTATACCTGAGTCAACTTTACATTATTTTCTAGAAAAAAATCATGACCAGCTTCTTGCATATTACTGGAAATTGAAACACATGGTAAATTCCACAGTGCAGATCAGGGAAGAGGAAAAACGTGGCTCTCTAGAAGTTCTCAGAATGTCAGAATTAATGCAGACAGAAATTACAGAAGGATCCTGAAAATAACGACACTTGTAAGCATGATTATCTCTTTTTGATTGAAAATAGAATAGCTGCTTATGCATTGTTAATAGAAACAAAATGCATTTGCAAAAGAAATGAAAGTGAGAAAGAGAGAAAGGGAGGAAAGAGGAGAGAAATGTACAGAAAATTTCATATGTTAATTTATGGCTAGTGCCAATTTATAAATAACATCGTACTGCACAATTATTGCTATAGATCCAATGGAATTTTGGAATTATGTAGTTTGATGAGATAGAGGCAAAAATTTCAAAGTACCACATTTGAAATGGCAAGTCCTAAAATTTCATGGGCAGCATCAAAGTGGGAAATGAGACACCCCAAACTGTACCCCAGAGCAAATAGCCTGACAGCACCCCCCCCCCCTCTCAGGGTGGAAGTGCTGCATTGAACACCAGGTCAGCAATCAGAAAAACAAGTGCCACCTAGGACCTGATATTGGATGAGCGAACTGGTCTGTATTGCATAACAATGATGAGGGAATTGTAATTTGTAAATGATTTGTGAATTAATAGAATGTTACCAAAAGTAGAAGTGTGTTTATTTAAAGAGAGTAGAACAATAAGGGATATAAACCATCAGAGAATGAGTGTGAGGTTCATAGAATAGTTTTCCTGTTTGTTTGTTAGCTCAGTTCTTGTGTGTATGTGTGTGTGTTTTGTTTTTGTGTTTAGTTGATGTTTCGTATAAGTTGATTTTTGTTGTTGTTCATTTGTTCAGTTGCTTCTAACTCTTTGTTTCTTCATGGATCAGCCCACGCCAGAGCCGCCACTTCCAGCTCCTTCAAGGTCAAGCCAGTCACTTCAAGGATAACATCCATCCATCTTGCCCTTGGTCAGCCCCTCTTCCTTTTTCCTTCCTTTCTCCCCCAGCATCATTCTCTTCTCTAAGCTTTCCTGTCTTATCATTATGTGGCCAAAGTACTTCATCTTTGCCTCTAATATTCTTCAGTGAGCAGTCGGGCATGGAGCCCCCAGATGGCATAGTGGACTAAGTGACTTGAAGGTTGGGTTGCTGACCTGAAAGCTGCCAGGTTCGAATCCCACCTGGGGAGAGTGTGGATGAGCTCCCTCTATCAGCTCCAGCTCCATGCGGGGACACGAGAGAAGCCTCCCACAAGGATGGTAAAAACATCAAAACATCTGGGCGTCCCCTGGGCAACGTCCTTGCAGACGGCCAATTCTCTCACTCCAGAAGCAACTCCGGTTGCTCCTGACACGAAAAAAAAAAAGCAGTTGGGCATTATTTCCTGGAGTATCGACTGGTTTGATCTTCTTGCGGACCAAGGCACTCTCAGGATTTTCCTCCAACACCACAGTTCAAAAGGGTTTATCTTCCTTCAGTCAGCCTTCCTTATGGTCCAGCTCTCGCATCCATAGGGTACTATGGGGAATACAATTGCTTTAACTATACGGACCTTCGTTGGCAGTGTGATGTCTCTACTCTTCACTATTTTATCGAGGTTAGCCATTGCTCTCCTCCCAAGAAGGAAACGTCTTCTGATTTCCTGGCTGCAGTCTGCATCTGCAGTGATCTTTGTGCAGAGAAATACAAAGTCTGTCACTGCATGTTTTCTCCATCTGTTTGCCAGTTATCAATGTCTGGTTGCCATAATCTTGGTTTTATTGATGTTTAACTGCAACCCAGCTTTTGCGCTTTCTTCTTTCACCTCAGTTATAAGGTTCCTCAGCTCCTCCTCGCTTTCAGCCATCAAAGTTGTATCATCTGCATATCTAAGGTTGTTTATGTTTCTTCCAGCAATTTTAACTCCAGCCTTGGCTTCATCAAGCCCTGCATGTCGCATGATGTGTTCTGCATACAAGTTGAATAGGTAGGGTGAAAGTATACAGCCCTGCCGTACTCCTTTCCCAATCTTGAATCAGTCTGTTGCTCCGTGGTCTGTTCTTACTGTTGCTACAAGTTGATAGTAGTAGGAAAAATGTAGCTGTGCAGTTTTAGTATTACATGTTACATGTTGGAAAACGTTACTTGTTTGTTTTACTTTTGCTCTTCTTTTATGTTCCCTCTTTCTCAAATAAAAATATTTTTTAAATATCAAAAACAGAATTATACAATATATTGAAATCTAGCAATATAATAACTCTTTAGACTAAAGTTCAAGTGCTAATCCTAGGTAGAGTAAATCTACTGAATCCATTGTTATATGGTAAATCATTTCATTTCTTCAGCAGACCTACTCTGTATGGAACTCGATTCTGCCCCTAAATGTGCCAAAGAAAAGGACTGAAAACGGATGGACAAAATTAGTCTAAAATTAATGCAAAATGCATAAAGCAAATATAACTGTCCTGGTTTTTTTTTTATTTGTGCTATACAAATGAAAATCTCTAATTGAGATTATTACAGGGCTCTTTTTAATGTCCTTTCTATAGACTTTGAAGGAATTCAGACTCAGCAGTTCTTCTTAATGAAACCCTTACATTTAAATGAATATTAGCTCTCTCCTCACATATTCTGTCTCGGCTTAGGAGAACTGCCTATTGTAATCAAATACAACAGTTTCTTTAGCAGTGCTGAATTTACTAAAGGCAGCCCTTGCTCAATGGGGGTTACCAAAAGGGAGAAAAAGAAAATTTCAGAGTGTCAGCAAAGGGACAATCTAATCCTCTTTGCTACTACATCTGCTCTGGCAGTTTTGCTCTACAAATCAAAAGGCATCCCATTAATTAAAGCCCCTTTCCCTTTCATTTTTATTCAGCTCGTGAAATGTGACCAGTATTCACAAGGAAAAAAAAAAGGAGAAAAAAGTTTCACCATACTTCCAGCACCAATATCTACCCGAAAAGTATACACTTTGATTTGTTGTCTGGTTTCCGTTACTATTCTTTTCTTGTTTTCATTCTCCCTGGCTCCCTCTCCCCTTCTCCTTCTTTTTATTTTTAAGTTGCAGACCTTCTCTTCTGGTAAAGTGCACTGCATTCAGAGAGTCTTAGGAAACAAAGCTCTCTGCTTCTTGATCAGCAACAAACTCATCTTTGTTTGTGCAGCTCTAGTTAAGGAAAGAAGGCCAATTTGATGCTGGTTTCTATGGGCCACGGTACAAAGGCATCTATTTGTATGCAAGCTCTCTGGCAGGCACACAGCAGACTATGAGCTCATCTGTTGCTGAAATTGCCAGCTGTAATGAGGAACAGTAAAAGAAAAAATATATAAACTCTTTCATACAGAACTTTTATTTTTCTCACCTGTCTGTGCCACAGATTCAAGCATGGTTCTGTGGACAGCTCACGAGGGCAACTAGGAGCGCCACTGTAGACTGAGCTGATTAGACCATTTATTCTATATTGGATTGGGTAGTAATTATACTTTTTAAAGCAGGAAGTGATGCTTGTCTGCCTTAGGCAATCAGTGGAACAGCCTGAAGTTTCTGTTCAGGATCTCCTAATACAGTAGTCCCTTGGTCACTGCTGGAGTTTGGTTCCAAGACCCTCCAGCAGATGCCAAAATCCATGGATGCCCAATTGCATAGTAAAATGGTGTCCCTTTTACAAAACAGCAAAATCAATGTTTACTTTTTGGATTTAAAAAAATATTTTCAACCTATGGATTTGTTATAGAACCCCAAACTCCAACATTTTGAATGTGAGCCACAACCCCATTTAGATATATTGCTAATAGCACTAACTTCTCCATTTGTCCGGTAGCAAATGTTTCATGAATTTTCCCAGGAACGTTGCCTCACCACACCTTAGACTTCAGGATATAATCTAGTAATTATCATAATCCCCTCACAATGCCCCAAGAAGACTTGGAAATCACACAATGGGCTTGTGCAAGAGCCTGGGGGTCTTCTTCTTGTTCCTACCTGATATGATCAAATTTATTCCTGGGAATTCTTCCTTAAACTTGTTGTGAATCTGGACCTTTCCCCAGGGCTATCATTGAAGTAGCCAACTTCCTAAGCACCTTTTGTTTATCTGGACTGAAACCTTTGTGGAACTTTAAAACCCATTTCAGCCCATTATCACTTGCCCCAATGCATTCCTCCCCAATCTCGGCCCTCCCAGAGGCTGATCAATAAATGGTCACAATCTTCAAAATAATCCAATGACAGTTTAATGGCCAGCAATGATGTTGGAGGGAATTCCAGACCAACCGGGGAGCAGATCCTAGCCATACTCTTTCTGGACCAATGGGAGCTAGCACAGGTGTCTTGAATAGCTGTCAAAATGCAATAAACATGCTATGTATTCAATAGTACGGTATGTGAGTTCTTTGGAGTGCTGTCTCCACTGGCATCCTCTCTGGCCATTGAGAAATAAACCTCTGATTTTGTCTTCAATCCATCTGTATATCACTGGGCCCTCAGGAACACTAGACAAGACATGCCGGGCTCTGAACCCACAGTTCTTGCAGAAGCTGAAATCACACAACAGATGGTAGAATCCATATACCATATACAGTAGAGTCTCACTTATCCAACACTCGCTTATCCAACGTTCTGGATTATCCAACGCATTTTTGTAGTCAATGTTTTCAATACATCATGATATTTTGGTGCTAAATTCGTAAATACAGTAATTACTACATAGCATTCCTGCATATTGAACTACTTTTTCTGTCAAATTTATTGTTAGACATGATGTTCTGGTGCTTAATTTGTAAAATCAAGACCTAATTTGATGTTTAATAGGTTTCTCCTTAATCTCTCCTTATTATCCAACATATTCACTTATCCAACGTTCTGCCGGCCGGTTTATGTTGGATAAGTGAGACTCTACTGTATACTCAAAGATAAGTTGAGTTTTTCACCCCTTATTTATGAGCTGAAAAAGCCTCCCCCGACTTATAATCAGGTCAAGGTCAAGCTGGCGGCTGAGCCTGGAGGACGTTGCTTGCAATATATGATATATTTATCTCTCATCTTACCCTTCCTTATCAGTGTTTTCTTTTCCAAAGCCTCCATTGCTTTTAACTTGCCCTTGCAAGTCAGGAAGAAGAATATATATATACCCATCAATCTTATAAAATCATTTTCTCCTGAAATATTTGTTAATCTCTGCTACAGATATATAGGCATTTCCCCTTGCAAGCTTTTGCCACCCCTATGTACCTTTATATTTCTATCTATCTATCTATCTATCTATCTATCTATCTATCTATCTATCTATCTATCTATCCATCTATCTATCTACATTAATTTCATATATGAATTTCCCCTTCATATGTTTGCAGGTCTTTGCAATCCTATACAGATATAATTGTCTATATACAGAGAGATGTCCAGATAGATATATATGAATATAGATATGTAGGGCTTGCAAATATTGTAGGGGAAATGTGAGCGTGTGCGCACACACACACAAGAGAGAGAGAGATTTCTAGATAGATATAAACATAAATATATAGGGCTTGCAAATATTGCTGGAGGGAGATGCACATATAGCGGCAGAGTTTTGTGGGGAAGGAGTTGCCAAGCTCATTCATCGCTATGATAAGTGCCTAAATTTGAATGGGGACTATGTTGAGAAGTGGTATTTGGGTGTGGTTTTCAACTGCATATGGTAAATGTTTTCTCCTATACTTTGTTCATTTTTAATTCCAAAACGTAATCTACTTTCTGGATAACCGTTGTATATTTTATATATTTCCGTGTTCATTTGCATTCTACTTCTAACCATTTCTTTTGAAACAAGTAGCTATCATTCAAATATGGTGTCTCTTTTTACAAAGATTGCATCTGCTTCATTGGTTGTGTTCTTGATGGAAAATGAAGTGGAAGAATTAATGCTTGAGGCAACTGTGGCAAAAGGGATGTTATAGTATTGGATTGTACCATTTGGGAGCAGCATAACTGGTGAATAAACATTTATAATGTTGCCTTCTTATTATGCCTTGAACTTGACTCGAGAACTTTAAAACAGCCATACATGAAGAATTCATAAGCTTCTTGTTATTGGATACTCTAGTTTGGAGACAATTAAGCTCAGTAATTAGAGAACATTATATTATTTTTATGAATTTAGAGTATCTTATTCCATGAAAGATAGGCTCAATTTGTTTCTGGAAGCCGCCTGTTTGCATCTATTATATACTTATCAAATGATGTGCATAAGATCTGCTTTTTGTGTGTGTCAGGAGCAACCGGAGTTGCTAAATAAGATCTGCTAAACAATTGTTTGCTTTTTAGCATCTGAGATTAAACTATATGTAAGTATATGCTGCCAAAATAAAAGTAGCTCTCTTTGACATCATGAATTATGAACTCAGAGAAATAATCGTGGACAAAATCATTTAGGCTGAGTGAGAACCACATCACATCCCTGAACTTGATGACAAAAGCTCATGTTTATTTGACATGGCCAGCACTGAACCCACTGTTTATGAGAATTCTGCTACATGACAAGCAGGATAGATGGTTTCAATTCACACCACCTCATAAGAGGTGAAAAATAATCCCATATTAAAAATGAATTATTTAGCAACAAATACTATGATGCATAAGAAAACACCTTCAGCCAATCTGTCACTTTCTTAAGGATGCTGAGTATGATTTATGAACAGTATTACTGTGCAAGATGGAAAGTCAGATTCAGTAGGTGAATTGGTTCAAATTGTGAGTCCATTCCTGCAATAGGAAGTATTTTAACACATCTAGCTGCCCACAACAACTCTAGTTTTCTTCTCAATTCCCAATCTTTGGAATAGCTACACTCAGCAAAACCTTTACAAGTTTAGTGCTCATTTCCCCATCTATCCTGGCCAGTCTTGGTGCATATGGCGACTACCACCATTACCATGATAAACCATTTACTCTAATAGTTTATCCTGATTACAGAGCAGTCCTTTTGTGATAAAAAGAGCAGGTGTTCACTTTATTGACTATTTTAGCTGTGAAACTACCTCTCCCATTTTGAAATATTCTGCACTTTGGCCCAGATCCGTGTTTTAGTCTCCCGTTTTTAACATTTTATGCTGTATGTTGATTTTTATGACTGTTTTATTGATACTGATGTTTTATTGTTGGATATTTGTTTCATTGTTTTATTGCGGGCTGTGTCGGGCTAGGCCCCATGTAAGCCGCTCCGAGTCCCTTCAGGGAGATGGGACGGGGTATAAAAATAAAGTTATTATTATTATTATTATTATTATTATTATTATTATTATTATTATTATTATTATTATTATTATTATTATTCACTATGACAGTCCACATGGTCATTCCATCCAAGTTGAACTAGCTCCATTCATTCATATCATCTATATGAATGTTTGTGTGAGAGAGAATGCATAAAAAAGGTCCCCAAACATTTTACAACAATATACTATTGCTGAAAATTCCTTTCCTTCTCTCTACTGTGAGGATTAAAGTTAAACTCAAAGTAAATAGGAAATCCTGAAAGGAGAAGTAGGTTATTCAGTTTACCTTGTATAGGTATGCAATTCAAAGATAGTCAGCATTATATAGTGGTTCGAATATTGGATTGCATCTCTGAGAAACCAAAACTCATATCTCCTTTCATCCATAGAAATCCACCAAGTAATCTGGGCAAGTCACCTTAGAGGAAAACGGTGCCAAACCTCCTCTGAAGAAATCTTGCCAAGGAAACTCTATTACAGAGTTGCCATAAATCAGAATTGAAGGCACACAGGAACAAATCAAATTTACTCATTTAAAAATATATAGGTATATATTTCAATCATTTGAACAAAACATCAAAATGTCATTACCAGGTCACTTTATCCTTTTTTAATGCACAAAAGTCACATTTTCCTCCTTTTGGAAAAGGGGTGCGACTATTATGCGAAGAATAAAAAATACCAAAACTGGCACCCCAAAAATTGAGATGACACTATTATGCCATGTGATAAAATACGATGTCTTTAATTCTTTCTTCAGGAATGAAAGTATGCTTCAGTGACTGGGTTGCAATCCAGTGCTGACCCTTTTTGACAATGTGTCATATTGAAAATAGAACCTACTTCTTTACAAGCATGCATATGAATTTACTGCACATAGTGGAACACAATGCAGCAAAAAAGAGTGCATTGGAATAATAAGCAACATAGAAAAACTGTCACTTTTTAATGTATCTCCTGACAATTTCAGAACAGACTGTAGAATACACTCTTCTTTCACTTTGATCTTTTTTAGGCCAACAAACTTGAGTAGAAATTCTGAAGCTTGCGGGAAACAAATGCACAGAAAGCAACAGTAAAGTCTGTAGTGTTTCAGACTCCATGGTAACTCAAATTGCCTGACAAATCCAGGGCACATTTCCATTAAGGGTTTTCTCCTAGCCGGTAAAGAAAAAAAATAGTCTTTTGGGGGAACTTCTTAGTGACTGCAAATTGGTGGATCTTCTCAGAGGAAGCCAACTTGAGTTGGCCTAGCAGCCCACAAGCTGTATAGAACACATCCAATGGTTGGCAAACAGAGAGCAAAATTTTATAAAGAGGGGAAGCCAGGATAATGGCAAGGGCCCTCAGAGTTGGCAGGACCAAAGGACTTATCCATGAAGGGAGCATTGGAAGGCTCACAGTAAATTACAGAAGGCTTCAATGGGCCACTGAGACCAGCTCCAAAGCCTATTCAGGTCAATGGGAATACTTCTGCTGATTTCAATAACCTCACAGTCTGGCCATAGAAGTGGGATACACATCAGACAGCCTTTCGTTTTCCAGGCTGAAGTGAATCACACTCAAATGTGGATGTGAAAAGCTTTTGAGTGATCCAATTATTAGAGCTTTTGGTATGTGATCTCCATGGCACACTAGACAGGCACAGTTGGACAGGGCTAGGTTTGGGAGGGATGAAGGGAAGGGAATAAAGAAGATTCGGTTTCGACTTCTCAACTCTGCTGCCTTGTGGCAAAAAGAAAAGTTTAAAAAGAAATGAAACTGAACAAATCTTTGTATGACTAACATAAGACCTTTTTTCTTGAGATGTTTCACCGTACCTATCTATTTGTCCGTCCATCCATCCATCCATCCATTTCTCTAAATAGTATGGCCTTAGGCAGAAAAGAAAAGAAGAATGTATAGATATGCAGGGGCCCCTGATGGCACAGTGTGTTAAAGCGCTGAGCTGCTGAACTTGCGGACCAAAAGGTCCCAGGTTCAAATCCTGGGAGCAGAATGAGCACCCGCTGTTAGCCCCAGCTCCTGCCAACCTAGCAGTTCGAAAACATGCAAATGTGAGTAGATCAATAGGTACAGTTCCGGCAGGAAGGTAACGGCACTCCATGCAGTCATGCCAGCCACATGACCTTGGAGGTGTCTATGGACAACGCTGGCTCTTCAGCTTAGAAAGGGAGATGAGCACCAACCCCCAGAGACGGTCACGACTGGGCTTAACGTCAGGGGAAACCTTTACCTTTACCTATAGATATGCAAAGTGATATTTGTGAGAAAGCAGGTATCCAAGTTCTGTTGAAAGCAAACCATCACACATATTACATTTGTTTCCTACCATCTTGAGGACTAAGGGCAAAACTAGATATTTCATAAAGATAACTCAGAAAATTTTCAGAAGACTTAATGTTCCAGCAAAAGCAGAAGAAAGCAGTTTTCCCCATTCACCACTAGCTTTTACTCTTTTACATTCTTGAGCAAAAGTCAGCATTCTTTATTTAACTTGTTAAGGGCCCATCTGTACTATTTATTTATTTCAATTATTTATACCCCACCCTTCTCACCCGAGGGGACTCAGGGCGGCTTACAAGTGGCAATTGATGCCGTTACACTGTTATACAATGAACTAAAACGTTAAAACAGTTAAAACAGTCATAAAATACAATATACAAAGTTTAAAACAATGCAAAGTGCTTATGCCATTCATCCACCAGACCTTATACAAGAGCCTTAATTCAGACCGCGTCTGAAGCCAACACATGCTTATTCTTCAAATGCCTGCGTACATAGGCAGGTCTTCAGTTTTTTTCTGAACCCCAGAAGGGATGGGGCCTGCCGAATTCCACCTGTTCTTTTAAAAAATAATATCCAAATATTGTACTTCCTGTTCCAGTTTATTCTCCATGAATTTCTGGAACAAGCCACCATTTTTCAAACCCAGTGCAGGTAGGTAGGTGTTTTCTTTCTTTGTTTGTTTGATTGATTCTTTCCTCTGTCACAAGAATTATGGAGACAGGGAGTTAATATTGCATATTTGTTTCCATTCTCTCTGTTTCTTCTGTACTTCAAGATGGCCTGGTGACTCTCAGTGAAGATGTGTGCACAAGACAGGGAGGGAAGGAAACTTGGATAGCACCATACTTTCCTACATCACAAGCAAGATAAAGAAAGTGGACAAAGGCCTTGTATGCCATGATTGGATGTATGAGCAAGTTACAAAGACATGCCATTGAGAAACTGAATAGCTCAACACTTACTGGGGGAGCACTTAGATTAAAAAGGACCCCATTACTGGCAAGGAGACCCACAGGACCTCATCACATTGACCAATTCAAGCATCCTAGGACGCTTTCAGCCTGCTTTGGGGATGGAGCCCCATGCAGCCATGACACAATGTCGTGTGACTTCCAGCAGAGGCCCTGACCCCCAACTGGGGTGGAAGCATCCTTGAACATCATCGTCATCTCACTCGTTCAGTCGTTTTCGACTCTTCGTGACCTCATGGACCAGTCCACGCCAGAGCTCCCTGTCGGCCGTCACCGCCCCCAGTTCCTTCAAGGTCAACCCAGTCACTTCAAGGATACCGTCCATCCATCTTGCTCTTGGTCGGCCTCTCTTCCTTTTTCCTTCCATTTTCCCCAGCATCGTGATCTTCTCCAAGCTTTCCTGACTCCTCATGATGTGGCCAAAATACTTCAGCTTTGCCTCTAATATCCTTCCCTCCAGTGAGCAGCCGGGCATTATTTCCTGGAGGATGGACTGGTTGGATCTTCTTGTGGTCCAAGGCACTCTCAGGATTTTCTTCCAACACCAGAGTTCAAAAGCGTCTATCTTTCTTCGCTCAGCCTTCCTTATGGTCCAGCTCTCACATCCATAGGTTACTATGGGGAATACCATTGATTTGACTATGCGGACCTTCGTTGCCAGTGTGATGTCTCTGCTCTTCACTATTTTGTCAAGATTGGCCATTGCTCTCCTCCCAAGAAGGAAACGTCTTCTGATTTCCTGGCTGCAGTCTGCATCTGCAGTGATCTTCGCACCTAGAAATATAAAGTCTGTCACTGCCTCCACGTTTTCTCCCTCTATTTGCCAGTTGTCAATTGGTCTGGTTGCCATGATCTTGGTTTTCTTGATGTTTAACTGCAACCCAGCTTTTGCACTTTCTTCTTTCACCATGGTGATAAGGCTCCTCGGCTCTTCTTACTTCCCTCCAAAGATGGGAGCCTTCCTGTGTTGTGCTGGCTCCATTTGAGCCAGCACATTTCTGCCTGGTTTCAGTGGCACTTCAGTGTGATGGAGGAAGCATTTTTGTGCCGGAGTCACTCCTTGCGCTTGCCATTTTGCCACACTTACTGGCCTGTGCGATAAGGTTAATAAATACATGAAATGCGCACAGGCCTTATTTGTGTTTGAAAATAGGGGGCACATGGTGGGAGTATATTGAGTTGCATCCAAATTAAAACATTATTCGCCAACTACCTTACCACATCCACAGAATCTAAATGATATTGTTTTCCATTTGTAATTCTTACATATGTTCCCAAATCTTTCCATTTTTTATTCCCCCCCCCCCTATAAAAAAAACCCATCAAGAAAGAAGAGATGGTAATGAACTAGTACAGATGATAGGGTTCCTCTGTATTAGCACTCCAATTGTGGAACTTCCTGCTAAAGGAAGTTAGACAGAAACGTTAAACCTAAAGTTATCACCATATATCTTTGCTTTCATAGTTATTTATTTTATAGCACTTTGTATTATTTTCAAGTATACCCTTTCAGACAGAGCGCTCTGAAGAACTAGAGGTCTGCACAGATGGGAGCAGGCAGGAATTCAATATAATATATGTTGCTTTTTTGAACAAAGGATCTTTGTATGCGGCAGAACTCTAATTCTGCTGGTGTTCTAGCATTGAAGCAGAATCCTGTGGATTCTGACAAAATGGACTCAGATTAAAGGTCCGTGATTCATACTTACTTGTTATTTATGATATAAGCACTTATGTAAAAATCCGCAGTAGTTTCTATACTGTGACAAGATAATCCAATCAGCATTAGGGAGTTATTTTATTGTTACATACAGAATGTATAATTTGAGCTGCTGAATACTAGTAACATTGATTTAATCATGGGCAATTCTTAACAGCATGCAGTAGCTCAGCATGTGATTTCTGAAGCTGGCAATGAAAATATTATTTGGAGTTGAGAAGGCTGGAGACTGACCTACTTTTCCTTTTTCAAAAATCAATGCCTGTGATAGAGCAAAACAGTAAAAGAAAGTAGTTTCATAAATAGTATAGGAATTATACCAGGGGTATATTCAAACATAATGAATAGCTATGGAAACAGGGATATATTAGCTTTTGATTAAACATTTCATTTTTTTAAAAACCTGTTATTTTGATAATAACAGAAAGTGGATGTGCTAAATATTTAGCATGCGCAGTAACCATTGGATACATGAGTTATCCCAAATTAAGAATTCTTATATTCCACACTTCAAGAGCAGAGCTAATGATGTGCTAGAATCCCTCTCCTTAAGATCATATATATTCTCATGTATAAGCCTGCCTCAAGTATAAGTCAAGGGCAGGTTCTGGGGACAAGGTTATGGACTTCGATATGACCTGTGGATAAGCTGAGGGTCATTCTGTACAGAGGTTTTTTTTTTTTTTTTTACATTACAATATCTAGACTCTTACATAAATATAATAAGTCTGGCTGGACCACTTCTCTCATCACCACTCCTTGGTCATATGTAGAAATATTGATTGATTGATCATGTATGTATCCCTTTTTAAACTAAGAGATAAACACATTAAAATGTTACACATTTTGAATACATAGATTAAAAATTTAAAACAAAGAAATTGATGTGTTAAGATGAGGGAATTTCTCAGTTGTTGACACTTGTGTTGCAGTTCAGCCATATACTGACAATGAGGGGATGGTTGTGAGGACTGATGGGTTTTCCAGTGAGGAAAATGAGGGGATTTTAGGATTCTTCCTGTGAAGAGGGAAACAGTTTTTGTTCTAGTCGTTCCTTAGCAATGCAAGATAAGGAACTGTAAGAGAGTGAAGCTTCTCATGAGAGGGAAGTTTCCCCTGGGAACACACCTGTTATTGATAGTAGGAGTTTGAAACTCAGTTCTAGCTCCAGAGGTCAAATTGAATTTGTGAAAAGACTTTGAAGCATCATAGCAGATGCCAATGGCATGATTTCATGTCCTGTGGTCCTTAAATGAAAAGGGTGTTTTCATTAGAGGCAGATCAGGCAACGTTGCTGAACAAGTGAGGATCTCAAGTCTCATTTCAGTTCACGTCCTAGTTCCAAATCTGAGGAGTTTGGATGCATAGCATAAGAAGTTTTTATAGTCTGGGTTTTGGATTCATGTTCATGTTTTGGTCCTTGTTTCTCTGGATTTACTCTCATGTTGGATTTTGAGATTTCTGTATTTCATTTCCTGAAATAGCTTTGAACTGTTTGGACTATTTATTGCCAGTTTGGTCTGGCTTATTACTTTTATGACTATTTTTCCTCATTATCTCTTGGATTTTGTCTTTCCTATTTTCTATGGCGATTTCCCCTTTTTATATGTATTTTTTTATCAATAAACTGTTTTAATAATAATAATAATAATAATAATAATAATAATAATAATAATAATAATAAGTTTATTTATATCCCGCCTCCATCTCCCCTGAAGGGGACTCGGGGCAGCTCACAGCAAAATCAGATACAAAACAATGATAAAATAAAATATGAAACATCAAAGAACAATAATAAAAACCAATAATAATATATACACAGCATCCGAAAAAACACAACACGGTATTAAAACATCGAATTAAAAACAATGAGGTTGCAATAGCGGATAAGCAAGGTGCACATTATGAGTTACAAATTTTAAATAGATAAAGTGCAATGGATTCATTTAAGATCACATCGGGTAGGGAGGAGCCCTGAATTAATATCAAGTAATCAGGAAAAGAGCGACTAGTACAAAAGGTCGAGGAGTATAATTGTAATTATGATGGGGATGGGCGATTTTACTATTACTTTTTACTATTTATTACATTTTACTATTACTTTTGGTTCCCTGGTTGGTGTTGAGGGCAAGGTGAACTCCTGCTGGGGTGCAACAACTATTACTTCTCTGAGATCAATACTGACAATTTGACATTTTCTATATGCTTTAATTGTAAGAACTGTTGCTTGTTTGCAAATGCAAAGCAGAAGGTTCTATTTTCTTGAGACCATGCTGAGGAAAGCTCTGCCATGTTGTGAGAAGCTTAATTGCAATTCACAAACCAGAATTTAATGAAAGTAGCATGAACCTCATGATCCCAGTAATTTTCTGTATAAAGTCAAGAGAGTATAGTGAGAGTTGTAAAAAAAACCAAAAAAACCACTAATGTGAATATCTCAAAGGATAACCAAGCTGGCCATGTTTAACAAAATTCACAAAAAAATAACAGTTCACCGCAGCCTAATAAGGTATTACACAAGCCAGGGCATGAAATGTGTTAGCTGGTTTTGCCAGATGCATAGCAGGCAAAGTATGCATATATAGTACTGTTTCAGGGAGGAAGAATGTAATAGAACACTCTAAAATACCTCCCAGCTACACCTAGCCAGTCAACAACAGATTGGCAATTTCCCTTGCAGAGAGAGCTGTAATGAACAAATAGATTTTAAATGGAAAGGCTTTTCTAAGCACATAGCTTCAGAGAAGAAGTTAAATAACGAGGGGAAAATTATGTAACATGGCCCACACCAATAAACGAGTTACCTCAGGAATTTTATTAATTTTGCTAATAATGATGCTAAAATTAATGACTTCTGATTTCTAGGGGTAAATCTCTATCATATAATATGAATGTTAGTCTACCACCTATAATGGTTTGAGTATTGGACTACATCTCTGGAGACTAAGATTCAAATTAACATGGTAATTTGACCCCGGTGGATAATTTTGGATTTTGCTCTATTTTGGATTTCTGGATAAGGGTTGCTCAACCTGTACTGCAATTATTTGACTGTAGTATTGATCAATATACCAGTCTTGAAAGAATGGAGTAGTGCTTGAGTTTATTGGTTTGGAAAATTCAGGATGTCCCTATAAAATACATACTGTATACATAAATGTATCAAATAAGAAGATGGCAAAATCTTACTAAAAGGGTTTTAAAATATCATTTAAAATGTTGAAAAATTGACACCCACAAATAACCCCTTGAAGAAATAATAATAATAATAATAATAATAATAATAATAATAATAATAATAATAATAATACCTGGCTATGGCTCACGAATGGGACCCGGAAAAAGGAGACAGAAGGCCTGATCCTTGCAGCCCAGGAGCAAGACATCAGAACAAATGCAATTAAAGCCAAGATCGAAAAATCAGCCAGTGACCCAAAATGCAGACTCTGCAAGGAAACCGACAAAACCATTGATCATATCCTCAGCTACTGTAAGAAAATCGCACAGACAGACTACAAACAGAGGCACAACTATGTGGCCCAAATGATTCATTGGAACTTTTGCCTCAAGTACCACCTGCCAGCAGCAAAGAACTGGTGGGATCACAAACCTGCAAAAGTATTGGAAAATGAGCACGTAAAGATACTGTGGGACTTCCGAATCCAGACTGACAAAGTTCTGGAACACAACACACCAGACATCACAGTTGTGGAAAAGAAAAAGGTTTGGATCATTGATGTTGCCATCCCAGGTGACAGTCGCATTGATGAAAAACAACAGGAAAAGCTCAGCCGCTATCAGGACCTCAAGATTGAACTTCAAAGACTGTGGCAAAAACCAGTGCAGGTGGTCTCGGTGGTGATAGGCACATTGAGTGCCATGCCAAAAGATCTCAGCGGGCATTTGGAAACAATAGACATTGACAAAATTACAATCTGCCAACTGCAAAAGGCCACCCTACTGGGATTTGCGCGCATCATCCGAAAATACATCACACAGTCCTAAACACTTGGGAAGTGTTCGACTTGTGATTTTGTGATACGAAATCCAGCATATCTATCTTGTTTGCTGTGTCATACAATAAAATAATAATAATAATAATAATAATAATAATAATAATAATTATTATTATTATTTTATTTCTTACCCACCTCTACTTGTAACTCGAGGCAGGTTACAACATAGCTAAAAACACATAATCATTATATAAATACTCACATTAAAATGTATTTCTACAAAACACATATACAGTAGAGTCTCACTTATCCAACACTCACTTATCCAACGTTCTGGATTATCCAACGCATTTTTGTAGTCAATGTTTTCAATACATTGTAATATTTTGGTGCTAAATTCGTAAATACAGTAATTACTATGTAGCATCACTGCATATTGAACTACTTTTTCTGTCAAATTTGTTGTATAACATGATGTTTTGGTGCTTAATTTGTAAAATCATAACCTAATTTGGTGTTTAAAAGGCTTCTCCTTAATCTCTCCTTATTATCCAACATATTTGCTTATCCAACGTTCTGCCGGCCCATTTATGTTGGATAAGTGAGACTCTACTGTATTAAAATACGCAGAACAATGATTAAAATATAGTGGACATAAGAAACAAGTTTAAAATTCATGATTAAAACTGGCTGTGTAGGCCTGCCAGAAGAGATGGATCTTCAGCTGTGTCTTAAATTCCGACATGTTATTTAGCTGTCAGATCTCTTCCGGCAGGTTGTTCCACAATTTAGGGGCTGCCAATGAAAAGGTCCTCTGGGTAATGGCCATCAGTCGGGTTCTGGCAGGCTGGAGTATTCACCCCCCAGTTGTCCTAAGTGTTTGTGGCAGATTGCACAGGAAAAGGCAATCCTGCAGTTAACCTGGACCCAAATCATGTAGGGCTTTATGCTATGCCCGGAAACTAATTGGCAGCCAGTGGAATGACTTTAGTGTGGGTATAATATGTTCACTCCTGGATGTTCCTATAACCAGTCTGGCTTCTGTATTTTGAATGAACTGGAGTTTCCGAATTTGGTACAAGGGTAGCCTAATGTAAAGCGCATTGTAAAGCCTAATGTAAAGGCTCGGGCTGTGGCGCAGGCTGGAGAGCAGCTGCAATCAATCACTGCAATGAATCACTCTGACCAGGAGGTCATGAGTTCGAGGCCGGCTCGGAGCCATGTTTGTCTTGTCTTTGTTCTATGTTAAAAGGCATTGAATGTTTGCCTATATGTGTAATGTGATCCGCCCTGAGTCCCCTTCAGGGTGAGAAGGGTGGAATATAAATGCTGTAAATAAAAATAAATAAATAAATAAATAAATTGCAGGTGCCCAACCTTGATGTTACCAGTGCATGCACTATCATCTTTAGATCTTCCAAATCTAGGAAGGGATGCTGCTGGCATATTGGCCAAAGCTGATAGAAAGCACTCCAGACTGTTACATCTACCTGGGCTGACATTTGGAGAGATGAGTCCATGTACACTCCCAAACTGCACACACAGTCTTTCATCCAGAACTGATTGATACATCTACACCCCCAGATTAGGACCCTTGATGGGAAACACCTCTGTTTTGTCTGGATTCAGTTTCAACTTGTTTTTTCTCATCTAGCCCTTTACCTCCTTCAGGCATTCATTCAGAGGAGACATGTTATCCTTAGCTGAGGCTCTTTGGAAGTCATGGAGAAATATATTTGGATAGAAAACCAGATACAAATAAAATGCTTCTTAAAATAATAAAAAGCATTAACATTGTTCACTGTATTACTGTTCTCATTTAAATGAAACCTTCACCTGGGGATTTTAAATAATTGCTGCCAATAGTAATAAATTGGGGATAATGAATTACTTTTACAATACATTTTAATGACTTTCTCTTTTTCTGAGATCAATGAGGAAAAGAACATCTGTGTGAGTCTGATCACATTTTAAGATTGTTCCTGAAAACATAAAAAATAAGTATGCCTTCTATTATAACAATAATAGAAGTAGAAATACCGTATATGCTCGAGTATAAGCCAACCCTAATATAAGCCGAGGCACCTAATTTTACCACAAAAAACTGGGAAAACTTATTGACTCAAGTATAAGCCGAGGGGAAAAATGAAGCCGCTACTGGTAAATTTAAAAATGAAAATAAATCCCAATGAAATTATTATGAAGCATCAGTAGGTTAAAGGTTTTTGAATATTTACTGTATTTCAAAGAAAAACAGTAAACTAGCTCTGTAAGTAGAAAAGGAGGGTCAACAAAAACAATATGGTATTAACAATAACTTAATAATAATAGTAATGATGATGATGATGATGATGCTAAGGCTTCATGCCAAATGGAATTGCAGAGGAGAGTCTACTGAACAAGCCAGTTTCTGCTGCAGTTCTGCCACCTGTTGAGGAGTTACGAAGGTGGAGGCATTACTTTTCATTCAACCCTTGTAGTAGTAGTAGTAGTAGTAGTAATAATAATAATAATAATAATAATAAACAACTTCATTTGTACCCTGTCCTATCTCCCCATGGGGACTCAGGCCAGCTTCCAACATAGTAACAGGCAAACATTCAATGCCTACATAAACAATGCAGAACTAGTTAAAGATCTATAATTATATATACTAATTTCACATATGCATTTCCCCCTGAAATGTTTGCAAATCCTCTTATATATGTGCATTTTCCTCCTGCAGTATTTGCAAGCCCTATATATTTATGTTTATATCTATCTAGACATCTGTGTGTGTGTGTGTGTGTGTGTGCGCGCACGCGCATTTCCCCTGCAATATTTGCAAGCCCTATATTTCACTATTCATATATATTTATCTAGACATCTCTCTCTATATAGATAATCATATCTGTATAGGATTTGCAAATAAAACATGCGAGGTGAAAATTCATATATAAAATAATGTATACACATAGATACAGATATACAGGTACATGGAAATCTCTAGATATCTATATGTATGTAGGATTTTCAAAGCCTTGCAAACATGTGAGGGGGAAATTCATATATAAAACTAATATAGATAGATAGATAGATAGATAGATAGATAGATAGATAGATACAAATATAAAGGTACATAGGGATTGCAAAGGCTTGCAGGGGGAAATGCTTATATATCTGTAACAGAGATTAACAAATATTTCAGGGGAAAATACTTTTATAAGATTAATGGGTATATTATATATTTCTTCCTGACTTGCAAGGGCTTTTTTCCCTTTTCAAAACATTCCCTTGGTTAAGAGCGAGGGAGGCTTTGGAAAAGTAAACACTGATAAGGGAGGGTAAGATGAGAGATAAATATATCATATATTACAAGCAACAGCCTCCAGGCTCTGCTGCCGGCTTGAACTTGACCCGATTATAAGCCGGGGGAAGCCTTTTCAGCTCATAAAAAGGGGCTGAAAAACTCGGCTTATCTTCGAGTATATACGGTACTGAGTGGGAAAAACATGGGGAAGTGGATCAGAGATCTCATACTCATCATCGAAAACCATTTATGACTGAAGTAGTAACCTATCATGTTTCCATGTATTCGTTAAGATTTTTATAAATCATCCTTAATCCCAGGTTTGGATAGAAAACCAGGTGCAAATTAATAAATTATAAAATAATCCCAATACTGCCTCTAAAGATGAAGGTGACCAGCAGTAAGCCATGTGCTCTTGGGTATCATTAAGCCAAAACCTCTCTCCAGACCTTGAAAAGGTTACTTTTTGGAAAACAGTTTTATGGATGCTGTGATCACATGGCTAATTCTCAGCTTCAAGAGAATTCAACTTTTAAATTAAATTCTTTTTTGACATTTTTAAAAAATGTTTCATGCTGTATTATATATGTGCACCAGTGTGTTTCCTTGGATTCTTGTGAGCCCTCAAAATATATTATGACTTATCTTGTCCAAAATCTTGGAATCCGTTTCTTGACATGTAAGCTCCAATCGGTTGCAATAGAAACTCAGAGAGATTGAGGGCAGGATCAGAGCTTGTTTATTGCTCCATTGGCCAGGAAATATTGCCAGGTGAATTCTCCCAGATCAGGCAAAACCCACAGTTACAGATATGGACATTTTATGGACATTTGAAAGAATAGATACTGTACAGTTATGATCTGGTATAGTTTCTCTTGGTTTTAATGAAATAAAAAGGTTCTCATTTGAAACATGTTTGCTGATTCTTTCCTACTCCCCTTTCCTGACACACCCACATGATCTGTTTTTTTTTTAAATATCAAAGCCATATCTGACCACCTTCTATGATTGGAGAATCTGCTTTTGTTTTGTTTTTTAAACCCTTTCTTCTGCAGGTTTTCGCCCTAAATTACTTCTCTTTGAGCTTTACCCATGTAAGTGCCCTGTTGTTTATCATGCCCTTTTCATTGTTTCCCATCCTCCTTTTATTTCATTACTTCATTCTGAACTTGATTTCCACTAGCATGAAATGCATTTCATGGAAGATTTCAATTTGCTCCTAATCCTGAGTGGCAGACGAAATGCTCTGCAGAAAAATTATTTAGGAGCCGTTTCCTTGGTGACAGCTAATGCATTTTAATTTTGGAATATCCTTCTGATCTCGAAGTTTCCATATGAGAAATTTGAATTTGTATCAACATCTAGCTAGTTTACTTCTAAGACATTAATATCTGTCTCTCTTTTATTCTGATGGTGCCTCGTATGGTATAATAGTTTGCCATAACAGACTTTTTGTTGAAGGTTTTTCTATTCTACACTTCACAGAAGAACCCTTACAAAGAAACAATCCTGATTTTGCTTTATAATTTTTATATTTCTATTTTAATGCATTTACATTGTTTTAATTTGCATTATTTTAAGTTTATTGTTAGCTGTCTCTAGTTCCTATATAGGGATATGTTTTCATTTTGAGTTCTTATTAGTCCTTAGTTTTTTCCTTGACATTAAGTCTAGTCGTGTCTGACTCTAGGGATTGGTGCTCATCTCCATTTCTAAACCGAAGAGCCAGCATTGTCCATAGACATCTCCAAGGTCATGTAGACAGCATTTTTTTAAATTTATTTATTACAATATTTATATCCCGCCCTTCTCACCCAATAGGGGACTCAGGGCGGCTTACAATAAAACACATATATAAAATTGCACAATACATTGTGAATCAATTAAAAAGTTATTAAATTACACCAGACATTCATAAAAAACACTTATAAAATACAGCATGACTGCATGTGCCGTTACCTTCCTGCCAGAGCGGTACCTATTGATCTACTCACATTTTCATGTTTTCGAACCGCTAGGTTGGCAGAAGCTGGGGCTAACAATGGGAGCTCACCCTTCCCCCGGATTCAAACCGCCAACCTTTCAGTCAGCAAGTTCAGCAGCTCAGCGGTTTAACCCATTGCACCATTGGGGGCTCTCTTATTAGCCCTACCCAACAGAAACAAAAATGCTGAGATATTGTGAAAGCGCAAAGATTTGGAGGACCAAAGATTCCCTATCTCAGTTTTAAAGTCTCTAATAAAGTCAATGGGATTAGAGGGGAATGGTAGGTCCTGACCTCACTGAACAAAGCTGAGGTCAGTTTGTATCTTTATTAGAGAGAGATCTTTTAACACTGCTCAGCTGTGTTAAATAACTTTATTTTTGTATCCTGCCTCCATCTCCCCGAAGGGACTCAGGGCAGCTCACATGGGGACAAGGCCATAATCACAAGTTAAAACACAGAACAATCAATTAAAAACATTATAACTACATAAAACAATAAAATGCATCAACAGAATTAAAACCAGGACAATAATAATAACTAATCATTCAGAGGATAAAATTGTGATAAGGTAAATGCAGAGCAGAAGTTGAACCTTGAAGATACATGTTTGGGAGGGAAGGAGAATGAGTGAGAGCATTGGTCTCAGAGTTGGAAAAATCAGTGTTCAGGTCTCCAGTGAGCTATGAAATTTGAAGAATAACTTTTCCCAAGTCGCTGTCTCAGTCGGATCTATGTCACATAACTGTTGTGAGGATAACACAGAATGGACTTAAAACTGGACAAGTGGGCTATACAGTAAGTGGTGTTATTGTAAAATTGAATGTAAAGGGTGCAAGAAGGGAGACAGAAATCCAAGGTCCAATTGAGCAGATTGAGCAAGAAGTCCTCAAATGCAACAGAGCTGCTTTAGCACGTTATGAAGCAATCCACATCATCATCTAAAGAGACAGGCCTTCATAAGACTTTTAAGTACAGAGCTTTAAAAATGATCTCACTGCAGGGATACCTATTAATGAAAAGTTGGTGTTCTTAGATTACGGCAATGTCATAGATAACGCTAGCATGTCTTCCCCATTGCTATAAAACTCAATCTTTCAGGAAAAAAGGTTTAATTATTTGTCACAGCTTGGCATTCAGTTAGTGTCCGTTGCTTGCAGGCATCTGTTGCCCCTTTCTGCTATAGTAAGTTAAGGCATGCTTCACTGCACCTTTTTCAAAATACGTTCACTATAGAGTATGAAACCTTTTGATCCTGGGGACTACTTTTTTTTCAAACTTTGGTAGAAGCTATCAAAGCATTCTAGTGAGGTTTTCTTAAAGAAAGAAAATGTTGGGTGACCAGTTGCCTCCTTTTGCTGGGCACAGTATCATAACATGGCATGCAGTTCTTATCTTCATTGCAAGAAGCATTCACACAATGAAATTGAAGAATGTGGCTATTAATAATAAACTGACTTTGGTATATTGATTTACTAGTAAAATAGTACAGCCTTTCCCCAGGTAAACTAAATTGTATCTGTACAATGTTCAGTCCAGTACATTGTATAAGGGCTGTACATTTCAAAATCACATTTATTTATTTATTTATTTACAGTATTTATATTCTGCCCTTCTCACCCCGAAGGGGACTCAGGGCGGATCACATTATACACACATAGGGCAAACATTCAATGCCCATAAACACATCAAACAAAGACCGGGACAGACAGACACAGAGGCAATTTAACCTTCTTCTGAGGGGATGTTCGATTCTGGCCACAGGGGGGAGCAGCTGCTTCATTATCCACTCTGACGGCACTTCCTCATTCCAGGTCGTAAATTAGTTAAACTTGCCTCCCCACTTTTATAAGTGGTACCTTATTTCCTACTTGATAGATGCAACTATCTTTCGGGTTGCTAGGTCAGCAACGAGCAGGGGCTATTTTTTATTTTTAATTGATGGGTGCTCACCCCGTCACGGGCTGGCCTCGAACTCATGACCTCATGGTCAGAGTGATTTATTGCAGCTGCTCAACAGCCTGCGCCACAGCCCGGCCCCATTGGTATCATATGATGGATAGTTTCAAGAACTGCATTCTAGGCTTGTGCATTTTGGGTTAATCGCTATCCGTTTCTGCTTGCCGGATACCGTAAGCCCCCCATATCCATTTTCCAGCACCTCCCGAAAACAGGTATGCTGTCAAATGGACGTTTTTGTTCCACTTCCAAAAAAACTGTTCTTTTTGGCCCATTGCTGGCAGTGGGGAACTTATGAGGCTCCCCTTTCCCCTGGGAGCCTTTTCTTTCTTCCCTTCAAGGGAAGTGACACTACTTGCATTTTCTTTGGCCCAGTTCTTTTGTGGAACCAACCCAGGATTTTATTGTAGTATATTTATCGTATGTGACCTCATTTGTTTTATGATTTGTTTTACTGTTGATTGACTTGTTTTATTGTTGTGTTTTTATATTGTCTGTTGCCTGGGCTTGGCCCCATGTAAGCCGCCCCGAGTCCCTTCGGGGAGATGGGGCGGGGTATAAAAATAAAATTATTATTATTATATTATTATTATTATAACCTGAGTGTCAGCAATGGGTTTAAGAAAGCAACCTATCCAGCCCATTATGAGGACGGGACTTCCCACAAGCTCCTGTTCCATATCCTTCATTAAGACCTGGATTTAAAAAAGCATCAAAGTTACCACTCTTTCTGGATCCTTTCCCTTCTGTTTATAGAGGAGGACACTGGGTTTAATTCTTCTTAAAGCTGTTCTACTCTAGAGAAGAGACAGGTATGCACACTTTCTCTTCCAGCATGCCACACAGCTTTCCAAGGCATTTTAAGGAGGCCCAGGGAAGTAAGAGTGATGAGCTGGACCTCAGTGGAGTTATCCTCTCTGGACTATTTCAACAATCCCCTCTCTTGCCTGCAAGGCTGCAATCTCCTTTCTGCTTGGGGTTTTGCTTCCTTAAAGCTGTTTTTACTTTCTACTCTAGAGGAGAGGTAGGCTTCTCTTTTTGTTTGCTGGGATTACTATTATTATTATTAATGACCTTTTAGAAGTATTTTCTGAAGGAGAGGAAAGGAAGGATTGAAAAGAAGCAAAAAAGGGGCAAAAGTCCCCAAACGCGCACGCACCCCACCTACCGTCCCTCAAGTCCCAACTCCCTGTCAGTCGCACCAAATAAAAAGAATCAGGAAAATAAAGAAAAAATTAAAAGATTCAACTGTGATACCACATAGGGCAAGAGGAGCTGAGATCGACTACCGCTTGCTTTTGTTGCAGGCGGGTTTTCGTACCGGGAGTGCCCTTAGCATTATGGGTTCCCAAAGGTTTTGAAGGTACTGGAAGAAAACAAATCCATTCACAATTTTACTGTATTCCTTATCAGATGAGCTGTAAAGCATTCTTTTATTAGAACCAGTTAAGTGATTACGCTTACTGGGGGAATCTGGAAGTTGTAATTCAAAAAAGTCAGGGTTTGATGCTCTAACTAGGATTTCTAGTACTGTTAAATTTTTGCTAAGAGCTTGGAATGATGTAGAAATTAATGGATTTCTACATCATTCAATGTTGATGATTTTTTTCAAGTGAATAGGCACCCTAACAATGATTCCACTTCATTCTGAACTTGCCATTTCTTAAAACAGCTCCTCCATTTCCTTAACTTTATCTGTACATCCATTCAGCCTTCCCAGGATGGTTTCAAGGACATTGCTCTTCCTTCTCCATGACGTGCTATCTTACTAGTCTGCTAAAGAGAAGAGAAGATATTCAGGAATGAGAATTGTTTGCACTGATGTTCTTGTGAGGGATGAGCTGTTGCAGGGAAAAGGACTTTAGGAATTGTTCTTCAGGTTAGAGGGTTTATAAAACTCAGGTTTCCCAAGGTTCCTTTTAAAGCCTTAATTGGGAGCTTTCCTCTAAGCTCATTTATGAGACCAAACAAAAGGGGACAATGTTTGAGTTCTCAAGATATGAGTCAAGATGTTATAAAACCTTTCGGAGAAGGAGAAAGAAGAAACATATACCTGTCCAGATTTCACAGATGAAAATTTGGACACACCCAGCCAGGCAACATCACACTGTGATGAAATTGGCAAAAATTATTTATGGGAAAGAGCACACAAGCAAGGGAAGGTTGCAGCAGTCTATTTTTGCCTTAACCTACTTGGTAGAAGGCTCCATTCCTTCCTCTAATCTCTTCCCTGATAAGTCAATGGAGTGAGACTAATTTGCAAGAATTGCAGTAAACTGAAGACAAAGTTAAAAAGTGCTAAGAAGAAAAAGAAACTGAAACTTTTTTTTAAAAAATCTGAAAAGTGGAGTAACAAAAAGTTAATTGGGACTATCCAAGTTAAATTACAACTGGAAGGTGTGAAACCATGGTTTGACATCGGAATCGTGGTGTTTTCAAGCACCATGGTTTTTACTCTCAATATTTGGAGTCACTGAATTTAAATGTGTGGAATGATTCCTAAATTGATATGGAAACAGAATCCTAAAAGGTACTATACCAAAGAATAAGGATTAATAACATGGTGACTAAACAATGAAAGCAGCATAATATGCACATCAGTGTTTAAGATTTAGAGCACTTAATGGCTTGAAGTGAAGGCTGTTTGAAAGATCAATTTTTCCCATATGTACCTGTCTGGAATCAAAGATCTTAAACAAAGGCCCCTTTGCATGTCCTCTCACTACAGAATCCTAAGTTGTATAGTACATGGCACACAACATATATACATACATTATATTTGCTTTATAACATGGCCTTAATTGCGGTATTTTCTTTCATTCCTAAGGGACATAAGGTTGGATTCATTCTTCCTGAGCATGCAGGGAGCAGTCAAAATGATATTATTCCTTATAGCTTTGGGTTTTGAAAACTGGATTTTATAATGATTTTAATGCTTTTGTGTTGTACTGTTTTTTTTCCATATCACTTGTTTTTCTGTGGTGGCCAGAAGAATGATTAAGTGCTCATAAAAAATAAAGTTAGGTTCAACAGAATTTTTTTATTTTGTTATTACTCCTTTTGATTTAGGATTTTTATTATTATCTGCTATTTTTTCTCCAAGATTCTGCCACCAAAATGGTGTAACCTACATGATGATTTAGAGATAGAAGAACTTTACTTTGTGACATCTTTTCATGTATACCACATCTCCTTTAGAAATAGTTCTGCTTAAATAATTCATACCTCTTTGACAACAGACAAGCATATGAACAAAACAAATATCAGACAACCCCTTCAAGAGAATTCTTTCAGGCTGATAGCTTTGGGAATATACGGGACTGGCTCATCCCAATATAACTGTGAAGAAATATTCTTCTAGATTTTATCATAAATTGTTTGTAAAAAAATGTGTTAGGCTTGATTGGTAGCTTTGGGATTATAAAGAATTCTCTTTCTTATGGGTGATGCTTGCAATTTCAACAGAGCCATTATGAAGATCAAAAGCCAAATATCAAGTAAATAAACTGGTAAATACAGAGTTTTCAATCTTTTTTATTTATAGAAAAAATAATTCATTACAACATTTAAAATATATTATAATTGAGTAGAACATGTCTGAAAGTATATTAATTACTTTAACATCTTTCAAAATTGACCATCCTTCAATAGATTCAATAGATTAAAAAAATCAAGTATGATAAAATGGTATCCATCATAGCAATTACCAAATAAAGGGCAGTAAAGATAACTTTTTTAAAACTATAGCGAGGCAACATAATGCTAGAGAAAATACAAAAGTCTTAATCTGGTACCAGAAATACTATAAGAAAACATAGGTTATTTGCAACTTCAGGGTACAACATACTTTTTGAGATAGCCCTTGGCACTTATAGGAATACCATTCAGGCCTAAATCCAATTATAAATTCCAGGTATCCCTTATTATAAGGAATGTCACATTATGGAGGACTGATAAGCTTGTCCCTCATAGGACTGGTTTCCATTAGTAGATGAGCATGCTCACCCGGCTTGTATCACAGAGACCTGGCTGGATGAAACTTGGAGGTTAATCTCTCAGCTCTGTCCACCATATTTTTCTGTACATCAGCAGGCAAGGCCCAGAGGTCGGGGAGGTGGAGATGCAGTGGTTTATCATGATCCCATCCTCCTAACCATGTTCTTTATCCCACAGTCAACGATGTTCTAGAGAAGACTACTTCAGATTATTTACAGAATGGTAAATCAATACATCAGTGGGTCTATTCTTGAATTTAAATACTTTTCAACTGTCTAGACATATATGAAATGAAGTTAAAATCTGCCCTACTATGTGAGACATTTCTAAAACCAAGTAAACCAACAAATATGTAGCATATACATATTCCTTGTGCAAGTCAGTCTGGTGTCTCACAGTTTTAAATTAACTGGAATAGAACTGAGGTGAATTTCTAGCTGCAGTGCTGCTGTAACCTACTTTTCGTTATATGCAAATTTGACACATCTAAAGCATTGCAACCCTCTTAACATTATGAGAATGCTTCGAACAACTCATGGGAAGACTAACCTACTTGAAAATGGTATAACGAAAGGGAGTCTATCCTATCACTCTTTCATACTAAAGGACTTTTCAACATCCATTGGTTCAAAAAGATGGTGATGTTAACACACAAAAATGTATTATTTCTCGAGTGAAAAGAAAAGAGTAATCAGGTATATACTGTCAATACTTCCAACATTTCAAAGGATATCTAGATGCCTTTTTGGTTGGCCAAAAGGAGGCATGACCACGATATGGACTTTGGACTTTATTTTAAGTTCACCATGACTTTTGATGCATTGGCATCCATTTAGTGTGCTTTTTAAGAAACATTCCTATGTATTGATGTGATGGATTAACAGGATAAGTGCTAATACTTGTACAGAAGGCTGAGAGGAGACATGATAGCCATGTATAAATATGTGAGGGGAAGTCATAGGGAGGAGGGAGCAAGCTTGTTTTCTGCTGCCCTGCAGACTAGGACATGGAACAATGGCTTCAAACTACAGGAAAGGAGATTCCACCTGAACATCAGGAAGAACTTCCTGACTATGAGAGCTGTTCGACAGTGGAACTCTCTCCCCCGGACTGTGGTGGAGGCTCCTTCTTTGGAGGCTTTTAAGCAGTGGCTGGATAGCCATCTGTCGGGGTGCTTTGAATGCGATTTCCTGCTTCTTAGCGGGGGGTTGGACTGGATGGCCCATGAGGTCTCTTCCAACTCTACTATTCTATGATTCTATGATTCTATGAGTAGCTGTTGTCATAATTCACCCTTTGGAATCAGATGATTCAGACATGGAAGAGCTTGATGTCCAGGCATATGCATCTCCTTATGATAGTGATCCCTCCAAGTCCAGGGAGTTGGAGCCTGAGGCAGTGGGAAACAAAGGTTGCTTCCCAGTAGGAGATAGCAGATGAGGATATTGAAGACATGCCATAATCCTTTTCTGAATGAAGACATGAAATAGAGAAATTATACCATTCCCAGTGGCTTTTAAATAGGAGACATTGAACAAATTAGGTACCTGCTATTCTGGAGACAGCTGTGCATAAATTTCCCAGCAGCTCCCCAGTGTGTCTGTTGCTCACAATAATTTTATCTTGGTGACTGATAATGCTCTTCAGCATTCTTGTTTTATTGACACTTGTCTACTGGGTTTATACCCTGGTGTATTCTTATATCTCAACTTCTACTTGTTATAACAGCTCCTGGCCAAATGATTGACCTCCCTTTTGTTTTAACCTCCAGTTTGTTGGATAACTTGTAACTGACCTGAATGAATTTTCCCCTGGCATTCTAACCACCTGATTCCTGGGATACTTACTGTCTGGACTCTGGAGCATAGAACAGTTGAGGTGAAACAGCAACACTATCAAACTATACCAGGCAGTCCCCATCGTGATGGGCCATCACTGAATGAAACAAACATCTTTGCCCAGCTCATTTTATGTTTTTATTGCTGTGTTTCTCAAGTGTTTTATAACGACTGTGATTTTTAATGCCTTTTAAATGTATTTGTGTGTTTCTGTATTTGATATTATTGTATGTTGGTTTTATATCTGTAAGCCGCCCTGAGTCCCTCTGGGGAGATGGTGGCGGGGTACAAAAATAAAATTATTATTATTATTATTATTATTATTATTATTATTATTATTATCTCAAACAAACAGAAATGATTAGACATTTAAGAAGAAATGGAATTTCAAATGTTGCCAATGGACTTCTGGAAGCATGTTTTGTTTCTCTTGCAATCAGTGGCCTAAATGGTACAGAGTTAAATCTCTTATAAGTTGGCTAGAAAGAAATAATATTACATTCTAATATGAAACAATAAATCATTAAAAAGGCAGCAATTAGCACTGAGGAGAGCAGGTTCCATCCTTGAATATTATCCACAATTAAACAAGGAATGACCACACCCAGATTGTCCCCAATAAATTATTTATTCTTATAGTGCATTTAAATATAAGATATGCCCTAATTACAAAAGGAGTCACCAAGGTCACAAAGTCAGGTGTGCCTCTAAGGCTGGGAGTACTCTCTGATTTAAAAAAGAACAAAGTAGACTGAGTCTAGCAGGTTTTATCATATACTTCAAGAGAAGGAAGAGTCAGTGCATAAAATCAGATCCTGTACAGCAGGGGTCCTCAAACTTTTTAATCCGAGGGCCCGTCCACAATCCTTCAGACTGTTGAGGGGCCGGATTATCATTTGAAAAAAAAAACAACAAATTCCGATGCACACTGCACATGTCTTATTTGTAGTGCAAAAACAACAGCAACAACAACGAAAGAACAATACAATATTTAAAAATAAAAATAATTTTAACCAACATACATTTATCAGGATTTCAATAGGAAGTGTGCTCCTGCTTCTGGCCAATGAGATTGTCGTTAATTAGGGTTGTTGTTGTTGTTGTATGCCTTCAACTCATTTCAGACTTTGGGCGAGCCTAAGTCTAAAATGTATTTATTTATTATTTATTTATTTACTGCATTTATTTACTACATTTGTATCACACCCTTCTCACCCCAAAGGGGACTCAGAGTGGCTTACAAATTATATGTACATACAATATATTATATTATTAGCATAGCACAATATTAGCATTATATATTACTTTATTGAACTATACCACTATACTGTAATATTATTAGTAATATTATATGTAATATAGAATATATAATTAATATTTTATATGGTATTATTATTAGTGTTATATTGTATTACATTATAATATTATTATCAATATTATATGTATAAACAATATATTATATTATAAAACTGAGGGCGGGGGCCAGGAAAATGACCTCGGAGGGCCGCATCCGGCCCCCGGGCCTTAGTTTGGGGACCCCTGCTGTACAGTGTACACATACACAGACAAACACACGTGTGTGCGTGCATTATGAATATCCTCTTTCACTTGCAACTGTGTTTAGACCAGCAGCCATTTGTCAGCAACAGAAAACATGGATCGCACTGCAATGTTTCCTTGGTCAGCTCTACTGTTACCCACAAAATAAGGGATTTCCAATCATTTGGAGGCTTTTAAGCAGAGGCTGGATGGCCATCTGTTGGGGCTGCTTTGAATGCGATTTCCTGCTTCTTGGGAAGGGGTTGGACTGGATGGCCCTTGAGGTCTTTTCCAACTCTGATTCTATGATTTGCCCAATATAAGCCATACCTCAAAAATAAGACATAGTGATAGGCGGGGCTAGGCAGCATACAAGATCCCACATCCCACCCCGGTCAGGTCCTGGTCGTTCTGTGTGTGCTGCAAGCTGAGGCATAGAGGGAGACATAGAAAGTGAAAGTAAAAGTCTCCTCAGTGAATTGAGGAACAGGACGCTCTACTTTAGATACTGTGTGTCCTCAGGGGGAAGAAGTAAAGCTATGGCTGCCATTTTGCTCAGCACTGAGGCTCTCTCTCCCATAGCACCAACCAGCAACAGTCTGTGTGTTTTTCTCACCCCATACAAACACCAGGGGATAGGGGGAAAAACTTCATCAAGCAGTCTGCTACTGAGCCCAGAGAGATCATCCCATAAATGCATATTGTTGTACCATACTTAATAAAAAATAAGACATCCCCTGAAAATAAACCACAATGTATCATCTTGAGGAAAAATAAATATAAGACAGTGTCGTATTTTTGAGGTAACACTGTTAGCATTGAGACATAATCTCCAGGCAACAGATACTGGGAGAGACAGGGTCACAACTTCCCAATTATTTCTCCTGTACTCTTGATCATTTCTTCTCTTAGTGGACAGTGAACCTTGGATAGCTTATTCCCACTGATATTAATTCTTTGCTATCCTGCTATTATTTATTTATTTACAGTATTTATATTCCGCCCTTCTCACCCCGAAGGGGACTCAGGGCGGATCACATTATACACACATAGGGCAAACATTCAATGCCCGTAAACATATCAAACAGAGACCGAGACAGACAGACACAGAGGCAAGTTAACCTTCTCCTGAGGGGATGTTCGATTCTGGCCATAGGGGGGAGCAGCTGCTTCATCATCCACTCTGACGGCACTTCCTCATTCCAGGTCGTAAATTAGTTAACCTTGCCTCCCCACTTTTTAAATAAGTGGTACCTTATTTCCTACTTGATAGATGCAACTATGTTTCAGGTTGCTAGGTCAGCAACGAGCAGGGGCTATATTTTATTTTTAATTGACAGATGCTCACCCCGCCACGGGCTGGCCTCGAACTCATGACCTCATGGTCAGAGTGATTTATTGCAGCTGCTCAACAGCCTGCGCCACAGCCCGGCCTCTGTCATATATTACCTGTCATATATTTTCTATACTTGTCAGATTTTTTTTAGTGTTGCAGACTTTTGCTCTGTTTTTTAAAAACATACACAGACACACACTTTCTAAAGCAAAGCTCAGTTTTCCACCTTTCTCCGTGTATCCAAGCATAGGGCCAGGGGCACATTTCAACCTGGGCAAGGTCTAGGAGATAGGGAAAAGGTTTGCAAGAAAAATAAAAAACCTACATTGGCATATGTTCCATATTATATGGAAAACTGCAATTGTAAAGGCTAATCAGGGCAGGTCGTTCCATTAGGTAGAGTAAGGCCTGTCGTAAATATATATTGCTCTGTGCTTAGATGCAATTTAACAGACCAATAAGGCTAAAGCTATAGTTTGAAACATTAAATTCTGTTTTCCTATTTATGCATTTCAAGACACCTTGCAAAGGCTGTATCTTATATCTAAACAGGTAATCAGTCCATACAAGGATGTGTGTGTGTATGTATGAATAACAAGGCTGAGAAGCCAAATGGGAGTTAGTAGCTTTTTAGACCAGTCCAGATGTGACCTTATTGGCTCCATGTATCACCTGAGCTGGTGAGCTGCAACACCTCTTATATCCTGTAGAGGTGCTAAAGAGCTACTGAATAACAGTGAAAGCAATGAAGGTGTCAGGGCACACCAGCCAAATTATCTCAAATATTCATGGGAAAAATATTTGGAAATATTCCCATTAAATGGTAAAAAAAATGAGTTTCTCAAACGTCAGAAAACTTTGGCTAGGTAAAGGTAAAGTTTTTCCCCTAACATAAAGTCTAGTCATGTCAGACTCCAGCGGTTAGTGCTCATCTCTATTTCTTAGCCGAAGAGCCGGTGTTGCCTGTAGACACCTCTAAGGTCATGTGGCCGGCATGACTGCATGGAGTGCTGTTACCTTCCCATCAGAGCCATACCTATTGATCTACTCACATTTGCACGTTTTTGAACTGCTAGGTTGGCAGAAGCTGGGGCTAACAGCGGGAGCTCACCCCACTACCTGGATCTTAACTGCCAACCTTTTGGTCAGCAATGCTATTACTGGTGCATGTTATTGTTTGTTGATGTATTGTATATTGTAATTGCTCTTGTATCTGATATTTCTGTGAGCCGCCCCAAGTCCCCTTCGGGGGAGATGGAGGCGGGATACAAATAAACTTATTATTATTATTTTATTATGACACAGCAAACAAGATAGACATGCTGGATTTCATATCACAAAATCACAAGTTGAACACTTCCCAAGTGTCTAAGACTGTGTGATGTATTTTCGGATGATGCATGCAGATCCCAGTAGGGTGGCCTTTTGCAGTTGACAGATCGTAATTTTGTCAATGTCTATTGTTTCCAAATGCCGGCTGAGATCTTTTGGCACAGCACCCAGTGTGCCCATCACCACCGGGACCACCTGCACTGGTTTCTGCCAGAGTCTTTGAAGTTCAATCTTGAGGTCCTGATAGCGGCTGAGTTTTTCCTGTTGTTTTTCATCAATGCGACTGTCACCTGGGATGGCGACATCAATGATCCAAACCTTGTTCTTTTCCACAACTGTGATGTCTGGTGTGTTGTGTTCCAGAACTTTGTCAGTCTGGATTCGGAAGTCCCACAGTATCTTTGCGTGTTCATTTTCCATGACCTTTGCAGGTTTGTGATCCCACCAGTTCTTTACTGCTGGCAGGTGGTACTTGAGGCATAAGTTCCAATGAATCATTTGGGCCACATAGTTGTGCCTCTGTTTGTAGTCTGTCTGTGCAATTTTCTTACAGCAGCTGAGGATATGATCAATGGTTTCGTCGGTTTCGTTGTTTTCCTTGCACAGTCTGCATTTTGGGTCATCAGCTGATTTTTCAATCTTGGCCTTAATTGCATTTGTTCTGATGGCTTGCTCCTGGGCTGCAAGGATCAGGCCTTCTGTCTCCTTCTTCAGTGTCCCATTCGTGAGCCAGAGCCAGGTCTTCTCCTTATCGGCTTTTCCTTTAATTTTGTCAAGGAATTTTCCATGCAATGTTTTGTTGTGCCAGCAGTTGTTGTTGTTGTTGTTATTATTATTATTATTATTATTATTATTATTATTATTATTATTATTAAAGTGAGATGGGACTGCAATAACTGTATTGTACGGATACAACTTTGCAAGGGCTCAAAGGCCAAATCAAATCCAAATATGGAAAATAATTAAATACTAGACTTTTCTAAGAAGCTAAAGCTCATGCTTCAAAACACACTTTGATAGCAACACAAAATGGACATTTCAATCTATAAAAGAATCTATGTGTTTTGTGGAATTCTACACAATAATAGGCTACAAAAAGGAAGAAAAATAACACAGTTGTAATGAAAACGTGCTTTTTCACAGTATATGAAAGGCATCAAATCTCAGTTGTAGGAATCTTTGATAGCTGCAGGTTCTTCAAAGAGAAGCTGTTGGAAACAGCTGCTCTTTTTTGACATGTAAAAGTTGATCTCGGCCTAATAAGTTTTTGAAATGTTGAGAAGCATTAATTTAAGCTATGTTGCACAAATCAGCAGTTTCCCAAGAGAACAAGCACGTCTAAATCATTTTTCTTTGAAACTAATTGAAAGACACATTAAGTGCATTTGTGTTGTGATTGTTAAAACTAAAACAGTTGTTACAGAAGTGGGAGAAAAAGCACTCATGCCTGTCCCAATGGAGCCAACACAATGGTCTTGTTTCTCTTTCTCTCCTTTACTTCTGCTGTAGCCTGTTAGAATGGCTATTGCCAGAGGGCAATATATATTTGCAGTTTCAGTTGTAATTGCTTCCAAACCATGACCATCTATGTGGAACTGATGAGAAGATTTAACATTTCCCATGAGAAGAATATTGAAAATGGTGTCAGAAAGTCCATTTCTAAGCAGAGGGTAATGGCGTGGTGACGATTTCACAATCAAAGTGAAGCTGTACTATGAAATTTTGTGCACCACACCCTTTCTCTCATTGGGTTATCAAAAGATCTCAATTAAGGCTTGTGATATAAAATTAAACTGGCAATTATAGCACAAGCACCTGAACAGAAAAAACACACCCTTTTTAATTATGGATGGGTTTTCCTCATACAGTCTTGTGTGAAAGGTCTATTCTTGTTCGGTGCCTTACAACAAAATTATGCCTTCAGGGGATCTCATAGAAGCAGTCACATTATTCTCATGGAATTTCATTATGCTATCTTTGGTATGAACATATGGGGCAAGGACACTATGATACTATTTTAGGCATCTTAGAGTGACAGTGTAGCTCTTGGTTCTGTTATCAGAAATGAGGAAAATTATATGAAATATATAGTAACACCTCTGTGTCTGTGTGGAATGCTTTATTGGCTAGACTGTTATTACCTTAAACCATGGCTGTGAGCAAATACTATTAAGATACCTGACTTCCAATCCCAGCCTACCATAGAATTACACTGGAAGATCTAGAGATTCCTAAAGAGCTATTCTCTAAAGGAATTTCTTATAAAGGAATTCATTTCCAAGGAAATTCTACTTCCATAGAATTGCCTGGAGGATCTAGCAAATTTCTAGGGACTATACAAGGGTTGAATGAAAAGTAATGCCTCCACCTTCGTAACTCCTCAACATATGGCAGTACTGTTATGCGGCAAGTACTGGCTTGTTCAGTAGACTCTCCTCTACAGTTCCATTTGGCAGGAAGCCTTAGCATTGAATGATTGTGTTGTTAAAGTGCAAAGTATGGAACTCTGCACAGACAGTTGGTCAATGCGACTTAAGCAACATGCAGTCATTGAATTCTTGACAGCAGAAGGTTTCATCCCAAAGGAGATTCATCAGAGAATGCAAGATATTTATGGTGATTGTGTTGATATGAGTACTGTGCGTCATTGGCTGAGTAAGTTTAAAGATGTTGAGATCGGAACATCTGACTTGCGTGACAAACAAAGAGTTGGACATACTGTGACAGCAACCACCGAGTTTCACAAGCAAAAGGTTGACAGATTGATTCAGGATGATCGTTGTATCACTCAGAGAGAAATTTCAAGCATAATCGCCATTTCACAAGAACGTGTGGGTCACATTATTGCTTTGTTTTGCTTGGCTATCGGAAGATCTGTGCACGATGGGTACTGTGAGACGCTGGTTGCAGAAACAGTGCCGACTTCTTCCATGACGGCTTCAGAAAACTTGTTCATCGTTGGGAGAAATGTATCCAATTGTCTGGTGATTATGTGGAAAAGTGAATAGAATAGTGGTAGTTAAAGAGCACATTCTAAGGATTATTTCTGCATTTGATTTATTAAAATATTCCCATCCAAACCCAAGTAATGAAGGTGGAGGCATTACTTTTCATTCAACCCTTGTAGGTTGTGTGGATATGAGGATTTTACTGTATGAAATGTTGGAGAGGATATACAGGCACTCCCCAAGTTACAAACAAGATAAATTCTGTAGGTTTGTTCTTTACTTGAATTTGAATGCAAGTCAAAACAAGTACATTTTAAAGCGTAACACACACACATATATAACGGTGGCTCAATGGGTTAAGCCACTGAACTGCTGAACTTGCTGACCAAAAGGGCAGCAGTTTGAATCTGGAGAGCAGGCTGAGCTCCCACTGTTAACTCCAGCTTCTGCCAACCTAGCAGTTTGAAAACATGCAAATGTGAGTAGATCAATCGGTACTGCTCCGGTAGGAAGGTAACAGCACTCCATGAAGTCACACCAGCGACATGACCTTGGAGGCATATAAGGACACCGCCGGCTCTTCGGTTTAGAAATGACTAAACCGGACATGACTAGACTTATTGTCAGGGGGAAACCTTTACCTGTATATGTATATGTTTGTGTGTGTGTGTGTTGGATTGCATCAGGAAAAACTGACATTCTTTTGGAGTTAATTTTCTCTCTGTGCCCCTGTTCAGATGTTTTCACTTCACTTTCTGTCCTTGTGATAATTGGATTTTGAAAAAATTGGGTTGTTATAGACACACGGATTGCTGACAAAGCTTTAGTTGATACAATACAAAAAAAGGCCCCCCATTGTGGCACATAAAAGAACACAGAACTTGAAAGACATGTTGGTACACTCAAATATTGACCATGACACTCAAAGTATGAAGATTAGACCTAATTTGGTAGGAAATTTTCCTTGCCACCATTGTGCCATATGTCCCCAATTTACCCATACTAAGTTGTTTCAGAATCCTCATAATAAGATAGTTTATCAACTACAACATTTTGCTACATGCACCACCAAAGGAGTCATTTACCTCATTACTTGTCCCTGTTCCTTGATGTATGTCGGCCAGACCTGTAGACAAATTAAACTCTGTGTAACAGAACACAAGAGTAAGGTTAGGAATCGGGCCATGGACTCAAGCCATTTCAATGACATGAACCATAGTCCTGAATCATTCAGGGTTCTAATCCTAGAGGTAGTTACTTCTTCCTCAAACACAGATTTATGCACCAAACTACAACAACGGGAAGCCTTCTGGATATTCACTCTTAAAACAGTTCACCCTAAGGGTCTCAATGATTCTATTTCATTTCAATGTTTTCTGTGAGCTTGGTGTATACCTTTGGTGAAGTTCAAATAGGTTCTTTTTATGTAAAACTTCTTTCAAATGGCTGTTACATAGCCACACTTATATCCATACTGGGCCCCTTTAAAATTCTCCCTATATACAGTGAGTTCTACCTGCTTCTCCTGTGCTTGCCTAAGGAATCAAACCAGTACCAGAGCACCTCTGTAGGAGAGTTTATGTAGGAGAGTTTATGTGAGTATGCATGCTCCTGTCTTCAATGCTTTTACTATACTTTGTAATTTGTAATTTTTATCCTGTACAAGTGTTTCTAGCCACTCATATGTATTTCCTGTAGGTCCACTCCGTCATTGATAGTGACACATTGAAATTATATACTCGAAGAACGAAATTGACTGCTCTAGGTTCTCCATACCTGCATAACCACCACCTGAGGAAGACTACACAGTCGAAACTGGTCGTGGACGGTGACTAACCTTGGACTTGTGTAAAACATTGGATTTCATAAAAGGATTTACTTACTTGGACATTTAAATTTGGACTCACAATTAGTGACTTATGTGGAACATGAACTCTGGTGGGCATTGGACCCACAAACTCTGAATATAGAGTTTTCTATATACTTTCTATGAATGTATGTGTGTTGGTAACACATGGATTATATTTTGGTTTAATTGCTGTTTTATAGTTCATATTATTGGTTTACATTTCTATATTGGCCTCTTGCCTGTGCAAAGCTTTAGTTGAGACACTTTCCCTCCATAATAACTCTTTCGGGAGTGAATTTCCCTTTTGAGGGGTAGATTTCTCTCACATCTTGTTGTCTCACCCCCATTCTTAACAATTAGTCATTTCTAAGTCAGAAGTTTGTAACTTAGGGACTGCCTGTATTGGGTATTCTAGATTAACACACCCCATACAATTCTTGATAAATTAAATATAATAAAGAATGATAAATCTCCAACTATGTCCTATTATTGCCTGCATGTTTTCAAACAATGCTGCTGGTTATCTCTTTTTAATGACAGTTGAAAAAAATCAAGTATCAACTGCACCCAAAAATTGACACATCCATCCAAAGAATTTTAAAAATAAAACACTACACTTTAATTTTCTATAGTTGCAGTGCACTAATCATACATTGTAAAATGCTCTGTTTGAAGTCAACAATATCATATTAATGCAATCTGCTTGTGGAGTGCATCTGTCAACTTAGTTACATAGGATGAATATGGTGAGTAATGTGTCTTGTGAGTTTAAATCTTTCCCCTGAAGAACTTACATTCCTGGTTGTTAGAGATCAACGGTGTGAACTATGTTTCCACAGATAATTTTAGATGACTCAAAACTCCAGTAAACTCTCTTTTTTGACTATTTGGTCTAAGACAGATGCAAGCTATGAGCCAACAAAATCTAGAAGATTACAATTGTCCACCCCACTTATAGATGATTGATTTACTGCAACCCTCCAGGCCACGATAGTCTACAAACCAAGTCTGATGGGATAGCCTAGTGAACTGTGGGAATTCCCACTTCATATATCTGAAGTGGCACATAAGATTTTTAATAACAGAAACATGACTGGTCATCAGAAAGGAAACAAAGAAATACAAGTCTGAGAGCCAAGAAAGCAAAGAGCTATAGTGGCCACAGGGTCTACTACAAGTTGTTCCCAAACTTTGGTCTTTCTGGTGTTTGGGACTTCAACTTCCTCAGTCCCTGGCAAGTTTGATCAATCTTCAGGGATTCTGGAAACTAAAGTCCAAAGCAGTTGGAGGACCAAAAGTTGGGGATCACTGTTCTGTAGGATCAGGGCATCAGGACTCTCTTGAATAGTATGGATCATTTGCCATTCCCCAAAACTTCCGTCTCCCCTCTCTGTTTAGGAGGAGGTGGGAATATTTTGTTGAGAATTGTTCCTGCTTCAATGCAAAGTGTTCTGGGCTGTCTACTGTATATATATTTGTCACTGTTTTATGTGTGTAGCAGAAAAGGAAAATGTGTTGTTGAAGGCTTTCATGGCCGGGATCACAGGGTTGTTGTATGTCTTTCGGGCTGTGTGGCCATGTTCCAGAAGTATTCTCTCCTGACGTTTTGCCCACATCTATGGCAGGCATCCTCAGGGGATGTGGGCGAAACATCAGGAGAGAATATTTCTGGAACATGGCCACACAGCCCGAAAGACATACAACAATCCAGAAAAGGGAAATTATCCATCAGCTCCCTACTTTAGACAGGCTACTAAAGAAAGAAAATCATTGTGTGATCTTATGTGCATAAATCAAATTCCATTTCTGAGTTTTGTTTTCTGTATGCCAAGTGCAAGGAGACACAGAAACCATCATACATCTGTCATCATCACCATTTACTCCTTTCTTCAGTAGAAGAATTTGCATAGAAACTGAATCCAGCTACCGTGTTTCCCCAAAAATAAGACAGTGTCTTATATTAATTTTTGGTCCAAAGATGTGCTAGGTCTTATTTTCAGGGGATGTCTTATTTTTCCATGAAGAAGAATTCACATTTATTGTTGAGCAAAAAAATGAACATTTATTATATGTAGTTGTCATCACAAACCAGCATAACCAGACAAACTGTGAATCCTATCAAGAATTTCTTGCTACTACCATTATTTCCATGTACAACACTCTATGGTACGTATATTTATCGATCTTGCAAGCTCTGGTGTTCTGTTTGGAGGGGATGCTTCCAAACAAAAACTTTGCTAGGTCTTACTTTCGGGGGAGGCCTTATATTTAGCAATTCAGCAAAACCTATCCTAGGTCTTATTTTCTGAGGATGTCTTATTTTAGGGGAAACAGGGTAGATGACATATTGGATGGCTATTAGGAGATAAAATCAAGAAAGGCAATTATTTGTCTCAAAGACATATAATTTATGGCATTGACCTACATGCTGTTGTGCTTAGAAAAATGAGCTCCAATTTTGCCTGATTGAGGGGGAAATGTGACCAATACAATTATCAAAAGACAGGTAAACAAATGCTTGAAGTAACTTCAGTGTTGCTAAAAATATTTATCATAATTTGAAGTTACCCACTACAGTAGGAACATTTTAATTAAACAAATGTCAGAAATCAGTTTTTGTTTATGCTCAATATGGATGATTGCTTGTACGCCTTCATAAAATGAGAGACATGTATTAGGCAGTGACCCACAGATTTCTTGAAGCTTGTTAAATATTCAGTGTATGTAATCCTAAAAAGGTCAGTGCACATATTCACAGTTTCTCTGCACAAAAGAAACATTAGAAGTGAAGGGTGAGCTAATTGGATGTGTGTGTATGTCTGTTAATAAATGAAATGTTCTTTCCTAGGGCACATAAGTTCTAATGACATTCTGTTTCCTTTCTGCCTTCTACAATTCTATAAAAGATTTAAACCTGTGATGATACAAGGTTTTTTTTTTATTACAGCAGCAAAGAACCCCTGGAAAATGTAGTAATGATGGTGAACTCTCCTTCATTGGCTTTTATTGAATATGATAGGTGAGTAGGTAAGTGCGCTACAAGCAATGGAATTCAAACCAGGAAGAATTATGTCATGTATTTATTTAGAGACAAAGAACTGGACCAATATACTATGCTTCCTATTGTAAGCTTAGCCTGCATGCACCCAAGTTTGCATCTGACTTTACACAGAACCTGCATTTATCAAACTGTTAAGTCTTAGGGCATATCTACCTACCTAGGTAAAATAAAAGGACTTGCCTGGAAACTACTGCAAATAGTCTACAGTGATTCCAGCAATTAATTCAACTCAAGGGTCATCACAATTGACTCTGCAGTTTCTAGGAAACTCCGGAGTGATTTCAGTGTTTCTGAGGTAGGGACATCTGGATAGAGCTGGATCTAGCTTGATTCAGTATCCAGACCTCAAAAAAATCAATCACTGTGTTTTCAGATAGAAACAGCTCTCCGGCAGGGCCTTGTTGACAATGTTCCTTCTACTGGTCACATGGCTGGATACCTTGTTGTAACCTTATCAGAAGTGTGATGGAACTTTGGAACTGTTATCATAATTATACTTGCATTAGTAGTACAGTGTGTGGGGAGAGTGAAGAGGCAATTTCCCTGGGAATAGAAAACTGGGGTAGGAATATGGGGGAGGAGGGCTCTCCAAATGTTGTTGTACTGCAGCTCCCAGCATTCCTCTCTATTGCAGCTCCCAGCATTCTTCACTATTGGTAGGACTGCTAGGAGTGGTAAACTAATCAGAGTTGGAGGGCCACAGAAGTCTTGTCTTGTGTTAGCAAAACAGAAGTCCAGTCTTGTGTTAGCAAAACAATTGATTCCCCCCCTGCCCCTCGTATTATATTATACCATCCTGGCCCAGGTGCTGTCCTGAGTCCTGTCCCATTCTTCCCAGAGGTTCCCTAGCCAAAGCCAGGTCTCACAAAAGCAAAAACCCAATTCTAACCCATATTCACTAGAAATATTAACTACTAATTATAAAATCCACCCCAGTTGTCAAGATTCTCCCTCAATGGTGGAAAAGCACATCTGCACCCTTCACAGGAAGCCCTAAACACCTTGATTTGATCAAACCCCTTTTGTGATTCTGCAGAAATCCCTGGAGGCAAGATTAGGCTGTGACTCCAAGATCTCAAGATTTACCTTTCCCTCACCTCTGTCACCTTAACCTCTCAGACTCAAAATAAATAAAAATGAATTAAAAAGAAAAAGATGAATTTATCTCAACACTGTCACCCCAAGAAACACTAACACGTGTGTGTGTGTATGTATGTGTGTGTGTGCGTGCGTGCGTGTGTGTGTGTGTGTGTGTGTGTGTGTGTGTGTGTGTGTATATATTCTGGCTATGGCCCTGCTAGGAGGCATGTCTCCTAACCAACCAGGGGAGGGAGCGGGAGGTTTGAATAGCTGTCAAAATGTATTAAATATGTTGCACTTCCTTGTATTGGTTGTGTTGTTTTTTTTTGGTGATTACACTGTTCTGACATCCATCTGGCCAGTTGAATAAACCTCAATTTCTACTGCTTTCACCCAGTATTTTTCCTTGATCCTGACTTCAAAGTAGCGGTGTGTGCCAGTCACTTATTCTCACCCACCGTTTCTCACCCACTAACTGTTTTGGTAACAATGTCCTATTATGCTGATATTCTGCTAACCATTGGGTTCTTTTAAAAAGAATGCTTTTTGATCCATAGTGTACTGAGGCATGCAGCTCAGGAAATCATCACATTGATGGTTTTCTCCATCTCTATGTCCTGCCAGCACAAAGTCTGCCGGAGCTCATCAAATGATGCAGGGCTACTTCTGGTGGGGCACTATTGGGCTCTATGCCACCAGCATGTTGGCAGCACAGAGACATGGATCCCTGACTACTCATAGAAGAAGCCAGAGACAGCACGGGTGGAAGCCAAGCATAGCAGGGAAACAGCGTGAGATGGCAGCCATGACCAACCATGGTAAGGGGACAAAGTGGTACCCTGCCCCACGGTTTCCCCACTGTCCTCCAGCTTCTTGACGTCCATGTGATGAAGCTGGAGGACAGTGGAGAAACCATGGGGCAGGGTACCACTTTGTCCCCTTACCATGGTTGGTCATGGCTGCCATCCCACGATGTTTCCCTGCTATGCCTGGCTTCTTCCCGTGCTGTCTCTGGCTTCTTCTATGAGTAGTCGGGGTTCCATGTCTCTGCGCTGCTGACATACTGGTTGCACAGAACCCAATAGTGCCCCACCAGACGTAGGCCTGCATCATTTGACTTGAGGTCCATGTGATGAAGTCCTCGGACAGCATCCCTGGATCTTGCCAGGTTGGTAGCAACTGTATTTCTGTGTGCTTTACATTTGTTCCGAACCTAGTTATTGCTGTAGTTCCATAAAAGCCGGCTTGTTAAATAATTTATTGCAATTGTTAAACAAGAGGCACCCCTCCTCTACTGCAGTGCTACAGTGCACTGTTTCAATCAATAGTTCCTATTGTTTCCCATAAATGCTGGAGGCTCCATCTTATTATTTTCCTGTACTTTCATCCAATAAAGCTAGAAATCCATCCTAATCATGTAAGAAGAATTGGCTTTGTGAATGATGCATGCATGTTATTGGAACATACGAGTAATGGCCCTGCATTACAGAGGAAAGGGGCTATTTTGAGAGTAACAGAAAAAGAAAGAAGGACCTCAAACGAAAGAGCAGAAGGCCAGCCACTGATTTTCATAATGGCTAAATTAGCATAGTATTTTCTCCTCCTCCTTGTGGATCTTAGCTGTTTCAATCTCCCTTCTTTTATGTTTCTGTTATCTAAAATAAATGATCTCTTTTGGGTGGAGAATATAAGGTCAAATCTGTAAATTTGGGGAAAATGCTTCATGCATCACAACCAAAGTACAATTTGCTGTCTAAGATTCCCCAAAACATGAAAAACATTCTTGTCCGAGAGTCTGCAACATAAGCCGGTAACTGAATCACATACTTCTCCTCTACTATTCAGTAAAGCCATACATTGACTAGGAAGAGAATACATATGCTACATCACTGGAAAAAAAACAGCATTTGTCTCAAATTCATATGCAAAGAATTTAGTGAAATTCCAAAATTGTAACACTTCTAAATACTCATATTTTAATTTCTGTGAACATAATTTTATCCCAGGGAGTGTCTCTTTCTGAAAAGCCGTTTTTTTTATCTCTGTTAAAATATTCTTGGATCTGTCTATACTGGAACCATGAGACCTTTTGAAATTGACTCTTTATTTCTTCTTGTGTCCTTAATATATATTCCCCATTTTGTTTTTTCAAGACATCTTTGTATGTTGGCCATTATTTCCATCTTAATTCTGTCCTTTGTGTCGCTTCTATTTGGGATATCCATAGGGGTGTTTTTTGGTAAAATCTTGTTTTGTATTTTTCCCATATTTTGATGAGGGCAGATCTAATAAAATGGTTTCCAATTTTTTTTCTACACTCTTCTTATTATACCACATGTAGGCGTGCCAACCGTTTCGTAAATTGAAGCCTTATAAAGTTAGATTTTTAATTTTGTTTAAATTCGACCAATCTTTAATCCAATTTAGACCACATGCCTCATAATACGATCTCAAATCTGGAAGTCCCAGGCCTCCTCTCTTTTTTTTCATTAAGAATTTTATCCTCGATTTTTTTCCCTGCCCAGATGAATTTAGTAATATCTGAATTCCATTTTTTGAATATTTGGTAATTTCTTATGATGGGGATAGTTTGGAAAAGGAATAAGATTTTTGGCAATATATTCATTTTAATAATTGATATCCTTCTGAGGAGGGAAGTACAATCTTTTTTTTCTTTTTTCTTTTTTTTCTTTTTAATTTTCTTTTTAACTTTCTCAATTTTTTTTACTTCCTTTTGATTTCTCTCTGTCGCTCTTTTTATATATATACCACACCCTCCCTTTTCACTTTCTTTTCTACATTTATTATTGTTCTCACACTTTTTATGTCCAAAAACACTCAATAAAGATTATTATTAAAAAATAAATAAATACTCATATTAATTAAATTTAATGTTAACCAGTGTGCATTATACACTAACAAAGTGATTTTCCAGTAAGAACACTGAGCCACACTGAATCACACAATCACAAGTGTAAAAGAGCCCAAGTTCTGGTTAGAAATCATGAAATTATATTTCTGTAACTTAAATGTAATAAATTCATGTTTCTTCTTTCCTGCCCTGGATGGCAGCTGGCCTTAGCATTTTGTCCCTGAATCACCTTGGTATAAACATCATGCTATGAAGACCCTGACTTTGGAAATTCTATCCTTGGTGAACAGTTCAGATATGTGAGTTTAATTCTGGCACTGAACCATATCATTATGTGGACAGGAAAACATAGCAACAATAGTCCATGTATTGATAACTTGCTGATTAGGCTACTGTAAGGCACTACGATATATCTGAGGCTGCCCTTGAAGATGACTCAGACATGGCAACTAGTGCAAACTGTCACAGCTAGACTGCTCACTGGGATCCCAAATACTCTGAAGGAAATGCACTGGCTAACAATAAACTTCCAGTCGGAATTCAAAGTGCTGGTGATAACACTTAAGGCCCTGAACAGTTTGGGATCTTAAACTTAAGCAAGCACTTCTCTCTATATATGCCTGCCTAAGAAATGAGATCTATTGAAGAGGCCTTTCTGTGTGTGCCATCAGTTGAGGATAACATTGTGGGAGGACATTTGATAGGGCCTTCTTAGAGTGGTATTATGTTCCGAACTGGCCCCAGATCGACTGTGATGGTGACCACGTGCACTGAAGCATTTGAGTCTCAGTTCGTGAGAGAAAAATAGAGGGCAAATAAATAAATGTAGTGACTAAGCATTTATAGTGAGCTCTATGGCTGGCAAGGAGCACCAACAGTAGCAAGTGGATGATCTATCTCCTTCGCTATGCTAATCAATGAAGAGGAAGGGTGATAGTTATGGTGTATGTGGGTAATAGATCAGGATGAAATGGACTTGATCCAGCTGTTCAGATGGCTATAAAGCCAAAGGATACCCTGGATATACTTACAAACTCTGAACTATCCCCAACTTTGTTTAGTATGGGGAAAAGTCAGTTTAAGGGCAAAAAGCAAACAAACCACAAACACCTCCAGATACTTATCAGAAATCACTGTGTTGTGAAAACTGCCAGCACCAGATTTGGGGTGAACACAGATTTCTTTTCTAGTGTACTAGGCAAGTCTTTAACAATGCATTGAAGAGTGTTTCATTCCAGAATAACTAGCAACTGAGTTAGTTTATTTCTGAACAGTTCATTTCTGGTTGTGTACCTCCAAGGATTTCTCTAAACATGGCATGTGGCATCCACGGGTGACATAGCTGGAGTTCTGAGACACTTTGAATATTGTGTCAATCTCCCTGCAAAAGCTTTTTGGGAGATGGTTGCTGAATTACCTCGAGAAATCATAACAAATTATAGCACATGGTTTGTATTCTGCTCTGTATCTACAACACATAGTAAACTAAATAAATGCCTTGCTTCACTTGATCTTGAAATGACACATTGTTTTTAAGAGAAGCAGTGCTTGTAAAGCATGACAGAAAGAAATGACCAGAAGAAAAAAATAGTTTTAAAAACCCCATAATTTCCAGCCTATGTCGAACTGTCCTATGAAAGTTCTAGTTAGTGTTTTGAAGCCTTTTGATATATTAGACACGGCATTAAAGATGCAGACACCATACATTATGCATGGTAGAAATGAGAGACACCTGAAGTAAATAATTGAGAGTGAGAGTAACAAAACAAAGCAAGTTGACAGTAGAAGAAAATGATGCAAAAAGTTGAAAATAAGGAATTTGCTTTGAGTACTATGTCCCCATTTTCTGAAAACTTTATGTCACTTCAATAGACAAATATGATTTAAAGATATGATTTCATCCTATTTATTTCCAGCATCTAGAACTGCTAAACACTGAAAGTCTCCTTGACAGGATAAAAAAGACTTGTTGATTTATTCTATGACTCTGTGTGTGTGTGTGTGTGTGTGTGTATATACACACACACACACACACACACACACACATACACACACACATACCTCAAACTACATGTTGGTATTTGTTAGAACAACATCATTACCCGTGAACACTTATTCTTTTCACCTAGCACTTTTCGAATATTTTGAACCACATCTCCCATCATCTCAATTATTGGATGTAAAAAGTGAGCTGGTAGGAAGTGTATCCCAAAATAGTAAGCAGGGGAAGAATTAAATTTAGTTGAGTTTCTTCATTGTTCTCGGTGCAGTCCCAGTTTCCTTGTAATCTTACCACTTGTTACATTTATGTATGTCTTGTATTTTGAATCTTATGTATCCATTCCCCACAGTCCATATGCTTCTGGGTGTGGGACCACTCTGGTCTGTACCCAATGCATCCATGGAATAGGCAGGGATTTATTTATTTATCGTATCAGAAGCAAAACCGGGGTACAGTTGTAAAGTATTTAGAAACACAAACAAAGTTAGAAACTTGGCATTATACTAAATGTCCTTTGACCAAAATCTGAACACTTGGAGTGCCTCTGGTGTTGCTGCGTTATGCATATGGCAGAGCTCAGACTATACTGTAGTAAGTGGTCTGTGGTTTGCTCTTCCCCACACTCGCATGTCGCGGACTCCACTTTGTAGCCCCATTTCTGAAGATTGTCTCTGTACCTCATGGTGCCAGAGCGCAATCTGTTCAGCACCTTCCGAGTCGCCCAGTCTTGTGTGTGCTCAGAAGGGAGTCTCTCATCTGGTCTCAGCCATGGATTGAGGTTCTGGGTTTTAGGCTGCCACTTCTGGACTCTTGCTTGCTGCTCCTGCGAGTATCTCTGTAGATCTTAGAAAGCTATTTCTTGATTTAAGGCAATGGGGTGCTGGCTGATATCTGAACAGGGGATGGGCTGAAGATGTCACTGTCTTGGTCCTTTCATTGTTGGCTGCTATTTCCCGGCAGATGTCGGGGGGTGCAATACCAGCTAAACAGTATAATTTCTCCAGTGGTGTGGGGCATAGACATCCTGTGATGATGCGGCATGTCTCATTAAGAGCCACATCCACTGTTTTAACGTGGTGAGATGTGTTCCACACTGGGCATGCGTACACAGCAGCAGAGTAGCAAAGCGCAAGGGCAGATGTCTTCACTATTTCTGGTTGTGATCCCCAGGTTGTGCCAGTCAGCTTTCGCATGATATTGTTTCTAGCACCCATTTTTTGCTTGATATTCAAGCAGTTCTTGTTGTAGGTTAGAGCACAGTCCAAGGTAACTCCTAGGTATTTTGGTGTGCTGCAATGCTACAGTGGGATTCCTTCCCAGGTAATCCTCAGAGCTCAAGATGCTTGTCTGTTCTTAAGGTGAAAAGCACATGTCTGTGTTTTAGATGGATTAGGGATCAGCTGTTTTTCTGTGTAATAGGCAGTCAGACCACCTAAAGCTTCAGAGAGCTTCTGTTCAACTATTTTGAAGCTCCCTGATTGGGCGGTGATGGCACCGTCATCAACATAGATTAAACTCTCTGTTCCTTCTGGCAGTGGTTGATCATTTGTGTAAATGTTAAACATTGATGGAGCAAGCACGCTCTCCTGAGTGAGGCTGTTCTTCTGTTTTCGACATCTGCGTCTCTGGCCCTGGAATTCAACAAAAAAGCACCTGTGAGGTGGTAGTCCTTTGTGATACTATAAGTTTTTATCAGGAGAAGGTGATGGTTTATCAGTCATAAGCTGCTGATAGGTCTATGAAGACAGCTCCTGTAATCTGCTGCCTTTCAAAACCATCTATGTCAGGTGCCAAGTCAGGTTCAAAATTTGTGATGTGCAGCTTTTGCCTTTCCTGAAGACAGTTTGCTGTGGAATCATACATGGGTCTTTTTCCCACAATTCTATGCAAAATTAGTCTCTCCAGAACTTTGTAAAGATATGACTTGCAACAATAAGCAGGGATAAGACAACTGTCTTAATGATAGAATGGGAGGGGTGTCAATATCATCCTTTTTTACAGTTTTTCTATTTCTGTAGAACTTCTAAATACTCATATTACAGTGTTAACCAAATAAACCAAATGAGATTTCCTTCTAGGTAAACATTTGTTGAATTGTGTTGCACTTTTGTATACAAGACAAAAAACGGGGTTTGTGAATTTTACATGAACCTATACTTTTAGAATTCAGCAAACAATACACAGTTGCTCGAGGCTGCTTTGTTTTATAACCAAGGGACTAGCATTATTCCATATTACGACTGAAACAATTATGTTGAAAATGTGCAGAGAACCCATTGCAGTACTGTACTCCTATGAGGATGAAAAATATGAACAGCATAGTAGTACTGCAAACAGGATGGCATAGTGTTGTCGGAGGCTTTCATGGCCGGGATCACAGGGTTGTTGTATGTCTTTTAGGCTGTGTGGCCATGTTCCAGAAGTATTCTCTCCTGACGTTTCGCCCACATCTATGGCAGGCATCCTCAGAGGTTGTGAGGCACGGAGAGGCATGTGAATGACTTGGCTGCTTTCGAAATAAATATAAAGCTACAGTTAAGTGGTTGGTGTTCTCAAGCACATGTTCAATTCATTTTACCCAGGAAACTCTCTTGTCTATCCACTCCCACTCCTGTGACAAACAAGAAAGGGAACTTCCTCTGTGCTAAATTATTGCCTTCTGACAAAATCGCAGTCTTTTGTGACCCCTCTAACATTCTAGTTTTGATTTATTTTCAGCCAAAAATGCAAGCTTTTGAAGATTTTTCCAGTTCAGCCCACAGTATAGGTTAAATGTCTAAAGTGAAGGCCTTACACACTCTAATAATTTTCCTCTTCTTGTTCTTCTCTTTATTTTTTTCCTCCCACATTTCTGTGTTCTCATCTTACCCCACTCAATATCCTTTGCTCTGCTACCATTCTTGTTTTCAGGTCTTCTCCCATGCCATAAATTTTTTTCATGTTCTTCAACTGTCCGAATTTAAAAGGGACAGTCCCTGTTAGCCTTATTTTTGTCCCACTTTTCTATAGCTTATAAAATATCCCAGTTTCTCTTTCTTCTTGTTTTCTATCTTTACACTTCATACTACAAACTGAGTTCAAAGTGCGAAAGTAGCTTTCACTGAATTAGCTCAATGGGGAAGGAGAAGAAGAGAAGGAATTTTACGCTTCCCAGTAGATTCAGGCTACAGTGAAGTCTTTTCCACCAAAGTGTGTGTTCTTCCTTGTTAAGAGCTTTTGTCATCTTGACCACTTTTGTCACTTTGACCATGCTCTGATGTTGCTTGATGACACATTTTTCATTTTGATCTGTGATTTTACTCTAGATCAGTGGTTCCCAAAATTATTTGGCCTACCACCCCCTTTCCAGAAAAAATATTGTTCAGCACCCCCTGGAAAGGGGTGTGTAGCTTAGAGGGGTGGGTGTGGCTCCTGCTCAAGAGGGCGGGGCTGAGCCTCTCCCCTAGTCCAAGATGCAGGGCTGGGAGGGGGAGGTGGGCGGGGCCACAAATGCGTGGCCAGGACTGGGATGAGCGGAGTTACGAGCTCTGAGGCAGGGCTAAGCTTCTATCCCTGTCCTGCGGCACCTGCCAGGACACAGGGGGCGGGGCTAGAGGAGGGGGTGGGGCCTCTTCCCAAGTGCCTGACGGGGCTGAACCTCTATACCCCGCCCCTGTGTTCTAACAAACGCCTCAGGGGAGGTATACAGAGGCTCAGCCCTGTCTCGTGTTCTTGGGAAGAGGCCCCGCCCCCGCCCCAGTCCCAATCTTTAGTCCTAAAAGACCTCTCAGGAGAGGTATAGAGGCTCAGCTCTGTCTCAGGCTCTTGGAAGGAGGCCCTGCCCCCTTCCCTAGCTCCGCCCTCTGTGTCCCAACAAGCATCTCAGGAGGTATAGATTCTCAGCCCTGTCTTGGGCTCTTGGGAAGAAACCACGCCCACTCCTCTAGCTCTGCCCCATGTGTCCTAACAGGCACCTCAGGTGTTCAGCCCTGTCTCCGGCTCTTGGGAAGAGACCCCACCCCTCCCCTCGCCCCACCCCCATGTCCTAATAGGTGCCATCACCGGTAGCACCCACTTTGGGAATCACTGCTCTAGATCATTCAGGAAGCTCTGGAGTTAGCCCAAGATTTTTGAGATGTGGACAGCTGGATCTGGCCCAATGCCATGTCCACATACCAAATAGACTTACTGCTGTGTCACTAGAAGCAGCCCCACAGTTGAGGTGACATAGCTTCTCCTGATTCTCCTGATCATATAGCTGGGTGCCCTGTTGTGATCTCATCAGAAGCCAGGAAGCTGCTTTTGGCAGGTGAAACAAAAGTGGTAGTGGCCCCAATGCCAGCCCAGCCAGCTGCCTGGTCAGAAAAAGGGCTCCAGGGTGCTCTCATGCTACAGCAAAGCAGCTCTGGAACACAGCATTCCAAATTATTTCAGTAAGTGTCAATGCTGCCAATGTCTCTGAAGCAGTAAAAAAATTGACTATATCTTCAACATCCATCTTCTGCATCTCTTCATATAGTTAAAAATGGCTTCCATGCCACCTTTAATTTTCTTCAACCTAACATATTCAGCATCTTAAACCATTCTTCCGCATCTTAAACCATTCTTCCTAGGGCTTGGTTTCTTGACATTTTACCATCTTTGTCACCACCTGCAGGCATGTTCCAGTTTATCAATATCCTTCCTGAACTGTAATGTCACAATAAGACACAGTACTCCTGGGGAGTGATCAAACCAGAACTTAATGTTTTCTTGCCACATGGACAGGCCACACCAAGCCTCAGGCATGCACACTTTCTTTCCCTTATAATAATAATAATAATAATAATAATAATAATAATAATAATAATAATAATAATAATAATAATAACTACTACTGGGATCTGTATGCATCATCCGAAAATACATCACACAGTCCTAGACACTTGGGAAGTGTTCGACTTGTGATTTTGTGATACAAAATCCAGCATGTCTGTCTTGATTGCTGTGTCATAATAAAATAATAATAATAATAATAATAATCCCTCTGTCAACAATCTTACAAAAAACAAATCTCGGCTATCAAACATCTAAGAATTCTCACAAAATTTCGCATCTGATGTACATGGATGACCTGAAGCTGTATGGAAAAACGGAAACTGAAATCCAGTCTCTGACTAACACTGTCCGAATTTTTAGCACTGATATCAGCATGGAGTTTGGCTTGGACAAATGTTCGACAGTGGCATTGAAGAAGGGAAAAATCATTGAAAGTGAGGGCATAAATATGCCTAATGGCCAAACAATAAAGTGTCACCAGCCAGAGGCCTATAAATATCTGGGCATATTACAACTGGACAACATCAAGCATGAACATGTGAAAACTGTGGTCAGCAAAGAATACACACAAAGGGTCAGAAAAATTCTCAAAAGCAAGCTCAATGGAGGCAACACCATCAAGGCCATAAACACCTGGGCCATACCTGTCATAAGATATACTGCTGGCATCATAAACTGGACACAGATGGAACTGGACAATTTGGACAGAAAAACAAGAAAACTCATGACCATTCATCATTCACTGCACCCTCGCAGTGATGTTGACCGGCTCTATCTGCCTAGAAGATCAGGGGGCAGAGGACTATTACAAGTCAAACAAGCAGTCAAAGAAGAAGAACATGCCCTGGCAGAATATGTAAAGCAAAGTGAAGAACCTGCTTTGATTGAAGTCAAAAATCAGAAACTCCTCAAAGCACAGCAGACAAAAAACCAGTACAAGAAAGCCACACTACAAACTAGAGCTGACAGCTGGTACAACAAAACATTGCATGGAAAGTTCCTTGACAAAATTGAAGGAAAGGCTGACAAGGAGAAGACCTGGCTCTGGCTCACGAATGGGACACTGAAGAAGGAGACAGAAGGCCCGATCCTTGCAGCCCAGGAGCAAGCCATCAGAACAAATGCAATTAAGGCCAAGATCGAAAAATCAGCTGATGACCCAAAATGCAGACTGTGCAAGGAAACCAACGAAACCATTGATCATATCCTCAGCTGCTGTAAGAAAATTGCACAGACAGACTACAAACAGAGGCACAACTATGTGGCCCAAATGATTAATTGGAACTTATGCCTCAAGTACCACCTCCCAGCAGCAAAGAACTGGTAGGATCACAAACCTGCACAAGTATTGGAAAATGAGCACGCAAAGATACTGTGGGACTTCCGAATCCAGACTGACAAAGTTCTGGAACACAACACACCAGACATCACAGTTGTGGAAAAGAACAAGGTTTGGATCATTGATGTCGCCATCCCAGGTGACAGTCGCATTGACGAAAAACAACAGGAAAAACTCAGCCGCTATCAGGACCTCAAGATTGAACTTCAAAGACTCTGGCAGAAACCAGTGCAGGTGGTCCCGGTGGTGATGGGCACACTGGGTGCCGTGCCAAAAGATCTCAGCCGGCATTTGGAAACAATAGACATTGACAAAATTACGATCTGCCAGCTGCAAAAGGCCACCCTGCTGGGATCTGCTCGCATCATCCGAAAATACATCACACAGTCCTAGACACTTGGGAAGTGTTCGACTTGTGATTTTGTGATATGAAATCCAGCATATCTATCTTGTTTGCTGTGTCATAATAAAATAATAATAATAATAATAATAATAATAATAATAATAATAAATAACTTTATTTACTGTATATACTCGAGTATAAGCCTAGTTTTTCAGCCCTTTTTTAGGACTGAAAAAACCCCTCTTTGGCTTATACTTGGGCGAAAGTCCTGGTGGGCTTATATTCAGGTCAGCTTATACTCAAGTATATATGGTATATTTATTATTTTTCTCTATTATTATTGGTATTGTTACATTTCTTGTTTTACTCTATTATGGTTGTTACTTTTACATTTATTTTATTCTATTTTCATTATTATTAATACATTTATTATTTTACTCTATTTATTATTACATTTATTATTTTATTGCATTTATTATAATTATTATTACATTTATTATTTCACTGTATTATTATTAAAAGGATACATAAGCACATTTACATTGAAGAAGATGAAAATAATGATTTGATCAGAGTTGAACAGTCATATCTTAAATTACAGTTTGATGTAAAGATTCAAAACCATTTAAACTACTGATGCCTCAATTAATGTAATTTTATTGGTATCTTGGCTTATACTGGAGTCAATGTTTTTCCAATTTTTTGTGATAAAATTAGGTGCCTTGGCTTATATTTGGGTCGGCTTATACTCGAGTATATACAGTATATACCACCCTATTTCCCAGAAGGGACTCAAGGTGGTTTACAACAAAGATACAGAATACAATACACAACAATATAAAAACACATTATTACACAAAAATAAAATTTATATTAAAATAACAATCATTAAAATCACAGCAGCTTCCAATTGGGGTCAATAATGTCATAGGTAACATAGACCATGATCAGGAAAAGATGAGACTGTACAGTATATTTCATGCCAAGTCGGTGGAATAGCCAGAATGGAAATCATTCAAACACCTGCTGAACACCTTCTTGTCTTCTGCCATGCACCAGGAGAAGACTGGAAGCATATGCATAAATGTAAACTAACTACAGTTCCTCCTAATATCCTATGTCTGAGAACTGTGGTTTGTTTGAAGTAGTTCTTAGATCTATATTTTATGAAGAAGGTGGGGCATGATACAAGATGCAATTCCAGTATGTATTCAACATGATACATTTGAACAATCCCCTCTTTTCAAATACCCCCAGGAACATAAGTTACCGTATATACTCGAGTATAAGCCAACTCAAATATAAGCCAAGGCATCTAATTTTACCAGAAAAAAACTGGAATAACTTATTGACTCAAGTATAAGCCGAGGGTGGGAAATGCAGCAGCTATGGGTAAATTTCAAAATAAAAATAGATGCCAATAAAATTTCATTAATCGAGGCATCAGTAGGTTAAATGTTTTTGAATATTTATCGTATTTCAAAGAAAAACGATAAACTAGCTCTATAAGTGGAAAAGTAGGGGCAACAAAAACAATATGGTATTAACAATAACATAATAATAATAATAATAATAATAATAATAATAATAATAACAACAACAACAACAACAACAACAACAACAACAACAGCAACAAATACTTCATTTGGATCCCACCCTATCTCCCCATGGGGACTCAGGCCGGCTTCCAACATAGTAACAGGCAAACATTCAATGCTTATATAAACAATGCAGAGCTAGATATAGATCTATAATTATAGATACTAATTTCACATATGCATTTCCCACCGAAACTTTGCAAATCCCCCCTCTCTATGTATGTGTGTGTGCATTTCCCCTACATTATTTGAAAGCCACATATATACACACATACATACATATCTATCTAGACATGTCTATATATATTTGTGTGTTCATTTCCCCCTGTAATATTTGTATAGGTAGGTAAGAATATATTCATATCTATCCAGACATCTCTCTTTATATAGATAATTATATCTATATAGAATTTGCAGAGACTTGCAAACATATGAAGGTAAATTCATATATAAAAATAATATATATGTATGGCTACAGATACACAGGTACATGGATCTATATGTATAAATGATTTGCAAAGACCTGCAAACATATGAGGGGAAATTCATATATAAAATTAATTTATATAGATAGATACAAATATAAAGGTACATAGAGATTACAAAAGCTTGCAAGGGGTTAATGCCTGTATATCTGTAGGAGAGTTTAACAAATATTTCAGGGGAAAATGCTTTCATAAGATTAATGAATATATATTTTTCTTCTTCCTGACTTGCAAGGGTGTCTTTCTCTTTTCAAAACATTCCCTTGATTAAGAGCAGGAGGCTTTGGAAAAGTAAACACACTGATAAGGGGAGAAGAGAGAAATAGATCACATATTGCAAGCAATAGCCTGCAGGCTCCTTGCTGGCCTTGACTTTGACCCGATTATAAGCCGGGGGAGGCTTTTTCAGCTCATAAATAAGGGCTGAAAAACTCAGCTACCCTGTTTCCCCGAAAATAAGACATCCCCGGAAAATAAGACCTAGTAGAGATTTTGCTGAATTGCTAAATATAAGGCCTCCCCCGAAAGTAAGACCTAGCAAAGTTTCTGTTTGGAAGCTGCCCGGCGCCTGCCAAACAGAACACCAGAGCATGCAGAATTGGTAAATGTACATACCAGTTGTACATGAAAATAATGGTAGTAACAAGAAATTCTTGATAGGATTCACAGTTTGTCTGGTTATGTTGGTTTGTGATGACAACTACTGTATAGTATATAATAAATATTCTTTTTTTTTTGTTCAACAATAAATGTGAATTCTTCTTAATTGAAAAATAAGACATCCCCTGAAAATAAGACCTAGCACATCTTTGGGAGCAAAAATTAATATAAGACACTGTCATATTTTCGGGGAAACACGGTATATACGGTAGTTTAAATTCAGAAGACAAAGCACCCAACCTTCTTCTTGTATGAAATGGAAAGAGAGGGGCATTTTAAGAGTATGCGGACTGTGCAGCAGGGAACCTTGGCTTCCTTATACACCAAAATGCATGTGAACTAAGGTGTTCGGTAGAACATGAGTACATGAGATCACCAGCTTAGTTTCTTTTGCAATCAAAGAAGGATTGGGAGGGAGCAAAGAAAGTAACAGTAGGCGCTTGACCCTGACTGTTAGGAATAACCTTCAGTGATTATAGTACTGTGCTGTGCCCCGAAATGGGCTGAGCTTTAAAGACCCATTATATTACACTCCGTGGGGACAGGAACAGTGTCTTTCTTTCTCTCCTGTCCTCTGTCAAGAGCATCAAAGCTTGATGTCAATAAAGGGAATAGTAAATAATAATCTCCTGGAGCTGAGCTGTGACAGCAGACACACTCTGACTCACTGTATGCCTTGATGGAGTTCGACATGTTAATTAGTTCTGAGTGGGCTCATTTCCTTACAAGGGAAAACAGCTATTACAATCCACACTGTACGGCTTTCAATATCTTTGTGTTTCCCAACAAAAGGCCAGTTGCTCTTAATTTTATAATTTAGCAAAGGGCTGTTTTACACTATAGGTTCTGCAGGGCTTTCTAGGTATTGGTTAATAAGTCTTATTCACAAGTCCATTTTTCTATGTGCCTAAAAAAAAAAAAAAATCCCTCGTTTTTCCAGTTCAGGAAATTCTGTCATGTTGAATTTGGTTTTAGTCATGACATGTCTGCAGATAATCCTGGTTCAAATCACTTTTTGAATGGATGTGGAGGGGAAAAAGTATAATGTTAGCTACATAACGGGTAAGTTAATGAAATAATTCCAATTGCAATACATATAAATACAAGTAATAATATTACACCATTTTTATATGTGATATACTTTCATTATAGAAAAAAACCAGTACAGTTAAGACTGAAATCCTGTGCACAGTTGCCTGAAAGTAAACTCAGTTGGAAGCAATGGGATTCACTTCTGAGTCAACATGCATGGGATTGCTTTGCATAAGTAGTATAAAGAAGAGATCAATCAGCAATTATCTTCATCTCATGGATGTTTGACAGTAAGCCTCCGAATGATGTAATGATTTGTGGTTATGATGATTGCTAGTAACTCTAGCAGGTTGACTGAGTAATGATCTGTAATAATCACAGAACAACATAAATGTTATTAATTGGTCTTTCTCTCATTAGAGATTCTTGGAGGGGGCCAGAGGTCTGTATTTTAGTTACTGTGTTTATTGTCACAGAAATGGGTCCTAGAACAGTGTTATGGTGTTAGTTTTCTGTAGTTAGCTTAATTTTGACTATATTGTTTTGTGCCTTCAAGTCATTTCAAACTTATGACAACCATCAAGAGCCGGGCTGTGGCGCAGGCTGGCTAGTAGCCAGCTGCAATAAATCACTATGACCAAGAGGTCATGAGTTCGAGGGCAGCCCATGTTGGAGTGAGCATCCGACAATTAAAATAAAAAATAGCTCTGCTCATTGTTGACCTAAGCAACCCGAAAGATAGTTGCATCTACCAAGTAGGGAAAATTTAGGGACCGCTTATGTGGGGAGGCTAATTTAGCTGATTTACAACACGGGATGAGGAAGTACTCCATCAAAAAGGACTCGTTGTTACAGTGGATGATGAAGCAGCAGCTCCTCCTGTGGCCGGAATCGAGCATACCCTCACAAAGCCAGAAGCTGGGAAGTTAAATATTCCTTGTGTCTGTCTGTCTCTGTGTTGTTTGTCTAATGGCACTGAATGTTTGCCATATATATGTGTACATTATGATCCACCCTGAGTCCCCTTTGGGGTGAGAAGGGCAGAATATAAATACTGTAAATAAATAAAAACAAATAAATCAGTCACAGAGTTTTCTAGGACTGAGAATATATGATTTGTCCAAAGTCACCTAGTAGTGGTTTTCATAACCCAGGTTTCCAAAACCTGATCTGAGCGCTCAAAACACTACATCATTCTGGCTCTCATTTCAGCTACATTTGGGTATTATGTATCTAGGATATTTTTCTTTTCTGTTCTTTCTCTACCTTTTTTCTTTCTCTTTATACATGTGGATTGTTTTGATTACTTGTTGTGAATCAATCCGTATGTTTTAAAGTCTAATAAATAGCATCTTTTAAAAATAAAACAATTATCTTCATCTCATGCAGATGCTAAAAGCATGGGAAAGGGCTCAGGATGACTCATGAAAAGGAGCCAATCCTCATGTTGTTGAGAAAGACATCGTGTTCTCTATTTAGCTCTAAGGAAGATTAAGGGATTTCTCATGAAGTATTCTTATTTCAAAGCTACAGTTACAAGGGTTCTTTGGGATGACATAAGTCAACTCATATCATAACTATTCTCAGTGTGTAGTGTAGCTGGATCTCTGGAAGGATTTAAAGATGCATGTTAGCAGAGCCAGCATTGTATAGTAGTTTGAGCATTGAACAGAGCAGTTTGAATTCCTGCTCAGCTATGAAAAACCAGTTGGTGACATTGGGCAGATCCCAATCACTTAGTCTGAGAAAGACAAAATCAAACTTCCTGTGACCAAATCTTGTCTAAGAAAACACCATGATATGTTAACACCATGATAGGTTTCCCTTGCTGTAGCAGGAAACTTTAAAAAACGGTCATTAGATTACTTTGAAGATTTTTGCACAATACAATGGCTGACACATGGTGGTTCTACTTTGGCTATGGAATTCATGACAAAGCCCAGCACTAGTTGCTACATCTATACTTGTGCTTTGTACCATTCAGTAACTGAGATCTTGGGGCTTTGATGCTTCATTACATCTTTTAATAAATTGACATGTATTAACCTTCCTATTTAGCAAATAATCTACTAACAAACTCCAACATGAGCTTCCGCTGATGTCCAAGTGCTATCACATCACACAAGTGCTAAAGTAAGAATTAACTATTATCTCTTTTCTGTTTTTTGAATTTTGAAATTTTAGACTGGCTGCCTACATTATGCTGAATAGACATAAAACTAGAAGTGGGTGTAGTGATAAAAGGGAGCAGCTAATAGATTGCAAAACCTAGTGCAAAGACAAAAGTTGCTTGGGAAATGTTAAGGTGTGGGTTGCAATATTGGGTAAACGTCTTGGGTGTTCTCTCTTTTCTTCTGGGAAGGGATGAAGTAATGGATTCACGCACCCCAAAGCATATTAGAAATGGGAGTGGCAATGAGGCCTGAAGATCAAGTACTATGAAGAAGTGACATTTGTGGACAGTTCCTACTTCTAGGAAGGCAACTGTCACAAAGCTGAGAAATGCCACTAGAATCCACAGCCACAATTTTGTGGTAAGTGTGAGCTTTGGAGTGGATAAAACCACTGCGCAGTTCTTGGAAAGAGCAAGTTCCACTACAGGAACCTCTATCTTGATCTGAGCTAGTTTGCGGTTCTCCAGATAATTCTAGTCCTGCCTAAAGGCTTATGGTTGTTGGCAGCATTTGGTGACATGGCTGCTGTGTGCCAGGACTTAACATGTTGAACTTTGCTCTCCCAAAGCCACTATCCATTAAAGCTTTAAACAAAAACCAGTTATAATAAATAAAGTTGAAGAGACCCCAACAAGGGCTATCCATGCCAATCCCTTGCTGTGCAGGAATACATAATCAATTACGTAAATGAACAATTAAAATATTGAGTCTTATGTTTGCTCCACATGAGGGCTACCAACAATACTAAATCTGTCATTTTTTAATATTAAGTTTCCAAATACTATTGTCATGCACATACGAAGAGTATTCTTGTTTCTTCTTGTACGACAAAGGACTTGTGGTCTACAATCCACAACCGTTCCTCATTGAGCCTTCATCTGGTAGTTGGATTCTTAATATTAAATTAAATTAAGTAATCAATGACTGGCACGTAGCAAAGTTTCTATAGGATTGCAGTTACTGTGTCTGAGGGCTACACAAGTATGCAATGTTTTGAAACTGCAGCCTTCTTTTGTCTTCTTTTTAAAAGTGTCTTCTTTTAAGAGAAACTTTATGTATTGGTTAGAGTGCATAGAAAAGGAAGATATTTATTGTTTCGCTCTTACAAAAAGTTTCTTGAATAAAGATAACACTAAGATTCAAGAAAAAATGCAGAAAAATATTGAAGCTTTGAAAGACTCACTTGAACATTATTCTCTGACAGCTTAAGTGAAGGTGCTTGATGACTTTAAATGGGTTCTGAGTGTGTTCAGTGTGAACAAAAAACCACCCAGCTTAAACTCAGCAGAACACAAGGTCCTCATAGGTTTGACATCTCACAGCAAACTAAAAATCGCATTTCAAAATCAATTCCAATAATACTGGAATTATTGCTTCACTTACAAGATTAATTCAAAATCTTGCCTGAGAAAGCAAAATTAGTACTGCTGCCTTTCTTAATTGCATATCTCTGAGAAGCAAGATTCTCCGCCTTTACAGGTACCTAAACAAAATACAGAAGCCGTTTAAATGCAGAACCAGACATTCATCTGCAATTATCATGAATTGAACCTAGACTAAGAAACTGTGCAAAAAATGCAACCACAGGTGTCTCATTAAATGTTTATATGCTATTTAATGTTATGTCTTAATGTAGGCCTACCATTGCACTGCAGTGCACTCTAGTTCTATTGTAATGCAAATGGTTTGATTCATTGAACTTTGGAAGAATTTTTCTGTATAGCCAAGCTTTGATAATATCACGTGTATTGTGGTAAAGGTAATGGTTTTCCCCAACATTAAGTCCAGTCGTGCCTGACTCTGGGGGTTAGTGCTCATCTCCATTTCTAAGCTGAAGAACTAGAGTTGTCCATAGATACCTCCAAGGTCATATGGCCGGAATGACTGCATGGAGTGCTGTTACCTTCCTGCTGGAGTGGTACCGATTGATCTTCTCACATTTGCATGTTTTCGAACTGCTAGGTTGGCAAAATCTGAGGCTAACAGTGAGAACTCACCCCACTCCCCGGATTCAAACCACCGACCATTCAGTCAGCAAGTTCAGCAGCTCAGCGGTTTAGCCCGCTGTGCCATTAAGGGCTCTTTGTTTTGTGGTAGTTTATTTATTTTATTTATTTATTTATGGTATTTATATTCTGCCCTTCTCACCCCGAAGGGGACTCAGAGTGGATCACATTGTACACATATAAGGCAAACATTCAATGCCATATAGCATAGAACAAAGACAGAGATAGACGCAGAGGCAATTTAAACCTTCTCCAGCTTCCAGCTTCCAGCTTCCTGAGGGTATGCTTGATTCCGGCCACAGGGGGAGCAGCTGCTTCATCATCCACTGTTAAGGCACTTTCCTCATTCCAACGGCGGTTGGGTGATTTTTATGGTGTCGTAAATTAGCCTCCCCACATATAAGTGGTACCTAAATTTCCTACTTGATAGATGCAACTATCTTTTGGGTTGCTTAGGTCAGCAACGAGCAGGGGCTATATTTTATTTTTAATTGTTGGGTGCTCACTCCGACATGGGCTGGCCTCGAACTCATGACCTCTTGGTCAGAGTGATTTATTGCAGCTGGCTGCTAACCAGCCTGCACCACAGCCCGATAATAAATTGAGATATTATGGTGAATTTCAAAGTTTTAAAAATACAATTTCATTTCATGGACATTGCACAATTGTTTAGATATCTCTGCTTTAAATCCTCTTAATATCTATCCCCTCTTCCTCCTCCGTAATACTACTACTAAACACCATTAACTTGTAAGGCATAAGGTAGGCCATAGAAATTGATTCTAAAAAGGGATCTGTGAATCAAAAAGGATGGTTACTACTGATATAGAGGATGCCTCTGAAGAGAGGACTATCCTCTGGCAGCTTTCAAGCAGAGGTCTTCAAAGAAGAGCACACATCACTAGCCTGTTCATTTCCCTGCTTCAAACCTGAAAGAGCATCTCAGTTGACCTCATCATAAAGGCCAGAGGAATGGAGAACCTGTCGCTCCATACCCTACATTGTGCAAATTGGCTTACCCTTCATCCCATGGAGGGGAAGTGTTGCTGTCTGGTTTGGTTTCCCCACATTGCTGGTAACACAATATGTGAAGGCTCCCGTGTTGCTACAGCAGCATCATGCTCCACTTCCTCTCCTCTTTCGGCACGAAGTCCGGCCGGAAGTGATGCTGTGTCATCTAATGGGCTCGATGCTGAAAGTGGAGGGGAAGCATACAACGGGCAAATCGGCTTGTCTGATGAGGTGGTGTGGTGGTTTGAGGGCTAGACTTGTTTACGGGCTGGAGTGTGACTCTGGAGAACAAAGTTCAAGTTCCTCCTCAGCCATAGAAACCCATTGGGTGACTTTGGGTAAATTACATTCTCTAAGCTTCAGATTAAGGTACCAGAAAGTGCTTGAAGACACACATCAGCAACAATGGTAGTTAATTCTGGATGCTTTAGGTTATATTCCCGAGGAAGAAGTAGACAAAATCCCCTCTGAATATTCTTGTGTCAAAAAACCGTTTGAGATTCAAGGAGTTACCATAGGTTTACAGGCACTCCTGGGCTTCAGAAAAGCTCTAAAAACATGGTTATGTGCTCAGGCTTTTAATGAATAAATGACAAAGACAACATGGGCCAACTTATGGCTAAAGCATAAGGTTTCTTGGACGAATGGATCTATTCATATGTTTTAAATTTTTATCTTGTATTTTAATCATTTTTAACTGATTGTATGTACTGTTTGTGATTTTTAACAATGTGTAGGCATTGAATTTTTGCCAATTGTTGTAAGCCGCCCTGAGTCCCTTCGGGTGAGAAGGGCAGGATATGAATATTGGCAATATATAAATAAATAAATAGTTCCAGGACCACCCTCAATAAGTGAAAATCCACGAAGTAGAGATGCTATATTTATTTTAATATTTATACATTATTTTACTAGTTATACACTATTTCAAGTCTTTATCAACCAATCTTGTGTAGATAAATAGCCTCCTTCTCCTGTTGTCACTTGGGTTCCTTTTCTCTCCCTTTGGCTTCTCCTTCCTTAGGCTCTAAATTGTAATTTTTTATGATTTATAATAGTCTTTTGGAGTTTATTGAAAAACCGCAAAACAGCGAATCCACGAAAAGTGAACCGCGAAGTAGTGAGGGAGCATTGTATACACACACAAATGCCAGTGAATTTTCCTAATGCCAAATCCCCTACTTCCTCACACAGTTTATAGCATCTTCCTGTAGGCCAATATTTTAACACTCTCTAAGCAAAGGGAATATTTTCTTGGCTTTCAGAACTTTAATGACAAATTGTGCTAACAGCGCATAACAGGAAGCCGCCTGTCATATGGTAAATTAATTTTGCTGAAAGATATATCTAAATGGTTGTCTTTTCCTTCATGTGTTGTTTTATTCTGATACCGTGATGACATTCTGAGATGGAATCGTTTGGTTGGCATGAAAATATCTGTCAGAATAGTTTTCATCACAAAGCTTGACTAATCACTTAGGCGTTGCATCTTCTTGAAACTCACCTTGCAGGCGTCATTGTTTGAGTCAAGTTTTCATTTCCCCCTCAGGCATAGATCATTTCGTTTGATATAACTTGGTACATAATGAGGTATGAAAGAAACCATTTAGATCGAAAATGAAGATTGCTCGATATGCTTTAGGAATGCTCTCTAATAGCAAAAGAATAAATAACAATCTATGCATTACTGTTGCCGTGTTTGTTTGCTCTTAATCTGAAAATTTGCTGCTGAAATATAATGAGTTCCAACTGAAATGAGAATGAAAGAGGGATTTAATTACCTTTGCTGCCAAATGAATGTCCCGCAAGCCTTCTTTAATCCTCTTCTTTCTTAAGAAAAATATAGAAGGCCTAATGGAAGATCTTTTGATTAAAACAATTCCCCAGAGACAGCAATTAATTATATACTAGCCTAGACATCTTGATTCTTAGTACACAATCACACCCAGTAGTAAATCTGGATAAACACATGAAATATGCTTTAAAAGAAAGCAATTCTAAGTAAAATCCTATTGTCCACTTTTTTGGGAAAAATATTGTTTTAATGTTAGTTTCTTACATGTGGTGCATTACTGATATCCACATTTACATTAAAATACAGTTGCAACAATACCTACTCAATCATTATTCAACTAATTCAAAGGATTCAATCCCATTTGAGATTCTTCTTTGAAATACAATCCTTCTGAACACATATCATATTCATGCTAATGCTTGTGGCTTCATTTTTCCAGCTTCGTAAAAACCCTGAACAAATTTTCACAGGGATGATATAATTTGAAGATAAATTTGCAAATAAGCAATAATGATACTGCTCTGATAAATCCATTATTTGCCTGCAGCTGTGCATTCTCATGGATAGTTCTAGTTTAAACATTGTTCAGATTCAAACACAAAATCTGGTTTTACTCTACTATGGCTGGATATGGACAATTGTTCAAGGATAATTGTGGATGAAAATAGGGAACACATTCGCACGAGCATTAAACTGAATCTCTGTTGTGTTTTTTATTTGAATATTTCCTCACTGGAAAAGGGAATATGAAGGAGCTTGATGCATTTATTACAGATTAATTGAAGACTGAATGTCATTATCTCAACACTTTTTAAGAGTCACTCCCCAAGTTCATGGAGTTTCCTGTCTCTTAAAGTCATTCAGAGCCACTATGAGACATTTTGTTGCCTGAAATGAAGACCCGGATACTGTTCTCCTCTCTTCCCGCTTTTCATGAGCAAAAGCTGATCAGGCTGGTATATAAATCTTATTTCAGGGATGGCGATGGGAAAGTGCTATCTACTGCCCCTGAATATAGGAGGCAACAGAGTACTGTTCGTATTCTAGAAAGCTTTGCTTTCCAAAGCTTTCTGAATCAGGTCCAAATTGTGGCCAAAGTCATTTGCGAGGTATTAGCACCCTGTCCACAATGTCTGCATCTGAGGAAGGGCCAGAGCTTGGAGATACCACATTAAGAATAAGGGCCAATAGGAATTTCTTGGAGTTATTTTTTGAATAATGTGGGAAAATGACTTCATATTTTGCTCTTAACAGAACAAGGGACATTTTTATTCCTGTACAATTGCCCTGAAAAGCTGGTGGTGGGGCTTACAGATGCATAGCTTAGTGCCATATCAATATCAGTTATGAATTATGCACAATGTTCAAAAACTACACTGTTTTTGGTTCCGTTTTCAGCTGCCATTTTCTGGTAAATTCCAGAAATTGAGAGGAGGGTATCATTTCCATAAGATTCAGTCCATTGGCACCAATGAGGAAAATTTAGAGGCTCATTTCTCTGTCCTTTTTAGGCCTATTGGGATGTAACTTGCCTCACTTGTAAGCTACTTTTACAACTGCAAGTCAGCTAAGTTTCACCAATTCACTGATTTTGGGGACATTTTAAAGTTTTTATCATAACTTTAAAATAAAACCATAAGAGGGGGTTCTGAAAATTGAAGTCCCAACCCTCACCACAAGAGGTGAGGAGAATGGGCACAGTCAACCAGGCCTCTGATTGGCTGAGAATGAAACAAAAACCACAAATCCTATCATGCTCCAAGAGGAAGCTCAGAGGCTCCTTCAATGCCTGTGCTGCAGAAAGTGCTGCTGGGAAACAAGTTCACATCATGGCCTTCTCTGGAGGAGAGGCCTAGGGAAGACTTTCCTGCCTTTTTCTTTCTTTCTCTTTCTCTCTTTTTGGCCTTATTTTCTTCAAGCAGGCGCTCCACCAGGAGATGGGCTCAGGGAGGATGCTGGGGAAGAAAGAAGATGAGAAGCTGCCACCGCCAGACAACAGGCACTCTTCCTCAGGTAGAGTGCCACTCAGCCTTATCGCCCCATTAGCTGAAAGATCCAACTGCTCGTGATCCATTCTGGTTAAGGCTTTGACTGGGTCCTACCCGATCTGTTTTTGATGATCCGGCATCTGGATCGCCAAATTGTCCCAAATCGCCAAATGAAATTCTGCACACCATAATTATGGATGGGATTGTGTGGCAGAACTAATGACAAAGAGGGCAACAGAGTTTTCCCCTTCATAATTAAAGTGGTGTGAAAGATTGGAAGAATAATGAGCTGACTTCCCACGAGAAGAGGCCTTGAGTTTACCCTTAAGAGGAACTGTTTTCTGTGAGAAATTCAGAGGTGGTAACTTTGCTCATCAAGTTAGAGATCCCTGCTTTATGCGCCATGTTCCTGTGAACGTCCATGTCAATTCATGCAGCCTTGTGCCTTGAGTCTTGTTCCAGTCTTGTCCCTGCTTTTGCGTATTTTGGATAGTCTGTTAGTGTTCCAGCATTTTGCAGTTTGAATTACTGCTCCAGTCAAGATCCTGCCTTGTGTTCCAGCATTTATCCTGTTCCTTGGATTAATCTTGGAAACAAAGACAAACAAACATAGGCTCCGAGCGGGGCTCGAACTCATGACCTCCTGGTCAGAGTGATTCATTGCAGTTAATTGCAGCTGGCTTGCTCTCCCGCCTGTGCCACAGCCACCCCTATCAGTTCTACTACATTAAAGGTGGTGGGGGGGGGAACCTGAGTAAGCCTTGCAAACACAGATTTATTATCAGTAAATATTTGATTTTATACCTATTTTATATACTTATGTACTTGGGTTCACATAAAACCTATCAGATGGAAAGGGGTCATGAGTGGAAAAAAATTTAAGAAGTCCTGTTCTAGATAAACCCTTCTTTACATGGACATTTTTCTCTATGACAACTTTCATCCACAGAAATTCATGAGGCAGAAACCATTGAAGAGCTCCAGAGCTTTGCCTACATTGTTTTTATTGGGTACATCACAACCACAACCATACATCATTGTTTGAATTAAAATTCGACTCATGTTGCCTGCTTGGCTTGCTTAAACTAGTACAGGAGAAGAGTCCACCAGCTCTGTTGGTGGTAATTCTGTTTTGTAACAAGAAGTATGTTTTGCTGCAGAATATAGTAGTAAGATAACAGTTGTTTCCTGTCTAATTCTATTCATTTCTGTCCCCCGTCCCCATCCCCTGGGCAGTTTAGAGGAGAGAGTGAACCTTCATCATATTTTTGTTCTCTTATATAAAACTAAATATGTAGTTTGAGCCTGAAGGAAAAACTACAGTTTTTTCTAACCAAGCATAGATGAAGCAGATCTGTGGAGAATTCATAGTCCACTGACAGCAGCAAGTCTGGTCACAGATGGAACAAACCTAAATTAGACTATGGTCCAGTGAGGATAAGGCAACCAAGCATACATGGAACAGATTCACATAATTTATGGGCCAGTGATGATGATTGCAGTCCATTTATGAATAAAATGTTATGAGAATATATACTTGTAAAAGTCATGGAAATTATGAATTGTGCTTAGGTTGCCTCAACTTTCTGGAAGTTATATTTTGTGCAATGTGTGATATTTATTTATTTATTTATTTACAGTATATTCCGCCCTTCTCACCCTGAAGGGGACTCAGGGCGGATTACAATGAACACATATATGGCAAACATTCAATGCCAACAGACAAACAACATATATAGACAGACACAGAGGCATTTAACTTTTTTTTTCCAGCTTCATGATTCCGGCCACAGGGGGAGCTATTGCTTCACTGTCCACTAGTGGCTGTACTTCCTCATTCCTTTCCTCGTGTTTTGCTGGCAGTTTTTATGATGTTGTAAATTAGTTAAATTAGCCTCCCGCATAAAGCGGGAAAGGGCTTCAATTAACACAGGGTCCTACTCTGAGATCTGCTGGGCAGATACAGTCATTTACCTGGCCCCACCCTAAACTTTAGACTTAGGGTCGCCCTACATCTGAAACGACTAGAAGGCACACAACAACAGTCCTAATTAACTTGACTAGCTCATCAGCCAAAAGTAGGACCACACTTCCTTTTGAAATACTCAAAAGTTTATGTTTGTTAAAATTCTTCTTCATTTTAAATATTTCATTGTTCTTACTTTTTCCCACTACAAATAAGATATGTGCAGTGTGAATGGGAATTCATACATGCTTTTTTCAAACCATCCTGACAATCTGATGTACCATGAACTGGCCCTCTGATTAAAAAGTTTGAGAACCACTGCATTAGCCGGGCTGTGGCGCAGCTGGCTAGTAACCAGCTGCTATAAATCACTACTGACCGAGAGGTCATGAGTGCGAAGCCTGGGTCGGGTTAAGCCTCCGACCATTAATAGCCCCGGCTTGCTGTTGACCTATGCAGCCCCGAAAGACAGTTGCATCTGTCAATTAGGGAAATGTAGGGATGCTTTATGCATGAGGTTAATTTACAACACCATAAAACTGCCAGCAAAACACGAGGAAAGGAATGAGGAAGTACAGCCACTACTGGACGGTGAAGCAACAGCTCCCCCTGTGGCCGGAATCGTGAAGCTGGAAAAATGTTAAAAATGCCTCTGAGTCTGTCTAATGTATGTTGTTTGTCTGTTGGCATTGAATGTTTGCCATATATGTGTTCATTGTAATCCGCCCTGAGTCCCCTTCGGGGTGAGAAGGGCGGAATATAAATACTGTAAATAAATAAATTAATTAAAATAAAGTTGCAATTGGGAAGGAGTTTTTGCATGAAGAGAAGGGCTCTTCTGTAAACATAAAGGTAATTTGCCTTTTGTGAAATGACTCTCCTTCTAGACTTGCGACCTCATCAGATGGGGAGACAGGGTACTTTTTGGTGGCATGCACTGGTTTCTCTATAGTTTTACGCCATGGTGGAAAGCTTCCCATATTCAATTGGAGTCAATGATGGAAGCCGGGTGGCAGATGCTTCCTCCCCATGGGATGAGGTAAGGAGATAGCTGGGCGATACAGGCCATGGGCAACAGGTTCCCCATGTCCTTCGCCAAACACCTCCGGATTTCTCCACAATGCGTGCCGATTCCAGCAGCCCATCTGATGAGGTTGTACTACTTTGACTGTTCAAGTGGCTCTTTTTTGACAGCTGTGGATAATTAACTATTAGTTAAAATCTGCTGACTATAACAACACTTCCAAATATCAGATGGGTTTAGCATGGGTTTGGACAAGCTGTTTTGCATCCATAACACTGAAAAACATGTCAGTCAACAATTTGAAGCTTCTTCAAGCATTGGTGATGGCAATTTTATTAAAGTTTCACTGTCTGACTAGCATTCAAAGATGTGAGATTAAACAATATCAGGCACACTACCACAAAGTATTCTTAGAGATATTTGGGATGGATTCATTCTCAGTCTTTTCTGTGGCACAGTGTGTTAAAGCGCTGAGCTGCTGAACTTGCGGACCAAAAGGTCCCAGGTTCAAATCCCGGGAGCAGAATGGGCGCCCGCTGTTAGTCCCAGCTTCTGCCAACCTAGCAGTTCGAAAACATGCAAATGTGAGTAGATCAATAGGTACCACTCTGGCAGGAAGGTAACAGCGCTCCATGCAGTCATGCCAGCCACATGACCTTGGAGGTGTCTACAGACAATGCCGGCTCTTCGGCTTAGAAATGGAGATGAGCACCAACCCCCAGAGTCGGTCACGACTGGACTTAACGTCAGGGGAAACATTTACCTTACTAAGATTTCGAGAAGTATAAGTAAGAGGGAACCACAGGAACTTCCATATATTAAAAAATGTACCTCTTGGGACTACATCTTCCCCATATCTTCATCCAGTTTGGGCAATGGCCATGCTGAAAGGAGGATTCCTGGAACTGTCGTTGAAAAAGGCAATGTTTCAAATTTCTATGAATCTCACATTGATAATAGTAGGAAAATATGGGCTGAATCATTTCCTGTATCTTACGCTTTGTCACACGTCCACCTGACATGATAAAATAAACCTTCTTGGTCTTCACACTTCTAACAGAAATTACTACATCTTTTATACATTTTTGCTAATTTTGCTGGGGTTACGTACCAGTGGTATATCATTTTGTAGTAAAGTACTCTTATCACGTAGGATAACATAAATTTAAATCCTTCCCACCATCTTTTCTCCTGTTTTCTAATTCTATCTTATTTTGCCCATTTTACCATAGAGTCCTTAATTTGTTCATCTTCCATTTCAAGCCTCAATAATAATTTATACATTTTGCCAATCAGCTTTTTCTCATTTGTACATACCTATATTTCAAATTCTGTTTTCATATTTTTCAAACCCATATACGTTTTTGTTTATATTATGCCTTTCCTTTAACTGTCTGTAATGGTGCCATTGTATATTTAAACCATCCATATTTAATTCGTTTTGCATTTTAAATCAGTATTGGCAATTTTCAAACAGTAATAAATCATAATATGTTAACAGTAATAATATCACAATATTAACAATTTCTCCCCTTTGCCTTTATTTTATGAAAGGCTTCCTGCCCAGAGATCTATAATTGTAATTTTTGGCACAGTCTGGCCATGTAGTTTGGGCAATTATTTTATGCAAAAGTACAGTAGAGTCTCACTTATCCAACATAATTGGGCCGGCAGAACATTGGATAAGCGAATATGTTGGGTAATAAGGAGGTATTAAGGAAAAGCGTATTAAACATCAAATTGGCATCAAAACATGTTATGCAACAAATTTGACAGAAAAAGTAGTTCAATATGCAGTAATGCTATGTTGTAATTACTGTATTTACGAATTTAGCACCAAAATAACACGATGTATTGAAAACATTGACTACAAAAATGCGTTGGATAATCCAGAACGTTGGATAAGCGAGTGTTGGATAAGTGAGACTCTACTGTACATGCATTGTAAAAATACCACACATAAACATATTAAAATATATTTCTGCAAAAGAGCCATCTTGGATTAAACAAAACACACAGGAGGCTGTTTAGAAAACCTGGGTGAAAACTGCATAGATATAGTCACTTTGTCCATAATGAGGAGAAAAATGTGGAAGTTGTCCTCAATTGTGAAAATTGTATAGTCAAATATCAACAGCTCTGTTGCAAACCGCCTCCCGATTAATGGTATGAGTAGATACAGAGGCAGGAACAACTGGTAAATCCCAAGGAGTTATATTATGAGATTTTGCACCTCTTTAGACTAAACTGGAAGAGCCTTGTGTTGGATTGGACTGGAATGGGCAACTATTGAATTTCAATAATATCCCCAAGGAATATAATTTATTTCCCTGTTTCCCTTTCATCTGACCAAGATTTTGCCCTTGGTATATGTCAGCAGAAACTGCATGTAATAAGATACCAATTGTAGCAAAGAGTTGCATACTTTGACAGATGCTTTACATGCAGGTGGAGCTGTGCGGTGCTGAGAAATTCTTTGATATGCTAAAGGAGGCAAATGGAAGCATTGAAATGAGTGGAGAAATTGCAGGCACAGTTCCCAGAATCATAGCTCAAGCTTAGCACTAAGCACTCCCAGTATTTATGTCAGCTTCATGTTCACTCAGAAAGTGGTGGAGCAAAAATAACTGCACAAGTTATCTCTTGATTTGCAGCTGCTCTGACAATTCATCTGGAGCTGTTGTGGATAATACATTAATCTTGCACAGCTGTTCTTCAAGAACTGTGGGAATACTTCAGGAGGTGGCTTTGCTTTAGCACAACTCCAGCCATGGCAAGGTCTTGGGACTAATGCTCCAATTTTCTCTTGTTGATAACAGGTATTGTGGAAGATTGCAAAATGCCTCCATCACAAAGGTGGAAATTGGGTTTGAATTTTCATCTTTCTAACAATGAGATTGCTGAGGCCTTGCTGCATGTGAAGCAAACCTTGTGTTCCTTTGCAATATCTACTTTCCAAAGAGGAACATCAATAAAATTTGGTGATGAATAAGGCATTTTCCTCAGTAGCATGAGAACATTTAAAGCAGAAGGTCAAACTAAAGGTTACAGTGACGCATTATCAATTTACTATAAATGATCCTAGATTATTCCAGTGCAAAGACAGGTTCCTATGGTGGGAAAAAAATTAAATCTCTTTATATTTGATCTTAAAAGAATTATTATTTCATAATATTCTCTACTATTTCTCTTTGTTACGGCCTACTAAAATGGCTGCCATTTAATCAATATAATGGGTGGAGCCTCCGGTGGCTCAGTGTGTTAAAGGGCTGAGCTGCTGAACTTGCAGACCGAAAGGTCCCAGGTTCAAATCCGGGGAGCGGCGTGAGTGGCCGCTGTTAGCTCCAGCTCCTGCCAACCTAGCAGTTCGAAAACATGCAAATGTGAGTAGATCAATAGGTACTGCTGTGGCGTGAAGGTAACAGCGCTCCATGCAGTCATGCCGGCCACATGACCTTGGAGGTGTCTACGGACAACAGGGGAAACCTTTACCTTTATATAGAGTAGATATAAAATTACAGTAGAGTCTCACTTATCCAACATAAACGGGCCGGCAGAATGTTGGATAAGCGAATATGTTGGATAGTAAGGCGGCACTAAGGAAAAGCCTATTAAACATCAAATTAGGTTATGATTTTACAAATGAAGCACCAAAACATCATGTTAGACAACACATTTGGCAGAAAAAGTAGTTCAATACGCAGTAATGCTATGTAGCAATTACTGTATTTATGAATTTAGCACCAAAATATCACGATATATTGAAAACATTGACTACAAAAATGTGTTGGATAATCCAGAACGTTGGATAAGCGAGTGTTGGATAAGTGGGACTCTACTGTACCCTCAAAACACTAATAATGTAAGTGAAATCATATTATTCACATATATATACAGAATTATTGCACAGAATCAAATCAAGTTTCACGTCAGCATTGTTATATTAAAATTGACCTAAGCTACCTGTCTCTGTAATATGGAATGACTTCAGTCATGTATTATTCAGTTAGGATTCACTTAGTACACACATAACTGAATGCTTAATGTGGGATATCTTACGAACTAAGGTAACCAAATACTAAAATGAATATGAGGGTGAATCCATAAAGGGTGGGAAATTTGTGCCCTCCCACGTTTTTACCTGGGGCATCCAAACAACACCTCAGGTAAAAACGATTTCCTTCGGCACAAAGCAGGAAAACCCTGCTTTGTGCCAAAGTAATTTGACAACTGGAAAGACCTGGGTCTTTCCAGCTGTGTGGACTGGGCCCAATCCACACAGTTGTCTTGGGATTTTTGGGCTCCTGGAGTCCAAAAACCCCAAGACAGCCCCCACTCCCTCCTGAAGCCCTCCCAAAAGCTTTAAAAAGAAAAAATAACTTACTTGGCTGGCATTTCCCTGCTGCTGGCCCTATCCTGGCACATAGAAATGATGCGCCAGGAAAAGGGGGACAGGAGTGATTTTTTTTCACACACACCCCTTCTCCTGGTGCATCATTTCTACAGGACCGGCAGCAAGAAAATGCCAACTGGGTAAGTTAGTTTTTCTTTTTAAGGCTCTTCTGGGGGGTTTTCTTTTGTGTCCGGGTGCCCTGCTGGGAGGTCCAGTAGGAGCCTATGGACACCCCGCAGAAAAGCACAAGCTTTCTGGGGCATGTGCAGACTGTAATGCGGGCCCGATCGGGTTTTTTAAACCCAGTTGGATGTGAATTAAAGTCCTGTCTGGAATCACCCTGTGTGCCTTCTAATAGGATTACATTGATATGGGACCATTTAAGGGACCAGTCATGTCCAAATCTGTTCATTAGATATGAGAGCTGTAAGGTTAACTGGCCCCATACAGATCCCTTCAGGAGAAGTTTTGTTTCTGCGATAGTTTTCAGGCAAGTAAGAAACACATAGATAAACCCTGTTGTTCCTGAATATCTCTACACCAGTGAGAGAAGACAATGCCCCTCGTGGAGTGAATCCATTGCTGCAAAATGATTGATTTTTACCTTGAATGCTGATGCTGTTTGAACACACATTGGGTTTGAAGTGAAAGCACTTCTTTTAGATGCCTAAGGGTTTTAATGTACTGTATATACTTGAGTATAAGCCTAGTTTTTAGCCCTTTTTTTAGGACTGAAAAAAACCACCTCAGCTTATACTCGGGTGAGGGTCCTGGTGGGCTTATATTCAGGTCGGCTTATAGTCAAGTATATATGTTATATTTATTATTTTTCTCTATTATTATTGGTATTGTTACATTTATTATTTTACTCTATTATTGTTGTTACTTTTACATTTATTTTACTCTATTTTTATTATTATTAATACATTTATTATTTTACTGCATTTATTATTATTATTACATTTATTATTTCACTCTATGATTATTAAAAGGATACATAAGCACATTTACATTGAAGAAGATGAAAATAATGATTTAATCAGAGTTGAACAGTCATATCTTAAATTACAGTTTGATGTAAAGATTCAAAAACATTTAAACTACTGATGCCTCAATGTAATTTTATTGGTATCCCGGCTTATACTGGAGTCAATGTTTTTCCAGTTTTTGTGTTAAAATTATGTGCCTCGACTTATATTCGTGTCGGCTTATACTCAAATATATACGGCAATTTTTTAAAAAAAACCTTTTCGCTCCACGGTTTCTAAAATTATAGCTTTTTGAAATGTGTAACTTGTGACCAGAACTGGATTTGGGGTGGAATCAAGGGTGGAGAGGTTGGATGGTGTAACAGGTTGGTAGGTGGTTTCTAAGTCAAGAAAGCATGGTGCCACCATTTGTATTTTATTTTTACATTCTGTGTGTGTGTGTGTGTGTGTGTATGTAGATATCTGTGTATTCAAAAACTGTAAGTCTTGTAGGGTTCCTGAAATGAAGCTGTCCCTTTCAGAACTAAAATTCAGTGTATGTATGGGTGGAAGATGTTCAAAGTCCATGGGTTCAGGTGTCATGCTCACCTGGAAAGCATGGTGTTGACTTTTTTTAAAGATCACTACATGTATATATGTAGGTCTCTGTATAGTCAATTCTCTGAAGTGGAGCTTTCCAAACTCTGTGTTGTGACACCTTAGCACAAATGTACAGTAGAGTCTCACTTATCCAACATAAACGGGCCGGCAGAACGTTGGATAAGCGAATATGTTGGATAATAAGGAGGGATTAAGAAAAAAGCCTTTTTAAACATCAAAATAGGTTATGATTTTACAAATTAAGCACCCAAACATCATGTTAGACAACAAATTTGACAGAAAAAGTAGTTCATTACACATTATGTAGTAATGTAGCTATGTAGTAATGACTGTATTTATGAATTTAGCACCAAAATATCACAATGCATTGAAAACATTGACTACAAATATGCATTGGATAATCCAGAACGTTGGATAAGTGAGACTCTACTGTAATGAGAAATCTCTGAATCTATGTGAAATAAGCAATAAATCATATATCTTAATAAATATAAATGGAAGGTTTGCATGAGATATGTTGTATCCCCATATATTTTGTTACTACAGTTTATGTATGTGTCTGTATCGCTTATAATGTGTTGGTTTCATTTTTGGTTTGCTAGTAAAACTGTCGCAAAATCACGCATATCTAAAAGTGTGTCACCAACATGACATTTTTGGAAAGCTGCGATCTGGAGGGTGACTCTGTTTCAGAAACCCTATGAGCTTTTGGTTATTCAAATATGGTGAACACAGAGCAGGGCTTTCTTGGTAGAAAGCTATCATTGATGGAACTCTAAATGAAGTCTGCATTATTTCATATGATTTTTGGTCCTATTATAACTGTCTATATTTTAAGGTGGCACAGTGTGTTAAAGCTGCTGAACTTGCAGACTGAAAGGTCCCAGGTTCAAATCCCGGGAGCGGAATGAGCGCCCGCTATTAGCCCCAGCTCTTGCCAACCTAGCAGTTTGAAAACATGCAAATGTGAGTAGATCAATAGGTACTGCTCCAGCGGGAAGGTAACGGTGCTCCATGCAGTCATGCCGGCCACATGACCTTGGAGATGTCTATGGACAACGCCGGTTCTTCGGCTTAGAAATGGAGATGAGCACCAACCCCCAGAGTGGGTCACGACTGGACTTAACGTCAGGGGAAACCTTTACCTTTTACCTATATTTTAAAACTGTTGTTTAAACTACTTTTCTTGCAATCTTCATATGGCCTTTAGTCCTTGACTGTTTAAATTGTGCATTTTAAAATTAATTTTAATTTATTTGCTTTTTAAAAACTTTGGTCTGCTAAAATGTTATTAAAAGTACTTTAAACTAATCAAGGAAGCACTCATCTGAAATTCATTTTACAGGTGGAACTATTCTTGCTTCCCTTCCTCCAAAGTAACAGCAGTATCAAACTCTTACTAATCCTGCACATCTCATTCCTCCCACATCCATGCTGTATAAACAGTCTCTGACTCTTTAAATCTATTGAGCACAAACAATAATGAGACAGTTGACTGTGCACAGGTGTGGGTACACTTCCATAGCAATGCAGGATAGAGCAAAGGGAAGGAACTCAACACAACACTCAGGCGCTCTGGAAAGAAAAGAGTTGCTTTGTTCACAGCTGTAGGCAGCTGTCTTCATAGTAAAACAGGGATCTAGTATTGTACACAAAGAAAGTTCACTTCCAAGAGCACTTACTGGGTCTGTGGTTGGGAAGAGTAAAAGTGTGGTGGAGGACTCCTATGCAATTGGTTTTATACATTACCCTTGGAAACTATTTTGAAAGAGTAGGACCGATCCTTCTTCAATTGTCTATATATGGCAAAGGTGGACAACTGTGATAGACCAACTTTTACTTCACGGCAGCCTGACACACTGGATTGTTGTCTTGGAAGTGGTATCCATATATGACTTCTGGTTGGTGCGTCTAATTATTTTGGACATTGGGGTTGGAGATAGTTGATTTGCCACTCCTCTGAAACTAGAGGCCCTTCCAGACAGGCCCAAAAATATCGGGCCTGTTACTCTTTTATTAGAGGTGTAGAAATGACGCTCCAGGAGACAAATGACGCTCCAGGAGGTGGGGGGGGAGGAGCGATTTTCCTCCTTGGCCCCCCAACTCATCTCCTGGCACGTCATTTCTTCATGCCAGGAGGACTCCAGGGCTACCTTAATGGTGGCCAGGTAAGTTGTTTCGAATTTTAAGGCATTCTTTTGGGGAGCTTCTGGGTTTATGGGTGCCATCCCAGTAGTTACCGAGATGGCATCTAGACAACCTGCTCAGAAAATCCTGGGATGGGGGGCCCTTGTGAAAACCCACGCCGAAACAGATTTTTAAAACCTGCTTCGGCATGGTTTTTATCCCTGTCTGGAAGCGTCCCAGGTATCATTCTGCCTAATGTGAGATACTCCCAGAGACCTCCAGGAGCAGCACTTGAGGCTTTTGCCATGAAGGCATTTCTATGCTTTAAAAAATTTGGGGTTGTATGGTTTTGAGAGGCATGGGGGATTTTGGGGAACTGGAGGATGCATGTAGTCTACACACTTTCCCAACTCAAATTATGGGGAGTCTCCCATCTGATCTGGTTTTTGCTGAGGAAGCTCCGGTATATTAAGAAGCAGCAGTAGCAGCTGCTACACAGGAGTTGTTAGTCTTAATTATCATTTACATATTTAAATTACCCACTAAACTATTGTTTTTTTTTCCCCATAACAAAGAATTTCCAGCTACAACATGATTCCAGAATGCTTTCCCTTGCTAGGAAACAATAGTTTTGATGGGAGTGATTTATATCAGCCAAATGATGCTAGAAGAAAAATAAATTATCCCATCTTTCCCAGCTCCAAAGTCCCAGTTCTTGCCCTTTACCTAGTAGTCATTATTATTTTTGAAATGTGAGATATCTTAATTACACATGTAACACCTCACATCTAATGACATCTCAGTTTTTTTTGTTTTTTCCCCATCTTCTGTCAAGTGTTTAGTTATCCTCCAGCTTTCTCATAGAAAATGGCTTCAAGGCTAAACCTGGTTAATAGCTTCAAGGGAAATGTCAAGATTAACTAGAGTTCAGGACAGAACAAATAAAAGTTACCTTTTTGGATTGCACCTACTGGAATCCCCAGCATGTATAGGCATTGTGATTTTGGGAACCATGGCTCTGCTTAGTGATTTGACTTCAGGACTGAAAGCTTATAAAAGAAGGAGCAAAAACACAAGTCATGGCCTCATTGATTCTTCCTCAAAACAGGCCATTTTGTTATGAAAAATAACAAGACCAAGTATATTATTTCTGCCTGTATTTCTGTCCCAGATCCCTGTGGATTTGTAAATGGCTCAGTAGCCAATTTCCACAGTGTCTTACCCAGGAACATTAAGATTTATTTTCTGCTGCTTTTCATGTGGTTTTGGAATGTGAATTGTTCCTGCTAGCCACTGGTAACAACATATTTCAAAGGGCAATGCAGCGAATAAATGGCAGAAGTGAATGTTAAAAGATTAACTATCAACAATAATTCTGTTGCTACTGAGAGTGTGGCATCCATCCACAAGCACAAAAGCAGCATAAATGGGGATAAAAGGCAGGAGGTCTACATTTTCTGGTCCTGAACACGATTACTCATAAATTACAAAATCGAAGGCCTGGCTATCTATTACTGTAGTGCAGCACACAATTTCTGCCTGGCAGGCTATGTGGCATGAACCTGTGCACAGATTAAATTTTATTCTAGACTGATTATATCTGCTACATTTATCTGTTGGCATCTGGAGTCTCTGCCTCTATATAACATGTCTGTGTATTTGTGTGCCTTCAAATCACCTTTTGACTGATGACAACACCATTATTTTCATGGGGTTTTCATAGTTAAGGAATACTTCTCAGAGGTGATTTTCCAGTTTCTTCTTCTGAAATATACTCTAGTATTCACTGGTGATCTCCAAACTAACTACTGACTCAGTTTAGCTTCCAAGATCAGACAGGATCTGGTGCTTAGGGTATTTAGGCCCTTACACATAAAAGTTATAAGTAATATTCTCTCTCTCTCTCTCTCCCTCCCTCCCTCCCTCCCTCTCTCTCTTTTCATACCAGCTGTTGCTAGTCTTACTATGAAGTAACAAGAAAAAAGTTCATTTGGGGACCATTCTGTACCTTCAACCTGCATCCTTCTCTTTTGTCATTTTTATATCAGGATCAAAAATTACCAACAGTAGCGCAGTACTGGGATTTTAAAAAGCCAAGTTCTATCACATGGCGAGATTCTACTACAGTAAGAGTTACTAAAGCTTTATTATTAATAGAAATCTACCTGATGGGGATGCTCTAGTTGGAGATCTCGAATTGTGCACAGGATTGGACTTGATGGTAGACAGAGACCATTCCAGGTCTATGATTCTATGGTATGGGAGCTAGAAGTGGGACAAGTGGACGATTCATTTCCCAAGGTGTGTACATATACAAATTGGTACAGGTTGAATATTCTGAACTGCTTGGGATTAAAAGGTTTTTTTTAGTTTTTTAAAGAATATTTGCACATATGCATGGAATGAGATAACTTGGAGATAGGAACTAAGACTAGGTATGACATTCATTTATGTCAGAAGTTATTGTACGGGGTTGAATGAAAAGTAATGCCCCCACCTTCGTAACATCTCAACAGATGGCAGTACTGGTATGTGGCAGGTACTGGCTTATTCAGTAGACTCTCCTCTACAGTTCCATTTGGTGGGAAGCCTTGGCATTGAATGGTTGTGTTGTTAAAGTGCGAAGTATGGAACTCTACACAGACAGTCGGTCAATGTGACTTAAGCAACGTACAGTCATTGAATTCTTGACAGCAGAAGGTGTCACCCCAAAGGAGATTCATCAGAGAATGCAAGCTGTTTATGGTGATTATGTTGATGTGAGTACTGTGTGTCATTGGGTGAGCAAGTTTAAAGACGTTGCGATGGGAACATCTGACTTGTGTGACAAAAAAAGATTTGTGACAGCAACCACTGAGTTTCACAAGCAAAAGGTTGACAGATTGATTCAGGACGATTGTTGTATCACTCAGAGAGAAATTTCAAGCATAATCGGCATTTCACAAGAACACGTGGGTCACATTATTGCTTTGCTTGGCTATCAGAAGATCTGTGCATGATGGGTACTGTGAGACACTGGTTGCGGAAACAGAGTATTGACTTCTTCCATGACAGCTTCAGAAAACTTGTTCATCATTGACAGAAATGTATCCAGTTGTCTGGTGATTATGTGGAAAAGTGAATAGTGGTAGTTTAAGAGCACATTCTAAGGATTATTTCTATGTTTGATTTATTAAAATATTCCCATCCAAACCAAAATAACCAAAGGTGGAGGTATTCCTTTTCATTCAACCCTTGTATATAATATAAAAAGTTTGGATACATTGAACCTTCAGAAAACAAAATGTCACTATGGGTCATCTACACTTACCATGTAATTGAGTTTTTAAGCTAGCTTCAAAGAGTGTCAGCTATACTATGAAGTTAACTTCAAATTTCAGCGGCTATATTATGAATCAGCACACTTTAAGGAGTTTAAATAAACTTAAGCTGAGGGGTGGGGGGAGGTCAGAACAAGCCCCTGAATGCACTGCAGTATGTCGGTAATGTAAACCACGTCATATGGTAAATCAGCTCCACAGAACACAAAGCGCATTGTTGACACCTAACACACTGATGCACATTGTACAGCTCAGAATGAAGCCAGCTGACAAGGGCATGGCTGAGCAGCAGGTGGACAATTGACCTCCCTGGGACAGGTAACTGAAAACCTGTTCCAGGAGATCAATTGGCAATCTTGCCTGGAAATTGAGGGGAAAATGCATTCTTGTCAGCTATCAAGTTGTGGATACTGTAGATTCCAGAACTGGTTTGGAGCCACCTTCCATGGTTAATGTAATCACCATTCTGGCCTTGATCCTGTTCCAGAAATGGAAATTTAATAATATGCACAGTGATATTGGTTTCGGCCAAACTGGTTCCCAACTGATCTATGTGATCAGAACAGTCAAATATGTGGACAATTTTGGATTTCAAAATTCCAAGTAAGGGATGCTCGACTTGTAAGAGGATAATGTATTTTTTGTGGACTTCTGCATTCATTGTTGAGAAGGGGTGTTGGCAGTGCAACAACACTTAGCACTGAAAAGTCAAAAATTCCTCACAGTGGGCAATAGTAATAGGATTAGAAAGTTTAAATGATCCACAGAACCCCCTTCATTGCCCACCTAGGTAGGATGCTAGTTTTAAGAATCCAGAACATAGTGTGTGGCATATATTGCTACAGAGGAGAACAGCTAGGGAGTCCAGGAGGGACAGTCAAGAAGGTCTTACAGCCACTCCTTACCCATCAACTGCCTGTGGTGGTTGCTTCACTCTGTTTTTGGGTGGGGCCGGTTATGGTTACAGTTCACAAGGGACATAGTAAACCACATGTTTCTTGCTGGTTGCTTGGGAATGCCTAGACAAAGGTATTCTCAGAGACATATTAAAGCCCAGAGCATGTTAGATATATTTATGTTCCTGGGAAATTAACTCATCAACAGATAATGTTAGTCAATCAACCAGCAAGGCTGTATTTCGTTCAGGGGACAAATCATATGTTTCACTCATGTTATACCTTTATGATACATTATGCATAAATATTAAAATGGCACTTGTTAAATATTACAGAGTTTTAAAAATGTGCCCTTTTAAAAATGAGTTTTACTTTCTGTGCTATCACTGAATGGTTCAGGCCATCTACACATTTCTTTAAATAAGATCGTTTATGTTTAAATGAGTGTGTGTGTGTGTGTGTGTGTGTGTGTGTGTGTATATATATATACACACACACACATACAGTTACATATAGTGGTGTAGAGGGGTAAAGCCTTGTGACTTGAAGGTTGGGTTGCTGACCTGAAAGCTGCCAGGTTCGAATCCCACCCGGGGAGAGCGCAGATGAGCTCCCTCTATCAGCTCCAGCTCCATGCGGAGACATGAGAGAAGCCTCCCACAAGGATGGTAAAAACATCAAAACATCCGGGTGTCCCCTGGGCAACGTCCTTGCAGACGGCCAATTCTCTCACACCAGGAGCGATTCAGGTTGCTCCTGACATGAAAAAAAAGTATGGTGGGGGCGGGGGGAGGCAGACTGGTAGTGGGATGCTACTGCCTTGCTTGCCCCATGTGATTAAGCCCTTGGTGCCTCATATGCATGGAGAACTACATCATGTGCAGATCAGTGGAAGTGAAATGCACTGCACCTCTGCACCAATGCATTTTTGTAGTCAATGTTTTCAATATATCGTGATATTTTGGTGCTAAATTTGTAAATACAGTAATTACTACATAACATTACTGCGTATTGAACTACTTTTTCTGTCAAATTTGTTGCATAACATGATGTTTTGGTGCTTAATTTGTAAAATCATAACCTAATTTGATGCTTAATAGGCTTTTCCTTAATCCCTCCTTATTATCCAAGATATTCGCTTATCCAAGGTTCTGCTGGCCCATTTAGCTTAGATAAGTGAGACTCTCCTGTAACACAAAATAGTTTATTAGTGATCTCTGTGAAACTTCTAATCAAGATAGTGTTGTAGATGGATGGACTGCTCTCGGCCAGACAGGTTTTGTTCCTTCACTGGCACACACAATGGAATCCACTGTTTGAATATATCATATGAAATACAGAGTACAATATTGTTGTTCTTCCTTTTAATAATGAATAGTGTGACTGTTTAAGAAACAGTAGTTACTTCTAGGTATAACAATAAGAGTGGAAAATCCAAATGTTTGCCTTTCAACGCTTGAAAACAGTGTTCACAATAAATTCCATGATGCCATTGAGAGCTACTTCTCATATTACTCTTACTGACACAGTTCTTAAAATATGGCTGGAGAAGAAATCTATCAATACAAAAGGGAAAATGATTAAATTATAATCTGTCTCTCCTCAGAATAATGATTGGTGTTTGAATTTCATAAAATATATTTGATCTTAGTTTGTTCAAGGCTTATATCTAACACCTCATTGATCACAAAGTGAAGGATTTTTAAATAGCTTCCTAAATTCTGCAGGCTGTAGAATTCTGCAGGCCGAAGGTGATGGGATGTGTAGTGGAATCCAGATATGTTGAGATGCTTATTTTTAAGAATATCTGATTAGCAGTGTGGGTACGAAAAGTTATAAGCATTATGATTCCACTTTAACTGCCATGGCTACACCCTACATAATCCTGTGAAATGTAGACTGGGTCCCATTTCAGGTCTCAAGACAAAATTATGTTACCCATTCCTCCTAAAAACACCTGTGAACTGGAGATGGGTAAACGTGTCAGCTTTTGTTTCTTCCATACTGAGATTCAAGGTGACTCACATGTGGTCCAAAGGCTACACTTAAATCGACTCTAGTTTAACCCTTTCCCTTCTTTAAATCCCTTCCCTGCAACTTGTTTTTACTCATCGCATATGCAATTTTACTAAAATTATAAGATCTGAAAATTTCTTCAGTGAGAAAATATTTTTATTAAAGGAATATAATACTGGTGGTTAACAGAGGAATATTCTCTTTCTTTGATGACACATTAGTATTTTTCCATAAAGGCAGGTGAGACATAATCTGCCACATTAGCAACTCTCTCGTATTTCATTAGCAGATGAATAATAAAACTGAAATGTAGATGATACATTATATTACAGGTGCATAGTTAAAACTAAACGACAAATTAAAGGCTGCTGAAAGGCAATCATGTAAATAGAATGCCTACGTTCTTCTATATTGGATTGTTTGGATGGCATCAGGCATTGCTAAGCAACCATGCTTTTGCATCACACAATCAGAATAAATGTATTAGAGAACAGGATCAAGGCCATGCACAGATATAATAATAGTATGTGGATGCACAAAACAGTTCAAATACAGTTTACTGTGTAGCCCTGTGAATCCCTTTCTTGGTTGAGACAAAGGGAACATTAAAACTAAGCTTATGCTATAAGATATATTGTGTGTCAAAGTACTAAGGTTATCATATCAAAAACCAGTTGATTCTTAGCAGGGTTTGCCTACCAGCTTATTTATCTGACTTTTTTTTTTCTTTTCTGGACTGGATATGGCCCTGAGATAGAAAAACCCCTATGATTTCTGTATTGGGTATTCAGTTGTCTAGAGCTTTGTACAAATAAATAGATGAATTGTGTTTGATTTGTTCGTATATTTAGCAGATCAGGTGATTGGCTCATTTAATGTAGAATTTTTTCAACATAATACTGCAGCTGGAGACACGGGTCTGTAATGTTCTCCTGCCTGATTCTTTTAACCAGCAAGTCCATTAGACAGAGAAAATGCCTCCAGCAGATGCTGGAGAACAAGAATGGCACCACCCCAAAACCAATCATCCTGAGGTCAAAGACATCCCTTTCTCCAAGAGCTATGTGTTCCATGTATCCTGGAGAAATTTCACGCTAAGCTATTATAGCACACCATTCTACTTTAGCTGCCATGATTCCATCTATGGTATATTATCCTATGGAATTTTCAGCTTAGAGAAATGTATTTAGACTTTTCAGCCAGACAGCTTGAGTGACTCCCAAACTACAAACCCCAGGATTCTCACAAGAGGTATTCCTGGCAATCACTATGGAATTATAGTTATAATTCTGTCACATTAAATTACCTTTATTCTGGATCCTATGATGTAGCCTATCACCCATAACTATGTTTACCATTGCCATTCTACTTTTTCATGGGATTAGGGAGGGAGTGCAGCAGGTTAAATCGCTGAGTTGCTGAACTTGTTGACCGAAAGGTCGGCGATTCGAATCCAGGGAGAGGAGTGAGCTCCCGCTCTTAGCCCCAGCTTCTGCCAACCTAGCAGCTCAAAAACATGCAAATGTGAGTAGATCAATAGATACCGCTCTGGCAGGAAGGTAACGGCGCACCATGCAGTCATGCTGGCCACATGACCTTGGAGGTGTCTATGGACAACACCAGCTCTTCGGCTTAGAAATGGAGATGAGCACCAACCCGCACAGTTGGCCACGACTAGACTTAATGTCAGGGGGAAACTTTTACCTTTAACCTAAAGAGGGAGACATATAACCCTTTGCTGCAGGCAAAGGATTGAATAGTAATGTAATAAAACATAACTAAGAGCCATGGAATAAACAGGACTTTTCAGCCATAGAAGACTCTCGAATCACTGAGCAATACATATACGTAGGTAAAAGTAAAGGTTTCCCCTGACGTTAAGTCCAGTTGTGACCAACTCTGGGAGTTGGTGCTCATCTCCATTTCTAAGCCGAAGAGCCGGCCTTGTCTGTAGACACCTCCAAGGTCATGTGGCATGACTGCATGGAGCGCCATTACCTTCCCGCCAGAGCAGTACCTATTGATCTACTCACATTGGCATGTTTTCGAACTGCTAGGTTGGCAGGAGCTGGGGCTAACAGCGGGTGCTCATTCCGCTCCCGGGATTTGAACCTGGGACCTTTTGGTCCGCAAGTTCAGCAGCTCAGCGCTTTAACGCACTGTGCCACCATATCTTTGTAGAAATATCCAGCACAATCTTCAAAGGTCTGTCTAGACAGGGATACATATTTCTTAAGCAGAAACTCCCTGTGTTTGCATTGTTCATCTGACACACCAGTTAGAAATGTGCCAGTTGGCCAAATAATCACTACATGGTAACTGCATGTTCATGTACCTGGTTACTAAAGACAGCTCATCATGCTGTAGCCACTTTAAATTTCAGTAGGATTGGTTGACAGGAGACCGAGATAACAACTTCAATGGCTAATGCAAGTGTGTAATAAAACCAATGATTCATGTGGCAATCTTCAACCCACCCGACATCCAGAGCAATAATATATTCTTAAAGTAAATATGCACAGCCATGTGCAACCTATTATATCAAGAACAGAATGGAGGTGGGGAAGAAATGATAACATGATGAAAAGAGAGCGAGAGAGCAGTGTAGCATTAAATAAATCAGGAGGAGATGCACTTGAACGATACAAAGCACTAAGATAGGATTTCCAGTGGTATTTACGTTGTGCAAGTATATGCCTTTATGATCGACTAAAGACCAAAATAAATCTAGCCTAGCCACCTCTTAATCTTGAGTAAGATGATGGGAACTATAGTTCAATGTATTCTAGAGAGCAGCAGCAGGAGGGTCGAATGCACTGATTTGCATGAAAGGTATATATTTAGCTCTGAAAAGTCACTCAGTAAGCAGTGATTTTCTCTTTCAATAATCAGAAAATTACTTGTGGAATATGACTTGGACAATGGACACAGCTGACATGCACTACTTTTTTATTTGTGGTTGGCCAGTTATTTTCAACTGATGCAGCCCTTTGGGATAAGATTTGGCCAAGGCAAATACATTCAAATAAAATATCTACTGCTTTACATATTATTGTTAGCAAAAAGAGCAAACTACTAGCAAAGGAGAGTGCATTTTATTAAGTGCTGCTAAACAAAGTAAAAAAAAATTCTGATGAAAAGGAAGAGGCTCACAGAATGCTTGATCATGGAAAATGTTCATGACCCAGCTTTACCTCTCTTGCAGGAGATCAGCATTTGATAATATAGGTATACTTGAGTTAACAAAGTAGATGTGTTCCTGGCAGGGCTGTAGTCGGGGGGGGGGGGGGGGGCTAGCGGTTCAACACACACACACACACACCCGAAACTTTTCAGATTTTAACTACTCTTCATGATTTGCTAAAAAAAGAATTTCCACCATCACCACCATTTTTTTCTTCTTCTGGCTATGGCCCTGGTTCCTGAGCATTACTTCTTGAACAGAAAGTTTGGCAGCAGAGGCAGAAGCAATACACAAAGACTAGGAGACGTTCCTAGGCTAAAGAAAACAAGAGCAGTTCAAGATATTTCAGTAAAGTGTTTATTAAAAACTAAAAATAGGCACATACAAAACAAGCAGGTAAGAGCAATCTTGCCTATGAAAACTGTCTCGAATCTTAAAGAGACTGTGTTGTTGAAGGCTTTCATGACCAGAATCACTAGCTTGGTGTGAGTTTTCCGGGCTGTATAGCCATGTTCCAGAAGCATTCTATCCTGACGTTTCACCCACATCTATGGCAGGCATCCTCAGAGGTTGTGAGGTCTGTTGGAAACTAAGCAATTGAGATTTATGTATCTGTGGAATGTCCAGGGTGGGAGAAAGACCTCTTGTCTGTTTGACTCTGACTCTGTAAAACTACAAGTCCATAGTTCAATAGCATTGAGCTATAACTGTGTCAATCTGCATTAATTCTACAGTGTAGATGTACCACCAGTCATCCTCAGTCAAACGTTGTTTATTGCATTCTTTATTGCAAGCATACTGCTTCAGCCTGAGGGGGGAAAATGTCTGTGTTTAGCTATACAAAACACAAGGAGGAAAAGGGGAGTCTGGACAGATATAGGTAAAGGTAAAGGTTTTCCCCTGACATTAAGTCTAGTCGTGTCTGACTCTGGGGGTTGGTGCTTATCTTCATTTCTAAGTTGAAGAACTGGCGTTGTCCGTAGACACCTCCAAGGTCATGTGGTTGGCATGACTGCATGGAGCGTTGTTACCTTCCCGCCAGAGTGGTACCTATCATTCTACTCACATTTGAATGTTTTTGAACTGTTAGGTTAGCAGAAGCTGGAGCTAACAGTGGGAGCTCACTCCGCTCCCAGGATTTGAACCGCCAACCTTTTGGTCAGTAAATTCAGCAGCTCAGAGGTTTAATCTGCTGCGCCATCAGGGGCTCTGGACAGATATAAAATACCTTTTTAAAAAGAACTTTTACCGTTGGAGGCATTAAATGAGGCATTCCTGGACTTGTATTCTTACCCTCAGCCAACTCAGTTTTCAGTATGCTTTAACGATAAAACCGTATTTGTTCAGCCTGTTTTATTGACACACCACAATGGAAACAGTAAAGCAAAACAACAAAGCAAAAGTGCCAGAAGACTCAAGTTTGTCCTAAAACAAGGCATGTGAACAACTTCAAAAAGGAGAGTTGCGTGGAGAAGTCTTCAGAGTTCTTCCCTGTAAACTGCTGAGTGGGATTTCATTAAGATGTAAAAGACGTTTTATTTTTAATCCAGGGGGAGGCACCTCTGCATTGTGAATTCAAGCCAGTTTCAAAGCAGTTTTGTCGCCAGGGCCTAAACAATTCTGGGAACTGCCGTTTTGTGGGATTCTTTGTTCAAGCTCAATAACTCCCACACAAAATGAATGTTTCCAAGGTCTCTGGGTTGGGAACCCTTCCCAACAAATTCAGTCCTGCTACTATAAGAATGGGTGATGGAAGCTTGTGATATTTTTACTTAGGGCGAGTTAGAAGAAAACATGAACTGCCACAGCACTCCTTATTTTTCCAGAAATCTCTGCACTGAAAAGGTCCTCCCGCAAGCATCCCATGCACAATTATATTTATTTATAGAATGCACATACTGACAATGTGAAGACAGTAACTACAGTTACATCTGTCTTTTTTATACTTGATGTCTCTTTGTGTGTACTCTCTTTTATCTTTCTAGTTTGGAAAGAATATCAGATAAGAAGTGTTCACTGCTTCTGAAGGCTGCAGCAAATCCTGGCTAGGAGAACTACAATTCATTGTTGCCAGTGTACTCCTTGGAGGAAAAGAGGGAGCATAGATAGAGGAAAAAATAGCTTTAATTTCAAAGTGTTTGCCTGTTTCGCTGCCTGGTTTTGTATTTCACATCATTTTTGGCATTTACTGAAGTGGTCCTCTGAATGCACCCTTTTTTCATCCTGTAAGATGTTTTCTAAATGATTCTGAGCTGAAAAGTAGGAATGAAATAAAACAAAAAAATATCCTTTTAAATAAAGTATGTCATGCAAATCTTGAAGACTGCTTGAACAGCTGGCAGCTTGACAGGGATCCGCCTAGAGCGTTTTTATTTTCTCCTGATGGATGAGTGGTCTTGTGCAGCCCCCAAGGCTCAGTTCTGTCATAGATATTCTTCAATATCAACACTGGCTGAAAGTCTTGGGACAATCACTCTCTCTTTGACTTGGACCGATTTGATTTTCAGGCTTGTGAAGATAAAGTGTGCAGGACGACAGCCTTATGTTTGACTTTGAGCTCACTACATGTCAGTAATAAAATAAAGAATACAATAAAAGTTCTCAATGCACATCTTTCCCCAAAAGCAATATGCTCCGCTACACATTTATCCTCCAGATTTTCCTTTCTGAATTCGATGGCAAATATTTTTAACTCATTATTTGACTGCATGTACATTCTTGGATGCTCCCAAAGCATCTTTTAATTGAAGAAGAAGCTTTTATTGATTTGATAATCAATAACAGTTGGAGCTCCCAGTGGCACAGTGAGTTAAACTGCTGAGCTGCTGAACTTGCTGACCGAAAGGTCAGCAGTTCAAATCCTTGGGATGGGGTGAGCTCCCGCTGTTAGCTCCAGCTTCTGTCAACCTAGCCATTTGAAAACATGCAAATGTGAGTAGATCAATAGGTATCGCTGTGGTGAGATGAGCACCAATCTCAAGTTGAACTCAACTAGACTTAATGTCAAGTGGAAACCTTAGCCTTTTTATATATTTGCTAACCTGTATTCTATGTGCTCCATGTAGTCATTCCGGCCACATGAACTAGGAAATGCCTATGGACAACTCCGGCTTAGAAATGGAGATGAGCACCAACCCCCAGAGTCAGACACAACTAGACTTAATGCCAGGGGAAAACTTTTACCTTAATAGTTGCTATAGCTGTATGTTGCAACACTTGAATTTTGGCAGGCAATGCTATTTACCAGTATTACTTGTAATAAAAATCCTAATTTATAAGCCTAATTTATTAAGATCCCAGTATTTATAGATAGCGCATTTCTAGATGTAGTTATGTTAAATCACGAACACAACCAAACACCAGTCCCCACATACCATTGGGCTGCAATGGAGGATCTAGAACAGTGGTTCCCAATCTTTGGGCCTCCAGGTATTTTGGACTTAAACTCCTAGAAATCCCAGCCAGCCTACCAGCTGTTAGGAACTGTGGGAGCTGAAGTCCAAAACACCCTGAGGCCCAAAGTTGGGAACTACTGATCTAGAAATATCTTCTTTAGGAATTTGCTAGCTCCTCAATACAACTTATGGTAATTCTCAAGAGAAGTATACCACAGAATCACCTGGAGAACCATCAAATTCCTAAGGAGACCATTTTCCCTTAGTGCAGGTAAGTGAAACCACAGATGTTGGTTCCATGGTTATGGGGATCTTACTGTAGTTTTCTGATGTATCAGCTTCCAAGGACACAGAACATCAGTGTATTCCAAGGGTCTATCATGTGTCCAGCCCATCCTGGTGCTTTTAGAGTAGCTCATCACTGTAGGGTTTTTGTGTGTGTGTGCGCGGGGGGGGGGGGGGGAGGTTGTTTATATTTAGATCTCAAGAGGCAGTACTGGACTTTGCTCCTTCCCATTGTGACAGAAACATCTCATATATCAGACAAACCTAACTTTCATAGAACTGAAATAGTTCACATAGTCCATCAAGAAGCTGTCCAGTCACTTTTTGAAAATGTGCCAAGGGGGGGGGGGGGGGGGGGACACAACATTCACCTGCCTGCAGAAGATAACACTTGTCAAGCTGCCTTCTTACTTTTCTTTTAATTGAAGAAGCTTTTATAAAGTGAAAGTTACTGGCACACTGTTCAGAAATCCAGATGTTGATTTTTACAAGTTACATTTGACAGTTGTCAGGCAGTGTTATTTTTGTATTGTACAAGGTGGTAGCTTAAAATACTAATTTATATCAAATAGATTGGCAGAGATAACATGTAGTGGCATATTTGGGTGCAGTTATCATTTGTCAGCTTCTACAACAGCCTCATCAGATGGGCAAAATTGCCCATCCTATGACACTTCCACTTCACTTGAGGCACTTGAGGAGAGACAGGTGGTTACAATTCCCCTCGTGGAATGAGGTGAGTGGGGAAGGTGGGCAATGCAGGGCATGGCGAGATGGGTTTTCCACGTTCCCTGCCAGACCTTGCCAGATTTATCACAATGCGTGGTGAATCTCAACCTTAATGTGATGAGGTCCTAATTGAAATGAAGAGGGGACACCATCTTATTTTTTGCCTCTGGTGGCAAAATATCTTCAGTTGGTCCTATTACATTATGTATGGTGCTTCATCTGTCAACTTCAGTAGTGGTCTGTTGAGGCAGCACCACTCAAGTGAATACTTTGTTCTGAGAAGGTCTGGAGCTCATCTGCATTCTTTATATTTCTGGTCAAGGAAGATTCTTTCTTGGCTCCATCCCTTTCCACAAAATGAGAAATCTTAAAGAGCCAATGTCCTGAATCCTGATGCTCTTTCTTCTCTCCAGAAGTGGGTACACTTCTGCCATTGACATACTAGCTGCCAGGCTCATGGATCCCTTAATTGAGGGCAGGTTGTTCTAGTGACTGAGCTTGGCCTAGGAGTTGTTAACATTGTTTGGACATAAGAAGTTCCAGCTGCACTGGGCTTTGACAGCATAGGGGGGTGTAAAGCCTTGCCAGTACAAAGGTGAGACTTGTACCCGACATTCTTCTTTTGGCACCACTGTCTCCCTAGCTTCTGAGCCTATGTCCAAGCTTCTCTCTGGCTCATGGATCATGACAAATGGAAAGCGTCAGAAGGGGTGAAGTGCAGCTGCACTTTCAAAAGCAACTTTATGCCTATAGGAAGACACAAAAGTAATTAGTGTTCCCTAGAATATTCTGTCGTTTGTTTAGTTTACTGATTCCTGATCTGTAGACTGATATTCTCAGCTCCAACTTCACTTGTGCTTTGTGTCACATCTTTAGCTTTGTGTCCTCTAAGGGTGCAGCTACATTGTAGGACAGGGTTGTGGCGCAGGCTGGAAAGCAAGCCAGCTGCAACAAATCACTCTGACCAAGAGGTCATGAGTTCGAGGCTAGCCCAGTGCCTGTGTCTTGTCTCTGTCTCTGTTCTGTGTCATGGCATTGAATGTTTGTCTTTATGTGTGCAATGTGATCCGCCCTGAGTCCCCTTCGGGGTGAGAAGGGCGGAATATAAATGCTGTAAATAAATAAATAAATAAATAAATAAATAAATAGAACTAATGCAGTTTGACACTACTTTAATGACCATGGCACAATGCTATTGAATTGTAAGATTTTGAAATCTCTTTCCTTCTCAACTAAAGAGGTCTGATGCCTCACTAAAGTACAACTCTGAGGATCCCATAGCATTGAGCCATGGAGGTGCAAGTAGTATCCAACTGCATTAATTTTACAGTGTAGATCAGAGGTTTTCAAACTTTTTCAGTCACTGAGCCCTTTTTGAAGCAAGAGTTTCTTTCTTGTGGAGCCCCAATAAATGTTTATATATTATATTAAATATTTTATATAATATATATATCGGATATGGGCAAACTTTTAAACTTAACAATATTTCAGTGGAAGATCCCCAGCGGCTATCCAGTCCAACCCCTAGCCTTTGTAGTAGTACCCTGTTTCCCCGAAAATAAGACAGTGTCTTATATTAATTTTTGCTCCCAAAGAGGCGCTAGGTCTTATTTTCAGGGGATGTCTTATTTTTCCACAAAGAAGAATTCACGTTTATGGTTGAATTTTTTAAAAATGAAAATGTATTCTCTACTGTACAGTAGTTGTCATCACAAACCAGCATAACCAAACTGTGAATCCTTTCAAGAATTTCTATATTATATTTTATTGCTATACTGTTTTTAAATTACTGTTTTAAATTTCTGTTCGTATGTAAATTTATGTTGTTGTTGGGCTTGTCCCTGTGTAAGCTGCCCTGAGTCCCTTCTGGGAGATGGAGGTGGGATACAAGAATAAAATTATTATATTATTATTATTATTATTGTTATTATTTCTTGTTACTACCTTTATTTCCATTTACAACAATCTATGGTATGTACATTTACCGATCCTGCATGCTTCCAAACAAAAACTTTTCTAGGTCTTACTTTCGGGGGAGGCCTTATATTTAGCAATTCAGCAAAACCTCTACTAGGTCTTATTTTCTGGGGATGTCTTATTTTCAGGGAAACAAGGTAGTAGTAGTAGTAGTAGTAATAGCAGAAAGCCCAGGCGCCATCAAGTTGAGTGGTGGGAGGGAATAGGGTTTTGGAATCAAGGAAGGTGGGAATGAAAGGATCTGGGCAGTAAGGAAGATGAGAAAAAAGCCTTTGGGGGCGAGGGAAGCAAGGAAAAAAGGCTTTTGGTGGCAAGGGGGCCAAGGGGCAAGGGCTTTCAGGAGGTTGGACTCTTCTAACTCTATTATTCTATTATTCCAGTAGCAAGAGAAGCTGAGGGAGGGGGATGAGGGAAACCTTGGAGGGGGAAGGAGGAGGAAGGATGAGGGAAAAAACAGCAGAACCCCTCAGTATGCTTCCGCTGGTGTAGCTGCACTCTTAGTCATGGAGCTGTAGTCAACAGACCATATCTTTTTCTATCTCTCATATATGTTGATAGTATTTTTCATAATCTACTACAATCTTTTGTGTTGTTTCCAAGCAGTCAGCAACTATGTTAAATCAAGGACTGACCCTAGTTTGGTTCAAAACATCCCAGGGTCAGTGGTTTGCAATCCAAAAACTCTCTGAACTGCTGGGCATTATAATTAAGCCTATTTTATCATCTGACAACTAATCATATATGAAAACAAATCCCACTGGAATGAAAAGATGCAGATGAGAGAAATAACATGCTAGTACAAATAGATGTATTTAATCACTTAAAGCTACACCTCTTCTAAGATATTAATACACATGTTTTCTAGGTTGATCCTGAGACTAAGAGATCAACAAAGGTTTTGTCAAGCACCTCATATGTCAACTGGAGATATTCTAGAGAGTGATATAATGCCTGTCTGGGCAGAAGAGGAAAACTGCAAAAACACACAGGCAGCAATCCACAGAGTCTGTTTTTGGCACACTCTCTGGCTCCCTCCCTAGATTGTTGTTATGAAAAGGTCGGTTAGGGCGAAACAGTTCATTTGAATTGGTCAAAAAGCTTGGAGGTGAGGAGTAGGCCAACTGGCAATCATCCCTACAATTCTATGATTTAATTTTTACTCTGAAATCCAACACAAACCTATCAATGGCTTACAATGGCTTGTGTAGAGAGAGTATTTCAATCCTTTGCACTGCCAGAAGGAGATAATTTTACAAATGTGGCTTCTTGGCAGGGAATCTATATTACTAATATATGCCAGAAAAAATGCTTTAATACCCTTTCTTGCTCCTGTGTCAGTTAATTGCAAAAATGTTGCTTTTAATATTAGCTATAAGCAATTTAGATGGGGAGGAGTAATGGAAAATTCACTTTAGTGAGTTAATAAATCACTTAATACTTAATATTTCTTTCCCACCAGAATTCAGTGAATCAATGGGATTTTCTTTCTGTTTCCCATCACAAAACCCCCATGTCATGTTTACATTAGAAGAGAATCCCCCTTTATAATCCAGAACAAATTATTTTGCTGTCAAACCCCCTCCTCTGCCAGATGTACTGTAATCTCCTTTTAGCTCTGTGGCATCTAATTCCAATTGCATTGCTGTATCAGATACCCATAATATAGCTGCTATTAAGATACTGCTCGGCAGCAAGATGAAGATCAACGTATGTAAATGAAAGATTATTGTGGCAAGCGTGGTAATTTCTTCATTGCAAAACATTCCAAGAAATATTTCTGGCACGATCCTTCCAACTAACCCTTCTTTTTTCTTGTTGATTTGAATAGACAGATTCATGAGATATGATACTGGTGTCTTTTCGAATGTCTTTTTTTGTGATAGGCAAGAAGAAGAATTGCAGACTGCACACTTGGGTTCCACTTTGGGTTAATCTCCAAAGTCTGTTGTCATACATAAATCACCCAAGCCAAATGCTTTACTTCGATACCTCAGCAGAAAATTCCCCAAGATTAAATTGCTGCTTGATGCACAATCGTCTGTTATGTATTACTCTTCATTACAGTGGGAAGTAAATTGCTTTGCAACAGGAAAACTACTTCTTGTCCCCTGATTTGTGATTTCCTGTGTGCCTCCAAGTTGACACTGATTTATTGTGATCTTTCATAGGGTTTTCTTGACAATATTTATTAAGGAGTGTGTAGGTGTGCACCATTGCCTTTCTCTGAAGTGGAGAGTGTGTGATTTGCCTAAAATCACCCAGTGGGTTTTCATAGCTGAGAAAAGGATGTGAACCTTTGTGTCTTGGAGTCCCAATACAACACACAAACCCTCCAGTATTTCGCACATGAAATTGCACTTAGAATTCAGTTTACAACAATAAAGTAAGGTGAGAAGAGAGCCCAAGGAAGACAAAGAAACCAGGAAATGTTTAAAGCAGATTAAAAAAAAAACAAGATCACAGAGGATTGTTTGAGACTGCAAATGTCAAATCAGACAGGTACAGGAGCCCCCAGTGATGCAATGGGTTAAACCCTTGTGCCGGCAGGACTGCTGACCAAAAGGTCAGCAGTTTGAATCCGGGGAGTGGGGTGAGCTCCTGTCTGTCAGCTCCAGCTGCTCATGTGAGGACATGAGAGAAGCCCCCCACAGGATGGTAAAACATCCGGGCATCCCCTGGGCGACGTCCTTGCAGACGGCCAATTTTCTCACACCAAAAGTGACTTGCAGTTTCTCAACTCACTCCTGAGACGAAAAAAAAATTGCAAGGTATGTACACTGACTTCTTTGGATTTGATTTTTAATATGGCATATTTTATCCTGTAGGTGGATATTTAAGGGGCACACATAAAAGATCTCCTATACCCTTGCGATTGGTGCCCATGGTTTCATCTACCTATATTCAATGAAAATTTTCTCCAGAAAATTCTATGCTGTGAACGGAGCAATGGATTCAAACAGCAGGAAAAGCGCTTCCATTTGTATATTAGGAGGAACTTTCTCATGGTATGAACTATTCAATAGTAGAATAAGCTGCCTCAAAATATGGTGGAATCTTCTTCTCTGGAGGTTTTAAAACTGAGCCTGGATGGCCATCTGTCACGTGTGTTTTGACTCCGTGTTCCTGTATGGCAGATGAATGGATTGGATGGTTCTTGTGCTCTCTTCCAAATCTATTTTTAATTGTGTCCAAAGCAACTTGAGAACATAGTGCAAGTTGCTTCTGGTACGAGAGAATTAGCCATCTACAGAGACGTTGCCCAGGGGACGCTCAGATGTGATTGCTGGGAGGCTTCTCTTGTGTCCCTGCAAGCTAGAGATGACAGAAAGAAGCTCACCCTGTCTCACAGATTCAAACCAGCAACCTTCAGGTCAGCAACCCAATCTTCAGGTCAGCAGTTCAACCGGCACAAAGGTTTAACCCATTGCGCCACCATGGCTACTTTCCAAATCTATGGTTCTATTATTCTGCCTGAAGGTACTTTAAAGTCACACTGGTAAATTCCTAATGAGGACACAACTCTAGGAACTTTCTATGTCCCAGTAGGTTGAAGCAAAAGAAACCTGCTGCCCCCTGTCCTACCTTGTGTATTCATCCTCATGAATAACTTGGCCTCCCATATTTCTCAGCTTATATGTCCAATTTTCATCTGTGAAATATTGGAGGATATGTGAGTGATAGAACCAAACCCTGCAGGATGGCAGATGATCATTCAAGCATCAGAGGAAAATGAAAACACTCCAGGGCGATCCCTGCCACCCAGATGGCTGTTTCAGATTTCTTAAAGAATCGCGTGATACCCTGTATCAGAAGAAGAGAAGGAGGGGGAGGAGAAGGAGGAGAAAGAAGACTATTTGCATTATTATTATTTCCACTCCAGTTTTCCACATAAAATCAACAGGGTGGCTCGCAGAAAGAAAAATATGATACTTTAAAGGAAAAACACATCAATAAATGCAAATGAATAATATGAAATATTTAAAAAGCGGGATCTTAAAACACAATGTTACGTTATTAATTTATCTCTGGTTATTCAGTCAACATACTCAGGGCAGCGAACATGGCTTTTCTTTCTTAAATCATTCTTTCAATGCTTTCTGAATTAGCAAGGCTGATAGTAGAGAATTCTCTAATCAGCATGGTAAGTGACTGGAGCCCCATCTACACTACTGTATAATGCAATTTGATATCGTGTAATATGGTCAGTATATACTCATATAATGTAAATCAATTTGTTCTGGTATGTTCTGGAGTTGTACTCCCCAAAATATAACTTAATTAAGTTCTGGTCCGAACCAGTGATTAGTTTTCAAAAATGTAAAACTCCGATCTGAACCAGTGATTAATTTATACTTTAAAACAGGAATAGTCATAGTCTGGCTTGTGGGTTTAGTGCAGCCCCCAGATTCTGGGACCTCTAAAGCCCTTACCAGTCTCCCAAATGTTTAAAAATGGTGCACTGTTTTCATCAAAGAGAGACGACATGAGCAATGAAGATCAGGGTGTGATTCCCAACTTGACTATGGAAACCCGCTGGGTGATCTTGGGCAAGTCACACACATTCAGACCCAGAAAACCCCATGGTTTAATGCACTGGTTCTCAACCTGGGGTCCCCAGATGTTTTTGGCCTACAACTCCCAGAACTCCAGGCCAGTTTACCAGCTGTTAGGATTTTTGAGAGTTGAACTCCAAAAACATCTGTGGACCCCAGGTTGAGGACCATTGGTATAATGGCTTTAGCGTTTTTTAAATGTTGTGAGTTGCTTTGGGTCCTGTTTCGGGAGAAAAGCAGGATATAAATAAAAATTGATTATTATCAGTCACAAATGATGAGAAGTCACCCAACAGCAATGACAATTTCCCCCAAATCATACTCTAAACTGTCTAAATGCAAGAAAATACCCCCATGCCCTCATAATTCCTTCAAAACACAAGCCCAAATGTCTCAGTTTTCATCTACAGTCATTCCAAAACTGGCAACAGGATATGAAATGATGGTCACCTCCTATTGCCATTTTAATAGGGATTGCCAAGAAAAATCGAGGTACTTCAATTGAGTGAGGCTGTGTGATTCATGGAGGCATTGAAGGAGAGAAAATTACCGTACATCTCTTCTTGTTGGCCGTAAAACATACAATCATAAGTTATATAATTAACAACTTGAAACCCTTTTGTTTTTGTTTTCTGCCTCCCAGTCGCTTACTACTTATGACGATCCTAAGGTGACCCTATCATAAGATTTGTTCAAAATTTGTTCAAATGGGTTTACCTTTGCATTCCTTTAATGCTGATAGTGTATGACATGCCCAAAATGGATTTCTATGACCAACTGGGGATTTGAACCATAGCATTCTCAATCATACTCCAACACTCAAATCACTTATATGTGCTTAAGCTTGTTAATTTTATCCAGAAAAACAATCTGTAAAATTAAAGACTCATGCAATGACTTACATGTACCACTAGATAGCAATATAAGATCCTCTAAGTCTCGGGTTTCTTACAACTCTGTTAGGCTGAAACCTTCAGATCCATCTGTGTCAAGGTTTTATTAAGATTTATAAGGCTCCTTCATCAAAAGTAATACAATTTTAAATTTTAATTCAGCATGTTAGATCACAGGCATATCCCAGGGGAATACAGGCTTCTAACATACACTTAGAGCGATGAAGCACAGAAATTAAATATGAACTGAAATACAGAGGGAATAGCTTTGCATTTGTCAAAAATGTTGTGTTATCATCTCATGAGTAGTCTGGAACTCTGTATTCTGATGAAAGTACAGCCAGGTCTGCTGAAATTACACCTCATGAACTTCCAGTCTCGAGTGTTTTTAATTCTATTTTGGCTCACCTCAAAGATACCAAATATTCCGTCAGCTATTATAAATTCACATAGTTACGTATTATTTTTTTAAGAAAGAGAGAGATAACTTTGTTCCAAATCCTTTCAAAATCTGTCTCCTGGAACAGTCAGGGGGCTCAAACTACAAGAGAATGTTTTGTTGCCTGTTCCCATTCTTATGGGGTTATTTTTTTATCAATGTGATATGTAAACATGATGTGTTTGGACATGTAAAAAAAATTGCATGAGCTCCAGGTTCAAATTGAATGTCTTTATTAAAAATCAAAAGCATGGAGAGAGAAAAAAAGAGTTATGCTGGGACATTTTGTCAGCAGTTTAATATGGTAGCAATATACCACTTTACAAGAAAAAAAAATAGTAGTTTGTGGCTTGGAAGGGAATGGCAGCAAAACACTGACAATTTAACTGAGCTTGTCAAATATGTCCCTTTGTATGGATACACACGCAGCAATGTACGTAGTGAAATAAAATACAAAAGCCAAAATAAATGTTGCATTGATAAAAAAAAAACTGATAGTGTTGGAAACTACTGGTGACATATGTATTGGTTAAAGTACAAGATACGATCTGCTACAAAAAGTTGTTCAATTCAGTATTTTAAGCATTTTCTATGCAGAATGCTGTTTATTCCCCCAAAGGTAAGGATGCAATCCTTACCGTCACAAAATTATGTTATGGCATTATGCTGTTTTTCATTGTCAGAGCATGACTTCCCTTTTAGGTCATTAATAGTAGAATGTCAATTGCTGTTATAGTATTTTTTTGTAATTTATTTGTATTAGTTTATTAAATTATCACTATGGATTTCTATAATATTACACAGTATAATAATCATTTGCATTATTTACTGTGTTGCCTTGGATGATTTATTTAAAATAAATAAATACATAAATACAAATACAAAAAAAAATTGTCTCCTGGCATAGTTAGGCCAAATTTACACTGACAATTTAATGCAATTGCAAATGGGTATTGATGGGTGGTTCTACACTGCCATTTAATGGCATAAGCCTAATGCATCCACACATCACATGCAGGCTGATGCAATTTAGCCCAAGCTAAGCAACTTAATGTGATTGCACCCCAGGCTAAAAAACACACAGGAGAAAGTCCAAATCCTGCAGCAGAATGGTTTCTAGACCAAATCTGTTGCACCCCAAGGCAGCGTGAGCACTCGAAAACCAGACAGGAGTCAATATAACATATAATATCTTTATTAAAGCAAATATAAATCCAGATGAAAATAGGTATAGAGTTTGAGGAGGAAATAGTTCTTTTAGGAAAGTCAATGATTAGTCCAATAAGATGAAAGAAAAGGTCCAATATTATAATCCGAAGTCCAGAGGGCAAAAGTTCACTCCAAAGCAGTTAGAATGTTCTTGAGTTGAAACAAGGAAACAAGGCTGGAAATAGCAAAGTTCGAATCCACTAGAATACTTCTTAGCAAACAGGCAGGAACATAGATGAAGCTGAGGCAAGGCTTGGATCAGGAACAAGGCAAGAACTAGGTAGAAGTCCGGGTCTACTCGAGAGTCGCAGCATGGCACGGCCTGACGGAACTGAAAACTCGGCTTGGAAACAAACAGGAGCTGGAGTCGGGAAAACCTCCCTCAAGGAAGAGCAAAGTTGACACCGCAAAGAAGCCACTGAGCAAAACACCTTTATGGATCCTAAACTGAATCCCAAGTAGGGAGAGCAATACTCCCAAAAACTTCCCATGGGAACTCTAACCATTATCCCCTCGGGATGCCAGACGCCCAGAAATTGACTTTTCTCTACATAAATCTACATCTCTAATTTATGATAATTATTGTACTAGGTCCACTAAAGTTTAACTCAACCATGTGCAAGTTCCATGGCTCTAGAACAATGCTTTTCCAGGTATCTATAGTTGGGGACTGGAGGGGGGTTTTTTTGGCAAAAAAGTTAAGGAGCACAGATAATAGAAAAACTATATTGAAATTTCAATTCATTGGATAACATAGAGAGTGCTTAAAGATGACATATTTTGTTGGCTGCAGGTACTTGTCCAGTGGACACGAGAGCCATACTGCATTGACTAAATGTTTATATACAATCTTGCTGTAAAGTGCATAAACTCTGAAGATAATAATGTAAGCCTACTGAGAGCTGAAAGTGCCTAACAGCACCAGTTTCTGGTCATTATAATGCTATGTTGACAGAGGCAACATTAGTTTCAATAGATTTCACTATAACAGCATTTTGGAAATAAGACTTTTTGTCACTTCTGTAATTTGATTCTAAGAAAGCTTTTCCGGAGCTCCTAAATTAGCCTCTTTCACTTCCGTACAGGTGAAACTGAACACATTGTTAGAAAATCAATTAAACATCATAATCATGGCAGGTCACTGTAGGTTGCTATGATTTAACCACCAACAATTTTGAATGTTCAAAAGTTCAAGTTGCTTTTAAAATGGTAGTAAGAAAAGTCATTCCTGGTGTGAGTGGTTTTTAAAAAAAGTAAAAGTCACATAGTTCCATTTGTTTTAAACTTTTAAATATGCTTTCAGCTTTCCTTTTGTTTGCTTTTTAATGCACCGTAACTCGCCACTGGTTAAAGTTGGCAGTATGCCTTGGATCCAGCCTTACTAAAGGCACAATTCATTTATTTCCAGACAGACTTTTAACCACCCCACTCTATTCAGACAAATGTCATTAAATATTTTGGACTCAAAAGGACTTTGTAAAAATTTCTTCTTATTCAGAGGCTTTTACAACTGAGGTATACCTATACATGCATATATGTATTAACATAAGCAGACATAACACCAAACAACTAAAAATAGCATTGTCTAAAAACCTATTATGAAAGACCACCTTCTGCTCCATTCTTTATCCTTTTTATAAACCTCCAAACAAGCTTCAAAGACACATATTCCATGTTAGGTTCAATTTTTATATTAAAATATTACTTGGTTGACTCCAAAATATCCATTCATTTTCTCACTTTGAAATAATTTTTCTGTTTTCTTGTTAACATTGAAGAAGAGTAAAAAATTATGGCTCGTAGTTTCCAAAGGTATGGACATTTTTGTTTTAGTTCAAGATTGGAAAATGTATTTGAACTCTCTGACTATGTTTTATACAAAGGCTTTTGATATGGATTTATTTATTTGCTGATTTGTATGACAATGTTGTATCTCTTATTAACTCCCCAGGTATGCAGCTAAAAAAAATTCAAGTGTTATACATTATAAGTAAACATTTTCAGGGTGACAATGATATGGTGAAAATCAACAGAATCATAAGGAATGTTATTGTTTCTTTAGTGTTACAAATAATATGTACCGTATATACTCTTGTATAAGCCAACCCGAATATAAGCCGAGCCACCTAATTTTACCACACAAAAAACTGGGGAAACACTGACTCCAGTATAAGCCGAGGGTGCTAAATTTCAGAAATAAAAATAGATACCAATAAAATAACATTAATTTAGTCATCAGTAGGTTACATGTTTTTGAATATTTACATAAAGCTCATATTTAAGATAAGACTGTCCAACTCTGATCAAATCAATATTCTCATCTTCTTCAATGTAAATGTGTTTATGTATCCTTTTTATAATAATAGAGTAAAATAATACATGTAATAATAATAATAATAATAATAATAATAAAGAATACAGGAAAATGATACATGTAATAATAAATAGAGTAAAATAATAAATGCAATAATAATAATAAGATCAGAGTGAAATAATAAATGTATTAATAATAATAATAATAATAATAATAGAGTAAAATAAATGTAATAGTAGCAACAATAATAGAAAAAATAATAAATGTAATAATACCAATAATAATAGAGAAAAATAATAAATGTACCATATATTCTCGAATATAAGCTGACCCTAATATAAGTCAACGAGTACCCTCACCTGAGTATAAGCTGAGGGGGGCTTTTTCAGTCTTAAAAAAAGGGCTGAAAAACTAGGCTTATACTCAAGTATATACAGTATCTATTATTTCTAAAATGCTATTGGGATGGGGTGGGTTTATTCTGGGAAATGTAGAGCCATTCCTGTATTTGTAAGGGTGTATTTAAAATAATAATTTAACTGTAACAAAAATGTACTACTAGCACGTTACTCTCTAAATGTTGATCAATGCAGAATATCAAAAAGTGATTTTGGAGAATCGATGGACAAAGTGTGAGTGAAAAAGACTTTCAAGCTTTGTTAAAATAAATCATAATACTGTATATTCCAAAATAAAGTCCAATGACAGTGTAGTTCAAAAGAGAGCAGATGGTGCAAAATAGCTGAAGTGAAGACTTATGCATTCAGTAAATAAAATATCTAGCTATAGAACTGTTTTTCTCCTCATTATAAATACTGTAAGAGATTGTGCCCAAGTGGCTCCATTTGAAGTGGTCAGCCACATGGCAAGGTTTTTATTGGGTCTTATTCCACCTCAGCCAGCCTCTTTGATAACCTGTTTAATTTCCCTCAAAAGAATTTCCTTCCATTTTACTTCATGTTGTTGTCCTCCTCCTACCTTGAATTTGTGTTTCTGCTGTTCAGAGAAAATGATATGATGTCTCCGTGCATGTATCATTGCTCTTGGGTCCTATGACACTGGCTTAAATATTTCATACACATCGAACCAGATGGAGAGCTCGCAACAAGCGACGTTTGCAGCCAGAAGCTATTTCTTCTCCTTGTCACACTGCGAACTCTCATCAGAATGCATCGAGGATAAAAATAAAAACAATACAGGTGTTACTGGCGGTCAAATATACACGTTGGAAAATTAGTTGTTTTCTTCTGGAGGGTTAAATATAAATAATTTGGTTGGTTGTCGCACACAGCTCTATGGCCACATTATCCTAAGGCACAAAATGGAGAGCGGGGAAAAAGACAAGGAAGCAAAATATTTAGATGTCCTTAAAAAATGCTATATTCAGTCCATGCATCAAATCTTCTCATAAGGATTCAGTAGGCTTGATCGATCCATGAAAAATTTGATTCTAAACTCGTTTCAAAACTAGAGGGGGCAGTTTTTCGTTTTTGTTGCTATTTACGAATTTTGTCCCCAAAATTTTTCGAAATTAACGAAAATTCGTTATTTTCGAAATTAATTCGTTAATGGCGGACGCGCATGCGCGGTCGCCCAAAAACAGCCCCGGGGGGGGGGGGGTCGGGGGCTCTCCTGCTTTCATTTTTTCAGCTATACTGATCAAATTTGGTACAGTGGGAGAACACAATCCACCCTGCTTGTTTGCTAAATTGCAGAGCGTTTGCCCTTTCCTAAGATTTATTGCACAATTTTATAGTTTACTGTGCCCGGCCACGCGTTGCTGTGGTGTATGGGAATTCTTTGTTAGGTAGGTGGAATAACAGTGAATAATAGCTTTGTAGCCTGAAAGCCTGGCCATTTTCTTATGGGAATCCTTGTTTGGTGAGGTGGAATAGAAAGGAATAGGCTTGCTGCTTGGAAGGTTAGGTAGTTGCCTTTTAGGGGGGTAGAATTGTAATGAATAGCCTCGGTGGTTCAAAGCCTGGGTGCTTGCTATCTAGGGGAATTCTTTGGTTGGTCAGATTCAGAGTAGTATCACTGTTTCAAAGCCTGGTCGCCTTTTTCGAAGGTTAATCTTTTATTGGTCTGGTTGAATTGCACTGAATATCCTTGCAGCTCAAAAGTCTGGCTGTATTTATTATTTTGTATTATATATATTACTAAATATAGAAAGCATGGCACATTGCCTGTTGTGGGTTTTGGCCTTTTTTTGGTGATGTGATTGTGTTTATTGTGTGATTGTGTTGTAACTTACTGGAGGCAAGAAAAGAAAAGAAAGAAAAAGCCACAGCCGGCAAGGCCCATACCTTGAAATATTGCCCAGGGGGGCCGGCCACCGTTGGCCGGCACGCTTCCCGAAAAGGAAGAAAGAGTGGCCGCCCCCAAGGAGGTTTCCGTGCCAAATCGCACAAAGGAGTAAGAACGACAGCCAAGAGAGAAGAGAGATGCGGTGCATCACGGGAAACACGACCACGTAGGCCGTGAGGCAGCAAAAACAAAACAAAAGAAAGATACACCCACAGGCGGCAAGGCCCGCACCTTAAAATACTGCCCAGGGGGGCCGGCCACCGTTGCCCGGCACGCTTCCCGAAAAGGAAGAAAGAGTGGCCGCCCCCAAGGAGGCTTCCGTGCCAAATCGCACAAAGGGGTAAGAACGACAGCCGAGAGAGAAGAGAGATGCGGTGCACCGCGGGAAACACGACCACGTTGGCCGTGAGGCAGCAAAAACAAAACAAAAGAAAGATACACCCACAGGCGGCAAGGCCCGCACGTTGAAATATTGCCAAAAGGTGCCGGCCACCGTTGCCCAGCACGCTTCCCGAAAAGGAAGAAAGAGTGGCCCACAACTTAAAATACTAGGCCGGCCAACTTTGGCCGGCACGCTTCCCACAGAGGGAAAAAGAGTGTCCCACACATTTAAATACTGCTCACTGAGGGCCGGCTGGCCACCGTTGCCCGGCACGCTTCCCGAAAAGGAAGAAAGAGTGGCCGCCCCCAAGGAGGCTTCTGTGCCGAATCGCACAAAGGGGTAAAGAACGACAGCCGAGAGAGAAGAGAGATGCGGTGCACCGCGGGAAACACGACCACGTTGGCCGTGAGGCAGCAAAAACAAAAGGAAAGAAAGATACACCCACTGGCGGCAAGGCCCGCACGTTAAAATACTGCTCAGGGGGGCCGGCCACCGTTGCCCGGCACGCTTCCCGAAAAGGAAGAAAGAGTGGCCCACAACTTAAAATACTAGGCCGGCCAACTTTGGCCAGCACGCTTCCCACAGAGGGAAAAAGAGTGGCCCACAACTTAAAATACTAGGCCGGCCACCTTTGGCCGGCACGCTTTCCACAGAGGGAAAAAGAGTGGCCCACAACTTAAAATACTAGGCCGGCCACCTTTGGCCGGCACGCTTCCCACAGAGGGAAAAAGAGTGTCCCACACATTTAAATACTGCTCACTGAGGGCCGGCCGGCCACCGTTGCCCGGCACGCTTCCCGAAAAGGAAGAAAGAGTGGCCGCCCCCAAGGAGGCTTCTGTGCCGAATCGCACAAAGGGGTAAAGAACGACAGCTGAGAGAGAAGAGAGATGCGGTGCACCGCGGGAAACACGACCACGTAGGCCGTGAGGCAGCAAAAACAAAAGGAAAGAAAGATACACCCACTGGCGGCAAGGCCCGCACCTTAAAATACTGCCCAGGGGGGCCGGCCACCGTTGCCCGGCACGCTTCCCGAAAAGGAAGAAACAGTGGCCACCCCCAAGGAGGCTTCCGTGCCAAATCGCACAAAGGGGTAAAGAACGACAGCCGAGAGAGAAGAGAGATGCGGTGCACCGCGGGAAACACGACCACGTTGGCCGTGAGGCAGCAAAAACAAAAGGAAAGAAAGATACACCCACTGGCGGCAAGGCCCGCACGTTAAAATACTGCTCAGGGGGGCCGGCCACCGTTGCCCGGCACGCTTCCCGAAAAGGAAGAAAGAGTGGCCCACAACTTAAAATACTAGGCCGGCCAACTTTGGCCGGCACGCTTCCCACAGAGGGAAAAAGAGAGGCCCACAACTTAAAATACTAGGCCGGCCACCTTTGGCCGGCACGCTTTCCACAGAGGGAAAAAGAGTGGCCCACAACTTAAAATACTAGGCCGGCCACCTTTGGCCGGCACGCTTCCCACAGAGGGAAAAAGAGTGTCCCACACATTTAAATACTGCTCACTGAGGGCCGGCCGGCCACCGTTGCCCGGCACGATTCCCGAAAAGGAAGAAAGAGTGGCCGCCCCCAAGGAGCTTTCCGTGCCAAATCGCACAAAGGAGTAAGAACGACAGCCAAGAGAGAAGAGAGATGCGGTGCATCACGGGAAACACGACCACGTAGGCCGTGAGGCAGCAAAAACAAAACAAAAGAAAGATACACCCACAGGCGGCAAGGCCCGCACCTTAAAATACTGCCCAGGGGGGCCGGCCACCGTTGCCCGGCACGCTTCCCGAAAAGGAAGAAAGAGTGGCCGCCCCCAAGGAGGCTTCCGTGCCAAATCGCACAAAGGGGTAAGAACGACAGCCGAGAGAGAAGAGAGATGCGGTGCACCGCGGGAAACACGACCACGTTGGCCGTGAGGCAGCAAAAACAAAACAAAAGAAAGATACACCCACAGGCGGCAAGGCCCGCACGTTGAAATATTGCCAAAAGGTGCCGGCCACCGTTGCCCAGCACGCTTCCCGAAAAGGAAGAAAGAGTGGCCCACAACTTAAAATACTAGGCCGGCCAACTTTGGCCGGCACGCTTCCCACAGAGGGAAAAAGAGTGTCCCACACATTTAAATACTGCTCACTGAGGGCCGGCTGGCCACCGTTGCCCGGCACGCTTCCCGAAAAGGAAGAAAGAGTGGCCGCCCCCAAGGAGGCTTCTGTGCCGAATCGCACAAAGGGGTAAAGAACGACAGCCGAGAGAGAAGAGAGATGCGGTGCACCGCGGGAAACACGACCACGTTGGCCGTGAGGCAGCAAAAACAAAAGGAAAGAAAGATACACCCACTGGCGGCAAGGCCCGCACGTTAAAATACTGCTCAGGGGGGCCGGCCACCGTTGCCCGGCACGCTTCCCGAAAAGGAAGAAAGAGTGGCCCACAACTTAAAATACTAGGCCGGCCAACTTTGGCCAGCACGCTTCCCACAGAGGGAAAAAGAGTGGCCCACAACTTAAAATACTAGGCCGGCCACCTTTGGCCGGCACGCTTTCCACAGAGGGAAAAAGAGTGGCCCACAACTTAAAATACTAGGCCGGCCACCTTTGGCCGGCACGCTTCCCACAGAGGGAAAAAGAGTGTCCCACACATTTAAATACTGCTCACTGAGGGCCGGCCGGCCACCGTTGCCCGGCACGCTTCCCGAAAAGGAAGAAAGAGTGGCCGCCCCCAAGGAGGCTTCTGTGCCGAATCGCACAAAGGGGTAAAGAACGACAGCTGAGAGAGAAGAGAGATGCGGTGCACCGCGGGAAACACGACCACGTAGGCCGTGAGGCAGCAAAAACAAAAGGAAAGAAAGATACACCCACTGGCGGCAAGGCCCGCACCTTAAAATACTGCCCAGGGGGGCCGGCCACCGTTGCCCGGCACGCTTCCCGAAAAGGAAGAAACAGTGGCCGCCCCCAAGGAGGCTTCCGTGCCAAATCGCACAAAGGGGTAAAGAACGACAGCCGAGAGAGAAGAGAGATGCGGTGCACCGCGGGAAACACGACCACGTTGGCCGTGAGGCAGCAAAAACAAAAGGAAAGAAAGATACACCCACTGGCGGCAAGGCCCGCACGTTAAAATACTGCTCAGGGGGGCCGGCCACCGTTGCCCGGCACGCTTCCCGAAAAGGAAGAAAGAGTGGCCCACAACTTAAAATACTAGGCCGGCCAACTTTGGCCGGCACGCTTCCCACAGAGGGAAAAAGAGAGGCCCACAACTTAAAATACTAGGCCGGCCACCTTTGGCCGGCACGCTTTCCACAGAGGGAAAAAGAGTGGCCCACAACTTAAAATACTAGGCCGGCCACCTTTGGCCGGCACGCTTCCCACAGAGGGAAAAAGAGTGTCCCACACATTTAAATACTGCTCACTGAGGGCCGGCCGGCCACCGTTGCCCGGCACGATTCCCGAAAAGGAAGAAAGAGTGGCCGCCCCCAAGGAGGCTTCCGTGCCAAATCGCACAAAGGGGTAAAGAACGACAGCCGAGAGAGAAGAGAGATGCGGTGCACCGCGGGAAACACGACCACGTTGGCCGTGAGGCAGCAAAAACAAAAGGAAAGAAAGATACACCCACAGGCGGCAAGGCACGCACGTTGAAATACTGCCTAGGGGGGCCGGCCACCGTTGGCCGGCACGCTTCCCAGAGACAGAGAGAGAAGTAAAATACCTGGAAATGTGGGCGCAAGCCCCTCAGACGTGTATTCATCACGCCTGCTAGTGAACTGTGGGCCCAAGCCCCACTGACCAGGGGGGCCGGCCACCGTTGGCCGGCCCCACGCCCACCACAGAACCCACATGGTGAAGGGCGTGTATTCTTCACGTCTGCTAGTGAACTGGGGGCCCAAGCCCCACTGACCAGGGGGGCCGGCCACCGTTGGCCGGCCCCACGCCCACCACTGAACCCACATGGGGAAGGGCGTGTATTCTTCACGTCTGCTAGTGAACTGTGGGCCCAAGCCCCACTGACCAGGGGGGCCGGCCACCGTTGGCCGGCCCCACGCCCACCACAGAACCCACATGGGGAAGGGCGTGTATTCTTCACGTCTGCTAGTGAAATGGGGGCCCAAGCCCCACTGACCAGGGGGGCCGGCCACCGTAGGCCGGCCCCACGCCCACCACTGAACCCACATGGGGAAGGGCGTGTATTCTTCACGTCTGCTAGTGAACTGTGGGCCGAAGCCCCACTGACCAGGGGGGCCGGCCACCGTTGGCCGGCCCCACGCCCACCACTGAACCCACATGGGGAAGGGCGTGTATTCTTCACGTCTGCTAGTGAACTGTGGGCCCAAGCCCCACTGACCAGGGGGGCCGGCCACCGTTGGCCGGCCCCACGCCCACCACAGAACCCACATGGGGAAGGGCGTGTATTCTTCACGTCTGCTAGTGAAATGGGGGCCCAAGCCCCACTGACCAGGGGGGCCGGCCACCGTTGGCCGGCCCCATGCCCACCACTGAACCCACATGGGGAAGGGTGTGTATTCTTCACGTCTGCTAGTGAACTGTGGGCCCAAGCCCCACTGACCAGGGGGGCCGGCCACCGTTGGCCGGCCCCACGCCCACCACTGAACCCACATGGGGAAGGGCGTGTATTCTTCATGTCTGCTAGTGAAATGGGGGCCCAAGCCCCACTGACCAGGGGGGCCGGCCACCGTTGGCCGGCCCCACGCCCACCACTGAACCCACATGGGGAAGGGCGTGTATTCTTCACGTCTGCTAGTGAACTGTGGGCCCAAGCCCCACTGACCAGGGGGGCCGGCCACCGTTGGCCGGCCCCACACCCACCACAGAACCCACATGGGGAAGGGCGTGTATTCTTCACGTCTGCTAGTGAAATGGGGGCCCAAGCCCCACTGACCAGGGGGGCCGGCCATCGTTGGCCGGCCCCACGCCCACCACTGAACCCACATGGGGAAGGGCGTGTATTCTTCACGTCTGCTAGTGAACTGTGGGCCCAAGCCCCACTGACCAGGGGGGCCGGCCACCGTTGGCCGGCCCCAAGCCCACCACAGAACCCACATGGGGAACGGCCATGTATTCTTCACGTCTGCTTGTGAACTGGGGGCCCAAGCCCCACTGACCAGGGGGGCCGGCCACCGTTGGCCGGCCCCACGCCCACCACAGAACCCACATGGGGAAGGGCGTGTATTCTTCACGTCTGCTAGTGAAATGGGGGCCCAAGACCCACTGACTAATGTGTCAACCAGACCATAGCAACACAGTCTGTAGCCGACACAAAGGCACACTCCATGACAGCAAACCGTCAGCGGCCCTGGCCGCACCCTTCCCGGGAGGACACAAGCTAGCTGGCATTCCACAGGGAAATCGTGGACATCATGACATCAATAATGATTGTTCTAATACCACAGTAAGATCTTAATTGTTATTACCCGGCCCATCTTCCCGGAGCAGCTTCCATGGGGCGTGGCCGTCCGCAATACAATGTGAACAATTAAACCCCAAAATTTTATATTTGTTAAAGGAAATGTTGCATCAATAACACATAAAATAAGAAAGCTGTCACAGCATTACCTGCTTAAAAAACAGAGGTGTAAAAACACGGCTCTGTGGCCGAGGGCTGAATAATTGCACATAGATGAGGTAGTTTGAGAGTTAAAAATCAATAAAGTGCGAAATACTCTTTGCCTGGAAACCAATTCTTCATCTGCCAGCGATCCACTCCACAGACCTCGAAGGCTTTTCGGAACTGGAATGTTTTACGGCTCTGATGTCAGGTTAATGTTTCTATGGCGTTGAACTAGAGGGAAGAGTTGTGTGTGTGTCTGGTGTTATTAAAGGTAAATGACCAAAGCTGGGTTGAGAAGGAAGCCAAAGGGAACCACAGAGATGTATAACTGTCAACAGCATGGATTGGATGAGGAGGGTTTGACTGACCTTTACTTTATTCTTGCAACATCTCACTGTAGGTGTGGACTGTGGTCTGCAAGTTAGTAGAGGTTTTGCAGAGCTGTGTCCACACTACACAAAAAAAGAAAAGAGACTTCATGCAAAAATTGGAGGACCGCATACTGGCATTGTCATCGCAATGCCGTAGTCCAGAAACCTGCAGATGTGAGAGCTTGACCGTTAGGAAGGCAGAGCGTGGGAAAAAACGGCACTTTGGAAAAGAATTCCTTTTTGAAAAACAAGACAGTGCCTGGGAGTGTTAGAAGATCCAACTGGTCCATCCTCCATGTTTTATTGCCCGTCCGATTCAAGGAGGTAGTGAAATTACAGGCATAGCATCAGGATGGCATGGACTTGAAGGAAGTGACGCCGTTGATGTCCAACAGGAATTTCTTTTCTGAATCTGTCCGAGAGTTCTCCATAGATAGTTGAAGACTACAAGTCTTACTTCTGAGTGTAAGACTTTCTGCGGTGAGATTCCACCCTCTTCTATCGTCCTACCAACAAACAGAACCAGCGCCCAAGGGTCACTAGCAGCCGCAAAGGCACACGCCCTGACAGGCAAAGGGCACCGTCCTCGGGCGCGGACAGAGGGCGAGGGGAACCTTAGGCGTCTGTCCCTCGGCAACAGCGTCGACAACCGCCTCTCAAGGTGATGGGACAGTGGAAGAAGAAAATTTAGAAAAGTGGTGGACAAGGCCGAGGTGTCCCGCTTTCAGCGGTGCGGTGATTCCACCCTCTTCTATCGTCGCTGCCAACAAGGCAGCAAGAAGCACTTCCGTAGCCAGAGGACATGCGCCCAGAGGTCACTAGCAGCCGCAAAGGCACACGCCCTGACGGGCAAACGCCACCGCCCGCGTGCGCGGTAAGATTGCGGGGGGAACAAAATGCGGTTGTCCCGCGGCCACAGCGTCGAGTACACTGCCTTTAAAGGCGATGGGAAAGTGGAAGAAGAAAATTTAAAAAAGAGGTGGACAAGGCCGAGGTGTCCTGCTTTCAGCAGTGCGGTGATTCCACCCTCTTCTATCGTCGCTGCCAACAAGGCAGCAAGAAGCACTTCCGTAGCCAGAGGACATGCGCCCAGAGGTCACTAGCAGCCGCAAAGGCACACGCCCTGACGGGCAAACGCCACCGTCCACGTGCGCGGCCAGAGGGCCAGAACAACCAAAGGCGGCCGTTCCGCAGCAACAGCGTCAATCACAGCCTTTCAAGGTGATGGGACCCAAGGTTTACATTTTGAGCAATTTGTCCAAATTTGATGGTGTTCCTCTGACTTTGACGATTTGACCCTCTGAGTTATACCAACAAGCCAGCAAAATTCGGTTCGCACTCGACGGAACCTGCGCCCAGAGGTCACTAGCAGCCGCAAAGGCACACGCCCTGACGGGCAAACGCCACCGTCCACGTGCGCGGCCAGAGGGAAAGGGGGACCAAAGGCGGCCGTACCGCGGCCACTGCGTCGACCACAACCGCTCAAGCCGATGGGACAGTGAAAGATGAAACTTTAGAGAACTGCTGGCCAAAGTCGAGGTGTTGTATAATCCCCGTGGCAAAACACGTCCTCAAAGGTTCAGATGGACAGATATATCAAAAAAATATGACTCTGGCGTATTCCTTCACCTTAAATGAATATCCGAAGTATCCTCATCAAATATATCACTGCTCTTTCTGTACAGGAACTCTTAGGATCTGGAGAAGTCCAAAAATTCCTGGCTCATGAGGGAAATAATGTTTGAACCCAAAAAATTAAAAAATGGAATTGAATGAAATCCGTACTGTACCCAAAGAGGATGCATATCCTACCTAGGATTTCATGGAGTAATTTCTCACCAAAAATCCTTCTACCTCTAGAGCGTCACTATTGAGGGAGAGAAAAAACTTTGTGACTTCAGACTACAGAGATGGACCAAAAGTAACTTTATTAAGTTCAACAGGGACAAATGAAAGAAACTTCACTTTGTTAAACATAATGTAACTCCAAGCGACATTTCTTTGGACGCCTAGCTTGACAGCACTGTGTGAGAAAACTGTCTGTGAGTCCTCGTGGACAACAACATAACAATGAGCCTACTATGGTTTGCGTCAGAGCAAATATCCAATGGGCTTTAGGCATGCATTAACAGGGGAATATCGTCGTCTAGATCCAAGGCAGTCCTGTTCCCACTCTACTCTGCCGTGGTCAGACCGCACCTGGAATAATATGTCCAACTTTGGGCAACGCAGATAAATGGAGATGCGTTCAAGCTTGAAAGTGTATAGAGGATTCCGACTACAATGAAAAAGGGTCTGATCAAGCAGTATGAGTAGAGGCTTTCTTAGCTGGTAATCATTGTTTAGCCTGCAGAAGAGAAGGCTGAGAGGAGAAATGTTAGCAATGTACAAATATGTGAGGGGTAGTCATAGGGAGGAGGAAGCAAGCTTATTTTCTGCTGCCCAGAAGACAACAGGACGGAGCAGTGTGTTCCAACAAGTGGAATGGTGATTCCACCGGAACATCAGGAAGAACTTCCTGACTGTGAAGACTGTTCTGGAGTGGAACTGTCTCCCCTGGACTGTGTTGGGGCCTCCTTCTTTTGAAGCTTTTAAGCATAGGCTCGATGGCCATCTGTCGGGAATGCTTTGAATGAAACTTCCTGCGTGTCTGTTGGGGGAGAACTCGATGGCCCATGAGTTCTATTCCAACTCTACTTTTCTATGGTTCCATGATTCAATGATTCGGGAAACGGCCCCTTGTGATTGATGAACCCAAAAACAGCAGTGGGCAACGGTGAGTGATGATAAAGACGAGAAAGGAAGGAAAAAGAGAGAGGAAAGCATTGTAGGTTAGAGGAGAGAGTTGTTTGACAGAGTCCAAAGGGGCAACCCCACCCCTGGCCACCCACCAAATTAGCCAAAGTTACTCTGAAGCAGAGCTGATTAAAGGAGAACTATTGCTCTAAGAGCCGTCGGTGTCAAAATCCAAATCTGGGAAATTCAACACGGGAAGGTTGGCCTTCAGGAAAACCAGTTTCTCAACTGTTTGGGGGTCCAGCAAGCTGCGGTGGGGCGTGACTACATCTCCCGCTAGGCTGAAGACCCTTTCGCTCTGCACGCTCGTGGGAGGACAGCTGAGGAACTGGCGGGCTACGTGTGACAGGTCCGGCCACATGTGTTCGCGTGAAGCCCAATAGGCCAATGGATCACAAGATATTATCTCAGGAGGCTCCTCAAAGTACCTGTTGACCGAGCATTCGGCCGAGTCTACCTTTTGAGCAGAAGCCAGCAAAGAGGATTCTTCAGAGCAGGCTAGTATGGCCACCGTCTCCGCAAAAAATACGTTTCCTGGTCGCTGCTGGAGATCCATATCCCTACGGCAAACACCTCCCGGCTCCCCGGGACTTTCTGTCTCGCCACTAGCGCTAGTGCTGGGGGTTACAGGCATTTCCGGAAGAGGGGCCGCTGTGCCCGTTTCCTCCACCCTAGCAGCAAAGACCTCCCTTACAAGGTTAACTAGTTGGGCCTTCCACACGGTAAAGTCTTTTGGGCAGACGTTGTACTTTAGCCGGGGATCACACAAGGCCGCCAGCATATGGACTTTGCTGGAAAGAAGTGGCTCAAGGCGTTTCCGTACAGCAAAGGACAACCTCCTCACCACCTCCTGGGCCGGCGGTGTCAGCGGTCCAGCCAGGGAGTCCATTGTTTGACCGGCCCCAAGCCTTTCTAGGTGCCTCCTTAGCCTCAAGACCATGGGCACTGCCTGGCTAAGAAGGGCTTTTGAGTCCGAAAGGGTGTCAGTGGCATGTTTGAATGGCTTTAGTATGTCTACTAGCTGGGAGATGGTGTCCCACTCTTGCTTATTTGGAACAAGTTTGCTAACTGGCGCAACCAAAGTGAGCGAGATGCCGTGTACCGCCTTCTGCTGCTCGACCATGCGTTCAAGCATTTTAAAGGTTGAATTCCACCGAGTTGAGACGTCCTGGAGCAGCTTGTGCTGCGGGAGGCCTTCAAGGCTCTGCCTCTCTCTCAGCTGCCGGGCTGCCTTGATGCTCCTGTGGAAGTAGCCCGCGATCTTTCTACAGCGCTCGATCAGCAGGGAGATGTTTGCGTTGCTGGCTGGCTGCTCTTCTGGGCTCTTTAAACCTTCCTTGACGGTATTGTGAAGCATGTGGGCCATGCAGGACACATTCTGAAACCCGGCACTTTCAACCGCTTTGATCATATTTTTCCCAGCGTCAGTCACCATAAAGCCCCTCCTCATTTCTTCCGGCCTATACTGCATCCACTCCCCCATAATGTTTTCCAGAGAGCTGCAGATGGTCTCTGCCTTGTGATCTCGATCAACAACCTCCAACGCGAGGAGTGCCCAACGATGGGATGTATCCATACTGCCTTCCTTCTCCCACCAATGTGCTGTGAGAGAGAGGTAGGAATGGCCTCCTCCCAAGCTTGACCAAATGTCAGAGGTAAAATGGATGTGTCCTCCCATGGCGCTACGCAACATCTGTGAAATGCGTTCCTTACAGCCCTCGTACAAGCCGGGAATTACTTTTCTGGAAAAGGTGTGACGGGAGGGGATTTTGTGACGGGGGCACAGCCGTTTCATGAGGCGTACGAAGCCTTCTTGTTCAACCAGGCGGAAGGGATGGTGATCAAGGGCAATCATCTCTCCCACAGTTTGGGTTATCTGCTGGGGTGTGAGTAATGTTTCCCCCGTTTTCTTTCTGGGTAATGGAATGGCCCAATCCTACAAGGTGGACTGTGTCTGCCTTCCACCATCTTCACCAGGAGAACTATGTGTGCTAATGCTGCCACTGGAAGGGCTTGCAGTTCCCCCTCGTAACGATATGGAGGGATGGTGTCGCTTCAAGTGAGAACTCAACCCCGAGGTCGAAAGATGTCTCAGGTCTCTGCCTCTGCTGATATTTGCCCCACAGTGCCTACAAACAGCCAAGGTAGCACTCTGAGAGTGCACATGGAAATGGTCCCAAATATAAGACCTAGGCCTCCCCACAGCCACTGTGGGGACGCCCACTGAGATAGGAGTCGTGGGCACCCTTTCGTCAGCTTGAGAAAGTTTTTGTTTGGATGGTACAACCTCCTCTACCTCCTCCTCACTGTCAGTAGCGGGTGGAGGGGTGGGGTTATCTATGTCCTCACTATCCACCACCTGTAGTTCCAGGACGGCTAAACCTGTATGTTCCATTGATCTTCCTGTGGTCTCAGCTCTATAAGACAACTGGCTCGGTGTGGAGGGCTGTGTACTTTCTGCATGCGAACAGCCGGCTTCTTCATCAAGTCCACCCACTCCCATAGTTCGGCGTTCCAGACGGATGGGACCCACCCTTACTTTTTTGGCCCCCCACAGTGTCCTGGCTGTGCCTTTACCACTATCAGGACTTGCTCCCCCAGACCCGCGTACAGCTGAACGTTTCATGACAGCAGGAGTGTTTTCAGGAGACAGATGGGGGGATGGAAAGGTGTCGTGGAAGTGTTGAAAAATATTTCTGGTTTCTTGATTGGCAACGTGTTATGTTATTAAGGGTATCTTAACTGCCGCAAAACCGTCTATGTATTTTTTAGCTAATTTTATTTTTTTACAAGGGGATACCTGTACTTTCAAGTTCTGCCAAGGACTAATGGGAGCTGCAGTTGTTTTTGGCAAAGTTGGCTTTTGAAACACAGGGTGCGACCCTTTCACGGAGAGACTGCCCTATTTGAGCAATGAAAGGGCAAAAGTGGGTCCCTTTTTTCCCAAGAAGGATTTTTTAGAGTTCTGCCAAGGACTAATGGGAGCTGCAGTTGTTTTTGGCAAAGTTGGCTTTTGAAACACAGGGTGCGACCCTTTCACGGAGAGACTGCCCTATTTGAGCAATGAAAGGGCAAAAGTGGGTCCCTTTTTTCCCAAAAAGGATTTTTTGAGTTCTGCCAAGGACTAATGGGAGCTGCAGTTGTTTTTGGCAAAGTTGGCTTTTGAAACACAGGAAGCGACCCTTTCACGGAGAGACTGCCCTATTTGAGCAATGAAAGGGCAAAAGTGGGTCCCTTTTTTCCCAAAAAGGATTTTTTGAGTTCTGCCAAGGACTAATGGGAGCTGCAGTTGTTTTTGGCAAAGTTGGCTTTTGAAACACAGGGTGCGACCCTTTCACGGAGAGACTGCCCTATTTGAGCAATGAAAGGGCAAAAGTGGGTCCCTTTTTCCCCAAAAAGGATTTTTTGAGTTCTGCCAAGGACTAATGGGAGCTGCAGTTCTTTTTTGCAAAGTTGGCTTTTGAAACACAGGAAGCGACCCTTTCACGGAGAGACTGCCCTATTTGAGCAATGAAAGGGCAAAAGTGGGTCCCTTTTTTCCCAAAAAGGATTTTTTTGAGTTCTGCCAAGGACTAATGGGAGCTGCAGTTGTTTTTGGCAAAGTTGGCTTTTGAAACACAGGAAGCGACCCTTTCACGGAGAGACTGCCCTATTTGAGCAATGAAAGGGCAAAAGTGGGTCCCTTTTTTCCCAAAAAGGATTTTTTGAGTTCTGCCAAGGACTAATGGGAGCTGCAGTTGTTTTTGGCAAAGTTGGCTTTTGAAACACAGGGTGCGACCCTTTCACGGAGAGACTGCCCTATTTGAGCAATGAAAGGGCAAAAGTGGGTCCCTTTTTTCCCAAAAAGGATTTTTTGAGTTCTGCCAAGGACTAATGGGAGCTGCAGTTGTTTTTGGCAAAGTTGGCTTTTGAAACACAGGAAGCGACCCTTTCACGGAGAGACTGCCCTATTTGAGCAATGAAAGGGCAAAAGTGGGTCCCTTTTTTCACAAAATGGATTTTTTTGAGTTCTGCCAAGGACTAATGGGAGCTGCAGTTGTTTTTGGCAAAGTTGGCTTTTGAAACACAGGGTGCGACCCTTTCACGGAGAGACTGCCCTATTTGAGCAATGAAAGGGCAAAAGTGGGTCCCTTTTTCCCCAAAAAGGATTTTTTGAGTTCTGCCAAGGACTAATGGGAGCTGCAGTTCTTTTTTGCAAAGTTGGCTTTTGAAACACAGGAAGCGACCCTTTCACGGAGAGACTGCCCTATTTGAGCAATGAAAGGGCAAAAGTGGGTCCCTTTTTTCCCAAAAAGGATTTTTTGAGTTCTGCCAAGGACTAATGGGAGCTGCAGTTGTTTTTGGCAAAGTTGGCTTTTGAAACACAGGAAGCGACCCTTTCACGGAGAGACTGCCCTATTTGAGCAATGAAAGGGCAAAAGTGGGTCCCTTTTTTCCCAAAATGGATTTTTTTGAGTTCTGCCAAGGACTAATGGGAGCTGCAGTTGTTTTTGGCAAAGTTGGCTTTTGAAACACAGGGTGCGACCCTTTCACGGAGAGACTGCCCTATTTGAGCAATGAAAGGGCAAAAGTGGGTCCCTTTTTTCCCAAAAAGGATTTTTTGAGTTCAACCAAGGACTAATGGGAGCTGCAGTTGTTTTTGGCAAAGTTGGCTTTTGAAACACAGGAAGCGACCCTTTCACGGAGAGACTGCCCTATTTGAGCAATGAAAGGGCAAAAGTGGGTCCCTTTTTCCCCAAAAAGGATTTTTTGAGTTCTGCCAAGGACTAATGGGAGCTGCAGTTCTTTTTTGCAAAGTTGGCTTTTGAAACACAGGAAGCGACCCTTTCACGGAGAGACGGCCCTATTTGAGCAATGAAAGGGCAAAAGTGGGTCCCTTTTTTCACAAAATGGAGTTTTTTGAGTTCTGCCAAGGACTAATGGGAGCTGCAGTTGTTTTTGGCAAAGTTGGCTTTTGAAACACAGGGTGCGACCCTTTCACGGAGAGACTGCCCTATTTGAGCAATGAAAGGGCAAAAGTGGGTCCCTTTTTTCCCAAAAAGGATTTTTTGAGTTCTGCCAAGGACTAATGGGAGCTGCAGTTGTTTTTGGCAAAGTTGGCTTTTGAAACACAGGAAGCGACCCTTTCACGGAGAGACTGCCCTATTTGAGCAATGAAAGGGCAAAAGTGGGTCCCTTTTTTCACAAAATGGATTTTTTTGAGTTCTGCCAAGGACTAATGGGAGCTGCAGTTGTTTTTGGCAAAGTTGGCTTTTGAAACACAGGGTGCGACCCTTTCACGGAGAGACTGCCCTATTTGAGCAATGAAAGGGCAAAAGTGGGTCCCTTTTTCCCCAAAAAGGATTTTTTGAGTTCTGCCAAGGACTAATGGGAGCTGCAGTTCTTTTTTGCAAAGTTGGCTTTTGAAACACAGGAAGCGACCCTTTCACGGAGAGACGGCCCTATTTGAGCAATGAAAGGGCAAAAGTGGGTCCCTTTTTTCACAAAATGGAGTTTTTTGAGTTCTGCCAAGGACTAATGGGAGCTGCAGTTGTTTTTGGCAAAGTTGGCTTTTGAAACACAGGGTGCGCCCCTTTCACGGAGAGACTGCCCTATTTGAGCAATGAAAGGGCAAAAGTGGGTCCCTTTTTTCCCAAAAAGGATTTTTTGAGTTCTGCCAAGGACTAATGGGAGCTGCAGTTGTTTTTGGCAAAGTTGGCTTTTGAAACACAGGAAGCGACCCTTTCACGGAGAGACTGCCCTATTTGAGCAATGAAAGGGCAAAAGTGGGTCCCTTTTTTCACAAAATGGATTTTTTTGAGTTCTGCCAAGGACTAATGGGAGCTGCAGTTGTTTTTGGCAAAGTTGGCTTTTGAAACACAGGGTGCGACCCTTTCACGGAGAGACTGCCCTATTTGAGCAATGAAAGGGCAAAAGTGGGTCCCTTTTTCCCCAAAAAGGATTTTTTTGAGTTCTGCCAAGGACTAATGGGAGCTGCAGTTGTTTTTGGCAAAGTTGGCTTTTGAAACACAGGAAGCGACCCTTTCACGGAGAGACTGCCCTATTTGAGCAATGAAAGGGCAAAAGTGGGTCCCTTTTTCCCCAAAAAGGATTTTTTTGAGTTCTGCCAAGGACTAATGGGAGCTGCAGTTGTTTTTGGCAAAGTTGGCTTTTGAAACACAGGGTGCGACCCTTTCACGGAGAGACTGCCCTATTTGAGCAATGAAAGGGCAAAAGTGGGTCCCTTTTTCCCCAAAAAGGATTTTTGAGTTCTGCCAAGGACTAATGGGAGCTGCAGTTGTTTTTTTGCAAAGTTGGCTTTTGAAACACAGGAAGCGACCCTTTCACGGAGAGACTGCCCTATTTGAGCAATGAAAGGGCAAAAGTGGGTCCCTTTTTTCACAAAATGGAGTTTTTTGAGTTCTGCCAAGGACTAATGGGAGCTGCAGTTCTTTTTTGCAAAGTTGGCTTTTGAAACACAGGAAACGACCCTTTCATGGAGAGACTGCCCTATTTGAGCAATGAAAGGGCAAAAGTGGGTCCCTTTTTTCCCAAAAAGGATTTTTTGAGTTCTGCCAAGGACTAATGGGAGCTGCAGTTCTTTTTTGCAAAGTTGGCTTTTGAAACACAGGAAGCGACCCTTTCACGGAGAGACTGCCCTATTTGAGCAATGAAAGGGCAAAAGTGGGTCCCTTTTTTCACAAAATGGAGTTTTTTGAGTTCTGCCAAGGACTAATGGGAGCTGCAGTTGTTTTTGGCAAAGTTGGCTTTTGAAACACAGGGTGCGACCCTTTCACGGAGAGACTGCCCTATTTGAGCAATGAAAGGGCAAAAGTGGGTCCCTTTTTTCCCAAAAAGGATTTTTTGAGTTCAACCAAGGACTAATGGGAGCTGCAGTTGTTTTTGGCAAAGTTGGCTTTTTAAACACAGGAAGCGACCCTTTCACGGAGAGACTGCCCTATTTGAGCAATGAAAGGGCAAAAGTGGGTCCCTTTTTTCCCAAAAAGGATTTTTTTGAGTTCTGCCAAGGACTAATGGGAGCTGCAGTTGTTTTTGGCAAAGTTGGCTTTTGAAACACAGGAAGCGACCCTTTCACGGAGAGACTGCCCTATTTGAGCAATGAAAGGGCAAAAGTGGGTCCCTTGTTTCCCAAAAAGGAGTTTTTTTAGTTCTGCCAAGGACTAATGGGAGCTGCAATTCTTTTTGCCAAAGTTGGCTTTTTATTCAGAGACCCTGGCACGGAGAAAAACAGCCCTGCATGAGGCAAGGGCCAAATCAACAGGCTCCCTTGTTTCCAAAAACCCTTTAGAAGAAAAAAAGGCGCAGCAGAATAATTGCTGGCCGTGTGGGAAAATTGCAAACGCCAATCTCGTGAGGAAAAAAACACCCACAGGCCCTTTGCAAAAATTTATAAAAGCAACACCCAACACCCAACAGTTTACCCACACCTCCAAAACTCACCCACCCAAAATTTTCTCCCGGTCTTCAGCCTAGCTCAGCTCTAGAAAACAGCCAAGGAGGCTGTGACGCAGCAAAGTTTACTGCCTGCCAGCCTGCCTGCCCAAACTCCCTTCCACCCTCTTCAGAATCCCCGGTGCGAATGAGCCACGAGGCTGAGTGCAGGCTCTTTTCAGGACGTCCTACCAGCCCCTCCCCCTGGTTTAACGTGCTCTCTGATTGGCCACAAGGTGCCAACAACACGCTAGGTTGCCCCAGTGCCATTAAACAAGTTTGGGTGATTTGCAAAAGCATTTTTTAAAAACGAAAAAAAGGCGCCATAACGGAAAACGGCCAATCGCGGTTCGAAACCGCGATATCCAGGCGTGTGGACAACCAAGGTTCAATATTGCTTCAAAACTAACGAAAATAACGAATTAATAACGGATAACGGGGAAAACGAATTATTTGAGCAAGCCTAGGATTCAGCATTTGGACAGATTTTGGTGACTCAGAGTTCTTTGCGTGACAGTCCATTCTTAGCACATTTACAGAGAAGTCAGTCCCAACTGACTTGTAGTGCATTTAGGACTCATACGCTTGTCAGCTGCATATCTGATGATGTTTTAAAATCAGAAGTGACAAATTTTCACTTCTCCCTATAGTGTTGGTTGTTGTTGTTGTTGTTGTTGTTGTTGTGTGCCTTCAAATAATTTCCAACTTACGGCTATCCTGTGGTTAACCTATCGCATGTTTTTTCTAGGGATGAGAATCAGTGACTCACCCAAATCACCCAATGGGTCCAACATTCAGACCTCTACACCACATTAGTTCCAACATATATTTGAACTTAGTCCAGTGGTGAAGGATGATAGGAACTGCAGTCTAACATCTGCACATCCCACATTTTAAGACTGGGGAGGGATACAGGAACCCTGTGACATTTCCAATATCTATTTCCACATGCTAATTTATAACAATTATTGTCCAGTCGGTAACGCAGTAATGGTTGGTGGGTCCTATGTAATAGCTCCAGATTTGGATAGTTTTTAAGGGTGTCAAATCTGTTTAGGGTAAAGTGTTCATCATCAGAGTTCTTGTTTAAAGCCTGGAGGTGGAACTAGTGTTGGTATATAGTTCTGGCGATCATGATTTGAATCACAACATGACCATAAAGCCCACCAAATGAACTTGGACAAGTCACTCTCCTAGCCACAGAGGCAGGCAATGGTAAACCTCATCTGGACAAATCTTGCTAAGAAAACCCTATGATAGGTTCGCCTTAGGGTCACATAGGTTAGAAGTGTCTTGAAAGCCCACAATAACAGCAAGAACAAAAAGGCTTGGAATGCATTTATTAGCCTAATGACATGGAAGACGTAAACAACCACAGTATTGATACTCCCTTTTTTTAGCACATACAGCAGAGTCTCACTTATCCAACATTCGCTTATCCAACATTCTGGATTATCCAACACATTTTTGTAGTCAATGTTTTCAATACATCGTGATATTTTGGTGCTAAATTTGTAAATACAGTAATTACTACCGTGTTTCCCCTAAAATAAGACCTCCCCAAAGAATAAGACCTAGCAGGGGTTTGGGGGGATTGCCAAATATAAGGCCTCCCCTGAAAGTAAGACCTAGCAACTGAGGCTGCAGCAGAGTTCCATTGGGAAGCATGGCTGCAGGGCAGAAGCAGCACTCATTCATACACCGGAGGGAGGGAGGGAAAGTGCTTGCTTTCTGTGCCTCCCTCCCTCCCTCCCTGCCTTTCCTTGCCTGTCCCCCAGCCGAGGCTTGAAGAACCTTCCATTTCTTCCTTCCTTACGTCTCCCCCCTGGCCATGCTGCCTTGCTTCCCAGAGGCTTCTGATTGGCTCCTGGAGCCCGGGCAAGGGAGGGTGGGAGGGAAGGAAGAGGGCTTTCCACTCCTCCCCAAGGCTTCGCTCCTTAAAGGTACAGGACGCATTGGGATTCTCCTCTCATCTTCCTATCCTATGCCATGAAACTGATTATTTTATACTATTATTCTATTGCCATATTATTATCATCATATTCTGTTACTATTATTATATCCCATTATTATATTATCCTATTAATATATTTTAAATCATTATATTATATTTTTCTATTATTATTATATCATTATATTATTATTCTATTATTATTCTATTATATTTTCATATTATTATATTATTATTCTGTTATTATTAAATTCCATTTTATATTACCCTATTAATATATTTTATATCATTATATTCGATACTATTATTCTATTATACTATCATATTATTATTTTATTATTATTAGCATATTCTGTTATTATTATTATATTCCATTTTATATTATCCTATTAATATATTTTATATCATTCTATTCCATTCTATTATTCTATTATATTATCCTATTATTATTATATTATTATGCTATTCTGTTATTATATCCCATTATTATATTATCCTATTAATACCATATTATTATCATTTTCTGTTATTATTATATCCTATATTATATTATCTCATTAATATATTGTATATCATTATATTATTATTATATTATCATATTATTATTATTATAGTATATTATATTATTCATCATTCATGACTACATTGAAACTAGAATAGAGAGAAATCAGCGTGGAAACCTTGTGAAACCTAAATTGCAAGAGGTACCATAGATTGTTGTACATGTAAATAATGGTAGTAACAAGAAATTCTTGATAGGATTCATAGTTTGTCTGGTTATGCTGGTTTGTGATGACAACTACTTTACAGTATATAATAAATGTTCATTTTGTTGTTCAACAATAAATGTGAGCTCTTCTTCATGGAAAAATAAGACATCCCCTGAAAATAAGACCTAGTGCATCTTTGGGAGCAAAAATTAATATAAGACCCTGTCTTATTTTCGGGGGAACAGGGTACATAGCATTACTGCATATTGAACTACTTTATCTGTCAAATTTGTTGTATAACATGATGTTCTGGTGCTTAATGTGTAAAATCATAACCTAATTTGATGTTTAATAGGCTTCTCCTTAATCTCTCCTTATTATCCAACATATCCATTTATCCAACATTCTGCCGGCCCATTTATGTTGGATAAGTGAGACTCTACTTGAAGAAACTGTTGGTGATCCAGGTCCCGATATTGTTCAAGAATAGTGCTTATCTAGACCTTTTCTCACCTGGGTTTCAGTCTGTCCTGATGGATTACTTTCATCAAAAAGGGAATGGGACTGCAATTTGCATTAGTTTTTAATACCACATACATATCATCCTGTTAGACCATGACTTTTTCTCCCTATTTTAAGCTGTGTTGTCTTATGAAGTCTAATAATTTATAACACTGAGGCATTTTTGTAGTGTCTTATCATTTTAGATTTATTTATTTATTGTAAACCGCATCTGGATATTTAAAATGAGAAATGATACATTATCATTTTAATAAGCAAATCCAACTCCTAGCTTTTGATGTTCAAAATTCTTTGTTCTTCACGCTAGACAAATGGCAGTGATAAAAACTTGTTGTTGTATTTATCTATGAAACATGAAATGTCCTCCTCCTTTTGTGTTGTGTAATTCTGTTGTATTGCCTAGTCCATGTCATTATAAGATGAAAGAAGTTTACCATCTTAAAAATTATCATTATATTCTGAAAGAATGCTATTTGAAGTTGTTTCTGACAATTTCGCTTAATCTGGACACAAGCCAATTTTTCATTGGCTGCTTCCCAGATTCAGGAGCAAAGATTGTGTTTACACAGTGATTATGTCCATGTAAATAGAAGCAAAGTTAATGATTTTGATATCTCAGCTTTCCTGTCTCTCTAGTTTTCTTTTTATCCTTTCAGAAGGAATGTCTTGGAAAAGCTCATATCAGCTACCACATATTTGTATTTGTCTTCTTCATAACTTCAGAGTTTCTAGAAAACCTGATATCAACTACCACATGTTTGCATCTTCTTTTTCTTCTTAATAATAATAATCACTAGACAGAGTTGGCAATTTATGGATTGACAAGAGATTACATGTGGTGGAGAAAGGCACAGTGTGCAAAATGTTTCCATGCTCAAGAATATTGGCATTCAGAGAAAAAGCTTCTTAACTTACTTTAGATATAATATTGGGAAGAGGTTGAAATATAAATTAAATGATAAAACAAATTGAAAGCAAGGGAACTGGTAATACTGATGATGACCTTTTAAATATCAAAAGCTTGTGCATAAACTTTAGGAAGAACTTCTTGGTGGTTAGAGATGTTTGACAGTAGAAAATGATGCCTCAGCTTGTGTGGTGAAGTTTCCTTATCTTAAACAGAAGTAGAATGACCATCCTTCATGGCAGGGGATTCAATTAGGTGGCCTTTGGATCTCTTCCAGTTCTATGATCCCATGACCCTTATAATATCTAGCAGTGGTTCTCAACCTGTAGGTCCCCAGATGTTTTGGCCTTCAACTCCCAGAAGTTCTAACAGTTGGTAAACTAGCTGGGATTTCTTGGAGTTATAAGCCAAAACGCCTGGAAACCCACAGATTGAGAACCACTGGTCTAACAGAATTTCTAGGGAGGCAGATTTATTCAGCCAAGAACCTTCTTTGATGGTTCAAGGACCAAAGACAATGGGCACATCTCAGTGCCCTCGCAGTAGGAGACCTGTAACAAATCAGCAGAGGCTCTTAATGTTCCTACTGTCAGAGGATGAAAACGTTACTTGTTTGAATGACTCAGAATCCCAGAAAGATGTTCAGTTCACAATTAGCTATCTCCTTTCAGATGCTGCTTCCCAGCATATATAATCCAACACATAAGGAGACTACTCTGTCTAAGGTGTTCTGCCTCTGTAACTAAGTAAACTGGAAGGTACTGTGGCACAAAGGACAGATCGGAGGCTGTATTTGGCAAATTAAAACATTTTATTAACAGACAAATTGAACTTCTTTCCCCCCTGGTTGCTAATATAGAGTCTCTGTAAGGAAAAGAAACATTTGCAGTGTATGCAGTTCTGGTCTTTACATCTTCTTTGTTTCCGGATGGTTATTGCTATATAGTGAAGAGGGGAAGCCAGGAAGACAGTTCCATCTAGTTTCCTGTGCCATCAGTTGGGGGCCCCTCCCCTCAGTAACATGCTATGCTAATATACAATATACCGTATATACTCGAAGATAAGCCGAGTTTTTCAGCCCTTTTTATGAGCTGAAAAAGCCTCCCCCGGCTTATAATCGGGTCAAGGCCGGCAACGGAGCCTGCAGGATATTGCTTGCAGTATGTGATCTATTTCTCTCTTCTCCCTTATCAGTGTGTTTTCTTTTGCAAAGCCTCCCTCTCTCTTAATCAAGGGAATGTTTTGAAAAGAGAAAGATGCCCTTGCAAGTCTGGAAGAAGAAAAATATATATTCATTAATCTTATGAAGGCATTACCTCCTGAAATATTTGTTAAACTCTCCTACAGATATATAGACATTAACCCCTTGCAAGCTTTTGCAATCTCTATGTACCTTTATAGTTGTATCTATCTATATACATTAAGTTTATATATGAATTTCCCCCTCATCTGTTTGCAGGTCTTTGCAAATCCTTTATACATATAGATCCATGTACCTGTGTATCTGTAGCCATACATATACATTATTTTTATATATGAATTTACCCTCATATGTTTGCAAGTCTCTGCAATTTCTATATAGATATAATTATCTATATCAAGAGAGATTCTGGATAGATATGAATATATTCTTACCTACCTATATAGAGGGCTTGCAAATATTACAGGGGGGAAATGAACACACAAATATATATAGACATGTCTAGATAGATATGAATATATATATATATATATATATATATATATATATATGGCTTTCAAATATTGTAGGGGAAATGCACACACACACACACACACAGAGATTTCTAGATAGATATAAACATAAATATATAGGGCTTCCAAATATTGCTGGAGGAAAATGCATATACTGTATATAGAGAGAGGATTTGCAAATGTTTCAGGGGGAAATGCATATGTGAAATTAGTATCTATAATTATAGATCTATATCTAGCTCTGCATTGTTTATATAACCATTGAATGTTTGCCTGTTACTATGTTGGAAGCTGGCCTGAGTTCCCATGGGGAGATAAGGTGGGATCCAAATGAAGTTTATTGTTGTTGTTGTTGTTGTTGTTATTATTATTAGGTTATTGTTGATACCATATTGTTTTTGTTGCCCCTACTTTTCCACTAGTTTAGCTAGTTTACTTTTTTTCTTTGAAATACGGTAAATATTCAAAAACATTTAACCTACTGATGCCTGGATTAATGAAATTTTATTGGTATCTATTTTTATTTTGAAATTTACCCGTAGCTGCTGCATTTCCCAGCCTCGACTTATACTCGCGTCAATAAGTTATCCCAGTTTTTTGTGGTAAAATTAGGTGCCTCAGCTTATATTTGGATCGGCGTATACTGGAGCATATACGGTAATATACAATAATACATAATAATTAATATATTGTGTATACATGTAATATTGATAAGATAATGTAATTCAATATAATACTAATAATAATACAATATAATAATATTAATTATATATTGTATGTTACATGTAATATTATTAATAATATTACAGTATAGTGGTATAGTACAATATAGTAATATATAAAGCTAATACTGTGCTATGCTAATAATATATTGTATGTACATATTATTTGTAAGCCACTCTGAGTCCCCTTCAGGGTGAGAAAGGCAAGATATAAATGTAATAAATAAATAAAATATATATAGTATAGAGTCCTGACATGACTGGATTCTATGTATCTTTAAACTAACTTTAATATACAGTAGAGCAGGGGTCCTCAAACTTTTTAAGCCGAGGGCCGGTCCACAATCCTTCAGACTGTTGAGGGGCTGGATTATCATGTGGAAAAAAAAATACAAACAAATTCCGATGCACACTGCACATGTCTTATTTGTAGTGCAAAAACAACAACAAGAACAACGAAAGAACAATGCAATATTTAAAAATAAAAACAATTTTAACCAACATACATTGATCTGGATTTCAATGGGAAGTGTGCTCCTGCTTCTGGCCAATGAGATAGTCAAGTTAATTAGGATTGTTGTTGTCATTGTTGTCGTTGTTGTTGTGTGCCTTCAAGTCATTTCAGACTTTGGGCGAGCCTAAGTCTAAAATGTATTTATTTATTATTTATTTATTTACTGCATTAATTTACTACATTTGTATCACACCCTTCTCACCCCAAAGGGGACTCAGAGTGGCTTACAAATTATATGTTCATTTATATATATAAAAGAGTGATGGCATCAGGGCAACCCACAAAACAAAAAAACTACAGGCCGCCCAACCTCGAAATTTGACAACACAACCCATCATCCACGGCTCCAGTAAGATACAACAAAAAGAAAAGAAAAATAAAGTCCTAATTAGAGGGAGCGCAATAATTGTTTTTATCCAATTGCTGCCAGTTTAGAGGGCTAATCTCTGCCCACTTCGTCTCCTAGCAACCTACTCAGCCAAAGGACAGCCAGGGTTCAGTTAGGGGACAGGCAGATTTAGGCCTCACTTAGGTCTCTTCCACAGATTATCTAATTTGCACCGGATTATATGGCAGTGTAGACTCAAGGCCCTTCCACACAGCTGTATAACCCATTTATAATCTTATATTATCCGCTTTGCACTGGATTATATTGACCCCACACTGCCATATAATCCACTTCAGTCTGCATTTTATACAGCTGTGAAGAAGGGGCCTCATATAATCCAGTTCTAAGCAGATAATATAAGATTACTAGCTGTGCCCGGCCACGCGTTGCTGTGGCGAAGTATGGTGGTATGGGAAATAAAGTATTGAGGAATTGGTGGTAGTTAAGGTCAAGGGTCCCCTGGGCTGAGTGAGTTGCTAGGAGACCAAGTGGGCAGAGCTTAGCCTTCTAACTGGCAGCAATTGGATAAAAACAATTATTCCTCTCCCTCTAATTAGGACTTTATTTTTCTTTTCTTTTTGTTGTATCAACCTAGAGGCATGGATGAGGGGTTATGCTGTCAATTTTCGAGGTTGTGGGGTGTTTACTTTTGTTGTTTTGTCCGCTGCCGTGATGCCACCGCTCTTTTATATATATATATATAGATCAATATGCAGTAGAATCTCACTTATCCAACATAAACAGGCCGGCAGGATAAGTGAATATGTTGGATAATAAGAAGGGATTTAGGAAAAGCCAATAGGCTTTTCCTTAATGCCTCCTTATTAATAGGAGGCATTAATAGGCTTTCCCTTAATGCCTCCTTATTATCCAACATATTCGCTTATCCAACATTCTGCCGGCCCATTTATGTTGGATAAGTGAGACTCTACTGTACTGTATTTACAAATTTACCACTAAAATATCACAATGAATTTAAAACACTGACTACAAAAACATTGCTTATGAAAAGGCAGACTGCGTTGGATAATCCAGAACAGTGTATAAGCAAATGTTGGATAAGTGAGATTCTACTTTAATATGAAATAATTACTGGGATAGAATAATGCAGAACAATATAATCTCTAAAACCAGGACAGTAAATAAAGACCAACAGTCTGAAAGCAGGAAAATTCGAAATTCCACAAAGGAAACAATCAGGGCCAGCTAACACCTTCCAAGAAAGGATTCTTCCAGAAAGGAAGCTGAGAAGGGAGTGAAGCACTGTGTATTACCAAAGTCATTATTATTACTATCATTACTATCATTACTATTATTATTATTATTATTATTATTATTATTATTATTATTGTGTTGCGGTCAACCGTGAAAATGAATACAATCTGGTTCCAAGTATTCAAAAACACTAAAATCAGAATATATAAAAATTAATGTGGTATAATAAAACAGAACAATACAATCTCTAAAATCAGAACACTAAATAAAGAACAACACTCTGAAAACAGGGGAATTCCACACAGGAAACAATCAGGGCCAGCTAACACCTCCCAACAAAATATTCCCATCATCAAAGTCTGGCAAATCCTCTGTTTCTCAGGGCCACAGACAGTAGAAGCACATAAAATATCACAAACAACACCACTCTGAAAACAAGGGAATTCCAGACAGGAAACAATCAGGGCCAGCTAACACCTCCCAACAAAAAAATTACTTGGGGAGGAAACAGCCAGGCTTTAAAGCTGCAAGGCCATTACATCCTAATCATTTTTCCTAACTGCAGCATTCATACTTGCCTCCAACAGACAAAAAAAACCCAATCGGAATTTTTGTATAGTCACAACCTTTAGGAAATAATATCCCCTGATGGCGCAGCGTGTTAAAGCGCTGAGCTGCTGAACTTCTGGACCGAAAGGCCGCAAGTTTGAATTGGGGGAGCAGAGAGAGCCCCCACTGTTAGCCCTAGCTTCTGCCAACCCAGAAGTTCGAAAACATGCAAATGTGCGTGCATCAATAGGTACTGCTCCGGCGGGAAGGTAACGCCGCTCCATGCAGTCATCCCACATGACCTTGGAGGAGTCTACGGACAACGCCGGCTCTTCGGCTTAGAAATGGAGATGAACACCAACCCCCAGAGTTGGACATGACTGGACTTAATGTCAGGGGAAAACCTTGACCCTTTACCTTAACTACCACCAATTCCTCAATACTTTATTTCCCATACCACCAGACTTCGCCACAGCAACGCGTGGCCGGGCACAGCTAGTACAATATATTATATTATTAGCATAGCACAATATTAGCATTATATATTACTATATTGAACTATACCACTATACTGTAATATTATTAGTAATATTATATGTAATATAGAATATATAATTGATATTATTCTATGGTAATACTATTAGTGTTATACTGTATTACATTATAATATTGTTATCAATATCATATGTATATACAATATGTTATATTATAAAACCAAGGGCGGGGGCCATGTAAATGACCTCAGAGGGCCGCATCCGGCCCCCAGGCCTTAATTTGGGGACCCCTGCAGTAGAGTCTCACTTATCCAACATAAACGGGCTGGCAGAATGGATAATAAGGAGGGATTAAGGAAAAGCCTATTCAATGTCAAATTCAGTTATGATTTTACAAATCAAGCACCAAAACATCATGCTTTACAACGAATTTGACAGAAAAAGTAGTTCAATACACAGCAATGTTATGTAGTAATTACTGTATTTACGAATTTAGCACCAAAACATCACAGTGTATTGAAGATGGCCTACAAAAACATTTGACTGCTAAAAGGCAGACTGCATTGGATAATCCAGAACGTTGGATAAGCGAATGTTGGATAAGTGAGACTCTACTGTAATTCCAACATGACTTTATGTATCACTGTATTGTATGGTTCTTTAATATAACTTTAATACAAGTCGGACATGACTTGAATTTCTGTTCACCTTCTACCTTCCTATGCTTCCCTCCAGCACTAAAACACCAACTGACAAATCTTAACTGGCAAAAATAACTGCCATTTCAAAGCCAGCAGGAGCCAAGGCTGAACTCTGCTCCCTCAGATCCTTAAAGGGCCAGGGCAGTAGGTGAGAGCTTTCTAGTGGCACTTACTAATAAGTTTTACCCCTTATTAATAACAAATAAACAATACAAGTATTAACTGATCTAATAAAGATTACAGTCACTCTAACTTATGGGTTCATTCCTATGAAACAACAAAACAAGGTCTGTGATTGGACTCTCAAAGATTCTGGATCCTGTTTCCTTTGTAGTCTTCACTCCTACTTTGCATACCTGATGGTCTTTACCTGGATTCGCCTGGACTATCACCGCCAATGGCCACTTCCTTCTAGACATATCCTTTTCCTGCATCAAAACTATATCTCCTGTGTGAAGATTGCCTTGGACTGGCTCCCACTTGGATCTTCTTTGAAGCAGTAGATATTCTTCTCCGTCATTTCCAAAATGTGTTGGCTAACATGTTGTCGAAGGCTTTCATGGCCGGGATCACAGAGTTGTTGTATGTTTTCTGGGCTGTATGGCCATGTTCCAGAAGTATTCTCTCCTGACGTTTTGCCCACATCTATGGCAGGCATCCTCAGAGGTTGCCTGCCATAGATGTGGGCAAAACGTCAGGAGAAAATACTTCTGGAACATGGCCATACAGCCTGGAAAACATACAACAAACCAGTGTTGGCTAACGATTGCACTTGTTGCCACTGTTTATGATGGATTTTCTTCAGCTCTGCCACTATAGTGATGTCTCTCATTCTGGTGTCTTGAAAGTCAACAGGGTCGTTGGTGTCAAGTCTTCTGGGTCTGTTGATATCGGTGTTAGAGGACTGTTAACTATAGTCATCACTTCCACCATGAGGCTGACGAGGATCTCGTGAATGAGAATGATGACATTTAGCAACACGGCATCAAGAATTCTTCTAATGATACCTATAATCCTTTCCCATGCTCCCCCCATGTGAGATGCATGGTGGATTGAGTAGCCATTTACAACTTTCTTGCTTGAGGAATACTTGGACATCTGGATCTAATATAGGCCTCTCCGGACACTGTAATTCTTTACATGCACCCTTAAAGTTCATATCTCTGATTTTTGCTGGACCTCTGATTGTGAAGAAATGTTGCAAGGTGTAAATGAAAGATGTTGAGTCTACAGATTTTATAAGTTCAATGTGAACAGCTCGTAAGGATAGAAAAGTGAACATTACTGACCACCTCTCGTTGTTTACTACCCCTCCACTTCCATCACATCGTACAGCTCCTTCTGCGAAGTATCTGCCTTGGTGATATATTTTAGCATGGTAATGTCGTATGATATAATGTTTAGCTGGTAGTATGTAAGGATGTTTCTCTCCTGACTTAAGTTTGGCCTGGGACAAGTGACTCCCAACCTTTAGTAAACCTGAGCTGTCCAAAAAGGAGTTGAGATACAGTATCTTAAAGTACTTGATTTTGGTATAAGCTGGAACTGTCTAAGGCACTGTATTTCACTTTTATACACTTCTGATTGTACAATCTGGGTTATTTTTTCTTTTCTTTCTTTTGTAGAAGTAGGCTTGTTATTTTTATACTTGACGAAGTGTAAGATCTTGGCTATACTTGTGACTAAGCACTTCCAGGATGAGAATTTGGTGAATCTTCTTGCGAACAAATCTTCCTGAGACTTTGTTATGTTGGTACTAAGTGTTCTTATCTCTTTATGTTCTTGGTTGCAGAGTTTGAATATATGGTCTTTTGGAGTCACTTACTTGGGGTCTCTTAAAAAGTCTGGACCTTTTAACCAATGTAAGGATAGGTCCAGCCTTCAGAAGACAAAAGCTCTGCATTCTTTTGTCTTTTGTCTAGCAAATCTGATGGATGCTTAAAGAGTTTGTTGCTGTTATGTACTTTCAAGTCATTTTCAACAAAGGCTGTATGGCCATCTGTTGGGGGTACTTTGTCCTTTTCCTGCATGGCAGGGAATTGGATTAGATGACCCATGTGGTATCTTCTAACTATATGATTCTATGATTTTTGACTTATAGCAACCCTAAGGGAAACCAGGTTTTCTGGGATGGAGAGTTTGTGAGTTGTCCAGGCCCAACCAGTGCATTTTCATGGCCAAGTAGAGATTTGAATCAGAGTTGTTGGCCAGCACTCAAACCATTGTGCCAACAATAAAAATATGTGGAATGCAAAATATGGGCATTTAATTAGAATAAGCCAAAGAATGTCCTAGCGTTAAAAATATGCTGACAACTGAATTTCTGTGTAGAGAAAATGATGTGTGTGTTATTTATAGTTCTAAAAAGAGATACTTATAATTCACCTCCAGATTCAAGTCAGGTTATGCTTCACTAAGTTCACTGGACACAATTAGCCACTTGAAAGAAATATGTTAAAATAACTGCTGTGCTGGCATTTTGTGTGTGTGGTTATTTATTAATTTCAAAATCAGCTTATGACAGTTACTGAATTTCACAGTTAAATACAGAAAAGCACTTAACAAACCCCTTCCGTCCCATTTCCGATAATGCCATGTCATACCAAGAAAAGAATCCAAAATAATATGCCCAACAAAGATTTCCAGATGTAATTCCTGTGATTAAAAAATGTATGAAAAACCATGATTGGTTTTGGTTGAGCATTTGAGTCCAATTTATGCCAATTTCAAAAACATGTTCCAAAAAAGCCAGCTGGTCAGTTGGAGATTTGCATGCTCTGTGTTGCTCAGTAGAAAGAGCCAATTCTTTTTTCTAAGTTCTCTAAATTCGGAGATCTAGCCAAATGCCAGCCTTTCTTATTTTAAATAGCACTTTTGTAGGAAGGACATCAGGGGCTATGACATTGTTTGGAGTGCAAATGTCATAAACATTCAACAAGATTCTGTATTGCTTTGGGAATGAGAGCAATAGCGGTCGTAGCATATTTACACAAAAATTCATTTCTCAGCCTTGCTACCACAAAGTACCTTAATTTTGGCTGTAGGACAGAGAGGGTTTGTGTGTTATTCTGGGTATCTCTTAACAGAAAAGCAAGATATAACAACAACAACAACAACAACGTTATGCTTGTTAAACAAATACATGTTACAAGTTCTATATATTTCTAACCCATAGATTTCAGCGGCGCATATGATCTATATCCAAATAGTGAATATTTTAAAAGTGCTGCTGATATTTCAAATTTATACTGATAATGTGGGCCCTTCTTATGCCATGCAAAGCACACTTTCTAAATGTTACTTTCTGATTCTGAAACTTTATACACGCACACAGAAATTATTTGCTTTTCACTGTGTTCTGCCAACTATGAAGTTAAATAAATGAACATGACCAAGCCCTTCCCCAATGCTCAAAGAAAGGGAAGGTTATACTCTGGGAAGGTTAAAATGGTTGTTTTTCCTTTACTTTCCTATCATTAATGATTCATTGGGACAAACACTGTAACACTACTACACCCTTTCACATTCTCCAAACAAGGCAAGACTGCCAGGCATGCTTTCTTTTGAACAAGAGACATTATAGATGTATGACATCTTTGTAATATTTGCTTTATTTAATATTCATCTTACTTATACAACTCCTGAATGAAGAGCAAAAGGAAATAAGCATTCCTAAAACAGAGAGCAGTTTAGGCAAGGCCAGATTTGGGCTGTATGCCCAGATCCAGCAAATTCCAGACACAGAGTGTAATTTCTCCAAGCTGATCTCTACCTTTCTAAAACTGTCAATACAATGGATACACACTATAGTATAATCAATTTTCCTGGGGCCTTTTCACCATACCTAGTCATTGCACTTTGCTAGCACTTTAATTGCTATGGTTCCATTCTCTAGGATCATAGGATGTGCAGTTTGGTGCACTAGATCTCACTCTCCCTCCCATCAGCCTAGGGACCCTACAGAGATATCCAACAAAATTGTATGTATCATGGTTTTGTCCTATAGAATATTGGGATTTGCAGTTTGGGAAGTTTAGAATTCTCGAATATCTCCCCAAATGGCATTTAAAGGGGCAACATTTGCACAGTGTTAATAGACCCTACAAGAAGCTTGTTTTCCAATAGGAGGTAGTCCCCGGAAGCCACTTTATCTGAATATAGGAGAAAGTTTTGAAATTCAGTGAGCCTTGCCCCCACTTCAAACAACTATATAATAGGATTGAGGCATTGTTTCTTTTCCAGGCTGAAAAAACACTGGCCAAACTAAGTCAGGGTCTATTATAAATTAGCAAGAAATTTCAGATACTTATTTGGGATATCTCAGTGATATAAGCGAGATTTATGTGCCTTCAAGTCATTTAGGGGTTATGGTGACACTAAAGTCTATCCCAGTTTTTTTTGGCAAGATTTATTCAGTGGGTTTTTTTCTATTGCCTCTTCTGAGGCTGAAAGAGTGTGACCTGCCCAAGGTCATCCAGTAGGTTTGCATCTCCAGGTGGGGATTTTAAACCCTGGCCTCCAGAGTCCTAGTCCTGTACTCAAACTACTATGCCACACTGGCTTTCTTAGTTATTTAAGATCACACTGCATTCATAGTCTACATAACACTGCCACCGCCCTTTGCGCTAACTGTAAAATAAATTGGCTCATTCTGTTGTTTGCACAATCACAGCAAACCCTGCCCGTTGGAAAAATTCTCTCTTCAAAATCAATATTTAATCAGAAGTTTATCTCCTACAATATCAACCTCTATAAATATGTACTTTAGAACTCATCCAAAGTTAATGTTGGCCACTTTGGAAGGGCAACGGATTTTTAAAATCTGGTAATAGCGTAAATGTGTCGACTATGGATGCACTGTTAATTGTCTCTCTGTGTACATGCATATGTGTGCACATGCCTTCAAGTTGACTTATGGTGACCCCATGAATTTCACATGTTTTTCTTAGGCAAGGAATGCTCAGAGGTGGCTGTGCCAGGTCCTTCATTTGAAATATAGCCTACAGTGCTTGGTATTCATTAACAGCTTGCTGTCCAAGTACTAACCAGGACAGACCCTGCTTAGCTTCCATGATTAGACAGGATCTTTCAGGATCCCAATGCTATCCCTTCCAAATGTTTTTGATTACAACTGGCCCTAATGTTCATGGATGACAAAACTGAAGGTGGTTGCTGTTTCTGTGCCTTCAAGGCATTTCCCACTAACGGCGACTCTAAGGCAAACCTATCACTGGGTTTTCTGTTTCAAGGGAATGTGACTCACCCAAGGGCACAGGGATTCAGACTCTGCTCTCCTGAGTCATATGATGCATCTGGCAGTCGAATTATTGCAGCTGCACAACACTCTATTTGCCATGGCTCAATGCTGTGGAATCATGGGAGTTGTAGATTTCAGAGTCTTCAGCTTTCTCTTCCAAACAGGACTGGTGCCATGCCAGGCTACAAATCCCAGTATTCCATAGCATTGGCCTGTGACAGTTAAAGTGGCGTTGGCATTAATTCTACAGAGCAGATGCACTCAAAATCAACCCACTGCACTGGCAGCAGGGCCATACAGTTTTCTGCCAAGAGACAACAACAGGGTAATAATAATAATAATAATAATAGAAAAAGAGGAAGAAGATCACAGATACACCCAAAGTTCAGCATTCAAACCACTGCACTGGCAGTGTGGCCATACAGTTTTTATCAAGAGACAAGTGCAGGGCCTTCAAACCAGTGCACTGACATGGTAATAATAATAATAATAATAATAGAAGAAAAAGAGCATAGATGCACCCAAAGCCCAGTGCTCAAACCACTTGCACAGCCATGACGGTGATGATGATGATGATGATAATAATAATAATAGAAGCGCACCCAAAGCCCAGTGCTCAAAACACTGAACAGACATGATGATGATAATGATAATAATGGAAGAAAAGGAGGAGGAGGAAGAGTGCTCAAACCACTGCAATGGCATGGTAATAATAATAATAATAATAAATAATAGAAGAACATAGATGCACCCAAAGCCCAGTGCTTAAACCACTACACTGGCATGGTAATAATAATAATGATGATGATTATAGAAGACGAGGAGGAAGAAGAGCAAAGATGCACCCAAAGTCCAGCCCTCAAATCATTGCACTGGCATGGTAATAATAATAATAATAATAATAATAATAATAATAATAGAATAAGAAGAGCATAGATGCACTCGAAGCCTAGCCCTCAAACCACTACACTGATATGGTACTGTAATAATAAAATATGAGGAAGAAGAACATAGATGCACCCAAAGCCCAGCCCTCAAACCACTGCATTGGAATGGTAATAATAATAATAATGGGAAAAGAGGAAGAAGAGCTAAAATGCACCCAAAGCCCAGCCCTCAAACCACTGCATTGGCATGGTAATAATAATAATAAAGCCCAGCCCTCAAACCACTGCATTGGCATGGTAATAATAATAATAATGGAAGAAGAGGAAGAAGAGCAAAGAAGCACCCAAAGCCCAGTCCTCAAACAACTGCACTGGCAGTAGGGCCATACAGTTTTCTACCTATTATACTTTTTACAAAATACCACTCAAGCCACGAATAACTTTTAAATAAAAGAGACAAAGAGTAAAGGAGGTGCCGGAGAACCGAGCAACGTCTCTTTGTGACGCAGCACCACTTCAATTCCAGGGAACCCGGTGGGCGGGGCGTTGCTGTCCGGGGGCTGCCTGCCCACTCTGCACATGGGCGGAAACGGCTTCCTGCGGCCTGGCTGCGTGTGCGCGCGCCCGAGGAGTTTCGCCTTGGACTCTCTCTCGCGCGCCCTCCCGGGCGAAGCGAGGCCCGGTCCTCCACCGCTAGAAGGCGCGCGCGCGAGTGAGCGAGGGATTGGGCGGACTCTGCCTTCCTGGGCTCTGGAGTTGCAGCCGGACCGAGCGCCTCCTTCTCCCGCCGCCGCCAGAGCCGGGCGAGGGCCAGGCCAGCCAGAAGGAGCCGAGCGAGGAGGCAAGCGGGCGCCGGAGAGAGCCGGTAAGCCAGGCAGCCCTTCCCATCCCTTCCCCCTCACCTTCTCAAGCGCAGCCACACTATAGCGTTAATGCGGTTCGACACCACTCGATCTGCCCTGGCTCTCCAGTGCTATAGGATCCTAGGAGTGGTCGTCTTACAAGCCTTATCTGCCAAAGAGTACGCAAACGACGCCTCCCAGGATCCCAAAGCATTGAGCAGTTCAAGTGGTATTCAACTGCATTAAATCTAGAGTGCAGATGCACCCTCTGACAGCTGTAGTGGCTCGCCCCCTTCTTTCCTTCGCATAGAGTCCTAAATCTCCTCCTCCCAATATCCACTTTTTATTCCTCTCTCCTCAACTGTATTTGCTGGGGTTGCTGTGAGTTTTCCGGGCTGTATGGCATTCTCTTCAGACGTTTCTCCCACACGTATGGCAGGCATCCTCAGAGGTTGTGAGGTCTGTTGGAAGCTAGCCAAGTGGGGTTTATATATCTGTGGAATAATGTCCAGAGTGGGAAAAAGAACTCTTGTCTGCTTGAGTCAAGTGTGAATGGTGCACCTTGAATAGCATTGAATGGCCTTGCAGCTTTAAAATCTGGCTGCTTCCTGCCTGTGGTAATCCTTGGTTGATTTCGGGCCTTTTTAATATACATTGCTTTGAAACACCCTATGTATATACAGTAGAGTCTCACTTATCCAACACTCGCTTATCCAACGTTCTGGATTATCCAACGCATTTTTGTAGTCGATGTTTTTAATAAATCATGAAATGTTGGTGCTAAATTCATAAATACAGTAATTACTACATAGCATTATTTCATATTGAACTACTTTTTCTGTCAAATTTGTTGTATAACATGATGTTTTGGTGCTTAATTTGTAAAATCATAACCTAATTTGATGTTTAACAGGCTTCTCCTTAATCTCTCCTTATTATCCAACATATTTGCTTATCCAACGTTCTGCCGGATAAGTAAGACTCTACTGTATACACAAAGACATACTGTATTCATTTGCCCACTCTGCTGTTTTAAATATACAAACTGGATCCATCACTTTGAAACACCGTATACAGTATCTATCTATTCTATCAATATACACACACACATTGTACATATCTGCCCATTCTCCTTCAGTCTCTGATGCCCTTCTCCATGTACTTTTACTTACTTACTTACTTAGGCAATCCCTCGTTGTCCAAGTATCATGGCCTTCCAAATGTAGTGTCCTGTAGTGTGTGTAGGTGACTGTGGAGACCTATTCTTGAGCTGCATGTTCTTTCACAGTGAGGACATTGGTTTCCAGATGGAAGGCAGTCATGGCAAGTGTTGGCTTGATGAGCCTTCTTCTTAACTCCTTTCTCCCTTTTGCCCTCCATTCGTGCCTCTTCGAATTCCACAGCACTGCTGGTCACAGCTGACCCCCCCGTTACAACACTTGAGGGCCAGGGCTTCCCAACTCTCGGTGTCTATGCCACAGTTTTTAAGATTAGCTTTATGACCATCTTTAAATCTCTTTTCCTGTCCACCAACATTCAATTTTCCGTTCTTGAGCTGAGAGTATAGTAACTGCTTTGGCAGATGGTTATCGAGCATTTAGACAATATGGCCAGTTCAGCTAAGTTGATGGCGAAGCATCATTGCTTCAATGCTGGTAGTCTTTGCTTCTTCCAGCATGCTGACATTTGTGCACCTGTCTTCCCAAGAGATTTGCAAGATTTTTGGAGGCAACACTGATGGTTTCATTCCAGAAGTTGAGAATGATGTTTGTAGACAGTCCACATTTCGTAGGCATATAACAGGGTTGGGAAGACAATAGCTTTATAAACAAACACCTTGGTATCCCTACGGATGTCGCAATCCTCAAACACTCTCTGCTTCATTCAGAGAAATGCTGCACTCGCAGAGCTCAGACAGTGTTGTGTTTCAGTGTCAATGTTGAAATTTGTGGAGAGGTGGCTGCTGAGGTAGCGGAAATGATCAACATTTTCTAACATGTCTCCATTAAGCTATATTTCTGGCATTGCAGAGGGATTGGCTGGTGACTGCTGGAAGAACACTTTGGTTTGCTCAATGTTCAATGAGAGGCCATGTTTCTTGTAGGCTTTTGCAAAGGTTTTTAGAGTGTCTTGTAGGTCGTCTTCTGAATGCGCATAAACTATGTTGTCATCGGCATATTGGAGTTCTATAACAGATGTTGTTGTGATCTCACTCTGCTAAGTTAAATAGCTTGCCATCTGTCTGATAGATGATTTCCACTCCGGTGGGAAGCTTTCCATCAACAAGATGAAGCATCATAGCAATGAAGATGGAAAATAAGGTTGGGGCAATTACACATCCCTGTTTAACACCTGATTCCACCTTGAATGGGTCACTTTGGGGGCCATTGCTATCCCAAGACTGTTGCCATCATGTCATTGTGGAGGAGCTTTGTCAGGGCACTCGATTTTTTGGAGGATGGTCCAGAGAGCACTTTAATTCACTGTGTCGAATGCCTTTGCAAAGTCAATGTATGCCATGTACAGAAGTTGATTTTATTCCCTGCATTTTTCCTGGAGTTGTCATGCAGTGAAGATCATGTCCACTATTCCTCTGGAAGGGCAGAAGCCGTTCTGGGATTCTGTGAGGGTGTCTTCTGAGATAGGAAGAAGGTGGCGGTTTGCAAGGATTCTTGTGAGAATTTTCCCAGCAGAGCGCAGAAGGGAGATACTTCAATAGTTTCTGCAGTCTGTTCTTTCCCCCCCTTTTTTTTTTGAAAAGGATGATGATGGTGGCATCCTTGAAACTCTTCTGGGATTTTCTTGGTCATCCACACTTTTTCAATGAGCTGTTGGAGTTGCTGTGTCAGCTCAGGTCCAACGTCTTTAAAGATTTCAGCAGGGAAAAAGTGCAGCGGTTCAGAAGGAGTTCAACGTCCTCGGTTCAGGTCAAGTCTTAAGTCTTGCACTTAGATAACATCTCCACTGTGAAATGAATGCAGTTTGGCATCACTTGAACTGCCCAGTCTCAGTGCTATGGGAGTTGCAGTTTTACAAAGTCTTTAGCTTTCTCTGCCAAAGAGTCCTTAGGGCCTCACCAAACTACAACTCCCATGATATATTCAAGTATTCAGAGTGTCCTTGTTCAATGCAGTAGCCCCCCTGTATTGTTTTTATATTTATTTATACCCTGCTTTATCTCTCTTGAAGGGGACTCTGCAGAGATACATTGCAAAACATGTACACATCCCCTGTGGATTCTTGAAACCGTGGGTAATAGGGAATATTATGTTCTGACTATACTTGGGCATGAGGGTTTAGAGAGGCTCAAAAATACTTCTGGGAGTGTGAATAAATGAAACCATGGATGTCGAATCCAATGTGTCTCTTTCTCTCCAATATACAGGAAGTCTCCAAGTTGTGAGACTCGGTTCTGTAGGTTTGTTCTTAAATTGAATTTGTAAGTCGGAACAAATACATTTTTTAAGTGGAACTCCATACACACACATACAGAGTTTTGGATAGCATAGGGAAGGGGTAACAGCCCTGTAGTTTTTGTTTTGCTGTCTGTCCCCAGTTCAGAAGATGTCACCTCACTTTCTGTCCCCGTAAGAATTGGATTTTGAAAAAAAAAGGCTTGTTGTGGAAACAAGGATAAAGCTTCAGTGGAGACAGCTTTGGCCTATGATAATAACTCTTTCAGGGGTGAATTTCCCTTCCTAGGGGGAGATTTTGCTCACTTCCTGTTGACTCACCCCCTTTCTTAATTATGAGTGGTTTATAAGTCTGATTTTTGTAACTTGGAGAATGCCTGTGGTTTGCATTTAATTTTTCTGTGACCCTCACAGTCAAAAATGTGAAATCTACTCACACATGTATATATTATATTTATGCCTTAAATTGTGTTAATGCTTGATATAACAGACTGTAGTTTGCCAAAGTTTCTTCCTTGATAAACTATCGTAGTCTTTAATGGGTAGCGGGGTTCTGTGGTTTTTGTTGCAGCAGTCTAACGCATCCACCCCTCTGGAAACCCAAGTAATACAGAAGCCTCATCTACACTGACCATTTAATGCAGGTCAAAGCTAACTTCATACTGTGTCAATCAGACAACAAACTCCCTTAAAAGCGGGTAAAAAAAGCCCTTAATATACATCAGTTCTGTGTAGTTTGTGTAATCACCCTCCAGGTCTCAAACTGGTTCCAAGATTTCCTATGTAATCATCCACTTTCTTCAATACTGGTTAGAAACTGCATTAAATGATCAGTGTAGATGGGACAAGGGAGGCCTTTGGGATACTTAAAAAGTGCTGCATAATTGTAAAGGGTATTGACAGAGCATGGGTAAGTGAAACCATGGATATTGAATCCATAGATGAGCGATAACCCTCTGCTCTCTTTCTGTTTGTTATATTTTTACCTGAAATTGTATTTATATCCGATGCAGTGGGCTGTAGTTTGCAAAGTTGCTTCTGTAATAAATTAGTCTTTTTGTGGTTTTTGCTGCAACCATCTAACACGGCCCCACCTCTTGAAACAAGGCATAACTTAAAGGCCTTTGGAGGCATGAAAATGCCTTGAGTCTCTTTTAAGAGCGAAAAAGTGGGATATAAATAAATATAAAAATTAATGCTAAAATGCTGTATACATGTAAAGTATTTTAAAGTACTTCTTGCTGTTTATGAGAAAATTGTATCTTTATATTCCACAGATTTTCCATAGCCTGGGATTGGTTTATGTGACGTGTGCCTGCTAGGGTGTCACTATGCACAAAGAGCATTGTGTTTGTGCACAGAAGACATTTTTGGACAGAAAATATCCCTGTGGACGGAGCATTGAAACATCTCATACTAGGCCTCAGCCCTGAAATGTCAGATATATTAATAGTGGCTCTTTTTCATCATGTACAAGAATGCATTTCCTACATCTCTGAGTAACCACAACCGGTTTTCCATGTGTCTGAAAGGAGTTGCTGGGTGTTGCAATTCAAGGAATGTTGCCTCTAGGAAGTTTCTACTGCAAAAAGTTTAAATGCTACTTAAAACATTTTAATCTATGTCTCCACTGTCAGACAGCTGACAGAGTGGATCTCTTTTTTCCTCCTAAGCGCCTTTTCAGTACTTGCTGATGGGTTGAAGTAGAGCCTCTGATTCACCTCAGTGATTGTAAGTGGAATGAGTGCAACAGCAATGACAATTTGAGCTAAATTATGTGTGGGGTTTACAGTTTGCTTCCTTTTGTTCTTGCTACTGTGCTGTTGCAGCTACATGCTGCATAACTTAGCTCGATCTGGTTCCTTTTACAATAGGTGAAAATGCGAGGTTTTTTTTTTCATAGTTAGTGAATTCAGGACTCTTAATTGTTGAGTATTGTAAGTAAACGTACAGTATTTTGGGTTAAAAGCATGAATAGATGCAATTGAGATCTTGTGAATGGTTTAGCTCTGAATCCAACTTTTCAACCATTATTGCCTTTTCTCCTTCTCTTCCTGGAATAGGTTTCTTTTCTTTATCTTCCTAAAACCTGCTGTTTATCAGCCCTGCCCTTGCTTTCTTATCAATCTTAGACTGTTCATTGGGAGGCTGTGTTGTTTTGTATACATTGCAAGGTTACTGGGCAGCTCTATCACACATCACTGTTGCATCTTATCATCATTGAAAAAGGAGACTAGGCTGAGTGGCATGGAAGGTAGTCAGAAAAAAGTAAGCCCAAAGTCCAGTTAGAATGATTAGGTCAAGGAAACCATATTCCTCTGCTGATAAGGCTTGTTCAAGACAGGACATGGTTATGACTTTTGGAGGTCCCTCATTCAAAGCATCATCATGAGTTGAAGCTATGAAGCCCCCGGTGACTCAGTGGATTAAACCCTTGTGCCGGCAGGATTGCTGACTTGAAGTTTGGGTTGCTGAGCTAAAGGTTGCTGGTTCGAATCCGGGGAGAGCATGGATGAGCTCCTTCTGTTAGCTCTAGCTCCCCATGTGGGGACACGAGAGAAGCCTCCCACAAGGATGGTGAAACATCAAACATCCGGACGTCGCCTTGGCAACGTCTTTGCAGACGGCCGATTCTCTCACACCAGAAGCGACTTGAAGTTTCTCAAGTCGCTCCTGATACAAAAAAAAAATAGTTGAAGCTAACCTGGCAGTAAGCAATAATAATAACAAATTGTCATTAAAATATAAAGACTTGCCAAAGTAGAAGTGCTCCTGATATACAATTGGCTCTCCGTGTTTGTTCATGTAACCTTTTCAGATTTGATTAATATTATCTTTTTGGGAATCTCTTAGACCATGTCATTAATATGGTGCTCTAGTGTGACTTTATGGTAAATTTCCACCAAAGGTTGACCACAACATTGTATTAGAAGACCTAATGATTTTAGGGCCCTTCCACCAGGCCTATTTTCCAAGAGAAACCAGCATTTTGATTTAGAGGCCAGATTGCAATTTTGTTGGAGGGGTGGCGAGATACTCTCTAGGGTCAATCTTAAATTGACTCAAGTTCTCCATTTCTATTGGGTTCAAGGCCGAACTACCCCCAAAACCACCATGATTTTGCTGAAATGTGGCAATATACCTTCCTGGGTCAAGTCCAGATTGACCCGAGGGTTATTATCCCCAGACCTAAATTTTTCTACGAAACTTACTGGAAATCTAATCGTTGTGTGCCTTCAAGTTATTTCCAACTTATAGTGATTCTAAAGCAAATTTGTTATGTGCTTCTTTGGGGGGGATTTGCTGGGGGGGGGTACATTAGCTTTCATCTGAGGTTGAGAAACTGTGTCTTAGCCAAGGTAATCCAATGAGCTTCCATGGCTGAGCAGGGATTCTTCACACCCCCGGTTTCCAGAATTAATAGCCCAGTACTCAAATAACTTCACAACACTGGTTCCATTTATCCAATATTGTCAAATCAAAGTTTGGAGGGTTTTATGATTTCCAACCCTGCTCCAAGCCCTACTTGACTTTATGGTACAAAAATTGATCTCTCCCACACTATACTTCTTGTTGTCTAGGACTAGATTTTCTGATATCAGTCCTATAATGTTATTTTTATTCTTGACCTGCTTTTGAGCTGTCAATAGGATTGGATCTATTCTGCAGTTGCCTAGTACATGTAAATTTATATTGAGACCACCAGTTTCTTGGCGTTTCCTCTTTTGTTTCTTAAAACAGCATTCTTTGCATCCCTGGCATCTTAAAGCACTTGACTGAAAATATGGGTACATGTAGTTCTATAGAATTGCTTTGTGTGATCAAGCATTGGAAAACAAGGAGAGTGGAAGGTAATGCTCAAGAGAAAGCACACATTTGAATGTCTCCAGCCATCATAATAGCAAATATTTTTATGAGCAAGCAAATTTACAAACTTGCTAGCCTGCACATTTTTTTAGTAGCCATGGGAGAAATACAGTTATTTTGGGCAGAATAGAGAATTGGATCGTTAGGAAACCCATTTCTTTAAGAACCCAGTGGTTTTGCAAATATGAAACTGAAAAGCAGAAGCAAGAATAAACAGAAATAATTGAAGATATAAATAAATTTGTAATTATGTAACTTTCACACCCAGGAAAATTACAGACATACTTGGTATGATTTTTTAGTGCTAGCTTTCTTACACAGAATTTGACTGACAAAGGACAGCTTCCAAAAAAAAACCCCTGCTAGCTATTGGCAAAGTCATATCAAGTACTTTTGCAGAAATGTCTATAATTTTTCCATCTGTCGCTGCAGACTATCATTTTCATGCTGGTTTAGTCCTGTCACATTTTTAAGAAATAGGCACTAAAATGAGAAGAGATCTCAAATCAGAGTGCCCAACAGTCAGGCTGAAATTTAAACATATCAGGTGCTATAGAATTTGGACCAGGGGTCTACAGAAGGTGTGTCAATACTGTAGAATTAATGCAGTTTGATAACACTTGAACTGTCATGGCTCAACTTTATGAGTTACTGGGAATTGCACTTTTACAAGGTCTTTAGTCTTATTTCCCAATAGTACTCATTCCGCACCAAACTACGATTCCCATTATTCCATAGCATTGAGCCATGGCAGTTCAAGTGATATCAAACTATTTTAACTCTACAGTGTATAGATGCACTCCAAGTTTAAGTTGAACTTCTGTATTATGTCAATATAGTAATTACTCCCAAGAATTACAGACACCTATTCCTGGAGTATCAGGAAGCAATTGAATGGTGAATTGAAGACTTACTGAGATCTTGAAGAATATCAGAAAAATATCTTCCCATTCATATGCAGAAATATAACAAATTGAGGGATTATAATCATTAGACAGAACCTCTGTTACATTCCACCAAAGCATTTACCGTCCTTTCTTCCTGAGACAGAGATAAATAAATGCTTTTCCTTTCAGCACAGCTCTTTTCTTTTGCTTGATAAGTGCTTTATATATTTCCACTTAATCTTATAATAAGCTAAAATATATCTTCTTGAGTGTGACACAATTGTAATCAAACCATTTTGTATTCCTAGGATGATTATAGCTGTCTGATAAGTTAACCTCACCAAAGTACGTTTGAATGAATATAGCATAATAATACAACTCATCTTTATCAGGAGAAACTAGAATCTTCTGAGATATTATAAAAAGGACAAATTTGACCTTAGTCCTCTATGTGCGTTTAATCCTCCTCCCCCCCCCCCCCCCCGCCAGAGGTGGAATCAAGTAATGGAAATCGAATAGCAAGACAGGCTATGTTTATAAATACTGTATGCAACAAAAGTAATTTCTGAATATGCGTGAAATATGCTTTCTAATCATGAAGTTAAAACCTCAATACAGTCTTGTGGATTCCTGATAAAACCTACAGTATATAAAAAGGCATTTTCGGAGTGTTTTCTCTTGAAGCAGGTGTGGTGTCAACAGTAAATGAAAATAAGTAGCTAGAATTCACTCCAAGCTGTTTCCTTTGAAGATAAGACCTCCTTCCAAAGAGAGACCATATTTAACCTTGATCTGTGTTTTACAAAAAGGATAACAGCAAAGGGTACTTTGAGTGGAAATGTATTAGCTTGGTCATTGATAGAGTTCAGCTCAACTGAACATGTCTACTGGGTGTGTTTTGATAAGATAGGGGTAGGGAGGGGGTGGTAGAAAGTGAGGGGGAAAGGGGTAATACGGGTAGGGGGGGGTCAGGGTCCTTGTCGATTCTTGACTTCCATTCTTCTCTATAAAGTTGTCATAACTATTTGTATTATTTATGTTGTTGGTACAGTAGAGTCTCACTTTTCCAAGCTAAACGGGCCAGCAGAAGCTTGGATAAGCGAATATCTTGGATAATAAGGAGGGATTAAGGAAAAGCCTATTAAACATCAAATTAGGTTATGATTTTACAAATTAAGCACCAAAACTTCATGTTATACAACAAATTTGACAGAAAAGGTAGTTAATTACGCAGTAATGTTATGTTGTAATTACTGTATTTACGAATTTAGCACCAAAATATCACGATATATTGAAAACATTGACTACAAAAATGGCTTGGATTATCCAGAGGCTTGGATAAGCGAGGCTTGGATTAGTGAGACTCTACTGTATCATTCTTTTTGTGTGTGTGTGTGTTGACAGTTGACACTTCTCCTTCGTGTTAAGGGCTTTATAACAATATTCTAACTTTTTCTTTCTTCATCCAGTCCAATCTATCCTTTTTTTGGGGCTTATTTTGTGTTGTTGATAGCAAGAACATTAGGTAGTCCATATTCATTATATCCCATATTCTTTTTATCCATTCTTCCACTTTTGGTATTAATTTCTGTTTCCATAATCTTGCAAGAACTAATCTGGCAGCTGTTGTTAAGTGTGTAAAGATTTTATCTTCATTCTTTCCCCATTGATTATTCGTCATGCCCAATAGAAAGAATTCTGGGAGTAGTGGTATTTTTATCTTTATGATTTTTTGACATTTATCGTGGATTTCCCTCCAGTACGGTTTTACCTTCTCACAAGACCACCACATGTGTAGGTACGATCCTTCACCTCTTCCACATTTCCAGCATTTAATCTTCTTGCCTTTGGTAAATTTTGATGTCCTTTTTGGGGTCAGGTGCCACCAATAGAACATTTTCCACCAATTTTCTTTCAATTCATAGGCATATGTATAATTTAATTCCCCCCCCCCCCCCCATAAAAGTTCCCATTCCTCTAATAATACAGTTCTTCCTAGATCTCTTGCCCAATTTGTCATGCACTCCTTTATTTATTCCTTCTCAGTGCTCCATTCCAATAGAAATTTATATATTCTTGAAATTTTCCTCTTTCCCTTGTCTAATATTACATCCCATGGTGTTACCTTATCCTCAAATCCCTGAATCTTATATAAGATAAGATGATTTTAGAGAGGAAGGTGGTGCCAATCAGGGACTCCTGAGTCACTACCTTAGTAAATTTTCTTGGTGACTAGATGACAGGGTGACAAATGTAAGAAAAGAAATCACATAGAAATTGTATCAGAGGCTAGTGAAAAATGAGCGGCAATAAGAGGTTTAATTGTGAAGGATTTGTGTATTTTTTTGTCTAATGCATTTCAGAATGATTTGTCACTTGAACTTGGCTGTAGGGAATGTGAGTTTCACTCATGACGCTGGCTCAATCTGCACATAAAAATAAAAGATTGTGAAGGAATGTTGCAAACTTGCTAAACTAAATAAATGTCCTGTAGTTGAACCATAGGCTATTTTTCTTTCTATATACGTACCTTGTTAATGCGTTCTTATACATGAGGCAATGACTATTAAGGATGTAGTTTTAAACTAATCGACTAGGAGTAGCGCCACACTTACTTTTGAACCCTACTAGCAGTAGCGTCACACTTACTTTTGAATATGTTGGCTTAGAATTAAGCTTGATGTACAAAACATATGCTCATCTTATATACATATACAATACATTTCATAGGGTTTTCTTCAGCATGGAATACTCTTTCACCGTGCCCTTAGTGCTGGTAAAAGCTTTCAAGCTAGAAAGAGGCTTACAGAAAAAGGAGGCTATGCAGGAATAAAAAAGATTGTATAAAGGAGCTTCTTTGTCAGAGGCTTTGTTAACTGAAGTATGCATCTATCAATCTGTCTATCAGTCGAAGTGACGTATGTATGTTCGTCAAAGGTTCCTACATAGTGTGATGGATATAGACCAAACTTGATTCACATACCCTTCATGATCCAATTTAAAATACTGGTGGGGTTTCAACGTTAAAAAACACCTTTTGGGATCAGGGCCCTATACATTTAAAAAAATGTATGTTAACTCTCAGGTCTAGCCATAAGAGGGAAATATAGAGACAGCTATCTGAAAGGGCTAGGTAAAAAATGGAAGCAAGCTGGAGAAAGGAGTCCTTAAGATGAATCTTGGGTAATAATTTAGTTCTTGACATAATCCTGTATTCAGGGTGGTGTATTTTTTATGCATGGAGAAAAATAATTAACCTGAGTTAATCTGTAGTGAGAAGCTGACTACTGAAACTTTTATTTAAAAAGAAGCTCATCAACCTTGCATTCCCTGGGATGCATTTTCTAATGGGAACATTCATAAAGTTAACAATTAGTATTTCTAATAAATAGCATTACAAAATGCATAACCAGGGCTGCACTGGGTTTATATGCCCATTTAAAAAAAAATTGTGCTTGTGAGCAGTTTACAAAATAGGATTTAATGTGATGGACAATTAATTTTCTTCCTACCTTCTTCCCATTATTTCTCCATCCATCACATTTGGCTAGCTACTATGTTCATCTGCAGTCCATTTCCTTATTTCCCTTGTCTTTGTTCCATGAAACTTTTTATGCTGCAACCTCGGTCTTTAACCTATTCCTTTTCATTATGAATACAGGATGCTACTGTTAGCTCCAATCTGGCTAAAAGACATCAGTGGCACTTATTTAACCTCTGTTCATTTCAACAGTATAACTTAGAGGACGTTTTATTGGTTATGCTTTTGTTAAGGAAGTATATTTGTACCACTGTATTGCAAACTACCCAGACATTTAATAATGCACCCAGTTCTATCTTCTGTTCACTGTTGCTGCAAAGCATGGTTTAAAAACATTTTCATGAAAGTTTCATTGGGGAAAAGGTGCTGATTCCAAGTAAATGTACTTTGTCTTAGTATTGAAGAATTCTAGTATCCTAGAGAGAGAAACAAAAGTGATGATATACATGAATTTTAAAATTTACTACTCTTGTGTGGAGGGGTTTTTGTCTGATCCTCCCCATGCCGTTTTCCAAGAAGTTGGCTCTAAAATATTAGATCTTCCACTGTGTATGAATTAACATTCCCTGCTGAATGATTTCTCTGTGCCCAGGAGGGAAATTCTCAAGGTGTAGATCAAGGCAAAAAGTGAATGGTAAATCCTCTTAACATTAACGGTTATTGGAGTTTGGCATAATTCCTTCCCTTTGAAATATTTAATGGGAGCAAATATGTTTTGCCGTGTTGCTTGGTTGTAATGGTTGCTTATTACTAAATAAAGAATGAATAAGTGTGGCTGGTATTATTTAATAATTGTATACCTGCTGCGGTAATTGTCAACTACTGTGTGTAAGAGTTCTCCATAAAGGTTTAGTGAATTATTTTTCATCTCATAGCTAACAGTGTTTGGACAAGTTCATGTTATGCAGATTCAAATGCACCTAACCCCAAGGTCTAAAGATCATATTTTAAAGAATGCTACCCTTGATTTTTTAAATCAACCTCCATTAACAGCACTGAAAAGACTGAATGTGGTGAAATGGTTATCCTCTATTTTTAGACTGTGCTTATTGGGAGATTTGGGAAGGTGAGGTTACAATTTGAAACTTTTCTAAGTTCTGGCCATTGAGTCAGAAATCTTAATGAATGACCTCAGGCCAAACTTGCTTCCTCCCTGTATGACTTACCTCACCACATTGCTATGAGGAAAAAGTGGGAAATAAATCTCTGAGTTTGTTAGACTGGTGGTGTAATAGGAGTGCAATGGATAAAATTGAAAAGAGGTATATTAGAGTTTACAAGTGAAGCCCTAGGCACACATACTTGTCTCTCTTCGTTGCTGCGTGCCTTCAAGTCATTTCTGACTTACAGCACACTAAGGTGAACCTATCATGTGTTTCTTTGCAAGATCAGAGGGATCTATCATTGGCTTCTTCTAAGGCCAAGAGAAGTATGACTTCTTTATGACCAGGAATTCAAATTCAGGTCTTCCAGAGTCCTAATCCAACACTCGAACTATTACAGCACATAAGTTCTGTGCAACTCAGTAAGATCTCTCTTTTTTATAAACTGTGACTAGGATCAATCTAAAAACTTTTCTTAACAAGGGCTTCTTAAAAAGTTGGTTTCCAAGATTTGGAGTAGTGCATTAATTGGCAAATAATGACTTGGTTGATAGGACTATAATCAGACCCTAGATATCACTCATCAAGGTAGCGATCAGTCCCTTCCTTCCTGAAACTATGCTGAAGAGAATATGTTTCTGTAAGATTAGGATGTCAATTCAATGCCATGATGTCTAAAACCATTTTGCCCAGTATCGGTTAGTATTTGTTAGCCTTGTAAAATATTTTTCCATCAAAAAGATCTTTCCACTTCACTATTTATTATTGCTCCAAATCTGTTTCCTCTATAAAACAGGTATACTTTGTGATGTGTCCCAGGCCAAGATAACATCTTCCCAGAATTTCTTAGTGTTGCTTCTGTTTCACAACCAAAGCCAGTTTGTCCAGTTTTGAGAAAGTCAAGCAAACCTCACTGAATGTTGGTTTTACATCACTGCTGCTTCAATTGTCAGGTTAAAATTATGGAGACCTAGGTTCAAACTGGACTGAATCTGAAAATGTCAGGTTAAAATTATGGAGACCTAGATTCAAACTGGGCTGAGTCCAAAGATGTCAGGTTAAAATTATGGAGATTTACGTTCACATCCCCTCCAATAAGGGGACATGTAGCATCGCAGGTTGCTTTGACAATATAGTGGGCCTGGGGACTACCACAAATACTGTCTTGAACTTCTTGGAGGAAATGTGAAATTTAAGTAAAATAAAAGTACAGTAATATAGGCAATTTATAGATGATAAAGTTTTTGCTTCTGCTCTTCAGTCATCACCTACAGATATGGGAAAACATTTTCGTCCTATAAATAATCCAGATACTTTATTTTCTTAGCGGTATCCGGAGCAGTAATTCTCACTAGAGTGACTTATATGACGTTAAAGTATTGAGTGTTGCAGATGTAACAGAATGAATATGTACATTATGACCCCAATTTCTGCTGAAGATATATTCCAAGACCTCCTGTGGATACTTGAAACTGTGAATAATAGTGAACCCTGTATTTTGACTACACAGGCAGTCTCCAAGTTACAAACATCCAACTTACAAACAAGTCATAGTTAAGAACGGGGGTGAGACAACAGAAAGTGAGAGAAATCTACCCCTTAGAAGGAATATTCACTCCTGGAAGAGTTATCATAGGAGTAAGGTGTCTCCACTGAAGTTTTATCACCAATCCTTGTTTCCTTAACAACTCAACATTTTCAAAACCCAATTATCACAGGGATAGAAAGAGGTGAAAACTTTTGAACAGAGGTACAGACAGCAAAACAAACACCACAGGGGTATTAACTCTTCCCTATGCTATCCCAAAGTAAAAGAAGTGTATTTCTGGCTGGAGTTACACTTCAAAAATTTACGTCTTCTGACCTACATACTAATACAGCTTAAGAGCAAACTTACAGAACCTATTTTGTTTCTAACTTGGGGACTGCCTGAACTTGTACCAGAGGTATACCATAGAATATCATTGGAGGATCTAGAGAGGTTGTCATGACTATAAAAGGAGTTCTTTATGGTCATGGGGACATTATTATTAATGATTAATGATTAATTATTATGGAAACAATTGACATATCATATGTTTTCATAAGTTTTCCTCTTTCTATGCTGCTACTTGAATGTATCAGCCAGCTATGAAGCTGTAGCCCATCCATGCCTTCATATCCTCTATCTCTCTAGTTCAGAGGTTGTTGGAATGGCATGTAAATGGGATGATAATGCCACTGAAATTGTGTTAATAGTAAGCAGTTTCATGATTCCCTACGTGGAAGTATCTGATAAATGAGTCTGCCGGTAGAGGAGAGAAATATAGGTTTTGACCATGTAATGGTCTAACCTCTGTGTTAGGAATTTAGTTTGGTGTTCAGTGGAATCTGTGGTGCTGTCCAGTAGAGTAGTGTGTTGGTAAATGCTTTCTAATCTACATATTATATTTAAAATGGTAATAAAACAAATAGAAAAAAATAAAAGTTAGATGACTTATTTCTTTGTTTATTCAGTCATTTATATCCTACCTTTCCCTAGGGATATGACTTATATGTTCCTCTCACCGTGTTTCTTGGGGAGATGGGGCAGGTACAAATAAAGTTGTTCTTTATTATTATTATTATTATTATTATTATCTCAATTGTGGATTTTCATCAGTAGGTGTAGTGTGTGACGTAAGCAGTCTTAGTGCGAGAACCCAGTTTGACATGCTTCTTCTCCTTCAACAAAAGGGGGGAAGAGAATGTATGAATTGACCATCTGCTTAATTTAATTCTGTCTCTGATTCTTATGCAATTTGTGTGCCCTAGCTGTGTTCTGAATCCTAGGATCTTCCCACACATGTCTAATTATAAACCAGAACCTTTCTTCTTCTCCATATTGCCTAATCCTGTTAAATTTTACCTTTCGATTTTATTTTTCATTTCAAGTTCTCTGTGACTAATAGGACATTAAATGAGTTTATCTGTAGGGCAGTAGAGCTGCAGGCTAATGTTTTAAGAATGACAATTGTTTGTGAATGGGAAAGGATACTACCAAAGGATCAATGGCCATTCTATTTGGTTATGGGTTGTGGATCAACTTGCTGAATACTGCCAGGGTGGAATGTATCACTGGGTCTTTTTGTATGACGGCAAGTAGAATTGCCTATAATCAGGATTCATTGGCATTTTGCCTGCATATCACAGCCATGACACAAAGCATTGCCTCCTTTCCTTAGCAGCATGAATGGGGCGCCCATGCAGGGTGAGACCTAACTATTAAGGCAGTGGTTCTCAACCTGTGGGTCCCCAGATGTTTTGGCCTACAACTCCCCAGAAATCCCAGCTAGCTCACCAGCTGTTGGGATTTCTGGGAGTTGAAGGCCAAAACATCTGGGGACCCACAGGTTGAGAACTACTGTATTAAGGGAACATATTCTCCAGAGGTGCCCCAATTAAGTAGTAGGAAACCTTACCATTCCAGATACTTTATCCTACAATCCCAAAAAAGCTGTGCAAGGTCAACTTTAAGGGGTTTATAGTTTAAAATCAGGATGGTGAAACGTTCCCCACTCCCAACCTAAGAGTTCAGGTGAAAAACACTCCCTGCTTTTTAAGATTGCCTAATGAAAATTGCTTTACTTGTTTGTTTTGAGATTATAAATTTAGGCATTGTGCCAAACCATAACTCATTCCAACTCAGCAACACTTCAGTTATGCATAATTGGTAAACTGCAACTTAGAGATGGATGCTTGCATTCATTTTCTAAATTAGTATTCAACAGTCAATTGTTCATTGATATTGCCATCATGTATAGTCTCTGAAGCCTGAGCGATAGTTTTACCTATCTATTCAGATATTACATCAAACTGCAACTAAGCTCGTTTAGTCAACGGTCACATTTACCCACTGTTACAATAAACCATTGGTTATTACAAGATCACACTGCATTGGGATTTGGGTTTGTGAGCGAAGAAAGAAATTTGAAGCTTCCTTTCATCAGTTGAAAGATTCTGCTATTTCTCACTTGTCTGGATTGAGAGAGTAGATTGTGAAGCCTTCAGGTGTTGACTCCCAGAAGGGCTGGAAATGCTTGGATACTCATCCTTATTTTGATCAATTAATGTGTGTGTCCTTCTTGCAAGATGTGCAAATTGCCTTCGTACTTCCTCCTACCTGCACCTTCAATTAAGCTTCTTGTTTTCCTGTGGGAGAGGCCAAGTTGTATGATGTAATTGATACTACTTCAGCTGCTAAACATTTGGATGAATTGTAGTACTAGGTCTTCAGCATGCACTTCTTTCATACAGTAGGGCAAAGTTTTCCAAATGTTTCATTTTGGTAACACACTTTTTAGAAATGCATTATTTTGCAGCACAGTAATTCAGTTTTACTACCATGTTTCCCCGAAAATAAGACAGTGTCTTATATTAATTTTTGCTCCCAAAGATGTGCTGGGTCTTATTTTCAGGGGATGTCTTATTTTTCCATGAAGAAGAGTTCACATTTATTGTTGAACAAAAAATGAACATTTATTATATACTGTACAGTAGTTATCATCACAAACCAGCGTAACCAGACAAACTGTGAATCCTATCAAGAATTTCTTGTTACTGCCATTATTTCCATGTACAACAGGTATGTACATTTGCCAATCCTGCATGCTCTGGTGTTCTGTTTGGCAGGCACTGGGCATGCTTCCAAACAAAAACTTTGGTAGGTCTTACTTTCGGGGGAGGCCTTATATTTAGCAATCCAGCAAAATTTCTATTAGGTCTTATTTTTCGGGGATGTCTTATTTTTGGGGAAACAGGGTAGCAAGTCAGACGTTAAACCAACGCCTATAAGAGATACAGACACATACATAAATTCTAATAACAAAATGTATAGGGACATAGCATATCTCATGAAAACCTTTCACACACACACACACACATAATTTATTGTTTACATCGACTCAAAGATTTCACGTTACATTCATGTGATACACAAACACACTAAAATGTTGTGACATACAGTTTGGAAAGCTCTGCAATAGAGAATAAATTTTAAGTGTGATTGTTGAAATCTTTTAGACTATATTATTTCCCCAAAATGCAATGAATTGTGTTTTTCCCTCTTTTCATTGTGTTCTTATATTTTGCATTAGTTTGCCCACAATGAGGCATAGTGTTGTAATTGGTATGAATAAGTAAGTGAGGATGGGGCTAAGTAGCATGGATTTTATTCTTATGTTGTTGTTGTTGTTGTTGTTGTTGTTGTTGTTGTTGTTGTGTGCCTTCAAGTTGTTTCCAATATATGGTGATCCTAAGGCAAATCTGTCACAGTCTTAGAGTATGAGATTACCCAAAGTCACCCAATGGGAATTGAACCCTAGTTTCCAGAGTCATAGTCTAGTGCTCAACCCAGATTTTTGTGGTTGATTTTTTCAGTAAAATATCTAGACTTATACATGAGTATATAGAGTATATAGCACTTACTAGTGTGACCCCACACTACAGAAAAGCTAGTATTCGTGCCTAATTAACGACATATCTGACTGCTGCAGCACATTGTACATGAGGCTGATCATGAAGGCTTTTCAGAGTTCCTGAATAAATAGTAATTTGTCCTTCCATTTTCACTAACTGGATACATTTGCATTTATGTTTTTCCCCCAGTTGATATTACTTAATGTAGAGGATTTGTAATATTATTGTAATTGTAATGTTCACTGCTAGTCAGGTGCCCAAATCACTGGCCATAAGGCATAATTCACCAACTCAATTTCAGAGTGCTTTGATGAACAAGCATCTCATGTTCTCCTAATTCCATAAGAACATTTTGAATCAATTTAACCAACATAGCATTTTCTGTTTTGTTTTCTCTATCCTCTAATCCCTAGCATTTTACAGGAATTATATTGTTCTAGTGAATCAGCATGCTATGAGTACCTAATACTGCAGTTGAGCCAGTTGGATAGCTAACTAAAAAGAATAAACTTTTGTTTCCTGGTCAGAGATAGTAATTGTATTGCCACATAAACAATGGCCATTATGATGGCATTTAGTAATCCTAATATAGTAGAGTCTCATTTATCCATCATAAACGGGCTGGCAGAACGTTGAATAAGCGAATATGTTGGATAATAAGGAGGGGTTAAGGAAAAGCCTATTAAACCTCAAATTAGGTTATGATTTTACAAATTAAGCACCAAAACATCATGTTATACAACAAATTTAACAGAAAAAGTAGTTCAATACACAGTAATGTTATGTTGTAATTACTGTATTTACGAATTTAGCACCAAAATATCACGATGTATTGAAAACATTGACTACAAAAATGTGTTGGATAATCCAGAACGTTGGATAAGTGAGACTCTACTGTATCTCCTGGAGAGACCAATCCTGCATTAAACAATATCATGGTATATTTTAAAGATTGCCTTCTTTCACCTTTGGCTACCTGTCGGCTGTGATTCTTTCTAGAAATCCTGCTTCTTGTCTTTCCCTTTTACCTTTGGGAGTTCTTGTATGCTGGAGTGTAAGGCAAGGCTTTTTTCATTGCAGCCCCAAAATTGCAGCATTATAGTTGGACTGGAAATTCAGATTGGTGTCTCTACAGTCTTGAGATTCACTGTGTGATACTTCGCCAGTCTCAGCCAGATGTGTCCTTAAGGTTGTTCTGTTCATTGCTATTCTCTCATTAGATGAAATGATATATTAGCTAGTGTTTAAAAAAAAACCTATACTTCTCAAACCTTGTCCCCCATTCTAATTGGTTTTGCCCCTGCCTTCTCCCATCTGCTTCTGTGAGTTTGGTGTGTAGCTACTAATTTCATTGTTGCTCTTTAGGGTTTGCATACTGACTGGCAGATGTTCGAGAGCCAGTGTGGAAGGCCTGTATGAGGTAATAATCTAATGTAGACCTTGAAAAGTTATTTTTTGGAACTAAAGGTTCTACAGTGATTTTTTTTATCGTGTCAAAAGCAATTTGAGAACATACTGCAAGTCACTTCTGGTGTGAGAGAATTGGCTGTCTACAGAGATGTTGCCCGGGGACATCCAGATGTGTTACCATCCTGCTTGGAGGCTTGTCTCATGTCCCCACAATATAGAGCTAACAGACGGGAGCTCACCTGGTCTTACTGATTCAATACAGCTACCTTCAGGTCGGCAACCCAACCTTCAGGTTAGCAATCCAGCTGGCACAAGGGTTTAACCCATTGCGCCACTGCAGCTCCTACAGTGATAACACGATTTTTGTCCCTGGGTTATAAATGTAATTTCCTAATTGGTCTTATTATAAAAACATAAAAAACATGTATTAAACTGCAAAAACTTTGTTTTCGCAGAACATCCTACAGCACATTTTGCTATATTTTTTCAAATAATATCACATCATGACTCATCCAATTCAACATAGTTTATGGCAGCCACAAAAAACAGAGTTTCTGGAGTATAACAACTGCGGTACTTTCAAAGTAAGTACTGCACAAAGAAACAGGAAATAACACTTTCAAACCAGGAACAGAACATTTCCAAATTTTGTTACATGGTGTAATGATAGGCACAGGCTTCCTTATATTTGGTTGAATTGCATAACTTCTGTTGAAGGCAGTGATTTTAGATATAAATCAAGATAATGACAGATAATGTTGGTTAAGATCAAATAATCTCCATATGGCTGGAAGAAACCAGGAGATCAGATCAAAGCTTGTGCTCTGAACTGAATTGTGTAAATATTCAATCCTATAAGGGCTTTGAAAAGTTTCTTTTTGGACTACAGTACAACCCCTGTATCCACAGGACATTCCTGAACTTACTCCGGATACAGGAAATGGTGGATAGTAAAGAATCCTATTGAAATGAATGAATTCTACTCAAAATTGTTGTAGAATCATCCTGAAGGATCTAGAAAGTTCCTACATAGGAATCCTCTTTAGGAATTTGCTAGGTCCTTCAACGTGACACTGTGGCAACTTCTGGTAGAAATGTGCCATAGAATTGCCTGGAGGACCTAGAAAATCCCTATAGAGGTCATACTTTGCTGGATTTGGATAAATGAAACTGTAGATACTGTGCTGCAGATATAGAAGGTCAGTCCACTGAATTCTGAAAACTACAGTTCGAGAAAGTAACATTTCCAGTGTCTGAATCAGCCCAGTGCCATCCTGGATGATCTGTGGATACCACAAATGATCCCATAACCAGTATTTAAAAACTCTAAAATCAAAACAGTAGATGGGAACCAACACTCTGAGGGCAGAGGACAGCTAATGACTGAACAAAGGATGCCCCCAGGCAAGAGACAAAACCTTTCCATTGCTAATTAGGGTGATAAACTGAAACATTAATGCTGGCTTCCCAGTGACAAAGGACTCTTGCCACACCCTGGACTCTACACAGATATATATTCTTTCCTTTCCTTACTTAGTTTATCCATACCTCACAACCTCTGAGGATGCCTGCCATAGATGTGGGCAATACATCAGGAGAGAATACTTCTGGAACATGGCCACACAGCCCGAAAGACATACAACAACCCTGTGATCCCGTCCATGAAAGCCTTCGACAACACGATCCCATAATCCTTCCTTCCCAGGTTAAAGGGCTCCTGTGTGGATGGGACCATACCTTGCAATAGACCAGTGGTTCTCAACCTGTGGGTCCCCAGGTGTTTTGGCCTGCAACTCCCAGAAGTCCCAGCCAGTTTACCAGCTGTTAGGATTTCTGGGAGTTGAAGGCGAAAACATCTGGGGACCCACAGGTCAAGAACCACTGCAGTAGATATATCTGCAAAAAACAACCATAGGAAGCTGTTCTTGTCAGCAGTGAATTATCTACTGTGCCAAGAGAACAAATGAACTGTAGCTTATAGAAACTTTGTAATATATTATTTATGAATACATTTCAGATTAACAGCATCAGTCATTAGGGCTCCAAGGAAGGAGACAAGTGTAAACTCCAGAGCTTCTGTTGTTGCAAAATAAAGCAGTGTGTCTCTTCAGAATGGTACTTGAGCAACTTCACTGGATTTCTGATCCCCCCCCCCCCCCAATTACAAAGCAAGACAGTCTCAGAGATTAGACTTATTTGGTGTCCATTGAACGTCTGCTCTGTTTACCCGTGTCTTCCTTCCTTCACTCCTTGCAGTTTCAATATTAGGGCCAGGTGCAACAACTTCCTGTGTTATTTACTATCTCAAGGATGGTGAAACGTTACCAGTAGCTTTGGCCTCGGCAGGAAATTGTTTTGGTTTCTGAAGCCTCTGCACAGCGTGAGGAACATATACATCATGTGCCCCCAGGTTTCTGCAGTTCTTTACCCTTATTTTCCCCCATTTTTTTCAAAACTTTCTTTTGAGTCAGAGCACTCTTTGCATCCCAAAGTGGATGGGTGAAGGCAAACTTTGCCATTTTGTCTCTCTGGGTAGTTCAAGGTCTAGGAGAGGTCTTAATTCCAATTAACTAAAGGCCTTTATTGGGTTTATGACATAGAAGCAGTCCAAAACATAGTGAATAGAGATGTGCAATCTGGCCAAAAGGCATGCTGTTTTGGGGTCCATTGTCAGCTGACCCCTCATTCTGTTTACCGAGAAGTTACTTGAATGGGGAGGGGTGTTGCCATTTTCATTTGGGAAAGATTTGGCTCATTGCCTACAATGGGAAACTTTAAAAGCTCAATCCTAAGCCATTTTAAGGCCTATCTGCACGAATCCTACCTCAGTTTTAGATCCCATTTACAACTGCAGGCCTGCCTAGTTTCAAAACAATTCACTAATCTACTGATTTTTTAGAATTATTTTAAGTTTTAACAATAACATTTTTTAAATAAAATAAACCACAAGAGAGGGTTCTGGAAACTAGTTGCTGGTTGTGTACATTCTCAGCCAATCAGAGCATAGACACAACCAGGCTTTTATTGGCTGAGAAACAGAGGGAGAGAGAAAAACTTCAACTCCCATCATGCTCCGAGAGGAACTTTTCAATGCCCGCCCCATGCAAGTGCTGCTGGGAAATTGAGTTGCCAGCAGGGCCCTCTCTGGAAGAGGAGGGAACTTTCCAAGAAGAAATGGCCCTGCTTCAGGTATATTGCAGACTTAACTCCTTCCTATCCATAACCAATCAAATCTGGCTCCCTTAATCCGTTTTCCCAGACTGTGCGGCTCCCTCCTCCCCATTCAAATATTTTTAAAAACGGACTACCGAATATTACCAATAATTTTCGTTCAAACTGATTCAGACCCAAGCCTAATAGCAAGGCTATTTATGTGGCACGTGCAGCTGCCATAATAGCATGTGCTTAGTACTTGGCTACTTCTCTGTAGAAAGTGCTTTTCTTCAAGTAAATCAGTGAAGCATCCTTGGATCTTTCCCTTCCCTTCTCCATCCCCAATTTTATGCTCATATTAACTTTGTGGGATGGCTTAAAAGAGGAGAATTATGTCTGTTCCTCAGTCTTTTCAGTCCTTACCCGATACTATAACCACTTTGTGTGTATGTATGTAATTTCAAGTCTTCAGTTGACCTATGGCGACCCCATAAATTTCATATTGTTTTCTTGTTCAAGGAAGACTCAGAGGTGGTTTTCCTACTTCTGTCCTCTAAAATGTAGCCTGGTGTTTGTTGTAGGTCTCCCATGCAAGTAATAACTAGGGTTGCTCCTGCTTTTCTTCCGAGATCGGATAGGATCTGACGTCTTTAGGATATTTTGGCCCTCTACTACTGCTTTACTGCACGGTTTTTCAAATAAAAGCTTGCTGCCTTCCTTGAATCACGTCTTCTGTATTCACTTACAGCACTTTTCTCAGTAGGGGAAATGTGGGAATGCAGTCTCTCTGGCAAGTCCACAGAGTTGGATCATCTGTTTTTAGAAAGAGGAGTTAAGTATAGGTTTGCAATTCAAGTTAAACAGTGGAGGCTGAGATTGTAACAGCATAATAGCAAATTCTTTTCAAATACTAATATTGCCAGAGTGCCTTTTTTATATAGATGAGCATGATATTTATCCTCCCTCCCCACTCTCTTTATATTCATGCATATGGAAAAACAAAATAACCTGCATTTTCTGTTTATTTGTTTCAGTTTTTTCACAAAAAAACCAACAAAAAACAAACCCCAAATATTCCAGCTATTCAAACCAACACTAAGAAGTATCAGTTTAGAATCTTTCCGCTCCTAAAACTGAATCCGTTAAAAAAAAAAATTGAAACTTGGAATTAAATTCTTCTTAAAATGCCAGAAGCTGACTCATTTCATCTTCAACTTTGTAGTTAATTCTCAGAACAAATTATTATTTTTGCTGGAACTGTATATTGGTATCAAACCTACTATGTATTTCTATGATCTAACATTTTGAAGTGGCATTGTGCTTTTTATTAATGTTTAAAATACGAAAGGTAAAGTATAAATGTAATCAAGTGAAAAGTTTGGTGAAAAGAAGTATGCTTCCCCTTTAAGTGGGTGTTATCTACGAAGCATATGTCCTTTTAACAGATGAAAGAACATTGCTTGTGTGGGTGTAGTGATCTGTTAGGGTTTTTTTTTTTAGGAAACACATCTCAAAAGAAAGTGGAGACATTGCATTGTCAGCTGTTATAAGGAATCTGGGCGTCTCAAGGGTTGGGAAATTTTAGTGAGAACAAAGGATAGATTTTTTTTTTACAGAAATGAACAAGTTTGTTTTTCTTTTTAAAACTTTAAAATATTTCAGTAATAGGAATGAAATCTGAGATAGCAATCAAATAGAGCAGTAGTAACCTATGGATGTGAAAGCTGGACCATAAGGAAGGCTGAGCGAAAGACGATAGACACTTTTGAACTGTGGTGTTGGAGGAAAATTCTGAGAGTGCCTCGAATCGCAAGAAAATCAAACCAGTCCATATTCCAGGAAATAATGCCCAACTGTTCACTGGAGGGAAGGATATTCTGAACAGCCTTTGAGGACTTGTTCGGAAACTTCAAATAATCCAACAAGTGGCAGCCAGGTTGATAACTGGGGCGGCATATAGGGAGCACACAACTCTCATGTTCCATCAGCTCCACTGGATGCCAGTTTGCTGCTGAGCATAATTCAAAGTGCTGGCTTTGGCCTATAAAACCCTAAATGGCCCCAGCCCAATCTACCTGTCCAAACACATCTCCCTCTATGAACCACCATGGAGATTAAGATCTTCTGGGGAGGGCCTGCTCTCGGTCCTGCCACTGTCATAGACGCGACTGGCGGAAACAAGAAAAAGGGCCTTCTCAGTGTGTCACACTTAGGCAACGGAGCACCAAGAACTGAACACAGAGGCCAATAACTATCTAATATCTTTATTAAGGAAATATATAAGAATAATAAAAACAAGTAGAAAATATAGTCCAGAAGCAGACCTATCAAATGAGGTCAAATATAGTCCAGAAATATTTTGTCCAATAAATGATATTAGAGTTCAAAGTAGAATCCAACAAACCGAAACACACACTATTGCCAAGCAATAGTGTGGGGAAATGTCCAGAGTCTTTCAAGATCCAAGGTAAATTCACAACAAGGCTGAAACAAAACTTGATTCTATGAACAAGGTCCGTGGCTAGGAACAAGGCAAGGCAATACTTGAATACTTGGTTAGGCAAAGCAAGGAGACTGGGGTTGCAGACTTTGCGAAGTCCACACAAGGCTGGAAACACGAAATCACTCCTGAAGCTGCTCTGTTGACTCCGCACGGAACCAACCGTGCCAGGCACATTTAACTGGGTCTCGTTTCCCTGCCAAGCAGGTGTCCAGCGTTCTCTTTCCCTAGAGAACAGGAAACGAAACCCAGCTTTCTCCAGATGTGAGACTCCCTAGATTTTCCCAGGGGAAACATGGCTAATCAGTGTCTTGTTTAGCTGCAATTCTCAAACTCCTGCGAACCTGCTCCTTCACTCCCCTGTCCGCAGCATAGGACTGTCTCCTAGCGAAAGGAGGTGAGAGCTGCTCAAGGTCTGTTTTAATGGGTTCTTGGGCAAAAACATCAACATCAGGCATCTGGAAGGATTCCGGCTCTTGCTGAGCCGGTGAAAACCCCATGTTTTCATCTTCATTGGCCATGGTGGCACTAGGAGCAGGACTACAAGGCCCATGAGGCATTACACAGTGATTGCCCCCCCAGTTATTGAACTCCCTCACAGGCGAGATTAGATCAGCCCTCTCCCTCCTGTCCTTCAGAAAAATGGTAAAAAATTGGCTGTGGGACCAAGCCTTTCAGACAGTGCAATAAGCCAACTATAGGAAACCTTGCCCTGCTGACCGGATTTGGTACAGTTGACTTGTGATGGTTTTAAACAATTGTTTTTAATGTGAAGATAACTGATTTTCGTGTTTATGTATATTTATAGTTTATTTTATGCTCCGGCATTGAATGTTTGCTGTATATATGTTGTCCCTGAGTCCCCTTCGGGGTGAGAAGGGTGGAATATAAATGTTTTAAATAAATAATATTAGAGGCAAAGATGAAGTACTTTGGCTACATAATGAAAAAACAGGAAAGCTTGGAGAAGATAATGATGCTGGGGAAAATTGATGTTAAAAGGTCCAAGGGCAAGATGGATGGATGTCATCCTTGAAGTAACTGTCTTGACCTTGAAGGCGTGGGGGGGGGGATGGCAATAGCCAACAGGGATCTCTGGTGTGGGCTGGTCCATGAGGTCACGAAGAGCGACTGAATGAATAAACAAACGAACAAGTGATGGGGAACTCCTGAATTTTCAGATATTTGGGGTTACGATGACCATAGTGTGTTAAGACCACAGGACTTATTGTATAAGGCTAATGATAATTGTAGGTTAAAATATTTGGACTGCTAAAGTTCTGTGCTCTCAACACAGGATTGGAACAGCAAAAGCATCAAATAATTCTCAGCCTATACAAGCACAAGAACTATAAATAGCACAGGAAGTTTTCTGGTTTTGTGGTGGTAGCATTTACACAGTATTAATGAGACTTGCTTGGCTTAAAGAAGATGATTTCTCTTCTTAGCATGCAATATACCACAGACAGCTTCCCTCCCTTTTATCTTTTTTTAGTAACAGATAAATCAGCCTCTACCACTCAATCCCCACAAAATTAACAGTATAATAGAACAGTTTATGAAGTTCAGTGAAGTACGTACATTATCAAGAGACTAATAAATTACCCCTTTATGATCTAGAATGCTTAATGTCTGTCATTATTATTTTTGCAATATAATGTAATATAATGACTTCTATGCCAAAAAGCCAATTAATTTGCAAGCTTCTACATTTGAGCTTTTGAAAGTGCATTAAATGGTAGCTGAGTTGCATTTCTTGGCCATTTTTTATAATTAATGAAAAATGGAAATGCTGCAAATTTCAGTTGGTAGCTAATTTATTTTTATTTTATTAAAATAGTGTTATGCTGCCTTTCACCTAACAAATGCACCATGCAATAATACTTTGAGGGAATTCTCCTTGGAGGGACAAAGTCATACTACTTTTTCTTGGAGAACACTTTGCTGGTGGTATATTTTAGCGAGCTCTATATCAGTGGTTCTCAACCTGTGAGTCCCCTGATGTTTTGGCCTTCAACTCCCAGAAATCCTAACAGCTGGTAAACCGGCTGGTATTTCTGGGAGTTGTAGGCCAAAACACCTGGCAACCCATAGGTTGAGAACCACTTCTCAAGATGTTCAGATCCAAGTCAGTGGGCAGCAAAACAGTTTGCCTGAAGCTTTGTTACAGAGTGCAGATTCTTGATCTTTATCTTGAAAATATGTCTTTGGTCCAGCTTCTGTGTTGCAATACTTTAATTGTAGAGGCATTTCTAATTTCCTGTGAAATACTGTACTAACAACCATTTATTTCTAATTCCAACTAAATTTCACTTACCAATATATATATATATATTATACCCAGAGTTTAGAAATGTTACTTTTTGGATTACACTTGCTAGAATCCCCTAGATTAGATTATGAGATTTGCAATTCAAAAAAGGAATGTTCCAAATCTTGACATTGAGAACAAAAATATATCTAGTCATAAGGCAAGTTACAGCAATTTTAAAAGTTTGAAGTACTGGGACATGCTGTTGGTGACTCTTAAAATACACTTGCATATAGCCTCTTAGCCAGTAGCTGTCAAAAGTATTCTGCAATCCAAACAGACTTTAACACGATGACCTTAAAAATGAGTTCAGCAATTCTGAACAAAATGGAAATGCTGCCAGAGAGAAGGCACTCTTCATGTTCCCACCAGTCTAGCTTGTCTTGGTAGTTGGAGATATTTCAAACAGGACCTTAAATGTTTTTTGCCAACCAGATATTTGTTCTACGCAACAAGGATGTGAGATGTAGGTCAGGGTGACCCCCCTGGTAATAGACTCTATCTTCTGTGAGCCCCAGGCAGTAAACTGGTAATAGTCAAGGATAAAAAATGTAGTTCAACAACAGTTAAAGGAGTCCTGATTCTTTGGTCCTTAGTGATTGGAAATGTAAATGCATATTGTTGAGACACTTCACTGTGTTCCTTCTGAAAGGCAACTCCAAAACCTCTAGGGTCTCTATCCAATTAGACACTGTGAGGCAAGGAGATCAGATACAACCGATTTATTTGATCAAATCCTTCTTTCCTGTAGGCAAGGAGGAAGTGCCACACCAACACTAAGATGCTAGTTTTATAGTCAAAACCTTAAGCATCTTGAGCCTGCACACAGAAGCTATTTCATTCACAGTTCTCTTTCCCCTTTGTTCTTTTCTCGTGCCTCCTTATCAGCAATTTACAATAGCAATTCATAATAACCATTTCCCCTCTTCCCAGCTTGCAGGCCATCAAGCTCTGTCCTTTGAACTTTCTCCCCTTTTATCTAGCTGCTTCCCTTATTGCTTTGACTAGAGATTTTCCCTTTGTCTGAACCTTTTGTTGCCTTGGTAATTTTCCATCTTTTTTCACTTTCTTTCCCCAGTCTCTTCAATATGTGAGTACATCGTAAATGATGATAATATGGGGATCTTGTAGAAATGGAGTGGACAACGTATAGCCCTAAGGCTACATGCTAACCCTTGACCCCTCCAGGGACTTTGAAGACCACCCTTTTGCAAGACATAGCGAGTGGTAGATCCTCGTCAGAGGCTCCTTTTGAACACAAAAATGTGTTGTCAAAGGCTTTCATGGCTGGGATCACAGGGTTGTTGTATGTTTTCCGGGCTGTATGGCCATGTTCTAGAAGTATTCTCTCCTGACGTTTCACCCACATCTATGGCAGGCATCCTCAGAGGTTGTGAGGTATGGAGAAATTAAGCAAGGAAGGTTTATATATACCTGTGGAAAGTCCAAGGGAACCAAGGGCAGCTAACGACTCTGAACAAAGAATGCCCCCAGGCAGGAAGAAGCCAGGAGATGAAGCTATTCAATTCTAATTGAGGTGATTAACTACAACATTCACACTGGCTTCCAACTGACAAAGAGTTCTTCTCTCACCCTGGACTTTCCACAGATATATATAAACCTTCCTTCTAGAACATGGCCATACAGCCCAGAAAACATACAACAACCCTGAACACAAAAATTATTTGCTTTTCAAAATCAGAAGTGAACTTCCAGCTACTTCTGGGAGATATCTGGGGGAATTTTGGGTAGCGTGTAGCCTCTGGATGTTTGGAGTGGTTGAGGGAATTTGCAAAAATCTTAACCTATCTGTTTAAATGGAATTGTTCTGATTGTGTTGGTGGTATGATTTTAAAAGTGACTGAGATCAATTGGTAATATGAACTAACTATACAGTAATGCAAGTGTTGGACATACTTTTAGTTTCCAGGTATGCCTACGTTAATGAGGTAGATGTGTCCCTCAGCATTATTTGTTTAATAGAAATAGACTAACACAAAAATAATAGGGACATGTCATACACAAAAATAGCAGTTCAACATGTTTCAGGAAAGTTTTTTCATAAAAATTAACAATATGCGCAAATGAAACCAGATCAGGTAATCCTTGCAGAAATAACTAAAATCATCTTCAAGAGATGACTTGAAAGCTTATTCCATATGTATCCAAGAATGGTTTAAAAATATTATCTAGCCTTCACTTGTCCAACTTTATAGATCTATACCTCTTTAATTGGGGAGGGGGGTAGTTGGTGAGGCAGCTTATCACTTGTTCACACATGCTCAGTTTTGTTGTATATTCGTTTAGTCGCTTTCGACTTTTTGTGACCTCATGGATCAGCCCACACCAGAGCTGTGGGCTGTCACCACCCCCAGCTTCTTCAGGATCAAGCCAGTCACTTCAAGGATACCATCCATCCATCCATCTTGCCCTTGGTTGGCTCCTCTTCCTTTTACAGTAGAGTCTCACTTATCCAACACTCGCTTATCCAACGTTCTGGATTATCCAACGCATTTTTGTAGTCAATGTTTTCAATACATTGTGATATTTTGGTGCTAAATTTGTAAATACAGTAATTATTACATAGCATTACTGCGTATTGCACTACTTTTTCTGTCAAATTTGTTGTTAAACATTATATTTTAGTGCTTAATTTGTAAAATCATAACTTAATTTGATGTGTAATAGGCTTTTCCTTAATCCCTCCCTATTATCCAACATATTCGCTTATCCAACGTTCTGCTGGCCCATTTATGTTGGATAAGTGAGACTCTACTGTAATTTCCATTTTCCCCAGCATCATGATCTTCAAGCTTTCCTGTCTTCTCATTATGTGGCCAAAGTATTTCATCTTTGCTTCTAATATCCTTCCCTCCATGCTCAGTAGTGAAGTTCAGAAGCATCTGTTTATTTTACCTATTACAAGCAGCCACACACAACAGCGATAGGAATGGCTAGAGCTGAATCCCATTCTTCCCAACTCATGCATTGCATTGTTTGCTGTAGGCACACTCTTGCTAACTGTACAGAAAGTCTTGTGTTTTTCCATTCTTCCTTTATCATTCTCCAAGTAGTCATGCTGTTTAAAACACCTCTGAGCTACAAAGATGGAGGAGGAAAACAAGATCTGAGAGCATAAAATAATTTGTAAAAAATGCTCTTTGTCAGTCGTGGGGTCGACCAATGGAAAGGTCCTTTGGGTGATCATTGCTAGTTAGGTTCTGACTGGTTGGAGTTAGAGTAAGTGTTCAGTGTCCTAAGGGACAGATTGTGTGGGAGAAAACGATCCTGTAGATAATCTGGACCCGAACCACGTAGGGCTTTAAAGGTCAAAACCAGGGGTCCTCAAACTTTTAAAGCAGCGGACTGGTCCACGGTCCCTCAGAGTGTCAGGGGGCCAGACTATAGTTTGAAAAAAATACAAACAAATACCTATGCACACTGCACATGTCTTATTTGTAGTGCAAACAAACAAAAAAACAATGAAAGAACAATACAATATTTTAAAAATAAGTACAATTTTAACCAACATAAATCTACCAGGATTTCAATGGAAAGTGAGAGCCTGCTTCTTGCTGATGAGATAGTCAAGTTAATTAGAATTGTTGTTGTTGTTGTGTGCCTTCAAGTCATTTCAGACTTAGGGTGAGCCTAAGTCTAAACTGAGCGTGGGGGCCAGATAAATGACTTTGGAGGGCCGCATCCGGTCCATGGGCCTTAGTTTGGGGACTCCTGGTCAAAACCAACACTTTGTCCTTTGCTTGGAAACTAGTAGCAAGTAGAGTTACTTTAACTGAGGGTAATATGTTTACTCCTGGATCTTCCTGTGACCAAATCTGGTTGACATATTTTGAACCAACTGGAGTTTCTGTACTTGGTGCAAAGGTAGCACAATGTTCAGTACATAGCGGAAGTCCAACTTTGAGGTTACCAGCACATGCATTGTATTTCAGACAATTGAACTAGCAAACCCACCTCTGAGTATTGATTGCTGAATAAAACTTTGAAATATATGATAAAGAGAATATGAAAATCTCTTGAAAGGTTCCTTGAACTTCAGAATCACCTGTTTAGGGATTTCTTCCTAGGGTGTGCTTATTTTTCAGTTCTCCAGATTTTTTGCTGCTATTTATAAAATTCCAGGCGACAAGGCCAAAATTGTACGTATGTATTAGCAGGAAAGTATTTTGCCTGAAGCTGTTACTGTTGGCAGGTCCTGTTGAGCCAGGTTTCTTATCTCGGAGAATATTTGCCTAATATGTTGCACCCTTCTATATTTATTTGGACCATACAGTTAGAAGATAATGAGGCGGCATCTGTGTCATTGCAGATAAGCCGTGTTTCAGTTTAGAGAATTTGGAAGAATTCTGGAACTATCTTTTCCAAAATACATATGAATTAATGCTTATCCAGCTGTGCTGTAGTGCTGACTTGGAACCTCATGCTCTGCATTCTAGGGCAGGAAAGGAACTACTGTACTGTCTTCTCCCTCCCCAGCACTGTTTCTTATTAAATGTTAACCTAGAAGCACGAGCATCGAATAATAGGTAGTAATTGAATAGTGATTAAAATGACATGGATGTGAAATTGGGGCTATCACTTTAAATTGTGTACGTCTCATCTTAGGGGATATTCACCAGTGTGGCGTTTGAGTATTGCTGTGGATTCATTCAGCAATTTCATTCTGCTTTGAAAGTGTGAAAAAGTTGGAAAGTTGGGTTTTTTTTAAGGAACGATCAAAGCCTTACAGGACTCTGTGGGATGCCAATGTTGCTTTTGAAAAACAAACCTTGCCTGCCTTGTCACAATATTTTTTTCAAAACTTTTCAAAGATTTCAAATGCATTTTCTGTGCAGATTGGGTTTATAAGGCAAGTTGTTCGAGTGAATTTTCTTGGCTTGGGCAATGTTAGGAATCTTATCCTTCCTGTGCTAAATTTTAACTGGGTGGGCAGTTTGAATCCACGGAGCAGCTTCTGCTAACCTAGTAGTTCAAAAACATGCAAATGTGAATAGATCAATAGGTACCGCTCTGACAGGAAGGTAACAGCACTCCATGCAGTCATGCTGGCCACATCATCTAAGAGGTGTCTACGGACAACACCGGCTCTTCGGCTTAGACATGTAGATGAGCACCACTCCCCAGAGTCGGATTCAACTAGTCTTAATGTCAAGAGGAAACCTTTACGTTTACTAACTCAGTCTCAGAGGAAGGCAATGACAAACCTAAACAAATGTTTTCTAAATGAAACTTGCAAGAAACCTCTGTGATAGATCAGTCTTAGGTTGAAAATTATTTGAAGGCGCATAATGACATCAAAAACAGAAGAGCACAAGCAGGTTTCTGTTGTTTTTCAATGTTTATTAACATATACCATGTTTCCCCTAAAATAAGACAGTGTCTTATATTATTTTTTACTCCCAAAGATGCACTAGGTCTTACTTTCAGGGGATGTCTTATTTTTCCATGAAGAAGAATTCATATTCGTTGTTGAACCAAAAAAAACATTTATTCTATACTGTACAGTAGTTGTCATCACAAACCAACATAACTAAACCAGACAAACTTTGACCCCTGTCAAGAATTTCTTGTTACTACCAATATTTACATATACAACTGGTATGTAAGCCGCCCCGAGTCCCTCTGGGGAGATGGAGGCGGGGTATAAAAATAAAATTATTATTATTATTTTATTGTATGACACAGCAAACAAGATAGATATGCTGGATTTCGTATCACAAAATCACAAGTCGAACACTTCCCAAGTGTCTAGAACTGTGTGATGTATTATTATTATTATTATTATTATTATTATTATTATTATTATTATTATTATTATTGTATGACACAGCAAACAAGATAGACATGCTGGATTTCGTATCACAAAATCACAAGTCAAACACTTCCCAAGTGTCTAGGACTGTGTGATGTATTATTATTATTATTATTATTATTATTATTATTATTATTATTATTATTACTATTGTATGATACAGCAAATAAGATAGATATGCTGGATTTCGTATCACAAAATCACAAGTCGAACACTTCCCAAGTGTCTAGGACCGTGTGATGTATTATTATTATTATTGTATGACACAGCAAATAAGATAGATATCCTGGATTTCGTATCACAAAATCACAAGTCGAACACTTCCCAAGTGTCTAGGACCGTGTGATGTATTATTATTATTATTGTATGACACAGCAAATAAGATAGATATCCTGGATTTCGTATCACAAAATCACAAGTCGAACACTTCCCAAGTGTCTAGGACTGTGTGATGTATTATTATTATTATTATTATTATTATTATTATTATTATTATTATTGTATGACACAGCAAATAAGATAGATATCCTGGATTTCGTATCACAAAATCACAAGTCGAACACTTCTCAAGTGTCTAGGACTGTGTGATTTACTATTATTATTATTATTATTATTATTATTATTATTATTATTATTATTATTATTATGTACATTTACCAACCCTGCATGCTATGGTGTTCTGTTCGACGGGCGCCGGGCATGCTTCCAAACAAAAACTTTGCTAGGTCTTACTTTCGGGGGAGGCCTTATATTTCGCAATACAGCAAAACCTCTACTAGGTCTTATTTTCTGAGCATGTCTTACTTTCAGGGAAACAGGGTATACCTGGTGATACCCAGGTTTCAGAGGGACCACTGCTCTACTGTTTTGATCCCCTTTTCTTCCCTCTCCACACACATTTCTCCCCTTTCTTCCTTCTCCATCTCTGCTTCCATGGGAACATGTCTCTCATTGTGGCTCTTTCCCTCCCTTTCTCTCTTACACATGTCACCTTTCATTCCTAGTCACATCACAGAGGGCCACTTCACCTAGCAACAGCTAAATCTGTGCTAGCAACAGCCTTTGTGGGACAGATAGACTTTGACTTTTATATGGAGAGATTTTTAATACAGTAAATATATGGGTTGCTTTGAGTTTTCCGGACTGTATGGCCATGTTCCAGAAGAATTTTCTCCTGATGTTTTTGCCTGCATCTATGGCAGGCATCTTCAGAGGTTGTGAGATATGTTGGAAACTATGCAAGTGGGTTTATATATCTATGGAATGTCCAGGGTGGAAGAAAGAACTCTTGTCTGTTTGAGACAGGTGTCAATGTTGCAATTGGCCACCTTGATTAGCATTGAATAGCCTTTCAACATCAAGGTCTGGCTGCTTCCTTCCTGGGAGAATCCTTTGTTGGGAGGTGTTAGCTGGTCCTGATTAATTCATGTCTGGAATTCCTCTGTTTTCTGAGTGGTATTTTTTATTTATTGCCCTGATTTTAGAGCTTTTAAATACTGGTAGCCAGATTTTGTTCATTTTCATGAAACATTCACACCTGACTCAAACCGTTCTTTCTCCCACCCTGAACATTCCACTGGTATATAAACCCCACTTGCATAGTTTCCAACATATCTCATAACCTCTGAGGATGCCTGCCATAGATGCAGGCGAAACGTCAGGAGAAAATGCTTCTGGAATATGGCCATACAGCCCGGAAAACTCACAGCAACCCAGCGATTCCAGCCATGAAATTCTTTGACAACACACAGTAAGTATAAGTTTGACATTCGTATGTACAGATATGATACATATTGTTTCCACCTAAATAGAAAAGAGAGCATATAAATATACTGCCCTCCAATTAACAGCATTTTCTGTCACATTTACTAAACAATGAATCCCATTTTGTTGTATGTGTAAATAAATTATTATCTGCAATAAATTTTTATCTGCAAAATTATTCTGGACTGGTGTGATGAAGTCACATGTGGACACTAATCCATGCAAGAATTATAGCTTGCTGAATTATATATTGGTTTGGGATCATGATGTCATTGTCTTCATGACCGTTGCTTGGAGGAATGTGAGGCTTAGAGTGAGATGGGTTTGTTGTTTGTTCCATTGCAACAGGATACGCTTTCTCATACTGGCTCTCTTCTGCTTTTCTCCTAGGTAGCTGGTTAAATGCAATTGTATCAGTAACAAAAGAAAACTAAACATGAGAATAGCAGGTAAGAATAACAACAACAGTAAGTTCTGACTTGTAAATCAAATAGTTTATTTTAGTAATAGCAAGCAATTCACATTTTCCATCAGTAGTATTGTAAGAATGTTTTTTTTGTTACGTTGAAATTTCAACAATTGGTGAGAGACTTTTTCTTTCTGAATTCCGGAGTAGGAGCTGCAAAATTGGTGGTAGCGGTTGCTGTGTTCTTGCTGACGTTTTATGTCATCTCTCAAGTATTTGAAATAAAAATGGATGCTAACCTAGGAAGCCTGTTTGGTAAGTTTTCCTCATACAATTTTGGTCAGAATTATGCCGCTTACCTTGTAGTTATGTACACATCTACACAGAATTAAGTCCTATTGAGACCAGTGGGCCTTTTTCACATTCTTGTAATGACTGCATACTGAGTTGTCTATACATGTAAATAGTTATGCTTTGGGAGAATTATCTGAGCTTCCATTCTTTCATGCATACATGTGATGTCGTAGTTGTCAAAACAAGTAGAATTCTCCCTCCACATCCACGGGACCCCCACGAACGTGGAAAAATGCAAATATCTCTAGGCATTTCAAACTGTATTTAGTATACACAAAAAAGGACAGCCTATGGATTCTACCATCATGGATTCAAATGCACGGTACATAATATCCCATATTTAGTTGATTATAAGAAGTCTCCAATTGTAAGACACAGTCCAATTTTGGGGGAAAATGTATTTTTGATTCTAGGAGGCACCCCTTTTATTTGAGCCTCAGTTTTTATATAAAAAATAAATTATTTCCTACCCCAGCATGTTTGTCTCACTGTCCAGCTGTCCCAACCAAAACCTTAGAAAGCCTCCCTGACCCCATGCCTGATGCTGCAGCTGGCTCCTAACTTGCCTGTTTTGTGCCGCCACCTCTTTTCTGCTATTGGGTTTCTTTGCTGTCACCTGTGAGTGTTCACTGGTTGGCCTTGAAGGGAGAGGATCAGTGCATGGTGGTGGAGAGAGCTGGAACCTTCCTTCCTTTCTCTCTCTCTCTCTACAGCTGCCTCCACTCCTAATGACACCAAGTACCAGAGAAAGAGAGAGAGAAGGAGGGAGAGAGGGAGAGGGAGAGAGAGAAGTCTAGACCTATCGGGAGAGGAGTTGGCAACAACGCGAGAGTGGGAGAGGGGGGAAAGAAGTCCTGTGTGCCAGGAGCAATGAAGACCCACTCCTGCCTCACACTCCTGACAAACAGGATTTATATCTCCAGTCTCCTGCCCTCTCACCACTGACAACAAAAGAAGGGGGTCCCCACTCTCTCCACCCCCCCCCCTCCTCTCCCTTCAAGGCCAGCCAGGAAACACTGTGGGACAGAAGTGACCTAGGCCAGCAGCAGGGTGGAGGCAGTGGCATGAAGGCTGTAGCTTGGTTGTGGGGGTTTTCTGGAGGTGGCTGTATTGGAAATAACTGCACCCAGTCTCTGGGCACATATCCCTTTGGAAATAAATAGCAATCATAACCTTATTGAAAAAGGAAAAATGACGTCATATCCGTTTGGCAAATGTGAATCTCCATAAACATAATAATAATAATAATAATAATAATAATAATAATAATAATAATAATAATATAACAACTTTATTCTTATACCCCGCCCCATCTCCCCGAAGGGACTCAGGGCGGCTTACATGGAGCCATGCCCGGACACAACAGTACAAAATCAAAACAAAAACAATAAGTAAATCAGCCAACAATAAAACATCAACATGGATGAACATGTGGAGACCACCTTTTGAAAACCACTAGTCAAGAAAAGCATGACCTTGTTACAAGTCAATCCTTTGAACAAGTGATAATCATAAGCATTCATGTAATGGCACACATGTAACTCAGCTGTTAAACTGGAGAACTGCCAAAGACAAAGACATGCCACTACAAAAATATATTTGGTTAGGAGAGGATGGTTGTTTCTTTGAAGTTGAAATTGCAGTTTCCCAACATAAACATAAACCTTATAGTTTAAAATATGCACTCAGAGATAAAAATAAAGTCTTCTTTGAAAAGGTAATATATCTTTTTTACTCACAAACATCTTGTATTAAGTTACCATACAGGCACATTTCTTATTAAAGTTCAGTTAATGTACTATGATGTAGTTCTCTCTGTGTTGAGTACACAAGGTTTCATTCTTAATCAGTAGTCCATAGTCTTTAGGTATAGTTGTACTCATTGAAGTCCATAAGTCATACTTCTCTACTGAAGTCCAAACAGCAACATGCATCTACCTCCACTGAGGTGTAAAAGCAGACAGAATACAAAATAGAGTCCTGAGTCTGAACATGCTCAGTACCATTTCATGTCTATAACCCCTCTCACACCAAAGAGGTACAGTTAAACTGGCAAATCAACATACACATAGATGCAGATTAGCAAATATATACATTAACAAATAAATAGTGAAAGGCTTAGGAGGTTGCTATTTCCAACAGGCTGAACATCTAGCTTCCCTCCCGCTCTTGCAGCCACCACTCCTGATCCTATTTTGTCATTTTGGGGTTTTTTTAATGTAATTCTAGGAAACTATCAATTTTAAGGTACATTCTGTTTTAACCTCAATTTCTGGAAAATAACTGTCTTAGAATTGGTGGAATATGGTATTTGAATCTGCCATGGTGAGCATGCCAGCCCCACAGCTCTGCCTTTGAGCAGTGTGATTATTTTGCAAATACAGGAGTGGGCATCTGGCAGGGCTTGGCACCACCTCAGCTGCTGCCCTATATCATTTTTAATAGAGAGTTGTGGTGTGTTTGCATTCTCTCTGTGGTACTCATCAGGCTTGCAGAGAGACTGCCAATGTGAGGCAAGGCTGTAAGTCTGTATAAAAATAGTGTTGGGCAGCAGTGGAAGGGGTGATAAATTATGTGTAAACAAATGCATGGAAGTTAAACTTGTGAAAATTTAGGGCTGACTGTATATTCAGTTTAGCTTATGTGAAGCAATTCGGTCCGTCCGTCCCCGGCTCCAAAAATATATGGCTTTTGAATCTGTTTGTAACCAAATATTTACATTTCTTTATCTTATTATTTTTTAAAAAAAAATGATTTCTCTGTTTGTCATTCTTTAGTTATACTCCATATAACCCATAGACCCAAATCCTATTGTTAGTTGCAACTTGGCCAGTGGAATTCAACTCGAGTCAAATCAGTGGAAAATTCAGAAGAGTTGACTGACCAAGCTGAAAACTGGCACCAACAACTAAAATGACTCATACTTGAGTGGGCCAATAACTATATCACACGTTGCTATAGGATCATAGTTATTTCTGGGCAGTTATTCCATGCAGCAAAAATGCCAGTCTAAAACACTATGTTTTGTACTCTGTTTTTTATTTTACTGCTCTTAGGTGCCAGTATTGTGTGATCTCAGAGAGAAGCTATAATTTGAAAATTAGGGGTTGACATTTTATAAATTATATGAGGAACTAATGAAATAATAATAATTATCTCTTTCAGCAAGATCACCGCTAGACCTACCTGCACGTTGTAAGTAATATGTGGCAAGTTTTACTTGTTTTATCCATATTTATTATTTTTTATAAATTAGGGGTTGCCAACAAGGATTTACTCCCTCCTACATGCATATATTATTTTCCCATAAAGACTAGCCTAGTGTTGAGTTGCTTCACCTGGGCAGTCCAGGGCTGAATAGACTACGTAAAAACTCTTGTTAAATGATTCAGAACTGTTATACTCCCAGTGCATATACTTCCTAGAAATCCTTCAAACTAATAGTAAGAAAAGCATTGCAGTGTAAGTAGACAGAGATAGGGTTTCTATAAGTACCTGCCATTTTTTTCTCTTTTTTATATAAATATGACCATGCTCATTAAATCGAATGGGAATGAAGTAATTTACTCTTTGTATGGATTAGGGCAGTACTAATCCTCCAATCCGATATTTTTATGTGGCCAATGAGAACCAAACCTACAATGTTTCCTGCTTAGAGCAAGTTTGAGTAGTTTTTTAAAAAATTTACAGTCTGCTCTGCCTTTCTCCTTTTTCTTTAAAATGTTTTTTTCCTTCTTAATACCCTTGAATCTTGCTTAGGTCCTTGTTAGGATGTTGTCAAATGCTCAGGTTTATATGGTCTGAAATAAGGGAGGAAAGTAGTTGAATTCCAATAGAAAATTACTGTAGTGACAGTCCTGAAATCAGAATTGTCATCAAAAGGATTATGACACAAAAGGAATAACAAAAATGGGAAGGAGGGGGAAAAAGGCAAATTTTGAACCTGTTGCTTAACTCCAGTTAAGTCTTGCTTGTGTGCCAAAGAAGAAATGTGTAAGCTCATCAATGCTTATATTTTTAAAATCTTTTGTAAAATGAAGGAATATCATTTTTTTAAAATGTACATGAAAATTATTTTTTCCTCCAAAGCTACGAAACCTCCAAGATACAAGTGCGGAACTTCAAAAGCTTGTCCAGAGAATCACTTCGCTTTCAAAATGGCAAGTGGAGCCGCCAATGTTGTCGGACCAAAAATTTGCGTAGAAGATAATGTGTACGTATGAGCTGATTTCTTTTGTATTCATTCTGTTGGGCTTTTTTTATTTAGTATTAAATGGAAAATGTGCTTTGCTAGCCATTTAACATGAAAACAAAGGCTGTATTCTTCCAGTACTAGTAATTGCTCTTGTTGCTAGAGCTCTACGTCAAGCTAATTGTAGAGAATATATTACTAAACAATATGTTATGTTAGACATGGGAGTCATTCTTTATTCTTTAGTATTTTTACATCACTCTTCTTATATATGGGCAAATGTTAGGACTATGCAAATTGACTAGCATTAGACCTGTAACTAGTTTAGCTTTTCTGCAGATAGAAGGTTTCATACCATTCATGGAAAGGATTGAGATGCTGTGGAATTTTCCACTTGAGAAAAATTGGGTTTCACATCAATTTTCCCTACAGACTCTGGTACCAACTCCCACACTACTTTGGAAGATCCCTAAATCCTCTGGAATACTTTTTCAAAGAACTACTGGGACCATGCAGAGTACTTTTAAAGCCACATCTTTTCCTGCCCTCACATCTTCCAGTTGAAATAGTCAGCTACTGATACTCTTTATCAGTGAAGACGTGATTAATAAGCATTTGCAGAACTCTGTGCACTATGAGAAATCTTCTCTGGAAATTGGATTTCCTCTTTTTAGAGTTAGATTTGCAACTTGAAGGTTCTTTTATGGACAAATATATTTATGGGGTTTGTTTCCAAAAGGAATCAAATTGAAAAGAAAAGAAAAAAATGAGTCACAGGTGGCAGCATATTGTTGACTAGGTGTTGATTATTATGCACAGATCAAAACTATCAAATCACTTGGGTAAAACATTTGGAAAAGGACATTTTATAGCAAAGGAATGCAAATTCTCAGCACATTTTTTTCCATTCCTATAAACTTTTTTCAGATAGATTTGGTACCTTTTGGAAACAAGCTCCACAAAGAGGATCATTCTTCTATTGAAGAGTGTTGAGCCACCTGCTTTCAAAGAAAAGACCCTCATCATAGTTATCTAGGGATAAAATGTTGACAATATTCAGAAGTCTTTGAATGAAATTTTACTGTTTGTTAAATTTAACTGTCTAGTCCAGGCATGGGCTAGACAGGCTGTTAGGAATTGTGATAGTTGAAGTCCAAAACACCTGGAGGGCCAAAGTTTGCCCATGCCTGGACTAGTCTGTACAGGAACTGTTTGTCTTCTGCTGACCAACGTTTGAACAAGAAACCTAAAAATAACGTGTTGCTACCTCCTTGTGGCAAACCATAAACATTGCATTAGCCTACATAAGAGAAGTGACAAGGAATGTCTGTTTTCACTATGTTCCATGTTAGGTCCTAACTGTGGTTGGTAATGGTGTGTACTCACTACCAGTTTGAACCCTAATTTGGTTCCTTTAAAAATGATTTGGTTTGGATTAATTCAGAGGCCACTGGCTTGTGTTTACTTGTGGTGGTTCTGTTGACTATAATTGGAAATCAGAAGACCCCTATACTACTTCCTTGTTTATTGGAATTGATAGAAAATTATAGACATCATTGCCTTTTGCAAGGACATTTTACATGCCATATTTCAGATAAATAGGTATGTGTGTTGTGCTGCACATGTTTGGAAATTGCCTACGAAGAGATTGTAATAAAATACAATAATAGCATAAAACAAAATAAGAGTATAAAGAAAACGAAGCAAAAACCACTACCATAGAAAATAAAAACATTTTTCTTCTATATACAAAAGCAGGGGTCCCCAAACTTTTTAAACAGGGGGCCAGTTCACAGTCCCTCAGACTGTTGGAGGGCCGGACTATAGTTTTAAAAAAACTATGAACACTGCACATATCTTATTTTGAAGTAAAAAAAAAACAAAATGGGAACAAATACAGCCTCAATGTTAATAATCATAATAATAATAAAAATAATAGAGGATTGGAAGAGACCCCTTGGGCCAGGGGTCCCCAAACTTTTTAAGCAGAGGGCCGGTCCACAATCCTTCAGACTGTTGAGGGGCCGAATTATCATTTAAAAAAAAAAATACAAACAAATTCCTATGCATACTGCACATGTCTTATTTGTAGTACAACAACAACAACAATGAAATAACAATACAATATTTAAAAATGAAAACAATTTTAACCAACATAAACCTATTAGGATTTCAATGGAAAGTGTAACACAATATTAGCATTATATATTACTATATTGAACTATACCACTATACTATTATATAATATGTAATATATAACATATAATTAATATTATTATATGGTATTACTACTAGTATTATATTGTTTAACATAAAATTATTATCAATATTATATGTATATACAATATATTATATTATTAAAACTGATATAAAATATTATATTATAAAACTGAGGGCGGGGGTCAGGTAAATGACCTTGGAGGGCCGCATCCGGCCCCCGGGCCTTAGTTTGGGGACCCCTGTACAAAAGTACAAAAGTGGCCCACAGACCTTGCATCAAGGATTTCGCCTTAATCAACATTGTCAATTTGTGTATCTTAGCTAATTCACTCAAATTTACATGATGATAGAACATATTGTAAAGGTTAAAATTATGATGAAACCAGAACTGTAGTTGAGGGAGAGAGACAAATGGTTTGAAAATGCTAGGCAGAATTGTGCTGGTCCATACTAAGAAACCTCCAAAGAATGGGCAAGTTATTGGGGGGGGGGGGGATAAATGTGTAGATTTTACGGAGTTTCTGGAAGTGTGGTTTTCTTCCCTTTTCCTTCTTGATTTTTTTTTTGCGGGGGGGGGGGGTGGGTGGGGGGGGGGGGTGGGTGGGTGGGTGGCTGGGGCAATTTCTATCACGATAGTGTATGGCATGATATTGTTTCAGAGTGGTATGTGCAGAGACTAGTGTGATAAGCTACAAATCAGTATAATGTGGTTTGGAGTGTGATGGGTTCTCCTTTTCTGGAGGTTTTAAATCAGAGACTGGCTGGTCATCTGTTGTGAGTGCTTTGATTGTATTTTCTTACATGGCAGGGGTTGGAATGGATGACCCCTGTGGTCTGTTCCAGCCCTAGGATTCTATTAATGTGAATGGTTCAATGATTGATCAACAAGTTGGAATGATATTGTGTGTGTGTTTGCCATTGCATAGAGACTGGTTGAGAAAAGGAAGAGGAGAAAATACAGTTCAGAATTGTGTATTGTGGTGTGATGTGAGGACCATATAGAACTGCTGGATCAGAGAACAAGACCAAAAGATGATGGAAAGGTTATGTCCTGAGTTGAAAGAAAAGCCTCTGTGTGTGTGATAGCAGTGAATGATAGGATTAGGTTATTTTGCATGCAGTAGATGTTTACCTAGTATAGCCTAGTATTTACATGTTGGAGAGTGGTGAGGAGTTTAGGCATTGATTATATAGCAACCTGAGACTCTAAGTAAAGAAATATTTTTTGTTTCCTTTGATAACCTAGCCCTACTGTTTGGTAACTATGACAAGGTATGGCCTAAGAATCCATGGAACCACAATGTAACATGTTCCTGGCAGTTGGATCTGTTGAAAGATCCAGTGGCAGTAAACTGCAAACAAGACTTGATGTAGTTCATTTGCCTGAGCTAGTTACTTGAGACCTTTGCCTTCTCTGAAGAAAAGAGAAATTGGTGGGCATAGTAGCTGCTGAAAAGGGCAAGGGAACATTACAAGTAGGGAGTTATGATGAATAGGAAGCAGTTTCATACTTATGCCTTCTCTGCTCAGTTAGCACCAAAGTGATAGAAACTGTAGTAGAACAGCGATGGTTGTGAAACATGCAGTGGCAGAGGCAGAAGAACCTCTTTATTCAACGTTTTCTTTTTTCTTCTTCAAATAATTTGTATTAATTACACAATAAATAGATCTGTGAGTAAACAATCTACATCCAATCAATATAAACACATCATACCTAGTAAGTAGTGATATTCTTCCAACATCTTCAACTTAGTCTTCTCAGTTCACTTCATCTTCATTGTCTACTCATATTATTCTTAGCCACATATATCTAAGTTAGTTTCAACATGAAATAAGTACATTTTCTATGTTTTCTGAATGTCCTATATACTGCATTATTCTCCTTGTTTACAACTAAATTTTTGATTGCTTTCAGACTCTGTCACAGGTTAACAAATAATAAGTTGTAGTTCCATCAAATTTCCCAATTCATATTCCCCCCCCCTCTCTCTCTCACACACACACATACTGTATATACTTGAGTATAAGCTAACCCAAATATAAACAGAGGCACCTAATTTTACCACAAAAAACTGGGAAAACTTACTGACTCAAGTATAAGACGAGGGTGGGAAATGCAGCAGTTACTGGTAAATTTCAAAAATAAAAATAGATGCCAATAAAATTATTTTAATTGAGGCGTCAGTAGATTAAATGTTTTTGGATATTTACATAAAACTAATTTAAGATAATAATAAGACTTTAATAAGATAAGAACGTCCAACTCTGATTACATATATACTCGAGTATAAGCCGATCCGAATATAAGCCAACCAGGACCCTCACTCGAGCATAACCCAAGAGGGGCTAAAACTCAGCTTATACTCGAGTATATACATATATACATAAAACATAGCCACCTAATAGTTCTTCTATTCAATGTTGTTTGTCTTGTAATGGTCTTTCTGCTATTCCTAATCATTTATCATAAAAATTATTAGTGGTCAATCTTCTCAAGCTTTCTTTAAATAATTTTAAAAAATGGCCATTTTTGAAATATCCAACGTTTTCCATGCAAGCATCCAATACTATACAGGCATCCAGTGCAGGCTTGTCCAGGCCCTACAAATTCCTACAAAACACTAATATGTGTGCTTTGTGGAGAGAGAAACATCAAAGCACAGTGAACATTGGATCAGACTGATCTTATATTGTTTCTGCACCCTTCTCCTAATAGCACTGAGATTGGTCTTAGTTAAAATAAGAAAAAAAATTAAACAAGCCCCAAAACCTTCATTTTCCACAGTATTTTCCTGTATGCAAAACTTGGACAGAAATGATTCAGTGGTTGTTGAAGGTATACTGCTGACCTTCAGGTTCCTATACAGTTTTTAGAAGCATCATAATTTATTCTGTTCTTCTCCAGAGGAGACTTCTTTTGGTTTTCACATCTCCTAAATCTGTTTGAATTCACCTGATTCCAGTTCTAGATTTGATCTAATTCCAAACACACCCTAGAACAACTTTTCTGAACCTGTTATCCTCAAAATGTTTTGATTTAACTCCTATAGTCACCATTGACCATGGTGCAGTTGTATACATCTGGAGGACACCATGTTGGGAAACACTTTTTCCAGTACTGACTGTGCCTATTCAGTTGAAAATTAATAAATGAAATGTGTCTTAATTTAATAATTGTATCCTAGTTTCTGAGCAATGGGGCGTGGACTCAGTTAATTAACCAGGTGGCACCTATTTGTAATTCAAGTTGTAATAGGTCAGACTTCAATTGAGTAGACCCATCTAGGGTAGTAAACCCAATGATTTTGAATGATGTTTCAGTGTCTAAGTATATTCCAAATCTGGATTCTGCTTTGGCTATGACTGACAGTAGAATTCAGGCCCATTGACAGCAAATAGAAAAGTCTTACTGGTCTCTGAAGTAGCTTGTCTGCATAGATTCTCACTCTGCTGAGCTCTTTCCATCACAGTCAATTTCTCTAATTTGTTGAGCTGTTTTCACACGCTTGCCAAGTGATAATTAAATGTGACAATGATGGAAGCAATTGACATGTCCTGTCACTTACATTAGGACTGCCCATTTCAATTAGCCAAAACAAAATAGCTAAAGAGGATCTGGCCAGATTTCCTCTAAAATGTGGTCGGCAAAAAGGTTGCCCTCACTTTGGCTTCCTATCAGGGGAGGAAATTAAGTTTGGGAGGAAACCTGGCATAATTATCTGTTTCATTCCAGGTTGATGAGTGGAGTTAAAAACAATGTTGGGAGAGGCATCAATATAGCTTTGGTGAATGGTAAGTGATTTTCTTTATTAACTGAATTTTGTAATTCCAAATGTAGATTTTAGATTTTTTTTTTCCTGGAGTGCAGTAATAAAACCTTGATATTGACGAGGAGAATAATTAGCATAGGGGCAGTTTGTGTCTGAAATATCTTTTTTCATCCAGAAAGAGACAAATAATGGCAATGGTTATGTCATTGTGTGATCTATGATGTTATTTGATGTTATTTTATGTGATGTGTTTAATAATGTTCAATGTTTTATTAGGGGAAGGTCAACGTTGATGTTTTATACTTTTTTATCGAGAGCATTGAATTGTTGCCAACACTGAGTCCCCTTCAGGGTTGAGAAGGGTGCTATATAAATACCACAATAAATAAATAAACAAACAAACAAACAAATAGATTTTGAATATGCCAAGTGGGATCTGCAAGAAATTGTTGCCACCTGGACTATGACTATTTGGGGTTTCCTCGAGATATTTTGTTTCATCCTACATCTATCTCTTATATTTTGTTTTGTGTTTTCACCCCCCAAACAGTCAACAAGCCTTCCATCTCTCCTGTTATGTCTTCAATGGGTGATGTTTGTGAATGGTGACATTGGTTAAGGCTTCAATCGTAATTGCTAAAGGCTGTTATGTTGCACATTCTTAAGTGGGGGCAATATTACATCACGCCACCAAATGTTTACATCTGAGTAAACATATGTAGTATTATAGTGCATATCACATGTTTATCCCTTTTCTAGGCAAAACCGGTGAAACTGTGGACACAAAGTATTTTGATATGTGGGGTGGAGGTAAGCACTGCAACATTACGTTTTGAATGTGAATCCTTTTGACCTCAAAAGCTGGATGCTTTAGGCTTGTACATATCTCTGGATTGTTTGCAAGCTTCATCCATGAAATTTTTATAAGCTGTCAGATATCAAGTACCTCTGAGTGAACATGTTTTTCTTTATGCTTTAAAATGTATGCCGTTGTACTGCAATTCTTTAAGCTTTGTTTTCATTGGTATAGTTTAAAATGATCTAAATTTGAGGTGGTTTTATACTTTGATACTGAATATTGTTTTCTAGTGTAAAAGGCTCTTTTGAAAGACTAGTCTTCCATTAAAATGCAGTTAAACTGCACATGAGTCTACACTGATCATATAATGCAGTTCAATGGCAGTGTACATGAGGCCAAAGAAGTATATTATTTTAAGAGTATTATTTTATGTTACATACTTCCTTTCCATTAGCAAAGACACTTCTGCAATGCAGAAATATGAGGGAGTGTTTGGTTTCTTATGGCTGCAGACTTGGCACACCATTATCACTAAAAGACATAGGAACATCTTCATTTAATGTACACATGCTCCAATACACAAATGTCTGTGGCTTTGAAAAGCATTCCTTTTGATGGTAAGATGGTTGTAAACATAAAGAGCTTACTGCTGTGACTTAACTACCAATATTATCAAATATACTGTAAGTGCTTTGCATGTCACAATTCAAATATCAAGTGTTACGTATCACAGATATAAACATTTTTCAGCATTCATTTCAGAGATCATCTTGGGATATTTGATAAATGAAATTTAACGAAGGAATTTTTGCTACTTTTTGAAAATCAATCGTTTTGGCTCCCAATCTAAGCAAATAATTATTGCAAAGTGTTCTTTATTTTTTTTAAGTTATTATGTTCACCTTACTAAGAGAATTGGGTGTGATTTTAAAGGGACATAAAGGAGTCGTATTTTGAGACTGAGAAAAATAATTCATTTCAAAGGTGCTATAGGATTCCTTTATGTCTCTATGCTGGAATGGGTCAACACAGCCATGTCTGTCTATGCATAATGATATCTGACTGTGTTTTGCTATAGTAACGTATGTTTCTGTTTGGCTTAGATGTAGCCCCGTTTAATGACTTCCTGAAGACAATTCAAGATGGAACTATTGTATTAATGGCAACCTATGATGATGGTGCCACTAAGTAAGTCTGTAGGAAATGCAGTTTTACTTGATACGGCTGCTGGATTGCTTCTTGTATATGAATAGTGCAGGGTGTTGATCCAAATTGGGACAACAGCATCCCAAACTCTCATCATAAAGTCTTAGTCCAGTTCCTGCTATATATTATAGTAAGCTGCTCTCAATCACAAAGGCAGAATATAAAGCAGGATATACATTATAGTTAAATTTTAAACAATTTTTCAGGATATAGAATTCCATAAAGTGTAGGAAAATGTCTGGTAACTTTGATGCATTTGTCTTTAGTGCAATGAAAAATAGCCTGATTTGAAGAGCTCATAACCATGGGAAAGATGTCTGGGAGCAAGGATAGTTGTATTAATAGGAACAAAAAATGCCTTTTTATTTTCACGAGCGTGGAAATTCTTCAAAGAAGTTGGCTTCAAATTGGGGAATTCACAGGGTAACGAGATACAAAATGAAACAGAATTATGGTTTTGATCAATTAAAAAGAGTAATTACAATATTATATTAACTTCCCTGAATTTCTTTCAAGGCTTAATGAAGAGGCACGAAAACTAGTCGCTGAGTTGGGCAGCTCCTCCATCACGAACCTTGGCTTCAGAGACAATTGGGTTTTCTGTGGTGGGAAAGGGATCAAGACTAAAAGCCCATTTGAACAGGTTTGTATTCAGGCTGATGTTTAGAGATAGCTGATTTAACCTAGTCTACAAGCCCGGCAGGATGAAATGGAAATAAGGTGGCCTTGAATCCTAAGATGGCAGAATGATCTCAGAAAGTTAAGTAGGACATACCTGCTCAATTTGTTCTTCACGTAAATAAGTACCAACCGCTTTCCTGCAGGTTGAAAACTAGGACACCAAGAAGAAAGGTTCTGGCTGCTCTTTCTTTGCTGGACCAGTGTTCTACTTGCAGGGAGATTCTAACATAGTGAAGCATTAATAAATGGTGTCTCCCACCTTTTTTCTCATGGTTGTTTTTTTAAAAAAAAAATCCATTGTGCCATCTTATCATTCATTCTACAGTATAAGGTCCAAGTATAATATGTATTGCTGAGAAATGATCAAAGCTATTCAAGTTCTTTGGTTTTACATTGCTCACTCCAGGAGGGAAGTTTAGCTCTCTTTTTATGACAGACCTTTGAAAAATGTTCTGTTCCTGATTTGAAAGTATTATTTTCTGTTTAATTGTGTGGTGTTTACTTCAAAAGTAGTTGCTATACTCCAGAAACTTTGTTTTTGTGGCTGCCACAAACTATGTTGAATTGGTTGAGACTCGAAGAGATATTCATTGAAAAACTATATCAAAACGTGCAGCAGGATGTTCTACAAAAACAAGGTTAGGAAATGACATTTATAATTCAGGAACAAAAACTTTGTTACATAATGTTATCCATTATGGTGTCATGAAATGAGATGTGGACTTCAAAATAAAAAAGTCATTACTCCTTAGTATTAAAAATGCCAAATTTCAGAAAACCAGAAAAAAAACCTTTTGGTCACTCCTGTTTGGTATAGTCAATTTTGGCAGCCTACGAGTCCCAGGGTTGGAAAAGTAGCCCCGACCTGCTTTTGTGTGTGTCAGGAGCGACTTGAGAAACTGCTAGGCTTCTCTCATGTCCCTACATGGGGAGCTGGAGCTGACAGAGGGAGCTCACCCACTCTTCCCCGAATTTGACTGTCGGTCAGCAGTCCTGCTGGCACAAGAGTTTAACCCATTGCGCCACCTGGGGCTCCGCCCAGACCTACTGTATTTGCCTATTTATACTTCAGATAGTGGTTATGAACTCGTGTTCAAGAACTTCTCCATTTTATTCTGCTTGCCTTGTTTAAATGCCATTTCTTATGTATTGAAATATTCAATAGATGGATAACAGCGTTTAGTTTTCTTTTTTGTTGACAAAAAGCACAAACTGCATTGAACCCTTAGGAGTAAAAGCTGAGGAATCATGCAGCAAATTTATTTTCAAAGGTCTGAGTAAACGTTTATATTCAATTGTCATTGCTATAGCTGTATCACAACTGTTAATATTTTTTCTGCTTTATAGCATATTAGAAACAACAAGGACACAAACAAATATGAAGGATGGCCAGAAGTTGTGGAGATGGAGGGTTGTATCCCACAGAAGCTTGACTGAAGGAGTCTTCAAATGGACATGTACAACGCCAAGAACAACGGAGGGAAAAATGCACTTTCTGCTGCTGCTCGGTAGACAGCTCTGAAGGGAGATTACATTGGGTGGGCATGTCCATCCAGATAAAAATGAATGGAATCTGTACAAGAGCACCATGATTGCACCAGTTTATTTAAAATGGAGTGTGAGCAGGAACGTGTCCTGCTGGATGAGCCCCCATGTAAATATTTTTTTCAAGCATGTTTCCACCTTAGAATGTGCATGAGCATTGACTTAACACAAAATCTGGCTTATTTATTGCTAAAACAGAGATCCACACCCTTTTTTTGTAAATAGATTCCCCCTGCAAAGAAAAAAGACTATTTGTAAACATCTTATTCCATTTCTTTAATCCCCACTTTTTTTTTCTTTGTTTCTGAAGGACAGAGTTCAGGTTATTTTATGATAGATGTCTTTTGTAGCTACCACCATAGGCAAATAAATATATTCGATGAATAGCTGAGTTGATCCTGAGCTACTTTGTATTTTGCTCAAACAATGACAATATTGCTGTGAGTCTATATCTTTAGAGAGATTTGTAAATTTTAACACTCCGGAATAGATAATGAATTGTTTTTATGCTCTGTCTCTTTGAAAGCAGCATTCTGTGACCCCCTTCGGACTTCGAACTAGATAAAGGTTGTGTGTTTGATACAAAAATGTAGGCCTGTTGTAAAGAAGCACAAATTAAATCCTTTTCCTTAAAAACAAATGTATAACATTGTGTTTGTTGCTATAGCTAGATTCTCTGTACTCTCTGCTTCTCACTAGCCATGCAGACTGTTAATAGAGTAGGATAAATGTAATTGCTTCTTGTGTGTTTATATGTTCAATTTAGATGTCTTTCAAGTTCTATAACCCACCAGCCACATAAGATGGTTTAGTAGTATTGGAGTCAGGGAAGGGGTCTATTTTGACCATTAGTGTGCTTTCCTAGAAGTAATCATTCATTTAGAAGTTGGCTGCTAACTAATAGAAAACAATTTGGCATGTGCCATTCAATTTGGGCAGGTTTGAATTTAGTGGGTTAGAGAAGAAATTCTCAGAAGCTCCAGATAGTGTCTAAGAGTAGAAATATTGATAATAAAGTAGCTACGTTAACTATAGATTATTTTAAGCAGCCCAAGTGAAAGTACATTTCCATTGGTGTCTAGTTTTCATGTAAAGCACTCCATTTCTTCAAATTCACCCTACCTGTATTTAATTTCACCTTGGTCCCACAGTCATGTACAATACAGGTGTGCTTTCCATTGGTATCAATGCTGTGGAAAATCCATGAGTGCCAATTTGAGGTCAGTAGGACTGATGTAAGATTTCGGGGGGAATGGGATGTATGGGCTGTGTTGTCAGGTTTCCCTAGAAGCAATGGTCTATTTTGTGCAATGGTGAGCCATCTGCCCTTGTAATTACCTGCAAGGCCCATAGCAAGATTACATCAGGGTCACCATGGATGATTAAAACTACAGTTGATTTGCAGGCCTAGCTACCTACTTTGGGTGACCAAGGATTGGAGTCAGCAGTCAGTCTAACAGAGTTCAGTAGAACTCAATAGCAGGGATGATGAAACCTGTAGTACTCCATATCTTTCGCCACAGGTCCCATTGTCCCTAAACCTTAGCGAAACTTATTGTAGTGGTGAAAATTGAAATCTAATGAACATCTGGGGGCCACAAGACACTTCTATAAAGTGAGTGTCTTCTGCACCTTCAGTACCAATGGTATTTACTCACAATTCTGTATTGCCTACAAATGCTACCCTTCTCTTTCTATCCATTTCTGGAAGCAAACTGACTTGCACCATCCGCGAGTACAACTTTGTGTGATTAGTGGTGCATAAAAAGTATTTAAGTTTGACTCAGGCTCTTCAAGCCACGATTAGTAGGGTTTTTTTCCCCTTCCTATAAGATGGAAATAGTAATTCCTTTCCTTATGGCTTACCACCACTATCTTTGATGAGAAGTTTTGGAGACCTATACACACTGCTATGGAGGTGCTATTAAGGAAAACTTAACAAGGAGTTAAAGTGTTTTCTGTGTATTGCTGTAGGGGATCAAGTTAAGAATTCTTTTTGTTTGGTCTGCACTTCGTTGAATTATAGGGATGTCCAATTTTTTTTTAAGACAATTTAAAACCAAGAGTTTGGCTTAGCTGCAAAGACTGTTGGAGTGAAAAAATGCTGTTTGCACTAAAGCTATAAAGCAATATCAGGAATAATGACTTAAATAGTTCAGAAGAACCATCCAGCTTTCACATACCAAGAACTGATGACGGGAATCAAAGTTCTTTTACTGTGTTAACCTTTTCGTGTCATTTTTTTCCCCATGATACTGTAGCATAGCAATAAATACACCTTTAACAATTAAACCAATTATCTGTAAAATACCATATGGTCTCATCATTCATGTTTGGAAGGGAAAAATACATTTCCATGTATTATATTTTTTCATTAAATAAAGTTTTTAAAAAACCACCGTCAAACCTGTATTTGCTCTAATAGAACCAATTCTTGTACGTGTGTGAGATTTAAAGCCACTTTACATACTTAGGTTATAAACCTATATACCAGTCCTCCAATGCCACACGGAGTTTAGGTATCCAGTTGAATAGAATTTGCTGGGGGAAAAGACAGTTTCTGTGAACTAAGCTTCCCTTCCATGGAAGGCAGGTCCTAGTTGTAATCCGTCTTAATGTTCCAAAACCATGTATCAAACAGAAACAGCTTGGCAGGTACTTGACTCAGCAGCCCACCTCTCAAAGGGTGATTGATGTCAACAAACTCTGAAAGTTAATCCAGTGTTATTAGGATGCATAACAAGCACAGTAACAGGAATGAACAGGCCATGAGTTGCTGTTTTTCTCCCAACCCGTAGCTTCTGTCTGGAAAACCTGTGTATCTCTTAAAATGTCCTCACTAAATCTGTAAATGTTTAGTGTCAATTCAACTCTCCAAAAAAGATACGGGCTTTCCAGAACATAAGAGGTGCAGAGGATTACACTTAGTAGACCGGCAAATTTCAGTGATCCTTTGCCGAACAGCAGGGCTCTCCATTTATGTCTAGTGAATAAAAACCTCACATAATTACATATTGACATTATGCCAAAGGTTGTTAGGGTAAAGGTAAAGGTTTCCCCTGATGTTAAGTCCAGTCATGTCTGACTTGGGTGTGGTGCTCATCTCCATTTCTAAGCCGAAGAGCCGCCGTTGTCCGTAGACGCCTACAAGGTCATGTAGCCAGCATGACTGCATCGAGCACCGTTACCTTCCCGCCGGAGCGGTACCTATTGATCTACTCACATTGGCATGTTTTCAAACTGCTAGGTTGGCAGGAGCTGGAGCTAACAGCGGCCGCTCACACCGCTCCCGGAGCTTGAACCTGGGACATTTCGGTCTGCAGCTCAGTGCTTTAACACACTTTGCCACCGGGACTCCAAAGGTTGTTATCCGTGTATTAATTGAGTACATTGCAAATGCTTATTTTTCTTTTGGTCCACAGTATGTTCTTGTGTAGTGGTTTGAACATTGAACTATGACTATGGAAACTAGGGTTCAAATCCTCACTTCACAAAGTTTTTGCAGCTTAGTAAACTTTTTCCTTTTTCATGATAAAGACAATTTGGAAATGACATTTATAACCCAGGGACAAAAATCGTGTTGCATGGTGTTATTGTAAATCCAACAGAGAAAAAAGTATCAGCTGCATACATTTATTTTTGTTCCCCATATGTTGTGAAAGAATTAAATTCTAGATTCCCCGTCATTGACAAAAAGATTAGGGTTTTCTTGACTCTCCACTTCCTTTTGCTTCAGATCCCATAACTATAGGTAAAGGTAAAGGTTTCCCCTGACGTTAAGTGGGTGCTCATTTCCATTTCTAAGCCGAAGAGCCGGCATTGTCCGTAGATACCTCCAAGGTCATGTGGTCGGCATGACTGCATAGAACGCTGTTACCTTCCTGCCGGAGCGGTACCTATTGATCTACTCACATTTGCATGTTTTCTAACTGCTAGGTTGGCAGACGCTGGAGCTAACTGGGCGCTCACTCTGCTCCCCGGATTTGAACCTGGGACCTTTCGGTCTGCAAGTTCAGCAGCTCAGCGTTTTAACACACTGAGCCACCGGCTTTAAAGATCTGTATATAGGAAAGATTACCCCCTTTCTTGTAGGATTTGTTGAAATGGCATTTGCTTTTGCCTTCCTCTGAGGCTGAGAGAGAGACTTGCCCAAAATCACCCAGTGAGTTTCCATGGCTGAACAGAGATTTGAACCCTAGCCTCATGGAGTCCTAATCCAACATTCAAATCACTGAACCACACTACATCACGTTCTGAGAGTAAACCATTTACATCTCGAGAAGGCTAGGTAGCTTATCTGCTTCTTATACAAGTATTTTCTCCTTGAAAAAAATGACATCAAAACTATACATTTCATAATTGTGTACCCTTTTCTAGCTCATATATGAGATGTGTTCAGGTTAGGCTGTTAATTGCAAATACTTCTGCAGATAATTTTGGGGCAATGTATAATTTGGATATTTTGCAAGGTAGTATTCACATCCATTGGGGTGAAATGAGATTTTTCCATCCATTGAAAAGAATGGACCTCTCCGCACAACCCAAAGACTTCTGTTTGTGTGTTCCCACCTTGCATCAATATTTTAAAAGTGTCTAAAAGCCAGGTTTCTGTTCAAATGTACTTAACTCCATGTGCATTATGCAAGATTAGTTGAAAGTTTCACCCTCTATGAGTAGTAAATATTCATTGTGTAGATATTGAAGATTATGATCATGACTGCATTTGCTTGTCATTAAGACTATAGTCTACAGATACTTAAGACTATACAATCATAGAATAGTAGAGCTGGAAGAGACCACATGAGCCTTCTAGTCCAACCTCCTGCTATGTGGGAAAAGCACAATCAAAGTACTCCTGACAGATGGCCATCTGTTTAAAAGCCTCCAAAGAATGAGTTTCCACCACACTCTGAGGCAGAGATGTCTATTGTCAAACAGCTTTGACTGTGAGTAAGTCTCATTGAATTTGGTCATAAGTCAGGGCTATTTGACAGACATCTCTGCCTCAGAGTGTGGCGGAAGCTCCTTCTTATGAGTAAGTCTCATTGAATTGGATGGAGCCCCCAGTGGCGCAGTGGGTTAAACCCTTGTGCTGGCAGGACTGCTGACTTGAAGGTTTGGTTGCTGACCTGAAGGTTGCTGGTTTGAATCCAACCCAGGGAGAGCACAGATGAGCTTCCTCTGGCAGCTCCAGCTTTCCATGCTGGGACATGAGAGAAGCTCCTCCCATAAAGATGGTATAACATCAAAACCATCCAGGTGTCCCCTGGGCAACGTGCTTGCAGATGGCCAATTCTCTCACACCAGAAGCGACTTGCAGTTTCTCAAGTAGCTCCTGACACAAGAAAAAAAATTGAATTTGGTGATTTGAGTCAATATGTCTATTGTGCTATAATGCTGTGAAAAATCAACATAAACTTCCCATATCACCTTTCTGGGGATTCAATAGCAATAATCATAATATGAATTTGCTGTGCACAACTTAAATACATCACTCCTCTCCACTTGTGGGTTTCACTGTTGTAGATTTGATTAATATGTTCTCTAGGAATCTCTAGGTTTCCCAGCCTGACTTTATAACTTCTCCCATCGAGTTGCACTGGAGGACCCAGAGATTTCTAAACACTTTTGTAAGCATTTGTAGGTCCTCCGGCTTTTTTATTTCCTTTTTGCCCACTCTTGCAGGAGTCCTGTACTCCTAACCTACAGTCTTTGTGCTTGGACACTTTCCTTAAAACATCTCTTGTAATAAATTTTGTATGTATGAACCGTCATCAGCTCAAAGAGGCAAGGAACTCAATCTGTGGCTTATGCACACTTCGGAATAACAAAGGAGTCGTCTGCATAAGCAACAGCTCTTATGCATATGTTATTTTTCAACGCTTGCAGCCAGCCAACCCACATGCACATTGCAGTTGAGGTTTTATGTACAACAGTGGCTGGAACATGAGAGCTGTTACAGCCAATAAAAGTTCTGTTTTTGATCTGAAACCTGAAGCTTTTCTAATTTCACCACAGTTCCTTCCCATAAAGAGTGCTGATGTCAAGAAAATCCTTAATAAGCTGCTATAAGCCAAGCTGTTAGGAAAACGCATATGTACCAATATGGCACAATCACAACCAGATGGAAATTGGTTCCGTGAAAAGCAGTGGGATGCTACTGTGAAATGGCCACAATTCAACCGATCAGCCTTATGCGTATAGATATAGCATTACTTCTGTTGGGTACAAAACAGGAGAATCTCTTACGCAGGGTGTGTATCTACTCTGTGGAACCAATGCAGTTTGTCACCACTTTTATTGCCATGGCTCAGTGCTATGACATCCTGGGGGTCGTAGTTTCACAAAGTCTTTAAGCTTTTTCATCAAAGAGTGATCCATCAAACTACAACTCCATGGCAGTTAAAGTGGTGGCAAAAAGCAGAATTTCTAGTGTATGCACCCATGGCCAGAGACAGCAATGCAAGCCTTGAGGATATACTCAACAACCTTTCAACAATCACAAGCCTGCAAATGGATTTTTATTGTTTCAACCACATGGTGCCTCCAGCTATTTTTTTAAAGTCAGCTTCAAGCAGCTCATGTTCTTCTGTTGCCATCACCAAAACTGAAGGCCGAGTAGAGAATTTCTTCTCTATGCAGCACAATCTATTCTGCCTCTCAAATCTTTGGATTGCAAACATTTGACCTCAGCAGTAAAATATGGATATTGTCTTTGGCTGAAGAAAGTTGAGGTTGACAGTCCAACATCTGGACAGCTGTTTGATTCTCACCCAGTTTAGATAGTTCCCCAAGAAGCCTCATTTAAATGAAAGCATTAACAGTGCAATCCCATTTACTCAGAAGCACTCCTTCACCGAGTTCAATGGGACTTGCTCTGAGCCAACTGTGATGTGTTTTATTTCATTTTAACAAACATTTCTGTGGTTGCCTTTGCAAGTTTAGAACATATTTAGAGCCTTAGTTCTGGACTTTTTTGGGGGTTTATGGTAAATATATGAATAAATCTGTTTGTAAATTAACCTATAATTTGATGTTGCAAAGCAGTTTGGGGTTTTTTTTTTACTTGCCACACTTATGTCACCCTATTGTTAGTAAAATGAAACCACTACAAAGAAAAAGAGATTGAGAACATGTGGCTCACTAGAAATTGCTGAGCAATGATTCCCATGCTTCCTCATCTTTGGCTATGCTGGCTAGGCCTAGAGAAGGTGTGTTTCCTATGCCATCTGAAGGTTTTTTAACATGTCAAAAGCAACTTGAGAACATACTGCAAGTCAATTCTGGTGTGAGAGCATTGGCCGTCTACAGAGATGTTGTCCAGGGGGCGTCCAGATGTGTTAGCTGGGAGGCTTCTCTCATGTCCCTGCAAGCTAGAGCTGACAGACCAGAGCTCACCCCATCTTGCGGATTCGAAACGGCAACCTTCAAGACAGCAACCCAAACGTCAGGTCAGCATAAGGATTTAACCCATTGCACCACCACGGCTTCACATGCAGATTTCCCAGTGCAGAGATAGAGTAGTAATAAATACATCTCAGGGGTGTAGATCATGTGGCCCACCAGACACCACTGGAATATAGCTCCTAGTGTTTATTAATACCACTGGATATGTTAGTCAACAGCATTTGGAGACTCATATAATTTCCACCCCATCTTATAGGCTATTTGCTGGGGGGAGTTGGAAAAGACTGCAAGGACCATCGAGTCCAGCTCCCTGCCATGTAGGAATCAAAGTACAGTTGAGTCTCACTTATCCAAGACTCGCTTATCCAAGGTTCTGGATTATTCAAGGCATTTTTGTAGTCAATGTTTTCAATATATCATGATATTTTAGTGCTAAATTTGTAAATACAGTAATTACAAGATAACATTACTGCATATTGAACTACTTTTTCTGTCAAATTTGTTGTATAACATGATGTCTTGGTACTTAATTTGTAAAAACATAACCTAATTTCATGTTTATAGACTTTTCCTTAATCCCTCCTTATTATCCAAGATATTCGCTTATCCAAGGTTCTGCCGGCCCGTTTAGCTTGGATAAGTGAGACTCTACTGTACTCCCAAAAGATGGTTATCCAACCTGTTTAAAAACCTCCAGAGAAGGAGGCTTCACCACACTCTGAGGCAGTATACTTTACTATCAAACAGCTCTTACCATCAGGGAGTTGTTCCTAATGGCTGAATCCACTGTTTTATGTCCTTGCCTCTGGAGTGACAGAAAGCAAGCTTGCTCCATCTTATGACATCCTTTCAAATATTTAAAGATAGCTATCAGATCCACACTTAACCTTCTCTTCTCCAGGTTAAACATATCCAGATCCCTGAATCACTCCACACAAACCGTGGCTTCCAGACCTTTGTGTTGCTCTTCTCTGGACATGTTCCAGCTGGTCAATATGTTTCTTGAATTGCCATGCCCAGAAATGGACACACTACTCCAGACAAAGTCTGACCAAATCAGAATAGAGTGGCCTATTACTTTTCTTGATCTGGACATTATGCCCTAATGATACAGCCTTGGCCTTTTTTAAGCTAATACATCACACTGTTTATTCATATTCAGTTTGTGGTCTACTAAGGGCCCTTCCACACAGCCATATAACCCAGAATATCAATATCTGCATTGAACTGGATTATCTGAGTCCACACTGTCATATAATCCAGTTCAATTTCGATTTTATGCAGCTGTGTGGAAGGGATTTAAGTTTCATCTAGCACACTGGGTGGCTCTGCAGCAACAGTCATTTTACATTGATAACTCTGCTCTGCTCTCATGGATCTCTGCTCCAGACATTTACATCACAGTTTACATGGGACACTGTTGTGTTACATCCCAAAAGAGGAAATGTTAACAATAGTATATTTATTCTTAAAAATAAAGAATATGGAGACATTGTCAGTTGAACATGACAAAATCATAACATAAAATAAATTAAATCAGCACACCTCCACAGGAAAAAGTGAGCTTGTCTCAGGTGATGGTTGTTCTGGAAGATACTACAGCATACAGGTCCATCTTTGTCCTAAATGAGGAAAATGGAATATTTTGTGCTTCGGACTGTCAGCTCCCACGTTTCCTTACCACGAGACATGATGCTACGAAGGAAGTTGCAGGCCAAAGTATCTGGAGGGCCAAACATTTCCCCCCTGTCCAAAATGAATTTTTAAAGAAAACTGGAACAGGGGTATATGGAGAAAAGGACACTACTAAATTATACATCACATAAATCCAAAGTTTAGCCCTTTATCATTTTAACTTCCAGTTTTCCACATCATTGTTTAGGCTGGCTAGAGTTTGTTAGAGCTGCAGTTGACATTTGTAGAAGCACACTTCACTCCAGCTGTAGACCATTTGCTTTAACTTCTATATATTCGAGCACAATTGTGTTAAATGAGTTCTAATTCCCACATAAAAATGTCAATTGAAATTAGCTGTGTCTTTCTTTCTTTAACCCTAGCTGAGGCATGCTGCCAAGCTTAGTTTTTTTCTCTAAATTCCAGCTGCTAGTCAAATGGTTGTAAACCCACTAGAAGTGTTTTGCATCCATAGGTCTCCCTAAACAGTCTCCTAAATACAGAAAAGTGATGAATTTCATTAGGTGCATCATTTCAGCATCTGCACAAATACACCAAGGCTTTCCAGCTTTGCTCTGCCATTGTGTTGATTAAGGCAACTGATCAAAACAATGAAAATCCCCAGCCATGCTAGACAGAGTTATTTAAAGATATCATCTCTTGATACAATGTCTTCAAGCAATCCAGATCTCCACTTGTGATCAAGACTGTTACCTTTACCAAGTTGCCCTCTCAATAAGAACCAGACTTTTGGAATTTTGGATCATTTTCAGAGAATCATTCTTTGGCTTGACACATTGCCCTAGTGTACTCCCAGGAAGAGTACTACAGAGGATGTTTTGTCATTTATTTTGGAAGCAGGAAGTTTCATTTGCAAGTGTGAACGTCAGTCATAGTCTCACATCTTCGACAACGGACATAACAACACCAGATAAACTTGCATTCGCATCTCTCTACGTGTCTGACAACATGTGTATTGTATCCACGTCCACAGCAGAGGAGGTTGCAGCCATCTGGTCCTTCTGAAGTACGATTGCACACCCTGCCTTGGGTTCCGGGAATTCCCAGTTTACGATCTTCTACACAGTAGTTGGGTGACTTGTGGACGTACAACAGATCTTCTTTATGGATGGGGATCTTTCGCTGGCTTTTTTCTTTCCTCCGTATCTTCTTTTTCAGTTTATCTGAAATTTGGACACTATTTTCATACTTCTCTTTTAGAAAACTGCCAACCTTTGTAAAGGACGACATTGTCTTCCAGCATGTTTTCAGGGCACATGAGCCAGATACTCCATGACAACGACAGTCCACTGACATCAGTTTTGCTACAGCCTGGGGAAAAGATTAAATAAGCCAATCCAAAATCAGACAACAGCCATTTCTTCTTTCATCTTTCATTAACAACAATATTGTGTGTATGTGTGGTGTATGTGTGTGCATCTTCAAGTTGCCTGTTAACTTATGGCAACCCATGGATTTCTTAGGGTTTTCTTAGGCAAGGAATACTCAGAGGTGGTACTGCTATTTCCGCTTAGAGTTGTTATTGTTGTGAAGGTACAAAACAATAACAACAATGGCCTACAAATGTGGTGAGCATCTAATGAGAGTTGGTGGACTTGCTGGCCTGCTATGAGACCTTGGAGAGTATCAACCTTACCATGTTCTCTTCACCTACACACAGAGGCGGTCCAACCATAAAGTGAACTAGGCACTTGCCTGTGGCACCATCCCGGGGCACCATCGTCCCAGGAGGATGGCGCTACCCCCACCTCCTTCTCCTTCGGGTCTTCCAGCACCCGCCCTGGGCCTCCTGGTGCCCGCACTGGGCCTTCCAGACGGCATGGACCCACCTGCGCGCTGTGTGGGCCCAACTTTGGGGCCTTCAGAGATTGTGAGGTCTGTGGGAACTTGGAAGCTAGGTAAGTGGGGCTTATATATCTGTAGAAGGTCCATGGTGGGAGAAAAAACTCTTCTTTGAAGCAAGTGTGAATGTTGTAATTAATCACCTTGATTGGCATTTAATGGCCCTGTGGCTTCAAGGCCTGGCTTCTTCTTGCCTGGGAGAATCTTTTTTTGGGAGGTGTTAGCTGTCCCTGATTGTTTACTGTCTGGATTTCTCCTGTTTTCCGAGTGTTGTTCTTCATTTATTGTCCTTATTTTAGAGGGGTTTTTTTAATACTGGGGGCTATCTGGGTTATCTAAGTCCACACTGCCCTACATTCCTGTTCAATGTTTGGTGCTAAATTCGCAAATATAGTAATTCCTACATAACATTACCATGTATTGAACTGCTTTTTCTGTTGATTTGTTGTAAAACATGATGTTTTGGTGCTTAATTTGTAAAATCTTAATGTAATTTGATGTTTAATAGGCTTTTCCTTAATCCCTCCTTATTATCCAACATTTTCACTTATCCAACGCTTTTATTTTTCAGTGATTGGTTTGAGGGGGGCACCAAAATTCTCTTCGCCTACACTTGAAAATTACCTAGGGCCGGCTCTGCCTACACACCTCTCTTAAGGAATACTGAGGCTCCCATAGGATGGTCACATGAAGCCTGAAACTATGTAAGATGGATGGAGGATGTATCTACCTCAGTGGGATTCAAGACAAATAAAAGGAAAAGGAAATTCAGGGGGAAATTCAACTCCTTACCAGTCTTCCTGCTTCGTTGTTGTGCAAGTTCATTGCTATCAATACACGCCCAGCTTTTCCAGTGATGTTTCCAGTGGGACCATCTAAGAACTTTCTACTCAACCACATACCATAGTGGATGTCATCTGAGCAACCACCCCAGTGCCATCCCTCACTGGCAGAGCCACCACTTTGTAGCTTGGGGTCGCAGGAGCATTCTGTAATATTCCCTGCACTGCAAGACTGAGTCACTGAGTGCACCAGGCCAGCTGCAGTCACTGCATAGATAAATGCGGTTTCTTTGGTACCTGCAAGAGAATGGAAGAAAGATTGCTCAGAAGATCTGCAGCACATGCCTCTGGCCAGACAGAAGTTAAGAATGCTGATTTATCGGAGTATGGAAAATGTTATATTTGTTTGGAATACAAATATAGGACTTATAGATTCTAGAACTTGCTGTTTTCATCCAGCCCCTCAAACCCAGCTTTTCTAACTTCTGAAATTTATAGCTGTCAGGATGGACCATTTTGCCAGCAGAAGGAACAGCTATTCTGGTTCTCTGAAAGTATCTTTGCCCTTTTCAAGTGAAGTCCATTTGAAATCATTGGGATAACTGAGTAACAACTGTTTCCAAAAGAGACTGAAATTGGGCCAAATTGATTTGGGTTGGGATCAAAAAGCTAAAATCTTGTATATCCAGGATTGCAGCACATTGTGAAATTTCCAAAGGGCTCTAATGAATTCACCCAGCCATCTTCCAAAATTAACAAATTAACTACTAAAGCATTTCTAAAACAGATGGACCGGTTTCAGAAATAGCATCACTGTTTTCTTTGGGCAGTTGCTACATCTTGCCCACTTGACAGCCATTTTGCAGGATTTCGGCAGCACTGGAAGCTTTTTCCAGTGTTGTGTCTAGAAATCCCTGAAACTGAAATGTTGAACATTGACTCTAACCCAGGAGTTGTGAGCTGTTGTCTATCCAGATGTTTCAGGCTGCAAGCATGGCCAATGGTAAGGGAATGAGGACTGAGCCCCAAAAGATCTGGTAGGGCAATGATTACCCATCATTGCCGATATAATGGGCACCAATGTGGCTTTTGGGAACCCCGGTGGCGAAGTGTGTTAAAGCACTGAGCTGCTGAACTTGCAGACCGAAAGGTCAAATCCCGGGAGCGGAATGAGCGCCCGCTGTTAGCTCCAGCTTCTGCCAACCTAGCAGTTCGAAAACATGCAAATGTGAATAGATCAATAGGCCTGGCAATATCCAGATGTTCAATAGACCTCTGGCAGGAAGGTAACAGCACTCTATGCAGTCATGACCTTGGAGGTGTCTACGGACAATGCCGGCTCTTCGGCTTAGAAATGGAGATGAGCACCAACCCCCAGAGTCAGACATGACTGGACTTAACATCAGGGGAAACCTTTACTTTTACTACTGTGGCTTTTATTATATTTTTGGACTACAACTCCCAATACATTGGCTAGGGATGATGGAAAAATGAGCTGCTCATTAATGCAAACTGTTTGCTTCTTCATAGCCCTCAGAGGTAGGAAAACTGTGGATTAAAATTTCAAACGTGATTGAATTATTTTTGAATACCTACCACTGCTCAGCTCATAGCCAAATATGGGGGAACGAGGCTCTCCTGTGATGGCTGAAGGGTTGGTAGAAAGTGAAGTAGTTGTTTCTGGAGAGAAGAGGCAGTTCCATCGCTCATGCTTGAACTGGCTCTGGCATTCCTGTATGCCTAGTCGGGCTCCTTCGCGGATGGTGGGCAGGAGGTATGGTTTCTTCTTGCATAGGTCTTTCTGACGGCCATTCAGAGATAGGCTGGTGCAGCCCAGCTTCTCCGGAACACCAAAGGAAGCAATGCCTAACCACCTGCAAAAGCAGCCCCTGGGGTGAGACCCAAAGCACCAAACATTTCATTTTACAGAGATGAACAGCACACAACAAAGGCACAACACGTAAGCAGGTAGGGTGGGGATAGGTCAAAAGACTGGATTCCTTGAAAGCACCAACGAGTATATTATGCACGGAATCCTGTTAGTGGCATACTCATACTCATGTGTAAGTGTGGCTCATGTATTTTCAAGCCCTTTGCACACACACACAGCCAATTATCCAGGTCCTCTGATCCTATTGCACAACAGTGGGGAGGGGAGAGAGACAATTCAGATAATGCACCTTTCTGGGCTCTATGGAGAAGAAAAAGGAGGACAGCTTTGGGGAGGAAGAAGGATTTTAGGTAAGTGCAAATGGCATTTCCTTTTCTGCCTTTCCCATTCCCCTGTACCAGCAGAAGCCCAACCTGGGATATGATAGCTACCTGGGTGGTGGGGAGAACTCAGAATTGCCCAGGTGAGGCTTTATGTACTACCTGTTCTATGTAGGATCTTTGCCACCAGCCATTGGCCAAGCCATTGTAGAAAGAGTGAAGAACCTTTGGTTCTCCATATGTTTCGACTCGCAACTTCCATTGGACTCAAAGGCACGTGGAGGTTTCCATGTCAGTGGATGTTAATCCACTCCGAGTTTTATGAGCTATCCAAGGTGCTGAATGCTACCTCCAAAATAGGTTCAGCACCTTGGACAACTGTTTCAAAGCCTGGACTAAAACCCAGGGTGGAACCCATCAACTGCTGCCGACTCAGCTTGAACCTCAGATTGACTCTGATGAGGAAAGAGGGATTCAGGTTCAAAATCTCCCCAAAAGGCCTGTAGATTTGGAAGATGAGGAACAGAGAGTGCAGGTTCAGATTCCCACAGGGAGGGTTGGAGTAGACCCTGAAGCCTCTGAAGCCAGCCAGGTGCACACTGACATGGGAATGGAAGAAGGCAGGATGGAAGGTTCCCAGCTTACTAATGAGTCTCAGCGAAATAACGAGCAAGCTGGCCTTGATGGGATGGGCTCCTTAGATAGAGCTGAGTGTTTGGAATTGAGGGTACGGCGTAGTGTGAAAATTGCAAAAAGGTGGGGGGAGGTGAGGGGGCAGAGAAATGCTTTCATGTTTTGCAAAGAGTGTTAATAGGGGTGCGTTCGGGGAAAAGCTTTTGTCAAAGCAATTTTCTTTTACCGGAGAAGCAAGCTCCAGTTTTCCTGCTGTGCTTTGGATTATATTGCAGCCCATGTATCCATGCTCCTTGGAATTTGCCATCCTATCTTTGGATGTTGTTTATTCCTTGTGAGTTCCGGACTTATATCTCAAGACTATATTTGTAACTGACTTTTGGTGCTTTACTTTTGCTTTTTGAAGAACTTTTTATTATCTATCTTTAATAAACTCAAAAGACTCAAACCTGCTGTGGAGTTTGTGTGTTAGAGCAAGGTGAATCAAGGCTGAGGTGCGACACAGCCTGCCAAGCACGGCGAATGATATAGAACTATGTGAGTTTTAATCCAAAATACCTTGAGGACAAAAAGTTTCCCAGTCTTGAAATACAAGCCAATAAATAACAGTTGGGAGTGTCCCGTAAACAATCCTTTCTCATTTCCACTGGATTACTTCTGGAGTCTGCTAATGAAAACAGAGTGCCTCTAAAATGATGCTTCCCCAGCAAACAGCAGTGTGCCCACAAGCGATCTGGAATGATAAGGTACTTGCAATATGACAAATCAGCAAGGGTTGAAAGTTTGTGGCAGAATCATTGCTGTGCTGTGTTTACTTTGTGTCTGAGCAGGTCTGCTGTCAAAGTTGACTTAGCGAGTCAGCCTCAATTAACAGCAGCCAGAACAAGGAGGACTGATACAGTCACCACGAGAATGCTGCTACTAAGCTTTGCAGCGGATGTGCCTGACAACTTCAAAACCCTTTTTGCTGGGAACTGCCCACTGCCAACAGAAGATCATTTTAAAACATAATTATACATTCAAAACAGTGTCACTTTCCTTTTGATCTACAGATGTGGGAAAGTCAAACACTGACATTGGATAAATTGATCCACTTTTTTGTGCTGATTTTCTTTACCAACATTTATAGACGTATACATGTATATATAGAGTAGATCAGACCTGGACAAACTTTGGCCCTCCAGGTGATTTGGAGTTCAACTCCCACAATTCCTAACAGCTGGTAGGCTATTAAGAATTGTGGGAGTTGAAGTCCAAAAACACCTGGAGGGGCGAAGTTAGGCCAGGCCTGGGGTAGGTACTTTGACTTTAGAGGATGAGGGATACCATCCTCATCCTCTATGTACTGCATACATCCCTTTTGTTACTCTCCTCCAATATCTGTCCTCCAGATTGCACCACTACTTTATGACCCTGTTTTCTGTGGTTTATTCCTATTCCCTTTCTCACCCCGAGTTTTTAACTTAGTGTGCATGTGGCCCACCCTTGGTTTTATTGTTCTTTTGATTTTGCTTAATGTAGTGTATATTATCTTTTATTGTATTGTTTAATGTGTTATGATTTGTTGTTCTATTTATATTCTGTGATATTGTATTGTTCTGGGCATGGCCCCATGTAAGCCGCCCTGAGTCCCCGTTGGGGAGATGGTGGTGGGATAGAAATAAAGATTATTATTATTATTATTATTATTATTATTATTATTATTATTATTATTATTATTACCATTTTCTGATTCTCCTTGAGCAGTAAATTGTCTTGGGTCAGTTCTGAACCATCTTGTGTTAATGTCTGTTTGTTTTTTTTAATGATCCCCATACATTCATAGAATAATAGAGATGGAAGAGAGCACATGGACCATCCAGTCCAACCCCTGCCATGCAGGAAAAGCACAAAGTACCCCCAACAAATGGCCATCCAGCCTGTTTAATAATAATAATAATAATAATAATAATAATAATAATAATAATAATAATAATAATAATAATTTTATTTTTGTACCCCGCCACCATCTCCCCAGAGGGACTCAGGGCGGCTTTAAAAACCTCCAAGGAAGGAGCTTCCACCACACTCAAAGGCATTTCCACTGTTGAACAGCTATCAAGGTCAGGAGATTCTTCCTAATGTTCAATTGGAATCTACTTCCCTGTAATTTGAATCCATGGCTTCGAGTCCCAGGGTGGCAGAAAATAAGCCTGCTCCCTCTTACTTACAGCATTCTTTCACATAAGTATATATACATGGTTATCATGTCTCCACTCAACCTCTTCTGCAGACTAAACATCCCCAGCTCTTTAAGACACTCCTCATAGGGCATGATCTCTAGACCTTTGATCATTTTGGTTGCCTCCTCTGAATATGTTCCAGCTTGTCAATGTCACTCGTAATTCTTAAGCTTGAAAATTATTTCTAGGAAGGATTCTCTGAGTTGGATTGTAGGTACTGGACCTTGATCACAGAATTGTATCTGGAAATACTACAAGGAACAGTATTCTCAAATTCTTGTCAAAACATATCCTGCAACCACCAAATATTCAAAACAGACCAGCCTACTGTATCATTACAGACAGAGCTCCCTTCAATGCCGGACAATCCTGAAATCAGAACCAGAGCTTGGAAAACTTACTTTTTGTGGACTACAATACCCCAAATCACTCGGCCAGCATGGCTGAGCTCCAGGCCAAAGAGGTCAGGGACAGATTGTTCAGTTCTTGGTAATTTGTAGGAAGATGGTTTTCAGATGAAATAGTGTGGGTGAGGCAGTTATTCTGACATTATTAATTTGGAATTACACATGCCCCATCTACAGAATTCCACAGTATGCAGCTATGATAGCTAAAGTCAAATCATAATGTTATAATATACTATGATAATATGAAACTTGAAATATCTGCGGTCTTGATTTCCATGATTTATCTCTAAATATTGATAATGGGGTGTTGTTTTTTTTTAAAAAAAATAAGGAAGCACTGTAAGGCTGGTTGAAACTTTCCTAAGTATATTCATATATAAGACATAAAATCCAGGTACTGTCTTAAAGATTTAGAATATAGAATAAATCCCTGGTGAAAAATATGCATAAAGGGTAGTGAAGGGGTGTGAAAGTTTTACAGTTTTAAAGCATTTTGACATGTGCATTTTCAGACTGTCTTTTAGGCTATCTCTGGAATAGAAAAGCCCCTTGGACTTTCAGCAGGATCCTTTTCTTTTGACATTAAAAAAGGATTCTTCTTCCTCCAAAAAAAGCTTATTTTGGAAGGAAGTGGCCTGGGTTTTAAACCATCACACAATCCAGAGCGTAGCTCCAAATGAAAATTCTGCATTTGGATTAAATTTTCCTTCAATGCTCAAATTCCTAACATTGTAGAGTAGGACACTGAAAATAGTTCACACCCTAAAGTCTTTTGCTTTGTTTGCATTCCCTTGGCAACTGTGCCTGCCCTTTTTTCTTTGGATGCCTCTACTACATTTCTCAATGCTCAAGTGAAGTTAGTGCAATGCTGGAGATTTGGGAACAGAATGGAAATGTTATGGCATAACATTTTGGTGCCACCTGTAAGCTACACCCCAAATGCAACTGTGGGGCAAAAAGCAATGTTTGGAGTTGAAACAGGATCCTTGGCTCAACCCACTCCTCACTTCATCATGTGGTGGAGCCCCCGGTGGTGCAGTGGGTTAAACCCTTGTGCCAGCAGGACTGATGACTTGAAGATTGGGTTGCTGACCTGAAGGTTGCCAGTTCGAATCCAAGCCGGGGAGAGCATGGATGAGCTCCCTCTGTCAGCTCCAGCTCTCTATGTGGGGACACGAGAGAAGCCTCCCATAAGGATGGTCAAAACATCAAAACATCCGGCCATCCCCCTGGGCAATGTCCTTGCAGACAGCCAATTCTCTCACACCAGAAGCGACTTGCAGTTTCTCAAGTCGCTCCTGACATGGGGAAAAAAACCTTCATCATGTGGGTTGCCAACAGATGCCTCTCAAAAGTGTAAACTATTTTGGATCCTACTCCTGGAGAAAAGCTGAAATAGAAATAAAGGGATTTATTGACTAAACAACTCAAGAGAGTGATGTGCAAAAAAGACGGTTTCTACCTCCTAGCCAAAAAGCATGGGATCACAAGGATTTAGAATTTTTCTAGATTACAGAATATTTTCATATAGCATATCATGGAGATTCATTTAAGTTTCATATCACCTAAAGGCAATTTTACATTGCCAGCCCTCCAGATCCACAGATTCTGCATCCATGGCTTGAAAGAATTTGCAACACCTTATGTATATAATGGTACTTGAGCATCCAGGGAGGGAGGGTGGGTAAGAAGGAAGGAAAGAAGGCCTTCAAGAAACAGCTAAAATCTTAATTTTAGTTGTTGAGTCATAATTTGCTTTTATATGTTGGGTTGTCAATTTTTGTTATTATGGGTGTATTGTTGTTGTGTTCAGGCATTTAATGTTTGCCTTTTATGTTTGGAATCCAGCCTGAGTCCCTCCGGGGAGATAGGGCAGAATATTATTATTATTATTATTATTATTATTATTATTATTATTATTATTATTATTATTATAAAAGGCAGGAAAGAAGGAGGGAGGGATGGAGGGAAGGAAGTGAGGAAGGGAGGAAGGGGAGAATGTAAGAAGGCAGGAAAGAAGAAAGGAGAGAGGGAAGGAAGGAAGGAAGGAAAGGAGGGAGGGAGGGAGGGAGGGAGGGAGTGAAAGAAGGAGGGGGAGGGAAGGAAGGAAGGAAGGAAGGAAGGAAGGAAGGAAGGAAGGAAGGAGGGGAGGGAGGGAGGAAGGTAAGAAGGAAGGAAGGGAAGAAATGAAGAAAAGAAAGAAACAGAGAGGAATGGAGGGAGGGAAAGAAAGAAGGGATGGAAGGAAAGAAGGAGGGAGGGAGGGAAAGAAAGAAGAGGGAAGGAAGATAGTAGGGAGGAAAGAAGATAAGGATGGAGGGAGTGGAGAGAGATAAGGAAGGAAGGAAAGAAGGAGGGAGGGATGGAAGGAAGGAAAGAAGGAAGGAGGGAGGGAAAAAGGAAGAAGGGAGGGAGAGGGGGAAGGAAGGAAGGTAGTAGGGAGGAAGGAATATAAGAAGGAAGGAAGGACAGGGAAGGAAGGAAGAAGGGAGGAAAGGAAGGGAAGGGAAGGAAGGAAAAGGAGATAGGTAGTAGGGAGGAGGGAATATAAGAAGGAAGGAAGGACAGGGAAGGAGTGAGAGAGGGAAGGAAGGAAGAAGGGAGAAAAGGAAGGGAAGGGAGGGAGGGAGGGAAAGGAGGTAGGTAGTAGGGAGGAGGGAATATAAGAAGGAAGGAAGGACAGGGAAGGAATGAGAGAGGGAAGGAAGGAAGAAGGTAGGAAAGGAAGGGAAGGAAGAAGGGAGGAAGAGAAAGGAGGTAGGTGGTAGGGAGGAAGGAAGGAAGATAAGAAGGAAGGAAGGAGAGACAGGCGGAAGGAAGGAAGGAAGGAAAAAGGGAGGAAGGGAAAGAAGGGAGAGAGGGAGGACGGACGGAAGGAAGGAAGGAGAGCGGGAAGGAAGGAGGGGGGAGGGAGGAAGGGAAGGAAGGGAAAGAAGAAAGAAGTAGGGAGGGTGGAAGTTGGAAGGAAGGAAGGAAGGAAGGAAGGAAGGAAGGAAGGAAGGAAGGAAGGAAGGAAGGAAGGAAGGAAGGAAGGAAGGAAGGAAGGAAGGAGACAGTCCGACCCTCTGCGCGGCTCTTCCCTCCTTGCCCTGGGCTCCGTGGGGAGCTGCCAGACTACTCACCTCCAGTGGGCTCGGGCGCCTCCGGGGCAGAGCTCGAGCAGGAGCAGCACCGCCGCCCAGAGGAGTCCCATCCGCGCCGCTCCCCGGGGCGCCCCTCTGGCCATAGGCCAGGCATGGAGAGGGACCGGGGTCCCGGGAGAGAGAGAGGGAGAGAGACCCGGAGCCGCCTCTGCTCGCCCTTTCTTTCCCCTCCGGACGGGGAGGGGGCGCCTCGGAGGCCAGCCTCCACCTGCCGGGCGGAGCGGCAGCGCGGAGGAAACTTCAGCCCGACTTCTTTCAACTTCTTTGGCCCGCCGCTTCATTGGCTCAGGTTGGGTCATAAATAGGAAAGAAGGCTCTTATTGGCAGGGGCGGGGCCTCGAGGATCTCCACGGGCCCCGGGGCTCGTGCCTCTTACAGACCTTCAGATTCATAAAATAATACATTCCAGGGGTTAGATCAGGGGTCCTCAAACTTTTTAAGCCAAGGGCCGGTCCACAATCCTTCAGACCAGGGGTCCCCAAACTAAGGCCCGGGGGCCGGATGCGGCCCTCCAAGGTCTTTTACCTGGCCCCCACCTTCAGTTTTATAATATAATATTTTATATCATTTTAAATAATATAATATATAGTATATACATATAATATTGATAAAATATTATAATGTTATACAATATAATACTAATAGTTATACCATATAATATTAATTATATGTTATATATTACATATAATATTACAGTATAGTGGTATAGTTCAATAAAGTAATATATAATACTAATATTGTGCTATGCTAATAATATAATATATTGTATGTACATACAGCTGCTCTGAGTCCCCTTCGGGGTGAGAAGGGTGGGATATAAATGTAGTAAATAAATGTAGTAAATAAATAAATAATTTTTGACTTAGGCTCGCCCAAAGTCTGAAATGACTTGAAGGCACACAACAACAACAATCCTAATTAACTAGACTATCTCATTGGCCAGTAGCAGGCCCACACTTTCCACTGAAATCCTGATAGGTTTATGCTGGTTAAAATTGTTTTCATTTTTAAATATTGTAATTTTCTTTCATTGCTGTTGTTGTTTTGCACTACAAATAAGACATATTCAGTGTGCATAGGAATTTGTTCGTATTTTTTTCAAATGATAATTCAGCCCCTCAACAGTCTAAAGGATTGTGGACCGGCCCTCTGCTTTAAAAGTTTGAGGACCCCTGCTTCAGACTGTTGAGGGGCCGGATTATCATTTGAAAAAATACAAACAAATTCCGACGCACATTGCATACCCTGTTTCCCTGAAAATAAGACATCCCTGGAAAATAAGACCTAGTGGAGGTTTTGCTGAATTGCTAAATATAAGGCCTCCCCTGAAAGTAAGACCTAGCCAAGTTTTTGTTTGGAAGCTGGTAAATATACATACCATAGAGTGTTGTACATGGAAATAATGGTAATAACAAGAGATTCTTGATAGGATTCACAGTTTGGTTATGCTGGTTTGTGATGACAACTACTGTACAGTATATAATGTTCATTTTTTGTTCAACAATAAATGTGAATTCTTCTTCATGGAAAAAATAAGACATCCCCTAAAAATAAGACCTAGCGCAGCTTTGGGAGCAAAAATTAATATAAGACACTGTCTTATTTTCGGGGAAACACGGTATGTCTTATTTGTAGTGCAAAAACAACAACAACAAGAACAAGAACAACGAAAGAACAATACAATATTTAAAAATAAAAACAATTTTAACCAACATACGTTTATCAGGATTTCAATGGGAAGTGTGGTCCTGCTTCTGGCCAATGAGATAGTCAAGTTAATTAGGGTTGTTGTTGTTGTGTGCCTTCAAGTCATTTCAGACTTTGGGTGAGCCTAAGTCTAAAATTTATTTATTTATTTATTTATTATTTACTGCATTTATTTACTACATTTGTATCACACCCTTCTCACCCCAAAGGGGACTCAGAGTGGCTTACAAATTATATGTACATACAATATATTATATTATTAGCATAGCACAATATTAGCATTATATATTACTATATTGAACTATACCACTATACTGTAATATTATTAGTAATATTATATGTAATATAGAATATATAATTAATATTATTATATGGTATTATTATTAGTGTTATATTGTATTACATTATAATATTATTATCAATATTATATGTATATACAATATATTATATTATAAAACCGAGGGCGGGGGCCAGGTAAATGACCTTGGAGGGCCGCATCCGGCCCCCGGGCCTTAGTTTGGGGACCCCTGGGTTAGATAGATAGATGCGTCTTACTAGGTCTTCCCCATAGTCTTTGGAAAAGTCAAAGGGACTTAGCCTTATTATCCTTTGAAGAAGTGGAAAAGCTCCTGCAAAAGTAGATGGGTTTCTGTGAGTCTTTCGGGCTGTAATGGCCATGTTCCAGAAGCATTCTCTCCTGACGTTTCGCCCACATCTGTGGCAGACATCCTCAGAGGTTGTGAGGTGGGATGAATCCCAGCACATCTAGGCATAGGGGGCAAAGGGGAAAAGATTCAGAAAAGATGTTTGTCTTGTCTTTGTTTACACAGTTTGCAAGGTACAGGTGTATTTCAGTTCACCAAGTGGATAGTTCTTAGGCATTAACTTTTTCAAGGCAACAATTACAGTAGAGTCTCCCTTATCCAACACTCGCTTATCCAACATTCTGGATTATCCAATGCATTTTTGAAGTCAATGTTTTCAATACATTGTGATATTTTGGTGCTAAATTCGTAAATACAGTACAGTAGAGTCTCACTTATCCAACACTCGCTTATCCAACATTCTGGATTATCCAACACATTTTTGTAGTCAATGTTTTCAATATATCGTGATATTTTGGTGCTAAATTCGTAAATATAGTAATTAGTACATAGCATTACTGCATACTGAACTACCTTTTCTGACAAATTTGTTGTCTAACATGATGTTTTGGTACTTCATTTGTAAAATCACAACCTAATTTGATGTTTAATAGGCTTTTTCTTAATGCCTCCCTATTATCCAACATATTTGCTTACCCAACATTCTGCCGGCCCGTTTATGTTGGATAAGTGAGACTCGACTGTAATTACTACATAGCATTACTGCGTATTGAACTACTTTTTCTGTCAAATTTGTTGTCTAACATGATGTTTTGGTGCTTCATTTGTAAAATCATAACCTAATTTGATGTTTAATAAGCTTTTCCTTAATCCCTCCTTATTATCCAACATATTCACTTATCCAACGTTCTGCCGGCCCATTTATGTTGGATAAGTGAGACTCTACTGTAATAGGAATCACACAGAAACCAGAGCATTCTGCATGTTTCTACAAACTTTATTCATGTGTCCGGATCAGGCAAAGCATGGCATAAGAAAATTTAAAAATATATATTTTTATCTTTCTACAGATGTCTTGAAACACAGGCCAAAATGAGATGCCACTTTTATTATAATTTCCATTTTGGTTGCCAGGCCTATAGACCTATGTTTTTTAAACATGTTGCGGGACTGTGTGTTTTGGAAAATGGAAATCTCCAGAACCCCTTTTGGAGATTTTATGATCTTTGGAAAGGGATGACCTTGTTAGAAGTAGTAATAATAATAACTTTATTTTTGTACCCCGCCTCCATCTCTCCCAAGGGACTTAGGGTGGCTAACATGGAGCCAAGCCGATTTAATTACAATAAAACAAAATAAAATACATACAAGACACACGACGACATCAAGTAAAAATGCTTATGTAATAATATAGTAAAACAATAAAATAGTAACAATAGCATAATAAAGGTAAAGTTTTCCCCTGACGTTAAGTCCAGTCATGTCCAACTCTGGGGATTGATGCTCATCTCCATTTCTTAGACGAAGAGCCGACGTTAACCATAGACACCTCACAGGTTGGCATGACTGCATGGACTGCATGGAGTGCCGTTACCTTCCCCCTGGAGCAGTACCTATTGATCTACTCAAATTTGTATGTTTTCAAACTGTTAGGTTGGCAGAAGCTGGGGCTAACAGTGAGAGCTCACCCCGCTCACCTGATTCAAATTGCCGACCTTTCAGTCAGCAAATTCAGCAACTCAGTGGTTTAGCCCGTTGCGCCATCGGGGGCTCCTGCCAGATCTATAGATCTGTGTTTTTTTTAACATGCTTCAAGACAGTGTGGCATCTTGGTTTGGGCAATAGGCTATGACTCTGAAGATTTGATTCCACACTAGGCCATGAAACACATTGGGTTATCCTGGGGAAGTCATGCACTCTCTGTTTCAGAAAACCTTGGGGTTGCCGTAAGTTGGTTTGGCTGCTGCTTCTCCTCCTTCTTTCTTTTCTATGTGGCACCTGGAAGCGGGAGTGCCTTGGTGTCTTTGTTTTCAGGCCTGTTACTGGGGTTATTTTGGGTGCTGATTCTGAAAACTGCATTGGAAAGACCACATCAGCTCTAGATCATTAAATGTGGTTTTCTGTGGGAGAGCAGATGGTGACTAGTAGATGGCCCATGTTCTGTATCAGAAACTAGAACTGATGTGGTCTATCCAATGCAATTTTCTGAATCAGCACCCCAAATAACCAAAACAAATCTAAAGTTGACAAAAAAGTGATTCATAACCCTTTTGGTCCTAATGTTGGAGAGGGGTCCCTAATCAAGTGGTCCCTGGTCAAAAAAAGTTGGGAACCACTAGTGTAAATTAAGTAGGACATAAACCTTGAACCAACTCCAAACATCACTCCACACCAATGTGTCATTATATAAACCTTTTGTGGTGATTTTATCTTGCTCTCTCTTTCTGATTTTTTTCTGCAGCAAAAGAGCCATTTTATAAATTGCATAATTGTTGGAGTCCACTCAGCAAATAATTAAGATCATCCAAATTAACAAGCAGGACTTTGCAGCATTGTTCAGCAGGATTGCAGCCACTCCAGCTTCAGCATGGAAGTGTATTGCACGACCTTGGATGAATTCCACACTCTCAGCTCTGGAAAGTCTGGTGCCTTAAGGTTACCATAAGGTGGAAACATCTTGAAGGCACACAATAACAAAAGTGTTTAAAGTAGCCTATTTAAATTAGTGGAGCCCCTGGTGGCGCAGCATGCTAAAGCATTGAGCTGCTGAACTTGCGGACCGAAAGGTCGCAGGTTTGTGTCCTGGGAGTAGAGTGAGCATCCACTGTTAGCCCCATCTTCTGACAAACTAACAGTTCAAAAACATGCAAATGTGAGTAGATCAATAGGTACTGCTCCAACGGGAAGGTAACGGCGCTCAATGCAGTCATGCCGGCCACATGACCTTGGAGGTGTCTATGGACAATGCCGGCTCTTCGGCTTAGAAATGGAGATGAGCACCAACCCTCAGAGTTGGACACAATTGGACTTAATGTCAGGGGAAAACCTTTACTTTTTACCTTTTTAAATTAGTGGAGCTTTAACATAAATTGTCCCATTTATTTCAGTTGACTTGTTTGATGTTTTACACTATGTAACACGATTTTTGTTCCTGGGTTATAAATATAATTTCCTTAATTGAGTCTATCATAAAAACATGGGAAAAGTTTATTAAAGTGCAAAAAACTTTGTTTTTGCGGGACATCCTGCAGCACATTTTGCTATAGTTTTTCAGTGAATATCTCATTGAGTCTCAACCAATTCAACATAGTTTGTGGCAACCACAAAAATGAAGTTTCTGGAATATAACAACTACTTTCAAAGTAAGGACTGCACAAGTAAACAGGAATACCACTTTCAAACCAGGAACAGGTTTTTTCCCAAATTCTGTTACAAAGTGTTATTGAGTCTAGATCCATTTGTGCTGAGAAAAAAAGGTCATGTTTTCATTAATCTAAGAGTGCTGATAATATTCAGTTTTGTTGAATCATTCCAAGTTTATTAGTAGTGGTGGGGATTTCCCCCCAATCCCTTTCTTTCTGCTATATACCCAATTTTATAAACCTTGGAAATGTGCAACAGTTTGATTTCTTCCTACTTTGATGGCACTTATGGCTGTTACGTCATGCATATGTACACCTTGAGGATCTCCGTGCCTTACATGCAGTGAAATTACAGAATGTTCTTTGCGATTCCAGACAGGCAGTATTTCCATCAACTCGCAGTAAGCAACATCTGGCTTTGCAAAACACCAAGCGATTCCTGTAGGTCATGGTAATGTCCTTGGATTATGTGGTCAGGAGAAATGCCAGGTATTTGAGGTCTTGGTCTTGATATCTGACACTTTCTTTTTATACACATACAATGATATCACAATCAAACACAGAGCTAACTTTATATAGGACTTTCAGATGATTTATTTCTCTCATCCCACCCGCTCCCAAATTTTAACTATTTGTATCTCATGCTTCCTTTAATAGTCTCTTTTAATGTGGTGATGGTCATTGGCTTTTTTTTTAAAGGAAAAGTTGGTTATTTGTCAACAAGTAGTCATACTTGCTGTAAAATCTGGGCATTGTTGTCCGAAGAAGTATAATTTTCCAGAGCTCTGCTATTCTCTACAATGACTCAGGAGCATCCATTGTCCACTGTTGGACACAGGATGGCAACAAACCCATTTTGTGTGATCCAGCAAGGCTCTTCTTGTGGTCTTTTGTTCTTAATCAAGAGGTGAATCAATAATAAGGAAGACTGCCCTTTAACCTGTTCATATCCATAATATCTTTTCTTTCTGTTGCACAATTCTCTTGTATATAGGATTAAGGGCATGTATTGTGAATTCTGGGTTTACTAGTTTTAAGGAAAGGAACACTTAGGTTGTGGTTGCTGTTGTGTGCCTTCAAGTCCTTCATGACTTAGGGAAATCATGGGGTTTTCTTGGCATGCTTGCCCTTGCCTTCTACTGAGACTGAGTGAGTGTGAGACTTATATATAACCCAGCAAGGATTTCAACCCTGAGCTCCAGAGTCATAATTAAGTGCTCAAACTACTACACTTCACTGGCTCTAAGCATTTGGTGCATCATTTTTTATCAGAGGACATGCCATAGCACACAGCAGGCCATTCTTAGGAGGACATCAACAGCAGAGCACCTTTGTGATTCTGGGGACTCACATTGCTTCCTTAACAAATTGCCAAAAATACCACAATTTAGGGCTAGATAGATACCTGATGGTGCTGTACTTCATACCTCATAACCATAAATGGTAAGTTCAGTTGTATACTCTACTGAAGAAAAAGCGAATCCATATTGCAATAAATTGACCCAGAAATGTCCATCACTCATGTGTATCAGAGCTGTGTAGTCCAAGAATCTGTATTCATGGATTCTCTATCCATAGATGTCACCATCCATGGTTTGAAAATGTTTTTTTTTAATCCAAAAAGCATGATTTGGCCATTTTTATTTTATTTTATATAGTGGGACTTAAGACTGGCCCCTTCTACGCAGCCATATAATCCAGGTGGTAGTAGTAGTAATAATAATAATAATAATAATAATAATAATAATAATAATAATAATAACCTGCAAAAGTATTGGAAAATGAGCACACAAAGATACTGTGGGACGTCCAAATCCAGACTGACAAAGTTCTGGAAAACAACACACCAGACATCACAGTTATGGAAAAGAAAAAGGTTTGGATCATTGATGTCGCCATCCCAGGTGACAGTCGCATTGATGAAAAACAACAGGAAAAACTCAGCTGCTATCAGGACCCCAAGACTGAACTTCAAAGACTCTGGCAGAAACCAGTGCAGGTGGTCCCAGTGGTGATTGGCACATTGGGTGCCATGCCAAAAGATCTCAGCCGGCATTTGGAAACAATAGACATTGACAAAATCATGATCTGCCAACTGCAAAAGGTCACCCTACTGGGATCTGCACGCATCATCCGAAAATACATCACACAGTCCTAGACACTTGGGAAGTGTTCGACTTGTGATTTTGTGATATGAAATCCAGCATATCTATCTTGTTTGCTGTGTTATAATAAAATAATAACTTTATTCTTATATCCCACCCCATTTCCCCCAAGGAACTCAGGGCGGCTCACATGGGGACCAAACCCAGAAATACACAATAAAATACAATCACATAAATACATTTAAAACATATAAGCATAAAATCCTAAAACATATAACACATTAAGACATAATCAAGCAATAGTATGTAGTAGTAGTCAGGTTATCAGATCAGATAATCCACATTATCTGTTTTGAACTGAATTATATGAGTCTACACTGCCATATAATCCAGTTTAAATCAGACAATCTGGATTGTATATGGCAGTGTAGCAGGACCTTCTATGCATTTTAATATCCTGAAACCAAATGCAGCAGATCCCAAAGGCCCACTGTACAGCATTTGCAGCTGTTTTGTATTTCTGTGATGCTAGATATTCTCTGAGGAAAACCTATTCATCTGTTAATGAAATGTTGCAATGCTTTTGACTTTACAGATATTTATGCCTGTGACTCCTATCTGTTCAGATACTTATCTCAGATATTGCAGATATTTATGCCTACAGTTGTAAACAGCCCCATCCAGTCAATAGTAAGCGATCATGACTGTTGTAAGCCAGATCATCAGAAGGAACTGAAACCACTCATCTTGTATTGGAAATAACTGCACCCAGTCTCTGGGTGCAATTTGGAAATAAATTGCAATAATAACCTTATTGAAAAGTAAAAATGATGTCATATCCGTTTGGCAAATGTGAGTCTCCATAAACATGTGGGGATAATCTTTTGAAAACCACTAGTCAAGAAAAACACGACCTTGCCAGAAGTCAACTCTTTGAACAAGTGATATTCATAAACATTAATGTAATGGCACACAGGTAACTCAGCTGTTAAACTGAAGAACCATGTCTTTGAACTGCCAAGGACAAAAACATGCCACTATAAAATATATTTGGTTAGCAGAGGATGGTTGTTTCTTTGAAGTTGAAATTACAGTTGCAATTGCACTTGTAATTGCCCAAAAGTCATACACGCCTTTGAGACCTCTTAGTTTAAAATATGCACTCAGAGATAAAAAAACCCAAAGTCTTCTTTGAAAAATAATGTATCTTGTTTACTCACAAACATCTTGTATTAACTCATCATAGAAGGCACATTTCTTATGTACAGTTATCTCTGTGTTGAGTACACAGGGTATAATTCTTAATCAATTGTCCATAGTCTTTAGGTACAGTTGTACTCACTGAAGTCCATAAGTCATACTTCTCTATTGAAGTCCAAGCAGCAACATTCATCCACCTCCACTGAGGTGTTCAACAGACACATCCACTCCAATGGGATGCTTGGCAGACATGTCCACCTCGGCTGGTGGGAGCAAGGGACAGGGCCTTCTCGGTGGTGGCTCCCCCGGCTGTGGAACACCCTCCCCTGAGATATTAGACAAGTTCCAACTCTTTTGTGCTTTAGAACAGCCCTAAAAACATGGCTATGTGCCCAGGCTTTTAATGAATAAACGATAAAGATGATATGTACTGACTTATGGATAAAGCACGAGGTTTTCAAACGAATGGATCTGAGCATACGTATTTTAAACATTTATATACTGTAATTTTATACTGCATTTAATAGTTTTTAACTGATTTTATGTATTGTTGATTGATTTTGTATAGGCACTTAATTGTGCCAGTGTTGTAAGCCGCCCTGAGTCCCTTCGGGTTTTTTGTGTGTGTCAGGAGCGACTTGAGAAACTGCAAGTCACTTCTGGTGTGAGAGAATTGGCTGTCTGCAAGGATGTTGCCCAGAGGATGCCCGGATGTTTTGATGTTTTTACCATCCTTGTGGGAGGATTCTCTCATGTCCCCGCATGGAGCTGAAGCTGATAGAGGGAGCTCATCCGCGCTCTCCCCGGGTGGGATTCGAACCTGGCAGCTTGCAGATCAGCAACCCAACCTTCAAGTCACAAGAAAGGCGGGATATAAATATTGGAAATAAATAACATAAATAAATGAGGTGTTTGGCAGACTGAATACAAAATGGAGTCTTGAGTCTGAACATGCCCAGTATAATCACATGTATATAACTCCTCCCACACCATAGAGGTAGAGTCAAACTGGCAAATCAACATACAATACAGTTAGCAAATATATACATTAACAGGGTTGTTGTATGTCTTTCGGGCTGTGTGGCCATGTTCCAGAAGCATTCTCTCCTGACGTTTCGCCCACATCTATGGCAGGCATCCTCAGAAGTTGTGAGGTACCTCACAACCTCTGAGGATGCCTGCCATAGATGTGGGCGAAACGTCAGGAGAGAATGCTTCTGGAACATGGCCACACAGCCCGAAAGACATACAACAACCCTGTGATCCCGGCCATGAAAGCCTTCGACAACACATTATACATTAACAAATGAATAGTGAAAGGCTTGGGAGGTAGCTACTTTCCAACACCCTGTGTCGATAAATACAGTAGAGTCTCACTTATCCAACACTCGCTTATCCAACATTCTGTATTATCCAACACATTTTTGTAGTCAATGTTTTCAATACATTGTGATATTTTGGTGCTAAATTCATAAATACAGTAATTACTACATAGCATTACTGCATATTGAACTACTTTTTCTGCCAAATTTGTTGTCTAACATGATGTTTTGGTGCTTAATTTGTAAAATCATAACCTAATTTGATGTTTAATAGGCTTTTCCTTAATGCCTCCTTATTATCCAACCTATTCACTTATCCAACATTCTGCCGGCCCGTTTATGTTGGATAAGTGAGACTCTACTGTACACTCCTTTTTCATGTGGAAGCCATGACACACAATCTATCTTGCCCATAACACTCTGACATGCAACAGTGTCCTGGCTGACACCACAAGACTGGCCTCATATTTTCCACCCACTAAGCTTGCACAAATATACCAGCCTTCCCTCTTGATTTTGCATATCATCACCAGGGGTGGCAGAGAATTGCAAGCAGCATATTCCTTAGGGGAGTAAGAATGGAGGAATTAAAAGGCAGAGAATGGGAAAAGATGACCAGGAAGTCAAAGCAGCATCGTCTGATTGTCTCTTTACAGAGTTCTTGTTTTCTTATCTTATTTCTATTGGAACAGAGGATAAGCCAAGAGTTTTGCCTTCCTTGGACCATCTTTCCAATCCCTCTCCAGCTATCCTTTTATTAGATAGTTTCCACAGTGGTTCTCACATGAACAATTTATTTATGTTGATTGTAGGAAACCCCACCTGTATTGCATGGTGTTCTTCCTAACTGCTATTAAATCTAATTTGGTTTTTAGTATAACATATATGTTCACTCCACTTAAGGTATACTATTTAATTTTGAGTGACATTGTTAATGAGGTGCAGATGTTTATTTGAATCTATAGTCTGCAGGAGTGAGACAAACTATCAACAAAAATCAGCTTGTGGCAACATTATAATGACATGACTAATGCTATTCAGTAACTAAATTTTCCTTTACCTTCAACATTTTCCTGTGTTTTCACCTGCTAATATTTATGTGAAAGGAAAAAGATGTGCCATATACGAAAGGGAAATGAATATTTTTTCCTAAACTGTTTAAAGCGATGTTAGTTTATATTTCCCTTGAAATAGTTCTGTGAAGTTAATGGTTCACATGAAAACATATGAATGGGAGAATTTTAGGATATTTTCATTGTAAGAGTATGATACTTCCAAGGTTTTAAATCAGCTTCCTTTCTGTCGCAGAATTTTTTTTTCATGTCAGGAGCGACTTGAGAAACTTCAAGTCACTTCTGTACGAGAATTGGTCATCTGCAAGGATGTTGCCCAGGGGATGCCAGCCTGTTTTGATGTTTTTTTCATCCTTGTGGCAGGCTTCTCTCATGTCCCTGCATGGAGCTGGAGCTGACAGAGGGAGCTCATCCGTGTTCTCCCCGGGTTGGGTTGAACCGGCAAACTTGCCCAACATAACAAATTTTAAATATTGATGGAGTTTCAGGGGTTTAACCTGGCATGTTGTGAGTTGTAGTTATAGTACACCCACAACCCTATGTATTTTGTAAAATAAAAGAATGACTTCTTCTAATTACCTGGACAATGCCGGATAGCCCAAGCTAGTATTGTATTAAAAGTACATAATGGAGCCTGTAACATTGACAGTATCCCCCCAAAAATATATTTATGACAATGTGTATGAATTTTAACCAGTTGTGATCTTTTCACAACTTCTGCTTTGCCAAAACACTTCAAAATTGGGTTTCTAATATTTCATGTTTTCCATAGCACACTATAATATATGGGGTAAAGATCTCCATTAGATATAACACCAGCAGTATTAGTGGGCTTTAAAAGACTATTATCATTTCAAAACCAGATGTGTTCCAAGATAATCTGGGAGACTCACTAAGAGGATAATAGAGTGGTATCATCTAATTCAATTCAAAGAAAAAGTTATCACTTGTCAATGAATCATCTTTCCATTACTAGCTACCATCAATAATCTGTAGCCTTTGAGCTCTTGGCCATATTGTAATTTCTATTCCAAGACAGTTTCTGTTTTAACATTCAAGGAAATTACTGTCCTCTATAAACTGTCAATCAAGGATTTGTGGTGGTCATATCAGGAAAATACAATTTTGTACAAGGAAATGTATTAGGGAGAGGACATTTCACACATAGCTATTTTGAACTAAAGCTTATAAGCAGAACAGAACATGGTGAAATAAAATGAAAAAAACCTCAGATAGATTAATCAAATGAAATCTTTGTCAAATAATTGGTGGGTTGTTAAAGTTGTTGTATATTATATATCGCAACCCCCCCCCCCCCCCCACACACACACACACACAAATAATACACCTTTATTAGCAGGTTCGTCAATTTTTTTCTCCACTGTGTTCTACATGAATAGTACATCTCACTTTTTCTGTGCACATATGAAAATGGAATGAGGCAGAAAATGAGCCCATTGAAAGTATTACTTGGAAGTCACAACACAAATAAATGTGCGGAATAATGGCTAGGATGAACAGCCCGCTGCAGGATATGGTTGTAACCTAAATTTCTCTGTGCTTTATCGGACTTGGCTAAGGCATGAACTCAAACATATCCTATCACCTTCCGTACTGCTCTCCTATTTTCAGTGACACAGAACCATTCATGTTTGGAGTTTAATAAGAATGTATGCCAAGTAGGGTTGTGCATTCGGGTTAAACCTTGAACCTTTTCATGTCCCAGATTTCGGTGAGACCCCCGAAAACAGATATCTGTTTTTGCTCTGGGGTGCTGAAAGATTCTTCTTCTATTGGCCCATTATGGAGGGAGCTTCCCAGACTCCCTTTCCCATTATTTTAGGAATTTAAGCATTGAGCATGTTTTAAATTGTTGATGCTGTATGTTATACGTTGATATATTTACTGCTGTGTTTGGATTTCTTTTTACTGCTGTATTTTATTACACTGCTTGGCTTGGTCCACATGTGAGTCGCCCTGAGTCCCTTCAGGGAGATGGGTCGAGATACAAGAATAAAGTATTATTATTATTATTATTATTATTATTATTATTATTATTATTATTATTAAGCTGTTCTACTCTAGAGGAGAGGCGATCAACTGCAGGCAGGCACACGTGCTTTCTCAGGCTTGCACGCCATATGCTCTTTCTAAATTTGCCTGGATCATGATGCAGATGATATTATTGTACTAGTTCATAGTGCAGAATGCATGGCTCGTTTGGACCCATTTCCATTGTATATGATAGATGGCTCAACATGATAGCAATGGGCCTTGTAGATAGATTGTCTCATATTTCCACTTTCTTTGCAGAATGTCCTAAAAGCCCACCTTACAGCGGCTTGCCAAGCTTAACTGAATTGTGCCCCTTCCACATCAAGGTACAGATGAATCCTCTCCAGGTTTCAGCTTAAACTTTAAAGGGCTGAGCCCCCGGTGATGCAGTAGGTTAAACCGCTGAGCTGTTGAATTTGCTGACTGAAAGGTTGATGGTTCAAATCCGTGGAGAAGGATGAGTTCCCACTGTTAGCCCCACCTTCTGCCAACCTAGCAGTTCGAATACATGCACAAGTGAGTAGATCAATATGTACTGCTCTGGCGGGAAGGTAATGGTGCTCCATGGAGTCATGCCAGCCACATGACCTTGGAGGTGTCTACGGACAATGCCGGTTCTTTGGCTTAGAATTGGAGATGAGCACCAACCCTCAGAGTCGGACACGGCTAGACTTAATGTCAAGGCAAAATCTTTACCTTTACCTTAAAGGGCTACTGAGAACCAGCATGGTGTGGTGGCATGAGTATTGATTTAAGGTTCTGGGAGACCAGGGTTCAAACCAATATTTTGCCACAGAAACCCACTGGGTGACTTTGAACAAATTATATTTTCTCAGCCACAAAGGAAGTGTTATGGTTTCCTAGAGAAGGGCAAACATGTTCTGAATATATCTTGCCAAGATAACCTCATGATAGATTCACCTTGGAGTCACCATAAATTGGAAACAACTTGAAGGAGCAGACTAAAATTATAGGACCTATCCAAGGTGCTGAAGTTTATTCTCGGAATAGGTTTGGGACCTTGGATACCACCTCTGAAGTTCAGACTAAAACTACACTGACATAGCTGACTGCACAGCTATGTCCAAGGCTGGATCTACGCTGCCATATAATCCAGATTATCGGCTTTCAACTTGATTATATGAGTCTACACTGCAATATAATCCAGATTTTATGTGGCAGTGTAGATAGGGCCCTAGTTGAACACATGAATGACTTTGCAGAGCTGTTGAGTTTATTTTATATCTTCTTTGGGACTTTTATAACATCACACCTCAGCTGCAATGTAGGTTCCATGGAAATCAATGGATTCTACTAGCCATATGTAAAAATAATTCTAAAATGTTAAAATGGAACAACCCTACTACAGTTTTTTAACTGATACTGTAGAAAAATCCTTCTGAAAAATGAATTATATACCATAAAATGGTTTTTAACAGATCTGTTCCAACTTGTTCACATACCAGTGTAAGAAAGAAATAACCATCTCAAGTTTTGGAAATTTTGTACCATCTTTCTTTTTTCCTATACATTTACGTGAAGATCCTCTCGCTCTGAGATTCTACTGATGGAAGCCTTATTAAATTAAACAGACACTGCTTTACATGTTCCATTGATAGCTTTATATAAAAATATATATGTGTGTAAGATATAGCATTGGAAGATTGCTTTCAGAATAGCAACATCTGAAAAATATTATACACAGTAAACAGCAGCAAAAGAAAACCATGTAGTAGTGAATACGGAGAAAATGCAATAAACATTCGCCAGCATGAAGTTTAACTTGACCAGAATTCCTTCTTTGTTTCTTAGTTTTTGATTTCCTTTTTTAAAAGTAAGAATCCAATTTCAACCCAACTTTCAGGATAAACATATTTATCCAGTCATCCTTCTTTTCAGTTTCTGCTGCTGTTGCAAGAAAATTTGGCACAAAAGAAATAAATGACACATAAAAGAAAACTGTAAAGAATACAGTCAAAATTAGAACAGAATGATAACAACACAAGAAAAGCTCGTGATTTTTTAAGACTGTGCAATAAAGCAGGCATGCCTTCTTTTCAAGCATTTCCTCGGCACCATTACTGGATCTGTTTGGAGTTTTCTTCTGGGATGATCACATACAATCAGTTTGGTACAGTCACTTTAAAGATATTAGTATGTAGGCAGAAACTTGCCTTCTAGTTTAGTAAGTGTATGAAGGGTGAGTGACATACACAGTATTCATATGGTGTCACTTAGTTCCCACAGCACAAGAGATGTACAATGTGTTGTTGAAGGCTTTCATGGCCGGAATCGCTAGGTTGCTGTGAGTTTTCCAGGCTGTATGGCCATGTGTATTCAGTTGACAGTAATGGAAGTGGATATGGCATGTAGATGTGTTATTCACTGTTGCTGTGCATTGTGGTTGTACATGGCAAGAAACCCAACTATTTTCATGTGTTGTACAATAGTGGGCTTCTGCATGAGAAATTCGTAATGCTGTTGTAGTGTATCTCTACATGATGTATTGCAGCTGTGATGTGCAATTTTACATGTGTAAAATTTGAGGCAGAAATATGGGGAAATAGCTTTATTTCTTTGGGCACAATGGATGGTTGTACACATTTAGTAGGATAGGAAGGACTATCAATTGGATATTTGCAAAACTGTATGAGAAACTCTCCATTTAGTCCCTTAGTCACTGCTAGGACATGATTGGAACCCAAAGGGCATCTCAGAAAATTCTCCCTATGCCATCTAGCTTTCCATTATATGCTTCATTATGTTTCTCAATCTTTGTTTGTGGCATCTTTCTAGAGTTTGGAAAAGTTAAATTTTGAGCCACAGTTGTCATGTCAGTGGACTGGTAAATCCATTGCAGACTTTAGCCTGAATGTTAAGGGAAGTATCCAAAATGTTGGTCACCGCTTTGGAGAGCTTCTTTTAAGTTCAGACAAAAACCAGAACTAGCTGTGTCCATAATATTCCAGGTAGTATGTGGGATTCTGAGTGTCGTAGCACTCACCCTGCAAACTTTTCCAATCTCTACTTTTGACATAGCATTAGTGCCATTGCCAGAAAAAGAGCTGATTAATTCTACTAGGTGAGAGTGTAACCTGACTAGTCTCCATTTCACACCATGCTCTAGCCACAAACTCAGATGATTTTTAAATTGACCACTATCTGCAATTACGAAAAGGTCTCATTCTCTAAGATATTTGTTGATGTTGGCGTGTCTTTAAGTAGTTTCTCTATTATGGTGGCCCTAAGATGAATCTACCATGGGGTTTTCCGGGAGTGAGACTGTGACTTGCCCAAGGTCACCCAGTGAATTTCTAAGTCTAAATGGAGAATTGAACCATGGTCTCTGGAGTTATTTTTCTTACTGCAAACTACAAAAAATGCTTCATGTACACATGTAAAAATCATAACGTGATTCCCAAAAGTTCAAGGGTGGTTCTAGAACTAGAAGTAGGTGGTAGGCTAGTGCGCGGATTCAGATTGGTCACTTCCCTCCAGCCAATTCGGGCTGTTTGGCTTGGTCCAATAGTTGTAATGGCAAGGGGCCAGCCGCCATGTTTGTTTTGGGTTTTTTTGCCCAAAACAGGCCTGTGGCAGCGGCCAGTCGCATTACCTCCTCTCCCAAAGTTTGAGGGGGGGGGGAAGCCACCACTCTAGGCAGGGCAAAGAGAGGGATTTTTAAAGGAAGCCCAGGTTAGGATAGCTCCTGGCCGATCACTCTACCCTAGGAAGCCTCCTTAAAATGTCTTGGCAAACTGCATGGCCATGCTGCAGGTAGAAAGCACTCGCTCAAACCTAGGCTCCTTTGAAAGGTAGAAGGAAAAGATTCCAGAAAGGATAGCAGGAACGGGGGATTTGTAAGCCCTTACCTTAAACCGGGTCTTCTCTAAAAGGAGAAGGGATATGATAGCAGGAAGGAGAGAATCTGAAGCTCTTATCTTAAACCTGGGTCTCCTCTAAAGGGAGCCGGGAAAGGATAGCAGGAAAGGGGAAATCTTAAGCCCTTACTAGCCTTGTGCATTTATTTGGAGTGCGGGGAGGGAGACAGCTGCTACAAGGCAAGGAATCCTAAGAAGGATCCTTCCTTTACCCTGTTCCTCAAACCCAGACTTCCTTTGAAAGGTAGAAAGGAAAGGATCCCAGGAAGGGTGTTTTCTTAAGTCAGATGCCCCAAAAAAGAGGAAAGGGGACCCTCGTAAGTTCCCCATTGCTGCCAATGGGCTGGATCTAGCCGCATTTTTGGCGGCAGACAAAAAATGTCAATTTGGCAGTGCACCCGTTTTCAGGAGCCTTGCAAAAACAGATATATGGGGCTCCTGAAATTCGGCCAGCAAAAATGGATCAAGGTTCAACCAACATGCACATGCCTAGTAGTAGGTTTGCAAGCAGGGCCTGTAATGCCTCATATGAAATACAAAGGATAACGAAGTAAGAAAACATTTTAAGAGCCAAATTAGATATTGTAGGATTGGAGCTACTAGTGCCTTTTTTCATGTTCATAAAGTAATCATGATGCATATGATTATGTAAAGTAGGGCTGCTGTGCGGGGAGAAGGGATTAACCTGAAATCCTAATTTATCCATACAGAAAGTTTGTCATTGTAGAATTCTTGAGCGAAGGATATCTGGTGCCATCATTCTCTAAGTGCAAATGTAAGAAATACAAATCTGGTTCTGTCGGTAAAAATGTGATGCTTGCTTTCAAGTGCATATTCATATATTGCTGTTTTGCTATGCCATAAAACCTTTTGAAATGGAATGGTTCTTTAACTGTACCTATATTTGAGCAGTCTCTACAAAATATATACAATATCTCGCTGTATAGATATAAAAGCTCTTTCTTTTTCATCATGTCATATTGCATTTGCTTAGCTTAAAACCAATTCCATTTTTGGCAAGATTTCAAGTAATTCCTCCCCACCACCCCTTCTCATCTTCTCTGTCTCTTATTCTGAAACCACAGATGCATGGAGATGCATCTTGATTTTATAAGACTTTGTGGAAACATGTCACATGCCTCGTGTTACGCCGGTGGTCTGTTCAGCTACGCAGAGAAGTGTGTAATAAGTCTGGTATGGCTTGTGGAACACCACATGGGCAAAGCACCGAGTCTGGAGCTTGACAATTCAGCCATACAAAATTACAATCCAGCAACTTTCCTGTCATTTGCACAGATCCTGCTGAGGAGTATTTCTGAATAAACCTGGTTGATTGGACCTCTCACATGATAAGGGGATTGAGAATTGGATGCGTAGGCTTGGAGTTTCACCAGATTGCTTTGCTTGTTGAAATATTTGCCCAGAGTATACGGCTTTGAAAATGACATCGCCATAGAAGAACTTTCCTCAGAAGTTTTGGATTTTACCACCTGAAAATGAAGAAAACAAGTGCTTGTAATGCTTTTTATGCTGCAAGGTAAAAGTATGAACAGTCAATTTAAGCTACTGGTACATTGCAAAAGGATGATTTAATACAACTGCTGTTATGTTCTTTTGTTATTTAAAATGGGGGTGGGCATAAATGTGGTATGTAAGTCACATGTGGCCCCAGCTCCTCTCCAATACTCTCATCATTATCACGCTATTTTGTGCCCCCAAGATGCAAATAACACCCACACAAGCCTCCCAGTATAAAATGTACAACTTAAACATAATTTCTTCCCACATTGAGTCTAGTTTAGACTTTAAAGACCTTTAAAGAAACAAGAAGTGACTGGCTTTATCTACAGAAATACAAATACAAAAAAGCATTGCTATACAGTAAAACAAAGGACTGTTACATTCACAGTAAAAAGAATATTTTTCTCTCGAAAGATGAATTGAGAAAACTATTATTTTTACCGTTAATGTAAGTCTTTTGATTTACTGTATAGCAATGCTTTTTTGTATTTGTATTCATATTGATGCATTGAACTAAATATAGGTTTAATGACATTTTAAAAAGTTCTGTATTACTATAACAGTGGATACTTGTCTTTGGAGTTCCAGGGAACCCATTTTCTTTTATGGCTTCATCTAAGGCCCTTTGTCCACTGCCATATAATCCAGATTATTAAATCAGATAATCCATATTATCTGCTTTGAATTGGATTATATGAGTCTACACTGCCATATACAGGAGAGTCTCACTTATCCAACGTAAGCGGGCTGGCAGAACGTTGAATAAGCAAATATGTTGGATAATAAGGAGAGATTAAGGAAAAGCCTATTAAACATCAAATTAGGTTATGATTTTACAAATTAAGCACCAAAACATCATGTTATACAACAAATTTGACAGAAAAAGTAGTTCAATACACAGTAATGCTATGTAGTAATTACTGTATTTACGAATTTAGCACCAAAATATCACGATGTATTGAAAACATTGACTGCAAAAATGCGTTGGATAATCCAGAAGGTTGGATAAGCGAGTGTTGGATAAGTGAGACTCTACTGTAATCTAGTTCAAAACTGATAATCTGGATTTTATATTTTTATTTATTTATTATTTATTTATTTTTGAAACTTATATGCCGCCACTCCCCTAGGGCTCGGGGCGGCTTACAAGAACCGGCTAAAATCAACCATTTAAAAACATCTTTAAAACATCTTTAAAAAACATCTTAAAAACATCCTAAAAGCACCTTTTAAAACATCAATATGGCAGTGTATAAAGGACTTGTGTGCGCTCAATTATGGGACAAAATATACGATTCATGGGTGGAGGTGCATTGCTCTCCAACCAGTGAAATAACTAGACAACACACAACTGTATGGGTTAACTATGGGCAACTTTTATTATATGTTACCAATCAATCTCTGTGTGATCTACCAATCAATTAAAGGGCATGAACATGAATTTGAACCTGAACATGAACTTGTATTTGAACTTGGGGTGTAATAAAACAAGGCAGTGACCATCAGATACCAACTCATCCCCAAACAATGGCAAGACACCATGATTCCGGCTGCAACCCAAATGTTGTTTCCAAAGTGACCCTTCAGGGAAACGGGTGGAAAATTCATTGCAAACTCCATAGAATATTGAGGCCATAACTCTTCCCATTGGGGAAGGGCAAAAGTCTACTCAGGATCTTAAATGTTACCAAATTCAGTTTCAAAGTCATGAAGGACATTCCCAAGTTAGACTGGCCTGCTAAGGATTGTTTTACAGCTACAGTGGAGTAACTGCAAACTCACAGGCAGTTTAACTTGGTGCTTTAAAACAGAAAATGGACAGAATTGAGTGTGGGATAGGGGGAAACCATAGAAGTTCAAATCCTTACATCATCTCCTGTTCCCTTCCAGATTCAGAGCCCATCTTCCAAAGCAATCTAAGTTACATGAATGCCTATAGTTTCATAGAGTAATCCAAATATAAATACCGGATATACTCGAGTATAAGCCGACCCGAGGCACCTCAATTTACCACCAAAAAAAAAAAAAACTGGGAAAACATTGACTCCAGTATAAGCCGAGGGTGGTATATTTCAGAAATAAAAATAGATACCAATAAAATTACATTAATTGAGGCATCAGTAGGTTAAAATGTTTTTGAATATTTACATAAAGCTCAAATTTAAGATAAGAGTGTCCAACTCTGATCAAATCCTTATTCTCATCTTCTTCAATGTAAATGTGCTTATGTATCCTTTTAATAATAATAGAGTAAAATAATACATGTAATAATAATAATAATAAATACAGGAAAATAATACAAGTAATAATAAATAGAGTAAAATAATAAATGCAATAATAATAATATCAGAGTGAAATAATAAATGTAATAATAATAATAATAAAATAGAGTAAAATAAATGTAATAGTAGCAACAATAATAGAGAAAAATAATAAATGTACCATATATTCTCAAGTATAAGCTGACCCAAATATAAACCAACCAGGACCTTCACCCGAGTATAAGCCAAGGGGGGCTTTTTCAGTCTTAAAAAAAGGGCTGAAAAACTAGACTTATATTCGAGTATATACAGTACTAAGCTCCTTTTCCTTTGACAGCTGCTGTCAAGCAAATTAGCTTTGAATAATAATAATAATAATAATAATAATAATAATAATAATAATAACTATTACTACTACTATTACTACTACTACTACTTTATTTTTATATTCCACCCCATCTCCCCAAAGGTACTCGGGGTGGCTTACATGGGGATTTGATAAAGTGACCACTATCACATTCTCCCCTATTTGAATTTATGTGAAGCTTTGGGATGTTGAAGTCAAGAGGTTCGTCTGGAGCATACCTAGAAATAATAAACTTCCTTTTGAAGTTTTGTTTAGAAATGTAGTCAAAATCATAAATGTGATTTTAGTTATTAATGGGTTTGATTTAAAATGTTCTCTCTAGGACTGTCTTGGTCCTTCAGTGTGATTCTATTATCAGTTTCCTCAGGTCATGCTGGAGAACACGTCTTTAGGAATCTCTAGTTTCTCCAAATGCAATTCTATGGTCAGCTTCTAGTGGAATTTGACTATATAGAGTCATGCTGCAAGACCTAAACATTTCTGGAGAAGTGTTTTTTTAGATAAAAAATTAGTAATTTCCTTATTCACATGTTTTCAGGAACTTCTAGGTCTTTTCATGTGGGATTTATGCTCCTAACCCCAGCGGATGTGGAGGATTGACTGTACACAATTTGCGATCTTTCTAAGTGAGATCTGGAATGTCTCTAAGAGGACTCATGGGGATTTTGTGTCAACAAACATCACTGTTGTCAAGTAGCTTCCCAGCCGCAAAGCACAGAGGCCTGCGGTTACGAGGAGCCCTTTTCACTTGTGAAGAACTCAAGCATTTTGACATCTCTGCAGACTGACCTGTCTCCTCTAATTCTGTGCGGGTTTTCATTTTGAAATGGCTCACAACTGATCATCCCTGAGTGCACCATTCTGCTTATCACAGTAGGACTCGTGCTGGTTTCAGAGTCAGACACCTGAAACCAAACCAGCTGCTGCAGCTGCCTTTCCTCTTCATTTCATTGCCTCGCATCAGGCTGCAGTCAAAACAATGTGTTGAAATGCTTTGAAGTCGTCCCCCACCCCTGCCTCATGTTTTATTGGGGCTCCTTGAGATGCATAGTGTTCCTACAAAGTGTTCATTACAAATGTAGAGTGCATATTCATTTATCCAATGTTGTGATTTACATTAAGTGACTGGATTGAATTTAGGGGCTGGGTTAAGGGCCCTATCACACTACAGAGTTATCGCCCTATGATTCCACTTTGCATGCCATGGCCACATCCTATGGCATTTTGGGGTGTGCAATCCGCTGAAGTCCTAAAAATTCTAAGTTGCCCTCCTTAAACTGCAAATCCTGGGACTCCATAAGATGGAACTACCATGGTTACAGTAAAAGTAGAGCCCCCCACCCTAGAGGATTGTATTTTTATTTAGGAATTGGATTAAGAGATTGGGGAGGAACAGAAAGTGAAGTTGCTTTTAACTCAAGGAAATGATGAGCAATCTCTATCTCATTCAATAGAGAACTTAACGGGATTTTACTCTTCTGTGTTTGATGATGATGATGATGATTGTCATTATCATCATCTTCTCAAAATAATAATAAAAATTATTATTATTATTATTATTATTATTATTATTATTATTATTGTTATTATTATTATTATTATGTATACCCCACTTTATCTCCCCAAAGGAGACTCAAAACCAGATGTCAGCATACAAATTAAATGCACTACAGCTGAAATATGCAAAAAGTTAACAAATAATAATAATAACAACAACAACAATAATCATCATCATCATCATTGATGTCGCCATCCCAGGTGACAGTTGCATTGAAAAAAAACAACAGGAAAAACTCAGTCGCTATCAGGACCTCAAGACTGAACTTCAAAGACTCTGGCAGAAACCAGTACATGTGCTCCCGGTGGTGATCGGCACATTGGGTGCTGTGCCAAAAGATCTCAGCCGGCATTTGAAAACAATGGACACTGACAAAATTACAATCTGCCAACTGCAAAAGGCCACCCTACTGGGATCTGCGCACATCATCCGAAAATACATCACAGAGTCCTAGACACTTGGGAAGTGTTTGACTTGTGATTTTGTGATACGAAGTCCAGCATATCTATCTTGTTTGCTGTGTCATAATAATAATAATAATAATAATAATAATAATAATAATAATAATAATAATAATAATAATAACAACAACAACTTTATTCTTGTATCCCACCACCATCTCCCCGAAGAGACTCAGGGCAGCTTACACATGGCACAACAAGCCAGAAATAGACATGAAATAAAACACAATTTAAAATACAGTTGAATAAAACATAAACATATTAAACAACTTAAAACTCAATTGAAACAGAGCTTATCAACCAATGGCGGTAAGCTACTGACAAGAATATTAATAACAATTAAAATGATACAGTTAAAAAGATTAAAAGCAATTTAAAATCTGTAGAGATGAAAACTTTTTCTTTAAAAACATTCAATTCTGAATGTCTAGGCAGTATAATGGTTAGTCACAACTAGAGTAATCAACTATTGAATGCTGTTTAATGCAAATGTCCCCATTAAAATGTGACAACCCAAAGTATCAACATTGTTTATCAAAATGAGCATTCAAACCACATAGTTACCTCATGGAAATGGCATCCACATTTCCCTTGCAAAAATTCCTTGTACCGTCCCATAGTAATAATAAAAGTGTCAACCACTTCATAGCCATATCGTTTTGCTGTGGTCAAAATTGCTTGATTTTCATTCCACAAATTCTGCACTTCCATCTGTAATTTAAATTGAAGTGATTCTTATTCTTTCATGTATATACAGATCTCAGTTATATCCAGGGTCCTTCCAAACTGCGCTTTATCCCAGGATCTGATCCCAAATTATCTGCTTTAAACTGGAATATATGAGTCCCTATTGCCAGATAATCTGGGATCAGAACCTGGGATAAAGGGGCAGTGTGGAAGTGCCCCCAGATACATTGGACTTTATCACACAAATCCACTTTTCCACTGAAATCACTTTATCCTTGATAGTGGGTACATACCACGTTGAGCACCTTCAATATCATACCTCTCCTCTTTAGCCCAATTGGACTGGTATATCAATCTGTGATCCCACAACTTTATTTCTGCACACCCTCTGACCGCATCTCCCCAACACTGCTGCTGTTCCACTTTTTTATTTTTAGTACAATTGCACAATTCCAGCATTTAAAAAATGCATACACAAACACACACATAATACAATAAAAGAGACCGTTTGGGAATTGCAAGGAGGGAGTGGAGAGGGGCAAATTCTGCTTCCCAATGCCATGTTACTGCTAACAGACCAACACAGAAGCAGAAGGAACTCATTGCCCAATGTGGGTGATGGAGCCATTGTGGGATTTGTAGCTACTGTTGGGATGCACATGCAGTTGTGTGATAGTGTGATAGGTGACAGCCCAGCTGCATGCCAGTTTACCTGCCTCGTGTTATTAAGTCCTTTATCTGCATTACAGTATTATTGCAGGGGAGTTCATTTAACTTGCAAATGAAAACAATTGTTAACTATTTTTTATTTTTGGTGAGGGAGCAATATAAATTGGAGATTTAGATAACCTACACTGGCAACAAAGGTCCGCATAGTCAAAGCAATGGTATTCCCCATAGTAACCTATGGATGCGAGAGCTGGACCATAAGGAAGGCTGAGTGAAGGAAGATAGACGCTTTTGAACTCTGGTGCTGGAGGAAAATCCTGAGAGTGCCTTGGACCACAAGAAGATCCAACCAGTCCATCCTCCAGGAAATAATGCCCGGCTGCTCACTGGAGGGAAGGATATTAGAGGCAAAGTTGAAGTATTTTGGCCACATCATGAGAAGACAGGAAAGCGTGGAAAAGATCACGATGCTGGGGAAAATGGAAGGAAAAAGGAAGAGAGGCCAACCAAGGGCAAGATGGATGGACGGTATCCTTGAAATGACTGGGTTGATCTTGAAGGAACTGGGGGCAGTGATGGCCGACAGGGAGCTCTGGCGTGGACTGGTCCACGAGGTCACGAAGAGTCGGAGACGACTAAATGACTGAGCAGCAGCAGGAGAAATAACTGAATTCAACACATGGGTTTGCATCTATTTTTGTGTGTGTGCCCTCAAGATACGTGTCAACTTACAATGGCCTCATTAATATCATAGAGGATTTCTAAGAAATGCATAGATATGACTTTGCCAGTTCATTCCTCTGAAATGTAGCCTACAGCGCCTGGTGTTCATAGGTTTATACTGGAGCGGCATACAGGGAGCATACAACTCCCATTACGTCAGCTCCACTGGTTGCCCTTATACTACTGGGCTCAATTCAAACTGCTGGCTTTGGCCTTTAAAACCCTAGACGGTTCTGGTCCAACTTAACTGTCTGAACGTATCTCTTTTATGAGCCAACTACAGCTTTAAGATCTGCGAAGGAGGCCCTGCTCTCTGTCCCACCCCCTTTGCAGTGCAACTGGTGGGGACGAGAGACAGGGCCTTCTCAGTGGTGGTCCCTCAGCCCAGGAAAGCCCTCCCCAGTGACATCAGACTGGCCCCATCCTTCCTAGTCTTCAGAAAAAATGCTAAAGACCTTTTTCTGTAGACAGACATTTGGGGAGTAGGGTACTACAGAATTCAACCTCAATCTAGCAGTTGAATAATGATAATGACGATGGAAAAATCAAGAAGTATACAATCAAGACTCGGCACTTTGTATGTTTTTAACCTTTTTAAAAAACCTGTTTCATTGTATTTATATGTTTTAATTGTTTATATGTTTTAAGTTTTACAATTTTATAATTTGATATGGTATGTTTATTGTTGTGTTTATGATGCGGCATTGAATCTTTGCTGTAGTTTGTAAGCCACTTTGAGCCCCCTTCGGGGTGAGAAGGGTGGGTATAAATATAGTAAATAAATAATTAGATGATGTCTGAGTTCATACTCTGTTTCCCCGAAAATAAGACAGTGTCTTATATTAATTTTTGCACCCAAAGTTGCACTAGGTCTTATTTTCAGGGGATGTCTTATTTTTCCATGAAGAAGAATTCACATTTATTGTTGAACAAAAAATGAACATTTATTATATACTGTACAGTAGTTGTCATCACAAACCAGCATAACCAGAATCCTATCAAGAATTTCTTGTTACTACCATTATTTCCATGTACAACAATCTATGTACCTTTACTGATCCTGCATGCTCTGGTGTTCTGTTCGGCGGGCATGCTTCCAAACAATAACTTTACTAGGTCTTACTTTCGGGGGAGGCCTTATATTTAGCAATTCAGCAAAACCAGATGGGGTCTAGTATCTTTAGGGTACTTCAGCCCACATCTAGTTTTAATTGCATTTGAAATCAATGGGATCTTAGTGACTTATAGTTAACACAAATCCCATTGACTTCAATGAGCCAACTATAAGTATGAATAGTTAGATCCAAACTATTTTCTTCTGTGGTCTCTCCTCATTCTTCTTCTTCCCCCTCCTCTTCCTCTTCTTCCCCCCCCCCCCCTCCTCCTCCTGTTCTCTTCCTTTCTCTGTCTCCTACTTTGTCGTAAACCTCTCAAGGCAGAGACCTGTCCTTTTGTGGTTGCTTTGGCAGTCCCAATCATATTGCTGGCATTATATCAACAACAATAATTCTATGCTACTTGCTTTTAATGTAGTAGTTCATGGAACAAACAGCAAGGTTTCATTTATACCAGGACTCAGTCTTGACATATGGTTTTAATCTCAAGCCTCAGGCCTGGAACATATGAACTGAGAACAGATGAAAGGACCCCCGAGTGGGGGCAGCATATATTTCACCCATCACTGAATTAGAGAGAGTTCCCTACAAAAAGAATAAGGAAAGACGGCTTCTGAAACAGAGGGAGGGGTTTCCAGATTATTCTTAGATTCTTACAGGTAGAAAGATTAAGACAACACAGTCTCTTCATGAGTGGAAATGGGAGATGGAACTCTCAGGAAAATTTTGTATTATTTACACCAGACCAGCAGGGATTTCTGACAATCAGTGGAATCACAATACAGTGCTTGAGAATGTCTGTCTGTTTTTCCCTCTCCCTCTGGCTGAGATTCTTTGTCAGCAGCAATAATGCATAACTTTAAAATGATGGAGCTGTTTCTGATATAGTCTTTATAAAAATACTCTTTCAACATGATAATGGCAGTATGGCAGCTCCTTTGAGAAGTGCCAAAGAACTATTGGTACCATTTTCCTGCCCAGGCATTCAAAACGTTCATACATAAGTGGTGCTGCAGCAGGAAAAGTTTGGGGTTTGTTGTTTCTTTTAGGTTCTCCCAGGAGGGATTAAACTCTCACCTCTTACTATTCTGCTCAGAGAAAGAGATAGTCCTTTTTAAAAAAATATGAATCAAGGTGCAGTACTTACATTGAACTGTGAATAGGTGATCTTGATTTTTGGGTTGATTTTTTATGAAACTTTTTTTTACTTATACATGCAGATATACAGTAATATTGGGACAACACAGCAGAAATACAGTAGAGTCTCACTTATCCAACACTCGCTTATCCAACGTTCTGAATTATCCAATGCATTTTTGAAGTCAATGTTTTCAATACATTGTGATATTTTGGTGCTAAATTTGTAAATACAGTAATTACTACATAGCATAGTATTGAAGTACTTTTTCTGTCAAATTTGTTGTACAACATGATGTTTTGGTACTTAATTTGTAAAATCATAACCTAATTTGATGTTTAATAGGCTTTTTCTTAATCCCTCCTTATTATCCAACATTCTGCCGGCCCGTTTATGTTGGGTAAGTGAGACTCTACTGTATTCCATTTTGATAAATAACATTTTAATTATTATTACATACTGGCAAATAAAATGAAGCTTCAGTTTAAAGGCAAAGGGGTGTGTTTTTTGGAAGAGAGACAAAAGGTGACTTACTGGTGATAGATAGTGCACTCCATCGACTGGCAGGTGAAAACCCATTCCCAAGGATTTTATCACTACCTGGATATTTGATAGATTTGCTCTATGGATGGAATGAAACAAAATAGGCATACTTTATTTGTAGTTATACAAGACTGACATACTATAAATATTTCTTATTAATGTATTTATCTAACACAATCTCCTAAGTAAACATATATAAAATTACTCATTGCAAATTAAATACTGTATTTTTTCTGATCCATTACGGGGTTGCAACTTTAAATCACTGCAAGATTCTGTGGTATCAGAGGTTGTAATTTTCGGACATGGATCACATGGGTATTAATTGATCATAGAAAACCAAGGTACCTCAGATGGCTTTCTTCTACAATAGCAAAAATTTATTGCAATATATTGTTGGTGGAAAAAGTTCATCCTGTCCAACTAATGAGAAGGAAGGACATAAAAGTTGATATGCTGTTTGAGGTCTCATCTACACGGCCATATAATCCAGTTTCTGATTCCAGATTATCTGCTTTAAACTGAATTATATGGCAGTGTAGATGGAACCTCAAACGGCATGGCCATATGAACGGCCAAATAAACCAGTATTTGATCCCAGATTATCTTCTTTGAACTGGATTATATGGCAGTGTAGACCCATATAATCCAGTTCAAAGCAGATAATCTGGGGTCACATAGTGTTTTACATGGCTGTTTAGATCCAGCCAGAGACATGTCATTGTCTACCTCCTGTCTGCATGTGTCTTTTTTTAACATTACAGAGGTTACTGTTTTCTTTCACTCCAATCAACAGACCAAACACACACCCTAGACTTACCATTTAGCCACTGCAGTCCTCTATACATACTCATTCAATAGCTGATATAGTTGGGTGGATGTATAGGTGAATCAGGGAAACATTTTGCTATGTCTCTGTAGCCAAACATAAACTGATTACAACATCTGCTGATACCTTTCATAGATCTTAGAGAATGTTGTTATAGGTCTGCATCTGGCTATAGAGACATAACTAGACATTTTTTCAAATTGACACTAATTACTGAATGTCTATAGAAGCCCCAGCAACTAGATAGTGAGTCTGGCATGATGGCAAGAGGAGAGGTATAGGACTTTATCACCTGGGCTGTCAAATCTGTCGTAGGACGCTGAGAGCACCGTTCCTGGACAGAGCCCACAGGATCACTTCATGTGACACAAAGCTACCTCTGATGGGATTCTGTCCAGGAACTGTACTCTCAGCATCCTACAATGAAGCAAGGAGAACATGGGAGGTTTCTTGTGTTCTTGCTGCCAGAAATGGGTACAGCATGGGGAGAAGTTGCGCAGTGATGTTTTCCCCTGTGTGATGGGAAAGGCAGCGCTGAGGGCTCTGCGGGGCAATGGATTCCCCCGCTGCCCCACAGATTTGCCACAAAACCGGGTGAATCCCCCCACTGTCACCAACATTATCGAACTAAATGTGAAGAGATTCATAGTTTAGTTCCTACTGTGGGACAGTTACACTACCCTGTGCCATACAAGACCTCAGCCAAAGAATATTTGCCAGGGTTGTTGTATGTTTTCCGGACTGTATGGCCATGTTCTAGAAGTATTCTCTCCTGACGTTTTGCCCACATCTATGGCAGGCATCCTCAGAGGTTGTGAGGATGTGACCTCACAACCTCTGAGGATGCCTGCCATAGATGTGGGCGAAACGTCAGGAGAGAATACTTCTAGAACATGGCCATACAGCCTGGAAAACATACCACAACCCTGTGATCCCGGCCATGAAAGCCTTCGACAATACAATATTTATCAGTTTTCTAACTTTAGTGAGAAAAATTATCTCGAACTATTACAAGAGTTTTTGTGTTTCTTTCAATGCATTTCCACATTTTGGGACTTTTTTTTGCTAAAAGTTAATTTGTGTATGCAGATAGATAGATAGATAGATAGATAGATAGATAGATAGATAGATAGTGTAAAACACAATGTTCTGGTGCAAAAACCTCGTATTTTCAAGAAATAGGTTTTTCCTGCATATGAAATTAACTACAAAGTCCCCAAGCTGAAAAATTTCACTCAATGAGAGAAAAACTATAAGGAGACCACCTGGTATGGACCAGCTGGTACACCAACAACATTTTATTATGGTGCAAAGACCCTTTTTCTCCATAGGTGTACAAGTTGTACATGGTTAATAAGGTTAACAGCAGCCAACTGATTAGACATATCGTTGGATACAATTTATAGCAGTACAGCAGTAGCATGCCTGATCTGTTTCTTGATCTCGGCTGGAAGTATGAAAAATCAAAACTAGTGCCAGATCCTTGTAAGTATTATGGAATTCTTCTGTATGATGAGTTTATCATACTCATTTCATTCACCCAGGTCTTAATGATACCCAATAGATTAGCACCTTCATAAATAAATGAAGTAATAGATACAGGTTTTTAAATTATTATTGAGCACTGGCATGGCATCATCAGTGACAGAATCCATAAACTAGAAACCAAACTGGTAAGGCAACACAAGGAAAAAAACTGGTTTCAGGTATCTATAGCATCCTTCCCTTATCTAGTAGCCTTCATCCTCATACTTCCTTTTGCCTGCTCTCAAAAGATCACTCACAGTGATATGTAGATTGACTGAAGGAGTGGGAAAGGAGGAAGAAATAGCATTATCTTTGGCATTGCATTGCATATTGGCAGGAAGGGCTGATCACATCATCTTGTGGTGCTCCGCCTGGCTGCAGTACAGACCTCCATTGCTCCAGATGGCTAATTGACTTTTAAGGTGGGTTTCAGTGTCATTTGCAGTCATGACAAGAGTGCTGATATGATCACAGATGGGAATCGCAAACACTTAGAATTCCTATGCCTAATTAACAGCATCATAACAGACTAAAACAATGCCAATCTATATTTAATTTATAGTTGATGCAAGTGCCCTATAAAATGAGTAATATACTGTGTAAACATTTTTGTAGGCATTGACTTGAATAAATAAAAACTAAAGATTCTGAGAATTATATTGGAAATTTATTCTAGCACCATTAGTGTTTATTTCATACAAAAGAAAAGAAAAATAGCACATACCGCTTTAGTACTCTTTGAATAATATGTAAATGATTGAAATTAAGCCATTGGACACCACCAACAACTAATATAGTCTGGCCTGTGTTCCGTAGTGGTTGCGATCTGTAATAAAAAAAACAAAACAGGACCACAAAAGCACACAATGGCTCAGAATTCAGAAAATATGGCAATGTTTTTAAAAGCTTTGCATTAAAATTTAGCCAAGCACACTGGCCACCCCTGACCATGAAAGACTGATGTCATTATGGGTTATATAAGAGAGTTCTGCATATTTTAAGATTAAGTAGTTATTTTATCTCATTTTCATTGGACAAATCTGTCAGATTCATTGGAAAAGAGGAGCAAATTCTGCGCCAATGAATGTAGAACTTTGCCAGCAACTTCAAAGGTACAGGTGTCTCCTTAACCACAATAGTTTTATACTTTATTCCCTGGATCCATTTTAACAGCAATTCCCACAAATTATATTTTGCTTGTGCATTGATTTTGACAATTGGTGACTATGAGATATCTGTATGAACTAAGGAACCTCCACACAGGCAATGTAATGTAGACTAAGAGGGAGTTACAAGGGCTATCCAGAAAGTACATTACGTTTTGGAATTAAAAATGAACAAAGTATAGGAGAAAACATTTACCATATGAAGTTGAAAGCCACACCCAAATACCACATCTCACATAGTCACCATTCAAATCTAGGCACTTATCATAGTGATAAATGAGCTTGGAAACTCCTTCCCCACTAAATTCTGCCGCCTCCGTTGCCAACCCTTCCCCCTTCCCACAGCTGCACAGCTTCGCCAAAACACTGTATTGCCAGCCATGCCCCCATTGCTGGAAACAAGTGGTTGACAACGGAGGCGGCAGAATTTAGTGGGGAAGGAGCTTCCAAGCTCATTTATCGCTATGATAGGTGCCTAGATTTGAATGGCGACTACGTGAGATGTGGTATTTGGGTGTGGCTTTCAACTGCATATGGTAAATGTTTTCTCCTATACTTTGTTCATTTTTAATTCCAAAACGTAATGTGCTTTCTGGATAACTCTCGTTTTTCAATTTTGGATTGAATAATAGAATCATCAAGTTGGAAGAGACGGCAAGGGCCATCAAATCCAATTGCAGTGGTTCTTCTTCAGGATGTGGAAAAATAGCATTTTTGGACTATAATTCTCATAATCTCCAAACAGTATGGTCATTGTGGCCTGTTGCCTTAAAGATTTAGGGAGCTGTAACCCATAAAGTAAGTTTTCCAAGGTCTGGATTGTTGTGTATTTTCCAAAGTCTGTTGCTACTTTTCCTAAACATTGTAACCCATAGTGTAAAACGTCTCCCAGAGATTCTGACTCTCATACAAAATCCTTTCAATTTTTAACTGAACCACTAACACATTGATAGATAGGATTAGGGAAATCAGCAAATGACTAGTAAAAGTGCTAATTCCTTAGCATCCTGAAATCTAACATACCTGAGCAGCAGCTCCTCTAGAGCTTCTTCAAATGTTGGTCTTTGATTTACACTGATCCAAAACTGGGGGTAATATGAGTAACTAATAAAGGTCCTCCGATCATTTACATTGTCATAGAACTTCACATCATGAGCTTTTTGCCACTCTTGCAGGGTCTTGTTCATTCTCTCTATCAGGTAATACATCATTCCTCTGTTAGTTGAATCACCAATAAAAAGCACCTTCAAAGGGAAAAAACCACAGAGCAATGAGAAATGTCTGAGTAAACCTATTTGAACTTGGATACTCTGGTTGTGGAATGAGATTCTCTCCCCCTCCCAACCCCTCTCTCTATAATTTATAGCCTCCCTGTCCCCCAAAATGTGACCAAATTTCACAACATGTTACTACCTAACATGTTTCAGCTTAATTTCACAACATGTTACTACCTAACTTCTCCTGACCACATTACCCCTTGCCAACCTAAACTACTAGCACTTGCATCCAGCAAAAGAGAGATATTCAGCTATCAATTGGGCACAAGGAGGAGGGTGTTTCCTGCTTACTCCTACCAATGAGCATGGCCACAACAAGGAATTGTGTAGAATTGTGGGTGCCTTCATTGTCATAGAATCATAGGATCATAGAGTTGGAAGAGACCTCAAAGGTCATCCAGCCCAACCTGGATGCAGTCTGAATGGGTTGCTACACATCCTAGTTTCTGGAACAGCAGAAAAGTGCTTGCTCCATCTTCAGCATGACATCTTTTCAAATACATCATATTGAAGATAGAACAAGCCTTTTGAATATTTAAACATGATTATCAAGATACCCTTCTTTGGATGTGTTTGAGCTTGTCAGTGTTCTTGGACTACACTGCCCAGAACTTGACACAGTATTCCAGGTGAAGTTTAGCCAAAATGGAATTCAGCAGTACTATTTTTTTCCCTCTTTTAACATCATTCTCATATTTATGCAGCCTAGAATCACATTGACTTTTTTTTACTTGATGCATCACACTGTTGATTGATCTTCAGCTAGTAGTGTACTAAGACTCCTAGATCTCTGTCACATGTACTGTTTTCATTCCAGGTGTCATCCATCCAATATTAATTTTTCCTGCCAAAGTGTAGCATTGAAATTCATTTTGCTAGTTTAGGCCAACTCTCAAATCTGTGAAGGTCATTTTGAATTCTGATCCTGTCCTTTGGGCGATTAGCAACCCTACCTAATTTGGTCTCACCTGCAAACTTGACATGCATATCCTCTATTCTCTTGACAAAGGCCTGATTGAAATCAAGGTATTATACAGCCACAGCATTCCCTTCATCTACCAAGCCTATAACTTTATCAAAAAGGACTAAGATTTGTCTTATTATTATTATTATTATTATTATTATTATTATTATTATTATTATTATTATTATGTCTTATTATTAAAGGTTGATATGGCTTCCCCAAAAACAAGCCATGCCAGCATGGCTTGTTTTTGGGGAAGCCATATCAACCTTTAATAATCACACCATTCCTTTCTAAGTACTTAAAGAATATGTTTAATGATCTGCTCTTGAATCTTTGCTAGTATTAATATTAATGATGGCACTATGGTAGCAAACAAATTATAAATGGGAATAAATCATACCATTACAATAAACCTCATTTGCTCTGCTAGATATCATGAGTAAGATGCAGTTAAATTTTATATATACATACACACATACATGCACACACACATACATGCACACACATATAGGTGTGTGTATATGCTTGTGTGTTCCTGTTTTATCAGGTGGATTTTAAGTACAGTAGAGTCTCACTTATCCAACATAAATAGGCCGGCAGAACGTTGGATAATAAGGAGGGATTAAGGAAAGGCCTAGTAATTTTCAAATTACTCTATGATTTTACGAATTAAGCACCAAAACATCATGTTTTACAACAAATCAACAGAAAAAGCAGTTCAATACACAGTAACGTTATGTAGTAATTTACTGTATTTGTGAATGTAAACATTGCAATGTATTCGAAACATTGACTCCAAAACATTGGCTACTAACAAATTGACAAATAAAGATAGAATTGCATAAAATGAACTTATAGTAACAACCTTGTCAGAAATTAAATCCATAAAAAGTTCATTCCTTGCTGCCTAGAGAAACAGCTGTGGAACCGAGCGGGAGGCAAACTGTGTTAGATAATCCAGAATGTTGGATAAGCGAATGTTGGATACGTGAGACTCTACTGTACTTCAGCAAATGTTATATTTTCATATTTTCATCTCTTAATTATACATTGCTGAGAGCATTTTATTACAAAATTTAAATTTAAATTGCTTTTTTAGTGAGATAAATAAAATATATGCTTCATCACCTTTCAGTTACAATTTAAGTATGCAAGTATGTATACCTAGTTATTTGAATAACTTCTTGTTATTCATGAGCTATTCCCTATTTTAACTTTTTTTCTGAGTTCGCCATGTACCCTAATTAGAGTGTTGTGCTTCGGCAGATCATAGAACTATAACGGTAAATGTTAATCAACCGTAAAGTTATCTTGGTTTTTGTCACACAGATGTAAAACAAATTCAAGCATTTTCTGTTTGGATTTCACTCCCAAACTCCAGTTCTTAAAAACCATGTCAGTTCCCAAATGGATACATCTAACAGATGGAATATAGCCTTCATACAGTTTGCATTAATAGGGAGTTCAAAGAAAAATACTGACATACAATATGAAACAAAGTGAGTTTTTAAAAAACCCGAAACCCACCTTCCCAAGCACAAATCTCTTTCATTCTTTGCAAATGACTGATTAACTTGGCTAACACCCCATTAATCTACATAGGTTCTCTTATAAAATTGCTTATGGGAATTTATAGCCTCTTTTCATGTCCCAGCCAATCTGTGTCTATTCTGTCTCCACAGGTGGTCCTGAGTTAGTGCTGACAGAAACAATTCGAGCGCAATGTCACATGCAGGAAAAGTGAAAAAGTAGTCCAGATAAAGGCAGTTACTGCTATTAGTAGAAAATGGTGCAACAGTGAGCTAACAGTCAATTCCTGAATACACTGGCTCCTACAGAAACTGTACTCATTGGTAGCCACATCTACATGCTCCACAGTAAGTGCGGCAAATGCATTACTTTTACAAACATCAATATACGTATTTATCCTTGCCTTCACATAAAAAAATTGCTGTCATAGCTTTGATGACAGTTTGTTTGTTTGTTTGTTTGTTTTTTGGCCAGGTAAGATATTTCAAAATTGTCAGAATGCTTGGGATGAATTATTTGCTGATAGTTTAGCTGTTTGTCTCTTCTCAAACATTTCTTATGATTCCACTATGCAACCATCATACACACGTCTCACACTACACAAAGAATTAAGGCTTTTAGTAAAAAAACTGAAAAGAGTTCCTGTAACTTTAATGGCTGTGTAAAAGTGACAAATTTAGTAGAGATATTATTTGTCAAGCAATCATTTAACAAGCAACGTCTGCTGAAATTCTCTCTTTTACACAGCCATTAAAAGCACCTCCAGTTTGGCAACCCTAAAGAATACACACAACCACATGAACTGGAATTCCAAAATATTCCAAAATCATTAATATTGGGTTTTTTTTTTTATTGTATCAGAAGCGAATTGAGAATATACTGCAAGTCACTTCTGGTGTGAGAAAATTGGCCGTCTACAAAGATGTTGCCCAGGGGACGCCCAGATGTGTTACCATCATGTGGGAGGCTTCTCTCATATCACCACATGGAAAGCTGGGGTTGACAGAAGGGAGCTCACTCCATCTCGTGGTTTTGAACTGCCAACCTTCACGTCTTCAGGTCAGCAGTTCAGCCAGCACAAGGGTTTAACCCACTGCACCAGTCTTGGTGACTGAGGCTGGATCTACACTGCCATATAATCCAGTTAAATAAAAGGTAAAGGTTTCCCCTGATGTTAAGTCCAGTCGTGTCCGACTCTGGGGGTTGGTGCTCATCTCCATTTCTAAGCCGAAGAGCCGGCGTTGTCCGCAGACACCTCCAAGGCCATGTGGCTGGCATGACTGCATGGAATGCTGTTACCTTCCCGCCAGAGTGGTACCTATTGATCTACTCACATTTGTATGTTTTTGAACTGCTAGGTTGGCAGAAGCTGGAGCTAACAGCGGGCACTCACTCCGCTCCTGGGATTTGAACCTGAGACCTTTCGGTCTGCAAGTTCAGCAGCTCAGCACTTTAACCTCACCACCGGAGGCTCCATAATCCAGTTACAGAATGCATATTAAATGCATTGAACTGGATTATATGGCAGTGTAGACTCAAATAATTCAGTTCAATGCAGTTAATCTACATTCTGAAACTGGATTATATGGCAGTATAGAACCAGTCTATGAGAGTGATGATACACACATTTTGTTTCATGCATAAAATGATGGAAAATACTATGTATAAGATTACTTTTCAACTAAACATTTTGTATTTAGACTTGGGTTCCATCTCCAAGGTACCTTATTATGTACATATATCTGAATAAAGGTATCCCAAATTAAAACGAAATCTGAAATCCAAATCTATTTTGGTCCCAAACCTTTCTGATAAGGTATAATCAACCTTTATCTAATTAGTGCAGAATTCTTATAGTCCACCATGCCAGTATTTGCAATATTTTCAGGATCTTGCAGTGGTGGTGAGGGAAGGCATATAAAATCTGTCAGTTCTGAGCAACTCGCTTCTCTTATACTTTACTCAATTCAGAATTGCTGTGCCCATGGCCATTTCCTTCTGCTATTTACACTGGCAGAATTCCAGCCATGCATAGTTCTTCACCCACCTCAAAAGACTTACTCTTAAGTGTATTTCTAGTAATAATTTCTTAATTTAGATAACATATAGAAAAATCTGCAGCGTTTTCTTACTTACATCACCAGACAATTGTACCTGAGCCACAGATTGGTTTCAAATGTTAGACAGTCACACCATGCTTATTAAGACGACACTGCATTTCCAAGCAACCATCACAGAATCTTCACTATAAGAAAAGTCAGTCTAGTGTGGTCCCCATCTGAGACCTACACAGGAATTTGAAAAAAGATTAGTAGCCAGAGACAATGTCATGCGTTAGGTAACTGGCAAAAGATAGTGTGCATGCAAAGGGTGTTCATCTTGAATGACAACCCATAGCACTGGTTCATCTGGAAAATGTCATACAGAAATGCCAACTGGGCTAATTGTATTTGGTGTTTGGATACTGTCAACGAAAGGCTATTAAAAATGGCAATGCTATAGAATTTCTTTGTATACACACAAAAGTAGACAAAGGTCTCCAGTTCTGCTCTTGTATGAACGTTTTATTTTGGAGATGAACACGATGGTTTCCAATCACGAAGTATAGTACAACCCGCATAGCTGGACAGATACCTGTGCTTTTACTTACCATATCTGACAAAATATACCCTCTCTAAGGCATTTTAGGTTGTTCAGCATGAATTCATGAATATGCTTCGACAGGAAGCACTGAAAAAACCTAGGAAATTTCCAAAGAACCCATCTCTAGACATTTTCTAGTTCTTCCCCATGATTCTGTGAAAACTTCTGACTGGGTTCATTCATTACAATAGGGCTCACTACTAACTGTGGTTTCCTGGTTCCATATAAATCCACTGCAGATATGGAGGTCATATTATATTTCAAGAGAACTTCATGCATTGCTAAGGACTTTGCATCCCCAATCTTCAGGTCAGTTTAAATTAATACATTATTTCCCAAAATGAAACATACTGCAACTGGTTTTATTTTAAATGGGTATACATTAGAATCTCACTTATCCAAGCTTCACTTATCCAAGGTTCTGTATTATCCAAGGCAGTCTGCCTTTTAGTAGTTATTGTTTTTGTAGTAAATGTTGCAATGTTTTGGTGCTAAATTCGTAAATACAGTAATTACTACATAACATTACTGTGTATTGAACTGCTTTTTCTGTCAATTTCTTGTACAACATGATGTTTTGGTACTTAATTTGTAAAATCATAATATAATTTTATATTTAATAGGCTTCTTTCTTAATCCCTCCTTATTATCCAAAATTTTCGCTTATCCAATGTTCTGCCAGCCCGTTTATCTTGGATAAGTGAGACTCTACTGTATTTGTTTTTAATCGTTACTATGTTTATGTTTTTATTACAGTGGTGTTGTGTGTTTTCTATGTGGTATTGAGTGCTTACTTATGTTGGAAACAGCCCCGAGTTCTTTCCGGGGAGATAGAGCAGTATATAAATAAAGTTTGTTGTTGTTGTTGTTGTTGTTGTACTGCTCTATGGCTATTTGTGTTATACCAGAATAAGCTAGGATGTTATTGCCAAGAAACAGCCATTTTTCAGGAATCATATTCAACAGAGATCAAGCAAGGGAATGAGAAGTGTTAATAATACAAAAAATTACCCTAATGCTTAACTAAAGTAGTGTAATATTGTGAAATCTTTAACACAGTTTAAATTAACACATTATTTCCCAAAATGAAACATACTGCAACTGGTTTTATTTTAAATGGGTATATTTGTTTTTAATCGTTATTATGTTTATGTTTTTATTACAGTGGTGGTGTATGTTTTCTATGTGGTATTGAGTGCTTATCTATGTTGGAAACAGCCCCGAGTCCCTTCCGGGAGATAGAGCAGTATATAAATAAAGTTTGTTGTTGTTCTTGTTGTTGTTGTTGTTGTTGTTGTTGTACTGCTCTATGGCTATTTGTGTTATACCAGAATAAGCTAGGATGTCATTGCCAAGAAACAGCCATTTTTCAGGACTCATATTCAACAGAGATCAAGCAAAGGAATGAGAAGTGCTAATACATACTAAAAATTACCCTAATGCTTAACTACAGTAGTGTAATATTGCTACATTTTTAACACTTTGACTAGAATGATTGAATAATAATTTCAAAGGCCTCCATGGAAATTAGTGGAAGCCAATATCTGAAATGTTGTCTGAGTCTAAGGACCTTATCACATGGAGATTGAGAAGCCAGGGGGACAGCAGGGGAAATGGTGGGGCAGCATACTGCTTTGTCCCCTTAACCATGGTTGGTCATGGGCTACCATTTCATGATGTTTCCATGTTTCTTCTCTTGGCTCCGTCTCTCTGTGTTGCCGGCATGCTACCGACACAAAGCCTCATGAGGGCCCACTGAAAGTTGCCCTGTGTCATTTGAAGGACTCTGGTGGACATGCTGGAAGTGTGCCCACAGCTTCGAAAGACTGAGAAAACCTTCCATGTGATAAGGTTGTAGATGTTATACATAATCAAGCGGAGGAGGAAGAACCAAGAATAACAGAAAGGAGTGGGAGATCTCCATACCATGAGGAATTTTCCTCCTTTCTGGAAAATCTCATACTTAAAGGGGGTATGATTTAGGTATTTCCAGTGTAATAGAAATCTTATCCAAATATATTAATAATATCATGTGTCCATACAGATACAGTGTTCCCTCACTATTTCGCGGTTCACTTTTCGTGGATTCACTGTTTTGTGGTTTTTCAATAAACTCTAAAAGATTATTATAAATCATAAAAAAATTACAATTTACAGCCTAAGGAAGGGAGGAAGGAGAAGCCAAAGGGAGAGAAAAGGAGCCCAAGTGGCAATGGGAGGAGAAGAAGTTGATTTATCAACAGACGATTGGTTGATAAAGACTTGAAATAGTGTATAACTACTAAAATAATGTACAAATATTAAAATAAATGTATTGTCCCTACTTTGTGGATTTTCACTTATTGTGGGTGATCCTGGAACCTAACCCCTGCGATAAGTGAGGGTACACTGTATATGTAAGACAATTATTTCAGTGAAAAAATTGATGTTTTTTTGTAAAGCCTGCTTATTCCAGATTTCTGACATAGACATACCTTTTTGTTCTCTACACATTGTTGCAGTTCTGGTTTGCTGAGGACAGGATATTGACAGTTGTGTGGCTGCCATGTTATTTGTCTCCAGTCACAGGTTCTGTTGTCAGAACAACTAAGACAAGGCACAATCCATTGCCCTAGAAAACAAATTGTCATTTAGATTTTGATTAAGTCTTACTTGAGTATTTTTTTCTTGTTAAGAAGAGGGCAATAGCAAGCAGTGGATATATTGCTGTAGGGGAAGCAAATCTACTTTATAGATCCAAGGAGCTCTTTCTGTGCTGTACCATTTTCTAGAAAAGGTTCTGCATTATGAAAAATCACATTAGATTCAGAATAGCTGTGACAGCCAAAGAAAAAAAATACCCTGATTTCATTTGCCACCTCAATAGCTATGGATTCATCAGCTGTCCTAGAAGAAGGACAGAAGACTCACACCCTGTAGTGAGTCTTACAGCCATATTTTACACCTAAAAATGAGGAAGTATTTTCAAGAAGTATTATGTGCCTAGAATGGCACAGGGAGGCAAAAATGCTTTCATGTCAACGGTAGGGCCATAGAGAGATTTGGAAGCAAAATGTTTTTGATTATTATTATTTTCTGCAAGAGATCTGGAAATCTTATGGCTCTCCAGGTTCTCCCTGGGACTAGCTCAAAGCTTTCCAAACTGTGTGTCATGACACGTAGGTGTGCAAGCTGCAGTGTACAGGCATGTCACGTAAATGTAACAAGAAACTTCTGCACCTAAGCAATAAATCATTATTTTAAAATATATAAATGCAAGATTTTCATGAGATATGTTATGTTCCCATACATTTCATTATTACAATTTATTTTTGTGTCTGTTTCTCTTTTAAAGTTTTGGTTTTTCATAATAGGCACCGTTCATACATTTCTGATAAAGTCATTAACTGTTGAATAGTCAATTGAGATACTAGTATGTGTGAACTTTCCTTTAAGTGTCCCTCAGCAGTAAGTTGTAAGCATTTATGTAAATTTATGTTCAACAAGGGATGCCTCGGCTTTTCTCTCTCTCTCATTTGGTTTCCTGTGAGAGACTAAAAAGACCATCTATTCCAATGGGACTATGGATTTATTTCTGTACAGGTAGAAAATATATTAGAAACCCACCTTTTATGTCCCCTGCTTCACATGCTTTTAACTGAGGCTGTGAAATAGTTGACAGATAATCAGCAGAGATAGGCTTCAAACCACAGGGTTCCTCGGGATGTATTATCAAACCACAATCCTGAATTAAAATATGAACACATGGTTGGTTAATGTATGGAAATAACTCAGTCGTGTGACATCTGAATTACAATGCAAAGATGGGTTTTTCTCTTCTAGTTCCTCCAGTTCAACGCCCATTTGTTAGAATCAGGATGGATTTACACTGTATCTGTGTACAGAGTATTACACTGCTCTGTATCTCAATTGAGCCAACACACTTCTGCGCCACTCAGGCGATGCTTCCCCTTTGTGATGGGGAAAACATTGCTATGTTGGAGCGGCATGCTTGCTAGCAAAATGGCACGGGGGAGGGAGGAGTGCTCCCCTGTGTGATAAGGTCATGAACGACAAACCTTAGGATTTTGTAGAATGGTATCAAACTACTATAAATTAATGCTGTAGATCAGTGGTTCTCAGCCTGTGGGTCCCCAGATGGCCGCCAACTCCCAAAAATCCTAACAGCTGGTAAACTGGCTGGGATTTCTGGGAGTTGTAGGCCCAAAACCTGGGGAGCCCAGGTTGAGAATTACTGCTTAAGATAAACATGCAGCAAACAGTCCTGTCTGTGATACCTCAGGCACCTTTGGCCCCTGACCTATTGCTGACCAGGATGAAGAAGACTTTGGTTTTCTTCCAAGTCAGCAAGATTCTACTCCTTTCCAGATGCCGCCAGATTAGCAGAGCGTGGTGACTATGGCTAAGCTTAGTTCTCTTGGGAAGATTTAGGGAGTCAGGCACCTGGCGCGGTGACCATGGCAAGCTCAGTTCTCTTGGGAAGAATTGGGGAGTCAGGCACCTGGTTTGGGGGAGCTTATGAACTTCAATAAAAGTGTTGCGATGGGAACCTTCCTTTGCAGTGTCAACTTTACTTCTCACTGAGAAACATCATCGTCTCCAGCTCCTGGATCCCAAGCAGTCTGACGGCACGCTTACTCTTGAGTAGACCGGGCGCCGGTCTACCTTCTTGCCCTGATTTGGACTGCGTTTCAGCTCCAGTACATCTAGCTCGTGCCTTGCCTTGAAATCTTGTTTTGGACATTTACTTCAGAGAACTCACCTGTGCTACCTTGCTCCTTTTCCCCACTTAATCCTCAAACTAAGGTTGAGTGTGTTTCAGTCTATGGATTTTGGACTTTAATATTGGACATAAGACTTTCACTTATTGGACTAATTTTGATCTTTCCTGAAAGGTCAATTGCCTGCTCACCTTTTCTGCTTATTTTCTTTTGGAACTTTATTTGCTTCAATAAAGATATTATATTGTTATTGGCCTCTGTGTTGGTTTTCAGTGCTCTCGCTGCCTAGGGGTGTAACTCTGTCATTGTACTTTTGACACATATTAAGTACTGGGCTAGAACTACCACAGACAAAACAAATAAATCAACTGAAACTATATGCAGAAATGATATCAAGCAGCAGAAGGAAAGTAGCCTTTTAAAGAAGAGACAGATTATTTTGAAGTTTTCACTTTCACAAAAAAGAACATCTGTGAAGAAATGTAGATAATTTTGAATTATGGAATAGAACTTCTACAAGGATTTCCTGTTCCAGCATTATCTTGTGTTGTTGCTCCAAATGGAATAAGCCCTGTGCTTTTTAAAAAAATCCTTTTATTATTATATGAAAAATTTCTGATATACAGTCAGAAGATATTGTAGCCACCGTCAGAGCCTCAAACCAGTTCCTCAGGTGTTTGTGTAGGTACTCCGCAGCGGAATCGGTTCAGTTTAATCTACCATATATACTCGAGTATAAGCTGACCCAAATATAAGCCGAGGCACCTAATTTTACCACAAAAAAACCTGGGAAAACATTGACTCCAGTATAAGCCGAGGGTGGTAAATTTCAGACATAAAAATAGATACCAATAAAATTACATTAATTGAGGCATCAGTAGGTTAAATGTTTCTGAATATTTACATAAAGCTCAAATTTAAGATAAAACTGTCCAACTCTGATCAAATCATTATTCTCATCTTCTTCAATGTAAATGTGCTTATGTATCCTTTTAATAATAATAGAGTAAAATAATACATGTAATAATAATAATAATAATAATAATAATAATAAATACAGCAAAATAATACAAGTAATGATAGAGTAAAATAATAAATGCAATAATAATAAAAATGCAATAAAATGCAATAATAATAAGATCAGAGTAAAATAATAAATGTATTATTATTAATAATAAAAATAGAGTAAAATAAATGTAATAGTAGCAACAATAATAGAGAAAAATAATAAATGTAATAATACCAATAATAATAGAAAAAAATAATAAATGTACCATATATTCTCGAGTATAAGCTGACCCAAATATAAGCCAACCAGGACCCTCACCCAAGTACAAGCTGAAGGGGGCTTTTTCAGTCTTAAAAAGAGGGCTGAAAAACTAGGCTTATACTTGAGTATATACAGTACTTACTTGAATTTAGCGTTTGTGTAGAACTGCCCTGATCATTGGTAAGTCAAAAATTGTGTATGTTTCATTAATCAATGGGTTTACTCTATCTTCGTCCATTTTGCCTGGATTAGCAGTTACATTTAGTTCTTTTTTATGACAAAGGTTGGGGGGCTCTAAGCAGCCCATAAGCTCTGAATTCAGTCAAGACTAGAACAGTCCAACACTCCAACACTCCAACAGCCAACACTCCCATCAAAAGTTTTATTCATGTTTGGAAAAGTCTTCATAGGGCAATTCTAAATTCCTGAACAAACTGCGACTGTTGTCAACAAAGTGTCATGAGAAAACTATACAAGGATTTTCTTGTTGCTTGTGAACATTTCAGATGTTGAGCTAATGTACAATAATCTTTGCTTTCAACTGCTTCATGGGTTGATTAAGGGCAGATTTATCGAGATGTTTTCAGTTCAGTTGGTTCAAAAAATGACAAAAGTTATATTTAAAGAAATATCTAACTCCTAATCTCTTACAGAAGTCTTGGGCAGGAAGTATGCAATGTGCAAAGGGGAGCCTAGGCATTATGATCAAAGGCAGTTTTAATATTTTCTTGTAAAATGGATGGGCCAAAGATCAGACATTCACATTTACTTTAGCTTCATATTCAGTTACCCTAAGGATTTTATTAAGAGTGTGTGGGTAGGTCAAGTTCCTTACAAGTACCTAAAGTACTGTAACATCTCTAACGCTTCATCCCAAGATGAAAGTTGACGAAACCTTCAAGACTGTCAAACATATGAGTCACTGAAAGGATGAGAGGCAAGCAAATGAAAGATTATCTTTTTCTAGACACTCTCATTTTTTAAAAGGTAGGCAGGCAGAAGAACTACCATTAAAATGTCTGGACTGATTTCAAAGAAAGTTAGGCTGACATAGGGTGATTATATGATCATAACTCAGAAGGGTTGATATAGGACAGGGAACGAGCATCTAGTTAAACTGACATAGTAGGATTTGGGCTCACTTACAGTATATTCATATCTATATCTTAGAAATAAACTCTGCTTTGTTCACTTGTTTTATTCATAGGTAAATGGGTATAGAATTGAAGTCTGAATCACATTGGCAGTGCTTGAAAAGACCAAACACTCTAAAGGTTTCCCTAAAGGTTTCCTCATGATGATTCCACATTAAAGCATTTCACAGACTGACCATCATAAAAGGCTTTGAAAGGTTAAAAAATGTAAAAATGAATGGTTTCAATTAGATTACTATAAATTGTTTTAGCCAGGTCATATTAAATCAAATGCATGTAATCTATTGAAGAAAGCCAGTGTGTTGGATTAGGTCTCCAGTGGCCTAGGGGACAAAAGCCTCGTGACTTGAAGATTGGGTTGCTGACCTGAAGGCTGCCAGGTTCGAATCCCACCTGGGGAGAGCGCGGATGAGCTCCCTCTATCAGCTCCAGCTCCATGCGGGGACATGAGAGAAGCCTCCCACAAGGATGGTAAAACATCCAACCCCCCCCCCCAAAAAAAAAACATCCGGGCGTCCCCCTAGGCAACGTCCTTGCAGACGGCCAATTCTCTCACTCCAGAAGCAACTCCGGTTGCTCCTGACATGGGAAAAAAAAAAACATTGAGCAAGTCACACTCTCAGTCTCAGGAAACCCTCGCTAAACAAATATTCTCAGGAAAATCCCATGAAATGCTTGAAGAAGGACTGCCGTACATGAGAAATTACTTGAAGGCAAACAAGCTAGTTTAACAAGGATGGAGAAGAATCACAACTTACTCTCTTTAAAAACCATTTTCACAGATATATGGAGGAAGGATGTCTGCCCATGTTAGTCCGTTTCTAATGGTATTATTCCATTAGGACAAGCATGTTACACTTCTGGACACCTAATTCTAGATAAGGAAAGCATCTGATGGAGTTTGCAGAGCAAAACCATTGTGCCTGGGAACCACAAGAACAAGAAAACCAACACTTGTTCCACTAGAAAAACCAAAAGAACTCAGCTAGCATAGTCCACTAACAATGGCCAGAATCCTGTATAGATATTATGTCTTCATAATTAGACTTAGGCAGAAATTAGAACTGGTCATTTCATAACATCCATGTACAGTAGAAAGCTGCTGTTACCTTTCTATGTAGCAGAACTGGCAAAGTGTCCAATTCGTATCACATACCAATGCATCTCTGCACGGATGCGCACTGATCCAAATGTACATCAGATACTTTTGCTGGTGTCCTGGCACTCACTCTCACAATTCACTAACAAAATTTCTTAGTGTCTTTGCTATTTAGCTAACTATACATAAAGATACATGAAATAAAATTTGAGATGGGTTTCTGGTAAATGATGGCCTCTATCTGTTTGTCTGTCAAGCGAGCTGCTTAACTATCCATTAATCCACCCAGTGACATAGCTCAATATATAAGAGTAAAGTGGTTTACATTTCAATATCATATTTCCACAGTCAGTATTTATCTGAGCCCAATTTCTAAGTGAAATAATGGGATCATGTTATCCAGAGAAAATATGGTGTGCAGAAGCGTGCCAATATATTTTGGGTGCTTAATAATGATCTGCTGACATAATTACAACCACATTTTCTAACATGTAATTTAAAATGGGAAATGTTCAGAAATACTCATTTTGGTGCAACAGTCTTCATAAGGCTGCTCTGAAGATATGTATTCTCTGAACAACATGAGTTCCTTGGGATTTATTCAGTGCAACTTCTGTTTTCATCAAGCTTAGCAACATTTAAAGAAGGTAGTATGAGAATATGCTTAAACATTTTGCTCACCTAAATATTTATATGCTACTTTTGGCCTTGTTTTTCTGTAAGACAGCCATTAAAAATACATGCACATATGTTCATACATACATGTACACTAGTCAATCCAAAAGAGTTAAAAAATGTTTTTGTGTACCTGCCATGCCAGTCTCTCTAGTTCAGACTCCTGCTAACTATTCCTAGCATTCATTGATGGCAAGGCTGAACATTCTGTGGCCTGTTGAAAATTTGGGCCTGATACCAGTTTTGCGGGTCAGGTTTTCTTCTCCTAATCTTCAGTTTTATGATGTAGTTATATAGTTCAGGCTAGCAGAGCTACATGCCAAGTTGATTTGGTAACATTTGGATGTCTTGTATGTGGAGACAAGGCTGAGGCACTGCTATGATGATTCAAAATTCTCAAGCTATTCTCACAGCCCTAGTCTCAGGACTATGAGATTCATCGGACTCAGCTTTGTGAGACATTGGAAGGGGCAATATCTAAGAATATTCCTATACCTTAAACCCAACCTTTGGGCTTCCAGGTGTTTTGGACTTCAGCTCCCACAGTTTCTAACAGCTGGTAAGCTGGCTGGGATTTCTAGGAGTTGAAATCCAAAACACCTGGAGGCCCAAAGTTTGGAAACCACTGCTTTAAAATGATGGCACATGGAGAAGCAGTGTTTGTATGTCTACCACTCTTACAAGGCCAAAGTTAAAACGTGCCTTGACAGTCTAGTGGTCCTTGTTTATGGTTAGAAAATTATGTAGACACTTTTTGCAGATCTGGATCTGGATAATTAATCTGAGTCTAGCTCAGGTATGGGCAAATCCAGGCCCGGGGGCTGGATGCGGTGACTTGGGCTCTTTCCTCTGGCCCTCCTCTGCTTCAGCCTTCCTCTCAGCCTGTGGATGTGACAGGCTGAGTGGAGGGCTGAGGAAACCACATGCCAAATCCTCCCCCCCTGCACCAACCAACCCCAGCCTCCCTCAGCCAACCCTTAGCCTCCCCCCCACCTGTCCTATCCCGCATTGCAGCCCCCATGTTAAAATGTTTGCCCATGCCTGCTCTAGTTTAATACAACCACAATAGGCCTCCACTTTTTTCAGTGGTGTAGGATCCCTGAAAAAGTGGGGAAAAACCATGAATAAAAAAGACCCACTCCTCTAGAAATCTCAACAGCCTCCAGGGTGACTCTATGGTCACCTACTGCCAGATGTTGACTACAGTGTCGCACTGGATCACATAGAGATTCCTAGAGGGAACATATTAATCAAATCAAATAATTAAATCTACAAAAGTTATATCCACAAATGTGTGAGCCCCATTGTATTTTCATTTCTATTTTGCTCTCTGTTTGCGGCAGAACAAGTAGGTAAAAGGTAAAGGTTTTCCCCTGATGTTAAGTCCAGTCGTGACCGACTCTGGGGGTTGGTGCTCATCTCCATTTCTAAGCCAAAGAGCTGGCGTTGACCTTTGACACCTCCAAGGTCATGTGGCCGGCATGACTGCATGGAGTGCCATTACTTTCCCGCCGGAGCGGTATCTATTGATCTACTCAAATTTGCATGTTTTCGAACTGCTAGGTTGGCAGGAGCTGAGGCTAACAGTGGGCACTCATTCCGCTCCCGGGATTTGAACCTGGGACCTTTTGGTCCGCAAGTTCAGCAGCTCAGTGCTTTAACGCACTGTGCCACCCGGGGCTCCCAAGCAGATCAAGTATGGACATACTATTTGACATGTAGCTCTTAGGGGTGTGCAATTCTTTTGTTAGTTCAAATTTGTTAAATTCATACTTACGACGCAATATCTGACTTGTGGGCATGACCCGCTCCAAAAACATAAGAATCCAAACTTATCCAATACCTTTTCACTTAAATTTTGTAAATTTCAGAAGCCTCTCAAAATCAGTTTCATTTTCAGCACAAGGATGCAAAGCAACATCAAAAAGGCTGCCTTTCCTCTTCAAATTAAAGGCCTCTCACCATTAGGAGAGGGAAGCAGCTAGGAGAAAGCAGAGTTTGCTGGAAAAGAGACTGAGTACAAAATTCTGGGAAATGTAGCTTGGGAAGATGAGGAGCCCTATGCCAGACAATTCAAAAGGCCCTGCCCTATACTACATTTCCCAAAATTCTGCTCAGCATCAAAAAGCCCCAATCAGAAGAGGGGAGAGATTTGTCTCTCCATGGCAGACAGAGTTCCAATAAATTGTTGAATCTGCAAAGAAGAGGACTGATGGATACTTCTAGTAAGTAAATCTCTGTGCTGGGCTGGGGGAAAAACCTAAATAGAAGTTCTATTGGTTAATATGAGAGACATTCAATGAGATAGCTGTTGTGGCTTTTTTTTTAAACGTTTTTGTAATACCTTTTTAAAAATTCCTAAAATCAGTAGATGTATGAATATTTCTGAAAGTTGGGGAGAATTATCCCTTGTTATCTTGTATCATTTTATAGAAAATTCAAGGAGATAGATCTTGTAGTTTATTTTTTAAACAATGCTATTTATAAAAACTTGGAAAAACTGTGGCTATGTGAAACATTCTGAAACTTGATGGGCTAACAGTGGTAAAGTGTTTTACCATTGTAGCAAGTTTCACCCTAATAGCTGTAAAAATGAGGAAGAAAGGAGGATGAGAAACTTATAACATCTACAATCTGAAGAAAATATAAAACAGAAAAAATGAGTGTATATATCACATATGAAATATAAACCCTGTAGTTCTCTTATATAATATTCACATCTCTAAAGGAAAAAAAATCTATATGCAACCTCAAAGTAATGGTGGTCCATCTAAAGGGAAAGTCATGCCAAGCCTCAGTAGAATCGAGCAACTAAAGTCTACAAGATGTCTTACATGACAAGACATATTTGAAGATTGAACTGTATTAATTTTGCCATATTCATTTGTGACTATACGGTACTATCTCATTTTAATCAGGTCAAAATGAAATTACCTTCGGAAACCAATTGTATTTTTTTCTAAAAGAGAAAGAGATGCATTCCTCATGAAGTCATTTCAACTTTCTGTTTACTCAGTCTATGTCAATTTTCCTTCAAGACCAAGGTATGATGAAAAATGATTAAAATTCACCATGAAAAGTATACTAATAAAATTAGACGGAGTGAGTGTATAAAAAGTGAAAAGGATCTCGTTACAAAGAAATAAATTGTGAGCAGATGGATTAACTCCAATATATTGAAATGATTAATGTAACAAAGCAAATGAGAAGTAAATGCCACCATAATTGGTATGGTAGTTTATAACTCTATTGAATTAGACTGTCTCGAGTTTTATTCAAATGGACTACACAGCCACATTTTGGCCTTTCTTCAATAACATTACAAATTCAGCCAGTGACAACAGAATGAGATCCTTCCCTCTCCTCTACTGCACCACTATTTTGAAAAACATGGAATTTTGACACTGGAACCATATCGGCTTCTCCATGGTACAGAAGTCCAGTTGATCTGGGATTTGTGGTGACTACTGATCATGAAAATGGCAGTGACCACTGCTTAGTGCCTGTAGTGGTGATAGCCAAAGCGACATAGCAAAGTGAGAGAGGGGAGGGGGAAGATCCAATCACTTCATTATTTTATCATTCCTATAGCCACCGAGTGGCAACTACTGCCATTTTTGTGGCCTGTGATCACTGCAAATTCCAGAAGATCAGGGACAAGGTAAATACCCAAAGCCCAGAAGAATGAGGGCTTCCCAAGCCCGAGGAAAGTGAGATGATAGTGTAAACAGCTATGGCTACTTCCAAATAGTTTACACTGCCCCCAAAATTGTCCAAGCTCCAGAGCTTCAGAAAAGCTCCAGAGTTTTCAATGTTAAGACAAATGGAGCCCAATGTGCCATGTGGATGTGACAGAGTCCCTTCACACCTGGGCTGACTCATATGGCCAATGTAAATGGGTCCACAGTCAGTATAATATGTCACAAATGATATAATCATATACCCTTAGATTTTGTCTTGGTCTTGCCATGTAACTGTTCTATACTGAAAAAATTGTGCACAGATTTATAATGTAAAAAGTTGAATTGGAGATGCAATTCTTTGCTAAAAAATTTTTCTCAAGGAACCAATGAATATCATAATTTTAGTAATTATTTTCCTACTGGAAATTTTATTTTCAAAACTGAACTTTTCAAAGTTTATTCTCATTTTGGCATTTATTCTGTGTAAAATTTGCACATGTTTGTTTTGCAAATAAAAAACAATTCTACACACAGAAGGCTATTTGTGAATAGACCATTTAGTGTCTGTGGAGATATATATACAGTAGAGTCTCACTTATCCAACATAAACGGGCCGGCAGAACGTTGGATAAGCAAATATGTTGGATAATAAGGAGGGATTAAGAAAAAGCCTATTAAACATCAAAATAGGTTATGATTTTACAAATTAAGCACCAACACATCATGTTATACAACAAATTTGACAGAAAAAATAGTTCAGTACGCAGTAATGTTATGTTGTAATTACTGTATTTACAAATTTAGCACCAAAATATCATGATATATTGAAAACATTGACTACAAAAATGTGTTGGATAATCCAGAATGTTGGATAAGTGAGCCTCTACTGTATATGCAAAGAAAAAGCTTTATCCTATACCCCCACAAAGAAAAAGATGTGCTATTTTCCATACTTATCAACCATGTGTAAACTTTGTATATAGCAAGTCCCTAATTATAGCATTTTCTATTATTTTTAGAAAATAATATTTCTACATAGAAATAGAACTTCCTGTACAGAAAATGATGTTTTCTGTGCAAAACAACCATTTGCCAATGTTGTGCAGAATTAGTCTTAAACTGTGTTCACTGTCATCAATCCAGAATTCTTCCCTTCGGGATTTCTCGAGAGGGAAAATATTTTATCCTTTTTGAACATTTTCAAATATTGTTTCATCTCTAGCTGTATAAATGTTTCTGATCAGTCAGGAAGCTGGTCCCAATAACATACTCTGAATACAATTGTCAGGACCCTGGCTGCAGAGCACCAATAACCTTACACATAGGCCAGTCTCTATCTAATATCTTTATTTAAGAAATATATAAAATCAATAAAAACAAGTGAAGAATATAGTTCAGAAGCAGACCTTTCAAATGAGGTCAATTATAGTCCAAAAATGTATTGTCCAATATAAGATATTAGAGTTCAAAGTTTTAATCCACTTGACCGAAACACACACTTTGCCAAGCAATAGTGTGGGGAAATAACAGAGTCTTTAAAGTCCAATGAAGCTTGACAACAAGGCTGGAAATAAACTTGATTCTTGGCTAGATCCGTGACTGAAGACGAGGCAAACATGAAGCATGAAACAGAGTCTGTGGTAAAACCGTGAGACAGGGCAAGGCTTGAAGCTTGATCCGGGAAGCAAGGAACTGGGATTACGATCTCTCTCCTCAAGCTGATCAATTGACTCCGCAAAGAATCCCTCGTGCCAAACACCTATATTGGGTCTCGTTTTCCCGCCAACAGAACTCTTTCCCTAGAGAACGAGAAGCGAAACCCAACTCTGTCCAGATGCATGACTCCTTAGAATTTCCCAAGGGAAGCAGACCTAATCAGCCATTTGTTTGGCAGCGATTCTCGGGCTTCTCCGATTAGCCTCCCTGACTCCCCTATCTTTAGAATAATTTTCCCTCCTGGGAAACGGGGGGGAGTTCTGCCCAAGGCCTGTTTGGCTGAATTCTTGAGGGCAAACATCAACATCCTGCAGGTGAAGAGACTCCGGCTCTTGCTGAACCGGCGAAAACCCCATGTTTCCCTCTTCGTCTGCCACAATAGTACTAGGAACAGGACTACAAGGCCCATGAGTCATCACACTATCCCCGCCCTCAAGGCCCCCCTCAAACAGGGCACCTCTCCTCGAGTCGCTGGGCCGCGGCTTGGTAGGGTAGGCCTGATGGAAGCGGCGGACTAAGTCGGGGGCATGGACTGTGGAAGCATCTTCCCAGGAGCATTCTTCGGGGCCAAAACCCACCCAGTCAATGAGATACTGAAGGCGGCGGCGATGGAAGCGAGAATCCAAAATGTCCTGAACCTCGAACTCCTCCTCTCCGTCCACTAGAACAGGGGCGGGGGGCGGCCGACTCGCGTCGGGGCGTACACCATCCGCCGGAAGGAGCAGGGAACAGTGGAACACCGGATGAATGTGCATGGAGCGCGGAAGTTGGAGTTTGAAAGTCACGGGGTTAAATTGCGCCACCACTGGGTAGGGACCAATGAAACGGGCATCTAACTTCCGGCAGGGACGGTGGGAGGGCAAAAAGCAAGTGGACAACAGAACCCGATCTCCTACCTTGATCTCGGGGCCCGGCTGGCGATGGCCGTCAGCGTGGCATTTGTAGTCCTCCTTGGCTTGATCCAGTTGTTGGTGTAAAAGTTCTTGTACTGCTGTGAGTTCCTGCAGCCAGTCCTCCGCTGCAGGGACTTCTGAGGTTTCAATGACAGAAGGAAAGAAACGTGGATGGAAACCGTAGTTTGCAAAGAACGGGGTTTCTTTAGTTGAAGCCTGGACACCATTGTTGTATGCAAACTCTGACAGAGGTAATAGGGAAGCCCAATTGTCCTGTTGGTAGTTTACATAACAGCGAAGGTATTGTTCCAAAGTGGCGTTGGTGCGCTCAGTTTGCCCATCCGTTTGGGGATGGTGAGCTGAAGATAAACGAGAGTCTATGCCCAATAGTTTTTGTAGTGCCTTCCAGAAACGAGAGGTGAATTGAGATCCACGGTCAGTGACTAAACTCTTGGGCAATCCATGTAGTCGGAAAATATGTTGAAGAAATAAATCTGCAGTCTCTTTGGCCGTGGGGAGACCATCGCAGGGGATGAAATGGGCCAACTTGGTAAAAAGGTCCACCACTACTAGAATCGTAGTGAATCCAAGGGAGGGTGGTAAGTCAGTGATAAAATCCGCGGAAATTATCTCCCATGGGCGAGAAGGAGTGGGAAGGGGATGCAGTAGCCCTGACGGCTTCTCCCTTCGTGTCTTGGAACGCTGACATACAGGACAGGTATTGACATATTTCTCCACATCCTTGCGGATCTTGGGCCACCAGAAATCTCGTAGGATCAAGTGCATGGTTTTAAATAGCCCAAAATGTCCTGCTGGCTGGCTGTCATGACACAGATGAAGTGCTTTTTCTCTGCAGGGACCTGGAGGAATGTAAACATGATTCCTGTAGCATAGTAGCCCATCCTTAAGTGAGAATGGGAAACGTAGTCCTTGGCGAATCTGTTCTTGAGCCCAGGCATCTGTCTGTTGACTGGCTCTAATTTCTTGAGTGCAAAGGGATTCTGGGTTAGAGGGAGTTGGTTCAATTGGAGTGGATTTGGTGTTTCCCACTGTGAGCGTGGCAAAGTTTTTGGGTTGCAGCAATCGAGATTCTGAGGTCTCTCTGCGTCCTGCAGCATACTCTGGTTTCCGTGATAGAGCATCTGCTTGCTTGGTCTGAGCCGGGATCACATAATGGATCTGGAAATCGAAACGTTCAAAGAACAAAGCCCAGCGCTGCTGCCTTTGATTTAACTTTCGTGCGGTCCTTAGGTGCTCTAAATTTCGATGATCAGTATGAACTTCAATGGGAAATTTGGCCCCTTCCAACCAATGTCTCCAATTTTCAAAAGCTGCCTTTATGGCCAAAAGTTCTTTCTCCCAAATAGTGTAATTTCTCTCTGGGGCTGTTAGTTGACGGGAGTAATAGGCACAAGGATGAAGATGTTCTCCCACTGGTTGCATGAGTACAGCCCCAATTGCCACATCAGAGGCGTCAGCCTGCACAACAAAAGGGGTTTTAGGATCAGGGTGCTGTAGAATTGGCTGGGTCGTGAATAACTGCTTTAGCTGGTGGAACCCTTTCTCTGCTTGCTCCGTCCAGCGGAAAGGCTGTTTCCCTCGGATGCAGCTGGTGATTGGGTCAGACCAGCGAGCGAAGTCTGGGATGAATTTGCGGTAGTAGTTAGCAAACCCCAAGAAGCGCTGTACTTCCTTCTTGTTGGTTGGCGCCCGCCATTCCAATACTGCTGAAACCTTTGCCGGGTCCATGGAGAGCCCTAGTGGCGAGACGCGGTATCCCAGGAAGTCTACCTCTTGCAGATCAAAGGCGCATTTCTCTAACTTGGCATATAGTCCATGATCCCGCAATCGTTGTAGCACCATTCTGACGTGTTGCTCGTGTTCCGATTGTGATCTATAATACACCAAAAAATCGTCCAAATATATAATCAAGAACCGATCTAGATAATCCTGGAAGATATCGTTGACAAAATGCTGGAATGTTGCGGGAGCTCCGGATAATCCGTAATTCATGACTAGGGACTCAAATAATCTGAATTTGGTCTGGAAGGCGGTTTTCCATTCGTCCCCTTCTCTTATGCAAACTAGATTGTAAGCCCCGCGGAGATCCAGCTTGGTGTAAACCTTGGCCCCTCGGAGCCGGTCTAATAGGTCCGAGATCAGAGGCAGGGGGTAGCGATTCCGCTTCGTGATGTTGTTCAATGCTCTATAGTCCACAACCAAGCGTAGGTCCCCTGACTTCTTTTTCACAAACATCACTGGGGAAGCTGCTGGGGATTGAGAGGGTCTGATGAACCCCTTGCGGAGGTTTGACTCTATGAACTCCCTGAGAGCTTCTTGCTCTGGTTCAGTCAGGGAGTAGAGGTGTCCTCGCGGAATTGGGGCCCCCTCCACCAGGTCAATGGCACAGTCGTAGGGTCTATGTGGGGGTAGTTTCTCGGCTTCCTTTTCATTGAAAATATCCCAAAAGTTCGAATATTTCTTGGGCAAGTTGATGATGGACTCTGCGTCTGTGGCATGGCAGACCTTGGCTACTAGACAATGGTTTTGGCAATATCTTGAGGCGAACTGCAGTTCTCTGTTGGACCAGGAGATGTTTGGGTCGTGGAGTGTCAGCCATGGAATCCCCAAAATCACAGGGAAGTGGGGAACCTCGGTAACGAAGAAATAAATTTCTTCCATGTTTTCCCTTATCCACATTCTGGTGGGTTCAGTCCATTGGCTTACTGGACCTGTCTTTAGGGGTCAGCCATCTATGGCCTGCACCACCCGGGCATTCTTGAAATCATGATATTGTAATCCCAGAGAGTCGGCATACTCTCTATCGATGAAATTGTTTGTTGCCCCATAGTCTATCATGGCATGGATCATGATGGGTCCTTTTTTCACTGACCACAGCGTGACCACCAGGAGAAATAGGACCCCGGTTTACGGCTCTTGGGTGGGGTTTTTGACCGGGTTGGCGAGCCTCTCTATGCCCGGTCGCTGGCTTCCCCCGCCGGCTTTGCTCCAGCCGCCTCGGCCGCCTCCATCTCCGCGGAGGACGCCGCCGCCAGGCGGGCGGTGGGCTTCTTTTTGGCTGGACATTCTCTGGTGAAGTGGCCCCCATTCCCGCAGTACCAACACAGATTCAAACGTTGGCGGCGGGCCTTTTCGGCAACATCTAGTCTGGGGCGCACATTGCCCAACTGCATCGGCTCCTCCTCGCTTCCCATGGGGTTTGGGGCTGGCGGTGGGGATCTCTATACTGGACGTGGCTGAACACTGGCAGAAGCGGGGGGTTTCACTCTGGCTCTTCCACTCTGGCCTCAGAGCCACTGTTTCTTGTTGGCAAGCAGGGCTTCGGCTCGTAAACACTGGTTGATGAGTCTCTCAAGAGTCCCTGGGGGATCCACCTTAGAGATTTCTTCCTGCATCTCGATGTTGAGGCCATCGCGAAACTGTCCTCTAAGGGCTATATAGTTCCAGCCGGTGCTCTGAGCCAGCACCCGGAACTCGGCTATGTACCGGGACAACGGCCTGTCCCCTTGGAAGAGACGCCGGAGTTTATGGCCGGCCGCCTCCTCGTCGTCTTCGATCCCCCAGGTCTTTGTAAGGTGGTTCAAGAAATTTTGCGCGGTGCTTAGATGCGTGGAACCCGCATCATATAGCGCCGTCGCCCAAGTGGCCGCAGGCCCATCTAGGAGACTGTAGATCCACGCCACTTTGACATCTTCTTGCGGAAACTCGGCTTGGCGGGCTTCTAAGTATGCCTGGCACTGGCGACGGAAAACATGAACCTTGGAGGCTTCTCCAGAAAACTTGGTTGGTAGCGCTAGGGCAGGGAGATGGGCTCCGCGTTCCTTCAAGCCCCGTATTTCTCCCTCCTGCATTCAGAGTGTGTCCCGGATTCGATTGAATTCATCTTGGGAAATGGTGTAACTGGGTGGTTGAGCCTCCGCTCCGGTTCCTGTAGACATTCTGGCCTTAGGTTGTTTGGTGCTTAAGGTGGCAGAGTCAAACTGTCAGGACCCTGGCTGCAGAGCACCAATAACCTTACACAGAGGCCAGTCTCTATCTAATATCTTTATTTAAGAAATATATAAAATCAATAAAAACAAGTGAAGAATATAGTTCAGAAGCAGACCTTTCAAATGAGGTCAATTATAGTCCAAAAATGTATTGTCCAATATAAGATATTAGAGTTCAAAGTTTTAATCCACTTGACCGAAACACACACTTTGCCAAGCAATAGTGTGGGGAAATAACAGAGTCTTTAAAGTCCAATGAAGCTTGACAACAAGGCTGGAAATAAACTTGATTCTTGGCTAGATCCGTGACTGGAGACAAGGCAAACATGAAGCATGAAACAGAGTCCGTGGTAAAACCGTGAGACAGGGCAAGGCTTGAAGCTTGATCCGGGAAGCAAGGAACTGGGATTACGAAGTCCACACACGATCTCTCTCCTCAAACTGATCAATTGACTCCGCAAAGAATCCCTCGCGCCAAACACCTATATTGGGTCTCGTTTTCCCTCCAACAGAACTCTTTCCCTAGAGAACGAGAAGCGAAACCCAACTCTGTCCAGATGCATGACTCCTTAGAATTTCCCAAGGGAAGCAGACCTAATCAGCCATTTGTTTGGCAGCGATTCTCAGGCTTCTCCGATTAGCCTCCCTGACTCCCCTATCTTTAGAATAATTTTCCCTCCTGGGAAACGGGGGGGAGTTCTGCCCAAGGCCTGTTTGGCTGAATTCTTGAGGGCAAACATCAACATCCTGCAGGTGAAGAGACTCCGGCTCTTGCTGAACCGGCGAAAACCCCATGTTTTCCTCTTCGTCTGCCACAATAGTACTAGGAACAGGACTACAAGGCCCATGAGTCATCACAACAATTTTATGAAAATGGAAAAAGAACAGTTGTCATTTTAATTTTCTAATTATTTCTCCTTTTCATGTCTTTATTTTAAGAAATAACCATGTTTCTGATTAAAGCACAAATGGTTAATTACAAAAAGTCTTGTTCCCTACTGTACATTTTATTTGTTTTCTGAATAAAATGCACATTAGAATAATCCTAATTGCACAGTGCTATTTGCTTTCATTGGGAGAAGCAACCAAAACAGACACAGGCTGACCATATCTTATCCAGAATTTGGAATTCCAAACTGTTCAAAAATTGTCCATATGGGAAGCTAAAACACTTTTGCTTTCTGATGGTCAAACGAACACAACCTCTGTTTGATGCACAGAATTAATAAAAATATTGCATATACATTTATCTTCAGCCTATGTGTTTAAGATGTGTATGAAACACTGAATTTCATGTTTAGACTTGAATCCTATCTCTATAATATAATATAATTCTTATAATCAAATAGATTATTGTAAGAGCCACTGATGGCGCAGCGTGTTAAAGCGCTGAGCTGTTGAACTTGCGGACCAAAAGGTCACAGGTTTGAATCCGGAGAGCGGGGTGAGCGCCCGCTGTTAGTCCCTATGTACTTTGTCAATAATCTCAATTAAATCAACTCAGTCTAGTAGGATCAACAAGTATATAATGTAAGTGCAAACCAAACTGATCTCTTTTGGGTGTGTACATGTGCGCTCCTACATGACTACTGCAAATCATTAAAAATATTGTTTAAATCAATTCCTGTTGAGCTTGTTATCTGGATCTTTGAATTAGTCCTCTGGGTGTGTAAGCATCTGGAAGAGTCCTTTGAACTAAATATGTTCTGATAAAAGTTGGAAAGGAGGCAAAGACAGCATCAGACACACGAATAGCATTAGCTTACTCCAGGAGGTTGTTCTCCCACATAATGCCATGGGCCCAATTAGTTCCTGCCCTCCACGGAAATGTAGCAGGGCTCTACACATGTGTTGCGGGAAAAGCCTAATGAAAAGCACACTTGACTCGTTAGTCAACAGCAGGCATTTCTCTTTGTTCATGTTTACAGTCTATTCTCAAATATGCTTCAAGCAAGTCTAAGCCAGAACGCTTTCAAGTTTTTCATTTTATTTATATCATAAAAGTCCCGTATCACTCGTAATAGTTATACTTGAAAAAAGTTAAGATGCATGCTTTGGAAAATTAAGAAGGCACATATCAATAGCTAGTTGGGGAGGAGAAGATCCTTGTTGGATTGTTGCAAAAGGAGACCTCTCACCAAGAGATGTCCCCCCAAAAAAAGTAAGTGGAAGTATCCTCATCAATCTATTTCTCCCCTCCTTCCTTACTCTCTGTCTCAGTCTTCCTGCTTCAAGGAGAGCTTCAAGCATATATGCACATATTGGGCATTGAGGAATTGTGGCCCAGTTCCAGATTTTATTATACTAAAATCCCCATCACTTCTGATCATCAGAAGCCATAGAATTGGGTGGAGGCATGGTGCCTCACAGGCTACAACATACATTTTTTTAAAAAATCTTTCAAAGCAAGATTGATGTATTCTAATGCAACTTCTGTTTGATTCTGTTTTTTTGTTTTTTTTCGTGTCAGGAGCAACCAGAGTTGCTTCTGGAGTGAGAGAATTGGCGTTTGCAAGGATGTTGCCCAGGGGACGCCCGGATGTTTTGATGTTTTACCATCCTTGTGGGAGGCTTCTCTCATGTCCCCGCATGGAGCTGGAGCTGATAGAGGGAGCTCATCCGCGCTTTTCCCGGGTGGGATTCGAACCTAGCAGCTTTCAGGTCAGCAACCCAACCTTCAAGTCACAAGGCTTTTATCCCCTAGGCCACCGGAGGCTCCTTTTGATTCGAGTAACACTCACAGAATCAGGGTAATGCAAGTAAACACAGTAAAAGCATTTGCTGAAATTCAACATTATATTTTACATAAGGTAATTTTACATAATGACCACAGATTATTTACATAATTTAAAGCTTGAACTGTAAGGATGTTTTTATCACATACCTACATAAGTAGATAGGGGCCCCTGGTGGCACAGTGTGTTAAAGCACTGAGCTGCTGAACTTGCGGACTGAAAGGTGCCAGGTTCAAATCCTGGGAGCGGAATGAGCACCCGCTGTTAGCCCCAGCTCCTGCCAACCTAGCAGTTCGAAAACATGAAAATGTGAGTAGATCAATAGGTATCGCTCCGGTGGGAAGATAACAGTGCTCCATGCAGTAATGCCGGCCACATGACCTTGGAGGTGTCTATGGACAACACCGGCTCTTTGGCTTAGAAATGGAGATGAGCACCAACCCCCAGAGTCGGTCATGACTGGACTCAACGTCAGGGGAAACCTTTACCTTTTACATAAGTAGATGATAAAGACATCCTTATAGTTCAATATTTCCCAAACCTTGGTTCAATCATTAATCAATGTGAAGACTGCTGTAAAAAAAAAAAAATCAGAAGACTAGTACTTAGAAGGGCAGCTATGGATACGATCCTGAATTATAACAATATGTTTTAATACATTTTAATACGTGTATTTTAAATAATGTTTTTAGGTGATTTAGGAATGTTGTAACCAGCCTCGAGCTGTGAGTAGAGGTGGGCAAGAAATAAACATTATTATTATTATTATTATTATTATTATTATTATTATTATTATTATTATTATTATTACTATCTGAATACCAAAGTTAAGATGGCACATACCATCATATTTTCTATTTGTATGTATGGTTATGAAAGTTGGACAGTAAAGAAAGCTGATAGGAAGAAATATAGTTCTAAAGAAGAGTTCCGTAGATACTGCAGACTGCTAAATAGACAAATAAATGGCTTCTACAATAAATCAGACCTGAACTCTTCCTGGAAGCCAAGATGACTAAACTGAGGCTGATGTACGGTATTTTGGCCATAGCATTAGAGATTCACGATAAATAATTTAATGCTTAGTAAAGTGGAGCACAGTAGAAGAAGAAGACTACATTCTAGACTCAATTAGAGAAGCAACAGTCTTGAGTCTGCAAGAGTTTAGCCGGACAGTGGAGGGTAGGGTGACTTGAAGGTCTCTCATTCATAGGATCACACCTATTCATTTATCATAACCAATAACAGATCAAATCCACTGAAAAATGTTTCATCAAGCTCTCCATATATCGTAGGAACATGTCAAACTCTCACCCCCAAATCAACTGAAAATCAGCTAAATCAATACTTGAGAGGTTATCACTCTAGATATTTCTTTATGATGTTGAGGACATAATGAATGACTGGTTGAAGGATCATGAGAGCTATGGAACTGGATCCTCACTAGATTTACCTCCACAGTGACTCTGATCCCCTCCCTTCAACCTACTACTTTTTAAAAAAGATATTCAAGGGCTGAATATCTGAAGTTGGTTTTTTCCAACCTCCAAAGTAGGTATTGCATCTCCAGAATCAGAAGGGGAGATACAATCCCTCCTGGAGTGTCTACATTGTTGTCCCATTCTTTGATAAGATAACTGGCCAGAAAAATAAGCACCCAATTTCATTATTAGACTCAAAGTTGAGGATATATAAAAATGATGTCAAATGATAGTTATTATCATAATCAGAAAGCATGGAGAGGTGAATCAAACCCACAAAAGAAGACTGGGAAAGGAAGTTTGGCTTTTGAAAACCAATAAAGGACGACTGTCGTAAGGTTAGAATTTCTTTAATTAATTATAATTTCTGTAGATATATTCCTACACTTATATTTAATGTACATAGTGGGAGGTGAGGAACAAAAGAAAGAGAAGGTAAATCTGCTTTCTTAAATCACCTAGCAATCTGGTCTCTCTGAAAACCATAAGGGAAGCTAAATTGACTCCAATATAATTTCAACACGTGTTGCTCTGATCTCAGAAGTGAATTTAATGTAAGGTCTTCTTTTCTTATTAATCACAACTTTCAAAAGAAGCTGATTAAGGTATGCCTTCTGGCAGATGGCAAATAGAAAGCACAATTTTCTGGTAGTCTAATGGTTGATGACATGCAAGTAGCTTTCACATATAAACAGAAAATCAATTGGGAGCTGGTAAGGCCAAATGAGCAGATTCTAGATCAAATTGGTCCCAGCAGATCATCCAAAGCAATCTATTTCACCATTTCCTTTCCCATAAAGAGTAACAATTAAGAACCAGTAGTGAAAGGTGACTCAACATATCACAAGGGCGATGAACTAAACCTGAGTATTGAATAAATCACTTCGCTCAAGCACTTACTTCTACAGCACATGACTATGATAAATGAGGTAACACAGAAGCTTGGCAGGTCAGTAAAACATTAGGAAAGATTACCCCTGAAGAAAGGGGAATGATGGAAAACACAATTATTGAAACTAGCACCTGCAAACCATAGGAGAAAAAAGAGGGAAATGTGGCATGACAGTGGATGAATGGAGGGGACTGTTCGGTAATAAAATGGTCTCTGTAATCAAGGAGAACAAGACTTTGTGACCTACCAACTACTTTTCTGCTTAGTTCCTCTATTTCAGGAATATAGAGTTTTCTGGACATTGTTGGACCCCAACTCTCCAAAAACCTAGATAGCAAGGCCAATCATGGATAATGAATATCTGAAAGGTGATTAGTTCCCTAACCTTCACATGTACCATTGACTCCATGACATTAGTTTTTATGAGGCACATCAATTGAACAGATTATCTAGCACAGGGGTCCCCAAACTAAGGCCCTCCAAGGCCATTTACCTGGCCCCCGCCTTCAGTTTTAGACATAGGCTCGCCCAAAGTCTGAAATGACTTGAAGGCACAACAACAACAATCCTACTTGATGATCTCATTGGCCAGAAGCAGGCCGACACTTCCCACTGAAATCCTGATAAGTTTACAGTATGTTGGTTAAAATTATTTTTAAATATTGTATTGTTTTTTCATTTACAAATATTGTAAATGAATGATATGGTAATAATATAATATATTGTGTATACATATAATATTGATAATAAATATTATAATGTAGTACAATATAATATTTATTTATTTATTACAGTATTTCTACCCTGCCCTTCTCACCCAATAGGGGACTCAGGGACTAATAATAATAATAACACAATATAATAATATTGTATAATATAATAATATTAATTATATATTATATATTAAATGTAATATTACTAATAATATTACGGTATAATGGTATAGTACAATATAGTAATATATAATGCTAATATTGTCCTATGCTAATACTATAATATATTGTATGTACATACAACTTGTAAGCCGCTCTGAGTCCCCCTCGGGGTGAGAGAGGGTGGGGTATAAATGTAGCAAATAAATAAATAAGTAAATGATTGTTATTGGGTTGTTTTTTTGCACTACAAATAAGACATGTGCATAGGAATTTGTTTGTTTTTTTTTTCTTCCAAATGACAATTCGGCCCCTCAACCATCTGAGGCCCATGAATCGGCCCTTCCCTTAAAAAGTTTGAGGACCCCTGATCTAGCATCTTGTTTATGACATATTATGCTAAAGTTGACATTGCCCCCTTTTTGCTATTACAGAGAGAGTAATTTCTTTGTGAAATGATCTCCAATCTCTCCAAAAATCACTTTGCTTCTGTGCCTTCTTTTCATGAACATTTGGTGGTTGGCAGATAATGGAGGTTGGAAAGAAGCATCCTGTGATAATTGAACAAACAATTGCAATGGCATGCTCTGTGACCTCCCTCAAAGTTCCCGGAAAAATCACCTTTTAGGGGTGTCTAGATATAGGTGCATTGCTGGACACTTCTTTGCCACCTCCTGCTCTCCATGATGTGGGGTTGTGAATAAACAAGATGATATGAAACAAGAAAGTAGAGGGGAAATGGTGTGTACATGTGGGCAGAGCTTTTTATGTTATGCTTCCCCAGCTGTGGTCCTGACCATTGCTTTTGTGTTCCAAAAATTATCCCTTTTTATGTTAATAAAACATGAATTCCAAAAACCTATCCTTTGATATACAGATCATAGAATAGGCAGGACTTGAGGCGAAATCTCTTTGAACACAATGACATATGTAATAAAAGAAAATAAAATGTACCAGTCAATATAGCATTTGAAGTTTTTTGTGTGTACAAGATATACAACCTATTCTAAGATAAAAACCAGTGGCCTTTTAAAGCACTTTATCAGAATGAATCTTGACATGAAAATGTGTGTGCAATGGATAATATGATTTTTGCAAAACTAGTGGAAGGAAGTTGGCTTAAGTTCAAAACTGAAAAAATAATACTTTAATATTTCATTCATAAACGGATAATCAGATTCATCTGTGATTCCAGACTTCATGTTGTTATTGAGCAAAGTCATATAGCCACAAAATCATGCTCGCCCAGAATGCAGCCAAAAACCCCTAGTGCTTCCATGTTCACTTTCTTAAACTATTTTAACCACTATCGATGAGAAGGCATAACTCAGAAACTATGTCCTCCTGGTGACCATAATGAATACAGAACTGGCTTGCCTAATGACACATGATATTAAATATGTGATGGCCACCATGTTGTTAGCTTTTAATTTTTTTTGTGTCAGGAGCAACCGGAATTGCTTCTGGAGTGAGAGAATTGGCTGTCTGCAAGGACGTTACCCAGGGGACGCCCGGATGTTTTGATGTTTTACCATCCTTGTGGGAGACTTCTCTCATGTCCCCGCATGGAGCTGGAGCTAATAGAAGGAGCTCATCCATGCTCTCCCCGGGTGGGATTCGAACCTGGCAGCTTTCAGGTCAGTAACCCAACCTTCAAGTCACAAGGCTTTTATCCCCTAGGCCACCGGAGGCTCCGTTTTTAAAAATATAAATCACATTCTAGGAGTAGGAAAGGGTGTTTGTTGCCATTCATTGTCAAACCTTATGTCCCCTACTTGACCAAGATCTTCATATTTATAAACAGAAGAGAATATCCTCTTGGTTTATGAGGAAGCTTTCTTTTAAATGATACACTCACCAGCCACACTTTGAGAACAATGGAAATGTGAAATGAATGAAAGGTGACTCTTCCACCTCATGCATTTGATTGTAGTTTATTCTACTGCTGCCTTGGATATTTTATTGTTATGTACATTCTAGTTGAATGAACTTATGGAAATCTTATCATAGAGTTTTCTTGGCAATATTTATTCAGGAGAGGCTTACCAATAACATCTTTGGTTGATAGAGTGTGATGCTCATGGTTATCCAATAGGTTCTTTATGACCAAGCAAGGATTTAAACTTGTCTCCTAGTTCAACATTCAAATCATACTGGCTCCTCCTAGATATTATAAGCCATTGAAATATCAATTTATATCTTATGTGCCTCCTAGGCAAGGCCTTTCCCTGTGTATATTTAGGGCATACATTGATGTGCAAACAGGAGGAATCCCAAAACAGAACAGGCAAACCGTTGCTATAATGATAGGCCTATCTGGATAGCAAACTTTTCTCTGTTCCTTAAAGGTTTTTCTGCACTGGATAAATGAGTGTACATCTTGGAATGAAATATTTAACTATTTCTATGACCATCCTACAAAGAGGAGGTTTTTTTGTGCCAGGAAACATACATTCTTTATGATGTTGGCATACATTGATGTGCAAACAGGAGGAATCCTAAAACCAAATACACAAACATTTACCAGAACGATTGGCCTATCTGGATAGCCATCTTTTCCATGTTCCTTTAAGGTTATTCTGCATGGAAAAAATAACGTATATATTGGGATGAAATATTTAACTGTTGCTATGACCATCTTACAAAGAAGAGGGTTTTTTTGCCAAGAGATACTGCAGTTTTAAAAAGCTAGATTTTTTGTTGAGCCGTGTTCCTTTTCCTTTAGGGCTCATAAGGTACCGACATAATATATTACAGCAGATCCTAACTATGTCAAACATATGGCACAGCTGATTCTATTAAACAAAAATATCTGCATAATAGCATCAAGTCAAGGAAAATACATATTCCCTGTGATTGACCTGCTTTTCCTTTATCAAGAGGATTTCCTTAGAGCTATGTGTATCAGAGTGATGCTGGAAAATTAAATGCTTCCAATGATCAATCACAAAAAGCATACTACATGAAAAACACATAGTTGAGGAAAATATGATGACAAAGAGTTATCTTTCAATGGGAGGAGAAAACCACGTCTGCAAAAACAACAACAAAAAAACCCTGATAAATATATAATCTAGAGCCCCTTTCACACAGCTGTAGAAAATCCACATTGAACAGTATGGACTCAGATAACCCAGTTCAAAGCAAATACTGTGGATTATCTGCCTTGATATTCTGGGTTATATGGCTGTGTGAAAGGGCCCTAGATCTTCATTTTGTTATAGTTCAGAACTAAATTCCATCTTATGCATCTGGACACAAGCCACCTCCTTAGGAATCAATCCTAAAACTGTAACAACAAGTGAATAGCTGAAGTATATTTTGGTTTTGTAATAAAAATATTTCTTATTGGCAAGTTCCTGCCATTCAAAACATTTTGCTTGAAACAGTTTTTCAAATCTATAAGCATAATTCAGAAAAGAAATATGCTCAATGCTAAACATTTCCAATAAAACAATGACATTTCTCACTGAGCAAACTATACTACTCAACAATGGCACTGCCTTTTTGTGATGGTGGGATTGATCACAACCAGAAGCAAACCTATGGTTACTTCCATTTTCTAAGCAGCATTGTTTTGGTGTCTTCTATCTTTGAGGTCTCAAAGATAGAAAAATGATCCCAGGAACCATAACAGCTTTCCACCCATTTCACATCTTCCCCGAAGAAAGTCTCCTCAGATGATGCAGAAGAAAAACAAAATAACAAGTTCCATCTGAAGCCAGAGGAAGCTAGCCGTCCTGTCATGGCATCATGTGAAGCATCATCATAGATTCAAAACATCAGTTGAAAAAGGACAGGAAAGACCATGGTCCACTTTGAATGGAAAATATTGAGTTAAGATCTGATTTACCATTGGTTATAAATTATCTCAGCAAAAGCCATTTCATTACTGTAAACAACTCCCATCACTCACTTTGCAACCAAGACTGATGTGAAGGATCTCTAAAATTGAAAATCTACCTTGGATTATTCATTGTGATCATTTCCTTATTGGCACCGAACCCTGCTCAGGACTGTGTTTTCGTTTTTGGATTACAGACCCTGGACCACTCTTCAACTTTCAATGATATTTGCATTTGACCTATTAGTTTCTTCATTCTCTGTTCTGAAGGATAATAGATATGGTTGCCTGGGTGCTTGTCTGCACTAACAAAGATGACTTGGTGTGAAAAAAATGAAGTTTTTACAAAACACATATATTCCCAAATAGAAATATATATTTTAAAAAATAGCACAGCAAGGCAAATGGTGGCTCAGCAACTTTATGTACTTTTATGAAATATAGAGCATCACATGGTAGAAAACACATTTCGAATCACTACTCCAGATTATACCTGCCTTTTTGACTTGAATCAAAGCATAGCAGTCATATCTTTTCACTGATTTGCTAATTAACTGTTGAAGCATTTATACTCAAGCTTCTTCTTATGTATGAAGATAGATATTTTGAGGCATAAAATGTTTTTGTCTGATCCAATGTAACATTTATGTACCGTGTTGGTCAAAGAAGCATTGCTTCTCTATCCTAAGGCAAATGTGATAGTAGGCTATATAGTATTTAAGAATTGAGATCTTTGCGATACTACTTATATGACTTCCACCCAAAATACACAAAAGAAATGTGAAAATAAGTTGTTGCCATGTGCCTTGCTGTAGACTCTGACTTACAACAACCCTATCATAGGGTTTTATTGGCAAAACATATTCAGATGAGGTTTGCCATTGCCTTCCTCTAAGGCTGAGACAGCAGGCACCCATGAGTCATGTGCCAAATTAGAATAGTTGTGGTGCATGAGAGAGTGTCCCAGTGGGTTTTTAGAGCTGAGTAGATATTTGAACTTTGGCCTCCCATAGTCCAAGGACCCAATCCCACGGTGGGGGGAAGCATCATATTACCATGGCATTATGTCTCAAAGTGTTATAAAAGGCATTCCTCTTCACACATTGTCTTTTCTTGCCAGCTTTACCGAAATTTAGTTTTCAGATATATCCCATGAGCCAGTGTAGTCCCCGCCTACTCCATTTTTAAAATACAAAACCTTGGGGGGGAAAGCGTATAGGATACTTGACTTTCCTCTCAGATCTTGCTACTCTAGAGTATGTGGGGATTTGTAAAAGGCACCATGATGTAATGGGTTGACTGAGAAGACATGTGTCAGCAGCTAATTGGCTAAGCGCACCAGAAGCCAACATTCTGATTGGCTACTGTCTCTGGCTTGCTGCTGAGAGAAACGGTTTGAGCCAAACTTATATGATGAAGTTCTTAGTTGTTTGGCCTATTTAAAGGGCAGGGCCCGACTCACCGGGCCGTGCAGGTTGCAGGGAGGGGCGTTCCCTCCCTCCCCATCATGGCGGCGGTTGGGGGGCTTCTTGTTCCCAGAAGCCCCCTTGGCGCGGCGGGAATGTTTCCCACCGCCAGCACCCGCTGGCCAATGGCAGGCCAGCACTCCAGGGCTGCCATTGGTCAGCGCCCCTCCGTGGGCGGGGCCACTCCAGGCTCCGCCCTCGGGAGGCTCATCTGCAGCCATTCTGCGGTTGCAGCTTGGAGGAGGAGGACACGGCGGAGCAGCGGAGCCAGAAGAAAGAAGGCAGCCAGCGCGAGGGAGGAGGGCAAGGAAGGGCAGCAGAGCCACAAGAAGGAAGCAGCCCGGAGCACCCATTCAGCAGTCGGAAGCTGTAAAAAAAAAAGGGGAAGGTGAGGGTGCACCCTGGGGTGAGGGTGCAGCTCCGTTTTTGCCCCCGCTCATGGCGGGCGTTTCATGGGACATTCACAACTTTCAGTGGCCAGCTCTCCTGGGCAGCCCCACCTCCCCGCCACGCACCATCGCGGTGCTTCCCCTCCACACTCGCTCACCATGGGGGTTTTCTTCTTGCTCCAACCCCCCCCCCCCCCGCCGCCGGGCTTCCTCAGGCGCACATGGATCCTGTTCCGGCCTTCGAAGCCGCGGACCTCTTTTGTTCCGCTCGGCCTCCCCCGCTAGGCCCAAGCGCTGGTCCTTGGGCCTACGCGGGCCTGGCCGGCGGCGGAAGGCGCCGCCGCGCCCCCCCTCGCGGAGGCCTTTTTTCTGTTCGGCGCTCCGTTTGATGGACAGGCCAGCGTGGGGCGGCATGTCCCGGGGGGTGGCGCTATTCTAGGGGCCATGTGGGGCCGTCATAAAATCGTGCTGAGTCTCTGCTTCAGCAGCAGGCTGTGTACGTCAGGCCGGGCTTCCCGCCGGGATCAGGCGTGGGGCATTCGGCTTTGGCGGGCCTACTGGCCCCCCCCACTCTCCAGCCAGGCACATATCACGCGTCTCATGGGAGTGGGTCGTGCCTGGGCTCATCTTAACTTGGAAGCAAGTTAAGCCAGGTCGGGCCTGGTCAGGACATGGATGGGAGTAAAAAAAAATAAAATAAAATACACACACACATATATATATATATACATATATATATATATATATATATATGTATATAACTAACATAATAAGAATAATTCAATATCATCAACAACAAAAAAAAAGAAGGTGCATGGTAGGCCATGGGCCACCATCTGTGCACCGGTACCGGGGGCCCTTCTCTCTATATCACACAGCCCCGACCTCAAGGGGAAGTCGTTTTTCTTCCATTTTCCCACGCAGGGCAATGGCGCCTAAAAAGAACACCAGGGCGGCAGCAGGAATCGAAAAGGAATTACCGGCTAGAACAACGAGGCCTTCCAGGAGCAAGGCAACAGCCGATCATGAAGCCAGAAGAAAAACACCTAGTAAGACGCCCACGTGCAAAGCGGCTCCCAAACGCGCTGGTAAGCAGGATGAGGGTGCGCTGGAGGGGATATCCCAAAACCTCGCCCGCCTGGTAGATAGAATGGGTAAACTCGAGTCGAGAGTTTACCAAAGGTCTGAGAGGGCATCAGCATCCCCGCAAAGGGACGCAACGAGGGGCAGGAGACGCACGAGAGACAAGGACGTTTCCAGGACACCCTCGATTAGTCCGGCATCCAGCGGTGATGACTCCATAGCAGCTACCGAGCAGACCGAACGGAGTGGTGGCAGCGCTCGCAAGAAGTCGCGCAGGTCTTCAAGGCGCTGTTGCCAGATCACTACAGACAGCGACTCCGCTGAGAGTGAGTATGCTCGTGTTGACCTAGTTGACAGAGATAATTATTGGAGGACAGCGGCCCTTGTGCCGGGACTCCCCGAATGGGCCATCAGGGACAGAACTGAGACAGCGGCAGCATTGGGAGCTCCATGTGGTGCTTGGGGCAAGCGTAAGGCTCCTGCTCCGACGCTACCCGGCCCCTTCCAGGACAATGAAGATCCACCTGGCACTCACCTGTCCCCCCACATCATCAGCAAGATACTAAAAGGCTATTACGTGGACGTTTTTTCACTGATAAAACCGGAAGGAGAGGAAGGTAGGGAACCCCCACAGAAAGGCAGGCGCAGAAAAGGGGAGAAGGATAGACTGGTGGAACATAACTTTGTTAACTGGATGGCCAGTTTTTCCGAATACCTTGGGGTAGTGGCCACGTCCTTTCCCGACCGAGCGTGGCACCTCGCGAATCATCAAAAGACAGTTGTTAAGGCTAGGAGGATGGCAGGTGAGGCAGTGGCCATTGCATATGACGAGGCCTTCAGAAAAAGAGCGTCCCAGAGCGCCAAGGTTAGATGGGACCTCAAAAATCATGATATATGGCTCACCGAAGTCGGCCCCAGCATAAAAAGCAAGTCAGATGCGGGCAGGTTAGACCGCGGCTGGGGCAGAAAGGACAGCAGGCGGGCGGTGTGCTGGGAGTTCAACCTAGGAAAATGCCAACGGGCACGCTGCCGCTTTGATCATGTCTGTGAATACTGCACAGGAAACCACGCCAAGATGAGTTGCGGGAAGCTCGGCAGCAACGGGCAGCCCTTTCGGTCAGGCCGGGCTGGTGCCCAGCCCGGTTTCAAAAAAGAAGGTGGAGCATCCAACGGGAGCAGCTCCGGTCGCACCAAGTAACACCCGCGACTCTATCGGGACACTGGCTCACACCCCAGTGCGCCTCACTGCCATGCAGCCATGGCTGAAGGCGTATCCCCTCAAGGCTGCAGCATCATTTTTGAGTGAGGGTTTTTCCCGCGGCTTCCGCATACCAGCAGAAGGTCCCAGAACCGCATTCACCTCTGGCAACTTAAAATCGGCAGCGCAAATGCCTGAGGTCCTCAGTAACAAAATTGCCAAGGAATTAGAGGCAGGCAGGATCGCCGGACCTTTCCAGGCGCCACCTCTCGAGAACTTTCGAGTTTCCCCGCTAGGGGTGGTGCCCAAGAAGGCACCTGGCGAATACCGCCTTATCCATCATCTATCTTACCCAAAAGGTTCATTTGTCAACGATGTCATCCCCCCCGAGCTCTGTTCAGTCAAATATGCCTCATTTGACCATGCTGTAAACTTGATACACGAAAAAGGTCCACACGCCCTTATGGCAAAATGCGACATTCAGTCCGCATTCAGGCTACTCCCCGTCAACCCGGCTGATTTCAATTTGCTGGGATTCAAATTTAATGAGAAATGGTATTTTGACAAAGCCATGCCCATGGGCTGCGCAGTCAGCTGTGCTGCCTTTGAAACCTTCAGTTCATTTTTGGAATGGGTGGCACGTACTTTTGCTCGTTCCAAGTTTATTACTCACTACCTTGATGATTTTCTTTTTGTGGGCGCCAGGGACAGTGAGGAATGCGCACACCTGCTCCGGACTTTTAGGGCCATGGCCATGGTTTTTGGAATACCATTGGCGAAAGAGAAGACCGAGGGCCCCTCAACCAGCATCACCTATTTAGGTATACAATTAGATTCTATACTGGGCGTATCCCGCCTGCCTGAAGACAAACTGTCCAAGCTAAAAGGACTAGTGTGCGAGGCCATCGACAGGAAAAAGGTCACGCTCAAAGAATTACAGGCCATTTTAGGGCACCTCAACTTTGCTTGCAAAGTGGTGTCACCGGGGAGGCCTTTCTGTGCCCGTTTAGCGCGGGCCACCACTGGGATCAGCGCCCTGCATCACCGTATCAGGATCACCCAAGGAATGCGGGAAGACCTAAGGGTATGGCTGGAATTTTTGGACAGGTTCAATGGTATTGCCATTTGGCAAGAAAGATGGGAGCCAGGGAATGAACTCCAGGTACACTCCGATGCTGCAGGAAGCAGCGGCTTCGGAGTATTTCTTCAGGGTCACTGGTGTGCGGCCAGGTGGCTGGACAGTTGGGTGGGAGGAAGCATACTGGGGGACCTCACCTTCCTTGAGTTTTTTCCCATATTAGTGGCCGTGCGGACCTGCACCGACCACTTCAGGAACAAGAGGGTGCGATTTTGGTGTGACAATCAGGCTGTAGTCAGGGTCATCAACAAACAAACATCAAAATCTCCTAGGGTCATGAGGCTTGTAAGGCAATTTGTACTAACTTACTTGGAAGCTAACATCACTTTTTTAGCCCAATATATTCCAGGTGTTCACAATGAAGTAGCGGATGCATTGTCCCGTTTCCAGGACGACAGGTTTCGGTCGCTAGCACCAGAAGCAGACCTCCAGCCCACCATTTTCCCACAGGAGCTGTGGACCCTTGGAGAGGAGAAGCCTGGTCAGAACTGATGCTAACCATTGCACCCGCGACCAGGAAGGCCTACCGTGCAGCTGTGGCTAAATTCATCAAATTCAGGCTGGAAGCGGGGTACGGCAGCGAATGGCCAACCAGCGAGGACGAAGTGCTACATTTCATCATTCACCAGAGGAGGGCCAACGTCTCGGCACACGCCATGCGGCGGCAACTGGCAGGTATCGCCTTCCACAGCAAGGCGGCAGGATGGGGAGACCCATGCAATGACTACAGAACGAGGAAGCTACTGAGAGGATGGAGCAAGCGGGCACCGAAGCAGAAAGATGGCAGACGCCCCCTCTCTTACAACACTCTCAGCAGGCTCATCTCGTCACTGAAGGGAATCTGCGCTTCACGTTATGAGGTGAAATTTTCACAGCAGCTTATACCACAGCCTTCTTCGGGGCACTGAGACTAGGGGAGGTGGTGGCCGACTCCAAGTCCGATGGTTCGGGGAGGGCACTACAGCTCAAGGATGCTTCCATCAAGCATAATTCACTAGTTATTCGGATCAGGCAATCCAAGACTGATCAAGGAGGAAAAGGGGCATCCCTCAACATCCAAGGGTTAGAACCGGGGCGGTTGTGTCCAGTCAGGGCACTCTCTGAATTCTTACGCATGCGTAGGTCATCCCCGGGGACGCTTTTCATCCATCGTAATGGTACCCCACTATCTAGGTACCAGTTCATGGCAATATTCCGCAGCGCCCTACAAGGCCTGGGCCTTCCCGCTGCGGAGTACGGAGGGCATTCATTCAGGATAGGAGCAGCCACCACTGCAGCGGTGGGAGGTGTGCCAGTGGACATCATAAAAGCCATGGGGAGGTGGAAATCGGCAGCTTACTCGTCATACATCAGACCCGGCCTTCTCCTGGAGGCTCCGAGGTCTGCCGGCCCCTCTCCTCCTTTTCCTCAGGTGCGCCGCCGCGAGTCGAGGAGATCAGCCGACGGGAGAGAAATTGCATCATCCGGCAGCGATCGGTCGGGGGGAACTGAGCGGTGTGGCGGCCACAGGAAGGCGAAATTACCCCCCCCACGCGCTGGTTGGACAGAGGAGGACTCGCGCATCAAGCTGCGAGGCGGGACAGGACTCAGGTCTTCGGATAGCTGCATGGCAGCGCTTTGCGGCCCACTTTTAACTTTTGGGGCAACAGGATCCATGTCTTGGAGCGTTATCAGTTACACATATCGTTATACACGTTGTCGCTTTTGTTGGCTACGGAAGGTAGGGTTGGCGGCAAGGAGAGTGGGGGGTCCCCACCCTCCTTTTGTGGCGTGTGACATGGGTCTCGGATCTCGTAAAATACTCCACCCCCCCTCTTTTCATTGGCATTAGGGGGGGGGGGGATATTTTAGCTACCACCAGGCGGCGCTGGAGACCGACTACCGGGCCGGGTGTCGGTTGCGCCTTGGCTCGTTTGGATTAGGCAGCAATGGGCTGTCTGATCATTGATCCGGGACCCATGCAGGACAGCCAACCCTTCATTCCTGTAACCAATAAAATGTTGTGGCCAGTTTTCCCAAACAGTTATTTTGTCAGTGTGTTCATTGTTCACCATCGTCCGGCGGAGGCAGTCGCCCATGCCCAGGCAATGTTAAATGCCATATCCAGAGATATGTAACATTTTAAAAAATGTTAAGTAAGTAACATTTAAAAAAAGTAATCAGTTAGAAGAAGCTTGGCATTAAAATACTATCAACTAATTGTGTCTGTCATAATTACAATGCTTAAAAATTCCTTTTCCATTTCCTAAAAATAACTAATCAAATTTTCACTCACAAAAAAGGATGTTATAAGACATTGCCCCATGACATCAAAGATACTTTCCTCTTCTCATCCATCTCATCGTCTCTGGAATGGATGTGAAGTAGACGTGTGAGCAAACTCATGAACCACGTGGCATTGCTCCAATATCAATGAGTATGAAGCCACATCCTCAAAACTCTAAAACCAACTAAACAGTATCTGCAGAATAGCTAATAGGATTGTAAAACAAAATACAAAATACCCACTGCAGCGATGTCATTGTTAAGTCAAGCAGAAGGTGCAAAAATAATTATGGCTTCTTTATGAGGGAAAGATTTTTTTAAAATAAAATATACGTGGAAAGAAAAAAATAACATTCAGAAAATAACAAATAAAATAACAAAATGTAAACTTGGGATCCAACACCATCATTTTCCTTCCCCTTATGTGATTTTGTACCATCTTGATCTTATAAAAACCTTGCATGTTTTGAAAACTATCCCAATAAACTCTGTGTTTTTAATTGGCTAATAAAAAATCACCACAAACGGTACCTGGATTTTAATTTTTTCCATCACCCTGCAGCAGTGAAGTTATTTCTTTTTGTTGCAAGCATAATGCTGTACAATACAGGCATTCCCTGTGAAATCTTCTGAAAAAGGGGCACAAACAGCAAAACAAACACCACAGGGATGTTAACCCTTCCTTATGATAGCCAAAGCTTTAAAATATAATTTTTTAGTTGGAGTAACACTTCAAAAATGTACCTGCTCCAATTTACATACAAATTCAACTTCTGAACAACCTACAAAACCTATCTTGTTCATAACTTATTTATTGGGGGTGGGAGGAGGATTAATTACAAGTACCTTGGTATTTGTAACAAATCACTTCCAAGCTCTGGCTGCATCGGATTGCCTGATGTCTCTATCAACATACATGTTTTTCATCTTGTCATTCCATTCATACTGAACGTGATTATATCACAGCCTCTGGAGTAAGTGCAAATTTCCTTCAAAGACTGTTAGCCCTCACAAGTTTGTCAGGCTCAAGGTTACTGAAAGATAAAAGCATTTTTCTAATGATATCCTTGCATATTGCTGCACCATGCAATCTATATGCAGAGCAATTTCTGCGTAAATATGGCTCTGTTCATGGCCTCTGGCTTAACATTGCATTCAGTTAACAAAGAAAAAATTCAACACATGATTCAAGAAAGATAAAACAGTCTCTGTCAGCAACATGTTTTCATGCCTGTCCTTCTACCCTTTGGGGATTTAACATAAAATTCAAGGTAGAGCTCAGTGATATGCAAAAGCATGCCTACTGCAGTATGATTTTCAATTAGTTTTGAAAATTGTCCACCCAAATTGCTGATGAATGCTGCTTTAAAAGAGCTTAATAACATTATAGTGTTTCAAAATGATGGACCCAATCGCAAAGCAATAGAGTAGAGTCTCACTTATCCAAGACTCGCTTATCCAAGGTTCTGTATTATCCAAGGCATTTTTGTAGTCAATGTTTTCAATATATCATGATATTTTGGTGCTACATTCGTAAATACAGTAATTACAATATAACATTACTATGTATTGAACTACTTTTCATGTCAAATTTGTTGTATAACATGATGCTTTGGTGCTTAATTTGTAAAATCATAACCTAATTTAATGTTTAATAGGCTTTTCCTTAATCCCTCCTTATTATCCAAGATATTCACTTATCCAAGGTTCTGCCGGCCCATTTAGCTTGGATAAGTGAGACTGCTGTATATTTCACAATGGCAATATGTTACAATTATACAAAATTTACAAATGGTTCAGTGAGTTATCAAGTTTTACTAACCCTTCTGAGACAAAAAGAAGTATAAAAAATAACCCCACAAATGGAGAAATATCTCATTAGGCACTATGTTGTGGAGTTGCCAACTTTTGAAAGACTGGCAAATATTTGTATACTGGGAGAAGCATTTAGTGGTAATTCTTTGAAACTTTATGCCTCACCCTTTCAAGTGAGTTTCATTTATGAGTGGTTCATGGTTACAGAGACATAGCAATTTCAAATCAGGTCCATCCTTTTAAAACACCCTGTATTTCTTCTGCGCATAACCCCATAAATTATACAGCTACCATAGTTATCAACTGTATTGGTTGACGGATTATGAAATTCTCAAAAAGTATCTTTTCCAAGCTTAATGCAATGGCATAGATCTTTGTTGTTAACTGTCTTCAAATTGCCTGCTTTCAAGTCAACAAGAAACCTCCAGTCACTCTACCTTCAATAACTCTGCTCAGGTCTTGAACACTCAAAGTCAAGGCTTCCTTCATTGAGTCTATCCACCTGGAATGCAATCTTCTTCTTTTTCTACTGTCTTTCACTTTAATAAGATTTTATTGTCTTTTCTAGGGAACCATCTGTTCTCATGATAGTCATCTTGGCTTCTAGGGAACGTTCAGGGCTGATTCGTTCTAGGACCCTCTTATTTTCATTTCAACAGTCCACAGTATCTGCAGAACTCTTCTCCAGCATCTCATCTCAAATGATTTGATTTTCTTCCTGACAGTTTTTTTTTTCAATGCCCACCTTTCAAAACCACAACCATACAAATAAATGGGGAATATGACGACATGGAGTATCCAAACTTTACTATTCAGTGATATATATGTACATTTCAGGACCCGGTCTAGTTCCTTTACAGCTGCTCTTCCAAATCCTACTCCTCTTTCGTAGATCTAATGTGCCTCAAAACAAAACCATAGCTTTACTGTTATTAGTTTCATTTTGAAATGACAAATAATTACATTTATTTCGAGGGAAAAACAGATAGAACCTTTGACAAAAGGTTCAGTGTTATAAGTGTATATGTTTTCACATATTCTCTGCATGCTTCCTTTATCTCTCAAGTCTCCAGTAATTCTTTTCTTTTATTGTAATACTTATTACTCTTAAGTATCAGATGGGATCATAATAAGAATGCATCTATTCATGAATTATTATAATGTGAGATCCAATCTAGCATATATTATGGGAATTTAGTTGCGTGAGCTGAATAGAGTTGGCCTGACCCAGTTTTATCCACCTCACTATTCAATACCAAGTACCAAGATAAACCAAAGGATGGGAAAGAGATAATCTGAGTTGCCATGGTTCATGGATCTTCCATCTCCTTCAGAGAGAGATGTCTTGGAGCTCATTTTGAAGTTTATCATCTGGGATTGGACCAATGAAGGATTCATTATAGTTCTGAATATTGCTGTTACATGGCCATGACATCCCAGTGCAGCTACCTGCTTTGATGCCAAGTGTGTTGAATATGTTTCACATTATAATCAAACAAGAGTTGTTTCACAATATTAGTTCTGAACACACTATTCTTTTCATCCTTTTAAAACCATGTCACTGAGGGGTGAAAATTAAAAGCTTGTTGTGGAACTAACACTCACTTGTACCAAACATATCAATCTTAAGCTGTGCTGAATGGAACGTTAAGCCCATAATAGATGTCCAAATCTCTGATGCCTTGTACATTGCTATGTGCATGAGCTTTTCTGTTTCTCCACAATGGCTTATATGCACAGATACTGTAGTATACAGATTAGTGCTGATAGCCAAGATATTGAACCTTAGCCATGAAACGACTTAAGCACCTTGGATAGTTCCTTTAATAATGGAAATAAAATTCATTGACTACCACCACATCTTGCTATGGAAATCACCATCATCACTAGCTGATGAACACATAAAGTATGATTTTCTGCCTGTACAGAGAAGCCATTATGCCTGTGTCACAGTGCTTGACAGTTTAGCAGAATGGTAGGGGAAAAAAAGCTTTAAGATATACAATTAATTAATTAAAACCTTCTTTAAAATGTCCTAGGCCTGTTCTAGCAACAGCTATGGTATATCAGAACGGGAAAAACTAATAAATCAGAGGCACAAGGATTACATGTGGCAAATATATATTGCAAGGAAATGAAACAATTGTGGCAATGTTGCTCATTGCCATGCTGTCATCACTCCCGTCTGCAGGATATTGATTTATTTTACTCCAGGCGACCTATGGGTCTCATACAGGAAAAGCATTTCCACATGGAAAACATATGGTGCTAGAAGACCAAAATTTATGTGTATTGTAATGATAATTAACACAATGTCAGGAAAGTCATGGCAAAATGATTTCAGATGTATGCCTTCTTTATTGCGGGTCTTCAGTTGGTGACCTATACATTTAAATCCTGTTTTTAAGCTTCACCAGTCTTTGAGGGAGGTAGAGAGATGACTAGGAAATAATTCAATTCAGGTATGTAACTGGGTTGGAAACCTACATGCATCTATACGACTGAAAATCCTTGAAGAGATCAAGCTGCTTTCTGTCTTGTGGTTCTTTGCACACATGTCTAGATTGATGCATTCCTTTCAATTAATTCTTGTTGTTTGTCAATGTTGTAACCATCTCCTGATAAATGTAATTAAAATTGATAACTTCAGTTTTATCACCAATCCTTTATCACCAATGTCTTTCCTACCCCACAGGGGAAAGTATTGCTGCTCAGGGTCTTCCGTAGCTCGTCCCTGTAGAATCATAGAATCATAGAATCATAGAATAGTAGAGTTGGAAGAGACCTCATGGGCCATCCAGTCCAACCCCCTGCTAAGAAGCAGGAAATCGCATTCAAAGCACCCCCGACAGATGGCCATCCAGCCTCTGCTTAAAAGCCTCCAAAGAAGGAGCCTTCACTACAGTCCGGGGGAGAGATTTCCACTGTCGAACAGCTCTCACAGTGAGGAAGTTCTTCCTAATGTTCAAGTGGAATCTCCTTTCCTGTAGTTTGAAGCCATTGTTCCGTGTCCTAGTCTGCAGGGCAGCAGAAAACAAGCTTGCTCCCTCCTCCCTATGACTTCCCCTCACATATTTGTACATGGCGATCATGTCTCCTCTCAGCCTTCTCTTTTGCAGGCTAAACATGCCTAGTTCTTTAAGCCGCTCCTCATAGGGCTTGTTCTCCAGACCTTTGATCATTTTAGTTGCCCTCCTCTGGACGCTTTCCAGCTTGTCAACATCTCCCTTCAACTGTGGTGCCCAGAATTGGACACAGTATTCCAGGTGTGGTCTGACCAAGGCAGAATAGAGGGGGAGCATGACTTCCCTGGATCTAGACGCTATTCCCCTATTGATGCAGGCCAGAATCCCGTTGGCTTTTTTAGCTGCCGCATCACATTGTTGGCTCATGTTTAACTTGTTGTCCACAAGGACTCCAAGGTCTTTTTCGCACACACTGCTGTCAAGCCAGGCGTTCCCCATTCTGTATCTTTGATTTCCATTTTTTCTGCCGAAGTGAAGTATCTTGCATTTGTCCCTGTTGAACTTCATTTTGTTAGTTTCGGCCCATCTCTCTAGTCTGTCAAGATCGTTTTGAATTCTGCTTCTGTCTTCTGGAGTGTTAGCTATCCCTCCCAGTTTTGTGTCATCTGCAAACTTGATGATCGTGCCTTCTAACCCTTCGTCTAAGTTGTTAATAAAGATGTTGAACAGAACCGGGCCCAGGACGGAGCCCTGCGGCACTCCACTTGTCACTTCTTTCCATGATGAAGACGATGCATTGGTGAGCAACCTTTGGGTTCGTTCGCTTAACCAATTACAGATCCACCTAACTGTAGTTTTGTCTAGCCCACATTTTACTAGTTTGTTTGCCAGAAGGTCGTGGGGGACTTTGTCGAAGGCCTTACTGAAATCTAGGTAGGCTACATCCACAGCATTCCCTGTATCGACTCAACTCGTAACTCTATCGAAAAAAGAGATCAGATTAGTCTGGCATGACTTGTTTTTGGTTGTAGGCAACGAGAACACGGTAAGCCTCTTGTTGCTCTCTCTTATGATGCTCTACATCATTTGATGGGATCTGTTGGGATCCATCCCCTAACTGTGATGAAAGAGTTGTACTATAGGTAAATTTACCAATATGATGAAGTCCTTAAAGTGGATTACATTTGAAGCATGTAGTTATGATTCTGCTGAACTGGAATCCGAACAATCCTAAAAATTTGTTAGATGATTTTGGTTTGGAGGGTAATAGAGACACAGACTATGTGTCTCCAAAAATCTATGTATTTTCCAAGTTCTCAAATTGGATGGTCTCCTGCTTGACCTGGTCTGTTTTCAAATCAACAAATTATGGTGCAAACATGTGTTGTGGTCAGTGCATTCTATCTATCCATCTAACATGGGTCACTGAGATCAAACAGTGCTTTGCTTGTCACACACTTGAGAAAATGTTCAATTGTCACAAAGTGTTTGGTGCCTACTTTTCCATAACTGGAAAACAGAAAGCTCAGTGGTGGTCTTGACCTTGTTTCTATTCATGCTAGTATGACATCCATTTTATTTCCATTTCCATTTAAAGCCTTCCCTGCTGCTTTATAGCAGCCTGAGCACAACCTGACCTCCTATGGTTTCCTACAAACTTTTAAGAGACATTTATAATGCAGCTATGCTGAACAAAAATGTGAGATGATTTGCCAGACTGGTCGAAACCACTATGCTAGTCCAAAACATATCTGGCTTTAAAATCCAATTTATTTCACTTGGGGTTGTGGGCAAGTAAGCAAGCTGAGGATTTCATTCCAAGCATTCTTTAGGAACCATCACAAGAAAGACTGAAACAAATTACAAAAAAGTCTTGGTTGACTTCTAGTTAGAAATAGGAAAAGTTTAGGATTGTTACAATGGATCTGTAATGGTAGAATGGTATATCTGTATTTTAGAATGTGTTTATGAATGTTGATGTAAGCTAATAATTTTTAATCTGATTTATAATGTACTGTACAGTTTTTATATGTGTGTTTTATTGTAAGCCACCCTGAGTCCCCTGTTGGGTGAGAAGGGTGGGATATAAATGTTGTAATACATAATAAATAAAATAAAATACAGTATACTCTTTCTTTCTTGCATTAGAGTTAGGTGTTTTGGTTATCTGGGTTTTTTAGAGAATTAGTCTTGTGTTTTATTCACTATATTTTTTCTCTTTTCTCTTTGCCCTTTTAAAAATGTATACATTTTAAAAATGTATATTACTTTGATTGGGGATTAGATTGTTTGTGTAAAGAAATCAATACATTATATTTTTTTAAAGAACCCAGGTAAGTTTTTGCACAGCCGACAGCTCCAAGAATCACTAAACCAGAGTATCTTCCAGAAATGCATGCTGTGGGATTCTGGGAATTAGAGTCCAAAGAAGCAAGTGGTCTGAGCTCTAGTTCTAATAGCCCATTTCCTTTCCCACTACCAAATAATTATTGGTCAATAACTTAGCATCAGAGTGATTTAAGTTATGATGATGAGTAATATGTAGCATCTTAAAGGACTGAAGAAAGGGGACACATAAATGATTAAAAAAAAAAATAACAAACCCTCCCCTTTCAGTACTCCTGTCTGACACCGGACTAAAAAGTTTCCTTCCATCCATTTCGTCATCTTCTTTTCTTCCTTTTTTTGGTGGCTGCTCTCTTATTTCACAACCCCTGAGCTAATCCTGCTATTGTTCCTATTAGCAAGTTTAAGCAGGCAAGCTTCAAACAGACCAGCAGTGGGTCACAAGGTTTAATGGGCATGCAGATAATCATCCAAATTACATTTCTAGGACTGATGGACCAGACAGGCTTAGAGGGTAACTTTACCAGCTTTCACTGTTAATCAGAAAGGATTGTGTGTCTCAGTGTGTATCTGTCTTTGCCGGCCTCCTGGAGAGGCTGGCCCATAGGCCTGATTAACAAAGGCAGCTGCATTAGCTTTTCTTCTCTCCCGAAGTTCGTTGGAGAGGCCCAAATGACATGAAAGGCAAATGTGGCCACGGCTCAAGCACCAAGCGCTCATCACTGTGAAATTATCCACTCTCCGCTTGCAGATTACTATACTCAACAAAACAGTTGTTGCCAATTTTCATGATCCGTTAACACTTAGGAACCTTCCATACCGATGGATCCTTTTTCACCTTTATTGTGCACATCATCAAGGGCTAAGTGCGGCAGGCCACTTCCCATTGTCTGCGGAGTTCAAGAGTGATGAATTGGGACAGGCTCAAAAGGTTTCAATGACTTCATGTTCTAATTAATAGACAGGGCTTCGTTTGGAGAGAGGACGAATTAACTGAAAGGGATGGGACGGCTGAAATTAATACTCGTCCAAAGGATGACATCTGCTTCTTGAAAACAGTAGTTTTAAAAGTGGAAAGGAAAAAAAAACCCACAGGCAGAAAGAAATTACATACTCGAAGTCCAAACATCTAGGCTTGCATCTTGAGTAAATGGGTTTCTAATATCTAACCAGAGTGTTCAGATGGGCCTCTTTGTAGATGTGCAGTAAACAATAATATCTGCTTAGCGGCTGTAGCTTTCAAAATGTTAAACATTTTTTTAACTACAGATATCAGAATTTCCCAACCAGCATGTTGCCATTGACCATGCTAGCTGGGGAATGATGGGAGTTGTAGCCCAAAAAAATAACTTTCACACATTGTTTTGAATGGAACAAGAAGGAAGCAATATCCTTGCCACACTTTCCCCAAGCGTATATTAAAGATAAAAATGTTTAGCTGAGTTAGTAACCAGGAAAGCGTCTCTTCCCTTATTTATATAACAGCAATCTCACATTAGGATTTGAACCCAAGACATATGTAGTAACTAGGTACTGTATATACTCGAGTATAAGCCTAGTTTTTCAGCCCTCTTTTTAAGACTGAAAAAGCCCCCCTCGGCTTATACTTGGGTGAGGGTCCTGGTTGACTTATATTTGGGTCAGCTTATACTCGAGAATATATGGTACATTTATTATTTTACTCTATTTTTATTATTATTATTAATACATTTATTATTTCACTCTGATCTTATTATTATTATTGCATTTATTATTTTACTCTATTATTACATGTATTTATTATTATTATTATTATTATTATTATTACATGTATTATTTTCCTCTATTATTATTAAAAGGATACATAAGCACATTTACATTGAAGAAGATGAGAATAATGATTTGTTCAGAGCTGATCAGTCTTATCTTAAATTTGAGCTTTATGTAAATATTCAGAAACATTTAACCTACTGATGCCTCAATTAATGTAATTTTATTGGTATCTATTTTTATGTCTGAAATTTACCACCCTCGGCTTATACTGGAGTCAAGGTTTTTCCAGTTTTTTGTGGTAAAATTAGGTGCCTCGGCTTATATTCGGGTCAGCTTATAGTCGAGTATATACGGTATTTTCTTCATTATTATCAGTCCTCTACTGTTACTAATCAGAGGAAAATATGTTCTTAACTGATAATGTCCAAAACTAGTTCCAAATATTCACAGCTTTCATAAATCGATCAAACATGAAGGGCGAGGAGTTCAGAAACCTATTGAAAGGTTAGTTAAATCCTTTTAATCTGGATCATTATTGTCAGTTCAAGGATCAAATATTTCTATTTTCTTAGCTCTCATTAATCTTGCTAGAATTGGATGTCTGATAGTGTATTGATCACTAAAGAAGGCACACAAAGGAAAGGGGCAAGAAAGAAGGCAGGAAAATTAGGAGATATTCATGAAAAATATCTGAAATGCTGTATGCAGACCACTTGCCTGACATGAGAAATAAAGAAGAATGAGATCACAGGTAATTGTAAGTGCCTCATCCATATAAGAACAGAGAAGGAAAAGCCAAAAGCTATTTAAAGGGGGGGGAGGCTTAAAGCGAATTTAGCTAAGTGACAAATGGAGTAAGTCCTTCCTGCATGCAGGTTGGTAATGAAACTAGTCTGCTGATGTCATTTCATTCAGTTGTGATCATTTATAGAAAAACATTCACCATTCTCAAGTATAGGGAGGTTTTAGGGTGCTAGGAAACAGTGGCAGAAAATCTAACTTGGCAACCAAGTTGTTCTCATACATAGACACAAACATTTATTTTTGCCTGTGTAAACAAATGAGTTAACGGCACTCCATGCAGTCATGCCAGCTACATGATCTTGGAGAGATCTATGGACAATGCCGGCTCTTTGGCTTAGAAATGGAGCTCAGCACCAACCCCCTGTTCCAGCTTACATACAAATTTCGCTAAAGAACAAACCTACAGAACCTATTTTGTTCATAACATGGGGACTGCCTGTACTGTATTCTGTTCAATTGTGTTCCATTCAAAGGAGCTTTTATGCTACTATAATTGCACATTATCAGCCTTGTGTGATAAAGTCCATGGCACATCTTGCTTAAATCCACTGTTTATAAAATTAATATTGCTGAAGGAAAAAAAACACAGGTATTCTGACCTGATGACTGTCAATTTTTCTTATGAAAAAAATCAAGTCAAGGACTAGCAAATCCTAGAATTTGCAGCACTTTATCAGTCACCTTGTATTTACAATATTTATATGGTTCACTTTACCCAATCTATTTTTACAACCTCTCTGTTTTAATCCATGTTTTTATTAAGTTTTTGTCATTTATTTTTATTGGGTAATGTTTAATTTTTTATAATTGTGCATGTTTCTTGTCTATTGTTGTGTTTTATATTGTTATTGTTTTTATTTGGGCTTGGCCCCATGTAAGCCGCCCTGAGTCCCCTTTGGGGAGATAGAGGCGGGGTATAAAAATAAAGTTATTATTATTATTATTAGCAAATGGCACATGTATGCAAAAGAACTTTGGCCATTTTTGATCTTGTTACCCAAGTTAAGAGATGGAGACGAAGAATAGTACAGTTAAAAGACAAAGCAGAGAAAGAGAAAGGGAGAGGGAAGAGAGAGAACGAAAGGGACACACCTCTTGTAAAATGTTACTTAATTAATTATCTGGAAAAAGATATCTTAAAAATCAATTGGAATGATTCTCATCAATAAAATAAATAAATTATTCAGTTAAACATTCTTAAACACATTTTTCTAGAAGTCTTCAAGATTAACGTTGGTAATACTTTAGCATCTTTTAAATGTTTTAAATTGTCATCTATGTTACAGGTAGCCCCTGGTGGTGCTAAACTTTCTGACCAAAAGGTTGGCGGTTCAAATCCAGGGAATGGGGTGAGCTTTTGCTGTTAGCCCCAGCTTCTGCCAAACTAGCAGTTTGAAAACATGCAAATGTGAGTAGATCAATATTTATTTATTTATTTATTTACAGCATTTATATTCCGCCCTTCTCACCCCGAAGGGGACTTAGGGCAGATCGCATTACACAGTAATAGGCAAACATTCAATGCCTTTTAACATAGAACAAAGACAAACAAACACAGGCTCCGAGCGGGCCTCGAACTCATGACCTCCTGGTCAGAGTGATTCATTGCAGCTGGTTACAGTTGGCTTGCTCTCCAGCCTGCGCCACAGCCCGAGCCCTGCTCTGGCAGGAAGGTAACAGCACTCCATGCAGTCATGCCGGCCACATGACCTTGGAGGTGTCTATGGACAATGCTGGCTCTTCAGCTTAGAAATGGAGATGAGCAGCAACCCCCAGAGTCAGACATGACTAGACTTAATGTCAGGGGGAAACCTTTACCTTTATCTTATAGGTATATCAGATTCTTCATCGGGGTGGACTATCTCTCCAACAGTTGTATAGCATCTTTTATTCTTTTTACTCTGTGCCCTACTCTTTTGTAATAGTAACTATTCACAGAAAAATAATTTTAGCTGAGCTTAAAAACAGCAATTGCATTTAAAAACAGCAACTAGGCAACCCATATTTTCCCAGTGTCTCAGAATTCAGGATCATTTTCTGGTTTGGAGACACATGCTGAGAATAAATTTCATGTTCTCACATCCAAAACCTCTAAAGAGCATTGCATGATAGTTACATTCCTCACTGTCTTCAATCCATGGATCCCAGTCCTGCATTTTAGGTGTCACTGATACAGCAAAAACAACATTCTTTGAAACATGATGCTAGATCCATTGGCTCTAAGTAATAATTTCAATTTTTCTTCCTTCCTGAGACAGAAATCCATTTTAAATACAGCCCTGTCAACCTGACACAAACTGAAGCTCGGAACCTCTTAGTTTACAGGAAATGCAGCCCTATGAAATGGCACAATGCAAACAAAAGGAAACCCCAGCCCTTTAAGATGCCATCATGGCTCAACAGTTTATCTCCTGACTAATTTACTTTTAATGAGGATATTATGGGCACTATAAAAAAGAGAGAGATAATAATAATATGGTACTCTTAGGGGCCGCGCAGCTTTGGAAGTGCACACTTCTTTGCTGAATAGCCTTGAACTTAATCCAGGATTACTCAAATGCATGAGAATTGTTGGCAGACTGGAAACAACATCCCAGGGTCTCCCTTTGTATTGTAACCTTCATCACGGTATCGGCTTGCAGTGAAACTTGAATATCCTAACGGGATTAGAGTTGAAAGAAAAGAGTCTCAGGACTGGACTTTCAACTGAAACCCCGCTGTGAGAAAGACCACGCCACTGTCTTTGACCTTTTTCCTTCCTCTGCCTGAGTCCAGTTGTGCCTAGTCAAGTGTCTAAAGAAGACCCCATCCGTTTGCTCTCCGTTTATCCTTTTGCTCCTAGAACAGGTGTCTGGTTACTTAAAAGAAAAAGCATGGAAGTCTCTGATCTTTGGCACAGGCAAACCCAGCCAGTGTGAGCAATGTACTTCCCAAGCAGAAAATTGCCCCGTCTCTGCAATATTCACGGTATAGAGAATTTCTCATCTGAAATATCTCAGATTTGAGACAACATATTTTAAATGATATTTTCAATCGCTTTATCTGCCTGTAAGGTACTACAGTGGTGTGCCTCCATTTGCATTAATACAAAATATTGTTCAGATGAATATTTAGGCACTGAGAGAGGTTTTTAAAAAAATCTTGTATTTCAACAGCAGGCCCCTATCCAGATGACAATCTGCTTTTGGAAGTTATTCATTTTCAAAATACTTTGCAATACAGAACAGACTCCTGTTCAAGACAATCCCCAAGACCTCATGTGTCCAAGGGAATAATGGCATGTTTAAAGATCCTGACAGATGCTCCAAATCCACACAGATGATCTTGTTTGTATTTTCTTTTTGAAAGGCCTTCCTAAGTGATCACATTTGCAATTAAGGAATTCCAAGAGAAAGAAATGCTGTCACTGAAGTGCATTGTAAACAAAAGTCACCAATTATTCAAAAATGCATTTTAATCAAGTTACCTACTCAATTCATACAACTAAGAGCCATTTATATTCAAGGACAGTTTAGGCAGATGGGAAACTGCCTTATACAGAATTAGACAACTGGTTTGCCTTACTCAGTGCTCTCTTGGTGGTCAGGCAATGGGTTTCATGAAAATTCACACTGGAGTCTTTAACCATATTATCTGGAATTCCTAGACAGCACTACAGAGAGCACTACAGACTAATATGTAAATGTACTATTTCAATAATAATAATAATAATAATAATAATAATAATAATAATAATAATAATAATAGTTTATTTTTGTACCCCGCCATCATCTCCCCAAAGGGACTCGGGGCGGCTTACATAGGACCAAGCCCGGGTAATACAATAAACAAGATAAAACACCTCAAAAAAGAAATACAACACAATATAAAATTTATACAATTAACATCATAAAAATAAAATCGGGCCGGGATGTGGTGCAGCTGGCTAGTAACCAGCTGCAATAAATCACTACTGACTGAGAGGTCATGAGTTCGAAGCCCAGGTTGGGTTAAGCCGCCGACCATTAAATAGCCCAGCTTGCTGTTTACCTAAGCAAGCTGTCAACTAGGAAACTTAGATACACTTTATGCGGGAGGCTAATTTAACGAATTTACAACACCATAAAATTGCCAGCAGCACGTGGAAAGGAATGAGGAAGTACAGCACTCAGTGTCAATCGTGGATGAGGAAGCAACAGCCCCCCCTGTGGCCGGAATCAAGCATACCCTCATGAAACTGAAAATGTTAAAATTGCCTCTGTGTGTGTCTATACTGTATGTTGTTTGTCTGATGGCATTGAATGTTTGCCATATATATGTTCATTGTAATATGCCCTAAGTCCCCTTCAGGGTGAAAAGGGCGGAATATAAATACTGTAAATAAATAAATAAAATCATAAAAATAAAGTGGTGACCATAGTAAAACATGGTTTAGACACCAGGGTAAGAGTCATAAAAACGAACTGGGTAGAGTGCACCGAATGAGTTTTGTAAACAGAAGAGAAAAGGTAATTGGCTAAAGTGCAAACTTAATGAGAGAGCAATTTGGGATGGGGTGGACCAAACTGTATCAAACTGATAGAGCATGGTAAAGTGCAACAAATATGAGATGGTCACCAGTACAGAATCTATCATGGGGATGAGAAATTCATTCTCCAAAAGCCTGTTGGAATAGCCAACATATTAAAGATAAAGGTTTTCCCCTGGTGTTAAGTCTAATCGTGTCCAACTCTGGAGGTTGGTGCACATCTCCATTTCTAAGCCAAAGAGCCAGCATTGTCTGTAGACACCTCCAAGGCCATGTGGTTGATATGATTACATGGAGCGTCGTTACCTTCCTGCCGCAGCGATCCCTATTGATCTACTCACATTTGCATGTTTTTGAACTGCTAGGTTGGCAGAAGCTGGGGCTAACAGTTGGAGCTCACTCTGCTCCCAGTATTCGAACCACTGACCTTTTGGTCAGCAAGTTCAGCAGCTCAGTGGTTTAACCTGCTGCAACACCAAGGGCTCAATTTCCACATTACCTTTGTATTATTAAAATATAGCTAAAAATTCAGCAAAAATGCCCCTCAACCAAGTTATGGAGTAATGAGTTTTCTGCAAATATGAAAATAATGATGTTACAAGTTATTCTATTGTTTTGAAGCAGATAACAGTACAGTCATATTTCAGTTAACAAAATATCTGAGAAAGAAGCTTCTTAGTCATTTTGAGTCTCCTTGTGAAGAGAAAAAGCGGGATATAAATAAACCTAATAATTTTTTGTGTGTGTGTCAGGAGCGACTTGAGAAACTTGAAGTAGCTTCTGGTGTGAGTATTGGCTGTCTGCAAGAACGTTGCCCAGGGGATGCCTGAATGTTTTGATGTTTTTGCCATCCTTGTGGGAGGCTTCTCTCATGTCCCCGCATGGAGCTGGAGCTGATAGAGGGAGCTCATCCGCACTCTCCCCAGATTGGATTCGAACCTGGAAGCCTTCAGGTCAGCAACCCAACCTTCAAGTCACAAGGCTTTAGTCCACTACGCCATCGGGGGCTCCATAACATTAAGAATAGTAATAATAATAGTAATAATAATAATAATAATAATAATAATAATAATAATAATAATAATTTTACAGTCTTTTAATGTCTGCCCTGCCTCCCTTTTCTTGAACTTTGTCTACCTAGCCATTTAAAAAAAAAAAAAGCAACAAGAGCATTGTGAGGATGGTGAAATGAAGGAGGACTAGAGACAGCATAGATTTACAGCTTTCACCACCAAAAGGGTTAGAACAGTTGAAGCTAGTGAAAGAAAGTGTAATCCCTAAATCCAGTTTTGGAAGAAGTCTTGGCTTCTAGGCAATTCCATTTTTTAAATAAATCATACAAAGCTCACTTGACCTCGTTGTTCCATTCCACCTGTACATAGCTTTAGGTTGGAATAAAATGTTTGCAAAAACATGTTCAAGCTGTTACTCTTTTTTGTGTGTGTTGTAGGAACCTATCTCTATTATTTCCATGTTATTTCTGCCTCTGACACCAAAGTGCCTGTTCAAGAAGCAGTGCCTAAGAATGCATCTATTTCATTCAATGATGTATACTTGCATTGTCCCCTCAATATCCTATGAAGATTATATGTTATGAGTGACAAAAAAACTTGTTCCATGATACTTTCAAGTTCTGCTGGAGTTTCACCTGCAGTCATTCACATGTGCATGAAAATGCATTTGCAAAAGATTGGAACTGAAAAATGTGGACTGCAAGAAAGAAAAGGTTTTGCTGAAAGTGGAAGATTGAAAACTTGTACCTACTGAGGAAAGATACAAAGATATACTGATATACAACAGAACACCAGAATTGTTATGCATCCATTGGTATGTATTTCATTCTTTTAAAAAAAGAAAAGATGAAAAAGTACCTGTACAAAACCACACACCATAAAGTCATCAAATAGTGGCAAACTGGGACGGTCTTCTCGAAAAACGATGATTCTGTAGATGCTGACAACCTCATGAACTGACTGAGACACATCTGTTACCAGAATATTTACTCTGTTTATTCCAAGTCCAAGTGGATAATTTGCAGCACTGTTAGAAATTGGGAGGAGTGGAGGTGACAAGAAAAACAAAATATAAGTGAAAATATACCTAACACATATATATTGTATGTATACATTCCAGTGCATTTTAAAGGTATCACAGAACATAAAATCTCTGGTTTCAAAATCTTTCACATTTTCTTTTTTCTTTTTTCTTTTTTTTCGTGTCAGGAGCAACCGGAGTTGCTTCTGGAGTGAGAGAATTGGCCGTCTGGAAGGACGTTGCCCAGGGGACGCCCGGATGTTTTGATGTTTTTACCATCCTTGTGGGAGGCTTCTCTCATGTCCCCCACATTTTCTTTATAAATAGTCATATATGACACATGCATGAAGTCTAGGCATCTTTCCTTCTGCCCCTTTGTTCTTATTAATATTTTCAGTGGTTCTATAGTTCCATTGGTCAGTCTGTGAGAACAGCATCTCAGGCATAATATAAGAAGGATTAATTGCTTTCAAGATCCTTGATACTAGAGATGGTCCGTGCAATCATATTGTCTATTTCTATGTATGTATGCTTGTGAAAGCTGGACAATGAAGAAAATAGTGAAGAAAATCAATTTATTTGAAATGTGCTAGAGAAGAATTCTACATATATAGTGGACTGTTAAAAAACCCCAAATAAATGGGTTCAAGAGCAAATCAAGCCTGAACTGTATCTAGAAGCTGAGATTCCTAAACTGAGATGTATTTTGAACATGAGACGGCATGACCCACTAGAAAATAAAATAATGCTTGGTAAGGTAGAAGACAGCAGAAAAAGAAATGAGACCACAGGTGGATAGACTCAGATCAAGGAAGCCACAGTCCTGAGACTGGAAGACCAGAGCAGGGCTATTGATGATGGTGGTGATGATGATATTATTATTATTATTATTATTATTATTATTAATATTATTATTATTATTATTATTATTATTATTATTTTATTATGACACAGCAAACAAGATAGATATGCTGGATTTCGTATCAAAAAATCACAAGTCGAACACTTCCCAAGTGTCTAGGACTGTGTGATGTATTTTCGGATGATGTGTGCAGATCCCAGTAGGGTGGCCTTTTGCAGTTGGCAGATCGTGATTTGTCAATGTCTATTGTTTCCAAATGCCAGCTTAGATCTTTTGGCATGGCACCCAATGTGCTGATCACCACCGGAACCACCTGCACTGGTTTCTGCCAGAGTCTTTGAAGTTCAATCTTGAGGTCCTAATTGCAACTTGAGTTTTTCCTGTTGTTTTTTGTCAATGCGACTGTCACCTGGGATGGCAACATCAATGATCCAAACCTTTTTCTTTTCCACAACTGTGATGTCTGGTGTGTTGTGTTCCAGAACTTTGTCTGTCTGGATTTGGAAGTCCCACAATATCTTTGCGTGCTCATTTTCCAATACTTTTGCAGGTTTGTGATCCCACCAGTTCTTTTCTGCTGGGAGGTGGTACTTGAGGCATAAGTCGTTATTATTATTATTATTATTATTATTATTATTATTATTATTATTATTATTATTAATCTTTTTATCTCCACAAGAATAGGGTGACATGGAGATCTCTCACTCACTTCATAAGTCCAAGTCAACTTGATGATAGTTAACAACAACAAATTTGGAATTCTCAACCAGGTAGCTCTAGTAGCTCATCAAACTACAAATTCCAGGGTTCCATAGGAAGTTGACAAGGCAGTTAAAGTATATTCATAATGCTATAATTGTGTAGTGTGTCAAAGTAACAAGAAGTGTTTGGATGTCTTGATCCAGACACTTAAGCCATTGAAAGAAGTCCTGTATAGGATAAAAGAAAGCCTCTTATGCAGGCATGGGCAAACTTTTTAGCATGGCGGTCACACTGTGGACTGGGCTGGGCTGGGCCAAAGGGAGGAAGGCCAAGTTGGCCAGTGGGGGAGCCTGGGGGTGTCTGGTGGGTGAATTTGACACACAGCTGCTCTGGCCCTCCTGGGGATGCCACACCCCCAGGTTGAGAGGCATGAGGAAGCAGAGAAGGGCCGGAGGAAAGAGCCCAAGGGGCCGCATCTGGCTGTTGTGACGCAGCCACAGGATAGCCAGAGTGAGGATGAAGAAGGGGATTCTGGGTTTCAGATACAAGAGCCAGTTGAGCCAGAAGATGGGCTGCAGGAAATACAGGCTGATTCAGAGGCTCGATAATTGCAGTTTGAGCACAATGAACTGTTGACCCCAGAAGCCATAGATAACAGCCAGGATGACATTCCCATGGGAATTAATGAGCAAGAGAGCTCTCAAGTCCCGGTTCAGGTGCAAGATAACAATAACGAAGACCTTGAATTATCTAGGGCTGACCATTTGTTATGGAGAGGTTTTCAGGTCCGTAGGAGTGAGAGGCTAGCGGGAAAGAAAGAGGCCACTTATGGGAAAAGAAATGCCTTTCTCGGGTGCTTTTAAAAGTGTGTGTTTGCAGATAGCTCGTTGTCAAAGCAAATCCTCGCTTCATCTGTGTGGATGTTCTTGTTTCATGCTCAAGAGAAGTTTTCCTGGATCTTTGTACATATGGACCTTGTTTTTGGGATCTACTGTTTATTGCCTTGCCTTATGGATTCTTAGATTACTATGGTTTATGGACTAATGGATTTTCATGGCTTATGAACTATTTGGATTCCTATTGACTCTTTTATTGCAACTTTGAGAACCCTTTCAACTGCCTGCTTTGATTTATATATTTGCTTTTGCTCAATAAAACTTCAAAGGACTTTCTTCTGTGTCTGACTGGGTGTCTATAGCAAGGTGAACTATTCTGAGGTGTGACACTGGCCCACGTGTCTGGATTTGCCCATACCTGCTCAAATGGGTGAGAAAATTCTCAAACATTTGAAAAACAGATTTTCCCATTAACAAAATGTCTAATGGAAACTTTTGAGGGAACAATGAAAATTTTCAACCTGTCCCCAAAGAAGGAGGAGTGTGGGAATGCACGGGAGTACACACAAATGACTTTAGGTGTTGCCTACTTATTTGTCACAACTGTGGGCCCTTCTACACTATACTAAAATCCAGAAGGAAGTGGGTTAAAATAGCCCACATCCTCCTGGATTTGAGTCCCCACTCCCCCACCCCCCATAACCCAAGGCTTCCTCTTGGCAGGTAGCTAGAGCAACAGCTTGAACATGTTTTAGCAAACATTTTATTCCAATGTAAAGATATGCACAGTTAGAATGGAACAATGCAGTCCAGGAAGTCAATTCCCACAGGCCCAGTACCTCAACAAACTCGGGCCAGGATCTGTTGAGGTGTTTAATTAATCCGAAATAAACTAGGAAAACCCAGTTTACTTTAGATTAATCCGGGTTTACCTGTTGAGTTTGTCTTCTACTCCTTCTTGCCTATGGTATCTCTACTGCACCCTCCTCATTCAGATGCTTGTGATGTTTCTGACATAATATATACCTTAGGATACCTTTTTCTATTTCTATTCCTTGCATGGAACTGCCAATCAAATTCCCTAAGGCTAGTGCTACTGGCAACACATACACTCACCAAGCTGCCAAAATTCAACAGCAAAAACACACCACTGATTTTCAGCAACAAAAATGCAAAAAGCCACTGGAGCAAAAAATGCTTGTTTGGAAGGAATTTTCGTAATTTGCCATGGTAATATGAAATCAAGATGGTTTAGTGGTTTGAATGCTGGGTGAGGACTCTGGAAGACTCATCCCAGTGGGTGATCTTGGCAGGTCATGCTCTTTCAGCCTCAGAGGAAGGGAATTACAAACTCCCCCTGAATAAACGTTGCCATAAAAAAACAATCTGATAACTCACTTTGGGATTGTGAAAGTCAGAAAGATACTGAAGGCACATCACTAAAATCACCAAAACAACATCATGGGAATTCAGCAGTGCTTTGCCACTGAATTTGGGAGATATATTTTGTGGCAAATGAGATCCTAGTCATTTATGAGTCACATCTAAAGTTGGTAATACACACACTGGTAACTTCAAGGTTGGACTTCTGCAATGCACTTTACACTGGGAATGTACTTGGTACATTCTGTACCAAGCGCAGAAACTTCAATTAGTTCAAAACACAGCAGCTAGACTCGTTACGGGAACATCTAAGAGTGAGCATATTATGCCTATACTATAGGAGCCCCCAGTAGTGCAATGGGTTAAAAATTTGTGCTGGCAGGACTGCTGATCAACAGGTTGGTGGTTTGAATCCGGGAAGAGAGGGTGAGCTCCCTCTGTCAGCTCCAGCTCCATGCGGGTACATGAGAGAAGCCTCCCACAGGGATGGTAAAACATCAAACATCTGGGCGTCCCCTCGGCAACGTCCTTGCAGATGGTCAATTCTCTCACACCAGAAGTGACTTGCATTTTCTCAAGTTGCTCCTGACATGAAAAAAAAAACCCTATACTACAGTCACTCCACTACCTGACAATTAGTTTCCAGGCAAATTACAAAGTGTTGGTTTCAACCTTTAAAGCCCTACATCGTTTGGGTCCAGATTACATAAAAGATTGCCTTCTCCCACAGAATCCACCTTACATACTTCGGTCCTCTGAAGGACATCTACTTCAGCCAGACAGTGTTTTCAGTGTAACTCCAACCAATTTTCTTTTTAGTTTTGGATAGCTATCTGTGCCCTTGTTCAAAAGATTTCAGTTCACTTTCTGTCTCTGTGACAATTGGATTTTGAAATGTTTGAGCTGTTGTAGAAACAAGGATTGGTGATAAAGCTTCAGTGGAGAAACCTTTTCCTCATGAGAACGTCACAGGAGTGAATGTACCCTCCCCTAGGGACAGATTTCCCTTGGTTGTAGCTCAGCCATCATGGCCTGTATTCCATCAAGAGATGGAGTTGGAAACAGATGATGCTGTAGATTTTGCAGACATTTCTGCCCCGGACAGGAGCCCCTTAGCTTTGCAGCTGCCTGATATGGTTGTTTCAGAAGAACCACTAATTAGTGAACATTCCGATGTTTCCTCATTGTTACCTACACCAGATGGTGTTGACCTGGGTGAGGATGAAGCTTTTTAATCGGAAGAAATTTTTTACAAAAGATAGGAGCAGGAGAGAGGGAGTGAACGGAGTCGAAGGTTAGCTCTCAAATTGGATAATGGCTAACTTTCCCATGAGAAGTTTTGTGGGTCCTATACTCCTTAATTTTGCAGACTTGGGATTCTTTAAAAGTGCTCCTCACTGTATTCTCATTGCGGTGTCAACTTTGCCTTTCCTCGGAAGAGGTTCCAGCTCTTTGTCTTGTCTCCTGTCCCGTGCCGGGTTTCCAGTTCCAGGCAAGCCGCGCTGTGCCACAACTCCCAAGTAGACCTCTCCTGATACCAAGTTTCCTGTTCCTGAATCGAGATTGACTTTGCCTTGTTTGCCTTGCTTTCTCGCTCCTGCTACGAGACTTTTCAAGGGGATTTGGGGTTTGCTGATTGCAGTGTTGTGTTCCTGATTTTGTTTCATGGACTAACTTTGATTTCTTGGGGGAACTATCGAGTTTCCAATTGTGGATTACAATTTGGACATTGCTGAACCCATTCTGAACTACAATTGACTATATATAAAGAATTATTTCTTACTCTGACTTTCTGCCTTAATTCCGCATAGATATATACTCTGCTTCAATAAACGGCTTGTGTGTTATATTGGCTCCTGTCTGGTTTTCGAGTGCTCGCGCTGCCTTGGGGTGCAACATCCTTTCACTTCCTGTTGTCCCACCGCTGTTTGTAACTAGGAACTTTATGACATTAGTGTGGCGAATCCATGGGATCCTAGTGGGGGGCATGGAAAATCCGTTGCTCCACGCCCCACATTGCCTGACTTACTGCTGATCCCATCCCACGCGGGGAAGTGTCCACTGCCTGGCTTCCCCCCATTGTTGTCACTTCTTCTCCCCTTTCACCACGAAGCCCTGCTGAAAGAAGATGTATGTTATGTAATGGGTTCTGTGGCAAAAGGGGAGAGGAACCAGCATATGACAGGAAAATTAGCCCATATGATGAGGTCACAAGAGTCATATGTAAGTCGGATGTCTGTAACTCAATTATTGCCTATATGTTATTGAATTTGTCTTTGTCTATCTTTAAGAAACAATTGAAATGGTTCGCTTCTCTACACTGAATAGTTTCTTTTCCCCATAATATAAACAACCCTTAATATGCTTTCATACTTTTAAATATTAAATTAGTGGCACTGTCAAATATATGTCATTAAAAGAAAACTATTTATAATTTAATATAAATTCTTTTTCACTTAAGATTAACTTAGTAAAGTGTTCACTGCTGGGAGGTTAAACCACACAGGAAAATAACACAGCAGCAGAAATCATAGGAAAGCTGACCCAATTTTAGTTGATAGAAGTATCACATGATCTGAAATTTAGATGACACACAATACTGTTAAATATAGGTTTCAGTCTTAGTCTGGGCAAGACAGCTGACAATATGATGGCATACGTTGCCACAAGATGTTGAAGTCAAATGAGATTATATATGTCAACTAGCCCTAGAAATTGGTTACTATCCAAGCATGAAGGACCACTGAGCCTTTCACTGGTAGTGATTGTTTTGCTTCAGAGGGAGAGTCAAATGAATAAGACTTGAAAGAATTGAAAAGTATCTCTCATACAAATCCATGAAGCATTTACTGACTTTTATTCTGGCATTCTGTATCTATTCTGATTAGTCCTGAAGAGCATTTCAGATCTCTGATGTAACAGAATATTGTAATTTCTGGTTCCAGAATAATTGTCACAATTCAATAACAACAAAAGTTAATAGATTAGGTATTGGTTACACTCTGAGATCATGTTTGGAGTGAAGACAGTGGGACCATCATGGCTCTGTGAATAGTAAGGACTGCATTAACTGAACATCATGAAGAATTGTTGTGCTCAGAGTATTTACTAAAATCTTTGCTTCCTGCAGTTTCTTAAAATGATTGATATTTTCTATTTCACCACAGACTAAATTAACCACACTTACTTTATCTATGCTAACAGCCATTCAATAGACTAGTAATATGTGCTTTTTAATTAACATTGTTGTAATGACATAAGTAGCACTACTTGTTTGATCATGATAAGTGCTGGAAAGTTATATCATAAAATAAATCTACCTGTTAGTTGTATACATTAAAACAGAATAGGCAACTAATGTTTGGATCCAGACTTACAACAGAGTTAAATTTATCAGTAGCTGCTGCATTTCCCACCCTTGGCTTATACTCGAGTCAATAAGTTTTCAGAGTTTTTTGTGGTAAAGTTAGATGCCTCGGCTTATATTCGGGTCAGCTTATACTCAAGCATACATGGTAACATAATGTGTGTTGTTTGGATTGATTAAGTTTCCTTGATTCTAGTTGGGACTAGGTAAAGGTAAAGGTTTCCTCTGACTTTAAGTCTAGTCATCTCCAACTTTGGTGTATCTCCATTTCTAAGCCGAAGAGCCGAAGAGCTGGCGTTGTCCATAGACACTTAGTCATGTGGCTGGCATGACTGCATGGAGCGTCGTTACCTTCCCACTGGAGCGCTACCTATTGATCTATCTTATTTGCATGTTTTCTAACTGTTAGGTTGGCAGAAACTGGGGGTAACAACAGGCGCTCACCCCACTCCCCAGATTCGAACCGCCGACCTTTCGGACAGCGGTTTAATCCACTGCACCACCGGAGGCTCCTCAGTTGGGACTAGAAACTTAATTTAGACTTTAGCTATTTTTATCCCATACTGTTAGAGTAATGATTCCCAACCTTTGGTCCTCCAAGTACTTTGGACTTCAGCTCCCACAATTCCTAATAGCTGGTAAGCTGGCTGGGATTTCTGGGAGTTAAAGTCCAAAACTACTGAAGGACCAAAGGTTAAAATAACAACAATATCTCAAGTACCTTGGTCCATTCTTCTCATCCAAGTGAACTTCACACTGACAATGAACTGGTTCTGCCTTAATCATGATTGTCACCACATCAAATGGGACTTCAGCATAGTATTCTTTGATCTTAGGATCAAACACAGGATTTAAGTCCAAATGTGGAGTAGTAAAAATCTGCTTGATATGAGGTAGGGTATCTTTATCTGTTAATAAAAATATTTCAAATAGTTAGATCAGAGCTTTCCATACATTTCACATTGGTGATACATTTTTCAGACATCCATCATTTTGCAACATGGTAATTCAGTTTTACTAGCAAACTGGAGCTCAAACCACCCCGTTTTGAGAGATACAGACACATATATACATTGTAATAACAAAAATTTTGGGGACTCAACATATCTCATGTTAATCTTCATTTATATTTTGAAAAAGATATAATTTGTTTCTTTCACATCGATTCAGAGGTGTCTCATTATGTTCATGTGATACACCTACACAATAATAATAATAATAATAATAATAATAATAATAATAATAATAATAATAATAATAATAATAATAACTTTATTTTATCTCACCCTATCTCCCTGAGGGGACAATGGAATGGACACACTAAGTTGTCATGACACAAAGCTTGGAAAGCTCTGAGTTAGATGTTGTGAATGGTTCCTCTACTTATTCTTAGCCATACTGAATTTATTATTACTTCTCTCAGACATTTATTGTTTTCTTGCCTATGCTATTTTTTCTAGGTTTGAATACACCAATCAGCACCAGATGACATATGTGGTTCCGCATCCCACCCTCCACACACACACCACACACTCACACTTCCAACATTGAGTGTAATAAGGTTTTAGTCAGAACAACAAAAACAAATGTGTTGAATAATTAGTATGGATTAAAATGAAATATATAGCTCTCCATTGATAAAGTGAAAGTTATGTGAAGTTTCTAAAAACTTACAATAGTGATACAGTTGTATGTAATGTCAGTTACCCTATTACAAGATTATTGAATCATACCTGTTCTCTTTGAGATCTACAAATCTATTGCTCACATATTTGTTTTACATAAACTGCAATTTACAATAATGGAACAGGCAGAAGTGACATCATTTCAGAAAGGCAGAGATATAAATATTGGATGGATATTTGTTGAATTAGTGCCATCTACTACCTCAATCCTAGACTTTGCATGTATATATACATGACTTACCATGACTGCAATGTATTTCTTTAGCCAAATTGAAAAAGTGCAAACCTAGAAAACAAAAGAACACAATGTAGAATTGCTCATATAACATTCATTGCATTGGAAATAATAGAATTGTAACAGCAGATAAAAAACAATAACAGTTCATGTGACAAAGTGACCACACTCCTGGAAAACTAGTGATGTGAAACATCTCCAAATAGCAGACTCATTCATATGTATCAGCGTGAGAAATTTCCCACACAATTTTGACTCACAACTTTTGATGGTTTACAGTGGTGTGGTGAAAAATCAGGATTCTCTCTCATGATGAGCAGCTCTGTCATATGGATTAGATTTATGCCTTGGTTTACAGATTATAAATTGGTGCCCTTTTTTCAAGCAGACATTTTTCCGAAAATAATAGTGAAAAATGTGAAGTCATCTTACCTTCATGCTTTTCACTGACTGGAGAATAAACTTCTGTTTTAATGCTATCTTTTTCTGAATAAGACGATCTACAAATGAAAAAAAAATAGACAGACAAAACAATTTGCAGAGGATATTGTTTCTTATGTATGTCACATAGAGATGTAGGTTTTCTTACACATTTTAAAATGTATTCCTCCTGTTAATAAAAATAGAAAAGCTCCTACATCTTTTCTATAGCTATACAGAAATGTAGCTTGTATGACAAACTACACCAGTTGAAATTTCAGGTAGAGGTTCAGGTAGTGTTCTCTCTTTTGTTATATCTACTGACGATCAGATTAGTGGAAGAGAAACTATGGGTAAATCAGAGTGGTTAATAGTACAGCACTAAGCATGTCTGTTCAAAAGATAATCCTACTAAATGTAGTGGAATGTCTTCCTAGATGTCTATGTGTATGTAGGACTGTAGCCTAAAGGCTAAATTCAATTGCTAGTCCCAACCAGAGTGGATCAGCTAAATTAATGAGAACTTGGTAAAGCTAATTTACATAAATTCGATGGGTGTCATCTGGTGGGAACTGACAATCTGAAGCATTTTGATTTTGGAGGCCTAATTTCATCTAAAGCTTGGCTGTGTTCTTGCCAGCAGGATGGAACATAAATAGGATGCAAAGAGCCAAATATGGGCTCTTTCCACTCCACAATGTTTGCTTTGCTCTTTGTTTCATTTTGTTTGGTTTTGCTTTCTCTTGTATCCCCTCCATTGCAAGCAAAGTATATATTTTTCTTTTTTGTAGTTTGTCAATAGCATTGGGAGGCTCATTTAGCAATGGTTCTCTAATGGTGGCGTTCACTGTATGAGCTATCAATTTCCAAGTCATCATCTTCTTAATTCTTACCTAAGTCTTGACCATCTGGCTTTTATCCAAGATGCATTACCAAAATTCTTGTTCAGCCTATGGAAAAATTGTAAAATTCTTTACTGTGATCATTTGACAGTAAAAGAACAAAACAGGAGCATTTATATGTAGACCTGTCCAACTGTAATAAATATTTGTCTGATGTCAATTTCGATATTCAGTTAGTCAGGATCACTCATAAGCTTGTTATCAAATGTGCACACATAAAGAAGTCACCAAAAAATTTAACTAAAGCAACAAGTATTCTATGTGCCAACTATTGATGGCTAAAGAATTAAAGATGCATGTAGATACATCAGAAGAGTGGCAGAATATGTGCAAATATGTTATTGCTAATCTTCTGATGTAGTAGTTCCTTAGCCATGAATAGCTGACACAAAGTGGTGGAAGTGTGGTGGAAGTTCCTTCCTTGAAAACTTTTGAATAGATGCTGGATGGCCATCTGTCATGGCTACTTTGATTGTACTTTTCCTCCATGGCAGGGGGTTAGACTAGTAGGCCCATGTGGTCTCTTCCAACTCTATAATTCTATTATTCTAAAGACATATACATTGATTTTTGCAACCATGAGCCCTAATAGTCATAAGGGATCCTGATCCTGCAGTGAAATCAACATATATTAATTAAAAAGTTGCATCTCAAATATGGTTGGTTCATTGTTTATCTGAATTGATTTGATACATGTCTGCTTACAGAAACAAAGTAAAGACTTTCTATATATACAGTGTTCCCTCACTACTTCGCGGTTCACTTTTTTGCGCATTTGCTGTTTTGCGGTTTTTCAATAAGCTCTAAAAAACTACTATAAATCATAAAAATTACAATTTACAGCCTAAGGAAGGGAGGAAGGAGAAGCCAAAGGGAGAGAAAAGGAGCCCAAGCGGCAACAGGAGGAGAAGGAGGCGATTTATCAACACACGATTGGTTGATAAAGACTTAAAATAGTGTATAACTACTAAATTAATGTATAAATATTAAACTTAATATACTGTTCCTACTTCGCAGATTTTCACTTATTGCGGGTGGTCCTGGAACCTAACACCCGCGATAAGTGAGGGAACACTATATTTCAGATTTTAATATTAATGTCAAAAATACACAGTATGTTTTTACATAGGATTTGTGCTACATTAAAACAGTGAAGACAAATATCACTTAAGTAAAATAAACATTAACTATTAAATAACCCAAAAAATAAAATAAGATGTAAACACTAAACTAATCTGGGAATATGCTATTGCAACACATCCAATGAAGTGGTTTAAAACCAGTATTAAAAGATTAGGACTAAGTATGTTCCTGTCTACTTGGAATACATAAAGCTGAATCGATTTGATACATGTCTACTACCAGAAACAAAGAAGTCAGGCACAATTTGCTTTTATTATTTTTTATTATTATTATTATTTATCAAAGCAATCTTATTCATTGGAGAAAATATAGTCTGACCCTATTCTTTGAAAGCTTCAAAAATATTCTAAAAACACCATTAGATTGGTTTCAAGGTTTTTCTGATCAGCAAATAACACATGGAGCAATGGGGGAAATTTAAACAATCATAGCTCAGGTGCAGGTAAATGTTCTTGTACGGTCCCAAATTTCTTGATTCTGACCTGCTGCTCAGTATTTTTTTGAAAAACATTCTCTTTTCCCCATTTTTCTGCTAATGCAATTTAATCCCTTGCTTTTATATAGCATACTGTACATAACAGCTGGGAAAGCTGGTAAAATTAGAGTTCAGAATGGCATATTTGTTACAGACTGAGCCACATACAATATTTGACAGAATACAGTAATGTACCTTATGGCAGATGATAAGGCCAGACTATCGCTGTAATGGAAACTCAGCTGCGGCCTTCACTTCTGAACGCCTGTTGATATAAAACTGATGGTGCTAAAAACGTATCTTTGTAGGAAGCCCTTCAACTCATCACATACCAGTTAAATCAAGCTTGTAACCTGTTCGAACTGTCAACCCACAAATATTAGCAAATTGTCAACCTACCTTCCTAGTTGATTCGTGTGTGCTACTCTGTTAATGACTTGCAACTGTTCAAGTAAATTTGAGAGCAGCCAGTGAACAGTCAGGACTGAGTCAAGGTTTTCTCCTACATTCGCCATCCGATAAAGCTCATGCAGCAAAAAATGGCTCTTGGGAGCAGTAGAGGGGAAAAGCTGAAAGAAAAGTAAATGTGGATCACATTAGTAAAGTCATGTAGAGGACAGTGATACGAGTTTCTATCTCTTCCCGAAAAAACCCCCAGTGTTATTTCTCATTAACAAAAGCACATGTTAACTTACCACTTCAAATTGTCCTAGATTTTGAAACTCTTGTGCAAAATTGATCAATGGATTTAATTCTTCTAAAGTTAAGCAATGGCCCAGTTCCTTCTGATGAAGTTTATTCTGCAAAGAAGATGCGAGAAGAAAAGCATGTGGTCTGTTAGGAGATTTTCCTATTTTTTGTAAGAGAAAAACATTGACTTAGGAAAGTTACTATGTGGAGGACAAGTCTTAGAATCCATCAGCTGCTTAGAAGATTCTTAGAGTTGTAATCACTGTCCCAAACTCTAGGAAGATGCAGCTCATTTGGAGTATATGAAATGTTATCAGTTATACAGTGTAGTTATACTACACCGAGTCCCCGGTTGTACTGTGGATTAAACTGCTGAGCTGCTGAACTTACTGATTGGCAGTTTGAATCTGGAGAGAGGGGTGAGCTCCCACTGTTAGCCCCAGCTTCTGCCAACCTACCAGTTTGAAAACATACAAATGTGAGTAGATCAATACGGACCATGCTGTCATGCCAGCCACATGACCTTGGAGACGTCTACAGACAACGGCGGCTCTTTGGCTAAGAAATGGAGAGGAGCATCAACCCCCAAAGTTGAACACGACTAGATTTAATGTCAGAGGAAAACCTTTACCTTTAACTATACTACCAAAATAACAAACCAGTCATGGATGGAAGAATTCGTTATCGAGGAAAGGTGCTTGAGGGACGAGGGAGGAAGGATATGATCTCATGGTCTTGTAAACACAGTTATATGATGGTGAAGAATTTTAAATCTTCAAGGGCTAAAAATTATGGGCAAGAAGAATTTCATGGGAGGAAACCCACATAAAATATCAAAACATATCTGAATTTTGCTTCCAGGTAAACAAATTACAGCATTTAATGCCACTTTACCAGCATGTGTGACATTCTAATTAGGCATATAAAAATTCAAGTCAGCATTAGGGCAGAATTCAGCTATGGGCTTTTAGTGGTTGTTTTGAAGTTGTAATTTTTTTAAAAAAAATCCAACTGAATAAAACTAGCAGGGGAAACATGACATCGTAGACTGTAGTATGTTATTATAATATAATATTGAAACTACTGATCCAGGAATTTGTGCGAAGAAGATTAATTGAAGAGGGAAATCATAATTATCACTCTCCTGTTATGTTCATCCCTGTAATCACATATTTAACCGTACACACATGGTTTGACATTTCCCAATTTCCAGAATGCTCAGTTTGCAAGGGTTTTTGTTGTTTTTTTAGCCTTCTCTGCCAAAGGGTGCTGGTGCTTCAAACTATAACACCCATGATTCCATAACATTGAGTCATGGCATTTAGGGTGGTGCCAATCTGTATTAATTTCATAGTGCAGATGCATCCTTGGGCTCTCTGTTTCCATTGAGTCATTGCCGTCATCATCTTTATCACTTCTGTGTGTGCATGAGAGAGAGAAAGAGTAATAGAGAAAGGTGACGACAATGACAACAACAACAATGACTCCATAGGAACACACCGTCCTAGTTGGACAGATAAATGTTTACCATTTGATGTCCATAAACACTTACCACTTTGCAACCATGTTTTATTTATTTATTTATTTATTTACAACCATGTTTTGTAGGTGTTGGCATCAATAAATATATATTTTTGGAAATATGGTCATTCTATATATATCCCTAGCTTTCATTTATATCATATTACCTTGCCCCCTTTTCTGATAGTGATAGTCTGTTTTTCTTTCCTCCTTTCAATACATTTTTGTCATCCTTTTCTGTTGCTTTTCTTTGTAATCATACTTGTAAATTCAATAACTAATTTAATATACACTCACACTCAGAATTTGAATCTAGCTGTTTGCAAAGGGCACTTGCATTTGCCCGAGAAATCCATAGTTTATTTTATTTATTTACAGTATTTATATTCCGCCCTTCTCACCCCAAAGGGGACTCAGGGTGGATCACATTGCACATTTAAGGCAAACATTCAATGCCATAACATAGAACAGAGACAGAGACAGACGCAGGCACGGGCGGGCCTCGAACTCATTACCTCTTGGTCAGAGTGATTTGTTGCAGCTGGCTGCCAGCCAGCCTGTGCCACAGCCCGGCCTAGTTCCCAGTACTATCATGGATCAGAGCTTTCTGAACTACTTTTGATATCCATACATACCTTAATCCCTGCTGTTCGGTACACATTTTGTAAAGCCTTGAAGAAAGCAGTTGAAGATGACTGGTTGGATATGATAATTCCAAAAGTGTCTCTGAGAATACTTTCTTTAACAGTTTGGTCCTGAAAAGTTGGATCTTCATCAATTGGAACGTCAAAGTGCTCATGTACCTGGAAAATTTATAAATATAAGTAGTATTCAAATATAAATATTTAACCATGGGTCGTAGTATCTCATAAAGGATTGTTAATATAAAATCTCAAGGAGTCCAGAGAAGAATCTTTCAGAAGTCAAAGTATGAATGAGTACTCCAAGGCAATGAGTTGAAGAGTTTTTCTTTTCTATGCATCCACCACACTTTACTTGTAAGAGGCAGAAGAAAAGCTCCCAATAAAATTGAACAAAAAGATGCTCTGTAAAAAAATCAACTTTAAAAATGATCTGAATAGTACAATAAACTCCTTAAAGATCTTCTTTTGCCTGGTTGTGGAAAGATGGAAAGAAGAGGGCAATTCTAGCCACTTTAGGAAGTAAGTTTTGGTGTCTTGGAGCAGCTATCAAGAAGGACTTGCCTTGTGTCCCTTACAGTCATATCTATAAAGGTGATGGGACTGAGAGAAGAGTTTCTCCTGAGGATCTCAGGGCCTGGACAAACTCGTGAAGGGAGATGTAACACTATGTAAAATTTTCTGTTCCTGGTTTGAAAGTGTTATTTCCTGTTTAATTGTGTGGTACTTTATTTTAAAGTAGTTGTAATACTCCAGAAACTTCATTTTTGTGGCTGCCGAGACTCTATGAGATATTCACTGAAAAACTATAGCAAAATGTGCTGCAGGATGTTCTACCAAAACAAAGTTTTTGCAATTTAATAAACATTTTACATGTTTTTATGACAGAACTGATTAGGAAATGGCATTTATAACACAGGAACAAAAATTGTGTTACATACGTGTAATATTTCAAAGTGTCCGACCCGAACTCTAAAAGGACTTTTTTGGTTGTGGCCACTATTTTGAATTGTGCCCAGAAACACCATTTATGTTTTACCTGGCACAATGGAGATGACAAAAACACCTGAAGATATTTTGCCTCGACTTTGGCTGAGTGACAGTCAGAACTTCAATTAAGTTCAATACCTATCATCTGATACTAGTAGAAACTCCTACTCTGTTGTTAGAAACAGAGTTGCTGGACACAAGCTGAGTAGGTGGTGTCTATACTCCAAGGAACACAAGCTGAGTAGGTGGTGTCTGACTCCAAGGAAGCCCCTCGGGTGCTGAACCAGTGCCTGGCTGCTGTGGCGGACTGGATGAGGAGGAACAAGCTGAGGATCAATCCTGACAAGACAGAGGCCCTCCTGGTCAATCGTGCGTCGGATTGGGGTATTGGGTGGCAACCTGTGCTGGACGGGGTTGCACTCCCCCTGAAATCACAGGTCCGCAGTTTGGGGGTCCTCCTGGATTCAGCGTTGACGCTTGAGGCTCAGGTGTCGGCGGTGGCCGGGAGGGCTTTCGCACAACTCAAACTTGTGCGCCAACTGCGACCATACCTCGTGAAGTCTGATTTGACCACGGTGGTCCATGCCCTAGTTACCTCCAGACTGGACTACTGTAATGCACTCTACGTGGGGCTTCCCTTGAAGACGGCCCGGAAATTACAACTGGTCCAACGCTCGGCAGCCAGATTAATAACGGGGGCAAATTACAGGGAGAGATCCACTCCCTTGTTTAAGGAGCTCCACTGGCTGCCGTTCATCTTCCGGTCCCAATTCAAGGTGCAGACCATCATCTATAAAGCCCTGAACGGTTTGGGACCCACCTACCTCCGTGATCGTATCTCCTTCCATAAACCTGCCCGTTCCTTGCGATCATCCGGAGAGGCCCTGTTATCACCATTGCCTATATCCCAGGCTCGCCTTGTAAGTACAAGGGAGAGGGCCTTCTCTGCTGTGGCCCCCCGATTGTGGAACTCACTTCCCACTGAAATAAGGCAAGCTCCCACTCTGTTAGCTTTTAGGAGAGAATTAAAAACATGGCTCTTCCATTGTGCTTTCGGTGAGTAATGTCTGTCATATATCTCTGTATTACTCCCCTCCGAACTTCTATCCTCTAGATTACCCCTTCCAAATGTCCCTGCCCATAGTGGAGTACTCCTCTGTCCCTCTCACTCCGGGTTTTATCTTTGTGTTCAAGCGGCCTGCCCTTGATTTATTGTTTTGTTTTTTTTTCTTTTTTGATTTCTTGATGTTCTGTTTATTATTATTTATTGTATTTTAAATGGTGTTATGATATGTTGTTCTTATATTTTATTATGTTGTATTGCTCTGGGCATGGCCCCATGTTAGCCGCCCCGAGTCCCCATTGGGGAGATGGTGGCGGGGTATAAATAAAGTTTTATTATTATTATTATTATTATTATACAAGGTGCCAGAGACTTGTAATTATTAACTTCACGAACTTTCTTTGATACAAGCAATGCACCTTTTTGTTGTAAGGTGGGTTCTTCCCTATCTGGTAATTCAGTAAAGAATCCCCTCTCATGCAATTATACAGGTTACATCTCCTAATGAGTTGCTTGTGCATCATTGATATTTGCTTACCTCAAGAACAACCGGATGCATAGAAGAGCTGAACCCAATATCAAAGGTTAGCATCTGAAAGCATGAACTGCATCTAAAATAAAATGACCAAAACTAAAATGTAGCTGTTTCACATTCATACACTCATTTTTTAAAATGCATCATTTCAAGTTGGAGAGGGAGGTGCAGAAAGAATTTCCACCATTGGCATTGCTTCACTGCCCTACATCATCTTGGATGATGAAGCAGAGGAACTTCAGTTATTCTCCCCTCCATAGGACAAAAGTGGTGAAGAGATTATAAATGCTCTATTTTTACTCTGAGTGTGAAATCCTTGGTATTATCAGTAGTTTCACAAATCCATGGGAAATTTGGATATGTATTCCTCATGGATCTGGGGATCATACTGCATCCCAAAGTAAATTAAGCTACCGTATATACTCGAGTATAAAGGTAAAGGTTTCCCCTGACATTAAGTCCAGTCGTGTCGGACTCTGGGGGTTGGCGCTCGTCTCCATTTCTAAACCGAAGAGCTGGCGTTGTCCATAGACACCTCCAAGGTCATGTGGCCAGCATGACTGCATGGAACGTCGTGTTAATGTGGGATTTGTGTATTGGTAGTGTTTAAATGAAATTTGTGTCTGGCATGTATTGCATACAGGTTGCATCATCCAGAGTATGCTATAGTCTGTAAAGAGTTAATGACTGAGAAGATATGTTGACCTTGATGTGTGGCTGGAACCTGGGGAGTACAAGTGTGTTTGTACATTACTGATTGCGTCAGTTGAGATCTTGCTCTGTTCTGAGTTTGTGTCTACCTAGAATGAAAGCCAAGCCTGTGTTCGTCTGCAAGTCTGTTTGTCTTGTAAAGTAAAGCTTTGTATATATTTTTTAACATCGTCTCTGACGTCTCTTTGTTCTGCGCTCCATTGACAACATACAACTGCTGCTACGCTGCGAATTCTTCTGACACGTCGTTATCTTCCCACTGGGACGGTATCTATTGATATACTCACATTTGCGTGTTTTCGAACTGCTAGGTTGGCAGAAGCTGGAGCTTAACAGCGGGCGCTCACTCCGCTCCCCGGATTTCAACCTGGGACCTTTCGGTCTGCAAGTTCAGCAGCTCAGTGCTTTAACACGCTGAGTCACCGGAGGCTCCACTCGAGTATAAGCCAACCCAAAAATAAGCCAAGGCACCTAGTTTTACCATTGAAAACTGGTAAAACTTATTGACTCAAGTATAAGCCGAGGGTGGGAAATGCAGCAGCTACTGGTGATAACAAAACTAACCATATGACAACTGAACATAAGATATATAATATTCAGGCAAATGGGAAGTAATGGGGAAAAAATAGGAGCAGTTCTGAAAATAAATGATGTCTCATGCATCATCTGAATTTGTCAAACAAAAACTAACATGTTTAAGATCTTTCTCGCATTGCATAATAATAGCAGGTTCTGTCCTATGGAATCTTGAGATTTATAGTTTGTGGATATATTCTGTACTCGAAGGTTGTAGCCTGAAACCAAACTATAGATATTGAGATTCTGTTGGATGAAGCCATGTCAGTTAAGATGGGATATAACAGTAATGTGAAAGGTGCGTGCACCAGCAGTACTAGCTTCCTGTTCTCGCTGTGCGTGCACCTCTCACCTTTTTCGTGGCCTTGCCATCACCAAAGATTATTTTCACCAGCACCATAGTGCAGACATGGGCAAACTTGGGCCCTCCAGAGGTTTTGTACTTCAACTCCCACAACTCCCTCCAGGTTAGAGCAGGCATGGGCAAACACGAGCTCTCCAGGGGTTTTCGACTTCAACTCCCACAACTCTCATTCATGTATAAGCTGAGGGGGACTTTTTCAGCCTTAAAAATGATCTGAAAAACTCAGCTTATATTCAAGTATATACGGTATATACCGTATATACTCGAGTATAAGCCAACCCGAATATAAGCCGAGGCACCTAATTTTACCACAAAAAACTGGAATAACTTATTGACTCGAGTATAAGCCAAGGGTGGGAAATGCAGCAGTTACGGGTAAATTTCAAAATAAAAATAGATACCAATAAAATTTCATTAATCGAGGCATTTTCGGTGTTTGATGTTATTGTATGTATGCTTGTTTTGCATTTGTAAACCGCCCCGAGTCCATGTGGGGAGATGGAGGCGGGGTACAAGAATAAAATTATTGTTGTTGTTGTTATTATTATTATTATTATTATTATTATTATTATTATTATTATTATTGTTATTATTATCAGTGGGTTAAATGTTTTTGAATATTTATCATATTTCAAAGAAAAACAATAAACTAGCTCTATAAGTGGAAAAGTAGGGGCAACGAAAACAATATGGTATCAACAATAACCTAATAATAATAGTAATAATAATAATAATAATAAAAACTCCATTTGTATCCTACCCTATCTCCCTATAGGGACTCAGGCCGGCTTCCAACTTAGTAAAAGGCAAACATTCAATGCTTATATAAACAATGCAGAGCTAGATATAGATCTATAATTATAGATTCTAATTTCACATATGCATTTTCCCCTGAAATGTTTGCAAATCCCCTGTGTGTGTGTGTGTGTGTGCATTTCCCCTACAATATTTGCAAGCCAGATATATATATATATATATATATATATATATATATATATATATATATATGACATGCCTATATATATTTGTGTGTTCATTTCCCCCCCTGTATTATTTGCAAGCTCTATATATAGGTAGGTAAGAATATATTCATATCTATCCAGACATCTCTCTTTATATAGATATTTGCAGAGACTTGCAAACATATTAAGGTAAATTCATATATAAAAATAATATATATGTATGGCTACAGATACACAGGTACAGTAGAGTCTCACTTATCCAACATAAACGGGCCGGCAGAATGTTGGATAAGCGAATATGTTGGATAATAAGGAGGCATTAAGGAAAAGCCTATTAAACATCAAATTAGGTTATGATTTTACAAATTAAGGACCAAAACATCATGTTAGACAACAAATTTGGCAGAAAAAGTAGTTCATTACGCAGTAATGCTATGTAGTAATTACTGTATTTATGAATTTAGCACCAAAATATCATGATATATTGAAAACATTGACTACAAAAATGCGTTGGATAATCCAGAACGTTGGATAAGCGAGTGTTGGATAAGTGAGACTGTTATGGTTGAGCCTTATGGCTCTGATTCTGAGAGACGTGGTCGTAAGACTCCTCGGGAGTCAGACACTCTCGAGGAGCGAGAAAGGAAGCGGCTGCGGGACTTATTTGCTGAACCATCTGACGAGGACTCCTTTGAGGGTTTTACTGAGAGAATGGAGGAAGAGATGGTTAGCTCAGAGGAGGATGACATGGAATGGACTCGTGTGAGGGAGGATTTGGGTGCCACCGGCAATGACAGTATGGAAGGCGATTGGGGACCTTCAGGATTAGACCCGTGGACAAGCTGGAGGGATGGAACGGGATCCACAGCTGGGGATGCTGTTGGGCGTAGTCAAAGGTGTTTCAGCTCTGATGAGGAGGATGAGGATGAGGCACCTGGAATTAGGGTAACAGCTGATAGCGATGAGGAGTTGTAAACTGGCATAAAATGGGGTTTAGAATCTAGGGCTAATTGCGTTGGGCAAGGTAATCTGGACGAACGCTTGGGCTCTTGCTGGGAATTTCCTGAAGACGGGTGTGTTTCGTTTGCTGAATACCTTGGACCTCCGTCGTCTTCTTGACGGACGCCAATTGTTTACTCTGGATTGACTGACTAACTGACTGACTGACTGACTGACTACGACCTCGGACTATCCTTCCTGTGGCTATCGTTGGAACTGGTGAACTACAAACATCTGTACCTGGCTGTCGACCCTCGGACCGGATTGGGACCTCGCTGACCGCTGCTGCCCCTGATTGATGTGTTTGAACTCGGAGATTGTTTGCTGCGTGGAGGAGTAACTTCTTAGTTACTCAATCACAGCTTTTGGTAGCAGAGAAGTATCTGCTGCCAGTTATTTGTGTTTCTTTGAACCTTTGTTCACCAGCTTTTGTTTGTTTAAAGTCCCAGGCTGAAGTAAGCATTTTTGGTTTAACCCGGATTAAACTCCAGTTTAATCCGGTTTATCTTTTGAACGATTTTTAGTATCCTTTTCACTTCTAAGGCCAATGTTTGCCTAGCCCTTGTCTTTTACGGGCATTTTTGGTTCTGTAACTCCAATAAACTTTGTTGAATCTTATCTGGTGGCGTTCTGTCCTTGACAGAGACTCTACTGTACATGGAACTATATGTATAAAGGATTTGCAAAGACCTGCAAACATGAGGGGAAATTCATATATAAAATTAATGTATATAGATAGATACACATATAACGGTACATAGAGATGGCAAAAGCTTGCAAGGGATTAATGCCTATATATCTGTAGGAGAGTTTAACTAATATATCAGGGGAAAATGCTTTCATAAGATTAATGAATATATATTTTTCTTCTTCCTGACTTGCAAGGATGTCTCTGTTTCAAAACATTCCCTTGATTAAGAGCGAGGGAGGCTTTGCAAAAGAAAACACACTGATAAGGGAGAAGATAGAAATAGATCACATATTGCAAGCAATAGCCTGCAGGCTTTGTTGCTGGCCTTGACCTTGACCCAATTATACCAGGGAGGCTTTTTCAGCTCATAAATAAGGGCTGAAAAACCCGGCATATATACGGTACTCTTGCTTTGTGTATGGGCAGAGCTTTACATTAATGGCAGCAGATAATTTCCTTCTCCTTGCAAACTACAGAAATGGTCTTCATAGGCTGGCTCTACACTGTCATATAATGCAGTTCAGAACTGCACTGTATGGTAAGTATAGACCAATAAAATGAAATTCAATACAGTAGCAAACTGCATAATATGGCACTGCAGATCCAGCCAAAGTTGTGTCTGCATTTTAGATCTCTCAAACCAACCCATCTGGGCAGGGCTGCTAAGCTTCTACTGTGCTCTAGACTTTGGGAATCAGATCCATTCTCCTCTCATAGCCAAAGCATTTTTTCCTAATAAAAGTTGGCATTTCTTTATTTCCATCTACTCACTGGCTGGAAGCCTTTGGTCCAGATGAAGCCGCTTCACTGAAAACCTCAGTTATTAATAAGAGTTTGCTTATTGCGTCTTTCATGTCATCCAAAGCCTGCTGAGGGGAGCTGGTGGTGAAGAAGTTCTCAAAAAAGGCTTGCAGCTGTAAACAAAAAAGGATAAACCATATCATCAAATCCTCTGGGCTGGAATTCATGATTGAAGTTAAAAATATATTAGATAGAGTAACATAGTATTTAGCTATGTAAGTAAGGTACATGAGCAGCTGACCTAGAATACCAGCCCTGCTATTTGGTAACCTCTTTACAAGTTGCTTTGGGTTCCCTTTGGAGAGAAATGTGAGAAACCCCTATAAAAATCAAAATAAATAAATACATACACACAAACATACATACACAAATGTATTTCTTTACCATAATCAAATTCTCAGAATTTAAGTTTTACATCCCAGTACTGTTAACTCTCACAGTAACAAATAGCAGATGAGAATTGAAAACCCACTCAAAATGCCTACAACGGGGTCTCAGTTACAGGACTGTTTGGGTGAGTTTTCAGTGGGAGGTGTCGTTTTGTTGTTGTTAAAATGAAACCTTCCTGCTGTAAGAAAGTCTTTGAAAACTAACAAGACTTGTACTCTGTGTGAATTTTGCACAAAAATGTCCCAGGCTGCAAATATTCTCACCTTGTCAGGACTCCCTTACATCCTAGAAACACAGTTTATTGAGAATTTTTGAATATTTCCAAATATTATTTCCCTTTTCAATATTCAGCCATTGATACATTTGCCACCAGGAACTAAACTGTAATTGGAAAACATGGCAGCTATGTGCAATTTGTTGCACAGAGACATTGCTGATATATAAATAAAGTATAACTTGAAAATATTAATGTTTGTGCTTATAGTTAGTTGGAGGATTCTGGGTCCTTTACTCCTAAAAGGTTGCATTTTAAAGTTGTGGCTTAACTGAAGATCACATAATGTCCCCGCCCCTCCACTCCTGCATCTATCAACCTGTTAATGCTTTATTTGGGAAATATTTGAATGCAAATATTGGTTGGATTCAACCAATTACAGATTGAAAATAATTCTAAAAATCCAAATACACTGTTTTGCATTATTTCCCAGCCAGGGGTGAAGAACCACTGAGGTGGGGTGAGAAAGAGAGCATGAGGGAGGAAGAAAGGGAAGCGATTGTTGGAGTGGTTGTCGGGATGGAGATGGAAGACTGGGATTAGTGTATGGGGAAGAGAGCAAGATTAGAAAGAGCTTCTCGGGATGCTGAGACATATGCAAGGCAGTGGCTGCCACCTTCAGGACTAGGCTGAAAGGATAAGGTAGGTCTCAAGCTCCTTTCTCATCTCTCTATATAAAATACTTAAATACCTGCATTTCTTTGTATTAGTGGGGTGTCCTGGAACCAATCCCCCAGAAATAATACATATTTCCCTCCATGCACCTTGACCTTAGATGGGTGGGTGATAACCATTTGCTGTTTCATCTCATGCAGTGCAATGCCCTGGGATCATGCTGTAGCTGGGGGTGAATAACCCTACAAATAAAAATTCTGCCCCCTATAAAACTTCCTTCCAGCCCTTGAATTTTAGCACTGCAGATAATAAAATACTGAAAATTATTCACATCTCAAAATGATCATATTTGCTGGATTCACATTCTTTTGGTCACATTTCTTGCCCCTTTGTTTTGTGGGGTCCCTGGTGGCACAGTGTATTAAAGCGCTGAGCTGCTGAACTTGCAGACCAAAAAGTCCCAGGTTCAAATCCCAGGAGCGGAATGAGCGCCCGCTGTTAGCCCCAGCTCCTGCCAACCTAGCAATTCAGAAACATGCAAATGTGAGTAGATCAACAGGTACCGTTCCGGCGGGAAGGTAATGGCGCTCCATGTAGTCATGCTGGCCACGTGACCTGGAGATGTCTATGAACAACGCCGGCTCTTCGGCTTAGAAATGGAGATGAGCACCAATCTCCAGAGTCAGTCACGACTGGACTTAATGTCAGGGGAAACCTTTACCTTTACCTTTACCTTACCTTATTTTGATTATGTGAACTCTATTTTGAAATGCTCAACAGAAGTTTGAAATTGCTACAATTTTGGAATTTTGGAGTCTCAAGGAAAAATTCACTAAGACCCCTTCCACACAGCTGAATAAAATCTCACACTATCTGCTTTGAACTGAGATATATGGCAGTGTGGACTCAGATATCCCAGTTCAAAGTAGATGTTGTGTAATTTTCTGCTTTGATATTCTGCTTTGGATATTCTGAGATTGCAATATTTTTATAGGGAATTAGTGCCTTCATTTTGCCTTTTCTACCAAGCAACACCTCTGGTTAATATTTTCTGTTTTCTACACCAGGATGAAACAGCCCCCATCTACACTGCCATATAAAAATCTAGATTACAGTGTTTCCTCACTACTTCGCGGTTCACTTTTCGTGGATTCGCTGTTTTGCGATTTTTCAATGAACTCTAAAAGACTATTATAAATAGTCTTTTAGCGTGTTTGAATGAATAGGCCCTTCAGACTTGTCTTCATACTGTTATTGGTTATGTTTACAAAATCGTCTGGCACCATATTACTGTTCCTTATTCCATATTTTATAGCACTTTAATGGAACCTGTCCCCGTATTCTTCCTTTTTTCACTCTGATTTTATCTATAGATCCTTGAGCTCTGCACTAGTCACCTTTTGCCGTGTGCAAAATGGATACTCAGGCTTTTAAAGTAATTGTCTTGTTATGTCGTTCTTGTTTATTGTTGGAATGTTTTAAATTGCTGTTAAATTTTATACATGTAATGCTATGTTATGTTGTTGTTTGGGCTTGTCCCTGTGTAAGCCGCCCCGAATCCCTTCAAGTAGATGGGGCGGGGTATAAGAAGAAGATGATGATGATGATGATGATGATTATAAAAATTACAATTTACAGCCTAAAGGAGGGAGGAAGGAGAAGTGGAAGGGAGAAAAAAGGAGCCCAAGCGCCAATGGGAGGAGAAGGAGGCGATTTATCAACACACGATTGGTTGATAAAATAGTGTATAACTACTAAAACAATGTATAAATATTAAAATAAATATACTTCACGGATTTTCACTTATTGCGGGTGGTCCTGGAACATAACCCCCGCAATAAGTGAGGGAACATTGTATCTGCTTTGAACTGGATTACATGGCAGTGTAGGCTCATATAATCCAGTTCAAAGCAAAAAATCTGGGACCAGATCCTGAGATATAGGGCAGTGTAGAAGGGGCCTTAGTAGACATATGAACTATAAACAAATCCAGTACACATTTCATAATACAGGCAGTATTGTTTTTCTCCTCTTCCATTTAGTGAACAGGCTTCAATCTTCCTTTCTGCCACAGCAACTAACATCTATTTTCAAAAATGTACTCTTAAAAACTGCAAATAATCTTCTTTCCTATTACAAGGTAGTTCCTACTGAGTACAGCAACTCTTTCACTCCTGTTTGGACATCCAACTATAGTAGAGTCTCACTTATCCAACATAAACGGGCCGACAGAATGTTAAATAAGTGAATATGTTGGATAATAAGGAGAGATTAAGGAGAAGCCTATTAAACATCAAATTAGGTTATGATTTTACAAATTAAGCACCAAAACATCATGTTAGACAACAAATTTGACAGAAAAAGTAGTTCAATATGCAGTAATGCTATGTAATAATTACTGTATTTAAGAATTCAGCACCAAAATATCACGATGTATTGAAAACATTGACTACAAAAATGCGCTGGATAATCCAGAACATTTGATAAGTGAATGTTGGATAAGTGAGACTCTACTGTATTAAGAAAGTACACTATATCTGTGGATAGAATATGATGTCTCAAATAGTAGCTCTAATTAACACACCATCGCCATCTACTGGACAACAATGGAATTGGATGTAATAGTCAATGGCAGCCCTTTCTGAAAAAAATTATTGGTGGAAATGTTCAGAAAACTAGGAAAAAAATAATTCCAGTGCATTTCAAACTGATGTAGTCATGCTGAATGCATGCAATAAATAGTTCTGTGGTGTTTGTTGACAAAACCAACACTCTTTTCAGCACATTACTATTTAGATCAAGAGTGTTTGTGAGCACAAGTCACATGGTCAAATTATAAAAGGTAAAGGTTTCCCCTGATGTTGAGTCCAATCATGTCTGACTCTGGGGGTTGGTGCTCATCTCCATTTCTAAGCCAAAGAGCCGGCATTGTCCATAGACACCTCCAAGGTCATGTGGTCGGCAAGACTGCATGGAGCACCGTTACCTTCCTGCCGGAGCGGTACCTATTGATCTACTCACATTGGCCTGTTTTCGAACTGCTAGGTTGGCAGAAGCTGGAGCTAACAGCGGCCGCTCACACCGCTCCCGGGGTTTGAACCTGGGACCTTTCGGTCTACAAGTTCAGCAGCTCAGTGCTTTAACACACTTCGCCACTGGGGCTCCATTATATTCAGTACATTACATCATATAGCCATCAAGATGTTATCTTTTCATCAAAATATTCCATGGGGATTTTATTTCTCTATTTTCTAGTATGGGCTATGTGCTAGGAAACACATGTAAGAACATGACCCTTCTAGACCATTTAACATAGCCTTTTATTCCTCAGCATCATCATGGACTTCGCACAGTGTCTGCTAAGGCATTATACAAATATTTCAAGTTTACTTTCTTTGTATCTATCTTAATATTGCAAACTTAGCCATTTAACTATACATTCTCTCATCTTTTTGTGAAACTATTGATCTTTACCACACTTCTGAGAATATACAGGTATTCAAGGACTGATCATCTTTAGCATTGTTAAATCTTAACAACATCCATTACTATAAACATGTCGGTTGGCATCTATTTCAAGAAGACTATTTCTGTTTTATATCTGTTTACACACAATCCATCTGTATCAGCAAGTTTGGCCAGCATTGGATACACACAGACTGATCTCATTTGCCAGTTCTCTCTGGCATTTAGTATCTTCTCTTTGTGCCTACTCAGCTAGCCGGTTGTTTCATCTTTATCTCATGATCACTTAGAAGTCTTTTTGCTGCCTGTCATCTAGTGTCATGTAGCATTCTTCCAGCAGGGTTCATTCTTGGTCGGCTTCTGCTCTTTCATCTTTATTTACATTCCACTAAGAATCTGGCATTTTTCCAAGACTGAAGATAGTTTCTTAATTAGTCTGAATGATACAGACACGCTCATGGATTTATCTGCTTTTATTGGTCCCTACGCTCATACCGGGCCCCTGGTGGCACAGTGTATTAAAGCGCTGAGCTGCTGAACTTGCGGACCAAAAGGTCCCAGGTTCAAATCCCGGGAGCGGAATGAGCACCCGCTGTTAGCCCCAGCTCCTGCCAACCTAGCAGTTCGAAAACATGCAAATGTGAGTAGATCAATAGGTACCGCTCCGGTGGGAAGGTAACGGCACTCCATGCAGTCATGCTGACCACATGACCTGGAGATGTCTATGGACAATGCCGGCTCTTCGGCTTAGAAATGGAGATGAGCACCAACCTCCAGAGGTGGTCACGACTGGCCTTAACGTCAGGGGAAACCTTTACCTTATGCTCATACCCTCTATTTCAGTGGTTCCCAACCATTTTTGACCAGGGACCACTTGATCAGTGACCACTTGACCAGAGAACACTCTCCAACATTAGTACCAAAAGGGTTACAAATCAGTTTTTGGTAACTTTAGATTTGGTTTGGTTATTTGGGATGCTGATTCAGAAAATTCCATTGGATAGACCACATCAGCTCTAGTTTCTGATACAGAACATATGCCATCTAGTAGTCACCATCTGCTCGCCCACAGAAAACCATATTTAGAGCTGATTTTCCCCACATGTCTTGCAGACCTTATTTTAGATCTCACAGTCCACCCGTGGGTCGTGGCCCACAGGTTGGGAACCACTGCTCTATAGGCTATACAGTAGAGTCTCACTTATCCAAGCCTCACTTATCCAAGCTTCTGGATTATCCAAGCCATTTTTGTAGTCAATGTTTTCAATATATCATGATATTTTGGTGCTAAATTCGTAAATACAGTAATTACAACATAATATTACTGCACATTGGACTACTTTTTCTGTCAAATTTGTTGTAAGACATGATGTTTTGGTGCTTAATTTGTAAAATCATAACCTAATTAGATAAAGTTCAAAGGAAGTACTTGTATAATGAATTCTGTTACTCAGAGACAGTCAACTATTAAAGGCATATTTTACCTGTGTATGTGTACTAGAGCCCACAGTGGGCTCCCACCATGACAGGAAATCAGACCATTCCCAGTTTCACAGCTCCCTCCCTCCTTAAATCAAAAGCTAAAATGAAAGGGGGAAATGCCATCTTACCTTGACTGAAAAGTGCTTCTTTTTGGGTGCATACAACACAACACCAGTTGAATGGATGAATGCTCTCAGAGGTGTTAGAGATGTCACTAGGACATATACTTTGATGATGACTGAAAGGTCTTGGATTTTAAAGGCTCCTTTATTGTCAACTTCAATTGGTATTTGATGCCTGGAAAATAACAACAAAATGATATAACACTGTTGATTCATCTAAAAGGAAAGGGTTTCTTTATTTTGGTAACATCAGGAACTCAAAGAGCATGCTTTATTTGTCTTTCAGGGTCAAATACATTGAATTTTCTAGCTAACCTCATATACCATGGAGCAGGTAAACCTTAAAAAATGAGAAATGGAGGAAAACTGGTAGACAAGGAAAGAATTAAGAAGTATTTATCTCTGAAAATGTCCCCCACAATCCCACCATGAGTATCACAAGGGAATGAAAATATCCTTGTGCAGTGAATATAACATCTAATTTCACCTACAGCACTTATATTGTTAAGCAGATAAAATAATTCTCTTACTGCTGAGCCTTCTTGATGGGCTGATAAAACATTTGGGTCAAACGTGTCCCTTCATAGTTGTCCTGGGGCTTCACGGTATGAAGAGGTACGATATTTGATTCTGGGCAAGCAGGGAGGGCAATTGGAAGGTGTAAACCTAGAAAGACATCAAGATGAGGAGTGGAAAGTAAAATTAGAAGATGAAGAAGTAGTGGGTGCCTTTCTTCTTCAGAACTGCAATGAAACTGTTGTTCCTCTTCTTCCTATTCATCCTCCCCGTTTACTTTTGTCCATCCTACCTAATTTCATAGGCCGACACAATGGGATTCTATTCAGGAAGTTATTGGATCCAAACCTGTTTAGCTTATTTCAAATTGGGCAGGAGCTAGGTATTCTGGAGCTGGATCGACATTGCCATATAATGCATTTTAACTGCACCGAACTGCATTACACTGATCTACATTGACCATATAATGGAGTGCAAAATTAACTCAGCCTAAGATCTCTCTTATGCAAATTATTTTATCCATAGAAGATCCATGTACAACAATGGTTCCCAACCTGTGGTTCGTGTAAGTACTAAAATATGATTCGTGGCCTCACCGTTACTACATTGTTGAAACGAGAGCAACTGGTCTCGCAAAATCATCTTATAGTGCTGTTCCTGGGGTTATTTGGGGTGCTGATTCAGAAAATTGCATTGGATATTTATTTATTTATTTACAGTATTTATATTCTGCCCTTCTCACCCCGAAGAGGACTCGGGGCGGATCACATTGTACACATATAAGGCAAACATTCAATGCCATATGACCTAGAACAGAGACAGAGACAGACACAGAGGCAATTTAAACCTTCTCCAGCTTCCAGCTTCCTGAGGGTATGCTTGATTCCGGCCACAGGGCGAGCAGCTGCTTCATCATCCACTGCAACGGCAACTTCCTCATTCCAGCGGCGGCTGGATGATTTTTATGGTGTCGTAAATTAGCCTCCCCACATATAAGTGGTACCTAAATTTCCTACTTGATAGATGCAACTATGTTTCGGGTTGCTTAGGTCAGCAACAGGCAGGGGCTATATTTTATTTTTAATTGTTGGGTGCTCACCCCAACACGGGCTAGTCTCGAACTCATGACCTCTTGGTCAGAGTGATTTATTGCAGCTGGCTGCTAACCAGCCTGCGCCACAGCCCGGCTGATAGACCACATCAGCTCTAGATTACTAAATATGGTTTTCTGTGGGCGAGCAGATGGCGATTGCTGGATAGCATACATTCTGTATCAGAAACTAGAGCTGATGTGGTCTATTCAATGCAATTTTCTGAATCAGCATCCCAAATAACCAAACCGAATCTAAAGTTGACCAGAATCTGATTCGTAACCCTTCTGGTACTAATGTTGGAGAGTGGTCTCTGGTCAAAGTGGTCCCTGGTCAAAAAAAAAAGGTTGGAAATCACTGATGGACAAGATCCTATTGGTTTGCTGAAAGATCATACATTTCCACCAGCATGTTTTTTTTAAAAAATAATGTTGAGTATTCCTTATCTGAAATGCTAAGGACCAGAAGTGTTGTGTATTTTGGATTTTTTAAAATTGTTTCGAAGCTGTAATTTGGTGAGGCATCAGCACTCTTTGACAGAGAAGGCTAAAGACCTTTTAAAATTACAAATCCCAGGATTCCATAGCAGTGAGGCATTATCATTTGGAAAAAAAAATGAACAAATTCCTATGCACACTGCACATGTCTTATTTGTAGTACAAAACCCCCCAACAACAATCATTTATTTATTTATTTATTTGCTAAATTTATACTCCACTCTCTCTCACCCCAAAGGGCATTCAGAGCGGCTTACAAGTTGTATGTACATACAATATATTATATTATTAGCATAGCACAATATTAGCATTATATATTACTATATTGTACTATACCACTGTACCATATTATTATTAGTAATATTACATTTAATATATAATATATAATTAATATTATTATATTATATAATATTATTACATTGTATTAATATTATTATTAGCCACCCTGAGTCCCCTACTGGGTGGGAAGGGCGGGGTAGAAATACCGTAATAAATAAATATTATATTGTATTACATTATAATATTATTATCAATATTATATGTATACACAATATATTATATTATTACTATAGCACAATATCAGTAAATGAATGAACAATACAATATTTAAAAATAAAAACAATTTTAACCAATATAAACCTATCAGGATTTCAATGGGAAGTGTGGGCCTGCTTCTGCCCAATGAGATAGTCAAGTTAAGTAGGATTGTTGTTGTTGTGTGCCTTCAAGTCATTTCAGACTTTTGGCAAGCCTAAGCCTAAAACTGAGGGCGGGGGCCGAGTAAATGACCTTGGAGGGCCGCGTCCGGCCCCCGGGCCTTAGTTTGGGGACCCCTGGTGTAGAAGATGCACCTTATCTCCTATTTCTTTCTGTTGAACGTAGTATAGCTTTCCAAATTGCATGAAATGGTGGGCTATGGGGTTTAATGATAGTATCTGTGTGATTGCAGTCAGCTAATAAAGTGAAGTTAAACAGTTATGCGAGGACAAGGTTTTCAACATAGTTTTAATAGCTTCCTTTCTAGAAATTCATATTATCCGTAGTAATACAAAAGCAATTCTATGATGAAACAGGCCGGCAGGGGGTGTTGTCTTCCTTTCCTTTCCCCACTGTTTTGTCACAAAGCCTTTTTTGTTCATATGTGGCATGGCCTTTATTAACTACAGCAAAGGCCATTTTTAGATATGTCCAAATGCTTATTGCAAGGGAGAAGTCAGGCTGTTCCTATTATTCCCAGATCTCATTACTTAGCATGAGACTACACAGGGCCGGAGCTTATTAAGTGAAGAGTAAACTTGTCGTCTTTTAAACAGATATACTTCTTTTTAATATGGCAAGCTAAAATCATAACTGTAGCATTTCATTCTGCATATCTCTCTGTGCTGTATGTATCTGAAGATGTGGGCTTGTATCAATGACATGTAAGATCCCGCTCATTGACATACTGTTTCCTTGCACTTTATTTCCCCCCTATCTACCCTAATCCAAAGTATCTCAGAAAACGTTCTGACACTTGTCAAGGCACTTTATTAGAGGTCCTGATACTATGTACTTTTGACCTGATCATCCCCATTTTATCTATGGATGATCATGTTTGTTTTTTATTGCCTTCCCCAATTGGTTACAATTGTGTTTTTATATTTTGTATTTTCTTCTTCTTTTTTTTAATCTGAATGTTCTGTTTGATATTGTGTTTATTGGTTTATCTGTTATATCTTGTTTGTGTTTGGGCTTGGCCTCATGTTAGCTGCCCCGAGTCCCTTTGGGGAGATGGTGGTGGGATAGAAAAATAAAATAAAATAAAGGCCGGGCTGTTGCGAAGGCTGGTTAGCAGCCAGCTGCAACAAATCACTCTGACCAAGAGGTCATGAGTTTGAGGCCAGCCCGTGCCTGTGTCTGTCTCTGTCTCTGTTATATGTTATGGCATTGAATGTTTGCCTTATATGTGTGCAGTGTGATCTGCCCTGAGTCCCCTTCAGGGTGAGAAGGACGGAATATAAATACTGTAAATAAATAAATTATTATTATTATTATTATTATTATTATTATTATTATTATTATTATCCACAAGAGCTCGTGCTAAAATAAAAACCAGTTAAAGGTGCAGCTGCATTCATTTTTCACCCCCTTCCTCCTTTTTATGCAGGATTTGTAATGACAATATGAGAATAATCCTTTTGTGTCAAAAAGACATATGGTTCATAATGAAAACATGTAAGAATATATAGACGATAATTTATGGTTGTTTGATATCACTTTAGCCACATGTCTCCATTCTGCAGAATTCTGTTGGTAAATATACACTGTAGAATTAATACAGTTTGACACTACAGTAGAGTCTCACTTATCAAAGCTAAACAGGCCGACAGAAGCTTGGATAAGCGAATATCTTGGATAATAAGGAGGGATTAAGGAAAAGCCAATTAAACATCAAATTAGGTTATGATTTTACAAATTAAGCACCAAAACTTCATGTTATATAACAAATTTGACAGAAAAAGTAGTTCAATACGCAGTAATGTTATGTTGTAATTACTGTATTTATGAATTTAGCACCAAAATATCACAATATATTGAAAACGTTGACTATAAAAATGGCTTGGATTATCCAGAGGCTTGGATAAGTGAGACTCTACTGTACTTCAACTGCCATGGCTCAATTATATGAGGTCATGGGTATTGTAGTTTTACAAGTCTGTAGCCTTATCTCCCAAATAGTGCTTGTGCCTTACCAAACTACAAATCGCAGAATTCCATAGTATTGAGTCATAACAGTTAAAGTGGCGTTGAACTAGATTAATTCTACAGCGTAGATAGTACACCTTTAAAGAAAAAGGAACTGCTTTGAGAATGAACTATTTGTAGCCTCAGAAAGTAGATTGCATTAACCTTATAGTGTAGCACTTTGCTATATAGATTACCAGATTACACATAACTATATAATGTAAATACACTTTTAGTCACAATGGTGTGATCATAGTTTAGTCTGATTACATTCTTCCTGAGATTAGATTCTATCACATCTTGTCCCAACCATCATCTTTTATGCAGATTCAAAAGTAAGATCCATTGATACTTTCCAACTAGACTGAATTGCAGCTTCAGCCATCATAATAATTTGCTGTTGATATTATCCAAGATTATGTTTTAAAGTATGAGTAAAAATTACTAGAGATTGAAAACACTTTTTAAGATAAACTGAGGCTACGACAATAAAGACGAGTAAATGAAACTGGATGTGTTAGTTATGAATAAAATCATACTGAACATTATATGATGGAAATGTTTTATACTGTACCATTTGGCTAGCAGAGGGGGCTTGTTTAGTCAAAGGATAAGGGAAGCACATTGTTCAGTAAGTGAATTGAATGAGAATCACTGCAAAACTACATTCCACACACAGCAAATATGTTACCCCATCAAGTTCAATAAGTGCAATAAAACCAAGTGAAAGAAAATGCAGCAATCAAATGACTGCAAGGGAGACAGTAGAGATCAAGTACAATACCAGCAATCTTTGGATCTGTGACAGAGATACTGTATGATTTCTGGAAGAGCAGAAAACTTCCTTAATGTTTCTATGTGCAATTCCAGTTGATGGTACTGGAGTACATTAAGTGGCTGATGGTAAGATGGGAAGATTCCAGGGTCCATCCAGACAGGCCTTAAAACTGAGACCTGTCTCGGTTTTACCAGAAGTGTCCAAACGACGTCTCCGGTAAAACCAAATTAATTCGGAACAAAGCAGTGTTTCCCTGCTTTGCTCCAAATTAAACACTTTGTGGTCCAAATCTTATGTAAGATCCAGGTCTTACCAGGTGTGGGCCCTGTATGGATTGGGCTCAGGGATCGGCCCAATCCACACAGCCATCTCAGAGCCTGAAAAACAGAGCAGGCACCCGCCATTTTCCCCCTATACCCCAGGTTTAAGTCATGTCTGGAAGCGCCCCCAGGCACCATCTGGCTGTAATTTTGGAGCTGGTAAAAGAAAGAGCTGTTGTGTCCCAGGCCCCATCTACACTGCCATACAATCCAGTGTAGACTCATATAATCTAGTTCAAAGCATCATATAATCTGGAATCAGAAACTGGATTATATGACAGTGCAGATCCATCCCCAGTCTTCCAGTGAGTACATCTGATAGGTTTGTGCACATGTTGGGAATGGTGAGTGTTGCAAAAGAAGGAACTGGATACCTTCTTCTACACGACCTTGAAAGTACATAAAATGGCATTGCATAATACATACTATGTCAACATATGTTACCAATAGGATTCAAGACACTATTATATAGTAGCATATGAAATAGAAATCCAAATAAAGTTTTGTGATATAATAACTCTGTACCAGAGTTGTAGACTGTACGGTCCATGGGCAACATGCAGTCCCTACACCAGAGGTGTCAAACTTGTGGCCCTCCAGATATTTGGGCCTCCAATTCCCAGAATCGCTTGCCAGTTTGTCCAGGAATTCTGGAAGCTGAAGTCCAAACCCCCTAGATGCAGGCCCATAGCCAGGATTTTGATTGGGGGGAGGGGGCTGAGTCTGAGTGAGAGAGGATCTACCCTAGCAAATCTTTTGTATTGTTATCCCAATACCCTCATGCATATGGGCTATATTGAGCATGGTGATCAGATCATGATAGGGTTATTTAAACATAACAGTTTAAATAATACCAGTAAGGCCTTCTCACGGACCACCCTGAGAATTTCGGGGGGGGGGGGGGCTGAAGCCCCTCAAGCCCCCCCCCCCCCCCCGGGCTACATGCCTGCCTGGATGGCTACAAGTTTGACACCACAACCCTACACCTTTTCCTTTGTACCCAGATTTGGACATCAACTCCATACCGACACTGAGATTGTCCAATTGCTCAAATTCACAAAGGTCAGTTATGAAAGAAATGATATTACCATAACTCTAAAATTGCTTATCAATATAATATTCAGTATTATCATCAATGCTGTATTATATACTATATTTATTTGTTGATATGAAAATTAAATTATAATTAAAGTTAAATTTTAAAGGTTGTTTGCATATAAATTTGATAGGTACTCAAGAACAAGTAGTTTGAAATTTTATAAGTAATTTTTAATATAAAAACAAAAAAAATGAATCGAATGGTCATCAATTTTTAATCTATGTTTCATGTTCAAAACTCCACCAAGCTCCACCTCTTTACCTTTTGCCATACTCCTTGGGCGTGTGATTCTAACCAACCTACCCAGTCTCCAGCCCGAGTAGAAGTTGCCCAATCTTGTACTTTAGAGAAAAAACCATGTAAGAAGCTGCTAATGCACCATTGATAGAAATCAATATGCAGAAGATACAACAGTCTTATGATGCCAGTTTGGCTGTTTTCTACCACCAATGTGGGCACAGATAAAACTTTTAAGCATACATTGAGCAAAGATTTGACTGCCTTTGTTTTATGTATCAGGTCTTCTATAAATAGTTCAAGATGTTTATCTAGATCTGCCAACTGAGAATAATGCTTCATGCATCTGATAAAGCATTTTCAGCCTCCAGCTCAGTGAAGCTTATGATACATTAATTAGGTTCATCTTTAAGGAATCACAAGATTCTTTGTTTTTCATACTATTGCATATTTTCTGCTTTCTGTTTGGATGAACCTGATAAAATGTGGGTGGAACATAAGACTGCAGTAGAGAGAGAAGATATGAAATGGGAAACATCTGAAACACTCCTAGCACCCCTGCCCACTCCCCCACGTGCCTTGTACACTGTGTATATGCCTGAATGTCTATGGACCTCATCACAAAGATCCATGGATTTGCCATGCATCGTGGCAAATCCATTAGGTCCTGGCGGGGGGCATGGAAAGCCTGCTGCTCCACGCCCTGCATCCCGTGACTTAATGATGACCACATTACATGCAGGAAGTGTCACCACCCAGCTTCCTCCCATTGTCCAGAAGGCAACATGGGAAGATTCCCATGTTGCTGCGGTGGCAGTATATGCCGCTTCCTCTTCCCGGAAATACACGTAAAGAGGCAGTCCAACAGCGAGGCCAAGTAGGCGGCTGCCGTTGACGCACACCAGGGGGGGCGCACTCGAGGTGCCCCTGTTAAAACTTGGTGCTGCTGTGACCCGGTCGTCGCCCACCACCACCTCTATTAGATTTTTCTGCGGCAGAACCCGCTGCGCATGCGCGAAATAGTCTCATCACCCCAAATGGCCGATGGAAGCCTTCATCGCATGTGCAGGGGGTCACTCGCTCGCGTGCGTGGTGACGTAAGGCACGCTGCGTGCCTTATGTCACCGTGCAAGCGAGCGACCCTCTGCGCATGCGCGGAAGGGTCCCATTGTCTATTTTGGGCGATGGGACCCTTCCGCGCGTGCGCAGTGAGTCTATCGCTTGCGTGGCACGGGTAAGGCACCCAAGCCGCCCGTCCACGCGAGCAATGGAAGCCCTGCACACAGGAGCCCCATCGGCTGTATGCCTTAAGTCACCGTGCGAACAAACTCCTGCGCATGCACAGAAGAGTCCCATCTGCCATTTTGGCCGATGGGACTCATGCACATGTGCAGAGTTTTACTCGCCTCAGTTGAGGCCTTCTGTGTTCGGCGAGGCGGGAGCCAATGGTTCCGGCCGCTGCCGCCAGTAAGTGCAGGGCCTTTGGGGGGGGCACGGCCACTAGGTTCGCCTACACGGTGAAATTGCCTAGGGCCACTTCTGTACACGTACATCATGTATTGGGCTCTGTCAGAAAAGAGGAGATCAACCGGCATATGATGGGGAAAGTAGTCCATCTAATGAGATCTTAAGATTACCCTATATACTCATATACATAAGTCCAGATATTTAAGGCAAAATTTTTACTCACAAAACCTGGGTCAAATTACCAAGCTCAATGTGAGAACAGTATTAACTCTTATCAATGAAGAACCATACTATTCTTTGAGTAGAGTGGCAAAAGGAAAGAGCTTACTTTGTCCCAGGAGAACATAAAAGAGATACCAACCCCTTCAGCTATTTCCACCATGCTGATGCTTTTGGCCTTTTTGAATGCCTGCATGGAAAAATGGTGGCAACAACCATGAGTGGTTGACTACCTACAATGGCATTAGTGCTTTCCCCACTCTGTGGAATGGGTCACCTTTTCTGTCACCACAACCTAACCTCCATGTCGCAGCAGTCTCCATCCACAACATAGGTCCTACCTGTTGACCATCAGTGATGTTGGTCAGGGTGATAAGGCACCAGGCCCAGTTTTTCATTGAAGCCCCTGAAGGTGCAGCCCTTCCCTATCCAGCCAATGTCAGTGTATGTGACAGCTGACTGGTAGAACCCATGTCATGACCAGAGATCACCAGGACACAAAGGACAAGGGAGGGGGCAGTGACTACCTTCCTGCATCTCTGGGCTGCCTGAGCCTAAGAAACATGAGATGGCAGTGGGGAACGTTGAAGCAGGTTCCATTCCAGAAGTGGCCCAACAGTTCCAACAGGCCTAAATTCAGGGGCTAGTCGGAATTTTGTGCCAGCGTTCAGACTTTCCTTCAACTTTGTCTAATACGGGACAAGGCCATGTTAAGGTGGCCTTGTCCTACATTACTTTGGATCACCTCTGTGCAATGTTTGGCTGCCATGAAGCTGATCCAGTTCTACCCCAATGTAAGTGGACAATGTAGATGTAGCCCCTGTAAAATTACAGTTCACACAATTCCATGATATTGAGCCATGGCAGTTAAAGTGGTGTCAAACTGCATCAATTCGACACCACTTTAACTGCCATGTAGATGAACTCTAACTATTGTTTGTGACAAGATACTATAGTAAATGTAATTCTAGCTCCCTTGTAGTTTCTACTTGTAGTCCGAATAAGAACAGTAAGAATCCACAGTGGCTTACAAAAAAAAACAAGGCTGTCCAAACAACAAAAGAGTGGGTGGAAATACAAAAATGAAGAGGACAAAAATAATTGTTGCTATCTTATTTTGAATTTTCTTTCAGCCACTGCTTCCCTTTAGGAAGTTGAGTGACTTCCTTTGATAACAGTTTGTGTTCTTATGCTTGCCAAAAAATAATCATAGTAATAATAAGGCATATTCTTCTGCATTACTGGACATTTCTTATTCTCAGTTAACAAAATGGTTCTGAATTATCTGTTAAATTCCTAGAGGTTAAAAACCCACCAGTAAATTTGGGAGAGAGCAGCTTACACATTTCATAGTTAAGACAACAGGAAGTGGGAAAAATCTACCCCGCAGAAGGAAAATTTGCTTCTAAAAGAGTTATGAGGAAAAGGTGTCTCAACTGAAGTTTTGTCACCAATCCTTGTTTCCACACCAAGCCAAATTTTCTCAGAATCCAATTATCACAGGGACAGAAAATTAAGTGAAATATTTTGAACAGGGGTACAGACAGCAAAACAAATATCACAGGTGTGTTATCTCTTCCCTATGCTATCCAAAGTTGATAGAGATAGATAGATAGATAGATAGATAGATAGATAGATAGATAGATAGATAGATAGATAGATAGATAGATAGATAGATAGAGGTAACACTTAAAAATGTACCTGTTACAAGTTACATACAAATTCAACTAAAGACCAAACCTACAGAACCTATCTTTTTTGCAGCTTGAGGACTGCCTAAATATACAATTCACGGTTCATGATACACATTCTCCCAATGCTATATTCCTGATCCAAATTACCACCGGTGCCCTATATAATCCATTATAATAATACAACACAAGTCCCCAGTGGTGCAATGGGTTAAACCCTTGCACCGGCAGGACTGCTGGCCAAAAGGTTGGCAGTTTGAATCCAGGGAGAGCGGGTGAGCTCCCTCTGTCAGCTCCAGCTCCCCATGCAGGGACATGAAAGAAGCTTCCCACAGGATGGTAAAACATTAAACATTTGGGCATCTCTTGGGCAATGTCCTTGCAGACAGCCAATTCTCTCACACCAGAAGTGACTTGCAGTTTCTCAAGTCGCTCCTGACACAGAAAAAAAAAAATCATAATTCTTTCAAAACACTCATTAGACATTAATTTTATCAAACAACGATGGAGGATAGTGTGGGGAAGAAAAATGAGAAAGAAAAATATTCATATATAAGTTAACTTTAAACTTCAGGTCCCAACTGAATAATTTAGCTGTTTGTTGAGTAAGCCAAATCCACAATGTTCATTGGGACCTCTGGCAAGAAACAGCACAAAGTAAGTTAAAACCAGTTTTATGAAGCATATCATTTAGAAAAAACTCTTCTAGCTAAATTATCTAGTTACAAACTGCTGATCTTTCCTCCCAGCAATATTCCTCAATTCAGCAACTGTTTTCTAGATGATGGCTGCATATTTTATCAATTGAAAAAGACAGCTTCAAAAATGAGAGAAAAATTGAAGGTATAAAGAGGTATAAAGACATGTACTGTTTTTTTCAGGAGTAGATGCATGTGTCAAAATAACAATATATTTTCTATTTTACAGCATCAGTGGGACTAGATATTCATGTGTAGTCTGTTATATTATTCCATGTGGCTTTTATATTATTCCACAGTAAAAATAACAGCTCATGATCCAATACAGCTGACCTCCACAATGACATCTGTTCTCTGCAACATTTGACATAGCAGGCTTTTAAAGTAAAAGGCCATGTTTCTAGGATTCCTCAGAGAAATTAAAATTATCTTCCCCTCATATGGTTTGTCTTATCAACTATCAAAACAAAACAAAAATCATAATTCCTCTTGTTGCTTTTAAAAAGAACCTAAATCAGGGTTGGGTCACATGCAATATTATTAACATAGTTGAGACAACTGTCCAGTTTGGCAGAAGATAATATTTCAGTATGATTCAGTGTCCTAAAGGCAAATGTTAACCACATTATGAGTCATATCAGGAAAAAAAAATGATGTTCTTACTTTTAGGTTTGTTCTTGTTTTTTATATACAATAGATTCATCCAAATTAGCCCAACATTTCAGGGGAAACTACATGGTAATCATTAAGTTGTAGAGGACCAGTGGCTAGAAACCTGGAGATACATATGCATCAGCATTGTAGTTCTAATATTACGCCATAAATCCCGGCCTGACTCCTCCAGTCCTCATTTACTGGAAGCAACCATTAGATTCAATGGGGAGCTGTTCCCCTGCTGCTTAAGAAGCAGCTGACAACTGTTTCCACCTCCCATGAATGATTTCTGTTGCAGGAAGTAGAAGTAAGATCCCTGTTGAATTTTTCCCTAGTACAAGAGATCATTCACACGAGGGGCGGAAACCAGCCAGCTACTTCCCAATAGACAGGGAAACTGACCCCCATTGTTTGCAGCAGCTGCTACCCAATACGTAGGGATTGTGAATATTTAACGGTCATGAGTGCATAACTCTAGGAGCACATCTACATTGACCACCTAATGTGGATTGAAGGCATCTTGAAAATGTGCTGTTTAAATGAAGCAAGGCATGAACACATGTAGCAACATGAACTAAAGGTTTTTAATTGGAAAAAAACACAATCTGGATATATGCCAAAGTGAAGTCCATAATGTACATCAGCATGCGTAGGTGAAACCACATTGCATGGTGAAATCTATTAAGGGACAGGCGCTCAGGATCTCTGTACATGCTCATGAGGAAAGGGATTTTTAAAAATCCCAAATTCTCCAAGGCTATGGATTCTAGAACCAAGTTAGAGTTGACCTGTCCAATGTATATAAACACTATCCAGGTCTTGACCCAATTTCAGGGCTTAATCTGTGACCAGTTCAAGATTCAAATAACTTCCTGCCATCTTCTGTGGTCAGTGTAAATGTGTCCTAGGGTTACACATTCATAACTGCCATAGAGAATTATCTTTTTTAATCTCTCTCATTACTGAGATGATATTTTACTGTATTTTACAGAAGAAATTGCATTTTTCTGGTATCTGTGAGAATTAATGGAGAGTGGAATATAATGTTTCAAAATGAACTAAAATTAAATATTGAATCTAAACTAGAGCTAAGCCAATATCTATGCATCTAAGCTTACAACATCTTTATAGTATTAACATCTACATGATATTTATTTGTGCATTTTTATGCTAGGTCATTCTGATGGGTTTTCCAATTAAGTGATTTCCATTCGGCATGATATATATATATATATGTGTGTGTGTGTGAATTAGTCATACATTTTAGAATAGTGGATGGACAATAAAAATTGGTTTTACCTTTGTTTTTAAAGAAATGACAGAATGAGCAAATAAAATAAACAGAGAAAAAATATTTATTTCTCCAGGCATAATTCTAATAAGCTTACGCATACCATTCAAATTATCGACTGAATAAGCTGATTGTTCTGAAGCAGAGCTTTATCATTTTTCATGGTTTTCAAAGTGGTTGGTATAGAAAACCAGAAAAACCTCCAGCAAGGGATAAAACACACAATCCTTCAGACACTAATAGGATATAAGCTTCCAAAAACTCCAAAACAGTATTGGCTTCTCTGGACCTCAAAAAAAGAGTACTGTAAAATGAAGATACTGCAATAAGCTATTTCCTAGCTGTTTCTTCTTATAGAAAATGCATGACCTCATTGTTAGCATCTCCCCCCCCCCTCCCAGTGTTTAGCATAATAAGATTGTACAGTCCCTAAACCAATTTTCTGGGACCTAAACTTATTCTGAGTAAATATATTTAGAACCAGGTTATAAAGAGCATTAGAAAAGCAATGCATTTCCTATATATTGTGCAGAAGACAGAATGCATATTACACAGATTTCCATTTTCTTTGGGAGATTGCTTTTCAGATAGGAAATTTGATGGATCTGATAAGACGAAGGAAGAAACATCTGCTTTAATATGACCAGAACCAAGTCTATGAATTGTTATGACTGATAATTATTCCATCTGTATGTATTCTCAGAGGGTGGGTGTTTGTGTAATCCAAATACTACTTTCTGTGTACCAGTAGGCTTGTGGGAATCTGGGTGCATCTTGACAGGTTAGAAAAGGCGATGCTGATCCAGAGTGGGGTGCTCTGGATCAGCATTGCCAAAGGCTACATTCCACACTCCTGACTTGCCTTAGGGTTGGTGGGAGCTGTACTGCATACCCCAACAGCTAGATGGTGGCTGCATGGCTGAGCGGCACCAGAAATGTCAGGTGCCCTTTGCCTACAAACCTTACCTAGGCACCTTGATCTGTCCTCCAGGCACAAAAATGACACTGTTCATTGCTTGGTGCCTAGAGTGATAATACCAGAATGACAAAGCAATGGGAGAAAGCAGACAGGAAATAGGAATTATCCCTTCCTTTCCCCCCTTCTTGCTCTGAGTGCTTGGTACTCAAACCCCAGTGTAATGGGATGGTGATATAATCAACCACAACCACTTCCCAAATAGGAAGCAGAGCAGTTGATTAACTATGCCTGAATTCACTGGTTATTTTGGAATTTTGGGAAACCGCCAGAGTGTCCAGCAACCTCTGGCCATGTTTACAGTAGCTTACCGCCATTGATTGATGAGCATGATTTCAATTGAGTTTTAAGTTGTTATTTTATAGGCTTAAGGAGCCCCGGTGGCGAAGTGTGTTAAAGTGCTGAGCTGCTGAACTTGCATACCAAAAGGTCCCAGGTTCAAATCCCGGGAGCGGCTTGAGCTCCCGTTGTTAGCTCCAGCTCCTGCCAACCTAGCAGTTCGAAAACATGCAAATGTGAGTAGATCAATAGGTACCGCTCCGGCGGGAAGGTAACGGCACTCCATGCAGTCATGCCGGCCACATGACCTTGGAGGTGTCTACGGACAACGCCAGCTCTTTGGCTTAGAAATGGAGATGAGCACCAACCCCCAGAGTCAGACATGACTGGACTTAATGTCAGGGGAAAACCTTTACCTTTACTTTATATGCCTATATGCTTTATTCAATTGTATTTTATATTGTGTTTTATTTTATGTTCTGTTTTTATGCATTTTGTGCCATTTGTAAGCCACCCCGAGCCCCTTTGGGGAGATGGTGGCAGGATGCAAGAATAAAGTTGTTGTTGTTGTTACCATTCAAGATTAGTCAAGGCTTGTCTCACATTATGCTATATTTTCTCCATGCATCATGTAACCACCACAGCACTGATTCAGCCCCCCTTCAATATAAAGTGACAGGGTAAATGCACCACCTGGCATTTCTTTTTTTAAAAAAAAAACCCTGGGCAGGAAGGGAGTTTTTTTTTTAAGGGGTCTTCAAAAGCCAAAGTATCCAATGCTTGTTCATGACTGACACCTGGGAGCAGGGACAGAAAAGTAAAAATGGTGAGTGGATGTAGCATTCATGGAAAAAAATATCTATTGGCTGGAATTATAAAGAAAAGCACTTAATGCTAAAACATGCTGGTCCCATCTGAAATTTTCCAAAGACACAATACAAATCACTGTTGGTGGATTTTCAAAACAATATAATGTACACCAGATTTGGTTCTGCAGAATTAGTTGAGAGGTTGCATGAGATCTGGCCATTGTTCTGAATAAAATATTATTTATTCCATGATTCTTGGGGATTTTTTGATCCAAAACACAATTTGCTAGTATCAGGGATGGAGAAAACATGCATTGTTATTAATTTCCTGGTGAAGAAACGGCCTCTCAGCATTTGAGAAACTTAATGGAAAGAATAATACATTGGCGAAATTTTTCAAGTTTTCACCTGGCATTTATACATTTTAAGGTGCTTTAGGAAGTTATTCTGTTCAGAAATACAGGTGACCTTTTGCAGGATAATTTGATGTCTGTGTGTGTGTATGCGCGCACACACAGAATTAAACAGTAATTCTAGAATGTGTATGTGTGTGTACGTTTGTAAAGAATAGCTGTTTTCTGAGCAAAAACTGGTGATCTGCCATGATCAAAAATACCTTGCACAAAACTCAGTAATCTTGTACAACATACATTCTTACACAAAAAAAACTTGAGCAAAAATGAGTAATCATGTGTAACAAAAAACTTGCATTAAAAAACTTGCACAACCCCTTCGCACTGCAATTTTGCACAAAAGATAGCTGCTTTTGTTGTGTAAAATTACTGTAAGATGTTTTTGTTACCATTTTGTTTTGGTATTTTGTATATTTTTTTGACATAAAAACATAATTTTGTATCAAAAACCATGCATGGCCATCTACTTTCTGCAAAGCGTAGAAACACTTTGGAGTGTAGGAATAATGGCAATGGGCTGCAGTATTTCTTTTCTCCACAGTGGGGAGAAAACAGCATTATTTGTTAGCACTTGCAAGAACAAAAAAGTAAAATATTAACATCTAGCTAGTCTTCAGGCTCGTAACTAGGTGCTCTAGTAGTACAGTCTAAAGATTGAAAAGTACACATTGTAATATAGTTCTCTGCAGTCTATTAACACATAGCATTGTCTGAGTTTATCAAACTGCAGAGATATCTACACCATAGCAGCACACAAATAAGAAGAAAATAGGAGACTCCTCTCAGAAAAGAATCAAGAGTTTCCACATGCAAATTGTCTGCACAAAATCCAAAGTTTCTACATATAGCACTAACTCTGACTCCAACTGTTGGTGGTGGGAATTTCACTAATATTGGTGAACCTCAGGCAAAGCTATATGTTATGGCACTGTATCAAACAGTAGGAAAAGGAGACAGCTGAATTGTGTTTTATCAACTCAGCTGTTTGTACTTTACTGCTCTATTTCTGGGAGTATTACAAAACAAGCAGCAGAATAGTGGTTGTATATATACCCAGCTTCCATACTAAGAATATTTACAATGGGATAAGTTGGAGCCACTTTCATTTCCTTTACTTTTTCTTTAAGTGAGTTGCAGAGTCTTTTCCTTCTCTGGCAGCACCTTTAGAGAAGGAGAAAGAAAATGTGTCGTCGAAGGCTTTCATGGCCGGAATCACAGGGTTGTTGTGTGTTTTCCGGGCTGTATGGCCATGTTCCTGAAGTATTCTCCCTCCCTCTTGTCTTTCCGAAAGGGAATAAAAACGTGGTTATGGGAGCAGGCATTTAAGCACGAGTAGCAGCAGAATTGCAATATGAATGTATGACTCATTGACAGACCCCCACCTGGACAAAAGCGCCTGAAATGTATATTTAAATGTACAAATACACAGGTTTTTAACGTATATTTTAATTTTATTGTAATTTTTAATCTTGGAAGACTAAGCCGCCCTGAGTCCCCTGATGGGTGAGAAGGGTGGGGTAGAAATGATGTAATAAATAAATAAATAAATAAATAAATATTCTCTCCTGATGTTTCACCCACATCTATGGCAAGCATCCTCAAATGTTGTGAGGTATACCTCACAACGTCTGGGGATGCCTGCCAAAGATGTGGGCAAAATGTCAGGAGAGAATACTTCTGGAACATGACCATACAGTCGGAAAACACACAACCACCCTGAAAGAAAATGGTGGTGGACAGGAATGGCATTCCTTTAAAATAGGTTAGGTAAGAAGGAGGAATCCTTGTAGATTGTATCAGTCTTCTTTCTCCTCATTGTCCATTCCTGAAGTGAAGTGGCATATGTATTGCTATGATAGAATGCGGAAGGATGAAAGAAGATGCAGAGGCCAGAATTTGTTTCCCAGCTCTATTACCATATGATAATTAATTCTGAGAATGTTGGACCATTAGGCAGAAAGAAAAGGCAACTTCAGATACTTGGTTCTGAAATAAAATGGCAACAAATGGTTACTTTACTCACATTGCATTTTTACAGCCAGAAATGGAGGACAGGGTTTATGGGATTTTCTTTCCCGTGTGCCAAAATAGCATGCTGACTTTTGGCCTTATGTAACTTGATTTGGATGGGTAGGCATCAGCCATTTGCTGCTCTGCCTGAGGCAGCAAAATGCCTCAGGTCAGCCCTGCTTAAAGGATTTCTGAGGACATTTTGTTACATTTAAGCAAAAGAAAAAACTGAGCTCAAACCTGTGTGTCAGTTGCATTAATTCAAAGAATGAATACAAGCACCAGGGAGTTGGAGGTTTAGCAGTTACATGCAACTGTGGTTACAACTGTCTTTAAAAAGCTACAGTACAACCTCCCATATCTGTGGGGATATATTCCAGGACTTCTCATGGATTTGTGAAACCATGGGTCATAGGAACCCCATTGAACAAATACAGTAGAGTCTCACTTATCCGACATTCGCTTATCCAACGTTCTGGATTATCCAACGCATTTTTGTAGTCAATGTTTTCAATACATCGTGATATTTTGGTGCTACGTTCATAAATACAGTAATTACTACATAGCATTATTTCATATTGAACTACTTTTTCTGTCAAATTTGTTGTATAACATGATGTTTTGGTGCTTAATTTGTAAAATCATAACCTAATTTGATGTTTAATAGGCTTCTCCTTAATCTCTCCTTATTATCCAACATATTCGCTTATCCAACGTTCTGCCGGCCCATTTATGTTGGATAAGTGAGACTCTACTGTACCATAAAGTTTTGCTGAAAGACCAAGACAATGCTTAGAGAGGACACATCTTTAGGCATCATTAGGTCTGATCAATATCTAATAGAAGCATACCTTAGAACCCCTTGGAGAACTTAGAAAATACTTAAAGATGTGTTGTCGAAGGCTTTCATGGTCGGAATCACAGGGTTGTGGTATGTTTGTATGGCCATGTTCCAGAAGTATTCTCTCCCGACGCTTCGCCCACATCTATGGCAGGCATCCTCAGACCTCACAACCTCTGAGGATGCCTGCCATAGATGTGGGCGAAGCGTCGGGAGAGAATACATGGCCATACAGCCCGGAAAACATACAACAACCCTACCTAAAGATGCTGTGTATTGTTGGATGTGGGCAAATGAAGCTCCAGGTACAGGTCCCATAGGTATGTGTGTTGTGCTATTATATTTTGGGTAAGGAAAGCAGAATGGGGTTGACTCTGAGGAATAATGTAAGAAGTGTGAGTGATGGCATGTTGTTGGCAGAACAAGCCATTGTTGTCATTATTTTGAAAACTTTCTTTTAAATGCCATTTTATGTGGTATTTTGAAAGGACATGTTCAAGTGTTTTGCTGTTTTCCAGTGGAAAGCAACAGAATGCAAATGATGATATCAAGTGAAAGCAACAAGTTAGCTTTATACTCTGTAATGAGAAGACATTATTTTTAGGCTGGTTCTACATATACATTAAACTCATGTTGGAGCAGGTTTAAGAAACTTGCTCTAAAGGGGGTTTAAATCCACACAGGCAGGGGGGGGAAACAGGCTTTCCCCTTTGGCTGTCCACATGCCATCCCATGATGACATGTGGCCATCCAACACCCCTCCCCCCCCCAAAAAACCCTTAAAAATAAAAATAAAACCCACTGAAAGCTATTTGGATTTTCTTGGTTTGTGGAGAATTAATTCGTGTTTTTCAAAGACATCATCTGGACAGCCTCCTTTTTGTCGCGGGAAGTCCTGCATTAAAGGTGCTGTCTGGATGCGCCCTTAAAGAGCTTTCCATGGGATCATTGGAGTCATACAAAGAGTTAAAAGACCTACGATATCATCAAGAAGTTTATCAGCTGTTGATCAGCCAACCCACAGAAGGAATGCAATTGGAGATGACACACCTCAAAACTGACCAACCACCTGCTGCTATAAAGCCAACTGGGAAGAGCAGAAAGTGATGTGACTTCAGTAAGCACAAGATCTTCCAAAAGAAAGAATGAGGAAAAATCAGAAAAAACTGCTTCCCAAATAGTTTTTCTTTTCTCTATCTCACTCCTCCAACGAGATGGCCTTCAATGGGACAGGCAACATCTGTAACATTGACCTCTGTTGTCTCATCAAGGTTTTTCATTTTAGCTACTGAAGAAAAGGTCATGAAGATGAAGAGAGAGAGAGAGACAGTCTCCATGGCAGTATTCCAAGCTGGAGAGAGGCCCTGCCTCATAACAACACATGAGGTTGCTAGACTCAGAGCCAGATTTTTGTGGGCAGGGACATGGAGCATGCTGTGGCTAGCAGCCAAAGGAACAGGCTAACCACATGATGCTATGTGGCCAGCACATTGGGATTTGGGGAGGAAGGGAGGGAGTGATTATGTCCATGGCCAAACTGTTGTTTCAAATGCATGTTCTCCCCCCCCTTCCCCCCCCATTCAAAAAGCAACTAAATAGAGTGGAAAGAAATATGGGAAAGCTATGAAGAGAAGATGAGGCTTATTAACTGAAAACTGTCTTACCACATCCCTACTATTTATGATGATGATGATGTTATACCCCGCTTTATCTCTCTTAAAGGAGATACAAAGCGGCTTACATTAAATGTAAGATAAAGGTAAAGGTTTCACCTGACGTTAAGTCCAGTCATGTCTGACTCTGGGGGTTGTTGCTCATCTCCATTTCTAAGCCGAAGAGCCAGTGTTGTCCGTAGACACCTCCAAGGTCACGTGGCCGGCATGACTGCATGGAGCGCTGTTACCTTCCCGCCGGAGCGGTACCTATTGATCTACTCACATTGGCATGTTTTCGAACTGCTAGGTTGGCAGAAGGTGGAGCTAATAGCGGGTGCTCACTCAGCTCCCGGGATTTGAACCTGGGACCTTTCGGTCTGCAAGTTCAGCAGCTCAGTGCTTTAACACACTTCGCCACCAGGGCTCCATACATTAAATGTATGACCACATAATTTAAAATGTACAAATATGCAGACATTAAAACAGAATTAAATATAAGCAGTATTTAAAATGTCGAAGGCTTTCATGGCTGGAATCACTGGGTTGCTGTGAGTTTTCCGGGCTGTATGGCCATGTTGAAACATAGCGAAACATCAGGTGAGAATGCTTTTTGAACATGGCCATACAGCCTGGAAAACTCACAGCAACCCAGTATTAAAAATCACAGTTAGAATCCATTAAAATATATTCAGAGTTAATCAAAGTTAATCATATTTAATCAAAGGCAACCTACTGATGGAATGACAACTTGAAAAACTTATGTTTTAGACTACAACACCCAGAATCCCCCAGCCTGCACTGTCACTACTGCTCCTGCTTTGGGGATTATGTGAGTTGAAGGTCAAAAAGTAACTTTTCTGAGTTCTGGGGAATAATCCAGCCAAAAGTATGAGTGACATTGATTGCTGTGTGGGAGACTGATATTGATTGCTATTCAAGAACTAAAGATCAACACTCTTCCATAAAAGTACAGTTATAAAAGTGCATAGATTTGGTTGGATCATGTCCTAAATCTCTCTAGCAATAATCCTCAGTTCAAGGAAATACGAACTTTATTTCTCTTTTTTTTTTTCTTTCACCTGATTCGTTTTAGCAAAGTATATTTTCATTTTGGTGATGAATTGTCCTTTTGGGAACCCAACAACGGAAATGAAAAACAAAACCAGTTCTGAATCCACCTTCATCACATACGTTGCCTTGTGCATGAAGTACAATAGAAATCAAAGAAGCATCTGAAGGACCTTGTTCCAGTTCATTTCATAATTCCACATTATAATTCATTTTAATTTGAAAGGTGCTGCCAGGAAAAACACAAAGCAAGACTCAAATTAGCCAAATGAACAATGGGGAGGCTATCCTGATGGGAGTGCCAAGAGAAAATACAACAATAGAGAAATCACTTTATTTATATTTCAAAATCACTCAGCCTGAACAGACATGCAGGATATATCCTTGATATGTGGCAGGACCTCTTTTAAAATATTTTCCACGCATTAAAGTCAATTGTCTAAGTGAGGACTCTGGAATTTCTAATCTGCAAAGATAGATGAGTCTTTGCTCCCCTTAGGGCTTTATGATTTGTCTGGAGGCTTAATACTGAGCTGACTGCCCCAAATTCAGCGCTGTTCTGCTTTCTGGTTCAAAAGAGACCACATTGTTTCAGAAGAAAGAATTCAGAAAAGTTTTCCTTTTGTATCTTTTTATTTAACTATGCAATTTTATCCTTTTCTTTATTTATTTTTGATGTTTCCTCAGTTTAATGACATAATTCATGAGGGCAACTAAGCCAAGCTGACTTCTGCATGAAATTAAAGGAAACAATAACATCCAGATATTTTGAAAGTTTAGTGATTTAAAAGGCCAAAGCATGTGCTGATGTATTTATGTGTCCTAATGTACATTCAGCTTTTTGTGTCCATGGGTTCTGTATCCATGGATTCAACTCTTCACAACTTTAAAATATTTTTAAAAAGGTAATTCCCAAAAGCAAACCTTGACTTTGCCATTTTACATAAAGGACATCATTTTACTATGCTGCCACAGCGTCCACAAGTTTTGGGAGTCCTGGCACCGAACCCCAAGGCATATGCAGTTCTTCTTACCAAAACTTGACTGAAACCTGTACCATCTCACTTCAAACAGTAGGTCAGTGATTCTCAACCTGTGGGTCCCAATGTGTTTTGGTCTACAACTCCCAGAAATCCCAACCAGTTTACCAGCTGTTAGGATTTCTGGAAGTTGAAGACCAAAACATCTGGGGGCCCACAGGTTGAGAACCACTGCAGTAGGTAATAGTTCACATGATCAAATGCTCCTACTGAAGGATTTCCAATACATAGAAAACTAACATGATATCTAGGCTTCCTGATTCCTGGTTTTGTAATATCAAGACTAGGATTTGTGTTTCTGTTCTGTGGCACAGGAGCATTTTTCTTGCCTGCTATCTACATTGCTGCACACAGTCCCATGGCTCAGAGCTCATTGTAAACAACACTGTTTTATCAGAATAGCTTAATTTAACAAAAACTGATGTTTAAAATGATGTTTGAGTGAAAGTGTGCTGGGGCTGGTAACCTCAATTCATTTGTGATGCAAGGTGAACCAAGAAGTGCTTACATTCCAGCATTCTCGGTCTGTTGAGCAAGCAAACCCAAAAATAACCAAATGAAGCAATCTCTTGATAGTAATTCAGACTATTACCTGGAAATGTTCTCTCTATCTGGCACAATCCTTCCTTTTTGCAAAGTAGATGCTGTATCCAGGGGAGAGCATTTGCCTGAAAAGAAAGGGAGGGTTTCTAATCAGAATGGTTTTTTAAAAAAATTTGGCTGACCTAGCTTTTTTTTCTACAAGCCAATACAAGAAACAAGCTATAGCCATTCTCTGTGTTTTCAACTGGGATGTCAACAGGGGAACTATTACTTTGAAAGCGATGTGAAACAGCTTCAAGTCAACCATGCACTCAAGGCAGGGTGGCCTATGAGTTCCATGTAATAAGTACAGTGAATTCATTCTAGATCAGTGGTTCTCAACCTGTGGGTCCTCAGATGTTTTGGCCTTCAACTCCCAGAAATCCTAACATCTGGTAAACTGGCTGGGATTTCTGGGAGTTGTAAGTCAAAACATCTGGGGACCCATAGGTTGAGAACCACTTTTCTAGAATTTATTTTTGATTCTATAGGAACCATCCAAAGTACCGACTACTGCCAGTACAGTTCCAGCACCTTGGATGGTTATCTGAGAGTGTGGAATAAAACCCAGATTAGCACTGGCTGGATCTACATTGCCATATAATGCAATTTGAAACTACATTCTATATGTCTTTTAAAAGCACTGAACTGCATTATATGGGTTTACACCAGTGGTTTCCAACCTTTTTTTGACCAGGGATCACTTGACCAAGGACTACTTAAACAGGGACCACCCTCCAACATTAGTACCAAAAGGGTTACGAATCAGGGTCTTTTTTTGGTAAACTTTAGATTTGGGTTGGTTATTTGGGGCGCTGATTCAGAAAATTGCATTGGATAGATCACATCAGCTCTAGTTTCTGATACAGAACATATGCCATCCAGTAGTCACCATCTGCTTGCCCCTCAGAAAACCATATTTAATAATCTAGTGCTGATGTGGTCTATCCAATGCAATTTTCTGAATCAGCACTCCAAATAACCCCAGGAACAGGCATAAAAACGAAGAAACTAAGGTGTTCCTGCTTCCAGGCACCACATGGAACTGTTCTGCTCAGGGGAAGGGAGGAGGAGGAGAAGCAGCAATCAGGAGGCTTGTTGTAGCGCCTTTGGTGTGTAGTCAGACTCTCCCTTCCTGACATTCTCGTTGCCTCAGCACTATAAGAGGGTTTTGTGAGACCAATCACTCTCATTGCAACAATGTAGTAACGGTGAGGCCGCAGACCATATTTTAGTTCTTGCAAACTACTGGTGGTCCATAGACCATAGGTTGGGAACCACTGGCCTACACTAACCATATAATGCAGTTTCATTATATGATCAGTGTAAATGTGTCCTGCAAAACCTCCAAACTGCCCTTGTGTGGATGAAATCTATGTTGGACGATTTCAGTCAGCCTGAACTGTATTCTTTTTTTTAAGTAAGTCCATTTGGTGCATGTCTCACCCCCACAAATATTTGCAATATTTGTTATTTCAAACATTAAGTAAGCAGATAATGCAGAACGCACTTAGAAGGAAAGAAAAACATATTGTTGACATTGGACAGCATTCTTAAATTACCAGTTCACTCACTATTTACTCTAATACTCTACAGTCTCTTAGTTTTCTCTGTGTGGGCACAGTTCTGCAGTTGCCTAGGAGAGTTGTTTATGCTAGCGATTTGTTGAAGTACAATGCATTTTTTAAATGTTAAAGTCAAGTCTATTCAGACAAGTAAAGTTGTGACTTCCGTTGATCCGCAGAAAAATGGGTACCCAGTGGTTTTAAAAAAATGTTTGGCATGTGTTCCTCATTTAATTTTCCTTTGTTCCTTAGCATTCATCTCCCAATGAGACATTTGTGCATTTCCATAGGAATTCTATATTTTCCAACAATGTATCAGAGCTGGATTCTGGAGGTGGGGGAAGTAAACTATAAAAATGCATGTTATGCATTAGCAAAGCAGGTCATTAAGGCGTCACATAGTAATTTCAAGGATCTCTTTCTGTACATTGAAATCTATGTCAAAACACATGCTACACCTTAACACACACTAAGCAAATAAGATTGCCTTTTTTATTCTTGAGGAAGGGCACACGTCCCCAATTTGAATTGAAATCAGTGTGCTTGGTGGGAGGAGGATTTAAACCTTCAAACCATCTGGTTTTAATCTAGCAATTTCTCCCTCTTCCCAGATGGAAGTTTTAAAATGTGCAGGGACCCGAACTGAGCATTTCTTCTTTTTCTTAAAAGAACAAGGAGGGAAAATTTTTTTCAAAGGGATGAGGAAACGTTTTAAACCTTCTTGATTTGAATTTGGGGCCTCACATGTTTATTCTACAATATTTTAAAGGATTTCAATTAGCAGAGCATGGTTTTAATGTGTCATATAGTTTGACTCACAGACATACAGATCTTTTTCATCTATTATTTGAAATTCTTTAGCTCAGAGATAGGCAAACTCCAGGCTGCATACTAGATAAGTGTCAAACCATCAACCAGCATCTCTTCAGAAGGCAATATTTTTTAACCTTTGAACAACTTTTTTAATTTCTAAAAATGTTTAACCATCAGTTGCTATTTTATAGTCTGCTTTCAGCTTCTACCCAACCACACCACACTTCAGTTTTTAAAGGTCTATCTATATTGGTATTAGACATGCTGTGGTTGAACTGGAAATCATCTTCATGCAAAGCTCAGGGAGAGGGATCTGCATTCATGGTAATACACTAGCTAATGTATTACAGTAATATCTATTTCTGAGAGTTGCTTTTAAAGGGCCTCAAAAATGTTGTACTCACCTCATATAGTGACCTGCAATGTTTATGACAATTTGCATCCCAACTATTTCTTTGTCCTTTAAACCACTTTTAAAAGCATTGCGAGTTCATGTGATCTTTCCCAAAAGGAAGTAGATTCAGTTGCAAATTAATTTTAAATTTGCTCCATAGTAAAGGTAAAGGTTTCCCCCTGACATTAAGTCTAGTCGTGTCCGACTCGAAGGGTTGGTGCTCATCTCCATTTCTAAGACAAAGAGTCGGCGTTGTCCGTAGATACTGCCAACGTCATGTGGCCGCCATGACTGCTGTTACCTTCCTGCAGGAGCGGTACCTATTGCTCTGCTCACATTTGTATGTTGGCAGAAGCTGAGGCTAGGTTGGCAGAAGCTGGGGCTAACAGTGGGAGCTCACCCCACTCCATGGTTTGAACTGCTGACCTTTCAATCAGCAAGTTCAGCAGCTCAGCAGTTATCCCACTGCACCACCGGGTACTCATTGCTCCATATATATATATATATATATATATATATATATATATATATATCACACCTAGCAGTTAAAAAACATGCAAATGTGAGTAGATCAATAGGTACCACTCCGGTGGGAAGGTACTGGCGCTCCAAGGCCACATGACCTTGGAGGTGTCTATGGACAATGCTGGCTCTTCGGCTTAGAAATGGAGATGAGCACCAACCCCCAGAGTCGGTCACGACTGGACTTAACGTCAGGGGAAAACCTTTACCTTTTATATATCCACACACACACACACAATGGAATATGTATGCATATACTAGCATGTCAATATTAGTTTTTTTATCGTGTCAGAAGCAAATTGAGAACATACTGCAAGTCGCTTCTGGAGTGAGAGAATCGGCCATCTACAGAGACGTTGCCCAGAGGATGCCTGGATGTGTTACCATCCTGGTGGGAGGCTTTTCTCATGTCTCCGCATGGGAAGCTAGGGCTGACAGATGGGAGCTCACCCCATCCCATGGATTGAGGCCAACAGTTCAGTTGGCACAAGGTTTTAACTGATTGTGTCACCACAGCCCCTTCTTGTCAATATTAGTGAACCAGCATGCATAACAGGATGGCTAAAAATGACTTAGGTGGAAATATGTACATTCACATACCTGATGGAAATGTGAAAAAAAAGAGAAGTGGCCACTGCCATGTGGCTGTAAATAGTGTGAATAAGAAGAGTTTTCTGAAAGCAAATTCACATTGAGGTGAGTTTGCTGAGAAGGTACATGTGGCCACTTAAGACAAACTCACTGTGATGTGATGGCTGCACATGGCATTAATAAGGCCGTTTATGTGGACCGGGAAATTACAGTGCAAATAAAGTTGTTTTTTTTTACGTGTAGACAGTTTCAAAGATCTTAGGTGAATATTTGCTTTCCCTATATACATGTTCCCCTCCAAGCCCAATTATTGCAAATCTTTTAAATCCAGAGCCTGAGTTTTGCACTTGATACTTTGTTCATGCAAAGATTCAATTCTAATACAAGCAAATTCCAGTTAAAGTTGGGTAGCTCTTAGAATGAAAAGAAATGTACCAGAACTGCCATCTGATTGGCTATTAGGTAGTTAAATAAGTCCTGAAATGAAAGGTAACTTTGTCTGTTTGTTCAAAAATAATTACTTGAAGATGGGAACATTAAAAAGATAGAAGTCTGAAACCATACCTTCTGCAATAACGTTGGTCGATGCGATTCCATTATGCTTAAGCAATTTTCATGGTCAGCTTTTCTGGAAGACAGGCAAATCAAAAGATCCCAAGAGCTTAATTCTATTTTTAAAAAAGAAAAAAAGAGAAACACAATGAAAAAGAAGTATGATGACTTTGGAAGAGTAAAACTAATTTAAAATAAAAGTGTTCAAATGCCACTTCTTGAATACTTTATTGTTCTGAATTAAATGCTATCCGAAAGTGATGCCTGTATCATCCGATTAAGAAAGGTTGCCTTTTTATTGAATGTTCATGCTCACAAAGACTTGAAGACTCTCTTCAAGTGAAAAATATAGGCTGACACCCTGTTGGTGAATTACAATGGCGTAAATCAAATTTATCCGTCTATCTGTCTTTTCTGGCTTAGTGCATTTCTGAATGGCCATTCCTTCCCTCCCATTTTGTCATTAAGGTACCACCAGATTACAAAGCAATAAATACATTCCAGTTTTTCTGTTGACAAAACCCAAGAGACTCCTATATGCCTTTAAAGAAGCATACTATTACACACTGATGCCCCTTCTAGTAAAGGTAAAAGTTAAGTCCAGTCGTGTCCGACTCTGGAGGTTGGTGTTCATCTCCATTTCTAAGCCGAAGAGCTTAAACACCTCCGTAAACACCTCCAAAGTCATGTGGCCGTCATGACAGCATGGAGTGCTGTTACCTTCCCATCGGAGCGGTACCTATTGATCTACTCACATTTGCATGTTTTCGAACTGCTCGGATGGCAGAAGCTGAGGCTAACAGCGGGAGCTCACCCTGCTCCCCAAATTCAAACCACCAACCTTTCGGTCAGCAAGTTCAGCAGCTCAGCGGTTTAAACCGCTGTGCTACTGGAGGCTGTCCCTTCTATACTGCCCTATATCTCAAAATCTGATCCCAGATTATCTTCTTATCCCAGATTATCTGGCAGTGTTGACTCATATAATCCAGTTCAAAGCAGATTATCTGGGATCATATCCTGGGATATAAGGCAGTGTAGAAGGAGCCTAAATCTCCCCTTAATATGGGTCAAGACTTATTTATTTACTATATTTATATCCTGCTCTTCTCAGCCCCAAAGGAGACTCAAGACTTCCACAACAACCAGTTTGAAGCACCAGGAGAGTGAAGGCATTAGAGTCAGTTTGTTACCAGCAAGAGCTGGCTGCACCTGCTTCTGCTTTATAGCCCTGAGTCCCCTCCCAGCTGTTAGAGCAGTTCCTAATTACTCAGCTGCATTTTTGGCAGTTAATCTAGCTGAATGATGTCTCTGCTCTGTTTCCTTTCGCCTCTCCTGAAATGAGGATACTTGCAGAGTCTCCTCCTCAGATTCTAACTCACCTTCAGATTCATGAACACTTTCCTGCTCCCCTTCCTCTTCTGAAGAAGAGGAATCCCTAACATCTGACCACATCTTGTACGAATTAAGAAGCACACAAGTAATGTCTCATTGATACTTTTTTTCTGTGTCAGGAGCGACTTGAGAAACTGCAAGTCACTTCTGGTGTGAGAGAATTGGCCATCTGCAAAAATGTTGCCCAGGGGACGCCCAGATGTTTTGATGTTTTTACCATTCTAGTGGGAGGGTTCTCTCATGTCCCCGCATGGAGCTGGAGCTGATAGGGCAGTGATTCTCAACCCAGGGTCCCCAGATGTTTTTGGCCTTCAACTCCTAGAAATCCTAACAGCTGGAAAACTGGCTGGGATTTCTGGGAGTTGTAGCCAAAAACATCTGGGGACCCCAGATTGAGGAATATGGTGATAGAGGGAGCTCATCCACACTCTCCCCGGGTTGGATTCAAACAGGCAACCTTCAGGCCAGCAACCCAACCTTAAAGTCAGCAGTCCTTGCTGGCACAAGGATTTAACCCACTGCACCACTGGGGGCTCCAGTCTCATTGATAATAGGCTCAGAGTTGGCAGATAGCAGTAACATAGCACATTCTTCAGAATCCTGCCTTCTCAATTGACCAGTTGGAATGGCTAAGATGGCTAAAAAAAATTACAAATAGATGAAGAATTAATTCAGAGTAGAAATACAAACATTATTTTATCTGAAGAACTTTAGGAGTGGGAGATACCATTCGGCAAGTGGAGGGCAGCAAAACAAGGCAGAAAATAACACTAGATACTTCAAAACATCATAAAGATTGGCCAAACAAACACATAAAGTGAATCTTGCATATTTTGGTCCTTGAGCATGAATTCATACACAGATCTCTTTGAGTCTGAGCTCAGAAAGAATGGGATAACCTTCAACTGATCCTGTTCTAGTTTTGTGTGCCTACAACAAACAAACAATGCCAACTTCCTCTAGAATAATGGTTCTCAACCTGGGGTCCCCAGGTGTTTTTGGCCTACAACTCCCAGAAATCCCAGCCAGTTTACCAGCTGTTAGGATTTCTGGGATTTGAAGACCAAAAACATCTGGAGATCCCAGGTTGAGAATCACTGCTCTAGAATCACTTACTAAGCATGCATAAACAGCAAAACAGAACCAAAGCAGATTAACTTGCCCCATCAGCTACCAGCCAGCATGTTAAAAAAACCATAGTGCTTTAGGTCTGTCTACCAAAATGGAAATCATAACAAAAGGAAAGACTGATGAAGGAAAAACAATAACCTCTTGAAGCATTTTGGAAGACATTTTCAAGTGGTTTGTAGAAAGTTCAAAATGGTTTTGTCTGCTTATGCAATAGTTACCCCCATCTGGTTGTCTCATTTCGTGTATGCACACAGTTTTGAATGCAAACTTTGGTGAAACATCTTGAAGTGTTCTTCTATGTTTTGTTGGCATAGGAACCTATCCCAATTCTTTTCATCTTATTTCCACCTCTGGCACCAAATTTTCTATTAAAGAAGTAATGCTCAAGAGCACATCTGCTTGGTTAACTATGCTTCCAAATTTTGTACAAAATTGCTAGTTTATTCATTTATTTGGAATCATCGTCCTATTCTTTTTAATAAAGTCAATGCATTAATATTAAGTAAAAGTAAAGGTTTCCCCTGACCTTAAGTCCAGTTGTGTCCGACTCTGGGGGTTGGTGCTCATCTCCATTTCTAAGCGGAAGAGCCGGCATTGTCCATAGACACCTCCAAGGTCATTTGGCCGGCATGACTGCATGGAGCGCTGTTACCTTCCCGCCGGAGCGGTACTTATTGATCTACTCACACTTGCATGTTTTCAAACTGCTAGGTTGGCAGGAGCTGGGACTAACAGTGGGTGCTCATTCCGCTCCCGGGATTTGAACCTGGGACCTTTTGGTCCGCAAGTTCAGCAGCTCAGCATTTTAACACACCGTGCCACCAGGGGCCCCGCATTAATATTATTTATGTATTTATTTACTACATTTATATCCTGCCCTTCTCACCCCCAAAGTGGGACTCAGAGCAGCCTTACAGAAAGGAAACAATTTGATGCCATGAACATACATACATAAAGTAAAAATAGCATACACATTAAAACCAAAAGTCAAACAACAATATTAAAACAATTATTAAAATCACATCATCCAGAATCAAAATCCAAGGCTGTTCCATTAGTCATTTCACTATTCCATGTATGTGACTGAAAGCTTCCAGTGCATCCTATCACTTCTTCTTTTAGTGTGAGCAGACTATGTGAAAACCTTACAATATTCCCAGATTGAGGTCCTGCTCCTCACCACAGCATTTTCATCTGCTGTTGTGTCCTGGATCCAGCAGCTATTCCAACAATGTTATTGCTAGCTTATCATGTAATTCCTGGATCAGCGAGAGTCTATTTATGCTAGGAAGTGCCACAGGGCTTCAACACATCCTCAGATTCCAAAACTAGCTCACCAGGGTGGTGATGGTCTATTCTTAGCAAAATATATTCAACAGCTACATTTTATTTCATTTTAAATGAAGTTGCCATTATCAGATGTTTTTACCCTTTAAATTTTTTGTTATGCCTAAATGCATTCTACATGCTACAGGCATTCTTGATACAATTCCATCTATCTCACAAATTCACATGGTATCATTTGCTTGCCTTATGATCTCAATCAGCTTTGGGTTAAATTTATTTCCTCCCTTTTAAAGAATAAGAGTCTGTACTTCTCTAACATAATAAACTTCACAAAGTTTTCATTGTCCATCAAAGTACTACATCTTTAAAAGCTACACTGAATATGCAAGTTTAAACCTTTTTTTAGAAAAAAGTCTTTGCAGTTACAGAAGTGTAATCTATCTATAGGTTTCGTCTGGGGAGGAAGCAAGGATGAAAAAAGACTATTGAAATTTATTTTTTTGTTTTGCTTTTGTATTTTTCTATTAAAAGGACAACTTCCTTGCACTAAGTGGCTTTTGCTTGCATCTTGGGTTTAAGAGAAGATATGGCAGGACTCATTTTCTTTTAACTATACCATTCCTTTAATGTCTACCATTAGTATGAATATGTTTCCCTGGTGGTTATTAAAGATGGATTTATTAGTGACACAAGAACATTTGTGCTTTCATAAGCATCAGTTGAGTCCCCAGTCATGTTTATTTAACCTTCACTCTGTTGGATTGTTTACACGACTGGAACATGAGTTAAATTCCCTTTAAATTTCACAGACTTTCTTATTTATAAAAGCCGAGCTTCTTGTGACCCCTGTATTCATGATGTTTCTTTTACTCCTCTCCCAGCAATGAAAGAACAAAATACCCAGTGTCTTGGTTTTTTAAAATTTAGCTGCCTACAAAGGTGGGTCCTTGAATAATAATGGAAAATGGCAACCAGATGTTTAGAGAACATGTTAGTATTTTTCTTTGCAGCCGAACATTGTCCTGTTTTGTTATAATCTGTTTTATTTTTAATGAAAGCACAGTTGGCCTTTTTAAAATTTGCTAGAAACACACATGATTGCCATCAAAAAATTCTACATAGCCTTCTCCTTCATGTACTATTTTTATATCTGTACCTGTGTGTGTGTGTGTATAGAATTCTGTCCTGAGCCTGAAATGTCCAGAAAGTTTTATCCCTCAGTTCTTTTGACTGAATGAATTTCCCCATAGTACAATCACAAAGAAGTAATTTTATTGTGCTTGTTTCAGTGCAACAAAGGGTGGAAATAAGGTGTCGCTTTGACAGACAGTAGCTACCAGAAACTCTTGCTGAGTGATTTTTTTTTTTTTCGTGTCAGGAGCAACTTGAGAAACTGCAAGTCACTTCTGGTGTGAGAGAATTGGCCATCTGCAAGGATGTTGTCCAGGGTACACCCGGATGTTTGTTTGTTTATTTATTTATTTACTACATTTATATCCCGCCCTTCTCACCCCAAAAAGGACTCAGAGCAGCTTACAAATAATATGTACATACAATATATTATATTATTAGCATAGCACAATATTAGCATTATATATGACTATATTGTACTATACCACTATACTGTAATTTTTGATGTTTTTGCCATCCTTGTGAGAGGCTTTTCTCATGTCCCCACACGGAGTTGGAGCTGATAGAGAGAGCTCATCCGCGCTCTCCCTGGGTTGGATTTGAACCAGCAACCTTTAGGTCAGCAACCCAACCTTCAAGTCATCAGTCCTGCCAGCACAAGGGTTTAATCCACTGCGCCACTTACTATAGAATTGTATTGCAGAATATAGAGATTCCTAGAGAAGTATTTTCTCTAGAAATATCTGGGTCCTCCAGCATAGCTGAGTGAAGTTGACTGTAGAGTCACACTGGAGGACAGTCCATGTTTTCAAACTGGTCTATAGGTTCAGAGCCAGAATAAAAAAAAAACCTGAAGACGAAAACAAAAACCAGACAGGCCTCTGAAAGTGAAACAAAATTGGGAAAGTATTGGATAAAGCAGCTAAACTATACCAGACAAGAAGTGATTCTTGTCTGTTTGCCCTTCCATTTTCAGCCCATATGTTTCAATATATGCTGTTTAAATCTTTTAAGTAGTGCCTCCAAGGAATATATTTTTATAAATCAAACATCTCTGCTTAAAAAAAATACGTTACAATGCAACATAATCTATGTACCTTCAAAAATAAATTCAAACCTAGCATGAAAATGTTATTTGCTAGCAAGACAAAAATGATTTTCCATCTGTTTTAGAGGAGATCACCAGTTTGGTATGTAAGAAAGTTAAATTTATTTGAAAAGTTTATTCTTAAATCTGGGAACATGAAGAATTACAAAACACTTTGAACACATGGAATAGAATTAACAATAGATTTTCCCAATTAAAATGACATCTGTTCGATGTTTACTATAAAAGTTCCATATAGAAAAGTTGCAGGTACATCTGGATATCGACAGAAAACACTAAGCAGTAAATCTTTTGTTACTGCGGGAGAAAAATGCAAGGAATTACTGTTCCTGATCTCAAAACATGCGTTATATAAAATGCAGTAGTGGTTTACATAATTCACCAGTATATTTGGTAGAAATTCTTCACTAAACGGTGCATCACAAATACTTTCATTTAATAAAACCATTTTAGCTGTCACAGTAAACGTTCTGGCTTCAATACATTAAAGAATGGGGTAGCCTTTTTATTTCCATCTTTACATTGACCATAAAATGCACAGTATTCTTAAAACCAAAAACAAGAAAACCTCACAATCTGTTTTGAAACTTTGCATTCTATCCAATATACTTAAAGATAGTTGTGGAAATCTCTGTGATCTCTCTTGAAACGCTCAGGCCTCTTCCACACAGGTGTATAAAATCCACATTGAAATGGATTATATGGCAGTGTGGACTTGGATGATCCAGTTGAAATCAGATATTGTGGATTATCCACCTTGATATTCTGGGTTATATGGCTGTGTGGAAGGGCTACCAGACTCCAGAAATGAGTTCAACCCATTTAAATAAACATTTTTGTATTCCAGAGCAATATGTTTTTGGCATGATTGGTTCTGAAATTTTGAACAGCTTGCTGCTATTGCTTGTCGTAGGATATGTTAGGTATTTTTTTCAATCTTGCTGTATCTAAATTGTTTGTTGTTAGCTGCCTTCAAAGCCTTGGTAATACGTGATCAATGGGATGAGTGTTTCTGGTAAATATGCTAATAGGTACACCCTTTCTTGTGCTCATATTTGAATCTCAAAGACCCAGTGGTAGTAAAGAATTGGACTCATCATGTCACAACACACATACCCTCAGAGCAGGTGATAAAGGAAAGAGAGAGAGAGAGAGAGAGAGAGAGAGAGAGAGAGAGAGAGAGAGAGAGAGATCTCTCACACACATATATATATGTGCCTTCAAGTCATTTCTTACCTATGGTGACCCTAAATATATATGGTCATATTGGTGTCACCCCCTGTGATGGTGTTACACGGTGTAGTGTGTACATACCCTGCACCCCATAGTAATGTCATTGATTGAACCTAGCTGAAAAAAATGAATTAATTTGTTAGCCATGAAACTTATAGGCTAGTTAAAGAGTGAGCAGACTGCTGTAAAAGCCACATGCACCTCCAACAGACTCTTACATCTCATCACCATTCTAAAATGTCCCAAATTGGCCAAAATTGGAGCGGGAAAAATATTGAAAATAGAAAATGTTGTTGCTATTATGTTCATCTTGAGGCTATCACTTTCCTTTGACATGTCAAACACTTTTATTTTTGTAAGGTGCCTTGAGTTTCTCATGGCAATAATACGTTTTTTAAACCCACACATAGATGTAGATACTTTCACAGGTGTTAAAGGCAAAGGGCTCCCACAGAAATTGGGGAAATCGCGGATGAAAAATTTCCCTGGGAGTATAGGGAATCTCCAGGTCCTACAAGGACCAGGCTTAGCACAACAGGCTAAATTGTTGTACTGCAGAAAAATCCTGCCAATAGAAAGGTCAGCAGCTCAAGCTCAGGACAGGGTGAGCACCTGCAGTTAGCCCCAGCTCACCTGCCCACCTAGTAGGTCGAAAGCAGAAATGTCAGTAAATAAATAGGTACCGCTTTTATCAGGGAGGTAATAAAGGCGCCCTTAAGGACATTGATCGGAGGAAAGCTCCTTGGCAAGGAAAATGAAGCAACAACATCCCCCCATGGCCAGAGTCGAGCACAGCCTCCAAGATGCTGGAAATAAGATGGGAATACTGCCTTTACCTCTGTTTGTGTTGTCTCTCCTTGTTAATTGTATAATTGGCATTGAATGTTTGCCGTAATCATGTTCTGTAAACCACTCTGAGTCCCCTTCAGGGTGAGAAGGGTGGGGTATAAATACTGTAAATAATAATAATAAATACAAGGCAACCCTATGATCAAGTTCTGCCAGATCCCCATGAAAGTGGGAAAACAGCTAATAAAAAATGCTATCAACCCACCCTCCCCATTCCCAAGAAGGCATATTAAATCCGTTAATCATCAAACCTGCAAAAGTTAAACCCACAAATGTGTAGGGTTGACTGTAGTTTGTGGGAACCCTAGATTATGATATATATTAAATCTTAAACCAACAGATTTACAGATTCGGAATATATAAAGCCATTTAAATTGCAACCATCTGATCATGTTACAGTTAGGAAATACAGTAGAGTCTCACTTATCCAACATAAATGGGCTGACAGAACATTGGATATGTGAAAATGTTGGATAATAAGGAGGGATTAAGGAAAAGCCTTTGAAACGTCAATTACGTTATGATTTTACAAATTAAGCACCAAAATATGCTTTACAACAAGTGGATAGAAAAAGCAGTTCAGTACACGATAACGTTATGTAATAATTACTGTATTTATGAATTTAGCACCAAAATTTCACAATTTATTGAAAAATTGACTACAAAAACATTGACTACTAAAAGGCAAACTGCATTGGATAATACAGAACCTTGGATAAGCGGAGCTTGGATAAGTGAGACTCTACTGTACATTGCTATGACATTGTATGTGTATTCTCACCTTGATTGGGGATTTCATATCTGCTCAGTTTCGAATCTTCAAGGACTGTAACTTCATACTGGTGTTGTGCAAGGATATGTTGATATAATTTTAAGTCTTGTTTACTACCGGACGGGAGGATGTAAAGTATTCCTGTTCTTGTCTGGCTTCCAAAATATTTAAAAATTGCATCCTTAATCTAAAACAAGAAACAAGAAGAGAGATTCATGTGTTACATAAGAAAATGTAGACATCAGATTTTATGAGACAGAATATAATATTCATTTTCCCCATAGAATGGTTTCAGATAGCTATGCACCTCAAACAGTGTAATAATTAGCCACAAAAATCACATAGTGAACTGTGCCATGCTGGATCTGATTCAAAATTTAATCAGTCTAGAATTCTGTTCCAACCAGGACATGAGTGAAATAACACCATCTTACTTCTATTACTCAATAGTGAATATGACTGGCATGCCACCCTGATATTGAAGTTAATATTTAGCCATTATAGCTATCAGTAATTAATGTCCTCTCATCTACATATCTATCGAATCCTCCTTTAAACCTGAGCAAGTTAGTGGTCATCACTGTGTCTCTTAATTGCAAATCCCGCCGTGTCTCTATGCACTGTAGATATATTTCCTTTTAATTTTTGTCCTACATTACCATTCAACTTTAGTGGATGATCAGACTTGTAATATTATTTTATCATTCAACTTCAGTGAATATTACCATTCAACTTCAGTGTTGCTGTATTATAAGAGAAGGAGAAAGTCTTCTACTTATCCCTTTCATATACTTTCCTTTTTACTGGGCAAGATCACCCCTAATTATTACCTTCCCTTTTAGGCAGTTTCTTTGATCCTTAGTTATTAGAGATGTGTGTGAAAAATTTTCCTTTGTTTCCTTCATGCTATCGTTTCGTTTCGACAGTCTACACAAAACGAATGAGGACATTTTCGTAGGAAATGAGAGGCGACATGAAAATAAAAGCCGCACAGTTATCGTGCATGCTTTCATTTTCCTTTTGTTTGACCACGCAACAATAAGCAGGTACTGACCGAGGGCTGCTTTCCCATTACAGCTGAAGTGTACCAATGGCCGTTAATATTAATATTAATATTAATAACAACAGTTATTCTGGGACCCTAAGCTGAGTCTGGGAGAGGAGTGCTTCCCCATTACATCTGATATGTACCAATGGGGGTTAATATTAATATTAATAACAATAGTTATTCTGGGACCGTAAGCTGAGTCTGGGAGAGGAGTGCTTCCCCATTACATCTGATGTGGACCAATGGGGGTTAATATTAATATTAATAACAATAGTTATTCTGGGACTCTAAGCTGAGTCTGGGAGAGGGTTGCTTCCCCATGACAGCTGATGTGTGTCAATGGGTATAATAATAATAATAATAATAATAATAATAATAATAATAATAACAACAACAACAACAACAACAACAACAACACTTTGGGGAAGACCCAAACGTTTTAAAGGTTGGTAGGCTAAGACGGGTCGAAAAGCCCCAAGCAGGGGGGGAGGGGGGGTTGAGCCTCAGAAACCCTCCCATTGCAGCCAATGGTTCAAAAGATTTCATTTTTTTCATAAGCCGGATGAAAAAAAATTCATTAGCAAGACACAAATATGAAAATAAGACAACAAGAATAAAACTATAAAAAATGAACAGCAATTCCATACAAAAACACAACACTATCAGTTATGTATTTTGGTTCTCCTTTTCTTCATTTTTTCCAATTCTAGAATATCCATTTTAGGTGTGGTGAGTGACTAAGGACCTCATAACATTGACCATTGGGAAGCAGGGAAAGTGAGGGAAAGCAGAAGGAACTAATTTAATTTGTTTTCTAATGTCTTTCCCTGTCTTCTGGGGGCCTTTCCACACAGCTATATCCCAGAATATCAAGGCAGAAAATCCCACAATATCTACTTGGAACAGGGTTATCTGAGTCCACACTGCCATATATTCCTGTTCAAAGCAGAAAATGTGGGATTTTATTCAGCTTTGTGGAAGGGGCTTGGGATGGTCAACCATATCATGTCCTTTTCTCTGCTTTTCCCATTTCCTCCTCATTTTACTGAGTCAGGAGTTGGGTAGTAACCATCTCTTCAAAACAGAGTCTTTTCTCTGTTTTAACATGCTGGCAACACAGATTCCCATGGGCAAACAATGGAAATGGCCGTGCATCATGGGATGGCTTCCATGGGACTCTGTTTTGCAAGCACGTTCAAATGGAAAGAAGACTACAAGGGATGAAGTTATAGGACTGTACACAGTTTCCAGATTGGTTACACTACGTGCTTCTATAAGATCAGTATGATTTGGCAGTTTTATTTCCAACTCTTTTTCTAATTATGTCGAAAATCAGTTTTGGTTTTTAAGAAACAGCAGCTGCACACAGGATCAGCCTTTTAATCAGTGTTGACATCCTATATATATATATATATATATATATATATATATATATATATATATATATGGAAAATAGAAAGGTGAACGATCCGTTCTTCATATTTGCTAAATATATTCCTGGAACGCTTACCGGAAGCAACTTGAAAACAAGCAAATACAAGCCTTGGCATAAGTATTGGCTAAAAGGAGAAAGGCAGATGTTTCAGTGTAAACGAGTTGTCATTCAAAAGAGCTCCAGTTGTTTATGGGCCTGGTAGCCAGCTATAAACTGACACCCACAGCATGTAAAGGAAGTAGCTTTATGTTACACTTGGCTCAAATGTGGGATTCCTTGTAGAAGGGAGACACATCACAGTGTCTAGTCTTTGATGAATGACCAGTGCGCCTCTGTTTTAAGACAGAACATGTATCTTCCTGAGCTACGATCAATAGCATAGACAGCTGTTAAAATAATTCATCCACATTTCATCAAATATGTTGAACTAATGCATAAACCAAGAATATCTATGTTGTGTTCATAAGTAAAAGTAGCAGAAGTAAATAGGAAATGATGAGCTCATGGGAGTTACGTTACAGTCTTGTAATTCATCCTCTCCCTGTCCTTGGCATATTTATAACCCATTTGTCCTGTAGTGAGAAATTAAATGCCATTTTACCTCCAAACACCCCTTCTTCTAGAGCTTAATCCTCTGTTCTGTTTCGATCTTTTTCTGAGCTTTGCCACCTTAATTCAATTACAGTAGAGTCTCACTTATCCAAGACTCGCTTATCCAAGGTTCTGGATTATCCAATGCATTTTTGTAGTCAATGTTTTCAATATATCGTGATATTTTGGTGCTAAATTTGTAAATATAGTAATTACAACATAACATTACTGTGTATTGAACTACATTTTCTGTCAAATTTGTTGTCTAACATGATGTTTTGGTGCTTAATTTGTAAAATCATAACCTAATTTGGTGTTTAATAGGCTTTTCCTTAATCCCTCGTTATTATCCAAGATATTCACTTATCCAAGGTTCTGCCAGCCCGTTTAGCTTGGATAAGTGAGACTCTACTGTAATTTTGAGCCTACTAAGACCTAATGCTTTCTATTTCTTCTTCTAAATGCAATGTGCTGGCTTTCATGTGGATTCGAAATCTGGTAGAGAAATTCAATTTAGAAACAAGGAGAGCAGAGACAAGGATTGGTTTGCCCTCAGATTTCTAGGAAAAATGCAATAGCCAGCCTTTCAAGCAGATTCTGCATCCATGGATCCCACACGCCACTGCTCAAAATTATTTTTTAAATAATTTCAAAAATCTAACTCTGTTTTATCAATGTATTTAAGGGACACTATTTTACTATGACATTATATGTCATGGGACGTGGGCATTCACAGGTTTCGTATCCACAGTGAAGATGGGGGTCCAGAAACCAAACCCTAGAACAGAGGTCCCCAAACTAAGGCCCGGGGGCCGGATGCGGCTCTCCAAGGTCATTTACCTGGCCCCCACCCTCAGTTTTATAATATAATATTTTATATCAGTTTTAATAATATAATATATTGTATATACATATAATATTGATAATAATATTATGTTATTATATTAATTAATTATATGCTATATATTACATATAATATTACAGTATAGTGATATAGTTCAATATAGTAATATATAATGCTAATATTGTGCTATGCTAATAATATAATATATTGTATGTACATACAGCTGCTCTGAGTCCACTTCGGGGTGAGAAGGGTGGGATATAAATGTAGTAAATAAATGCAGTAAATAAATTTTAGATTTAGGCTCGGCCAAAGTCTGAAATGATTTGAAGGCACACAACAACAATCCTAATTAACTTGACTATCTCATTGGCTAGAAGCAGGCCCACACTTTCAATTGAAATCCTGATAGGTTTATGTTGGTTAAAATTGTTTTCGTTTTAAAATATTGTATTGTTCTTTCATTGTTGTTGTTGCTGTTTTGCACTACAAAAAATAAGACATGTGCAGTGTGCATAGGAATTTGTTCGTATTTTTTTTTCAAATGATAATTCGGCCCCTCAACAGTCTGAAGGATTGTGGACCGGCCCTCTGCTTCAAAAGTTTGAGGACCCCTGCCCTAGAAGATACCAAGGACCCATATTTGATGCAATTCTCTTCCTCCTTTTGCAGTGAGTGATCAGGAAATAGGTGGTCTTGAAAATTGTAGAAATGATATACAGCAGTTAATAAGAACAAGAGCGCAATTTACATCACATGTGATATTCAAGTATCTCCCTGCCACAGAGATGTTTGGGCATTGATTTTATTGGGTGGAGCAGTGCAATTTGAACAGTTTATATTTTCTTTTCTGATGAAGATTGATTTTCCCCCAGTTGCTATTTGCAAAAGGTTTAAAAAGCAGATATGCATTCAGCTCCCTTTTTCATCAGATATAATTTTGCCTTCAGATATGGAGGGAGAAAAATATAAATGTAACTTTTTAACATATAGTTGTTTCAGAATACAACAGTTCTTGAAGAATAAACTTCACTGAGTCTTGTCAGAAAGGTTATCATGAGATTTGACTGTATGGCACTGACATATTGTAAAGATAAAGATGTTGTAAGATTGCAGAACCACCCTTATCACAGGAAATGACACAGTAGATAACTTCTTGGATAAATGAATATACAGTGTTCCCTCACTACTTCGCGGTTCACTTTATGAGGATTCACTGTTTCGTGGTTTTTCAATAAACTCTAAAAGACTATTATAAATCATAAAAAATTACAATTTATAGCCTAAGGAAGGGAGGAAGGAGAAGCCAAAGGGAGAGAAAAGGAGCCCAAGCTGCAACAGGAGGAGAAGGAGGCGATTTATCAACACACAATTGACTTAAAATAGTGTATAACTACTAAAATAATGTATAAATATTAAAATAAATATAGTGTCCCTACTTTGTGGATTTTCACTTATTGCAGGTGGTCCTGGAACCTAACCCCAGTGATAAGTAAGGGAACACTGTATAGTGGATTTTAAGGAAAACTGCAAGATTTGGTAACTTGGTTGTTTCAGTATTCCTGCTATTCTGGTTTACTAGAAAGCACATTTTGAGTAGGGTCCTCGGATCTTAATGCCTGGCCCTAAGTCTTCCATTTTTGTAGAACATCTTCCAACAGAATTCTCCTATTTTGCTGGGCTTGGTTCGGTGCAAGAGAAAGGTTCTGAGTGCAAATCTCCAGCTCAGTTAATACAGCATCAGCTTGCTACACTATTGTTGCTGCAATTTAATACTGGATCTACACTGCCATATAAAATCCAGATTATCTGCTTTGAACTGGATTATATGGCAATGTAGATATGGGTAGATCCAGCCTGAAAAATTATCCAGAGTGCCTATATGTTTACTTACAGCCTTGTCCCACACACAGCCAGAGTCGCCGTGGATCACCACAGATTGTGCCGATCTTGGCGGTGCCCACCCAGGTGGCATGACCCATGCTGTGCATAGTCCCAGATTCTCCTCACATTATCACATGAGAGAAGCATCCACCAGCCAGTTTGCCCCATTGAGGGCAATGCAGCATGGGAAGCTTCCAGTGTTGCTGCTGGCGGCTTTTTCCAGTGGCGACTCTGGTTCCGCTACAGCTTAACCGCACAGCTGTCTCGGAAGTATTTCTCTGGTGCCATAGTGGGCTCCTTGGCAAAGCTGCTGCGGGACCGGAGTTGCTGCCAAAACCTGTCCTGTGGGAAAAGGCCCTTAGTCAGGTTTTGGTTTTTTTTGCCTCCGTTGTTGTTGTGCCAGGGCTCACAATTCATTCTTCATCTACCTTTGGCTAAAAGTAAGCCGGATAGATTACATTTTCCTTACCCATCTTCCTATAGTAAGAGAAAAAGATTACGGGAATCCTCATTTCACTTTGCTCTAGAAACAGACCCTTTAGATGTTTTCATTTAATTTAGAAATTGGAAAATGTGTGTGTTTGTATTATGAGTTCTAAGCAAAGTTGTTGGCTTTTAATGCCTGTCTCTTAATAGCCTGGAGCCCCGGTGGCAAAGTGCGTTAAAGCGCTGAGCTGCTGAACTTGCAGACTGAAAGGTCCCAGGTTCAAATCCCAGGAGCGGCTTGAGTGCCCGCTGTTAGCTCCAGCTCCTGCCAACCTAGAAATTCGAAAATATGCAAATGTGAGTAGATCAATAGGTACCGCTCCGGCGGGAAGGTAACGGCGCTCCATGCAGTCATGCTGGCCACATGACCTTGGAGGTGTCTACGGACAACGCCGGCTCTTCGGCTTAGAAATGGAGATGAGCACCAACCCCCAGAGTCAGACATGACTGGACTTAACGTCAGGGGAAACCTTTACCTTTACCTTTACTTAATAGCCTTACCATCCCTAAATAGATTTTTGCCTAGAAATCATAAAACCTGAAACAATTGTCTACCAGCAACCCTAATTTTGAGCCAAATTTTACATTTAATAGAATTTAGCAAGGAGACCTCTGTACCACTTGAATCCAACATATCTATGAGTCATTTTCTATTTTTCCAATGGAAACTGTAAGCTGTAGAGATGATGTGCCAGGTAAGGACAGCCGGCAAAAGAACAGAGTGAGACGCTTTTAATGACCGGGCTGCAGCTGTGGAATTCCCTTCCGCTGGAAGCCTGCCAATGCCTAGTTAAATTTCACAACTGTTCCAGAACCTTTTGATCTGAAATGACTTGTGGCCATTTAGGTTAAACGAAAGAATATTTTGTTCGCTTGTTTACGTTTATCTCGTCTTCATTTCTTTCCTTCCACTAGCAACCTATAATGTGATTTCGGTGATACCATCTAGGTATATAGTTAGACAGTTGTCTTTTTTCAGTCCCTCACCTGACCCTTTCAGTCCCCTTTAAAGTCCCTAACTGAACCTCCAAGGGCAGTGCTTGTTGTTTCTCCATACAGCTGACATTGCAGATTTGTGTCCCCCACCCAGGCTTTATGTGGAATGACGGAAAAATTGGGAACATGGAGAAGGAGGGAGGGAATGAAAGAGGCAATAGACAGATATATAATTACACAACAGTCTGTCTCCACTTTAGGATATGGCTCCACCCATGATGATATATGGCTCTATCCACCATCAGCTGCAGCTTTTTACTATTTTTTTCTAATGGATCAACTGTCCTTCATAGGAAAAACAGTCCCCACCCTGAGTTGATTCATTTGGATGCTTCACCACAGGATCCCCAATGGGGAACAGAATTTCACCAGAGAAAATAGAAAGCTCTTTCCGTTTGCAGATGTTTCACATGCAGTCACATCTTTTCTTGCTTAGTGACATTATATAATCCTCAAATATTTAACTATTCTGTGCTATTCACAACAAACATGAACAATTCTGGGTCTGGAAAGATGGCTTCCTGTTACTAGTATCTGTTGTGTCCACACCCGCATCTTGAATACAGTTCAATATAATAGAATGCAATTAAACTGAAACACTCAATCTTTCTGTTCCATCTCTAATTTCTACCATACTCTGTGTGGATAGTTAAGCTATTGTAGGGTTAAGTAAAATTATCAAGAGAAAATTTGAAAAATTCATGATTCCACAAGCATAGAAAAAAGGTTTTACTACTCTCTAAGAATTTGTGCCCCCGATGGCGCAGTAGGTTAAACTGCTGAGCTGCTGAACTTGTTGACCAAAAGGTTGGCGGTTAGAATCCAGGTAGCAGGATGAGCTCCCACTGTTAGCCCCAGCTCCTACCAACCCAGCAGTTCAAAAACATGTGAATGTGAGTAGATCAATAGGTACCATTCCGGTGGGAAGGTAATGGCGCTCCAGGCAGTCATGCCAGTCACATGACCTTCAAGGTGTCTACGGAAAATGCCAGCTCTTCGGCTTAGAAATGGAGATGAGCAGTGCAGAGTCAGACACAACTGGACTTAATTTCAGGAGAAAACCTTTACTTTTACTTTTAAGAATTTACAAACAACAAGAAACCCCTGGCCAAGAGGTTAAGTGGGTATGCTTACAATATAAATATCTTCTCAAAGTATGAGGAAGTCATCGCTTGACACTGTTATACCACAGTTGCATCAATCCCAACTTTGTTGGATCTTATTATACAATAACAGTAGCTCTCCCAGTGCCTTACAGTGCTAAACCTCCATTGGGTCATTTGAAAATAAATCCCTTTTCCAACTGAAACCATCCACTTATTATTCTACATCCTGCTATGATTTAGTGATCACTTTGGATATGAATATCTTGTTCTGCTGTATTGTGATTTAGAGAGTGTAGAGGACACAGTGTTGGTGTGGTTTTATTGCTCCTCCCTTGAAGTTTTACCAGGGACTCTAGAAGGGAAACTCCAGACTACTTCCATTGATTGCTCTAGAAGGATACCATGATTTCCAAGAGTTTACATTGTACATTCCAATGTTTGGAATGTTTAACGTGAGGACTAATGCCTAGAAAAACTTAAAATAACAGATACATGAAATTTTAAATACAGTATGACCTTAGTAATTTATTTATTTATTTATTTACAGTATTTATATTCCGCTCTTCTCGCCCCGAAGGGGACTTGGGGCAGATCACATTACACATATAAGGTAAACATTCAATGCTATAACATAGAACAGAGACAGAGACAGACGCAGGCACCGGGCTGACGTCTTGGTCAGAGTGATTTGTTGCAGCTGGCTGCTAACCAGCCTGTGCCACAGCCTGGCCTGTAACTGTGGAACCAGTACCCATGGCTTCATCTACCCACTTGTAACAAGATATAGAATCTCTAGGACTTTCTTTTTAGGTCTGCCAAATGATTCTATGATAGGCTTCCATCAAATATTACCATGGAATCATACTGGAGGACCTAGCACATTACTAAGTTCTCCAGAGCAACTTAGTGGTAACTTCTTGTGAAAGTTGTTCATGTCATAGGGTTTGTTGTTATCCATAGTGTCCTCTTTCCATAGTAAGTTTAGGAATATACGCCCTGCAGATACATGGATGGTTGTTTCAACAAGCCTTCAACCACATTTAGATGCTTTTAAAGAATATATGTGAGGACCCATAGATTTCAACAACCACTTTACATGACTGAGATTGGCTATTGTTGTTTTATACCTGCAGCTATTGCTGTATTTTACTGATTTTAACCAGGGGGTTTTGTGAAGTAAGATATTTATGTTGGCTGTTATTGTTTTATACTATTGTTTTTACCATTTTTGATTTTTTTGTGTTGCACCTTTGAGTGCTTTGTAAGTTCCTCTGGGAGATGGTGGTGTGAAATAATTAAAGATGATGATGATGATGATGATGATGATGATGATGATGATGATGATGATATCAAAATATACAAAAACAGAACAAGGGAGGATTTAGATCATAGGGAAAGAAAGAAAAATGCTATTGGAAGAGACATGAAGTATGTTTATCTTCCTACTATGTTTCCCCGAAAATAAGACAGTGTCTTGTATTAATTTTTGCTCCCAAAGATGCACTAGGTCTTATTTTCAGGGGATGTCTTATTTTTCCATGTAGAAGAATTTACATTTATTGTTGAACAAAAAAATGAACATTTATTATATACTGTATAGTATTTGTCCTCACAAACCAGCATAATCAGACAATTGCACAAGTGTGTGGTTAAACCCTTGTGCCAGCAGGACTGCTAACCAACAAGTCAGCAGTTCGAATCCAGAGAGAGCGGGTGAGCTCCCTCTGTCAGCTCCATCTCCCCATGCGGTGACATGAAATAAGCCTCCCACAGGATAGTAAAACATCAAAAATCTGGGTGTCCCCTGGGCAACGTCCTTGCAGATGGCCAATTCTCTCACACCAGAAGCGACTTGCAATTTCTCAAGTCACTTCTGACACTGAAAAAAAACCTTTGAAAGTTTGGAGCAGAAGATGGGGCCAATAGGATAGTGTAAATAGTATTGTAGTTTAAGTGTGAGAACGTGAATGCAGGAATTGACACCACTGGGATGCAAATGTAGTAATGGTGCAAGAGAATGCATTACTATTTTGCTACCATTCCAAGCATAGAAGTGTTTTTTAAACGGAATAACTCAAAACAATTGACTAGTATGATAAGCACACTGTCTTTTTAAACAGCTTTTCTTTTTACCAAGAATGAGAGCAAAAATGGTATAATGCAACTTTCCAAAAGATGGATCACAAACATTCTAGCCTGCCATCACTGACACTTAAAAAAAAACAATATTTTCATTTCTATGCTTACGATGATCAAAGAAACATTTTGATGGAATAGTAAAATGTGGGCTAGACAAAACTACGGTTAGGTGGATCTGTAATTGGCTAAGCGAACGAACCCAAAGGGTGCTCACCAATGCGTCGTCTTCATCATGGAAAGAAGTGACAAGTGGAGTGCCGCAGGGCTCCGTCCTGGGCCCGGTTCTGTTCAACATCTTTATTAACGACTTAGACGAAGGGTTAGAAGGCACGATCATCAAGTTTGCAGACGACACAAAACTGGGAGGGATAGCTGACACTCCAGAAGACAGGAGCAGAATTCAAAACGATCTTGACAGACTAGAGAGATGGGCCAAAACTAACAAAATGAAGTTCAACAGGGACAAATGCAAGATACTTCACTTCGGCAGAAAAAATGGAAATCAAAGATATAGAATGGGGGACGCCTGGCTTGACAGCAGTGTGTGCGAAAAAGACCTTGGAGTCCTCGTGGACAACAAGTTAAACATGAGCCAACAATGTGATGCGGCTGCTAAAAAAGCCAATGGGATTCTGGCCTGCATCAATAGGGGAATAGCGTCTAGATCCAGGGAAGTCATGCTCCCCCTCTATTCTGCCTTGGTCAGACCACACCTGGAATACTGTGTCCAATTTTGGGCACCACAGTTGAAGGGAGATGTTGACAAGCTGGAAAGCGTCCAGAGGAGGGCGACTAAAATGATTAAGGGTCTGGAGAACAAGCCATATGAGGAGCGGCTTAAAGAGCTGGGCATGTTTAGCCTGCAGAAGAGAAGACTGAGAGGAGACATGATAGCCATGTACAAATACGTGAAGGGAAGTCATAGGGAAGAGGGAGCAAGCTTGTTTTCTGCTGCCCTGCAGACTAGGACACGGAACAATGGCTTCAAACTACAGGAAAGGAGATTCCACTTGAACATCAGGAAGAACTTCCTCACTGTGAGGGCTGTTCGACAGTGGAACTCTCTCCCCGGGGCCGTGGTGGACGCTCCTTCCTTGGAGGCTTTTAAGCAGAGGCTGGATGGCCATCTGTCGGGGGTGCTTTGAATGCGATTTCCTGCTTCTTAGCAGGGGGTTGGACTAGATGGCCCATGTGGTCTCTTCCAACTCTACTATTCTATGATTCTATGATTCTATGAAATGACATGACTGGAATATATCCAATCCAAACAAGTTATTTTCCAGTGTTAATGGTTAAAAATAGTTCTTGAAAAAAACATCCCAAATCATTACACAAGTCAGTTTGGGAAAAGAGTACAATAGATCACCCAGCCTTCATCCAAGAAGTCTAGACAAAAAGCATTAGCACTAGATTCTTCAGTTTCTGGAAGCATTTGGCACAAACATTTTCTTAAGAAATGTCTTTAAAAAAACAAAAAAAAATACTATAGTCTTAGTTGAAACGGGGGTGTTTTGAAGTATGCCTTTTGCTTCTTGATTTACAGAGCCTAAAATAAAAAATGAGTTCATTTAGCTTTTCTGGCATGAGTATATCCTACTTCACAAACGCACAAGTCGTACCAATGGAGTAAACATGTTTTAGTGAGGGCGAACAAGCTGAAGCTCAATCCTGACAAGACAGAGGTCCTCCAGGTCAGTCGTACGTCTGATCGGGGTATTGGGTGGCAACCTGTGCTTGACGGGGTCGCACTCCCCCTGAAGGCGCAGGTCCGCAGCTTGGGGGTCCTCCTGGACTCTGCGCTGACACTTGAGGCCCAGGTGTCGGCCGTGGCTGGGAGGGCCTTTGCACAACTAAAACTTGTGCGCCAGCTGCGACCATACCTCGAGAAGTCAGATCTGACCATGGTGGTCCATGCCTTAGTTACCTCTAGACTGGATTACTGCAATGCGCTCTACGTGGGGCTGCCTTTGAAGACAGCTCGGAAACTACAACTAGTACAATGATCGGCAGCCAGGTTTCTAACTGGGGCAGATTACAGGGCGCGCTCAACGAGCCCAATTCAAGGTGCAGGTTATCACCTACAAAGCCCTAAACGGTTTGGGACCCACCTACCTTCGAGACCGCATTTCCCCCTATGAACCCGCACGACCTCTTCGCTCGTCGGGGGAGGCCCTCCTCTCGCTTCCACCAACTTCGCAGTTGCGGTTGGTGGGGACGAGGGAGAGGGCCTTCTCCGCCGTGGTCCCCCGGCTGTGGAACTCGCTCCCCAGGGAGATTAGGCAGGCCCCTACCCTACTTTCTTTCAGGAAGAGCCTGAAAACTTGGCTATTCCAGAAGGCCTTCGTTGACTGATCCTTGTGGGATCATGTTATTTACCTATTAAGCAGTAGACCCTCTGGATTGTTTTTAGGATTCATTCAGCACTTTAAGTATTACACCTACTGTATAATTATCCCTCCCTGATAACTTGATATTGCTTTGCACCTTGGCCTGGATCTTTTGACCCAAATCGGGATTTTAATATTATTGTGTATATTGACTTTTATGACTGTTTTTAATCATGTTGAAGTTTTACTGCTCGGTTTAATGTTTTATCTGATTTGTGCTGTCGTGTCTGGGCATGGCCCCATGTAAGCCGCCCCGAGTCCCTCCGGGGAGATGGGGCGGGATATAAGAATAAAATTATTATTATTATTATTATTATTATTATTATTATTATTATTATTATTATTAGTGCACCATGAAGAGTTCAAGTTTCTTTAGTGGCAACTTTCATTCACTCCAACATTTCACAAATGTGGCCAAGCAAAATCAGAGTATGGTCAAGAAGGTAACATTTGTTAATAAGGGTAAAGGCACAAGCTAGGAGAGACTACAGCAGTTTGCTTTTGCTTGAGTCTACTGAAAAGGACAAAATTATTTTTTCTCGTTGTCTCTTCTTTCCTAATGAGTTGAGCACAAACCTGTTTTCAGCAGTAAGACTGAAGGCAAAAATGGGTAGGAGGATTCTGTTTTGACAATGTGATCTCAACTTAAATTTGGGATTCGGTCTAGAAAAATTGGTTTCAGATTTCAAAGCATTTACAGTCCTAGAAAAAAATCTAAATTTCTGCTCAATTGTACCATAGTATAGGTTGTGTGATAAAGAAAACAAAATTATGCAGAAACTATTGGATTGCAACTTCCATTAGCCTTCCACCAACATTTATACCAGGCATGGGCAAACTAAGGCCCAGGGCCCGGATGCGCCCCCCGGGTGCTTACCTTAGGCCCTCCTAATTTTTCCTGTCCTCTTGGCATAAGGACATTGCAGCCTGCTGCATCCTTATGTCAAAGGACATGGGAGGAAAGGACGCAGCAGCTGAGAGCCCTCTGGAGCACTCTCAGCCACTGCATGTCTCACTCTCCTCCCGGCATAAGGATGGTGTGAGCAGCTACATCCTTATGCCGAGAGGATAGCTTGGGGAAGGCATGTGGTGGCTGAGAGCTCTCTGGAGCACTCTCAGCTGCCGCCTGCTCACCCTCCTCCTGGCATAATGCCAAGGGATAGCTTGAGAATCGGGAGAGGAGGTTGATGTCTCAGAGACCCTTGAGCCATGACCCCGCAGCCATCATGGATCAAACTGAAGAGGATATGGGTTTTTTCCCAACTCAGCAAGATTCCGTTCCATTCCAGATGTCCCCTGTTGACAGTTTGGTGCCAAAGCTAATTACGGAAGCCCTTGAATCAGAGCCTGGTTCCCCGGACAGTGTTGTGTTTGATAGAAAGTCTTTTCTCAAAACACACCGCTCCCAAAAGGAGTTTCAGAGACGAAGTGCGAGATTAGCGGAGAGAGAGGATTATAATTAAACCGGTTCTCTTGGGAAGATTCAGGGAGGCTTACATCTGGCAGGTTGTTGTCATCAGTCTGTTTTCCTTGGGAAAATGTGGACTCAAACACCTGGTTTGGGGAGTTTTTGAACTTCCATAAAAGTTCTGGGCAAAGGCTACCCGTTGTGGTGTCAACGTGACAGTTGGAAAGTTAACATCGACTCTTGTTCCTGTGAATCTCAGCGGCCTGACGGTGCGCTACTCTCGAGTAGACTGGGCGTTGCGTCTAGCTTCCCTGCCAAGACTGGACTGCGTTTCGGTTCCACCATGACCAACTTTGCCTTACCCTGATTTCCTGCCTTGCCTTGACTCCTTGCCTTGGACATTGAACTTGGAACTTCCTTGAGAGACCTTGCTTTATTCCCCACTTAAACTGCTTGGAAGTTTAAGTGTGTTTCGGTTATTGGATTTAAAAACTTGGACTCTAATATTGGACATTGAACTTTATATTACTGGACTATATTTGGCCATTCCTAAAAGGTCTGTTGCTGGACTATATACTCTGCTTATTTTTGTTTGATTCCTTTATTGCTTTAATAAAGATATTAGATTGTTTATTGGCCTCTGTGTTGGTTTCCAGTGGTCACGCAGCCTAGAGGTGTTACAGAGGTTGCCGCGTGTTGGAAATTGCAACCTTCTTCAAGCCTTCTCTAGTAATGTTTATCTATGATCCTGTTGCATACTGTTTCCAGTATGTATGTTCTGATATGCAGCTTCCTTTACTCTATGTTTCCTGAGAAGTTACAAAAGGGGCTACAGACCACATGCTCTCTCTCTCTCTCTCTCTCTCTCCCTTTTGACTATGTGACCTGTTGATAGTTGTTTTGTTATAAGAGAGATGCCCTGGTTGGATGGCATAGAGAATTATCTCAAACGTATCTGAAACTGGACTGATAAGTTTTGTACCTGTGTATGCTGAAAACGGGGGCCCCTGGTGACACAGTGCATTAAAGCTCTGAGCTGCTGAACTTGCGGACCAAAAGGTTCCAGGTTCAAATCCCGGGAGTGGAATGAGCGCCCGCTGTTAGCCCCAGCTCCTGCCAATCTAGCAGTTCGAAAACATGCAAATGTGAGTGGATCAATAGGTACTGCTCCGGCGGGAAGGTAACGGCGCTCCATGCAGTCCTCCCGGCCACATGACTTTGGAGATGTCTATGGACAACGCCGGCTCTTTGACTTAGAAATGGAGATGAGCACCAACCCCCAGAGTCGGTTACGACTGGACTTAACGTCAGGGAAAACCTTTACCTTTACCTATGCTGAAAACATGAAGGTTGTGAGTAAATATGTAACAAAAAATGTTATTTTTATCAAAGTCTACTTCATTTTTGTCTCTTGAATGTATGATATGAAACAAGTTGTGGAAGAATATATATATATTGGGCATTGAAAAAGACTTCTAAAGTGCTGCTGTTTTTATACACTGGCAAATCTCCGTTTTCCTAATAGATCAGAGACAACAGGTTATTCAGTCTAACAACTGAAACCCATTGCCTTGCATAATTACATCTGGTTGTATACCCCAAGAGCAGATTTATTTTTTTTTGGCTCATCGGTGAAAGGTCATGCTTTTCTAAAAAAAAGTTATGATCTCCAAAAGGTGCTTAAAAGGTTATTAATGCCATTTTCCAATACCGGGTGTCTTGCCTTCCTCCTGGCATAAAGATGTGGTGAACAGCCCTGTCCTTATGCTGGGAAGACAACCTAAGGATGACCCAGGCCCTGCTCACCCCACTCCTGCTCCACCCAGCATGTGCCTGGTTGTCCTCCATCCCGGCTCAGCCTGGTCCTTCTGTCTGGACGTGCAATGTGGCCCCAAAGAAAATATATTATCTACACTGTAGATTTAACACCACTTTAATTGCCAAAGGTCAATGCTATGGAAGTCATAGTTTCACAAAGTATTTCACCTCCTCTACCAGAGAGTGCTGGGGCTTCCCTAGACTACAAATTCTTGGAGCCCATAGCATGGAACCATGTCAGTTGAGTGGGATCAAAGTCTATTAAATCTACAGTATAGACACACCCATGATGTCAGGTATTATGGGAGCTGAAGCCCAGAAACAGCTGAAGGTCAACATCTGGAGAAGCCTGCTGTAAACAATGAATTGATATTAAACAGTAGTCGACTTTTTATTTTATTTTATACTGAAGAGGCCTGTCGAACAGCCTACAATGTTTTATTTTCCCTTCTTTTAGGGCTATGTAAACTGTGCTTTAATTAAAAAGTCTGTCAGCCTTAATTGGGTTTCCCCTCTTCTGAACAAGCGCTATTAAATTGTTAGCCATTCTGTACATAAAATGTCACCATCACTTTTCATGCTGTTCTAAGTATTGGTTTCAGACTGCAATAATTTCCAGTGTTATGGAAACAAGGTCTCAATTTAATGCAAAGGTTTGCCAGTCTTGCTTTTTCAGCCGCACACCTCCCCATTTTGAAACTATAAAATATGCCTCAGAGTCCTGGCACAAAAAGACTCTGTATTGAGAAATGAAACGTGTCTGTTTACATTATTGATGCTTTTGCTAGCCTTTACACTTCTTACACTCTCTTCCCCAAAGTGTGGGATGATATTTTTATTTTTCCTAAAGGAGAGTGATTTGCCACACTCAAGAGAAAGTTTCAAACAGATAAGGGTACATGATACTTTTAATGGAATATGTTTGTCTGGTTGGAAATGTCAAGCAATAGAAATAGTAGATTACTTACACATGCAGAGTTATGGAATCTATTAAGGACAAAAGAGCATATATGGCAGAAACAAAATTGCATTTATGGAGGGGAAGGAATCTGTGATCTAAATTCAACATATTGCTAGTGGGAAAAAACTAAGTACTAATGGAGTCCTGTTGGGTCTCAATGTTACACAAATTGTGATGCACTCAGGCACTGGCAAACCACTTTCAGTCCCAACAGAAAATATACAAACACCATCTACTTGAATAACCCTTGCTGTTCCCTCTTGGAAGAGGATTCTAATTACAAGGCTGTATTTATGGCCCTCAACCTTTTCAGATTTCCTGGATGGAGGGGAATAGGAGAAGTGATTGCCTTTTTTCTCCAGGGCTGTATCACAATTATAGGATTTTGATAGAAATGTAAGTGCTCCAGCCTGTGGATTCATAGGATGTGAAGTTACTGGAATCCACCACCAGAAAGCTCTAGTGATGTTGGGTTGCTGTGAGTTTTCCAGGCTGTATGGCCATGTTCCAGAAGCATTCTCTCCTGACGTTTTGCCCACATCTATGGCAGGCATCCTCAGAGGTTGTGAGGTATATTGGAAACAAGGCAAGTGGGGACCAGAACTCCACTTCCAGTTTTGCAACAAAATTGATATTTTTATGTGTCCAGGGAATGGGGTTACACCAGACCTTCCACAGTTGGAGAACAACAATAAACACACATTTATTTATTTTTAAAAACCAACTATACCTGGCTCCCATCAACTATCTAGTTCATTCTCCATTTATGTTTTCCTTGAGATTCATCAGCTCTGCTGCCATGTTTTTCCCCCAAAATTAGTCACCACAAGCATCTCTTGCTAGGTAAAGGTAAATGTTTCCTTTGACATTAAGTCTAGTAGTGTCCAATAATGAGGGTTGGTGCTCATCTCCATTTGTAAGCCGAAGAGCTGGTGTTGTCCGTAGACACCTCCAAGGTCATGTGGCTGGCATGACTGCATGGATCTCTTGCTACTATGGGCAAAATTCAGGTCCCATGTGATAAGAGCATATATATATATATATATATATATATATATATATATATATATATATATATACACACACACACACACACACACACACACACACATACACATATCGGAGAGACAGAGATAAATTATTAATCCTAACACTACACAATAGGGTATTCATACCCTCTGACATTTTCCAGAGAAAGGTCAGGACATATATGGCCAAGCAACCTTAGAGTATGGTGAAAATGGTCAAAATTATTCCTAGGGAAATACACAGAAACTAAGAGAGACTGAAGCACTTTGCTTTTGTCTGAGTCTACTGGGAAGAGCAAGATTGCACCTCTCTTCTCTCCCTCTGAGTTTATTGAATACAAATTACTTTTGCATTTTAAACTCTGCAGCTATCAATGTAAGCTGAGGACAAGGGGGAAAAGTGGAGGAGAAAGAAATTAGAATAATTTAAAAGCAACTGACAAACTGGGGTAACAAAGGATTAATCAGGATTGCTCCTGCCAGATCAGAATATATAATGCTTCACACTTTTATCAAAGGGAGTGCCAAATTTTTGGCACATAAATTTTGAATTATGAAACTGTAAGATTAATAGACCTTAATAGACCTTGGAGGTGTCTATGGACAATACCGGCTCTTCGGCTTAGAAATGGAGATGAGCACCAACCCCCAGAGTCAGACACAACTAGATTTAATGTCAGGAGAAAACCTTTACCTTTACCTAAAATTAATAGAAGTACTAAACAGAAACCACATAAATGCTATTACTCATGGCCAAACAAGCAACAATTTACAATTTAAGTACAGTAGAGTCTCACTTATCCAACACTCACTTATCCAACGTTCTGGATTATCCAACGTATTTTTGTAGTCAATGTTTTCAATGCATTGTGATATTTTGGTGCTAAATTCGTAAATACAGTAATTACTACATAGCATTAATGTGTAGTGAACTACTTTTTCTGTCAAATTTGTTGTATAACATGATGTTTTGGTGCTTAATTTGTAAAATCATAACCTATTTTGATGTTTAATAGGCTTTTTCTTAATCTCTCCTTATTATCCAACATATTTGCTTATCCAACGTTCTGCTGGCCCATTTATGTTGGATAAGTGAGACTCTACTGTATGCACAAAAAGAAACACTTTTTCATTAGATTTTTAATGCAAAGCATTTTATGTCTTCTAGTTCTTTCTGTAACTTGTATCATTTCACAGCAGTTTCTGTTTAAATATAACATTGGCTCAAGAACGTGTTGATAAAGACATCATTATTGTTCTATTGGCCAAAAATAGGGGTGGGAGTTGTTTTTCTGAAATGCCTGAAGCTTTCCAAACGAGAGCATAAAATGTAATTTCAGCAATCCAGCCTCATTTGTGTCTGACTTTGATTGGAAACATAACCCACAAAGGAAAACCACGCTGGAAGAGGGTGTCCGGAAGCAAGCCCTGTCTGCCTGGATTTGCTCAACCCACCCACACTCTAAACACAGCCGTTTGGTTAAGTTAATTAGCTGCTAGGAATGGCCTTTTTGCCCAAAGCCATAATAAATTGCTTTTAGGACTACAACTCCCAGAATTTACCAGCCTGTAGGAACAGTGGGCACAAAGTCTATGAGAGTCCGAGGTTGAGAAAGTAGTCTCCCCCCAAATCCTAGAATCTTCAAAGTATGTATCATTTTTGTTTGGGCTGAATTTGCCACACACATGTTAAGCTAGAACACATGTAGGAAAACACAGCCCTTCAAAAGTTGTTGTACTTCTGATGCCTTCAACCGAACCAGCATTGGTAGTAGTGAAGGATGTCAGAGTAATGCGCGCAGCATAGCAGCAGATGTATGATGTTAGTTGAGCGCAGAATGAAAGGACGTCAGAGAACGTAACCCTTGCGATAAGTGAGGGAACACTGTACTCCTAAGACAGAGAACTATCCTCTGACAACTTCAGATAGTAGACTATCCTCAACAAAGAAACATATGTAGTGCCCTATATAGTGCAACCCCTGTGCTATTCTATGTGATGTTTCCATTACTAGACATTTTCTTGGTCCTTCATTATAATCCTATGGATTACTGGAAGTGGTTCATTTCAATAGGGTTTATTATTATCTAAGTCAGTGAAGACATCTGCTCTTGCGCTTTGCTACTCTGCTGCTGAGTACGCATGCCCAGTGTGGAATACATCTCACCACGTTAAAACAGTGGCTGTGGCTCTTAGTAAGACATGCTACATTATTACAGGATGTCTACGTCCTACAAGGCTGGAGAAATTATACTGCTTAGCCGGTATTGGACCACCTGACATCCATTGGGAAGTAGCAGCCTATAATGAAAGGACCAAGGCATTGACATCTCCGGCCCATCCTCTGTTCAGATATCAGCCAGCATGTCAATGCCTTAAATCAAGAAACAGATTTTCTTTGTGGGTCTGTAGATAGTTTGTAGGTTGTAGGTTGTGTTTCCAACAAATGCTACATTCAGCAAAGGACAAGAGGGATCCTCTCACCTCTGCAGGAGTCTACCATATACCATGCAGGTGTGGACAAGTCTACATAGGGACCACCAAACGCAGCACCCAAACACGAGTCAAAGAACATGAAAGGCACTGCAGACTAACTCAACCAGAGAAATCAGCCATAGCAGAGCACTTGATGAACCAACCTGGACAGTATATTATTTGAGAACACAGAAATGCTGGACCACTCCAACAACTATCATGTCAGACTACACAGAGAAGCCATTGAAATCCACAAGCATGTGGACAACTTCAACAGAAAGGAGGAAACCATGAAAATGAACAAAATCTGGCTGCCAGTATTAAAAAACTCAAAAATCAGAACAGTAAATAAGAAGTAATACTCTGAAAACAGAGGAGTTCCAGACATGAATCAATCAGGGGCAGCTAACGACTCTGAACAAAGGATGCCCCCAGGCAGGAAGAAGCCAGGAGATGAAGCTATTCAATGCTAATTAAGGTGATTAACTACAACATTCACACTGGCCTCCAACTGACAAGAGTTCTTCTCTCACCCTGGACTTTCCACAGATATATATAAACCTTCCTTGCTTAGTTTCTCCATACCTCACAACCTCTGAGGATGTCTGCCATAGATGTGGGTGAAATGTCAAGAGAGAATACTTCTGGAACATGGCCATACAACAACCCTGTGATCCCGGCCATGAAAGCCTTTGACAACACATTTTAACTTTGTGTTTTTAAATACATTATAACTGTATCCACAATTCGCTTCTGACACGATAGTTATCTAGGTTTCCATGTTTTCACAGTAAGTCCAGGAACTCACCCACAATTGATATTGGATCATACTAAGTCTGCACATTTGGGATTAGAAGAAGGTAATCTTAACCAAACTGGAGTGTTACAGATGAATGAACACAATGATAGAGAACAGCACACACCAGTTACTCCAGCTGTGCACCACCCAGACTTTATGTGAGTGGCTAGGGAATTTCTGGGAATCAAGTTAAATAGAGTGACCACCAAGAGTAATGAGGAACTATAGCAGGTTCTCACTACCTTATTTCAGTTGGTGCCAAAAGAATCCATTGGAAATTGGCTAAAACCATCCAATCCAGAGAAAGATATCTACTCAAGTAAAACCTGAGTTAACTTTGTTATTCAGAATATTATAAATTAGCTGCTAGCAGCATTCCAAGTATGTCTTTTTGGGAACACACATACTGGCATTATGATACCGACCTCCACCACAGTTGTACCACACAATGTGTTTTTCTAGGATCTGATTTGTTTGATACTAATGCTTGGATATTTCCTATATTGCTAAGGAAAAAATGATTTCCTGTTTTGTTTTTCTGGAAGCAACTTCAGATTCGTTAGCTTTTTATGTTATTTGTATTTTTGTTCAGGAAAGAGTGGGATTTGGCTTGAAATTATTGGAATGTTATTCTTTTTCCTTGCTTTCTGCCTAAATATAGTGCCAGCCATTATAGCAAAGAGATGCTTTAATTGTTGACATGGTGGGCTGAATAACTCATGTTGTCGGGTAATTGCATTTTGACTTGGGAGGCAGGATAGTGCTAAAATTCAAAACTCTTTTGCTCATTATGTTATAGAAGTATACAATGTAGAGAGAGCCTATGTGTCAAATAAATATGGCATAGTAGTGAGTGGCTGGATTGAGAGCTTGGAGATTTGTGAAAACTCACAGGGTGACTATGGGCCAGTCGTTCACTCTACCTTTCCCTATATGGTTGTTATGAAGAGTGGAGCCACATATGCTGCCTAAACCTCACTTGAACCTAAATTGTGTTTATCTTACTTTGCCCATATCATGAGAAGACAAAACTCACTAGAAAGGACAATAATAGTTAGAATTGAAGTAATGGTGGTTGATAAGGCAGTAGGTCAAGGTTAAGTAAAAGGTAAAAGTTTTCCCCTGACATTAAGTCCAGTCGTGTCTGACTCTGGGGGTTGGTGCTCATCTCCATTTCTAAGCCGAAGAGCCGGCGTTGTCCGTAGACACCTCCAAGGTCATGTGGCCAGCATGACTGCATGGTGCACCGTTACCTTCTCGCCTGAGCGGTACCTATTGATCTACTCACATTTGCATGTTTTCGAACTGGGGTGAGAGAATTGGCTGTCTGCAACGATGTTGCCCAGGGGATGCTCTGATGTTTTGACCATTTATTTATTTATTTACAGCATTTATATTCCGTCCTTCTCACCCCGAAGGGGACTCAGGGCGGATCACATTACACATATTGGCAAACATTCAATGCCTTTTAACATAGAACAAAGACAAACAAACATAGGTTCCGAGCGGGCCTCGAACTCATGACCTCCTGGTCAGAGTGATTCATTGCAGTGATTCATTGCAGCTGCTCTCCAGCCTGCGCCACAGCCCGAGCCCATCCTTGTAGGAGGCTTCTGTCATGTCCCCACATGGAGCTGGAGCTGAAGCTGATAGAGGAAGCTCATCCACACTCTCCCCAGGTTAAATTCGAACTGGCAATCTTCAGGTCAGCACCCCAGCCTTCAAGTTAGCAGTCCTGCCAGCACAAGGGTTTAACCCACTGCGCACCGGGGGCTTCACTCTCACCTCATTAATCAAATATTTATCCAGCTAAAATTCAGCTAAAATTGTATTTGGTGCAAATGCGTAGTATTATCATATGCATCAATGTGAATTTGCTGAGAAAAAGGCAAGCTCTCTGGCCAGTTGGTACATTGCAGAATCCTTCATGGTCATGGAGAAAACTATGAAAATGTGTGCATTGTGGTTGACAAAGAGTTGAGTGATGTTTTGAATGGTACTCAAAGTGATGGTCCCTGCTTCAGTGCCATGGACTGCCAGTTTCAGGAAAGAAACAATGCTGCCCTGGGCCTAAATATAGTTCCTGTCCCTGGCATGTGGGAGGAAAAGCAATCGGTCAATCTTTCACATCAGATAATTTGAGAAGCACGGATATAGTGTACTTCCTGTGGCCAGAAGAGAGGACCATATTCGGCATAATTTGCTCTTTGGGAGCTACTGTTTCCTGTTTCCTTCAGTCTATTTTGCCAATTTGTATTATTCCTGCCTTTACGAACCTGTTTGAAGTATTCCAAATAATCTGAAGCCTCCAATCCTGGCATCAATAAATACATGCAATCTACCAAATGCTCGTAAGGGCTATTTTCAATCACATCAGTTTGGAATTGGAGGACAAAAGAATTACAATTAGTCGCAGAAGACGTTGGACGTTGTCATTCTTGTCAGGTCATTGTACTTTATTTCTTTATACTCTTCCACGTGTTTGTATTTCTTTGTATATATTTCCCATGCACAACCCACTACTACCCCATTTTCCTGGAATAAGCTCATCAACAAGCCAAAGAACCCAATCTAATCTTTTCCCTGACACATATTAGTTAGAAAACAGATCCCTCTCAGCTTATTTGAAAGGATAATTTTAGCAGTGCCTGCCAGACATGTTCCTCCCAGCTTCTAAGTTAGTATTTTTTAATTTTATACTAGCATATTCTCTTACCTCCTTCTGTGCTTGCAGGTCATTTGAAGGAAGGAAGCATTGGACCTGCCTTTTGGAGACCTCTTTGTACGTCCCTTGTTGGACTTCGACCACTTTGTTTATCAGAACGCCATTGCCAGTTGGTGAAAGATACCTCCTTGTTTTTAAAGGTGTCAAAGTTTGATAAAAAAGGCAAGCACCCAACACAAGCACCACCAGGAATGGGCGAAGCCGACACCATCTCCTTCCAGGCAGGATTTGCCGGCAAGACATGGCCACCGTAAGTTTCTAATTTCGTCCCATTTCCACATCGTAAGGGCAGTCCGTGCAGCTACTTGTCTTCAGCATTAAATACAAAATAAAGTGTGCTTTTTTCCAGAGATTGTTCAAATCGTCTTCATGGTTTCTGGACCTGAGTTCTTCCATAGGAAAAAGTCACAGGTCTCTGGGATGAACGGTTCTTCCAGAAGCAGTCTCCAGCCTATACAAAACATAATGGGTGGAAGAGTGAAAGATGTGACAACGTGGATTGTGAACAGACAAAATTAAGCATTTTGCAGTGTTGTCCAGAGAAATCTTATAACCTGGAAAAGGAAAGATTAAACTTACCCGCACTATAGTATTCAAGATGAAAGCTACAGGTTAAAAATTATGATGTGCCGTACACACAGCTGAACACTGTCATGGATTTCCAAGAAGTTTTTCTTGCCCGTCTTGTGAGTTGAATTCACGTTCTGATTTATTGAAATACACCATTTCCTTCATTCCAGATTTTTTTAAATTGCCTTTTTCCTGTCAGCAAGCATTCCCAGCCATTCCTCACTGAAAATGCTAGCTGGGTTTTTAAAAGCTTAAAGGCTGGTTTTCTTTCCCCCTCTCTGTCTCTTTCTCTCTCCAACTTTTTGAGTTCAAAGTTATGTTTACTTACTCCGTTCCTCGCCCTGTCAGACGTTTTCCATCCTCTCCTGAAGAGGGGCTGATTAAAAACACTTGGAGCAGCCCAGCCTCATGACTCCGGCTCATCTTCGCACACGCACACAACACTCCATCTGAACTCAGTTGGACCACAGACATACAAATAAAAAGCAGGACAGCCCTGAGGGGTGGGGTTAAGTTTACCAAGTTCTGAAAAGGCTCACAGGCTGGAAGCTGGGCTGGATCGCAGAAACAATGTCCTTTCCCCTTCCCATGCTCTACTCTTCCAAACTACACAGGAACTAAATATGGGATCGGGTTACAGAGAACTCAAACATAGGTCTGCAACTGCAAACCTAATGCAGAAATAAACTTGGAAACAAAATCACTCTGCACTTAAAAAAAACCACTTCAAGCAAGTCTCCGATTGTGTGCCGGACATAGCACTATGAGAAATACATAGGATATTTTGGCTTTAGAACACCCACCTGTTAAGGAGTAAGACTGTAATCCTTTAAAGTCCACGTCCTTCTCTTACGAGTCATCAGTTTCTTTGCTTAAGTAAACTTGGAAAAGGGTGCATCTACAGTGTACAATTAATGCAGTTTGGTACCCTTTAACTGCCATGGCTAAATGCTATCAAAGAATATGAGTTGTAGTTTGGCGAGGCACCAGTACTCTTTAGCAGAGAAGGCTAAAGACTTATAAAACTACAGTTCCTAGGATTCCACAGAGTTGGGTAATGGCAGTTAGAGTGGTGTCAAACTGCATCAATTCTACAGTGTAGATCCACTGTATATATTCTGGACTGCAGCTCCTTGAGTCTCCTAGGTAGCGCAGGAATCTATCGGCAGAGGCACTAAAATATTGTTTTTCCTGTGTTTGCTGTACTGAAGAATGTCTCAGTAAGGGCTCTTGAGATTCTTACAAGAAATCTTTCGGTGAGGAATGATACATTGCAACTGTTGTGAGCAGATGTCTTTTTCACCAAGAAGGCAGATTCAAGAGAAATGTGGAAAGATAGATCAGATAAAATCTTGGTACTCATTGGAATGACCTCATAGCACTATTTACAATTGAAGTTTTAAGTCACTGCAAAACTAGAAATTTGGGAACAGATTGAAAAATTCCATTTAAAAGGTTATTCCCTGGGCGTAGGGGCCCGAAATGCAAAAAGTGAGATAGCAGATTATGTTAGAATTTAGCCAGGAAAAAGATGACATCGAAATGGGGCCAATCCGTTAACTTGTGGATACCGGGGCTCATGGCGATTCCGTAACCGCGGTTGGGAGGAACGTGGCTTTGAGCCCCCTGGGACGCCTGGATGGCTTCCCAGGATGGTCTGCAGCCTTCCGCAGCCCGGATAAGGGTTTTTCTCTAATGTTAGTATAGTTTCAGGCAGGAAAGAGACACAAAGTATCCGCAGAGGGAGATAGAAGTTACAATTTGGTTAGTCTTTATTTGGGGATTGTTACATCGGGAGGGTTAGGGAAAAGACCAGAGAAAGAGTTGCTGCTGCTGGGACACTTTCTCATTTTGCTTTATCCAATGTTGGTCTTATGGACCTGTGGAACTCCCTGCTGTAGGTCAGATCAGCTCAAAGGCAGGGGTTTGGGGTGCCCTTGATAACATTACAAAAATGCCCAGTTTTGGTTCCTCTAGTAATACTTGCTCTTGGAAGTGTTTGTGGGCCTGTGTAGATCCTCCAAGGTTATTCTAGGCTGAATATAGTCAAAAACAGGGGTCTTTATTAGCCACAGTATTCACAGGGTCTTGGAATACATTTACCATGGATACAGGAGTTGTGCTGTATTATTCAATGCTTAGTTTTTAAAATGATCAATGATCCTAGCTGCTTGTCTTTACTGGAAAATGCTAGGTCTGGAATGTTACCCAAACTCGTTGTCCACAGACTGTTACCATGAGAGTTCATGGTAACTCTGCTGATGTGATAGTACTATGGAACAGATATGGTATTTCATCCTTGGCATATTTAAACACAACCTCATGCACACACACACACACACACATATATATATTTACCATATTTGTATCCCACCTTTCCCAACTCCAGAGGGGACTCAAGGCTGCCTTACAACAGGCATCAATTTGATGGCATACACATATATCAAATACACAGTTACAATTAAAACCAATAATTAAAACATGAATTATTAAAACATCAGTTAAAACCATACCATCAAAAACATAATCCAGGGCTGTTCTCTTTGTCAAATACATTGTTTCATAGTCACATATTACACTGCACCCAATTACATGTCAAAAAGCTTGGTCCAAAAGCCACATCTTGAGCTTTTTCCTGAAAGTCAGGAGAGAGGAGACTGATCACTGGGGAGAGAATTTGATAGCTGAGGGGCCACCACTTAGAAGGTCCCGTCTCTTGTCCTCACCAATCACACTGCAAAGAAGTGGGACCGAGAGCAGGGCCTCCCCAGGCAAATCTTAATCTCCGATGTGGTTCATAGAGGGAGATATGTTCAGACAGGTATGCTGGGCTGGAACTGTTTAGGGCTTTAAAGGATACATCCAACACTTTGAATTGTGCTCGGTAGCAGACTGGCAGCCATTGGAGCTGGTGTAACAAGACAGTTGTGTGCTCACTGTACCCCACTCTGGTGAGAAATCTGGCTGCTGCCATTGGAACATTTCAAGCTTCAACCGTCTTCAAAGGCAACCCCATGTAGAATGTGTTGCAGTAATCTACTCAGGATGCAGTAGAGAGGGTTGTTACATTAGCTGGTAAAAACAGTGTCTTAAGGTTCTTTTACCAAAATAAATAAAGGCAACCAATTATACAGCAGTTTTGATGTTATAAGTTGTAAGATTCTACATTTAAGCTCTTTCCTTTTTCATGTGACAGTATTTGAACAATTAAAAATACTTTTCATATTAAGCAAAAATTAATTGAGGGGAAACAATGCAGAATATTTAATGCATAATCATAATAAATAGAAGAGAGAATTAGGAGGGAGATAATTTAAGAAAGAGGTAGCTTTTTAAAAAAGCACGTGAATATTTGCATGGCTGCTGCTGCAAAAAAAAAAGAAATGAGTTAGGATCTTTAAAAAGCTATATTTGAAAATAGCCAGATCATGTGCTTAAAGTTCATTGGGCATATTACAATGCTTTTGCAATACTTACACAAATCTTTACAGAAAAAGGATTGTGGTGCCTAATATATTTTAAATACTGTATATAGTTATTACTGAGGAAGTTCCAATTTTTTAAAATGAGAGATAATACATTCCAATGCCTCAGTCCACTGACTAAGCATAAGGCAGTCCAATTCCTTATCTCCTTCATTTTTAAAATCTTACGTCTTTATTTATTGACAAGGAAATATTTTGAAACCAACATTGTAAAAGGGTTGCTGCTTTCTGTTCGGATTCAGTGTGTTTCCAATTCAAATGTTTCTTCATCTCAATTGTACTAATAAGGCTGGACAACATCTTTCTCTGAATGTTTAAATTGGCTTCAAGTTAAAGCTATAAATAACATTGCCGAAAGCTTATATGTATGCAGTTGGAAATCTGTATGCAGTTACTAAATGCAAAATGTTTTCCAGCCAGAACACTTTGTTCCACAGGAAAAAGATGCATCTTTAGAGATCAAATTGGTTTAGCCTTAACTTTAGACCTTTTCCATATATGAACACTTTTGTTTAAATAGCATTTTGTGAATGATCTATGCCTAGTTGGCTCAGTTTGCAGCAATGAAACAGAACTTCCAAAATAATTATTTATATATATACACACACACACACACCTCTTTTGTGGTATATCAAAATGTAAACACTACAAATAGAGATACCCAATTAAACCCAGCAGGACTTAATTCTACGCAGATATACAAACCTGTATTGGATCAGACTGTAAACTCCACTCTTACCAAAATATGGGATTTTTGAACAGCCAGGATTGTCAAGACTAACCTCTAGTGGCTTTGTCAGGAACTCCGCCAACACTTTATTCAGAGTGATAAGCTTCCACCCCTAGAACTGCTAGAAACTTTTGAACATACCTGGGGTCCTTTACATTTTATTTTAAAAAGTAAAGGTGTAAGAATTATTTGGCAACTGAAGGACTTCAGATACAATGTAAGTGTAACGACTGTTCACGGAAACATGTTATAAGTATGCTAGCACTACCACATGATCTTCCAACAACTCAATTTTTGATTTTTTTTTAAAAATCACTAAAATATTGTAAACTGCATGTGAAAATTTCATTGTACACTTTGCAGTCTATGAATGAACAGGTATATTTAAATGTATTGAATTCAAATCAGGAAGGTGGGAATGATTTCAGTAATGTGGAGTAAATTTAGTTTTGTCTATCTGCAACTACAGTATTATTATTTTTTACTATAAAAGATCTATGGAATTTGAAAACACATAGACTTATTCTAGTATGCAAGGACATCTGTGATTCTCTTGATGACGGATTGAAAATCCCATCATCCCTCACCACTGGTCACTCTGGCTTGAACGGATGATAATAAAGACCAACATCCAATGGATGACAAAATCTCTACCAGAATGTAGCCTTTACTTCTTGACTTCAAAGTAATATAGAACTGTATTTAAGTATCACATTTAAGAAAAGAGGTGGAACAATCTTCACAAAGCTTATTTCAAACTCATGGAGCCATTCCTGAACTAGACAGTAGAGATTTAAATCCAGTTTTGGGTTACAGAATAATGATGTGGCCTGGTAAGATCATTTTCTAGAAGAAGCTGTAAAAAAAAACTCGTGGTGAGACAACAGACAGACAACCTTAACAACTAGAAGCATTCTGTGCTTATTTCGATGCTACCACTTAGAAGGTGAACATTAAATTACATGGCTAAGCCTAAGGGCAAGACTTTCTGCAAAATCTTTCAGTAAGGTCCAAAACCTACTTCCTTTTTCAAAATGCAAAATAGAGAAAACTGCCCAAAATGAAGGCTCTGCGAGTTTGGTTTCTTCTAACTACAACAAAATTGTTGAATGACAGGATGCATTACTTCCAGTGGAAAGGGCACTTTTGGTGAAAAATTGTCACAAATTAACAACCAACCAAAGAATAAGCATGCTTAGAAAAAAGGGAGAACATTAAGCAAGGAGGAGCTTTTAAGACATTCTGTGACTTTCTACTTTCATGATATCAAATCACCATTCAGTATATTCTTCTGAATGGTCAATAGATAATCACTGCAAATTCACTGCAAATGGTGTTGCAATCCAAAACAATTTTGTCTGTATACAGCTTCAAAAACTAAATCACTAGCACTTACATCTCTCCTACCCTTTGTTCATGTGATGTTAATACTGGATTCTTATCACAGTAGGAAATCTATGAATAGCTTTAGGGCACTTTTGAAACTTCAGCTGTTCTTTGTACCCTTTATGATAGGTTTCATTTCATTTATTAAGTATAGAATACCCTCTAAGAAACACAGCTTTTTATCCACCATGGCTACAAAGCAGTTCAGGCTGAGATATTCAGTTGCCTGAAGTACTGAGTGGTTCTCAAGAGTGGCTAAATTCACCAAAAAATATGTTCATGAAAACAGGATCATTTGATGAGAAATCTATCTTCACGTGTATTGCTATTTGCTGGATTTGGATGCCAGTACTGCAATACTCAGCATTTTAAGGACATAACACAAATGGTACTGAACCCTGGCTTGAATCCAGACCTTTTGTCTCACAAATTGAAGTGTTCTTTCCTTCATGGGAGTTTTGCAATACTGTGAACAAATCCCGCAGGAAAACCAGTGAAAGTGGCTATTTAAATCAGTTCCTTCCCACATCTCCTTATATTTTCCAACCCATCTGCTTTGGAGAACTGAGAAAATGTGGCACTGATGATGGAAAATGGATAAAGATCACATTTGGCTTCCTTCTGTCGGCAGACATGTCTGAGGCTGAAGTCCATTCAGGGATGTTTCTATTGACAAAAAAACAAGGTCTGCATCCAATCCCCTAATTTTGCCAAGTACTAATTGTGAATTCAGCTTAATCCCATGCACCCTTTCATATGCACTACCTAACATTAACATTTAATTTCAGATTAAACTGTTTTGCTTTAAAAGCAACTTCTTAAATGTTACTATATTAATTAAAATGAGAATGGGAAAAACACTCACAGGGAAACAAACAATCACACGAGAAGCATAGCACTTAGTTTGTTAGAGATGGAAACTTTTTATTTATATATTTTTTTATAAAAAAATAAAAGCTATTTAAAATCCTCCAGTTAGACAGCATATTATGAAAGCTTCCATGAAATGTTTACTGTACTTGTCTTTTTGATAAAGTATGCAAAGCATTAATGCTAGCATTTGATTTTTTTAAAAATTGAACACCTAATACAGTTTCAATCTAAAGGATCACTTGCACACAAAAATAAAAAATAATAATAAACACATTCGGTATAAAAGGCTTGTCACTTTAACACAATTTTAATGATTTGTGCCCTCAATGGCCCCCAAACACACAAGACTAGTGGTACATTATTGTTATTTTTTGCTTGTTTCAAGTGGACAAGTTGTTTTCACGTATTTAAGTACTCCAAAGGACATGAGCCCAGAGTATACAAGAACAATATTTTCAGCCTGCTGAATTCAGTTTCAACAAGGAACAAAGCTATAAAGGCATCTTAAAAAATCATTATCTTTACATTTTTACTTTCTGTACCACTTAAAGACATACAATTCCACACAACAGCTCTTGAGTACAGGACATGCAGCAGAATGCCAGTTGAATACAGAGCCAATCACATTCTCCATTCACTCACGTTATTTGAAGACTAAATGCTTGAAGAATGCCCACTGCTTAGAGACAATATTTTTGAGCAAAAATGTCAGCATATGTCTGCTCTGGACCAATCCATAGCTAACTGGGAAACGTTATTTATAGCACAATAGTGCATAAATAATGTAGGTACAATATTAAAACACAGCTAGCAAAATTAAGAAAAACCTTTTATGACAGCCATTATCACTCCTCCTTTGACTGGTTGCAAAGAAGCATTCCCGCTTGCCCCTCTCCCCAAATGTAGCGTGACTTCATTCACTGACACGACGTGGACAAGACACTTATTTATGTCTATTGCCTCTTCTCTTCATTGCAGCTGTACATTGCGGACAATACCATTTCCCCTTTGGCGCTTCAGTCAATCCGACACAGCCATAATGAAACCATTCTATAGGACACTGCAAGACAGGTTTTTTTAAAAAAGGAAGAAATACCACATTAGTTTTTGTAAGTTGGATTATAACAGAACACTGCAGTAGTCTCTTTAACACCGCATTGATTTCAGAAAGTGTTCACAGCTCTGTTTTTACTACATGAAAGAAAAAATGGCAATGCAAAAATGAAAGAAGTAATAAAGAATACTCAAGTGTTCTAAAAGTTTCATTGGTTTGATACTACACAATGTAATTTGTTGTAGTACAGAAAAACCAAAGTTACTCTTACCAAGAATGGTCTATTTGTGCAATATGCTTGAAATATATCACCTTCCAATAGTACTGCAACAGAGAGACTCAGCAACTCAAAACAGTGTTGAAAACATTGGACTGGATCTAGACTTAAGGGTTGTCTACACATCAGATTCCTCCTACCCTCCATTAGTGCCACACCTACGCATAATACACCACTGGCATATTGATGGCCACACATTTCCCCTGCCCTAAAATGAAACTTTTTTTAAAAAAAACAAAAGCATTAAAACCTTAAAAAAATACAGTTTCACCACCAAAACAGTAGTGTGTTGTGTTCCCACAGCACCAGATTAAATATGGGCATGAGGAGTTGTTTTTTTTAAGTGTAGACAACCAGCTGGCCACACATCAAATTGAGTGAGTGTAAATCTATTATGACTAAACTGTCTTAGTGATTTCAACAAATCTACTTTTAGTTTAATGACATCTGCATTCAACAATGTGCCTCACAGGTACATCGTGAGAAGATACTATTAAAAATAAATGGAATCCTGGTGTTCATGAAAAAGTCTCTCTTTAAAATATGGTTTATAACTCTGCTTTTGAACGTAAAACCTGAATTTTTAACAGTATAATTTCGTTCCTTTTTGTACTTACATCCTGGTTATCACAGCCCACCATTTCACCATAGGAAACCTATGTAAAGACACAATAAGCATCCATTATCAAATAATTAAACATTTTCCACTCACAACAAATTGGCCTCAAACATTACATAAACAGACAGTAAACTCTAAGTGTTTATGTTAGAAACATTCATGTTAAGCATTGCTTTTGTTCCACACAAAACATTTTTGAATATAAGACAGCTATCATATGAAGAAAGTAAATCCTTTTTATAATAATTAAGAGGGCATTATGTGCTAAATCAGATCTAACAGAAGTATTGGCCACTTTGAGGCCCCTTCTACATGGCCATATAAAATCCAGATTATCTGCTTTGAACTGGATTATATGGCAGTGTAGACTCAGATAATCCAGTTCAAAGCAGATAATGTGGACTATCTGCTTTGATAATCAGGATTATATGGCAATGTAGAAGGGGCCTGAATCTCCTTGTGGAAAGAAAAAGTGGGGTATAAATAAACATAATAATAATAATGGAACTTTCTTCTCCTCCCCCCTCTGTGGTGCCCAAAACTACTGTGAAATTGGGATACCGTCTGGAGCGGGTTTTTAGGCCATCTTTCTTCTTTTACAATTATAACTATGTGAGACAACATACATTTCATTTTCCATTTTAACACCTCCTCCCATCCCAACATTTCTAGCCTAGACCTTTTCCTGTTAAAATAAGAACCCTTCTATAGGATGATCCCAGCTAGATCACTCTTTTTACAGTGTGGATTTGGCATTCAAAAATAGTGAAGAAAGCCCCTAGGATAAAAGAAGAGCTATATTAAAGTTGTTGTTTTTTTCCTGTCAGGAGCAACTTGAGAAACTGCCAGTCACTTCTTGTGTGAGAGAATTAGCCATCTACAAGGACGTTGCCCAGGGGACACCAGGATGTTTGATGGTTTACCATCCTTGTGGGAGGCTTCTCTCATGCCCCTGCATGGGGAGCTGGGGCTGACAGAGGGAGCTCACACGCTCTTCCCAGATTTGAACCACCAACCTGTTGGTCAGCAGTCCTGCTGGCACAAGGGTTTAACCCACTGCGCCAAAGTGAAGAGTGTAGATGAAGAAATGAAAATGCAACAAAGCAACAGTAATACTAAAAAAAGTTTAGAACGATTGACTCCATTACCCCAGTCATTTCCTGAATCAGTTCTGCATCACTATCCTTCTGATGAAACAATTCTAAAAGCATTAAAACCCTCAAAGTCCATTTGGATTTTAAAAGGGATATGCAAGTAGCTATTGTTGTATATGTGTGGTTGCAGTACTCCATCTCTAAAAAGCCCTGCTGCAAGACATTTCAGACTCCCTTCTCACTGGACATTGCAAAGCAATGCCTGAAGACTTATTTGCTTATTTATGTCTTAGTCATCTAATCCTCTCTTCCTCTTTACATTTTATTTCCTTTCTCCCTTACATTCAGCTCATGTCTGCAGCAAAACTTCTCCTTTGCTTTTAATGTTTCTGCAACACCAACACTTGCATGTATGAGTATATACAAGTTAAAGATAAAAATAATACAAAAAAAAGGTTTGGAGACTCTCGAGGATTAACAAAAACCTACAGGAAACAGGACTTCATAAATGGTAGCCCTTATATGAGTCCCCTTCGGGGTGAGAAGAGCGGAATATAAATACAGTAAATAAATAAATAAATATCCCTTGTAGCATTGTACCTAAATTAGAAATCTTTTATTTAAAGGCATAAAATGGTTCACTTCGGGGGGGTTTTTAAAGCACATTCTGCATGCATTAATACATCCTGATTACAGCTGCTTTATAAACCGTTCCTTAGTCTGTGTGGACTCAAGCATTTTATAGCATTTTAAATAGTAAAAATTCAAACGGAATAGTTTATTATATAATCTCTACTAGCTGAAGTGGTCATCTGTCAGCAAATAAGCCAAAACCAATGAACCAACTAATATCTTCTATTAAAGATTTAAACCATCTATACAATTACAATATATTGTACTTGATGAGACATTACTTTGCAGAATATACCTGATTGCAGATGCAGTAACGCGGCTCATTTGGATCATAAGTCCAATCGACTTGGCTATTAGATTCTGACTCTGGTATGACTGCTGCCTGTTGAGACAGCTCCTGTGCTAGAGCCGAGGATGAGGAACAAGAGGATAAAGAGGAAGACGAGGAAGATGAGGAAGACTGCTGACTAGAAGACTTGTTGTTGCTTCTGAAAAATAAATACATATCCAGGGTGTTCCCCTTTACTATCCATAAAACAGTACAAACTGAAAGGACGAAGAAATCATCAAAGAATTTTACAGTACAGTTGCTGAACGGTAACTCTGCTATTTCACTTACAGCCTAGAAGATTTATAAACTTTACAAAACAGTTATATGTCTAAACAATAATAAGCCCACACTCCTACACTGTAAGCATAAATTTTTATCTGTAGTACATAAGAGTCTGACAGTCTAAGAAACAATGTATCTCAAGAACAGTCTGGTACCTTATCTTAAGTGAAGTTCTATATAACTGCACTATATATCATTGTTAAGAGAGTGGAAGTATCCAGCATTTTCTATTCTTTAAAGATTGTCCTGTTGCTGTTTCAACAACAGTATTGAATGTTTATGTACATTTTAAGGTGCCATGATGCCTCAGCTCTAATCAATTTTCTCCCTTGTTTGGATCTTCTGACAACCTACATTATAACCCATATTTTTCTAGAAGGTATTTATTTATCTTCCATGGAGGTGTCACACAAGGTTACTACGCTCTATAAACCAATTAGTGGAGGGCCATGCTTAGAAAAGTCATGTTCTCTTTGTGGGGCTGCACAAAAGAGAGCATATTTTATTGCTATGTATTACATTGTTATTGATGAAACAATCCTAGGCATTCAATCATCCTGACTTTCCTATTTTGGAGCTTTATAAAAAATATGCCTTTCACGTCATCCAGTTATGTTTATTATTTGTAGCTTTTGACAAACAGAAGAGGAGATATTCATTCAGATCTGGTAGCTTGGCTCCATGTTGAACAGTCACATTGTAAAAAATGGAATGACTTAGGTTTTTTTTAGAACTGAAGAGTTAGAAGGATCTAATGCTACTAAAGGGACCTCTGGGGAAACAAATAGCTGACATAGTCAAGAGTGGTTGAAAAAAGCAAAAAACAGCCAGTTGAATAATCATGCCTATCTATCTGTCTGTCTGTTTCCAACAACCTACCCATCCTATCTTCAGAAGCAGCTTTATGGATCTGTCTATTGTAACCACAAACAGCTCATGGAAACACATGTCTGACAATATGATCCCCCTTGCCCCTTTATAAAGTGTAACTGACTTCTCCCCCTAAGACACTATGGCAGGTAGAGACTAAGTACAGCAATGCAAGAGACTAGGTTTCATTTCCATTTCACTCTGCTCAAAGTTACTCGTATTAGGTTGATGGTTTTTCCTGATTCCAAAGGAGAATTGAAAACAAGTGATCGTCTATATAAACCTACTTGCTTTTTCGACCACTTCGTGAATCTGTGGTTGTCGAACTCAATGTTTGTGACAACGTCGATGCCAAAGCTGATGAGGAATATCCAGCGGTGTCCCTGGATAATGAGAATTCTCTTCCAAGTTGGAAGTCGTTGTTCTTAAAAGCTTCATAACTTGCTTTTAGGCTAGACGTTCGTCTTCCTTCTTTCATCTAAAATCAAAACACTGATATTAATACAGAGAGCGACTGTCACACTTCAAATAGGCCCAGTGAATCAATGGGAGTTAGTCATAATTAACTATGTTCTCAGTATAGTCTAACATAACTAAGTCTGGATGCAACATATAATGCTTAGAAATATTTTAAATTTGTTTTGAATACAAGTCTATCAGCACTAGATAAAGGGTACAAATATGTGCTATGTGGCTAGATCTTTCCTATATAAGATGCATCATATGCCACTGCAGCCCATAGGTTCTCCTTATAGTCTCCTTAGATTGGAAATTACTTGAAGTCACAACAGCAAAACTTGCGCGGCTAAGTGAGCACAAAACTGCTGCTTAAGATACCTTGTTACCTTAAACATTTCAAGTTCACAACTGAATTTAGCAAAAAAAAAACCTTTAGTATTTCTTGTATAAAAGCCATGGTTCCTTTCTAGTAGACCTGAACATCACTGAAAGTCCTTAAATTCTCAATAGAAACAAAGGCACACAATAAGGACAATTTACACAAACTAAAATATAATCCCCTCTACAGATTGTTTAAAGTCGTATTTTAAATGCCTTACCTGTGCGGTGGCTTGCACTGCTTGAGCTGCTGCCATGGTAATAGCACCAGCTCCAGCTCCTGAAGATAATGAGCCCAGGTTATACGATGCCAATGGCTGGGAAGAATTTGCATTATATGCACTGTTGGATGAGGATGATGAATTACTGTTTCGACACCCTTGATGAACAAAGGGAACATATTTATATAGTCTAAAGTGAAAACTTAAAATTAGATTTAAATTTCAGACAGCTGAAAATCAGCTGTGTATATTAGTGGAAACTGTTGGGAGAGTTCTCATTAAGTAATAGAGGTGAGTGATCTAATGATATTTTTAAAGTCTTGTCACAGCTTTTTCCATCAGATTTTCCAATTTGTTTATTATCTGACTCCAGGACTAAAGTGCAAAAACACCATGGGGAAAGTGTGTTCTTCAATTTGCACATCTATATTTCATTTAACATGATTAAAAGAGCTGGGGTGTTGGCATTCAATTTTTATTACAGGATGAATCTTATAATGAAGATGGTAACAGTAGAATACAGTATAGACTTTTCAAAGCGCATGCCTTGACAAACAAATTAATAAAATTACTAATTAACAAACTGGTATTTCTGAGCTTCGTTCAACAAGATGCCTTTAACACACTGCCTTTGATGGTGGTAAAGGGAAAAGAAACCCCCTTCCCTCTGGCCCTTATAAACATTCAAAGGGATTGGAAAGCAACTGTTGCCACCCCCTGCTCAAGATAGTGTCTGTTTCTCACAGCCAGGTCTATGGGCTTGAGATATGTGAGTGCTAGCTAGATTTGAAAAGTATAAGGAGTGTTTTCTTGACCCTACTTTTTTCTTCATCAGTCACAATTCTGCCAGGAATACAGACCTGCACTTTAAAGCAGCTTCTCTTCAGAAAACTGACAGAGTATCTGTGTTCAGTGCAGCTTACTTGAGTAACTAAATACAGTTAATAATCTTTGTTCAATTAGCAGATTTATTACACAACTATTATCTGTAAGTGTTGGAACTGGAAAACTTAGATGTAAAAATCTGTATTACTGTCTTTCTACCAACAGCCAGGTAATTAATGCTACAATGTCTATTTGATTCATATGGTAAAATGTTCTGTTGCTTTTGAAATTATAATTACCTGATGCATTTTCTTTAGAGGCATCTGACGTTAGGGTAGACAGGAGAGCTTCAGACTTAAATTTCTTTTCAGGGACATGATCTGTTGCTGAATGGTGAGATGATGGGTTATGTTTTCTTTCTGTTTGAGGAAGAAAGAAAAAGCTTCATTAATTCTGAAGTTAAACTTGAGGCAGTTAAGTGCTAAGTATATAATGCTCAAACCCAAGTGTACATTACTTGGCTTACCCCATGTGAAGAATCACCAAATTTCAATTCAGTGCTGACATTTTGGCACCACTTTTAGGAGATTGAAACGTCTTATTAAATATTAATTAAAGTATAATATTTCCATGTTTATATCCCTATTAAATCAAAAACAAAAATTGAAATATGGAACTTACTCTCTACTGGAGTGTGTGAATGTGCATGATGATTATTAAGTGGTTGGGATGGTGTATCCAATTCTAAAGAACCTATAAACAAAAAGAGATATACAAGTAAAACACTACTCTCAAAAGACATTCCTAGAATTAATGGAATTTGTGCAAGTATTGAATTACTTTTCAGCAATTGATTCAATAAGTTTATTGGAGCTGGAATTATAAATATCTATGCACTGTATAAAGAGCCCCGGTGGTGAAGTGCGTTAAAGCACTGAGCTGGAGACCGAAAGGGCCCAGGTTCAAACTCCGGGAGCGGCGGGATCGGCCGCTGTTAGCTCCAGCCAACCTAGCAGTTCGAAAACATGCCAATGTGAGTAGATCAATAGGTACCGCTCCGGCGGGAAAGTAACGGTGCTCCATGCAGTCATGCTGGCCACATGACCTTGGAGGTGTCTACGGACAACGCCAGCTCTTCGGCTTAGAAATGCCGAAATGCTTAGAGCACCAACCCCCAGAGTCAGACATGACTGGACTTAACGTCAGGGGAAACCTTTACCTTTATGCACTGTATATATAAGGTTACTAGCAACGTTCATTTTCTAATTTCCCAACCTTCTCTGAGAAATTTTTCTTGGGTTCCCTGACCACTATTCAAAACAGCCAGCAACAGCAACAACACACATAAATTTTAAAATGTTCTCTTAAACTACAAAAGTCCTAGATTTTTGTCGTTGTTTTGTCAAAGTGGGAACTTCAATATGAACATGTTTGAAAACTGTTTACAGAAGAAACGTTATCTTTTTCAAATTCACTAAAAATTACACTAAGATGGAAATTAAATTGTCAGTGAATTAAACAAAAACTTTAAAAGTTTTGTTTTCATTTTGCAAAAGTAGAGAAGAGCGGTTTCAATGCTGAATTGTATATGAGCTTAAAAAGTCCTATTTTCAACCCCCTATATTAATATTTTTAAATTACTTTCATTGTTTAAAAGAAGGTTCTTTATCAACAAAATTCCTGGGTCATTTGGAAAAATTAACTGTAGTTTTTCAGTTCATTCTAACAGGAAGTTATAATGAATTGTAACTTCTGGTACTATACACTTAGTAGCTTGAAACTAGAAATGAAGTAAAACCAAAAGATTGTGTATGAGTGGGGCACTCGTACTTGAATACATATCATAGTATTTTAGTGCAGGATTTGATCTTAACCTGACCAGTGTAATCTTATATGCTAACAATTGTTGGAAATGACAACTTTCTTTAAGCCTCCTCTAGTAGTTTGTTTATCTATTATTCTGTTTGTTTACTGTAGTGCATATAAGTTTGGTATGTGGCTTCCCTTGCTCTCTGTTTCCTGAGAAGTTGTGGGAGGGGCTGCAGTCCACATGATCTGCTCTGAGACTCCATTAGATTTTGGGACTGCTCAGACCAACACATGCCTGCTGTTGTTGTAAGAAAGATGCCTTGTGCTATCTGCACATAGAAACTATCTCAAACATATCTGAAAATAAACTGATCAGCTATGTACTTGTGTTACGCTAAACACGCAAAGATTGTGAGTAAACCAAATACGTTTTTTTTTTTATCAAAGTCTACTTCATAAATATATATAGTGCATGATATAAAACAAGCTTTTATGGGAGAGTAGATATATTGGGCACGGAAAAACACTTCTGAAGCACTCCTATTTTTATGCACTAGCATAATCTCTGTTTTCCTAACAGATCAGAGAAAACAAGTTATTCAGTCTAATAACTGAAGACACTGCCTTGCATAATTACATCTGGCTGTATACCACTTGAGAATATTCTATTCAAATGGTTGGCTCTTCATGGAAAGATCAAACTTTTTGAAAAGGTTATAATCTCCAAATGGCTGTGAATGCAATTTTCCAAAAACAACAGTATATCTGCCAGGATCATCACATATACTTACGTCTTTCCAATATTTCTGTAATGCCAGCATTATCTGCTTCAAGTTCCATTTTAAATTTAGCTAACTCCTGGTCCAATTTTCTTAAGTGGCGATCGACCTGATTAAAAAAGTAGCATTTTCCAGGCAGCTTTAGAATGTGAGAGAATCATAAATAAGACTAACATCAATTCTAAAATATAGAATCCATTGTTGGTGGGAGGCACTAGGTCTCCCAAAATCCAGTCAATGCCGCCCAAATCCCTCCAGTACTTTCTGTTTATCATGGGGAGTCTGTGTGTCACGTTTGGTCCAGATCCTTTGTCAGTGGGAGTCACAGCTCTCTCTGGAAGTGGGAACCATCTTGGAAATCACCCACAAACATACATACAGTAGAGTCTCACTTATCCAACACTCACTTATCCAACAGTCAATGTTTTCGATATATCATGATATTTTGGCGCTAAATTCGTATATACAGTAATTACAACATAACATTACTGCGTATTGAACTGCTTTTTCTGTCAAATTTGTTGTATAACATGATGTTTTGGGGCTTAATTTGTAAAATCATAACCTAATTTGATGTTTAATAGGCTTTTCCCTAATGCCTCCTTATTAACCAACATATTCGCTTATCCAACATTCTGCCGGCCCGTTTATGTTGGATAAGCGAGACTCTACTGTACCTACAAACCTATTTACATATATACAAACATTGACTTTTATTAGATAGGTAGATAGGTAGTTTGATTGATATAAGAAGAATAATCAGGCTATGTGCGTAAGGTGTACATGAAACATAATGAATTTTGTGTTTAGACTTGGGTCTCATTATTTACATATATGTAAATACAGGTGGTCCAAAATCTGAAAAAAATCCAAGATCCAAAACACTTCTGAGCCCAAGCATTTTGGACAAGGGATACTCAATCTGAACTAAGAATAATACTGTAGTGTTTGCATGCTAATTAGGGCAGTGGTTCTCAACCTGGGTCCCCAGATGTTTTTGGCCTTCAACTCCCAGAAATCCTAACAGCTGGTAAGCTGGCTGGGATTTCTGAGAGTGGTAGGTCAAAAACATCTGAGAACCCCCAGGTTGAGAACCACGGCATTAGAGTGATTGTTTGCCAACTGGAACAGAGCTCAAAGAGGTATATTAACAAAAATACTAAAAAATAATGTATTATAGAGCTTTATAAATACTATCTGTTCAAGAACCTTTCAATGTATGATGGGTACAACATATAACCATAATCAAGTGCACCTAGATCTGTATGTCCAAAAAGACAAAATTTGTTTAACAAATTATTGATACCCCATGTCTGCTAGCTATGACAATCTATTTTTGAAATGAAGTTGAGAAACTTTCAAAAGTGACAAACTGAATAAATGAGTCTGCTACACATAAAACAAATGTTTTCCAAAAATAAGTATTAATGTTTTCAAAATATTGAAGTTCTGTATGTTATCTCTAAATTGTTTATTTTACTTACCAAGTCATAAATCTGATTAGCCAGCTGTACTTTTTCATCTGCATCTTCCAGGGCTTTATAATAATCCTGCATGGGAAAAACAACAATAAAAACATATCTTAATACCTTCTTAGTTATTGTTACACATTAATAATGATCAACTAATCTTGATTGAAATTGTGTAATCATCCACAGTCATTTGGTGTTTTGTTTATTTATAATGAGGTAAAGTCACTAAACATTGAAACATCACTACTTTTATACTGAACTATAATCTCCATTCCTTCCTTAGTCTTTTCAAAAAATATGGGGCAGGCTCTATTCATAGGCCCCATCTCACTGGAAACTGTGGTGTTAGAATAAATGTTGAGGTATATATTTAGAACATTGTAAGTATAAAAGATGAGACCATTATCTATGCCAAAAGAGAATGTGTATATACAGAAAAACAATTAATTGCAGCATTATTTTCAAAGGCTGAAATTTTGGAATGAATGTTGCAGTATACATTCAAGACATTCCATATTGTCAATCAGCACATATATGTTCGATTCAACGTCTGGTAATCCACTGGCATCTGAAGATTCATTCAAATCTTTATATTGTGGAGAAGATGTAGCTATGAACTTGTTAGATGCTTCCCTAGATATTCCCTATTTATAGCAAGGACACATCTGCCTATGATATGAAGATATGGCCTATTACAATCAAAGGGTACTTTTATTATATTTAACTATACTTATAAATCATTTGAACATTTTCAGGCAAATAATTACAAGGCCTAGATTTAAATAACACAAATTGTGTACTTTTTACAGTGAGCTATAATCTTCCATATATTTTGGGCCCTGTGTTACACCGCTCACACAGACTGTCAAAAGTTCTTTTAAGAGTCTACTACCAAGAATAGAACAAAAATGCAAATGGATGCACTATGAAATTCCCTCTTGGAATTAGAGCCCACAGGTAAGGCTTAACACTTTCCTTTGAGAGAATGGTCAAGTGAAATGATTCTGGATTTGGCTATAGAGGAAGAAAACCCACCAGCTGCTGAAATTGGCATCAGCAGTAAAACCAATTAAAGCTTCAGTAAGACAATGTGAACAGACTAGGTATTAACCATAATCAGGGTGCTAGGGGGGGAAAGCAAGGGCAGCCTAACTAATTGGAGTCACCATGCCAATGTGAAAAGCTAATAACCCTCCATATCTATAGTCAAAGAAAACTCCCTAAATTCTGGGATGGCTGAGTCCACTTTCCTCTGATCACAATGAAATGCCTGTTGTGTTCAGCATTCCATTCCTGACCAGGGGAGGAGTAGAGTCCTAATTGCTATGACTCAGGCCCCATGCATGTGGTGCCCCCATGCCCCCTTTCCACAGGTTTGGAAGGAATTCACTTGGCTAATTAAGGAGAGAGCTCCGGGCCTCTTAGCTAGAGAAAGCTAACTTAAAATGGTCTAGTTCTTGCCATTTAGAGACGCAAAACTGGAAAGACCTGTGGGAAGGGCATAATCTCATACAGGACTCTAGTGTTGTTTTCCTGCACAGGGCCTCAAGACCTGTTTGGTGTTGCCACTGTTGTATGTCTTCCAGTCATTCCAACATATGGCAACCCTAAAGCAAACCTGTCAGAGGGCTTTCTTAGTAAGTTGTGTTCAGAGGGGACATGTTATTGCCTTACTCAAATGCTGAGACTGCGAACATTACCAAGGTCACCATGGCCAAGAGGGGAGTCGAAGCCTAGTCTCCCCGAGTCCTAGTCCACCATTCGAAACACTACATCATACTGGCCATTAGCACCTGCATATAATTTATCCATTTTCTTACCTTCAATGTCATGATGAGAATACAACACCCTGATGAGAATATCCTTATAACCACTCTTAGGGCAGAGATCCTTTTCAAAAGCAGGTCGGAGTTGTCCCCACAGGTGTCATGAGGAACATTTGATTTGAAGAAGCCAAGGACAGTATGTTCTTAGCACCAACAATAAAAGCTGGCTGTATGGTCAAAGACACAGGTCCTGGCCATGAAAATACCTATGGTTACTGCTTTTGCCAAAATCAGAACAATGGATCCTAGCATGAGAGGAGGGAAACTAAGTGATTATCGCTCTGGATCAAGCAAAGAAGAGCCTAAGCAAGAGCCCAGGCAAAAGGGAAGTCTGTATTGCTTTTCAGCCATATACAAAACCTCTCACTCAACTATACCTTCTGAGGGAAGGAATGAAAAAATTTCTCATAGGTGCATACCTCCAATTTAAAAATATGCTACCAGAGCCTTTTTTTACTTTAATCAGAATTTTCCTTATTCTTACCTTTTTAATTGAAGTCATTTGTTCTTCTCTCCATTCCTGTTTGTTTTTCTTTGCATTCATAAAAAATTCATTGACTCTTTGCTCCAGTTGATCCATTGCATCTTAAAACACACAAACATTTAAGTTGCAGTCATTCATCTTCTATAAATATATAATGGACTGTAAAAGAATAACAGAAGTATGGGAAATAAACATACTTTGGGCGAACTATTGAACAATGTGTATGAGGTTAAATGTAGCTTTTTTATTAATCTCACTTTAAAAATTATGACATGTAGATCAGAATCCTAAATAACTTTTCACAGAAAAGGCACACAGAGTTAAGTGAGACTCTAGTGCAAAATTACATGGTTAAGATCACATCTGGTAACAAATTCTATTACAACTCCTGCAAAAGTAGAGGGCCAACTGGAGGGCAACCTGCATTCATATTACTATGCCATTGCATATAATGTGGCTTCAGTATCCACAGATTTTTGTATTCGAGTGGCATCCTGAAACCAAAACATAGTAATAAAATAATAATATAATTTTATTTATAACCCGCTTCCATCTCCCCAAGGGGACTCAAAGCGGTTCACATGTGGACTGACCCCAAGAATCAACAAATAAAAACAAAACACAATAACAGCATATATAGTTAAATCAATAAAACATTTATAAAACACATAGTAGATACTGAGGGCCCACTGCATTTAAGTCAATTTGCCATATGAGAAGAAAAAGTTAGCTGTGCTCGCAACACAGAGCATTTGGTATGCCCTCACAATTCAAAGTGACAGGAACAAAAAAAAGCAAAGTTCAATTTGTACTGGAGAAAAATAAAATATTCTTTTAAAAAATATTGTTTTCTTCTCCCAAAAAAATCCCAGAAAGCCATTTTACATTACTTCAAGATTTCCATTAAGCAGTTTATGTTTAGGTAGATATATATATATATAGGGATGGATCAGGGATTGTAAACGCCAGTTCAAGTTGCACTGAATGAAAATCATTTATTTCATATACTTAAAATACATATTCAAAGAGCTTTTACCAACTCGTTATTTAGTCCACATGCAGACCCACTGAAATTACTTGGAACAATTTCTGAGTACTGGGGAATTTTACCAACCACTTAGTACCGAAGCTTGGATTGGGCCTGCTGACTTCTTTGCAGATGCTCAACTCCTCCTGGGCTTTAGTGGAAAATTTTGTTTTTGTTTTGTTTTCAGATTTTTATTTATTTATTTATTTTGTGGAGACTTCTTTTAATTTTCTCGATGGCTCATGTTTATCACTGATGACTGAGCTTAGTGAAATATACTATTTAACTGATGAGTCTCCACAATAATTGTAATTCATTTTAAATGGTTTTAATGCTTAATATTTATGTCTTATTTCTGGATGTTATTATGCTTTGTGTGATTTTTGTCTTGTATTTCATGTTCAATGTGCTTTGCTTTGCACTGTATTATATTTATACCCTGTCTATTTGCAATGTGGCATTGAAGTGGCCAAACAGTAAAAGCTGCTGAATCCCCTTCGGGGTGAGAAGAGCAGGATAGAAATATATCTCTCTATATACACATAATAAAAGTGAAAAATGTGTATGTGTGTATGCAGAGAAGGTGTCCACTTACAGTCGCCCTCCCACCTCCACAAATGGCTATAGTTCCTACTGAGCAGGAGACACCAATGGCCCTCTCTCCACTGACATTCAGGTTATAATCAGCCCCACACGTAGCCCAAACCCTGCCAGTGTCCTCCACAAACACAATTCTGCCCCCCACCCAAGTGAAAGCTTTCATGCGGGGACCATTTCATCCTAGATGTTGTTTTTCCTCCAGAATGGACATCCCAGGATTCCTTAATTTGCATGACCCTGCCCACTGCCTCTACCTTAATCCTTTCCTACCCTTTCCTATGGCACACAGTTAACAGAGGAATTGATCAGCAACTGAACTGGGTAGAATTCACCATGGTTTACTGGAGTTGTAGTTCACCTACATCCAGAGAGCACTGTTAACTCAATCAACGATGGATCTGGACCAAACATGGCACAGAGAAGCCCCATGACCAACTGAACATACTGCAGGGGTTAGTGGGAATGGACCATGACTGTGGGAGTTGTAATTCACCTGCATCCAGAAAACACTGAACCCAGCTGACGTCAGATCTAGACCAAACTTGCCACACAGACCCAATATGGTCAATTGCGAATACTGGCAGGGTTTGGGGATGACTGCCGTGGGAATCTGGGAGTTGTAGTTCACCTTTATCCAGAGAGCACTGAACCCAGCCAACAACGGATCTTGATCAAACTTAAGTGATACCTAACATCCCAAAACAAACAATTTTATGCAATTCTATCTTCATTTGTATTCAATTTGTTAGTAGCCAATGTTTTTGGTAGTCAACGTTTTCAATACTTTGCAATGTTTTGGTCCTGAATTCGTAAGTAATTACTACATAACATTACCATGTATTGAACTGCTTTTTCTGTCGATTTGTTGTAAAGCATGATGTTTTGGTGATTCATTTGTAAAATAATAACGTAATTTGACGTTTAATTAGCTTTCCCTTAATCCCTCATTATCCAACATTTTCACTTATCCAACCTTCTGCCGGCCCGTTTATGTTGGATAAGTGAGACTCTACTGCAGGGGTCCCCAAACTAAGGCCTGTGAGCCAGATGCGGCCCTCCAAGGTCATTTACCTCGTCCCCACCCTCAGTTTTTGACTTAGGCTCGCCCAAAGTCTGAAATGACTTGAAGGCACACAAAACAATCCTAATTAACTTGACTATCTCATTGGCCAGAAGCAGGCCCACCCTTCCCACTGAAATCCTGATAGGTTTAAGTTGACTAAAATTGTTCTTATTTTTAAATATTATATTATTGTTTCATTGTTGTTGTTGTTTTGCATTACAAGTAATACACATGCAGTGTGCATAGGAATTTGTTTTTTTCGAATGACAATTCGGCCCCTCGACAGTCTGAAAGAAAGTGGACCGGCCCTCAGCTTAAGAAGTTCAAGGATCCCTGCTCTACTGTATAATGCCAAGTTTTGGTGTTTTTTTAACACCTCTATTTGTATTATAACTATGTTTGTGGTTTCTTAACTTTGTTTGTATTTTTTATACCTTATAACTGTATCCTCAGTTCACTTCTGACACGATAAATAAACAAACCGAGACTCCAGCACAGCTGACTTAATGCTCACTCTGGCAAACACTCGCTACAAGCTCAGCCTTCCCTGCCCTCCCTTTTTTGTTAAGAGAAGGGCGGGGGTGAGCAGCTAGAGCCAAGCCCCGCCCACACCCCATCAATCAACACGAATGGCGGACAGTGGGCGGAGCCCGCTCACGTACTCTGCACCTGCAGGTCCATCTCACGCATCTCGGTGAACCTGTCGCGGAGATCCATGGGAAGTTGTTCAATCACTGTGGGGAGGGAGGAGAGAAAGAACGCGTCAGTCAAGGCAGGGAAGACGAGGGGGCGGGGCGAGGGGCGGAGCCTACGCTCCCTTCTCTCTCTCTCTCTCTCGCCCCTCCCTTCGGGCCTAGCGCCCCCCTCCCTCCCTCTCTTTCAACGACTCACTTTCGAGGTAGTCCTCCAAGTACAGCATGGTGGCGGCGGCGGCGGAGAGGCCCGTGGCTTAAGGGGGTCTCGGTTGTTCCCGCGGCGAGCGAAGAGGGGAGTTTTGGGTGGGGTGAAAGGGGAAAAAAAAACGCCAACCACCGCCTCGTCCCTTCCAATATGGCGCCGGCACCGCCAACGACACCAGCGGCTCGACTCAGCGAAAACAACATTGGCGGCTGACGCACTGGCTCCAGCCACCACGCGATTGGCTCCTGGGGGCTCTGACGTAGGCCGGGCGGCTCGCGCCCCTCCCGTTGCTCTCTGGGAAACGTAGTTTTGGGGCGGACTCAAGAGGCGGTAAAAGAGAAAGAAGGAAACCCGCCTTTTGAATCGCGCCAGGATTCGGGTTGAGGGGGAAAGTTGTTTTGAGGAAACTTCTCAAAATAACACCGTGCATGCTCATTTAGAAATACTGTGTGACTCTCTGGACACCTGTGAAATTGCTGAGAGGCAAACCAAGGCAGCTGCAAGTTTCAAAACATACACTGAAAAACACAGGCGCCTTGAGATCCTAGACCCCTTCTACACTGACAGGTAATCCAGGTTATCAAAGCAGAAAATCCTTATCTGCTTTGAACTGGATTGTTTTAGGCCTTTTCACATCTTTATAAAATCCACATTGAAGTGGATTATATGGCAGTGTGGACACGGATAACCCAGTTCAAGGCAGATATTGTGGGTGATCTGCTTTGATAGTCTGGGTTTTATGGCTGTGTGGAAGGGCCCACAGAGGAATTGAGTAAACTTTTTTGTGGTAATAAATTACAAAATGTGTGCTCTTTTGACTTTTTATTTATCGTGTCAGAAGTGAACTGAGGGTGCAGCTGTAATGTATTTAAATACACGAAGTTAAAAACATACTAAATATCCATTGACTAGTAGCAGGCCACTTGGAGTGCCTCTGGTGTCGCTGTAAGAAGGTCCTCCATTGTGCATGTGGCAGGGCTCAGACTGCATTTTAATAGGTGGTCTGTGGTTTGCTCTTCACACTCACATGTCAAAGACTCCACCTTGTGGCCCCATTTCTTAAGGTTGGCTCTGCATCTCACAATGTCACCCAGTCTTCTATGTTCCCAGGAAGGAGTCTCTCATCCAGTCTCAGCCATGGCTTGATGTTCCGGGTTTTAGCCTGCCACTTTTGGAGTCTTGCTTGCTGAGGTGTTCCTGCAAGTATCTCTGTGGATCTCAGAAAACGATTTCTTCATTTCAGGCATTGGCATGCTGGCTGATATCCAAACAGGGGATGGACTGGAGATGTCACTGCATTGGTCTTTTTATTGCAGGCTGCTACTTCCCAGTGGCTGTCAGGTAGTGCAATACCGGCTAAACAGTATAATTTCTCCAGTGGTGTAGGGCATAGACATCCTATCATAATGCAGCATGTCCACTGTTTTAATGTGGTGAGATGTGTTCCACACTGGGCATACATATTCAACAGCATACCATAGTAGCAAAACGCAATGACAGGTATCTTCACTGTCTCTGGTTATGATCCCCAAGTTGTGCTAGTCAGCTTTTGTATGATATTATTTCTAGCGCCTACTTTTTGCTTGATAGCCAAGCAGTGCTTCTTGTAAGTCAGAGCATGGTCCAGGGTAACTACCAAGTATTTTGGTGTGTTGCAGTTCTCCAGTGGGATTCCATCTCAGATAAACCTCAGAACTCGAGATATTTGTTCTTAAGATGAAAAGCACATGTCTGTGTTTTAGATGGATTAGGAAATAGCTTGTTTTCCTGTAATAGGCAGTAAGAGCACCTAAAGCTTCAGAGAGCTTCTGTTCAACCATTTCAACATTCCCTGCTTGGGCGGTGATGGCACGATTGTCAGCATAGATGAAACTCTGTCTCTTCTGGCGGTGGCTGATCATTGTGTAAATGTTAGCATTGATGGAGCAAGCATGCTTCCCTGAGGTAGGCTTTTCTGTTTTCGCCATCAGCTTCTCTGACCCTGGAATTCAACAAAAAAAACCCTCCTATTTTCTAGCCAATTTGCTATGAAGCAGGTGAGGTAGTAGTCCTTTGTGAAATTATGTTTTTCTCAGGCAAATTGACTGCAATTATATGTATAGGGGCTCCTCATGTTACCATTGACATTTTAAAGCTGATATATCTTTTCCTCCCTCACAAACTTTTGCAAGAAGAAATACTTTGGCTTGTTCCACTCCTTGCTCTGCAACGCTACTCACTTCCCTACATTTTTTCCTGTGGTGCTGCTGGGCCCTTGATGCTTCATGGCCAGCCCTTTGGTAGTTCCTGAAGTACTCAGAGCTTGATTTCCCCTCAACAACGAAGAGACCCGTGCCCAGGCCCGTAGCCAGGATTTTGATTCTGGGGGAGCGGGGGCTGGGGCTGGGATTTTGGTTCCGGGGGGGGGGGGGGGGGGCTGAGTCTGAGTGAGAGAGGATCTAAACTAGCAAAACTTTTGTATCGTTATCCCAATACCCCAATGCATATGGGATATATTGAGCATGGTGATCAGATCATAATATGAATAAACATAACAGTTTAAATAATACATGTAAGGCTTTCTCGCGGACCACCCTGAGAGTTTCGGGGGGGGGGCTGAAGCCCCTCAAGCCCCCTCCCCCGCTACATGCTTGCCCGTGCCCCTTCTAGGCATTTGCAATTTTTGTGGAATATAACTGAAGAATTTTCTGCAGCCCATTGCAAACACTGCACGTTGCTGCTAACAGATTTGTCTAAATGGCATTCAGAAACCTTTCCCTGTTGCTATTCCTGTTCCTTTTTTGTGACCCTAACATTGTGGTAAAGGGATCCCATTTGGGGTTAGGACCCACAGTGTTCTCACAAATAGCAGTGTTCTCACAAACAGTTCTTTGAACCACTTTGAACCATTTGTATATTTAAGCATCAGCTATTTGCATGTGCTACTTACAAAATAAGCTAAATGGGAGAGAAAGGCCCCTAGGGAGATTGCTTACAACAGCACAAGTGGTGTCTGATGCTATTTCCCCCTCTCTCTGTGCCGTTTTGCTCATTCATTCAGTGTCTATGAGTTTGTGGGTAGTGTTCCTTCACTTTCCATTCAGGCTGTGCTGCTTTTGACATCATGGCCAGTGAGTCTCTTACAGTATTAGAATATATCATGGCAGCTAAGGGCAGTGATAAAGCTAAAAGATTTATAGAGTTCTCAATTTGCAAGAAAAGCTAGACCTAATCAGACTTAGCGAGGGAGGCATGTCCATGAGTGACATCGGCTGCAAGCTAGGCATACCACGCTCAACAATTAGTGCAAGCTGATAGATGAAATTAGGAAAGCCACACGACTGCATGCTAAAGCTATTAGAACGGGGCGGACTAACTGTTGATATGGAAAGAGTTTTAAATGTGTGAATTCAAGTCCAAAGGAGTCACAATATTCCTCTCAGCACAGCCATTATCCGCGCCAAGCCTTAAGTCTGTTTAATATGATGAAGGTGGAAAGAGGAAAGACGTCTGCTGAAGAAACATTTGAGGCCAACAAAGTCTGGTTTAATAGATTCAAAGCAAAGTTAAATTTGCATAAAATAAAAGTGCAAGGAGAAACATCTAGCACAGACACCGCAGTGGTAGAAACTTATCCCATAGAATTTTTCAAAAATTATAGATGATGGTGGCTACACAAAACAACAGATTTTCAATGTTGATGAAACAGTCCTATATTGGAAGAAAATGCCAGCATGAACGTTTATTGCAAAAGAAGAGAAATCTATGTCTGGATTCAAACCTGCAAAAGATAGGTTGACATTCCTGCTAAGGGCTAATGCCGCTGGTGACTGTAAACTCAAGTCTATGCTTATATCCACACCCATGGATGATTTTGAAGGTTCTGAGGATCCATTAGAAATCACTGCTAATGTTGTTGACATGGCAAGAGAATTAGAATTGGATGTCCAACTTGAAGATGTTGCAGAATTGCTTGAGACGCATGATGAAGCCCTAACCGATGAGGATTTCCTGTTACTTGAACAAAGAATGCTGTTTAGAGAACAGGAAGCTCTTCCTGATCATATGGTTCATCCTAGGGTGCTGACAACCAAAGAACTGGAGGAAGGGATTGCCAAAATAGAGGATGTAACTGCATTTTAGGAGAGGGTATCCCGATTTTGAAAGAAGTTTAAATGTAAAAGGTGATCTACAAAATCAAATAGTATGTTACAAAGAACTTCAAGAAAGGAGTTTCTTGCAGCAAACTTCATTACGTTCCTGATTCAAGGCATTGCCTCCACAACCTTTGCCAGTCACGAATCCAGAGCCGTCAACATCAACAGTAGCATTAATCCCTGTAAGATCTCCATCAGAGTCTCCTGGAAATAGAGATTGAAAATAGAAGTTTTCAGTGGTGAGGCTCTGTTATCTCCCACTTCTCCAATATAGGCCTGTTTTATCTACAGTCAATCAATCAATCAGTCCTTGACAGCTTGTTCAGTCGTGTCTAATAGATTTGTGGTCTTTGGACTGTTTAAGGAGCTGGCTACAGAGATTCTTTGAAAACTTGTCTCTTATGGATTTACAGCCTTTGGAATGCTCCTCTCTTTCTTGACCCTGAACTGTTTTGACACAGGATACCACTTACTTCCGCATCTTTTGACTTGGGAACCCTGGATCTTGTTTAAAGTTGACAGCAGGACATTAAAGGTAAAGTTTTGTTCATTTTAATTTGCTTGTATGTGTATGTGTGTGTGTATAGTATGCCACTTAGATTTTTGCATGCATTGAAACAGGATTTATAGTATGTTGTTTCTGTTTTTTTTGATGTCCAAAATCTATTTGCAAATTTATTTATTTTTTAAAAAACCCATGGTTCCACTTTTCAACTCATTTCACTTTCTGACAGCGCACTGGCCCCTAACCCATCAGATAGGCAGGGCATTCGAGAATTGACCAGCTTAGATTCCAAGATCATCATCATCATCATCATCATCTTGTGAGTTTAAAATTCATGATTAAAACTGGCTGAGTAGGCCTGCCGGAAGAGGTAGGTTTACAGTTGTATTTTAAATTCTGGCAGCCGATCTAGTTGTCAGAGCTCTTCTGGCAGGTCATACCACAGTCTTGGGGCAGCTGATGAAAAGGTCCTCTAGGTGACGGTGGCGAGTTGGGTTCTGGCTGGTTAAGAGTAGCCATCCTCCCCCCCCCCCCCCCGGCCCGAGCACCAAGTGTGCAGGGCAGATTGTATGGGAGAAGGGTATTCTATAGGTTACCTGGACCTAAATCATTTAGGGCTTTAAAGGTCAAAACCAGCACTTTATGCTTTTCCTGGAAACTAAGATAAAGTGGGATCTGGTGCCTTTGGGACAAGCATTTTATTATAAAGTCAGAGCAGCTCATTCAGGAGAGTTACAGGAAGGCCAGACATCATCATTAGTCTTTAGCAGCTGTTTTGTTATTTTCACCTTTTTCCATCCCAGGAAAAATGAGTTAAAAGAAAACGGGGGCAATAAATCTGCACAATGTCATTTCATTGTGAGTTGTAGGGCAGGACCATTGTGTTAAATTAAGTTTACACCAAGTAAGCAGTCACAGGATTAAATAGGTTTAAACACTTTAAAACTGATGTAATTTGCTAGATACCTAGGGATAATGGATTCCATAAGATCTAGTACTGCAGCTTTCATCATTCCAAGCTCCATATCCAATATAAAGAATGATGGGAGTTACATGCCACAAGTTCCCCAGATCTCCACTTTTTTAAATATACATTTTTCACTGGTGATGTAGTGATTTATTGTGGGGGGGGGGACACCTATTCACAGGAAGGTAAAAAAAACAAACAAGCCCAAAATGTTAATGTAATGCAGCTTTCAAGTGTTGGCATAGAATTCTAACCATCCCCAACCAGTATGGCCATCAGGTTGGAATAGACTGCTATATAAAAAGCCTATATTGTATTCAAAATTTGAATTTGAATTTCATGTTTGTTTTGGTTTCCTAGGGCCCTTCCACAACGCCATATAACTCAGAAAATCATGGAAGAATAGCCCACAATATCTGCTTTGAACTGGATTATCTGAGTTCACACTGTCATATATCCCAGTTCAAAGCAGATAATGTGGGATTTCGTTCAACTGTGTAGAAAGGCCCTCTGTTACACAGGATAAATGTAAATATCAAAACAACCAAATATAAATATCAAAGCAACAAAATCTTCAAGAGAGATGTGCATATCTGATCTAAATCAAATTGCTAATTTGAAATAGAATTCCATCAAACAAATAGGTTTTGTATAGTTGATGACTTACTATCTAACAGTTAATTCAGTTAGTCTACTTTAGTTAGGACTAGCAATTGGATTTCAGCAATTATCCTTAACTGAGCTATTTTCACCTTCTGTGTCTTTTCCTCTCACATTTACGGAGTCGTCATCTCTCTAGTTGCTTTTAAAGAGAGCCATAAAGAATAATGGAGCACTTAACGTAGTTCTCAGTTACAGCAGGCTCACATAAGAAAAAATTCCTACGTGGATTTCACGTTTTGCTGAGAAAAAACATGTGTTGGCAACCTGTGATCAAAATCTTCACTTTCTAGGGAATGCATATGCAATATCTATGTATTCATACGTAGTTGCCACCTAAGTGATGTTGTTCAAGAATGTTTTGTCTTGTGTAAAGCTAGTTTTAGAAAAGAGTATAATATGTGAACTTGTTTTACTATGTGCATGTATATTTTCTATTTCTTGTTGCCTTTTCATGTCATGTTTGGTCGGCCTAATAAAAGTATTATCACCGTATGAATTTTGGCTTCAGTTAAGAGACAGGCTGTGGAAAGCAGAGTGCTGATCCAGGCTGAAACATTCTTGCCTTTCAACAAGACCCTTCTAGCATTCCCTGTTGTGCACCTCAGCACTGAACCAGAAACATAGGTGCATTTGAAGGGGAATGATTTAAAATTGGTTGCATTGAATGTGTATAGTGAAACACTTCATATACTGAAAATGGCCTTCTGTGTGATGCTACAGTGCTGCCTAATTTCACTTACGCTAATGTTAAAGCAGCAGCAGCAGCTCAGCTTGTTGGGTTGGGGCCAGCTCTCAACACAAGAAGTGAGGAAAGCACTGAGAGATATGTAACTTAGCAATATGCAGGAGAATAGTACTTAGATGAAGCCAAGATGCATTGGTCTGCAACAAGCATTTAAGAGAGGATAGGCTGCTCATAAAGGTACTTCGAAAACCATTTTCAAGTTGCAGACACTTATCTACGAAATGACAATCTTATTCTAATCCACGGAATGCCATAAAAATGGGGAAATGAGCTGGAGTGGTCAGATCATCACTTGTTTCAGACAATTTCCTTTTTGATATATTACAAAATAAGATAATGTATTTCAAACGATTTAGTTGAAGAATGGGAAATGCTATTTGTCTTCAGCCTTGAAATTCTGTCTGATTCAAGCAATTATATCTTTATCTCTGTGTTAACCTTAAGCTGCTATCTGGTCTGTTGAAATTACATGACTTCACAGCTGTGTTGTACAGGCTACAGGAAGTGAATAGTTATTGTTAATTTGCTAACCAGGAAGGGTGGGAATTTTAATGATTGTCAGAGTGGGTAGCAATACTAGCAAGGAAATTTAAAACTTTGCTGAGATAAGTTTCCTTACAGAGTTACATCCAAAAATTGCCACATGAATGGCTGTGGCTATATTATAATACTGAAAATGGAACCTGTTTGAACAAATGTGTCAGTATGACAAGGGCTAGATTGCCAGTAACTGTTTACATTATTATCAACTTATATTTTCAAGTGTAAGGAAAACATACTAGATATATTAATGTAATATTTTACTTGGACACAGACCAACAGGTAGCTGGAGGCTTGGGAGAGTAAAAGAGATATCTAATTTGAATGCTAGAAGGGTAATAATGAATATGTCTTTGCTTTCCCCCCTCCATCTCAGCAATCCTTTGGAGAGTTTCATGTGTAAAGGTGAAATTGTCTAAGCACCCATTAAAATATGACGTGCTGCACCTTATTCCCACTTTAGATTTTAAACTCATACTCAGATTCCATAATTGTCATTGACGTCCCTTTTCTAGCATTTACTCAACCAGCAGTCCTTAGGTATTGCACTGCAACTCCCATCAGCTCTAGCTTATTGGCCAAAGCTTGAAAAATTGAGTTTTTTTATAGAATACTCTTGGACACCTCCCCCCTTCCAAGGTATGGTCAATGAAAGAATGCAAAACTCCCATGTTTGTGTATTTCTAAAGTGACACATATACAGGCAGTCTCCATGTTATGAACAAGACAGGTTCTGTAGGCTTATTCTTAAGTTGAATTTTTATACTAGTCAGAACAGATACATTTTAAGTGTTAACTCCAGCCAAACATATAGATATATTAGATATAAAAGCTTTGGATAGTATAGGGAAGGGTTAACACCACTGTGGTGTTTGTTTTGCTGTCTGTGCCCCTGTTCAGAAGATGTCACCTCACTTTTTGTCTCTGTGATAATTGGACTTTCAAAAATGTGACTTGTTGTGGAAACAAGGATTGGTGATAAAGCTTCAGTGGAGAAATCTTTTCCTCATGATAACTCTTCAAGTAATGAATTTCTCTTCCAAAGGATAGATTTCTCTCACTTCCAGTTGTCTCACCCCCGCTCTTAACTAGGGATCGTTTGTTAAGTCAGATGTTTGTAATTCAGGGACTGCCTGTACCTGTAAACTTTCCATGAGTATAATATAGCATCATTCCTTTTTCCACTAGTTTAAAGCAGTATATTTCCAATTAAGTGCAATTTCCAACCAACAACAAAACTGGTCAGTTGTTTACGTAATAGTCTTATTAGTCAGTTAACATAGAGGTTTCTCAGCTGTGAGAATTCTTCTTTTTTGTTGTTGATTCTTTTAATTTCAGAGAACACTTTTCCCCAGAATCCTCACACCTGGAGGCATTACATACAGACAAAAAATAAGCATTGCCTCCAGCATAGATAAATAGGGCCAAGATGCCAGTGCTTTATGAGTTTACAACCATGCACTTTCATGAGGATCAGCTATTGAGATCTTGTTCTACTGAGTGCTCATGGACAACCATATAATGCCCAATTTGTTCTTCCACACTGCTGTTTGCAAAAAAAAAAAAAAATCAGTCTGTTTTGAGCCTAAATTTGTCACTGATGTGTGCCTTCAAATAATTTCTGATTTGTAGCAACCTTACCTCTGGGCTTTCTGGATCTGAGAATGTGTAACTGACCCAGGTGGCTTCCAAGAACCGGGTCTCCAGTGCACAAACCATTGCAACACACTGGCTCTTGTCTTTTCCCTTACCCCAGTTGGAAAGTGCCCCATGCTTCTAGAGGGCATTTTGGGGCAACAAAATTATGGTTTTCTGACACCTAAGAGGCCCTGAGGGTTGAGCCTGTACAGCACATTTTGCCCACCTGTTTTAACACCCACATTGGAGTTGGAAATCCATTATTCCAACTGTTCACAATTGTATTTCAGCAAATCAAAAGAAGGGGAAGATAAGCCGTAATTTTGCATGAATGATGCTTTTGAGACAAAATTGAAGATAAAGAAATGAGGACCATTTGGATGCTCTGAGAAAGAATTCCATCTCCAAGGCAAAGTGTATTATGTGAAACACTTGAGATGATTTCAGACCTGTAAGGAGCTCACAGTGAGGAAAGTGACATGTAGATGACAGCGTATGTAACTCCCAGAAATATTGTGGACATCTTTTGGGTTTTGTTTAGGTCTTCTAGAAAAGATATGAAGCCCAGGTGGAAAACACTAGGTTATTCATACCCAGACTGACTGTACTATTAAGATAAACAAGAAACAGTGCATTACTGCTTCCACATAATTCATAAAGATTCACTGTCTGCACGATGGATGCCAAACCTGAGGACCTTTTGTCAGAAGTACATTTATTTTGCATAACAGGGAACACAAGAATATTCTTGGAAAAACATAAAACATTGCAACTTTCTACATACATCCTTTCAAAGATCCGTCAAAATAAATGTATCGTTTACCAGTGTTTGGTCAACAACAGTGAATTTTCTTCACAGTGAGAACAGAACAGTAGAAATACAACTTCTTCTCAACAAATGTTTCTGAGTGCTAGTAACAAAGCAATCCCTGGAGAAATGCAGTACTGTGTATATTTAAACTGCACATTTTTATCAGTTTGGTACTCCATATAAAGCAATATGGCCTTCCAAACAGAAGTGGAGATTCATCATATTATAGATTGGTCTCTTTCTTCTGATCATCCGGATTCTGAAAGAGCCAACACACAAAGAGTCAAAACATATTGGTATTTGTGAAGTCAACAGCTGAAAAAGATTGACAATGATAGCAAACTGAATCACCTATTACAATAATGGACCTAATTACATATTTTTAAAGAATTTTGAGTGGTACTAAATACAGGCAGTCCCCAAGTTATGAACAAGATAGGTTCTGTAGGTTTGTTTTCAAGTTGAATTTATATGTAGGTTGGAACGGGTACATTTTTAAAGTGTAATTCCAGTCATATAAAAAGCTTTGGATAGCATAAGGAGAGGTTAACACTCCTGTGCTGTTTGTTTTGCTGTCTGTGCCCCTGTTCAGAAAATGCCACTTTCTGTCCTTGTGCTAATTGGATTTTGAGAAATTTGGCTTGTTGTGAAAACAAGGATTGGTGATAAAGCTTCAATGGAGACAGTTTTCTGCCATGATAACTCTTTCATGAGCGAATTTCCCTTCTGAGAGGTAGATTCTTCACTTCTTGTCTTATTTCCATTCCTAACTATGAGTCAGAAGTAAGTAAGCAGTAATTCAGGGACTGCCTATATTATAATTTCTACTCTGAATAAAAGATGAAATGGGTGAAGACATGCTATGAAGCTGTAGTCTGTCTTACTTTCCCTTGCCCATTAAATTAAATATGAAAAGTGGAGAACGGCTGGGTACAGCCAGGAAACCCATTTCTTTCCTTTCACCTCAACACTCTGCTATTTTGGTAGGCACTGAACCGCATATGTGTGAAATAGTGGCAACTGTTCTTTCCTCCCATCCCTTGGCAAACCTCTGGACACCAAAGGACAGAACCCACTATGTTGACTGGAGATCATCTTTCACAACAATGCAAAATACATAGATGGGTCATTGAAGGAAGAGTCTTCATTGACTTGTGTTCTCTCTGAGAAAAGTGTGGATCAAGACTGAGTGGCCCAATCCTCACACCGGGAAGGCAAGCAAGCAAAGGAGGAGCAGGAGTTAATAAAGTGCAGCAATATTTCACTTGCCTCCTACTTGCTAAGAGAAGAAGTGATGCGGAATTGTGAGAAGTGGACCCACTCCCTTTGTTTGTCAGAGAGCACAGGAAAAAGTGCAATTCATGATGTGGCTTCTTTAACAGTTAGTTCCTTTGTACTTCACAGTTTGAAGGGTGAGAAAAGCAAGCACAAACATGACAGAAAATGAATGAAGGAATGAAAGAGCAGACAGCTCATGTTCATACCTGAGCAACAAGACTGGGGGCTTCCTGGTCAGTGGAGTCCTCTTCATTATTATTTTCTAACTGGAAGGCAGAAGAAGGAAGAGTTTGTCATTTATTGCCTGTTTGCCTCCCTTCATCAACTGGCAGCTTTCCCCTTCCAAGTAAAAAGTGGTATTCAGCTTTATAACTGGGCAATTGGGCTGCAGTTGCAGATGGAGAAGCGCAACATGTTGCTTGGCTTCCAAGCCCATGCTCCTCCATCCATCTCTGTTCTGTTCAGCTCCCAGATGGCTTAGCACTCCAGGATTTCCTATATTTGAATGCCAACTCTGCCTGAAAAAGCACAGGCCAAACTGTGTTGCTTCGTGTGTAATGTGCAAACACAGATTATGAAGCATTTGGTCCCTCACTAAAGGAAACAACTGAGGCTCCACTGCTCGGCAGCATGGCAGCGTCACACCTCCTCTCACCAGCCATGTGTTGAGTGAGACTCGGATACGGAACAACACACAGTTACAAAGGAATCTAGTTCAGCTGCAAACAAGCACCAAAATCTATCCACCCAAGCTCTTTAAATACATAACATTAAAATTCCTAACATGAAGGTAATTAAAACAAGAGAAATATGACAGCTGAAGCCTTGCAGCCATTCTGAGGAGCATATGGCCAGTCCATCTCTTTCATTTCTACTTGGGGCTATGCAACCAAAATGGAGATTTCAAATTGTACTGATGCAATGAATACATCATAAGAGGCTACAGGATTTGGGAGATAGTTTTATAAAAGAGATAAGATTTTTCGTGGCCTGTTGGAATAACAAAGGTCAAATCTAGTTGTTAATCTCAGTCAAGATAAACACATTGAATGCCTTGCTGAATGGAAGAACGCTTGCATAAGTCCCATTCATTCAGGGCATCTACTGTAGATGCTCTGAATGAATGGGACTTATGCAAACGTTCTTCCATTCAGCAAGGCATTCAATGTGTTTATCTTGACTGAGATTAACAACTAGATTTGTTAATGTGGCAAGAGCATGGCTCTCCAAGACAGCCAATGGTGAGGAATGATGAATGGCTACACAATTCCGAAGCCTGATTTGGGTCATTGTCCACAGTGAAGTTAACCTCATATTGTTAGTTATTTAGATATATTTTAAAGTGGTGTCTAATGTTCAAATTCAATACTTTTGCTCACCAGCATTTTTCAATTGCCAATAAATTCTGATTTAGTATACTTATATATATGACTCCAATAAAAATAATTTCAAAAAAGAAAAGAAATAGGTCAGATTTAAAAGAAGCTGCTCCTTCATATGTGAGGAGAACATGTGTTTACTGAGATTCTGTGCAAAAACTATATTCTTTCAGAAAGAAATCTGGGAACAGCTAACTGAGTTTATTCCTCCACCCATTTATCTCAAAATGTTGTTCTTACAGAGCCAGTCAGAAATGTTTGGCTTTAATGAGCCATGCATCTGATTTTAAGTGCAAAAGATTATGCCAACCAACCAAAGAAAGAAAAGGAATCAAGAAAAATCCCCCCATTTTGCAATCACATCCTATGTGTTCATAATAGAATGGGCCCTTGGTATCTACTGGGGTTTGGTTCCAGGACTCCCCATCGACACCAAAATACGTGGATATTCAAATCCTTTTATATACTATGGAGTAGTAACATGATGTCCCATAAAATGTCAAAATCAAGGCTTGCTATTTGCATTTTGGGGAGTCTGTGTGTGTGTGGGGGGGGGGGGGAGGCGAAAGAGAAAGAGATATTTTCAAGTTGTGGATGACTGAATGCTTGGATATAAAGGGACAACTGTATATCTTCTTCCCTGGTTTTGTTTTGTTTGTTTGTTTGTTAAACAATTTAAGATACTTTAAGCATTTATCCTGTCATAATGGACTGGCATCTCCAAAACCCTACTAGGCAGTTGCGCAGACAAGTCTTTGAATGATGTCACTGTGGATCCTTCCAGAGACTAAAATTTTGTGCTAAACATTGCTGACTGGTGAGAAATATAGCAATGCATCTCCCTTCATCAGCCTTTGTATCTTTTTTGCCCTTTTCTTTTGAAATCAGTGAACAATTGCAGTATACTGGTATAGTACAATATAGTAATATATAATACTAATAATGTGCTATGCTGATAATATATATTGTATATGTACATATAACTTGTAAGCTGCTCTGAGTCCCCTTTGGGGTGAAAAGGACGGGATATAAATGTTGTAAATAACTGTCAAGTGCAAGAATGCCAAAAACTGGACGCACTCTTAAAAGCAGCAAATCCTTCCTCTTAGGTGGACAGATCAAAGCACAGGGGCAAGAAAGAAGGTAAACATTTTATATGCATTTTTATATCCTCCTTTGATTGTGTTCCTGGGATGATTGATGCTGCAGAACACAAACTGTTGGTCCTCAAGGGTTGGATCCAGTCTATGTGGAAAAGAGAACAAGGGCTACAGATGTGTGTGCATTCACTCGTATGCACTGTGCTCTGCTGGGCTCAGAAGAAACAAAGAGATTTATAACTCCCATCCCTGTTCACTAAGATCTAGGGAATTTAGTACATATGTATAGCAGCAATTTTATTAGAAGCCAGAGAAGCAATCTTCCCAACACACTATGGCTGAGCCCTGAGCGCATCTCTTCATTAAATATAGTACGACTCCTGGATCTGCAGGGGATGCATTCCCAGACTTTGCATAGATATGCGACACCACAAATAATAGTGAATCTTATTGAAACGAAGAACGTCTGCCCCAAAAATAATTGCCCCAAAATAATAGTGGTGTGCTGGAGGACCAAGCAAATTCTTAGAAGATGTTTTGTGGATAAATGAAACCCTAAGTACTAGTCCCACAGATATGGGGGCCATACTGATGTACTTCTGCTGGAATATTCAGGCTGAGTGCAGGGGGTGTTAACCCCAAGAGGAAAAGCTCAACGGACACAAGGTTCAGTCCTTGCAGCCCTCCACCCCCCACCCACATACCAATCCCATTACCTTGGAATCTTCTTCTGCTGAAATAGAATTGAGAGAGGCAAACATCTTGCAGTATATTTCCTTCTGCTTTAGGTTGTAATCTCCGTAACAGCTGCAGTACAGAGCAAAGTGTCATCATTAATTTGGTCTCTGACTCTGGTTTAAATGACTCAGAAATGTGAAACAAAGACTGGGAGGGGAACTGTTCCAAGGCAGATGACAGCACCACAATCAATACACATCTTGCCCCTTCTTGCCCCAGTTTTGAAGATCTAAACCACACCACTTTTAATACAACACTCAGAAATAGCCAGCACAACAATTACGAAAGTCAAACGCATGACTGCAAATTGTCAAAGCAACAAGACATGGGGAATATCACTTTAATTTTCTTTGTAACACATGAAGAGCAGCAAAGAGAACAGTTGAGAGATTCCCCCTCTAGTCACAGAATTCCATATTACTTCCAAAAGCGTATTAGCACAGATTGTGTTGAATATGAAAAACACAACAGGTTGTGCCAAACGATAACTAGAACCTCATCAGCATAGAATGGAGCTTATTTCCTCAAGCATATTCAGAGAGGAGACTTTAAGGACTTTCCACCCCCTTTTTTAAAAGACCAAGAGAGATAGCACCATGCTTCTTTTTCTGGTATCAGCACTAAAGCTTTATTATCAGGTACACCTCACATCACAACATTGCATTTCAAAATTATCATGTGTATACTTTCATTGGCTAACAGCATCATCTTTGTTACATTTTCCCAGCCTTAACAGCAATTGGTTCTTTAATCAAAACACTGTATCATATTTGAAGTCTGTCCTACCTGGGAGAATTTGACCTTGGTCCCAGCTCCAATCTCTCTCCAATCTCTCTTTATCTCTACAGGTATAGACAGACTTTCTTGGTAGTTCTCACAAACAATCATGCATTCTAACTCCTGTACACGAACTGGCTTGCAATAGCATTAATATGCTATAACAGTACATTTGCATTATATTTGCTCTATAATAGATGACAGGACCTCTACAAGGATCCTGACAAGCAGGAGAGACAATTTACCCATTATAAAAATAATTTTAAAACTTTGATGGTCACAAAGAATAAATGTAGACTAATGGTTCTCAACCTGTGGGTACCCAGATATGTTGGCCTTCAACTCCCAGAAATCCTAACAGCTGGCTGGGATTTCTGGGAGTTGTAGGGCAAAACACCTGAGGACCCACAGGTTGAGAACCACTAATGTAGACCAATGTACCATGAGATGAAGTGTAGAGAGGATTCAACCAAGCTAAAATATCCTTATAACTCCTCACCTGGCCAGCTTCTTTAACTCATTGTTAATATCACGGTTGAAGGGCTGCACCTTCTGAGCTTGGATCAGAAAATTTCGAGCCCTCTCATATTCTGACAGAGAGCGGCATGCCTAGAAATTAAGATATTAATAGCATGTAATTCAGCTAAAATTATGAAAACAGTTTCCTCACTCTTCTTGGAAGTACAAAGGTTTATTGGTCATGTTCTTAAGCAACGATAAACCAAAATCTGATGTAAATTCTGGCTTAGTCTCACAAACAGTATGCACAATGGACCGTTCTTCCTTTTTGGCTACTCTTACAGTTAAACGAGGAACTAGTGAGAAAGCAAAAGGTTAAAAGATCTCTCCAATGTAGAATTCCTAGCTTGTTTTCAAATCAGAAAAGATCAGAACTTTGCTTCTGTCTTGAATTGTGAAGGGAACAACAATCCAAGGGTCCTGGACAGCAAGCTTTTGTTCACTTCATAGTTTCTGCTTACTTTATGACTAGTGGAAGTGGTTGGGCAGGAGAAAGACTGCATGATGCCTTCCCACACTGCTCATAAACACAAGCCAGAACTCCCTGCAATTCTGGCCTATTATGATATGCAAGAAGCCCCTGGTGGCGCAACAGATTAAACCGCTGAGCTGCTGGACTTGCTAACTGAAAGATCCAGGGAGCAGGCTGAGCTCCTGCTGTTAGCCCCAGCTTCTGCCAACCTAACAGTTTGAAAATATGCAAATGTGAGTATATCAATAGGTACTGCTCCAGAAGGAAGGTACATATAGTGCTCCATAGTCATGCCGGCCACATAACCTTGGAGATGTCTACAGATAACGTCCGCTCTTTAGCTTAGAAATTGAGATGGGACATCAGTTTTGGTGTCCTGGATTTCGATGGGCACTAACACCCAAAGTCGGACATGACTAGACTTAGTGTCAGGGGAAATCCTTTACCTTTACCTATGATATGCAAATGCAGCTTTTAATTAATCCAACCTCGCCTTTTTCTCACAAGCATAGCGTGACCAATGTAGACAACACCTTATTTGTATGGATGTATCAGTACAGGAAACTTACCTTTCTGTTCGTTAGAGCTTGGCAATCTTTGAATGGCCGCCCTTTTTATCCTTCTTTTTTTGTTGGAACAAATGGGGCACAACTATTATTCGATGAAATAAAATTTGACCCTTCTGTTTACTGGATTCTGTGTTTTTCTCCCTCCTCCCCACCCCAAATGTCTTAATCCCAAGACGAAGGGGGGGGGGGGAGAATTCAGTGTCTGCTTAAACTGTGTTTAAAGGGGGAAACAGAAGAGGGAGAGCTTGGTGTTGATCAAACTGTCTTTGAGGGGGAAAGGCGGTTTCTCAGATTTATTGACACCTGCAACAATTATGTGAGGAAAGGGAAAAAAACCTATTTTGGAACTCCCAAAATAGGAGTGTAACTATTACATGATAAAATGCAGTATTTAGTTTGGACTATTAACTCTGTCTTTTGCTCTTTCCACTGTCTGGGATTCTGGGAGTTGGAAACACTTAGAAGACTCAGGTTCCCCAGCCTTTTAAGATTTAAAACTGAGTGTGAGCCCTGAATTATACTCATCTTAGAGAGTTCATCAGTCTGTAGCAAAAAAAAGTGCAGGCAATCACTATACACTGATGATGTGAGCATCTGAAAAATGTCTCAAATACACAAGTATGCCATATTATTAGTCTTAGCACAAGGTTTCCAACATCCTTTGCAAACTTAAGGTCTATAAGCCATTCCTTGTACTACCATTTGGCCGATCATAATCAAAACAGGGGTAGAAAACATTCCTCACCTGACCACACCTGAAGAGGGCTTTGACATTCTTCTTATCGAGCCCTAAAGCCATCTCTCCATAGGTTAGGGCCTGGGAGGGATGGTCTAATTTTAAGTAAGTGAATGACAAATTCAGGAAGACCAGGAGCTTGGCATCATTCACTTTGTTTAGTTCATCTTCCTTGGCATTCACATGTTTTAAAATTGAGGAGGCCTAAAAAGAAATGGGAACAGGGAGGATCTATGGCTATTAACAAAACAATAGTATCTCAACAGAAAAAACCCTCTGACATAACAGGCAAACATCCTTTTTATGTGAAAGACAACTTTTAATGGGATGTACAGATTGAGCATCCTTTATCTGGAATCATGCAAAACCATCCACATGAGAGGTTGAGCCAGTGACACTTTTGCTTTCTGATAGTGCAATGTACGCAAACTTGCCTTAATGCAGAAAATTATTCAAAGTATTTTGCATAAAATTATCTTTGGTTTATGCGTATAAAAGTACATATGAATAATTTTAATTGTTTTTTTTACTTGGAACCCATCTACAAAGTATCCCATTATGTATGTATATATGTGTACAGTACGGGTGTGCAAACTGGTAGAAATCCGTTCTGCTCTCTTTCGATTTTGGATCATCCCCCCCCACCCCCCCGGCGCGGATTCTGTTTTCAGAAAGATATTGAGAGATTAGGAGTTTCGGATTTGTAATTTGGAACTCTGAGTTCCGTTTTCATTTCAGTAGGATTCGGTCCATTTGCGCCAATGGGAAAACTTTAGAGGCTTGTTTCTCTCTCATTGTGATGGCTATCAGGATGAAACCTGGCACACTTCTAAAACACATGTATGGCTGTTTTCTCATCTACTGATTTTTGGAATTCTAAAAAGTTTTTACCAATAACATTTTTTTCTATTTACAATCATATTGCAGAAATTATATTTTTAATCAAGACGAAATACAAATTATTGGTATGATTGCTTTCCCTTCTTCCCCCTTCCCAAAATCATTTTAAAAAATTACAACAGGGATTTCTGGGATTTGAAGTCCAAAATGCACATGTCACAAGAGGGAAGGAGAATGGACAGAACCAGCCCTCTAATTGGCTGAGAAATGTGATGCAGTGTTGTGGCTGCACTCAGCTCTCAGCCCCATCGCCTCCACCACTGAGAGATTCCTGCTTGTGCTTGCAAAGCAAACGAATGGGCAGAATACTGATGACGAAAAAGAAGTCCAAATCAACTAATCTTTCCTGAATTTTTTAGCCAAAAGATTAGGCAGTCCATTTTTCTTTGGTCCTCCAGGAGCTTTGGACTTTACCTCCCAGAATTTCTGACCATTGGAGAAGCAGGCTGGTATCTCTGGGTGTTGAATAAAACACCTGGAGGACCAAATAATAGAAACCACTGGCTTATTGGAAGACCACATATTTTGCCTGAAGAATGTCCCAGTACAAATCAGAGTCACCACCAGTAAAAATAATGAAAAAGAGAAGCAGCCAAAAGAGAAACTGGGGTCTGATTGGGTGTGAGTCAGATATGTATGTATGTATGTATGTATGTATGTACACATTACATATCTACAATTTAAGTTAACACACACAAAGTCTAAGAATGTATTTCCAAACTGCCTCTCCACATTCTGGAGGCTGTTCATTTCCAGGTACAGTAGTCTCACTTATCCAAGCCTCGCTTATCCAAGCCTCTGGATAATCCAAGCCATTTTTGAAGTCAATGTTTTCAATATATCGTGATATTTTGGTGCTAAATTCGTAAATACAGTAATTACAACATAACATTACTGCGTATTGAACTACTTTTTCTGTCAAATTTGTTGTATAACATGAAGTTTTGGTGCTTAATTTGTAAAATCATAACCTAATTTGATGTTTAATAGACTTTTCCTTATTCCCTCCTTATTATCCAAGATATTCGCTTATCCAAGCTTCTGCCAGCCCATTTGGCTTGGATAAGTGAGACTCTACTGTATGTCTTTTTTCATTGCGTGCGAAATAATGTACCAACAGGACTAAAATAGTAAGAATAAGAATTAATACTAAACAAACAGTGTGCTATTTAGCATGAGCTAGGTTTTCATACTTGGTTTATAACTTATTCTCTTCATCAAAGCACCTTTACTTTACCTGCTTGTATCTTTCCTTAGCATCCAAAAAATGCCCCTGGCGGAAGAGGTAATTTCCAAATTCACGCGCTGTTTCTGCTACCTTCAGCACTTTCTCAAGTGGAAGTCTGTCTCGTTGCTCCTGTGTAGAGAAGTAGGAATCCAGTTAGAAATTGGTTATAGATGTATTAAAACTGAGTCAATAGAAAAATTACAATGATTACACTATGTAACAAAATTTGAAAAAAAAATCTGCTCCTGGTTTGAAAGTGCTATTCCTGTTTGTGGCTGCCACTATGTTGAATTGGTTGAGACTCAATGGGATATTCATTGAAAAACTATAGAAAACTGTGTGTTGTCTAAGGCTTTTGTGGCTGGAATCACTGGGATGTTGTGAGTTTTCTGGTCTGTATGGCCATGTTCCAGAAGCATTTTCTCCTGATGTGAGCGAAATGTCAGGAGAACATGCTTCTAGAACATGGCCATATAGCACGGAAAACTCACGACAACCCTACAGCAAACTGTGCTGCAGGATGTACCACAAAAACATTTTGTAGTTCAATAAACTTTTTCCATATGTTTGTGATAGAATCAATTAGGAAATGACATTTATACCAAGGGACAAAAATCACATTACATAGTATTATACAAATGAAATCTCTGGCCCCTTTTACACAGCTGAATGAAATCCCACACTCTCTGCTTTGAACTGGGATATATAGCAGTGTGGATTCAGATATTCCAGTTCAAAGTGGATATTGTAAGTTATTGTGCCTTGATATATTTTGGGTTATATGGCTGTGCGGAAGGATCCTCAGTCAAGCATGGAAGAGAAAAAAGTTTAACCAAGGAAAGTGTGAAAACAACATGTATAAATTAGATACTATCACAAAGTGAGTTTTCTTAAGGATGACCATGAATGGAAGTCAGACAGCATTTTAAGTGTTTCTTGAGAAATGAGGTAATTTGGAACAGGGAGAACTCATGTGATTTTAGGATTTATTATTCATATGCCCCAATGTCAGTTTATATTTTTCTATAATTTCAAGTCATTTCTGACTTGTTGCACTCTAGACCTGGAAAACATTTTCACCCAGCACTACACCAGAGTCCAGTAGTACTATCTACAAATGTTTATTAGAGAAAGCATGTACAAAGGGGGAAAAGGGCATTTCCCAAAAAGGGCAGTAGAGTAGAAAATAGCAGCAATCAAAAAATGTTCAAGTACATAAAGTCAAGAGAGTCAAAATCCACAGCAGTCATTCACACATAAATCCATAAGCATGGAAACAGTAACTTAACCCAAAAGCACGAAAATAGGAACTTTTTCTAAGGCAAACTCTTTTAAGGAACAAAGGCATGAACCAGAACAGGAAACTTGAATCATGGACTTGATGAACATGAGACAGGAAAGCCTTCCCTATGGCAATGTTGTCTCCTCTGAGTACTTGAGACCTAAAGCACCTAATTTAAGCCCATTCTGGTCCATCCAGGTGCCCATGAGATCATGCCGAATACCATAGGCCTTCACAGTCTTATCTTGGATTCTCTGAGAATATCTCATTTGTCTATTTTTCACTCCTTGCCTCTTAGGTTTCCCGAGACATCGGCCTCCTCAGCTTGCAGTTCTCTCTGATCACTAGCAGACTCCTCACTTTGACCCCCATCAATTCCTTCATCCTCTGAAACATCAGAAAAATCCTCTGCCGCTTGCTGAGCCACAACACTTGTGGCAACTCAAAAACAAACATATCATGGGATTTTCTCAGCAAGATTTCTTTAGAGACCATTTGCCATTGTTTCAGAGGCCGAGTCAATATGACTTGCCCAAAAAGTCAACCAGTGGGTTTCTATGGTCAAGCAAGGATTCAAACTCTGTCCTCCAGAATCATAGTCCAACTCTCAAACCACTACACCAGTGGTTCTCAACCTATGGGTCCCCAAGTGCTTTGGCCTGCAACCCAGAAATCCCAGGCAGTTTACCAGCTGTTAGGATTTCTGGGAGTTGAAGGCCAAAATGTCTGGGGACTCACTGGTTGAGAGCCACTGATCTTGTCCAATGCTCTCTGCTCTAGCTGGCAGCAGCTATGATCTCAGACAAAGGCTCTTGTCCCAATATCCAGTTCTCTTAACTGGAACTGGCAAAGACTGAACTAGAATCTTCAAAATGTAGAAAATGTGCTCAACCCATTAAATTATGGCTTGTTTCCAAGCGTATGGCCTGCCCAGCACAGGCAAGAGCAAAATATGGCACTTTCCTTCTATGGGCAATACAGTCTGGTTTGGATGATGAGGCTGGTTCTACTAGAGGGGAAGAGGCATAATCAACTTTCTAAGGCTTCAGTTCTACAAGGGTTGAATGAAAAGTAATGCCTCCACCTTCATTACTTCAGTTTGGATGGGAATGATTTAATAAATCAAACGCAGAAATAATCCTTAGAATGTGCTCTTTAACTACCACTATTCACTTTTCCATACAATCACCAGACAATGGGATACATTTCTGCCAACAATGAACAAGTTTTCTGATGCCGTCATGGAAGAAGTCGGCGCTGTTTCCACAACCAGCATCTCACAGTACCCATCGTGCACAGATCTTCTGATAGCCAAGCAAAGCAATAATGTGACCCACATGTTCTTGTGAAATGCCGATTGTCCTGAATCAATTTGTCAACCTTTTGCTTGTTCAACTCGGTGGTTGCTGTCACAGGACATCCAAATCTTTGTTTGTCACGCAAGTCAGATGTTCCCACCTCAACATCTTTAAACTTACTCGCCCAACGATGCACAGTACTCATATCAGCACAATCACCATAAACATCTTGCATTCTCTGATGAATCTCCTTTGGGATGACACCTTCTGTCAATAATTCAATGACTGCATGTTGCTTAAGTCGCATTGACCGACCGTCTGCGCAGGGTTCCATATCTCACATTTTAACAACACAACCATTCAATGCTAAGGCTTCCTGCCAAATGGAACTGTAGAGGAGAGTCGACTGAACAAGCCAGTACCTGCCGCATACCAGTACTGCCATCTGTTGAGGAGTTACGAAGGTGGAGGCATTACTTTTCATTCAACTCTCGTATAAATAATCTACACCCAGAGTTCTCTTATCCAGTGGTGAATTTACACTGTAGAATTAATGCCGTATGACACTACTTTAACTGCTGTTGATAAATGCTACGGAATTAGGGGACTTGTAGCTTGGTGACGCGCCAGACCTTTTGGCAAAGAAGGCTAAGGAGCTTGTAAAGCTACAAATCCCATGATTCCAGATCACTTAGCCATGGCAGTTCAAGTGGTATCAAACTGTGTTCATTTTACAGTGAAGATGTATGCTTACATGTACCTGCAACATGGATCAGAAAGATTAGAACTAGACCAGCCTCCTTATAAATTGAAAACTACTATTATGTAGCAGCATACTAGAGATGCAGAGTGGGACTGGAAAAATTAACTTTTTCAAATTGCAAATTACAGGCAGGGGGATTTGGAGTGCAGAAGAGTAACTTTTCCAGGAAGAAACTGTTATCAACCGAATCCATATTTCTCAGGCCATCTAAAATTGTTGATGTTGCTCCATCACTTACTTTACTTTTGAGGAAACTTCCCCATCTTTGTGCTGTGCTGTGAGCACACAGAGATATTCTGTTCAACTGCATGTCTACACATGCCTGTGCATTGCAACATGTGCAAGAAATCCTTTGAATGCTCACTGCAGATGAAACTGCACTGCATTTGGCACAACTGAGTAAGCAACAACTGGACAGAGCTATAACATTTCAGAAACCACATCTCCCTCCTTTGGGAGGGGCTCCAATCCATATTTGGAGGACTGGGGAGAAAGAGCAACAAACTTGCTTTCATCTTTGTACTACTTTTAAAAAATGGAAGTTACACACCCTCCAGACTGAATTCCAACCAGAGCGCAGCAAAGGGGATCCTAGTGATGAGAGAGGGGTCTATTTTCATGCCACAGACATAGCAGCAAGTGGGTGGGCAATAAAAGGAGGCCTGGGATTTGGCCACAGACTTCCACGATCCATGTGACAGCTGCGAGTGAAGGCTTCTCCTTCCTGCAGACCAGTGCCTTATCTTTCTTGGTTCCTTAATCCCACAGCCCAAGAGAATGCCAAATTTCCTTTGCAGAGATTCTTCTCCAGCTCTCGACTTTCACCCAAGGCTGATCCATTTCCATGGATTGTCTGTAGAAAGGTGCGAACTCCGTTGCAGCTAAGTGCTTGAATCCAAAGGCTGGCTCGAAATCCTCTTCGTTTCCCATTCTGCTGCATAACTCCACCATGGAGAGAGAGGAACCAAAGATAAGAAGCAACACATGAAAGGCTTCTGGCAAGAGGAGAGCCAGTGAAATGTGATTTGTTTCACCATCCTGTCTGCTTCAGGAGTTCCTTTGCCCTTTGTTTTCTCTTTGCATTCTTTAGCTGGCACATTGGGATGAAAACCATAATCGCAACAGCAGTCCTTTTGTTTTTGAAAGAACTTAGAACATTTCTCAGATGTTCAATTACATTCTTAAATTGTGGGCTGTTAGAACAGCATAAATGAACTATCTGCTGGAACCCAACCACATCCTGCACATGCTTATAGTCCTCATCAGGCAAACAGATAGGCCAATGAGTTACGTAGCTGGCAGGGAAAGCCCTTTCCCCCTGCTCTCTTTTGCCTCTCTCTTTTGCCTCCTCCCATTTGTTTGCTAGACTGATATTTTTCAGGGATACATCTCTTTTTGTATAGTTTCTGAACAAACGGCAAATCCCTGAATCCTCTAGTTTGTTCTTCTCCCGTGAGCATGGAGAAAAACAAGATACATGCAGAGAGATAGCTAATTAGATAGTTAGGCTCTAACTTTCCAATATAGAAAGTACATAAACAATTTTAACGATGAAAATGAACAAAATCTGGCTACCGGTATTAAAAAAAACCTCTAAAATCAGGAGAGTAACTAAAGAACAACACTAAAAAAATAGAGGAATTCTAGACATGAATCAATCAGGGCTAGCTAACACCTCCCAGCCAGTAAGCTGCCAGACCTTGAAGCTGAAAGGCTTTTCAATGCTAATCAAGGTGCCCAATTACAACATTCACACTTGCCTCAAACAGACAAGATTTCATTCTCCCACACTGAACATTCCAGATATATAAACCCCACTTGACTAGTTTCCAACATACCTCATTACCTTTGAGGATGCCTGTCATAGATGCAGGCGAAACGTCAGGAAAGAATGCTTCTGGAAAATGGCCATAAATCATGGAAAACCCACAGCAAACCCAGTGATTCCGGCCATGAAAGCCTTCGACAACTCACAGAAATGTAGTTCTTTCAGTAAAGTCTTTTATAACTTTGAAAGATTGACTCTGGCACTTCTGATATGCTAAAACTGCTGCTACTGCTCTTGTTGATGATTTAATATTAAAAACACTTGGAAAATCAGATGTTCCTCATCTGTGAATAGAGAACATGAAGGATCTAAGTTCAGTTTAGATTTCTACATAGGAACTCACAGGGGTCAGGTCGACATACTGATCCCATTCTGTACAGTCCAAAAAGTCCAAAAGCTCAATCTCAAACATCACTGTGGCATCAGGAGGGATTAGGGGAGGACAGCCCATTCTTCCAAAAGCATAATTTGGCTTGAAGAGGTACCGCGCCAGTTCCTGTTTCTTCATGGTCAGAAGCCCAAGCTCCATACCGCGGAGAGTAATATCTGAGAAGGCAGAAGGGGAAAAAGTTGGGTTTTCAATGTTTATACATTGCACCAGAAATCCTAGAGGCTCTTGAAGTGGCTGCCTCAGAACATAGCAGAAGACCCAGCGATGATAAATAATAATAATAAACAACACAACAACAACAACAACAACAATATCTGCCTCTTTTTACAGCTTAAGGCGGGATACAACATAAATGTTTATACATTTATAGCAGCACATATTAAAACACAGGCATATTAAAATATATGGAACAAAAATTAAAACACAACATTTAATGTGATTTTAAAATGTATCATTAATACTGACTGATATACCACATAAGATACAGCAGGATGATCAAAAAGGAAAAGGAAAAGAGGTACCGGTACTTGTCATAGTTAAGAAAGGCTGCACAAAGCTTTATGAAGCAAACCAAATTTACTAAAATGTGGGTAAACTTTTGAGATATCTGGATGTTTTCATCAAGTAACACACTGCAAAAAGCAAAAGGTGAAGGATGCAAACATAAAATCAACATAAAAGGCCAATTTGATGCTGATGTCCTGGCATTTGCATGATCAATCTTTAGAAAGAATGGAGTGGTTGCAGTTCTTGTTGGAGTTGTCTGCTTTCAAGTCATTTCTGATTTATGTCAAGCCTAAGGTAAATCCATCATGCGATTTTTGCCCCTTCTACACTGTCATATAATCCAGATTATCAAAGCAGATAATCCACTTTATCTGCTTTGAACTAGATTATATGAGGTAGAAGGGACCTTTGTTTGAAGGTATTGTTCAGTGGGTGTTTGCCTTTGCATCTAAGGATGAGTGCAATTAGCCTAAAGTCATTTGTTGCGTTTTCATGGCTTATCAGGGATTTGAACTTTGGTCTCTGAAATCATAGTCCAACACTCAATGCTGGACAAAGAGGTGCCTGTAGATATTCAGATCAGGTTGCATTATGTCAACCAACACCAACTCAGTTTTCTCTACCTTTTTCCTCATGACAACTTTCCTGATTGCAAAGCAGATCTCAAAAGTATAAGATGCATTTGTGCCCATTTGTTAAAGTCAACACAGGTACCCTGATTTTTTTGCATTACAAAAAAGAGTGTTTTTGTAATGCATGGGTGCTCCCTGATTTAAGGAGCACCCATGCCTACAAGAGGATAATTCAAATCACATTTGGTCCTCCACCCCTTTTAGAGATCACACTGCCATTACAGCCTTACCTTGGCCAAGTTTCATGAGTTTGGGATCCTTCCAAGAACAGTCGAAGGGTCTGTCCATGTGTTCCAAATAGCCTGAAAATTTAACTAAGAAAGTTCAAAGCTAGAGAGGAGAAAGACAATTGCAGATAGAAACACCAAACACATTTGTTCTTATTACATCAGTACGGAAGTGTTCTCTTTTCATAACTTTGCTGTATTTTCCCTAAAACTGGCTGAATGACAGAGAAGATGTCCCTTTCATATTATTATTATTATTATTATTGTTGTTGTTGTTGTTGTTGTGCGGTTTTCTAGCATTGTATATTTCTGCCACTTCTGTGACTGTTCATTTGTATTTTGATTCTGTAGCCAACTTGTTGATGGATGTCCAGAATCAGCAACATCCACCACGGTCTTTTTTATCCTGGATGACGACCGAGCCAGTATAGACTTCATTTTGGTTTGTTTCTCCATAGTGCTAATGGGTTAGGTGCTCTTAGTTCTACTCCTCATCGGAGACCTCTCTGACTTGGTTGGACCTGCTGGTAGTACACCACTGCCAGCACAGCTCTCAGCATTCTTGGAGCAGTTAAGCCCCATATCAAGACAAGGTGGCACTCATCAGGGGGTGACAAAAAACAGGAAAAACTCAGCCATTATCAGGACCTCAAAATCTAACTGCAAAGGCTCTGGCATAAACCTGTACAGGTGGTCCCAGTGGTAATCGGCACAATGAGTGCCATGCCAAAAGATTTCAGCCGGCATTTGAAAACAATAAACATCGACAAAATCACAAACTGTCAACTGCAAAAGGCCACCTTCCTTGGATCTGTGCGCATCATTCGAAAATACATCACACAGTACTAAATGCTTGGGAAATGTTTGACTTGTGATTTTATGATACGAAATCCAGCATATACATCTCATTTGCTGTTTCATACTGTGTTTTTGTGTCAGATAATAATAATAATAATAATAATAATAATAATAATAATAATAATAATAATACTTTATTTATAACCCACCCTATCTCCCCGGGGGTTATTTGTTAAACAACAATTCTGTTAAATTCAAATTATGACATAACATTTTTTTAAGTGAGTGCTTTCAATTTCCAAATATAAAACTAAACGCTTAAGTTTTTGTAGCAATTCCCCTTTACAGTTTACAGTTTTACAGCTGTGGCGCAGCTGTTGAGCAGCTGCCTTAAATCACTCTGACCATGAGGTCATGAGTTCGAGGCCAGCCCGTGGCGGGGTGAGCACCCGTCAATTAAAAATAAAAATAAAAAAAATAGCCCCTGCTCGTTGCTGACCTAGCAACCCGAAAGATAGTTGCATCTATCAAGTAGGAGATAAGGTACCACTAATAAAAGTGGGGAGGCAAGAATAACTAATTTACGACCTGGAATGAGGAAGTGCCGTCAGTGTGGATGATGAAGCAGCTGCTCCCCCCTGTGGCCAGAATCGAACATCCCCTCAGAAGAACGTTAACTTGCCTCTGCGTGTGTCTCTCAGTCTCTGTTTGATGTGTTTATGGGCATTGAATGTTTGCCCTATGTGTGTTATAATGTGATCCGCCCTGAGTCCCCTTCGGGGTGAGAAGGGCGGAATATAAATACTGTAAATAAATAAATAAATAAATAAAGGAGCTGGGGAATTTGCATGATAAAGCCCAGAAATAGGTTCACTATTCTAATTTTGATTATCTCCTCTCATAGCTACATCATTTCATTGTGCATCTGCCCGCCCACCCCCTTCAAATTAACCATGTTCATACACAAATGGCACAATTCTACAGTGAAGTTGCCTGTTGACTTATGGTGCTCCCATTATTTTCATAGTTTTTTCTTAAACGAGGATTCCTCAGATGGTTTTGTCAGTTCCTTCCTCTGGAAAATAAAGCCCACAGCACTTGGTATTCATCCAAGTAATATGCAAGGTAGATTTTGCTTAGCTTTCAAAATTAGATGGGATATTTATACAATATTTGTAGGAAAGCTTGAATCTCTGCCTTCACAGCCTGCAAGTGGGTTTTGATCTTGGACGCCTTATCCTGCTCTGATAAAAGGTATGCACTCCCCACCTCTCCAGTGATTTGGGTAATGTGGGAGCAAGAAATGGGTAGCATCAACAGACCCAAGATAGGACTTGGTTCCAAAGCATTCCCAGTCTCTAGGGAGTGGGAAAGTTTATTCTGTTCCTAGAGTTGGCAAAAATAAAATTCCTTGCACTACAAGCAAAGGTTAGGGAAACAACAGCAGAACATAGGACAGGTGGGGAAGATTATTCCACTTCACTCTGTTTCCTCGCAGATTGAATTCTGGATTCTGTTCCAATCTCTCAGGACACTCAATTTTTGCCATAATTTCCCTGCCCACACTGCGCCTGGCCTGGTCCTCAGTTGCTGGAGTAACATAACGTAAAGCTATGAATTTGGAACCTTTAGTATATAGCCTGGACCTCTTAACAGTATGTTGTCTTACTTAGCACTGATGCACCAGGAGGAACTGTTTCACCGCAGCCATCACGGAGAATCTCCTTCAACACTCCACTATCACCTGTGATGTCCAACATCCGTTGCTGGTGAAACTTGAACAGAAGAAAGAAGAGTGTTGCAAAGCATGTCACATTACTGAGAAGGTGTTTCTTCACCTGTCTCCTTACAATTGATGCACGTAACCAAACCACAGATATTAGCTAGTTTTGCTTTTAATGTCTTATAACCTCGACACCCAACAGTCAAAATTGCCAACGCTAAAAAAGATCCTTTGATAAACACTTCATTCCTACAAGTATTTTATAAACAAGTACATTGCAGTTAGGCTGTTGTACGATTTTCAAAATTGACGAAGGATAAGTGACAGGGATGAAGGAGGCCAATAAATACCCTCTGCATATGTTCAGATCCATCACACTTTTAGTTCCACATTCCAAAATGTATCAGTCAAAATGAAGGCAAAACACTTTACCCATCTTCAAAATTATCACACCACAAGAACCTTTGACAATCTATCAAGAATGGACTTGCTGGATCAGACAAGGCCTTGACTAGTGCAGCATTTCATTCATGCAGTGAATAAGAAAACCTCTATGGGAAGTTCCCAAGTCATGAAAAAGATAGGTTCTGTGGGTGTTCTTAAGTTGAAATAGCATGTAAGTTGAAACAGGTACATTTTTAAAATGTAATCCTATCTATTCCATGCAGTCATGCCGGCCACATGACCTTGAAGGTGTCTATGGACAACGCCGGCTCTTCGGCTTAGAAATGGAGATGAGCACCAACCCCCAGAGTCGGACACGACTGGACTTAATGTCAGGGGAAACCTTTACCTTTACCTTTTTAATCCTATCTATCTATCTATCTATCTATCTATCTATCTATCTATCTATAGCTTTTAATAGCTTAGGGAAGGATTAACACCTCCATGGTGTTTGTTTTGCTGTCTGTGCCCCTGTTCAGAAGATGTCACCTCACTTTCTGTCTCTGTGATAAATGGCTCTCGAAAAATTTGGCTTATTCTGGAAACAAAGATTGTACTCCACAGAAAAAATTAAATGCAAAGATACAGAATTGGGGATGCCTGGCTCAATAGCAGTATGTGTGAAAAAGATCTTGGAATCCTCGTGGACAACAAGTTAAACATGAACTAACTGTGTGATGCGGCAGCTCAAAAAGCAAATGGCATTTTGGCCTGCATAAATAGGAGTATAGTGTCTAGATCAGTGGTTCTCAACCTGGAGTCCCCAAATGTTTTTGGCCTACATCTCCAGGCTTTGAAGCTTCAAGGCCATTCAGTGCTAATCAAGTTGGCCAATTGCAACATTCACACGTGCCTCAATAAAACAAGACTTCTTTCTCCCACCCTGGACATTCCAGAAATATATATAAACCCCACTTGCCTAGTTTCCAACAGACCTTACAATCTCTGAGGATGTGGATGAAACGTCAAGACAGAATGCTTCTGGAACATGGCCATACTGCCTGGAAAACTCACAGCAACCCAGTGATTCCAGCCATGAAAGCCTTCGACAACACATTGAGCACCTATGTTCCTTAGCATATAGAGAGGAGGAGGTTTAGAACATCCTGTATAATTACTCCAGACTGGAAATGGCATTTCACTCTAGCTGGCTAAATGGATTTTAGATGTGTTTAAATTTCTGTCATGTTTGAATGTTAGATATGCAATGGTTGATTGGTTATAAGGTAAAGGTTTTCCTCTGACATTAAGTCTAGTTGTATCTGACTCGGGGGGTTGGTGCACATCTCCATTTCTAAGCCAAAGAGCCGGTGTTGTCTGTAGACACCTCCTAGGTCATGTGGCTGGCATGACTACATGGAGTGCTGTTACTTTCCTGCCGGAGCAGTACCTATTAATCTACCCACATTTACATGTTTTCGAACTGCTAGGTTGGCAGAAGCTGGGGCTAATAGCGGGAGCTCACTCTGCTCCCCAGATTCAAACTGCCAACCTTTCGGTCAGCAAGTTCAACAGCTCAGCGATTTAACCTGACACTACTTGCACTTTTGGCACAGTTTCTTTTGGAGCCAACCCAAGATTTTATCATTTATTTATTGTATGTGATCTTTTATTATTTATTTTATTGTTGATTGACTTGTTTTATTGCTTTGTTTTTATATTGTCTGGGCTTGGCCCCATGTAAGCCGCCCCAAGTCCCTTCGGGGAGATGGGGCGGGGTATAAAAATAAAATTATTATTATCATTATTATTAACCTACTGTGCCACCGGGGACTCCTGATTGGTTATATTATCACTTAATTTTGTTATAATTTTGAATTTTCTTTTGGGATCTTTCCACACAGCCATATAACCTAGAACATCAAGGCAGACAATCCACAATATCTGCTTAGAACTGGCTTATCTGAGTCCACACTGCCATATATCCCAGTTCAAAGCAGATAATGGCCGGGCGGTGGGGCAGGCTGATTAGCAGCCAGCTGCAACAAATCACTCTGACCAAGAGGTCATGAGTTCGAGGCCAGCCCATGCCTGCGTCTGTCTCTGTTCTATGTTACAGCATTGAATGTTTGCCTTATATGTGTGCAATGTGATCTGACCCGAGTCCCCTTCGGGGTGAGAAGGGCAGAATATAAATACTGTAAATAAATAAATAATGTGGGATTTTATACAGTTGTGTAGAAGGGGTCCTAGTTAGTGTATTCTGGCATTGAAGATTTTCCATTTGAGTTGGAAACCGCCCTGAGTCCCTCTGGGGAGACAGGGCGTATATAAATATAGATGATGATTAATATATTCAAAGCAGAAAATGTGGGATTTTACTCAGCTGTGTGGAAGGGGCCATAGAAGCACTCTGCACATACCCAGAGGCACTTAGGTCAAAGCACCAAATGCCTGGATGGTAAAATGGGATGGGAAAACGGTGTCCCTTATATCAAATGGAAGGGGGGGGGGAAATCAAGGTTTGATTTTAGGATTTTTTTTAAATAATACTTTAAATCAGTGGATATAGAACCCGTGGATACAGAGATCCACCTGTATGGTGTTTTAAACAGTACACCTGAGTCTTCTGCTGCATTAAGAAAGAGCATAAATAAAAGGGACCCTAAATACAGACAATTGGGAAGTCAAAGCAGTTGAATCACTCTGCACATGCCCAGAGGGGCACTGAGCTGGAGGTTGGAAGAGTACTGAGGGACTATTTCAGTGTCTCCCTGCTTTACCGAGACGGGCGAGACTCGCTCCCCGCGCTGGGCCACCCCGTTGCGTCGCTCGGGGATCACGCGGTCCCAGTCGGCCTGCCACGCCTCGCCGCCGTCGCCGCCGCCCTCCATGCCTCGCCGACGCGTTTCCCGCCAGATCTCGCCCGGGAGTAACATGCCCCGCCTTCTCACTGCCACCTTCTCGGCCAATGGGAGACCGCGGACTACCGGCGACCAATGGGAGCCCGCGGACAGTCTGCCCTCTACTTAGAGCGCGCTGTACAGTGTTTACATTCATAGCCATAGGCTTGAATAATCAGTCATTCTCAGGCATGGGCAAACTTGGGCCCTCCGGGTGTTTTGGACTTCAACTCCCACAATTCCTAACAGCCGCTAGGCTGTTAGGAATTGTGGGAGTTGAAGTCCAAAACACCCGGAGGGCCCAAGTTTGCCCATGCCTGGCTCTACCTTGTAGGATCAATACAATTTGACACCACTTTAAGGGCCATGCCCCAATGGAATCAGGGAACTTGTAGTTTCCCAAGGCCTTTACCCTTCTCTGCCAAAGAGTGCTGCTGCCATAGCAGAACACTTGATGAACCAATCTGGACACAGCATACTATTTGAAACACAGAAATGCTGGACCACTCTTAACAACCACCAGATCAGACTACACAGAGAAGCCACTGAAATCCTGAAGCATGTGGACAATTTCAACAGAAAGGAGGAAACCATGAACATGAACACAATCTGGCTACCAGTATTTAAAACACTCTAAAATCAAGTAAATATAGAACAATACTAAAGAAAGAAAAAGAAAAAAGAGGGTTCAAGATAAGAAACAATCAGGGCCAGCTAACACCTCCCAACAAAGGATTCCCCCTGGCAAGAAGTCGATCTTGAAGCTGCAAGGCTTTTCAATGCTAAACAAGGTGGCCAATTGGAACATTCACACCTGCCTCAAGCAGACAAGAGTTCTTTCTTTCACCCTGGACCTTCCACAGATATATAAACCCCACTTTCCTAGTTTCTAACAGACCTCACAACCTCTGAAGATGCCTACTATAGATGTGGGTGAAACCTCAGGAGATAATGCTTCTAGAACATGGTCACACAGCCTGGAAAACTCACAGCAACCCTGTGATTCCGGTCATGAAAGCCTTCGACAACGCAATAAATTTGATTTCACATACTGTTTTCTTATGGTTATGACAATCATGCATCTAGTGAGTAAATTGAATATCATATTTAGGACAGATCTTGAAAAAGTTACTTTTCAATAAGGCAATTCCTAGAATCTCTCAAACAGATTCTGGGGCATTCAAGAAAAAGAACTTTCCAACCTCTTACTTAAATAAAACCTATCCTCCGAGGTCTTCCATTTCAGGAAAGCTTTACCATCTGAGATCTGTTAGATTTTATCGCCACAACGGTTTAATAAAGCCTGCAAGGCCCATTGGTTCTCATTGGTTTTGTGTTTTATTGGACTGATAATAGCTTTGCTGCAGCTGTTTATTGGATTTTAGCATGGCTTGGATGAGGATTTTATTATTATTATTGGCTTTTATTCATCATTCTCGGCTTTATTGTAGCACTGACTTCTATTCAAGAAGATACCCTGAGAAGGATTCCGCTGTTACATGAAATCTAAAAATAGTTTTAAATTAATAGATATATGCACACCTGCGCATGAATCCTATGGCACACCTACACTGTAGAATTAATGCAATTTGACACCACTTTAACTGCCATGATGCAGTGCTATGGGATCATGGGAGCTGTAGCTTTACATTGGCTTTCCTTGCCAATGAATGCAATTGTCTCACCAAACTACAAATCCTAGGATTCCATAGCATTGAGCCATATCAATTAAAGTGGTGACAAACTGCATTAATTCTACAGTATAGATGCATCTCTAGTCCATACCACTTGATTAACAAAGCTGCTATCCGCAATGGGGTGGGAATCATAACAAAAGTTGGGCCAGAAATTGGATTTAGGCCCAGGTATTAGCCATAAGCTTTCATCTATGTGCTCACATCAAGTATTACCTTCAAGCCCAGTTTTCAGGAGAGTGAGAATCTTTAACAAGATGACAGCTGAAACCACAGTAGGTTAAACTGAATGGAATTCAGAGTGATCACTTGGTTCATTTTAGATGCCCAGGTATAATTTTTAAAAACAGTTTATTCCTCAAGATAGCTTCTCCTCCCCCCTCCCCAAAAGTGGTAATTTGTGTGATTTTATGGATCTAACTTGGGTACTTGGCATTGCCCAGGTTATTTGAAAAAAATAATTTTAATTGTACAAAATGCATAAGGTTGTGGGTGAACTACAACTCACATCATGCCAGGTTAACCCTGAAAAACTATCCGTACTTAAAGTTTGTTATGTTGGGCAAGTTTGCAATAAATGTATCATTGGTGGGGTTCAATGTGCTCTCTGGCTCTAGGGTAAACTACAACTCCCACTATGGTGAGTCAGTCCCCTCAATCCCCTCCAGTAGGTTGAGGTAGTCATGGGGATTCTGTGTGCCAAGTTTGGACCACGTCCATCATTGGCTTCCCTGGTTATGGATGAACTACAACTCCCAGAAAAGAAGGTCAGTTTCCCAAAACCCCTCCAGTAATTTCAGCATATCAGGTAAGTTTGCCAAGTTTGGTCCAGATCCAATGGTGTTTGGGTTCACAGTGCTCTCTGGGTGTAGGTGAACTACAGCTCCCCCAAATCAAGGTGAATTTCTCCCAAAGACCTTCAGTATTTTTTGCTGGTCATGAAGGTTCTGGATGCCAAGTTTGGTCCAATTCCATCTTTGGTGGAGTTCAGAGTGCTCATGGATTGCAGGTGAACTATAAATCCCAGTACCTACAACTCCAAAATGTTCAAGCCAATTCCTCTCAAAACCCACCAGTACTGAAATTTGGGTATATCGGGTATGCTTGCCAAGTGTGGTCCAGATCCATTATTGTTTGGGTTCATAGTGTGCTATGGATGTAAGGTGAACTACAACTCCTAAAAATCTCCCCCAAAGACCTGAAGTATATTTTGTTGGCCAAGGGGGTTCTGTGTGCCAAGTTAGTTCCAGGTCCATTGCTGATGAAGTTCAGAGTGCACTTAGATTGCAGGTGAACTATACATCCCAGTAACAACTCCTATAAATCAGGGTGAATTCTCCCCAACCCCCTTCAGTATGTTCAGATGCTGATGAATTCCTGTTTGCTGTGTGCCATAGAAAAGGACAGGAAAGGGTTAAGGGAGAGGCAGTGGGCGGGGTCATGCAAATTCGATACCAATGGAGAGAGTAAGAAGCATTGGGATGTTTGTGGTGGAGGAAACACAGAAAATCCAGGATGAATTTGTCCCCGAATGAAAGCCTTCACTTGGATGGTGAGCAGTGTGGTGTTTGTGGAGGACATTGGCAGGGCTCTTAGACATGCTCATGGTGCTCACCATAACCTGCAAAGTCATAGGTGTCTCCTGAGTAGTGGGAGCTATAGCTGTTTGTGGACGCAGGAGCTTGTCTGTGTAAGTGGACACCCTGCCTTGTGACTTGAAGATTGGGTTGCTGATCTGAAAGCTGCCAGGTTCGGATCCCACCCGGGGAGAGCGCGGATGAGCTCCCTCTATCAGCTCCAGCTCCATGCAGGGACATGAGAGAAACCTCCCACAAGAATGATAAAAACATCAAAACATCCAGGCGTCCCCTGGGTAACGTCCTTGCAGACGGCCAATTCTCTCACATCAGAAGTGACTTGCAGTTTCTCAAGTCGCTCCTGACACCAAAAAAAAAAAAAAAAACCACTTATGGGTATAGATAGATTGTCTGGCCAAACAATAAGAAAGCATTTTACATGCATTATTCCTTGTAGCCAGCAGAGGGCACAGATACACTGTCTGCAAATATAGATAATTAAAGGGAACTTCAGGGGGACCTGGGATGGACAGCTTGGCCACACAGACTGATTAGGAAATATGCTGTAAAGAAAATACTCTATTTTTTTAAAAAAAATTAAATAAATAAGTTAAAATGTTCAAATACCATATTACATGTTGGACTGCATGACCTCTTCCAACATTACAGTCTATTATGATCAACAGCTGCTATTTAATAATGTCTTTGAACCTGTCACCTTGAGAAGCCCACGTCACTTGCCTCGTGGTCCAGATTCCCAGTTTAAATGGTTTACATTTATAAAGATCTGGAATGGCACTTTTAAAAAGGCCATGATAATTTTGGCTTTTATCCTGCTAAGTGATAGTCATTTATGTCTTCTTTTTTCTTTAATGAGATTTTGTTTGATGCTGCTAAAATGCACTGTGTTTTAACAATAGAATATAAAGGAGTATAAAGGAAAAGAGCAATTAAGTTTTCAGTGTATTGCAATCAATAAAGCAGATAGTTTCTTGTCTTGTTATAGAGTCAGACCTGTGTATCCGTGGATTCTGCACCCACAGATTCAGCCATCTATGGCTTGAAAATATTTCAGAAAAAGAAATACCAAAGTCAAACCATTTTATATAAGGAAGACCATTTAATCATGCCATTTTAGTAACCATAAGGCTTCTTGAACTTATGAGAATATAAAGAGCTGTTTGTAAAGTCCAACATAACATCAATAAGTTAGCATCTCCTTTAGCAGATGATGAAAACTAAAGAGAAGAACGTTTACATTTTACACATGAAAAGCTGGGGTTTTGAGTGACTTCCAGTTTGATTTTTTTGTTTTTGTTTTGATGTCTAAACACAGCGGGGATGACCATGTCTTTTGTGGCCAAGTTTTGTGGGTTTTGGGTGTTTAGTTTCGCTGTTTACTTTAAGCCAGAAACGATCAGAATACTTATATATATATATAGATTAGGCATATTTAAAGGGACTGTTTATCTCCATGCTATCTGTGTGAATTCAGAAAGACTGTTATATGTATTGTTGCCCTGTTTGAACTTTTGAACTAAAGTAAAGACACTGTTACCTGTTGCACAAGCCTGAGTGACATTTTATTACACTGCAGGGTTTATCTTGATTCAGAAACTGTGATAAAGCTTCTATATATCTATTTATTTATTTCTACAACCGTCAACAAAGTTGTCCCTGGTCAAGTGGGCCCTGGTTAAAGTGGTCTCTTACCAGAGTGCGCCTGGTCGAGTGATCCCTGGTCAAGTGGTCCTTGGTGAAAGTGGGCCCTGGTCAAGTGGGCCCTGGTAAAAAAAAAAAAAAAGGTTGGGAACCACTGATCTACAGCTAAGGGTAAGATTTTCCCTCCATTCTTCCCCTCTTTCCCTGCTGAGTTTATTGAATGAAAGCAACTTTCACACTCTGAATGTAGGCATCATCTATACTGAATGTAGGCCTCGTCTATACACTGTGTAACATGATATTTGTTCCTGGGTTATAAATGTCACTTCCTAATTGGGTTTATCATAAAAAACATGGGGAAAGTGTATTAAACTGTAGCACATTTTGCCATAGTTTTTCAATGAAGATCTCATCGAGTCTGAACCAATTCAATATAGTTTCTGGTAGCCACAAAAACCAAGTTTTTGGAGTATAACAACTCATTTCAAAGTTAGTACAACTAAGCAGGAAATAACACTTTTAAACCATGAACAGATTTTTTTCCAAATTTTATTACATAGTGTAATACAGTTTGAAACTGCACTATATGGTCAATGTAGTTCAATGCAGTGAGTCTACACTGATCATATAATGCAGTTTCATGCTGTATTATATGGCGGTTTGTAGGAGAGGTGCATTGGATTAAACCATGGAGCTGAGCTGCTGAACTTGCTGACCAAAGGGTCAATGGTTCGAATCCAGAGAGTGAGGTGAGCTCCCATTGTTAGCCCCACCTTCTGCCAATCTAGTTCAAAAACATGCAAATATGAGTAGATCAATAGGTACCGCTCCGGCTGGAAGGGAATGGCGCTTCATGCAATCATGCCGGCCACATGACTGTGGAGGTGTCTATGGCCAACGCCAACTCTTTGGCTTAGAAATGGAGATGAGCACCAACCCCCAGAGTCAGACACGATTAGACTAAATGTCAGGAGAAAACCTCCACCTTTACCTAGATGGGGGCTCATTTTGCAGTCATTGAACTAAGGGGGGTGGTGGGAAGAAGATAGAGAAACTGGGACATTTTAAAAACAGCTGATGAAGAATGATCTGGGATTGTCTCTGCCAGATCAGAACAGCTAGAGGGTATATATTCCAGTCCATGTCTTAGAGGACTTGGAGGACTTTTGCTCACACTAATAGGCTGAATTATTTCTGTGCTGGAAGATGCTGATGATTTTCAGCACATTTAGTTCTTGAAAACTGTGCCAGAAAGTATGACAAGAGGTGAAACTATGAAAAGAAAGTCCTAATCACAGCAAGAGTTTGTAGGAGAACTATTTTTACACCAAGACTGGATGGCCACCTGTCAGGAACGCCGTAGCTGCAGATTTCGTGCATTGGCAGGCGTCAGACTAAATGACCTTCTATGGTTTTACAGACACTGCCAATGAGCAGGTGCCTAAAGCCAGTGATCAAAAGTCATCATGACAGATGATGAGTATATGTCCTACAGGGGAAACGATAGCTTTGGAAATCTGTAATTGCTCAGGATCAAATGGCTGTTCAACCTAGAAGTGGGAAGGCCAGCACTGCCTCCCAGTTTGACCCAATGGTGGGTGGCAAATTTGCTCCCTGTCAGTATAATGGTGAATTTAGGTTTTAATCCAAATTTTAAAAGAATCTAATTAGGTCTTAAATGTTGATTAAAATCTGGAACAGATTACCTTAATATTTGCCACTAAAACTAATAAACATAGGAAAGGAAAACAAATACATCACCTTGAACTTCTTGGAGAGAGAATGGATTACAACCAAAAAAAAAATTCATTACACTTAGATTGCATCTACACTGCAGAATTAAGACAGTTTGACACCACTTTAACTGCCATGGCTCAATGCTTTAGAATTCTGGGGGTTGTATTTTGGTGAGGCACAAGTCTCTTTAGCAGAGGAAGGTGGGATAAAAGTAAATAATAAATAAAAAAAACAGAACTGTAACTATACTACTATCCCTACAAATAATTTGCTCCAAACTGCAAAGGCTTGGACTCTCGGGTTACATGGAAGGGAAACCAATTGATTCTTACTTTCAAGTTGTTGTTGTTGTTCAATCACTCAGTCGTTTCCGACTATTTGTGACCTCATGGACCAGTCTACTTTCAAGTAGACATCATTAAGAGTATAAATGATGCATCTGATCAGTTCCAATTCAGCACACAACTAGTTGATGTAGACATTTGAGAGAGAAAGAATCACAGAATCATAGAGTTGGAAGAAACTTTATGGACCATCCAATCCAACCCCCTGCCAAGAAGTAGGAAAAATGCATTCAAAGCACTCCTGACAGATGGCCATCCAGGCTCTGCTTAAAAGCCCCCAAAGAAGGAGCCTCCACCACACTCTGGGGCAGAGAGTTCCACTGCTGAACAGTTCTCACAGTTAGGAAGTTCTTCCTAATGTTCAGGTGGAATCTTCTTTCCTGTAGTTTGAAGCCATTGTTCCGCATCCTAGTCTCCAGGGCAGCAGAAAACAAGCTTACTCCCTCCTCCCTATGACTTCCCCTCACATATTTATACATGACCATCATGTCTCCTCTCAGAAAGGCAAGTCTAGTAGGCCTCAAGTTGCAATGACTTGAAATGGTATAAAATGTCTTGACCACACAGCAGAGAAGATCAAAAGTGTGTGTGTATGTGGGGGGGGGGGGGGCACCTAAAATGTGTATAATGAAAGCTATACTTATAGGACTATTATCAAATGTCTGTACGGGTAAGAATGAATGCAGTTTGGCATTAATGGCTCTATACTATGGAATCACAGGAGCTGAAATTTGGTGAGATACCAGCACTCTTTGACAAAGAAATCTAAAGACTTCCTATGATTCCATAGCATTGAGCCAAAGCAGTTAAAGATATGTCAAACTGCATTAATTCTACAGTATAGATACACCCTCAGTCACCTTAAAGGAGCCAGTTTGAAACCTCTGATGAAGAACACTCCCTCTTCTACCAGCCTCTATCTAATAAACTTGTCTCACTGTGGTAGAATTGTATTTTATTATAGTAAGCTCCTTTGTAAACACACTAACAACGAAGGTCCGCATAGTTAAAGCAATGTTATTCTCTGTAGTAACCTATGGATGTGAGAGCTGGACCATAAGGAAGGAGATAGTCACATTGGAATTATGGTGTTGGAGGCAAATTCTGAGAGTGTCTTGGACCGCAAGAAGATCAACAACAAATAAACAACAAATAAACAACAACAACAAACAAACAAACAAACAAACTCCTTTGAGGTGGGCTTTTTGTTGCAGTATACTAATCCTATAAAAACAAGAAAGAAAGAACTGAAAGAACATACAACCAGCGACTTATCCAATAAGAGCAATATTTTTAATGATTTACAAAATAATAGAAAAAATGAAGTATGAGCTATATGGTCCAATTCCATAAAATATTGGAATGTACCTATTCACGCTTGCTTAAAAATTGTAATTTTTTTTGTTTCCAATAGAAGCCATTTATTAAACGCACGTTCATTTGTTACACATCTTCCCGTGTCCTACCAGATACATCTCCGTCCCTTTTGTCAGCCTCAATCAATCAAGTCTCCCCTGTAGGTGGTTCAGAAAGTCTCCATCTATAAAGAATCCCACACTTGGCAGTTGTAGCAAGATTTGTAATTACTCCCATATTTGAGTCTGAAGTAAGATCTTTTAAAAAATCAAAGGGGTCAAGCAGAACGATATATCTTACAGTCGGATTAATCACGAAACCAACCTGTCTTTGATGGTTTTTAATTTAGCGCTTGGACTTATCTCCTTCTGAGACATTTCAGAGGAATTAGCACGGGTATGAAGGGATCAGAGAAGGTCTAAATACATGCACCAAGCATTTGTTTTTGACAATCAAATGAAAACAAAGTAATGAACTCCCAATTTAATGATTACATTCTACATTTCAGAATTTCCAGAAGTATAATCCACCTCAAGAATTTCTCCTGGGCAAATTCTATTGAAATTACTAAGAGTTGCTGTGAAGGGATAAAAAGTATATAGGCGTATTGCACTCTCAATCAGCTTCTATTCAGACAGTGTTTGGGCATTGAATTTCCTGGGCAAATTGTGCTCCAGGTCTATATTCCAGCATCCTTCCTTAACAAATGGTTGAAATAAAATTTTACCCAAACAGTGCTTTCATTTAGCTGCCTGTTGGGAGCTTTACTTATTTAATAGTTGACTCAGTTTCAGTACAGCAGACTTGACTTGGCACCAAAGCAGAATATAAAGCAAGAGTGTTTTTGTAGCACTGGAGATTCTTTATCTGCAGCAATGTTGATTGGAAATTCATCTCTATGAATAGCAGATTTCTGATTAGAAAAGTGAACATAGCAACAGTTCAAGTAATGCTATTCAGGCAGCATGCGCTAGACAAATTATTCAAAAGGCTTCAACCCTCTGGATATTTACAGGACTGTAATTTTCTCTCCTTGGCTGTTCAGCTATTTCTAAAAAATTATATTGCCGGTGCTAGATAGATGTCGCGACGATGCTGATTAGTTTAGCAACTCAGGACTGGTGGCAATGACACTGACATGGGAGTGGGGTTCAACAACATATGAAGGAAAAAAATGATTCCTACCCAAGAATCAGGACATTTGACTGCCTTCCACACCACATGCTACTATGCTAGTTAAGATACAGAATATCCAAGTGGATAAAAATATTTCAGTTCCTCAGTGGAAAATCCCGTAAACGTGTGCATTCTATGCTCATTTCACCCTATAATTTAAATTCATAATCTCACTGACTATATTGAGGAAGAATATGAGAAAGGTTGCATTATGGGAACAATTTTTGTTGATTTTACGGCAGCCTATGACATGGTGCAACATAGGAAAATGCTTCATATAGTATACCATATTACCTGAGTCTATGATTTTACAAAAACTGTCCAGACCCTAGAAAACTGCAGCTTCTATGTGGAGTTTCAAGGCAGGAAAAGTAGATGGAAGAGGCAAAAGAATGGTCTACCTCAAGGCAGTGTTCTTGCACCAACCTTGTTTAACATCTTTACTAACTGGGCTGCTGTGAGTCTTTTGGGCTGTATGGCCATGTTCCAGAAGCTTTCTCTCCTGACGTTTCACCCACATCTGTGGCAGGCATCCTCAGAGGTTGTGAGGTATCTCATCTGTGGATGCCTGCCACACATGTGGGTGAAGCGTCAGGAGAGAAACCTTCTGGAACACAGCCATACAGCCCAAAAGACTCAAAGCAACCCAGTGATTCTGGCTATGAAAGCCTTCGACAATATATCTTTACTATCAGCCACAAGCACTACTCACAAAGAGCTTTATATATGCTGATGACCTTGGCCTAACAACACAAGCAAAATACTTTGAAAGTCAAAATCCAACTTACTAATGCCTTGAAAGGTCTCTCCAGCTACTACAAAGATACCCACCTGAAGACTAACCCTACCAAGACACAAGTGTGTGCTTTCCACCTATGGAACTGTGAAGCCAACAGAAAATCGAAAGTTACCTGGGAAGGCCAAGAGCTTGAACATTGTTTCCATCCTAAATCTCTTGGTGTCACCTTAGATCGAACACTAATATATAGGAAACACTGCATGAACACCAAGCACAAAGTAGCTGCACACAATAGCATCCTGGGGAAACTTACTGGCAGTGTGTTGGGGTGCAGAACCAAAATGAATAAGAACATCAGCCCTGGCCTTGTCTTCCTCAACTGCTGAGTATGCCTGCCCTGTTTGGCACAAGTCTGCCCATTGAACGAAACATGCAGAATAATCACAGGATGTCTCCAACCTACACTTGTTGATAAACTCTACAAGCTAGCTGGCATTGCTCCCCCCCCCACCGATGTGCAATGGGAAGTTGCTGGTAACTGTGAGAGAAATAAGGTTGAACACTGTGAAAGCCACCCACTGCATGGCTATCAGCATCCTCCTAGTAGACTCAAATCAAAGAAAAGCTTCATGAGAACCACCACTTCTCTTAACATTCCCCCAACAACAGCAAGAGTATCCCTCTGGGCAATTAAACCAGGAAATCCCAATTGAATGGCCCCCCATGAGACTTTGCCTCTAGGGCCAAACCAAGAATGGGCAACTTGGAAATCCTTGGAACAGACTCAGAAGCGGAGTGGGCAGATCAAAAGACAACTTGGCAAAATGACACTACCTAGAAAAATCCTCCACCTTGTGTAACTGTGGAGCAGAACAGACAACTCCGTATCTTGTCCACATGTCCTGCCTCATGTACAGAGGAAGAATTGTTTGAGGCTACAGATAATGCGGTCACTGTTGCCTGTTTTTGGTCAAAAGATATTTAGCTGCGTGTGCTCCTTCTGTTTTTATCAGTTTTATACTACAGTAGAGTCTCACTTATCCAACATAAACGGGCCGGCAGAACGTTGGATAAATGAATATGTTGGATAATATGGAGGCATTAAGGAAAAGTCTATTAAACATCAAATTAGATTGTGATTTTACAAATTAAGCACCAGAACATCATGTTATACAACAAATTTGACAGAAAAAGTAGTTCAAAACGCAGTAATGCTATGTAGTAATTACTGTATTTACACATTTCGCACCAAAATATCACGATGTATTGAAAACATTGACTACAAAAATGTGTTGGATAATCCAGAATGTTGGATATGCGAATGTTGGATAAGTGAGACTCTACTGTAATTTATGCAATGCTTTTGATACAAAATAAATAAAAAGTTTACACTGCCATATAAATCTAATTCAAAGCAGATAATTTGCACTTTATATGGCAGTATAGATGGGGCCTAGCAGTCACCGACTGTGTTGAATAAGACTTGCATCACTTGATCTGAATAAATGAACATTGAAGATGCCATCTTTCTGAGTACAGATTTTTTTACACTGTTCATCAAAGGTTTTTATCTAACCTTTGCAAAAGGCAGAGAAGACATGTATACCACAGATGACATATCTGAGTAACGACAGAACTGTTTCTCAATCTTTAATATTAACATGGAATCACTGTACTTGACATCTCACCTCAATTTTGTTGCTATTAAAGGGCAACTAGATATAAGAAAAGCTTTGTAAGATGAAATACTTTTGAAATGCAATTCTCAGAATCTTCAGTCATCCTATCAGTGGATTATGGAAATAACAGTCCAAATGAGTAACCCTTCAAAGCTCTACATTCAGGATTATATCCTCTGGTCCTCCAGATAAAATTGGCTATTTTGAAATCCCTTAAAATCAGCAGAAAATCACCATAGCTACTTTATATCCCACTAGCTTAGATACCTGGCAATGCCTGGGTTACGTATACTGTAGTGATTTATATTAGAAATAGTCACTGGTGGGGTTTGCAGTGCTCTCTGGATGTGGGTGAACCACAACTCCCAACATCCAGGATCAATGACCCCAAACTTCACCAGTACTTAATATTAGTCATAATAGGTATGTGTGTCATGTTTGCTCTTTATCCATTTTTGGTAGGCTTCAGAGTACTTCCAGGATGTGGGTGAACTACAACTACCATCATCCAGGGTCAATTTTCCCAAAACCCACCAGTATGTAAAGTTGACATAGATACATACATACATTCATATGTATTTTGACTTTTATTTATATGGTCAGTTTCGAGGGGATTTAAGTGTGACATTCACTATCTGTAAACATGAACCTCATTATATGATGTCATCGGTCAGTTACAATACAAAATATACTGTACATGGCCATTATGGACTTTTCATTTACCACTGCAGGGATGCTATACCTTGATGTGCTTTACAAGAAATGAAATGCATGTGGAATGCACCTTGGGAGAAAGCCAGAGAAGTTTTCACAGTGAACAGTGGTCGAATTTTATGGGGACAATTTTAGTCTACTTTTTCTTCATGTCTTTATGTTTTCCTTATGCGTGTAAGCCAAGAAATAAATCTCCTTGAGAAGAGTTAAGGACGGGTTCGATGGGAGCTCTCCAATCCTTTCCAGGTTTTTACTGTTCAAAGTAGAGTTCAGACAATGGCCTAAATCCAATTCTAAATCCCAATTGGAGTAGGCCCATTAAACCAGTGGGAACCTGGCAAGCCTTCCATTGACCCCGTGAATATATTCTAGTTGGGGCTAACTGGGTTTAGGACAGAGTTATACTGTGCCGTCCGCCGGACAATAAAAAACTATAAAACTGAAACGTGCTGTCCTTTATCCGGGCGAACTGCAAATCCCTATAAGCTGTCCTATAGATATTGAACGACTGAGTCTGGATAACTTCAAAAAAGGATGTTTATTCATACAAGGTTGTAAACCTGGCACAGATCTTAAAGTTGCAGAAAATGAAACAAATTTCTATAGGTTTTAGGTACAGAATTATCCCTGGTTCCAGAAAGCAAAGGTGATTATAAAACCACTATACCCTAATCACGCTGCCTATATTAGAAGGAGAAACTCTTTCCTTCCCTATCTTTACAGCAAAGATTAGTTCTAGAAGCGACAGAATAACCCTGCTCCTCTAACTAGATTTCCTATTCCAGATCAATATAATTCAATTCTTATCTAATTTGGATAGGCTTAGATTGGCCTGGTTTTGAGGATGATTTGTCCCAGTTAGCCTTGCACAGCTCCAGCACGTTGGAAGACTATAGCCAGAATGAAGCTCTAAAATGGAGACTAGACCCTGGTAAAAAGGGCGGTCCTAAGATGTTGTACTCTTTGACCAATCACTGCAAAGAAAACTGCAGCCAGCTCTTGCAGATTCCAAGCCACTTTTCCTAGGCTTTTGCAGCCAGAGGCTCAAACAAAATGTAAAGGAGGGAAAACAAACAAACGACCAATAGGTAAGGCAAACCATCGTCCTGGGGGACGGAACATATACACTACAATAACCAAAATATACACAAAAGAGAAAAGAAGAATGCAAATGAATGCTATTGGACTAGTAGATGGTGGAAACAGCTTTGTAAGGTTACCTTTTTGGACTACATATATTTAAATCACTCCCATAAATACAACCACTTTAGTGTAATACAAACACAAAAATGTACCTTTGCTACTTCTGACAAGGAGCTGCTGAATTTGCTGACCGAGAGGTTGCTGGCTCGAATCTGGGGAGCGGGGTGAGCTCTCACTATTAGCCCCAGCTTCTGCCCACCGAGCAGTTTGAAAACATGTAAATGTGAGTAAATCAATAGGTACCACTTCAGCGGGAAGGTAATGGTGCTCCATGCAGTCATGCTAACCTCATGACCTTGGAGACGTCTATGGACAATGCCGGCTCTTCGGCTTAGAAACTGAGATGAGCACCAACCCCCAGAGTTGGACACGACTGGCCTTCATGTCAGGGGAATACCTTTACCTTTACTTCTAACAGTGTGTTAGGTGTAACATTTAAGCTTGGCCTAACTTTCTCTAGAGTCACATTATGGGCTGCAGTTCTGGACAATAAACTCCATTGTCCGGAAATTGCTTAACAAATATAAATAAATACCATTCACTTTCTGGCAGAGAGCCTGGTCTATCATTTTATGTCTGGACACTCCAACCTTTTCCAAGTTTTTTTTACTCTTAATTTTTTAATTGAGAATGCAGGCATCTTTATGTGGCATATTATATTATATTATATTATGGAGGAGAGGAGATGCTGGTCTCACTTGCACAATTGACCCCAGAGTTAAGAGAATTTTATCGGCTGAAAAATTTTGTATTCTTACTGAAAAAATATATTCATGAGGCACAATGATTAAATGCCCTAATTCCATTGTAGCCAAGGCATTAATATGTTGTTAATCTTACATGCACCTTATCTAAAAATAAATATGGAATGCTAATTCTTAGTTTCAAGTGATTTATATACTGGACCCAGCTACCTTTAAAAATAGCCAGGCTTCCACAGTAAACAGGATTAACGCAAACCAGCCTGCCGCGGGAACATGATGATGGATTATTCTAAAAGCTATAGATTTACAGTTATTATTAATGGGACTGTTATGTGTAGAGTGCTGTGCTTTGTCACTTAAATGGCAACAAAAGATAGTTTGCAAGAAAAGATTATAATTCTTTATAATTCACTGTAAAACTGCATAAATTGTTAGGGTTCTCATGGATTTTGCCAGTTTATGGTGCAACCAGTTGCTTTTGGGGCTGCAGCATAGTGGGATTTTTTACAGTGCGCTTTGTTATTAAAGAACCTTTGAATTGTTAGAAACATGAAGGCTAGTAGTGCAAATCTGTATAATCTATGGATATTATTAAAATAGTGAGAGTTATGTATAATACTGCTATATGAGGGTATTATATGCCCGGTTGTCAAAAAAGAGATGCCGACGTTTGGAAGATTGGATGGTGAAAATGTTGGAATTAGTAGAAATGGATAAGATAACAACTTTGCTAAAAAGTAATTCACTGGATAAATTTTCAGACAAATAGGTACTCCCTTTTCAATGCTTACATGAAAGAGATTAAAATATATTATCTGCATGTTTAGAGCTGTAAACTGTAGATTTTTTCATTATTTATGTAATAACAAGTATAAAGCAAATAGTTTGCTGTGCTTACGATGTTCCAAGCAGTGTTGCCGGCCACACAACCAGAAGGTGTCAAAGGACAATGCAGGCTCCTCAGCTTGGAAATAGAGAAGAGCACCTCCCCCAGAACCAGAGATGAGCACCGTCTCCAGAACTAGAAATAAAATGAGAAGCCTTTGCCTTTGCCTGTGTATTTGTGTCTCATTGGATGTCATTGTAAAAAAAGGCATTTAATGTTTACCTGTATTTGTTCATATACTGTAATCCGCTCTGGGTCCCCTCGGGGAGAAGTGTGGAATATAAATAAATTGTTATTATTATTATTATTATTATTATTATTATTATTATTATTATTATTAGGTGGAAAAAATGTAAAATGTTGAAAGGAAGGTGAAAAATCAATTTTATTTTTTTGTGTTTTAGATTTGTGTTTTGTTATGGTGGTGATATGTATTTGTCGGATAATTTGTTTAGAGACCCCAGTGGTGCAGCGGGTTAAACCACTGAGCTGCTGAACTTGCTGACTGACAGGTCGGTGGTTCAAATCCGGGAGCAGGGTGAGCTCCCGCTGTTAGGCCCAGCTTCTGCCAACCTAGCAGTTTGAAAAGATGCAAATGTGAGTAGATCAATAGGTACCGTTCTGGCGGGAAGGTAATGGCGCTCCATGCAGTCATGACAGCCACATGACCTTAGAGGTGTCTATGGACAACGCCGGCTCTTCGGCTTAGAAATGGAGATGAGCACCAACCCCCAGAGTTGGGCACAACTAGACTTAATGTCAGGGGGAAACCTTTAACTTTAATTTTACCTTTTACCTTGTTTAGCTCTGAATTGTAGGACATGTTGTTTAGGTATGTATAGATTTGTGTATGTTTTCTGTATTAAAAAGTACATAGCAAAAAACAACAACTCCCAAGTGAGGCAAAATCATCATTTTATACAGGGCTGTATTAAATTTTTAAAATTGTGTCAGAAGCAACTTGAGAACGTACTGCAAGTCGCTCTGTGTAATGTTCACTTTCCACTTTCACCTACTCTGTTTTTTTATACATTGTTAAACCCTTCTATCGAGGTGGAGAACTAAGCAGTTCATAGCTAGGCAATTGGAGCATCCTGGCCACAAAACATTTGCTGACGATAGTTCACCTGAAATACATTTCTGCTTCTTCCTTGAAAAACAAAAAACAAAACTCTGTCCATTGGCGTAAGGGATTTCAGAGGAGTAAATACTTCCCATAATCTCATGACATGGCTGTGTTGGCTAGGATATTATGGGTGTTGTAATTTTAAACCAAAAACAAGACAAAGCTTATCTCTCATATAGAAATTTCCTGGGGTTCTTTATTTATTTATTTATTTATTATTTATTTATTTATTACATCACTTCTACCCCGCCCTTCTCACCCATCAGGGGACTCAGGGCGGCTTACAGTATAACCATACACATTAAAAACAGTTTTCATCAAATTTAAAAATCCATCAAGATTAAAAATTACAATAAAATTAAGAATAGCCATTAAAATATACATAATTATACATTTAAATATACATTTAAGGCGCTTTCCATGTTCATGTGGGGTCTGTCAGTAGGTCATATATTCTTATCTCATTTTTGCTGCTACTCATGCTCAAATGCCTGGTCCCATAACCACGTTTTTGTCCTCTTTCGGAAAGACAGGAGGGAGGGAGCCTGCCTGACTTCAATGGGGAGGGCGTTCCATAGGCGGGGAGCCATCACTGAAAAGGCCCTGTCTCTCGTCCCCGCCAGCCGCACCTGTGAGGCTGACGGGACCGCGAGCAGGGCCTCATCTGACGATCTTAAGCTTCGAGGTGGGTCGTAGCGGGAGACACGTTCGGACAGATAAGCTGTATCAGTATATATTTTTCTGAAATTCTCTCCAGTCTTTGTCCACACATGTTTTCTGAAGAGTCCACATATCACTGACAAGTTGTACTTCAATAGTTTTAGTACTTTTCAGACTTGGTTTGCTAATTTTTTAAAATTATAATAATGTGCAATTGTGGCACAAAGCCTATCCGGTGGCATTTAGGCCTCTTGTGCCTTTAATGAAAAGTTTTCTTTTTACCGGTTCTATTCTTTTATCAAATGAAAGAACACTTACATTGAATCTTCTCTGCTGTTTTGCTGAACATTTATCCAGTATGAAGGAATGTTTGCAACTGATTGATATATTCTTGCAATAACATCATTCTGAATATATTTATCTCAGCAGCTTTTCTCTGATTGCTCGTAACTTGATCAATTATTTCCAATATGTTTGCCTGTATTTCCGTTTCTCATGTTTATTCATAAATATATATAAACAGCATTTTAAAAATCCACCTCCAAACCTGTTTCAATACATATTTGGGGATGTATTTTCCCACAAACTGCATATTTATAAATGCATTTTCTCTCCAAATATGTATTTTTAATGGTACCATACCTATAATTACAATTTTGTATGCATTTTGATCATTTTTCAAGCAAGAATCACATCGCAAAATCACAAAAAGATCAAACGTTATCTTGGGGCATGTGCCAACATAAATCAGTTTTAATGTAAATACATTTTTATTTTGTTTTCAAAAGTAAATCAGTTTTGGTATGAAGTTCTGGACATTGTCTCCGGAATCACAAAATAAACAATAAAAACACTATCCAGGCCTTTTGTTGTTATCCATTTTTTACTGCAAAAACAAATTCTTGAAAGATAAATCTTTGATTGCCTTTCTTTTCACAGCTGCATGTTCTGAGATTTTTAGATGTTGGAAAACTTGTGAACCTTCAATGAACTCCTGGTGGAGAAAAGAGTTTGGGATACCTACCTTAGGGAAAAGTTTTCGGACAACCTAAGATCCTTCGGAGGGCAAAACACATTTTTTTGAAAAATGCTTTCTTTTAAAATATAAACTCATATTGACTGAGACTACCATGATGACACTATATTGTGTGAGACAAAAATCAAACTCTGTTTTGTTTTTTTAAACCCACAATTGTGCAGAAATTGCTGAGTTATTCAAAGAACGCTCAAGTTTTGGCCCTCCTTCTCCTTGCTTTATGATTGCATGTTCCAAATAGTGGGCAGTGCATGATTGATAGCTATGTCTTGTCTGAAATGCCCATATGCCCACATTCAGAGAACAGGAAATGATGAGATCAAGCAAAGCCATACCCTCCTGACCAGACAATTGAGGAAAAGACAGATGTTCATTCTCATTGCGCAGAACTGTTTATTTTGTTTATCATGTCAGAAGTGACTTGGAACACACTGCAAGTTGCTTCTGGTGTGAGAGAATTGGCCGTCTACAGAGATGTTGCCCAGGAGATGTCAGGATGTGTTAGCTGCAAGGCTTCGCTCATGCCTCAGCAAGCTAGAGCTGACAGATTTGAACTGGCAACCTTCAGGTCAGCAACCCAACCTTCAGCTCAGCAGTTTAGCCGGCACAAAGGTTTCACCCATTGTGCCGCCATGGTCATGAGATAATGCTAGCTGGTAGAGATAAGGTGAACTATAAAACCATTGTTTTAAAAAACACCATTGTCCTTCCTCTACAAGATAGGTTGGCATCTACATGCATGTGCATTTTTTCCCTTTCTGCTTTTCAGTAAGCCTGAATAAACCTTGGTCTTGATCTGACTTTTGCCTATCCTTGAAGCTTCTGAAGCTGTTCGTCTCTGATCTGAGGGAGAGAGGAAGGGGGAGAGGAGGACTCCCTTTCTCCTTCTCTTTCCTCCTTCTCTTATTGCTCCATCTTTCCATCTGATGCCATTCCAGGGGATGATCAATGACACTAGCCATTTCACAACCGCTGTCCATCACAATGATGGGAATGGGTGGGGGATAGTGATTCCCAACCTTTATCCCCTGACTTCTCAAGCCTAGGAAATTCAGGATGGCCATGGAAACACTTGTGACTTGTGCCATCTCAGAATTGGCCCAATGTCTTACACAGCCCAAAAGTCATGGAGGGATATCAGAGCAACTGGTGACTTTTGTTAATGGGGTTCAAGGCCACATTAAGCAACCTTGGCCCATGTTAACTTGAATCAGCTCTGTGTGTTATGCAGCTGCAACAGAGAAAATCTCCCCCACCTCCTTTCAAGAAAACAGTCAATGTGGATGTGTCTTCAGTGTTTAACCATAATGACATATTGTCTTTGCACTCTTATGTAATAATAGTTTTTAAAATAACCTTTTATTAAAAAAACAAAAAAAAATTCCCCCCTGTATCCACAGATTCTAAATCCACTGATTCAACCATCCATGGCTCAAAAATACATGTAAAAAACCTAAAAAGCAAGCCTTAGCTTTTTGCCATTTTATATAAGAGGTGCCATTTGACTACACCCTTGCATATCGTAGTTTGTGTCTTCTGGGGTCCTAGAACCAAACCCAGTGGAAACAAATGGCCTATAACAGGCATGGGCAAACATTGATCCTCTAGGTGTTTTGGACTTCAAATCCCATGATTCCTAACATCCTAGTGGCTGTTAGGAATTCTATAAGTCCAAAACACCTGGAGGGCTGTTTGCCCATGCCTGATCTATAGCAGGTTTGCCCATGCCTGATCTATAGCATTAGGCTTCTGAAAAGGGAATTGAACTTTCTAGTTTTAGAACTTGCCACTGTATTACCTAGTCTCCCTTCTGCTTTTTTAAAATAGGAATTTACTGTTTGAAAATTTAAACATTACTGTTGGATTTTGGATTTTTTTCATATGTATACTAGAATTTGTTCACATTGGTTTCACAGTTTCTAAGTGGTGTGACACTAATTCATCTTTGACCACTGTTAAAAAAACTAGTCCATCTTTGTCTGCAAAGAGTCCATGCAAGAGAAACTTCAACAGATTGCCTGGTAAGTCACAATGGCTTTTCAGAAGGCTCACTTCCTTCCTACTTCAACTTCATTAACACAGTGTGCACTTTTTTCAGTTAATATTTTATATGTTGAGTAGCCTGTTAGTCTAGGATTACTGGCAACACTTGATTAGGAGTGTCAGATTTTGTGTTAAATGCCAAGATCAGAATTTTGGGTACCTGTTTTATAAAGAAACCTCTTGTTATATGGTCTATGTCAAAGAAGTGAACAACTAAACATTGGGTAATTAATGGGGCAGCAATTCACAGCCAAGATATCTAGCAAATCTCCACTAAAAACAGAATGGCCGAGACCTGATGATAAATTTCATCAGCTAATCTTGACTGTTCTCAAACAACCCTTTCCCCTCAAATATTTGTCTAACCCTGTAATGAATTACAGAACAGAGATCAACTAACTTGGCCAAATGACAGATGGGCACACAAGCTATTCAGTGAGAGAAGGAGGGCTGCATATAGATGCAGATCCAGATGACTAGACCTTCTGATGCATAGCCTATATTTGACTGTTCATTGTAGAGTCTTTGCCTTGTTTCCCTCCCTATAAATTTTATTTCCCCTTGGGCAAACACTTTCGCTTAAGATTATGGGAAGGTGCTTTATGCCAACATAGGCCTTTTAGTTCGGAATGTTCTGCACTAAATATCAATAGCTTTCTTTTCATGTTACATAATTATAATGTTATGATTCCACTTCAATTGCCATGGCAACACTCTATAGAATCTTGGGGTTTGTACTTAGAAATGCCCTAGAATTAGCTGGCTGAGAACTCTAAATGTCCCTCCTCGATTCCCAATCCCAAGATTCCTTAGGAAGGATCCATAATAGTTAAAGTGGAATCATAGAGGTTCATCTACACCAGTTGTTTTCAACCTGTGGGTCCCCAGATATTTTGGCCTTCAACTCCCAGAAATCTTAACAGCTGGGAAACTGGCTGGGATTTTTGGGAGTTGTAGGCCAAAACACCTGGGGACCCAAAGGTTGAGAAGCACTGATCAACACTGTAGAATTAATGCACTTAGGCATTCCTTTAACTGCCATGGTACAATGGCATGGAATGAAGAGAGCTGTAGTGTTACAAGGCCCTTGAGCACTCTAGCTGGAGGTCAGCTGTGATCAGCAGTGCTGTGGAATTTGCAGCGGCATGAATGGAGGGTGAAAGGGAGAAATGTGCCAAGAGGAAGGCGCGTCAAGCCATCCCTGACCAGGACCGCCTTGCACCTGGAAACCTCACTGTGGAAGAAGATGCAGGTCAAGATTAGGGCTCTACTGTTACCTATGTACCCACCACCAAGACACTACACTTACCCTGTTTCCCCGAAAATAAGACATCCCCGAAAAATAAGACCTAGTAGAAGTTTTGCTGAATTGCTAAATATAAGGCCTCCCTCGAAAGTAAGACCTAGCAAAGGTTTTGTTTGGAAGCATGCCCAGCGCCTGCCAAACAGAACACCAGAGCATGCAGGATCGGTAAATGTACATACCATAAAGTGTTGTACATGGAAATTTTGGTAGTAACATGAAATTCTTGATAAGAATTTTGTCTGGTTATGCTGGTTTGTGATGACAACAGCATTTAATAAATGTTCATTTTTTTTGTTCAACAATAAATGTGAATTCTTCTTCATGGAAAAATAAGACATCCCCTGCAAATAAGACCAAAAATTAATATAAGACACTATCTTATTTTCGGGGAAACACGGTAGTAGGCCATCATACTCGGACAATGAGGGATCGCCTAAGTAAGTAAGTAAGTAAGTAAGTAAGTAGTGCTACAAGGCCTCTAGCCTTCTCTGTCAAATAGTGCTGATGCTTCACCAATTTACAGCTACTAAGATTTTATAGGTTGGGGCTCATCAGTGCTAAAGGTCATAGAATGTATCCATGACAGTTAAAGCAGAATTATAATACTATGAGTGGGCACTGTGGAAGAGACTCTTTTTACCTCACTTATAATGTCTCTTGGCACCTTTAAACTATACTAAACCCTGGTAGAGAAATTAATTTTGTAATAGAACAATAAGATCCATCTTCCTCCTGGATCATTCAGTTGTACATGGAGACCTTGCATTGAACAAGGAGTTGTACCCAATGCCCCGACTCTATGAATCTTGTATTTGTTGCCAACAAAGATTCTCGGGCTGATGCACATAGGACTGCACACAGAGCCGGCCCTAGGTATTTTTCAAGAGTAGGAGAACAGAATTTTGGCGCCCCCCCCCCCCCCAAACAATCACTGAAAAATAAAAGCGTTGGATAAGCGAAAATGTTGGATAATAAGGAGGGATTAAGGAAAAGCTTATTAAACATCAAATTACATTAAGATTTTATAAATTAAGCACCCAAACATCATGTTTCACAACAAATCAACAGAAAAAAGGAGTCTCTACTGTGCCCCCATATGTTTTGCACCCGAAGCGACCGTTTAATTCGCCTCATTGTTGGACCGGCTCTGACTGCACATCTTTCCTTACAACAGCCTTGTGATGTAGATTGTTCTCTGCTGTAGGCTTATCTCAGAACCTTAAAAAAATACACTGTTTAGATAGATTAGAGTGATTTTGCCTATTCAGAGCGACCTAGTAAATATATTTGAGGCTGAATACCTCGTAGACTTTCCACTGGCTTCCGTGATCTGAAGTATAATAACTGCTGAGTCCCCTAATAGCCCCTATAAATTCTTCCTCACGTTTCCTTATAGATAGCAAGAGTATATTTCAGAATGAAACAAGGGTTATGTCTCCCAGAGTTTACAGGAGGCAGTACAAATGTCTGCCAAAGGTGTCAGAATGAAAAACATGCCCTGCTATCCTTTTCATAAGAAAGTCCTTATGTTGAACACTCTAGCAAATGATGCTGGCTAATATGACCCAAAGCTCCGTATGAAGAAAATTTCATTAGGCTGGAGACTTATGGTTGCTAAAATTGCTAGGTGACCTCTAAAGTTACAGGATAGATGTAGTTTGCTTTTTTTATTTACTGATCCTGGCTCATAAATGGATTGGACAACAGACAGTTCCTTTGTGAGACTTTTAGCTGAACTTGACTGAAGAATGCTTTTCCCTTGAAAACATAATATTTAGCTTCCAGCAGGGAACAGTGCAATAATATTTTGAATTATCTTGGGAAGAGAAAATTAGCTTATCATTATAACAGTAAAACAGCTTTGTGTAAACAAAATAGTAGAACTACCTATACAGAGATTGCTTCACCATAGATTGATTCCTTCCTTCCTTCCTTCCTTCTTTCCTTCCTTCAACTTTCTTTATGACAACTGGTCACACTTACTCTTTCTGAATACATCTAATTTGTCACCTTTGGTCTGAAAACCACAATGAAGAGCTGAGAATCCATTTTAATGATCTTCTATAGGTTTAACTGTTTTGGATTGTAGCAAAAAGCCTCTAATCATTTTAAAAGGAAGGGAAAAAGGAATGAGTGGAACTCACTGACAATTCTGACATGTGACTAAGAGGCTGAACTTGAGCACTGACCCATATTATGTATTAACTACTTCTCTATGACAGCTATGAGTGTTGTGACTTGATCTTTTGATTTCAAAAATATTTTTGAGAGATAAGGTCATGCTGCTTTGTTTTTTCTTCTGGTGAGTAGTCTAAATCTAGATAGTGATGTGACAACCTATGTGTATTGAATTTATTGCATTTCATACAATTCCACTTGCATTGGTCATACCATTCTGGAGGGCAAAATATGGGTATGTTCCACGAAATCAGAATTTTACCCTTCAAACATAAGTTTTTTTAGTCGAAAATTCTAGCACTGCAGATAGTGAGACACTGAAGATCATTCACATCTATGATTATTTACTGCAATAAGTGCAATAAGAGAATATGGAATAGTGAAATGACAAATGGAATAGCCTTTGATTATGATTTCGGATTTAGTCATTTTAATAATTAGTTTTAATAATGATATGTTTTAATTTTTTGGTTTTAATGCATTTATTTATTTTACTGTATGTATGTTTATGGCATCAAATTGCTGTTTATCTGTAAGGCCATTCTGAATCCCCTTTGGGGTGAGAAGGGTGGGATATAAATGTAGTAAATAAATGAATAAATACTGCTGTTATATTCTGCTAATATCATATGTTTACATCTCTTGTTTATATACCTAAACTGTATTCCTAAAGGCTTAACTGAAGCTTTAAGTTACTTCAATGTTAGAAATGTTGGAGATATAACAAAATTCTATCTAAAAGGGCAACATTCTTACTTGGGGGGCAATGCTCCCATTTTGTCTCCCACGCCATGGCTACATGTGAATTATGAGACTGACATTGATATTCATGCACACATTTAAAACCTGCATTAAAAGCATTTCATTTCATTGAAAATGGGGGGAAATGTCTGTTTGGCTTTTTATACATTGTATGCATTTCAAAATGTGTACATTATCATTTGCATGTTTGATTTTTCCCACATCTCCCATAATCCTCACAAAGGTGTGAACTCTTGAGAAAAAGTACATTTCTTTCATGAGCCTCAGGAAGTGAGAAACGGTGACTTTTTTTTTGAGACACTTGAATCCAGTGCAGTTCTTTTCCATCTTACATTGAGGTAATGTTGTATTCTGAATTAGATTGTTGAAAGCATGCAGCTGAGATTCAACTACTCTAGTCTGGCTCCAGTTGTTGAATGATGAGCCAACATGCAGCTAAACCCAACTAATTTAATTGACTACTTGAGTTGAGACTAACAAGACTGAGGACTTGATCGCATAAGGCAGGCAAACTGGCATTGCCTCAAAGTTCAATGGCTCTGTTGGCTGACTTTCAGACCTGATCTGAATTACCTCTTTGTCTTTGTTTATGTTTCACAGAATCGTAGAATTATAGAGTTGGAAGAGACCACATAGGCCATCTAGTCCAACCCCCTGCCATACAGGAAAAGCAATATCAAGCCACCTATCGATCCACATTAATTTCATAGGGCTTTCTTAAACAAGAAACACTCAGAGGAGATTCTGCCAGTTCCATTCTCTGAAATTTAGCCCACAGTACTTGGCATTCATTGGCAGACTTGCTCCAAGTACTAACCAAGGCTGAACTTGTTTAGCTTCCAAGATCAGAAGGAATCCGGTGCCTTTAGGGCAGTGGTTCCCAACCTTTGGGCCTCCAGGTGGACTTCAACTCCCAGAAATCCCAGCCATCTTACCAGTTGTTAGGAACTGTGGGAGCTGAAGTCCAAAACACTTGGAGGCCCAAAGGTTGGGAACACTGATTTAGGGTATTTGGGTCTCTTCCTTATCATTGGAGGAAGCTATTTTTTAGTGCATGAAGGCTTTATTAAGGACTAAACACCCTTGCAAATTCAGCACACAAAACATGGCTCCTTGAGTATGAAGATAAGCTATGATGATATCCAAAATAGGGATGTCAATCTTCTGTGTTATGCAATATTAAATTTTGCCTGGCTAAATACTTGTGACTGGATGCTGCCACTGGAAATATTATTTATTATGTGCTGGTACAGCTGTACCAGAAGCTCTGACTTTATTTTCTTGCTGCAAATGTTTGCAATCATAGGACAAGTCACCTGTCAATCATCATTAAGTTTGGTTCCACCCCTTGTTCAGGGCTCTGGGAGGGAAGGAGCCATTTTTAAGTCTGTCTCTCTTAAGGAAGCTAAGCTATAGGACGTAGACCAGCTTGTCCCGTAGAAAAGCTTCATATTTCAAGAACATCCGGGGATATAGAACATCTGAGGAAACAGAAACAGAAATTCCAGGGGAAAAGTCCCAAAAGCTCTGGTTGAGAGCTTACAGCCTCTCAGCCTCACAGCTCCTGAGGGAAACAGCCCTAAGTTTCTAAAGACTCAAAGAGAGAACAGCATCACAGATCCACGGAACCTCAGCTGAAACATCTGGAAGCCTTGGCTGGTAGGTCCACTCGATACCCAGACGCATTTGGAATCGGTAGTGTGTCCCACATCAGCTAAGCCCATATTGATAGACAGCCTGGGAGAGGTTATAAGAGGGTTTTCACAGTTATCCAAAGCCAATTGCCTGTCCCCTGGGGACAAGACTGAAAGGGCCAACAGTTTATTAAGGAAACCATGAATTGTTATTTGACTCCTTGAAGATTCATTATTTGTTCATCAATAAAGACTTTGTTATTTCATTAAAGACTCAAAAGACCATCCTTCTTCAGGGAAATCCCCAAGAACTTCTCTTTAGGCACCCTGGCTTCCCACTGGGCATAAAGTATACATCCTATACAAAAAGACAATAGTTCCAGGCCCAGCGCATGACAGAACATATTAAATAATACTTCTTTGGTTGGAGGACAAACAATAGATGCATGATTAGCAGTAACCATTATGTTCTTCCCTTTGGCTGGAAAACTTTCCACCGCTCTGTCCTTGAGTGGTGTCTTGTTTCAGACTCAACACTCAAGATACACACTGCTACCATTCCATGTTGTGAACATTTGTTGGCATTAGTGGTGGCATTTAAAGCTTTAAGCAGCTCGTACCAGGCTATCTAATGGGTCATTTTCTTCCATGAGTATTAGCTAGCTCATTAAAATCCATCATTAAGGTTGTCTTTTATACTCCACCCAGATAAGATGGCCATTTAAACTATTCTAAAATAATGAAAATTCATCACTAAGCAAATGGGCAGATGTTTTCAGAATATTTCCATGTACTAATTTGTGCTTAGCGATCTGATGATTTATACATTTATTTTAAATAGAAATACAGTACATCTCACCTGAATGTGGAAAAATGTTGTCAAAATGTGGAAAAAGTGTGTGGGGTTATTGCCCCCTTATAAAAATTCTGTCTCACAATTAAAATTTCCATAAGTCCCCAAATTTCTAGTTTTGTAGAAAGTAGAGCATAGAAGATTACACCCACCTAGAAGTCTTTTACAGTCAGCCCATTGCATTTGCAAGTTTCAGCTCTGAGGATTTTATTATAGTAGAGTCTCACTTATCCAACACTCGCTTATCCAACGTTCTGGATTATCCAATGCATTTTTGTAATCAATCTTTTCAATATATCATGATATTTTGGTGCTAAATTCGTAAATACAGTAATTACTACATAGCATTACTGCGTATTGAACTACTTTTTCTGTCAAATTTGTTGTTAAACATGATGTTTTGGTGCTTAATTTGTAAAATCATAACCTAATTTGATGTGTAATAGGCTTTTCCTTAATCCCTCCTTATTATCCAACATATTCGCTTATCCAACGTTCTGCCGGCCTGTTTATGTTGGATAAGTGAGACTCTACTGTATATTATTCACAAATTTGATTAATACATTCTCTTTAGGAATCTATGGGTTCTTCAGGAGGACCCTATGGTCACGATTTGTCAGAAGCTGACCATGGAATCATCCTGGAGGATCTAAAGATTCCTACAAATGTGTTGTTCTAGTTAAAAAAAATTAGGATTTTAAAAATCCACTTTTTCCCCACTTTTGCAAGGACCTTGTGCCTCTAATACCTGCAAAAGTGGAGGGTCCACTGTATTTACTATTTTTGCCTACCCTTTTCTTTAGAGGACTACACTTTATTTATAAATGCTCAACTATAGTTTTAAGTTAACACAATGCTAGAAATTTGGGGACTTCATAGTGTATGTGCATGAATTATTATTAAGGTGCATTTCAACTTCGCTATAGCTGGACTGATGTTACCTGCTCATGTGGAATGTCAAAGCTCCCTTCCTCTTGATTTATATTATTGTCTTTAAATAGGGCTTGCATTAGATATCCCATCAAAAAGAGGGTGCCTTCAGTAAAAGGACCATTCCCTGACACCTCTTCAAGTCTAAGCCTGTAGTCTGTAAAGTAAGACTCATGACTACCCTGTAGCACATGAGACTCAAGGGTGGAACTCAGGAGAAAGGTATAGACTCTGGAACTTCATTTGGCAGAACCATGTTTAACTTTTGCCTCCAGGAACCTTATTACATTAGGGATTTCACCATCCTGGGATGCTTGGAAGACGCTGGGAGGACAACCTGCTGGATGACATCAGATTATGCACAAGTAATCCTAGGACATTGGAAAGAGAATACAGGATGAAAAATGGGGCTAGTGCTAGGGGAAGCCGGGCAGCAACTATTTCCCCCATGGAATGGGTAAATGGATGATATGGGGCATGGGGCACCTGCCGGATTTGCCATGATGCATGGCAAATCCCTTCACTATCATCCATAAATTGGACCTCAGTGTGATGAAGTCCCTTGACTACCATCATTTCACAGAAGATTTTTCTTCTTTGGCCACCTCCTAAATGTACTTTCTGGATCTTAAATGTTTACCCCTTTTCTCTTATTTAATTTTTATCTTTTTCAAATAAATACTGGGTGTTGTTGTCATCATGACAAGCTACCTTGAAAACTTTGTAAAAAAAAGTTTCAATGTTGAAATAAAATAACAAAATCTCTCTCTCAGCAGCTTGGCTGGCAAGAATTTTGCCCTCAGGATTGATAACTTGGCAGATCTCTCTGTTCACAGTCACCTTTTATTTACCAGGTCAATGATTTTTTTTTTTTGCCAAGGAGAAGTAGCACCTTATTAGCACAATAGTTCATAGTGAGAATTGTGGAAGAGACTGAATAAAATGGCAGCGGGAACTGGATGTGCTCCATCACTTCTTAGAAGAAAGCCCTCCCTTGCCACTGAAATGCAAAATTAAAATGAAGGGTATTTTTATTCCCCACAGTATCAGAAATGTTTTTCTTTAGGAATGAGATTGTGAGTGTTTTTCTTTTTTAAATAACCCCACATCATATGGTTCAGTTTGGTGAGAGTACTGAGCAGAAATCGGATACAAATTCATGATGGATACCATCTCGCCCATAAGTCTCCAGCTGGCTTTCTCTGTTAGGTATAATTAGGCTGATGGGATTTTAAATCACTGACATTTGTACTCTGGTAGCAACATTATTCATATCAGATGTTTGTCCATTTTTTATTATGTACATTTTCAGTAATAAAGGTCATACACAACGCGGCTGTAATATTATCCTAAGAAGATTGCCTCATTTTAAATAAGTAAAAATGCCCATGAATTAGGATTTTTGAATATGACTTGATTTAAACTATGGGTTTCAGTTACATTTTTGTACTGTCTTAAGTTTTTTTTGCATATTTAGCAGAATATAAGAGTTCATGCTGAGAAATTGTAGTGCATTTGGCATTTGGAGGCGGGATCTGTCATTCAATTCTCTTTTAAAAGCATACTAACATTACTCATAGTCTGATATCTTATTGAAGGGCTAAAATTAAAACAACCCCCCCCCCCAAGTTTAATGGGGATTAAAGTCATGGTATGAATGTCATCTTTAAATTTATATGGAAACCAAACAAATTTCTTATGGTTTTGTTATATGCAATCTTTCTGTTTCCCTTCAGAAGGCAATGTCAATGCAGCTTAGCTATACTTACTTTATAATCAGTAAATTGCTAGTTGTTATCATTTACTGCTTCAGTAAAGCAGAAAGAAAAATAGCAACAGACAATGAAGGTTCCATATCACATATCAGGCATGACCGCACCAGCTGTTCCTTTTGCTCTATATAATAGTCTTTATTTCACAATGTTTTTGTTTTCAGCTTCTGAATTATTTTTCCTCTTTCTCCTCCACTCTACTGCTTATCAACAGAAAGTTATTTTCAGAAAGGATCAATATAGATGGTAAAGCCATTCATGATCCACCAGTAGTAGAATGATGCTTTGGAGCTCACAGTATCATGTTTCCACTGTTCAGTGTGGCTGGCCTTAGTGAATCATCAGCTTTACTCACTGTGAAAATAACTTTTTAAACTTTGTCAATTAATAATGTAACCCAGGCATGGGCAAACTTGAGCCCTCTAGGTGTTTTGAACTTCAACTCCTACAATTGTGGGAGTTGAAGTCCAAAATATCTGTAGGGTCGAAGTTTGCCCATGCCTAATGTAACCTCATGCCCGTGTCCAAATGGCTGGTAGCAACACTGTACGGGTATTCCTGATTAATCAAAAGTAAGAGATTTGTAATGGTTTGAATGTTGGACTACCAAAGTGCTTTACCAGCAGGCACAAACCAATCTCTTTGCAATGCCAGCAATACAGCTTAATGGTGTAATACTAGAAAATGTGGACCATTTCTGCTACTTTGCAGCCACTTTTCCACAAAAGTTGACATCGACGCCGAAATAAAATACCTTCTGAGCTTTATGAGTGCAGCATTTTTTTCTAACGAAGCAGAGAGTGTTCGAGGATCAGGATATTCTTAGAGATGCCAAGATGCTTGTTCATAAAGCAATTGTCCTTCCAATTGTATTGCACACCTGTGAAACAAGGACAACCTACAAATGTCACTCTTGACTTCTGGAAAGAGTCCATCAGTGTTGCCTTTGAAAACTCCCGCACGCCTCCAGGTGGACAAATGTCAGCTTTCTGAAAGAAGCAAAGACCACCAACACTGGAACGATGATAGTCCACCATCAACTTCGCCGGACTGGCTATATCGTCCGAATGTCCGATCACCATTTCTGAAAGCAGTTACTTTGTTCCCAACATAAGAATGGAAAATGTAATGTTGGTGGACAACAAAAGAGACTGAAAGATGGACTTAAAGCCAACCTTTAAAAATGTGGTATAAACACCAAGGACTGAGAAGTTCTGGCTCTTGAGCATTCTAACTGGAGCTCAGCTGTTACTAATGGTGCTACGGAGGCTCAAATATAGGCTGAAAGGGAAAGGTGTGCCAAGAGGAAGGCACACCAAGAATATCCTTGTTGTGACCACCTTTCACCTGGAAATGTATGTCCTCAGTGCAAAAGACCATGTGGATCCAGAATAAGTCTTCACTGCTATTTACGGACCAACCACAGGATTCTCCCTTTGGAAAACAATCACACTTGTCCATGAGTGATTACTTATGAGTGGTTTGAGTGTTGAAAACAAGGAATTGAATTTCCATTTGGCCATGGAAACCCACTAGTGATGTTGGCAAATCACACTCTTGGCTTCAGATGAAGAAAAAATCAAATCATGCTGTGAACAAATTTTGCGAAAAAAATCCACACACCCTATGAAAGGGTTGCCATAACTCAGAAATGAATTGAAGGCAAACAGAAAAAAAACAAAGTTCTCTTTAGCAGGGCTAGTTCCTAAGTATGCATACACACAACTGAAATCATGGAGGTTCCTATAAAGATGTGATCAAAGTGGCATTTCTTCTCAGGAAGTGGGAAAGCTGGAGATGTGAAATGGTCACAGTTTTCCCACGACCTGAACTGGGAAAATAAATGTTGGTTTTGGCATAACTTTATAGGAACATCCATGGATACATCCACACATGAACATAGTATGAATCTGTTCCTTTCTTGACCTTCTTTATAACTCTGCCCAAAGAGGTACCAGCCTGCTCCCGCCAGCTCTTGTTGGTTACATTGCTACTTCTTTACATGTAGGTAGAAACAGGAGAAAGGAGAGTTGTTTGAGCCTGCAGGTGAAGGAAGATGGTGTGTAGTGGCAGGGGTCTTCTGGGACAGAAGGGGCAGAATCCAGGCAGTTGTGGCATCCTGCAACTGTAGTGCACACCTCATCCTGCCCGAGGATAGGCATGGCCTTGATTCCAGCCATAGCCATAGAGAACTATTGAAAAATTATTTAGAGCTAGGTGTGTTAATCCATTTCAATTTAAAAACTCATGTAAGGTGAGGCAGAGGGGAAGGATGGCATAGTTTATAAGCCTATTCATATTTAACTAGGAGTATGTGCTACTAAAAATCCTCCCTATTTCCCTTGCAGCATTGGCTTTAATGGGTCTGAGGTTTTCACTCAATGACCTATTTCTATGCTCAATTTTTGAAAGTCTTCAAAAGATAAGCCATCTCCCCTTCTTGCTTTGCAGCATTGGCCTTGGTGTTCCTGGCCTTAATAGGGAGGCTGTGCTTGCTGGTCAAGGCCAAGGTTTCCACCTTTCAGCCATCCCAAATTCTCAATCCCACCCCAATCCCAATTCAGCTACAGGGAACACATAGCAAAAGCAAACAAACAACCCCCTTTTCCTAAAAACTGCAGAATAAAAAGAGTATTTTAAAAACATTGCATTAAAGCATCCCAAGAGCCCTATCGCTTCAAAACCAGAGGAACGGCATGTGTTCAAACAGTACCCAGAAACTGATGAGAATGAATTATTTTTCTAATTTGGATTCAACTAGTATCCAGATCAAACTCACTGTCTGACTTTTGCAAGCTAATTAAAAAGTAAATCCTCATTAAACACTGGTGAACATTAGGCCATAAGAATAGTGTCTTTAATTTTAAATCTTTCATAGAATCATAGAATTGTAGAATCATAGAGTTGGAAAAGACCACATGTAACATGCAGTATATATTCGATATGGAGGGAACATGATCTTATCTTTACTATGTTGAAGCTGTGGAAGCTGTAGGCGTTAGAAAGCTCTAGTTCAAGGAGAAGCTTCCTCAAGCTCTGGCCAATATGAAATGTCACCATTTTTTGTCTTATTACCCTTGCGATTGATAGCAGCCTACTTCACTCTTTATTTTTGCTGTAGTCCTAAGGAATGGCTTAGCAGGGATATTGATCTCCTAAGTCATCAGCAGAATGAAAGTTTTTGTTCTTTACCTACACTTCATGTGAATGATACCCAAGTGAAGAACTGATCATTTTAAAGATTTATCAATACTTTATATGAACAATACCCCTGTGAACAAACAGCATCCTAAAATGTCTATAGATTTTCAGGAAAGGTATATGTTCTTACTAACCATTCTAACAGATGTCAAGTAATATAACCTGCAGGAGAAAATCACATCATATTTCCCATAAGGACATTACATTAAAAAATCCAGTAGGTCTCCCAAATTACTCGTTAATTCTACACTACAGTGGCCAACATTGTTTTTATATTAATGGTTCAGGGATATGATTCAACAGCATATGATGCAGCAACCTTGAAGAAGTTAAGTAGATCTGGGTCCAACAGTGCTTGAGCAGGAAACCAGCCAAGGAACCAATATTTGGACTCTAAGCAGAAAGAGTAGTATATAAATGCGACAATTAACTATATGAATACCAAGGTAGTAGTAGAATTGACTACTGAGAACATCAGAGCATCTAAAGCTTTAAAATGTCTATAAATCTCATTGCTTGGGCTGTATCAATTAATTGGCCAGAATGAGACCAGGCTTAAATAGTCCTACCCATATCTTGTTCTCCTAATAAAAAAAATTCATCATGACAGCCGTTTCAGGCCACCATGTAATTCTCATAAACTAGGCTGTGCTTTGCACAAAACTTCCTACTCCACAGGTGGGCAGGGAAGTGGGAAATTTGCACTCAGTGGAACTTACTTTTATGAAGACATGCACAAGACTGATGTAGCTACTAATTGAAGACATAGCTATGCAAATAATGAGGTAAATCCTCATGCTTTACCTGTCTATAGTTAGCTGTATGGCATTCAGATTTACTATATTACAGTAGAAAAGAATTAGAGAGCGAGACAATTCTCATTTAGCATTAGAATTGCTAATCAATATCTTTTGATATTTGCAGTGTAGTGCTCTATTTAAATATATTTGTTACTGCAGAATGGAGTCACAATGCCTTACAAAGAATGAATGTACACTTATTGGTAAACCTGATGGCAGCCCAGAGCAGAAATGCCTTGGACTAGTCTTTGGAGTGACCACACACGCCCTCCTGAACCTGCTGCAATGGTCAGAGTCTATGTGGAAACCCCATTGACCTCACTACCTGTATCATCATAACTGGTCCAGTTGGCCTCAGAGTTCTGGTTATGCTCCTTGCTATTATGGTACCCTATGTCAATATCACCAGAGATGTTCATAAGATCAGGAAGAAGGAGACAACCAACCTCTCTATATTATTCTTGATTGTTCAGGCACTCCTGCTGCTATGAATCCAGGGCATTGGCAATGGCCAGAAACTCACAAGGAGCTCTGCATCTATTGAGTGTTGATGGTAGTGACATGGCCTCATTCGGTCTCCTTGTCCCTGTGCTGATGAGCACATGGAAATAGGGAGGGTGGTGGACAGCAGACTAGTCCAAATTGCATCTCATCATGCCATCTACACCACCCTGAAACTGCGGGGTTACTTCAGATTTTCAGGATATAGAACATTCCCCAAGTTTTCAAACCCTGAGATAAATCAGATCAACCAACTTTACCCCGTAATACTTACTGAATGTGTTGTAGTTGAGTCTGCTGGCAATATTACAAACGGTAGTAGAAGTACTAGTAGGAAAAAGGGTAATCTTGAGCAGGTGCCAGGTGAAGAATAGCAAAGGAAATGGATACGGGAGATACTTATGGCACCTTCTGAGGAAGACACGTTTGAAGGGTTTTCAAGTGATGAGGAGTCAATGATTGAAGAAGGAGGTGGGATGGATGTGAATAGAGGAACTAAGAGGGTTACTCGGGAGCAGGAATCAGATGAGGAACGGGAGAGGAAGAAGCTCCGGGATATACTTACTGCTCCCACAGAGGAAGAGTCGTTTTTGGGTTTCTCTGGGGATGATGGGTCTGAGAGTGATGAAAATGTAGAGGGCACATCGAACTGGACTAAGGTACAAGAAATAAGGGATATGTGTGCAGAGCCAACTTATAGTGATACGTTTGTGGGGTTTTCAGGACAAGAGGATTGGCAAACAGCTGATACACCAGGGTCATGGGGAAACATAAGTCTTGATAGGAGCTGGAGGAGCTGGAAGGATGATAACTGGGATTCACGTGTGATGACAGGAACAGCTGTGGGAGCTGACAATGGGGTGGAGGCCAGCTCATCTTCAGATAATGATGTGTAAGTTAAAAGTAGGGTCTGAAATGGGGATCCTTTGCAGAAGGTAAAGTGTCGTTTTGGCATAGATTTGTCTCTGTCTGTTTTTCCTGTTGGGCTTTGGGTCCTGGCTCTACAGCTTGGTGTTCCTGGTTCCTGTGATTCTTGGATTTGGACTGGACTATGGTGAGTGTGCTTTTCTCCCTTCCTGGACCTTTGGACTGGTGACTTTGGCTCTGTTTGATGACCTTCGGTAACGACGTTTGGATTGGCTTTTCATGGATGCGGCTTTCTCCCTTCCTGGCTTTGGATTGATTTGATTTCGGTTCCAGTTACCCACTTCGGATTGGCTATCGTGAGTGCGGCTTTCCCCTGTTCCTGGCTCCTGGTTTGACTCGACTGCGGCTTGTGTAAACACCTTGAAGACGACGTTAGTTTGTTTCTTCTGTTCTGTTGTTTTTTGAACTTTGACTGGTTTTGTTTACTTTCTGTGTGCAGCACTGTCTTCCAGGTAGACTGTTACAGCGCTGTTTGCTGCCAATTCCATTGACTGCGTTTTAATCCAGATTATCCATCCATTTAATCCAGATTATTTTTCGTTCTTCTTTTTGAGCCCAGTTTGGGCTAAAACTTTGAGTTTTGGTCAGAGACACTGCAGTTAAGTGTCTCTGAGCCTGTTTTTTAGTTGCAATAAATCTTTTGTTAAGACTGAGTATTGTGTGTGTGGCTCTTTAAGGCGCCTGTGTTCTGACAGAATGTGGTGGAACGTTGTAGGACCAACAAGGAGAGAAGTCAGATTAGTCCCTGGCTAGAGTGCCTGTGTATATGAGCCATAGATATGTGAGTATTTAATGACTAGAAAACAGGAGGAATTGTATTATTAGTATATTTGAAACTTTGCATGCTTCAAAATATATTAATATAAGGCTATTACTGAATATCTTCTGAACATTGTCAATAGACCTGGTTATAAATCTGTCTATCTCTTGATAGCCCAATAACTGGTGTTTTCTTCTGAAGGATGTAAAATCTATAAAAACAATTTTAAAAGATCATTTCCAAGAAAAGATTTTATATGGTAGAATACGACACAATAAATTTTAAAGCAAAAAACTCCTAAATATTCCCACCAATTGATTTTAAAAAAATCTAATTTAAAAGGTTAGATACAAAAACCAATCTCACTGATAAATGCAAAATCTAAATTAACACACACACATACTGTACCTTAAAATACTAAAATAAATACAAAATCAGAAATTAACAGCCTGCTACTGTCACAGCATAGGCGAGCAACTGCATGGAAGGACAATTTTCAGCCTCCTGGGGAGCTATACAAGCACATTTCTGACAAAACAGAGGTGATATGTTGTTATTTCCAATTTTGTTTGGGGCTTGTTTTCATCCATAGTAGGGGAGAAGTTCTGGGAGCAGAGTTATGCAAAACTGTCAATGTTAAGTCTAATTTTACATGATCTGAAGGCATTTTAAAACAAATCATCGCCTGCAAAAAGTTCCATTCTCCATATTCTAAGGAGTTTATAGCACACAAAATTACAAGCTTTGGAGGTTTCCTGTGGAACTGAGGAAGGCAACTATATTTTCTCCAAACTATTGTAAAGATTATGGCCTAAATATAATTCTTATTCCCAATTAGAGTAACTCTGTCAGCTGAATTTACATAAGAGATGATGTCCCATTCAGTGATTCATTTCAAATGTCCACTGAAACTAGGATAAACCATTTGATTTAGGATGAAAAATTTACAGCTAAGAGAATGAAAAGAATGAAAAGTATTCTGCTGTTACTGAAATTATATTAAGCTGAGCACCAGGTAAATCATTTTCAGGAAGGCATTTCAGAGACCACAAGCCACCCAGCAGATCTCAGGTTATGAAGTTCGCAGTTTTGGCCAGGTATGTATAAAGAACAGATGACAAGCTGCTGGATATGCGTATATTGAATCAGATGTAATATGTCCATAATGCCAAATCCATAGCTTGAGAATAGCACATGACATATAAAAAACATTCCCCGCAATGCCTTACTTTTCTGTGACAACGGGAAGATTAAATGCCTTACCCTTGGATGTGAACATTCCTAGCATCAACATATTATGAACCTTGGAATAAGAAATAACACAATGTTTCTAAAGGCTCACAACCTCTGAGGATGCCTGCCATAGATGTGGGCGAAATGTCAGGAGAGAATACTTCTGGAACATAGCCATACAGCCCGGAAATCACACAACAACCCTATTTCTAAAGGCTATTTGTAAGGGTTGTTAGATGATTTATTTATTTATGTCTATTTAATTTCTGAAAAATAGAATGATTTAAAAATATCATGTTAACAATATATCAACCCCAAAATTGCAACGCATTCTACTTAGAGGTGCTTTTGGACCCCTCAAGAGATCCAAATTTTTGTTGGTGACCAGAGATAAGAATAAATAATTTATTTGTTGGAAAAGTTTTCTGGTATAATTCAAAGTGCTGGTAATAAAGCCCTATATAACTTTATCCAGATTATCTGAAATATCATATTTCCCACTATGGGTCTGTCACAGCTATTAGAGGCACATTTGGTGACAACACAAGCCCTATCCACAGGATAGGCAGACTATTAATAACACCAAATTTTCCTACTGGTTGAGACTGTACAAACTTTACAATGATAGGGCTATAGTATCTACCCGACCAGGCTCACATTTCCGAAACTTAGGCAAAACTGCACAGCCCTTCATTTCCAAAGTATGCCCACAGTGGTGATTGGTAGTAGATACAAGGGCACCCTTCTGGCTCTTTGTTTCTGGGTTTGTGGGGCCCCAGAAATTGAAGATTTGTCTCACTATTTGTTTTCCTGCCCTCTATATTCTGAGCCAAGAACTGAAATCCTGGAGACTATTCTTCATCTCCTTCAAATCAATACGGTGTTAGAAAATATTTTCTACCTTTTGGCTGACACTAACCCTGTAGTTACTCACAAGGTGTTTCTTTTTGCCCTGGCACCAGAGAAAATCCAGGCAAGAATAATTTCTGATATTGAAGTTGACTGTGCTGGGGATGCTTTTAACTAATGGTGTTTATATCAATGTGTTCCCTGCTTAAATTGTAATAATACTTTATTAACTTTATTTTACCTGGTTTTTAACTATGCAAGTGCTAGGCCATGCAGTATCTTATGTAGTATTTTGGGGCATATCCCGCCAAATATTTTTAATTTATATAGGATAATGGTGTATTTTATATTGTATTTATGTATTTTCTGGCGTATAAGACTACTTTATAACTCAGGAAAATCTTCTCAAAAGTCGGGGTCGTTTTATACGCTGGGTGTTGTCTTATAGGGTGGGTGCTGAAACTTCTGAGCCGGACCGGAGAATCTGCAGTTGCCACATATGGTGGGGGGAGCTCAAAATTGACCGTGGCCGCATCCCCACCATATGCGACAACCATATGAAAGCAGCAAGGGCGGTGCTGTACAAGTATGCTAGAAGAAAATCTACTCGCCAGAATTCATGGAAAGAAGTGACTTAACACGATCCCGATGACAAGGTGAGAGGTTGCGAGAAGGTGTAAGTGAAGGGCGGAGCAAGCTGCAGGCGTCAGGGACACCCGGGGTATGGAAAAAAGAGATAGAGCGGCGCTGTGCCCAGAAAAATCCGCCTCGTTCACCCATCTGGCCCACCCTTGTATCCTATTTCCTTACCTCCTTCTCTGCCTCTCAGATCTCACTCCTGAGGACTACAGTGAAGCAGCACAGGCACGCATGTTTGAGATCTGAGAGGAATACAAGGGCGTGCCAGATGGGTGAAAGTGGCGTGCTTGTGCTACCACTCTGGTAGTCTTTTTATTTGGTGTATGTTGGATGAGGGATAGTCTTATATGTCGAGTATATCCCAAACTCTATATTTTAACTGGAAAAGTTGGGAGTTGTCTTATACGCCCAGTCATCTTATATGCCAGAAGCTATAGTAATTTGGTTTTAATGTATTTATTTGTTTGCCTTATGTGTGAAAGACCTATGGTTTAAGCATTGAATAAAACTTAACACTATCCACATGTACAAAAAAAAAATCACAATCGGCTCGTACTGGCTGGTTTTCTGACACGTGGTGTTCATGATGATTCACATCCCAAACAGTTCTTTGGCCCTTAAGCTGCTTTTGAAAGAATGGTTTTTATCCCACATTCTCCAGTGTGGAATACCTCTCTCCTCTAATTGACAGTTCTGGTTCCTTCTGTGTAATTTATGCATAATTTCCTTGATGTAATAAGAAGTTACCCTTCAGTTTGGTTCTATAGTTTCACCAAACAAATGCCATGGTTCTGTAGTCCTTTAGCTATCTTGGTTAAGCAAACCAAGTTGCTTCCATGGAAGACCAAATATATTTGTCACATTTTCTTCAATTTATGAAGCCTCTAGTAATGTTAGGGCTCATTCTACTAGGCAGCGGAGAGCTCAGTTCAAAGAGACTCATTAGAGCAGTGTAACAAGGAATTACTTTGGTAACTGCTTTAACTCTATCATCATCTACAAAGCACAGCAATCTTTCCTTTGATCCTATAAAGATAGAAGCAAGTGCTCTATACATAGTGTTGCGATGGAAGCTCAAGAGACTGTTTAAAGTGAAGCACGCCATAAAGTTATACAAAGCATCCAAATACTGTAGGAATGAGATAGAAGCCTCATGGTAAACAATATCCCGGCAGGCTTATCATTTCATTACAGTTCAGCTCAGGGAAAATCCTGGCCTTAAAAAAGTACGGAAGGAAACAGGAATAACTAAAAGGATCAGAGATGCCATCCAACAATCACATGTTTTGAAATCATTCACTGCAGGAGTTCAAAGATGTAGCTCAAATGTATTTCCCTTTTGTGGGTTTACAACATCACATTTCTCTCTGATATGTGTTCTTAGATGTCTTGAATTCTTCTAACTTTGCCGGAATAAATTCCTAATTAAGATATACAAGAGTACAGAGAAACAGAAAACAGGGAGCCATTCCACTTCACAGCAAAATACAAAATCCACCACTAATGCTCTTTGTGTAGTCTTCACAACAGCTTTTGGACAAACTCTCCTTCTTTTTAATTATTATATAAAAGATTAAATGTCTGTAAGTGTTGCTTGCTAATTTTTTTACATGCTAATCCATACCTGTGAATAATAACAATAATAATGATAATAATAATAATAATAATAATAATAATAGATTCATTGTCTACCTCTCCGTGCAGCTCAAAGAGGAGTGCATTAGGGTGAAAACAGAGATATAAAACACAACACTTTTAAAATACATATAACAAAATACACGCAAGACCACACCAATAAAATGCAGGTTAAAATCACAAGTTAAAATTGACAGATTAGGCTTGCTGGAAGAGATAGGTTTTCAGTTGTGTCCTGAATTCTGACAGCTAATTTAGTTGTCGAATCTCTTCCAGCAGATCTTGGGCAGCCAGTGAAAAGGTCCTTCTGGGTGGTGGTTGCCAGCTGAAATTACCTATTGAAACGTCTTCTTCTATACTGTACATCCACTAAAGATACCGACTCCTTCTCCAACCTTTAATCTGGCAGCCACCTGTGGCTTCTTTGTATTCAAGCTAGAGAAAAGGGGTTTTGTCAAAAACTAGTCCCTCCCAGGAAACACAATGCTCTCTGACTGTGACTAGTGGATGGATGCTAAAATTTACACATCTGGACTGGAAAGTAATGTGTTCTAAAGGATTAAGAATGGATTTATTCATGACATAAGCTTTTATGTTCTACATGGCTTGTGGAATGTGAAAACTTATGGCAAACACAATTTGTTAGTCTCTATAGAGCTACATCTTCTGTTTTTACTGAATGAGTAAAACATGCTTACTTCAATGGGAACTGTTATGCACAAGGTTAACAGACATTCTTGGATTGTATGAACTGATTGATTTCACTCTGGTTTCAGGCTGGGGCATATCACTGAGGCAGCCTCGAGCACTAGCTACACTGCCATATAATGCAGTTTGAAATTTCATTATATGGTCAGTGTAGATTCATATATGTGATTCAATATTATTTATTATTATTTACAGCATTTATATTCCGCCCTTCTCACCCCGAAGGGCACTCAGGGTGGATCACATTACACATTTAGGCAAACATTCAATGCCTTTTAACATAGAACAAAGACAAGACAAACACAGGCTCCGAGCGGGCCTCGAACTCATGACCTCCTGGTCAGAGTGATTCATTGCAGCTGGTTGCAGCTGGCTTGCTCTCCAGCCTGCGCCACAGCCCGGGCCCGGGGCTGTGCAGTTAAACCGATCATAGGAGTTAAACCGATCAATGCAGTTAAACCAATCATAGGAGTCTACATTGACCATATAATGCAATTCCAAACTGCGTTATGTGGCAGTGTAGATGAGGCCTCTGTTACTCTGACTGATGGTCCACTTTGGGGAAAGACTGAGAGAGTGCTAGCTTATTGATCTTCTTGGGTGTTTTGGCATCTCTTGATACCACTGATTCTAGTATCTTATTGAACTGGCTTTGTCAGATGTGAAAGAGATAAAGGCTGACTGCTGAAAAAATGAAGAGCCTGTGAACTGGTGAATCTTGGGTCTGGGAACTGAGTGACTTGCTGAACGACTGCATAATTTAGAATTATTATTAGATCCATCTTTGTCTCTGGAGGTCCATATTGACTCTGTGGCTTGGTGTCAAGTTTGGTCCAGATCCATCATTGTTTGAGTCCACAGTGCTCTCTGGATGTAAGTGAACTACAGCTCCAAAACTCAAGGTCAGTTCCCACCAAACCCTTCCAGTTTGGCCCCATTCTATTGTTGATGGTGTTCAAGGGGCTCTTTGATTGTAGGTGAACTATAAATCATAGCAACTACAACTCCAAGGTCTATTTTCCCCAAACCCCACCAGTGTTAAAATTTGGGCATATTGAGTATTCGTGACAAGCTTGGTCCCGATCCATCATTGTTTGAATCCACAGTGCTCTTTGGATGTAGGTGAACTACAACTCCAGAACTCAAGATCAATGCCCACTAAACCCTTCCAGTATTTTCTGATGGTCATGGGAGTTCTGTGTGCCAAGTTTAGTTCAATTCCATCATTGGTGGAGTTCAGAATGCTCTTTGATTGTAGGTGAACTATAAATCCTAGCAACTACAAATCCCAAATGACAAAATCAATCCCCCCAACCCTTCCAGTATTCAAATTTGGGCGTATCAGGTATTTTTTGCCAAATTTGGTCCAGTGAATGAAAATACATTCTGCAGATCAGATATTCACATTACAATCCATAATAATAGCAAAATGATGGTTATGAAGTAGCAACAAAAATAATTTTATGGTTGAGGGTCACCACAACCTGAGGAGCTGTATTAAGGGGTTGCGGCATTAGGAAGGTTGAAAACCACTGCCTTAGGGTTTGTTTGGCATGGATGTTGGTTTCATTCTGGTGTCAAATCAAAGCATGGCTTTTATTCTGGTCTTGAGGGCCTGAAAGGATTTGTCCATTGTGTACATGTATTATTGTAACTAGTTTAACTAATCATCCTGTTCTAATAAGTCACTATTGAACCATCTAGAGTGGCTAGTGAAAAAAAGAAAGGGAGGGAGGGAGGGAGGGAGGGAGAGAGAGAGATCGAGAGAGAGAGAGATTGAGATTGAGAGAGAGAGAGAGAGAGAGAGAGAGAGAGAGAGAGAGAGAGAGAGAGACTGCAGTTCTACTGCAGGTATTCTACCCTCCCTTGCACTATTAATTGTTGTGTACCTTCAAGTTGTTTCTGACTTATGGTAACCCTTACGACGGTGAATCTATCACAGGGTTTTCCCAGTAAGATACTTTTCAGAAACGGTTTGCTATGACAGCGCGGGTGGCACCATCTATATGTGGAACTGTAAGTTGCAAGATTTGAATTGTTGTATCATGCCTGATTTTGCCTTTTTATCCTGTAAATGTAGTTGGATTGATTGGTTATTTATAGCTGTCAATCAATGTTGTTTGCACCAGTTATATTGCTTCCTCAGCTCAATTGTTTGACTCCACTTCTTCCTGGAGTAGGACAGTGTTTCCTTTTTTCACTCCACCATCAAGCTCTCTATCTGGACATGAGAGAGAGACTTGGCTCTAAAAGCCCTTGATTAAGTTACCTCTCAGCACCAATTCTGAGGTTCTTACCCTTGAGACTTATGCTTCATGTTTAGGGCCAACCTGAACGACGTTGAGGAGTCTCAAGCGCCTTCAAATCAGTTATTTGGTACCAGAGGAAGACCGTGTCTTCAAACATAGGCCATTTGGACTGAGGCTGAGGATTGCTCCGGCATTCACAGCCATTGAGAAAGAGGGACCTGGAAAAGCTTCTCAGCTGCAGAGCGCCTTGGACTTAAGACAACCAAAGACTGTAATGTATATTTTCCTTTACCCCTTTGAAACTTCCAGCCTATTGCCTTAAAGGGATAAGCTTTTGTGAACAATAAAACCAGATTTTGAGTTATCTACAGTGTTTTGGTCCTTGGGAGTTCCAGTTTCCCTAAAGGAGGGCAAGAAGCAATCCCCTGGGGAAAGATGTCACGTCCATGCCTCTTTCGCTAAGAGTTATAGCCCTAGGCGCGATGGTACATTTGCCATTGCCTTCATCTGAGGCTGAGAGGATGTGACTTGCTCAAGGTCACTTTGTGGATTTCAATGGCTGAGTGGTAATTCAAACTCCAGAGTCATAGTATAACACTCAAAACTCTGCCTATTTTGAAAGAATTATAAAAGCATTTTAAAAAATAGGATCTTCTTTTATAGGTATTAATTTTCCTTTGAACTGTTTCCTGCTTTTTCCAAACACAATGAAACTGAAAAGGAATTTCTAAATTGGTACAGAGTAGGAAGATAACACTTCTGGATACACTACTATACAGTTTACTTGCCCGGGAACTTTCCCCATAATTCTTTTCCAGTGTTGGTATCATGAACATTTCACAAAAGTTGACAGGCAAGTAGGAAGAAGGACTCCTTGGGGACAGTTCATTAAGCCTACAAAGGCTGCCAAACATTCATCCGTGAAAGCCCTTTTGTGGCCAGAAATGATTGTTCATGCTTTGCCTCTAATACATGCTATATCATTCATCACTGAAACAGGACAGAAACAGTAGAATTAACGGAAACCACCATTTCTTGTTTTTTAGATTAAGATTACTATCCTCACTCTTTGAAATCACTTGGACTTTCTGAATGAACATGCAGAGGATAAACCTATCATAGCATTATAAAATTTTCAATCCAAACCAGGAAACATAGTGTGTACAGTATGTATGTACATATACATATCTCTGTGCAAAGTTTTGGCATATTTAACACATTTATTTATTTTATTTATTTATTTACAGTATTTATATTCCGTCCTTCTCACCCCGAAAGGGACTCAGGGAGGATCACAATTTGCACATACATGGCAAACATTCAATGCCATATGAACATAGAGACAGAGACACAGAGGCAATTTAACATTCTCCAGCTTCCAGATTCCTGAGGGTATGCTCGATTCCGGCCACAGAGGGAGCAGCTGCTTGATCATCCACTGTGACACCGAGTCCTTGATGGATGCTTCCTCTTTCCAAAAGCTGCTGAATGATTTTTATGGTGTTGTAAATTAGTTAAATTAGCTCCCCGCATAAGTGGTACCTACATTTCCTACTTGATAGCTGCAACTATCTTTCGGGTTGCTTAGGTCAACAACGAGCAGGGCTATTTTCTAATGGTCAGGTGCTCACTCCGACACGGGCTGGCTTCAAACTCATGACCTCTTGATTATAGTGATTTGTTGCAGTTGGCTACTAACCAGCTGTGCCACAGCCCGGCCCTTTAATGCGCATAGGTTGATTTACCCAAGTCAAGGGAACACTGAAGATCATAGCGCTTTTAAAAACTTTTAATGAAATAAACAGAAGCAAAAAAATTATTTCCAGTATTCTAGACATCATAGCTTTTACTGAACTCAGACATCACCAAATAAGAACAAAGACTCGGGCATCCCTCCCGTTTTTGGACTATAATTTCTGTCATTCCCCATAGCTGACTCCAAGGATTCAGAATCTGGAACCTAACAGGTGGGTGCACATGTACATAGACTAGGCAAAGTTCATAAATCATAAAGCTAACTTGCATGCAGAGCCGGCCCTAGGTATTTTTCAAGTGTAGGCGAACAGAATTTTGGCGCCCCCCCCCCCAAACCAATCACTGAAAAATAAAAGCGTTGGATAAGCGAAAATGTTGGATAATAAGGAAGTATAAAGGAAATGCCTATAAAACATCAAATTACATTATGATTTTAAAAATTAAGCACCAAAACATCATGTTTTACAACAAATCAATAGAAAAAGCAGTTCAATACATGGTAATGTTATGTAGGAATTACTATATTTGCAAATTTAGCACTAAACATTGAACAGAGATATAGGGCAGTGTGGACTTAGATAACCCAGATAGCCCTCAGTATTAAAAAAAACCCTCTAAAATCAGGACAATAAATAAAGAACAACACTCTGAAAACAGAAGAAATCCAGACAGTAAACAATCAGGGACAGCTAACTCCTCCCAAAAAAAGATTCTCCCAGGCAAGAAGAAGCCAGGCCTTGAAGCCACAGGGCCATTAAATGCTAATCAAGGTGATTAATTACAACATTCACACCTGCTTCAAAGAAAAGTTCTTTCTCCCACCCTGGACCTTCTACAGATATATAAACCCCACATACCTAGCTTCCAAGTTCCTACAGACCTCACAATCTCTGAAGGCCCCAAAGGTGGGCTTGCGTGGTGCGAAGGTGGGTCTGCGCTGGCCGGAAGGCCCAGTGCGGCCGCTGGAAGGCCCGAAAGAGAAGGAGGTGGAGAGTGGTGCCCTCCTCCCAGGACGATGGTGCCCCCGGGACGATGGCGCCACAGGCAAATGCCTATTTCGCCTTATGGTTGGACCGCCTCTGCTTGCATGTACATTTGCACTAATACAGTGCTACCCAAAGTGGTGATTTGTGGATCAGTGCCCATCCCTGCTCCATGGATGTCTTATCTTTGCTGCTGGTTCCTGGCAAGTTTCTACTGTAGGAAGGAAAGAAGATATTGTACCCAATGGACCCAAACATCGTACTGACACATTGGGGGGCAAATGTTGATCCCGTTCATCAGAGAGCTTGAAATGCATTGCACCAAGACACAGTGTCAAGACTCTACATCAGGGTTACACAGCATAAATATTAGTGGTGTGCATTTGTATGGAATCACTACTCGTTTCTATTTGTACCATTCCTATGGCCCAATTTCCATTTCCGTCTGCCGCTTACGGAAATGGGCACCTATATGAATGACCTTTTCCATCCATGGTCCCAAAAAAACCCAATGATTTTTCAGGCCTTGAATGGCAATGTACCAGGGCCTGCCAGCCAGGGCCTAAATCCGAGCGAGCCCAGTGCTCAGCTGTAGGCCCTGCCTGCCAGGCCTACGAGCATGGAGTGCTGGGCTGTAGGACCTGTCTGCCAGGTCTACGAGCATCAAGCGCTCGATGACTTGTAGGCCCAGCTAACAGGGCCTACATTCGAGCGCCAAGCCCTCGACTGTAGGCCCTGTGAGCTGGACCTACGAGTCATCTAGTACTCTATTCTCATAGGCCCTGCCTGCTGGGCTTACAGCTGAGTGCTCCACGCTCATTGGCAGGCAGGGCCTACGAGCATCGAGGGCTTAATGACTCATAGGCCCGGCTCGCAAGGCCTACAGTTGAGTGCCAGCCAGGGCCTACAGCCAAGCACCGAAAATTCCTCGTTTCACTGCTTCTTTCGTTCCGGAGGGAGTTGTACCATTCCATGCCATCCAAATCAACAGAACAATACAAAACCACAAAAGAAACAAAGGAAACAGGATTTAGACCCAACTCTAATACATATTCCATGTGGAGGTTGCATGCTGCTTGTGATACACAAGCCATGTAATAAATTCAACATTGGACAACTGAATGCACAGTCAAAAAGAGGATTGCTGTCAATTACAGCTGGGAAAGATGCATCAGCATCAGCATCAGCATAGTGCTCGGCATGCAGCAAAATCAGGGACTTAGGATTTTTTTCTCCTGAATATTTTCAAGCCATTGTTGATTGAATTCATGGATGCAGAACCCATAGATACGAAGGGCCAACAAAATTACAATTATCACCCCATTTGTCTAACAAGAAATTATACAACATCACTGAAGATAAAAGTATGAGAATTCTTTCCAGCAAATGGTCACAAGAAGGCAAATGTAGTGCTTAAATAAGGTAAAGGTAAAGGTTTCCCCTGACATTAAGTCCAGTCATGTCTGACTCTGGGGGTTGGTGCTCATCTCAATTTCTAGGCCGAAGAGCCGGCGTTGTCCGTAGACACCTCCAAGGTCAAGTGGCCAGAATGACTGCATGGAGCGCTGTTAACTTCCCGCCGGAGCGGTACCTATTGATCTACTCACATTGGCATGTTTTCAAACTGCTACGTTGGCAGAAGCTGGAGCTAACAGCAGCCGCTCATGCCGCTCCTGGGGTTTGAACCTGGGACCGTTCAGTCTGCAAGTTCAGTGCTTAAATGCTGTACTCTAAATGCATCAGATCCAGAGTCAGACCTGCTTAGTAATCAGATGGGAAACAACCAGGAAATATCTGGTGCTGAAGGGTATATTTTAGGGTCTATTTTAGAGGAAGAAAATGGCAAAACCACTTCTGACTATTCCTTGCCTTAAAAAATCCTATGAAATTTGCAGGATCACCATAACTTGGTAAGCAACCTGAAGGCAAATACACACAGAGAGATTCATATCACACAGGTCTCTCAATTCTAACCAAATATTTCTCATAAAACAGTCAAAACAACTACATGCACAATAATAGCTTGTTCCTACCTTTGTAGAAAAAGTTGTATTTGAATGATCCTGGGGGAAGGCCAGAATTGTTAATGAACTACTAAAGTAATATTTGCTTAATTGATTTTTTTGCCCCATGTCGTGTGTAGAATTAAATGAATGAATTTTCATAAACAAGGAAGAATAGCACTAGCCCTAGCTAACCCTGTGTTTTGTGCATAAATGAAGCATATGCAGATATGCCTTGAAAACAATAACTAAAAAAATCAATTAGGCATAGCACAGAATTAATTTTTAGACTATTCGAAGAATGCAATTGCTCTAAATATGTATTTGTAAAATGGGTGGGAGGGCAAATTGGGTTTGCTTTACAAAACAAATGAATTAAGTATTGCCAGTTGGCTCATATTTAAAGAATATACTCCATTTCTGGAAAAAAAAGGAATTAGAATGTGGTACATGACTCATATTTTAAACCACAAAATCCAAGAATGCTCTTTCTTTAAGACAAACATGATAGAACAAGACTACAATTAGCGTACAGATCAATTGAATTCCGCTGTTGAGATTTGCATAGACCAGCCTTACCATTAAGCAATGCAAATTCTATATTATTTCATGTGTTACTTACTATGTATTTTTGCTGCCAGAAATGAGGAGAAGTGCTTAGAAGATTGCTTGCCTGTGTCAGTATACTGTGGCTGGATTTTATGTTATAATTTAATAGATTTTTAAAAATAAAATGATATACTGATGATATATGACTCCTGAAAAGCTTTCGAAGATGTCTAAAGAGGTTTCCAACACTTGCTGGAAATGTAAATAGCATGTGGGGTCCTTTTATCATATGTGGCAGACATGTCAACATGCCAAGAAATATTGAATTCAAATACATTGTTGGCAAGACTGTGAACCGCCCTGAGTCTCCTTTGAGGTTGAGAAGGGTGCTATATAAAAAAAATACCACAAATAAATAAATAAGTAAATACTTTGACCCGGGTAAATAGATGCTTAATGGTCGCATTGCAAAACAAAAATATATCTGTTTTGTAGAGCAAAATTTTCTTTTTTAGATGGTACTGTTCACAAGCACATTCAGGTAGATGCTTTTTAAATAATTGGCTTTGAACTTTGGTAGATTTTACAATTGAGCTGAAAGTGCCGAATTTGAAGAGATCCCACTGGGCGGTTATAGATGCTGGGTAGTTGCAAATTTCGTTTAACACATGACTACAGCTAACATTTGAACAAAATTGGAGAACATGATGGTGGGAACTTTTTAAAATTTTAGACCACTTGCCGGAGCCCCTGGTGGCACAGTGGGTTAAACTGCTGAGCTGCTGAACTTGCTGAAGGTTGGCAGTTTGAATCCAGGGAGCTTTTGCCAACTTAACAGTTCGAAAACATGCAAATGTGAATAGATCAATATTTACCACTATGGTGGGAAGGTAATGGCGCTCCATGCAGTCATGCCAGCAACATGACCTTGGAGACGTCTATGGACAATGCCGGCTCTTTGGCTTAGAAATGGAGATGGGCACCAAGCCCCAGAGTCAGACATGATTACACTTAACATCAGGGGAAACCATCACCTTTACCTTAGACCACATGCCATGGAATGACCTTTAATTGGGGTTGTTGTGAGTTTTCTGGGCTGTATGACCATGTTCTAGAAGCATTCTCTCCTGACGTTTTGCCCACATCTATGGCAGGCATCCTCAGAGGTCGTGAGATATATCGGAAAAACTAAGGAAGGAAGGTTTATATATCTGTGGAAGGTCAAGGGTGGGAGAAAGAACTCTTGTCTGTTGGAGGCCAGTGTGAATGTTATAATTTATGAATTTAGCACCAAAATACGGTAGAGTCTCACTTATCCAAGACTCGCTTATCCAAGGTTCTGGATTATCCAACGCATTTTTGTAGTCGATGTTTTCAATAAATCATGATATTTTGGTGCTAAATTCGTAAATACAGTAATTACTACATAGCATTATTTCGTATTGAACTACTTTTTCTGTCAAATTTGTTGTATAACATGATGTTTGGGTACTTAATTTGTAAAATCATAAGGTAATTTGACGTTTAATAGGCTTTTCCTTAATCCCTCCTTATTATCCAACATATTTGCTTATCCAACGTTCTGCTGGCCCGTTTATGTTGGATAAGTGAGACTCTACTGTATCATGATATATTGAAAGCATTGACTACAAAAATGCCTTGGATAATCCAGAACCTTGGATAAGCGAGTCTTGGATAAGTGAGACTCTACTGTAATCACCTTGATTAGCATGAATGGCCTTGCCAGCTTCATGTCCTGGCATCTTCCTGCCTGGGGGAATTCTTTTATTCGGAGGTGTCAGCTGCCCCTGATTGATTCATGTCTGGAATTCCTCTGTTTCCAGAATGTTTACTGTTCTGATTTTAGACTGTTTTTAAAAACACCTACAGTAGAGTCTTACTTATCCAAGCCTCGCTTATCCAAGCCTCTGGATTATCCAAGCCATTTTTGTAGTCAATGTTTTCAATATATCATGATATTTTGGTGCTAAATTCGTAAATACAGTAATTACAACATAATATTACTGTGTATTGAACTACTTTTTCTGTCAAATTTGTTGTATAACATGATGTTTTGGCGCTTAATTTGTAAAATCATAACCTAATTTGATGTTTAATAGGCTTTTTCTTAATCTTTCCTTATTATCCAAGATATTCGCTTATCCAAGGTTCTGCCGGCCCGTTTAGCTTGGATAAGTGAGACTCTACTGTAATTACAACATAACATTACTGCGTATTGAACTACTTTTTCTGTCAAATTTGTTGTGTAACATGTTTTGGTGCTTAATTTGTAAAATCATAACCTAATTTGATGTGTAATAGGCTTTTTCTTAATCTTTCCTTATTATCCAAGATATTCGCTTATCCAAGATTCTGCAGGCCTGTTTAGTTTGGATAAGTGAGACTCTACTGTAATTCTTTTCTTTGGCATTTTGTGTGTGTGTTTCTGCTTTGACTATCTTTCTTCATTTTTTAACTTTTAAAACTTTTAAAGTAAAGTTGAATTAAAAAAAACAAATCTTAAGGACTGCAGAGCACTGAGCCATGGCAGTTCAAGTGGCGTCAAACTGCATTCATTCTCCACAGCCAGAGAGAGGAAGGGGCGCCCAGGGTGAGCGGTGGGCTCTAAGACCCAGCGGACGCTTTGGGCGGCGGAGCATGCGTGGGAAGGAGGGCTTGTGCAGCTGGCGGCTGCCCTTCCAGGCTGGGAAAGGAGCCTGTGTTTTTTTCTCCGCTCCAAGTTGAAAGTTGTTGCCCAAGCCGCGCTTTATTTATCCCCTTGCTGGATCTGGAGTGGAGTCAGCAGGGAAGGAAGTGCCTGCCTTCTGAGGGAGCATCCAGCCCACTTTGGCTCCGATTGCCTTTGCTTTGCCTCGGATCCGCGCAACGTGGAGAGCAGGGTTGCCCGGTAGCCCACGCGGTAAGCGTGAAAAGTTTTGATTGATTGCCTCCTTACCCTTTCCTTGCTTTCCCCAACTAGCAGGAGACATGCATCACAGCATTGCCAAGCCCTGCTACTTTCCTAAGCTTTGGCTTTGAGGTGCATCTACACTGGGGAATTAATCCAGTTTGGCAGCCCCAAGCTCAATGCTTTGGGATCAGGGGACCAATGGTTTCAGGCGTTGTTCTCTCCCAAGTGGTGCTGGTGCCTAACTACAACTTCCAGCATCCCATAGCAAGTGGTGTCAGTCTGCACTAATGTGTTGTCGAAGGCTTTCATGGCCGGGATCACAGGGTTGTTGTATGTTTTCCGGGCTGTATGGCCATGTTCCATGTATTCTCTCCTGACATTTCGCCCACATCTGGCTACCAGTATTAAAAAACTCAAAAACCAGAATAGTAAATGAGAAGCAACACTCTGAAAACAGAGGAGTTCCAGACATGGGAACCAGGGGCAGCTAATGACTCTGAACAAAGGATGCCCCCAGGCAGGAAAAGCCAGGAGATGAAGCTTTTCAACGCTAATTAAGGTGATTAACTACAACATTCACACTGGCCTCCAACAGACAACTTACCTCACAACCTCTGAGGATGCCTGCCATAGATGTGGGCGAAATGTCAGGAGAGAATACTTCTAGAACATGGCCATACAGCCCGGAAAACATACAACAAGCCTGACAAAGAGTTCTTCTCTCACCCTGGACTTTCCACAGAATCAAAGCTTCTGGATTATCCAAGCCATTTTTGTAGTCAATGTTTTCAATATATCATGATATTTTGGTGCTAAATTCGTAAATACAGTAATTACAGCATAACATTACTGCGTATTGAACTACTTTTTCTGTCAAATTTATTGTATAACATGATGTTTTGGTGCTTAATTTTTAAAATCATAACCTAATTTGATGTTTAATAGGCTTTTCCTTAATCCATCCTTATTATCCAAGATATTCGCTTATCCAAGCTTCTGCCGGCCCATTTAGCTTGGATAAGTGAGACTCTACTGTAGTTGTTATACTCCAGAAACTTCATTTTTGTGGGTGCCACAAATTATGCTGAATTGGTTGAAATTTGATGAAATATTCATTGAAAAAGTATAGCAGAATGTGTTGTCGAAGGCTTTCATGGCCGGCATCACTGGCTTGCTGAGAGTTTTCCGGGCTGTATGGCCATGTTCCAGAAGTATTATCTCCTGATGTTTCGTCCACATCTATGGCAGGCATCCATAGAGGTTGTGAGGTCTATTGGAAATTAGGCAAGTAAGGTTTATATATCTATGGAATGTCTATGGTGGGAGAAAGAACTCTTGTCTGTTTGAGGCAAGCGTGAATGTTGCAAATTAGCCACCTTGATTAGTATTGAATGGCCTTTCAGCCTCAAAGTCTGTCTGCTTCCTGCCTAGGGGGAATCCTTTGTTGAGAGGTGGTTAGCTGACCCTGATTGTTTCCTGTATGAAATTCCCCTGGCTTTAGAGTGTCGTTCTTTATTTACTGTCCTGATTTTAGTGTTTTTTTTAAATGCTGGTAGTCAGATTTTGTTCATTTTCATGGCTTCCTCCATTCTGTTGAAATTGTTGAAACAGCAAAATGTGCTACAGGATGTCCCGCAAAAGTAAAGTTTTTGCAGTTTAATAAACTTTTCCCATGTTTTTTTTAAATAATAGGAACGATTAGGAAATGACATCCCAGTAACAAAAATCGTGTTACATAATGTAATTCCGTGGCATTGAGCCCTGGCAGTTTAAGTGATGTCAAACTGCATTAATTCTGCAGTGTAGATGCGCTCTCTGAAAGGGATTGAGCAAAAATCCTTTTGATGTAAGCAGCATCTCCAATGGGGCAGACGAGGGAGTGTGCAACTCAGAGGCCAACCTACAGTTATACACACAAAGCTTATCTAGCATGTCTCAGCTTCCTTTCCAGCCCCAATCCAACCTTGACCCTCCTTTGGACATTCTTTCTCCTGATCAAGGAAAGCAGGGATTCCAACCTAGATCCCATTAGACCTGGAAAGTAAGAAAGAAATGTTTATACCTTTGCCCAAATATTCCTTAAAGAAATTTCAGAAGTAGGTAGAAAGGTGAAAGAACCTATAAGCAAACCCACAAATTACTTTTTTTCATGTCAGAAGCAACTTGAGAACATACTACAAGTTGCTTTTGGTGTGAGAGAATTGGCTGTCTACAGAGACGTTGCCCAGAATGTGATAGCTGGGAAGCTTCTCTCATGTCCTTGCAAGCTAGAGCTGACAGACGGGAGCTCATCCCATATCCCGGATTCGAACCGGCAACTTTCAGGTTAGGAATCCAACCTTCAGATCAGCAGTTCAGCCGGCACAAGGGTTTAACCTATTGCGTCTCCGCAACTCCTAACAAATAACTAAAGGAGTGTGCAAATTAATTTGTGTGTCTTCAGATTAGGCAATGTTTTGTGTTTTGCTAGTATACGCTACTTTTAAAAAGTTTAAATCTAAGAAATACATAAATGTGGAGTTTATTTCTAAAAGGTATCAAATAAAAAATTAAAATGAGTTACCGGACAAATCTGTGAATAAGGGGATTGTATTGTTGCCTGGAGTCCCATATTATGTACAGATAAAAACTGTCAAAATGTATTTCCAATCGTTTCAATACTGGGCTTGGAAAATGGTCTTTTACAGCAAAGGAATGCATTTCCTCCACATGTTGTTTTTGATTCCTGTAAAAATTGCTCAGATGGATTTAGTACCTTTTGGAAACAAGTTCTACAAATATCTGTCAATAGAAAGAGGCCATTTGTGCCATTGATGTGGGCACTGATCCCTGTTCGGCTGGATTCTTGGATTGCAATGTCTCTTCTGTGTTAACGTGTTCCCTCAAGTGGGTTAATGAGTAATAAACATGTTTCCCACCCCTTCTAAGCAAGCACATTTGGTACAACACTTCCGTGTGATATGGAAGTCATGGCAAAGAGGCGGGTATTTTTCTTCGTGTGGATTAATTAAACATGAGGCCAAATAGTCCCATTCTGTGTTATGTGTGAATGAAGACCAACAGAACCAAAAACTTTCCAGAGTGTGCATTTTAGATTGGAAACACAAACAATGCAGAGTGCAAAGTTGTACTTGTGTGTGTGTTTTTGCTACCAACTTCTGCTCCTTTCGCCACTCAAATGACACTTCAGATGACGCCAGAGTTGAAATAGCTATAGCAGCAGAAAGATAGTGGAAAACACAGGCTCCCTTCATTGGCTTGGTTTTGAACTGCACTTCTCCTGTCATCAGTGGAATAATTTCTTTTTCTTTCTCTCTCTCCCTGCTCCCTTTTCTGTCTCCCTCCCCTTTTTCCTTTCTGCAGATCGCTTTAGGTTTGCCTGCCTGGAGGTGTTGGAAAGAGGATGTAGTAAGTTCGAGGATGGGGCTTTCTGCGGAGAGGAGCTCACAATGGCCCGTGAAGACTCGGTGAAGTGCCTGCGCTGCTTGCTCTATGCCCTCAATCTGCTCTTCTGGGTGAGTTCCCACGTCCTGCCCTAGGCAAGCAGGTGGCATTGGCCTGGATCACATTACAGGCCCCCCTCGCGTTCAGATGCGGCACCAAGAGGACACAGCTAAGCGCACATTAATTGGATGGGATTATTTCCCTGGTTTTTCCCTCCCTTCAGGGTGTAAAAAGATCTGTTTTTGATCAGTATGGTGAATGGTGGGCTGTCCTGAGGATTACTGTTGAATAGTTAATAAATAGAGATTGGTGATGTTCGATGAAAACTAAGTTAGGTCTGGTCTTGCATCGTTCCAATGCTGTGCCAGTATATATCGTGTTCCAAGATCCATCTGGATAATAGCAAACTCTTATGTTTTGACTGTACTTGGGCCAGAAGCATACCATAGAGCAGGGGTGTCAAACTCATTTTCATCAAAGGCTGCATCAGTCTTATGGTTGCCTTCAAAGGGCCATTGAATCAATGCAATGAGAATCCATGAATACAGAGAGTCGATTACACCTTTTTACATATTGGTTTCTTAGGCAAACAATACTTGGTGGTACTTTTGCCAGTTACTTCCTCTTAAATGTAGCCTACAGCTATATTTAATCGATATTAATTGGCAGCCTTCCATTCAAGTACTAACCAGGGCTGGACCTGCTAAGCTTCCAATGTTAGAAGGAATTTGGTGCCTTTAGAGCAGGGGTATCAATAATAATAATAATAATAATAATAATAATAATAATAATAATAATAATAATAATAATAATATCTCAACCAGCATTTGGAAACAATAGACATTGACAAAATTACGATCTGCCAACTGCAAAAGGCCACCCTACTGGGATCTGCACGCATCATCCGAAAATACATCACACAGTCCTAAACGTTTGGGAAGTATTCGACTTGTGATTTTGTGATACGAAATCCAGCATATCTAACTTGTTTGCTGTGTCATACTATGTCGTTGTGTCAATAATAATAATAATAATAATAATAATAACTTTATTCTTATATCCCACCCTATCTCCACGAAGGGACTCGTGGTAGCTTACATGGGGATCAAGCCTTAAAAACACAATGATACATAGCATAAAATTACATTCCAAAATTAATACATAAAATATATAAAAACATTGAACATCATAATTCAATAATCCAGCAACTCACCAGTGCTGTAGACATATTCAGAGTTGGAGCAAGTGATAAAATCTGTGTATAATAGGAATAAAGGCCATTAGTAAGGAGAGGCATAAATCAGTACAACACTATAGGTGAGGCATACATAAATCAGTGTAACTCAGTTTCATCAAGAGCCACATCAGCATCATGGTTGCCTCCAAAGGGCCATTAAATTTATGGACAGATATAGAAGGCCCACTATAATTTTTTTTACATAGTGGTCAATGTTCTTTAGTTTTTACCGAATTTAGGTCACCAGATTTTATTGAACACAACTCCCATCACTTGATTATCCACCACAAGGACTGTGGATAATGGGAATTCCAACCCAACAACACTTGTAGCTCTGAGGTTGGGGAAAGGTTAAAGGACTAAAGGAATTTGTATCTAAATTCAAACCCCAGTACAGTAGAGTCTCACTTATCCAAGACTCGCTTATCCAAGGTTCTGGATTATCCAAGACATTTTTGTAGTCAATGTTTTCAATATATCATGATATTTTGGTTCTAAATTCGTAAATACAGTAATTACAACATAACATTACTGTGTATTGAACTACTTTTTCTGTCAAATTTGTTGTATAACATGATGTTTTGGTGCTTAATTTGTAAAATCATAACCTAATTTGATGTTTAATAGGCTTTTCCTTAATCCCTCCTTATTATCCAAGATATTCGCTTATCCAAGGTTCTGCCGGCCCGTTTAGCTTGGATAAGTGAGACTACTGTATTTTGACTAAACCGAACAAACTGAAACAAACTTCCAGATCTTGCTGTATCACAACTCTTATCAGCTCCAGTCATAATGTGTAATGATGAGAAATACAGGAGTTGTAGTTCAGCATCTGGAGGACCACATCAAATGACATGGAGGGACAGATTTGGCCTGTGGGCCTTGAGTTTGACTAATGTGACCTAGAGAGATCCACAAACACTTCTGGGGGAGTGGGAATATTTTTGGAACATGGGTAAGGGAAGCCATGGACAATGAGTCAGTGAATAAGTGAGTTTTATTTGTATTGTGAAGCATATACTGTTACTGTGTCAGCTCCCATAGTCTACTGCAATGAATGCCTTGGTGGTCTTTCAAACAATTACCAACAAGGGCTGACCCTACTTAGTTTCCAGAATCTGGTGCCATTCGCGTATTTACGATGTTCAGAACATAGTATGGAGAACTGGGGTGATGCTATACTTATTCGGAAAGGATCAATTCTAGTTCTGAATAGTACTGACACTTTTTGGGTAGGCATGATTTCACCACAGTTTTTTCCCCCTCTGGTCATGTTAAGAATAGCAAACGTGTATTCAAAAGTGTCAACTGCTCCAAAATACAATAATGTGACACTGAAAAGGGTCAGTCCAAAATGAAGATATAATATTGACACTGCCAAATCTATGTTGTCTGCTGTCTAATCCTGTTTTTGAGCTGTAGACTCAAATGGGCTGCCCATTCAACCATCCTATTCTTAAATTTATGCCATTTGATTTTTCATCAATACTTGAGATGAGTTGGATGGGTATCACAAGCTGGGCCTTCTCTATAGTCATCAAACCTTTAGAGGTTTCCCATAGAAATGCAGGATGATTGTTTGACTTATGCACAGAGAGCATTTCCTTATTTGAAGAGTTATCCTGTCCAAGTGTGGTTTAAAGAACCCTAAGAAGTGAGGAACAGGGATCTTGAAGTTGTTCATCAAACTTAGATTGCAGATAGAACAGGCACATGAATTACCTAGTCACAATCTTCTCTGCTATCTTAATATGTGGGATATTCCTGTCTTAATTGATGAAATTCAAAATTTGTATGTACAAATACATGTATTAACATGTTATACAAATTTGTGTTTTGTCATCGCTTTGGTGGAGTTTTGATGTTTACATTTTTTCAGCGATGTTACACCCTAGCACTGAAACATCCTTTCAGCCAGCACCACATCAGAGTCCAGTGATCCAATAAAATAATGTTTATTAAAGAAAGTGTATAAAAAGGGAAAAGTGCAAATCTGAAAGAGACAATCAGGATATAAAATGTAATACACAAAAGAAGCCAGAGTTCAGTAGCAGTAATCAAAAAATGCCAGGTTAAACACCAAAACCAAGGAATCTAAAATTACAGAATTAATTTAAAGGTATATTCATGAACATGAAAACAGGAACCGCTCCAAGGTAAATTTTCCAAAGGTACATAGGCATAAACAGGACTTGACAATACAGGAACCATGAACTTGAAATCATAAGCAGGAAACCGATCCCCATTAGCAACATTATCTTCTCTGAAGACCTGAAATCAAACCACTTAATTTAAACTCCCCTAGACACCCATGACATCATACCTAATACATCTGGACTTCAAGGTCTTATCTTGAATCCTCTGGGAATATCTAGTTTGCCTGCATTTGATGTCCTGCGTTCTCAGGTCTAATCTATACTCCCTTGAAACCTCCTCATCTTCTCAAGGTCTTTTATTAAGGGAACTGGTAGTTTCATTTTCTCCTGTTGCTTGGGAATGATCTGAAGAATTCAAAACATCACCCTTGTCTTCCTGCAATCCCTCCCCCCCCAACACTCACAGACACCTCATTTTGGAACCCATCATCCCCCTCATTCTTTGAACCTTCAGAAAAATCCTCTGACACTTGCCAGACTACAACAGGCAATGCATAAATGGTGACCTCCCTTTAGTGACACTAAAACCTACATCCAGTTGCTCATCCTAGCTAGAGTAGACCTCTTAAATCAATAGGATTTAAATAAATGCTAATTTAATGATCAGCAGGTGATTCTCTGTAGTAGGATGGATCTAGCAATTAGACTAGGCCTTGATAAAGTTATTTCTGTATGTCTTTTGATGTGTACACTGGTTTCCTTTAGACCTCAGATTTAACTATTCTGCTGCAATCACATTTAAAAATTGAATTGAAATATTTTATTGTTGTGATTTTTAGTTGTGATTTTTACTGTGATGATTTTGTAACCTTCCTTGGACCTATCTTTCTTGGGAAAAGCAGGAAATATCATTGTAATAGATCAAATACATTATATTCAAAGCAATCAATGAATGAATGAAAAAATAAATTTTACATTTTGACTATATGTTAAGATGGGCAGTTGGCATGAATCTTTCAATAAATATATTTATGGGTGTTTGCTGAAGTGCAAGGACTGTGATCACGGTTATTGAAATTACTAACACCGCTAAAGAATTGTCAGTGTACTAAAACGTACTACAGTACCTTTTTATGCTAAGGACAGGAAGAGAAAGAGAGCATGTCAAGGCCACACATAAGCTTTGTGGCACAGCAAAGATAGCTGTATCTTTGACACTGTTGTATTCATTTCCTGGCTTGACAGTGCAAAATGCACAACAATTATGCTAAAATTGGTAGCATTAAGCTAAATAATAAGCAAGCTTGTGTCTCAAGCATTTCACTGATGAAAATAACATCAGTGTGTTCATGGGAAGGACTGCTAAGAATGCCTGTCTTCTTACATAGTTAAAAGGAACATTTTTTTACTTTCCACCTTGAATAATGCACTTAAGGTGCTTTTTAAAAATTGCAAACTTCAGCCTTCAGCTCATATAATTAACGAGATAGGTAGATGAAAAAGAGTAATTGTTAGTGAAATAAAATACCAGTAATAGAAATTCAAAGTGCAGCATTGTGTATGTGTGTTTTTTCCTTCTTAATATAGGATTGGAATTATCCTTGGTTCTCCTGTTTTCATTTCACCATTGAATGTTATGTTGTCAACAGCAAAGCAATTTTCATAGTCCACTTGGGACCCGTAATAGACAGTGTTCTCATTAATGGAGTGCTTGGATAACTAAGTTCCTGAGGATTTCATCATCCAATTGCTTTGTAATGTACCAGTATTTATACATTTATTGAAGTTATAGCCTAGCTTGTTCTCTGTTTTTCAACATAGATTGCAAGAGAAGATAGCTAAAAATCAATCATAACATTAACAAGAATTTAAGAACATCTAAATAACTATCAATTTCTTTTAGAAGGCTTTAGATAGTAGAAGATACAACAGTCCTTCTGCAGTAATCATTTAAAGGCCAAATATTGGTCTAACTAAGAAGATCTTTAAGCAGAAGGCAAGTGGGGAAGTGTTGGCCATCTGTCCTGTGGGAGGGAGTTCCTTAGCCTGGGAACCGCAATTGGGAAAACTATCTCTTGTGTCTTCATCCAATTAACCCGGAGATCTCAAAACTGGGCAGCTTTGTGTAGAACGATAAGGTCTTTCAGATAATCTGAACCTAAGTCATATGAAGCCTTGATACTTAAGGAAAAATTCCAGCTTCTCGTTTACTCTAGTAAAGGGGCATTATGGGGAAACACTTGCGTGTAGGCAAAGATGTATATTTAAGAAAGTAAACAGTGACATGGAGAATAATTCCCTGCCTACACCATCGATTTGTCCATGTTTAGTTGTGTTACAACCTGAAAGTGAAATGCATTTCACTAGTATTGTTTCCAGTTGTTGCACCCAAGATACTCAACATGTGAAGGAACCATAATATGTGAACAACGTAAGCAATGAAAAGCTAATTGTCACGCATTGCTTGCATTTGTATTCACTCCTGAGGTCAGTATGTGATAGAAGTAATTCAAGACTTCTGGGTCTTCTTGAGTTAGCTTTGTGCATCTGGATCTTGCAATTTTTGCCCATTCTTCTTCTTCTTTTTTTTTTGGGGGGGGGGCAAAATTGTGCCAGATCCATGAGGTTGGGTGGGGACTGTTGGTGAACAGCAACTTTGAATACTTGCTAGATTTTCTCAGTTAGTTTGAGGTATGGACTATTCCTGGGAAATTTTACGACATCTAGGTTATTTTTTCCTTTTTAAACTCACTCCAGTGCTTGGGATGTGTGTTTAGAGTTGTTGTCCAGCTGGAAGGAGAAAATAACCCAGATCCCATGTAAATATAATTACTCTACATTTGGTTCCATCCATCTTGCTCTCAGTCCTCACCAGTTTCGAATCCCTGCTGAGAAGTAGCATTCCTGCAACTTGCAGTTGTCACTTCTCCAAAGTGATGGTGATACAACACATGGCAGGACCAGAAAGTTGAATTTTGGTCTTATCACATCAGGAAAGTCTTTTCTGCATGTTTGTTGTATTTCCCATATGCCTTCTGCAAACTCTTTGTGGACTTTATCTGGATATTTTTCAGCAGTATGTCTGATTTATTTCTTCATGCCACTGCCACATAAATCCCACCCTTGTGAAGTGTCTGGCTGGATAGTTGCCAGTACCCCCAGCTCCTTCAACATTACCTTTAGTGTCTTGATTGCTTTCCTGGTTAATTCCTTCCTTATCTGTCACTGCGTTTTGGTGGATGGATTTCTCTAGGCAAAGTTGCAGTTGAAATATGTTATTTTCAGTTTATACAAATGAATTTAACATTGCTCTAGGAGAGATTCATACTTAGGGATTAAAAAAAAAGTAATCCATCCCTGATTAGTACTTCTGCACCCATCCCAGGTTTTAAAAGAAATCTCCTTGACCTTCATAAAGCTCTTCAACAAACTCTTGTGCCTAGCAGACACAAATTTTTGATATTTAACCTGAGCTTATGTGGGATTTGAAGTGCATGCTGGTGGACTCCATTCAATTATTTGGGAGACCTTCGGGGACAAGGGATTGTACCAGAGCTTATTTTGATGTATCACAAGAAAGGGAAAAAATGTATTGGCAACTATTAAGTGCAAGTTTATTTTTGTTACTTCACTTTATGCCATATTAAAAATATTTGGCACCCTCACATCGTTGAGTATGTTGTGCACCTCACAGTTGATGCCATTTCAATTATGGGTTGCACATGCAACAAATGTACAAAAGTCAAGGGTGTAAATGTATGGATGCTTTTATATGATGGTATATCTGTAATATTTATATTGCACTTTGACTGCAGAAGTTGCTCCAGTTCATCTAGTGATATTCATTACTTAGTAAAGGTTTGAACCCAGTCTTACTCCGACACTCTTAATCACAACACTATGGTGTTTAGCTGAACACACTGTTGCTAACATCTCAAAATTTGCATTAAAGGATGAGAAAAGTATAGGTTAGTGGACTCTCCTTACATGTCACTTGTGGTGGCATTATCCCTGAAATACCCTATTTCACCATGTAATAGTCACACTCCCCTCTATTTTACCAAAAAGGGGGGTGCAACTATTATATGGTGGGAACTGTTAAATAGTAAAAAGTGTTTGCAGCTACTGGACTTCCCTTGACTGCCAGACAAGGGAAACTGTAGCTTTAAGGGGCAGGTACATGGATGGGCCTCCGGTGGCTCAGTGTGTTAAAGTGTTGAGCTGCAGAACTTGCAGACCGAAAGGTCCCAGGTTCAAATCCCGGGAGCGGCTTGAGCGCCCACTGTTAGCTCCAGCTCTTGCCAACCTAGCAGTTCAAAAACATGCCAATGTGAGTAGATCAATAGGTACTGCTCCGGCGGGAAGGTAACGGTACTCCATGCAATCATGCCGGCCACATGACCTTGGAGGTGTCTACGGACAATGCTGGCTGTTTGGCTTAGAAATGGAGATGAGCAGCAACCCCCATAGTCAGACATGACTGGACTTAACGTCAGGGGAAACCTTTACCTTTACTACACAGATGGGCAGATGGTGTGGCTATTCTGCAAGGAATAACAGTAATACCAATTTTGACAATCAGAAAATGGGGGTGCGACTTAAATGCAGTGACGACTATTTATGGTTTTTAACCGAGGTGTGATTTATACAAGCTTCTTAAATTAAAAAAAAACTATTTGCTATTTTTGTGATGGTAACAGGCCACATCCCAAAGTACTACACAAACAGGACCTTTCTAGCCTCCTCTCCTCTTTTGGTGGTCACTGATCAAAGGCATTATTAAGAGCAATGCTCCATTATTGGCTCCCATACACGCACAAAGGACTGTGCCAAAAGGGAAAAATAGCCTATGAACCCACACAAGCATGGAGGTGTTTTTTGCACATGCACTGGCATTTCTGGGCATTGGCCACAACTTCAAGCTTTGATGGTTCTAATCTTTGTGGAGCCATTAAACTCCGAGATGCCCAAGCCTGAATCCTTCCAAGATATTTCAAAGTCATTTTCTGTTGAACAATGTTGCTGCTGCCAGATCTCGTAACTTGTGCTTTAGGGCATAGGCGTCCTTGATGTGCTCAGCTGCTGTGCCAGTCAAGTTTTGTGCATATCAATGTAAAATTCTGCCCCTCTGGGAAGAAGAATTGAGTCAATGTGTTCTTAAGGTGGCAATTCTGTTTCTAACACAGGAAACTGAGTCACACCATTAGTCTATGTAGCCTGGAATTGTTGATGCCACTGAGATCTATTCGAAGTTTGTGGCAGTTTTTCTAGCCCTACATGAAAATTCCAGGAATTGAATGTGGGACCTTTTGTGTTCAAATCATATATTCTCTTGAATTCATTGATACTTATTTCGTTATGTATTTATTACATTTATTTCTCATCCTTCATAAATGAATTCCTGGTGCAGCATGCATGCCTGTCCTCTCCTCAACTTTTTCATTGTAATAGCCTTGTGAGATAAATCAGGTTGACGATGAATGATTGATCCGTCAGTGGCTTGGTGAGGATTGGATCTACCAAATCTCAATGCGGGACTTTTAACTACTATACAACTGAGCTTATCTCATGAAGAGACTGGAATTTTTAACCCAAAAGATGCAAAAGCAGTGGTCTATATATCACTAGGCTAAACCCGCAACACAGTTTCAGAAAAGCATTTTTAGGTTTGTCCTCTACTGTTTTGAGAATGATAATTGTTTTGTTTGTTTTTCCTATCCACTCTCAGCTGTAAACCTTGGCTTTCACTTACATTGTAATCTTTCAACTCAGACTGCTGAATCAAAATGAAAGGTTTCATTTTCTTCTTCTGGAAGTTCAAGCATGCTTTTTTAATGCATTCCTTTGTTGGAGGGCTGGTGTATGGTGATATAAAACATGGCAAACAAACAAATAAAAAAATCCACATTGCCCACATTTGCTGAAATGGTGCATTGAACATGATTGCCATTGTGTGACTCCTGTTTGTATAGAACCTTTTGAAGGGCATGAAAATCCAGCCCAAATAAACAGAGCAACACTGAAGGGATTAATGCTTCATGTTTTGTACAGTCAACGGACTTTAGGTTGCACGCACGCTATAGATTACCGTTAGCCAAAAGTGTGTTCTCTTTATCTTCATTTGAATGTCAAGAACTACAGAAGTCAGGTCTACTGGAAGAGTCAACCTGCCCCCCCCCCTCAGTCTTTGAGAACCCTGGATTTATCAAGCCCGAAAGGCAGGTTTACTCACAAAGAAATGATGGAATCGGCATTTAATTTGTTAAGAGAAAGGATGATTTCACTGTTCTAGAATTGTTTGGTTGGCATTGCCTATGTAATCAGTACTTAGTGTCCTTTGATGGTGGCCAGGGTACCAGTATCATACAAGTGAACTCTGCCTTGAATTCTGCCTCTGGTGAGTTTAGTTATCCCTTTAAATTACCACAATTACCCTTGATCTTGGACCACTCTGAGAGCTTTTGCATAAAATTAACAAGACTAATGAGTGTTTCTTAGAAACCAGTGTTAAACCTAGGTAGGCTCTTCACGGTCCTCTGGCAGATGTGGATGCTCACTATAGGAGAGTTTTTTTGGGCACCCTTAAATTTCAATTAAGCTCTAAAGCAGTTGTTCTCAATCCATGGATCCTCAGGTGTTTTGGCCTACAACTCCCAGAAATCCCAGCTAGTTTACCAGCTGAAGGTCAAAACATCTGGGGATCCACAGGTTGATAACCACTGCTCTAAAGGCAACAAACCATGGCTGGTTATAAATATTATAGTTGCATTGGCCCATGTTGTTAAATACTGGTATATAAAACTTAACCATCCATGGAGCACCAACAGCAGTTCTTATTTATGAAGACTAGTGACTCAGTGACACTGTAAAGCAGGGACGGGAACTGTTCTTTCCTCCATAATTTATTGGATTGCAACTCCTAGTGTTCCTCCCCAATGGCTATTTGCTAGGGTTGTTTGGAATTGTTGTCCAGTACAATTGCAGGAATACATGAATTTTACCTCTGCTTTAAAAATTAAGGTCTAAATCCAATTGCAGTTACAGCTAATGCAAAGCCATTGACTCAGGCATTGCATGCAATGCTTATTTAAATGTAAGCCTAACAAATCTGAATGTAAATCTAACACATTAATTAAAGTCCGAGCTTTTGTGGATTGTAACATACTTCGGTCGTATGAAATCGGGCTCAGAATTTCAGAAGAGCATGTCTGTGCATTCCCAGAATTTTAAGTAAGATTTTAATGTAAAAAAACCCACACTCTCAAACACACAAATTTTATTCAATTGAGGATAGCACTGTTGGGAGAAAATATGAAACGAAAATGGAATGCTGAAGGTATTGACAGTGACAATTACATTATTAATATTGGCTTTTCATAAAACTGTTTCCAATAACATAAATACTCTGATTTGTAGCATGTAAATTGTAGCAAGTAATATCTCATTGTTTAGTCCCAATTGGAGTATCCCCTTGATCCAATGGGATTTACCTTTCTGTTGACTGACCAGACAATAACTGATTCAGTGGATCTATTCTCTCTGGATCTAAACTATCTGGACTAGGAGTGCTAAGCAACTTTTTTGTTACATTCTGCGCCTGTCTATTAGTTATCGGTTCTGAGTATGTTTTAAATGTACAGTATGCTCTATGATTTTATATGTCCATATGTTTTAAATATATTCATGTGGTTGTATTTATTGTATATTGCTGGGCTTGGTCCCCATGTTAGCTGCCCCGAATCCCTTCAGGGAACTGGGGCGGGATACAAGAATAAAGTTGTAGTTGTAGTTGTAGTAATAGTAATAGTAGTAGTAGTTATTATTATTATTATTATTATTATTATTATTATTATTATGTGCCTTCAAATGGTTTCTGATTTGTGATGGCCCTGAGGCTGGATCTACACTGTCATAGAAAATCCAGATATCAGCTTCATATGACAGTATAGGCTCATATTATCCAGTTCAAAGCAGATAATGTGGATTATCCTATTTGATAATCTAGATTATATGGCAGAGTAGGTCCAGCCTAAATTTGCCTCAGGGTCATCACATGTCAGGCTATCAAAGAAGATAATCCACATTTATCTGGTTTGAACTGGATTATTTGAGTTTACACTGACATATCATTCAGTTCAAAGCAGATAATCTAGATGTTATATGACTTCACAGATCCAGCCTGAGAGAGCGAAGCTTAACCAAGGTCAACTTGTGGATTTCCTTGCCTGAGCAAGGATTCAGCCCAGGTCTCCCAGAGCTCTAGTCCAAGAAAAACAAGTTCTTATGGGACTTCATACTCCAAAGCTCTGATAATAGTAGAATGGAGCTTCTAAATGGATTGAAATATGGGCAGTCTCTTTCTCTAATCCAGTGGTTCTCAACCTGTGGGTCCCCAGGTGTTATGGCCTACAAATCCCAGAAATCTCAGCCAGTTAACCAGCTGTTAGGATTTCTGGAAGTTGAAGGCCAAAACTTCTTGGAACCCATAGGTTGAGAACCACTATTCTAATCTCGCTTTGAATTTTTTTTGGTCCAAAATGGTCACTTTAAATTTTGCAGACAGAGAACCACTGTGTGGCTGACATAATATCTTAGACTGGATCTACACAGCCCTATATCTCAGGATCTGATACCAGATAATCTGCTTTGAACTGGATTATATGAGTCTACACTGTCAGATAATCTGGGATAAGCAGATAGCCTGGGATCAGATCCTGGGATAAAGGGCAGTGTAGCTTCAACTTTACTGATTTTTTTTACTATTGTTGTGTCTCATGTCAGCTGTGTCCTCTGTTTGTCTGTGAACTACCCAATACCTGGAGCAGAAACTGTCAACGTTATAATATGCTATCCATCAACAGCCATCTTACCAGGTCAAGTCTAAACTTGGTATTTTGTACAGACCATGGATTCGTTATTGTTTTAATACAGGCTTGTTACAGCAAGTTTGGAAGGGATAGTTGCTTTTAAAATACATTATTTGAATCAAAGTGGCATGGAAGATACGTACTTTTTGGAAGCCTATTATATAGTGTATGGTATTTATTACTGCAGGAAAAATGATCCGTTTTGGATATTTTAAGAAAATATTACTATGCTTTCAAGACTTTGAAGTAGACATTGTGCTGAGCTGCAGGCAAAGTGTGCAAATGTTTCTTAAAAGTACCCAGGAAACCCCCCCCCCCAAGCCTCCCTCCAATTTATGGATTGTAATATGTTAGTCCTGTGAAGGACATGTGTGAAGTCAGATAGGAAAAGAAGTTTGAGCAAAGGACTATGCTAATCTGCTCATATCGTATAATAATGACAAGATTTCTTCAGAAACTAACATTACCCAGGAATAAATAAGTGGACAGGATTATGTAGTGTTAGGCATTAGGCAATCAGATATGAATGGAAGGCACAGCAAGACAAATGCATGGAGAACAGAAACATGAACACACAAGCCAGGTTGGTTGGAACTTACGGTATGATGTCAAGTTGAGTAGTTCCGTCAGCCTGAATTGGTGCTCCAGAAAGGGTATTTTTCTCTCTTTGCATTTATATTTTTTCAGCATTTGGGAACTGCCCAGTGTGGGAGACAGGATGGCCATAGCTCTGATTCAGTACATTAATTTTCTTAAGAGGATGTTCTGCCTTTCCTGGAGGGAAGGATAACCATCCTTTCAGGAAACCACTCAGCATTATTTAATGGCATTTCCCAGAAAAGAGAGAAAAACACCTTTTCGAAGTATACTGAAAGCAGAATGTTATGTTGTCTCAAATAATCTGCTTGGTAACAAATCAGAATCACAATTAATGCACCTTAATAGTTGTTTACGTATCGGTGTTCTAGTTACACCTTTGTTCATGTAACTTGGACGTTGTGTGGCTTCAAGTTGTTTCTGATTTAATGGCAATTTTTAGGCAACCGTATCATGAAGATTTTGGGCACAATTTGTTCGGGGAGGGGGGTTATTTGTGCCTTTCTCTGAAATTGAGTTAATGTGGCTTGCCTAAGCTCACCCAGTGGGTTTTCTCAATCTAACATAGATTTGAACCCTGGTCTCCAGTGCTCAAACCACTTTACTATGCTATCTCAATAACTTGAATGCAAAACATGACAAATCTTACTAGGTAATCTCAACATCTCTGGGACTATCAATCCCAAAAGATAGGCTGCTGTTAAAACTTTGGTTACAGCTTTTCTAATTTTCAAGTGACTCAGTGATGTTAATGTAAAGCATGTTTGTTATTGTATGTCTGTTGAGCATCTTGGAAGCCACAGAACCTCATGGAGTTGTGCTCCACCTTTGATGGGAGAACATATGGATTACACATTCCATGCCTGCAAAAATTTATATTCAAGGGGTTTAGATTATATGAATATATCTTAGAGCAGTGTTTCTCAACCTGTGGGTCCCCAGATGTTTTGGCCTTCAACTCCCAGAAATCCTAACAGCTGGTAAACTGGCTGGGATTTCTGAGTTATTGAGGAAAACACCTGGGGATCCACAAATTGAGAACTACTGTCTTAGAGTATAGTTTAGAACAGTGGTTCTCAACCTCTGGATCCCCAGATGTTTTTGGCCTACAACTCCTAGAAAACTACAGACAATTTACCAGCTGTTAGGATTTTTGGGAGTTGAAGGCCAAAAATATCTGGGGACCCCAGGTTGAGAACCGCTGGTTTAGAAGATAACCTAATAAAAATTGCTATGATTTCATGGGCTAAAGACTTAGGGAAAATATTGATTTGGAGAATTGGAAACATCTATGGAAAAGAGGATTTAAATTTTCAATAACTGACTCTATCAGATGCATATGTATAAAATGATCTAAATAATGAAGGAAATAATGAAGAGTTCACCAAAAAAATGGAGGCTAGCATTTGAATATTTGGAAAGAAAGATAAATGTTGACCCTAAAGTATCTGTAAAGGGAATTTACTAAAGTAGTTATAAAGGTATAGATATAAGGGTATTAGATATAAAATCCATAGTGACTAGTGACGGAAGTGCATACTTCAGGAAGTAATGCCCAACTGCTCACTGTAGGGAAGGATATTAGAGGCAAAGAAGAAATACTTTGGCCACATAATGAGAAGACAAGAAAGCTTGGAGAAGATAATGATGCTGGGGGAAAGGAAGGAAAAAGGAAGGCAGGCTGACCAAGGACAAGATGGATGGATGGTATCCTTGAAGTGACTGGCTTGACCTTAAAGGAGCTGGGGGTGGCCATGGCCGCCAGGATGCTCTGGTGTGGGCTCATAATGAAGAGGTCATGAAGAGTCAGAAGCAACTGAACAAGTAAACAACAACAAGTGATGGATGTAATAGGTAGTGGGGTTCACGAGTAAGAGGAAGGAGCATAAGGATTTGTTAGAATATTGCAACTTAATTTTGCTCATTAATGTAGTTTTTGCTTTTGTGTGTCACTTGTGTACAATAAAATTAAAAATTTGAACACACACCCCAAAGTCACATGTAATTGGAAGTCACATGGGCCAAATTCTTTGGTTTTTCCCCTAAAAGAAATCCCATGGGGATCTGACTTGGTTCAGAACCAACTATTCCTCTCTTGTCAATATCTGTTGTTACTTATGGGGAAAAATGTTTATGTATTTTCTTCTATCAGTGACTTGGAGAATCATAGAATCATAGAATCATAGAATAGTAGAGTTGGAAGAGACCACATGGGCCATCTAGTCCAACCCCCTGCTAAGAAGCAGAAAATCGCATTCAAAGCACCCCCGACAGATGGCCATCCAGCCTCTGCTTAAAAGCCTCCAAGGAAGGAGCCTCCACCACGGCCCCGGGGAGAGAGTTCCACTGTCGAACAGCTCTCTGGAGTGTGTAGCCTTGCAGATATTGTGAGACTACAGCTTTCATCACGTCCCATTGGCTGTGCTGGCAACGGATGATGGGGAGCTGCAGCCCACCCTCTGAAGAACCATATGTTCTCCACATGTTCTTCATGATCATAGCAGCTTTGGCAAAGAGAGTAGTCAATGTGGATTTTGATCCAGGTGTCTTATTTCCATGTCTAACAGATGCTTTTTTCAGAAGAAAAAAGGGGCTGGAAAATATAGTAGCAGACTTCTTGCATTCTATCTAATTTGTTCTTTGTAGAGAACTTACATTTGAATTCACACATTCTGAAAGTAAACCCAGTGAGCAATCCTTTCCCTCTGTTCCCAGTGGCTCCAGTCATGCTCCGGGGTGGGCGTTTGGAGTGGCATGACTAAAAAGTGTTTTTACAGTTGAAAGCTGTTGAATGAAAACTGGGGAAGGAAGAAGAACTGATAAGCATGTGGGGGCAATGAGAGAAGTCAGAGAAGAGGGTGTGCCTCAGTACATCAAAGAGATCCTCTGAATTTACTTTTAGACCTCGAGAAGTATGTAATGCTGTATTTCTGGGACATGCTTTCCAGTATGCTCTTAGCCCAGGGAAACAGACCAACCTAAAATTAGACTGGAGTTAGTTACAGAAGAATTTTAAAAAATATATGACTAAGTACAAGAATCCATTTAATTTCTTGTTCCAAACTTTTAAGAGAAGCAGTGTCCTGAATCCTTTGTGCATCATGACATTTGAAAGGTTTGCATCTATATAATGGCTAAGGCCAGTTTTGTGCTGTTATAAAAGGATATCACATTGTTAGTTATTCACTTTGTATTTTTGTAGTCACAGCTAGGGTCAAGATACTTGTGGGATTTTTTTGTTTCATATGCCAGGATACAGGCAGTCTCTGAGTTACAAATATCTGACTTATAAACAATTCATAGATGAGAAAGCAGGAAGTGAGAAATCTACCCCTTGGGAGGGAAATTCACTTCTGGAAGAGTTATCATGGGGAAAAAGTGTCTCCACTGAAACTTTAGCCCCAATTCTTGTTTTCACAACAAGCCATTTTTTTCAAAATCTAATTATCACAAGGACAAAATGTGAGGTGATGCCCCTGTTATTTAACATCTACGTCCGACCACTTGCTGGACTAGTGCGGAGCTTTGGCATAGAGTGCTACCAGTATGCAGATGATACCCAGCTACTCTTGCGTCTCGAACCTGGGACAACCACGATTCCTGAGAACTTTAAGCTGTGTTTGGAAGCAGTGAAGAGTTGGCTGCGAGCAAGTAGACTAAAACTGAATCCTGCGAAAACTGAGATACTCTGGCCTGGCCAGCCACCAGAGTTAACCCAGTCACTGCCTGATTTTGATGGGGAAGTTCTGGTTCCGTCTGCTACTGTTGTGTTGGGGTTGTGTTGGACTCATCGCTGACGATGGAGGCCCAGATCACTGCCGTAAATAAGCAGGCCTTTTTTCATCTTCGCCAGGCAAGGAAATTGGCATCCTACCTCTCGACAGAAGCATTGGCAATGGTAATCCATGCAACAGTCACCACTAGGTTGGATTATTGTAACGCCTTATATGCCGGCCTTCCGAAGACAAAAACCCAGAAGATCTGAATGGTTCAAAATGCGGCGGCCAGGCTGCTAGCGGGATCATCTATAAGATCCCATATTACACTGATTCTGAAACAACTGCATTAGCTACCAATAGAACATCGGATCTCTTACAAGATACTGATCCTGACATTTAAAGCTCGAAATGGCCAAGGACCATTATATCTTAGGGACCGCCTCATTCCTTTTTTCCATCAGTGGTCACCTCGATCCTCCCAGGAAAATCTCCTATACGTACCGGGCCCTAGGGAGGTACACCTGGAAGCTACAAGGCGTAGAGCCTTTTCGATCTATGCTCCAATTCTGTGGAACTCATTGCCTCCATATCTTAGAGCAATGTCGGAGTTGCGACCTTTTGGAAAAGCGCTCAAGACTTGGCTGTTTGGTTGTGCATTTAAGTAAATCAGAACTAATTTGCCAAATAGTCACTGTTGAATGTTTTTAGGTTGAATGTTTTTATGTTGAATATTTTTATGATGAATGTTTTTATGATGAATGTTTTTTATATTGTGGAATGATATTTTAAATTGTAAGTCGCTCGGAGCACTTTGGTGGAGAGCGATTAATTAAGAAATAAAGTGAAGTGAAGTGAACAGGGGCACAGGCAGCAAAACAAACATCTCAGTTAACTCATCCCTCTGCTATCCAAAGCATCCATCTATCTATCTATCTATCTATCTATCTATCTATCTATCTATCTATCTATCTATCTATCTATCTATATTTGTCTGGAGTTACACTTAAAATGCACCTGTTCCAACTGGCATACAAATTAAATTTAAGAACAATCTGACAGAACCTATGATGTTCACAACTCTTGGGGACTGCCCATAATCTGGCTGGCTTTTACTAGGAGCTTGGTGATGAGTGTAAGGCTGGATCCACACTGCCCAGTATCTGATCTCAGATTATCTGCTTATCCCAGATTATCTGGCAGTGTATGCCCATATAATCCAGTTCAAAGCAAATAATCTGGGATCGGATCCTGGGATATAGGGCAGTGTAGAAGGGAACTAAGGTACTATTCGCTACTCTATTGTGGGCAACAAAACATCGTGGACAACCGTGGCAATGCCTTCTTAAGCAATTGGGCTAAGTAGAAGCAGGACTGCAGTATTTTGTATGCACCCCTAAGTTTGCAGGTGTTTTTTTTAAAAAAAAGATGCTATTGTTTGCTTGGCTCAAGATTATACACATATTGGTGTGGCTGCAGTGCATCTGTGAGATATGACTGGTCGTGGCTTTTGCAAAGTAATGCCTAAAAAGCTGGGCATAATAGAGGAAGTTTGTCTGGAAATATGCTATTAGACCGAGTAATATTCAAAATCGGCCTGAAGTCTTATATTGAATTTGAAGACTAGGAAACTATCAACACCACTTAACCATAGCTCAGCCTTTCTCTGGCAGCCAAGTTTTTCCTGAATTTGAATAGATCAGAGCTTTCAAAAAATTCCATGTTGGCGACATCCTATTTTAGATATGCATAATTTGGTGATAATTCATTTTTACTATGGTAACAAACCAGAGGTTAAACAAACCCCTTGTAAGAGATACGGACACATACATAAATTGTTATAAAGAAATGTAAAGAAATGGGGACACAATGTATCTTGAGAAAATATTTCATCTATACAGTAGAGTCTCACTTATCCAACACGCACTTATCCAATGTTCTGGATTATCCAATGCATTTTTGTAGTCAATGTTTTTAAAACATCGTGATATATTGGTGCTAAATTCGTAAATACAGTAATTATTATATAGCATGACTGCGTTTTGAACTACTTTTTCTGTCAAATTTGTTGTATAACATGATGTTTTGGTGCTTCATTTCTAAAATTGTAACCTAATTTGATGTTTAATAGGCTTTTCCTTAATCCCTCCTTATTATCCAACATATTCACTTATCCAATGTTCTGCCGGGCTGTTTATGTTGGATAAGTGAGACTACTGTATTTGTAAAATTACATGGTTTATTGCTTGTTTCACACAGACTCACAAGTTTCTTGTAAATTGGCACAACGCATTTTCACACAGTTTGGAAAGCTCTGGAATAAATATGTTAGTAAAGATCATAAGCCAGATATTTAAACTACTAAGGCATGATCTCCAGCAGGGTTGGAAAAAGGTACCACTCTTTGGAATATCTTCTTTCCATGATAATTGTCCTTTCGCTTTGATATTTTGCATATAAATATGAGACTTTGAAACCTTATCATAGTCTTCTGACTGATATTTTCAGATGGAGAAATCTTCTCCATTGAACATTACTTTTTGACTTAGGTTGCTTGGTTTAGACGTAATGGGATTTCCAAATATTAGATTGAGCCTTGCAAAACTTAGATTTGACTACTCAGGTGACTCATTTTAGAAACTAAGTATAAATATGTAATGAGCAAATACAAGTTAAATCAATGATGACCTAACTATGGCCGCCAGGTTTTTCAGTGCCTAAGGTGACTTGTGTTTTCATTTAGGGTACTTGACATTATATTTCTCTTCATGTTCACAATTAACCTGTACGTTTTCTAAAACAAATTAGGCAAATATCTCCGTCAAAGTGAGCAAGTGGAGCTTGAATACTAAATGTCAACCTTTATGGTATCATTATGTATTTTTTGAAGCAATTGTAATGGTTGGGCATATCAAGCAAAAGTTCCAAACAGCAATTTCATGGCAATGACTATATAAGATTTGCATGATTTAAAATGAAACCAGAAATGAATTGGCCAGTCATCTGTAACAAGCAGAAAAGGTTGAATTTATTCATATTGTGTAGAGTTTAGAATATAGCAAAGCTGATACCTACAGATATTTTTTGGATCTGAACTATATTGATATATCGCCATTTACAGTGACATAGAGCATTGCTTTTTATATTTTGCCATGCTATCTTGGTATATCCGATGTTGTTAGATTGCCGTGAACTAGAACCTCCATTCAAAACACTTAATCCTTCAGTATAAATCCTACTTATAAAAAAATGAAAATTGCTTCTGTATCAGTGTTTTTATGTGGAAGTTTACATTCACAAGCAGAGCTAATGCCAAAGTCAGGTCCATCAAAATTAATATGGATTTCTGTATAATAGGCACATTCTAAAGAAAATATAGGACTGCCAATATCTCATTAAATAGGTATATAGACATAATTGAGAATAAAGGTTGACAATAAATACCTTATGTGAATAACCATTGATTTCTGTGGAAGTTAGTTTAATATTATTCCCACTTTCCATGAGGCTGTAGTTGTTGCCCTTTGTTCCCTATCAAGTGAGTACTGTTTTCTGCTCCCCCCCCCCCCAACAGTTCTTTTACAATTTTCACTTGACTGGACTGTAGTCTTGAGAAACCTTCATATGTCTTACTACTATCAGTGGAAGTTAAACAGATTACACTTATGGTCACCAATTTCAGGGAAAAATTACAACAAGTAGAAATTTAATAAAAGGTTATGGAATAGCTTTTCTTTGGATATGCTGCATTAGATTGGAAGTGATGCTTGTGTGTGTGAGAAAGAGACAGAGAGAAGAGGCTGCAAATGCTGAATTTCCCCAAAATATATACACTGATTGATTAATTTCAGCCACAGGGCAGCAAAAAAAAATTACAAAGTGTGACATGATGAATTAAAAAATGAAGATCAGGTAAGAGACAGTGCTGCATATGATAAAAAATGGTTCTTAGAAACCATGAAATATGGCATAAAAAGATAAATATAGAAAGCATATAAACAAATTCCTGATTGTAGAAAGCTTGTGAATTAGAATCAATGTGTTGTCATTTAGTGCTCTTCCATAGCACTAGTTTTCTAAATTTTGTGGTGTGTGCGTGTATTTCAGATTATTTGTATATATATTTACAAATACATAATGAGATATTTTAGAGATGGATTTCATGTCTAAACATACACCTTCTCTAATGTTGTCTGAATGTACTTTTATATACAATAATTGAGTCATTGTGCCCATGAAACCAAATTTGTATACATTATAGCATCAGAAGGCAAAAATGGCATTATCTCAGAAACCCATGTGGACAATTTCAGATTTGGAAATGTCTTATTTTATACACAAACACTAACTGAATATCCCATATCTGAAATTCTTAAATCCAAAATACAGTATTTCCAAATCTGAAATAGTAACATTTTGGCTTTTTAATGGTACAACATATGCAGTGGACAAAATGATTAAAATATTGTTTATAAAAGTACCTTCAAGTTGTGTTATAGATGATTGACTAAAGGACGTAGTTGTGAGACGTATTAAAAAAGCCGTCCAAGAACCCCTCTGTAATGGACAACTATCGACCAGTGTCCAACCTTCCCTTTCCAAGCAAGGTCTTGGAGTGTGTGGTGGCCTCCCAACTCCAGGGATTTCTGGATGATATAAATTTTCTAGATCCATTTCAGTCTGGTTTCAGGTCTGGCTATGGAACAGAGACAGCTTTGGTCACTTGGTGGATGACCTACACAAAGAACTAGACCCTATTGGTTTTCCTGGAACTATCAGCGGCTTTTGATACCATTGACCATGGTATCCTTCTGAATCATTTCACTGGGATGTTTTACAGTGGCTTTGTTCCTTCCTGGAGGGCTGTACCCAGAAGGTGGTGTTTGGGGACACCTGTTCGAACCTCTGGCCATTGACCTATGGGCTTCCCTGGGGTTTCATTTTGTCCCCCATGCTGTTTAATATATACATGAAACCGTGGGGAGAGGTCATCCAGAATTTTGGAGTACTGTGCCCTCTATATGCATATGATGCCCAATTCTACTACTCCTTTCCACCTAATGCCAATGAAGCTGTCCTGACCCTAAACCAGTGCCTGGCATCAGTAATGGACTGGATGAGGGAAAACAAATTGAAACTTAATTCAGACAAGACAGATGTATTCCTGGTCAATCAGAAGGCATACCAGGGAATAGGGATCCAGCCTGTGGCAGATGGGGGTCACACTCTCTCCTGAAGACAGTTATACAGTTTGGGGGTCCTCTTGGACATGGAAGCCAAAGTATCTGCAGTGGCTGGGAGGGTTTATGCACAATTAAAACTTGTACACCAACTATGCCTGTTCCTTGAGAAGCCGGATCTGGCCATGGTGGTACATGTCTTAGTTACACCCTGTCTGGATTAATGTAACATGCTCTACGTGGGGCTGTCTCTGAAGAGTGCTCGGAAACTTCAGCTGGTCCAAAGAGCTGCAGCCAGGTTGCTAACTGGGGCTGGCTACAGGGAGCAGACAACCCCCCTGTTGCAGGAGCTCCACTGGCCAGTTTGTTCCCGGGCACAATTCAAAGTACTGGTTATGACCTTTAAAGCCTTAGACAGTTTAGGTCCAGGCACTTTGGTCGACCTCATCCCCTTGTATAACCTGCCCAGGTCCTGAGATCTTCAGGAGAGGTCCTTCTCTCGATCCCACCTCCATCTCAAGTACAGTTGGTGGGAATGAGAGAGTGGGTCTTCTCGGTGGCTGCCCTGCAACTATAGAACTTCCTTCTTCCCAAGGAAGCCAGAGTGGCCCCCTCCCTGCTGTCCTTCCAGCGGCAGGCTTTCAAAGATGAAGGTGTTTAATATCTAGTCAAGGTGTGCTGTGGTTTTAACTTTGAAAATGTTTTGATGGATTTTAACTGTGAATTTTTAGTGTTGTTTGTGTTTAATTCGGTTTTAATTTTTGTATATTTGTATATTTTAAATTGTATACTATTTTTATGTCAATCCGCTTTGAGTCTCCTTCGGGGAGATAAAGCGGGGCATATATAATAATAATAAATAATAATTAATAATAATAATAATAATAATAATAATAGTGCGGTTTTCTGGCATTGTATATTTTTGCTGCTTCTGTGACTGTTCATTTGTATTTTGATTCCGTAGACCACTTGTCGATGGATGTCCAGAATCAGCAGCATCCACCGCGGTCCTTTTAATCCTGGGCGACAACCAAGCCAGTATAGACTTCATTTTGGTCTGATTCTCCATAATGTTAATGGGTTAGATGCTCTTAGTTCTACTCCTCTCTGGCTTGGTTGGACCTGCTGGTAGTTACACTACCACCAGCACAGCTCTCAGTCATCATTGGAGCAGTTAAGCCCCCCCCCCCCCACGGCAAGGTGGCATCTACCGGGGGGGGGGGGCTTGTCCGGGATAGGCCACCCTACTGGGATCTGCGCGCATCATCCGAAAATACATCACACAGTCCTAGACACTTGGGAAGTATTCGACTTGTGATTTTGTGATATGAAATCCAGCATATCTATCTTGTTTGCTGTGTTATAAAATAAAATAAAATAAAATAAAATAAAATAAAATAAAATAAAATAAAATAAAATAATAATAATGTATATGAAACAAAATAATTTTGTGTATTGACCTGGGTCCCATCTCAAAGATATCTAATGTCATTTCTCTTGCTCTGCAAGTCCCAGAAAGTTGGACAATGTGGTTGGGACAAATGACTGAATTAGGTCACAATGTGTGGAACATGAAACTAATTGATTTTAACTATTTTTCTGGATTGTTCCCAAGGGATGAAAACTGCACTCCTGCTTGCACAGAGGTTTCTTGATCTCTTTTGTGGTTGGAAACATTCTACCTGACATTGAGGATACCCGCTGTGCACAGGATGTATTGCTCTGGTCATGAAATAGAAAATGAAAGGCTTATTTTGCATGAGATTCTCCTTGATATTTGAATTAACCAGACTCTGGTCAATGTGTTCAGCATCCAGCAGGAGCTAGGTTTTGAATCAGATAAGAAGGAATACATTTGGATTTTAAAGCCAGGCAAGTTTCTGATTCATTAACTCATACTGAAGGGAAATTCCTGTCTCCTTAACACAGACATCAAGTAGCAAAGATTAGTTTTTGTGTAGGAGTTGGAGTGCCTAATTTTATTGAACTCTTGCCTCAGTTTTAATTGAACAGGAAGAAGAAGAATGCAGTAAGTCCTGACTGCATTTTACATTGTAAACAAATTTAACTCCTGTGTAATTGTGGCGTATGTAGTTTGAGATTCCATACATACAAACAGGAGATTCATCTGGAAAACTTCAAGATTCAGTAGGAGGAAGTGTTGAGAAGAACAAATTATATTAGAAGCACAGATGCTGTGTGGGCTGACTTTTTCCCCTTGCCATCAAAAGCCAAAAGTGCATATTGAATACACAGACCAGATGCCAGATGGCTTCCACTTATATGTCATCTTCTACTGGGTAATAACCAGACCCTTTCTTTCAGGGTGGTGGGTATACAAAGAGTAACTCTTCTCCCATATGTGTTTTTGGTCATCCGTAACAAACACAGATATGCTAAGCTGGTGTCAAATTATTTTTGACAGGATCTCCAAATTAAATGTCTGAAGCCTGTTGAACTTGATTTCATAGTGTCTCCTTACTAGAGATTTGTACCGATTTCTCACACTTCTCAAAATTAAAATATCATCTTCTTAGATTTGTTGGCCTCACATTTGTTCTTGCCAGTCAGATGAGAATTTCAAATGCAGGGCTGCACAGAGTTGGTGCTGGATCCATTGCAAGAGGCAGAAGTGGACTGCCCATCACAAATTGTCTTACCAAGAAGACCAGCAGGATTGCTCCCCTGTCTCCTCCTCCTCCTCTTATTCTTAGAGCCCTATCACACTGTGCAGTTATAGTTAGCATGGTTCTACTTTAACTACCATGGCAACATCCTATGATACATGTGCTGCAATATTTCACAAATGACAACTGGGACATGGTCAAGCAATGTCAAGAATATCATCATCGTGTCCAATCAAAGTGTTACCAAAATTCCAAAAGATATTAATGAGAAAAAACACGAAGTGGGAACACTTTAAAAGTAGCTGAGAAAATAGGATAATAGAATTGTTAGTTCAGGATTGTCCTTGTTAAATTAGGATGGCTGAAGTGTATGGTGATAGCAAAGAGGGATATGCTGTAGGACATTGCATGGATATGCAGTACTGTGAGTAATAGCAAATCCTGTTGAATAAATGACTCCCAGTTGAAGCATACTTTGGAATCACTTGAAGTCAGGGCCATAGTGAGAAAAATTTTTTAGGGTGGAGGGATATTGATTTTTTTTTTTTAGCAAATCATGAAGAATAGTTCCATAATACAAAATAATTTAGAAATCAGGCTCCATTGATGAACTTCAGTGGACATTCAAGACAGATAAACTTTAGTGAACACTCATGGGGTTTTGGCTAACCAGTTAAATGTGTTGTCGAAGGCTTTCATGGCCGGGATCACAGGGTTGTTGTATGTCTTTTGGGCTGTGTGGCCATGTTCCAGAAGTATTCTCTCCTGATGTTTCACCCACATCTATGGCAGGAATCCTCAGAGGATACCTCACAACCTCTGAGGATGCCTGCCATAGATGTGGGCGAAACGTCAGGAGAGAATACTTCTGGAACATGGCCACACAGCCTGAAAGACATACAACAACCCTGTAACAAGTTAAAATTAATGAGTAAACCAGATTTTCTTTTTAAAACCTGAAAAATTTCGGTTTTGGCTACAGTCCTGCTTGGAGTACCTAGAAATGCCCAGAGATAATACCTCTCTAGGCATTGTTAGTTCCTCCAGTGTGACTATGATCACCTTCCAGTAACAGGATATAGAAAAGACATATATTGTCAAATGTGGGTAAATGAAACCAAGGGCACTAGTCCCTCAGATAAGGAAGGTGTATTACATTTGCACTTTAGGGATATATTTCAAATTCTTAGCCAGAGAATCCATTTGCCTCACAAAACAGTGAACAACATGTTACCTTGGGATGTTACCTTGACTGTTCCAAGTAAAATCATAATGCTATATGTAGTTTAGAAAGGCTCTATAGCTGAACTTTCTCCCCATTCTCTGAGAAAACTGATGGCAGCTACACAAAGGGAAAATGAGAAAGGTGGAAAGAAAAGCATTTCTTCAGGTTCAAACTGCATGCCAGCTCTGTAGCCATCACCACCTACTATGTTCAGGCAAGAGCAGCAGGTGCCAACCGCCTCTTCCTTCATGCTGCTTGACTAAATGTGAATGGGCGGCAGAATGAGAAACATCAAGGTCAGAGACGAAGCTAGATGGAAAGTCACATGGAGGCAGAAAAGGGACATGCAGTCTCCACATCTTAAATTTGAAATCTGATTTTTGTTGCAAGAATAAAGAAATAATATTTCTAGATGGTTGCCTCTAAGCATGTCTAATGTGCCCTTCCTCATTCAGTACAGTTCACAGTCCATTGCGACCTGCCTCTTTAAGACATCTTGTCTTGCTTCAGTTTGGGGAATCAGAGGCATTTTTAGTGACCAATTGCAAATATTGCCATTGAAGATTTCTCAGTTTTTTCCCTTAGAGGGTAAACCATATGTTCAGCACAAAAGGTATGATTCAGGTCAACTTGAATCTCAGTTTGGAAATCTTCATGCTTCCCACTGACTAGCAGTGGACATTGACAAATGGCTGCATCCTTTTTCCTCCGTGAAAATTGGATTAAATTTGGAGGCATGCTAGTATTTTAGGAAGGAATTGGGCTTGTCAAGTATCAAAACAAATAGACCTGAAGGGATTCATGGTCCATACCATTATATTTTGATTTTTTTTAAATGTAGCTTAGTATTTTTGATGGAATAAAATGAAATTTGTTTGGACAGTTGTTCTCTTCTGATAGGACCAACGCTGCCAAGTTCAGAAAAATTAGGGACAACTTGTTTTGTTCAAGAGCAACCTTTATAGTAGAAAGACCTTGGTGGGGCAGGGGAAGACTCAATTGTATGCATAGGTTTTTTTTGTGGGCAAGTGCTATGGAAAATGGCACGTAAAGCAGGTGTTTATGGTTTAAAAACTTTGTCAATATTTCAGAACACTAGATGGAATATTTCTGAAATCAAGCTTGCATTGCTTATTCCCCCTTTTTGCTGGAATCAATGAATACCCCGGATCATTTTTTTTTCTTATTGAAACGAATGCGAGGTGAATATATTTTGTTCCAACACAACTTGAATTTGGAATTTTTCATGATCTGGCCCTCCAAATGCCTGAGCTTCAAGAATCCTACCCTTGTTCACATTGGGTTAGAGAAATCTTAAATCCATTAAACATTTAGCCTTCACAGATGTTATTCTAGTCCCTTATAGATTCCCCTACAATATACTTGTGTAATTATGTTTGCTGAAGTGGCAAAATCCTATATATTTTAGTAGATTCCAGAAAAGCTAACCAAGAAACAGCAGTCCACCTTAGTTTCCTGTTATATGCAACTCAGAAAAAACATGGTTAACTGCTCCCAAACATGACAAGATTCATAAACTTTCTTCAAACTAACTTTTATGTTGGTTTATGATTCTAGCTGTTTGAGAAGCAAACAGTCATAGGTCTTGATTTACACATAATAGGAATAGGAATATTTAATGTGTGATTCCTGATTAGTCTTTCTTAATTGTGTAAAGGGAGAAGCAAGATAGGAACAAGAGACTGCATGCACCCAAATACGTCTTGTACATATCTTTATTTAAACTATTTCTTAACCTGGAACTTCATATAGACAGAGCCATAGTCTGCTACTATGTTCATATTCAGGATATAAGTGAGAGTTGCTATAGAATTTCTTTGATCTACATGAATATTCAATAGAAAAACAGTTCAAAGAAAAATACCGTTGGGGATAAAATACAAACATCTGTTGAAACTCATGTTTGATAGAAATCTATGTACATTATGTGATGTAAAAATCTGAGTATGTAGAGGCCAATACTCAGACTACCATTAGGCAGAGATAATTGGGTACTACGAGTAGCAGATTTTGGATGTCATTAAGGGAACCCCAAATTATAATTATAAATTATAAATATTAAGGGGAGGAAATTGCCCCCCCGCGCTGCGGGAGGCATGGCCATGCGCCGCAGGAGGCGGGGCATGGCCAGACCTGGCCCCGCCTCCCGCACCCCGGCCCCGCCTCCCGCACTGCTCGCCCTGACCCCGCCTCTCGTGCAGCATGGGAGGGGGGCCTGGGCGGGAGGCGGGGCACCACCCAGATGGGGCCCCGCCTCCCGCCCTGCGCGCCCTGGCCCAGCTGACCAGGAAGCGGCGGGAAAGTCCCTCCAGGCTGCGGTGACCGCGGCCTGGAGGGACTCCCGCTGCAGCCTGGCTGGCTGGGCAAGGCCAGCTGGGCCAGGGCGAGCGCCCTGGGCACGTGGCGCGAGAGGCGGGGCACCTCCCAGACGGGGCCTCGCCTCCTGCCCCGCGCGCCCTGGCCCAGCTGGCTTTGCCCAGCCGGACAGGCTGCAGCGGCAGAGCTCACTCGCCACCGAACAGGCCTTCCTGTTTGGCGGCAAGTGAGCCCATGGTCCCCACCGCGGGGGGGAACCTCCATGGCGCCCCCAGGAACTGTGCACCTGAAGCGGGTGCTTCAGTGGCCTCCGTGTTGGGCTGGCCCTGGATGGGGCAACATATTTTACTAGACTAGTGCTCTGTATAGTCTACTTTCTCCAAAGGAGCATGTCAGGGTAATAAAACTCTCTAATGTTCATGAATGGAGTCTAATAGTAGATTGAACTCAGCTGTTTATTTAATGACTCTGGCTTGGTAGTCCAAGATACCGAACAAACAATTAAAGCCACTTTCTATGGAATTCTTACAAACCATGCAGTGGCACCAGTTGGTTTTTATGCAAACTTGCCAAAATGGAACAAGCAGTGTTTCCAAACTATGTCTGACACATCTGTTTCTTTGCATCTTATTTCAGTGCTCCAGCTGTTATGCCATTAGAAGGATATGTCAAGGTTGATCTCCTTTCAGTACACCTGAACAACATTTAATGGGTTAAGTGCCATGGGTTAGTTAGACTTCATTCCAGATGCTCTTGCTGACATTTGTTATTGTGTGTAAAAAGTAAACCTATCATCTGCTGTTTATAATCTTGTCAGTGTGTGGATTTGCTTTACTGAATCTGGCAGGTTACCAACATTACATGGTATCAGAAGTGGCTAGGCACATAAGTATATTATTGAGCTTTAAGTTTGCAAAGAAAAAAAAGATGAACACATTTCAGGTCCTCAAATGGTGGCCCTTCATTGATAAGTGTTTTCAACTGTCTTTTAAGACATTAAAATGCTAGACTAAAATGTTCACACTACATAGCTTCTCCATATGTTGAGTGAAAATCTGCATCTCTATTTCACCATGAGAAAGGCCCCATTCTTTTAAAGGATACCCTAGATAGGAGAATGTTGCTTGGGTATTTTTACAGAGTTAGGTCTGAGAACGTAAGGTCACTGACATCAGACTTTTGAGTGTCACCTTTGAGTCTAATGTTATTTATTGCAGGAAAGAGATTACTATTTGGATAGAAATTTTTTCTTAATATTAGTCCAGGTGGAAATTTAACTGATGCACCAGGAGGACAGGAAACATAAGAAGTTGAAGATATAACCAGGTTTAGATACACACTTTTTCTCATAAGGTGACTAATTAATCATACTCTCCAGACTATACTGTGGCCAGTTTTCATTGGTAGCTAGATGATGCATTGGAAATGTTTCCAAAAGAGGGTTTCTACATTACATAATTTTCTTGGAATAAGTATTGCAGAAGTGAGATGATATCTAATGGAACAGTATTGAAATGTATTAATTAATTTCTCATAAATCCTGAACTATAAGACATAATACAGAGTTTGTTATTTTTGTTATTATTCTTCATGTCTACAGTGCCTCTAAGGATAATACTAAAGATTAGATTTATCAGACAGTGGCTGAGTCGCTGTTGACCCTTCCAGTTGACCCAACCATCAGATAATCTTAGCTCTTGTTGGTCTTTATCCTTATTCCTCCTTCTTGCCTCTCAGGGGATGCAAATCAGATGTAAGGTGGAAGTGGAAATATATCTCCTTGTTGCCTGATGATCACCTTCCAGGCATTTGTGTAGATAGGATCTAGATGACAAGGGGATGAGGAGAAAGTGGGCCCATTCATGGAACCCATAGAGCACACATGCTCCAGTTGCCCCACTTCGGCAGGAATAGTACTGATTATATTTCAGTTGTTCCACTTTGAAATATGAAATGTTGGAAGGCATATGAGTGCCTTTGCCTATGGTCACCAAAAATCTAGAGACCATACTGTCTAATCTTGACTGAAATATGTGACAAAGCTGTTGAAACCTAGAGCTAGAAGGCTTTCTTAGCAATGAAGACAGCTCTGTTCAGTTGTAAGTATTTAGTGGTGTATTGCTATGTGAACTTCACAAACCTGCAGCATTTTTCTTGTGGGACAAAATGAGATTCCACCAACTCATCCAGCATGTGTGTCTGAATGCAGATTGAGTGTTCCTTATCTGGAAAACAGGAATCCTCTAAACTCCAAAATTGTCCACAGAGCCAATTGAGAAAGTAACGCATTTGTTTTCTGATGGTTCAACGTATGCAAGCTGTGCTTCATGCAAAATTTCTAAGACATCTCATTATTTATACTCCAATATTCCAAAAATTCAAAATCCAAAAATACTTCTGTTCCCAAGCATTTTGGATAAGGGATGCTCAACCTATAGCACCTCAATATTTATGAGCATTCTCATTCTAGAGCCAAGTGCTCATATTTTTGAATGAAGAAAAGAGGGCAAGAGGGCGAGAGAAACAATATTTGCATTGCAAAAGCACATTATTGACTTGTACGTTTCCTAGCTGAAATATTACTACATACCAGGACAACATGTGGCAAGTTGCAGCTGTTTCTTTACAGACATTCCTGCCTTCAATATACATTTCTGTCTTGAAGATCCTTGCTTATAGTGTACTTTGCTAAATGTAATCATAGCTACTCATACCTCACCCTGGTGTCTTCTATTGTTTTCAAGGGAATCAAGAGTAAAATCAAGCAGCACTGCTTGAAATAAATCTATATGTCTGTGTTTATCTTTTTAAAGGCACAACTAGGAGCTGTAAGAGAAGAAGCTATAATCTAAAGGTGTCTAGAAAACACAATTAGGGAGATAAGTGTTTTATTGTGATTGTTTATCTAGTTGATGAATATACTAGTGTTTCCTCGTTTTCTTTAAACCTGTCACAACAAGCATCAAATATCCCTGGGTCTCCAATCAGACTTAAGTGTTTTTCCTCCCTGTCTCCAAACATTATTCTCCCTTCTTAGTTATTCGTGATCATTGAAAATTTCTCATTCCTAGTTGCAGTATTTCTTAAAAGGAGTGTACATTCATGTCCCTGATGCTGGACCTCTGTATGATTGATGAGGGGCCTCAGCATCTACTTAAGCAGCTCATAAATAGTGGTATACGTTCCTCCTCCCCAAACTCATGAGAATCTGGCCTTGATTTTTTCAAATCTAGTGAGCAAACAAGTGACCTCCAGCCTATGTTGCTGGAACAGTTGCTTAATCATAGTTAAACATTTGGAAAGGCCATTACAAATTAACTATCAATTAGGGTATGATCTGAAACCAAATTAAAAGCATGTCTGACAATGACCAGGGTTAGTCTGTGCAAGGTCAAAGGAAGCAGGGAAACAGGCATATCTGTTCTACTCTTTGAAATATTGTGGTATATACTCAGCTATAATTGGATACTTTAAAGGCATGTTTTGGCCAGAATTATGGAATTTGTTATGATCTATGGATATGCTAAGGGTAAAGCTAAGGGACGTGTGACAAAGGATACAAAGGATGAAGTAAAGGATAATGATGCCAAAGAATTTAGGAGTTCTGGCAGGCATAGCTATTTGTATTCAATCTAAGACTGAATGGGTGAGGTATGTCAATTATGGTCAGTGATGTGTGGGATCCTTCCTTTGGACTGCTTGCTCATGCAAGCTTTTGCTTTCAGTATGTAATGTTTAAATACAGTGATACCTTGACATACAAGTTTAATTTGTTCTGTGACCAAGCTCGTAACTCAATTTGCTTATATGTCAAATCAAAAGGCCTCATTGAAATGAATTGATATTCAATTAATACCGCCTTCCCAAACCAATGCAATTTCCCCCTTTAAGAGCTCAGTCACAGAACATAAAATGAACCATTTTTAAGGTGGCTTTTCTCTGAAGCCACGAGCAGGCTTTGAGCTGTGCCTGGGGCTAGCTTGTTGCCTGCCGAAAAAATAAGCCCCATCAAAGACCACTGGCCTCCCACACTAGTGCTACTTATGAGCAACTCAACACATGCATTTTTTGAGATACAAGCCATCATTCAGCCTGTGTCTCACTTTGAGATACGAAAAGTTATCGTGAGTTACGAGCCGCGCACCCGGCACCTGGCGGAAGAGGAGGCCCCACCGAAGGCCACAAGCTGACCCTGCTTAAGATGACAGGTACCCTCATGCTAACACTATCTCTCATGAAAGAGTTTCCCTAAGCCTTGTGAGAGGTAGTTCTAGCTCAGGGCTTGCTCCCGGCCTTTGGTGGGGTGATGAGCCTGCTCCTCTGCCCCATACCAGACACACACCTCGTAACTCAGATCGCTGCTCACATCTCAAAGCGAGAAACAGGCCGAGCAACAGCTATCTCAAAAAATGTGTACGCCGTGTTGCTTGTAAGTCAAGGTATCACTGTACATTAGACTATGTATTATGTAAGCTCATTGAATGCGGTTTCATGTATATGTGAAGAGCTTTGGATACCATAGAATTCCTCAGGAATAACTAGAAAATGTCTAGAGAAATATTATCTCTAAGTCTCCAGCATGATTCTATGGCAGGCATGGGCAAACTTGGGCCCTCCAGGTATATTGGACTTCAACTCCCACAATTCCTAACAACTGTTAGAAATTGTGGGAGTTGAAGTCCAAAACACCTGGAGGGCCCAAGTTTGCCCATGCCTGTAATGGCCTACCTCTGCCAGATGTTGAACATAGAATTCAACAGGCCTAAAGAGAACACTTCTCTAGACATTTTCCAGTTCCATCAGCAAAATTCTATGGTATGTCTTGGCCAAAATCCTGATACATCGTTCATTTTAGGTAAGAAAAATGAGATTCTAGATTACGCAAAAATCGTATTACATGAAGAGCAACCAGAATGAATCTCTTGTGTACGGTGTTCCCTCACTACTTCGCAGTTCACTTTTCGTGGATTTGCTGTTTTGCGGTTTTTCAATAAACTCTAAAAGACTATTATAAATCATAAAAAATACAATTTACAGCCTAAGGAAGGGAGGAAGGAGAAGTCAAAGGGAGAGAAAAGGAGCCCAAGCAGCAACAAGAGGAGAAGGAGTCGATTTATCAACACACGGTTGGTTGATAAAGACTTAAAATAGTGTATAACTACTGTATAAATAGTAAAATAAATATATCATCCCTACTTTGTGAATTTTTACTTATTGGGGGTGGTCCTGGAACCTAACCCCAGCGATAAGTGAGGGAACACTGTATTATATGAGCCCGTTGAATGATAATTTATCAGGGGATCAGAGAGATTGCCTGAAGTCATGTACCATGTATTGGTAAAATATAAAATCCTATTTATTTTCATTGGGCTCTGAGATAGTGAAAGCTGGCAAAGTTTTGTTTGCAACTCTAGCTGATCCTATGAAACAATATTGTCTTAATCTAGTTCATGTTGGCTATTGGATGAGTTGAGAATTATTCATTCTGTTTCAGTTGTACAAGTGATGGTTTCCTCCATGTATGCCCATTTGAGTAAGGTTTTCTGTGGTTTTTTATTAGCAAATCTGATAATTACACATACAGTACCTCTACATTTTCCTCTGTAGACCTGTGGCTTTGTATCATAATACCTTGTAGATTTCAGTTATGAAAGCTCTGCTGGGGTTTTTAATCTTATCAGAAGCAGAAAATAAAACCTCAAGGCTTCTGCTGTCCCTGAGGTGCAGGGTTCTGGGGAAAAATAGCCAACACTAAAATCAGTCAGTTGAGAAACAGCTCTTCCAAGGTATTAAGAAATTGGAGAGGAAATGACTGCCACATTTAGAGATACATTACCTCCGTAGTGCATTTGTTTCTTGCACTAAGCAAAGGAAAACTACTTGCTGGATCAACACAATGCTTATAATGTGATTTTAATTATTGAATCAGCTCTAAAAGAAATCCCTTCTTTCATTTCAGTTGATGTCCATCACTGTGTTAGGTGTTTCTGCCTGGATGAGGGACTACTTGAATAATGTTCTCACTCTAACTGCAGAAACAAGGTAGGCATGTCAGGTTCCAAATATCTCACCAATTTGTGTGTAGCTTTGACGGTGGGAAATGATGTTCTCTATATCAGCCCTACATGAGTATAGACTTACATTTTTTATAATATCTGCAGAGCTTGGAAACAGTATGTGATAAGTATTAACATTACCTATACTTCCAATTGCTTGGAGCCCTTTCAGAATTAATATTCTTATCCCAAACAGTCTGAACAGCTTTTTAAAGCACCTTCCTCTCCTTGCTTCTGCCTTTTTTGATTTGCCTTACTGCAGAGAAGCATTATTTCCAAGCTGCAAATCATAAGACATTTGCTCCATTTTCACATCAGGAATTACTGCCTGAATCTCCTCTCCTTCTCACTCAGCTCCACATTTCTGAAAGCCTTATCTCCACCTGTTATATGCACCATTCATTTGCTCTGAATTCACCTTCTCCACATGGATTGAAAAACCAAATAAGTTTTTCAGCTAAACATCTGCTTTAAAAGCTTACTTGTATCCTATAGTTTTTCCAGTTCCAAAACGTACTGCTGGACTAGGAGCAAACCTGCCAGATTCTTTGCTCATATGAAATATTTCAGATATCTGACCTAGATGTCCCCTACCCATGTGTAATGGTCCTAGTCCCGATTAGAGTTAAATGTATTTGCTCTAGAAAAATGGAAAACAAGAACTGGAAACTGTCTGCTATGTAATTGATGTAACACACAGTTGGTTTATCCATCTAAGTCCAATATTCAATTTCTGTCAGTTACTAGAAAAATGACATTGGGACTCATATAACACTATGTAACAAAATTGGAAAAAATGTTCTGTTCCTGTTTTGAAAGTGTTATTCCTGTTTAATTGTGCAGTATTTGCTTTGAAAATAGGAGCCCCCGGTGGCGCAGTGGATTAAACCGCTGAGCTGCTGAACTTGCTGACTGAAAGGTCGGCGGTTCAAATCTGGGGAGCAGGGTGAGCTCCTACTGTTAACCCCATCTTCTGCCAACCTAACAGTTCGAAAACAAGCTAATGTGAGTAGATCAATAGGTACTGTTCCAGCGGGAAGGTAACGGCGCTCCATGCAGTCATGCCAGCCACATGACCTTGGAGGAGTCTATGGACAATGCTGGCTCTTTGGCTTAGAAATGGAGATGAGCACCAACCCCCAGAGTTGGACACAACTAGACTTAATGTCAGGGGAAACCTTTACCTTTACTTACTTTGAAAATAGATGTCATACTCCAGAAATTTCATTTTTGTGGTTGCCACAAACTATGTTGCATTGGTTGCACAAACTATGTTGCATTGACTCTTTGAGATATTCATAGAAAAACTATGTGCTGTAGGATGTCCCACTAAAACAAAGTTTTTGCAGTTTAATAAACATGTACCATGTTTTTATGATAGAATCACTTAGGAAATGTCATTTATAACCAAGGAACAAAAATCATGTTACATAGTATAATCAGTTTTAAGAGGCATCATAGCCCATTGAGTCCAACCTTGATGCAGAAATTCCAGATAAATAATCTCCAAGATGTAGCTGTCTAGCTTCTTTTTAAAGATGTCCAGAGAACGAGACCCCACCATTGCTCTTCATTGCTGGATTACTCTTACTATCGCAACTTTCTCATATTCTGTTGAAATCTACTCTTCTCTAACCTAAAATAAGTAGACCTGGTTCTACCCTCTGAGGCAGCAGAGAACAAATTTGACCCTGCTCTCTGTGATAGACCTTTAGATATATAAAGAATTCAGTCATATCTCCTCTCAATCTTTTTTTCACAGTCTTAACATGCCTAAAATTTACAGCCTTTCCTCATATTTTTGTTCTCCATAAATCTTATTGTCCTTACTGCCTTTGAACCTGCTCTATCTTATTTATAGCCTTCTTGAAATGAAGCACCCAGAATTGAATGCAGATCCCAGAAGACACATTATTAGCACAGAGTATAGTGGGATTATTAATTTTCTCCTCTTGGAAACCATGGCTCTATTTACACTGCCATATAAAATCCAGATCATATGCCTTGAAATGGATTATATGGCAATGTAGACTCATAATCCAGTTCAAAGACGATAATGTGGATGATCTGCTTTGATAATCTGGATTATATCACAATGTCGATCCAGCCTATGATACTATTAAATCAGGCAAAAATATTATTTGCCTTTATTGCAGCATCACACTGTTCGGTCGTGTTCAATTTATTATCAACAATAACCTCAAGGTCCTTTTCATTTGTACTGCTACTAAGCTAAGTATTCCTCTTCCTAGACCTGTGTTTTCAGTATATTGTAATAATCAGAGATATCTAAAAATTGAACTCCTTTTAAAAAAATCTGTAATAGCTGAGAAAGAGCATGATCCTCTAAAAAGATGCATCTCCAGAGTTTGGAGAAGTACTTTTGGGAGCTATAGTTCCAGAATCTCCCAGTGGCTGTGTCAACTGGGAAATTTGGAGTTGTAGTTCAACAAATGCCTGGCTTCTTCCCCAGCAACCTCCAATCTTATTTGAAGGGCAAAATACATTTGTGTCCCTGATAAGTAGAATTTCCTGGAGTGTCACTCTATTGCAATGCTTATAATGCAGGACAATGTCCATTCACTTACTGAAATATACTGAATAATATGTAATTTAATATCTGTATATAGCAGTACGGGTTGGTATAAACTAATTACGAGCTAATGAATGAAGATTTATGAGAAGCTATATACTTTTCTGAGTTACACAATTTGTATCTAGATTAAAATGGCATGATTTCACCATAATGGTACACTACTGTTGAGAAAATGCTTTCTGCATTCTGTAATGGGATGACCAGTATATTCTGAAATGCTGTGCTTTTTGAGGGGAGCAGGGTTCAATTCTATTAATCGCATCTATTTTTTATTTGCCCTCAGGGTGGAGGAAGCTGTTATTTCCACTTATTTTCCAGTTGTCCATCCAGTCATGATTGCAGTCTGCTGTTTCCTTATCATTGTTGGAATGCTGGGTTATTGTGGAACAGTGAAAAGAAATCTCTTACTGCTTGTATGGGTAAGGTTTCTTTTTGTTCATTGGTGTGTCGCTAGCAAATGTTTGATCAAAGAAAAGGCTACTAGCCACCATTGTCACCAAACTAATGCTGTAACCTGCAATGAAACCTTTTCTTACAGGTACCAGGTTGAGACCAGCATCGTGATTCAGGCATCTGCTAAATCACCACATCCCAAAAGCTGGTTTATTGCTGAACTCTCTTATTGTTGTTACCTGTTCAAGTGTGATCAGAGGTGAGAGCAAGGAGATGGAGACCAAGTACATCTCCCTAGAGCTCTAGATTGAAGTTCCTGCCGAGCCATGAAACTTATTCTATAACCTTGGCCAAATCTCATTCTCTTTGTGTGTCAGGCTTATTATGAAGGCAAAGGAAGGAAAGGGGAGAGATCTGTACACCACCTTGTGCTCTTTGGACAAATGTTAGACTAGAAATAGATGTGTTGCAAATAAAGAAACTGAGCATAGTACAGTCGGTTCTTCATATCAGTGGATTCTGCACCCATAGAGTCAATCACCCATAACTTGAAAATATATTTTTTTAAATCCCCAAAGCAAACTTTGGTCTTGTAATTTCATATAAAGGACACTATTTTACTATGCCATTGTATATGATAGCATTTAAGCATTGACGGATTTTGGCATCCAGGAGCCTTGCGATTTCATTAGATGGGCCGCAGGAATCACCACACATAGTGGCAAACGCGACGATGCCCATTGGGAGGCATGGGGAACCTGTCGCCCCATGCCCCACATTGGCCGACTTATCTACGTCCCCATTCCACCGGGGGGGGGGGGGCGTCGAATGGCCAGCTTCCTCCCATTGACTTCTGTTCAACTTGAGAAGCTGTGTTGCTGTGGCATGCACCAGTTCACATCTACTTTTATGACAGAGCCCCAACAGAAGTTGCTCTACGTTGTGGGATGAGAGCCGGCAGGCTCCGTTGTAAAAATAGAGGTGAACTGCCACATAGTGCCAAAAAAGACCTCATATGATGAGATCGCTGGAACTAAATCCTATTATTATTTATTATTTTATTACATCATTTCTACCCCACCCTTCTCACCCATCAGGGGACTCAGGGCGGCTTACAATATACATCACAAACACAGTTTACATCAAATTAAAAGTCATCCAAGATTAAAAATTACAATAAAAATTAAAATATAAATTAAAAACAGCATAATTATACATCTAAATATACATTTCAGGCACATTTTTCATGTCCAGGTGGGGGTTTGTCAATGAGTCATATATTCATATTGCAATTCTGCTGTTACTCATGCTCAAATGCCTGCTCCCATAACCACGTTTTTGTTCTTTTTCGGAAGGACAGGAGGGAGGGAGCTTCCCTAATTTCCCTAATTGTTATCCTAGTGGATAACAAGAGTCCACTCATAGAATCGTAGAGTTGGAAGGGCCTAGTTTGCCATCCAGTTCAACCCCCTGCCAAGAAACAGGAAAACTGCATACAAAGCACCCCAAATGGATTGCCATCCAGCCTCTTTTTAAAAGTTTCCAAAGGAGGAGCCTCCACTGCACTTTGGGGCAGATAATTCCACGAGTGAACAGCTCTCACAGTTAGGATGTTCTTCCTAAAGTTCAGGTAGAATCTTCTTTCCTCTGGATTGAAGCAATTATTCCACGTCCTAGTTTCCAGGGCAGCAAAAACAAGCTTGCTCCCTCCTCCCTATGACTTCCCCTCACATATTTATACATGGCCATCATGTCTTCTCTCAGCCTTCTCTTTTGCAGGCTAAACATGCCCAGCTCTTTAAAATGCTCCTCATAGGGCTTGTTCTCCAGACCCTTGATCATTTTAGTCAATCTCCTCTGGACACATTACAGCTTGTCAACATCTCCCTTATATTGTGGTGCCCAGAACTGATACAGTATTCCAGATGTGTTCTGTCCCTCCCTCACTCATGGAAGTTGAATTTCTGAGGGGGTCATTGTAGCTTGGGTTCTGCCAGGGTCCTTTCACTATACTACAATTTCACTAGATTGCAGATTGCAGACTGCAGAATTCCATAGGATGTTTCCATGGTAGTTAAAGTAGTATGAATTCTGTGGTGTGAAAGGGCCCAAGCTTTCCAGTCTGCTTTGGAGTTTTACTAAAACACACTTTTAAAATTTTTGCAATGTTTAGAATTTCCCCTCTGAAACTTTAGACTAACTGATAAATAATAATAAATAAACTTTATTTTTATATCCCGCCCCGTCTCCTCGAAGAGACTCGGGGCGGCTCACAACAGGGACAAGCCCGAAACAACAACACAACATATTTGACAAAAACTTAAAACATTTCAACGATACACAAAATAAAATAATGGACAATACATTAAAATCCAAGCGGACAAACTAATGCTCTATTTATCATTTATTATTTATTGTGTGCAATGTATTCAAATAACAAAACAAGTTAAAATGGAGCATAATCCTTTCTTTCTTTCTCCCTTCCTTTGTTTATTATAAATGATAGAAGAGTATAGGAATCAGTTACTGCTCTTAAATACAATCTGAAGTAAACACATGTACCGTGTGTAAAGCAATCAAACTTCATTAAATCAACCCTAGACATTCCTGGAGCTCTTAAGATACCATATTTCACTCTCAGGAGCCTGAGAGCCAGCTCTGGCTGTCCCAACAGATAAGCAAAAAATAAACGATATTTTCCTAAGTATGCCACACTTCTTGACTAATTATTAAATAAGCAGTGTAGTGTTATATTGCCAAGATGTGTGAGTAAGTAGTCAATTCATCACGCTAATCAGAAAAATAAGCAATGGCTCAACAGAAAAAGCTTTTGTCAAACCAGATAAACTGAAAGATAAAGAAATAGTTCTGAGGGCTGAAATGATTAATTTGAATACTGCTAAAGACAAACGATGTATTTTTTTTTAAAAAAAGTATTCACAAGAAGTGCTTGTAAAGCATAGTGAAATATTATAGGAAAACTCCATCCCAGTTTCCCGTTCCATTTTAGTGTGACCATGAGACCCAGCCAGGTGTGATTCAACTGAAAGAAGTAAGCTTAGTGGATGAATTACCTGTGGGAGACAGAATAGATTTATCAAGGGTTGTATCTGTTGGAGTGGAGCAGATGGGGCCATGTCATTGCAGATAAGAACTCTTCCCCCAAATAGCTTTTCTTTCAGTCCCCAATTTTCCAGCCTTACAGAGAGTGAATCATTGAACCCTTTCAGTATTTCATGGGATACCAATAATAGGAACACATGCATTGCATGAAAGAATATCAGGTTTAGTGTCTGACATCCGCAGTCAAAAAATAAATCAGGTATCATGTAAAGTCAAAGATATTTGACTTTGGAAATCTGCTACCACTTAAATTGGGCAGTACTGGGTAATGTGGTCTTACATACCTTCTTGTTTTCTGAGTAAGTGATTGGGTGTCATTGATTTTTGTGTTGAAAAGCAGTTCACAGTGAGAAAGGGGGAGTCAGAAAGTTGGTGAGCAAACCAGTGTTATTACTGATAGCATAGCCAAAATGAAAGTAGGGTGGGGTGGAAGAATATGGTGGAAAGAAATTAGATACACATCTGGAGATATTCTTACAGAACTCCCTAACCACTCATATGCTTTTGACTATATCCCACCATTCATGCTCATTGACTATATCAGATGGATCTGATGAGATTGGTAATTTGGTAAATCTAGAGCATTGCCTCTTAAACTGTGGTTCCAGACCACAAATGGGGTCTCCTTAGCTCAACGTTGTGGTCATGACAAAATTGGCTATGGTAGAAAGGTTTCTGAATGCCGTCCATTTACACAAATCTGTTAGCAACAACATGCAGTGGATTCTGCAGAAAATGCTACAGTTTTACTTCATAAAAAGGGAAAATCAGCTGGGTGCCCTCTCAGTTTTCCGGAGTCATGGAACCTGAAAAATCAAGAGGGCTGTGGGGACTGGTTCCTGGGTAGTCCCAAGACTAGTCATTCTCCACAGACCTAATACCCCATTAAACCCGGGCCTTTCAGGAAGGCCCAGGTTTAATGGGGTATCTAATCCATTTGGTACTTACCTGCTTTGTCTCAATTTAATTATCTTTTACTGAAGGTGTCATTTGGATGCCATTGGTAAAGCCCGACAAGTTCCCCATTTTGGGGCCTGTCTGGAAAGGCCCTAATAGCATTGATATCCAGCTATTTGATGACCATCATTAGTCATCACTTCCTCCCTATATGCAGTGACTTAATAGCACTTTAAATGCAGAGAAGTAAAATGAGATGTCTTGTCTTGGTTAAAAATGAAAGTTTGGTGCATCTCTACTGATTGCAAAAATGTAGTTGAAATAGCCTAAATTATAGACAAACAAGGCACTTGCAAAAACAAACGATTTGTATTTGTACAGTGAGAATAATCATTGTTTACTTAGATTTAGATATTATCACATGACAAATATCTTTTCCAATCTTAAAGCATTTAAGGATTTCCAGAATTTGTTTTCTTAGATAAGATTTAAATCTTGTAGTTAAGGGCTGTCTTATGCCATCTGTGCCAAGCATAATGTGACCAAAAGCAAAGGTACTTTTTCAGAACTATGAAATGCTCTTAAGTCAGTCCCACTGGTTATGCCAACTCTTTATCAGTGTACACTTTCTACGCTTGTTGGTACTGTTCAGTAGGTGCTGGTTGACCCTGCCTGTGTAGATCCAATTTTAGTCTTGAGTATGCAACCAAAACTGTCCTGGTCACTGAACTGGATGAGCTATTCAGAGAGAAGCTAGGGGGAGCACGACCTTGCTAGTTCTCTTGGACCTTTAAGTAGCTTTTGATACCATCAGCCATGGTATCTCCTCTGAGGTCTCTGTGACTCATATTTGCAGGGATTGCTTGTGTTTTGGTAATGCATATTTAGAACCTTCTGCTGAGATTTTTTTTCTGGGAACCTTATCTACTCTCAGTATGTCTATATTCTCTTTGGTTTTGAGCAAGTGGATGAATGATTTTTATTTTTCATTTGACTTCTGTTATCTTCTTGCAGTAAGTTTTCTTCCTTTCACATTATTGTCTTATTTTTGTTTTTCTGTTATGAGGCATTAGAGCTTAATATTTTTAAGTGTGCATGCAGCCTATTTACAGTTTGATAGCCCTCAAGGGCTTCTTCAAGCAGCATACACATTGTGGGGATAAGATCCCAAAAATGGGTAGTCACTCAATGTATCTACTGTGTCTAGGTGACAAACAGAACAACAAACCTTTTTTTCCATTGCCAGTTGATTGTTTTGCAAGTCTGACAGAAACAGAATCTTAAAGTTGGAAGGGACTTGTAATAGCCATCTGATCCAACATCTTGCCATGAAGGAATAATCATGACACTGCTAAAAATGTTTGTTAAAACTCTGTTTAAAGACTTCCAAAGAAGGAGAATCCTTCATGCTCTGGGGCACTTTATCACACTGTTGAACATTTCTGACAGTAAAGAAGGCACCAAAAAAGCCCACTATATGGTTCAGATTTGTGGATGACACCTTCACCTTTTGGAGCCATGGAAAAGAAGAACTAAACAAGTTCCTGGACCACTTCAACAGAATCCACACAAACATCCAATTCACCATGGAAAAATAAAATGAAGGAAAACTGCCATTTCTAGATGTCCTATCAACAATTGGGCCACACAGTTTACAAAAAACCTACACCCACGGATAGATACTTACATAAATACTCCAACCATCACCCAAGTAAAAAAAGAAAAAAAAGAAGCACAATCAAAGTCCTGGCAGACCGTGCAAAAAGAATCTGTGAACCTCACCTCCTCCAAGGTGAACTGAATCACCTAAACTGGGCTCTACAGACCAATGGAAATTCCACCACAGACATCAGAAGAGCTGCAAGGCCAAGAACAAGCCATGAGAGTCAAGACAAAGATCCACCCAGAGGAAAAGTGTTCTTACAAAACATCAAGGGAACCACTGACCGCATAGGGAAGCTGCTGAAGAAACACAACCTACAAATTATCTACAGACCCAGTAAGAAAATCCAACAAATGCTTCGTTCAGCAAAGGACAAGAGGGATCCTCTCACCTCTGCAGGAGTCTACCGTATACCATGCAACTGTGGACATGACTACATAGGGTCCACCAAATGCAGTATTGCCCAAACACGAACCAAGGGACATGAAAGGCACTGCAGATTAATTCAGCCACAGAACTCAGCCATAGCAGAACACTTGATGAACCAACCTGGAAACAGCATATTATTTGAGAACACAGAAATGCTGGACCACTCTAACAGCCACCATGTCAGACTACACAGAGAAGCCACTGAAATCCACAATCATATGGACGATTTCAACAGAAAGGATGAAACCATGAAAATGACAGTATCTGGCTACCAGTATTTAAAAACTTTAAAATCAGGACAGAAAACAAAGAGCAACACTCTAAAAATGGGAATTCCAGACATGACGCAATCAGGGCCAGCTAACACCTCCAAACGAAGGATTCTCCCAGACAGGAATCAGCCAGATTTTGAAGCTGCAAGACTTATCAATGCTATCAAGGTGATTAATTTCAACATTCACACTTGCGTCCAACAGACAAGAATTTTTTCTCCCACCCTGGACCTTACACAGATATATAAACCTCATTGACGTAGTTTCCAACAGATTTCACAACCTCGGAGGATGCCTGCTATAGATGTGGGTTAAAATTCAGGAGAGAATGCTTCTGGAACATTGCCATACAACCTGGAAAACTCACAGCAACACAGTTCTGGCCAGATTCTGGCCAGGAAAGCCTTCGACAACACAGTAAAGAAGTTCTTCCTAACGTTAATGGAGAATTTCATGCCTTGTCATTTGAATCCACTGGTTTGTGCCATGGTCTGTGGAACAGCAAAAAGTCAACTCACTCCATTTTCTACATGATATCCCTTCAAATATTTAAAAAAGAGTTATTACATTATTTCTCACTTTTCTCCAAGCTTCCTATAGTAATTCCCTAAATCATTCTCCATCAAGTTTGGTTTCTACATCTTTGGTCATTTTGGTCACCCTTCTTCAAATATGATCCAGCTTGTCAATGTCCTCCTTGAACTTGATATAACTTGTGCTGTTTTTAACAGTTTATTTTAATGTACTGATATGCGATGATTTTTATGATTTTTTTTACTGATTTTAATGTATAGTGTATATTGTATTTTTTATGTTTATGTTTGTTGTGGCATTGAATTATGGCCAGTCTGGAAGCTGCTCTGAGTCTCCTTCGGGGTTGAGATAGAGCGGGGTAAAAATACAATTAAAAAAATATTATTCCCAGTAAAGTCTGACCAACACAGAATAGAGTGGCATTGCTGCCTCCTACCTTTTGACAATATGCTCTTATTGATGTAGCCTAGAATTGCACTGACCTTTTTTAGCACTGCATAATATGAGATAGGATGAAATAGGATATCTCAGTCCAAGCATTTTATTGGGGGAAAGCTTATACATTCACCAATCTTCTGCATTTTCATCTTTTTGTTCTACGTTATGGGGTTAAGAATTTATTTTAAGAGCAATATCTCTGTTTTAAATGTAATTTTCCCCACCATAAGGACTGCACTATACAAAAAAAGTAGATGTAGACATCAGTTGTTAGATGGAGACTATCTTATTAATATCATCAGACGAGCTGAATAATGTGCAGCTTTGATTCCTAGACAACGGTTATTGAAGGATTTTGTCAGAAGCTGCTCTAATAGGATTACTTAATCTCTGTAATATTCACATTTATCTTTTTCTGTCATGAATATTATTCATAAATAGTTTTCATATAGCGAGACATCTCTCTGACTGTAGTGTTCTACCACATATTGGGCTTAGATCTAAAACAAAAAAAATCTCAAACTACTTAATTCACTCAGATATTGATTCTCCTACAGTTAGTGCTTCTTGGATGGGGGCAGTTTTAAATGCAGTGAGTTTTCAGCATATTATCTACCCTTTTAAACTGAGATCTTTGAAAATCCTTCAGGTGATTGTATTTGGTATTGCACAGCTTCTTCAGCTGTGCTATGAAATAGGCTTTTGGTATTATTGCATAGCTTTGTGGTTTGTAAGATGTACATTGTTGAATGCATAGCAACAAAGTTAGGGATGCACCCATTAATGAAACATTTTCCTGGTTATCATCATGGTTATAGTGACTTTGGAACTATTCACATTAGACAGTGATATGATAGGATTATTATTCCACTTTAACTGCCTTAGTTCCATGCTGTGGGGACCTGGTGAGGCACTAGAATGTTCTGGCGGAGATTTCTAAATACTCTTCCTTAAATTGCAACTCCCAGGATTCCAGAAAATGGAATTGCAGCCATTACATTGGAATAATACCCTACAACTGCATAGTGGTTCTAGTCATTGACATAATTTATTCACACATATACATAAGGTCTGGCTAATGTATATATAAATTAAAAGTCATGCAAGTAAGTGAATAGATTTTACACTGAAAATTGTAACCCAAAAGAGGATAAATGCCAGTTTTGGTTTGACATATTTTCTCTGAATGACACTACATAATGTGTTATAACTTTTCTGTAGTCTTCTTTGAATATTGTTTCATTTGGAATCTGAAGTTGTGACTATTTTTAAGGGAATTATGAAACCTGCTACACTCAGCAAGCATAATCTAATCCTCTGGAATAGATTTTTTTCTTTTGGCACTGAGGTCTGGAAGGTTACCTTCACTTAAGATATATTTGTTTGAAATTGTAATTTTAAATGGAAGCCTGGTTTGTTTGGTCTCCAGTAAATGTTTTCCTTTGTCTGAAGAAATATAGCAATTCATTCGGAGAATGTCATCAGCTGTTGACTGGATTAGTTATCAGTCACAGTGAATTGTTATAACTACCTCCTTTTAATAATTCAATTGGATTTGTTATGTGCCTTCAAGTTGCTTGTGGACTTATGGTGACCCTTTGTATTTCATGGGGTTTTCTTAAGCAAGAAATACTCTGAAGTCGTGTTCACCATTCAATTCCCTTTAACATATGTATAATACTATGTTAATATGAACTTTGCTTCAACTCCTAAGGGTACTGTTCTATTTTTGTAATTTATGGAATCAATTGAGTCACATTAACTCTGAACACTTCTGAAAGGGATTATGGCGAAAATCTGATTTTGTCTTCTACCATATTACAACGCCTTGCATTTCTCTTTGTGCATGTACTCCAATAATTACCAGTTAGTTGTTATTTAGCCATCTACAACTGTACTGTATTCATCTCCCCACTGCACATTCTTATGTTCACACACACACACACATTTTGGTAATCAATTTATTGTTGGGAGGAACATGGTCCATGCCCTCTAATGCTCACCCTAACCCCCATAGTGTGGATGTACAAGGCAGAGGAGTATTTCATCCATCTTGGCATGGCACACTCTTCTGCGAACAGACAGCTTGTTAAATCTCCCATATATGAGAGACACAGAGATTTTGAAGAAGAGCAATGGTTCTCCAAGTTTTCATTTGTGAACTTCCAAAATCCATACATCTGATTTTATCTGAGGGCGGTTCCACACATACAGTTATCACAGGAACATTCACATTTAAAAATGCAAATGTTCCCAGGTCCCCATCCACACACATCCCAGAAAGCGTGTGCTTTCTGGGGTGGGTGCCCATATGTTCTCCTGGAACTTTTCAGGAGAACACCCAGATACTCTAACCCTCTCCCCAAACCCTTTTGAAAAGTAAATTAACTTACTGGGGCTCTATTAGTGTGGTCCGACAGTTTTCCTGGTGCATAGCAATGATGTGCCAGGAGATTTGGGGGGGGGAGGAGGAGCAGTTTTCCTCCCCCCTCCCGGCTCTTCTGGCACATCATGGCTACGTGCCAGGAGAGCTGTTGGACCAATCTAATGGAGCCCCAATAAGGTAATTTACTTTTCAAAGGGGTTTGGGGCTTTTGGGGGAGGGGATAGGTGTCCTTGCGGTTTTCCGGGCTAACTTAGCCTGGAAAATCACTGGACTGCTGTCTGGACTGCGGAAGTAGCAGGTTTATCCTGCGCGTTCCTGGAAGGCACGGAATAAACCCACTAACAAATTATTTTCCAAAGACGTCATCTGGACAGCCTCGTTTTTGTGGCGGTAAATCCCGCATTAAAGGGGCTATCTGGATGTGCCCTGATTCTCCATCTGTGAACAACCTACTCAGCTTTCTTTTCTGAGTTTCCTTCTTTGGCAGACTCAGAACTGAGATGACTACAGAATAGTAATATTTTCCAAAAGATGGCTCAGCTCTACAAGGTAAGCTGTCCAACACAGGTGATCCTATCCGTGGGATTCAAAGATAACCATTCAGCAGTAGTTATCTATAAGCACTCTGTTATTTCTCAGTTGTGATCTATGATGGTTCCATTACTTCTTAGTAATCATTTCCAGAACGTGGTGATGGGAGATCATGTGTTGTATTAACAGTTGTGTTAGGAATGTGCAAGGAATTGGATTCAGGCTGGATCTAAACAGCCCTAGGTCCCAGGATCTGATCCCAGATTATCTGTTTATCCCTGATTATCTGGTAGTGGAGACTCATATAATCCAGATCAAAGCAGATAATCTGGGATCAGATCCTGAAATGTAGGGCAGCGTAGATCCAGCCTTACTCCTCCTACCTCAACATAGACATGGAAGCAGCTTTAGTTGAAAATTCATACCTTTCTGGATTTTGGCACATTCTGTGTTCTTGGTGCATTTTGAAAACGGTATCAAGTTTTTTATGAATGTTTGTAAAACAGGCTATCTTAAATACCTATATGAAACTACTATAGAAAAGTGATTTGGGGCACACTTTGCTTCTATTACAGCTGTGTACACGGGACTGGGAAACTGGTAGTTTTCCAGAAAGATTGCTATGCCTGGAATAAAACTCTCTGCCTCTCAGACTGCAAATCTGTTTAATTGCACAAGCACATTCTGTTTTAAAGGGCGGCTTGAGGCAGAAATTCAGTGTTCAGTATGTTGCTTGTATTTGGGGATGCTGTAAAATATTAGAATGGCAGCTAGACCTACCTGCTTGCAGCCCAGTGGGCACAACAATGAAAAAACCCTCGGGACAGACATTGGCAGTCGTTCATTCCAAGGCTTTGGAACTCCTGCAGCTGACAAAATGTGCCAAGTTCTGTTGCCAACCCTGCGAGCTGGTCGTGGCTTGCCAGTTGTAGAAGCCATTTATATGTCTGCTGTGGCACACAGATATTTGAGTTCATGCTCAAGCTTTTTTGTAAGTCTCTGTGTGTGTTCATTCAGTTCTCATACTGTTGACATCCTGGATCAGATCACACACAATGTTAAAGCAGCAGTCTGAAAGTGGCAGCGCTGTATTGGATCACCTTTCTCCCATCTGTAGATCAATGGACTGCAAAGGTTGTGGGGAGAAATAGACAGCTTCACATAGAGCCTCCCAAACACAACCATTTGAAATGCCAGGCTTCCTTCTTCCAAGATGAAAGGGAGCTTGTAGCATATCTTCCAGAATGGAACCTTGTTTAAAATAGATTATGTGTGTATAGATGGGCTACACATTTGGCAGTTTCATTCTTCTGATACATTGTGCAATTTTCAAAGTCATGGACTCTTTAAGGAAACTGAACAAACACAATTGTCCTTTCTGGTCTAACAGCAAGTAGGCAATTGGGAAAATGGCTAACTGCAAAGCATGGCTTGATCAGCTATTGAGAGATGGAGGGAGGAAGAGAAAGAGGGTAAGAAACACTCTTTCTGTTTTCCTTTCTGCTGGCAAATGCATTTTTATTTAGGTCTTAGCCTCAATTTATGATGTGATGACTTTTTATAGCCTATGTTTTGTTTTGCACTTGTTGTATTTTGTATTTTGTGTGACACCTTGAGTGTTTTGTGAACTTCCCTGAGTCCCTCTTGGAGATGGTAGTGAGAAATAAATAAAGATGATGATGATGATGATGATTATTATTATTATTAACACAACAAGATGAGTCCACAGCAGACACTCTGCTGGCTGTTGTACTGGATCACACGCCGGACACTTCCCAAGTGTCTAGAGCTGTGTGATGTATCAGCGAATAATGCGTGCAGATCCCAGCAAGGTGGCCTTCTGCAGCTGGCAGATGGTAATTTTGTCAGTGCCGATTGTGTTTAAGTGCAGGCAAAGGTCTTTAGGCACTGTACCCAGTGTGCCGATCACCACTGGGACCACCTTGACTGGCTTCTGCCACAGTCTTTGCAATTCGATCTTTAAATCCTCATATCGTGCCAGCTTTTCTAGTTGTTTCTCTTCAATCCTTCTATCACCTGGGATTGTAACATCGACAATCCATACTTTGTTTTTTAACACGATTGTGAGGTCAGGAGTATTATTATTATTATTATTATTATTATTATTTAAAGGAAGGCAAAGGCAAGCCCCCTCTGAACAAATCTTGCAGCAAAAACTCTAAGATCAGGTTGCCTTCGAGTTGCCATATGTTGGAAACACAACAAGATCGTTGTATTTGGGCTTCAAGGGAATGTAATCTGTTGTTCATTGGTCCCATTTTTATTATTGCATTTTTAATTGCGTTTTAAATTTATTTGTTTAATCAAGTTTCCAAGGGGAAAGGTGAGGATCTAAATAAAATAAACAATCTCTTTAGCTATGTGGCTTAATGCTCAAGGGGACGTGCGGTTCATCAAACAAGGGGAATTGTACTTTATGATGCAAACTTGTTTTGTGGGGGACATTTAAAAGATTCCCTTCAGTAATGACAAGTCTTTTACATTCAACCATCTCTGCGGTTTTTGCAACGCATATTAAGAATGAGACACAAATGTTTCTTCTCCTAGCAGGAGTCTTGCTCATTTTATGCAGGGAGAGAGTGCCAGGCCAGTACACTGGAGTGAGGTTTAAATGGCTGGGCCATCTGATTAAATGGAATTCTTCATTTCCATAATGCTAAGCTTCCCAACAGCTGTGAATTAACTTCACGGTTGCTGTGGCAATGGCGCCAGTGCAATGAACAGCACTTTATAGTCTTGTTTTTCAAAGAGCAGCTCAAAATTAAAGCCAGTAGAACTAGATAGATAACAGTGTCCATTCTCTCCTTTACAGGAACAACAGACCTATCTTTTTGTATTGGCAATTTACTCCTAACTAGACTCTCCAGTGTTTTAGGTAATAGAATTGCAGGGTTTGCAATTCCAGCAAGAGACAGCTTAAGAACATGCCAAGGATAAAAGATGGTATCAGTTTCAATGGGGTTTAGTGCTGTAGGCTTCAAGCAATGATTAAACTCCCACTTAATTCAATGAAAATGTGGGCCCCAGTCACTTTTCGAGATCCATTCACTGCAGAATATTCCTAGCTTTTTTGTTATGTGTGTTATAAATAGTGACTCTGCTTTTCATATCTAGTTTTGCAGTAAGCGTCTGCATCATTTTGGTTATAAGGAAATGCTAATCCGTCATGCTGTAAAGCAAGAGTCGACAACAGTGGCAGGTCGGAAAACGATATCAATGCCCAGGGACCCTCTGGAAGCCACATAGGCTACATAAACAAAAAATCCAAGATGACTGGAAGGGCATTTTTGATATTAAATAGTACCGAAAGGCCTTGGAAACTATTTATAAAGTAATTCGTTACACTTAAAGACTTCCAAGAATATGTCGGTCTGGGGATTCTGTAAAAAGGACTGAAAAATAGGGCAGTGGAGGATTAACCAGATCTGCCTCTGCCAAATAAGGACATTTGGTGGATATGGCTTCCAAAACTAGGAGGTAACATTCTATCACTTATACTTTTGTTAAAAAGTGGACAACCCACATTTTGGGAGGGGGTGCAGTCTACATTAGTTCCCGAGAAAGCTGCTTTTGCTTCCTGGACAGGTTGTTCAGTCCTGGCGTATAGAATTACAGCTAGTCCAAGCTGTAATGAAATAGTTCGGCCCCTTCCCTCCTGTCATTTTGCAAACAAGTGAAAACTTGGCTTTGGGAGCATGCATTTGGCCCAGCATAATTATCTTTTCAATATAGTTGGAATTGGCTTTGGATTGATGAATATGATTATCTGATTATCTGGCTTTGGATCTATGCACAATGGTCGTCTAATGTTTATATATGTTGTTTTAATGCTGTTTTACATTGTTGTTTAATTGCTTTTAATTGTTGTTCAGGCATGGAATAATGCCACTCATGTAAGCCGCTCTGAGTCCCCTTCAGGGTAAGAATGGCGGGATATAAATGTCGTAAATAAATAAATAAGACAGGATATAGCCATTTTATGGGCTAGTACTTCATCCAGTAATACAAAGCCAGTGTGCTCGTTAGCATTTCTATAACTCTGTGTTTTGTTTCCCCGATGGGATAAACACACTAGATAATGTGTCTTTGACATGTTCAGAGGCATTTTTTCTTAACGCAGTTCCACATATTACGCATCTAGGCTTGGCTCAGATTATATCTCAGGCATATCTGATTATCAGGAATGACTTCCACATTGGTTTCTGTGTCTCAAAATTCTTTATTATCTCAGCTAGCCAATAAAAAGAAACTGATTTGCCAATACTTGGTGAAAATACAACTGCAAAGGTATTGTTGGGGTTCTTTTTAAAAAATAAGGCAAGCAATTAGACTTTTCTTACAGGCGACAGAAGTATAGGGTACAGAATTATAGATTTCTTCTTGATTTGTATCAACGTAACAAAGAAAATTTGTTCGGAATATATCTTCGCGCTGACGGCACAAATCTTTTCACTAATAACCCTTATCGGAAAAATGGCAGAAAAATAAATATCATTTGACTGATAAGCATTGAAAGACTCTTGCTGAATAACAACAGAACTAGGACTGTTAGAACACCAGAAAATGGGGGAAGCAATAAAAACATCTACTCAGCAATCACCAAGATGTTCCGATCATAAGCATGCCGTGGTCCTGGAGATATCAAGTTGGTGTTTGAGGAGGATTCTGCATGCCGATTTAAAACTGCATCCTTGCAAAGTGATGTTGGCGCAAGAATGAAGTCAGATCATACCAGTCGCAGAGTCCTAAGTGCAGAAATTCTTGAACAGGTTCCAGCTGCAGCTCTTCTGAGTAGCGATGAGGCTCACTTTCATATAAGTGGAACGCTAAACAAGCAGAGGTTTTGCCATTGGGATGAACATAAACCTCATGAACGATTGCTCCCCTCTCGTCTCCCTGGGGTGGCCCAACACGATCACAGATTTAAGGCCATGCAAATTTTTCCTTAGGGGATACCTAAACGAAAAAGTTTTCAAACACCATCCTTGATCTCTTGAGGATTTGAAGGAAAGGATACCATAGGAAATCAACACCATTCCACCTGGGATGACCCAGAGACTGATTGAAAAATTCCTGGAACATCTTCAGCAATGCATTACCAACAACAGCTGTTAATTGTCTGATATGATTTTTAAAACACATTAAAACAAAACTGTTTTTATATACCTTTTAGAAATATATACATTTTTTTCTAGATGGCTTTGTTCATTTTTTATTCCCCATAAAAATGTGGGAGATCTTTATGCCCCACTCTGTATTATTACCTTTACATCTCATCTTTTCTGCATAGATCTCAGGATAACATATCTTGGATCTCCCTTCTCTCCCAGAATAGGATGCCAAGTACGCTTTTCAGTCTGGTCTCCTTGTATGTCATGTCTTTTGGACCACTCCTGCAAACTTTTTTGCCGTTGTGCAGTATGTAGGAAGTCAGAAATATGTTTATCTGTTGTCTGGGAATAGGAAGATGAAGGTGGTAAACAATAGCATCTCCCTCTCTTGGACTCTTGCACAAAATTACAAATATGGGTCATTTTGTTGCAAGGCTGGCCCTGGTCTCTCCCCTTCCCAATCACTTCTTTCTCAATAGTTTTGACCTTTATTCATTTATCTTTTAATTTCCAAGGCCTCCTTTTTCCTCTTCTTCAAGATTTTAAGGAGAAAACTATTGTTGTTTGCATAATAAGCAGGCCCTTAATGGTTGCATTTCAGAAGCCTCTTTAGCATGGTATTCAATAGGCTTTCTCCATAATTGCTAGATCTAGAAATTTCAAAAATTAGGTTCTTACGGTTTTAGCTCTCTGAGAAGATTAAAGCTCAGGCTCATCGGATGAAGCTGAGTGGACAAAGAAAAGAAAGTACCTCTTCATACCCACACAATGTATAATTAACATATCAAAGTCACTACCTCTGAGCTGTTGTGAGAACCACTCTTTTAGATGGTTTTAAAGAAGAATTGGAACAATCCAATAAACATTTTAGTGGTTATTAAGCATGATGGCTATAGGAAACCTCAGATTCAAAAGTGGTATGGTGCTGAAAGTACCAGCCCTACCACCACCACAAGTTTTTGCATTTTAAAAAATTATTAAAGTTTTATTTGTACTGCCAAAAGTAGGGGTAGACACTTAGAAGCCTCGTGCATTTGTGCTAGAGTAATTTGACTGTCCTAGGTTATCACACACCTTGACTTTGCAAGTGGACAGTGATATTTCATGTTTTGTCTAATTTCATTGAGCTCTTATGTTCCCATATATGATATAGCTCTGCAGGTAAAGCTTGGTCTAACACAGTGGTTCTCCACCTGTGGGTCTCCAGATGTTTTGGCCTTCAATTCCCAGAAATCCTAACAGCTAGTAAACTAGCTGGGATTTCTGGGAGTTGTAGGCCAAAACATCTGGGGACTCACAGGTTGAGAACCACTGGTGTAACAGCACTATTTGTGATGAGTTGCAGTGGACAGCTATTAAAGATGATATATAAAAACTGTCCATCTGGCTCATACCAATCATCCATAACCTCTGTTGGAAATGGGGTGCATTTAGATACCCAGTTGTGGGCAATGTGGTCTGCACATGGAAAGGAGCAAAGGGTTCATCTTGATCAACTCATTCTTGCTCCTAATAGTACTTCTAGCATAGAGGTGGAAAATTGACTGTCACCCAGATGTTTTATGAATTTATACAACTTTTTGTCTGTGAAACTATTACAAATATGAAAGTGAGCAAATACATTTTCATTTCCTGACATCAGAAAGAAATAGGAATGGCAGATCTTTCCGTATTTCTCTTTATATAACATAATACAAAGAACTCAAAATTCATTTTTTTAGAAAATGAACACAAATCTGCTTTAGTCTGTGGGAAAATATATAAAACGTCATACATAGGGGAAACATTATAAAACTATGTACATTAAGAAAGGCATGTACCAAAATACTCATGACTTTCGATGCGAGAAAAAAGGTTTTATTCAACAAAGAAGATCAACAGCCTAAGGAGGCTGGTGGGATTCTGAAGAATACAACAAAATGAAACTAACGTATTTTCATATCCTCATTTATGCAAAAGGAAGAGTATCCTTGCACCATCTGGAAAAACTAGACATCTGCACCTTTTTATTTTGTTTTTTAAAAGTTATGCTTAGCTTAAAGGAATGCAATTACAACCCTACTGCAGCAGCTGTTCCGTTACCTTGTACTAATATTGACAGTGGATTTTGATTGTTTACTCAATGGAAATATTTTGATATATCATTCAATGTCCCATCGAATGAGTTGAAGATACACAAGCAAGTGATGAATATTTAACATTACAATTTGCAAAGAACCAGACATGACAGAGGCTGAAATTCATCCCTTCTGGATTCCAGGCCTTTCATTACCTTTCTGTTTGTTTGTTTGTTTGTTTGAATGGTTGATTCCAAATGTTCAGGCGGGAAGAGAATACAAAATCAATTGTTTTGAATTGTTTTCAGAATGACATTTGAAGTCCTGTGATAACTGCAATTTCTAGATGAACTGTATCTCTACAGATTCAAAATTACAAGTAGGAAGTGTTGAACTCTTAGTCTCGAAGGCTTGACATATATAAAAAGTAATTCTGGAATAAAGGCAAAATATGTAGTGTTTGTGCAGTTGTTTAAAAATTCTTTTATTTCTTCTGTTTTGCTTTGAACTTCAAAATTTCAGATGAAATAAGAGAAAATCAAAAGGCATTACAATTAACTGATTTCAGTCCTAATTGGATTATTAAAGGTTTTTTTTTCCATGTATACCAGCCAGGCAGTTTGATATACTATTGCTCTCACAATTATGGCTAAGAGCAGGCATAACATTGAAGTGTTATTCATGGTTTGCTGCCATGACCTGTAGGGAGATGCAAGCAAGACTTGCTTGTCAGGAAACCACTTTATTCAGGGTTTATCCAGGGCTGATAAAATCTTTACCCATTTAAGAAAATACATTTCATGAATTCTTTAACTACAATCACTTCCATTTCCCAAAGCCCAATAGTCCCTTTTAGAATTGAAGAAAACCACGAGACTCAAGCGTCATACCTGATTTTTTTCTAACACCTTTTTTGGAAATTTCTCATGGTGCAAGATTGCCATTTTTCAAAGAAAAATCAAAAATTTCCCTAAAACGTTGCCAAAAAATTACTGTTAATGTGTAATAAAAAGCCATTTCTGGAATTCCCCTTTGAAAACCCTTTTCCAATTTAATCATCCAGAAGGTCTTCTAATAAAAGTTAGTTAGCAACGTTCAATAAATGTTAACACAAGACACAAACTTGGCCCAGAATGTATGTGAGCAGAAATCACACCTACAATTCCTCTGCTCATATCATTTCCCTCGTGCCAGACTTCTGTTGCAGATTGGAGACTCTTAGCCAGGGATGTGGTGCAGAAGGAAGAAGAAAAGCAAAGAAAATCAGATGGAAGTCTTGTTTCTGATATCCTTCTCCCTTATGAGCTCTCCAATATTTCTTCTCCAGACAACCTTCTATTGATCATTAGATATCAGAGACAGTGTGGAGAGTTTATAGATGAAGTCCATTGCAACCACTCACTCCATTGTAGGTGAAGTATCTCAGAATTTGAGGTTTTGGACCTGATGGTGTAGCTGCTATGCAGTTCCTGAGTAGGAGCCCCCAGATGGCTTAGTGGACTAAGTGACTTGAAGGTTGGGCTGCTGACCTGAAAGCTGCCAGGTTCGAATCCCACCTGGGGAGAGTGTGGATGAGCTCCCTCTATCAGCTCCAGCTCCATGCGGGGACATGAGAGAAGCCTCCCACAAGGATGGTAAAAACATCCGGGCATCCCCTGGGCAACATCCTTGCAGACGGCCAATTCTCTCACTCCAGAAGCAACTCCAGTTGCTCCTGACACGAAAAAAAAGAAGTTCCTGAGTAGCCCATCCAGATCAGTACTGAGATAACTGCTTTGTCAAGATGCACCACTAGAGTCTTCAAGTGCCTGCTTTGAATATTATTTAGAAAGACTAATTTTGATGGGATAGCAGATTTCTATCTTCAGGAGATACACACCCTACAATATTTTTACAAATGAAAACCAGGACACATGTGTCCAAGCAACATTAGAATGTGGTCAATATAGCAAAGTTATTAATGAGGAAGAACCAACAAACTGCAATATTTTGCTTTTGCCTAAGGAGGAGCAAAATTCTACCCCTTTGACTTAGTTTTCAGGAACTGAATATAAATCGTTGTAGTAGAAGAAGGAGAGAGAAACCAAGATAAAATTTAAAAAGCTGTGAAATAGGACAATAGAGGATTAAGAGAGAGTAGGACAATAGAAGATTAAGAGAGAGTGCGGGTATCTTCATGATATGTATTGACATGTATTGTCTTGGAAATTAGGGAAGAAATATAACCTGCACGTCTATTCATACAAACAGTTCAGTAGTGCTATACTGTTTTGGAAGTGCTGAGTTGAAGTTTTAGGGCCTCATCACACTTGAGCATTTATCCACTTTAAATCCGGTTTCTGCCTCCTGCACAATTCTGGGATTTGTAGTTTGGTGAGGCCCATGAACTGTCTGGCGGAGCTGTTTAAATGTCGCTCCTTAAAGTGGATTTAAAGTGGAGCCAAATTCTAGTGTGATAAAACCCTTAGATTCATAATAGCTGTTTATCAAAAATTGATCATGGTCACTAGAATGAGGGAGCCATTTAGTTCAGCTCCGCTTTCATGCACATAATGCAAAACATTTTCATTTGTTGACCTGAAACTACAACTTCATGGTGACCTTATCTGTCGTGGAGTGTATTTATTTGTAAGAAGATCATGATAATATTCATTCCATTGCAAATAATTTGCCTTCCAAATTGAGGAAACACCCTTCTGTGGGACAGCAAAAGAGAACACAGAGTTTCATCTGATACTCCGGGATTTCAGGAGAACCAGCCTGGTGTAGTAGTTTGAGTGTTAAATTCTGGTGACCAGAGACATATCCCTACTTGGCCATGGAAACCCAGTGGGTGAGCTTGGTCACATCCCATTTTCTTAGCCTCAGAGGAAGACAAAAGCAAAACAAATCTTGCCAAGGAATCCTATAATATGTGTACAGTGTTCCCTCACTTATTGCGAGGGTTAGGTTCCAGGACCACACGCAATAAGTGAAAATCTGTGAAGTAGGGACACTATATTTATTTTAATATTTATACATTATTTTAGTAGTTATACACTATTTTAAGTCTTTATCAACCAATCGTGTGTTGATAAATCGCCTCCTTCTCCTCCCGTTTCTGCTTGGGCTCCTTTTCTCTCCCTTTGGCTTTTTCTTCCTCCCTTCCTTAGGTTGTAAATTGTAATTTTTTATTATTTATGATAGTCTTTTAGAGTTTATTGAAAAACCACGAAACAGAAAATCAGTGAAAAGTGAACCGCGAAGTAGTGAGGGAACACTGTACCACAGGATAATGAAAAATTGGAAATGACTTTAAGACAGCAAACTGAAGTAAGTATAGCTTGATTTAATTTTCTATTATTTAATGGCTGTCTGTTGTTTAAAAATTAATCACAGTCTAAAAGAGAGCTTTCCAGATGGATGTTAGTGTTGGCACCCCACGCTTCATTATGTTTTAACCACGAGCAGAGCAACAGTAACCTCGGGTTACTGAAGGAGAACCTTCCTGGACTTTTTCTTCCATGTTTCATTTGAAGTCAAGTATTCTGCTGAGAGCTATATAGTGTTTCCTAGGGTACAGACAGATGTCTGCCTTGTTTGTTTCCCAAAAGAAAGCTGCTCGCCAATGGGAAATACTGCACATAACTGCCATGGTATCGCTTGGCATTTGTTTTGCATACCGTATATGCCAGCCTTTTGAGTTTCCCTTAAGGTTCCTTTCTGCAGCTGCTTACCCTTGGAATGGCCTCTTCAGTCCTTGCCCTTCTCGCTTCCATGTTTGATGACTTGGCCTCCAGAAAGAGGGTGTGTATGTGTGTGAGAGAGAGAATGCTTGACTAGAAAATGGGAAAATTATAGGACTGGAGATCTTAGAAATCTTCAGTTAGCACTGTCCATGTCCAGTGGACAATTTTGAAAATTGTAGTCGGGAAAAGAGGTATGGTTGCTGACCACATGGAACATACAGTCTCAAGTCTTCAAGATCAGGAGATAGTTCTGACAGTCTTGGTTGTATTGAAAAGCCCTTTGCCGTCTTTAAAATTGAAAAATAAGTGGAAGGAAAATCCTTCTATGACAGTATACAATTCTTATTGTTCTCTGAGGTATCAATTTATGCTGCCACCACCACCATCACAGGTGACCCTCTCTAGGTATCACGGAAATAAATTTTTATGAAATTTATTTCCGTGATTATTTCAGGGAGAGACAATTATGTAGGAACATCTGAAGATTTGATAGCAAACACTTTTCTGGTTAAAAAGGGAGAATGCAAGTGGACAAAAATACAAATTTAATTACATAGATGCAGCTCTTGTCTTTTCTAATAACCTTGCACTTTAAATTATACCTTCCTGATTATAGCACATGTGAGAGCGAATATTGTTCTTTTTTAAAAAAAGTCCAAAATGATAGAATGTATAGCAGATCTATCTCACCTTGGCTCATAGTTGTTTCTTGGAACATACAGAAGCACACAGATATGTCATGGAATGAAATCTGTGTGTCATCCCTACAGATTACACTTTATTTGAAAGGAATCATTATCACAGTAGTCCTGACATCCAGAAAACCTGGTTTGATCCTCTTTCTCTCCTTTGAACGGTGTCCTGTGGCAGAGTAATAGAGCCTGAGCCAATAAAACATGAAATGCTTCCACTAGTAAAATAATACCAAACTTGTTATATGGAGATCAAAAGGCCCCCTTTTGCCCTAACTACATGTATATAGTCACCTTCTGAAAATAGTTTCAGATTAGATAGAAATAGGGTGGCTACCCAATTGTAATTTTCTGCTATGTATAGAGATAATGTGATGCAGTGGGTTAAACCGCTGAGCTGCTGAAACTGCTGACTGAAAGGTTGGTAGTTCGAATCTGGGGAGCGGGGTGAGCTCCCACTGTTAGCCCCAGCTTCTGCCAACCTAGTAGTTCAAGAACATACAAATGTGAATATATCAATGGGTATCGCTTAGGTGGGAAGTTAATGGCGCTCCATTCAGTCATGCTGGAGACATGACCTGGAGGCGTCAATGGACAACGGTGGCTCTTCGGCTTAGAAATGGTGATGAGCACCAACTCCCAGAGTCGGATACAACTAGACTTAATGTCAAGGGGAAACCTTTGCCTTTACCTATAGAGATAACAATTTAGAATGGTTATTGTTTGTGAAGGTACTTGTTGCACCCCAAGGCAGCATGAGTACTCGAAAACCAGACAAGAGCCAATATAACACACTATATCTTTATTAAAGCAATTATATATCCAAAGGAAATTAGGTATAGAGTCTGAGTAAGGAATAGTTCTTTTTAGAAAGTCAATGGTGGTTCCAAATGGGTAAAGGAAAAGGTCCGATATTATAATCCACAATGAGAACTCGATAGCTCTCCAAAGAAATTAAAGTGTCCATGAGTTGAAACAGAGAAACAAGGCTGGCAGAAACAGAGTCCAATCCACTGGAAATACTTCGTAGCAATCAAGGCAGCAAGGTTGTCAAAGCTGAGGCAAACTTGAATCAGGAACAAGGAAACAACTGGAGTAAAGTCAAGGTCTACTCAAGAGTCGCTGCACGGCATGGCCCGACTGGAACTGGAAAACTTGGCTTGGAAACAAACAACAGCTGGAGACGGAGAACCTCTCTCAAGGAAGAGCTATGTTGACACCGCAAGAAAATCTACTCAGTGAAACACTTTTAACAGATTCCAAACTGTTCACAATTTAGGGAGTACAAACTCCCAAAACGTTCCCATGGGAACACTAACCATTATCCCATCTATTTGCCAGTCTCTGGCTCCAATGGACCCCTTGTTTTGCACTTCTCTCTCTCGTTACAAAATCTCTACGATTAAAAAACCCCGTTCCCAGGCGTCTCTGCAACATCTGGCTCTATCTGCGAGGGAGGAATAGAAGAATCTTCCCCAATTAGCAAGTCTCCAGAGCCAATATCTTCAGGCACCTGCAGCTGCAAAGGCCCCTCCGTGGAGGGAGAAATGTCAATATCATCCTCAACATTATCTGTGACTAAGTGCAAGTCCTGAAACACTGCAGGCCCTGGTGCCATGGCTGGCTGGGATCTAATAGTACTATAGATGTTAAACTTAGTACATTTACTGCCTCAGGCTAGACACCTAAAGGCATCAGACTCCCACTTATCTTGGATGCTATGTAGGGTCAGGTCTCGGAACTTGGATCGAAGAAAACAAATACATATTAGGTGTGGCAGGCTATATTTCAGAGGAAGGAACTAGTAAAACCACATCTGAATATTCCTTACCTAATAAAACTGTGAAATCCATGGGGTCATTATACATTGACAGATGACTTGAAGACACACTCACACTCTGTAGTTGGGAACATGGTTCTATTTCAATGTGTCCTTCCCATACACTGGCACTTAAAAAATGTTTAAATAGCACCATGCCATTCTGCACATGCCTGGTCTCTTCTGATTTTGGAAACTAAGCAGGGACAGTCTATTAGTTGTTGAATAAAGATCATCAGAGATTTTTGGTTAGGGCTAGGAAAGAAGTCTGTCTGAATCTCTGGAGAGCCATTGCTGTTTCACAGCTGTTTCATAGCTGATAATACTTTTCTAGATGGTGCAAGGATCTGGCACAGTAAAAGGCATCTTACATCTTCTAAACTGAATGTTGTAGTGTAGAAACTCTTTGGCTCTTCATGTTTTTTTTTCATGTCAGGAGCAACTTGAGAAACTGTAAGTCGCTTATGGAGTGAGAGAATTGGCCGTCTGCAAGGATGTTGCCCAGGGGACGCCCGGATGTTTTGATGTTTTACCATCCTTGTGGGAGGCTTCTCTGAGGTCCCCGCATGGAGCTGGAGCTGATAGAGGGAGCTCATCCGCGATCTCCCTGGGTATTTCCCTCTTCGGGTATTTCACACCTTCTTTCAGCATTGGCCATACTTGATGGGAATTGATGGTAATTGTAGGCTAAAGGAGGGCTTCTTAACCTTTTCCACTCGCAACCCCTTTCAGCCCAATAATTTTTTACGTGACCTCAGGTATATAGGTATATAAAATGGGTATAAAATCAAACATTTACTTAAAACTAATCAGCATTTGCAAGGCTTACTGAAAAGGCTGATTTTATGAAATATAGCTGAAGCATTTTCTGCAGATTCCACTGTAAACACTGCATATAGTTCCTAAACGATTTGTGTAAATGGGTGGCATTCAGAGACATTTTACTGTTGCCATTTTTTGTGACTCCAACATTGAGCTAAAGGGACCCCATTTGGGATTGGAACCGATAGTTTAAGAAGCAATGGGTTAAAGCTTCTAGTTGTGCAAAGTTTCCCTAGTCCTGATATGGTAAAAACAAGGGCTTCTTGGGTGTTCTGATGTGAGGAGTGGCATTTTTTTCCTTATGTATGAAGGACCAGGGTAATATTTTTGCCTCTCTCTCTACAGATCATGATCATTTAGTAAAGGTACCTCTCCTTCTTCCTTTTTAAGTTGTCAAAAGCTGTTAAGGAGGAATAAGACAGAAGCTAAGAGTGGTGGCAGGAGTTTCTTTTTGCCTGAGCCTACTGGGAAGGGCAAAATTAATGGAGTGCAACTACTTACAAGACAAATTCAATGCAATGGGCTAAGTAGAGGATGAAGAAAGAAAGTAGAAGGAGGGAGAGATAAACTCGGGGTCCTTCCAGATATGCCCTATATCCCACAATCTGATCCCAGGTTTTCTGTTTATCCTAGATTATTTGGCAGTGGGGACTCACATAATCCAGTTTAATGCAGAAAACTTGGGATCAGATCCTGGAATATAAAGCCTGTCTGGAAGGGCCCTGGGACAGCTGAAAAAGTGGGGTGATAGAGGATTAATTGGAGATGTCTCATTGCATATCAACAGTGCACCTGGGCTGTGGTGCAGCTGGCTAGTAACCAGGTGCAATAAATCACTACTGACCAAGAGGTCATGAGTTCAAAGCCCGGGTCGGGTTAAGCCCCCGACCATTAAATAGCCCGGCTTGGTGTTGACCTATGCAGCCCCGA